>NC_134267.1:134803491-137429906 GCF_031893055.1 Leptodactylus fuscus
CTAAAAGAAGGGCTTGAATAAAAATGTTAAGGTCTAATGAGCCACGGATCACATTAGGATATGGAAAGTTGCAATAATTTTGTTCCTGTCAAAAGAGACATAATAAATACAGTCAGCAGGTGGCAGCATCACTCTGAGAAAATGCCTCAAGCTCATGTAGAGACCTGTAGAAGACATCTGGAGAAGGTATGTATGCTACATGGGTAGATCAGCTTTTCTTAGAATTCTGCATTGCGCTATTCCTCTACTAGTCCTACTAGAAACTTATGGATAAACAGACAACTGGGAGTTACTAAACAGTTGGCATGATTAGTCAAAGTCTGTCTGTGTAGGTAAGCACCTGTAACTGGTAACACCCAGTTGTCAATTAATTCATAAAGTTCTACAAGGAATTCCAGAGGAACAGTACAATACGCAGCTTTAACAAAAGATGCTGACAATTGTCAGGAGAGGGGACAGATCCTATTTAACAAAAACCACAAGTAAGGGGGCGTTCACATTTGCGCCCAGTGTGTGCATTCCGCTGGGTTTCCGTCTTCAGCCCCGGCTAAACTGGACAGGGGACGGAAACCCGGCAGTCAGCTTTAAAACCCATTTACTTGAATGGGTTTGTAAAGGTGAGCGCCAGTGTCCACCTGCAGCCTGTCCGCGGGGAAATAGGTTTTTTTAGCTGGACACAAAATTTGACATGCAGGACTTTGTGTCCAGCTAACAAAAAAAAACAGTTTCCCCGCGGACAGGCCGCAGGCAGTCACCTTTATAAACCCATTCAAGTGAAAGGGTTTTAAAGCAGACCACCCACTTTCCGTCCCCTGTCCAGTTTCGCCGGGGCTGAAGATGGAAACCCAGCAGAATGCATACATCGGACACCGGGCGCAAGTGTGAACAAATCATTAGGCTGGATTCACATCTCTGTGGACTCGGCTTAAAATTGGCGGAGAGAAAAGTCCTATAAAACCGCCGGTTTTAAGTGGACAGAGTCTCTTTCATTTGGGCCCCATGCGGACCAGAGCAACAGAGACCTGAACCTAGTATAAACTAAATAAATAGACAAATTGGAAATGTATAAATGACTGAAACAGATATTTGCCTAAGTGGGCATAGTAAATGAAGACAGCAGCAGTATTTACTGTGACACGAAAAACACAATACCAGATCTTCTGGGTACGGTGCTTTCTCCCTCTGTACCAGTGTCCAAGTAAAGGTGGGTTCACGTTTGTGTTGGTTTAATCTGTTCTTCTTTTCCACTGTGAGATCAGAAGAATGTACTAAACATTAGGAGATGTCAAATCACAACCAACAACCTTATCCTGAGGGAACCCACTGACTATAGTGGCATCTGTTGGATATCTGTTTTCTCTCCTTGATTTCGCCAGTTGAAAAAGTTGTGCTTGCCGGACTTTGTATTAAACAATTTAGGTGGATTTTGCATCTGATCCTCTAATGCAGACATGAAAATAGCCTAAGGTCTCTTATATGTGACCGAGTTACGTCTGGGGAAAATATAACGCTGTAAGTTCAGTACAGTAGCACTTTGGCCATTCTAGAGCTCAGTGCCTGTTTTTCCCAGACTTGGTTGTATGAAAGCAGCCTTAGTCTTAGATATGTTTCTCAGGCTGGGTTCACAGTAGCGCTGGGATCTCCATCCTTCGGGTACCTCGGTGGACCCCGATGACGGAGAGCCTGTCTGCAAAAACACGTAGACCCCATAGACTATAATGAGGTCCACCAAATGTCTGTTGGTTTTATACTGAAACCGGCAGAGAGAAAAGTCCTCCCCTATGGAGAATTCAACGCAGATGTGAACCTAGCCTTATATTTGTGTTTATAACCCCACCATAGAATTAATGGTGCTGTACTAACAATAATAATCAGGGCTGTAACTTGAGGCTCCTGGGCCCCAATACAAAATCTGTGATGGGGTCCCTACCTTTTGCCATTTAGAATAGCAATATATATTATGTGGCAGAGGGGACTTTGGAACCCCTTGAGGGTCCAGGGCTGTACCTCTTAGGCCTGGTTCACATCTGCATTAGGTATTCCATTCGGGGAGTCCGCTTGGGGATGCCCCAAACGGAATACCGAACACATTGACAAGCGGTGAGCAAAGAAAGCACACGGACTTCATAGACTATAATGCAGTGGCGGATCCAGGGTTTGTGGGGCCCTGGGCAATTGACTTTGGCGGGGCCCTACTTATTGGGGGGTCTCGCACTTCTAACCTGTACTTCCCAACTGTTGAAGACTAGAAAGAGGGAATAAAATGTGTGGCGCGCTGCGCGCACCGCAGCAAATTAGGCCCCACCCACTTTTATGTTGACTCCGCCCATTCTCATTCATTTTTCATGTGATTCCACACCGTATAATCCTCCTACAGTCACCCGTAAATTATATGTCCCCCCTCCATCTCTCCCCCATTTTCATATACACCCTTCATCTACCCCTAATTTCATGTCCCCCCCTCCATCTGTGTCCCCAGTTTCATGCCATTCTCCCCCTTTATCTGCCCAGTTTCATGTCCCCCCCGTCTCTGCCCCAGTGTCATGCCATTCTCCCCCCTTCATCTGCCCCAGTGTCATGCCGTTCTCCCCCTCCATCTGCCCCAGTGTCATGCTGTTCTCCCCCCTCCATCTTCCCCAGTGTCATGCCGTTCTCCCCCCCTTTATCTGCCCCAGTGTCATGCCGTTCTCCCCCCCCTTCATCTGCCCCAGTGTGATGCCATTCTCCCCCCTTCATCTGCCCCAGTGTCATGCCGTTCTCCCCCCCCTTCATCTGCCCCAGTGTCATGCCGTTCTCCCCCCTTCATCTGCCCCAGTGTCATGCCATTCTCCCCCCTTCATCTGCCCCAGTGTGACGCCGTTCTCCCCCCCTCCATCTGCCCCAGTGTCATGCTGTTCTCCCCCCTTCATCTGCCTCAGTGTCATGCCATTCTCCCCCCTTCATCTGCCCCAGTGTCATGCCATTCTCCCCCCCTTCATCTGCCCCAGTGTCATGCTGTTCTCTCCCCCTTCATTTGCCCCAGTGTCATGCCGCCCCCCCCTTCATTTGCTCCAGTGCCATGCTGTTCTCTTCCCCCTCCATCTGCCCCAGTGTCATGCCGTTCTCCCCCCTCCATCTGCCCCAGTGTCATGCCGTTCTCCCCCCTCCATCTGCCCCAGTGTCATGCCGTTCTCCCTCCGTTCATCTTCCCCAGCGTCATACTGTTCTCTCTCACACACACACACCTTCCCTCGTTCCCCCGCAGATGTCATCACATCGCGGCTACAAATGCCGGAGCTCAGCATTAAAGCAGGAGCTGAGCTGTGACAGCTCCTGCTTTAAACGCCTATGTTTTCAGCTCATCGGCGTCCGTAGGATGCCGATGAGTTGAAATCGGGACATGCCGACCGGGACCATTCTGTTAGGTCCGGCCCGCGCCGCGGGGCCTCGGGCGGTTGCCCGGCTCGCCCGGCCCTGGATCCGCCCCTGCTATAATGGGGTCTGTGTGTTTTCGGCACGGTGTCCGCACGAGTCACACGGAGAGGAAAGTAGTTTATGAAGTACTTTTCTCTCTGTATGTTCTGTGCGGACACTGCGCGGAAAACACACAGACTCCATTATAGTCTATGGGGTTCATGCGCTTTCATTGCTCACCGCTTGTCAATGCGTTCGGTATTCCATTTGGGGCGTCTCCAAGCAGACTCCCCGAACGGAATACCGAATGCAGATATGAACCAGGCCTTATAGTTATATCCCTCATAATAATAATCCAGCTTCTAAGAAATTGGGATGCATTTACGCTAGTTTTATTTCGTTCAGCTATTGCATACTGAATGTGGATTTATGGGCAGATGGGCATACACTGAATCTGCAGCTCCTGGCTGAGTGACTGTACGCTGCAGATAGAGATGCTACACATTACATATGCAATATATAAGGAATGGAAGGATTAATAGATACATATATGTATTTGGACAACTAGAAGGATAGATATTGTAGAGATAGACATATCAGGCCTTGTTCACATCTGCGTTGGTATTCCGTCCGGGGGAGTCCTCTATAGGGCCCCCCCCTCCCCCGAACGGAATACTGAACTCAACTGCAAGCGGTGTGCTAGTGAAAGCACACTGACCCCATAGACTATAATGGGGTCCGTGTGCTTGCCACCAGATCTCCGCAGGGATCATGCAAACAGGAAAGTAGCTCACAATCTACTTTTCCTGTCCGCATGATTTGTGCGGGCAGCGTGCGGCAAGCACACGGACCCCATTGTAGTCTATAGGGTCTGTCTGCTTTTATTGTCCAGCGCTTGCAATGGCATTTGGTATTCCGTTCGGGGGGGTCCTCAAGCGGACTGCCCCGGATGGAATACCAACGCAGATGTGAACCAACCATAATATATATATATCCAGCTAGCTCCATATTTGATGGCTAGCTCAATGGATCAGTATATAGAGATGTAGGAGTGCAGCCCCAGCCATGCTAAGTATGTAGTAGATGGAGGAGTGCAGACTCCAGCCATGTTGTGTATGTAGTAGATGGAGGGCTCCCACCCACGGCCATGTTGAGTATGTGGTAGATGTAGGGCTCCCACCTGCAGCCATGTTGTGTATCTAGTAAATGTAGGGCTCCCACCCGCAGCGATGTTTGAGTGTGTGGTAGATGGAAGGCTCCCATCCGCAGCCATGTTGTGTATGTATAGCTGGAGGGCTCCCACCCGCAGCCATGTTGTGTATGTGGTAGATGGAGGTCTCCCACCCACAGCCATGTTGTGCATGAGGTAGTTGGAGGGCTCCCACCCACAGTCATGTTGAGTATGTAGTACATGGAGGGCTCCCATCCGCAGCCATGTTGAGTATGTATAGGTAGAGGGCTCCCATCTGCAGCCATGTTGTGTACATAGTACATAGAGGGCTCCCAACCGCATCCATGTTGTGTATGTGGTAGATAGAGGGCTCCCACCCGTAGGCATGTTGTGTACGTAGTAGATGGAAGCCTCCCACCCACAGCCATGTTGTGTATGTGATAGATTAGGGCTCCCACCCGCAGCCATATTGAGTATGTATAGGTGGAGGGCTCCCATCCGCAGCCATGTTGAATATGTATAGATGGAGGGCTCCCACCTGCAGACATGTTGTGTATGGGGAGTCCTCCCACCTGCAGCCATGTTGAATATGTATAAGTGGAGGGCTCCCAACCGTAGGCATGTTGAGTATGTACAGGTGGAGGGCTCCCACCCGCAGCCATGTTGAGTATGTATAAGTGGAGGGCCCCCACCCGCAGCCATGTTTAGTGTGTGGTAGATGGAGGGCTCCGACCCGCAGCCATGTTGAGTATGTACAGGTAGGGGGCTCCCATCCGCAGCCATGTTGAATATGTATAGATGGAGGGATCAAACCCGCAGCCATGTTGAGTATGCCGTAGATGGAGGGTTCCCACCCACAGACATAATCAGTATGTATAGGTGGAGGGCCCCCACCCGCAGCCATGGTATGTATAGGTGGAGGGCCCCCATCCGCAGCCATGTTGAGTATGCAGTAGATGGAGGGCTCCCACCCGCAGCCATATTCAGTATGTATAGGTGGAGGGCTCCCATCCGCAGCCATATTCAGTATGTATAGGTGGAGGGCTCCCACCCGCAGCCATGTTGAGTATGTAGTACATAGAGGGCTCCCACCCGCAGCCATGTTGAGTATGTATCGATGGAAGGCTCCCACCCGCAGCCATATTCAGTATGTATACATGGAGGGCTCCCACCCGCAGCCATATTCAGTATGTATAGGTGAAGGGCTCCCACCCGCAGCCATATTCAGTATGTAGTAGATGGAGGGCCCCCACCCGCAGCCATATTCAGTACGTATAGGTGGAGGGCTCCCACCCGCAGCCATATTCAGTATGTAGTAGATGGAGGGCTCCCACCCGCAGCCATATTCAGTATGTATAGATGGAAGGCTCCCACCCGCAGCCATATTCAGTACGTATAGGTGGAGGGCTCCCACCCGCAGCCATATTCAGTATGTATAGGTGGAGGGCTCCCACCCGTAGCCATATTCAGTACGTATAGGTGGAGGGCTCCCACCTGTAGCCATATTCAGTACGTATAGGTGGAGGGCTCCCACCCGTAGCCATATTCAGTACGTATAGGTGGAGGGCTCCCACCCGCAGCCATATTCAGTATGTATAGATGGAGGGCTCCCACCCGCAGCCATATTCAGTACGTATAGGTGGAGGGCTCCCACCCGCAGCCATATTCAGTATGTATAGATGGAGGGCTCCCAGCCGCAGCCATATTCAGTATGTATAGATGGAAGGCTCCCACCCGCAGCCATATTCAGTACGTATAGGTGGAGGGCTCCCACCCGCAGCCATATTCAGTATGTAGTAGAAGGAGGGCTCCCACCCGCAGCCATATTCAGTATGTATAGATGGAAGGCTCCCACCCGCAGCCATATTCAGTACGTATAGGTGGAGGGCTCCCACCCGCAGCCATATTCAGTATGTATAGATGGAGGGCTCCCACCCGCAGCCATATTCAGTATGTATAGATGGAAGGCTCCCACCCGCAGCCATATTGAGTACGTATAGGTGGAGGGCTCCCACCCGCAGCCATGTTGAGTATGTAGTACATAAAGGGCTCCCACTCGCAGCCATGTTGAGTATGTAGTACATAGAGGGCTCCCACCCGCAGCCATGTTGAGTATGTATCGATGGAAGGCTCCCACCCGCAGCCATATTCAGTATGTATAAATGGAAGGCTCCCACCCGCAGCCGTATTCAGTATGTATAGGTGAAGGGCTCCCACCCGCAGCCATATTCAGTATGTAGTAGATGGAGGGCCCCCACCCGCAGCCATATTCAGTACGTATAGGTGGAGGGCTCCCACCCGCAGCCATATTCAGTATGTAGCAGATGGAGGGCTCCCACCCGCAGCCATATTCAGTATGTATAGATGGAAGGCTCCCACCCGCAGCCATATTCAGTACGTATAGGTGAAGGGCTCCCACCCGCAGCCATATTCAGTACGTATAGGTGGAGGGCTCCCACCCGCAGCCATATTCAGTACGTAAAGGTGAAGGGCTCCCACCCGCAGCCATATTCAGTACGTATAGGTGAAGGGCTCCCACCCGCAGCCATATTCAGTACGTATAGGTGAAGGGCTCCCACCCGCAGCCATATTCAGTACGTATAGGTGAAGGGCTCCCACCCGCAGCCATATTCAGTACGTATAGGTGAAGGGCTCCCACCCGCAGCCATATTCAGTACGTGTAGGTGAAGGGCTCCCACCCGCAGCCATATTCAGACAGTACGTATAGGTGGAGAGCTCCCACCCGCAGCCATATTCAGACAGTACGTATAGGTGGAGAGCCCCCATCCGCAGCCATGATTCCTCCAGACTCTGCAGCACTGGGTAGGCGGAGCGCCTGTCTGAGGAGGAGCTGAGCATCTCTCTCCTCCCGGCAGCTGCTGATGCTGAGGTTACTAGTGAGCTGGGGACTCTGGGAGATAAAGTTTTATTTGGGGGCAATCTCAGCTGATGCCATCCAGGCTGTGCGCAGCAGCTGCCGCCCCGTGTGAGCACATCCAGCAGAGCGGCTGCCTGTCAGTGCCCGGGGAGAGCTGGCAGAGGATACAGTACATGTAGCGGCTGCTGCTGAGTCACAGATCACACTGTGCGGTGGTCGCTTTGCACAGCACTCTCCACCATGATCGCCGCTGCCTTCCTGGTGCTGCTTAGACCCTACAGCATCCAATGTGCCCTGCTGCTGCTGCTCCTCATGCTGGGCACCATCGCCACCATCTCCTTCCTCTTCTGCTGGCACCGCAAGCTCCAGAAGGGCAGACACCCCATGAAGACGGTGTTCAGCTACCGGCCCCGGAGCAGAGGTAGGACATGTAAGACACCATCTTTACACTATTCTGTGTGTGTCATGTGATGTGTCCCCGCTGTCACATAGCTACATGCCTGTCCTGTCAGGAGGAGGAGGGCACGGTGTACATGTGGCAGTCTCTTCATCTGGCACTCAGTTTTAGAGGATTTCCAACAGGACTGCGGCAGACTTGTCTCCACCCATCCTGTAGTAAACTAGAGCAAGATGAGATGTTGGGACAGTATGGTTAGTGACAGCAGAGTCCTGTGCCACCTGAGTGCCCGCTCAGCCTTGCCCTTGACTGGATACTGTATGGTTATATAAGAGGATTGCCTGCTAATCCTTATCAAAAGTGAGAGGCTGACCCTCATTCTGTTTTCTCTTTCCAGATGCCCTCCTGAGATCCCATCATTTCCGCTCAGAGGTAACTGCATCTGCTCATCACTCAATGTCATGGTCTGTGCCCGCTATACCTGCGCTCGGAGTCACCCCCTCTTATATCAGTATCAGATCAGAAGATACACATTGCACCTAGTCGTGTCGTCACTTATTTCTATGTTATATCTCATGACATTTTCATGGCACAAACCACTCATACATGCTCCTTCATAGTTCTCTGTAGGGGTGGAAAGTTATCGGAAAATCCCGTCCACCAGCATCTAGGCTTAATAGTATCACAGCGTCGAGCAATTATGTGGAGCCAAAAAGCTTTGCCAGGAATTATTGTTTCTACTCATGTTTTTATTGAACAGCACAGCAGAAACATATACAATGCTATAAACATAATAATAATAAAAAAAAAATAACAATATAGCCAAAAAAACAAAACATCTAGAAATGTCAGGGCGATCAGCATCATAATATGTACAAAGAGGAAAAAGTACTTTACAAACCAGTATTCAGGACACAAATGTACTGGGATGAAACACTGCCTATAAAACCGTAATCCAAATAAATCCAAAACATGCAATAAAAAGAAAACAGTGAAAGGGATAAGCCAGAGGGTTATGAGATACAATGGGAAGGAAGGGAGCAAGGAGAGGGGGAAGTATGAGGTTCAGTTCTTGTGATGAATCAGCAAACCCTTTGTAGCCGGGGGCTTTTCCAAGAAATGACCAAACGCAAATTTTATATTAAAGGACCGAAATCCATCTATGTTGGAAGAAATCCTGGATGAAAAAATCCTATATGGAGGACAATGATGGACATGATTATAGTCAGTGGGATCTTTCACGCTGCAGAAATGTTTTTACAGGGAGTCTGTCACCAGAACCCAGTATATCAACCTAGCTACACAGATAGGTTAGGGACATGAGAATCAAATGGTGTTTTTCTCTTGTGAATCAGTGGCTCTGTTGCCGAATTATCACTGTTTTTATCAATATGCTCTTTAGAGTGAGGAGGGTATTGTCACTTACCCATTTAGAGCAACTGCGACACCCTCTGTGCTCCAAAGAACTCATTTGCATATTGGAAAAAAACAGCAATGGGCTCCTATGATGGAAGCAAAAAATGCAGTGACCAGGTAATTCATTACATTACGTGTGAGATCAGGAGCAGATATAGGGGCTGTGTGACCCAGGAGTCTGTTCTGATTATGTGACCTGGGGTCCATCATGAAGAATCCGCTGGATGAATTAAGCTAAATCTACCTCCCTACACAACCCCTTTAAGGCTAAATTCACACATGCGTTAGATGCCCTGCTCTGAGCACGTACCACGGATTCTATTGCATTTGACGGAAAAGTTAGTGCTTTTTTTGTGTAGTACTGACATCATGATGGAACCAAACAGATTCCATTATATGTCAGTGTGTTTTGTCTTGTGACATAAACTATGATGCAATTGTGAAAACAGCTTTTTAGAACTGTCCTGACCCTCTGTGAGTTTATTTGCATGAATTTCAAGTAGATATAAGGTACTTGCACTTATAAATTGTAGCAAAGAAAGAAAGATTTTTGTTGCTATTTTTAGATCATAAGGAAAAAAAAAACCTATTCAAGTTACACATTGGAACAGATGTCTGCTGATCAGTGTGAACATATGCTAATCAGGACAGAAATATGTACATAATATTCAGTACAGGAGACATGTACAGTATAATCAGAATGGGAGATATGCATAGTGTAATAAGTACAGGAGACATGTACAGTATAATCAGTACGGGAGACATGTATAGTGTAATCAGTACGGGAGACATGTATAGTGTAATCAGTACAGGAGACATGTATAGTGTAATCAGTACAGGAGACATGCATAGTGTAATCAGTATAGGAGACATGTATAGTGTAATCAGTACGGGAGACATGTATAGTGTAATCAGTACGGGAGACATGTATAGTGTAATCAGTACGGGAGACATGTATAGTGTAATTAGTACGGGAGACATGTATAGTGTAATCAGTATAGGAGACATGTATAGTGTAATCAGTACGGGAGACATGTATAGTGTAATCAGTACGGGAGACATGTATAGTGTAATCAGTACAGGAGACATGTATAGTGTAATTAGTACGGGAGACATGTATAGTGTAATCAGTATAGGAGACATGTATAGTGTAATCAGTACGGGAGACATGTATAGTGTAATCAGTACGGGAGACATGTATAGTGTAATCAGTACGGGAGACATGTATAGTGTAATCAGTACAGGAGACATGCATAGTGTAATCAGTACAGGAGACATGCATAGTGTAATCAGCACAGGAGACATGTATAGTGTAATCAGTACAGGAGACATGTATAGTGTAATCAGTACAGGAGACATGTATAGTGTAATCAGTACGGGAGACATGTATAGTGTAATCAGTACGGGAGACATGTATAGTGTAATCAGTACGGGAGACATGTATAGTGTAATCAGTACAGGAGACATGCATAGTGTAATCAGTACAGGAGACATGTATAGTGTAATCAGTGCAGGAGACATGTATAGTGTAATCAGTACAGGAGACATGTACAGTATAATCAGAATGGGAGATATGCATAGTGTAATAAGTACAGGAGACATGTACAGTATAATCAGTATAGGAAGCATGTATAGTGTAATCAGTACGGGAGACATGTATAGTGTAATCAGTATAGGAGACATGTATAGTGTAATCAGTACAGGAGACATGTATAGTGTAATCAGTACGGGAGACATGTATAGTGTAATCAGTACGGGAGACATGTATAGTGTAATCAGTGCAGGAGACATGTATAGTGTAATCAGTACAGGAGACATGTATAGTGTAATTAGTACGGGAGACATGTATAGTGTAATCAGTACGGGAGACATGTATAGTGTAATCAGTACGGGAGACATGTATAGTGTAATCAGTACGGGAGACATGTATAGTGTAATCAGTACGGGAGACATGTATAGTGTAATCAGTACAGGAGACATGTATAGTGTAATCAGTACAGGAGACATGCATAGTGTAATCAGTACGGGAGACATGTATAGTGTAATCAGTACAGGAGACATGTACAGTATAATCAGTATAGGAAGCATGTATAGTGTAATCAGTACAGGAGACATGTATAGTGTAATCAGTACAGGAGACATGCATAGTGTAATCAGTACGGGAGACATGTATAGTGTAATCAGTACAGGAGACATGTATAGTGTAATCAGTACAGGAGACATGTATAGTGTAATCAGTACAGGAGACATGTATAGTGTAATCAGTACAGGAGACATGCATAGTGTAATCAGTACGGGAGACATGTATAGTGTAATCAGTACAGGAGACATGCATAGTGTAATCAGTACAGGAGACATGTACAGTATAATCAGTATAGGAAGCATGTATAGTGTAATCAGTACAGGAGACATGTATAGTGTAATCAGTACAGGAGACATGTACAGTATAATCAGTACAGGAGACATGTATAGTGTAATCAGTACAGGAGACATGTATAGTGTAATCAGCACAGGAGACATGTATAGTGTAATCAGCACAGGAGGCATGCATAGTGTAATCAGTACAGGAGACATGTATAGTGTAATCAGCACAGGAGACATGTATAGTGTAATCAGCACAGGAGGCATGCATAGTGTAATCAGTACAGGAGACATGTACAGTATAATCAGAATGGGAGATATGCATAGTGTAATAAGTACAGGAGACATGTACAGTATAATCAGTATAGGAAGCATGTATAGTGTAATCAGTACAGGAGATGTGTACAGTATAATCAGAATAGGAAATGTGTACAGTGTAATCAGTACAGGAGATGCATACATTATAATCAGTACAAGAGATGTGAACACTGTAATTAGTACAGGAGATGTGTACAGTATAATCAGTGTAGGAGATGTGTACACTCGAATCCATACAGGAGGCATGTAAGCATATAAGTGCAGGAGATGTGTGCAGTGTAATCAATACAGGAGATGTGTACACTATAACCAGTTCAGGAGATGTGTACAGTTTAATCAGTATAGGAGATGTGTACACTGTTATCTGTAGAGGAGACATGTACAGTAAAATCAGTGCAGGAGATATGTACAGTACATTCAGTGCACAACAAGTATACAATGTAATCAGTGCAGGAGATGTGTACAATGTAATCTGTACAGGAGATGTGTACAAAATAATCTGTAAAGGACACATGTCTAATATAATCAGTTCAGGAAATGTGCACAGTGTACTCATGCAGATGTGTACACTAATAACTAGAGATGTGTACAGTATAATCAGTACAGGAGATGTGTACAGTATAATCAGTATAGTAAATATGTACCTTATAATCAGTACAAGAGATGTACAGAGAAATAAGTAGAGGTAATGTACACACCATAATCAGTACAGAAGATGTTTATAGTGTAATCTGTATACGAGATGTGTACATTACAATCAGTACAGGAGATGCGTACAATGTAATTTGTACAGGAGCTATGTATAATGTAGTCAGTACAGGAGATGTGTACAATTTAATTTGTACACGAGCTATGTATAGTGTAATCAGTACAGGAAATGTGTATAATGTAATATGTACAGGAGCTATGCATAGTGTAGTCAGTACATTAGATGTGTACACACATCTCACAGGAGACGTGTACAATGTAATCAGTATAGGAAATGTGTGCAATATAATCAGTACATGTATAATCAGTACATGTATAATCAGTACATGTATAGTGTAGTCAGTACAGTAGATGTGTATAATGTAATATGTACAGGAGCTATGTATAGTGTAGTCAGTACAGTAGATGTGTACAGTGCAATCACAGGAGACGTGTACAATGTAATCAGTATAGGAAATGTGTACAGTATAATTAGTATAGGAAATGTGCACAATTAGTGTGGTTCAAAATAGGTAACTGTCCCAGTTCAACCAAGGAATGAGAAAGGGCATAACTGAAGGATTCCTTCCTTGAATGAAGGAAATAAGCATTCTATATACGAGTATTTCAATAAGAATTATGTGATTATGTTGTAAAAAAAAAAAAAGCATCTAAGCTGTTTTTTAAAGCCATCAGCTGTTACTGTTGTGATCAGCTCTGGGGTAGGCTACTCTGCAGATTTACAGTCCTTATGGTGAAAACGCTTTGTTACCACTGGTGATTAAAGGGATTCTATCATTGGTGTCAGTGGTTTTGAGATAAATACATTCCCGAATAGCCTTTAAAAAGACTATTCTACTACTACCTTCTTTTTTTATTCTCCCCACCGTTCCGTTGCAATCCTGGTTATAACTTTATGTAAGTTAGCCCTCCGAGCTCCCTGTGCATTCCCCAGGGACTGTGACCCTACTCCTCCTTGGATGTTCTTCCTACCAGATTGCGCTGCTGCATTTGAATTCCATTCCGTTCAGAGTGGTTGTAGCTCGGTATAGAACTTAGCATACTGCTCAGTATGAACACAGTTCCAAGGGGAAAAAAGGGAAAGGGAAGAACACAGCCTCCAGGGTACAGACTTGATCAGATGTAATCTTCAATTATGCCGTAGCAACTCTGTATATAACGGTAAGAAATCAAGTACTGACCCGATTTAGGTGCTTCCGAGGTAGGAACAGCGCACGGACCTGTCGTCCTCCGGCAAGGAACTGGAAGTTATAGTATAGACAAGGAAAAAAGACATCCAGCGCGTCCTTCTTTAAAAAGTAAACTCCACTTTATTGGTGACGATTAAAAAATTGAAAATCACAGGCAATGGGTGGTATAGCAAGGTGTACATTGAAAAAAATCCAGCGATACTAGCTGTTTAACGCCGACATGTTTCAAGAGGGTAACTCTCTTAATCATGGCTTAATCATCATGGCCATGATTAAGAGATTGGAGACACTGGCATATATTGAATAGGAGGCGCTATTCAATTAATCACTAAATCAGTGATTTCTTCAGAAAGAGGTAATATAGAATTAATACTATGACTCATAAGAGAGAAGTAATTGGCTTTGTGTTTTGTATATTCATCTTCAGGCAGTTAAAGGGATTGTCTAGGTCAGGCAAGTTGGCTGGCCAATCAAGTACAGCGATACTGTGGTTATTAAACCAGGTACTGGTACTGTTGTCAGTGTTGGCAGGTGCAAAGTCCTGCTGGAAAATTAAATCACCATCTCAATAAAGCTTGCCAGAAATGGGAAACATGAAGTGCTCTAGAAAGTTCCCAATGGAAGGCTGCACTGACTTTTGACCAACACCAGAAGATGACACGGCTTCCAAAACCATCACTGACTGTGGAAACTTCACACTGGACCTGAAGAAACTTGGATTGTGTGCCTCTCCATTCTTCCTCCTGACTCGAAACTTCAATTTCTAAATGAAATGCAAAATTTCCTTTTTTAATTTAAATTTACTTAGGCTAGGTTCACACCTGTGTACCAATCTTCCCCTGAGGATTCCTTTCTCGTTCTGCTTTATAGGGGCTCTATCATTGGGAAAACTTATTTTTAACTAAGCACATACTTACATAGCCTTTAGAAAGGCTATTCCACACTTACCTTTTGTATGTTAATCCCCTCAGTTATTTTTGAATGAGCCCGCTTTTATTTATATGCTAATTAGCCTCCAGCATGCACCCGGAAGTCTCAGCGAGCATTCTCTGCTGTGTGTGAGAGCAGGGAAGGCTGATGAGTCATCACTAGCAGCAGCCTCCCTGCTCTCACACGCACAACAGAGAGTGCTCACTGAGACTTTAAAAATTCAGAGAGAAAAGTCCCGCTAAAAGCACTTTTCTCTCTGTATTTTCTGCCTTTTTCGAGTGGAAATCCGCCCTATTATAGTCTACAAGGATCTGCGGGTTTCCAAAGGTAAGCACTTTTTTAAGCGGATTAGGTTTCCGTTCGGGGGTCCTCAAGCTGACCCCCCCAACAGAAACCTGAACACAGGTGTGAACCTAGCATAACTTTTTACTTACGTTATATTTTTTTAACTCTGAAAAGATGACTTTGGACCACTAAGCAACTGTCCAGTCCTTTTTTTCTCCTTAGCCCAGGTAAGATGCTTCTGACGTTGTCTTTAAGTCTTGAGTGGCTTTACACAAGGAATGTGAAATTTGTAAGCTTCACCGAAGAGATGTGAGAAATCTAAATAAAACTTCACCTTTAATAAATATTCATATAAAAATATAATCCATAAAAAGTAAGTCTTGAGAATAAATCCTCCATTAAGGGTAAATCAATCCCGCCCCATTAAAATAAAATACAGATCATTTGTCAAAGGTACATGATTTAAAGCTAGGGGCAATAATAATATAACGTGGTACAAATGTGATACCCTATAATGTGAACAATTAAAGTGATCTATAATAATCGTGATATTCCATAGTGTACACAGCATATTCAAACATTCTGTGCATTACATATGATAATGTGAAAATACAGAGTGCATATAAGGTACAGGTTATTAATACAAGTTAACTGTACATGCATGAAATTTAGTTATTCAGGTGAACTGTATATACCATTAAACATACCTTATGGGATCCAGATCTAATAGTTTGATATGTGTCTAAACTCCAGTGTTCATGAAACTCTACTGCACATGCGCGCAGGAGTCGTCCTACACACAGCAGTGTGTTGCGTGTCATGTGATCTCCGACACATGCTCTGTCTTGTATATGAGGTTGAAATCGGCATCAATGAACAGGGCATCAGCAATCAGGTAAAAATAAGACTTAATGGGGTTATTCGGGATAACTGGAAATCAATACATTAAGCACCCTCCTACTTTCTAAATTACATAATTAATTAAAAAATGTATACTTACCCATATCCTTGGGGCGTTTCCAGAAACAGAAAGTCACTACTACTCTCTTTCCCCCCACCACCATCCACTACATCATACTTACCTTCCAGGCTTCTTCCTGCGTGATGGCTCCTTGAGCACTGCTTTGTGCTCTGCTGCTGATTATCCACTTCTACTGTGCAGCTCCCACGCCAGCGCAGTAGAGGTGGATGGTCGCTGCTGAACACTGAGCAGCACTGGGACAAGAGCGCATGCCAGTAGTCAAAAAGGAAGGAGGAGCCGTCCCACAGGAAGAAGCACAAAAGGCACAAATACCATCTACTGTATAGATTATGGGTGCTGCATACCACTTATGGTCATGGGCTTAGTGGATCCACATTCTAAGCTACCAAGTGAAAACTATTGGTGATCACTGATTCCTATCAGAGACCAGTGCCTCTGGTAGAAAGGCCAATGGTACCACTAATGCAGAACATGCACTACTATACCTTTTTACGTGTCACCTCCTTTATTTTGGAAGTAATTGTGGACCAAATATGCCCCAGACTGTGGCACATAACTGCAGTGAACCCCACATTATTAGTCAGTATAGTAAGCCCAATAAGCCCAAATAAACTTACTTATGGATCATAAAAATATATTTATTTTTTATTTTTGTAGCAACCAAGTTTTCTGGTAGTACTGCTTCAACAATATTGTTCAAATTAAGCATAATGAATAGGTAAATACAATGTCTCCAAACACATCCTAGCAAAAAAACTTGGCAGGCAACACGTTGCTATCCAAATATTGCATTGGACTCTGGACAAAAAATAAAAACATAAATAAAATATCTAAAAATCAAAGTACGAGCTTATAGTCTGGATTCTATCCGTATTTTCATAAAAGAGAATCTGTTGTCTGTGTTTGAAGTGTCCAAAAAAGAGAAACAAGGCAAATCAGTCTTCAATTACATATTCATATTCATTATCTTATATAATACCACTGGTTGTGAATTCTATGTTTAGACCATACGAACAGAGTACAATGAGCAGAGTAAGGATATAGTGAAAGTTATTCGCAAGCATTGCCTATGTTAGGCCACTGTATTTCAGATGTTTCAGAATTTCATCCAATACACTAATGTGGTCTTATGGGAAGGATTGATGCACAGCAGCAATCTAAATGCTTTAGTGTCGCATGATTAATTGAAATATTGTAACTGAGAATGTGAGAATGAATGCCGTAAGCGAAGCAATGCATAATGGATAAATGGATGAATCATTAACTAGCCAAATCTGAAATTCATGCCACATCATCTGAACCCAAAGCTACTTCAAATCCTGCAGTATTAATGTTCTTGGCAATTGCTGTTGTTTATGGACTAAAAAGTGACAGTTGCTTTTAGCCATTGGTTCCCTCTATGTTCCTTCACATGTGCATGAGGGGGTTTGGACATTTCTGACTTGCTGTTTGTTGCGGCCAAGAGTCAGCAAATTAAAGGATCATGAAAAATGCATGCAACTTTTGGCTTTTGTGGACTTGCTCTGGTCAGCGATCCTAGCACATTTTTTAGAAATTGTTCTTTCTTTATAAATTAAAACATTGCATCTACCTCTGCATTGAAATGCCATTATGCATATAATGTATAACAAATGAGGACAATTATACATGTACAATTTAAAAAATATATATTTTTAGGATTTATTCTTCTACCTTCTTCACCAGTGCATAATGGCTGCTTTGTAATTACAGGAATAGGCCCTTGGTGAGGGTGGGTTGAGTAGTTCCCACTTGCATACAATAATACTATCTGTGTTCTGTATTCGATTTTATATCTTCAGGATAACGCCCCACGTAGTGAAATGTAAAAAAGTGTGGTGTTCTTGTAACATGAGGCTTCAGCCTCAAAAGCATTTTTGTACTATTTAAAAAAAAAATAAAACAATATGATAGTATTTAAGTCCACCACAGAAATCTCCCTGCCATTGACAGAAAGATTTCCTCCTCTTATTCATGTCCATGCAGGAAAAGTAGCATCTGCCTCCTACAGAAATGAGGTGGCAGATTTTACTGTTACAGGAGGGGTAAACATGAAATAAGTTGTTAGGGGAGCAGAGTCCACGTTGATCTTTTGCAGCATGATCCATGGCACTTTAGCTAGCTATACGTCTGGATAGGTTGCTATGATGGCATGAGTTTATGTCAGTAGATCTGACCTGAATTAGGCCAGGAATGAGGGTTATAGAATGGTGACTGTTTTTAAGAAAATGCTGTATATTGTTCCTCTGAACCCCCCAACCCTGCTGTAGCTCTAGAATCTACTGAGCTTGATGCAGGCTCAGTAAAAGTCAACCACACATTTTTGTTTTATATATTTTACTTTGAAGTAAGAGGGTGGTGGCTTTCCTGGTCTGTGCCACATTGCTTACACTGCTGTTGTTCATGAGGAGATAAAGCAGGCACATTTGACCATGTAGCTTTTGTTCATTCAGTTTTCTAGATGGTGCCAGGATCTACTTCTGAGAGTGGTACAAGTTAGAGCATCAGTGATCAGTCCGCAACCATAGGGATGTGCTGGTAGGCAACATCACCAGGAGGCTCAGATAGCCTAAGCGTCAATCTTATTAAAGGGGCTCTATCATTGGGAAAAGTCATTTTTAACCAATCACATCCTTGCATAGCCTTTAGAAAGCCTATTCCACACCTACCTTTAGTATGTAGATTGCCTCAGTGGTTTTTGAATTAGTCCATTTTTATTCATATGCTAATTAGACTGGTGCACAATGCATCATGCACCCTCTTTGCTATTGTTTTCTATGGGTGTATACAGCACAGGATGCTGCTGCTGATGACTTCCTGTTTGCACACACACATAGGAGATAATAGCAGGGACGAGTGCTGCTGGGAACTTCCTGTGCTGGCTGGAAGCGCATTAGCATATGAATAAAAATAGACTTATTCAGACACCACTGAGGCAATATACATACAAAAGGTAGGCGTGGAGTAGCATTTCTAAAGCCTATGCAAGGATGTGATTAGTTAAAAATGACATTTCCCAATGATAGAGCCCCTTTAAGTGTGCCATCCACACTTCTTTGCTTCCCATAGAGTTCTATGGGAGGATCTGTGCCACAAACTCAAGCAAAATAGGATCTCTGTCTGCAGGCACGGTCCCTGAACTATGCAAAACACGATAGTTTGCATGAGGCTGTCTAAAGCATGTACCAGTGAGCAATCTCTTGAAACATACCCCTTTCTCAAGCCACCCACTTTTTTGTACAAGTTGTAGACATGTCTAAAAAGCATCTAAAACACATGATAGATGTGGCACAAAATTCAGAATACTGGAATATTTTACATAGTAAATCTCCCCTATTGATCCAAACCAAGTAGCGGTATAAACACATGACCTGCAGACACACTATTTCTAATAATCGGGATATATTTTTATCTCTGAATATGGACAGAGAACGTTTTTGTGCACTGCCTGAGCCTTATTTCAATACAGACTATAAATATGTTTTACTGTATGTTAACAAAACTCGAAATACATTATACTATAGACCATACAAGTGCTTACAAGATTGGTTAAACCTTAGTGAACCTCATTATATTGTACAGAGATTTATGATGTGCAAGATATGAGGAAACTCAAGAAAAATGCAGTTTATTGGTGCCAGACAGTGTAGTCATATTCTGTGGCCAGCTCAGCTTCAATGACTCTTCAGTATGTTGCACACTGCACCAGCTCCGCCATGCTGAGTCATGATGGAAAATAGAATTATGGCTTCTTTTTTACTTGAAGCAGTGTTTGCAGACAACATGAAAACATAAAATTTGCTATATTGTCTGCTAATTCCTGTAACTACTACTGTACATCCTTCTAATGCCCTTCCCCAACTCAGATCAGGTATCCAAGAGCTGAGCAAGGCTTTTCTAGTCAGCATTTCAGGGTGGAGAAGGATTAAAAAGCTAGTATCAGAATCCTTTCACAGGTGCAAATATATTAAACATATCTGTTATAGCTCTGACAATAAAAGGAATAATCAAGGATAAAAGGAACCTGGCACTTCAGGGTGTCAGCCGCTGTGATCTGACCATATTGCCGCTTACACCAGAGCCTCCTGGGTGTCCAAAGCAAGTGGGAACAAATAAGAAAACAGGTCGATCGGTGCTCATTGATGAAAACCTGTATGGAGACGAACAATTGTTAATAGGTTATTGTTACACTGTTATCGGCAGCACAGATAGCTAGTGAAGAGGTAGTAGATGTTGTCACCAATTTGGATCCCAGAAATAAATAATGAAACACAGCAAAAGGAATCCTATCCTAATGGCTATCTAAAATATAACTTTTAGTAAATATATTTAAAATTGAAATATAACAAAAATGGTGCAATGATAATAATAAAATTGGAACCGTCTTACCATGTAGTCGGTAAGTGTGTGGTCAGGGGGAATAGTGAGTATTCTCAAGGGATTTTGGGTCCAATGCTTAGGGAAAAAGGAACTGAAACCCTATATATTCCACCCTGACAATGGCAGTTCAACAACTGTACCTAGACATACCCTATTAATTCTCCAAAACAACGCGTTTCGACCCTGTAAAGGGTGTGCATCAGGGGAATTGTGGAGTGCAACACAGTCAAACCAATAATGACTTGATAGCAGGGCTCAATCCTGGCACACAGGGGAGCCAATGTAGGTCTGGCAGTTGCAGATCTAACTTAGGTCTTGCCACAGCCGGACATGACAGTTTTTGAAATCGCAGCATTTCCACTGCGGATATTTTTCTGCACTGTGTAGATGGGATTAGCCAGAATGGCTTCTAGATATCTACTACTGCAGTTTTGATGTGCTCAGCTTGACCCTGTAATTACTGGCAAACGCAATGAAACAAGATTCCAGGCTAAGGTACAGCTATCTTGCTACAGTGCAGATGTGTGCTATTTTTTCTTCTTTGCTGCAGATAAAATCCTTGTAGTTATAATTATATCATGTAGAAAGGAAATGAGTAATGCCATGGTTTTTTGTTGTTAACCTTGACTACATCATATGTCTTTATAGCACCAGAACAACTACAGAATAACGAATATATACTATGTTATGAGCTATTACAGCTAATAGCATCAGTGTCTTTCTATTGTATTGTATAGCTACTAGATTACATCACACAGAATGTTAGCTTCGCATTTGGTTGATCACGGCCAAACATTTGACTTCACTTAAACTGTGCTGGGCATAAGGAAACAGTAAAATACTTCAAGCATACACTAAGTTTATTGTGTGGATCCTCTGTCAAGGGACTTAGAAATCCTAGCAACAAGAAAATATACAATTTGCTGTGAAATTGTATTTAATTGTACATATAGTGTAATAGGTCAAGAGCTCAAGCTACAGTAGACCATGTTTCTGTTAGAAATTTGGGTAAAGAATTAAAAAAAAAATGTGGGGAACAAGATTTGGAACTGTGAAACCATCGGACTAATTTTTATAAAGTGTGTGTATTCCATATAAGAACTGGAATGGAGGAGTGAAAGTTTTCATAAACCTCTCTGAGGCTAAGGCCCCACGTAGCGAGCCGCAGCCAAAAAGCACTGTGGGTAAAAACCTGATGGAAACAAATTGCATTTTTCCTCACATTGCTTTTGACAGTAAGTCCACAGAGTTTTCCTCTGCTGATTTTCTGCTTCAATTAAACCTTGTGGGGAAGGTAGCTCGGTAGCAGCAGTGGTGCAGACCCAACTAGTCAAATACGGGGATACAAAATATGCAAGAAACGGGTTTACTTAGAAAAAATAGGAAAATAAATAAACCTTGACTTCAGCACAAAATGAGCAAAATAAAATACAGCCTGAACTTTAGGCAAAATAATAAGAAACAAAATGCTGCTCGTCTGAGCAACTAATTAAACAGTGTTATTATCATTATTTATATAGCACCATTAATTCCATGGTGCTTTACATTTGAGGGTTCACATACAGTACACAAAATATACAAACAGATATGATACTAACAATGACCGACTGGCACAGTGGGATAGAGGGCCCTGCCAATGAGGGCTTACAATCTATGAGGGAGAGGTAATAATAAACAGTAATAACAAACTAACTATACGTGTGGCTTACTAACACCCACACAAACAAACCAACAAGCACAACATGGTCTCACCGTACTCAGAGTAACAGGACAGACCCAGACGCCTCCTTCCATGCCCTGAAGTGCAGGTTCTTCAGCCTCTTATGGGCCAGTAATGATCCCATGACCCACACCTCGACTGAAGCCTACTCAAGACCCACCCTGGACCACACATTGGTCAGAAACTTGGGGGAGATATACTGGGAGTCCAGCACTTTGCCTGTCACCTTCTCACAACCTGTACGGAAAACGTCAGTGTTTCCGTAGGTATAACTGACATGCTGCGATTTACAAAAACGGGTATGTTTCTACAATGTGTGGGAGGGGTTATCCAGAATCCTATCCACTTTCCAGGTAATGTAAAACCATGGCATTTCTTACACAGCAAAATCATGGTGTTTACGCTACGTTAGGCTTACCTTCATATGACATCACAATGCTTAATGTACGCCCTGGTAGTGTGCATGAATACTGGATCTGACAAATGCTGATCCAGCTTGTTAGGCTTTAACCTACATACCCCTGTGTGAACATCAACTATATCTGAGTTACCCCTACAAGTTATTTAGTCCCCTTGTTGACCTGGTCTAGGGAATATCCTGGGGACAAGGCTGGTGGGATTGGGTGCTCACATTTATTAGGACCAGGTTCATATTACAGGGCTAGTTGAGCCTAAATTGCAAACTATGATAAAGGTCCACACACACTCTGTTGATTATCCCTAAAAACTTGAACAGTTTTAATGTTTTGGTTATTCATAGATTAGCTTTTAAATTCTACTAATAAAAGTTATTTTTTAAATGCACTATTTTTCATTTCTCCTTACTAATACTCACTACATCACTTGATAAATTCTTTGAGGGGTGCGGTTTTCAAAATGGGGTCACTTTCTAGAGGTTTCCACTGTTTTGACACCTCAAGGGCTTTGTAAATACGACATGGTTCTTGAAACTGATCACAGCCAGATCTGCCCTCTAAAAGCTCCTTGGCGCGCCTTCCCTTCTGCGTCTCGCTGTGCGTCCATATATTAGTTTACACCCCCAAGTGGGGTACTATGGTAGTCCGGAGAACTTGCATAACAAATTGTGGGATGCGTTTTCTCCTTTAACCCCTTGTGAATGTGCAAATTCCAGGGCTTAATTCCTGTTAAGCACTTATAGTGAAATACCTGGATTAGTCCCTTTAAAAAATGGGTTTTAGAAATTTCTTGAAAATTTTGAATATTGTTGTTTCACTTGTAAATCTTCTAATGTCCGTAAAAAATAAAAGGATGATTAAAGTTTGATGCTGACATAAAGCAGAGATCTGGGACATGAGATTTATGATATAATGTTGGCGGTCTGACTATCTGTATGCAATGCACATAATTTCACTTTATAAAATGCATATTTTTCAAAATTTCCACCAAATTTCTTATTTTTTCATAATTAAACACAAAACATATCAACCAAAATGTACCACTAACATGACGTACAATGTGTTTCGAAAAAAACAATCTCAAAATCACTTTGGTAAGTTAAAGCGTTCCAAAGTTATTGCCACATAAAGTGACACATGTCAGTTTTGAAAAATTGAACTTGGTCAGGAAGTCAAAAAGTGCCATCGGCGGGAAGGGGTTAATGCCTTGGTGTTTAAGTGTACATTTCAACTATATCTACTTATTTCCAGATTGTGTACTGTCCATGGCTTATCTGTGTAGATAACTGCATGCAATAGCTGATCATAAAGTAAAGTGTCAGTGTACAGTAGATATACTCATTTACTATATCTGTAAGATTTACTACATTTACATTACTTCCTCATTCTTAACTCTCTGGTGTCATTAGAGTTTAGGTTATTGCTACGACACATATTTTCGCCTATGCCTCCTATAGTCATAGAAAATTCTTTGTACATTTTCTATTCAAGTACGCAGTATAATGGTTAATGGTTAGGTATTAATAAATCTATACTGAAACTGTATCTGTTTCTATACATATAATTATATTGCTAGGCCCCACTGCTTTGTGGAAAGGAAGCATATTCCTTCTATGAAAGGAGGTTGTACTAATAAAGACAAGATCAAACAGGTCTCCCATTAGCATATTGCTAATTTTAGAAACCAAGTATATAATTACATACATCTCTTATGGGAAAACTCAAAAAATGTCTCCAATTTGTATAAATTGCTGTACATGGAAAGCCTAATGCCGGTAAAGGAAGGCTACCATTACCCACAAGCATATTCTTCTTCCACCATAGTTTCACAGAGCACATTACAGTGATGAGCTACATACTTTTGTTACTAATGTCTACTTTTGTAGGTTTGGAGGAAAAACAACTTAGAATTCTTATGCAAATTAGGCAGTCGGTGCACTGGAGGCGGGTCTTGAGCCATGGGAGCAATGTTTATGCTGCTGGTGATGTGATAACTGTGGGAGGATCAACTCTCACTGTGCAGGGTGATGCAGAAAGGAGATGGTAGGGGTCTGAGTGGCAAGAGAAGGGCACCACAGAGATCTATCCCCTGTGAACCAACTGCTTCATTTGCATAATACTTCAAAGTTGTTTGGCTCCAAAACTACAAGAATGACTGTAAGGCTCTTTGTAACATGGTGGTGGCAATTGAATATGCTACAGGGCTAGACCCCCTTTAAAGGGAGTCTGTCAGCATGAAATTGCATCATAAAGTACACAAATTACCTTGCTGGCCTTTGTGTATACTTTAAAAGATGTTTTTCTTTTATTTTTAAAACAACTTTTGAAAATATGCAAATTAGCTGTAATGGGCTTTAGGGTTGTGTAATTAGTTCCACCCAGTATAAACATAAAGCCCAGCCCTCTTTCTGGGCTTGAGCTTTGGGGAGACTTTGTCAAGTGCAATGCGCACGTACTACACATGTGTGTGACGTCACAGTACATTGTCTTCTTATTAGATTTGGAGAAAAAAAAAAAGCCCTTGAAGTCTTGAAAATGAAGAAGTTGGTACACCAGTGTTGGGCCTTCATTTTTGGGAACACTTTCTTGCTGTTCAGGCAGGAAGGATGATGTCATAGAAGTAGGAAGATCAGCTTTCATGGCACAGGCAGGAGATGGTAGGGGTCTGAGCAGCGGGAGCAGTGCTTCAGGGAGCTAAAAGTCTGCCCCAAGGGCAAAAAACTGCCTAATTTGCATGACACTTCAACATTTTTTTTTTTTCTAACACTACAAAAGTGAAATAAATAACAAAGGCATATTGTTTATCACTATTACATGCTCTGCTGTGGTAGTAGATTAATATGTTTGGGGTAGGTGGTAGACCCTTTAAGGCTAAGGCCCCACGTAGTGAAATGTTATATATCTATATAGCGAATGCCAGCAATTCCTCAAAAGTATAATTGATATGCTGAAATTTTCAAACACAGCTTTTCTGATGCATTTTTTTTTCTGCTATGTGTGGTTGGGATTAGCCAGAACCCCATTTACTTTGTAGGTACTGTAAAAAAAAGTGCTTTCGAATCGTATAGGATTAGTTTGGAAGAATCACCAAACATATCTAATTCTTGTCTGTCTTTTCACATGGATGAACAAGAGATTCTGCAACTAGTAAGAGTATTTTATTATACTTGAATTTTTGGAGCTCTAGGCAGAGTAAAAATTAATTTAGCATCCATCCCACTCTACCATGACCGCCTTAAAGAGGCTCCTCTTTTCTTCTCACCTCACGACATGCAGTAGTGAGCCTTTGCTCTCACACCTTCTCCAATCTCTGTTGTCTGCCCTCATTACTTACCTTACTAGAATATTTAACCTCTCTTGCTCTTCTGGAATCCTTCCCTCCTATTTCAACCATACAGTCTCAAATATCATATTTTTACTTTTTCTGAAACTAAATCTCTCAAAGACTGCTTTTTCCACCATCTAACAGACCTAACCCTGAAATCTCCATTTCAGTCTCTGGCCTTACCATATCTCCTTAGACAGTATGCTCATTGTCTTGGGGTTATATCTGACTCAGACCTTTTCTTCACCACCCATATCCATTCACTCTCACGCTTATGTCACCTCCACCTCAAAAACATCCTCTAAATCTGCCCATTCCTTACCACAGAAAGATTAAAGGCACTTATTGTTGCCCTGATTCACTCTTGTCTTTACTACGGTAACTCCTTATTAATCGGTCTTCCTTTCACTAAATTATGAATGCAGCGGCCAGGCTCATTTATCAGTCTAGATGCTACAGCGATGCCTCTGGTCTTTGTCAGTTACTATATTGGCTGCCTATTCAATACAAAATACAATATAAACTTATCACCCTCATCCACAAGGCTCTCCATAATGCTGCACCTCCCTACATTTCCTCCCTCATCTCTGTCTACCGCCCAACCTGTGCTTTCCGTTCACTCAATGACCTAAGACTTACATCCTCTATTATCAGAACCTCCCACGCTCATATACAAGACTTCTCCCGAGTTGCACCACTTCTCTGGAATGCTCTACTCCAGACAATCAGAATAACTTCCAATTCTACAGATTAAAGCACAAACTAAAAACGCAATTCCTAATATAAACCCTTCTGCAGTTAGTATCCCTAAAACGACCCCTCCTCTGTTCACGCTACCGCATTAACCTACAGGATATTATGCTGTATCGGACTAACTTTATATATTCAAGCACCATCTGCACATTAAATGACACTGACGGCTCATATAGATTTTTAGGCTGCCTTCACACGGAGTAACACCGGCTGCCATTCACAGCCGTACACGCGAGCGCTGTGGAAGGCTCCCGAACACTTCCCACTCACTTCAATGGGAGCGCTCGTAACGCCGGTTTTACGAGCGCTCCCATTGAAGTGAATAGGAAGTGTTCGGGAGAATTCCACAGCGCTCGCGTGTACGGCTGTGAATGGCAGCCGGCGTTACTCCGTGTGAAGGCAGCCTTAAGGTGTAATGACAGTAACCTCTATCACAAAAATGTCTGGACCACTGTATAATTAATATTACCTCCGATGCCGTCCCTGCTACGTCTTGTGTCACCCCCTCTATCTCATAGATTGTAAGCTCCTGTGAGAAGGGCCCTCATTCCTATTGTGTGAATTGATTATTACTCTGTAATGTATCTTTTTGTCTGTACTTAAACCCTACAAATTTTACAGTGCTGTGGAATGTGCTGGTGCTATATAAATAAAAGATATTATTATTATTACTATTATTATTATTATTATTATTCAAATTATTCTGGGAATTTCTGTATATGTAGTTTCAATTTATTGGGCCAAACTTAAGAATATTAGATGACAATTTTGCTTTCAGAGATTATTCAGGTCACTAACACAGTATTTTCTTGAAATCTGTCTCAAAGATGAAAAATTGCCTTATAGTTCTATTCTATGTTGAAAGGTTTTGTATTGATAAATAGGAGAATAAGTGTGAACGTTGTAGATAAAGGACCACAGCAGTTCATTTCAATGGATAAGCTATGAAATACACTGCTCTAGGACACTGCTGTTCGCATACCTTTAACCTGGGTGTGCATTTACTCATTTACTACAGGTTTCCAGAAACTCGTGAATAGATTGTATTCTCATTTGCTTTCCTAGAAATATAAACACTTTCTATTTTCTGCTAGGGATTCAGGCCAAGCCCTCGTCACTTGAGGAGGTACACCCGATCTCGTGTTGAAGAGACAAAGCCTTTGGAGGAAGTCCACCATAGTGACCAGGATACATCTTCACCCCTGAGAAAAAGAAAGATCAAGAGAAGCAGCCGAGTTCAGCCAGAATTTTATCAATCTGTGCAAGTAACACCTACTCGAAAACCGGTATGTATTCTTTATCTACAGGGCAGTAACCAATACCTGAGCACATGGTTATGTTACATGGGCACTGCCTGGCATTATCCAGCATGGTCCCACATCTTGTATACCGGATACAGTTACAGTAAATAATTTGTCAATTTCACATTGAATTAATTTTTTCTACAGAGTTTGTACTATATGCAAATATAGTAAGGTCAGCACTGCAAGGTTAAATATAATAATGCTAAGTGAAGTTAGTTAATATAGTACAAAAAATGTCCAGTGTCTTCTCCAATAGAGATACAAAGGGAAGATTCCTGTATTTATTGTAGACACAATGATATGTTCCATCAGCGGTGTACTTACAGTAATGGCAGAGAATTCTACCTCTATGGGACGTGCTGCATGTGATCTTTGGAGAATGGGGCTCAGCACTGAACTTCTCTCACTACTTCCCTTCACAATTTCATAAAATTGTGGGTTCCTACAGCTGCCAATATGTTCAATAGGGGCTTTGTAAATCTGTGTGCAGTAATCTCCACCTACTGGTAGGTAGAGCTTGCAGAGCTTTATCATGTTAGTCTGCTGTTTTTCTTGTTTGAAGTTTAAATGTAGTTTCAGGCCACTTCTTTAGGATATGCCCGTTTCTGACCATTATAGGACTTTTATTCTGTATATTTTACAGTTTTCCTCTTTGTAAACTCTTGCTGTAGTTTGCTGTTCAAAAAATGGAGATAGGTAGGTAACTATCAGGGACGTATTTAAAATTTCACTTTTATTGATATGTATTAAAAGCTATACTTAGTACAACTTAGTACTTAGTACTTTTGTACTAAGTATAGCTTTTAATACATATCAATAAAAGTGAAATTTTAAATACGTCCCTGATAGTTACCTACCTATCTCCATTTTTTGTTTATTAATTGGGCACGTAGCATTGGTTATCTCTACTTTAATTTTTGTAGTTTGCTGTTCACCCTGAGCTGGTGGGAGATTAGCTGCCATACAGTGCTCACAGTTAGAAGAGAAGAACTTGCTCCCTTATTCTGTCTGTCTCAGTCAGAAATAGCCCAAGGACATATATAGAGAAGTGTTGATCTGTATAGATGTGAGGACTTTTCACCACTTCCACCAATTCTACTTCTTAGCACCCGTTAATAGGTGCTACTTCACTGATTCCAGCACAGTTGGAATGTTCTCTCTAGCCCTCACCATTCCTGATCAACGGATGCAGTTAGTTTTGATGCCTGATGTGCCATTTAAGCTCTGTAATGTCGGAAGGGCAGTGTTAGTCAGGGGGCTGATTCAGAGTTTCAACAACAGGCAGCCAGTGTCAGAGCTCAGAATCACACCCTTGTCTGCTCCTGCCTGACACTACCTTCCTGACTGTACAGAGCCAAAATAGCATATCAGGCAAACTAACACCATTGATTGCTCAGGAATGGTGGGGGCTGGAGAAAAAAATTTATGTGTGCCACAATCAGTGGAAGGCACATATTAAATGACGCAAAGAGCTGGACTGGTTGGAGGTGGTCATTTAGGGACAACATAACATGGTGACAACTGCACTCATCTGTTAGCTCAAACAGCGCAAAATATATATTACTATTTGGTTATTGTGAGCTATCATAGAATACAGCAGAGTGATAGTTCTGTAGTAAGCACTATTCCTTCTCCTCTCAGCAATGACTGATTTTCTGCTGTGTATTTGCATATACATGCAGCCATCAAATGCTACTGACTGCACAATATTTCTTGTACAGTTTGGGCTAACAGAAGAATAAACCTCTCCCTATAATATGCTCATCTGAAATTGTTTTGTAAAACAATTTCTCCTGGCTTTAAGAAAGGAAGACTGTTCAACCCCTTGAAACATAGCATTCCTTTAAAGGGATCCTATCATTTAAACTCAATTCTTTCTGCCTATCACATGGGAATAGCCTTAAGAAAGGCTATTCGTGTTCTACCTTTAGATGTCTTCTCCGGGCCGCCGTTCGGTTAAATTCCTGTTTTTCGCCGGTATGCAAATGAGTTCTCTCGCAGCACTGGGGGTGGGCCCCAGAGCTCAAACAGCACTGGGGGCATCCCCCAATGCTGCAAGAGAACTCTCCAGCGCCGCCTCCATCTTCTTAAGGAACGGGCTCTTGACGCATTTTCTTCCGGGGGTTGGCTTCAAACTTGCATGCCCGCTGGCCACAAGACAATGGCCGCTTACACAGTATAGTATACTGAAAAATTCTATTAAATTCTGCTTTATAAAAAGGAAAAATGTGAAACTGGATGGTGAAGTGGAGTTATATTACAAAATGAATTTGCACAAATACATGAAATGGTATTCAAAATGCACCAGTTTTCTGCACAAAAAAAATCTTAGCTTTTTAGCCATATAGTGTACGCCATGCTTACCAATTTTCCGAAAAGTGGTCAGGGTATTGGTTGAGCTTCACTGAAGGGGGTGTGACTTCCCAAGCTCCAGCAAATTTGCTACAATTCACACAAGAAGTTACCGTAAATTGTAGTTACTAGCAGGTGTAGATTTGTATGTCAGATGCATAGAGAACCATAAATGCATATGCCAAGTTGTAGTTGCTATAGCAATATATTTCTTTATAGCCCTTTTTGAGACTTAAAAAAAGAGCTATAGGGAGCAATGATTTCTTTTTAGGCTGAAGCTCCACGTTGTGGAAATGCAGCTTTTTTGTTGCAGATTTTGCTGCAGTTTTTTTGAGCCAAAGCCAAGAATGGCTAGATGAAGAATGGGAAATGTTTAGAAAATACTAATACTTCTACCTTCTGCTCAATCCACTGCTGGCTCAAAAAACTACTGCAAAAATCTGCAACAACCTGCAACAAAAACTCTGCATTTTCGCAATGTGGGGCCTCAACGCTGTTGTAAAAAATCCCAGTAGAAACACTGCCTTTTTCTGAAGCCCTTTTCATTGCGTTTTTGCAGTTTTTTCATCTGTAGATTTTCTTCCCTTATTAAACCTATAGGAGAGTTATAAACACGAGAGTTTGAACAAGTATAATTGACATGTTGCGTTTTTCAAACTTAACTTTTCCGCTGCAGATTTTTTCTTGCAGTGTATTGGTTGGGATTAGCCAGAATCTCATTATCTTTGCTGGTACTGTAAGATGCTACATTTTTTTCCGCGGTGCTTGAACAGCAAAAAAACCCTTGAGTTTCTTCAATATGAGGCTTCAGCCTCAGGGCCTATGTACATGACCATTTGCTAGTTCAGTGTTCTATCCGGGTTTTTATTGGTTAGCACATTGACCCATTCAGTTTTATTGGCCCATGCACACAACCATGATTTCTGACAATCCATGCCACAAAACTCAGGACAGGTCCTATTCATGTCCGGTTTTGCAGCCGTGCTCGCTGTCCCCAATGAATAACATCCGGTTAGCAACTTGCACACAGTCGTGTGCAGGAGCCTTTAGGCTAAGGTCCCAAATTGGCGTTTTTCTGCATAATTTTTTATTGAGTTTTCCTCTTCGGACTTTCTGCCCCTATTAAACCTATACAGAAAACCCCAGCGTTTTCGTAGGTATAAGTGACATGCTGTGATTTTCAAAAACGCATTTTTGAAAAAACTGCTTTTCCTCTGTAGATGGGAGTAACCAGAATCCAATCCGTTTTGCAGGAACTGTAAGATACAGAGCTTATTGCCTTGGAATTTCCGTCACAGCTAATTTCTGTTGCTGCATTTTCACAATGTGGGGCCCCGGCTTAAAAAGGTTATCCCATCATATATTTACAGGGTGCAATAAATTTCTGTTGCAGGTGTATTGGATGGTGCAGGTCCAGTTGTGCTCAACAGTTTCTGCAACTGCATATTCATGGATGCAGTCATCATCAACTTCCTTAACAGGAGGTGGGACAGGGGTTGTAAGACCTCCGTTTTTGACATAGAGCAGGTCCGAGAAGTAGGACCCATAAATGTCTGTGATGGTAATACCACTTTAAGCCTCTGCTCATCATCTTCAAGCCATCATGGTATTGAATACAGTATATACAGTGTTATTATTAAAATTACTAAAAAAAAAAAAAAAAAAAAAAAAAAAAAATGATGTGATTACGTTCTAATGGAGAAATTCCAGAATTGTAGTTGTAGTTTAATTTCAGTTCATTGTATTTGTGACGCATGTTCATTTCACAGTTTTGGGTATTTTAATTGCTATGTTTTTGCCTGCTTGATCTGTGACCATGAACTATGCAAATTTTTGCCATTTTCCGCTATGTGTTTAGCATTCCATTGAGCTAAAAGGATCTTTATGGATAAAAAAAGCAAATACAAACAGAGCTTTAACTGTTAAAATCCACCCTAAATAGGCATATATGCTGACAACCAGAGTGCTTTTTGAAGGTTACTAAGTTCTATTGGGTATTTAGTTCTATGTGTCATTATAATGTCATATCAGTTAGAATAATAGATAATAACAAATGGTAATTTATTGTAAATCCATCTGACGCTGGATTCACACCAGTGACCGATCTACGTTTACAGGTTTCCATCTTCTGCCGACAGAAGATGGAGACTTGGCAGACCGTGTCCAGCCGTGAGCACTGGTGGGCGTTCTGTGCTCTCAGCGGCGAAACCGTTTTTTTTAAAACTGGGCACAAAGTCGGACATGCAGGACTTTGTGTCCGGTTAAAAAAACCCGGTTTCGCCACAGAGAGCACAAAACGCTCACCAGCGCTCACGGCCGGACACGGTCTGCCAGGTTTCCATCTTCTATCGGCAGAAGACGGAAACATGAAAACGTAGATCGGTCACTGGTGTGAATCCAGCGTCAGATGGATTTACAATAAATTACCATTTGTTATTATCATAGAAACTGGCATTGTAGTGACGCAATGTATTAAATCAATTCACGCACTGTAGCTATAGTGCGGCTACTCTAATGTGTAAATACAGTTATAGCCTCTCCATGACTATACAGAACGTTGTTCTGAAGCAGAGTCACTATGTGTAATAAACAAGGTTTTGTAGTGGAAGTTGACAATAATTTTGTACAAATAAAAAATCTGGTTGGAAAAAGGAGTTAAAATTGGGATTTATGGAGATTTGAGTGAGACAGAGACAAACAGAAAGAACCAATAGGAAGGTGAGTAAAGAAGAGGTACATTTTTAAGCCTAATGCACATGGCAGAACTGCCTTTTATGAACCTGATATCAATTAAAAAATAATTGTATTACGTGCATAGATGTCCATTATTCCCATGGCAGTGAAATATGGACATGCGAAGGATGTTATTGAAACAGCCATCATATGGCCATTATAGAATACATTAATTTCATTGGGCCTATTCATATGCCACTATCTATGACCGTTTTCAAAAACAAAAATAATGAATAGACACATTGTATAAAATATGTTGTGAAATGGATGTGCGATGGACATTGTTGTGGGAATAAGTTTTAGGTCACATTCACAGGACTGAGTGAAGTCGTGAAACTCGATCTATGTGTTGGCTGGATTTTCTAGCCTGCATCGGTATATACTATATACTACTATAATCGGTACACCACAATATTTCACTGGGAGGCAGGGATTGCTAGCACCATAGAGAACTATACTGTATTCATTTTACTGTATGAGGGATCCGTGATAACGGCCGCCCCTCAGATGTAAAATCATTTTGAAAAATATACGTTTTTCAGGGCTGTTTTCTCTGATGTTCATGTGAATGTAGGCTAACACTTATTTTAAACCCTTCCCCGCACTCAGACCATTTTGCATCCTAAGGACCATTGACACATATACTGTAGGTGTCAACTATAAAGGAAAGGTTCTACTCACTAATACTAATCATTCATGTTAGATGAATGGTAGTGTTTGTCTCTGTTCTACAGTGTAAATAAGGAGCTTCGTGCAGAAAACAAAGTTATATTCTGCATTTAGAGACCGGGCAGAACTGGGTTGTCTTTCCCTGTAAATTTTATTTGGGAAAGTATCCACAAGAGGGCAGTCAAGGCAGTAGAATAGGTCTACAGATGTTTTCAGTCATGTTCTGGTGTTAAACAAATATCTGTATTTTAGATGTTGTAGATGACAAATTCCACACAATTATGGGCATCCTAAATAATTACTCTTTGAGACCACTGTCTGATACACAAAATTCATATCAAATTATTTGTGATATCTAAAAAAATAATATTGGTCTGTTTGACCTTACTATTTGTAAGGTTTGAGCTTAGGTTTCTCTGTAACCACGGTATATTCATGTTATTTTGACTTGAATGTGTGGCTGCCTACCTTTTCATGATACACAACTATACTTTATTCAAAATGCAAACTATAATTATGTAGTTGTAATATATATATATATATATACCCATAGACCCTATAGACCCATATTTCCTGTGTTGCTGTAAGTGACCAGCAAACATGCAAATCTCTGAAGGGGAATTGATCCGAGTGTCAAGTGTTGGCTTATATATTCAGAAGAAGAGAGGACAAGCACTGCAAAACTGGACTAGGGGAATAACAGAGAGAAAAAACAAGCATAAATACTAAAATTTATGTCATGCAACAGGTGATATATCCTGTGAATTCCATGTCTCTTGGATTCTAGATTGATATCCATGATATTTACTAGACTATACTAATAAAAAAAGATGGAAAAATACTCAACTGAAATAAATACTTGCTTTCATTTCGTAAACTCCTATTTGCTTCTGTCTATGTCCTCTAGATATGAGGTTACAGATTTGTTGTTCTTCCTCAAATAAACAGGGAAATGTTTTTAATCTCATATTATATTCTGTGTGTATGACAAGCATTGTGGTTTAATTGTACGATAGCCCAAACTGATAAATGTCTAGTCCCCATTCCTTTGTACCAGCAGTCTCACTACATTTAATAGGCCATGTTCCTGTTTTCCTGTGAGCTATTTCCTGCTGTTGTAGAAATCCCCTCTGCATATACACAATCCTATAATTGTAAGCATATCTACAAAGGAAGAGTTAAGCTCAGGGGTACGCCATTCGTGCATACTATATCCTGCAGCTATACTCCAGGATGAGGCTGTTGGTGCTTTCACTTAAAGGGGTTGTACAGACTTATTAATTGACAACTTATCCTTAGAATAAGTCATCACTTGAAGATTGACTGGGCTCTGACATACGGAACCCCTGCAAATCAGCCGTTTGAAGAGATCACAGTGAGCAGTGAGCAATATGGCCTCTTGACAGAAACCCAAGTCCATCGCCATACATTGATATAGCAGCCATGCTTGGTATTGCAGCTTAACCTATTCACTTGAATGGAACTGAGCTGCAAACAGTCCTGAATGTGACATCACATGACCTGTGAGTTCCAGCTTCAAACAGCTGATCCGTGGGTTACTGGGTAGCAGATCCCTGCTGATCTTCAATTGATGACCTGTCCTGAGGATAAGTCATGTACTTTACATCGGCCTATGTAAATAGGGAATGTACATAAGTGCTGATCAGCGCATTATATCATTCATTGGTATTCAGCAACCCAATAGACAGCACTGGTCTTTTACACAGGGGAGAAACAATCTTTACTGCAGTCATTCCTCATTCAGTATTTCATTGATGGACAATGGGCTGCCAGTAGTATTGCATCTGTTATAGCTTATTTGTGGGCTGTTTGAGAGGACAATTAAACATAGCAATTATTTTAGGGAATTCTTATTCCCAATAATTGGTGCTATAATCATGTCATATAATAGGCCCTAAAGTTTTTACTCCCTATGAGCTGTCTTATTTTGCACCCCAATATTAGTACAATTCTGATGCACAATTCCCCTTTCCCAGCAAACCAAGCCGATACCTGCTAAACCATGCCCAATTTTTGGACAAGGCAAAAAGTGTGTAAAACACAAAATAATTGCAATGCACAGAATGTAGTCCAGTTTTTTAGGAGCAAATTAAGTCAGACTTTTGGCATATTTATTTTATTAAATCTTATCCAATAACTCAGGCTCAGTTCACATTTGCAAGCAGCACTTTTCTCCCTGCATTTTTCGTGCGGAAACTGAGTGTGCCACATGGGCCCACCACATGGGCCCCATTATAGTCTATGAGGTCTGCAGGTTTCCTAAGTTAACCGCTTTTTTAATGCGGATTAGGTTTCCGTTCGGGTGGTCCCCAAGCGGACTCCCCGATAGGAAACTCGAATGCAGATGTGAACCGGGACTAACACTGGGTTCACACCAGCGTTCGGGTCTCCGTGTCAGGTTTCCGTCTTCTGCAGACAGAAGACGGAAACCTATCAAACCATGTCCGGCCGTGAGCTCCGGTGAGCATTTTATGATCTCCGCAGCTAAACCGTTTTTTTTAACCGGACACAAAGTCCTGCATGTCCAACTCTGTGTCTGGTTAAAAAAAACGGTTTAGTTGTGGAGAACATAAAATGCTCACCGGCGCTCACGGCCGGACACTTTTGAAACATGACTGCAGGTTTCCGTTTCCTGCCCAGTTTCGAGCAGAAAACAGAAACCTGCATAACGGAGACCGGGACGCAGATGTGAACGAGCCCTAAGTAGTATAGTTGTGATGCAGTTGTTTAAAGTGTTACCTTCTGGATGATGGATAATGAAAGAATGACATACTAACTCCTTCTGCCACACCACACACTCAATATTTTAGAAAATAAATTTCACTTTGCCATATTAGTCTAGGCAGTGTCTGGAGATTATTTTTATAATTCCTATCCTTCAGGTAACAACAGATAAAAGTTACTTTGTCACCCTAAAGGAGCCGTCACACGAAGTATACGCTCTGCTCATTCTGAACGTAAAACTCGTTCAGAGTGAGCGGCGTAAAAAGCAGATCCCATTGACTTGAATGGGTGCCGGCATACGTGAGCTCCCCATTGAAATCAATGGGAGGCTTTTTTACCTATTGCTTTCAATTTGATACGCGCGTATGCCGGCACCCATTCAAGTCAATGGGATCTGTTTTTTACGCCGCTCACTCTGAACGAGTTTTACGTTCAGAATAAGCGAGCATAAACTCCGTGTGAAGGCTCCCTTAGGGTTCATTCACAGAGAGGAAATTGGTTAGGAATTTGGTGTTGAATTTCAGCGCTGAAAACATAGCCTCTCATTGACTTCAATGGGTTCCTTTTGCAGAAAAAGGAATCCATTGAAGTCAATGGGAGGCTTTTTTTTTCAGCGCTGAAATTCCACACCAAACTCCTCTCCATTTTCCTCCATGTGAATGGACCCGTACTCACTTTACATTCTTCAGTGAATGCTCTATAATCTTGGCACATGGACACATGTAATGCATGGCAAGTCATCATGTATTGCTGAAAGAAATAATACTCATACTCATGATTAGTAAGGAAGTGATGCTGAATTTAAGTGTCTAAATCTGCCTAAAATTCTGCATGAAATCTACCTCCGATTCATTTCAATGGGAGGCACTAATTCAGTTTTTCTGTTCGTGGAAAAAATAATCCTCCTACTCATTCTTCAGGTGGATTCTGGGTGAGAACTCCCATTAAAAAAAATCTGCTTCAAATTCCTCAAGCAGAAATTTTCTGCTTGACAAATTCATTGTCAGTTTCCTATGTGTGAGCACCCCTTTAGCTGTGTATAGAATTGGTCAAAGATGCAGTGTTCACATTTTCATTACTGGACCCACAGTCCTTGTACCCATAGCCAAATACATAACACTGATATTTGGATGATGGAATTAATGATGGTGCTGGCCTATGTAAATTTATATATGCCACTGCCTATTGTTCCATGAGATAACACAACTAAGCTTAATCGAACATTGTGTACTGCAACAAGTTCAAATGGCTGTCTACATCATATCCGGTAGACATTGTAATACACCACATGCCTCTGTGTATTCCCCTTCTTTATTGTAACTCTTGCACAAAAAAACACTATTCTTCTGGTGGTTTGTAATAATGATGGGTATATGAACACTTGGTTGTAAAATTTTTTTTTGGCATCAACGATGGACCATATGTTACACCACTTTCTTTCTTTTTTAAATGTAGATTGTGAGCCCCATATAGGAATCACAAGGGAATTTTTTTTCCCTATCAGTATGTCTTTTTAGAATGGGAGAAAATCCATGCAAACACAGGGAGAACATACAAACCCCTTGCAGATGTTGTACCTGGTGGGATTCGAACCCAGGAATTCAGCGCTGCAAGGCTGCAGTGTTGACCAATGAGCCACCATGTTGCCCTGCACCACTTTCACACCAATAAATGTATACTTTTTTTTTTCTGGAATGGGAAAGTGTAGAAATTGCCCAGAAGACAGTCCTGTATTTTATTGAGCATGTGCACACACAGACCTCCACTATCATAATTCTTTTATGAACTGAATATTATATATTATATTGGACACTATTCACAACACTATAAAGAGCACAAATAACACCATACATTTGGCAGGATACAATGGGTCTCAGTTATTTGCCTCAGACAGCGCCCCATGGCATAAACAGGGCAGGAGGAAGGTATCTTTTTTTAATCATATAACGTGTTATAACAAACTTTTTTTCATATATTATTTATAATATATGACATAGTAATACAATCTGGTTATATTTTCCCTATTAAAGCAGTGTTTGAGATTGCATACAGACACAAACAAACTTTTGTCACGTGTATGAAAGCAAATTGTGTGCACAATATGTCAGGTAGTGCTGGATATACAGTATTATACAACTGCTAATATACATTTGAAATCAACTAATTTCACATTATGCATATTTGTAACAGAGCAGAATGTATCTAGTACATTTCCCATACGCCCTTGGTGCTTGAAGTAACTGGTTGTGTGACTTAAATTGGTTATGACATTTGAGAGTCCTGTGATCCTTTGTTGTTTTATTATCTGGAGCCCTCCAACATCAGTGCCTAGCACTTCAATGTGATGAACCCACAGGGAACAGATATTTATCACATACCATCCCTCTATAATACAGAGACTGTGGCTAATGAGATTTTCGTTTTCATAAAATAAATGTGTGTGTGTAAGGTAGCAGGGCCTTGAGAGGAACATGTATGTCTTGTATATGTACCTATATATGGTTAAAAGTAAATATTTAAAATTATGTTCTAAGTAACATCATAAGGCTAAAGGCCCCACATTGTGGAAATTCAGCGTTTTTGGCTGCTGCAGAAATACAGTGGAAAATAACACTGTGTTTTACTATCAAAGTGCCAAACATTTCATGTCATCCATACATTGTGAAAAAAACAACTGTGGAAAAGTTCTGCTTTCAAATACGTGAAATAGCAAATGTTATATTTAATAGGGGAAGAAAACAACACAGAGAAAAACATAGCTAAAACTGAATGAAAAATGCTGGGGAATAAAGCAACAAGTTTTTTTTTCCTACAGCATTTTTAGCTGTGCTTTCCTACATGGAGTCTTAGTTATCCTTAGTTAAATAAAGGCTGAAAAGCTTATACAGCTCTTATGTTTCAAGGTTGGCTGTCTGGTCACTATTTTGACAGTCCTTGCCGGATGAAAAGTGTCGATATTACATTTGAGGTAGCCACTGAAGTCAGTCACTGGCCGCAGTAGTGACCTGTACACAAGTATCATGTGACTTCTGGAGGTCAGTCAACAGTTTGCAAGAGTGACTGAGATTTTTGAGCAGCACTCAATTTCAGCTATCTATGATTTGTAAAGTGCTGCGGAATATATAAATAAAATTATAACATTATTATTATCTTTAGAGCCTTTTTGATGAGGTTGTCTGAGATTTAAAAAACAAACAAACAAACAGTAAGAGCAGGAAAAGTGTTACAATAATATAAAATAATAATAATAATAATAATAATAATAATAATAATAATAATAATAATAATAATAATAAAATAACAACCAATACTTACCTATTCAGCCCTCCACTGCTGCTCTGCTACTGCCTCACTGGTCCCTGCTGGTCTATGTTGTCTTCACTGTAGCAGTGACATACTACATACTCACAAGACCACTGCAACCATTCACTGGCCTCAGCTGTCTTGTTTCATAATGTACTTGCTAGCATCACCACTGAGTTCAGTGACTGGTTTCTATGATAACATGGGCGGATAGCAGGTCAACACTGCAGCAAAATTAACAAAAACAAGAATGTTGTCTTTGCTTGGTGAAGTTTTGCACATGTTATGCACTGTATAATTCTACTTACTGTATAATTCTAATTACATGTACTAAGTTATGGCTCTTAAAATTTATACAGTGTTGGCCAAAAGTATTGGCACCCCTGCAATTCTGTCAGATAATACTCAGTTTCTTCCAGAAAATGATTGCAAGCACAAACTCTTTGGTATTAATATCTTCCTTTATTTTGCTTGCAATGAAAAAAACACAAAAGAGAATGAACAAAAGTCAAATCATTGATCATTTTACACAAAACTCCAAAAATGGGCCGGACAAAAGTATTGGCACCCTCAGCCTAATACTTGGTAGCACAACCTTTAGACAAAATAACTGCGAACAACCGCTTCCGGTAACCATCAATGAGTTTCTTACAATGCTCTGCTGGAATTTTAGACCATTCTTCTTTGGCAAACTACTTCAGGTCCCTGAGATGTGAAGGGTGCCTTCTCCAAACTGCCATTTTGAGATCTCTCCATGGGTGTTCTATGGGATTCAGGTCTGGACTCATTGCTGGCCACTTTAGAAGTCTCCAGTGCTTTCTCTCAAACCATTTTCTAGTGCTTTTTGAAGTGTGTTTTGGGTCATTGTCCTGCTGGAAGACCCATGACTTCTGAGGGAGACCCAGCTTTCTCACACTGGGCCCTACATTATACTGCAAAATTTGTTGGTAGTCTTCAGACTTCATAATGCCATGCACACGGTCAAGCAGTCCAGTGCCAGAGGCAGCAAAGCAACCCCAAAACATCAGGGAACCTCCGCCATGTTTGACTGTAGGGACCGTGTTCTTTTCTTTGAAGGCCTCATTTTTTTCCCTGTAAACTCAATGTTGATACCTTTTCCCAAAAAGCTCTACTTTTGTCTCATATGACCAGAGAACATTCTTCCAAAACGTTTTTGGCTTTCTCAGGTAAGTTTTGGCACACTCCAGTCTGGCTTTTTTATGTCTCTGGGTAAGAAGTGGGGTCTTCCTGGGTATCCTACCATACAGTCCCTTTTCATTCAGACGCCGACAGATAGTACAGGTTGACACTGTTGTACCCTCGCACTGCAGGGCAGCTTGCCCTTATTTGGATGTTAGTCGAGGTTCTTTATCCACCATCCCCACAATCTTGCATTGAAATCTCTCGTCGATTTTTCTTTTCCATCCACATCTGTGGAGGTTAGCCACAGTGCCATGGGCTTTAATCTTCTTGATGACACTGTGCACGGTAGACACAAGAACGTTCAGGTCTTTGCAGATGGACTTGTAGCCTTGAGATTGCTCATGCTTCCTCACAATTTTGCTTCTCAAGTCCTCAGACAGTACTTTGGTCTTCTTTCTTTTCTCCATGCTCAATGTGGTACACACAAGGCTGCAAGTGTGATTTAGTTATTACCACTACCTGTTAGGTGCCTCAGGTAAGTAACAGGTGCTGTTAATTACACAAATTAGAGAAGCATTACATGATTTTTCAAACAGTGCCAATACTTTTGCCCACCCCTTTTTTATGTTTGCTGTGGAATTATATCCAATTTGGCTTTTTGCCAATTCTTTTTGTGGTTTTCAATTGAAGACAAATTAAATGAAGATAATAATACCAAAGAATTTGAGATTGCAATCATTTTCTGGAAGAAAATTAGTATTATCTGACAGAATTGCAGGGGTGCCTATACTTTTGGCCAACACTGTAATATACACTGCTCAGACTTCAGGTCTGGGGAACGGGCGAGGCAGTCCATAGCTTCAATCTCTCCATCTTGCAGGAACTGCTGACACACTCCAGCCACATGAGGCCTGGCATTATCCTGCATTAGGAGGAACCCAGGGCCAACTGCACCAGCATATGGTCTCACAAGGGGTCCTGGATCTTTTCTCGGTACCTAATGGCAGTCAGGCTACCTCTGGCGAGCACATGGAGGGCTGTACGTCCCTCCAAAGAAATGCCACCCCACACCATTACTGACCCACTGCCAAGCCGGTCATGCTGAAGGATGTCACAGGCAGCAGATCGCTCTCCACGGCGTCTGTAGACTCTGTCACATGTGCTAAGTGTGAACTTGCTTTCATCTGTGAAGAGCAGAGGACACTAGTGGCAAAATTGCCAATCCTGGTGTTCTGTGGCAAATGCCAAGCGTCCTGCACGGTGTTCGACTGTGAGCACAACCCCCATCTGTGGACATTGGGCCCTCATACCATCCTCATGGAGTCAGTTTCTAACAGTTTGTGCAGACACATACACATTTGTGGCCTGCTGGAGGTCATTTTGCAGGGCTCTGGTAGTGTTCCTCCTGTTCCTCCTTGCACAAAGGCGGAAGTAGTGGGTTGCTGCTGGGTTGTTGCCCTCCTATGGCCCCCTCCACGTCTCCTGGTGTACTGGATGTCTATTCCATTTGCACAACAGCATGTGAAATTGATTGTCAATCAGTGTTGCTTGGAGTTACATTGTGTTGCTTAAGTGTTCCCTTTATTTTTTTGAGCAGTGTATATATACTGTACAGTAGCACTTCAAGTAAAGCTTTGTAGTGTTTCTCCTAAAAGTTTATGTGCATGCGAGTTATTTTTCTAGGACTGGTGTAGGGGGATACTGTTTAGGGACAGTCACCTGGCGGGCGTTTTAAAGGCCAGGCAACGTTCCTTGAGAAAAAAAAAACAGATTAACTTTAAAGAGGAAAAAAACTTCTTTTCAGTGCCACCTTTTGGCGACAATTTCCAATCCTTTGACCAGCCTTACAGCATGACTAAGGGAATGTTATTGGGTTTCTTTTCCTTTTGGAGCAGATTCTGGTTTGGCATTATATCATTAAAGGGAAGGACATTGAATTATAGTGCAGTTATCTTTCTAAGGTGGCGCTAGAGAAACATTGTCAGCTGTATAAGCTTTTATGGAATCAATTTATCATCTTGTCACCCAGAGGCATATTGCTTCTTCTTGGTCTGTCTGGCCCTCAGTAACAGTTCAAGACACAATGGTCCCTTTCTCTGGTCTCTTCACTGTATCTCATCTGGAGTTTAGTGGTGACATTGCTGTGAATAAGTAGATAGTCTATCTTCCTACCTGGATTACAACAGAAATCAATGGAGTGGACATATATGGCTGAGAGATAATGTTTAAAAAAATGTACATAAAATGCAAATAACATGTAAAATGGTGTCATTTCATTAAACTGTACACAAAATGTAAGTAATGTGTACAATGGGTTAATTTCTGAAACTAGTGCTACCAAAAACAAAAAATTATGGTTCAACACAGATGACACCATATTGTAATCTCCCTTAGGGAATTGATGGCTTTGGACGTCAGTGTTACATCATGTTCATTCTTTGATTCTTCACATAAATAACTGTTTGCTCATAAGATATAAATTATGTATGACTTGCTTGCAGTCCAGCTCGTCTTTATGTCCTTTTATCATGTTACTGTGTATTAATAGAAAAGGATGGGATGATGTGTGAATTATGGTAAACTATTGCAGCATATTGCAGAGGGTATGACTCAGTGAGATTAATCACTATCTCCTTATGCCCTGCGATCTGGACTGGAAAATGGGATACCCATACCACTTTCTTATAAATCATGAAACAAGACAACAAGATGTCTTGAGAAAATATCCTTTGGAAGTGTCTGGATAAAGGCCTATTATTCAGTAGGAATTATGTTTCCTATCCATTTCACAATATTGTAGTTTATATATGCATCTTGTCTATAGATTACACCTTTCCTTCACAATGGTGGGCCTTGCATTAATGTCCCACTCTTGTCCTTTAGTTTAATGCAAAAGTCTATAATAGTAGATCACATATAATATAAAAAGTCAGCACCATTGTCCTTGTAGATGTTGGATAAGACAAAAATGTGGTCTCATAATGTTTATAACATTCACTCTTCTCTTGTATGTGCCCCTGCTGGTCACATTATGGACAATGCCCAATCTTTATATGCAGTGTGCCCTTTCTAGAAATATTGGTTGGTTGCGTAGTTTGTTTTTGCATCTACATCCCATTAAAAGCTCCTTCTATGTCATGTTTGCCTGAATATTGTTAAACAGGTGTCAGAACAATCAGATAAAATAGTGACAGCTCCTGTGTAGGATCAGATCCTTCATTGTCCTGTGCCAGGTTGCCCAGAAATGGCAGCAGTATTGTCCTCTTGTACTGGCACTTCTCTGTTTTATTGAGGAGAGATGCCAGGACAGAGCCTGTAAACTGAGATGAAAGGTGTTTATTGGAGCTGTCTTGACAGAGGGCTACTGGAGCTCCTCTCTTATATAGCTTGTGGAGCCTGTACAGCTCAGTCAGTTCCTGCCCCTTCAGCCACACTATTAGCTCTGCTATTGTCTAGAGGCTGCAGACAGGATACAAGTGCATCTCTAAGTGGGATGTCAGCTGGGGTCCGAAGCCTTGAGAAAGCACAACAAAGGAAGCAACCACCCTCCTCTGTGCTGTTCTACCAGTGAGCCAGAGAGAGAGATGTATTCATCAGCGGGTGCCTGCGCCTACTGAGGCTGCCCACTAGAGGGCGCCAGATGCTATGCTGTAAACACAGTAGGCTTGGTTGCAGTAGCTAGCAGTGTAGCTGGGCCGGTCACTAGAGGAGATCGCTCGGTTGTTGGGATCATTTCCTGTTGCCCATCCTCTCACCAGGAGCAAATGATTTCTCAGCAGTCAGCGAGCTCCTGAATGTCACACCATGGTGAGTGGCGATGACTATGCAGTGGGCACATGCCAGGCTGAGCATACTGTCAGATGTTTGTGTAATAGCCATGCTCTCTGCCTTGTCTCCTCAGAGCTCGGGCACCGCGTCCTATCGCTGCTCCATGTCCTCCTCCGCAGACTTCTCAGATGATGAGGATTACAGTCAGAAGTCGGGATCTGCATCCCCTGCCCCGGGAGATACCCTGCCCTGGAACCTGCCCCGGCATGAGAGGTGCAAGAGGAAGACCTCGGGGGCGGCAGTGCTGGACCCAGCCGAGAGGGCAGTGCTCCGGATAGCCGGTAAGCGGGGGCATCCTGGCATATGGCACTATTCACACTGGTGGATTATTAGTAGCTTCTCATCATCGCTTACTGTTGTAGATACCTGCGTTACTGATCCCAAGCTTTACATGGAGACCTCAGAAGTTCAGTATATTGCCAGAGATGTAGCAGAGGGACAGGTCCTAAGCACTGTCATGATGGCCTGGCAGCTGGCTGGTTAATGGCAGGGCTGGCTGACATGTATTGTGGTGACTAAGCTTTTTCAGTCCCATTCTTTTCTATGAGCAGTGTTATTGTGTGCACAGGAAGCTCCGGAATCACTGGCTGGTCCACCCTCATGTGTTCAGGTTACTAGCAGAGCGGCTGTAACTATGCCACAGGTACTGCCCATATACCTAGAGCCGAACAGACAGGTTATATCATAGCATTCAGTCTATCATTATTATCATACTGTACTGCCCTTGTATGCCCATATACCCAGAGTCTATCAGACAGGTTATGTCATAGCATTCAGTCTATCATTATTATCATACTGTACTGCCCTTGTATGCCCATATATCTAGAGCCGAACAGACAGGTTATATCATAGCATTCAGTCTATCATTATTATCATACTGTACTGCCCTTGTATGCCCATATACCTAGAGCCGAACAGACACGTTATGTCATAGCATTCAGTCTATCATTATTATCATACTGTACTGCCCTTGTATGCCCATATACCCAGAGTCTATCAGACAGGTTATGTCATAGCATTCAGTCTATCATTATTATCATACTGTACTGCCCTTGTATGCCCATATACCTAGAGCCGAACAGACACGTTATGTCATAGCATTCAGTCTATCATTATTATACTGTACTGCCCTTGTATGCCCATATACCCAGAGTCTATCAGACAGGTTATGTCATAGCATTCAGTCTATCATTATTATACTGTACTGCCCTTGTATGCCCATATACCTAGAGCCGAACAGACACGTTATGTCATAGCATTCAGTCTATCATTATTATACTGTACTGCCCTTGTATATGCCCATATACCTAGAGCCGAACAGACACGTTATGTCATAGCATTCAGTCTATCATTATTATACTGTACTGCCCTTGTATGCCCATATACCTAGAGTCTATCAGACAGCTTATATCTGCTTCCAAGTTCCACCGCTGCTCCTAGATGTTATATTATAGCATTTAATTTATCATTATTATTGTTATACTGTTCTGCCCTTGTATGTCCATATACCTAGAGCCTAACAGACAGGTTATGTCATAACATTCAATATATCATTATTATTATACTGTACTGCCCTTGTATGCCCATACACCTAGAGCCTAACAGACACGTTATGTCTGCTCCGCTGCTGCTCCTAGATGTTATATCATAGCATTCAATTTATCATTATTATTATTATAATAATACTGTACTGCCCTCATATGCTCATAAACCTAGAGCCTAAAACACAGATTATATGTGTTTCCAACGCTGCTTCTAGGTGTTATATCATAGCATTCAATCTATCATCATTATTATTGTTTTTATTATTATTGTTGTTATTATTATTATTATACAGTTCTGCCCTTTCCTCTGCATCAGGCAGATTAATGGTTATATGTGAATATATAGAAACTCCAATAATATCATTTATATTTATTGTTAGGCCTGGTTCACATCTGCGTCCGGTATTCTGTTTGGGGGGGGGGGCATGGGGACCACCCCACCCCACCCGAACGGAATACTGAATGCATTGACAAGACTATAATGGGGTCCGTGCGCTGTTCGCACAAATCATGTGGAGAGGAAAGTAGTTTATGAAGTCTATGGGGTCCATGTGTTTCATAAGCTCACCACTTGTCAATGTCTTCGGTGTATTCTGGTCGGGGGGGTCCCCATGCGGATTGGCTGAACAGAATACCGAACGCAGATGTGAACCAGGCCTACATGTAAATAAAAGCAGTTTTTAGCTATTAATATAATTGTCAGGATATATTGTTAAGCATTCCAAAGCTGTTTATAAGAATTGAACATTCTCTGTGCAAATATTTGTCCAACAATCTCAAATGTAGTAAATTCCGTTCTAACAGGCTAAACATACAGGACATGCATGTTTACATGCAATGTTTATACTGGCAGAAGTGAAACTGCAAATTTTATTAAAACAGGCTATATGGTCATCATATATGCAGTCTAGCATCTTTATAAAAATCTTCAGTCCCTTTTTTTTTTTTTGCTTTTTCTATTGGCTTGGTACACATCTATGTAGGAGATTTTGCATATCGTAGCATCTTTGTTCATTGTAAAAAACAAAAAAAGTCTTACTGATGCCTGTAAACTGGCTGCTGTTAGTGGTTATTTTTGTTCTTATAGGTGTGTTTAATATATTGCATGTGCAAGGCTATGACATGATTTGCTAGTCAAAGAGGACTTTTCATGTCCTCATCAGGACCTTTCACGTGCGATATATACTGCTATAACTAATGGCACTGACATCTCACTACCAGGGCTCATATCGGGAAAGCCAATTTTCTGGCAGTATATAATACCGCACATCAATGAGGACATGAAAAGTCCTCTTTTAAGTCTAAGGCCCCAGGCTGCGGAAACAAGAAATGTTTGCCATTCTGAGGTACCTTGCACTGTCACTAGCAGCTTCCCTTTACAGCTGATATTTTACTGATTCTGTACAAGTGTTGTTTTTCTTCCTTCCAAGCCTCTCCAATTCACCAGAACAGTTAAATCAGTGGGGGTACTGGGTGTCAGGGCCCCGCTAATCTGATATTGGTGACTTATCCTTGGGAAAGGATTTTCCAAATTTTCTCTTGAGAGGGCAGTCCCTTGCTTGGGCCTTACTTCTATGAGGTCCGTATTTCCTTAAAGAGCATATGAACATCTGATTGGGTAAACAAATGGTGTTGGGTATACAGTATACATGTCACAAGCACTAAATGTATCACAAGTTACTAAAAATAACACCCATTAGCACCTGCTAGCCTGATGGTCTCAGCAAATATGTGGAAAAAAATTAAAAATGTTAATCAAGATTTATTACAAAAGATGCTAGATTTTACTTTACCTGTATAATCTATGCTAATAAATGTAAAGTCACTACTTACTATACCTAGTTTTGTAGTCCATGTTATTTTATTGAAAAAAAACCCATTGGCAACATTTAAATGGTGTTGTTTTTCAACCAGCATCATGTTACAGTGGGTCCATAAGGGTACCGTTTGTAACCCATACATGATCTATATTTTTCCAACATTACATTAACAATAAATAAAAGTAATCCTTAAAGGGGTTGTCTGGTTCCAAATCCTGTAGATAGGTCATCAATTTGTAAAATCAATCTGGGGCTGGACAACTCCTTTAAATAAGCACTTCCACAAAACTGTTATTCACTGTCCTAATGTATAAGAAAAATTTATCCTTGTACCGTATTAGCCAGTGGATATGAAATGAAAAGAATGAGAGTCCTCAGTAGTTTGATACCTTTTTATTGGCTAACAAAAAATGATGACATATTGCGAGCTTTCGGAACTACTTGGTTCCTTCATCAGGCTGGTATAAGCGGTTACCTACGAAAACCTGCAGACCCCATAGACTAAGTGGAGTCTGCTGGGTTTCTGCTCGTTTTCCACCCAAAATCGTCAGAGAGAAAAGACCTGCTTGCATATTATATTCAGAATGGGGGAGAGAGTCCCCAAACAGTCACACAATGCTAGTGTGACCTCAGCCTTAGTTTGCTGTCTTCCTATCACAGTATCTGCTTTATTAGGTACAATGATCTCATTGTTCTGTGTATTGTAGCCACTCATGTTTAATTCCTGAAATGTATACAGCATATATAAACAAGGTTCCAAATCTGGTTTCTATGTACATGACTTGCATATTCTCAAGGCAATCTACCTCCGTTATCATTTCTGCTTTTCTCTTGCACTAATAATTGTGACTCTGTTCATTCTTCATTATACTGTAAGACCTTGAGATTCACATAATGTTTTCCTAGCATGTGTCTAAATTACTTACATATTACTTAAAATAAATTCTCGCTTGTGTGATCGCAGAGTGTTATACTGCAGAGGAGTTTGCAGTTTCTTGTAGCATTGTGAAGGTGTAGGAGTGAACGATTATATCTCTACTTGAAGACTGTAGATGTAAAAGAATTCATACCACTTGAACTTTTTCACATTTTGTCACCTTACAACTACAAACTTAAATGTATTTTATTGAGAATTTAAGTGATAGACCAACACAATGTAGCAGATAATTGTGAGGTACAACGAATATGATAAAAATCTGAAAAGTGTGATGTACAAAAATATTCAGCCCTCCCATATCAAATCTTGTGGAGCAACCTAGAACAAATGTTTTGGGGTATGTCTGTACCAGTTTTGCACATCTAGAGATTAAGATTTTGGCCTTTCTTCTTTGCAAAAGCTAAAACTCAGCCAGATTGGATGGAGAGCGTCTGTGCACAGCTATTTTCATGTCTTGCCATAGGTGCTCAATGGGATTTGAGTCTGGACTTTGAGGTATGACTGAGATATGATTGAGCCATTCTAACACATGAATATTCTTTGATCTAAACCATTCCACTGTAGCTCTGTGTCACGTTCGTGTAAAAGTCCAGACCCAGATTCCGGACTGCAGGTTGCACCGCTAAGGAAACAGGGGAGGGAGACTATCCCTGGCACTACGGTGGCTAACTAGGCCCTGCCTACAGGCGGTGGTCAGCTGCCCCCAAGCTAGTCTTGGCCCCGACAACTCCTTGCTCTCTAGCATGACCTAGCCGACCTAGCCGACAGATAGGGCAAGAGATATAGGAGAGCTAGGGACTGGGGTTTCTAAGGTGGTGACGCCTACAGAAATCAAGGTGCAGCTGCAGACCAACAAACGGGATGGGAGGTGCTGGACAACGGACACGCAGCACAACACAATACAAAACAAGGGAATGCGGAGAGGGACAGTGGAGAGGTGAGGAAAGGGTTAAGACAGGACTGGGGCAAAATAAACTGGAACCCACCTCAAACTCTTGAAGACATAACATATTAAAGCAGTCTCTTTATCTGTGGTTCGAAGTAAGTATAAGTTTATACAGTATACAGGACAGAACATAACACGAGTCTAAGTGCTAAGTTATTAAAAAACAATCTTACATGTATTCAGTTAGGAAAGTGGAGCTGGACGCCGAGATGCTGATTAGCCTATTCTTGACGAAATGTACAATGTTCCAGAAAGTATACAGTATATAGAAATATTGTTTTGCTGAATAAAATATGGATACACAGAGTTCACACATACCTTAACACCAAGATAAATGAACTATCTTCTGCTGACTAGAATACTTAAAGGGATCCTATCATACAAACACATTTTTTTCCTAGTAACACGTCAGAATAGCCTTAAGAAAGGTTATTCGTCTCCTACCTTCCGTAGGAATCCCGGTTCTTGTTGGTATGCAAATTAGTTCTCTTGCAGCACTGGGGGCGGGCCCCAATGCTCAAACAGCACTGGGGGCGTGCCCAATGCTGCCAGAGAACTTTCTCCAGCGCCGCCTCCATCTTCGTCAGGAACGTCCTCTTCATCCTCTTCTTCCGGCGCAGGTCTCAGACTTCTAGGTCTCGGGCTTTGGGCAGAGCAGACTGTGCATGCCCACAGGCCACGAGATAATGGCCGCTTACAATACTGGGTACAGGCGGCGCTGGAGAAAGTTCTCTGGCAGCATTGGCGATGCCCCCAGTGCTGTTTGAGTGCTGGGGCCCGCCCCCAGTGCTGCAAGAGAACTAATTTGCATACTGAGAAGAACCGGGATTCCTACGGAACGGCAGTGGGGAGGAGGCAACGAAAGGTAGGAGACGAATAGCCTTTCATAAGGCTATTCCAACATGTTACTAAGTAAAAAATGTGTTTGTATGATAGGATCCCTTTAAGGTCTAATTGAGATGCCACCATATTGGTCAGTATTGTGCATCTGTATTAGTAAGCCAAAAACAGAAGTAGTCCCTAAACACAGAAGAGGAACTAATCTTTCCATTATACTTCTTTGTTGAGGTTTTTGCTCACTGATGCAAAATTCTGCCCAAAATATTGCCCTCAAAATAATTCTTGCTTTTAGGTATGTTTTCAAATTTAGCAATAATATATAATAATATAATGAAAAATATAATAATATCTGAAAAACAACATGTACAGGACATATGGTTATACTGTATAGTCTTCATGTTAGACATACTGTATTAAGCAGATGTACTATAGATACACCATAACCAAGGGATGTACAGTGATGTCTTCTGCTGAACTTTATTTGATTGTATCCTTTTGTAGATAATAGTTCAGTGTGCTGCATCCATTATTTTGTCACACAGTCAATATATATGCATGCAGTAATGTGCCTGCCTGGACTGATTTGATCATGTCTTGTAATGGTCAGCCTGCCTCTGCTATATAGGGTGAAATAGAATACCAATCTGACAACTGCCTGGGCATATTAGCATTATTACAATATAGCCAATGGTTATAAATATTACATGTTTATGCAAAAATTTTATTAATTCGTTGCAAATGCTAATAATTAGGAATACAGCACTCCGCCGCCAATATGAAGAGAAGCTGATTGATGTCTTTTCATTTATAAGATTAGTAGCCATTGGGCAATAGGCTTCAATAATCCCCAAGGATATAAACACCATCTTCTGCCCCACCAGTAGCTAATTCATTCCAAATGTTCTTGGGATCAGAGGCTGTTGTATGGATCTGTGTTGCATTCATCTGGACGCCATATGAATGTAAATGTGTCAAACCATACAACTTTAGTAGATGTGATATATATCTTGCTGCACTGTCTCAGTAAATTGTAGCTGTTAGGTTGTATAAATAATTAACATTCTGGCAAGATAATGGTTAATCCATGCAGCAGCTGGTATACTATTACAGCATAGACATTTGTCAGTGGCTTAGAAATACTCCTGAGACCCATGAATAAGCAGAAAAAAATCAGCAAGGAGAAGCAGCTGATGATAAAGACAAAACAACATCCTTCTGAGTCATGCCTATCACTGGCTATTGTAAAAAGAGTGGCAAATAATGTTCTCTTGTGGACACACCCTGGCTGACAAAATAGGCCAAATTCACATTGGTGGGAATTTATTAAATGACCTATGCCACAAAACTAGTGTTAGTTACCCTAGATTCACATCATTCGTGAAACTTGGTCCATGCGTTCGCTGGATTTACCAACCTGAACCTTTCATAGAGTTTTTGCTGCATTTTTCTCAGCATTTTGTCTTCCCTTAATAAATATATAGGGAGACTGAGTGCAGCAGCAGCAGCAGCCAAGGGGATGCATTTCCTTAGTCCATAGGGCTGGGCAATTAATTGCAAAATAATTAAGTCTTCTCAATCAATGTGAAATTGCTGTAATCGATTATATGAATTATTTTGCATCCGTGCCATCCTGTTTCACCCTGCCATTGGCTAAAAGATATTTGACTAGGTCTACACTACCCAATCAGGATTGCTGCTTTATGAATAACCAAAACAAAAATTCAGTGGCATATCGTGGCAAATAATTAGTGGGCGTGGTATATAAAGAAATAGTTATATATTGAGATAAAATGTTCATTAATCAAGATTTGCCTCTACTTTATCCTAAGGCCGGGGCCCCACGCAATGTAAATGCCACGATTTTGCTAAAGTGGAAAGGCAGCGTTTTATTGTTCCTGCATAGTGGATGGGATTCAGGCTAATTCCATCTGCACATTGCAGGAAAATATACACAGTGGATATGGTGCAATTTCAAAAAATGTAGCGATTTTCTAAATCACAGCATGTCAATTATAGCTATGGAAATGCTGACATTTTCTGTGTAGGTAGAATTGAAGCCAAAGTCCACATTGGAAAACTCTGTGGACTTTCTGTGAAAAGTGCTGCGGGAAAAACCACAATGTTTTTCACTCGCTTTTTGGCTGTGGCTCGCTCCGTGGGACCTTAGACTTAAAGTAGTTCTCAGGCTCATTCTAACAATTTTTGGCTCCTGTAAACGAGCTTGAAAATGTCAGGATAACAAACCTGCCTCTAGGGGGAAGCATGAATCCAGTTGTGACCTACAGAATATTTCTACAGACAATGAGAATAATAGATGCTTTATTAAGACTACTTTTGTGGCAGTCTTTAGCTAGTAAAAATCAGAATGAAATTCTTGGGTTTTTTGCACATTTGTTATGTCGTTTTTGTATGCCTCATTTTCCATTTTCTTGAAAAGGGGCATGGAGGGAGGCAGGATGTCAGATTTATCATTTACACTGAAATCTATGCCAGGAAGGAGCTGGCATAAATTTCTGTACTGGGGCAGGCCCCACTGATTTATGATGATGTGTTCGACTCATCATATACAGTTTAAGTAGAATGGCATATTATAGAGTTTATCAAGAATCATCAAGGCATAAGCATGGAAAATGCCTTGATAAATCTCATCTATTCAGTTTTTTAAGACAAGTAAGGAATGGATTCAAAAGAATGAAGAAGTCTTTATGTCTTTATATTCCCCATTCATTTTCAATCAACTCCTGACACAGCAAAATCTGCACCAAAAATGCAGTGGGATGATATATCATGAGGGTATTTCTTGAAGTTAGTTTTCTGACTTTTTTCCTCTGGTGTTATCTTACAGCAAAATTATCGAAATATTTTACGCTGGTTCATAAATTTGTCAGAATTCTTTTAGTTACATCTTTTTAAACAGTCACATATAATGAATTAGGGGTACACCTATGTGCCATCTAAACCACGCCCGATATGTTATTCTTGCTCCTGAGTTGCATATAAAATAACAATCTTAATAAATGTGCCTCAATGTTTGTTAAACATAAAAAGTGAAAATATTACAGAGTATTCTTCCACCATGTAGTAATAAACTGGCCAAGAGGGATATACTACATAGGCCCAGGAAAGAATGAATATGATAAGGACTGAATGATCATGTCCATATTAAGCATTTGAGTCACTGAGTTTGATGGCTTTGAGGAAATGACACATAGTAGCAGATAACACTCTCATTTAAGTCCCCATTAGTTCAGAGTCACCAGATGTCTTTCCTACAAACAAGAAATTCAAATACTATCTTTATAAAAAAGTGGGATCTAAAAGTGGGATCTTGTGTTCAGAAACGGTAATTGCTAGAATGTATTAGGTTTCCCTATAGAAAATAAGAACATGGGATTAATGAGATTATGGGGGATATTTAGGCTTTATGCAATTCCACAGAAAATAGAACCAATGAATTTCAATGGGTCTATTTATATGGCGCTATCTATGTCCGTTTTGACAGACAAAGATTGTTGTTGTCAGTTTTTTTTTACATAGATCCCCAACACCCACATTCACAGAATTCACAGATTCGGGGCTCAAAGAGGGGCTATGCCCCAAACGTGTGCCCCAATACCACCCCTCTACACCTCTTTTCTGGTGTAGAGGGAATGATAAATTCCTCCCAGTGTGTTCTAAAAATAATTGTGTTTTACTGCCATGTGAATATGCTAGTTTTCTGGAGTACAAGGCATTAAAAAGTTGCATTTTTTTGTGCATTTTGTTTTTTTTTAATGTAAAAATGTATGTATTCATTCACTTTTAGACTGCAATGGCCGCATATCCCGTGTCAGTGATCCCTGATATCTACACAAAATATGTGGCGCATGTGCGTGCCGCGGCAAACTTAGCTCCGCCCACTTTTATTTTGACTCCGCCTATTCTCATTCATTTTTCATGTGCTTCCACACAGTATAATTTTCCTACAGTCACCTGTAAATTATATCCCCCTCCATCTCTCCCAGTTTCATATAACCCCTTTATCTGCCCCCAGTTTCATGTCCCCCTCCATGTCTGCCCCCAGTTTCATGGCTCCCCTCCATCTCTGCCCCCAGTTTCATGTCCCCTCCATCTCTGCCCCCAGTTTCATGTTCCCCCCATCTCTGCCCCCAGATTCATGTCCCCACCATCTCTGCCCCCAGATTCATGTTCCCCCATCTCTGCCCCAGATTCATGTCTCCCCCCTTCATCTGCCCCAGTGTCATGCCGTTCTGCCCCCCCCTTCATCTGCCCCAGTGTCATGCCGTTCCCCTCCCTTCATCTGCCCCAGTGCCATGCTATGCTGTTCTCCCCCCCTTCATCTGCCCCAATGTCATGCCGTTCTCCCCACGCTTCATCTGCCCCAGTGTCATGTCGTTCTTCCCGCCCTTCATCTGCCACAGTGCCATGCCGTGCCGTTCTCCTCCCCTTCATCTGCTCCAGTGTCATGCCATTCCCCCCTTCATCTGCCCCAGTGCCATGCCGTTTCCCCCCCCTCATATGCCCCAAGTTTCATAGGCCCCCTACATTACGTTCCCCTCAATGTTTAACACAAACAAATACTTGTACTCAACTTCCAACGCTCCCCCGCCGCGCTCTCGCTCCACTCACATAGTTGTAGGCACGATGTGACGTCATCACATCGTGCCTACACATGCTGAAGCCAGAGCACAGCGGTCAGGCAGGAGCTGAGCTGTGACAGCTCCTGCTTTACTTGCTTATATATCCAACTCATCGGCGTCCTTCGGACGCGGATGAGTTGAAATTGGAGCATACTTCCCACCGACCGGGACCGCGAGACAGGACACCGAATTCGTGAATGTCCCGTGGAAATCGGGACGGTTGGGAGGTATGTAATAAAGATGTTCATTATTGAGTTCCGATCATAGTTGGGAACACACTGAGTAAGACCTTTATACGTCTGTATTACATGTACGTATGGTTTCTGGAGTTTTCATGGATGCCATACGTGCCCATTCATTTTAATGTGTTTATTTAGACAACAGAAGAATGTCTTTTTTTTCATGGGTGCATCACATCAATGAAAGTCTATGGGTCTGTGAAAAGAAAAATTGATGACATTGCATATCATCCATTGCATATCATCCCTTTTTCATGGACCCAGAGACATACAAAATATAGAACAGGAAACAAAAAAATTTGATCTGCTTTTCACAGATGTGAAACGTGGATCAACCACAGACAGCACACAATCCACAGATGAGCAGAGTGGGTTGCTGCGGATGTATGAATGAGGCCCAAGGGTATTACTATGGGAGAAGGCAATGAAGTTTGTTATTTTTAAAGGTACAGCAACCTGGACTTCAGAATCTGTCAATTGTGCAGGTGCTGAGGGGAGGAAAGTAAAGGGACAGCTGGGACCATCTGTTACAGAAATTGTAGAAAGAAGAAGGAGCTTCTTGTGTCCTTCAGTCAATGCAAATAAGGCTCCATTCAGATCATGTTCTCATCTATCTAGCAGATCCGTTTAACTGACACACAAAAAAAAGGATGCAAAAACAAACAAACAAAAAAAAAAAGGATCAATTTCTGTCCATTTTATGGATGGACACAGAAGAATAGTATACTAAATTATTGTGTCCAATGGTGACTTCTCTCTTCTTATTCTTCTGGACCTCTCTGCAGCTTTTGACACTGTTGACCATCAACTTCTCCTCACTATGCTCCGCTCAGTCAGACTCAATGACACTGCGCTCTCCTGGTTCTCCTCTTATCTCTCAGACCGCACTTTCAGTGTATCATTCGCGGGCTCTGTTTCCTCCCCTCTTTCCCTTGCTGTTGGGGTTCCTCAGGGCTCGGTCCTCGGCCCCCTGCTCTTTTCTCTCTACACAGCCCCCATTGGACAAACCATTGCCAGATTTGGCTTCAGGTACCATCTTTATGCTGATGACACCCAATTATACACATCTTCCCGTGACATCACCCCTGCACTCATACAGAACACCAGTGACTGTCTCTCTGCTGTCTCTAATATCATGTCCTTGCTCTATCTGAAACTAAATCTCTCTAAGACTGAACTACTACTGTTTCCACCATCTAACAGATCTGTCCCTGATATATCCATTGCAGTCTCAGGCCTTACTATAACTCCTAGGCAGCATGCCTGCTGCCTCGGGGTCATATTTGACGCAGACCTTTCCTTCACCCCTCATATTGAATCACTCGCACGTTCATGTCACCTCCACCTCAAAAACATCTCCAGAATACGCCCTTTCCTTACCAGAGATACACTAAAGACACTTATTGTCTCTCTGATTCATTCTCGCCTTGACTACTGTAACTCCTTACTAATCGGTCTTCCCCTCACTAAACTCTCCCCTCTACAATCTATTCTGAATGCAGCGGCCAGGCTCATCTATCAGTCTAGACGCTACAGCGAGGCCTCTGGTCTGTGCCAGTCACTACATTGGCTGCCTATTCATTATAGAATAAAATATAAAGTTATTACTCTCATCCACAAGGCTCTCCATAATGCCGCACCTCCCTACATTTCTTCCCTCATCTCTGTCTACCGCCCAACCCGTGTTCTCCGCTCACTCAATGATCTAACACTTACATCCTCTATTATCAGAACCTCCCACGCTCGTATACAAGACTTCTCCCGAGCTGCACCACTTCTCTGGAATGCTCTACCCCGGACAATAAGATTAATTCCCAACTTCTACAGTTTCAAACGCAAACTAAAGACGCATCTTTTCAGACAAGCCTATCACAATTCCTAATGCACAAAATTGTCTGAACACTGTATAAGCAATGCCGCCCCTGCTACCTCTTGTGTCACCCCCTCTACCTCATAGATTGTAAGCTCTTTTTAGCAGGGCCCTCAGTCCCATTGTGTGAAATGACGTTCTTTGTTATGTATGTCTGTATCTGAACCCTATAAATTGTACAGTGCTGCGGAATATGTTGGCGCTATATAAATAAAATGTATTATTATTATTATTATTATTGTGTCCATCGAAAAAAAAAAAAGACAGAAACATCCTTTTTTTTTTTTATAAACATTGAGCTCTATTTAAAGGGAAAGCCTTGCGTTTGCATCTGTTTTTTGCATTCTTTAAACAGATTTGAATGGAGCCTAAGGCCTTGCATGTATGTTTGTGCGTTTATAAGGATGTGTTTATTACAGACAGCATACAATCCTACTCATTTTCAAGTTATATGTTGTTCGTGGTTGTTACATTTGTCATGCTGTATCAGCGTATCAGTTTATTTTTTATATACTTTTCCATGCCTCTGTTCTCATGAAAAAAAGGCAGAATGTGGATAAACTAAAATGGTGATCTGTAGTTTGCAAAACAGACCAAAATAGAGCATGTCCTTGTTCTTTTTCCACAGACCAATGGGGAAGGATATGCACTCTTGATAAATAATGGATGGTCATGCAGTTCATGAATAACACACATCCATATAAAGCAGATTTATGATTTAGAAAATATCAAATGGGGATGCAATGCCGTATTGCATGTATCCAACTGCAAAATAAGGAGGTGGAGAAGAAACAATGGCTTGGGGTCTCCCCTGAAACTATGGCTGATGATTATGATCTAACTAAAAATCACAATTAATTGACATTTTTACCTCAATTATGATTAATGAGCGATTACTTTAAGATACTTCCCTTACATTCAATGCCCTCTATTTATATGCCATGCCATGCCACTGAATTTCGGTTTTGGTTATTAACATATCAACAATCCTGAATAGTGTACAGTTACTGACATATCCTTTAGGCAATGGCAGTATTAGACAGGGTGGCATGGATGCAAAATAATTAATTGAGTAAATTGAGTTGACTTTCAATTGTGGTTATTTTACACTTAATATATCAGCCCTAAGCTGGAGCCCCACGTTGCAGACACAGTGGAAAAAAACATTGTGGAACCCTACCTGGAATATATGGAGAACAGTGACAGGGCAAAGACTTCTTGGATTTGGAATGAAATATTCAGTAAGCAGCTATTGATGTGGGTGTCCTTCTACCTTGCTGCGAGAGAACTCCCCAATGCTGCGAGAGAACTCTCCAGCGACGCCTCTATCTTCTTCTGGAACGGCCTCTCCCCACGTCTTCTTCCGACGTTGGGGGTCAAACTTCTATGTTTGCGCATTCGGCTCTACCATCGGGCCTCGGGCAGAGCTGACTGTACATGCACGCGGCCATTTTTTTGTGACCACGCAGTTCGTCAGTGAAGCCAAGGATGTACACCCTGGCTTCACTGCTCAAGAGCTGGAGGTACGGCGCATGCGCTCTGAAGCCAAGGTGTACTCTTCTGGCTTCAGTGAGGAACTGTGCTTGCGTGAGGAGTATAGTGGCACTTTATTAACACTGATGGCTTTATGTTTGGATGATTTTGGACAGTAAACCCCTGAACAATACGGCCCTGTGGACAGTTTAGTGTTCCAAACCCCCCTGACAGATTTCCTGTAGCTCATTAATCTGCAAGGGTTAAAAAATAAATTGAAACACCCCATTAAATAGACAATGCTTAGTTGCCAGCGACGTTTAGCTTCACTGGAAAGATGAGGAAATCTGGTGACAGTATATAAGTTTATAAGATAAAATTTGTAACTTTTCTTGTTTGCTAACTAACTGTATTATATTAAACTAGCCAGGCTGCAGAATACTGAATTTAGCCATGTGCTATTAATAATATATGAGGTGCTTCTCTTGTCATGTGTGGCTGTGGACCTACCCCCCTGGCAGTGCACCTGTGATGCTTGGCATGGATTTCCTCTCTGTGTTTAGGAGGATGGATGTGTGCATGTGTGAGGTATTTTCCATAGCTGCACTTTCCAGTATTTCCTAGGGTGAGGCTCACAAACTGTATATGGAAACAAATCTGGCATGTCCTATTGTATAAAGCTACGATATACTTCTTCAGTCGTTGAAGTAGCATTATCAATTATTTTGTCTTTTCAACACAGTTCATGCTCTGATTTTTCTACACTTATTTTGGCGCTAAATCTACGCTGCTGACAAAAACTTCTCTTTTTTAAACCTGCAAGCAGTCCTTTTCTCTTCACATGTTTCATATGGAAATCGGGTGCAGACCACGGACCACATTATAGTCTATGAGGTCCGTGTGGTTTCTTAGGTAACCGCTTTTTAATGCGTATAGGTTTCTGTTCAGGGAGTCCCCAAGTGGACTCACCAAACAGAAAACTGAATGCTGATGTGAACCGGGTCTAAAACACAAAAAAAAATCTAAATCATGGACAAAATCAGCATGTAATTTGAAAATTCCCATAGAATACCATCACTGAAATTGGAGGTAAATTTAACATCACATTTTTCAGATTCAAAAGTTTACTTTGCCATGCACATGTTACAGATTTTGTTGAAGTTGCAGTTGCTACACATCAACCTTTGATAACCTGTTAGGCGAATGCCCCACGTTGTGGAAATGCAGCTTTTTTCTGTTGCAGATTTTGTTGCCTTCTTTGAGCCAGAGTCAAGATATGGCTACAAAAGGAATGTGAACTATATAGGAAGTTCTTATACATCTCCCTTCTGCTCAATCCACTCCTGGCTTTGGCTCAAAAAAAAAAAAAAATGCAGCAAAATCTGCAACAAAAAAGCTGCGTTTCTGCAACGTGGGGCTTTAGCCTTAAGTACTTTTGCTATAAACAGATGCTAAAGGATATAGTTAAGGGTTGTAGCTACACTGTTTCTACTGTTTCCTATTTACATTATCACATCACCTATTTTTTGACAGTCCATTCTAAGGGCTCGTTCACACGTGGGCAAAGGGGTGGATTTTGACAGCGGATTTCGCTTCAAAATCCGCCCCTTTACAATGGTGGTCTATGCAGACCGCCGGGCTTCTTTTTTCCGCTAGCGGCGGGCTGCTGCTAGCGGAAAAAAGAAGCAACATGTCCTATCTTCAGGCGGAAACCGCAGCACGCTGGGCCGTGGCTTCTGCCTAGCGGCAGCACCCTCCTCTGTCGGCTCATTCATTTGAGCTGACATAGGAAGGGAAAGCTGCGACCGCGTTGGTCGCGGAAGGCTCTCTCTGTGTCAAAACCCGCTCGGGCCCCCCAACGTGTGAACTAACCCTAATTGTACTGAGACTCAAATGCTAGTGTGGGTGATATATACACCCCCTCCATTACCTGACCAGCCATCGGCTTAGGGCTCGTTCACATCTGCGCCTGGTCTCCATTCTGCAGGTTTCCGTTTCCTGCACAAAACAGAGGCAGGAGACGGAAACCTGCAGGACTCTTTCATACCCGTTCATTTCAATGGGTTTGAAAGATGTCCGGCCGTGAGCGGTGGTAAGCGTTTTATGCTCTCCGCTGCGAAACCGTTTTTTTTTTTTTAAACCGGACACAGAGTCGGACATGCAGTAAAAAATCTGGTTTTGTGGCGGAGAGCATAAAAGGCTCACCATCGCTCACGGCTGGACCCACTCTGACAGGTTTCTGTCTTCTGCATGCAGAAGACGGAAACCACAGAACGGAGACCCGAACGCTAGTATGAACCTACCGTTACACCCTTTAATGTTAAAAAAAATCAGTTTCTATCCTTTTTGTTTGTCAGACATAAAACCATAGTCTACCGCACTGTCTGACACAAAAAAGGACAGAAACTATTAACATGGTATGTAAGTGGATATCCTTTTTCTTCATCCATTTTTAGTGGATCTGTTACATAGATGGCACATTTTAAGCCGCTCTCTTTGTGATAACGCCCACTTAAGGCATAACATCATCTCAGGATAGTCTGAAAATGGTTTAAGATTAAATGCAACATTTTGTGGCAAAAATGGCCTAAATCCTAAAGCACATTATAGGAGGAAACACAAAAGTTGTAAATCTGCTTTGTGTCCTGCAGCATGTGAAGTCACCCATAATTTTCCCCAGCTTCTTTATATGTAGAAGCAGCTGAGGGACGACCATTATGATGGACAACTGGGAATATGGGAAACCTGTGAGTTCTCTATGTGTCATAGCGGCCACATTGTGACACAGCTTTCCTGGAATGAGAATAGAATTGACAGAAGAGCAGAACTCAGTAACACATATAGGAATAGTAGTGTAAACTGCTGTGGTATATGTTGGTGCTATATACTTATTACTGTATACGCTGTGTTTTGGTATATTGTCACCCTGGACACCTGACGTTCCTGCTTTCTGCCTGTTTTGTGCTATAAGGGTTAAATAAATATGTGGTGTGCTACAGTTTGGTTATTATTTGCTCTGCTGCTATAGTTCACTTCCTCTATAGCGCAGACACACGCAGTAGTGTAGTTAGATGTCCGCGGCGTCTCCCCAGAGGGATGACAGAAGCTGAGGAGATGCTTCCAGTAGCACAAGTGCGGCATTGGTTTCCTCTCGCAGCATTTTATAGCTGTGGGCGGTACTATCAGTCTGGCAGAAAGAGGGGGGTTTCTCAGAAGAGCTGTGTAATGCCCCGGACACCGCCCAGTCCATGCGCAGCCTAGACTGTCAGTGAGACCCCGGAGAAGTCCTGTGACAGCTGGGACACTGGTCAGTGTGTGTGTGCTGGCTGGGACGGGAGGAGGCTAGGGACAGACTGGGCGTTTCCAGTGACAGCTCCCCCCTCCCTCCGCCCCCTCACATCTCAGATTGTCTGTGGTGGTGGCCGGAGACCGGGTGTACAGTGGTCACAGGGAGCCGGGTGCGCGAACTTCAGCCATGGCTTATTATATGGCGAGTGCCTCGTCGTCCTCGCAGCAGCGCACTGAAGAACAGGAATACCTGCAGGCCTACGAGGACGTGCTGGAGAGATATAAAGGTACTGGGCAGATAGGGCACCGCTCCGGCTGGCAGTGCAGCGCAGGGAGAAGGGCACTCACCTAAAATAGCCGCAGCCAGCGAGTGTCAGTTACTGCAGATAAGGCAGCAGCAGCAGCACACAGTGATTTACCTCAGCCTGTACCATCCACATTACACAGCACTTGCCCTATACAACCAGTACATAGACTGGCAGGGGGCAAGTGCCTGAGGATACCTAGAGCAGGCCGGCCCTGTATATGGGGCAAGTACTGGCATCTGTTTACTAGTGCACACAGTTGTATTGTCCCTGGCAGTGCCATTTGTTACCCCTGCTGTTGTCTGACTTTGTGACTGTATGTGGAAGAAGATGTCTCTCAGCTAGTGTGCACAGCTGATCGCAGATGGTATTTTCAGCAAGGTGCCAGTCTGCCCACATTCAGGGCCATGAGTGGTGTAGCAGGATAATACCATAATAGTCTTAGGAGAGGTAGAGCCAGTGCCCAGCCGCTAATTGCCTTTATGCCAATATACCGTTAATCTGATTTCAGCTCAGTAAAGACCCTGCCCTTTCTATTGTTGCCAGTGTGGCTCATGCCGTCACACCAGGGGATTATACTCAGGTTCTCAGCTACTTCAGGATGAGATCTCTCCTCGCCGTTCTACAAAGGGATCTCAGTGGCAGAACGAATTGTGTCGTACGTTAGGTCCTGAGCTTGTATAAGATGGAGACAGTGTTACTCTTTTAGTTCTTTTTTTTTTTGCACAAATCGTGTAATATTGTGTACCACTATCATTTATAACTATTTTCTTTATACTAGGCAGGTGCCAGAAAGCGGTAGCAGTGCCCTCATCCCCTATACCACACCCTATCAGTGCATTCGCACACATGGCAAAAGTCACATGATTCTTCGTTGGTTTTAGTAAAAGTGTAAAGCAGACTGTGTGCAATGGAGCTATTGGGGTATTTGTATTAGTGTAATGTACTGAATTATAGGGTTATTTGTGTGTATGCAGTTTGGATGCAGTAGGCTTCTTTTTGTCCTCTATGAATTTTTGCCTGATTTAACACCAGAAGACATTTGTTTGTGGTGCTGAATAAGAATGAGCAGGTTCAGATAAATGAAAAGGTGGAAAATTAAAACCTGGTAAGGACTTTTTATTGTTAAATAGAATAATACAACTAGATATTTGCTACATTGGTTCACATACAGACAGTATACAAAAACATAGGTACTATAACAAACAAACCACTGCAAGTCCAGGGAATAGTATAGTGCCATTGAGTATAGTGTTTTCTTAATGGCACCCTTTGAACATAACTGTGACTGACCATGAAGACCCTGATAATCATTTTCATATACATAATATATTTTTCTGGGTCACTGTTGTTACTCTTGTAGCATATAGCACTAAGTGGTCGATTGTTCCATTTCCTTTTTTGCTGCTGAGTGACTTTTCCTGGGAAGATCTGCGTTTGTAGCAGACTATGTAAATGATTGATGATAAGAACAAGTGCTCTGATAAAACATTTACAGCATCTATCTCATTTGAAGATTCATCTGCTGGTCATATACAGTTCTGTACTTCAGATCATTAATTTATCTGTGTACAGTATATATACAGTTTTGCTTTTATGTAGGACATCATGATAAATTACATGGGGCATTGGGCTATAGTAAGGGGCTACAGTATCAGTTTTGTTGTGTATATGAATTTGACTTAGTCTTGCCCATAGCTAATGGCTTGCACATCACTCTAGGACTGGCTTTAGGGTTCTGCAACCTTAATATCTACACAAGACACATCAACAACCACTAAAATGAACAACACTAACACTAATTGTCTTGTCACCGAGAGTTTTCAACTTGACAGCCACTTACCAATTAAAATGGACATGGGTCTCTACATTAACGGGGCAGAATTATTTGGGCTGCATTGTATATAATAAAAACACCCATTAACTATATTGCCCAGGCCACCAGTTATCCTATTGCTGGTGCTGCGTATCACCTATGAATGGATGACCTACACACCACTGCACTGTATAGTTACTGCTTACAGGGTTTTTTACTGAATAGATGACCCTACTGTATGAAGTGTACTAAACTGTCAAATAAAATATATAAAAGTGGTCTTTTTGCTTGACAGGAAATCTTTTGTTCTTTGTTTGAGATGAATATAAAATGAGCATTGGCCTTAGACAAACCAAAAGGGCGTGGTGTTGAATACAGTATACAGTAAGTGGATTAGTATTCAGCACTATAAGACTGATATAATATATATCTTGCAGAACCTACTGTAAGTCGATGGCTGGTCAGGTAATGGAGGGGGTGTATATCTCACCCAGACTACTCAGGTGGGTGAGATGAGAAAACTCCAGAAGGAATGTTTGTTCTCAGCAGACAACTTTCGTCTGTTGAGCATTTTGGTAAATGCTTAGTATTGGGCTGGATTTTTAGGAATGACAGGTAGGTTGGTAGTGGGACCTGTCATTCCACCCCCCTCCAGTCCACACTTTGGGGATGTTCCGGCAGCAACTCAGCTGCAGAGAGTCTCCTCGTCAAGGAGGCTTAAGAAGTTGCTCCAGCAGCAACACTTGAGCAGAGCTTGGCTGGAGAACAAACAGAGAGGCCATATTTTTGGAGCTGTGTCCTGAATGATTCTACTGGCTTTTGCTTTCTGTTATTCTAGGTGAGGTAACCTATTCTATGTTTAGTTAGAGCCTAGACGGGCAGGTATTTATTTTTGTATTGTTTCCTTTTGTTGCTGCACTACCTTTTTGAGTGAAAATGAACTCTACCTTTGTTTTGGACTAAAGAATATGGACTTTTGTGTCTATGCCACCCCATCTAGCAACCCCAGACCCTGACACTACCTAAGTGTGATAACTGGAAAAATAAGATATAACTGGTTGTATACTGTATATTCAGCCATTTTACATTCACCTTATGTTTAATAAAGGGGGTATGAATTGCGCCTACTAACAACCCATCACGTATCTCTAATAAATGGCACAAGTGCTTCCTGTAGAAGTCATAGCATCGCCCTCACTAACACCACTTAATAAATTGCTGAATATATAGAAAGCCTAGGTAACTGGACCACTTGTTGGTCCCTTGACGTACATTAATACTGCTGGCTTATATGGTACCGTCATCTACTCACTTACAGAAATTTATAGTGATATTGTACCTGGCAGGAAAATTTGGATGTCTGGGAAACACATTAAGCTCTTTAGAATTTCAAAGACTTTCTAGTTTTATTGTAAGAAGTCCCCATAGTATGACATCACTGGTGTGTTTTAGGAGATGCTGACATTTTATGAGGTGATCTCATCAGCTAATAATCTTACTGCTCATTAGATAAGTCCTTCAAACTTGTTGAGCAGTCCCACACACGTACAGATGTAGCACTGTTTAACTTAACTTTCTGCAGAATGATAACTTTCTGTGCTGTGATATTCTCTCAGAAGACAACACAAGTGACAGCACAGGATTTTATAATTGTTACATATACTTACCACACTTTTGCATTCAATTTATTTTTTATTACTTCTGTATATCTATAATCAAAAATAGAGCATGTTTGCAATTGGTGTTGTTTTAAAATTCTCTACTGTGATGTGTCTATATATCCTATACAAACCTCTGTGTCTCCATGCTAACGGATTTCAAGCAAAACTTCTGTAGCCTGTTCTGCCTCTTCCATCTATCCTGTACTTGCTATTATAAATGTGGTGAGGTTATAAAAAGTGGAGGACTGTGTTCACATCTTTGTGGGGATTTCAATTGTTCTGTTCTGTTACAAGAACAGGGAAATGGAAACCCTTGTAAAGATGGCTCTGTCGCATGATATAAATAAACCGATCCTGAAGGACCCCACTCACTATATTCTTGCACTTTTTCCTTAATGACCAGATGGAACCTGTGATGAAGGCGCCTAATGTAAACTCATATGCAGATGTGAACAGCGACAAAAGCAAACTTTGGTGAATATAATACCTTAGTGGGGTTGGCCACTTTCAGACAAATATTGAGAGACAAATGTTATTGTTTATGTAATAAAAAGTTGTACAGTTTTCCAGTATACTTTGTGTATCAATTCTTCACACATTTAGATCTTTGCTTCCTTTCATTCATTCATTGAATTTCATTCATTCTACTTACTCCCAATGGCTAAAAATTAGTCCATGGTCATGTGATGGACACATAGGTTCATGCAGGGCCGCCGATAGGGCAGTACTACTGGTACTGGCGTCAGGGGCCCGGCCAAATTGAAAAATGGGGGGGGCCCGGTTTTGGCCCGCCACTGTGTGCCGGCCCCCTGGCGCCCGTAGCAGTCATTGTGTATGTCCTATTTCAACTCAGATCTGCATCCAGAGGACGCAGATCTGAGTTGAAGACATACGCGGCTGAAGCAAGGAGCTGACACAGGTCAGGTCCTCGCTTCACCGCTGCGTGCCTCTCTCGCTAACAAACATGCGGCTGAAGCGAGGAGCTGACCTGTGTCAGCTCCTCGCTTCGCCGCCGCCGCTGCTACTGGCTTGTAGACGCGATGTGATCACATCGTGTCTAAAAGCCAGTAGCCGGTGGCAGCAGCGAAGCGAGGAGCTGACACAGGTCAGCTCCTCGCTTCAGCCATCGCGTCTACAAGCCAGTAGTCGGCGGCGAAGCGAGGCGCTGACACAGGTCAGCTCCTTGCTTCGCCGCTGCGCGCCTCTCTCGCTGTTACATATGCGGCTGAAGCGAGGAGCTGACCTGTGTCAGCTCCTCCACTTCTCCGCCTCCGCTACTGGCTTGTAGACGCGATGTGATGACGTCACATCGCGTCTATAACTGTGCGCCAGTGAGAGAGAGGCGCGCAGAGAGCTGCGAGGGAACGAAGGAGAAGGTAAGTCAGTCAGTGTAATGTGGAACGTGAAACTGGGGGCAGAGAGAGGACGGCATGACACTGGGGGCAGAGATGGAGGGGACATGAATATGGGGGCAGAGATGGAGAGGACGACATGACAATGGGGGCAGAGATGGAGGGGACATGAATATGGGGGCAGAGATGGAGGGGACATGAATATGGGGGCAGAGATGGAGAGGACGGCATGACAATGGGGGCAGAGATGGAGGGACATGAATTTGGGGGCAGAGATGGAGGGGACATGAAACTGGGGGCAGAGATGGAGGGGACATGAAACTGGGGGCAGAGATGGAGGGGACATGAATCTGGGGGCAGAGATGGAGGGCATGAATCTGGGGGTAGAGATGGAGGGGACATGAAACTGGGGGCAGAGATGGAGGGGCAGAACATGAAACTGGGGGCAGAAATGGATGGGCGGACATGAATCTGGGGGCAGAGATTGGGTGGGAGACATGAAACTGGGTGCAGATGAAGGGTGTATATGAAGCTGGGGGAGAGATAGAGGGGGGACATATAATGTACGGGTGACTGTAGGAGGATTTTACTGTGTGCGGGCACATGAAAAATTAATGAGAATGGGTGGAGTCAACATAACGGTGGGTGGGGCTAAATTTGCCGCGCATTTTGTCCTTCTTTTGGTTCTTCAAAAGTTGGGAGGTATGGGTACAGGGGGCAGTGGAAAGATGTTAGAAGGTGGACGGGGGGGGGGGGGGGGGGGGGTGGACGGGGGGGAAGGGGGATTGTTGGGGCATCGGGTGTGCGGCACTGCGGAGAGGGAACTGGGGCCTGATTAAGCCTTGTAAAGCTGCTAAATAAAGGTAAATGTAATACAGAATTGGTATGTCGCAAAATAAAGTAGTTTTAAAATGGCGGCAGCGGGGGGGGGCAGACACTTAGGCTGTATGGGGCCCCAAAATTCCTGATGGCGGCCCTGGGTTCATGGCTACAGTAATCAAACCAATGTCTGGTAACGACCAGTGCATCTGTGTGTATATCACATGACCATGGACTGAATTTTATCCACTGGAAATAAGCAGAATGAATGACAGCAGGCAGAAATCTAGAAAACCATGAGGCATTGATACAGGAAGTATATTGGAAAATTGTACAACTTATAATTATACAAGAAATATTGTCTCTCAGTATTGGTCTGAGAGACAATACTGTCTCTCAGGGCCAAACCCTTTAAGCTGATTCTCATTCGAATGTCAAATTACGACTGACAGATAATGTTCATGTGGGTGTCCCAATTTTCCCTGGTAGCAGATTATGTGGAAAAAAGATCACAATTTTGGATTTGAGCATACTCATTCTGTTTTTTGACATGGGAGATAAGCCACCACCAGGGTGTATGGCATTCACTTACTTATGTTTCTATTTTGTGAGCCTAGTCTGGATATGTATGGGGGGATTGGAAGGAATTTCTGTTGGCCAGTATGTATTGTCAGTCCTCTGATGACTAGTGTGTTAAGTCTTAAGAAAGATCAGTGGCATGTGTAGATGACACGCCACCAGTGGTTTTTCCCACCAAGGATAGCGGAGAGGACGAGAATACCTGTCCTTAGTAGTGTAATTGGGAATACTTATAAAGTTAAATGTTTATATAATCTTTTTTGTTTAGTTTAGACATAAAGGTTTGTTCCTGCCATGATTATTCTTTATTATAAGGCATCAGTGCATACATTTTGGTTGACCTTTATCCCGTTTGAGCTAACATCTAATTTTCCTGTCACAGATGCCTGCAATAGCTAATTTGATGGCTTGTCACTTATTCTTCTTATATATTCTGAACATTGTTAGATGACTAAGAAGACAATGATACATTTCTCGGTGATGACATTAGGAACATGTTAAGAAACAACAGGCACATATGACTGTAGCTGTCTTGGAGGATAAGGTAGTTTTTGGCTTATCATGTATGAGGGTACGTTCACACAGAGGAATCTGCCACGGATTTGGGAGTGGATTCTGCCCCTGAATCTGTAGCTGATTATATCCTGAATCTGCCTCCAATGGGAGTCCCTGCTGATTAGACCCATTCACCCGGGCCTAATGAGCAAAGGAAATCCGCGAAGGAATGCCGATGCAGAGGTATCAACATTCTGTCGCAGCAGTCCAGTGGCCGAATATGGCAGTGTAAAAAGAAGAGGAATTTCCCTTTATGTTCCGCTATGTGAACTTAGGTTTAGTTCACACTGAGTTTTTTGGTCAGGATTTTGGTCAGGAAAATTCCGCTCAGTAAAATTCGTATGGCATTTTTTGACACGTTTTTTGAGGCATTTTTGGAATATGATCATGCATTATATTCTTAAAAACGCCTAAATTAATAACTTTCCTGTATACCCTTTTAAAGGGGCTCTATCAGCAGATTTACGGGTTATGAGCTGAAGATATTCCTGAATAGCCTTTAAAAAGGCTATTCAGGTGCTGCTGTTAGTGTGTAAAAAGACACCCCCCCATTGTTTTTTAAACACCTTGGTAATCGATATGTAAATAAGCTGGATCGTGCTTGGAGGGGGGGCTTGGAGGCAGCGGTGGGCGTGTCGTGCACCACTTAGTGACATAGCTTCTACAAGCCCACGGCTGCCTCCAAGCCCCCCTTCTCCTGCTTATTCACGTCGGTTTCTATTAAAAGCTATTGAAAGCACACGCGTGTGCAGTAGCGCTCCCTCCAGCGCGCTGCTGTGCACACTCCAGGACAATTTTCCCATAGAGACCATTGGAAGCTGGAGCATATGAGCTGGAGGAAGCGGTGGGCGTGCAGAAGATATGACGCTAAGGGGTGCACGACATCCCCATCGTGCACGATCCAGCTAATTTATATATCGATTACCAAGGTAATTTTAAAAAAATGGGGGGGGGGGGTCTTTCTACACTCTAATAGCAGCACTTGAATAGCCTTTTTAAAGGCTATTCAGGAATATCTTTAGCTCATAACCCGTAAATCTGCTGATAGAGCCCCTTTAAATAGTGCCCCATATTAATAATGCGCCAAGTGTAAAAACCGCTTCAAAAAACGCCATGCGGTTTTCCCTTCCCGTAAAGTGAATGGGCCGCAAAAAAAGTCACGTTTTTTTGCAAAAAACGCACTGAAAAAAACGCGCAATTTTCACCTCCCATTCACTTCTATTGGTCATGTTGCTTCTTTTTTTTGCTAGCGGCGAAAAACTGCTAGCAGAAAAAAAAAAGCTAGCGGTCTACATAGACCACTATTGTAATGAGACGGATTTTGAGGTGAAATCCGCTGTCAAAATCTGCCTCTTTGCCCCCGTGTGAACTAGCCCTAAGAGTTTTCTATATTTCCAATTCCATTGGTAACCACTCTTGTCATTGGCTGAAAAAGCTGCAAAAAAGCTGCGTTTCCACAAGGTGGGGCCTTAGCTTAAGGCCGGGCCTCATGTAGCATAAATGCCATGGTGTAAACACCTCAGAAAAAAATGCAGCGTTTTACAGTTCTTGCAAAGTTAATGAGATTTTAGCGAATTCCATCCACACATTGCGGAAAAACATGCAGAGTGGACATGCTGCAACTTCCAAAACCAGTGGCGTAACTACCGCCGTAGCAGCAGAGGCAGCTGCCACAGGGCCCGGGACATTAGGGGCCTGGTGACAGCCGCTACCGCTGCTATCATTATACTCGGGGGTCTTTTCGGACCCCCAAGTATAATAATCGGCGGCCTGGGAGAGGTAAGAAACATAAAAAACACTGTTACTTACCTCTCCACGATCCGGGCAGGCTTCGGCCTAGTCGTCTGACTTCTCATGACCCCGGCCTGCGTCCCGGGTCATGTGAGGTCTGACGTAATTGAAGATGGACTACTTCGGAGGCCTACAGCGTAGGAGCCAGGAGATAGGTAAGTAACAGAGTTTTTTTTAAATGTTTTTCTCCCCCTGGGTCTCTGATTATTATACTCTGGGGTCTGAAAAGACCCCAGAGTATAATAATTGTTTATGGGTGTCCACAGTGGGACATAATACTGTGTGCAGGGGCCACTATGGGGGATAATACTGTGTGGAGGGGCCACTATGGGGGATAATACTGTGTGGAGGGGCCACTATTGGGGATAATACTGTGTGGAGGGGCCACTATGGGGGATAATACTGTGTGGAGGGCCACTATGGGGGATAATAATGTGTGAAGGGGCCACTATGGGGCATAATAGTGTGTGCAGGGGCCACTATGGTGCATAATAGAACACGTAGGAATGCGTAGCAGGGGGTCAGTCGTTGTCTTCGGCGTTGGTGTCGGTCGGGGGGGCATGTCAGAAGTTTGCCACGAAGCCCCGCCATTCCTAGTTACGCCACTGTCCAAAACTGTTGCGGTTTTGGAAATAGCAGCATGTGAATCATACCTACGGAAACGCTAGCAGGTTTTCCTATAGGTATAATGGAAGCAGAAGGTGCTGCAGGAAAAACCCGCAATTCGTTTCCGTCAAGTTTTTTCTGCTGCAGCCTGCTACATGGAGCTTTAGCCTTACTAAAGTCCAAGTGCCACCTTAATTAAATGAATTGCCCCCTGATTCGCCCTGACATAAATACTGCGCCCCTAATGACCCGTTATATAAATGACCTTCCCCCTTGTAATGCCCCCTAATGGCCCTTATATAAATTAGCCGCCTATCGTCTTAATGCTCTCTAATGAATCCTTCCTTATTTTTTCCCCTCCTAACAACCCCTTATACTACTACAACACCCACAACTGCTCTAAAAAAAACAAAAAATAAAGTTATACTCACCTACCTGCAATCGTTTGCTGCTGCTGCCTCCTTTTCTCCATGAGCAGGGTCCACACATAGGATGTCTGCATCCCGACACAGAAGGCACAATGACGTCATCACACCAGCCTGTGCCTGAGAGCAGACATGTCTGCTTTCGGTGTCTTGTAAACCGCAGGCTGGAACGGCTTGCAGTTTACAAGACAAGGATCGGAGTCTGCAGACACCGATGTAGTTAAAAGTAAAACATTAATGATGGCTCCCCCCCCCCCAGCTATGCCTTTTTTTCAAGCAGTTAACCTAATACCTCCCAGACACAGGCTGTGGCATGTCACCATGTCATCAACAATCCACTGTCTCTGCTGCTTGTGATGTATTCATCCCTCCCTGACTCTTCACACGCATGTGATAAACAAATCCCTACCAGTCAAGATCATCATTGCTTGCAGTGGAGAAAGGAGGCAGGAACATGGCATGCACTGTAGTGGGGGGATCTGCTGCTAATCTGCACAGTTTAGTGCAGAAATTGATTAATTCTTGGTATTGAACCATTTGCCTTCACACAGTATTGAAATAGCATGGAAAATTCGATGCATCGTGCAACCCTAGTAACTAATCCCATTATTCTTAAACAATTGCCTTCTTGAGCATTAAAAGCCATATTGCCACCACTTAATGTGAAATACACTGAAGCTTGGTCTACAAGGCTTCAGCTGTTGTGCTGTGTAAACTAGTGGTGTCAGCTGTAGGAATCTGTGCTGGGCCCATAGTCTTGGAATGACATGACACAGCATCGTGTGGAATGTGTGTCCGTTTGTTCAGTGGTGAATAGCTTCTCATGGATACTAGTAAGCTCAGTTGCATGGTATCTCTAGTTCTGAGGCTGTTTATCACTTGTTTGCCTACAGCTGTTTTTCCATATACTTAGTGACAGTCACTGAACAGTTGTTTAGGATGGTGGAAAGGATTCCTTGCTGATTCACAGTATTGAGTGTCTGCAGGTGGGCATGTGGACTAGAGATTTCACAATGAATGTAAGGGTCATTTCACACGTAGTTTTTTTGGTGAAGATTTTGACACTGAATCCGCCTCACAATCAGCCTCCAAAAAAAGCCTCCCAATAAAGGCTTTTTTTGGAGGCTGGTTTTGAGGTTGATTCAGCGTTAAAATCCTTGCCCCAAAAACTCAGTGTGAATGAACCCTAAGGGTGCATTCACATGGAGGAAAATGGCACAGAATCCGTGCCGATTCAGCACAATTCAGTGCTGAAAAAAAGCCTCCCATTGACTGCGATGGGTTCCTTTTTCTGTTGAAAAAAAAAAAGTCTCTCATTGACTTCATTGGTAGCAGAAAAAGCAACCCACTAAAATCAGTGGGAGGCGCTTTTTTTCAGTGCTGAATCTAACGCGGATTCCACACCAAATTCAGCACCATTTTCCTCAATATGAATGCAGCCCAACAGTCGAGAGTGGAAATTGACACATGGGACAACCTGATATTTCATTGGAATAGAAACACAATTTCAGAATGATAGGTTTCCTGTATAGTGATGTGTGGATATTTTACTCAGTCATTTACATATACCTTAGTTGGAAGTCTTGTATACTGGTAGATTTATACAAGATTGCCAAATAATTTTTCTGTATGTTTTCAAAGTTTTGTTTAGTATAAATTTTCATATGGTTTACACTGTTGTCTTCTTGCCATTAGATTTTCATTGCTTTGTTGACAGCAACTACTGCGGCATGCTTAAGCTACATGTACAAGACCATGTCTATGCGAGCAGGGCCCTCAGTCCCATTGTGTGAAATTACTTTCTTTGTAATGCATCTTTCTGTCTGTATTTGAACCCTACAAATTGTACAGCGCTGCAGAATATGTTGGCGCTGTATAAATAAAATGTATTATTATATTATGTACCTTGTCTGTGGTGAAATGGTACAGACAGCTCATGGATAACAGCCCAGCTGTGGCCACCAAATGAACAGGCATTGGACCTGTCCTGAGTTTTGCATCGGGTTCACTGCTACATACATGGTCATGTGTAAAGGGCTAAAGAGATGAATGGATCAATAAGAGCAGTGCTTCAGGAGCAACGGCCTGCTCTCAGTGCACTCTTCAAATCTATAATAATGTCAACAAAATGTGTGATATTTATCAATTTAATGTGGTCTGCAACACAGTGGTGGCAGTTGGATGTCCTTTAGAGAGGTGATAGACTCTAAGGCATAGCCTGCGAATATGCTGTAAAGTTCTAAGATGGCGTACTCCTCAATTAAAGGTAGCCATGATGGAAAGCAAGCTTAAATTATAATAACTTCCACAAATTGAGTGAGCATCAAGGATGAGAGTGGACCTTGTCAGTATTCATAGTAATAGGGCTGCTTGATAAATGTCACTTAATGGATTTCATCCTGGAAGAAGTTTGTCTTAAAGAGGCTCTATCATTGGGAAGTCATTTTTAGATAAGCACATCCTTGCATAGCCTTTAGAAAGACTATTCCACATGTACCTTTTGTATGTAAATCGCCTCAGTGATTCTTGAATGAGCCCATTTTTATTCGTATGCTAATTAGCCTCTTGGTGCACCCCAGAAGTCTCATCGTGCACTCCACTCTCTATTCTTTCCTATGTATGTGTTCAGCACAGGCTGCTGCTGATGACTTCCTGCTTCCTGTTTGCACACACAGATAGGAGAGAATAGCAGAGAGGAGGCTGCTGGGAACTTCCTGTGTTGCCTGGCAGCTAATTAGCATATGAATAAAAAACGGACTTATTCAAAAGCCACTGAGGCAATTTACATACAAAGGGTACATGCGAAATAGCCTTTCTAAAGGCTATGCAAGTATGGGCTTAGTTAAAAATGACTTTTCCCAATGATAGAGCCCCTTTAAATTATCAATAATTCTGAATGTTCTGGGCAAATGTTTAACTGTGTATTCTGTACTGCTTTGCTGCATGCGACACTATTATATTTTTCTTAATATGATGTCTGTTGAACACATTATTTTATAAATGCCAAATGTGAATGCTACTCCATTATTTCAGGCGTCTGAGGCTGTATGAAAAGGGTCCTTTATGGAAAGTTTAACAAAGAGATGATTTTCTCGGCCATATTCTCTGTAAGAACAGACTAGATTGCTTTCCCAGGACTTCACACCTCTGGAATGTGCACTTTTGTAAAGCTACAGTATATGCAGCCCTTGCTCATCATACGGTCAGAATTTAGATTCATTCACTTTATTTCACAAACATGTCATCAGGTTGATATGGGATTATATATCACTGAGTTTTATTTACTTCAAAATGTTTTATTTTTAATAGTATTTATATTAATATCTATCTATAGCAGGGGTTAACAACCTTTTCTGTACAGTGTGCAGATGTAAAAAAAAAATAAAAAAAAATCAAAGGTGAGGTCCTCGGAGTGCCGCGCAATAATTTTAATACTGACGACACTTACACTAAAGCCATATCGCACAAACCACAACATAGGGGTGCTGTCATATTGTGCTCCCAGCCACATTGGTTTAGCGCTATTTACCTTGATACACCTGTACTTTTCCATTAGAAGCAATGTAAGTACATGTGCAACGTGCAAGTAGTGGTAAATGTACGTGACTGGGAGCAGAGTGAGGTCATACCTGTAGGGTGGTGACACACTCTGTACCTGGATGGTGCATCCAGTCCCTGGCCACTGGTACTTTCATTTTTCTGTAAGTGAAATGCGGATTAATTTCAGCCACATTTAATTCCTGGCGGTGTGGTAACAGCAAATCCACAGCCAGAAATTAATGGGTGTCACACTTACAACAAAGTGATAGCACTTGTGTCCGGGGACTGGATTTAGCTACATCTGCATCTGGTATACAGTATGTCATTAATCGAAAAAAAACACCTTAAAGGGGTATTCCCATGTACATAATCATATATGTATTTGTAGATAATTAAAAGTTAAACATTTTTGCAAATATAAGTAATTAATAATTCTGAAAAGTTTTAAAGATTTTCTCTAACATTCTTAGTAGTGACAGTCTCTTGATCGGTTGCCAATGGTTACGACCACTAATGCAGAAACTTTCTATGGTCTGAGACTTGTCAGGAACCCAGCTATGATTTCTTATTGTAGCTGGGATATCAGGCAGGGACACCACATGTATCAGAAGATATCCCGGCCACAATAAAGAAACCATGGCTGATTTTCTGACCTTAGAAAGTTTCTGCATTCATGGTCGTATCCACTGGCAAACGATCAAGACCACAAGACTATGACCACAAGATATTTAGAGAAAATCTTTAAAACTTTGCAAAATGTTTAATTACTTATATTTGCAAAAATGGTTAACTTTTAATTATCTACACATTTAAAAATAATTATGTACATGGGAATACCCCTTTAAGGCTGAGGCCCCACGTTGTGGAAATGCAAGTATTTTTGTTGCAGATTTTGTTGCGTTTTTTTTTTTTGAGTGAAAGACAGGAATGGATTGAGCAGAAGGGAGTAGTATAAGAACTTCCTATATATTTCCCATTCCCTCTGTAGCCATTCTTGGCTTTGGCTCTAAAAACGCTTGTTTCCACAATGTGGGGCCTCACCCTAGGGGGCCATTCACACGGAGGAAGTTGGCGGTGACTCTGGCACGTTAACTTATGGCAAAATCAGCGCCTAAAAAAAAGACTCCCATTGACTTCAATGGGTTCCGTTTTCTGCGCAGAACCCATTGAAATCAATGGGAGTCTTTTTTTCAGCGCTGATTCTGCTGTGAGTTATCGTGCCAGAGTCACCACCAACTTCCTTCGTGTGAATGGCCCCATATTGTAAAAATGCAGGTTTTTTTGTTGCAGATTTTTCTGCGTTTTTCTGAGCCAAAGCCAGGAGTGGATTGAGCAGGAGTGAGACATATAAGAACTTCCTATATATTTCCCATATTATTTTTTTGAAGCCATTCTTGGCTTTGGCTCAAAAAAACGCAGCAAAATCTGCAACAAAAATGCTGCGTTTCTGAAACATGGGGCCTTAGCCTTAGGCCTCCTGCACACAAATGGCACAGATTTAGCTTTTACTGACCCATACATTAAAAATAAATTGACGGGGCTGCAAATGTAGACAGATATAGTAACCCCAGCATGTACCTGATATGTTTTTTACGTTCACATTGCCTCCTCGGAAAGCTTTTGCAGGATGCAGATGGCAGGAGCTCATCACTGTAGTAGGCAGGGTCCTTGTTCTGTACAGTCTTGAACTCCGCCTCCTGGGCTTCATTCACCCGTCTCATTACATTGATAGACAGAGAGGGCAACAAGACAAGTGGGAGCTTCCTAGATTAATTTCTTTTTTAATACCTGCAGGTCCTGTACCAGCGAAATATGCTGACCCCTGATGTATACTGTCTGTTTCTTAAGGCAGTTTTCATATTAGTCAGTACTTACTATTATGTATTGTTTTCACTGAAGGAGTAACTAAAACATATCTTTTAATAAATACGATTAAAAGTATTTATAAGTAACATAGTCCAAAATAATTGTGTGAGTAGACAGGGCTATTGGCGATATGTCCGTGGTATAGTAAACAACCATTATGATACTATGGCTTCTCTGTCTACAATCCCATTAATCAGAGACGTATCACCTATCTTGTGGATGGGTGTTAAGTTTAAAGAGGACTTTTCACCATCTCCAGCAAGTCCGGCTCTTCACATTAATTAATAGTCTCCTTTCCACTGCCTCTGGTATGGTTTTCTTTTTTTTCTCTAGCCCTCACCTTTCCCGAGCAATTGGTGCTGTTAGTTTCAGTGTCTCACATGCTGTTTAGGCTCTGTATTGTCTGAAGGGTGGTATCAGGTAGGAAAGGGTAAGAGGAGTGATTCTGAGCTCTGACACTGGCTGCCTCTGATTGGAGCTCTGAACCACGCCCCCACCTGACACTGCTCTTCTGACATTACAGAGCTTAAAGGGGTTCTATCATTGGAAAAAGTCATTTTTAACTAATCACATCCTTGCATAGCCTTTAGAAGGGCTATTCCACCGGTACCTTTTGTATGTAATTTGCCTCAGTAGATTTTGAATATGTCCGTTTTTATTCATATGCTAATTAGCTTCTCTGTGCACCCCGGAAGTCTCTTTGTGCACTGTCTTCTGTATATACAGCCCGGGCTGCTGCTAACTCCTCCTCCCTTCTCTCTTCTAAGGCAATTTGCATACTAAAGGTAGGTGTGGAATAGCCTTTCTGAAGACTATGCAAGGATGTGATTAGTTAAAAATGACTTTTGCCAATGATAGAGCCCCTTTAAATAGCAGGCATCAAAACTGCGCTTGTTGCTCAGGAACGGTGGGGGATAGAGAGAAAATATCAAATGCGCTGAAATCACGGTAGCAGCGCCTATTAACAGATGCTTGAAACATGAATGGGTGGAGATGGTAAAAGGTCCTCTGTAATATTTGGTAGCACCAATTAATTGTTATTGTCTATTATTATTATTATTGATATTATTTTATAATAGTCATATCAGTATTATTAGTACTATTTTTACATAAATTTTTTAGTTCAAATTATGTTAATTAATACACCACATTCTAATAATGATACTTCAGCATTCCAACAGTAATAGTAAGTACAATGGATATATAAACTAACTTTGTATACTAGATAGTTTGTACTTTTACGGGTTGACCGAATGCTTTGAAGCTATTCTTTTTACACCGGTCTAGAGATACTTATGTATTCTGCATTCAGATTTTTGCACTGAATGATTCCTTTCTGCTGTAAGTGATGGCTTTAGCATCCAGTCAGAGGAGTTGAGACTTGGAACCAAAGGAAAGGCTCTGAGTGCATTTGGTTTATTTCTTATTTCTTTTGCTTACTTGTATAGCACCATCATATTCCTCACCCTGCTTGACCATTGGCCCAGTTATGTTCATACTGTCCACAACTTTGTTGGGTCACAATCAGACAGAATCCCTGTACTATATACACTGACAATGGCTATTATTACTTGCAGAGGGTAGCCTGCTTCCTCTGTTCCTGTCATCTGTGTATGCTTTATTAATAATAATAATAATAATAATAATAATAATAATTAATAACTTTTATTAAAAAACCTGTGTCTAAAGTCTTTCTTCTGCTACTTGCCATTTTTATCTCTGCCAATCACCTAGATAGTGAACAGGTAGAGAGATCCTGCTTTGAAGAGAGATAGAAGAGGGACTCAGCAGAGCATTGCAATGTTTGGTGATTACAAGCAGTGTTACGCTAGGTTCACACAAGCGTTCAGTTTTCTGTTGTTTGGGTTTGCTTGGGATCCGAAAAAATGGAAAGCTAACCCACTTAAAAAGTGGTTACCTGTAGAGACCTGCGGACCCCATAGAATAAAATAGGTTCCCCTGGGCATCCGCCTTAAAAATGCAGAGAAAAAAGTCCTACTTGCAGGAATTTTCTTTCTACATTTTTTAAGCGGGTTTGGGGACGGAAACCTCGATGGTATAGCGAGCGCTAATGTGAACCTAACCTTAGGTGGGGACAGTGAAATAAAACGATATTATCACTATAAAATCATGTAAAGTAATACAAGTAATACTAGTGGTAGGCATTGCTCAGGGGAGACTTTAGAGCTATTTTTGATTTAATAAAAGGAAGTAAAATCAGTTACATGTTACAGCCTTCCCTTCATCCTACGTTAGCTTGTTATGTAATATACTAGAAGAATACTTCACTGTTCAGTTGAGATTGGAAGGGGTTGAAGTATATCCAACACAAGGCTGGCCGCACCAATTTATGAGCATAGAAAGCAGAGGCATATAAGTATTGCTGAAGGGACATTGCTTATGCAATAGAATGATTGATCTTCTAGAGTACACGTTCTTGTTTGTGGTCTCTGAGTAGTATTTAATACTAAGACACCCCAGCATTAAATGTAGATTAACTTGTGTAGTAAAAGTTCATCGGCTGGACACAGAGAATATCCCATTTATTTCCACCTTTATGTGAAGTGACAGAATCCATCTTTCACAGCTCACAGTTTCCATATGGGTGATTAGCATGACAAAACTGCCCTTTTTCTCTGGTGACCTCACTCTTGTCCTGTCTGATAGAGTAAAGAAATGGAGCCGAGACTCTTTAGAATTTTCTGAAGCTGTAGTAACTATGTTGTTTCTAGGTTATCACAAAGAATTTTGTATGTCTTGTAGTTCAATATCTCAGGGAAAGCTGTGCTATCAGGCTGCAGAAACATAGGGAACATTGTTGTAAATGTAAAAGCTTAGCATAATTAATTAGCTTACATAGATTTAGTGCAGAGGGTGCAGTGAAAGAGTCTTTTCATAGCCATTCTGAGATAGCATCCAGAGTGTAAAAAGAATAAGAACAACACGAAAAAATCTAAACAAATAAATAATATTAATGGTTAGGACCTGAGGAATAGTGATTAGAAATGGAGTTAACAATTCTATTGTTATGGCATCATTAAGGTAGTTCAATTGCTGTATGCATACGTATTATGGCTGAAAATCCTGCTCTAGCAACCAATTGCTGCTTATTTAGGTTTAGACACATGATTGGGATAAGATTTGTGGCTGTAATATAGACACTAATATGCAGACATATTACAGCCATCTGAATTCATCCTAAAATGTTTGAAAGGGATTGTCTTGTTAGTTAAAAATTTAGTACAGTCTGTTAGGAGTAAAACAACATTGGGCAAATGTATTAAGAGTTGCATAAACTATTCAAGTCTTAATAATCAGCCACTCCATAGTGGGATGCAACAAAATTATTAAGAGGTACACGTTTTACTGTCAGAAAACTGGTGCAAGACCTATAATAGAGTTCCCAGATGTCTACAGTATATTTCCCGTCAAAAATCATTATCTGTTCCTTGCCACTGATCTTTGTCCATCTTAGACATTTATGGCATATCCAAAGGATATGCCTCTGGGTCGTGCATCTAATTCCCATTTCACCTGGTGCCACTGAATGGAGAGATGGTTACACATGCTATTTATTTTTCTGGAAGTTGCAAATAAAGCTGAGCTTTTATATAGCCCAGGGCTGCATTTACAGTTTGGGTATATGGCACTGGAAATAGTAGACAAGCGGTGAGTTCAGATTGCTGACATCAGCAAAACAACCATGAAATTAAATGCTACCTTGTAGTGATATCGTAGATCAGATTGGAGTTCCTGGCTGTTATCCTCGTGTGCACCTAATGTGGGTTATGTACTATCTATTTAACTACTGGACCAGACTTACTTCTAATGGTATGGACTGTGTTCTCTTGAACTACCCTACCTCTATGTGTAATTTGATGATTGTACCTATATTAACATGCGGTGTTTATCATTGCAATTCTCAATACATTTATATTTTTGAGACGAAAAAAAAATATGAAAGAGTCCTTAAAATTTACTGTGATCCTTTAAGATCTTTCATAAAACAATTATAATGCATAATATTTATGATGGCATCAGTAAATACAACAGAAGCTATGATGTTCATGGCGCTTTATTTGGCGTTGAATTTTCCACGCTGAAAAAAACACTTCCCATTGATTTCAATGGGTTCCACTAGCTTTTTTTTTTTTTTTTCTCAAAAAAAAGATAGCGGCACCCATTGAAGTCAATGAGAGGCTTTTTTTTTTCAGCGTGGAAAATTCAGCACCAAATAAAGCACCATTTTCCTCCGTGTGAATGGACCCTAATGCAAGTATGAACAGATTCACTCGATTAGGGAACTTCTAATACATAACCTCTATAAATAAATAAAATACACAAATATGTAAATAAATTTGTAAATTATATAATAGCAGTTGCATAATTAAAAAATTGGGGCACATTTAGATTAAAGAAAAAAAAAAATCTGTGAACTCAAGAACCTTAACCCATATGAAGATTTTATAAGGGATAAAGAGGTTACATTGCCATTCTTGCCTCAGCAGAATGGATTGGCAGACCTTTGAACCAGGCCTTTCAAGCAATAGTTTCCAGCATTAGCATTTTAGAGTGTATGAAGGCCAGCCATTCATTACTGCTGTCAGTGTAGGAGCTATTAAGCAATGCATTTTACAGGCTCCAAAAGACTGGCCTTGTTTGACACCATGCTAAATATTTCACATTGTGGATGGATTCTGTCAATTAATCACCCTTATTCTTTCATGTATGGAAGTAACATATATTTTGTGCTTCTTTGTTCACTACTAAGACAGTGTCACTTGAGCTATTTTTTTTGTAATCAAAATAGCTAATAAATATAGGATACTATATTGTCAGGGTCCGGGGTTGCTAGGTGGGGTGGCATAGACACACAAGTCCAGTTTCTTTAGTCCAAAACAAAGATAGTTTATTTTCACTCAAAAAGGCAGTGCAGCAACAACAGGAAACAATACAAAAATAAATACCTGCCCGGCTAGGCTCTAACTAAACATAAGAATAGGTTACCTCACCTAGAATAACAGAAATCCAAAAGCCAGTAGAATCATTCAGGACATAGCTCCAAAAACATAACCTCTCTCTTTGGCTCTCCAGCCAAGCTCTGCCCCCAGTCTGCTGCTGGAGCTGACTTCTTAACCCTCCTTGACGAGGAGACTCTCAACAGCTGAGTCGCTGCCGGAACATCCCCAAAGTGTGGACTGGAGGGGGGTGGAATGACAGTTCCCACTACCAACCGACTTGCCATTCCTAAAAATCCAGCCCAGTAACCGGAACTCTGAAATAACCCTCAGCAGACAATAGTTATCTGCTGAGAAATCTTCTCTCTGGAGTTTTCTCATCTCACCCACCTTAGTAGTCTGGGTGAGATATACACCCCCTCCATTACCTGGCCGGCTATCAGCTTACAATATATATATATATATATATATATATATATATACACACACACACATATATACATTTACATATACATTTCCTCTTATAGTTTTACTATTATTAAAATGGAATAGGTAAATTATACAATCACAGTCTGATATATAATAAATAAAACAAAAATGGAAAGCTGTGAGTGATGCTCTGTATAAAGGCTACTCTCTATTCTGTGGTTTTTGACAATACTTTTGGTTTCATTGCCCTCTACTGTTAATGCTTAAGAAAGAAACAAGGGCTGGGATATGGCTATTTATGTGCCACAACTGTTTCCAGACAGCACATCACAAAATCAGATTGTGTGGCTGGAGGGAAAACATTATTGATGGGCCACTGCTTATAAATATGCATTACAGTGAGGCTGACAGGCTAGAGCTGTGCATGCTGCTCATGGTTATAATATAGATATGGCAGGTTTTTTTTAAAATATATATAGATAGTAAATGATGTCTCTGTTTATGTGTCAGGTTTATGTTTCTAAGAGATCTCCCTAATTGGATTTTTGCCTCCCCAGTAAATTGAGTTCAGACTGTAATGTGATGCTAAAAGCATCAATATAAGGAATCTGGAATGAGATTATTGATTAAATAGCTGGAACAGTCAGGGAATATGGAAATGCATCTGAACATGACCCTTCGGTATGGATATAACATCATAATGAACAGTCAGAGGAGCATTACAGGTCCTTGAAATCATGTAATTTGCATGTGATAATTATTATGTAAATGTTATTATAAAGTCGTAAAGTACATAACTACATAACTGTATGTCTTATGAGGTGTGTTTCCTTACTATAAATGGACTGTTATTTAATTGTCATATTCTACAGTAATAAGTAGTGCTATGGTTCTATTTACATTTACTATTTAGCATTCAGAACTCAGTACTGCAGATTTGAGATCACAAAGGAAGTAGTCCTTTTTATTTTGTTATTTTTCCAAAAAAATAAAGAATACCACAGTAGACCACACTGTAAGTCAGCCAAGTGCCATGGCTTCAAGAATAATGTGAAAGGAGCTTAACGTTTACTAAAGTTTACCTCCAGTTATAAGCAACTTTTCATAAATGAATAGCACAATAGTAATATTGTAACATATCTTACTGAAGAAATACATTTTCTTCTACACTTTTCAGGCAGTTACAGTCTTCATATTAGCCGCTGAGGAGGGAAGTGGGATTAAAAACACTAAAATAATTGCTGTGGTTACAATCTGTTGTTCCTTGCTTTTTAGCACTGCTAGGCTGTAGACAAGAGGCTACTAGTACACAGAATGAGATAATAAATTACTAGCCAGCAGGAGAAACATTAGGGCTAGTTCACACGTGAACTGCCCGCGTGGGTTTTGACACCGAGAGAGACACGTCGAGCCGCGTCTCTCTCTGGTCAAAACCCGCCTGCTGCGACCATCGCGGTCGCGGCTTTCCCCTCTGCTGTCGGCTCAAATGAATGAGCCGACATAGGAGGGTGCTGCCTGGGGCGGAAGCCACGCGGCTTCCGCCTGAAGAAAGGGCATGTCGCTTCTTTTCTCCGCTAGCAGCAGCCCGCCGCTAGCGGAGAAAAGAAGCCCGGTGGTCTGCATAGACCACCATTGTAAGGGGAGGTTTTTGACGCGAAATCTGCTGTCAAAAACCTCCCCTTTGCTCACGTGTGAACGAGCCCTAATTGTATGTGTGAAGATGAATAGTGAGGCAGATAGAATGTAAACAAAGCAGATTGTAGATACGGTATATACTCGAGTATAGGCCGACCCAAATATAAGCCGAGGCCCCTAATTTTACCACAAAAAATTGGGAAAACTTCTTGACTTGAGTATAAGCCGGGGGGGGGGGGGGATTAAAAAAATTAAAATGGTCGGAGTTTTTGGGTGCAGTACTTTCTGGATGCCTGGAAAGGGGAGGGGGTGTTTTGGTTGTCTGTCTGCCCCTTCCCTGAGCTTGAGGACTGTTTTTTTTCTTCCCTCACTTGGAATTTAGTCTTGCTGAATATTGGGCATCTTCAGTGATCCTATTAACTCCTTCCCGACGGAACAGGAGCGCTGCAGATACCCTATATTCAGTATACCGGGCACTTTCAGACACAGGGATACCTAATGTGTATGTGTTTCACAGTCATTTTTTACTTTTGTATGTATTCTAGGGAAAGGAGGGATTTAGAACTTTTATTTTAAAAAGTTTTTAAATCTTTTTTTTTTATTTAATAATAATTTTTTATTTTTTTTTTTGCTGACTCGAGTATAAGCCGAGGGGGGCTTTTTCAGCACAAAAACTGGGCTGAAAAATTCGGCTTATACTCAAGTATATACGGTAATTAGCAGGAGAATAACTTAAGTACTGAAGGAAACAGATCTCACAAAGTTTCTTATATTCAGATACACTATTTATTTATGAAGAGTTGTTTAGAACTGGAGGTACGCTTTTATTCCAGTTTTTGATCCATTAATAAATGGAGGAGCAGTAAAGGACAGTGAATGGTTTATAATGGTCCTCTTTCAAGTTGAGAGGAGAAGTAATGACTATAGCCTTTGATACATGTGTGTGGGTGGACTCAAAATCTTGACACATCCTGGGTGGGTAGTCAGTTATACAACACTGATATTTAGCATGATTTCATTGCCTGACAATGGATGATATTTTTTTAGACTTCATGTATCTGTTCTCTCTTATGTTTCCTAATAAAAGACAGGAGTAGGTTCCTGAAGAAAGTCCAAGACATCATATTGAGAAATGTCCTCTGAGATTCCTTTTTATTTCTTAGTTTGGTTAGAAGGATTGTTTTACAGAGCTGGCAATTATAAAATGGTAATTGTCATGAGATTCAGTTAACTGCTGGGTCTGTCTGCTCTTACACTCGGTAGGAGTAGGCTTCAGCCAGCCATACATTTCTCCTGTAGTGGCCACTACAGGGCAAATGGACATTAGTGTTTGCCATTACAAAGCAGTTTACAAGTTTGAGCCTTAGATCTTAATACTAATCAGGAGACGTCTTTCTATGATGTCCATGTGTCCCATAGGCAAAATCAAACTGGGGGTAAAGATTATCCATATAAATACAATACTGTGAAAATGTACTTGCTCCTAACAGATTTCTTTTTGTTTTTGCACATTTGGTACTTTTTCTACAATTCCTATTCCATTCTGAATTTTTTTTTCAGCTTCCCAGTACATTGTACAGAATAATAAATGGTACCATTATGAAGAACAATTTGTCCCACAAACATTAAGCCCTCATATTTGTTAGTGTACAGAAAAAAAAAAAAACGTTACGGGGTTTGGAAGGCGGGGGTCAAAAACTAAAATGGAAAAATGCCTCCAGCGGGAAGGGGTTAAGGTGTGCCTGTTGTTTAATTTGACTTTTCAGGAAAAGCTGTTATGTGTGTACATGAGAAGTAACACTATATCTGATCAATATATCATATATAGTCTGCAGGTTGTTTTTTTTTTTATCAGTTTCCGCCTTTGCATGCTGTAACTGGAACTTGTAGTTCTCTTTGAAGTGTGAGTGGAGACTAGCTGCCACACACTGCCTACAGTAAGTACAGGAGAATCTGCACCACAACTGTTTCTTATACTCTGAAACAGCCCCAGGGCTATGCTCAACACATATATGGGAGTACTGACTGGTAGTAATGTGAATAAAGCAATTTGGCCGTGATAGAAAACTTCGGCATCAGGATAAGGCTTTCTTCTGTTATCTTCTGCGTTTTTTTGCGCACTTGTCACTTCTCCATAGACTTTCATAGATATGACTTATGTGACATACAGTCCTTCTTGAGATGGATATAGTAGAAATTTTTACAGTGAAAGTCAGTTATGTAATGGAAAGGGGGAGCAGAGAAACTGCCTGATAACGGGAAAAAGACATTTCTCATTGATAAGATGGATACAAAGTTTATTGAAATGACAGTGGCTATACCAATACCATCTGTTTAAGTGTTGAGCTCACCATGAGGCAAATATTTACACAAAACATGTAGACAAAATAGCAAATGCTGTTCTTTCTGGTGTGACTGTTCATAAATATGTCAGAAATGTTGTGCACCATAAATTTTGGCACAAATGTAGACAGCAAAGTGTCGGACTTTTATTGATAAACGTGTTTTCAAACGCCCATTTTTCACTGTCTTGTGAATAAGCTCTTACTCATATAAAAAGGAAATGTTTACAGATGCTGAGAAACAAGTTGTGTTCCATTTTGGGTGTAAGTGTACACACTACACATTTTGCGTTTATCTTTATCAATGCTTATAGCTTTATACTGTGCTTTTTAATTCCATTAATATACTGAAAAAACCAAAAACACCCCATGCAGTTATATCTCAGGCAGATATACAAATGATTACTGGTGTGATCTGATTAGACAATGGGTCACTCACAAGGGGGCGCAAAAATGCTTCCCTTGCTGCCCTATAAAAAAATTTGCTTAGATAAGCCTTTTGCCCAGTTGACAGACTTGGAGAGGGGCTCATCATTGGGCTAAGAGAAGCAGGATGGTCATTTTGAATAACTGCCCGCCATGTAAGCCGCTCAGACCCAGCTGCTAGGAGATGTTGGGAGCAGTGGTTTTCTGACGGTATGCATAGATAGTGACCAGGCTTTTGCCCACCACCAGTAGGAAGGATTATTTGATCCTCTAATAAGCACAAGCAGCTCCCATAGTTTCCTTGTATACCACCCAAACACAAGTAGCATTTTCATTATACACCACTGTTTCTGCCTGGACCATTTCCAGGTGTTTAGCAGAAGGAAGTTTGGTGTGATGTTGCCCATTACATCCCTTCTGTTGGCAGACTGACACTGTCACCTTTGTTTTCAGTGGTGTCATGAATGAGAAACATGGACTGCTATGGATTGGAACCGTTTCATTGTTAGGCCCAGTTCACACATATGTTCAGGTTTCCGTTTGGGGAGTCCACTTGGGGACCCCCCGAATAGAAGCCTATCTGCATAAAAAAAGCGGTTACCTAAGGAAACCAGTGGATCTCATAGACTGTAATGGGGGGCTGTGTAGTTTCCGCACAAAAAATGCGGAGAGAAAAGTACTACTTGCAGGACTTTTTTCTCTGCATATTTTATATGGATGGGGGAATGGAATGGCCCAAACACAGATGTGAACTGAGCCTTAGTGATAAATCTAGGTTCTGTTTGGCTTGCAACAACAATCAAGCTCAAGTGTAAAGTCCTTGAGGTCAGCGCAGATTTGAGGTCACAAAAGAAGTAGTCCTGTTTATTTTGTTATTCTTCCAAAAAAATAAAGAATACCACAGTAGAATGGAGGATTATGTAGATAATCTGTTTTCCCGTAGTCCAAACAGCAACGCAACAATGGGGTATTCCTGCCCCTGCGAACCTATTAGGACAGGTGGAATTTTTATTCAATCATCAGGGAACCTCCCCTATAAGAGGTCAGCCGACCCCCTCTCCCCCGTGTTTATTATAAAGCATACCCTACCGAAGAAATAAAACTTCTCTCCAGAAAAAAACAGAAATCAAAGGGCGGGAGCTTTGCGCTGCTGTTTGGACTATGGGAAAACAGATTATCTACATAATCCTCCATACCCCATACGTCAAACAGCAGCACAACAATGGGGAGGTAGCAAGTAAATCCCCCCTAGGGTGGGACTTCCTGGCATACTGATGACAGGACCGAACGGCCAAAGGCCATCGTATCCGCATTAAACTGATCCAATCTGTAATGCCTCACGAATGTCAGGTGCGAACTCCATGTCACTGCCGCGCATATCTGGTCCAGAGAGACCGACTGCCTCTCTGCGCAAGAAGCAGCCACTGCACGGGTGGAATGTGCGTGGAGAAAGTCAAGGGAGTTTAGCCCCTGATTCTGAAAGGTCTGCAAGATGGCTTCCTTTATCCATCTAGCGAGTGTACCTTTCGAAACCTTCTCACCTTTGTTCCTTCCTGAAATATTTACAAATAAATTCTCCGTTTTCCTGAAGACCCTGGTTCGTTCCAAATAGATCTTCAGGCACCTTCTCAGGTCCAAAGAGTGCTACCTTTCCTGCTCCGGGGTCGCTGGAGACGGGAAAAAAGGTGGGTAAAGAAATGACATGATTTATATTACATGCTGAAGGCACCTTCGGTACAAATCCCGGAAGGTACCTCAATTGTACTCGATCCGGGAAAAACAACAAATATGGCTCCGAGGAAGCCATGGCTTGTAACTCCCTGGCTCATTTAGCTGAGGTTACAACCAGAAGGAACAATACTTTATAGGAAAGGAACTTCATCTCTGCTTCCTGTAAAGGCTCAAAGGGGGCTTCACAGAGTCCCTGCAGCACCGTGGCCAAATCCCATTGTGGGATTGGGCTGTGCACCGGCGGACGGAGTCTAGCGGCTCCCCTCAGGAACTGACCAATCACGGGGTTTTGGGACAATCTAACCCCTAATAACGCTGATAATGCTGCCATGTGTACCTTTAAGGTTGCTGGAGTGAGTCCCTTATCTAGACCACTCTGTAAGAATTCTAACACTGATTCTATTTCTGAACCAGAACGCTGGTTCTCAGTGCACCAACGATGATAGATCGTACCAATCCTCGTATATGTCCTGTTGGTTGATTCCGCCCTTGAGCAAGCTAATGTTGCTCGGACGGCCTGAGACAGTCCTCCATGTCCGTATAAGGTGCGCTCAACCTCCAGGCTGTCAGGTTGAGCATCTCCAGGTCCTGGCAGGGCCGGTGGTTCTGGGTTACCAGGTTGTGAAGAAGCGGAAGCCTCCAGTAGTTCCCTCGACTCATCTGTATGAGGTGGGTGAACCATGAGGTGGAAATATTGGGACGTGTAAATACGCGTCCCTTAAATCTAACGTGACAAATTTGTCCCCGGGCTGAAGGAACGGCAGAACTGACTTGATCGTTTCCATCCGGAAACGACTCTTGCGGACGTGGCGTTTGAGATCTCTCAAATCGACCACCATTCTCCAGCCTCCTGAATTCTTTGGTACCAGGAACACTGGAGGATAGACGCCGGCCGCCTGTTCCTCCCGGGGCACCAGCTCCAGCGCGCCCTTGTCCAGGTACTCCTGGACGGCGCTCTCTAACAGAACTTGCTACATCGCTGCCTCAGTAAGATAATCAACCGCCAATGAGGTAGAAGCTAGGGACGATAGCAAATCGTCTCGGGGAACCCCCGAGTCGATATCCCTCCGAAGTGTGGACATGTTGGTCTTCACAAACTGGACGACTTCTGTAGTCGATATTCCCACGGCGGCTTGGGCGGCAGCCGATGTATATATCCGGCGCAACGACCCCTACAAGAGAAAAAAATAAGAAGGACATCCTACTTCTCAGTATACCCCTTACCTGGTGGTATACCTACCTCTGTGCGCCTATCCATGGCATCCTCGCATGTCCGCAGCGCCGGCCGCCCGATATCTTGGGAAAGAAGCCGCGCGCGCGAGACTAAGACTTGTGCATGCGCGGAGACCCGGCGCTCCGAAGCAGGAGTTTGGGAAGCCGGGGAACGCCGTGAGCCAACTGCATCACCAATGCCCCTCCAGGGAGAACCAGTCTCCCCGAAGAAGCCCGGCAGTCCCCCCACAGCCCGGACCTAACTCCGGTAAGTCCCCCAGCGTTCAGAAGAGACTCTTACTCTCTCCATTCCTCTTACCTAGGGAGAGAGGGACCGGCCCTCTCCCCCCCACACCTGTCCTGGTGGCAGGACAGAAAAAAAAACGGGGGAGAGGGGGTCGGCTGACCTCTTATAGGGGAGGTTCCCTGATGATTGAATAAAAATTCCACCTGTCCTAATAGGTTCGCAGGGGCAGGAATACCCTATTGTTGCGCTGCTGTTTGACGTATGGGGAAGTAGTATTTCCTCGAAATGTCTTCTCTAGATGCAGCATTTTTTCCTTGGCCTTCCTGTTCACCAGATTTATTGTCAACAAGCATATATGCGACTAGCTGGGATGCCAGCTTCAATGACCTGTGAGTTTGCAGGATCTACTGACCTATTTGCAACATCTGTGTACCAATGTGTCAATGTATATCATACAGAATATTTTCTTTTTTTGTCAGTAAGTGTATTTTCTTCTTGAAATTCAATAGTTTTTTCTTTTATATTTACATGTGACTTAAAGGGGTATTCCCAGCTCACATACTCATCAGTCTTTACTGCTGTAAAATCTTCTTTCTTCCTGGTTTCTTGCATCATTTGGTGGGCGGGGTTTCACATGCAACCTGCCATTTAACTCCGCCCCAAATTTGCACGTAGCTCCGCCCACCCATATTGGACTATGAAGTACAGGCAGCAGCGACTCCATTCTGTGTTACATACAGAGACTGCCTGTCTCTGCCATAATGAACACAACTGAATTAGCTAGCCTGATAACTGGGAGAACAGAAGAAATGAAAGCAGCTCCTCTCCCCTATCTGAGAGCAGGGATCTAGGTCACGTGGTGTAGGACACAGGAATAGCTAGAAACACAGGCTCGCTCCCTGCACTTAGCCCCTCCTCCCTCCCCCCTGAGAGCAGGCAGATACATCACTTGACTCATGAGCAGCTAAGTCAGGGCTGTGGCCACAAAGAATTGAATAAAGTAAGATAGTGGACAAACAAAGCAGTTTTGCTGAAGCAGTGTATTTAGGAAAAGTCTTACATCCACATTAACAAGCAGTATAGATAGGATCCTTGTGATGGGACAACCCCTTTAAAGAGGACCTTTCATCAGATTGGGCACAGGCAGTTTTATATACTGCTGGAAAGCTGACAGTGCGCTGAATTCAGTGCACTGTCGGCTTTCCCGATCTGTGCCTCGGGTGAAGCGCTATCGGTCCCGGTACTGTAGCGCTTTACAGTCAGAAGGGCGTTTCTGACACTTAGCCAGAGACGCCCTTCTGCCCAGCAGCGCCTATCGCGCTGTACTGTGGAGCGGGGAGGAACGCCCCCTCCCTCTGCTCACACAGCTCGTCCATAGACGAGTATTATCAGGAGGGGAGGGGGCGTTCCTCCCCAGTCTTAGAGCACAGCGCGATAGGCGCTGCTGGGCAGAAGGGCGTCCCTGGCTAAGTGTCAGAAACGCCCTTCTGACTGTAAAGCCCTACGGTACCGGGACTGATAGCGCTTTACACCGGGCACAGATCGGGAAAGCCGATAGTGCGCTGAATTCAGCGCCCTGTCAGATTTCCAGCAGTATATAGAACTGCCTGTGCCCGATCTGATGAAAGGTCCTCTTTAATTGTTCCTTAATTCAGATAGCAGCGCATGCTAGCGTTCTGATAGTATATGAAGCCTAATCTGGGCCCTGGCCAGGAGAATTTTTGTTTATAAAAATATATGTGCATCATTATTTTAAATATGCACAAAGTTTTTATACCAAAAACAAAATTACCACAGTCAAAATTTTGCCAGGATGCACAACACTGAAGGGTTAACAACAGCAGAAGAGTTCCTGCAGATACTTCCAATTAGCTATAAAATGTTAATCACATCTCACAGTAGACAGAGTCAATAACCTGCTGGAGATACTACAACTGTCTGCATTTCCTGCCAGATAGAATGTAGTGTCACATATGGGAGATTTATGGGTATTTGCTGTCTCATAATCTCGGCTCACTGATCAAGAGTTGCTTAAACATTGAATTTGAAGGGGTTACTCTTACTTCTGTTTTGTGTTTTTCCCTCTTCATAAGAGATTATAATAGTGTGAATACTGTGCAGAATCTGGGGCATAAATGAGATTTTTTTTCTTAATAAACTAAAAATGCATACATAAGTGTCAGAGGTAGCCTTAATGGTCACTTTGGGAATAAGAGGTAAATTACATATAATCTTCACGGGTCTTATCTTTTGATAAAGTAGATGAATTAATGAGACATGTAAGGAGCACTGAACCTAAAAATGAATGATGGAAATAACAAAGAAATATAGTTGACCCAAAGCTTTGCTAGTTTGCAGAATTTTTGTGCGATGCTTACATGTCACCTGCTGATCTTTTACATCTTCGGCCGATGAATGGCTGAAAGTGTTGGGGCTTATCAGAGTCGTGGGGGACTTTAAAGCTGAGTTCACACAGGATTATTTGGACCGGATTTTGACATGGAATCTGCGTCAGAATCCAACTCCAATAAACACCTCCCACTGACTTCAATGGGAACCGTTCAGTTATTTTTCCTGCTACCGTTTTTTTCCCACTAGCTGCTCTATCTTGCCACGGTGTCCGCAGTGCAACACTTCCTTCCTACTAGGCCCATTCATTTGGGCCTAATCCGGAGAGGAATGCCGCAACTGGATACCGGTGCACTGCATCGGCATCCAGTCGTGGCTAGCCTCGGGAGGCGTTTTTTGGACCGGATTCTGAGGCGTGCGAACTCAGAATCCATGTGAAGTCATCTTAACACTGTTCGATCTTGTAGCAGACAGCACAGAGATGAGGCTTAGGCTGAGATCACCGTGTCAAAATCCTGACCAGAAAAACATCTCTCATTGAAATCAGTGGGTGCCGGTCATTTCTTTTTTTCTGCGAGCGGTTTGTTCCCGCTTGTGTGAAAAAGAAGCAACATACCCTTTCTTCAGGCGGATTCCATGGCCAGTTCAGCCTCGGACGTCCGCCAGAGGACACTCTCTCCCAACTAGGCCCATTCATTTTTTTTGGTCCAGAATCTGAGGCGGCCTCCGCATCAAATTCCGGACGATAAAGCTCCGTCTGAACTGTTATACTGCAGTCAGTTATCTTACCACCAGGCACAGCACAGTAGGCGGGGGGACATGTTTGAACACCTTGGATATATAGAGAGAATTTCTTTATATATTTCACAGTCTAAATTGTAATGTCAGAAAAAATATGATCAAAGGAAAGGAGCAGATTGAAAGAGGAAGGAATAGAGTTTTTTTTTTTTACTTTTATCTTCGTATTTTGGGTTTATTGTTTCTGCTGTATGTAACTATTTTTTTTATCCTTGTAGAAGTGCTTAGTCAATACCTTACCTTTCTCATTTATACAGACTGGACTGGATATATTATACAGTATACACCAGTGAAGTGCAGTCAAGAATACACAGTTATGTGCTATACACTAACAACAGTGCAGAGCTCTATAAATGTGTCTACTTTTTGTTTAGGGTTAGGTGAAAACATCCTTTAAATAGGTCACCAGCACTCAGGCCTGTCATTATATGAGCATCTCTAGTTCCAGATCACTTAGATATTATGACATTGCAGATTCACTCTCTGACTTATTTCATCTCTTCAGTCTTTAAAGCGGCTATAAATGATTAATGCCGAGCGCAGAGCTGTAAGAGGCTTTCATGTTGGCTCATCCACACAGCCTTCCTTTGCATTTACAGGAACTCAGATCAATATTTCAGAATCTGACAAATTTCTTCCATTACACAGAAGTTTATGTTCCATAGGACCATGTGATGCTGACAGGAAGACTTCAGAGAAAGACAAGATTCTCACAGTCAGATTCATTAGTCATATTAACTTCTTTTTCCTTAGGTAGAAGAGGAACTATGTATCCAAAATAGTAACGCCTGGTATTAACTCTAGCTTGTTACAGACACACAGATTTATTCCTTCTAGAAATGTATGGATAGAGTTGACAACTGGGTGTTCCCTACAGAGAACAGTACAACACAGAGTTGATATATTATGAGGAATACAATTATTTTCATTAGCAGAGTTGCTGAGGAGGTAACAGAGTCTAGTAACTGTACTCCCAATTAACAGGAGCTCTAACATACTGTATTTAGAAATTGGATACTTGGTATAACTAACTATATCACCTATTTATAAGGTAGGTGATAAATGTCTGATCACTGAGGACATCACTGCTGGGACCCACACCATTCACAAGAATGAGGAGCCCCATTTGAATAGAGTGCCCGTCGCTTATGTTTGTGGCTGCTTAATTCAGTCTGCAATAGAATAAATTTTATATGGAGCAGCAGCTCTCATGCATGATCATTGCTCTTATCAATCTGGGAATATGGGACTGTTTGAGATCCCAGTGTTCAGGCATTTATCAACTATGTTATTTATAGCTCATATGATTTTATGGTGGGGCAACCTGGAAATGAAAGTGTGCTTGTGGGCTCTCATGGGTCAGTTCCCATCTTGGGGTCCATTCACACTGAGGAAAATGGTGAGGAATTTGGTGTGGAATTTCAGCGATGAAAAAAAGCCTCCCATTGACTTCAATGACTTCCCTAAAGGAACCCATTGAAGTGAATGGGAGGCTTTTTTTTCAGTACTGAAATTGCACACCAAATTCCTCACTGTTTCCCTCCGTGTGAATGCACCCTTTCATTTCTCCTTCATTTAGTTTGGAATACCTAACATTCTTGAAAACAGTAGTACTTGCTGTAGGCTGAGCAAGTAATTATGGAGAGTGACCATTTACTAGTAGCTCCCTCTCCATCAGGAAAAGGGGTGTCAGTCACCCTTTTTCCCTGGGATTTAACTATAATAGCTATGTTTGGGGTTTTCATAATTTTTTAATCCAAGAATAGTACTGCATAGTATGTAGCAAATTCCAGCAGGCTACAGTAGCACAAATGTGAAGAAAGCCTAATATATAATTCTTATGGCTGAAGAGAACCAAGCACTGTGTATTTCCTATAAAATAGCAGATCATTTTATGTTTATTTCATCTGTCAGGCTTTTCACTGAAGACTTCCAATGATTTTACTTTACAAACTCTGTTAATGCAAAGTTTACTTAATTCGGTAGCTGAGTATCAATTTGTTTTTTTACACTCATAGTTGATAACAGCGTTAAGTACCTCTTGTCCAGGAAAATCCCATGAGGTGTCGAGGAATGTAAAACAGATGGCATGCTCATATTTAGCTTGTCTGCTCCTGACTATAATAAAAATATTTATTTGAAGATGTACCTGCTTGCCCGAATCACTAGACATGCCACACAACTTGATACTGAGCAGAGGAGCTTAGGAAGACCGAATGTAATGCCTGGCTTATATATGCAATGTGGAGGAATTGTCTGCATGACCATGCTAAAACATAATAGCTCCAGTTTTCTGAATAAAATTTTTTTTTTCTTCATGTGTTCAGTATTTTTGGAGAGAATAAGTCATGTAGCCACTTGTGCACATTTGCTTATGAACCACCGCTTTTTACAGAAAGTCTGCAGAGTTTTTGGCTGCAAACTTTCTACTTTGATTATACCGATAAGGAAACCAGCAACATTTTCATAGGTATAATTGACATGCTGCGATTTCCAAAAACGTACTGGTTTTAGAAATCACAACATTTCCGCTGTGGGTATTTTTCACCTATGTATGGATGGAATTTACGTTTTGCAGGGACTGTAAAATTTGTGATGGGGCCCCGGTTATGCCACATGGGGCCCCAGTTATGCCACATAGAGCCCTGGCCTAAAGGGAACCTGTCATGTTGGAAATGCAGTTCATTCTGCAGGTAACATTGTATAGCGCTGTAGAAGCTGAGCAGATTGACATATAATTTAGTTAGAAAAGTTTTTGTATAACTATTCATTTTGTAGGTTACCTCTGTGGGCTTAGGAGGTCCAGTGGGTGCTTCTATATACTCACTGTATGCTCTCTCCTCTGGAGGCTGTCAGATACTGAATAGTACTGTCCATTGGACTCCTAAACCCACAGTAGACACAGATGTAAAATAATCTTTTCCTATTAAAAAGTACACTGTAAACCCATCAGAGGAGCTCCTCCTGCGCTATAACATGTTGCCTGTAGATTTCACTCCATTTTCATGGTGACATGCACCCTTTAATTTTGCATTCATTGTATAACCATTGTATGCCCCAAAATGTCTCTCTCTCCATCCCCAAATATGCTTGAAAATTACGGAGAGAAAAGTCCTGCAAGCAGGACTTTTCTTCTGCATTTTTTGGCAGAAACGGGCGGAAACCCAGTGAACCCCATTATAGTCGATGGGGTCCATGGGTAACCGTTTTTAAGTGGATTAGGTTTCCATTTCTGGGGTTCCTAGGCAGACCCGAGTAACGGAAAGTCGAATGCTAGTGTGACCCTAGTGTAAAAATACTTTCCTAATTTTCACTAGGGCTGTCATAGTTCCAAATGCCAAGGGGTCTTCCAGGAAAGTGGTATGGGCGCACTGTGCTCATTCTCAGATGCTTGAACATGTTTTGAAGTGATCTGTCCTCCCATGCAATGAATTCTAGAAGTGCTATGCATGATCTGGCCTGCATTCCAAAGAGAAGATGAAGAAGACATGTGGAAGCAGGGGAGCACAAGATGCTCCAAATCCTGAAAGCTGTAACACCCTAAGCAATGACCAAATATACTTCTGCATTTTTTTTTTCATTTACTTCTCCACTGTTCATTCTGGGTCAGGGTCTTTTTTGAAGGATTTAATATTGTTTTATTTTGGGTGTATTTATATGGAGCCAAGCTCCATTCAGCAGTTCTTTACCCTAGTATATAGTTTCAGGTCTGTAGTGAGTCATCACTTTTGACAAGCTTTGCTACCTCATACATACTTGAAAAATGCTCGCCCCTAGAAATATGAGATGTGTTACGTTAGTGCAGACTCCCTCGTACAACATACAATATAGGATACGGCTTTCCAACAAGCTGCTTGTTTTTTCAATGACTGACTGCAGTAACGTGGGTTTATTTCAGTGTTTAAATAATAAAGTGTATTGCAATAGATATGTAAAACTATAATAGATCTGTCTTTTGGACTTGGAGGATACAAGTTTAACAGAGTTTTACCCGCTGTTCAAAAAACAGATTGAGTCTTATATAAATTACTTATGAGGTCAGTTTTTGCTCTTAAGGTTAAGGGTTATTCCAGTTATTTTTATTGATGACCTATCTTCCGAATTGTTCTGCTGTTTGAAGGTGACCACGTGCCTGTTTTGATCTGAGAGTTGATCTATAGTACCTGGTATAAGGAAAATATTAGTTTTTGTACCGTGTTAGCCAGTGGTTATGAAATTTAAATAACAAAAACTTGCGAGTCTTCAGTAGGTGATACCTTTTTTAATGGCTAACTTATAATGATGACAGAATATTACATTTCGAAGCTTCCTCTGGCTTCTTCTTCAGATATATCTAAAGAAGCTTTGAAACGTCATATTCTGTCATCATTATGAGTTAGCCATTAAAAAAGGTATCACCTTCTATAGTACCTGGTCTGACCCCTACACATAAAATAAAGCTATCTGCTTCTTGCACCATTCAATCTTCGTGTATCAGTTGCTGAGAACTGTTGATGGGTTGGCGTCCCCGGTGTCAAGGGTCAACCAATTTGATATTGATGATCTATCCTTTGGATATGTCATTAAGAGTTCCAGCCTGTAAAATCCCTTTAAATACTTCCTCATGAATGTTCTGAAGAGGACCTGTCATTCATTCTAAAAATGTCTATTTTAGTTAATATGTATATTCATGAAATTATTTAGCATCTTGTGCCATACCTGTGCTATTCCTCTTAGTAATTTATAAATAAGTTGACAACTGGGTTTTACCAGTTTGAGGTGTGCACCCACACAATCTAATACTGAAATTGTGGCTTAGTAGGGATATGTCCCCTTTAGTGTTGACCTGCAATAGTCGAAACTGCATGGGTCCACTGAGAAGTATGCAGGGGAGCATATGTGGCAACAATCATCTGATTCCGGGTGGCTTTTGTAGCTACGATTTTGTGATGTTCAGCAGCATTTTTGCTATGTGGCTTTGGTACCCAGTGTTTCATGCTTGGCTACTGTCGGCAGCACAGCAGGCACAATATAAGGTCTCTTGTGAGCCTCCCTGTTGTTAACACAAAGCAGTCCAGTCATCTTTGGCACTAGAGGTGTGTGATTTACAAACACATTTCTTTATACGGTATGTCTTTGATGTACTACTAAGTAAATGAACCCAGCTAGTAAGATCAGCTTGTCAGCTCACCTGTCTTCCGGTAAACATTGAGGTGCTTGAGTTTTGTCAGGCCATAAATGGTGCAGTCGCTAAATAGTGTGTACAGTAGCTTTATTACACGTTTCCAGCAAATACCAGTACAATTACATGGCTTGTTGACTTGCTTCTGCGCATGGATTGAATCACTGACCTTGCCAGAAACTGGTCAAAAGTTATTACATTGTAAATACCGTAGAAATACAAGTCATATATTCTTATGGATTAAGCAGTACTTAGATGGCTACTTTATTCCAAAGAAACATATTACAACTGCTGGAGAGAATGAAGGTCACGGTGATCAGAGCTCTGTATCTTCTCTACTATTATGTTTTTGTTATTGTACTGTTATGTTTTGGCACTGAACACTATAACCATTCATGTCACAGTCTGGTTTTAAGAGGTAGTGTTAGGGAAGCAAAGGCAGAAAGACTGTTATGCTGTGTGGGTATATAATATTCCAGGAATTGAAGATTGGTACCAGAATCTTTTATACAGGCATACAGTGAGCATGTATCTATATGTCATATAGTCAGCTTTTGTTTTTAAGAGCAGAGATTGTAGAGCTGGCCATGACTTCAAGTCCTTTATGCTGGAGTTGGCAGTACTATAATACTTTATAAGCTGGTTGCAGCCAGTCGACTGCCAGCTGTGAATTAAAGGCATGGGTGGTACACGGTGGACACGTGGATGTCTCCTGTATGCCGCCTGTGCACTGGCCGTTCTTCCGTGGCCCTTTTCATTAAATGAATAGGAGCTACAGAAGCAAAAGCTGCAAAATAGTTCAAGAATAGGACCTGTTCTATATTTTGCGGCCTGGACTGTCGGCCTGCACACGTGACCATGTAATAAATAGTCATGTGTACGGGCCCATAGAAACCAATGGATAATTGTGAATGTTATATAAAATGTAAATTAGCATGAAGTCTGGTATTCTTTGTGTCAGTGCACACAGAGTTTTTTGGCGCTGATTTGGACGCTGAATCCGCCTCAAAATCAGCCTCCAAAACAAGCCTCCCAATAGAACTCTATTTATATATTCCTGTGTTGTACGAGTGTCTGAAGAAGTGGGGATGTGCCCACCAAATGCGTTGCACTTTATGACTTTATTCCATTTAGCAGCGCCCCATCAAAGCCTTTTTTCTTCTGCTTTATTGCAATATGGGTACTATAAAATGTAAGACTCCTTCTATACTGGCAGATTTTTTGGCAGTAATGCGTTTTAGTCATCACTGTAGCAGGTTTATCATATAGAGCAGTCATAGATACTGTGTGTGATTGAATTTGTTGTGAGAACTTCCCTGTTCACACAAGGTGGTGTGCAGCCAACAACACATGATTTTATGCATGGATAAAAGATGAAATTAGCTGACAAGGTGGCGAGTTTATTTACACAAGCGGTGGTCAGACCCGATCATCAGTTCCTTCATAGGGTACATTCACACTGAGTTTTTTGGCACTAATTTTGACGCTGAATCCACATGCAAAAAAAGCCTCCCATTGACTTCCTTTTTCCGCTAGTGGAAAAAGGAACCCATTGAAGTCAATGGGAGGCTTTTTTTCCACATGAATTTTCAGCGCCAAAATCCTCACCAAAAAACTTTGTCTGAATGGATCCTTTGTATCCTCATAACTGTGACAGCCTCAGTTCCCCCGGGACTGGCAATAACAATGCCCACATGACAATGTCAGAGAGCCCCCATAACTAATCATAGTGATCATTTTGCAGCTACATATTTTTTGTTTTAATTCAAGAATAATTTGTTTTGTATGTTTTCCATCTGCCAAAGTAGATGAAGAAATAAGGGAGCCTATATGATATCATTATGTACTGTTTCTGTATGGGACAATAATAATGATTAGTCTGATGACATTCATCAAACCATGTCTGAAGAGATGTAAGCTCTGATGTCTCTCGCCTTCTACTCTCACTTGAGACAAGCTCTTCTGAACATGACCACTAGCTGGCACTGTTGTCTCAGCTATACCCTTTTACTATTTGCACCCTTAGGAAATAGAACATGCAAGTACAACTGCAGTACATTTGGTTTATAGAGTATTTGGTATGGTATAGATGGTTTTATGTTCTAGAAATGGTAATAAAATGTATGTTTTATTCTTTTGAATGTTGGTCAGTACACATGGGTGCTGACAGTGGCATAGACACACCATAAACAAATGATACCTTAGGATGATGTTGTAGTCCTGTGATACAATTTTGGTTCTGCTTAGTTATTGAGATCTAGTTAGTTCAATATTATGGAAGCCTGCTGCCTTTCCTCATGTCCTTGGTTTTGTGGTAGATATATTAATAGGGGAAACAGTTCTAAGTTTCTGGGATAAAGTGCAGAAGACCTCTGCACTGGCTGGCTGGCTGAAAACTTGAGCAGAGACTGAGCAGATATTGCCACCTACTAACAGTAGTGTCTATAGAGTACAGTGTTGTTCCCAGATGTTTCATGCTTTACATTCAATTGTGCACAGTAGGACTTCATGTTACTTTACATTCTTCAGATGCCAAGACTGTAGACATAGCTGAATCATGTACAGTCCTATGAAAAAGTTTGGGCACCCCTATTAATCTTAATCATTTTTAGTTCTAAATATTTTGGTGTTTGCAACAGCCATTTCAGTTTGATATATCTAATAACTGATGGACACAGTAATATTTCAGGATTGAAATGAGGTTTATTTCAATATACGTCACACAAGAGTGTTATAGCAAATTTTCCAGGCCAAGATATCCATGCCTGCCTTAGGGTCCAGCAAGATCAAAGTTGTGCCTTTCTGCTGCAACATTAGAGTCTTAATGTGTAATGTTCATACAGAGATCCATTAATAATTCTCTGGACTGTGTGACTTTGTCTTGTATTATGATGTCTGATAATCTGTCCTGTTTTGTGATGCCCTAATAATGTAATATTTCCATGCATTTATAGAAGTGTAATATATTGTAGGCACCACAACTACTCCCATCTCCCACCAGTTTTCTGGCATAGAGGGAAGAGTCATTTCCCCCACTGATCTCTGCATTCAGACTGAAATGCAAATGAACAGTCTCCATGTTTCATGGCCGCCTTGCACCCGAGGAGCTCATGTTTTCCCATACATTTGGCATCCATGAAAATAATAGGATATGATCTATATAAAATATATAAAAGTAACGTTCATGCGAATAGCCCCCACTCACTGGTATTGAATTTGCTGTCATATATGTGTGAAGACTATACACTACAAAAGAATTAGGATCTGTTACTATGTTAATTCTGAGCTGAAGGAAAGAGCTCAATTTGTGGTTCTAAGCAGGAAATGTCATTTATTATTAGGCAGATCTAGAACATTACTGCAAAGTATTGATAGGAAACTTGTACAAGGCGGTTTAACAAGCAGGGCTAAATATACTCTGTTACCAAGAAGCACAGAAGCTACAGTCTTAGATTAATGATAAGCTTCCTATAGAAAGGGAAGATCTGTCATTCTAGGAGGATATTTTATTGTGTAATATATGAACACTTTCAATATAAGTAGCTAGTAAATATGTGCACACATTTTCTACACAATATTATCTGTGTTGTAGTATCATAAGTGAGTGATGTTGTAATGCCTGATATGAATAGTGGTCATGTGCCGGCAGCTTAGACAATATACCTGTTTGCAGGTTTCAGCATGTTCTTTCTGTCGGTCATGTTTGTCAGTCCAGTTATCTGTTTCATGTCCAGAGGAGTAACTCATAGGCCATGGGATCCAAATCAAAGTCTGTAAAACTCATAGAACCCAAAGGGAAAATGTCTGACTACTGGGGGTCCCAAACATCTTCCAGTGATAAGTGGATAAATGGTATTCATGGGACAACCCCCTTAAGAAATACAATCTGAGCTGTGATTGGTTGTGTGGGAAGTAAGGCCCGTTATTCAGGACATCTGTCAGAAATGAGGAGTTATTTTGTATCATCTCCATTTTGTGTTTTTTTTAATTTCCCCCTGTAAATGATATTATCTATGTGTTATGAGCACTGAGCGTCAGCCTGTGTGGAGCCTTATGGGTCATCCTGTGTTGTAGAATGTAGTAGATCTATTTATATCACCTTATGTAATCTTATGAAGAGGTTCTGTAGTGATGAGCTCATGCACTTCATTCCTAGGCAGATGCCTCGGTCTGCTTTTCTTCATCATTATTGAGATTCTAAGAAATCTTAATGGAAAAACTATATAGTCAAATGATGGAATATGGATTAGTCATGTATTTACTAGGTCATAGGCATAACAGACATCAGGAAGCCATTAGTGGAAATGTTGTTTCATTAATAACTGTTTAGTGATTAGGTTTACGCACTTCCTTTTATTGGGCATTTAGTGGGTGATAGATGCAGATTCTGTAGCCGGTGGTCAGTAACACTAAGGCTCATTGGCCTGCCCAATGTATAACTAAATTAAGGGCTGAAGTTTGTTTAACATGTTGTTTTGTTTATTTTTTAAAGTTTACCTATGACAATAAATCTAGGTGCGGAATGATAAATTTCAGTATACTGTGAAATTCTGATATGGTAAACCTTGGGTTATTACACACATGGCTATTACTATGAATGGCCTCCTTTTTACGTTTCGCCTCTTTGGCTGGTTGCAGCTTGTTGTGAGCCAGACCATGGGGTTTTCTGCTTTTACAGAAATAAACTTTAATCCTTCTACGAGTTATCCATCCTTCTAAGATATGATTGCAGTTCCCTGTTAAACTCAGCAAAACATATCTCTTCCTTTCCTGAGGATTAGATATATTGAGACATATTTGTTATACATTTTACTCCTAGTTTCTGGAGTTAAACACCTTTTTTTTATCAATCATTGTCACAACTGGCTTTTTGCGCCTTTCATAAAAGTCATATACGCCAGTTTAGTGATTTCAGCACAGATATGAAGACTGGCATTCAATACAGAAGTCTTCATAAATATCCCCCTGTTTGTTAGTACTGGTCAAATCCCGGGCACTAGTACCAACCAGAACATTTGCCTCTGGGACACAGCAGTAAAAAAAAACAAAACAACACAGTAAAAGAAATGTCAAGACATTTTTTAAAACACATTATTGGGGAAGATTTATTAAGATGGTCTAAAAGCAAAACTATTTTAGTTGTCCCTATCAGCCAATCACAATGCAGCTTTCTTTTTTCAGGAGCAAAATACAAAATTAAAGCTGTGTTGTGATTTGTTGCTATGGGCAACCAAAACAGTTTTAATGTTAGATAATTTTGTTGCTTAAATTTGAGTTACATTTGTTCCTATATTTTCAATTAATAGAATATCAAAAATTGGACGTCTCCTTTTCAGTCCATTCGGTATACTCAAGTGCATGTGGGGTCTGTGAAGATGGCTGCCCCACAGAAGCTAACTGGATGTTACATGGATGCTATAGCATTCATGTGCAAATATCCTAAAAGGGCACATTTTATTGGGAAGTCAGATAACAGTATTTTCTGTGATTTTAGGATTGTCAGGAGAGCAAAACAAATGAATTGGGGTGCTGATGACTCGATGAACAGCAGATGGCGCTAAATATATGGTAGATGGAGCTAATTTTCTATAGTCCAGTTAACCATGTTTGACTCACTCGGCCTGTCCTCCCTCTCATTTAAATATATTGGGCTCCTTTAAAAACTAGAAGTTCAGGGTATTTTAGTCTTCATTAAGCAGGTAACTGTTCAGTGGTGAGCACAGTAGCTGTATCTATTACAGGAGCAATTTGTTGTGTCTTCAATCATTTAGTGAGCAGTTCTACTTGCTGACATTGGAGCGCCACCTAGTGGTTTTTATGTCAGCAAAGTCCAGGTTCACACTGTAAAAGTAGTAAGAGCAGAAACATTTAATCATTCAGTTAAAGTAGGTTGTTTGATATTGGCAATGCATTTCTAAGAAGTTACAGTGTGTCTGTTTTTAGTCTTCTGTAAAGAGGGGTTAATATTTTAGAAAATATGTACTAAATGGCATTTATCAAGATAACTTACAAAATGTGGAATTTCTTCACACTTTAATTTCTTTGGGGATTGGAAGCAAAATTGCTAACCCTAACAGGGTTAATTTGCATGTTATGGTCATGTTGCCGTTTTGCTGCAATGTCAGACAAATTGTGGCTAAAACTATTACATGACTGCAATGTGTACTGTATTAAAGAGAGGTATCTTCCTTGGGTGGTGTTCCAGGATTTGTCTGAATTCTTATCTTTTTTCTCCTGATGCAGTATTACCTTTTTATCCTTTCTTCCCCCTCCCATGCTGGTTGCCGGTTATTCTTTCCTCCCTCTGTCGTGCCCACCTCCCCCCATGTGTTTTCCAGACTGTGTTATCCCCTTTTCTGTTGTTCACCCTCCATCTCCTTGTTAATGTCGGTTTTCTGGCCCTGTACTTTTGGTCCTCCCATTCCCTGTTGTCATCCTCCAGCTTGTGCTGGTTAGAAGGGGCCAACCTAGTTTGATTATTGAGCACCTTGTTCATGTTTCTGAAATCTGATTTTAGGCAGAATCTGGGACGGAGTGCCTGAATGCTATTATGAACCTATCACGATCTCTACATCTTCTGGACCACCAGATCTCAAATATTTGTGTATATTGCAAATGACCTAAAGCAAAAGTCTGATTTGCTAGGATTTATATATTCAAGGAGAATATAGATCACATGTAAGACCTTGCAAACAGTATCTGTGTCTGTGCTTGCTCTAGCAGAATAGGAGCTGAGCTCCCAGAATAGAGCCATAGTAATTCTATAATAGATAGGAAGTGATTCAGCACTCCACCTATGGCCAGCATAGCGCACATGTAGACAGTAGAAAATAAAAGTAGAAAACCTAGCATTCACTATAATATACACAGTCTTATACTCTATGTGTATGGTATATACATGTAATACACCTAATCAAGCAGCACAATGAATACCAGAATTTCTGACTTTTGCACAATACTCCTGTGAGATATATATAGAGAAAGATCCACCACACAAAAATTTGGATATTACCTAGTGTCAGACTAGCAGTTTACAGGTCCTGTAATCTGACACTAGAGTGGGACCATGTATCTCAGAGGTGTGTTTCTGGTGGGACACTTATTGTAGTGCACCTCAGATAGCAAGAAGAAGGGAGGTCCTACTCTCCATATTGATGCATGTCCCTTATGATTACAGGTACAGTGATTAATTGCTGCAGCCATGTTGTTATTATATTCTCATATTGTATTATTCAGTATATGTTGATACAGTCACTGATGTTAGGAATGACTGAGAGCTTGATGCTAATGTATAACTACTAGATAGTATGTAAGGACACTTATTGTAGTGCACCTCAGATAGCAAGAAGAAGGGAGGTCCTACTCTCCATATTGATGCATGTCCCTTATGATTACAGATAAGGTGAATAAAGAATATAAACCCCCCCAACCACACCAGTGTTAGTTCATTAGGTGTGCAACACTCCTATAAGACCAAGTTCAAAGAGTGCAGATATTGAGGATTTAAAAAAAAAAAAAAAAAAAATCAAAACAGGGAGTAAAAGGGATTTTTAAGAGCCATTTCAACTTTTTTATTGTAATGTTTTACTGTTGTATAAGAGGTTTATGGTGACATTTTTTTGAATATACTATAAACATGTTACCTCCTTTTTAAAGAAAACATACTCTAAAGTTTTTCCTAGCAAGTAAGCAATGTCAGGGAGAGTCTGTAGACACAGTAGTTGTCAAAAGGAACGGTCTGTTCATATAGCTGTATCTCCTGTTTTATGCCATCTAGAGCAATGGTTTTGGTGTTATATGAATGCTGAGATTCATACTGGACATAAAAATCATATTCCCGACTAAGTGTTTATAACTAGTTATATTTATGCTTTTATAGTACCTACAGGTATGTACTGCTGTAGCAGTTGCCAAAGGGGGTCACCAAAAATAGCTATATATCCAGTTTCATACCATACAGAACAGTGGTTCTGGGGTCATATGAAAGCAAAGATTCATACTACATATAAAATTCACATTCTTGATTTTGTCTTTAACAAGCAGATTTCAGTTTTTATATGACATCAGAACCACTGTTCTGTATGTTCTGAAACCAGATATAAAAGCTATTAGAAGTGACCCATTTGACAACTGCTACATCTTTACATACTGGAAATATACAGTAATGTATATGAATTTTCCCTGAAAGCAGATAGAGAGCTGCTTGGGAGAGTTTATAGATTGTGTTCTATTAATGGGACATTCAACCCTGAAAACCAACCAAAATCACAGAGTGGGAAGGCTTATTTCACATTTACTATAATGGAGGTCCATTAAGTGTAATAGATACAGTGTAGCTCTAGAACATGAGTTATGCTAGGGAGATGAGAGGATTAGATATGTGGGGTTTTTTTCCCGTTACCTTGTGCACATCACTCAGCTTTCCCAATTCCTAAAAGGCAAAAATAGGTAACTTGTTTGGACCATCAAAAATACATCTGTCGAGTTACGGAACAACTATGGAGCCCACAGTATATTTAGTACTCAGCAGTGCCTATGAGAACAATTCCTTGTATGTTAGCTAGCTTTCCCTGGGCCTTGAAAGGAAAATCTGAAATGGCATTAAATAATGATAGAGTAAGGAGGGGACAGGTTTATTTTGGTAGATTTGCTTCAGTAGATTCTATTATAGCTAACTATGGCTTTTTACCTAGCATTCCTGGGATCCTGAAGGACGTAACTGGTTTTTGAACAATTACATAGCTTGGAGTGGAATTTGTTTAGGCGTATTTAGACCTCGCTAGTTCCTATTACACTATTATCTAATATTTTTTCCAATCCTGTTGGGTGCCTGAAAGGCATATCTAGTAAAATATGGCCAATTATGGATTAGGATTTACTTACAAATAGTATTCAGTAGTCCCTACAACAGCTCCATTATTATATATTATATTATATTATATTACTTCAGGTATAAGATAGATAGTATTCAGGAGTCCCTATTATGGCATTACCTGGTATGCTACCCAGACCATGAAAAGCAAGTCTGGCATATTATGCCATACTATCTAGAACATATACAGATAGTATATTGGCAATAATAAGTTCTGGTATTCAGAATGCCTATCCATTGGTTGTTACTAAGATTCCCAAAGCTCCTGAAAAGTAATCATCTATAATATTGCAGGAATATTAGCAATAGTGGACAGGAAGCGCGTGCAGGCAGCCCTTATTCAAATATTTGGAGAGACATTGCCATTTTCCTATACAATGCTTGAAGCTCCAGTCCTATTTACTTGAATAGAAGCAAACTGTACATGCTGCCTGTCCTGGAGACTGGTGATTGCTGGAATATCTGATATTTGGGAGTCCAGGAGTTGGACTCTCACAGGTCACATACTAATAACCCATCCTGTGGATAGATCATCAGTATGAAAAATTCTTTTGGGGCCAGAAAACCCCCATATGGATAGGTGATTAGGCCAATACATTGCTAAGGCTTATTCACACAAAAGTGAAAAACTGCTCTCACATGGTTGACAGTGAATGAGTATTAACTTGTTTGGTCACTCGTGGTCCAATAGAAATTAATTATTCAGTTTAACGGATGACAAAACGGTTTGATGTCTGATTTATGTTAATTAAAAATTAATCAGCGAATTGGTGGAAAAAAAGACTATTTATTCATTTTGTAAAGGGTCCGTTAAAAAGAGATGCAAAGTATAAAATCTTGCATTTGTCAAATTTATCATTCACACATTTTTTTTTCTTTTATTTCAGCCATATTTATCTTCTCTAGCTTTTGACTGTGAAAATGTCTCACTCCAGTAAATGGGTAAACATAGAAGAAACCTCTCTATAAATATTAAAAGATGCAGGGAATTTATATATCATTTTGTAACATTTGGATAAATTTATTGTGAACTAGCCTCTGCCCGCGACTTTGTCTGCGTGTTGTTGTTGGCGATGATCCGCTTATATTTAGCGAAACACGGTTGGCGATGATCGGCCCGCGTCTCGGCTCTGCTACATCTCTGTGTATGCGCAGCATAGCCAGGTGTATGTACATCCCTATGGAGAGCAGACCAAGATGTGCTACAGCCATGCCTCAGCTGTGCTACATCTTGCAGTTTGGATTACTGGGGTTGTCTTCTGTCAGTGTGTGAGCAGCTTCTGTGTTATAAACGGCTGGAACACCACATTCCCCCGTCTTACACACACAAACTCTACACCCCATGTACTCCTCTTGCCTGCATGTTCTCTACTCTCCTGATCTTCCATTAGACTCCATTTTCTGCATCTTCCACACTGTCCGGTTCAATCCCATATAGCTCTGCCCACACAATAGCGTGATCCTATCAGAGAACAGCTCAAGGACCTGTGATGATGTCATCAAGGGTCCTTTAGCACATTGTGAACATAAATTCATTCATAGCAGTCATGAAGCCATTTACTGGGCTAAAAAGTAGCCTATGTTTTAATCCAGGTCACAATTTCAAACAAATCCTATTATTTATTATTATTATTATTATTATTATTATTATTATTATAATTATTATTAATAATAATAATAATAATTTATAATATATTTATAATTTATAATATTAGAATTAGATAGATTAGATTTGTGTTTAAAACAGTGGAAAACATTTTTCATAGACTTAGGCTTTGTTTGTATCTCTGGTGGGATTTCCATGTTTCTGTTCTGTATGGGAACCATATTGGAAAAGATCAGTCATAGGACAGATACAGGTTTGAGATTTTTGACTGTATCCGTTCTAGAAGTGCTTAACAGAATTGCTGACACAGATATGAATATAGCCTTACGAGCATTCATGGGATGTAAATGCTCTACAAATATTTTCTGTTACTTAGATTTATTTTGGAATCTATCCTTTTACATTTAATAATCTGCATAAAAGCATGTATATACCTCTGTCTGTCAGCTAGCTGATCGGATCAATGGCTCTTTGTAGTAAGTCTTGCAGGAATCAATAAGGATGGCAGAAGTAGCTGGAACAGCTCGTACAGTGACCTGGCAACATAAACATACATAAGTGAAAGTATTTGCTACTTGCACAATCTTATTCTGTTACACTGCTATTGGGTATATCCGTCCCATGTGACACTTCACTCAAAAATGACAATTGCTACCTCAGTTCTTTCCTATTCCTTCCAGAGTAAGCAGAAAACTGTGAAAAAATCCTTCTCAATGAATATTGACAGTGTGCAAACACTATTCCATTCTGCAGCACACACATTCCTCCTAACTCTGGCTTTTGTGTTTTTTTTCTGGCACCAAGTGTGTTTGCTTACACCACACAGAGACTTTCAATATGCCACACAATGCACTGTTTGTGTCCAGATGCAACAGTGACAAAGCTCCTGAATATTAAATGCTTGCTAAAACCTCTGGCCCTAAAGCTGGTGGCACTAGTTGTCTCTATTGGGTAACCAGTTCCTAATAATAAAACCATACAAAGAATAATAATGACTGAATCCAAAAAGGAAAAGTTTTCTACAACACCATTTGTTGATTCCGGTGATATGTTGTATAGTAGCAGTCAATACATTTTACTGATATATGTAGGGAATAGTGATTATTGAGTACTATTAAAGACAAACTCGCAGCTCCCCTGATGTTTCCGTTTTAATACATAATGCCCCATCAAATAACAAATCTCGAGCATCTCTTTATAGCTCTTTGTTGCACTGTTCATTTGGTATTCCACCTGGAATAACAATTAATAAATGAATAATTGGGTGATACCATGACTTTGTCCTATGATTGTGCCCCTACACAGTCAGCACAACCATTGGACAGCGTCAGACTGTGTCGTAACAACCCGCAAATGGTTACACCCAGTTGTATATTCATACATTGCTAGGAGGAAAAACAGAAATGCAATGAAGAATGCAAGTACAGCAGGAGAGGTGAAAGGTGTTCTTTAAGCAGTGTGAGGCTTAGGTAAGATGCGGGTTGTAGTCCATTGTAAAATACCATAATATTAGGATAGTAGGACTCAGCTATAGGCTGTTTTAGCCTTGATCAGCGATGATGGATTTCCACAAACAAACCTCTGCTCTTATGTGGAAAGAGGTAAACCAGTAAAGCTCGTTTTTAGAAAATAACCTGTTTTTGGGAACTATTTTTTTTTTTTACAAGGACAGGGACTACTAGGCTAGTGTCAGGAGAAAATGTGGAAAGGGAAACACATCTTCAGTTGTCAAAAGCTTTGATATGTTATTAGGTGAACTCATTTTACATATCTTTTTCTAAAATAATTCTTTAGCAGAAATAGTAAAAGTGGAGGTGAAATTTGTGCTTTGCAGGGTTTGGTGCAGTTGTATCAAATTTAAAAGCAAAATAAAGTATAAATGTATTTTTTAATAAAAGAAAGGTGTATAAAATTACCATATATTATCATGTATTAGAATGAAAAAATGTCTAGAAATTGTGTCCAGATAAACTGTGGAGGCAGCATCCTGATAAATAGTGTCAAACACTACGCATAAAATACTGTTACAGTGTTCAGATAAATAATATATTAATGTAATAAAACCTTTTTGATTCAGCTAGAGTTTTTTTTTTTTTTCTCTGTTAGGGATAGTTCTATCTTGTGGACGTGCTTATGTCACAGACTGTCAACCTGCAAATAGTAGAACATGCATGATCGAAGCAGGAAGTAAACCATAGTTATAGAGGTAGACTTTTCTCTGCTAGATATGAACAGGGTCCAGTTTTCTTGCACTTGCCTTGATGATTGTATTACCAACACTTGCCACTTCTATGGTATGGAGGGGATAGTCGCCTGAGTTGTTATATCTGATTTTATTCAATTTACATTGAGGTTGGTCTAGTTGCCCTTGGTCTTATGAAGGTGACTACAGACCACCAAATCTGATCTAGCTAATGATTAATAGTGATGTAGACAGGGCATATTGAATACTTCTGATGACTCCTCCCTGAATGCTATAAGAGCTCCTTACCTTCTCTAGCAGCACAGTTTGCTGTCTCGGTGATACCTGTAGCAGGTGATGCATGTGACAGTCAGTCTTCAGCTTTTGTTGTTGCCAATACGAGTGTCAGCTCTGCTTCCGAATAGTTAAACATTAAAAATATACAATTAAAGTGACTTTCACTACTGCTTTAATTAATGATGCCTGTTAAATTGATCTCCAGACATATAAGCTTTTTCTAGTCAAAAAGGATATGTTACTTACCCCAAAGTACAATATTTTTCTATGAAGTCTGACTGCTGACCTTCTGGAAGATTAGGGAACTTTCACGGCTGGCAAACATTTTGGATTTGTTATCTACTTTTTAAGCCAATGTTTAACTTTGGATTGAAAATTAACACCACTTAGTATAAAATAGACCGTCATAACATGACCTAAGGACTGTGTAGGGTTTAATGGAAATAGCACAATTCAGTCTCCCAGCATCTTATTCAGACAACCAAGATTTTATTTAACCCTTTCAGTTGTGGGAAGGAGGTCCCTACTCTGCTTGACTAGTAAGATGACTGTCCACCCCAGGCTCAGTATTATACAGTAATGTCCTTTCTTCCTCCATTTAGTCTACCGTATATCTATTTTTGCAGAGTACAGGGCATTTTTCCTATTTGGTGAAACAGAAAGCTATAATCCTTTTGGACTCGTATAACTACTTTTAGGTAGTAACAGCTCAGTTTTCTCTTCCTTGTGGTTTATCACGTTGTGGTCAGCGTAGTGAATATTTGAGGAAGTCATGCTTTCTATGTAATGATGGCTGGCGGTGCGGTCTGTACAATACAGTGGTTATACTTGAAATGACACACTGAAGCTGTTGCTAGTTTGTGTGAGGTTTTTGCATGGGTGTTGCTGGCAGGCAGGCGGGGTTTTTCTCGTCACTGAATTTTCCTTCCTGCAGTGCAAAAGCTAAATCTACTTTATATTGCCATCTGGAAGGGTAGGAAGAATGATGTGGCATCTGCATAGTAGTGAACAGGATCTGAATGCAGTGCTGGTAACTCTCATGTGTTGTATGGGTCAGTATGTGTCATGCTCTGCCTTTGTACTGTTTGTTTTCTAGTGTGTCTGTTTGCTGGACACTTATGTAGCACAATGTGTGTAAATGACTGTGTGCTCTATTCTATGTATTAGTACCGTACATGATGGCTTTATGATGATATTATGTCATGTTTGTTTTATTGCTATGATCTGGATGTCATTAAAGACCATTCACCCCATAAAATCCATACAGTTACTTCAAATGAACAATACATTTACTTAAACATGTTTCATTTTTATATTGTGTACGACAACCAGTGGGTACAATTACAGCTCCCATTTTGACTGTCACCCAGCTTTCCCAGGGTCCTGGTTTTCTAACATCTGCCTCATTGCTATTTATGAATCTGGGAACATTCCATGACAATGCCATTTTATGGTAGACATATATCCAAGTAGCAGATATCTAAGTAAGGAAGAGCTGCATAGAATTTTTGACAGATTAAAAAGAAGAGACTTTTCGTGAGGGTGGGGGTAAAGGGATGTATGCATGTCATAAGTGTGTTACCTCTACTGGTCACACTGGAGAGCTCTTACAAAGAGAAACTCTCACTCCTGAGAACTCAGCAAAATAAAATGTTACATTAACATCCATTGATTTCCAATGGCTGCTCTAGGCTGAAGGAGCTTCTTCTCCTGGCAATAACTGGTTAGGGGCGTTCCATGCACTCGGACCCCTGGCAATAATCTCATCATTGATGGGATGACTGGACAATTTGAGTGGTGTTAGGGTCCATTCACATGGAGGAATTTGGTGCTGAATTTGGCGTTTTTTGGCAGGTCGCGGTTTTTCCATGCAGATTTGGCAAATTCCATGCCCAATCCTGCGCTGATTCTGTATCCCATTGACTGTGCTGGTTTTTGCAGGTGGAATCCACCTGAAGGAATTTTTTTTCTGCTAGTGGAAATATTCCGTGAGTGGGAAAAAAAGCTAGCAGAACCCATTGAAGTCAAAGGGAGTCTTTTTTTACAGCGCTGATTCTGTCGCAGATTCCGCACCAAATTCAGCGCCAAATTCCTCCGTGTGAATGGACCCTAAAGTGGACAAGACACTGAATTCACCTTTATAATAGACTTTAAAGTTATAGCTAGTAAACCTAAAAATATATTTTCCGCATACTTTCATCACAATGTTTAAAGGGGTTGTCCACTTTCAGACCAATATTAAGAAACAAATGTTATTGTTTGTACATAAAAGATATACAATTTTAGAATATACTTTCTGTATCGATTCCTCACAGTTTTCTAGATTTCGGCTTGCTGTCATTCTTTCTGTTACTTCTAGTGAGTAAACGTCTGACCATGGTCATGTGATTTACGGTCCATGGTCATGTGATGAGCACACAGGTGCACAGCTGATTACCAGGCTGATGTCTGATTACTGGGCTGTGACTATAACGAGCAGCACCTGTGTAGTCATCACATGACCATGGACCGTAAATCACATGACCATTGTCAGAGTTTTATCCTCTAGAACAGGGGTGCTCACACTTTTTCAGTATGTGAGCTACTTTATAAACTGACCAAGGCAAAAGATCTACTACCCACTTCTTGTGGGCAGGGCTGGGACGGGCCTGTGGGCAGGAGCGGGGCGGGCATGTGGGTGGGGTCGGGCAGAGCGTGAGAGCAGGAGATAGCGGCGTTCTGTGGCCGACCAGGGATCCCCGGTGTCTGCTTGTTCACAGCGCAGGCTGAGAGTTATCTCTGGACACTGGCAGGCTGGGGCTGTGGCAGTCCCGCCTGCCAGTGTCCGGAGATGACTCTCAGCCTGCACTGTGAACAAGCAGCGCCCCGGCTCCCTCCATCCCTAAGAGCAGGGAGCGCATCATCCCCCGGAGCTGCTGCTGCCTGGCCTGCAAGTGTCCGGAGTGCTTGTTCAGAGCGCAGACTGAGAGTCGACTCTCAGCCTGCACTGTGAACAAGCAGACACCGGGGATCCCTGGCTGCATCCCGCGATCGACCCATACGTCCTTTGCGATCGACTGGTAGATCGCAATCGACGTATTGGGCACCCCTGCTCTAGAAGTAACAGAATGAATGACAGCAAGTCGAAATCTAGAAAACTGTGAGGAATTGATACAGAAAGTATATTGGAAAATTGTATAACTTTTTATTATAAAAACCAAAACATTTGTCGCAAAATATTGGTCTGAAAGTGGACAACCCCTTTAACTTTGTTTCCCAGGCATACATTTGTAGGATTAGATACTGAAATGTTGGTTGCCTGCAACTGCTATTGGGATTGTCACTATTTAGTTTTTACAGTTCCCTTGGAGAATGCAGTAAGTGCCCCTGGCACTTACTAAAAGCAGCTAGAATTTGCATATTCACTTTTTCAGGCTAAGTTACATGCACACAACAGTAAATAATAGCTGTGACTTCACATGGCCGCATTACATTCAACTAAAGTGGATGGGACTATTCACACGACTGTTATTTTATATGTTCCGTTATAGGCCATTTCCTATTCTTGTTCATTTCCACAGACCCCTCCTTACACTAAAATATATGGGGGTATCTGTGAAAACGGGTTCTCCTAGAATGCAAGATGGCCATGAAAAATGGACATTTTTAACTGCCATTTTGCACCTCGGTCATGTGAATGTAGCATAAGACATAGCGAGGGATTTGGAAAGTTTTAATCTAAGCTGTGAGTTTTGTTATTTATTTTTTGGAATGGCAAGAAAATATTTTTTATCATTTTTTGAAAAGAGGATAATTGTGCATACCAAATCGGCATTCAGAGTTATTTAACGGGAGTTTATTCTAATTTTTTTGTTCATTTATTAAGACCCTTTAGGAAAGATGTGACATGATCTATTGTCAGTAGTGTCAGCAGTTTTGGGTCATTGGTGTGATCTATAGAGGTGTGATCTTCTGCTGTCTGGTATGTTATGTAAAAAAGGTGACTTCTGCAAGGTGAGTCAATTATTAGACTCAATGTTCATTGTGAAATTGCAAGATTTAGTATCAAAGGGAAAATGTCAGGTGTTTTTTCCACCATAATCTGGCCCCATCAAGTAATGAATTCTCATTGGTGCCCTCTTTAATCTTTCTGTGGCAGCAAAGTGAAGTTATAAATGTCTGAAAGCGTGAAAAGTTGTATGCAAATCCCCTTAAGTAGTCACGGTGGGCAGGAGCAGCTCCAGATTAGTGACACTGTCCCCCTTGTTAATAACAAGATGAAAAAGTCACTGGACAAAAAAAAAAAAAACATGGGTGAAAAAGTTGAACTTGCAGCACTTCTTTGTCCAGTGTTTCTTTATGCCCGTTTCAACAAAGTCCACAAACAGAGATGCAGATGTGCACCCAACCTGAATCCGCTTTTTTGCTTCTTATTCATTATCTTAAGGAGTATGTTTATATTCTATTTTTAGTACTCTAATTTTCTTTAGCATTTTCCATGAAAGTTAAACAATTTTACTTTGTATTTTCAGATGAAAGAGATAAAGTACAAAAAAAGACATTTACAAAATGGATTAACCAGCACCTCATGAAGGTAAGAGCACTAAAATATTATGCTATACTTTTGTATCATATGGAACACGTACTGTAGCACAACTGGTGTAATCGCCTACTATTGTCATTTATTTATTTTCCAAGTGAATAGTTCAGGTGAGTGTAGTATATCTTGTCAGAAGAAACTGGGAGCGGGAGGAGGAGAAGGAGAAGTCCAGTGAGTGAGAAACAAGCACAGAGAAACAAGCTGCTTGAGCACATAATAAGATTTTTTTTCTTTTATAAAACGTTTCATCAGAATTTTTAAGTGGGTCTTAGGTGGAGTAAGCATTGAAGATGTGAATAAAGCCTGTATGCCTGTTTCTCTGTGCTTCTCATTCCCTCCGCTGCTACTCCCCCTGCCCTCTCTGTAGAATGAACTGCAGCTTGTCATCAATGAAAACCAATGTCTCACCATGAAATGAGCAGTTTAACAGGCAGGAGAGGAGCTGATAGCAGGAAATAGGAGCACTTCCCTTCGATAAGATATATTACTTAGTTTCTTATATTCACATTAATTAATTATTTATTTACAAAAACCTACTTCTATTGACAGGTATTATTTAAAGCATAGGTTTTAATATAAAATCTTGCATTTTTTTAAACCGCTTGTTTAAATTTTACAATTTTAACTGTCATGTGCAAATCAATTGACAAATCCTCAACAGTTTTATGCTGTGGTCACATAATGCAGAAACTCGGTATTTTCTAAACATGAAAATGCAGAGTTTTTCCTACAGGCTTGTATGTGGAATAGTCAACATAAAACATTTTTTTTAAGCAGTGATTCACTACATGTCGCCTTAGCCGTGTTTTTACTGCCGTAGTTTTTTTGTTTTTTAAATCAATTTCAGATTTGCCCTAAGCCACAGGCATATCTGACACTTGTGAACTTTCCTTTTATGTACTGATGTGATTATAAAAATGTCAGATCTGATCATACTGTGCTCAGCCCTCTGTGGGCCTCCATGGTATATGCAGACTAGAACTTGCTATTCCTTGCCAAGCTGGCTCTTTCCAAATATATGTTTTAAATAAGACATCATCAAGCAGAGACAAGTCATAGACTGGAAAAAAGAACATAATATTTAATAGCATGTTACCATAGTGCAGACTGCTGAGACATGAACAAATGAGCTTTTATACCTTGTTATGTGGGCAGCTTTCAGCAGTGGCGGGGGGTAACCCTGCTCTAAATGTAATCCACTTTACATACATAAATAGAAGTAGTGGGTGTCTCTTCCTGGATATTCATTTAGACAGATCCTTATGTTTTAACAGTTAGGCAATTGGAAAATAAAGAACTCCAGCGTTTGCAAGCCTACATAACTGCTGCCGCTTAGATACAATAAACCATGCATAAAGCTTCCACATTTTGCATTCCCTGTAACTGGAGCATGACTGTGTGCCTGCCGGATGACACCTATGTAGGGAAAGAATTAGCATATGAATGACACATTTCCTAGGATAGGAAAAAATGGGTCATTGAGATAATAGCTACTTGTAATGTAGACATTATTAAGTATACATGAATACAGGGAGCATAACACCTGTATATGTACAGTTACAGAACATATCCTGTGCAAACACTTTTTAATGTCTCATTCGCTTTATTCTTTTTACTGCTTGTATACATTGAAGATTCATTCAGTAGACTGTGATTTGCATCCATGCATTTTTTGATGGACAATTCACACTGTCCATCAAAAAAAAAAAAAAAAAAGGTAGTTTGAATAGATTCGTAGACTCTTTTTGTTCTGGAAACAGCTTTGTGGCAGCCAGTCAAAAAACGCTGCAAAATTGACGATTTGCCATGTCCATTACATGGGATGCATTTCTATGGACTAATCTGTGGGTTACACCATTTCCTTTCTAACCAGGGTCCTACTGCATGGGTATGGAGAGAAATGGCATCACTATTATAAAGTCTGTTTATTAGACATTTGTATGAGTTTTTCTTCTCTAAATAAATAACTAATTAGGGTAAGTTCACATGGAGTCTTTTGGTCAGGATTTTGAGGCCGTATCCGCCTCAAAATGGTGCACTGCATCGGCATCCAGTCGCAGCTACCGTTTTTTGGACCTGAACCTGAGGCAGCCTATATGTATGGTGGTATTAGCTGTAGGGTCCTAGGTGTGGGGCTTTATTTTTGGGAGCATTTTGTGCATGACATGGTTTTCAGGTGCACGCCTGCATGTATGGGAATTTTTGAGAACATTAATGGTGTTATTGCACACATAGAAGAAATATGTATCTTTGCAATGGAACCTGTTTGGCAATTGGTTAGTAGCTTTAGAGTAAGGCCCCAGTGCGTAGCAAACTGTAGCCAAAGAGTGCTGTGGAAAAGACTGTGGCGGAAACGCATTGTAGATTTCTCCTCTATGGACGTCTCCCATTATATCTATGCGGAAAATGCCAGCGTTACTACAGGTATAACTGACATGCTACAATTTCTAAAAATGCAACCGTGTTAAAGGTGTTGGATACAAATTCCTACTCTTAGGCAGTGATATAATTTTAAGTCTATTATAGCTATGATTGCGTATACAAGCTACCAATTCAATCTATTCTATCCATAGCTACCTCCTGTATTTCTATCTGAAATAACCCTAATGTTATTTAGGTTCCTCCACTCATCATATTGGTATTATAATGAGACACTAGAAATTCAATGACTGATCTAAAACAAAGAAACAAGAAGCCCCCCTCAACATGTTTTGCCATATACTGGCGTCCTCAGGGGTGCATGGGGTTGTGTATATGCAGCAGGCTCAGCAGCGCCCCTTTTATCAGCTATCCTCCCCTTCTCCTTTGCAAATCAACACCCATCATTGGTTCGTCTGGGTTTGTGCCACTACAGACCCGATCACTACTGAGCATGCTTTTCAACTTAGAGTAATAGCAACAAAGCTCCTACTGGTAGTGAGCATGTCCCTGCGCTTTTCACTAGAGACATAAGTGCCTTATTGCTCATGCTCGCCAACTTAGCTTCAAGGCTCCTAATGAGAACGCTCTATGACTTAGTAAATATTTGTTAATTAACAGACCCTATTACACATGCACATCAAAAAAAACCAAAAAAAAACCCCACAGTTCAATCTGAGCATGCTCCAAAACATAATCATTTATACTGTAAATAGCGGTACTCTAAATATGCATGCAGACTTAATTTTAATGCTATCATTCAAATTGCTTATGGTCAAAAGGTGATACTTCACATGTGTTGCATTGAAAATGTATATGATAATAACCAGGCTCATTCTACTTTACTGGGGAGTGTTTAAATGTCCTAAAGGCCAATGCAGTTTACAAGATATTAAATTATACCTTACAATAATGCCATATGCCATTCTGGTACAGAGTCACTTGGGTGAAAAATCAGTGCATCGAGGAACATGGCTCTGATCCAGCATTAGAAAATCTTCTCAATTGTGTCCATAGAAGGGATAATATTTACTCCAAATGTTTTCATTTTATTCCAGTTGTTTCAGAATGCTGGTGTAACCGCATTAGTACATAGCTTAAAAGGAGCATATATTGTTTTAGCGACCAGGGCAGCATGAGCTACATAAGAGAGTCTTGGTTATGAGTAGACTCAAGGTCCATGTGCTTGTATTGCAAATTGCACTATGTGCCGAGTCCAATTATATTACATAGTTACCAACATTTTGCTAGTGCTGTCTGGGAAATTGTCAGGCAAAGCCATGCAGCCTGCAGGTGTGGCCCTGTACACTTTTATACAGTTATAAGTCCAGTCACACTAATGTGTCCACCTGTCAAAATCCAGAATAACCACCTTTCACAGAGCGGACCGCTGCGAGACGTGCAGGAAGAGAGGGGATGTTGTGGTGATGTTCACTGGGATATTGAGCCATGCTGACTCCAGTGCCATGGCCAGCTGCGCTAGCTTACGTGGTTGAGCATCCATGGCGCAAACAACCCGGTCCCACAGATTCTCGATTGGGTTCAAGTCCGGGGAATTTGCTGGCCAAGGGAGTACGGTAAACTCATCCTGGTGCTCCTCGAACCACACACGTACACTGCGAGCTTTATGACACATCACATTGTCCTGCTGGTAGATGCATCATCCTGAGGAAAAACAATTCACATGTAGGGGTGAACATGGTCCGCAAGGATAGATGCATACTTGTGGTGATCCATCGTGCCTTCCACAATTATGAGTGCACCCAGATGGCTGATGACACGTACATTCTGTGATTGGTTATTTAACTATGACGTCAAAAGTAGGCGGTGGTCACATTAAAATGACTGGACTGTATATATCACCACATCCCCTTTAGACACTAAATGTAATGAAAAGTCCCCTGTTTTTGGACTAAATTGGCATATAAAGTTCCCAAGTCATATATTAAATGACTCTTATGAAATGAGTGTTATGTTTGATAAGGTTTTTTTTGTAATCCTATGCCACATCAAACAGGGCATGTTCCCTGCTAATAAATGTGGAACATACAGAAAAGGGGAGATATACTGCTTGTATGCTGCTCCAGCATTAGAGGGAGTCTGTCATTAGGAAATTGGTATCAAACTAATGTCATCACCTTGTAGAGCGGCTTCTACACTTTCCAAAGATGCCTTTCTTATGCTCTACTGCAGCTCTGAAATGAAATGAGATACAAATCAGTGGTTTATTCTTATGTAAATTAGCTGAAAAGTGCTTTAGGGCCACGATTTGGCCATGACAAAACCAATGGTGTTTTACAGTACGCACAATGAGCATAGTATTCTGGCTAATCCCATCTACACACATTACAGAAAAATATCCAAGGCGGAAATGCTGCAGTTTCAAAAACCATCATCAGTTACACTTACGGAAATGCTGGCATTTTCCATATAGGTGTAATAGGGACTGGAAGTCTGCAGTGAAAAACTCTGTGGACATTCTGTGAAAAATGCTGCGGAGAAAAACACTTTGTGTTTCCACCACAGTCTTTTTTACAGTGCTTTTTGGCAATGATATGCTACATGTAGCCTTAGCTTAGGGGCATTTCCTAAACTCCTGGGAGTTCACTCTCCACTCTGAATAGCCAACCCTAACTGCAGACAAAGTGTGACAAAGTAGAAGATGTCACTTAAGCAATAGGGGGTGGAGCTGGTCATCAGCTAGAGGCAGGTATATAGAACAGAGAGGGAAGACCCAGCAAGAGAAGAAACGCCCCTAAATCCCTTCTCAGCTATTTTACATAATATAAAAATGCTGATTTTCCTGAAAACGGAGCTGCAATGCAGAATAAGAAAGGCATCTTTGGAAAGTGTAGAAACTGCTCTACAAGGTACTATATATTATTATACTGTACATTAGCTTGATACTGATTTTCTAGCTGACAAATTCATGTTAACCCTTTCCCAATATAGTCATTTCTTGTTTTTTGATTTTAGAACCACAAGGTGGTTCAGCCATTTTGTTAATTTTCCACTACAGCATTTTCCATTTGGGAATAATATTTTTATATGATTGTAGTTTGCCCATTTTTTAAATACGTTTGTTGTTCGGACATAGACATGTATACTTTGTTTATGGTTAGTTTTTTTTTTTAGTTTTTTTATTTTTTTACTTGATTTACTTAATTTTTTTTAACATTCTTCCCCTAGAAGACTTGACTCTACAATCTTTAGATCGCTTATTCCGTAGACTACTAAACACAACAAAATCTGAACCAAAATATTTATATAAATCGCATTCATGTAATATGTTTACAGCAAAGACTAGCCGAAACTGAAAATGTAGAAAAGAGCACTTAATTTTGGTAGGAAATTCAGTTGCTTTATTTTTAGCAATAGCACCCACTAGCAATATTCCCCATCAGCGCTCAGATTTGTGCCTCAGGTAGAAAAGAATCTACAAACACCCCAAAATACAAAAATATGTAGTGTTTGCTTTTTTACTCATTTTATGTCTCAGTTTGCTGTGTCAGACTCTTGCTAGCCGCATCAGACTGACTTGTATTATATACAGTATATTGTATTGTATATTCTTTTCTGACATTCAGTGGACAGCAGTACATGTTGACTAGACATGCATATAGCTAGCAAAGCGGGCGTTCCATATCACATAAGAGAGAAACATAATACAGAAAGCTGCATTATATACACATACACAGTGTGGTACCATGTGCTATCCATGGCTTCCTGTATGCCATGGACATGTTCATAATGCCACTGGTGTTAAGTCCCAACTTCATTGTAACTTTTATGCAACTTCTTTTACTACACAATGCCAAAACAGATGGTTTGACACAAAACAGACACCAAACCAAAGCTGCATAACAACACCCAGGTGGTTTAGTGGCCACAGACCTAGTTGCAGTCTTAAAGGGATTCTTTCATTGAAATGCTATTTTTTTGTCCCTTAAGAAAGGCTATTCTTCTCCTACCTTTAGATGTCTTCTCCGTGCCGCCGTTCGTAAGAAATCCCGGTTTTCTTCAGTATGCAAATGAGTTCTCTTGCAGCACTGGAGGCGGTCCCCAGTGCTCAAACAGCACTGGGGGCATCCCCAATGCTGCGAGAGAAATCTCCATTGCCTCCTCCATCTTCTTCTGGAACGGCCTCTCTCTCCGCGTCTTCTGGTGCTGGGTTCAACCTTCTATGCATGCACAGTTGGCTCTGCCATATCGGGCCTCTGCCATCCATCAAGATATTCCAATGGTTTTGGAGAATTTCAAAGATATCTCTATGTATGATCATCATACGTAGCAATAATTCTACACATATAAGGGTCATTTCCATATCCTCTGGGGATAGGAAGTTCACCTCTATCCCTATCAGATGCATGAGTGAGTGACGTTTTAATAAATCATGATAAGAGAGATCTAGATTGTGTGTTAAGCTCCTCAGGGGTGGAACAGTTCCTCCAAATTCTGTGGTATCCCATGTTTTAACGCCAGTGGCTTCTCCAGTGCAACAAGTTATTTGTGGCGGTGTTTTTCAGAAGAGGGTTGAGGAGAATTCCCCATGAACATTTTTCCACAATTTTACATCAAGGAAAGCAATGGGATGTTCATTGATCTCATATGTAAGTCCTAGGCCAACATAGTTCTAATTTAAAGCAGTCACAAAGTCAATAAATTGATTTTTAGAACCTGACCACATAATAAGAATATCAATATAACGGTATTGGGAAACAGTATTGGATCCATACTGTCTATTCAGAGGGAAAGACAAACTGGTTATGAATTTTTGGTAATCTATAGAGCGTAGCATACTGAAATGTAGGGGAATCAGTGAAAACAGATGCCCCTCGAGTAGAAAATGGGCGTGAAAAATGGATGTTTTGTGTCTCGGACGTGTGCATCAAGCCTTTGGTCTTACTCACTTGACTATGCCCATATCAGCCTGTTCAAGTCCACATGAGGGATTCACATGGCAATGAATAACAGCCATGGAACACAGCCATCACATGGCCATTATAGAGCCCATGTACTGTATGTCAATGGTTGTATTCACACCCATCGTATTTCTGTGAAAAGCCCTGCAGGATATGTTTTTGGGTTTTTTTTGCTTCGTTCCACCACGTGGGGCCTTAGCCTAACATGCTGTGCACCACATTTATAAAGGTTTTTAGAAACCTTTAGGATTTTTAAAATTTGAGGGTAAACTAAGCCAAATAATAATAGAAGGTGTAAAGTTAGACTAGACCTTCTTAGAATATCATAGATTTATCAAATAACACCAGACACTTTGATAAATGTGTTCAATGTGTCCTCAAAATGGGCGTGTGACGGATATTGCAAGCATGTCTGTCACACAGCTGTTTTAGGGCTTACTCACACAACCATGAAGACCAGACATGTGGTGGCCGTTTCAGCAATGTCTGCCACACATCCATTTTGAGAACGCATTGAACTCAATGTGTCTATTCACATGTTTATGTCACATTTGTTTGACAGCCATCAAAAAACTTAACATGCATCTTTTTTTCCGTAAAAATGGACATAGATTGGGGCATGTGAATAGTCCCATTGAAATGCACGGATTCTATAATGGCCATGTGCCGGTCATTTTAGCAACTACCATTTGAATAATGGCTGTCCTTGCACTTGCATGAACACAGAAGGTCTTAGGATAGCCTTACACATTAGACATCCATTATAGGATTGTACGAACAATTATGGGATCATTTGTACGGAAATGTGAAAAGCAGATCAACTTATTCTGTATTTTTTATGTCTCAGGATTTGTGAAAAACAGCACTCATTCATTGATATGATGCATAAGCATCAGTTAAAAAAAATGGATGTGCTTCCATTGTGCTGTATTTCAATTTTGTTGTCTGATTGAATACATTGCAGACACCACACATACTTAATGTTCAGATATGTGAATAAGGGCTTACAGTTAATATATTTGTCTTATAATGCAGGTACGGAAGCATGTGGGAGATCTGTATGAAGATCTGCGAGATGGACATAACCTGATCTCTTTATTAGAAGTACTTTCTGGAGATACCCTGGTAAGTCTTTTTTATTATTATTATTGTTATTTATTTATTTTTATGATTTTAATTGTTATTTCATTTAATCGCAAAATACTGCAGTATGATTATGCTGCATAATATGCTTCCAATTTGTTGTGTTCGTCATTAATTGTCCTCAAGTGAAAATGAATGTTTTTGGTTCTAGGCTTCAGGAACATAGTTACCAACTAACACACAAAAATGTTAGGGTAAACTCACAGGGCCCAGAGGTATAGCTTCAAATTCTAGCACCCACCATGCAAAATGAGCAACACATTCCCCTTGTTAGTGTTGTATTTTTTTTTTTTTTTTTTTTACAGTAAACCCCCTCAGGCACCATGACAGTGAACGCAACTGTTAAAAAGCTGCAATGCCATTAAGGCAACGTAGGCATAATGTAACATTCTTCACTAATTGACTTCCGTTGTCAAAGGTGGTAGTCCACTGTATGCTGCATTTGTTAACTTTCTTATACTTTCTTATGCCACGCCAATAGCGGGAAAAAGGACAATGCTTGCCCACCATCTGGTAAATTAAGTCCTGTGGATACATTTCATGCTTAAATTGGGAGCATTTCCCATGATTTACACCAAACATTAGGTCTGACACAGTGTACAAGAGCCTAAGAGGAAAAGCATGATAAACTGGAAACACACACGCAGTTTTTGTAACATTTTTGTTACAGTTTCAGGCCGGGGTTCCACGTAGCGTAAACACTGTGATTTTGCCATGGTGGAAACACTGCAGCAAAAATCGCAGCATTTTACACTTTCTACAAATTGGGTAGGATTCTGGATAATCCCATTCACGTATTGCACAAAAATATCCGCAATAGACATGCTGCAATTTCCAAAACTGTTGCGGTTTTGGAAATCGCTGCATTTGAATTACACCTATACTGGCAGTTTACCTATAAGTATAATGGAAGCAGAAAGTCCACAGAGGGAACCAGTGTAGTTTTTTCCGTAGTGCTTTTCTGCTGTGGCTCTATGTCGGCTTTTACTGATTTTATGATTTCTAATGTTAGATTAGCCCTGGTATCTGAAATATTCTATTCTGAGATTAAGGCTGAGGCCCCACGTTGCAGAAACTCCACATTTTTTTGTTGCAGTTTTTTGAGCCAAAGGCAGGAGTGGATTTAAAGGGATTCTATCATTAAAACAACATTTTTTTCTCGATAACATGTAGGAATAGTCTTAAGAAAGATTATTCTTCTCCTACCTTTAGATGTCTTCTCTGTGCCGCCGTTCGGTAGAAATCCCAGTTTTCTTCAGTATGCAAATGAGTTCTCTCACAGCACTGGGGGTGGTCCCCAGCGCTCAAACAGTACTGGGGGCGTCCCCAGTGCTGCGAGAGAACTCATTTGCATGCAGATGAAAACCGGGATTTCTACCAAACAGCGCCACAGAGAAGACATCTAAAGGTAGGAGAAGAATAACCTTTCTTAAGGCTATTTCTACGTGTGATCGACAAAAAATTTGATTTTAATGATAGAATCCCTTTAATTTGGCCTTATACATACTCTTATATTGTGTTTTTCAAGTCTTAAATGGGCCACTAACTTTTCAACAAACTTTGCATAAATCAATAGTGCAAGAAAATATAGTAAACTCTAATATATCTTATTACTGAAGAATGCTTTTTTCTCCACTCATTTGGTTCTATTCCTCTTCCCCACTTACTCCTAAACTGACATTTACTTTGAAATCTCTCCTAAATCCGTCTAGGGGACAGATACAGGCCGCAGATGTATCAGATTATAAAGTCCATGAACAGGGTTTGGGGGAATGAGCAGGAGCTGAATGAGAGAGAATAGAAGCGCAGGTAGAGGTTATCCTTAAATGATCTTGTTGAAACTTTTGAGTGAGATGCTGAGAGCTAGGGATCACAGTCTCCTTTATTTTGTGTGTAGTGTATGGGGAAAGACCGTATCAGTTAGTCTCCCCGCACCAAAAAAGCCCTGCGGGTAAAAAAAAAGGGGTGGCAATGCATCACGGTTTTTCCCATAGTGCTCTGCACAAAAAGTTCTCAAAGTTTTCCTCTGCAGACTTTCTGCTTCAGTTATACCTATGTTATACCTATAGGGAAACCGCCAGCGTTTCCATAGGTATAATTAACATTCTCTGGTTTCCAAAACAGCAATGGTTTTGAAATCACCGCATGTCTACAGCACGTATTTTACCGCAAAGTGGGTTTGAGATTTGCTAAAATCCCATCCACTTTGCTGTGACTGTAAAACACCACGTTTTTACCACGCTGGTTACGCCACGGGCAAGCCGTCTACGCCACGTGGGATCCCGGCCTCATGGAGCACTGAAAATTTGAACATAGAGGGAGTACTATTGAATTACAGGGTGTTTTTTGAAAGGTTAGGTATATTTTAAAGCAAAGCCTATGAAAAACATCACACTCTGAGTATTTTGCTCTTTGAAAGAAAGTTGCTGACAGTAAACAAAATTCAGTGTATGTAGTGTGGTGAAGGTAGCTGAGTAGCAGCAATGGTGCAGACCCAACCAGTGTGAGACAGGGACACAAAATCTGTAGCAAACAGGTTTATTTAGAAAAAACAGCAAAATAATTAAACTTTAGCTTCAGGTACAAAATAAGAAAAAATAAAATACAGACTTAACTTCAGCCAAAAGAATGTCAATCAAAACCCTGCACTAACTAGACATTAAAAGAGTATTCAGGCAATTTTTTTTTTTAAATGTCCGTTAGTGCTATTAATGGGTTTTTAAATGCACCCATATACTTTACCTGGGTTTTGAGTGATTCTTGGGTGTCTGTGGCAGCAGCTGATATTTCCTGCTTTTGTTTACATCTTTCAGCTTCCTACTAACTTCCTCACTAACCCCTCTCACCGTACTCCCTCCTTCTTCACTCTCCCCCATACCACTCCTCCCTGTCTCTCTAGCTATCTCACCCTTCCCTACCTACTCATATTATATACTTACTCTCCACGCTTCTTCCTGTGAGACGACCCCTCCTCCTCCTGTACTGATTCAGTCTTCTCCAGCGATGATTTACCTCTACTACTTATGTGTGGATACCCTGTAGAGGTGAATGACGGGCAGTGGCTCACACAGTGGTGAAGAGCACGCACCCCGACAAATCATTACAGAGGGAGGAGCCGTCTTGCCAGAAGAAGCCTGGGTGGTAAGTATAATGAGGTGGATGGGAGGGAGTAGTAGTGATGATCTGTTTCTGGAAATGGGGAAACGGATCGTCACCGGATAGTCAGAAAATGTCCTGGGGCGGTCACATGATATGGGTAACTAACCATTTTTGATAAATTATGTTATTTAGAAAGTAGAAGAGGGGAGGGTGTTTAGACTAGAGTAGGGATTACTAGTTATCCTAGACAATCCCTTAAAAGTACTTAAAAAGCTAATTGAGAAGGTATAACGTGCCCAAAATCAAAAGAAAATTATAGGTGAGTAATCTATAAGGGATGTTTAAAATATAAACATTATTAATTAAGTAATTCATAAAAGACACTAAAAGGATAGAGTGTCAGACACTGACAAAAATTGGGCTAACCAAGCCCAACCCAAAACTGAGTGAGTACAAATCACTCAGCTAAAAAATAATGACTAACATGCCAAGGTTATGTTATTTCCCCTCTAAATTATGGCAGATAGTCATTCACCCACTAATGAAGGCAAATTTCCTCAGGACCGTATAGCCTATACCTCAGGACTGTAACTCCATTGTCTATTAAGTATATCTTGTTTCTACAGCGGAGAGCTAAATAACTGTGGTAATTATAGCTTCAGTAAGGCAGATAGCTGTGTTGATGATAACAACTTCTGTACTCAACACTGAAAGCCTCCCTCCAATGAAGGTAAGTAGCTGTCTAAAAAACTGCAACCACTATACTAGGTCCCTCTGCCACAGCTGACTATACACCTATCTCCAGCTGATATAGGAGTAAAGCCTTCAAGAGATCGGTAAGATAACTAGCTTGACGCGTTTCAGTATACTGGCTATAACCTAATGCCAGCATACATTTTCAGAGGCATAAGTAGCTAACTGGGAGGTGGTATGACCACTTTTGATGTTTATAGGAATAGTGTCAGTACAGTCATCTGTGGCTGAGGGACCTAGTATAGTGGTTGCAATTTTTTAGACAGCTACTTACCAGTGGCGTAACTACCGCCATAGCAGCAGAGGCAGCTGCCACAGGGCCCGGGACATTAGGGGCCCGTTGACAGCTGCTACTGCTGCATTTTTTTAAATTTTTTTTTTAATAGGCTGTGACGGACCCAATTTACTTACCGATCCTGGCTGGCCCGGGATTGGTAAGTGACACCGCGGGCCCCACAAAGACTATTATTATACTCGGGGGGTCTTTGCAGACCCCAGAGTATAATGATCGGAGGCCCGGGAGAGGTAAGAAACATAAAAAAACACTGTTACTTACCTCTCTACGATCCGGGCAGGCTTCGGCCTAGTTGTCTGACGTCCCATGACCCCGGCCTGTGTCCCGGGTCATGTGACGTCCGACGTCATTGAAGAAGAACAACAGGGGAGGCCGACAGCGTAGATGCCGGGGGACAGGTAAACAACAGTAGTTTTTTATGTTTTTATTCCCCCGGGTCTCCGATTATTATACTCTGGGGTCTGAAAAGACTCCAGAGTATAATAATTATTTATGAGTGTCCACAGTGGGGCATAATACTGTGTGCAGGGGCCACTGAGGGACATAATACTGTGTGCAGGGGCCACTAAGGGACATAATACTGTGTGCAGGGGACACTGAGGGACATAATACTGTGTGCAGGGGCCACTAAGGGACATAATACTGTGTGCAGGGGACACTGAGGGACATAATACTGTGTGCAGGGGACACTAAGGGACATAATACTGTGTGCAGGGACCATTAAGGGACATAATAGAGCACGCAGGAATGTGGAGGAGGGGGTCGGTCGAGGCCTTTGGCGTCGGGAGGGGGGCATGTCAAAAGTTCGCCACGGGGCCCCGCCATTCCTAGTTACGCCACTGCTACTTACCTTCATTAGAGGGAGGCATTCGGTATTGAGTACAGAAGTTGTTATCATCAACACAGCTATCTGCCTTACTGAAGCTATAATTACCATAGTTATTTAGCTCTCCACTGTAGAAACAAGATATACTTAATAAACAGTGGAGTTACAGTCCTGAGGTATGGGCTATATGGTCCTGAGGAAATTTGCCTTTATTAGTGGGTGAATGACTATCTGCCATAATTTAGAGCGGAAATAACATAACCCTTTGGGATGTTAGTTATTATTTTTTAGCTGAGTGATTTGTACTCACTCAGTTTTGAGTTTGGTTAGCCCAATTTTTGTCAGTGTCTGACACGCTATCCTTTTAGTGTCTTTTATGAATTACTTAATTAATAAAGTTTATATTTTAAACGTCCCTTATAGATTACTCACCTATAATTTTCTTTGGTCTTAAAAGTACTAACTGTACGAGTGGCTTACTACCAACTACACAAGTAAACAAAAATAGCGCAATACAGTCTCACCAGATTCTGTGTGTCACTACAGACCCAGGCACCTTCTCTTGCTCCTAAGATCTGCCCTAAAGTGCAGGCTCTGCAGCCCTTTATGGCCCAGTAACGAGCCCAGGACCCACACCTTGGTTCACGCCTACTCAAGACATGCCCTGGTCCACACATATGTCAGAAACCTGAGGCTGATATATGGGTACTCCAACACTCTGCCTTACACCTTCTCACAATAGACTTTATAGTGATTTGTTCCAAACTTTGAATACACATCTACTCACACTGTCCCCCCATCAAAAAAAAACAAAAAAAACATACGAACAAAAAACAAAGCCCTGCCCTGCATGTGACTTCAGGTTAAATATAGCAGATATATTCTTATTGTGGTTAGACATTTTGAATAGAAACAGCCATTCACAGGTTTGCAGGTCTTCACAAAAATTCTGCTATATTTACTCAACCATGGTTTTCTGCTGCAGAAATGAATTTCACTTCTACCATGTGTAACCATGCCCATAAGCCATGTGCATGGGGCCTTTAATATGGTGCAAGGGGTCCCCACAACTCCTTAGGTACTCCACGTGCTGCTCTATGATGTCTGCACATGGTACCATATCACAGTAATATTCTCCTCTCATAGAATATCATATTGTGGAATTTCAGAAGACAAAAATTGCTATTTTACATTCCCAACAAAGTGAGTGAGATTTTATTTAATCTCATCCTCTCATGGCAAAAAACACAACATTTTCAAAAACATAATTTTACCTGCAAGAATGCTGTGTATCCTTAAAGATTGTGGAGGCAGAAAGGGAAAACACAGTGAAAATGTAATTGAAAATAAGAGTCTTGCTGTTTTTTTTGTTTTGTTTTTTATTCCTGCATTTCCGCTGCTTTGTTCCCACAGCATTCATAGTTGCGTTTTGCCACATGTGGCCTAAGGCTAAGGCCCTACATTGTGAACTACAGCTAAAAAACGCATTAGAAACGCATTGCATTTTGTTTTGCAGTGTTTTTCATTGCTTTATTCTTCTGTGTTTTTTTTTCCCTTATTAAATCTATAGGGAAAATGCAAACATTTCCTCAGGTAAAATTAACATACTGTGTTTTCCAAAAACACAGCTTTTCTGCAGAATTTTTTTCCTCCACAATGTGGAGGAAAAACACATTTTTTTTCTGCTGCGTTTCCACAGCAGCCAATAACTCTGCGTTTCTACGACATGGGGCTTTAGATTTAGCATAGTAATGTTCTGGTGGACCACGCCACAATTTTCCTTTTCAAGTAGATTCAAAAGACTGGGTCCAACATGGCTCCTGTTATGGATGTGATGCTCATGGTTATGCATTGCCACCTAAACTGCTAAGTCAATGCTCATATCTGTGTTGGAGACTGTCGCAGTGTGCATCAAAAATCTTTGGACAATAAAGTAATGCATGTCCGACATTTTTTCTCAGTTTTAAAGATCGGACATACTACAGATCCCATTATAGTTAATTCGATCCATCGACCTCTGTATGTGATCGCTGTTGTAGCGGTACGCTTATCCGATATTTTGGTCCTCAAATGGAACAGAACAATGGAAAGGCCAACATTAGTGTGAACCTAGCTTAAAAAGAGTGGTTATCTGTAACTCGCATATTTACATGTGTATGGTGTAGGTACATTTATTGCAAATATCAAAATACATTCCATTTATCGTATAAGTATTTGCTTCTGTATCTTCCTAGTTGCAGTTGCTTCTAACCCTTTGTATAGTTGGCCCAGTTTCATTACTGTTTTATGTTGTGATCATGACTTCCTTTGCCTTGTATGCCTCCTCTTCATTATGTTCTTTTCATACTCTTCTCTTCATTTGTGGTCTGTCTTGTGTCTTTGCTGTGCCTTCTTTCTCTATCTGTTGTATTCATTAGCCGAGGGAACGAGATTTTTTGAAGACCTTACGGTTGGTGAGTCCCTCAGAAGCATGCGAGTTTGATCAGCATGAGGAGGTGGATGATGAGGATAAGGGGGTAGGTGTGACCCCCATAACACTACTAATTTCTCTTTAGGTTTGCAGTGTCACAATTTTGCCGAGAAATAAGTTTACTTGTTACTAAATAATTGTGCAGCTAACCATGCCTTAAGATTTCTATTATTTAAGGGTTATTCTTGCTATTTCTAGTTCCCCCACCTCCAGAATAGGGAGTTACTTGCAGTGTTCCCTTTTACCCCGTAGGGAATGGAGTGGCTGCTTGTGTATGAGTGACCACACTATTCACTTCTGTGGACTGCTGAAGATAGCTGAGCACTATATGCAGCAATCTTCCCATAGGAAATGAATGGTACAGTAGCTGCTCCATTCAGATGGAGAATGGGACCCCTGTTTTTGTTAACAGTGGGGTTCCCAGAGGTCAGACCCACATCAGTCAGCAAGTTTCCCCCTAGTCTTTGGATACAGGGTGACTTGAAATAACCACAATATCTCTTTAAGGCTAAGACCGCATGTTGCGGAAAAGCTGCTTTTTTGTTGCAGATTTTGCTGAGGTTTTTTGAGCAGAAGTGGATTTGACAGAAGGAAAAAAGTACAAGCGCTGCCTTTATATTTCCTATAACGTTTCAGGCCTTTTTTATGTCTTTGACTCAAAAACCGCAGCAAAGTCTACAATCAAAAAAGCATCTGTTCTGCAACATAGGGCCTCAGCCTAGAGAGGACATGTGAGCTATGTCAGTAAATATTATTATTCCTTGTGTATAACTATGCTACAGCAGCCATTCTGAGGACTCTACATTGTGCCATTCCTGTATGAAGAAACTGACAGCTGGTCACCAACATAATACTGTATTCCCATTTCCAGAAGTAATAAAATAATTGCTCAGGGAATAATGGGGGAAGGTATTCACTGAAAAAGACACCTAGTATCCTTCAAAAGTGTTTAGACTGTATAGTTATAGTTGAATAAAGAGTTTTCCCCATGAACCAAACTGTGTATAGGTGATAGATGATGATAAATGTGTAACTGGTGGTGGTGGTGGTGGTGGTGGTGGTGGTGGTGGGGTCTGCCTTGGAAATGATCCTGAGAACAAATAGCTTCATTCACTTCTATGGGACTAACAGTGATTGGAGCAGTGACCAAACATGTAGGTTAGGACTCCTTCACTCAACTGTACAGTTCACAGCATCACTCAACTGACCAACATTTGCGGATCCACAGTTGTGGATCAAAGTATGGACACATGCATTTCTATGGGCCCAGACACACGGACGCATTATTTGCGTTCGTTTGTCCGTGCGTTATACATGAACTGCAAATTATGAAGCATTATGAAGGGGATAGTACAAGTTTTTTTGCAGATCCATGATTGGAGATGACATGCGGACATATTTTTTTGCAGATTGCTGATCAGTGTTTGTGGACTCTAAACTACTAACTCCTACAGTTGTGTGAATGAGACCTGATATTCACAGAAGGGACTGATCCCCAGCAATCTGATCCCCAACTTTTAGACACTTACCTGTAGATAGTTTAGTTAGTTAGCATTTAATAGATAGTAGTTTACTTTATGGGAAAACTTTTAATCCTTTGACCTCTACTTGAAATATTAAAAACTTTTCAAATAGACCCCTAGTTAAAAATTAAAATTAAAAAGTAAAAAAAATTCTGTTTTGTTTAGAGTGGTTAAATATCCCTGTCCAATGATCAACCAACCAAGGTTAACCATTAGGATCTTCTTTTCCAATGGGGGCTGTTTACGGAAGCCATATAAGGCTACTTAAAAAAAAATCTTCCTGCGGGGAGTGTTATTAATGCGTCATATGCATGCTTGTGTACTGTTTTATTATAATGTAAGTAAAGAATTTTAAAAAAAAGTTATGGTTTTAACATGTTCACCTTCCTAAAGAGGTACTAGCTGTGCCGAGTACTGCATATTTCTGGAATTTGCTATTTCATGAGCTATAAGTGCAATTTCAAGGCAGATTAAAGTATTTTCTTACCACTTTGATATGAGTCTTAGGCCAGGGCCCCCACGTTGCATATATGTCACGGCAAAAAACTGCAGCATTTTACAGTCCCTGGAAATCCCCCGCCCCACCCCTTTGCAGAAAAATATATGCAGTGAAAATGCTGTGGATTTCCAAAATTATTGCGGTTTTGGAAATCACAGCATGTGTATAATACCTTCAGAAACGCTGGCAGGTTCCCTGCAGGTAAAATGAAGCAGAAAGACCACAGGGAAAACCTTTGTGGACTTTCTGTGAAAGCATTGTGTGAAAAAATGGGATGCGTTTCCACCTTGTTTTTTTCCGCAGCTCTTTTTTGCTGTAGCCTACTTGTGGGACTTTAGGTTACCTGTCATCCTTCGGAATATGTAATTTGGACGTTTAATTTACCCAACTCAAAGATAAATATGAATGTCAGGGTCAGTCCTGGGTGCAAGTTTATTTTAATGGAAAAAGAGGGTAAACTGTAGTCAGACCCTCCTGCTGGTAGGACCAAAGGATCAGGTTTATTGAAATCCAGCATGCCTGATTGACCTCTCCATTTGGGTGACAATTATTAGCGCCATATACATCAGAAGACAATTAGTATGTGTATTACCAGCTGAACACTTCGTATTATTATGTTGTAGGAACCCTTCAATTGGTTGTCCAGTTCTTTTTTTTTTTTTTTTTTTTTTATTGAAAATCTATCCTCAGTATGGGCCATAAATAAAAGATCAGTGTGGTCAGACATCTGAGACCCTAGCTATTAGAAGAGGTGTGCACTGTCATCCTTCATTGTTTACATTGCACATCTTTTTTTTTTCATAGTGACCGTGTGATATAATTACAGCCCTCTCTCATTCACTTCTCTAGGGTGAGCCTGTAATTTCAGGGCATGGCCATTACGAAATAAAGGAATGAAGGATAGATAATCAATACAAAAAAAAACAGCTAGCCTACATGAACTTGTAAGTCAGATTTCCTAAATACATGGATTTATTTTAAAGGGAGTGTATCATTAAACAATTACTTTTTGAAGTAATGGAATGTTGGAATAGCCTTTAAAAAGACTATTCTACTCCTACCTTCCATTCTCTTCTCTGCCGTTTCTGTAAAAATCCGGTTTTGGTTTGGGCAGAACCAACTGTGCATACTCGATCCACCATTTTGCAGTGGTCTTTTACACGAGCATACTGTGCCTGTGGACTGAGCATGCGGAGTTGGCTCTGCCTGAACCTGAAGTGACAGAGCCGTCTGCGCATGTGCAGGATTTCAAACCTGTATAGCACAGCATCAGATGCCTACGTAAGGCAGAAGATCAGGAGAAGATGCAGAGGGGTGTAAAGAGAAAGAACTAAGGTGAGAGGTGATGACACGGGTGTACTTGGAGTACAGGCGGAACACCCCCTGTGGTGCCTGAGCATAATTTGCATATCACAAGAACCGTATTTTTTACCAGAGTGGCAGGGAGCAGAAGATAATGGAAGATAGGAGTGGAATAGCCTTTTTAACGGCTATTCCAACATGCCATTACTTCAAAAAGGGACTTTCTAATGATAGACTCCCTTTAATTCTATAGACGAGAATATCAAAACAGTCACTATCCTAAAATCAATCGGCATTGCATACAATTCACCGGTATATATAATAATTCTAAATATGGCCATAAACATTAGATTAACATTGTCCAAACCCACTGATTTTGGTGGAGCCAGCGAACTATCTATTATGTTAAGGTGTCCCAACTGACAGCTATTGAAGGTACATCACACCTTGAAAAGTTCTTCAGGAGGAATAAAAATACTTGAATTAACTTTTTAAACTTCATTCCACAGTCCTTTGTTCATTTCTTTAAAATGGTCCCCAGTCTCCCCCAACCCCTCTTCTCTTGGATAGTTAACCCTTAAGTACTATCATGGAGTCTATCATACACCACTACCATACACATATCATTATGATAGACAACATGATAGTATTTAAGGGTTAAGAGCAGGTGGAATTTCATAAACTACCAAAGCATAGTGTGCATAGCATATTGCCTATTGTTCAGAAATGAAAGGAGGATAGAAAGGTCAAAAAGAGCTCCAGGTAGTTTAACTGTGCTTTATGCATAAATTATCAATTTTTTTTTATTGACACTGAGCCTAAGGTCCCACGTAGTGTTTCTGCAGTGTTTATCAAAGAAAGTCCACAGAGTCTCTGCCTCTATTATACATACACGTAAAATGCCAGCGTTTTTCGTAGGTATAATTGACATTCTGCTATTTGCAAAAATACAATCATTTTGGAAATCACTGCATCTACTTTGCAGCTAATATAAAACACAGCATTTTTTTCCTGCAGCATTTCCGCTGCTGCCAAAACACTGCGTGCGTGCAACATGGGTCCCAGGCCTGTGTGTCAGTTTAATATTTCAATATCAGTTGTTAAGTCTGTATGTTAGTGAAGCAGACTGTTAAACAAGGAAGAGGAAATATAAAATAAAACGCTGATTTAAAGAGGACCTTTCCTTAATTTCAGCACAATCATGTCTTCTGTCAGGTGGGCGGTCTTAGTCTTTCTGTTCCAACCCAGGAACTGCCCAAATGACAACAGAGACATGATCACTGGGGAATGGTATGGGCTAGAGAAAAAATTCTAACTGTGCCACAATCATTAGAGCAGCGACTATTGAAGGATGCAAAGTGTTGGAGATGGTGGTTTTGGTAAATGCTACTCTTTAAAATAATAGATGCTACTTTTTAGGTCCAGTTCACGTCTGTGTTTGGTCCATTCCGTTCCCCTATCCGCATGAAATATGTTGAGAGAAAAGTCCTCCGCATTTTTCATGTACAAACTGAGCGGAAACCACACGGACCCCATTATAGTCTATGGGGTCTCCGGATTTCGTTAGGTAACTGCAGATTTGAACCAGGCCTAAGAATTATTTCAGTGTGTTCTGATTATAATGATCTTAAAAGTGTTCAACCTAACTCCTACTGTAGTCTATCACAGCACAAGTTTGCTGGTAACCCTACAGAGTTACCCTGAGACTCATGCTGTCATTAGGCCTTATGTGGTTTTCATAGAATGGCTGTACCCAAAGTTCACACTGAGTTTTTTGGTCAGGTTTTTGAGGCCGTATCTGCCTCAAAATCCTGACCAAAAAGACGGCTCCCATTGAAATCAATGGGAGCCGGTCAGTTCTTTTTTCTGGGAGTTGTTTGTTCCAGCTCCCGGAAAAAAGAAGTGACATACTCATTCTTTCAGGCAGATTCGCCTCGCTATTCAACCTGAAGACACTCCCGACTAGGCCCATTCATTGGGCCTAATCCGTAGCGGAGTGCGTGGCTGGATGCTGGTGCAGTGCATCGGCATTCAGTCGCGGCCTCCGCCTCAGGTTCCGGACCAAAAAACCCCATGTTAACTTACACTAAAGTCTGAGATGGTGTAGTATTGTGCAATACAGGCAGCAAACACTTCTGAGCACATTGGTGGTAAAGATCCTGTGGCTGTGACCCCTGATGCTTTTTCTCAGACTGTGAGATAATCTGGATATTGCTAGTATTGTAGATGTAAACTAAATAAAATACATATTTTCAGGTTTGCCATTTTAGAAGATTTCTCAATACTATTCCATTAAATCAGATTATTCACAGTCAAATAGCTTGTTTTTCCCTGCATCCCACTCCCCAGCTCTGTGTATCAGCAATTTGCTTTCACCAACCTTTTCTTTTACCCTCTCTGTCTGTCTGTATATATTTCTCTCTGCATAAATAGAGCGTGTATTACTGATTGGCATGTTGATTTTCTCAAGTTCTTGTTGGTTTTGCAAGTTATGCGGGAGGTGTGGAAAAACCAGTCACCTTCTCATGTTACTCAATTTCATTTGGACCTGTAAAGGATGAGATAAAAGGTTGTATTACACTGCTTATGTGTTGGGTGTGAACAAAACGTCACTTTCATAGATCACGCAAGTGGAATTCACTGAATATTTGGCCTTCACTTTCATAGATTGCACAAGCAGAATTTATCAAACATTTGGCTTGCATGACTGTGTTCTTTGATGTAACTCTGCCCTCTTGTGGTAGAGGCTGTGAAGTTATATTTTACCATATTGGCTATTATGAAATTACTTTAACCCATTAAAGACCTGCTTATTTTGTGCCTTAAAGGTCTGACATTTGTTTTAAGTTTTTCATCTTTGCAAAAGCTAAAAGGAATTCATTTGACAATTCAGCTGTAGCATTCATTATTGTGGTTAAATAACATGATTATTTTATTGCTCACATTACTATGGACTTGGAGATCATGTGTACTTTTTTTCACAAAAAATAAACCAGGTTTAATGGCTTAAAGATTGCGGTTTTTTTAATCATTTTAACTTTTTTAAATGTTTTACACTTTAAAGTCCATTCACACGGAGGAAAATGGTGAGGAATTTGGTATGGAATTTCGATACTGAAAACAAGGCCTCCCATTGACTTCAATGGGAAGCTTTTTTTTCAGCGCCGAATCTGACGCGGATTCCACACACAAATTCCTCACCATTTTCTTCCGTGTGAATTGACCTTAACACATTTTTTGTACTTTACTTCTACTATTGCTTTTCTTCTTTATTTCCCTCCAAACTGTTAAAAGGGTTATCCATTTATTTATTTATTTGAAATTGGTGGCCTGTCCTTGAGGTGAAAGCCCCATGTGGTGTCCCAGAGCAAAAAAAGCATTGCGAGAAGAACCTTGACGCTAATGCATCGCGGTTCTTCTCGCAGTACTTTTCACAGAAAGTTTGCAGAGTTTTGCTCTGCAGTCTTATTTTGCTTCAGTTATACCTATAGTAAACCACTGGCGTTTCCATAGCTATAATTGACTTGCTGCAATTTCAAAGAATCATGACAGTTTTGGAATTTTAACGCAAAGTGGGGATGGGAATCACTAGAATCCCATCCACTTTGCTGTGATTGTAAAACTCTGCATTTTTGTCTGCGGCCTTTCCACCATGTGGGATCCCCCATTTTACATTGGAGGAGCCTGACTGTCAGCTGATCGCACAGGTCAGGACTCCCAGCATTATTTATATGCTGAGAGCTGCAGTTCTCACATGCCGTCTTCTTCAAGGCTATTATGAGCATTACAGTGCACGGCACACTTTTCTATAACTGATGACCTATTTTAAGGATAAGCCATACAGTTTTTAAAAAGTGGATAGCTCCTTTAAAAATGTGACGGGTTTCTTCTATATATGTCCTAATTTTTAGATGATAATGCACAATGACATCTTTTGCATTGTTAATAAAACATGATGTCACTATAGATTTTTTCTGCATGGGACAATGTCACCTTGAGACTAATAATAATCTCGGCAGTAGTAATCACTAGAGATGAGCGAACACTAAAATGTTCGAGGTTCGAAATTCGATTCGAACAGCCGCTCACTGTTCGAGTGTTCGAATGGGTTTCGAACCCCATTATAGTCTATGGGGAACATAAACTCGTTAAGGGGGAAACCCAAATTCGTGTCTGGAGGGTCACCAAGTCCACTATGACACCCCAGGAAATGATACCAACACCCTGGAATGACACTGGGACAGCAGGGGAAGCATGTCTGGGGGCATAAAAGTCACTTTATTTCATGGAAATCCCTGTCAGTTTGCGATTTTCGCAAGCTAACTTTTCCCCATAGAAATGCATTGGCCAGTGCTGATTGGCCAGAGTACGGAACTCGACCAATCAGCGCTGGCTCTGCTGGAGGAGGCGGAGTCTAAGATAGCTCCACACCAGTCTCCATTCAGGTCCGACCTTAGACTCCGCCTCCTCCGGCAGAGCCAGCGCTGATTGGCCGAAGGCTGGCCAATGCATTCCTATGCGAATGCAGACTTAGCAGTGCTGAGTCAGTTTTGCTCAACTACACATCTGATGCACACTCGGCACTGCTACATCAGATGTAGCAATCTGATGTAGCAGAGCCGAGGGTGCACTAGAACCCCTGTGCAAACTCAGTTCACGCTAATAGAATGCATTGGCCAGCGCTGATTGGCCAATGCATTCTATTAGCCCGATGAAGTAGAGCTGAATGTGTGTGCTAAGCACACACATTCAGCACTGCTTCATCAAGCCAATACAATGCATTAGCCAGTGCTGATTGGCCAGAGTACGGAATTCGGCCAATCAGCGCTGGCCAATGCATTCTATTAGCCCGATGAAGTAGAGCTGAATGTGTGTGCTAAGCACACACATTCAGCACTGCTTCATCAAGCCAATACAATGCATTAGCCAGTGCTGATTGGCCAGAGTACGGAATTCGGCCAATCAGCGCTGGCTCTGCTGGAGGAGGCGGAGTCTAAGATCGCTCCACACCAGTCTCCATTCAGGTCCGACCTTAGACTCCGCCTCCTCCGGCAGAGCCAGCGCTGATTGGCCGAAGGCTGGCCAATGCATTCCTATGCGAATGCAGACTTAGCAGTGCTGAGTCAGTTTTGCTCAACTACACATCTGATGCACACTCGGCACTGCTACATCAGATGTAGCAATCTGATGTAGCAGAGCCGAGGGTGCACTAGAACCCCTGTGCAAACTCAGTTCACGCTAATAGAATGCATTGGCCAGCGCTGATTGGCCAATGCATTCTATTAGCCCGATGAAGTAGAGCTGAATGTGTGTGCTAAGCACACACATTCAGCACTGCTTCATCAAGCCAATACAATGCATTAGCCAGTGCTGATTGGCCAGAGTACGGAATTCGGCCAATCAGCGCTGGCTCTGCTGGAGGAGGCGGAGTCTAAGGTCGGACCTGAATGGAGACTGGTGTGGAGCGATCTTAGACTCCGCCTCCTCCAGCAGAGCCAGCGCTGATTGGCCGAATTCCGTACTCTGGCCAATCAGCACTGGCTAATGCATTGTATTGGCTTGATGAAGCAGTGCTGAATGTGTGTGCTTAGCACACACATTCAGCTCTACTTCATCGGGCTAATAGAATGCATTGGCCAGCGCTGATTGGCCGAATTCCGTACTCTGGCCAATCAGCACTGGCTAATGCATTGTATTGGCTTGATGAAGCAGTGCTGAATGTGTGTGCTTAGCACACACATTCAGCTCTACTTCATCGGGCTAATAGAATGCATTGGCCAATCAGCGCTGGCCAATGCATTCTATTAGCGTGAACTGAGTTTGCACAGGGGTTCTAGTGCACCCTCGGCTCTGCTACATCAGATTGCTACATCTGATGTAGCAGTGCCGAGTGTGCATCAGATGTGTAGTTGAGCAAAACTGACTCAGCACTGCTAAGTCTGCATTCGCATAGGAATGCATTGGCCAGCCTTCGGCCAATCAGCGCTGGCTCTGCCGGAGGAGGCGGAGTCTAAGGTCGGACCTGAATGGAGACTGGTGTGGAGCGATCTTAGACTCCGCCTCCTCCAGCAGAGCCAGCGCTGATTGGCCGAATTCCGTACTCTGGCCAATCAGCACTGGCTAATGCATTGTATTGGCGTGATGAAGCAGTGCTGAATGTGTGTGCTTAGCACACACATTCAGCTCTACTTCATCGGGCTAATAGAATGCATTGGCCAGCGCTGATTGGCCGAATTCCGTACTCTGGCCAATCAGTGCTGGCCAATGCATTCTATTAGCTTGATGAAGCAGAGTGTGCACAAGGGTTCAAGCGCACCCTCGGCTCTGATGTAGCAGAGCCGAGGCTGCACAAGGGTTCAAGCGCACCCTCGGCTCTGATGTAGGAGAGCCGAGGGTGCACTTGAACCCTTGTGCAGCCTCGGCTCTGCTACATCAGAGCCGAGGGTGCGCTTGAACCCTTGTGCACACTCTGCTTCATCAAGCTAATAGAATGCATTGGCCAGCGCTGATTGGCCAATGTATTCTATTAGCCTGATGAAGTAGAGCTGAATGTGTGTGCTAAGCACACACATTCAGCTCTACTTCATCGGGCTAATAGAATGCATTGGCCAGCGCTGATTGGCCGAATTCCGTACTCTGGCCAATCAGTGCTGGCCAATGCATTCTATTAGCTTGATGAAGCAGAGTGTGCACAAGGGTTCAAGCGCACCCTCGGCTCTGATGTAGCAGAGCCGAGGCTGCACAAGGGTTCAAGCGCACCCTCGGCTCTGATGTAGGAGAGCCGAGGGTGCACTTGAACCCTTGTGCAGCCTCGGCTCTGCTACATCAGAGCCGAGGGTGCGCTTGAACCCTTGTGCACACTCTGCTTCATCAAGCTAATAGAATGCATTGGCCAGCGCTGATTGGCCAATGTATTCTATTAGCCTGATGAAGTAGAGCTGAATGTGTGTGCTAAGCACACACATTCAGCTCTACTTCATCGGGCTAATAGAATGCATTGGCCAGCGCTGATTGGCCAGAGTACGGAACTCGACCAATCAGCGCTGGCTCTGCTGGAGGAGGCGGAGTCTAAGATCGCTCCACACCAGTCTCCATTCAGGTCCGACCTTAGACTCCGCCTCCTCCAGCAGAGCCAGCGCTGATTGGCCGAATTCCGTACTCTGGCCAATCAGCACTGGCTAATGCATTGTATTGGCGTGATGAAGCAGTGCTGAATGTGTGTGCTTAGCACACACATTCAGCTCTACTTCATCGGGCTAATAGAATGCATTGGCCAATCAGCGCTGGCCAATGCATTCTATTAGCGTGAACTGAGTTTGCACAGGGGTTCTAGTGCACCCTCGGCTCTGCTACATCAGATTGCTACATCTGATGTAGCAGTGCCGAGTGTGCATCAGATGTGTAGTTGAGCAAAACTGACTCAGCACTGCTAAGTCTCTGCATTCGCATAGGAATGCATTGGCCAGCCTTCGGCCAATCAGCGCTGGCTCTGCCGAAGGAGGCGGAGTCTAAGGTCGGACCTGAATGGAGACTGGTGTGGAGCGATCTTAGACTCCGCCTCCTCCAGCAGAGCCAGCGCTGATTGGTCGAGTTCCGTACTCTGGCCAATCAGCGCTGGCCAATGCATTCTATTAGCCCGATGAAGTAGAGCTGAATGTGTGTGCTTAGCACACACATTCAGCTCTACTTCATCAGGCTAATAGAATACATTGGCCAATCAGCGCTGGCCAATGCATTCTATTAGCTTGATGAAGCAGAGTGTGCACAAGGGTTCAAGCGCACCCTCGGCTCTGATGTAGCAGAGCTGAGGGTGCACAAGGGTTCAAGTGCACCCTCGGCTCTCCTACATCAGAGCCGAGGGTGCGCTTGAACCCTTGTGCACACTCTGCTTCATCAAGCTAATAGAATGCATTGGCCAGCACTGATTGGCCAGAGTACGGAATTCGGCCAATCAGCGCTGGCCAATGCATCCCTATGGGAAAAAGTTTATCTCACAAAAATCACAATTACACACCCGATAGAGCCCCAAAAAGTTATTTTTAATAACATTCCCCCCTAAATAAAGGTTATCCCTAGCTATCCCTGCCTGTACAGCTATCCCTGTCTCATAGTCACAAAGTTCACATTCTCATATGACCCGGATTTGAAATCCACTATTCGTCTAAAATGGAGGTCACCTGATTTCGGCAGCCAATGACTTTTTCCAATTTTTTTCAATGCCCCCAGTGTCGTAGTTCCTGTCCCACCTCCCCTGCGCTGTTATTGGTGCAAAAAAGGCGCCAGGGAAGGTGGGAGGGGAATCGAATTTTGGCGCACTTTACCACGTGGTGTTCGATTCGATTCGAACATGGCGAACACCCTGATATCCGATCGAACATGTGTTCGATAGAACACTGTTCGCTCATCTCTAGTAATCACAAGTGTTCATCTGTTCATCTATTGTACCATGTTTTTCTACGCAGTAGTAAGCAGCACAACCCACATTCAGCATCCTTCTTGTAAAGACATAACGCATATGACACTCCTACCCCTATCCTTATGAAATAAAAAATTTGCAGCATCTTTTATCTTAACTGTGTTCTGTTAGACCTAGAAATGATTCTATAAACTGACAGCTGGATATTACCATGTCAAAGGGTTGTATACATACAGTCTGGCACTGTCAGGACTGACCAAACCTTATCTGTGTAGGTACAGTACAGTTCTGAAAACCCAACCTTCATCCTATAACTCATACTGAGTAGACATGACACTCCAACCCTCAACCTGCAGTCTTTCAGTACAAATACTTTTCATGCTCTGACCTCATACTACATTCTTTCTGTATCCAGATGCTGGGATCCATGCATGATTTATTTCTTATATTAACGTGGAAGAAAACAGTGACTAGACTATATATTGTAGTGGTCATATTAGTGGTTGTCACCCTTGCATCTAACAATGGTCACTGGTTTACCTTCATGTTAATAGATATACATGATATGTATGCTTGGGCTTTTTTGTCTGTTGTAGCAGTTTATGGCTGCGGTACACTCACAACTCTAAGTATTATGTTAATGCCAGAAATACAGCTGTCCTGTGTATTGTATGTCACAATATTTACCCAAGTAACATGTTTCTGGACAGATTTCCAGAGTGGTCTAGTAGTTGAGATACATTATGGGAGTTTTGTTGAGTCCTCACCAGGAGAGATGAGGGTCATTGGTAATTGTCATTACCTGATAACATATTGGTGGAGTTATAAAGTAAAATATGTCTAACCTTTATTACCACTGTTATTTCTAAGGGTTTTTTGACACTAAGTATAACTTCCTACAGGCTCAGTGTTTTGAAGTAAACTGAACAATATACATTTCATATGCTCAAAGTTGTTCTAGTTCAACTACTTCTAGTTGTTATTGTCGCTCAATGATGTGCCGTCCGGTCCTGCACCACATCACATGACAATGGCTGCCAATGTGGGGCAAAGTGGCATGTGATTATGTGGTAATGACAACAAGGAGGTGGAGAATGTAATGGCAAACAAAGGTGAACAGAGCTGAAATGTAAGGGTCAGTATATTATAAAGTTCTTTTCTTTAATATTGGGAGTTGCAGGAAGCCATTCTTGTCAGTTTGAAAGCCCTTAAAGTAAAATGACAGTGGTAGAATGTAATATAGATCAACGTATGTTACAGTCTTTTTCTGTTTCCTATTTTTAGCCTCGAGAAAAAGGCCGAATGCGCTTTCACAGACTACAGAATGTACAAATTGCACTTGATTATTTAAAGAAGCGTCAGGTAAGGAATTTCACATACCTTTGTTTTAAATCATTCTGTTTTTTAGCAATAGTAACTTTGTGGTTTAGTATTTAGTTTGTGTTTTGGGTCTTTTGTTTTAAAGGGAACCAACTGGGTGGTTATTCCACCAACAACTGAAAATTAGAAAATATTCGAGGATTTAAGTACACTTAAAATTTAAAATTTTAAGTGTACTTAAATCCTCGAATATTTTCTAATTTTTGGCTAATTATTTTCAGTACACGTACCTCTAATTCACTTACTGTTTTTCCACCAACAACTGGCCACAACATGTGTAGGGTAAAGGAATTCACTTTACTTGGTGCCCTCTGTAATCTTTCTGTTGAGTCAAAGTGAAATTACAAATGGTTTAAAGCATAAAAAGTCATAGGTAAATTACCCTAGGGCTGGGTTCACACTAGCGCCCTGTCTCCGCTCCGAAATTCCGTTTCCCATCACACTTTAAAATTTGGAGAGAAAAGTCCGCATTTTACCGTCCTTTTTGGGTGGAAACACAGTGTACCCCATTAGACATCATTATGGTCTAATAAAAGGTAACTGCTTTTTTTCATTCCCAAGTGGACACCATGAACGGAAACCAGGGGTGCAACCATGGCTTTCTGCCGCCTGAAGTGGACGTCAGAAGGCCGCCCCCCCCCCAGGAGGGGCGGGGCCGAGCGGAGGGGGCTGGGCGGGCCTAGTGGAGGGGGCGGGGACGAGCGGAGCGATCGTGTTTAGCAGGCAGAGAGCAAGCAGGGAGAGGACTTGCTCTCTGCCTGAGCGTGAGGGGCGGCTTCCCCAATCCACCGCTCAGTGACGGTGACCCTAAGTCAGTCCAGGACAGCTTGTCCTGGACTGGCTTAGGTCAGCAAAAATGCCACCCTCTCCGTTGCCCTGGCATAGCCCTTCAGGTCGCCTCATGGGAGGTGCGGCACTGATGGAAACCTAAACACAGGTGTGAACCTAGCGTTAAGTAGTCACAGGTAGTAGGGAGCAGCTTCAGGCAAGTCAGGCCATACCCAAATCTATGCTTAACATCTCCCTCATTGACATCTCCCTCCCTCCTCACTCCCTGATGTCACAAAGTTTATTCCAGTTATGCCCAGTAGGCATGATCAGAAAGCTGAAAGTGAGCAGGCTGGTATCTTACATAGTGTCAGTACTGAACTGCACTAACAGTAGTGACAATTAAAAAGTATACAAGTAATTATCCCAAAATATTGGACCTAAAAATCACATGGTGTTATAAGGTTGAGATTTGTGGTTACCCTTGTTTCCTTATAGGACCTGAACCTAGTTGGTGAATCCTGCAGAATAACATTGGCTTCATGTTTGTATAATGTCCCTGTGTTCTAAATGTGAAAAAAAAATACAAGACACAAGACACAATGTGTAGGGTGATTTTGTAAATGCTGAGTGGAAAATGTTTTTCTGTAAAGAAACCAATACATTTGTATTTCATCCTTTTCATTCTGCTGCATTACATTGTAGGTGAAACTAGTGAATATAAGAAATGATGACATAACAGATGGGAATCCCAAATTGACTTTGGGCTTGATATGGACCATCATTCTGCACTTTCAGGTACGATTTTATTATTACAGTTGTACTTTTATTTAAAACAGAAGTTGCATGCTTTCTAAAGAATCGTAACATGTAACATTGTAACAAATGTATTAATATTGTCTGTAATGTAGAAAGCCTAGAAGTAGATTAGCATTGACAAATGTATCATAGCGTCTCTTACTGGATGATGAATTTGGTGCATCATTAGGCAATTTAACCTAACTTTATGCCATCTGTACATCTATATACAGCATATGTGATAGAAATCTGACTCAATTTGAACCATAGTTGTGGTTTATATTACCGTATTATTATTTAGTTTATTTTAGTAAATCTGCCCAATATGGTATTTATTATTTTTTACATATGTATTTTAAGTAGTGACTGAAATAATATTCTTTCTGCTTATTCACCAATGGTTGCTTTAAAGAGGACCTGTCATCCTACAGATATATCTATTTTAGTAAATACTTGCATTGTTAAAGGGGTTGTGGAAGACTTTAAAAACAAAAAAAGTTAAAAAAAAGTTCAACCCCTGTTCCAAGAGATATAAAATACTCAAGTAATTAAATATTTTTATTATTAATGTTTAAAGTGGTATTCTGACTTTTTTTTTCCTTACCCACACCTTTACTTCCAGTTGCAGCAGGTACATTTTTCTGTATACAGGTCTCCTTGGCTGATGTCACGAGTAATATTCCGTTTGTGCTAGGTAAATGCTGCAGCCTAACCCAGGCCTTAGTAGTGACCTCTTCATAAGTAACACATGGCTGCAGTGGTCACCTGGCACATACAGCGAAGGGACTTGTAAACTGAAGAGCAGACCTGCTGCCACTGAATCATAGCTCCAGGAAGAAGTGAGAAAAGTTTCCTTTTTATGTTTATTCTTTAGCAACCCTATTAAATATTAAAAAAAGAGTCAGCCAACTCTCTTTAATGCATTCATATCTGCTCTAGACAGCTCCCAACTACCCTCACTCATTGTTTTCTGTAGTTTGTAGAGTGACAACTAGATGGCAACAGCAACATTTTCATGTCTCTCGCACTGCAATTCAGTTGTAATTTACATTATAGTAAAATAAGACAGTAAGGCCCTGCTCATATCTGCATTGTGGCATATATTTATAACTTGAAAGACATCAGTGGTGCCCGAATGTACCCATTGACTTAGGTGTTATTTTCCCACAAATGTCTGCAGAATCTGTGGCAAATATTACTGAAGGAGAATACCAACTCATAATGTGAATAAAGCCTTCAACAGCTAAATAAATGTCAGCATGCAGATTCTGCTAAATACTGCTAAAATGTTAGACATACAGTAATGTACATTATATAGCCATTAAATCGGCCATGTGTGTATGAAATGTAAAAAAGCACGAAAGAAAGACAGTGATCATATGTTTTCTGGTGTTTTTTTCTACACTTACATAAATGGTCACTAGGTAATCAATAGCTTTGCATAAATTAATAAGTGATTTAGGGCTAGTTCACACGTGGGCAAAGGGGCGGATTTTGACAGTGGAATTCGCTTCAAAAACCGCCCTTTAACATGGTGGTCTATGTAGACCGCTAGCTTTTTTTTTCCTCCTAGCGGTTTATCACCGCTAGTGGAAAACAGAAGCGACATGACCTTTCTTCAGGTAGAAAACGCCTGAAGAAATGCATATAAGTGAATGGGAGGCGAAAACCGTGCGGTAAAAAACCGCGCGGTTTTTTGCACACAAAACCGCGCGTTTATTTGCAAAAAAACACGCGGTTTTCGCCCGCGGTTTCTATAGCACATATAGGGAAAAAAAAAACCTAGCGAAAACCGCGTCAAAAACCGCACAGAATGCAAATAACCGCGTCGAAAATACTCCCCGCGGTTTTTAACCTCGCACAAATAAGCTAGGCGGTTTTCACGTGTGAACTAGCCCTTAGGCTATCTTCACATTTGTGTCAGACTCCGCCACAATGCCCACCTGAAATCAGCTAAAGAATTACACAATGGATTCCCGACAGATCCTATTGTAGTCAATGGGGTCTATTAGGCTTCGTATGTAACTGCTATTTTAGTGGTCCACCAGTCCGTTGTTCTGATCCTCTGACACTAGTGTGAACCTGGCATAGACCTAGGTCAGGGGATAATAACACTCCTTAGGGAATGGGCACGTTTACAGGCGTATGGAGACTTACAAGCCATTTTTGCTCAACTGTGGGATTATGGGAAATATATCTGGGAAAAAATATCTGTTTTCCAGGATGTAATTAGGAAAACAGTGCCTATAGTCTCTCACCCAGCCAAACTAGTATCCCTATGCTGTGCTGATGAGATCCAACAGATCGATATAGCGCTGTCCAACAGCTGGGAATTTGTTCTTTTTGGAATAGAAATACTAGTTTGGCAATAATCCCTGCATCATTATTAGGCATCGTTATTATATTGAAAAAAGTCATGCATGATGTTAAGGGGGCTGTCCTAAAAGGCAGTTTATAGAGGCACTGTTTTCCTAATTACATCCTGGAAAACAGATTTGCATATATTTCACTGAACACACACACACATATATGAAGATCGAGTTTTTGGGCCATTTTGTGGGAAAAGGTTGGACGATACAAATGCCTGCCGGCGTAAAATTTTGGCTGTGTGGAAATGGGGAACTTTCCCTATATAGTGATAACAGACCAATAGGATCCCCTTTGGGACAAAGGTGGACCCAAAAAACTGCTCTTGACCTGTGAGCTCCAAATAAAAATGCTTTATTGAAGACAGATTTTTGACACACACGACGCTTGTTCAAGTGTTTCGGGGTTGCTGCCTCCAAATGTGAGCGGCCCCAGTAGATAGGGCATTCCTGAAAGAAAGGGTGTTTAATACCACTATTTCACCAAGGCAGACTTTTTAATTATGGCAAACATTTACTAGAAGCTAGACTTACGCTAGGTTCACACCTGTGCTCAGGTTTCCATTCTTTGGGTCAGCTTGGGGACCCAAAAAACAGAAACCCAATCTGCTTAAAAAGTGATTACATAGACTATACTGAGGGCCACCAGTTTCCATCCAAAAAATGCAGAAGAAAGCACTGCTTGCATGACTTCACTCCACAGTTTTCAAACAGATTCGAAGACTCCCTGAACTGAGAATGGACACAGGTGTGAACCTAGTCTTATGCCCAGTTCACACATGCTGATGTGTTCCATCTGTAAGGGTCTGCATGAGGACCCCTACGGACGGAACACAAACTCAACTGCAAGCGCTGTGCAGTTCAAGCGCACGGGCCCCATAGACTATGGAGTCTGTGCGCTTGAACTGCACAGCGCTTGCAGTTGCGCTTGTGTTCCGTCCGTAGGGGTCCTCATGCAGACCCTTACGGACGGAACATATCAGCATATTTGAACCAAGCCTTAGGCAGTCTGTAAATTCTCCTAATTCATCACAGTGGCTAGATGAGAAATCTGTTGCATCTTTACATTGTCTAGTCTAAGTTTTTCCACCTTCTAGTTGGCTTACTTTGGGTCATAATATACTTGTTTTGTTGCATTTAAGTCATGCTCTTTGTGTGAAGCTATTCCCTTATTTCAAGCACGCTGGACGATTTGGTCTAGAACTAAATGCCAGATAATGGTGCATTTTTTGTCAAGATTGAGATGTAAAAACAATAGTAAATAGTCTGATCACTAATGCAATGCGCTCCAATGCTAATGCATTGCATAATACAGGAATATGTATGACAGGCTGCATAAAGCAGCTTGTCATACAAATAAACGCCAGACAAGCCTGGGAGCCTTCAGAAGGTTCCCAGCATTCATAGCAATGGAACGCCAGCCCCGGATCTTGCTCCAGGTGCCAGTGATCCAGTGACCCAAAATGGCTCCACTAGGAAAATGACGCCTCGGTCAGCTTTGACCGAGGCATCAGGGGCCTTAATGTGGGCACTGAACGAAGGCATTAGAATATGATAGGCTCCTGGCTGTCATTGCAACGGAACACCGGCCCCTCAGATCTCATTCCAGGTGCCAGTGATCCAATACAAAATGGTGCAGCTGGGAAAATGGCTCCATGGCCGGCTTTGACTGAGATGCCAGCGGCCTTAATGTGGGCACTCTATAATATAGCTATAGTGGCCATATTTAAATACCCGACATCTGCTGTACTATTATGGTGGATGTCAGAAAGGGATTAATGTACAGTATTAGAGTTGAGTTTCTGTTGGGTGCCTAGAGCTCCCAGAAACAGCTCCTATTTATTTCAGTGATAAGTAACTTATAGGGGCAGATAAATTAATAGATACGCACCAGAATTCTGGCGTAGTTTGCACACAAAAAACTGGTGCATATGCTTTACACCTCATTTATATAGACACTTTCTCACAGTTTATGTGCCTTGTCCGACATATGGGTGAGGCTGGTTAAAAACGGAATGTAGTTTAATATACTGTGAGCCAGAAAATGCATTACCATTTCAGAAATTGCACCAATATTTCAGCTATTGTGCCAAATTTGTGCTCCAAAATTCTGTCTTAAGCTAATAATTCAGTCTAAAAGTATGCCATTAAACACTTTGGAAAATCTACTGCAGTTTAAGACTTTAACCGGTTAAGGACCGCTGGCCGTAAAATTACGGCCAGTGATCCTGGTACCTAAAGACCGGCCGATTGTAAAAATACAGCCGGTCTTTAGACTCCATTTTAGAGGGGATCGCGCGTCCCCCCGGCGACAGTCCCGCCCCCACTACCGGCGCGGGACTTGGTGAACATGCCGGGGACTGATCTGATTGGTCCCCGGTCATGTGATCGCTGTGACAGCAAGTCACAGCGATCCGTTCTATTTACAGTAGTGACGGCTGCTTCTAAGTCTCCTCCTTCTCCTCTTCTTCTTACACTTAGTTTCTTTTGTGAGGAGAAGAGAAGAAGAAGCGATATCTTAGAGCAGCAGCTGTCACAAAGCACTATACTTTGTTTCCACTGCCCAAAAACCCATCGATCACCCCATCCACTGCCCAAAAACCCCTAATTCCCACCCCATATCACCTTATACATAGATCATATATATATATATAAAAAAATAAATATATATATATATCTCTGTATATCAGATCTAGATAGGGAGATATATCTATATATATATACCCGCCATATAGGTATATATATATATATATATATCTGTCCCCTGTATAGCGCTAACATATTCTGCGGCGCTTTACAGCCACTGTGCCAGAGGGCTCGCAGTAATCAGCTCTCTAGCTAAATACATATATATATATCTACCGTATAAAATATATATATATATATATATATATATATATATATATATATATATATACCCGCCATATAGGTATATATATATATCTGTCCCCTGTATAGCGCTAACATATTCTGTGGCGCTTTACAGACATTGTCAGCCAAAGTGTCAAAGAGGGCTCGCAGTAATCAGCTCTCTAGCTAAATACATATATATATATATCTACCGTATAAAATATAGATATATATATATATATATATATATATATATATATATATATATACCCGCCATATAGGTATATATATATATCTGTCCCCTGTATAGTGCTAACATATTCTGTGGCGCTTTACAGACATTGTCAGCCAAAGTGTCAAAGAGGGCTCGCAGTAATCAGCTCTCTAGCTAAATACATATATATATATCTACCGTATAAAATATAGATATATATATATATATATATATATATATATATATATATATATATACCCGCCATATAGGTATATATATATATCTGTCCCCTGTATAGCGCTAACATATTCTGTGGCGCTTTACAGACATTGTCAGCCAAAGTGTCAAAGAGGGCTCGCAGTAATCAGCTCTCTAGCTAAATACATATATATATATCTACCGTATAAAATATATATATATATATATATATATATATATATATATATATATATATATATATACCCACCATATAGGTATATATATATATATATCTGTCCCCTGTATAGCGATTATGGCGAGGAGGTTTTATACTAGTGAGGAGGCATACGCCATTCTTTGGTCAGATGCATCAGATGCGTCTGACACTGAAACATTTGCAGACAATGAAAATGACAATATAAGTGTCAATTCCGATGTGTCTTCAGGGGACGTTCTCCCTGATGACATTGACTCTTCAGATGGTGAAGGTGCAGGAACTAGCAGTGCGGCAGCACACAGTGACACTTTCCCACTAATTGATGTGCGTTCCCTCCAGTGGGCACCTGCTCCATCTTTTGCCCCTAGAGTCCACCCATTTACTGCATCTCCTGGCATAACAGTGGATGATTCCCAGTTTACCCACATGAATTATTTTAGTTTATTCATAAGCGACGACCTCCTCAATGAAATTGTCCTTCAAACGAATTTATATGCCACCCAGTACATAACCCAAAAACCTTCCTCTGCCCATGCCAAAGATTGGACACCCACAGATCTAGTGGAAATGAAAAAATTTTGGGGCCTCACCCTAAATATGGGTATTGTAAAAAAGCCCTCAATCAGATCATATTGGTCAAAAAGTCCCGCACAGTCAACCCCAATATATTCGGCAGTCATGTCCAGGCTTCGCTATGAGCGAATAATGAGGTTCCTTCACTTCAGTGATAATTCACAGGCCCCCCCAAGTAATGATCCAAACCGTGATCGGTTATTCAAACTGAGACCCCTCATAAATTATTTGAACCACTCCTTTTTACAACATTACACCCCAGAGCAAAACGTCAGTGTGGACGAATCCCTCCTTAGTTTTCACGGCAGACTGAGCTTTCGCCAATATCTCCCTTCCAAACGGGCAAGATATGGCATAAAGCTATATAAGCTTTGCGAAAGCAGTTCTGGCTACACCGCCGCCTTCAGAATATATGAGGGACGAGATAAAAAAATTAATTCCCCAGGATGCCCCCCAAATTTTCCCATCAGTAGTAAAATAGTGGTGGAGATAATGCAGCCCCTGCTACACAAAGGGTACCACTTGTATTGTGACAACTTCTATTCAGGTGTGGCCCTATTTAGACACTTGCATTGTGCAAGCACAGGAGCATGTGGAACCATGCGCAAAAACCGAATTGGTTTTCCGCAGCAGCTAGTGGGGAAGGGCATACAAAAGGGGGAGTCCTGTTCTTATTCTTGTGAGGAGCTGTTGGCGGTGAAATACAGAGATAGGAGAGATGTATATGTGTTGAGCACAATACACCCCACAGGAACAGTGGCAGTGAGGGAAAGAGGGGCCACAGCAGACAAGCATAAGCCAATAAGTGTGTCCGAGTATAACAAACACATGGGGGGTGGATTTAAGTGATCAAATCTTACAGCCCTATTTGATAAAAAGGAAAATCAAAACCTGGTACAAAAAAGTGGCCGTCTACCTAATACAAATTGGAATTCACAATGCCTTTTTACTTTATAAAAAGAAGGGAGGCACCGACAAATATCTGGATTTCCAGGAAAAAATAATTCACAACCTCCTTTTTGACCCTCAGGACCCCATAGAGAACCCCCAGTCTGAAAATGTCAAACGACTAACTGAAAGGCATTTTATCAGTCTAATTCCCTCCACAACAACACGAGCTAACGTGCAAAAAAAATGCCGTGTCTGCGCCAAAAATGGGCGACGCAGAGATACCCGTTACTTTTGTCCCTCATGCCCCTCACAACCAGGCCTGTGTATTTCTTGTTTTGAGAGATACCACACTGTTGTTCATTATTAGAGCTCTTCCCCAGAAAATATTCCACTTCTAATTTTGTGGTTGCCACCAAGCCCCATTTTTTGCATAAACCTGCAAATTCCTATTGTTATAAACTCTAAATTCCCTAAATTATACCCCTAGATGAATACATTGGGGAACAAAAATACTAATTACATTTTTTGCATCTTTTTCAACATTTCACAAAAAATCTGGATACTCTAAGAAGATGCTAAAGCACTTATTGAATACCTGCAAACTATTCTAGCAAAATCTGGCCTACAAAATCCAATTAGCGCTCCATCCGTTCTGAGAGCGACCGTGTGCCCGTACATTCGGGTACCAGCACATATGGGGTATTGTCACGTTCGGGAGAAATTGGGTAACAAAATGTGGGGTGCAATTTCTCCTTTAACCCCTTTTGGAAATGCAAAATTTGGGGTAAAGCAACATTTTATAGCAAAAAATGTCATTTTCCCATTTGCTGGGCCAATTCTGTGAAACAACTGTAGGGTCAAAGTGCTCAATATACCCCTTGATAAATTCCTTGAAGGGTCTAGTTTCCAAAATGGGGTGATATTTTGGGGGTTTCCACTGTTTTGACACTTTGGGGGCTCTGCAAAAGGGACATGATGCCTGCAAACTATTCTAGCAAAATCTGGCCTACAAAATCCAATTAGCGCTCCATCCGTTCGTACATTAGATTACCAGCACATATGGGGTATTGTCACGTTCGGGATGAATTGGGTAACAAAATGTGGGGTGCAATTTCTCCTTTAACCCCTTGTGGAAATGCAAAATTTGGGGTTAAAACAACATTTTATAGCAAAAAATGTCATTTTCCAATTTGCTGGGCCAATTCTGTGAAACTCCTGTAGGGTCAAAGTGCTCACTATACCCCTTGATAAATTCCTTGAGGGGTCTAGTTTCCAAAATGGGGTCATTTTTGGGGGGTTTCCACTGTTCTGGCACTTCAAGGGCTCTCCAAATGCAACATGGTGCCTGAAAGATATTCCAGCTAAATTTGCCCGCCAAAATCCCAACAGCGCTCTTTCTGCTCTGGACCTTACAGTGTACCCATACATCACTTTACAGCCACATGTGGGGCATTTCTGTAGTTGGGGGAAAATGCGTAACAAATTGTGGGGTGCATTTTCTCCTTTAACCCCTTGTGGAAATGCAAAATTTTGGGTTAAAGCAACATTTTATAGCAAAAAATGTAATTTTCCAATTTGCTGGGCCAATTCTGTGAAACTCCTGTAGGGTCAAAGTGCTCACTATACCCCTTGATAAATTCCTTGAAGGGTCTAGTTTCCAAAATGGGGTCACATTTTGGGGGTTTCCACTATTTTGGCACCTTGGGAGCTCTGCAAATGGGACATGGTGCCTGCAAACTATTTTATCAAAATCTGGCCTACAAAATCCAATTAGCGCTCCATCTGTTCTGAGAGCGACCGTGTGCCCGTACATTAGGGTAACAGCACATATGTGGTATTGTCGTGTTCGGGAGAAATTGTGTAACAAAATATGGGGTGCAGTTTCTCCTTTAACCCCTTGTAAAGATGAAAAATTTGGGGCTACAGTAACATTTTATTACGAAAAAAGTAATTTTTCATTTTCACGTCTCAATGGTAAAAAAATCTGTGAGACACCTGTAGGGTCAAAGAGCTCACTATACCCCTTGATAAATTCCTTGAAGGGTCTAGTTTCCAAAATGGGGTCACATTTTGGGGGTTTCCACTATTTTGGTACCTTGGGAGCTCTGCAAATGGGACATGGTGCCTGCAAACTATTTTATCAAAATCTGGCCTACAAAATCCAATTAGCGCTCCATCTGTTCTGAGAGCGACCGTGTGCCCGTACATTAGGGTAACAGCACATATGTGGTATTGTCGTGTTCGGGAGAAATTGTGTAACAAAATATGGGGTGCAGTTTCTCCTTTAACCCCTTGTAAAGATGAAAAATTTGGGGCTACAGTAACATTTTATTACGAAAAAAGTAATTTTTCATTTTCACGTCTCAATGGTAAAAAAATCTGTGAGACACCTGTAGGGTCAAAGAGCTCACTATACCCCTTGATAAATTCCTTGAAGGGTCTAGTTTCCAAAATGGGGTCACATTTTGGGGGTTTCCACTATTTTGGCACCTTGGGAGCTCTGCAAATGGGACATGGTGCCTGCAAACTATTTTATCAAAATCTGGCCTACAAAATCCAATTAGCGCTCCATCTGTTCTGAGAGCGACCGTGTGCCCGTACATTAGGGTAACAGCACATATGTGGTATTGTCGTGTTCGGGAGAAATTGTGTAACAAAATATGGGGTGCAGTTTCTCCTTTAACCCCTTGTAAAGATGAAAAATTTGGGGCTACAGTAACATTTTATTACGAAAAAAGTAATTTTTCATTTTCACGTCTCAATGGTAAAAAAATCTGTGAGACACCTGTAGGGTCAAAGAGCTCACTATACCCCTTGATAAATTCCTTGAAGGGTCTAGTTTCCAAAATGGGGTCACATTTTGGGGGTTTCCACTATTTTGGCACCTTGGGAGCTCTGCAAATGGGACATGGTGCCTGCAAACTATTTTATCAAAATCTGGCCTACAAAATCCAATTAGCGCTCCATCTGTTCTGAGAGCGACCGTGTGCCCGTACATTAGGGTAACAGCACATATGTGGTATTGTCGTGTTCGGGAGAAATTGTGTAACAAAATATGGGGTGCAGTTTCTCCTTTAACCCCTTGTAAAGATGAAAAATTTAGGGCTACAGTAACATTTTATTACAAAAAAAGTAATTTTTCATTTTCACGTCTCAATGGTAAAAAAATCTGTGAGACACCTGTAGGGTCAAAGAGCTCACTATACCCCTTGATAAATTCCTTGAAGGGTCTAGTTTCCAAAATGGGGTCACATTTTGGGGGTTTCCACTATTTTGGCACCTTGGGAGCTCTGCAAATGGGACATGGTGCCTGCAAACTATTTTATCAAAATCTGGTCTACAAAATCCAATTAGCGCTCCATCCGTTCTGAGAGCGACCGTGTGCCCGTACATTAGGGTAACAGCACATATGTGGTATTGTCGTGTTCGGGAGAAATTGTGCAACAAAATGTGGGGTGCATTTCCACTTTTAACCCTTAGTAAATGTGTAAATTCTAGGGCTAAATGAATATATTAGTGATAGAAATTGAAAAATGTAAATTTGACCTCCATTTTGTTTTAATTGCTGTGAAATGCTGAAAGGGTTAAAAAACTTTCTACCTGCTGTTTTGGATTCTTTCAGGAGTGCAGTTTTTAGAATGGGGTGACTTATGGGGGGTTTTATTACAGAGGCCTTTCAAGTTCCCTTCTGAACTGAACTGGTCCCTTGAAAATTGTGTTTTGGAAATATTCTTGAAAATTTGGAAAATTACTGCTTGACTTGTAAGCCTTATAATATCTGAAAAAATTTAAAGAGTGATTAAAATTTGATTGCAACATAAATGAAAGACATGGTTAATTAGATTTATGAAAAAATTTGGTTGGTATGACTCTCTATTTGGAAGACTTGCAATTTCAAAGTTTGAAAACTGCATTTTTTTCGAAATTTTCGCCAAATTTCATATTTTTTAATAATCAAAGACATAACATACCGACCAAAATTTACTATTGACATGAAGTACAATGTGTTACGAAAAAACAATTTCAGAATCACTTGTCTATGTTAAAGCGTCTCAAAGTTATTGCCATTTAAAGTGACACATGTCAGTTTTGAAAAAAAAGGCCTGGTCTTTAACATACTTTTGGGCCTGGTCCTTAACCGGTTAAGATTTAGTCTATCTACCCCATTATGAGAAGAATAGCCACATATGGTTACGCCAAGCTGGGCATTAGCAGTTAGCTGTGGGTGACCATTAGATGAAGTTCATACCCATCGATCTACAGCTAATGCAACAAAGGTTCTGGAGAATGCCACACCTTTTCAGTAGACGCTGAACGCTGCACAGCACATTGAATCAGTATTCTATGAATGTAAGTCCATAGCTGCAGCATTTATTTACGATGAGATCACCCTCTGGAGCAGGGCTTGGTCCTGCGAGATCATGCATGCTCCTTGGCATCGCTAAGTTATTTCCATAATGACAAACAACTAGCCGAACGTTGCTTCCAGCAAGAAATGGTACCATGTGTGGTTGTCTTTTTAGAAGAACTCATAGCTTTAGGACTGTGCTGTGCATGGAAGTCAGTAAATTATAGAAAAAGGATTATACTGATGACCTAACTTCTTATACAATTTTATATTTACTAGCAGTTGTAAAAATGAAGTATTAAAGAGCATTAGAATATCTGTAATGCAAGCCAGCCCTACACTATTGCGATTGTACAATAATGGCAGGTACTTTATGCCAGGAAGTGTTGACGTATACACCAGTGTGACCATACATTTATGATGGATGAACATAGACGAAAAAGGGCTCCAGTGACTCCAATTGATTTAAAAGTGCAGTCAAGTGAATGTATTTAATGCAACTGTTTACCAAAACAGTTGGGCATTGTGACATCACAGTGGGGTATTTGATATAGCATTGGAACTCAGTGACATCACAATGGGGCATTGTGTAATCTCAGTGGAACTAAGTGATATCACAGTAGGGCATTGTCACATCACAAAGCAACGCAGTGACATCACATTGGGACATTGTGACATTACAATGCAATTCTGTGACAACACAGTTGTACATTGTGACATAGTATAAAAGCAGACGAGAAGTTTTTTTTTTTTTTTAACAATTTATGGTATAAGGGTATATTATAATGCAAATACAGTATACAGTCATGGTATGGTATTCATCATAAGGGAACAATACTATACTGGAACTATTCATGTCTGATATTTTAACATAAAAACGTGTTATGAATATTTCTTTCCTTCTCTTTTCTTCCAATTGTTTCCTTTTAAGGAATACAGAGCTCTGCATGTTTCATTGTTCTCTTCTTTTCATTTTTGCCTTGGGAACAAAACATTATAATACGTGCATAGACAGTCGTTTAGTCATGGGAATAACCTGAAAAAATGTTCAGTTAATTCCATTCCTACATTTATAGGAAATATAAGAATGGGAAGTGGAATCCTTTATATTAAGCATGTTTTTGCAAATAAAGGGTTTATTATACAGTAAATAAAGATCACAGAAACAACCACTGAAAATAAATTAATTTGACAAAATGACATTTGGCACAGGGAATTATGGCCATCAGATTCAAGCTTTCATTTTTTAGTTGCTTGTTTTAAAACGAGATCTGTAACCTGATTGGTTATTCTGGGCACAAGTACGAAAGCCCGATTCACTTCTGTGTTGGGTATTCTGTTTGGGGAGTCCGCTTGGGGACCCCCACCCCCCGAATGGAATACCAAATGCATTGACAAGAGGTGAGCAATGAAAGCACATGGACCCCATAGACTATAATGGTGTCCATGTGTTTTCCGCACGGTGTCCACACGAGTCATGCGGAGAGGAAAGTAGTTCTTGAAATACTTTCCTCTCCCCATAACTTGTGCGAACAGCATGTGGAAAACACACAGACCCCATTATAGTCTATGGGGTTTCTGTGCTTTCATAAGCTTTCAATGCTTTTCAATGTGTTCGGTATTCTGTTTGGGGGTCCCCAAGTAGACTCCCTAAACAGAATACTGAACGCAGATGTGAACCAGGCCTAAGAGTATGCACTGTATATTAGATAGCATAAGCACATGTATTGTTTGTTTTTAATTTAAAAGTTTTTATTGAATAAAATACAAATACAGTTTAAGGAGTTTTCATGGAACATACTGAGCAATCTGTTCTATGACTGTAAGTCTTCAGAAATAATGTCCTATCAGTGTTTTTTTTTTTTGCAGCTAATACTCAAATTATATTGGAAAGACATTTTGTATATGTCTGCCAGTCAGGGGGCATGTACAAGAAGATGTAGTTTGCCCCTACCCTATCCATTGCTGATAATGTTCTGTCATCCTGCCAGTACTAACAATATTTGCAAATCAATTCCAAGTGACCATAATATAGGAGATCCAGGAACCCTAGACTGTAAAAACAAGGCACATACATGGCAAATACAGGCAAGCAAGCAGACAAAACACATATGTAAAACATTATCTATGAGCACATTCAGGAAGTATACTTGTTGTCTGTGAATAAAATCCCATCTATAATCAAACAAGCGGCCAAGTACATAAAAGACTTTTATTACATTGTAAGATGTGATTTTTTTTTTCTTTTCTAAATGTAGATTGTAAGCCCACAATGTACATTTTTCCCTATCAGTATGTTTTTGGAATATGGGATGGAAATCCATGCAAACATGGGGAGAACATACAAACTCCTTGCAGATGGTTTTTTGCCCTTGGCAGGATTTGAACATCAGGACTCCAGCGCTGCAAGATTGTAGTGCTAACCACTAAGCCACCGTGTGGCTCTGATAGGACGTGAAATTTGCACACAAACAGATTGCACACAATGGGGCACATTTATCAATCCAAGAAATCCACTTTTCTGTCTAGACTTGCACCAAAATTCATAGTGCACAGCATTTACGACATATTTATGAACAATGTGCACCAGAAAGGACAGAAAAATACAACAGACTTGACACTTTTAAAAAATGTGCACAAAAATGGGCGTGGTTTAGAAGTGTCTCACTTTGCGACACATTTATGAAACCAAAAAGAACGAATGTGGCGCAGATTTCCTGTGCAAAGTAGACCAAGTTTAAAATGGTGTATAGAATTTACGACAATTTACTTTGTGCCATGTTTTTAACTAAAGTGCGTTACATATTGGTCCAGACTCTCATACTCAATGAAATGAGACTAAATTGTCTGAAAGGTTACTGACCATTTAACAAAAATAGTAACAAACAAGTCCAGTATGGGTATACCGATACAGTTATACTAAAGGCCTGATATATACCCATAGATATTGTAAATAAATGACCATCTAGTCCCAGAGTCAAAGGAAGTATGAGGGAGTTTTGTGTAGACGTATCATTATAATGAAATACTTTAAATATTAGAGGTTAGGAAAGTGACCACGGTGACCAGATCTTATAAAAACTATCTATAATGAGTAATAGTACAATGTATCTTGTCTTGATATTATTCTTGATTTGTAAAATTGCTCGGCAGGATAATGTTGCTGTTTTCCATTTATGTGATTTGAATGTGCACCACAGTATTTTGCAAATTGTAATCCCTTGAGTTTTTTACAAAGTAAATTGGGTACTGTTGATTTTTTTCGGACACAAAATCCTGCATGTCCAACTTTGTGTCTGTGCAAAAAAAAAAAACGGTTTCACAGCGGAGAGGCTGCATACGGACACCGTCGGTTTGCTTTATAAAACCCATTGAAATGGATGGGTTTTTAAACTGACCGCAGGCAAGCTGTCCCCAAGCAGTTTATCTAGGGATTTAGTTGGAATCACAGTGGACAGGTCAATGCGCAAGTGTGAACACCGCATTACCAAGTTTGGGGATGATGGTTGTCATTTTATAAAGTAGGTCATATAGTGTTTGCTTTAATCAGCTTTTTATAGTATCCTGGAGAACCCCTTTTTTTCTTGCTAGAAAGTTACACTTCAAACTATTCAGATTGCCATTTGCAAGCTCAAAATTCTCTGAATTTCTTGGTCAAGTTCAGGAACTGTGTTACATGTCTTAATGTGCTGAGTCTGCCAAAATTCACTGACAGCTTGCCTACATATTTTCTAACATTGCACCTGTCTCCTAGAAAACATTTACTTGTGAAGATCCTACCGGGCATGCTCCAAGGCTTTTTCTTGTTACTTCTTGATCAATTATTTTAGACATAGGAGATTCACTCTATATTTAATAGATTCTTCGTCAAGAATTTTAGCACTGTCTCCAAGGCAAGCTGCATTTTTACAGTCACTATTCTGGTTACCTTTTATAAGCTTTAAGCATTTTTGAAAAAAAGAAAAAGCTATATTGCCTTGGGTAAACCATATGTACATTAATACTGGATATTTGGAGCCATCCCCTCTTGTTCCCACCCACACTGAGGCAGGAGACAAAGAATAGCAACTCTGTATAAAAGGCCCCAAATCCTGGACAGTCAGAAGGAAGCAGACTGAAGCTTTGTGTGCATTAAGTATTGCACTGCTTGCTAAATGATGGCATGGTTATGGGAATTTGGGTTCCTTTGTATGGCCCGTATCACATCTGCCCATGGGTTTCTGTTCAGGGAGTTCGCTTGAGGACCCTCCGAACGGAAACCTAATCCACATAAAAAAAACGGTTACCTCAGGAAACCCGCAGACCCCACAGACTATAATGGGGTCCGTGTTTTTTCTGCTCAGTTTCTGCACAAAAAATGCAGAGAAAAAAGTGCTGTTCACAGGACTTTTCTCTCTGCATGGAAAATGGGGAACAAAATGGCCCGAATACAGATGTGAACTGGGCCTATGTTTTTTTTTTTTTTTATTTTCTTGCTTACCTAACACAAAACTCAGATAATTAGTCAAATGGCTAATGTATGAGAAGATTATGGATGTTATTCTTTTTTCTTAAAGTGGGGAAAAAAAATACATCTTTTATTTTTTATTAAGCCATTTTATGTGGTGAATATTATAATTTGAGGCTATGATCAATCTGGTCCTTCTCTGTACTTGCCTTTAGGCATCATGTACATGATAATACAGAGAAGCCTTTACATCTTTCTGGTACAGAGCCATGCAGTCTCTATGTGCTGCTGTACTACTTTGGGTGTCAGATGTCCAGAGATATTCTCCATCTGTAGCAACACTAATAGGGGAGAAAAGCTTTTACACACAGTATGCAGTGAAGCAAATCTCATTCATACTGTATTAGGGTAAGTTCACAGAGGGTTTTTTGGCCCGGAACCTGAGGCGGAGGCCGCCTCAGTTTCTGGACTAAAATACGGGTAGCTGCGACTGGATGCCGGTCGCACACTCCGCTCTGGATTAGGCCCAAATGAATGGGCCTAGGCGGGAGGGAGTGTCTTCAGGCGGATGTCACAAGGTGAATCCGCCTGAAAGAATGAGCATGTTGCTTCTTTTTTTCTGGGAGCCAGAACAAATGGCTCCAGGAAAAAAAAAAGAACTGGCCGGCTCGCATTGATTTGGTCAGGATTTTGAGACGGATACAGTCTCCAAATCCTGACCAAAAACCCTGTGTGAACTCAGCCTTAGAGAGAGGAGAACTCCATATGAACTCATTGGCATATAGAAGTACAGGACACCCCCTACACATCAATGGGACCCACTCAAAACAAAGCCTTGTAATAAGGCCTCATATCACCTTGCATATGAGGACTTATTACAGATCTTGCAGTACTGTACAAATCCATGGCCTTGTTCTGCATGTGTGTTTGTTAGTTGGTAATATTGGTTTGGTAGTAAACATGAAATTAATGCATTAACATTGAGTATCAAGGTTTGTATATTATAACTTTACATTTTTTAGAAACAAATGCACAGTTCCTACTTTTGTTATAAAATGAACATAACTTGATGCTCTTGGACTCCAGTGCAAAATCTGTAATGGCCCCTCTACCTATCTTGTACCATTTAGAATAGTGTTATACTTTATGCGGCAAAGGGATGTTTGGCACCTCCTATAGTCATGCTCCTGGAGCTAAATAAGGGCTTTGACATTAAGGCCATTTGTATTCTATGTTATGCTTACTGATTTATGTGGATCAAAAATCCTATTAGTATGGCAAATCTCCAAAATAGCCTAAAACTCAGTTTTTTTGAGACTCACTTGATGCTCTGTAACTTAAAGGGGTTGTCTGTAAAAACAATATAAACAATCTCAGAATGGGTTGAACTATAAAAGAAGAGGCAAAACTCACCTCACATATCCCAGCTGGTCCTTTTCTCCTGCTGGTTTCTACTTCTTGGTCCCATCTCAACACACAGGAAATGTCTACATAACCAGTCACTGGTGCAGATGGGTTACTGCTGTGACCAGTGATTGGCTGAAAGGACACGTAACATGGAGATAAAACCCTCTAACACAAGGGAGGTTTTGGGAGAACCTTTTAAAGACTGAAGATAACTTGTGGTGGACCTCATAGTGGTTACAACCTTGAATATTGTTCTGCATTTTAACTGACTATTGAAACTTATTTGGGTTACAAAATTAATTAACTTGTCATTATAACCACTCTATTCTTATATTATAAGAAATTCATAATAATGTGCAAGTTAGACTATATTCATATTTGCACTGGTGTTTCTGTTGTTGCGTCTACCTGAAAATTGGCAGAAGAAAAACTCCTGCACCGAATACTTTTTTCCTTCACAGGATTCAATTTTAAAAATGACGGACACCCGACTGGACCCATTATAGTCTATGGGGTCCGTCAGATTCTGTGTGTTATTGGTCAACCGCTCAGTTGAACAACGGGGAGGTGACACTAGTATGAATCTAGCATCAAATGTTTTATAGACTGACTGACTATGGAAAGTACTGTACAGTACACCAGCCTAAATTCTAACTGAAGCAAGTGGAACATTACACTTTACCTGGGGAGTGTTAAATACTGGTTATTTACTTGCTTTGACCTTGGCATATGGTATTGAAAGGGAATTGACACTTGAGAGACCTGGCAAAATAGCATTGGAAGATCAGCATCAGTAGAGATAATGTTTCATAGACTTGCATCTCGATAACAAGGACAAAGTTACTGAAGGCAAAGACAATTCTGTTGGAATATGGATAGACGCAAGTGCCCTATTAAGGCATTTAGATGTCATTGATGAGCCAAAATGGACCCAACCTAAGCATGCATTACATGATTGGCTTGCAATGTAATTGATGAGTCACAGTGAAGGGTCACAGCACTCTCATGAGCACTGCGGCCCCCTTAAACAGCCAATTAGCAGGGGTCTTGGTTGTCAGACCCCCACTATTCTTTAATTGATGGCCTACCCTGAGGATAGTTTATCAATAAAAATGAACTGGACAGTCCCTTTTAGAATAGATTTTATGGGTTGGACAACTAGATTAGCTTCTTTAGATGTCATGTTTTATTATTTTATATTGAGGTTAGAATTTTGATAGACAGTACATTAAGGCTGCATTCACACTACGTAACGCCAGCGTGTATCACAGCCGTACACGCCGGCGTTACAGCAGGGCTGCCGTACACTTCCCATTCATCTCTATGGGAGCCGGCATGCGAGCGCTCCCCATAGAAATGAATGGGCTGCTTCTTTCACTGCGAGCAGTCCCATTGAAGTGAATGGGAAGTGCCGGCGTGTACGGCACGGCATGAGCAGAGCTTGCCGTATACGCCGGCACTTCCCATTCACCTCAATGGGACTGCTCGCAGTGAAAGAAGCAGCCCATTCATTTCTATGGGGAGCGCTCGCATGCCGGCTCCCATAGAGATGAATGGGAAGTGTACGGCAGCCCTGCTGTAACGCCGGCGTGTACGGCTGTGATACATCCTGGCGTTACTCCGTGTGAATGCAGCCTAACATGTAGAAACACATGCGGCAGACTCTGTGTGTTACCTACATATTTCAAGCCATTAGCTAAGTGCTACAGTTTACTCCCCTGGAGCTAAGGAATTCACACAAGAGCTTGCAAGAAGCAGTTTTAATATACATTTAACTTACATTTTTATATACATACCCTAAATGTTTTTTTTAATTATTATTATTATTTGATGGTTTGTTAATTGAGTAATTGTAGTAATAGAACAAAGATACTAACATATAACAGTATATCATGAACGGTAATTAAGGTGAAACCTCTCCAAAAGACCACCACTTTGAGAAGACCATCCTCTTACCCACACCATATTTTCTGTGACGTATTTTACGTTTTCCATTTTGACCAACTTATTTGAGAAGACCACTCCCCTATAGAACCATTTTAGTGCAATTTTGGGTGGTCATCTCAAAGAGGTTTCACCGTAATACTTTCTACAGTCTTGTAATACTGACTTAACATTGGCTATATCTAAACCTCCTTCAGCATTAAAGGGGCTCTATCACTGGGAAAAGTCATTTTTATCTAAACACATGCTTGCATAGGCTTTAGAAATGCTACTTCACACCTACCTTTAGTATGTAAATTGCCTCAGTGGTTTCTGAATAAGTCCGTTTTTATTAATATGCTAATGAGCTTTCAGCCAGTTCAGGAAGTTCCCAGCAGCCTCCTCTCTTCTATTATCTCCTATGTGTATGAGGCAAACAGGAAGCTGAGCCATCATCATCAGCAGCCTCCCATAGGAAACAACAGGAGAGGAGTGCACGATGCATCATGCAACAGTCTAAAGGCCTTTCTAAAGGCTATGCAAGGATGTGATTAGTTAAAAATGACTTTTCCCAGTCATAGAGCCCCTTTAAATAGTATTCTTGGCACATTTAACTGATGATCTATCGGTAGGACAGGAATCATTATGCAACCAGTGGGGGTCTGACCCCTTTGACTCCCACTGATCAGCAGAATGGTTGTTCTTGCCTGGTACTGCAGCTCCAACACGAAGCGCAACTACACTTGTATGTATGGAACTGTGCCTGAATGAAAAGAAAGTGTCCCCTCTGTTCTACTGATGCAATTGCAGGCTAGGCAATTGGTATTAATTTGCTTCTAGTGGAGTTTATTTTTGGTTGAAGTCTGTGCATTTTATCGCTATGCATGACAGCTGCTCAAAATAATGTGCATTATATGACAATAAACAGTATAAAAGTTATATCAATAGGATGAGATGTTCTTCTCACAAGTTAGTAAATCTCAGTTTAGGCTCTGTTAACATCTGCTTTGCTTATCTCTGTTGTTCTAGAACAGTAGTTGACCAGCAAAATGTACATATTTCTGTATCCATGATATGACTCGCATGTATGGACCACATTTACTTATAATATATTCATTGGATTTCTTTCATGGTGTCTTTCATTTTTCGTGAAAAATGTTGCAGTATGCTGTCATCTCTTCTAGCACGTAGGATACAATCTGGGTTGGAGCTTCCAATTCAGATATCAGTAAAGCTTCAGATGTCAATAGAGCTTCAGAAAGCTTCTTTACATTTTATTTAACTAAAATAAATAACCATAATGTAAATGTAATAAAATATCATTTTTGTGCTAGGTTATTGTACACCTGGCATCCTTACGGATGTTTTGGGACATACAGTATATACTTGCACATTTGGAAGTTATCCGGTATTACAGTACCGGATACTGTAAATTGCCTCAGTAGATTTGGAATAAGTCCGTTTTTATTCATATGTTAATTAGCTTCCCTGTGCATCGGAAGTGTCTGTGATCACTGTTTGCTCTATGTGTATGTACAGCAGAGATGAGTCATCAGCACAGCAGCTCTGCTATACATACACATAGAGCAGACAGTGCACGGTGGAAGCTCATTAGCATATGAATAAAAACAGACTTATTCCAAATCTACTGAGGCAATTTACATACAAAAGGTAGGTGTGGAATAGTCTTTCTAAAGGCTATGCAAGGGTGTGCTTATCTAAAAATGACTTTTCCCAATGATAGAGCCCCTTTAAGCCTCTGTGACTTTTTTTTCTTTAAGTTAATATATAAAATGTATTGTTAGTGTAAGTGAATGGCATGCAGAACTTCCTTTTGCTCTGCTTATTAAAAGTAACAAGCTGAATGTATGTTCCACTTGAGATCCAATTACCAGTTACCAAGGCCCTAACCATAAAATCGACTTTCTTAAATAGAAGCCACCTGCTGTCTTCTGTATAATGTAAAGAGAGGGCGCTAAAATTAGAGATCACCTTCAGCTTTCCTAAATAATGATTCATTCTAGCTATAGAATTTCACACTAGATCTATTACAACTACTAGGAATAATATTACTAAGACTTTGGTTTTGTTGCTGTTTTTGTAACAGATTTTCAAATTAAACGCATAATAGTATTAAGACACTTGGAACCTAAGCCTATAACTCTATGGACAATGTATACTTAGTAGAAAGCACAGTATCAACCTATAAAACATATGTTACATGTAAAGAACCATACAGTACACAGTGTAGGTACCGTGGATGTCAGTAGAGTTAAGTACAGCACTTAGGGCTAGTTCACATGGGGGCAATGAGGCAGATTTTGACAGCAGATTTTGCCTCAAAATCTGCCTGCATACAATGGTGGTCTATGGAGACTGATAGCTTTTCTTTTTTTTTTCTGCTAGCAGAAAAAAAAAAAGCGACATGACCTTTCTTCAGGCGGATTCTGCCTGAGGAAAGCAATAGAAGTGAATGGGAGGCGAAAAACGGCTAGCTTCCTAATCAGGAAGCGTTTTTTTTTCAGGACCAAAATAAGCCAGGAGGTTTTTACGTGTGAACTAGCCCGGACAATGTATACTTAGTAGAAAGCACAGTATCAACCTATAACACATATGTTATGTGTAAAGAACCATACAGTACACAGAGTGTAGGTCCATTCCTCTTACCTAGGGAGAGAGGGACCGGCCCTCTCCCCCCCACACCTGTCCTGGTAGCAGGACAGAAAAAAAAACGGGGGAGAGGGGGTCGGCTGACCTCTTATAGGGGAGGTTCCCTGATGATTGAATAAAAATTCCACCTGTCCTAATAGGTTCGCAGGGGCAGGAATACCCTATTGTTGCGCTGCTGTTTGACGTATGGGGAAGTAGTATTTCCTCGAAATGTCTTCTCTAGATGCAGCATTTTTTCCTTGGCCTTCCTGTTCACCAGATTTATTGTCAACAAGCATATATGCGACTAGCTGGGATGCCAGCTTCAATGACCTGTGAGTTTGCAGGATCTACTGACCTATTTGCAACATCTGTGTACCAATGTGTCAATGTATATCATACAGAATATTTTCTTTTTTTGTCAGTAAGTGTATTTTCTTCTTGAAATTCAATAGTTTTTTCTTTTATATTTACATGTGACTTAAAGGGGTATTCCCAGCTCACATACTCATCAGTCTTTACTGCTGTAAAATCTTCTTTCTTCCTGGTTTCTTGCATCATTTGGTGGGCGGGTTTTCACATGCAACCTGCCATTTAGCTCCGCCCCCAAATTTGCGTGTAGCTTCGCCCACTAAATATTGGACTATGAAGTACAGGCAGGAGCAGCTCCATTCTGTGTTACATACAGAGACTGCCTGTCTCTGCCATAATGAACACAATTGAATTAGCTGGCCTGATAACTGGGAGAACAGAAGAAATGAAAGCAGCTCCTCTCCCCTATCTGAGAGCAGGGAGCTAGGTCACATGGTGTAGACACAGGAATAGCTAGAAACACAAGCTCGCTCCCTGCACTTAGCCCCTCCTCCCTCCCCCCTGAGAGCAGCAGATACATCACTTGACTCATGAGCAGCTAAGTCAGGGCTGTGGCCACAAAGAATTGAATAAAGTAAGATAGTGGACAAACAAAGCAGTTTTGCTGAAGCAATGTATTTAGGAAAAGTCTTACATCCACATTAACAAGCAGTATAGATAGGATCCTTGTGATGGGACAACCCCATTAAGTACAGCACTTATAGCCACAAGCAGGAAACAGTACATAAATGTAACACAGGTAGATAGTACAGTATATGTAGAACATATAGTACAATTAAAAAGCAGTACACCACTGTGCATGACAAGTGTATAGCTATTAGTACAGTACATTTAATACACTTAAATAACAGTACAGTGAAGATAGTACAAGCACGGAGCAAAACAGTACATGTAGTGCAAATAGATACTTTAATAGTACAGTACATGTAGCATGAATAGAGAGAAGTATAGTAGAAATAATATAAGTAGACAGCAGTACAGTACAAGTAGTACATGTATATTGCAATACGGCACATGTAGCACAGATAGAAAGCAATAGAGTACGTTTGGCATAGAGAGCAGTAAACTAAATGTGGTGCAGGGGCGTAGCAGTGCAGTGCATGCAATACAGGTAGATAACAGTACATATAGCTCAGAGAACAGTACAGTGCGTTTTCAAGTACTGTAGAGATGGCCTATTAGTGCACGCACTTCAGTAATACTATATACTTTTACCCAATGTGCGTGAAATGTGCTGGCAATCACATGTGCGCATTATGAGTAATGAAAGTAATTATCTGGAGTTGTCATAGGCCTAGACTTTTGCCGTTTCTCTGATATTCCTACTTTTATAATGTTGGTGTGGAAGCCATTGGCAGAATAGAAGTCATAGGACTCTTGTTCTCTCAATAACTTGGGGTCCTAGAGGTGGGAGTCACACTTATCACACATTTATGATAAGTCCTGCAAATAAGCCATACGTTTGATGAAATACACATTTTATATATACTAAAAGTGCTAAAAATCAGGAATCAAACAGTTTTCTCCCTGTAATGCTCTAAAACAGAAATCAGCCTTCTATAATGTACATTTGCCCTATAATGGAAAAAAAAACAGGAGTCATCCTCTCCCTTTCTCAGTGTATACTCACCCTGTAGTGCCACAAACCAGGATTCCAAATCTAGCCATATACTTACCTATACATGCTGCAAAACCCAAATGAACCCCCTCTATGGGTGATTGCTGTATTGCCACAAATCTTGAATAATTTTTCACCCTCCATAATATGTTTTGCTTTGAAGTGCCACTAAGGAATCAACTCTTAGGGGGCATTCACACGGAGTAACGCCGGGCGTGTATCACAGCCGTACACGCCGGCGTTACGGCAGACTGCCGAACACTTCCCATTCACTTCAATGGGAGTGCTCGTAACAGCAGCGTTTACGAGCGCTCCCATTGAAGTGAATGGGAAGTGTTCGGCAGTCTGCCGTAACGCTGGCGTGTACGGCTGTGATACATGCCCGGCGTTACTCCGTGTGAATGCCCCCTTAGGGTGCATTCACACGGAGTAAAATGGAGTGTAATTTGGAGTGTAATTTTTACACGTGTAAAAAATGTACACGTGTATTTTGGAGCGTTTTTTTTACAGGTGGCGTTTACGGAACATTTTTTGGAGCGTTTACGCGTGTAGAAAAACACGCTCCGTAAACGCTCCAAAAAACGCTCCGTAAACGCCACGTGTAAAAAAAAACGCTCCAAAATACGTGCGTAAATTTTTTACACGTGTAAAAATTACACTCCAAATTACACTCCATTTTACTCCGTGTGAATGCACCCTTATAATGTTCAATACATGCTTGCTATGAACTTCCATATAAGAAGGTTTTGACCTCCACCATATGTAGTCATGTCCCAGTGCCTTAAATCAAAGATCATTTCTTATTCTCCACAGTATGTATTTGCCATAGTATCACAAAGCAGAAATAAACTTTTATTTTCTAAAACTTGTGTTACGAATCAGAAATCTACTCTCTACAATATATGTTTGCTGTGCAGTCATGACCTCATTTCCACAATTGTGAGCCAGAAACCCCAAGTGTGACTCCATCCTTCACAATATGTGCATGCCGTACAGTCACACATTAGGACTTTACCACGCACCTATTCCATAATACGTGCTTATGTCATGCCTAAAATCTAGGAATTGCTGATGCTGTCACCAATTTCTATGACCTACAACCAAGTTTGGTACTTGTACCCATGTATATTTCCTGTTTCTGCAAAATACCACATAGCTAACACTACCAATACTTGTAACACTGGGGAAGTAAATGGAGGCTTGGTGACCTGACTGGGATGGAGGAAAGAACTATGGGGCAATATGTAATGGGGAGGAGGGGGTCCTATAGAGAGCAGATTATGTGGGAGGCTTAGGGAGGCATTTTCAGGGAGGGCAAAAGGGCAGGGGATGGCCTTTTCTCCATCATTACCATATGCAGAAAGTGCAGGACTACCGCCATATTATTTATGTTACAAATACAGTCCTGTAACTTGAAGATGTTAGCCCCTCCCCCATGCAACGTAAACGATGAAGACCATAAGCTATTTACCTCATTTTCTTTTTATTTGCTCCGTTACCTCCATGTAATGGTTCCAAAGGTTAATGTGAGTCATGCTTAGTGACAGGGTGCAAGTGAATGAAGGAAAATCTAGTGTGTCTGGCACTTCTCAGTCACATGCTGCTATATGTCCTGCCTGGGAAAGCTAATCTGCCGTACTTCATACTTTAGCACAGAGGCAATTATATGTTTGTCTAAGAGGATTGGTGGCCAGAAATAAGTCAGCGACTAATCAGACACAGGCCTGGACTGGGCACATTGCCATGACATTTATTACGTGTGCATTTCTCAGCTACCAAAATGGCTGCTTACAGCAGAGCTAGGGAGTGATCTCTGAGAAGAATCAGGATGCTTGTCTGACTTGGTGTGCACAAGATTTGGAATACATTTGTTTGTACCACCTGGTACAGTGAGATGTAACTTGTCTACCATACAAATGGGCAATGTCTGTGGATGTGTGCGAGCTGAGAAGGAGGAATACTATATTGATCCAGCAAAGGCTCCTTTTGCTCAAGCTAAAAATACTTCAGGCAGGAAGTTTTTCAAAAGAAGAAGATCAAGCAAAAGGAAAGAGACAGAGAATTGTGATGGAGCTGAAGCCACAGAAGCTGGTGCAGAGAAGAAAGGACATGGTTATAACCCTGAGGATTTCCTTGTTTCTGTCAGTTATGCTTACTCCAAAAGTCCCACAGATGAACAGAAGTCCCTCAAGCATGGCTTAAGTATCACCCCCTTGGTCAAGGACAGTCTTGTACCTCTATACTGTGAATCTTACAATGTGAGCACTAAGCCGAGTGCACAGAAGGAAGTTACTTCCCTGGAAAACTTTGCTGCAAGCAGACAACTTTCTTTCCCAAACATTCCAAATAAATTAACATTCCTTCCTTATACGGATGCCTGTTATAGGAGAAAAGCTTCTAGCCTGTCATCTATAGACCGCATTACAGCGCAGTGGAAATCTCGTATCAGTTACCTTTCAGAAGAACGAAGCAGTAGTGATGTGAAGGGGGTGAAAAAAGTGAAGAGCGCTGGTTGTCTTGTACATGCCAGGTACTTCACAGCTTGTGATATAGCCAGACCTTCTTATAACTCATCTTTACCTCATGTGCCAAAAGATGAACAGGTGCACTGTGCTCCTTCACCAGCTTGTCAGGTAACTAAAACTAGTGTCTTGGCCTATAAGGCTGCTGTACTTGTGCTTATACATGTCTATTCCAAATGTAACAGCTCAAGAAATGGTTAATGCAAGCTGCCAAAGATCATAGTAAAGCCATTGCAAGCTAGTAAATCCTAATGCCTAAGACCTTCACACAGAAAAAGTTCCCAGCTGCTGAACTTTGATCTGGTATTTATGGCACATTCTAAGGTAGTTGTTGTATGCTCATTGGAAGTAGATAACTGAACTATAAAGGCCATTAAGCGCAGAGCGTCACTGCAGGCACTATGAGCAGTGTCCTTGTGCATGCCCGAAGAGTCATTGTATGTGTATGTGAGGGCACCGCCTGCTTGTGAGCAGTATTTGGTGCTATATATGACAGTTCTTCTGCTGTGTAATTATAGTACCTTACGCTGTTAAACTCATTATGCTGCACTGGGAAAATTTTATATTTTTCTTTTAAGTAAAAACTACAAAAAAGTCCATCTGATTATCATTGGTAAAGTACATTCTACAGCAATGGTAACCTTAGGCTATATGTACATGTGCTTGTATGGTTCCATGATAAACAGAATAGACAGCACATCAATGGTGTATGTGTGCCGTCTGTGCCTTTCACAGATCCATACACTTGAATGAGTCCAGATTGCAAAATGGACAGCATTAGAATCTGCCTTGAGTTTTGTGGCCTTGGTTCATGGTCCCCACAAGAACCCATGAAAATCACTGTCGTGTGTGGGTCTATAGAAAGATATGGTAAAGTGTGATATGATGCAATAATGTAAAATACAGTTGTGGAAACATTAGAAATAAATGTCAGTTGTTTGATCATTTTTCTAGTGCATAATGCTCACCGCCCCCCCGAAATAGTTGGTAGCAGTCTGCATAAGTGCAGCGGTATGTATTTTATCATCAGCGAGTAGGGGTATAGCAGTATATTCACATGAGGCAGGTTACTTGCAGAATTTTCTTTGACTGAAAACTAATTCCTGTGAATAAAGCTGTTTTAGTGACAATGATTTCTGCAAAGCCATCGGTACATTTACATGACACGAACACAAATTTCACAGTTGTTTTGCACCTTATACATTTCAGTATATTGAGGGATCTGTGAAAACAGGTAAAAATAGGACATGGCCTATTTTTTCATGGCGTGTGAAAGTAGCTTTATTCAGATGAATATGTGGGGGCGGAGGCCGAACTCTCCAGTTAGCAACTTTAGATGTGTAGCCATTAATGGCCATTTACAGAGCCCCTACCCAAGATAGGTTAGTATTAGCTATCTAATTGTTCTTCTGATGTGTTTATGTATTATGTCATCCATTGATAATATAATGCAATGTGACTGCTTCTAGGTGTTGTACCATGGGAAGGGGTGGGGGGTGGGGGGGTTTATTTGATAAGTCCCATAGTACGACTACATGCTGGTTTCTTGACTTTTCAGGAGTTTGGTGTTCCATCTGTGTGTTGTGTCTATCTGGTCCTCGATGTCCCAGAAAGTAGTCTGCTGTATTACAATACCCGAGAACTAAGCTTGTGATCCTGGGTGGGAACGTTACCTTGGAGAATAGGACTGTTTCCTGTCGCTTTGTGCACATTCTGACTTCCTGTCGATCTTATATTGATGACCTGCCCTGAGGATAGATCATCAATATTATTTGCCCACAAAGACCTATTAAGGCTTTGGCTCATGGGTTTGGCTAAAAAAAAAATGCAGTAACATCTCCAACAGAAAAAGCAGCTTTTCCAGCCTAAGGCTAAGGCCCCATGTTACAGAAATAAAGCTTTTTTGTCACAGATTTTGACGCGTTTGTTTGAACCAAAGCCAAGAATGGCTACAGAAGAAATGGGAAAGCTATAGGAAGTTCTTATACTTCTACCTTCTGCTCAATCCAATCCTGGCTTTTGCTCAAAAAACTATAGCAAAATCTGCAACAAAAAAAGCTGTGTTTCCGCAACGCGGGGCCTCAGCCTTAGGCCGGAAATGCTGCTTGGGCAGAGCAGACTGCGCATGCCCACAGGCCAAGAGAAAATGGCCGCTTACAATACTGTGCAAGTGGCCATTTTCTCGTGGCCTGTGGGCATGCACAGTCTGCTCTGCCCATGGCCCGAGGCCTTAGAAGTTACAAGCCATTGCCGGAAAAAGAGGCTGAAGATGACGCTGCTGAAGAAGAGGAGGCAGCGCTGGAGAGAGTTCTCTCACAGCTTTGGGGCCGCCCCCAGTGCTGTCTGAGTGCTGTGGCCCGCCCCCAGTGCTGTGAAAGAACTCATTTACATACCGACAAGACCGATGATTGTAGGCGAACGGCGGCACGGAGAAGACGACGAAAGTTAGGAGACAAATAGCCTTTCTTAAGGCTATTCCGACATGGTACCTACAAAAAATTGTGTCTAACTAATAGTATCCCTTTAAGCGCTGCGGGAAGAACCGTGAAGCGTTCTCACCACAGGTTTTCTCACAGCGCTTTAGCTGCAACCCTGTGGGGCCTTAGGCTGACTGTTGGATTGACTGCAATAATGCATATGAAATATAGGATGTAACTGGTATTTGATTTTAAATAAAATAACAGTTATGTTTTTTTTTGCGGTCCAAATGCCCAGAAGGCACCACTTACACTAGTTTCACACTAGCACCAGGCTCTCTATCATTTAGGTCTGTCAGGGAACCCAAACAATGTAGAGCTGCCCTGAAACAACAACTGAAGTGAACCCAGCCTTAAAGGGGTTGTCCCATCACAAGGATCCTATCTATACTGCTTGTTAATGTGAATGTAAGACTTTTCCTAAATACATTGCTTCAGCAAAACTGCTTTGTTTGTCCACTATCTTACTTTATTAATTTTTTTGGGACACATCCCTTGACTTATCTGGTCATAAGTCAAGTGATGTATCTGCTGCTCTGAGGGGGGACGGAGGAGGGGCTAAGTGCATGGGAGCGAGCCTGGAGGGGGGGGGGGGGTAGTTTACCCTTTGGGGGGAAGGGGCCGAAGGGGGGGGGGGGGAATAACAGCATCGCTTCTGCTGCTGCTGGCTTCATGCAGGGCAGAAGCATAGTGATGTTGCCGGCATCTGTGCATCTGTGTCGGCGTCTACACTCCCCGGCATCCGCCTCTCTATTACAGCGGATGCCGGGTCTGTATTCACATATGCAAAGCCAAGCGGCGAGATGCCGCTGGCCCTGCGTGCACGCTCATAGACCAGTCTAGCCTTCACAATGCAAATACAGACCCAGCATCCGCTGTAATAGAGAGATGCGGATGCCGGGTCTGTATTCGCATTGTGAAGGCTAGACTGGTCTATGAGCGCGCACGCAGGGCCAGCGGCATCTCGCCGCTTGGCTTTGCATATGTGACCCCCCCCCCCCCCCACCAATGACGCAACAAAGCCGGAAGACAGAAGATTTCACAGCAACGAAGACTGGTGAGTATGTGACGTGGGAATACTCCTTTAATTACATCATATTTGACGTTCGGCGATTTCTTGGGGCTAACATAGATTGACCTCACACATTTCAGACTGATTATAGATGTAACAAACAGTAGTAAAATTCTGTGTATGCCATATAGATGTAAACATATACTGCACTGTAGAGGATTGAACAAGGATTTACCTGACTGTTGATTCTGAGGACATTTGACTTGACGAATGCATATAGACATTGTTGGGTTGTTTTGTTTTTCTACATACAACAGGGAATTTTTTTTATTTTTTTAAATGTAGATTATGAGCCCCACATACAGCTCACAATGTACATGTTTCCCTATCAGTATGTCTTTGGAATATGGGATGGAAATCCATGCAAACACGGGGAGAACATACAAACTCCTTGCAGATGGTTTTTTGCCCTTAGCGGGATTTGAACACCAGGACTCCAGCGCTGCAAGGCTGCAGTGCTAACCACTGAGCCACCGTGTGGCCCCTCAGAGGTTCATTTTTAGCTTTAGAGCACTGTGCTGTAATTAAAATACAAGCTATGTACATGAGTGATGAGGTCCGTACTGGGGTATTATAAAGAATTCTGTGGGGTTCCATTGGCCGTATCTGTCTTTAATGTTCTTTATGTTGTTCCAATAAGGAAACAGAAGAACAAAAACAACGTTGCTTTCTGTTGACACAATGCTTACATTTACCTAAGTATATAATGAACAATTGGTGGTAATAGTAGTTACTTGCTTTGTTTCAGATTTCTGACATCCATGTTACTGGAGAGTCAGAGGATATGTCAGCCAAAGAGAAGCTTCTTCTTTGGACGCAGCAAGCTACTGAAGGCCACAGTGGAATTCGATGTGAAAATTTTACCACATGCTGGCGAGACGGTCGTCTCTTTAACGCCATCATTCATAGATACAGGTGAGTGAATGTGCATATACTGTAGTATGGGAGCACTGTTTTATTCCTTTGTTACAGCACAGTGTCTATGTGATCAAATATACACTCTATGGAAAAAAAAGACGTTGGATATACTTCTTAGTCATTGAATTTAGGTGTTTTGTTCTGTTTCATCACTATAAATGTATGATATCTAGCCACTAGCTATGATGTCTGCCTTTACAAACATTTGGGATAGAATGGCTCATTCTAAAGAGCTCACTGAACTCTGGTGTGGTACATGCAGACGATCAGAGTTTTTATCTGGATTGCAGATCTAAGTACAAACTCATTCATTTCTATGACCTTATACATGCATCTGTGGTCTTTACAGATGTGTTTCTGGGCTTTAGAAAGGAGCCATAAGTTAAGGTGCATGTCCTGTCCTTATTTGTGGCTCAGTCAGTTCATTCAAACATATGGGTGAGTGAAAATCACAGATGACATCCGTTCCACTTGTGCATGGAGCATAAAAGGGTATGTTCACACATAGTTTTTGAAGCAGATTTTGAGGAAGATTTAGTTTCAAAATCTGCTTCAAAAAATGCCTGAAATCGACCTCCATTCATTTCAATAGGAGCCAGTGGCAAATTTTTTTTCTGCTAGCAGATCTTTTTTCATCTAATATAAAAATGAACCACCCTTCCCTAACATCAGGCAGATTTCCCCCGAAACTCCCATAGAAATGAATGGATGGCAGAAAAAACCAAGAGATTTTAGAGGCAGTTCTTTGAAAAAAAGTAAACACTTCGAAAAGCGCTAGAAATTTTAGGAAATAGAACTGGCTTAAAAAAAGGATAGAATTCTGCTTCAAAAACCAAAAGCAGCTTTTTCTGGCTGACAAAAAATTCTGCTCCTGTAGATGTGATGTGCGGGTGTCCATATAGTGTGTACTTGATGTCCATTAAACATTGATTAGTATTATAGATGTATATATAAATGAAGTACTGGTTCCAGTGTTGGCCAGAATGTTAAATAATAATTAAAGTGGTTGGCCTCAGCATAACGAATCAATAAATAATTAATAGGTTTCTGGCATTAATTGGTGTCCAATCATTTCTTTTATAATGGGCGTGTTGTGGTGTAACTGCAGCCTTGTCAATTAGAAGTGAAAGGGGTGTAGCTGCTCTTATTGATGACTTATCCTGTTTATATGCCATCAATAAAAATGAACTGGACAACCCTTTTAGGCAAGGGCCTATGTGTTGTAAATTATGTGTTTTACAGTCACTGCAAAAGGGATGGGATTCTAGCAAATCCCTTCCACATATAGAAAAATACACACGGCAGACACACTTTGATTTCCAAGTCCATTGTGGTTTTGGAAATTCCAGTAGGGTCTATTATACCTACAGAAATGCTTTTGATTTCCCTATAGGTATAATGGAAGCAGAGAGTCTGCAAAACGCACTGGTGGAAAAACTGTGTTGCGTAGACGCCGTGGTTTTCCTCCCAATCCTTTTTTTTTTTTTTGCTGCGGCCTTAACTTAATGGGGGGAGATTCATAATATTCTCATAATATCATAATATTGTGGTAATGTCATAATATTGTGGCGCACATTTGATGTGAGGCCCTTTCCTTCACACCTCCATTCTGCACCTTGCTTGCCACTTGGTCTTGGCTCGATATATTCATTATAAATCATGACACTTTTTGACATAAATTATACTGGCGTAGACTCTATTCTGACTTACAGTAGTGTTCCTTATTAATGAGGTTTATAAGGTTTACAAATAAGCTGTGGCCTGCACTTGTCTGGCCCTTTATTAAGACTGGAGTACGAAACACCAGTCTTAATAAATCTGCCACTATTGGGCTGAATAGCTCACTCCATGGGTTCTGTGGCTGAAGAAAAGAAGCTCCTGTCACTGCTTCCCATTGAAAACAAATGGAAGTAGAGTCCAGTGGGAATTTGATGCTGATTTTTGGCAGAATCTACCTAAAAATGAGCTCCAAATTCCTGTGTGTGAAGCAGCTCTTAGATTCTCTAACTGAACTGAAGAGTTTATGCTATATATTAAAATTGTGGACCTCTGAAATCCAGAACATTCAGTCCCTGTACTTTAGTATCTCCTGGTACAGTACCTTTACAACCATAAACCGTAAATCTAAAAAAAAATTAGCTAATAAATAATTACAGTTTTGTCTGGTAATGTGTTAAGCGGCTTGTAGAACATAGCTTTGTATAAACATGTCATAACATTAAGGGCAGAGGTGGCAAATCCCATTTCTTTTAGTCTTGTTTACTTCATGTACAGTGCCCTGTAGCAATCTCTATGCAGGTCTGTTTGCTTTTGTTTGCTCTGCGATTAATAAAGTAGAAGCTGAGATTATTTTGTGGTAATAGCTTTATGCTAATTTCTGAAATAACAACATCTATAGGCTTCTGACTGAGCACGAGCCCACTACGTTTATAGGTGACACTGTTTCGACTTGTTTCCAGCGCTCAGGCCTGTGCATGACTCGCATTCCTTCTGGCTGGAAGCATAAAAGGACAAAACATGCACTGACTCTGCTGAGGACCTAAAGGGAGCACAGGGAGGGAAGCTCGCATTGCACTTCATTTCTAGGTCTATATGGCAAACTAAGCCATTAAGTCCATTTTATGTTATGTTTTAGAGTTCTGCTTCTTTGTATGTCCTTTGACATCAGAGGGAGGATCAGATCCCTCAAATGGGAGAGAGAATACATTGCCTAAAGAATTGTTTTGCTATTGGACCCTCCTTGTGATGTAAACATATATGGGATCCCCATATTTGCTGTACCAAGGGCTTTACACTAGATACCTTTCTCTTCCTTACTAAGGATTAAATACTTCTCCTGGGTTTGGAGGGTACCTCGAATTACCTGGCTGGTGCTGATTCTGACTCATGAGACTGGAACCAGCATCTAGCACTCAAGTCTATCCACCTCATCCCTCCCTTTTTCGTGTTAGTTAGTTACATGTACTATGGGGGCTGACTTTTCTATTATAGTGATCTTCGTACAGACAACTAGTAGTGAACCCAGGGGAGGAGGGAGGAGGAGGGATTGAGGTTGCAGGTAGTGATCTAATCATGTGACCCCCGCATGTTAGTATTTAAATATCTTTTGTTTTTAACAACTGTTCCCGCTCTGTGGACTGCATAGACTTCTATTTGTGAGACTGACATTCTGTCTTTCTCCAGCAACCTTCTCCTGCCCTACCCCCGCCCTGCATAAACAACTGTGTGTGAGGCTGATATTCCATCTCACTCCAGCAGCCTCCTCCTCCCCCTCCACTCTGCATAGACTTCTGTGTCTAAGGCTGACACGCCATCTACTCTGTGTACAGGTTCTATTAGTGATAACAAACTGAGTGTGGGAGGAGTTCAGTCTAATATTTGGAGAAAGAATCGATATTTCATAGTATGTATATCGCAGTTTCTTCTATTTATTTGTATGCTTTTGGAAAACAAACAACAAAAGCCTTCGCAGTGTATGCTTCAGGAAAGCTGTAACTATATGGCAAATATGTCTATAAGGACTCAATCACCCATAATATTCAAAAAGTATGTCCTTTTGTTATATCCCAAAAGATGCAAGGTGTGCCAGTTTGTACACCAATATAGCACATTTGAGAGCGTTGTGACAAACCATAAATTTAATATCTGACGGTTCATTAATTGTTGTACGGCAGGGTAGTTGTACCTGGCGACATGTCCAAAAAATGATGTCAGCAAAACGAGTCAAGAGTTCAGGAGGTGGGTCTTAGAACATTAGAAGGAATGAGGATAGACCTCTTAGCCGTCATGTCTGTGAATTCCATGAGGGAGATCCAAAATCTATCACTTTTCAAGCTATTGAAAATATTCATAGCAATATGAGCCGTGGAGATATTGATTGCAGGATTTTGCAGAAAGAAGCAGTGGATTTTTAAAATTCAAAGCTGAAAACCTCAGGGTCTGAACGATAATATATGGTATACATGCTGTATTTAGACCCAGCCACTCTGCATGTACTATGTAGTGTTTAAGCCTCAGGGATATTACATATTATTTATATTACACGAGGGGGTCTATCCCTGGTATATATGTGGGTCATTATCATTCTAGTCTCCTGGATGGGTCTCCTGGTATAGATTTAGAATACTCTATATATTTTTTATTACCCTATAGTACATGCATTTGATATGCATAGTGCATGATCATCTTAGCCATCACTGAGGACCGAATGTGGGGATCCCCATGTTAAAAAAAATACAGGATGTATTGCAAAAATTCCCTATACACCTAGTGAGAACTACAGTCGACTCTCGATATAACGTATTGCTGGGACCGGGGAAAAAAATACGTTATAAGGCGAATACGTTATACGTATATAACGTATTTCACTGTGCCGGACCCCGACTACGTTATTCACGATAGCACCTTTTTCGGCCCTATAAACTACTGTACGTACATGCGCGTGTCATGCACATAACGCAGAATGTAAGAATCTCAGAACGCAGAAGCCAAATTAAAACTATTTACATTTATTTATACAGTACTGTATGTACAAGGTGTGACCTTATCATTCACTTTTTAGGACAGAAGTCCTCAATACGGGTTTGTTTTTGCACAGCTTTGGTGCGCAACCCATACAGCACACTCTCGACGTTTGCTACCTGATTAATGATATGTTCACCAACATCAAAAGCGCTAATGAAAGTCTTCACCTTTTGAAATGAATCGAGAACATCAGAATATTTTGGCACGATTGTTTCGGAAACGGAATTGCTGCTTTCAGAATCAGAATTTGGTTCCTCAACCATACACTCCTCCTCCTGCTCGTTTTCGTATATTTCCTCAACAGAAAGCACTTCTGATGTAATCACCTCATCGTCCATGGTTGCGTACGTTTCGAAATCTAAACCAGACCCTGCGATGAGTTCCCAGCTTGGTGTATCAATAACTTCTTCGGCGTCACCTGGGATTTCTGCTTGCTCCATTTCTTCTTCCTCATTTTGATCCAAAATCACTGCTGCTCCAGCTGCTTCTAGCTCCGAAGGTTGAGTGTGGTTTCCAGCACTTTCAAACCCTGCTTTCTGGAAACAATTCTTGATGCAAGCGGGGGTCACTTTGTTCCACGAAGCTACCAGGAAGTGCATGGCCTGGAGAAGGTCCGGTTTTAACTGATCCAATTGGTTGCGCTCCATCAGCGCAAGTGCCCGCTGCACGAGCAAACGCCTGTAATTGTACTTGAGGGACTTAATTACACCCAAATCGAGTGGCTGCAATTTACTTGTGCAATTAGGCGGGAAAAAATAGAGTTCTACGTTGCGTAAACCCTCCACTTCTTGTGGGTGCGCGGGGCAACAATCCAGGAAGAGGGCCACTTTCCTGTTGCGTGTACCCATCTTTGCGTTGAAGGCTCTCAAAAATTGCACGAAAAAATCGCCCGTCATCCAAGCTTTGGTGTTGTTTTTGTACTCACACGGCAGTGTGCGTACGTTCTTGAAACAACGTGGCTTCTTGTACTTGCCTGCAAGGCAAATTTACAGTAATTCAACATTTAAATTAAATTTAGTGAAACTCGTTTATACAGTATTGTACTGTAATTTTAGTTTACTTGCCTATCACCAGTATAGGAATCTTCTCCGAGCCGTCCGCATTGGTGGTAACGAGTACGGTGATCCTCTCCTTGCTCATTTTGCCCCCGTGGCATTTCTCCCCCTTTACAGCGATAGTGCGATTCGGCATCAAATTAAAAAATACGCCAGTCTCATCAGTGTTGAAGACATCTTTTAGGTCGTATTTCTCTAAAATCTTCGGCAGTTGCTCTGTTGTCCAAGTTTCAACAGTAGCCACATCTACAGCCCCACTTTCGCCAGCAGCAACACAATATGAAAGACTGTTTCGTTCCTTAAATCTCGTGAACCAGCCACTGGAAGCAACAAAGTCTTTCACATTCATTTTTGCTGCTAAAGTGTTTGCCTTTTCCCTGACAACCGAACCATCAATATTAATTCCGGCAGCTCGTGCTTGGTTAATCCACTTCATAAAAATGTTTTCCAATTCCTCATGCTTTGCTTTGCGGAATTTGGAACGTTTTCCTGACATCTTCCCGAGTTTCTCGCTCTGCTCTAGGATATGCTTTTTGTTTCTCACAATGGTATTGACCGTCGTCAGAGGCATATTGTAGCGATTTGCGAGATCTGTCTGTCTGAGGCTAGAGTTGCCTTCCAACTCCCATATGATTTCAACCTGATCGATGAGAACAGACACGTACAGTAATGAAATCGCGATGCAATCAACACAAAACCATCTTTACCAGTGTGCAACTCCATGTCACGCTTACCTTCTGCTGCACAGTAAGCTTAGTCCTCTTTTTGGGAGGCATTCCGACGCCAATAAACAACCAAAACCGGAACTTCACACGACACGAGACACGTACGACTTCCTTCCAGCGAACTAATCTACCCAGAGGGCACTGTGGTGAGAGACTCGTCAGAGGCTCGCACGTATGACGTACTACGTTATACGCGGCAGAAAATGCATGCGATTGGCTGGTTGGGACCCTCCTGTACACAACGTTCTACGTTATATGTGGCTTGCAATTGGCTGCGGGGGTCCAAAAAAGAGTACGTTATATGCAAACCATATTACGTTATAACGGGATAAAAATACATGTAGATTAGTCGGGACCTGAGAAAATATACGTTATAGCCTATGTACGTTATATACCGATACGTTAAATCGAGAGTCGACTGTATGTACTGTATATCCCGCTGATTTCCATGTATGTATCCAATTATCTTACACATATTCTGCATTGTTCAATACTTTGCATTCAATTGTCTATCTCCATTACATATGTTTGGCGATATTTATATTGATTTGTTTAATCCATCCATCCCGTGTCACTTATGGACATATTGCTATTGTTACTGCCCTGCATATAGATGTGCATTGCTTCTTTTGCCTGTGCTGTGTTTCACAGCCTGCAGAGGACAGGGCCTAGCATCATTTGTTTTCTATGATGCCTGGCTGAGCCTCCTTAGTGACTGATGGAGGTGTGACCATTCAGAGCACGTGACGTCCCACGGGGGAGGATCAGGGCGTGGCCTTGTTATGTCCTGGCAGCTGCCATGCTCGGCGGCTCTCAGAGTACCGTGATACAGAGTACAGATTTTTATTTTGTTCAGACTTAGACTTTGATTTAGCGACCTCTTGATGATCCCAGCTATTTTGATAGGGGAAAAATGCATATTAGTGTCTTTTTTTATAAGGTGGATTGTATATCTCCTTCATAGGCTGCTCAGATTCCCTTGTATTTCTTTTGTATCATTATCAAGGGTGTGGACACTGTGTATATATTCTTGGGAAAGAGTGTATTGCTCTTTTGACCTGTTAGAGCAGTCGCAGAGACACTGGAGTAGAACTTTTATTCTTTGTGTTTAGTAGAATGGTTATTGTGTTATAGAACAAAACATTGATTATCATCTGGGCTGGCGATGTGTGTCTGATGGGTTCACAATATTGTTGAAACCTATGTAATAGCACTATTTTATACATCATTCCAGAAATTTATCAGAGCTTTGTGACATATTCACGTTCTAGCGAATCCCAGCCCCGCTTTCCGGTAAAATACACGCAGCAGATATGCAACAGTTTTTTAAATCAAAGCATGTCATTTATACCTACGGAAGCGCTGGCGGTTTTCTTATAGGTATAATTGAAGCAGAAAGTCCGCAGAGGAAACCTCTGCAAACTTTATGTGCAAATCACTGCAGCAAGAACTGTGATGCACTGCCATCATGGTTTTTCCTTTTTCCGCTTTTTTTACTGCGGGATGCTACGTGGAGCCTTAGCCTGAAGTTTATCAGTTGACCCCATGGATCTTAAGTTGAAAATCCATGTGTGGAAAGTTAACTAAACCCATGGAATCAATAGCATATAGAACCACCTTTAGCGGCAATAACTTGAAGTAATCATTTTCTGTTTGACTTTATCAGTCTCTCACATTATTCTGAAGGAATTTTTTCTGATTCTTCTTCACAAAGTTGCTTTAGCCCATTGAGGTGTGTGGGCACTTGTGTATGTACAGCTCTCTTAAGGTCCAGTGAGAGCATTTCACTTGTGTTGAGGTTTGGACTGTGACCAGGTCTATGCAACATATTGATTCTTTTCCTTTTCAGCCATTCGGTTGTAGATTTGCTGGTGTTATTCGGATCATTGTCCTTTTCCATGACCCAGTTTTGGACAAATTTTACTTTTTGGATTGATGGCTTCACATTTGATTCTAGAATACAGAGGAGATTGTGGTCAACTCAATGACTGAGGTGCTTTACAAAACAAGCCCAAATCATCACCCCATCCAACCCTGTGTTGGACAGTTGGTATGAGGTGTTTGTGCTGATACTTTGTGTTTGTTTTTTTGACAAATATGGAGCTGTGCATTATGGCTATACACAATGGTAAATCGCAGGTGATACGACCATGACTGGGCCCAATGGGGCCTAGCTAGAGATGGCCAGGGTCCTGCAACACCATGGCAGTGGTTGTGGAAAACTTGATTCCCCAACCGCTTCTCCTCTATACACTTCCAGCAGCAGAGATCTGCACGCCATTAATAGGAAGGGGAATTATGTGATGCATGTACATGTTTCTGTGTTCTTTCCAGTAGAAAAGTGAGAAAAGATAACCAACACTTATACTCGTTTCTTTTGGGCTTCCAACAGCCCCCGGCATCCTCTTCAGAGATCTTTTGGCTTGCAGCTGATGGGCAATGCTGAGGCTTGTGGTTGGGCATAAAGTGAGATGTAATGATATTATTACTTGGGCACTCCCCATGTGACCGGTGAGTCCCAATTCCAGTCCCAGGATAGAGAGGCCAAAAGAGGATGCTGGAGAGAGTCACAGCAAATACACCCAGGAGAGGGGAGGCAAAATAAGTATAAATGATTGTTATTTTTATTCTACTCTGGGCCTCCATTTATTATACTGGAGGAGACCCCAGAGTAGAATAATTGCACAGAAACAAACTGGGAGGCTGAACTTCACAAATATTCGTAAAAATTAATTTTGTGGTTTGCCTGAAGCAGTTTGACTCTTCCAAAGCATATTCTATTGGGGGAGGGGCTCTTGGGAGCATTTCATATAGTGTGGGGTCACTGTTGGGTGTATATTATACTGTGTGGAGCCGCTATGTAATAATATACTGTGTGAGGCCACTATTATAGAGATGATCACATCTGATAATCAATTAGAGGTGGATTATAGGCTGCAGAGCACAGAGCAGCGCTAGGTCAATAGCGCATGCTGGCAGTCAGAAAAGAGGGAGGAGCCATCCTGCAGGAGGAATCCTGGAAGGAAGAGAGGTAAGTATGATGGAGGGGGGGAGTAGTAGTGACGTTCCATTTTGGGAAACGGATCGTCACCAGATAACCAGCAAATGTCCCTGGGGCAGTCATATGGTTTATCCATTTTTGATAAATTATGTTATTTAGAAAGTAGATGGGGAGAGGGCTTTTAGATTAGTGTAGAGATTAGTTTTTATCCTAGAGAACCCCTTTAGGGCCAGAAACACACAGCGTGAGTTTGCAACTGGTTAGCTGCAATGGATTTGCCAGCAGCTGGCCTTTCTGTGAAGTACAGTACAAGTGTAGTGGGTATGATATAAACAAATTGTATCCATACTCTGCAGAGAAAATCTGTAGTGTAAGGCTAAGGCCCCATGTAGTGTCCCACAGCAAAAAAGCGCTGTGGGAAAAACTGCATCAATGCATCACAGTTTTTCCCGCAGCACTTGTCACAGAAAGTTCTCAGAGGTTTCTACATCAATTTTACCTATAGGGAAACCACTGGTGTTTTCATAGGTATAATTGACATGCTGCGATTTCCAGAAGCATAACAGTTTTGGGAAACACCGTGGAATTGCAGCTGAAAGTTTCTGTCAAAAGCAGAGAATTTAGTCTATTTTTGTGCTGCAGTCAGGTCAACTGCAGGTTTCACTATGGACCTGTTCCAGTGGCCATAGCCTAATAGTGATCCATAGTCGGTATGTTTGACAGTTTGTCACTAGGGTGCAGGGACTTCTAGTAGCATAGATGGCTGTTATGCTTGGAGTCCCTCTCCCAGCATATTGTTCTGGCTGGTAAATCTGGCTAACACATGGACCGAGTTTCATGGCTGAATCTCAGTTGTGTGAGGCGAAGGACCTACAATGCAGAAAGCAGCTAAAAATCACTGTAAAAAAAAATGCTGCAGAAACGAATCACATTTTATTGAAAAATCCAGCAACTTACAGTCACTGCAAAATGGATGGGATTCTAGGGAATTCCATCCACACATTGTGAAAAAGTATGTGCAGCGGACACACTGCAGTTTTTTCGCCAGTACTTTTTTTGCTGTGGCTCACTACATAGGGATTTAGCTTTAAATTTATAGGGAAAATGCGAGCATTTCTACAGGTAAAATTGACATTCTGCATTTTAAAAAAATGTGAAAAAAAAAAAACCTTCTGCAAAAAACCCCAATGTGTGGATGGGATTAGCCAGAAAATCATTCACTTTGCTGGTACTGTAAAATGCAGTATTTTTTTTTTTTTTTTTTTGCTACATGTTTGCAACATGCGACCCTAGCCTGAATGTTGCTAATACTGCTGCTAATGTAAGTTGCTGATACTAGAGTCTGGATGGGTCTATATTATATGGAAACTGATTTGGCGTCTGTGTTATTCGGGTCTGCATTTTTTTTAGAAGGTTTTCTGTCTGTATATAAGGAATTTGAAGTCTATATTTGTTTTGAGAATGTCATCTGGGGTCTATTCTGTGTATTCTGGCGATCTGATATGGAATCTATATAGTTAATGACATGTCTGATATAAATATGTGGGACACATGGATACAAATATGTGTTTCCCCCTCAAGTCTCTTCTCGAAAACTGGAAAAGTATGTGTTCACCTGGTTATAAATTAGACAAATATGCTGTCAAGATGTCACAATTTCTTAGAATTTGTTAGAGGTTTTTAAATAATACATTGATCCATGGCCCAAAGTTTTGTAAAGATATGTATTAATATTTTTTGTTATTAAATTGCGAACACTTCTTGAGAGATATAGGCTTAATAAAAGTTCAGTCAAGTGTGAATGAGTACAAGGATTGTAGGGAGGTATCAGATACACCAATCTCCATAAATGACACTCTACGTATATTGCTGCAGGTAAAACTGAGATTTGTGTTCACATTGGAATAATATTTCTTGACCTTCTGCAGCTCTTGTGTGAGATAACTATTTTGATTTGTAAGCATGCCCAAACTGTCAGAGTAGAAGTATCCTCGCATGTTATATTTCTTTCGCCCAGAGCAAATTATTTCCTTCCACAAAAGTATTGTACGTCTTACAGATCCTCAGAGTTCTTTATAATGAAAGCGTGCTTCTTTTTTTTTTTTTTTTTTTTTTCAAACAGCATCTGTTAAATTCTGTGCTATGCTGTAATGTGTAATGTATTGCTGTAAAAGGATGAATTTTGGTTCATGTGCTTGCACTGTCTATTTTATTTAATGGAAGACTATCGGGTTCTGTCATTATTGCCGCCTAAACCAATAATAGTGCCATGAAGAAGCCTTTGTTGGAAACGTTTCTTTATGTCCTTAAACTGATGGACCCATGGAGAGATAACCAACTTTTTATGGATATGTAAATCAACCTTTAAGTGCTCAAGAGGGGCCCAATTTGCTAGTAGATTTTCTTAGACAGCTAAAAGTGATGTGACTCTTCTCTGAAATCAATATCTAATCTAACCTTTTATGTCAGCCATAAAACTCGGTCATCCTGAACAGCATGCTGAGAGAGAAAGATATTCCTAGTCTTATACAGTGGCTTGCAATAGTATTCATACCCCTTGAATTTTTTCATTTTGTCACCTTACAACCACAAACTTAAATGTATTTTTATTGAGATTGTAAGTGATAGACTACCATAAAGTAGCAGGTAATTGTGAAGTGGAAGGAAAATGATACATGAAAAGTGTGATGTGCAAAAGTATTCAGCCCCCCTATATCAATACTTTGTAGGGTCACCCTTCACTGCAATTACACCTACAAGTCTTTTGGGGTCTGTCTCTACCAGCTTTGCACATCTATAGACTGAGATTTTAGCCAATTCTTCTTCAAAATAGCTCAATCTCATCCAGATTAGATGGAGAGCATATGTGAACAGCAATTTCTATGTCTTACCACAGATGCTTAATGGGATTTAGGTCTGGACCTAGGCCATACTAACACATGAATATTCTTTGATCTAAACCAATCCATTGTAGCTCTGGCCATATGTTTAGGGTCATTGTCTTTCTGGAAGGGGAATCTCCTTCCCAGTCTTAAATCTTTTGCAGCTTCCAACAGGTTTCCTTCCAGGATTGTCCTGTATTTAGCTCCATTCATCTTCCCTCAACTCTGACCAGCTTCCCTGTCCCTGCTGAAGAAAAACATTCCATAGCATGATGCTGCCACCACCATGTTTCACAGTGGAGATGGTTTGTTCAGCAGTTTTGCTTGGAGTCACTCTTCCGGCATACTGTTCAGGCCGATAAAACTGGTCCGAGTTTCATGGTGTGAATGCAGGGTAAAGGCTTTTTCACAAAACCACAAAAAAAGAGATGTATGATGGCTTCAAGGTTCCAACAACGTCTTTCACATGTCCATTTTGAGAACACATTGAAGTCAGGAGTGTCAAAAAAACGACATGCGTTATCTTCGTTCATGTAATAACGGCATGTGAATAAGCCCATTGAAAATCATGGGTTCTATAATGGCATTATGATGGCCGTTTCAAAAACATCCGTCACATAGCTATCCTTAGCTGCTATGGGAATACTGGCCATCCGCGCACTTTCATGATAATATTAATGTATGCTAGGCAGTTTCTCTGCCAAACTACAGCTTGACATAGGGTTACATAGCAAATAGTCTCTAGCAAGTTCTGCAAATTAAATAATAGTTGTAACTTACTGTTAAGCAGTTTTTGTAGAGCTGAAACTTGGCTGTAAAATGTGAATTGCAGTCTATGGGCCCGTGCACACGGAGTTTACATTTGCGCATTTTAGCATAATACACATGTATAGAATACACGTGTAAAAATAGCAGTCCCATTGACTTGAATGGAAATTTTTACATATGTAAAAAACACACCAAAAACGTGATGCGCTTTTTGACTCGTTTTTTACGCGTGTAAAAAATTCTATTGTAGTCAATGGGACTGCTATTTTTACTCGTGTATTCTATACATGTGTATTATGCTAAAATGCGCGCACTTAAACTCCGTGTGAACGGGCCCTATGATTGTAAAACTGCATATGACTTGCAACCAAACACCCATGAATTTTTTTATTTTTTTTTATGACTGTCATGTGGTTGCATAAGGATGCAGATCACAACTTGACCTCATTGACATTCATTAGATGCCATGATGTTGCACAATCCATGTCACTATTTAAGTCTAGCCTTACGGTACATGCCATATCCACTATTGCAACCAGATTTATTGTTGAAGTTCATGTAACATAAGAAATAAATCCATTTTTCAAAAGGTCTTTATTGAAATTGTTACTTTGTTCCATCTGCTCTCAAATAGACTTGTGTGTCTCCATCATACAGGGTACATGTGGAGTAGGCATTATTGTAACTAAAAATCAACTTTGTTTGCCTGCTGTTTAGGTGGTAAGCACATGGGTTTCTGCAAGGTTTATTTAGATTAATGGGTCAGTCACAAAAATTTCTGACCTACATTTGATGTGCTTGAATCAGCTGGAAATCTAGTACCAGATTACATCAAAGATTTTGTGCTATGTTTCCATGGTGACAAATAGATTTACATAGGAGCTGTAGGTAGATGTTGTTATAAAATGAAGGCTAGAGGCAGATTCATCAAAGTGCATAGCCTACATGGATTTAGTTGGAGAATTAATAATGAAACAGAAGACAAATCATTAACTAATTAATTTTATTATAGAATTAAACAGCACTATAGGTTAGGCTGCTTTTCATATAAAGTCTGCAGAGTTTTCTTCTGTGGACTTTCTGCATCAGTTATACCTATACGTAAACTGCCAGTGTTTCTGAAAGTATAATTGACATGTTGCAATTTCCAAAAACGCAACATTTTTGGAAATCTCAACATTTCAGCTGCGGGTATTTTTCAGTAGTGTGTGGATTACATTAGCTAGAATACCATCCACCTTGCAATCACTGTAAAACGCCACAGTTTTTGCAACGGCATTTCCGCCATGTGGGGTTTCAGCCTTTAAAACAATTAAAATCAATAAGAGGTAGAGGTCATGGCATATACCACAAAGAAAGGTATCAAACCATATATAATAAAGTGCCATGTGCTAGTATATGGTTATAAAAATATACAGATGTTATCTCATATTAATTCAAATAAATAGAAAACTAAATGAGTCTATAATTAATAAATAAGGCATGGTTCACATTACCGGCGGATTCTGTTATGAAGGTGTCCGTGTTTTTTTTTTTTTTTTTTTTAAATGGACACCTATCATAACAGACACTAACAGACACAAGATAAAATCCCATTGAAATGAATTGAAATTTTAACAGATTTCTGATGGTTCAGCTAGTGTCTGCTGCTAAAATCTAAAATCTTGTAATGGACAATAGCTACGGACACTACTGATGGTCGCCAAAGGTAGTATGAATGTATTTTTGTTTGTGTAGTGGCCCTATAAGAATTGCCCAGTTTTGCACTTGTGTATTTTGTATGTCATTCGTGTATGTGTCTCTGCCTGCTACTTCGTCTGCATGTTGTTGGCATCGATGATCTGCCTATATTCAGTAAATTGCTGCTGTCGATGGTTTGCCTGCTCTGGTGTTTCGGCAGCTCTTAAGCTGTTCTGCTGCAGAACTTGTTCCTCATGCTGTGCCCTTGATTGTTCTGGCATCTCAGAAGCTCACTGGGAAGCCATATAATGAGCGTGTTTTTGGCGCTGATCCCCGTCAGCTCCACTTGAAGAAAACTCTGTTGACTTCTGGCTACATTCATAGCTGTCATTGTTTTAGCATTTTGCAACAAATTAGATTTTCTTTTTCCCGGCATGTCTAAAAGTAGCAAACTGCCAATTTGGATTAAAGGTGTTTTCCCATGTCAGTGTGTCAGCACTGCCTGGATCAGATCAGATAATATGCAGATGAATGTACAGAATCCACTGAGGGTTAGCTGAGTGTTTAAATAGCTTCTGATAAAGCCAGGTCTGTTATTTCTCTGAGATAAGCTGCTGCAGGAGCAGTGTAATATAGTATGTGAACATAAATTTATAACAGTCGTGAAGCCATGTCATTTACTGGGATAAAAAGTAGCTTATGTTTTTTTAATCGAGGTGACAAACTATCTATGTGCCGAATTTCATCCAAATCTGTTCAGTGGTTTTTGCGTGATTTTTCAAATACACAAACTTTCACATAGATAATATTAGTAGGATATGTGTAAACAACAATAAACATTATAAATTCAGATTAGACCATGGTACAATTTCATCTATTTATTAATCTAGCCTGCTCTAGGCAGTTATGCACACAGGTTTTTTTTTATTTTGGTTTTGATTTGTGTGCCTCTGTAGCATTCCATTGGCATATATGTTGGTTCAATATGTTAGTATAGATGCTCTAGATGTTGACTATTTAGCCATTACCTCTTTATGCTATATACTGGGAGCATCTCTACTATATCTTGATATAGTAAATTATACTTTATCCACATCATGCTTTATGGTTTATCCTACAGATTAGTAAATAGATGAAATTGTATCTTGGTCTAATTGGAATTTCTAATATGTATTATTGTTGATGCATATTGCGTATTTTTCTATTTATTTGGATTAGTGTGAGATAATATCTCTATATTTTGTATCCATATACTAGCACGGGGCACTTTATTATATATAGTTTGATACCTTTGTGAATGCACCTGGTGGTTGTTCCCACAGTGCTTTTTTTGCTGTGGCACGCTATGTGGCTCCTTAGCCTAAGGCCTAGGACCCACATGGCATAAACGTAAAAAACGTAGTGTTTCACAGTCACTGTGTAGTGGATGGGATTCTAGCTAATTCCATCCCCACAGCTGCGGACAGGCTGCAACTTTTTAAACCGTGTATGTCATTTTTAACTATAGGGAAACCACCAGCATTTCATCTGTATAATTGAGAAACACTGTGACTCCAGCACTCTGCTTGTCACCTTCTCACAGTAGTTATAGAACTACCTTGTATACTGTATACTACACTTGTATACAGGTATGTTTTTTCCTGCATTTTTGGAGTACTAGGAAGTGTACCACTGTTTTTCTCTATTATCCAGACTAGTGGAATAAAATCTGCAGATTATTATTTTTGATATAAAGTAACTCACTTATTTCTGGTGCGTTGTCTCTCTTTGCAAGCCTTTCTTGTGCAATACACATTGAGCACCCTAAAACAGGTGGTTGTAACTAAACAGTTGTTTGTAGATTTTTGTTTGATGTATTGTACAAAGCCAAAAGAGAAAAGAGATGAACTAATTGTGGGTGTGGAACCTTAACAAAGAGCTCATGTGTTCTAAAAGAAGCGGCTGAATTGATCAAATGACTGCGGTCTCGAATTGATGTATGATAGAAATCCCACTGACATGGAATCAGCCAATGCAGAATACTGGCACAAACACTGATTGTATGAATGTATATACAGCTCACTGTGTTGTGTAATAGTATTAAAAAAACACCCTGGCGTTTTTTACTTATCTCCTGTGTACCGAAGTGAGATGTGCCTCTTAATAACTAAGGGACTTCTCCATGTACCAAAAACTACAGTACATGAGCTAGTAGTTGACAATTTGAGCTACAGTTCACAACAGTTTTTGGGATAAATTAAGCCAAGGCTCCATGTAGCAAATCTCAGCTAAAAAAAACCCCCAAAAACAAAAACACGGCTCAAAAAACACAGCAAAATCTGCAACGAAAAAGCTTTGTTTCGGTAATGTGGGCCTCAGCCTTGGGCTGGTTTTGGAAATTGCAGCATGTCAATTACACATGTTCTTATGGCTACACCAGCAGTTTCCCTATAGGAATAATCGAAGCAGAAAGTCACTTTCTGTGAAAAGCTGTGCGCAAAAAACCGTGATGTGTTTCTGCTGTGGTTTTTCCCACAGCACTTTTTTGATGTTGCATGCTACTTGGGGCCTTAGCCTAAGGCTGCGTTCACACGGAGTAACGCGCCGCTCATTTTGACACGTAAACACGTCTGAGAGTGAGCACAGTAAAACAGAATCCCATTGACTTCAATGGGTTTGGTCTTACGCGCGCTACCCATTGAACTCAATGGGAGGCATTTTTATCTATCGCTTTCAATGTGATATGCACGTATATCCACCTGAAGAAAGGGCATGTCGCTTCTTTTTTTCCGCAAGTGGGAACAAACCGCTCACGGAAAAAGGAAATGACCGTCTACCATTGATTTCAATGGGAGGTGGGGTTTTTTAAGCAGGATTTTGATGCGGATTCCTCATTAAAATGCTGACCAAAAACAACTGTGTGAACTCAGCCTTAAGGCTAAGGCCCCACAGGCCGGTAATGCAGCGCTAAAGCGCTGCAGGAACAACCGTGCCGTGAACGCATCGCGGTTCTTCCCTCAGCATTTGGATCAGAAAGTTCACAGAGTTTTCCTCCGCGGACTTTCTGTTACAATTATATCTACGGGGAAGCTGCCGGCGTTTCCGTAGATATAATTGACATGCTGCCATTTTCAAAACCGTGACGGTTTTGGAAATCACAGCGTGTCTGCGCTGTGATTTTTTCCGCAAAGAATTCCATCCACTTTGCAAGTACTGTAAAATGCTGCGATTTTTCTTGCGGTGTTTCCGCCGCAGGCAAATCGCAGTGTTTCTGGCCCGTGGGTCCCCAGCCTTATGCTGGCATAGATGGGAGTGTTGGGAGGCACATTTTGAAATGGATTCTGCATCAAAATCCACCTGTAAAAACCCAATGTGAACTTACCCTTAAATAGCTATGCTGATTTTGAGCTGTTCCAAGAATTCATTTTTACATGCTTGTGGAGGAGGATAACGTCTATAAAGTTATCCAACCCCAACATCGGAATTATTCACACTGTCGGATGTGGTCCCATCTAGCTTTAAGGGTCAACTGGTGTGCCTGGAGAAAGGGTATAACAATTCCTGGTACACATATGAATTCAGCAAGAAGGTGAACGTTGGCATATTTCAAGCCTGACTCTCAAAGGCATGCTATATTTGCAAAAAAAAAAAAAGATAAAATTATGCATGTGGTAAATCAAATTCTGACCAAAAGTTTGTCAAAGGAGCAAAACTCTCCTTGGTCATGTATCTGATATAGAAATCTTATCAGTTTTGACACTTAATACTAAGCATTCCTGTTTATTATAGTATGTTGACATGATCAGCCTCCTGTTACCCCAAAAATCACAAAAATGCTGTGGAGTTTGGTTAATAGGAGCGATAAAAAAATACACTGGACTCAAAGTTGTAATCCTATCCTTCCTATCCTCCTATACTTACTATACTAATACTAATATTGTAAATGTGAAAGTTTGGATGTTTGTTCCTCAATCACGGCAAAACGGCTTAACGGATTTGGCTGATATTTGGCCCACACATAGATTGGAACTTGGAATGAAACATAGGCTTATAATCACAGCAAATGGTCGGAATTCACAACCGCTAACAACAGATTTATGTTCCGGCTAGACTAAAGGACCCAAGATGACATCATCACAGGTCCTTGAGTCGTTCTCAGATAGAATTGCGCTATTGTGTGGGCGGAGCTATACATGTTGAAACTGGACACTGTGCAAGCTGCAGAAAATGGTGTCAAACTTCTTTACCTCAGGGTCTGCTGGAAGCTGCGGAAAACTGCGTGTAATAGAAAGTCGGGACTGTAGCGAACATGCAGCCTGTGTGTGGACAGGAGAAGGGTATCGGGTGTACAGTTTGTGTGAGTACAGAGGGAGAATCTGCTGTTAAACCTCTGTTTTGGCCGCGCATGGTGGGGGGAGCCACCATCCATTCAGCCTTTCCCACCACAGAAGCTGCTCAGACACGGCCATACGAAAACCCCTGGAAGTCAAATTGCCAGATGTAGCAGAGCTTAAGAACAGCTGTAGCACAGCAAAGTATGCCCCCCATATGCAGAGCTGTGCATACACCTCGGTATACTGCGCATATGCAGAGATGTAGCAGAGCCAAGACGCGGGCGCAGGCAGATCATCAACCAGCAGCGATTGCATATATATATATATACGCAGGTCATCGCCAACAACAACATGTGGACGAAGTCGTGGGAAGATGCTAGTTCGGCTATATTCCAGAGAGCAAAATCTCTTCTACCTCCTGTCAGAGGTGATTGTTGTGCTATGTATCTATGTATCTGAATGTAAGAACACATTTCTGAGAGTGGAAAGAGAAGACATTGCCCCTATCATGAATACAAGGGCCCCATAAACATGACTGCTCTCTTCCGTTTGAGCTGGTGGGAGTGCTGATCTAGCGCCATGTCATGCTGCTTGTAAACAGTCTAATATCCTGATAATTCATCATCACCTTTCTTTTTACAAGATTTTTATGCACATATTTTAAGGCGGTATTCAGGGAGTGGTAATAATTATTCTATTTTTCAGGCAGATTAATCTTAAGGTATAATCAAAATCCATGCATGGCTTGCCTTAATGTATTACATGATAAGAAGTAAGTTTGTCATAAGATTTCCAGAGCTTAAATACTCACTAACTTTTTAACAAACTTTACAGAAATCATTAGAACAGACAATTATAAAAAAAAAAACCTGTGCAATATTTCTTCTATATTTTAGAACAAAATGCTTCTTTCTGCTCTTATCAGGTAATTTTCCTGATAAGAGCAGAAAGAAGCTCCCCCTCCCAATGCCAAAATTTTTCACCTTGAAAATCTTTGCTATATCCATCTCACAACGGACTGCAGGTCACATATTACACATGTCTGATGCTGGATTTAAATAGGAGCTTTCTATCACAAGCAAATCACTTTACTAACATCACTACTTCTTTATATGTGCACTACATGGTTCTGGGGCTGTTTCTGAGAGCAGAATGGATTCACCAATACGTTCTGTCTACAGTGTATGGCTGCTAATCTAGACCCACCTTCTCAGAGAACAATGGAAACTAAAGATAGAATTAAATGGGTTATCCACTTTCTAACATTGATGGCCTTTCCTTAGGATAGGCAATTAATATTAGATCTGCCAGGGTCCAACACAAAGGGACCCCTGCAGATCTACTGCTCGAGGACAAGGTTGGCTCCTGTTAATGGTTACATGCTGTATGCTATGCTGCTCACTTGCTATACAATTTGTAGCATAGGCTTCAGGTACTGCAATACTGTCCCACTAAATTCTTTGGGGCGGCACTACAATACACAAAGCACCTCTAGACTTTATACGGCAAGTGCTCCTGGGATGTAAACATTAGTGGGAGCCGCACAGTCCAAGAGCAGCTGATCTGCAGTGGTCCCTCCTAGAGCTAACATTGATGACCTATTCTAAGAATAAGCCATCAATATTACAAAATAGATAACGCCTTTAAATTTGCAAAATATGAGTCATATGGCCATATATAGTGTTACTTTCCATCATGGCAATATTATCTGATCCTAACTCCAAGTGGATAGAATTTTCCATCAGATTTCCATTACAAGTTGTAGTTAATGTTATATTACAATATAAACATTTTCATGGAGAGACTCATTTTATTTTCGATTTTTAACTTTTCATATGAGTGAATAAGTTAAAGGGGTTATCGGTCTCAAAATTAATCCGAAGTTTACTAAACACTCTTGATAAATATATGGACAATACAAACTATAGATCACATTATGCTACAGATTTGTCAGATTTTATAATCAATACACAACATGTTCATCTATAAAATAATATAAAAAGCACCAACTAAGTATCAATGTATAAATAACACAAAGAATTCTTTTGATTTTAAATCTAAATTTATTACTACAAAAATGTTTTTAATTGTAAAAAATATTGGTATCAGGAAAACAAACACATAAAACATTTAAAAACACACAACAAGAGTGGAGGTCGCACTGGACTGAGCAGCTCCAGCAGGTGTATAATCTGCTAGTGGTGTAGGGGATGAGAACAGCCGCAATAAATGTGTGTATAGAGAGGCCCAGTATTTAGTATATATAAATGGAAATAGGCTCCTATTGCCCACAGTATCACAAGATCAGGGCACTTAATTGAAAAAATATATCTGTAGCATTGCAAAAATCATACCCCTATCACCACTATATAGTAAGAGCATATAAGGTAACAGAACCAATGTAAAGTTACACACACATGCCAGTATTACATAAGCCAACATACATAGGACAAAATGTGGAGCATATACATGAATTACTGCCCCCTGAAGAAGCAGGGGCGAAACGGTCCGTCGGGGCTCAGAGTGGAGGTCGCAGCTGGTGAGCAGTGATTCATGTATATGCTCCACATTTTGTCCTATGTATGTTGGCTTATGTAATACTGGCATGTGTGTGTAACTTTACATTGGTTCTGTTACCTTATATGCTCTTACTATATAGTGGTGATAGGGGTATGATTTTTGCAATGCTACAGATATATTTTTTCAATTAAGTGCCCTGATCTTGTGATACTGTGGGCAATAGGAGCCTATTTCCATTTATATATACTAAATACTGGGCCTCTCTATACACACATTTATTGCGGCTGTTCTCATCCCCTACACCACTAGCAGATTATACACCTGCTGGAGCTGCTCAGTCCAGTGCGACCTCCACTCTAGTTGTGTGTTTTTAAATGTTTTTATGTGTTTGTTTTCCTGATACCAATATTTTTTACAATTAAAAACATTTTTGTAGTAATAAATTTAGATTTAAAATCAAAAGAATTCTTTGTGTTATTTATACATTGATACTTAGTTGGTGCTTTGAGTTTTTGCGGGTATCTTTGTTTTTTTATCTAGTATTGAGATTGCTTTGGGTTTGCTATAAAATAATATGTAAGGGCTCGTTCACATCTGCGCCCCAGTCTCCGTTTTGCAGGTTTCGGTTTCCTGCCCGAAACTGGACAGGTTATGGAAATCTGCAGTCATTTTTCAAACCCAGAATGGGTTTCTGTCGGCAGAAGACGGAAACCTGAAAACAGAGATCGGGCGCTGCTGTGAACCCAGCATAAGATGTTTAATATGTGGTGTATGGGTGTGTGATTTACTCACTAAAGTTTTCTGGCATAAATGGGTGTAAATGTGTGAATGGAACATCTTTGGTTCACAGGCGTTTAATGCTTCAAAGATGTGATACATTGTTCCTGGTGCGGCTGCTCACCACTTTTTCTGAAAGTGGGCGAGCAAGCCTGAGACCAGGGTGGCTAGGGTTGGTATGCCTCAGTGCAACAAATTTACTTTAACTTACAATAGAAAGCTGGGATGAGTTGTTCTTGAAATCTAAGCCAGTTCCTGACTGGCATAGATTTCAATTCTGGCGCTCAAGAATGAGAGCCAGAGCCTCTTAAGAATTCAGATACATCTTTCAGCAGATGAGGACTTGATTAAAACTAGTGTACAGGTACACAATGCAAGTTTTAATAATTCCCCCTTGTTTTTTCTTTCCATCTGATATTGAAGAAGTATACAGGTGTATATTATTTTTTGACAGCTCTGTAGTCTATACTATGCAAGCTATGGAAATGCATTAAGCAAAAACACTGCTTCAGGAATAAATACCTATGATGTCAAATCATGAATTGTTATGTTAATAAATCAAAATAGAACTTTAATATTTAACCATGGGGCAACTTTTAACTTTAGAACATGTCCTATATCTGTCCATTTTGGATTCCGGACTCACTAAGAGCAGTAAGTGGTGCCATGGAGCCACAGGGCAGCACAGAGATGTCATTCATGTGCAATCTGTGTTATTCAATCATGGTCTGGCTACATGCACACGGTCATTTATATGTAGCGTTAATCTGACAGAATTGTTTATGTCTAAGCGTGACCCAGATAACATATTTGTTACCTTGGTACAGTGCATACTATATTTATGGAAATAGAAACTGTGAATTTGTGAGCTATTCATTCTTGTGGCTTTTGAGTTTTATTTTGATGCAAAGTGTTGTATGTCTGTGTGGGCTCATTAAATGCTAGTTTTATTGTGTGATACTCTGTGGGTGTGGATCAACTCACGCACATTACCTTTTGCCTTTGGGCTACCTTTTGAGTGTGCTATCTAAGTGGTTCCCTAGTCTTCACACTTTAACCCTTATATGCAGATCTGGACTTCATTACAGGGAAACACTCTATTGCTGTATCCTAAAGGTCCAGCCTTACAGGCATTCAGTCCAAGAGGAAGATGTAGGCAGCAGTGAAGATGGGAAGGAAAGACGCATTCTGGTAGCTGTGACTGCTGATAGGAGCAGGAACACTGATGGCCACAAGCCAGTGCTACAAGTTGCATATTCAGGTTGTAGGTGAACAGCATTTGTTGAGTGTGACTGGTTACTGTAAAGGACTTAAAGGGATCCTATCATTAAAATACAATTTTTTGTGACTAACACGTAGGAATAGCCTTAAGAGAAACTATTCTTCTCCTACCTTTAGATGTCTTCTGCAGGCCGCTGTTCAGTAGAAATCCTGGTTTTCTTCGGTATGCAAATGAGTTCTTTCGCAGCACTGGGGGCATCCCCAATGCTGCGAGAGAACTCTCCTGCGACGCCGCCATCTTCTTCTGGAACGGCATCTTCACGCGTTTTCTTCCGGTCTTGGCTTGAAACTTCTACGCATGCGCAAGTCGACTCCGCCGTCAGGGCCTTGGGCAGAGCCGACTGCGCATACCCGCCCCAGTGCTGCGAGAGAACTCATTTGCATACCAAAGAAAACCGGGATTTATACCAAACAGCGGCACGGAGAAGACATCTAAAGGTAGGAGAAGAATAGGCTTTCTTAAGGCTATTCCTACGTGTTAGTTGCAAAAAATTGCATTTTAATGATAGAATCACTTTAACTCACATATAATAAACAATAAAAAAATTCCCATGTATTCTAGTCACACCTTTTTCATATAATAACATATATCTCCCAATGTAATATTCAAGAGGCCGTGTACTTTTTTGCCACAATTTTGTTGCTTCAGGGATCTGCACATGCTGGTTATACTTAGTTCCTTAGCTTCACCTCTGTCCTAAGGGTGTCCTGAAAGGCAGATTCCATGTTTCTAGCAATGTACTATGTACAGCTGCTCCCAACAAGTTATTAATGCAGATATAAGTTTACTTTCTTAGATGAACAGTAGTGTGCGTAAATAGGGCTAGGAAAAATAAAATAATAGGTGTAATAATAAGGTAAATACTACACATCAGTGGCACTGACCAGCAATAAAAATACCAGCTTTACACATAGCAGAAACTCTGCTAAATGCAGTAGCACCAAACAAAATCCATAGCCTACAAATGAATGGTTATAAACTGACATGCACAGTGCATTTAATCTTGTACAGTTAACGAACTGTGCTTGGAATGGTGCACTGTAATCTTGGTGTTTGATACATATTACTCTTTTGTTCAAAACAAAATTCAGTCTGATATCTAAGGAGCTGTTGTTCATATGTATAAAAGATATCCATGAAATGTAAAGTTTTAGGCCTCATGCATGTAACCGTATTACCATCTGTGTACATGCTGTATTTCCTGGACTGAACACAGCCGTGTGAATGGAACTATTTGCATTATAGTCAGCTATGATGCAGTAAGCTCTTAAATTGCCTGATGACTACTTTAAAAGACTAGACATAAAGCTGTCTAGTAGTATTATGATGCGTTTGAAAGCATCAGTTATAATGAGTTTGGAGTACGTTCGGGTATATGAGGGCTAATAGTCAGCACATACCCTGTGTAATAAACAGTGCAGCAGGTTGTGCTTCTATAGTTTGTTTCAAGTTTGTTGAGCGTTTTGACTGTGCAGCAATCATAAGACTGTTAAAGTAAGTGGAATGACAGGTGGTCTTGGTTATTTTATGTGCTAAAATATCTAAAAAATAAAACATGATCCATTACTTTTATTTTTTATACCACAAATATCTTACTTTGTTGTGTATTATTTTGCAGGCCGGACCTGATTGACATGGATACCGTTGCTGTTCAAAGCAACATTACAAACTTAGAAAATGCTTTTTATGTAGCCGAAAAACTGGGTGTCACCAGACTTCTGGATCCAGAAGGTACAATATAATTCTCAGTATATTAAAGGAGTTGTTCCAGGAACAATGCTAATGATAGTTAAAGTGGTTATACCATGAAAAATATTTAAAGGGGTATTTTGAGTGATTTCTGGATTTCTTTGGGGGTACCCAGCATCTTCTGCATTTGTTTACTTGGTGTGTGTAGTTTCCTGCTGCAATGCATTCTGGTAGTTGTAGGCTCTCACACTATCTCCAGCTCACTCCTCCCCTCTCCCTCTCTAACACCCTCTTCCTGTCTCCCTAGCTATTCATCCCACTGCTAGCCTTTCCTAACTCTCTCATCCCAGCCCCCCATTCCCACCCCCCACTCTAACCCCCCATCCCCCTCTCTCACCCCCTGTCCCCCACTCTATTGTACTTTACCTGTCTTCTTCCGGTCTTCCTTCTGTGAGTAACGCAGCACTGTGCCCATAGCCTTCAATACTTCTCTGTTGCGCAGGCTCTCAGCTTGCACAATAGAGATGTATTGTCGGCTTCAGCGATACCAACATGCGTGCCGATGTCTTCGGAGGAGGAGGAGAAGCCGTTCCCTGGTGAAGGAAGCCCAGACAGGAAGAAGATGGATAAGTATGGATGGATGGGGGGGAGTAGTAGTGACGATCCGTTTCCAGAAATGGAGAAACTGATTGTCACGGAATAATCAAAAAATGTCTCTGGGATATAAGTAAATAGGCATTTTGGATTAATAATGTAATTTAGAAAGTAGGAGGGAGAGGATGTTTAGATTAGTGCAGGGTTTTAGGGTTATCCTGGACAACCCCTTTAACTTCTATCTATAAGATAGATGATGAATTGCTGATCAGTGGGGTCTGACCACTGAGAGTCCTTTATGCTGTCTTCGGCGCTCCTGTTAAAGCGAGTGGGAATGGGGATTCATTGGTGTCCACTAGGGTATCTGCTGCCATTACAGCAGCTGCATTTTTAGTATGGGTATTCTGTTTTTCTCAGGATTGGTGTGGGGTCTTAGCAGTCAGACCCTCATCGATCAGCAATTTATCCATATTTTTCATGAAATAACCCCTTTAAATCCAGTCCCGAATTATAAACATTTTTTATATATTACCAGATATCCCAGAATAACGTTAGAATAACATAACCACATGTTTCCATGAATAGTCTTTACTGTGTCCACCTCAGTAAATGTGCCTGGGTGTAGACGTATTCTATGTTTTGCTTCTCTCCATTGAGTATGCAGAGGGATTCCTTTTGTAGTGAGCGTCTGAAGCTGCAGGGTCTGTTTTGCTTATCAGGGATGATGCTGAGCAAGTAACATTTCTTTATCACTCTCTTATCACTTGCTTAGCAACTCCTCTGACAAGCAAAAAAGATGCTGAGACAGTCACTCCCCACACCAGGGAGCATACTTGGTGTAGCTGAGGGAGAAGCAAAACTCACTATGCATGTCCACCTTTACATGTGATGGACAGAGAAAGGTTATTCATAGAAACAGCAGCTGCCACTTTTCTAATATTATTCTTAGAATATCTAGGGATATAACCTTTTTTTATTAAGTGTAAATTCAGAAAAGAAAGATTATAATTACATGCCCAATTTCCTAGAAGTCACATTCTATGTGGAACAAATCTCAAATGTTGTTTTTTTTTGTTGGTTTTTTTTTTTTTTTTTTCTAATAAATGCACCCATATACCTTTAGCTGTGTTATGAGTGATTTCTGGGTGCCTCTGGGAGCTCCTGGTATTTCCTGCTTTTGTTTACAGGCTTCTGCTTCCTGCTGTGTAACTTCCTCACTCTCCCTCTCCTTCCTCACTTCCCCCTCCTTTCTCACTCCTGATTCCCCCTCCTTCCTTACTCCTCCCTCCCTCCCTCCCATACACCCCTCCCTGTCTCTCTAGCTATCCTACCCTTCCCTACCTACTCAGTCCAACCTTGACCATTTTATATACACACCATCCACACTTCTTCCTGTGAGATGGCCCCTCCTCCTGTATTGATTCAGTCTTCTCTTCCAGTGATGATCCACCTCTACTGTGTATGCATAGATGTGCAGTAGAGTATTACCTTTAGAAGTCTGCACAGCACTTGGAGAAGAGCAAGCACCCTGCAGAATCATTACAGAAGGAGGAACATGGAGGGTAGTATAATGAAGTGGATGTGGGGGAGTAGTAGTGATGATCCTTTTCCGAAAATGGGCAACAAATCGTCACCAGATGATCAGAAAGTGTCTGACTTTACCCCTGACTATCTTCTGTCTGCTCTGTAACATTTTGGTAGAAATTGAATATGCTTGAGGGAGATGATAGACTCCTTTTGATAAGACACTTTACACTAAAACACTTTATCTATTTTGGCCCTAGATGTAGATGTATCTTCCCCAGATGAAAAGTCAGTTATTACATATGTCTCTTCAATGTATGATGCTTTTCCCAAAACACCAGATGGAGGGGAAGGAATTAGCGCAAATGTAAGTAATCAGGATTTTATATTTATACTAACCTATTATAGGTTTTCTTTTTTTCATTGATTATTTTATCAGCACCAGAGGTAATATAACTCACAAGCTGCAGACTTCTCCATAATAATGTACAAGATAATAAGGGTTCTACTTGAAAATGTCTCTCAATAATATAATAATACTTCCAACATTTCTGATGATACATATATCAACTAAATACACAGTTGTATGTAAGGGTAAACATCTCTGGATAACCCACCTTTGTTTTTCCTTATTTAGGTTGGGGCCTGGAAATGCTGTCTCAAAAAAACTCTGCATTTTACATTGCCTACAAAATGGATGAGATTCTAGCTAATCCATCCACACATTGCAGAGAAAAATCTGCAGTAGAAATGCTGCAATTTCAAAAATGCGAGCGTCTTTGCAAATCCCAGCATGTCAATTATACCTATGGAAACGCTGACATTTTCCGTATGGGTATAATACAGGCAGAAATTCTGCAGAGTCTTCCTGTGAAAAGCTGTGCAATGCATTTCTACCATGGCCTTTTCAGTAGGGTTTTTTAGCAGCGATTCAATGAATGGCCTTAGCCTTAGGGTGCATTCACACGGAGGAAAATGGCGCTAAATTTGGTGTGGATTCCACGTCAGATTCAGTGCTGGAAAAAAAAAAGCCTCCCATTGACTTCAATGGGTTCCTTTTTCTGTAAATGGCGCTGAATTTGGTGTGGAATCTGCGTCATATTCAGTGCTGAAAAAAAAGCCTCCCATTGATTTCAATAGGTTCCTTTTTCTGCTAGATCTGACGCGGATTCCACACCAAATTTAGCGCCATTTTCCTCCATGTAAATGCATCCTAAAGGTGGCAGTGCACTTATTGTCAAATCACACACAACTTTTTAGAGCAGGGGAATGCACAATGGTACAGCCAGTTGTTAAAGTCTTTAGATAAATAAGAGAAGGTCTGCATGCTGTATATATTTTGTAGTCACAGTTTGCTTGTTTTTTCATGCATAGGCTTTTCTGTATATCTTCTAAAACCCCAGGAAATACTCATTCACAAAAAATATTGCTTATATAAAAACACCACCTAAAATGCTATAAAACACTTGAAAGTCATGGCAATCTTTACTTTCATTGCATGTATGCTCCGGCTTGTTTTCATAATATTGCTAATATTTGTATTCTCTTGTTTTAGGATGTTGAAGTAAAGTGGATAGAATATCAGAATATGGTGAATTACCTCATCCAATGGATTAGGCACCATGTAGCATTAATGTCCGACAGAAATTTTCCAAATACTGTTGCAGAACTAAAGGTAATACTGTAGCTGACTATATACCATACAGTTTTTATTTGGATATCTGTAAACCATTAGAGTGTACACTAAGGGCCCATTCACACGGAGTAAACGCGGCACACAATGTGCCGCGTTTACGGGATGTTAGCGCCGTGATTTTGACGGTGTATGTTTGCGGTCGCGTTAACGCGTGTTTACGCGGCGCTAACGCGACCGCAAACATGCATCGTCAAAATCGCGGCGCAAACGTCCCGTAAACGTGGCACATTGCGTGCCCGTTTACTCCGTGTGAATAGGCCCTAAGAGAACTGCATAATAGCTTCTTTACCTAATGTATATGTAATATATATTTATTCATGGATTAACCTACCCTATAACATGTAAAGAAGAGCTCTCAGTATAACTCACTGTAGACTTCTGACTACAATAACAACTAAGGTTAAGACTTCACTTTTTCATTTTCCAAAAAGGTAAAAACAAAAATCTATATTATCATTAAGTCTAAGTCAGAGGCGCACAACCTGCAGCCCTGAGGCTTCATATATAACCTGTGATGCAGTTATATACACTCAGCTGGCACTGTTGGGGTACACTGTGGAGTTCTATTTCAAGTAATTTAAAGGAGCAAACCAGATACAACTGTTAGTGTATTATGCTTGCTATAGTTCTCAATTGATATTCTCTGCCTCATCATGTATCAAAAAGCACATGGATGGACACCACAATAATATTAAGGGTGCATCTAGTCATATAATGCATATACAACCACAGAGAAAAAGTACATGTCCAATAAGACACACACCAAAATAAATCCAGAAAATTAAAGTTTATTAATGTTGGAATACAGACACCACAGACTTAAAAACATCTAATGTGCCATAGTACTTACGATATAATAAAAGTGAGTTGAAAACTGGTGCAGTATACAGTATGTGCTTAAACTGCCTATGTCACAAAAAATAGCTCCCAAAATGTCCAGTCTTGGACACAACAGTGTATTAAAATAAAATACAATCCAAAAAGGAGGAACTCATAAGTAATACCTAAGTACAATCTCCAAAGAAGGACATGTATGGTCAACAGTAAGAGGGAACCACATGCCTCCACGTGCAGCTTTATCAAACCTCTCCCCCTTCTCTCCCAACTACTTATAGTGTCTTAATATTGGAATAATAAAGTCAGTTATTCTATACATAGAGCTCACAATGTACATTTTTCCCTATCAGAATATTCCTATTGGAATATTGGATGGAAATCCAAGCAAACATGGAGAGAACATACACTCACCGGCCACTTTATTAGGTACACCATGCTAGTAACGGGTTGGACCCCCTTTTGCCTTCAGAACTGCCTCAATTCTTCGTGGCATAGATTCAACAAGGTGCTGGAAGCATTCCTCAAAGATTTTGGTCCATATTGACATGATGGCATCACACAGTTGCCGCAGATTTGTCGGCTGCACATCCATGATGCGAATCTCCCGTTCCACCACATCCCAAAGATGCTCTATTGGATTGAGATCTGGTGACTGTGGAGGCCATTGGAGTACAGTGAACTCATTGTCATGTTCAAGAGACCAGTCTGAGATGATTCCAGCTTTATGACATGGCGCATTATCCTGCTGAAAGTAGCCATCAGATGTTGGGTACATTGTGGTCATAAAGGGATGGACATGGTCAGCAACAATACTCAGGTAGGCTTTGGCGTTGCAACGATGATCAATTGGTACCAAGGGGCCCAAAGAGTGCCAAGAAAATATTCCCCACACCATGACACCACCACCACCAGCCTGAACCGTTGATACAAGGCAGGATGGATCCATGCTTTCATGTTGTTGACGCCAAATTCTGACCCTACCATCCGAATGTCGCAGCAGAAATCGAGACTCATCAGACCAGGCAACGTTTTTCCAATCTTCAATTGTCCAATTTCGATGAGCTTGTGCAAATTGTAGCCTCAGTTTCCTGTTCTTAGCTGAAAGGAGTGGCACCCGGTGTGGTCTTCTGCTGCTGTAGCCCATCTGCCTCAAAGTTCGACGTACTGTGCGTTCAGAGATGCTCTTCTGGCTACCTTGGTTGTAACGGGTGGCTATTTGAGTCACTGTTGCCTTTCTATCAGCTCGAACCAGTCTGGCCATTCTCCTCTGACCTCTGGCATCAACAACGCATTTCCGCTCACAGAACTGCCGCTCACTGATGTTTTTTCTTTTTTGGACCATTCTCTGTAAACCCTAGAGATGGTTGTGCGTGAAAATCCCAGTAGATCAGCAGTTTCTGAAATACTCAGACCAGCCCTTCTGGCACCAACAACCATGCCACGTTCAAAGGCATTCAAATCACCTTTCTTCCCCATACTGATGCTCGGTTTGAACTGCAGGAGATTGTCTTGACCATGTCTACATGCCTAAATGCACTGAGTTGCCGCCATGTGATTGGCTGATTAGAAATTAAGTGTTAACGAGCAGTTGGACAGGTGTACCTAATAAAGTGGCCGGTGAGTGTACAAATTCCTTGCAGTTGGTTTTATGCCCTTGGCGGGATTTGAACACCAGGACTCCAGCGCTGCAAGGCTGCAGTGCTAACCACTGAGCCACCGTGTGGCCCCTAGTTTAAGCAAGTTGGTCAGAATAGATTAGTGGAAAAAACCTCTACATCTAAGGCTGACTGCTTTGCTATAGATGAGGATTTATCAAAAACAGCTATTTAAGTTCATACTGAGATTATTGGACCAAAACCGTTCTGATCCAAAAACCGGGTAGCCGCGACTGAAAACCGATGCACTGCACCAGTATCCAGCTGCGCACTCTGCTCCGAATTAGGCTCAATGAATGGGCCTAGTCCAGAGGAGGGAGTTTCTTCAGGCTGAATCGCGATGCAGAAGAAACAGCTCGCGGAAAAAAGACCTGAGCGGCTCCCATTGATTTCAAAGGGAGCCGTCTTTTTGGTCAGGGTTTTGAGGCAGATACGGCCTCAAAACTCTGACCAAAAAACTCTGTGTGAACTTACCCTTAAGGTGTCGGAGAGTGTAAAAACTTGATGAGTCATAGTTGGAGTTGGAATTTTGGCCTACTAATGCTTTTTACCTGTAGATACCATGTCAGGTTAACACACATGGACTAGTCCTATTGAATGAATCAGGAACATTCACCATGTGCACATACCCTAACATAAAGATCTATTAATCCTGTAAGTGTAAATTATGATCCACTGTTTGGCCACAAGTGTTTTAAGCATTGAAAGAAATCTCAACAATAAATTGTATGACTCCATCATACCTGTTCCAAAGTATTGTGTTAAGAGACCTTTGTGCAGAGAATGAAGTTTGAGGCAGCCAAAACATACTCCTTCTCATTGTATTCACATGTTGTTTATATAGATCTAGTTGTTTAATTTCTGTGTCCTCTTTGCAGGCACTTTATAACCAATATGTACAGTTTAAAGAGAAAGATATCCCACCAAAAGAAAGTGAAAAAGAAAAGATTAAGCACCTGTACTCACTGCTGGAAGTAAGTTGTCATCTATGTTCGTAAGCATTATATTTGTGGATTTATGAATCAATTGACATTAAGACTTGATTTCCTTTTAAGCCTTGGATTGAATTTGGACGCATCAAGCTTTGTCAGGGATACCATCCTAATGACATAGAAAAAGAATGGGGAAAGCTGATCATCGCTATGTTTGAAAGGGAGAAAGCAATTCGACCTGAAATTGAAAGGTATACATAATGCTGTTTGCTTAATCCACAATTATGAAAGGTGTTTAGTCTCCATTCACATCTTGTTTTTCCTTCTGCTGGGGTATACATTTCAATGGCAGAAAACAGCATTCAGACATATACCGCAACTTATCCATTCACTGTAATGGGACAGGCACAATCCAAAAGATTGACTTGCATTTGCGCCTTAAGGGCCAGTTCACATCAAGTTAACGGGCGCATATTCTGGCACGTATACACGTTGTCAATATAACTTTTCCACTATCACTATCGGCTTTCATGTTCTGTGCCCCCGGTGAAGAGCTATCGGTGCCGGTACCGTAGCTCTTCACAGTCAGTCAGGAACACCCTCCCTCACAGTAGCGCCTATAGCGCTGTACTGTGAGAGTGGGGAGGAACGCCTCCCCCAGTACTCGTCTATGGACGAGCTCTGTCATGGGGGGGGGAAGGGGGACATGTCCCCAACTGATAAAACCAAGTTGTCAATTTATTCTCACATTTTTAGAAGAAATAAGAGAGAAGTGGTACAATGAAGAATTAGAAAAAAAAAAAAGATGCGCTAAAATTGTTATATTTTAGAAAATACAGGTCCTTTTTAAGGCCACACGTTGTGGTAAAGATGCATTTTAGGCTGCAGATTTTTATGAGGAAAAACCAAGATTGACTGCAAAAGGAATGGAAAATATTAAGGAATCACTTATACTTTTCTTCTCGGGTAAATCCACTCTTGGCTTTGGCTTATAAAAACGCATCAAAATCTGCAGCAAAAAATGTAGCTTCTCTGCCTTAGGCTAAGGGCCCCTTCACATGGAGTTACGCTCCGTGTATTCTGTACATTTTACACGTGTAAAAATACACGTGTAAAATGTAGTTAGCGATTGAGTTCAATGGCATGTTCGTATAACACTCGTCTTTTTGCGCGCACGTTTGCAAAAATACGCTCGTTATACGAAAATGCCATTGAACTCAATGGCTAACTACATTTTACACGTGTATTTTTACACGTGTAAAATGTACAGAATACACGGAGCGTAACTCCATGTGAAGGGGCCCTAAGACCTCATATTGCAGAAACGCAGTGTTTTTGCCTGCTCCAAAAATGCAGCAGAAAAAACACTGAATGAATGAGATATTAGAAAGAAACACAGCATGTTAATTTTAGCCACGGAATCGCAAGTTTAGTAGGAGAAGGAAAATAGTTGAGAAAATGCAGCAAAAACTCAATGTATATTGCTGCAGAAAAACCTCAGTGCATTTTCTATGCATTTTTTCCACAGCATTTTTTATCTGTGTTTCACTGTGTGGGGCCTTAAAGTGTTTTTGTCATTCAGAAGCATTAGAAGATGAAAACCTTTTCACAAATGAACCCCAAAATAAAGTACACATAAATCGCTTCAAAGTGCATGTGAACTCTGCGAAGACAAAATCCAAAATGTTTTTCCATCCTTTCTCCCCAAAATTTTTTATTTTCAATACATTATGGTTAAATCCAAACTAGGTGCCATGAAAAAATAAACTCATTCTGCAGAATACAAGCTCAAAGTGAAAGAGCAAATGGCTCTTAGGATATTATGATGGAAAAAGCTGTGTCCTTAAAGTGGTTGTGCCAGAATTTAAGCACATCGCCTATCCACGGAATAGATAAGTGTCTGAGCATCAGAGATTCTGCCCTGCTGCCACCAGTAAATGTCACTTTGTCTTTAAAAACAGCAAGTTCTTATCACATTGAAAAGGTGACTGGTTTTACCTTTCTAGCTTGAAACCTTTTACGCTATGTGGCGTGCTGCAACAATTACTTTGCCAAACGTTGTGCTTGTTGTGCTTGTTAATTGTTTCCTATTCATGGTGCTCTGGGATGTAAACATTGGTGGTGTATAACACACAGATTTGCGACTGTCTGATTGGAAATAACTGAAATATTTGGCATATCCATTTCCCACAGACGCCCAAATGAAGCCGATAAGCCCAAACTTGCTCAGTGTTAGAGCTAGGGAGGAGAGGCAATCTCCAACTGGTATATATGACTGCAGGCAAAATCCTTTGAAGAGCAATGTGAACATTATTTGCTGGGTTTTGAATCTACATGTTAGAGCCTATTTAAGAAAGGACGCTAGTGGTGCTCTTAGCCAGTAGGGATATATTTTAGTTCCTGGAAGCTGTACATTCTGGAGTTTTTTTTACTTTTATCTTTTATCATACTGTCAATTTGGATGGGTGACTGAGGGTCAGTAGTATAAAAATGAACAGCACCTGTTATGGCTACTACAGTAGTGACTCTGTACTCACGGGGAGCAGTCGCACTAGTGTCGGCTCCAATGAGAACTTACTGTCTGTTAACTGTGGTCCTACGATGATAAATTCATACATAAGCTTTGGTGGGGAACAGTCAAGCGGCACAAGGTATGTTTTATTATGCATTAATCTTCAGATATATACATATGTGTATATATATATATATATATATATATATATATATATATATATATAGTGTATGTTTAGATAGATAGATAGATAGATAGATAGATAGATAGATAGATAGATTTGATTTACTTAATCTTGATATGTGTTTGTATACTATTATTACTTTTTAGACAAGAGATGCTGCAACAGATTGGAACCCGAGTGCAGAGAGATAATCTTGGATGTGAAGATAAGCTGATACTAGCTCGGAGTGCTCTCCAAGCTGTAAGTGCTCCTTACACTTTGCAGCTGTACAATTTGACTAACACTTCAATGCCCTTTAGTTTATTTTACAAGACTTTTAACACTTAGAATATTTATACACATTTTGTATATGTATATAATATATATAAAGTATTAGTATGATTCTTTGATGAATGTTGCTAAGCTCTTTTCTCCGTTGTAGGACGCTAAACGCATGGAATCTGGAATCCAGTTTCAAAATGAAGCTGAGATTGCCGGTTACTTGATTGAATGTGAAAATCTACTGCGGCAGCAGCTTGTGGATGTGCAGGCACTTGTAGATGGAAAGTACTATCAAGCAGACCAGTTAGTACAGAGGTAATACTGGCAGTTACTAAATGTGGAGTCTATCGTTTATGCTAATAACAATTTATTATAGCAATGTAATGGTTATTTTCTTCACTATACTGTACTGATAGTTGTTGTCTTAATGCAGAGTTGCTTCTTTGCGGGATGAACTACTGACATTGAGAAATGAATACTCTTCACTATACAGCAAAGGACGGATGATGGCACCTGATCAGACACAACTAATGATATCAGGAATATCACAAAGTCTAAACTCAGGATTTTCACAAAGCTTGAACCCTGTAATGAACTCTACAATGTCCCACAATATGGCACCAATGTCACCAACCAGCCTGACTCCAAGTATATCTGGCAGCATGTCTTCTGGTCTCCTACCTAATTTTAACCCTGGTCTGCCATCCAGCCTTACAACCAATGTCTCTAATGGCTTTAATTCACATATGACTCCTATGTCGCCAGCATTTGCACCAAACTTTAACCCAGGTTTAATCCAGAACTATGCAACTGGGATGAATTCAAATGCATTACAGTCACTCAAGCTCATGCAAGTCAAGAAACCAATGATGAAATCTTCTTTTGCTGATCAAAATTTACCCGAGGAAGAAGTGAATGTTAAATTTGTTCAGGATCTTTTAAGCTGGGTGGAAGAAATGCAGGTAAAATCTTTGGACTCTATCCATGGGAAATGGAATATTCTCTGTCTACAACTGCACCTTACAATTGTGATTTCTTGTTCTATTCTGCTCCTATTAACGTAGAAATGGATCAGATATAGTTTTACATCATAATTTATAAATCTTAATATGGATCATGGTGCTTGAGAACCAGTTAATCATTATGCTGGCAATGATTAATTTATATTTAATAAATAGCAAAGAATATTTTATTAAAGACTTTAATTGACTATTGAAATCAAAGGTAAATCCATATTTCTGATGTCAAACCTATTGCTATTCCCTGACAGGTACAACTGGACCGAGCCGAGTGGGGTTCAGAGTTGTCCAGCATTGAAATCCATATAGAGAATCACAGAAATTTCCATGCAGTTGTTGAAGAATTTGAAACCAGTCTTAAGGAGGCAAAAATGAATGAGGTATTGGTATAGCTAAGTCTGAGTTCTTTACAACCAAGTTGCAGCAGTTTTGACCAATGGGCTTTCATTATAATAACAGTTATATCTTTTCTTTTGTTCCCAAGATCAGCAGTAGTTCTCGTTTAATATCTTGCTATGGCAGATACTTCTCTGTCATAAAGAATAGCATAAACAGAACATTAAATCTTCCCTTTAATTACTTGGCCCTCCCTGCAGCTTATGTTATGTCTGTGCTTGCATGAGGTTCTATATTTTAACATTAGCACATTGTGAGATATAATTACACTATACACATATTATGCCTCCGGTGATAAAACAGCACATACTTGCATATATTACTTATTATGTTACCTGGAGCCTGCTATAACTCTGCTATTCTCAGATCATATTTATGGTGTTACTGTAAATCCACATTAAACCCTGTAGAACTTTTATCTGATAATGTTGAAATGTGGTCTGGTGGAACAAAGTGTTAAACACAGGCAAAGGGACTCATATTGTTCTTGCAAGCAGTGATTATAATGCTCCATAGGAGACGGGATGTAAAAAGGATTGATTTGTTTACTGGTGTTTCTATAGTAAAATACTGTATGTGTTATTTATTCTCTTTCTTTTGCAGCTCCAGATGACAGGTCCTTTGAAAAATTCTTATGCTGATCTCCTTACCAAACTCGAGGGCTCCTATTCAAAGTTACTGGTAAGACCGTAGCTGTCTTTAGTTTGTACAACCATAGCAAACACTTACAAAGGATCTGTCTCCTCTCCTGACATGTCTGTTGTAGCTAATGTCTACTGTAAATTCCTCATGTAATAACAGTTTTAGAGAGTCTTTTCTTACAATTTATATTTATTTCCATTGTATTAATTGCTGACTGTATGAATGAATTAGCTGGAATGAGCTGGATTCTACCAGCCTGATTGTCAAAGTGGAACGTCCCTTACCAGTGAGAACTGGATGAACAGTGTCAGTGTGTGAATGGAAACACCGTCAGTTGTCAATTTATTATATATATATATATATATATATATATACATATATATATATATATATAGATATATAAGAAAAGATACTCCAGTATTGTTATTTTAAGGGAATACAAGTATGTACTTAAAAAGACAGGTCAGGAGAGGTGATAGGTTCTCATGAAAGTGAAAGTTTACATTATTGTAACTCACAAAATGATTCTGTATCTCGGGGTAACACGGTGGCTCAGTGGTTAGCACTGCGGCCTTGCAGTACTGGAGTCCTGGATTCGAATCCCACCAGGAACAACCTCTGCAAGGAGTTTGTATGTTCTCCCCGTGTTTGTGTGGATTTCCTCCCATTCTACAAAGACATACTGATAGGAAAAAAATGTACATTGTGATCCCTATTGAGGGTCACAATCTACATTAAAAAAATTAAAATTATACTGTATCTCAGATGAGCATGGATATGTAGATCTGCACTGTGTGCCTCATCATGTTCTGTTGTGGGTATTTGCATCAGCAGTACTTTCTGATCATTTTAACCTGTCAGCAAGTATTGCACTACTTAGTGACATCCATTATTAATATTGTCAGTATATTGCAGGATGCTTTTTTGTGTGACATTCTGAAAACAATTTATTTTTAGAGCTTTAATGGGTAACTCACTAAAAACATCTGTTCTGTGGGGGCCCCAGGTGATCTTGAATTGATATTTTTTTTCAGACTCATTATATTAAAGTATGAAGTATGCATGTCAGGGTATGATTATTAATAAATACAAATCAATTAACAAAACTTGTGCCATGTTTTGCTGTATGTCCAAAGTTCAAAACATCAAACATTGTACACACAAGCAATACAGACTGTGAATATATATAGACTGGGTATATAAATAGCTTTAAATAGATATGAAAAATACTTGCAATGGAATACTGAGTTTGAGTGTGCAGGTGATCCCTGGAGTCCTCGAATATTAAGAAGGATCAGGGCAGATGAACACCATATACCTCTCAGGTGCATAGATTTTTCAGGGCAGTCCCGTTCTTATAAACAATATTCTTATTTGGCAAAGTGTTATTAATTAATCTTTGCCATTGAGAAGTGTGTGGGCATCTGTCTGCCATCCACCGCATGGCTATTGCAATACATACAGGAAACAGAGCTTCTTAGAGGAAAATCCTTTCATGGTGTGTCAATCCTTAATCTGACAGTAGGTCTAAAAGGCAAACTTCCAGGTTAGAATTAACTAAGTATGTCTCCCTAAAAGGAGAATACTGAAGACAGTGCCAAATTTAGTGATCATGTTCATGTAAAACGATTTCTACCTGCTCATTCAGAAAAGCCTAATCGGGGTTAAATAGCAGCTGTGAATAATAAAAATGCTAAATTATATTATTATTGGCAGCTGAAGATACCAGCAAATGTAAGCTCTTAGAAAGTACAGAAGGAGTCAGATCTTTCCAGCGAGCTTGAATTGCAAGTGTAGTATATTAAAGTTTTTGGGAAAGCTGGTGGGTGTATATGGTGGACACCAATTTCCTTGGGAATGGAGTACTCCTATGAGAGGGAATAAAGAGATGAATGAGGGGTCTGAGAATTGAGAATATATCCCTTTCAGATATAAGAAAAGTGTCAGGTAATTCCTGAACTGTAACGATCATTCTATGGCTTTTTACCAAATTTTGGAGAGCTGTCACCTGCAAAACTGACCAGAAAGCAGAGTTCCTAAGTCCAACAAGGTGTGTTAAACCAGGGAGTGTCCACAGCTGTATGTCAACCACTTTGCCTGAAAAATGGGTAGTACTTTAGGCCCATATTCACGCGACTGAGTTTCATGGGATAGTATGTCGCTGAAAGGCAGGGAATCCTAGTATCATAGATAACTGTAATCCTAGGAATCCCTCTCCTGACATACTCTTTCTAGCCGGTAAATTGAGGGAAACTTGATCATGTGAATGCAGGGTAAGCATGGCCCAAGACTTACTTAGCTAATCTAAGGACTGGTCGCAGGCATCTTGAATGGTAGCCATATGGGTGAAGGATTGACCATTAGGTTAGATTGATTAATAAAGTGTGCAAGGTGGTGCGTCACAATAGACAAAGGGAAGTCTGTCAGTCAAGTACCTAAAACACAGTATTGGCCGACTAAATAGTAAAGAATTAGATCCAGTATTGCCTCTCCAGCTTTTTCTTAGGGGCTCTGCAAAGTCATCTTCACTTTAGTTCTGCTGTTACCCCAAACAAAGAGGGGAGTCAGTGAGTTAATCAATGAGAAGAAACCTGTAAATACAATTCTCTCAGCATGTCCTAGGACAGTGATGGCTAATATTTTTAGCCCAGAATATCAAAATCCATAAAAACTGTAGCTTAACTCGTGTGCCATGTCACATCTAGAAACAATTTTGTGATATTTGTAGCTCTGGTTAAAAAAAAAAAAACTTTTATTTTTGATATATGTATTATATGTATTTCTGGCCCATCACACGGTTTATGAATCCCTTTTTCTTGCCAATCACACGGCGTAAGACCTCCTTTTTTTTATCCCGCGCCCCCACACTGCATATGACCCCCTTTTTTATGCCACTCACAGTATATGACTCCACTTTTTATGGACCCCCATAGTATATGACCCCGTTCTTATGCCACCCCCACAGTATAGTACCCTTTTCTTATGGCCCCCATTCAGTATTTTACCCTTTTTTATGGCCCATATGATCCTCCTATTTATGACCACCACAGTTTATGACCCCCTTTTGTATATGACCCATTTTTTAAAACCCACCCTCAGTATATGACCCCCTTATCCTCCCACCCTTCACATACACGCAGAGTAGCAGCTAATAATTTTTACTCACTTGTCCATGCTCCAGTCCTGTCCATCCCTCCATCTCCAGGGTGCACTGTAGCCAACACTAAAGAACACAGGGACACTCTACGTAGAGTCCCAGCGTTCTTCAGCGTTGTGACGTAAGTGTAGCGCCACCTGGAGGAGACAGTGGAGGGTTACCAGGACAGGAGCATGAACAGGTGAGTAAAAATTATCAGCAGCTGCTTATTGCCATAACACAATAAGTAGCTTCCAATGTGTGTAATCCAAAATGTCTTGGTGTGTTACCTTTGACACACGTCATAGGTTCGCCATCACTCTAGGACAGTGATGGCGAACCTTTTAGAGACCGAGTGCCCAAACTGCAACCCAAAACCCACAAAATTTTCGCGGAGTGCCAACACGACAATATAGACTTAATACTATGCGGATCCACAATTGCGGACAGTTACTGACCAAAAATTACAGTCATGTGGGGCTTTACAGAGCTTTCAATAATACAAACAACGTTGTACTGAAATGTAAAGGTCTCGGCATTTGGTACTTTGAACAATTAATTTTCACTATTTACATCGCACAGGATCTGTTTTATAGTTACCGTGTAATATTCTTACATCCTGTACTAATATCATGTCTGCTATAAAACAGATACTGTGTGATATAAATAGTGAGGGGACCCCAGACAGTATTATATGCTCTGCAGTGGGCCCACCACACAATATTATATTCTCCACAGTACCACAGTAGCCCCCCAGTGTTATATGCTCCGCAGTAGGTGTCCCCCCCCACAGGATTATATGCTCCACAGTGGCATCCACACACAGTATTGTGTGCTTATAAATAGCCCCCCCCCCCCAGTATTATATGCTCTTTAGTACACCCCCCAGTATTATAAGCCACCCCAGTATTATAAGCCCCCCCAGTATTATACACTCCCCCCAGTATTATAAGCCCCCTCAGTATTATACACTCCCCCCAGTATTATACACTCCCCCCAGTATTATACACCCCACCCAGTATTATAAGCCCCCCCCCCCCCCAGTATTATACACTCCCCCCCAGTATCATACACCCCACCAAGTATTATAAGCGCTCCCCCCAACATCATATACACAGTGAGCCACTCTCATACTCACCCCTGAAGAGCCGCCGGCATCCACCTTCTTGTCACTGGCGGCGCTGATGACGTCATCGCGCCCGCGTTGGGGCAGAGGTCAAACTCTGCAGCCAGTGTAGGCCGCGGTCGCGCGATCCGCGGCCTACCCTGACAGCTTTCAGCTGTATGTGCATTTGCACATACAACTGAAGGCAGTGATTGCTCATCAACGGGGAATCCTGTACCGGATTCCCTGTTGGTGAGCGATCCGGGCGACCGCACGCGTGCCAGCATGGAGGGCTCTGCGTGCCCTCTCTGGCACGCGTGCCATAGGTTCGCCATCACTGCTCTAGGATATGCAGCATCTTTCGGATTATAATCAACAAATGAACAAATGCTCCAGAATTGCTATTTCAAAAAATATTTAGGTTTATATTAAGGCTAAATACACACAATCAGGTGCCCTGTAGGGATCTACAATAAACGGAATGGATGGCATCTATGTGCATTTCATGGTCTCTTTAGACCCATACGCAAACAGATAGCACTGTGAGCCATTTAATTGTATAAGAACAGGAAAGCTATACGTGAGTGCACAGAGCCTTAACAGATATGTCAGGAATGCTGACAGGTATTCTGTAGCCAGTTTGCAGCCATGATGCACTAGAATGAAACATTTTCTACTAGTGGTTCTCCAGTGACAGTATATTTTGTTCAGAACTTTGTTTGCACTCATGTAAATAGAGATAAGAGGAGATGGAAATTAATAAGTAGAGATTTAGCCACTTGCTAATATATTGTTATTTATTACTACTTTTTAAGAAAACATCAAGAAGCCGACAAAAGCACCTGGACTCCCTGCACAGTTTTGTCACCAGAGCCACAAGAGAGCTAATATGGCTGAATGAAAAAGAAGAGGAAGAAGTGGCATATGACTGGAGTGATAGAAACCAAAATGTATCTGGGAAAAAGGACTATCATGCTGTAAGTTTCCTGACTTTATCAATACTGAAGCTCTACCACTATATCCTGTTTTACACTGTCTACCAATAAGTATTTGGACACCTGTGGTAGAATAGAAAAACAACATTTATTCATATTCAATAGTTGGTAGAACCCAGCAGATGCCTCCTTACGGATGGTATTGATGGACACAATACTCCCGGATGCCTGGTGAAACTCCTGGTGTATGTGAGCCATTGGTTGGGTGCGGTTTCTCTGGCCAGCACTCGTCGGTCTCTGTCTCCCAGTTTCGGGGCTCTGCTTGGGGCACATTCTGACAATCACCGTTCACCTTCCACTTCTTAATCACATAGGCCACTGGCGATTTTGGTTAATTCAGTTTGCTTGCTGTGTCCCTTAAGGATCAACCATTTCTTTGGTACCCGACAATTACCCCTTTCTTGAAATCGGACAACTCTGCACTTCGTGGCATCTTGCATGTGACTAATGCCAATGCTGTTTCCTATTTAACGGCAGAAGGCGTGACTTACATCACGACCGCAGATATCTTCATTTACATGGGTGTCCAAATACTTATTGGTAGACAGTGTATATTATGATATATGTATAGATATCTCTATCTGTCTAGATCTATGTATAATATATATATATATATATATATATATATATATATATATATATATCTGTGTGTAGCTAGATAGCTAGAGACATCTATCTATCTATCTATCTATCTATCTATCTATCTATCTGTCTGTCTGTCTGTCTTTCTATCTATCCACTCTGTAATTGTTTAAATAATAAGCATATCTCTTATCTCTTTTTATAAAGGATTTAATGAGGGAACTTGATCATAAAGAAGAAGTCATTAAATCCGTGCAAGATACTGCAGAACAGCTGCTCCTCCAGAATCATCCTGCAAGATCCACTATTGAGGTGAGGACAGTCAATCATAGTTCTTCATTTGCATTGTTTGTGAAGATGAACACCAAGGTTTAATATGGCTTAAAGTGAGAAACAAATTACATTCGTGATTCTGTGCTTTGTCTGCACCATGGGTCCCCTGTCCTCCTCTTTTTATCATGACAGTATATTGAGGGCAGTAGTCCTCAGAGGCTATGTTCCATTTCTGCCAGAGAAGTTCAGTCACAAAAGTATTTTGATATGTTAGATACCTATGAGAAAATTATATTGTTGAAGTCTGTAATCTCCGATTGCTACTGATTTTCAGTGCCGAGTCTGTTTGCTTTGCATAAAGAATACATTCCTGATTATTTTCATTAGCTATATTCACACTCACCTTTGCATCTTGACAGCCACAATAGCACAAAATGCTACCCTACCCCATCCAATGAAAAAGGTGATAAACCCATTATAAGTATAAGTGGGGTTCTTCAAGATATGTTTAAAGATTAACTATAATGGATCTCTTATGGCTTTCCCCTTCATGGGAATGTGAACTTATTCTAGGACCTATTGTAATATGTCATTATTAGATAGGATTTACTAAATATATTGTTTAAAATAATTCTGGTTATTACTAGATAACTTAGAAGTGACACACTTGTCACACATTTTCCAAAACCTTATCCTGGGAAATCACAGATTTTACCCAGCATGGGCACCATGTTGTATTCTGTATGTTTTTCTTCCCTTTTTCTTCTATTATATTATGTATTTCCTATATGAGTTTTTTCTTGCTGCAGGCATATTTCATGTGTAGCATGATTATTTTTGCCAACCTTATTTTGTACCCTTATTTTGGTCTTCTATTGTCGGGGTATTTTAGGATGATTAATATACAGGCCCCTGCACCTCTCTTTATGTTGTTGTCCACCCTCCTCCAACCTTATTTTTTGACATATATTTTTTATGACTTGAGATTTAAATAAAGGATGACATCTTATTTATATGTGGTGTTGTGTGATTGTTGATAGTTAGTGGTAAGTTTGAGCTTTCTTGCTGAGTGTGGATTTGTAGCACAAGCTGTTTCTGAAATCTCCCTCATCACAGAGTAGATAAAGAACCCATAAATATTGTTGAGATGTAAATGTATTACAATTGTCCTGTTCATATCCTCCCAGAAAACGATGTAGAATATGACAGAAGTAACTGAGTCCTATTCAGTATAACTAGGCACAACATAACTTTCCATCTGTTGCATGAATGTATTAATATCTTCATTACAATAAGCTTTCATCTCTTGCTTCCTTTAGGCCTACAAATCAGCTACGCAGACACAATGGAACTGGATTTTGCAGCTTTGCAGCTGTGTAGAGCAACATATACGACAAAACACTGCCTACATGGAGGTATTTTATTTACCTATTTTTAGATTGAAACACATTAAAGTGAATCTGTCTACAGACTGTGCTGTCTTATCCTATGTAAGCATAGTATGGGGACAGAGCTCTCCATTATCCTGTCGGATACAGTGTGCTATCTTAGCTAATATCGGTAGGAGGGAAGACCTCTCACAATACTATGCTGTCCTTCATAGGGCAGAATAGTCTCATGAAAGATCTGCTTTCACACCTAATTTGGAACCTGTGTGATACAGAACAAGCCATATTTTCATTGCTCGCTTAAATCACTATTCCAAAATCTTCACTTTAAAAATATTGAAATGTATTTGACTTCTTTTGTTTATATTATTGTAGTATTTCAGTGATGCCAAAGATGCCACAGATTATCTGAAGACCTTAAAAGATTCTATACTGCGGAAGTATAGCTGTGATAAATCAACCAGCGTACATAAACTGGAAGACTTAGTGCAAGAATCAATGGTAAAAAACGATTTTCCATTATAGCCTTTAAGATGTTATATTCATTTGGATATATGAATATTATATTGTGAGATGAAAGAGCTGATCTCCCTCTGGAAAACTTGGTTCAGCCATGCATTTCTTGATCAACCATTTCCTGCTACCCCCAGACTGGGCAACCTATTTAACAAGAGTCCGTTCCATATTGTTTCCTGATAAAGTTAAAAATGGGTTTTTAAACTGTCTGCTATATACACACGTATTATGCAATTCCATGAATAGAGGAAACGTCCAATTTTTTTTATTTCCGCTGGAGATATCTAGCAGAAAAAAGCACAACAAATACTGCATTATATTCTGTGGACTGTATTGGGAAATATTGTGAAAAACCACAGCATATAATTGACCGCCAGCAAATTAAAAATCCGAAACACATGTCATGTTCTGTGCATTCTCTGTGAAAACTGCAGCATTTCTGTGTTCTGGGGACATAGCCCCAATATCCATACTGTAGTAGGCCATAAATTGCGACTATCCCATTTAATCTTCACCTGTTGGCAGTAAGGGAATTACTGGTTTTTCAGGGGAATAGTAGTTTCTCTTAAAATCCAAATCAGTTGTTACATTATGAAGTAGCATTTTATGTTTAAATTTTTTTTGCTAAAAAAATGCTAAAAAACATTATTATGGAGTGAAATTGATTAAAAGCGACAAACATCCTAAACCATGAAACAGCATGCATAATACTATTTTTCTTTAATTATTCAGGAGGAAAAGGAACAGCTTTTACAGTACAAAAGCACAATTGCCAGCCTGGTTGGAAGGGCAAAGGCAATAGTTCAATTAAAACCAAGAAACCCTGACAATCCACTAAAAGCATCTATTCCTATTCGAGCTATATGTGACTACAGACAAATTGAGGTCAGTATATGAGTCAGTGGACAGTGTGAAGACTTGCTTACTTGTTCGCATATGTATTAAACTGTCTTCCTATAGTAGATCTTTTCTTAGAAACAGATTTTAATGTTTGTTCACATGTAACCATGCCCTCCCCTCTCATCAATATGTTGATCTGCTCTGCAGCATAACTGAAAAATTGGGTGGCCATTGGGCACTGTAGGCAAGCTTATTCTGCATACAGTTGCCACATTGCCTAGCCATACCCTCTTAAATGCAAAGTCAATAAGTGAATGTATCTTCATACAGTGATTTGCTGATCATATGGTCAAACCTTCTCACACTCTGAACTGAAGTTTTCAGATAACTAAAGTATTTGTATGCAACTTGTTGAAATGCATGGTAAATAGTTGAATTTCCTGCATTCTGGAAATTTAGCAAGCCTGCATTTTAAAAAATGCAGCCACCTTTAACATACTAAATTGCTGGTGTTTCTGTTTCATTTTATTGTTGTGGTTGTAGTGGTCTTCCTTCTCTGACACTACTACGAAAGTTGATGAAAAATACTGTTTCAAAGAAATAGTAGATTGAAAAGCATCTAATAAATTTATATCCAAATAAAATGAGTAGGAGGTGAGTTATTTTATATTATTTTTTTTTTATCTTCAGATAACAATTTACAAAGATGATGAATGTGTACTGGCAAGCAATTCACATCGTGCAAAGTGGAAGGTGATCAGTCCTACCGGCAATGAAGCCATGGTCCCATCGGTCTGCTTTACAGTGCCACCACCAAACAAAGAAGCTGTTGACTCGGCAACCAGGTGCAATACACTGACAGATTATGTAGAAAATTTTAATAATCAAAAAATTCTTTTAGACTAAGTTGGTGAAATCTTTTACTCTTTTCCCGATATTTAGGTCTTTGTCGATTGTTAAAGGGATTATATGAGCTATATATTTGTTTCACTAATTCAATCCATACATTAAAACATACTTTTTTTTTTAACCTGATTATAGATTTCTTAACTTGATTATGTGGGCAGCCATCCCGCCTGATCTATTGTTAATGGCATTTAGAGATGTGATTTACAGCAGCCACATGATTCTGACCCCTCGTTCACATTGTACTCAGTCTGTGGAGAGTCCGCATGGAGACCCCCCGAACGGAATACAAATGCAATTGCAAGCGCTGTGCTGTCAAAGCGCATGGACCCCATAGCCTATAATGGGGTTCATGTGCTTGCCGCGCACTGCCCGCACAAATCGCCCGCATGCAGACATGATTTGCATTGAAAGGATTCTTCTGCACTTTCCAAAGATGTATTTTTTTATTTGCATTTCTAGATCAGTTTTCATGAAAATAGGCATTTCATTCATATGAGAACTAGCTGAAAAGGAAATTTCTTCTTCTGCTTTGGCTTCGCTCTTCTGTAGATAATCGTCTAGTATCTCCCAGCTCTTCACCCTTGTCACACTATATCTGTATTTAGGGTTGATTACCTAGAGTGGAGAACAAAGCTCTGGTAGAAGAATAAGAATAATAAGAATACAAAGATGATTTTCATGACACTGGAGCTGCAATGCAGAATAAGAAAGATATCTTTGGAAAAGTGTAGAACCTGCCTACAAGGCACTCTCCTTAGTTTGATACCAATTTTCTTGGTGGCAGATTCCAAAATACTAGATGTCAAATTTACTTATATATTAATTAATGCAATTTGTTATTATGTGTTAGTGGTTTAATCTCTGAAAGAAGTAGTAATAAGTGTTCATAGCTTCAAGATTTGTCTCTTATCTGTTGTCAAGAATAAACCACTAAATTGTAAATTAAAATAACTTTGGAATATTCTGTTACAGGATTGAACAAATGTATCAAAGTGTCTTATCACTGTGGCATGAATCCCATATCAATATGAAGAGCATGGTATCTTGGCATTTCTTAATGAGTGAAATTGAAGCCATCCGAGCTAGCAAAGTTTCTTCGGTATGTTGTGGTTTTATTTCAATAACCATTCATAACTTTACTTCTACATGGTTTTTACTAGAGATGAGCGAACACTAAAATGTCAGAGGTTCGAAATCCGATTCGAACAGCCGCACACTGTTCGAACCCCATTATAGTCTATGGGGGGAAATGCTCGTTTCAGGGTTAGGCAAAATTCGATAAAATTATACTTACCAAGTCCATGAGTGATGGTCGGGCTGGATTCTCCTTGAAGTCTTCTCCTGGCGCAGCTTCCCCGCGTCTTCTTCCGGCTGGAATTCACTCTGCCTAGGCATCGGGGCCTAGGCAGAGCCGACTGTTCCATACTACATGGACTGCACTTGCAATCAAGCTGTTAATAAGAGGCTGCTTTGGCTCATATTTATATAAAGTTGTTGGCACAGCCTGTAGAAGCAGATTGATGGAAGGCAACTGTTAAAACAAACAAATATATCAGATCTAAAGTGAACAGTTTTTTTCCCCAACTGTTATACTAAAGTATCATCATTTTATTGTCATTTTACAAGCTTTCTCTTGTATATAAATGTTTATGTGACTAATAATTGTATACATCTTTATCTGCAGATTAAAACCTTGCTTCCTGGAGAACATCAGCAGGTTCTAAGCAATCTGAAATCTCGTTTTGATGAATTCTTAGAAGACAGCCAGGAGTCAAAGATGTTCTCTGTTTCTGATATTGGGCAGTTAGAGAGAGAAGTCAACGTTTGCAAACTGTACTATGAGGAGCTTCTCAAATCTGCAGAAAGAGGTAAAAATTAGCACATATACAGAATGACACTGGAAACTGAACATACAGTACACGTTCAAACCTAAGGGGGCATTCATACGATGTAATGCAGCGTTGATTCCGTTTAGTGCGTGTAACACATTGAAATCAATGGGTTAAAAAGCCTCCCATTGATTTCAATGTGTTACACGCGCTAAACGGAACCCATTGAAGTCAGTGGGATTCTGTTTTGCAGCGATGATTCTGACACGCGTTTACTGTCAGAATCAACGCCGTGTTACATCCTGTGAATGCCCGCTAAGGCTTGAATCTTACATGCAGTTTTTTTGGCAGATTTTGAAGCAGCTCTTTACAATACAGGAATAGATACCAAGTACTTTTTTTTTTTTTTTGTATCTAATTCTGTATTTGGTCGAAAACTGTATAAAAACTCCCAAAAAGTCTGATCATTCAAGCTTTAAAACAGGTTATAACAATGAGGTATAAAATGCATTAATTTCTTCATCACTTTGTGCTAAGAGAATACTTAACATTCTGTATACTGTACATTTTTATTTTGTTGCAATTACTCTATTAATTTAAAGGGATCACATAGTAATAGCCTTAAGAAAGGCTATTTTTCTCCTACCTTTAGATGTCTCCTCTGCGCCGCCATTCGGTAGAAATCTAGGTTTTCTTCTGTATGCAAATGAGTTCTCTTGCAACACTGTGGGCAGTCCCCAGTGCTCAAATAGCACTGGGGGCGTCTCCAGTGCTGTGAGAGAATTTTCCAGGGACGCCTCTATGTTCTTCTGGAACACCCTCTCCTTGTGTCTTCTTCCGTCCTGGGTTTCAATCTTTTAGACATGCGCAGTCGGCTCTGCCATCGGGCCTCGGGCAGAGCCGACTGTGCATGCCCGTGCCCACAAGAAAATGGCCGCTTACACAGATGTTCTGTGAAAAGCGCTGTGGGAAAAACTGTTGTGGTTTTTCCCAAAGCTATTTTTGTCTGCAGCTCACAATGTGGAGCCTTATCCTAAGGGGGTTTTCCTGGCTAAATAATTCATGTCTTTTAGGATAGGTTTAGGATCGCCGCTTGCCGATCAGCTGTTTGAAGAGCCAGCAGAATTTTAGTCCGCATTTCATCCTTTTCAGTGCTTACCAAGCACAGCACCATTATTTGTACAGCAGCTGTGCTTGATATGACAGTTCAGCCCTTTCAAGTAAATGTAAATGAGTTACAATTAGGCCATGTGACCAATGTGATGTCAGAAAATACTAAGTATTAAGAAATTTTAAGACACAAAAATAACATACATTTAAATCAAAATTTCAACAGAGGAACAGGAAGAATCTATTTACAATCTGTATACCTCTGAGATTAGAAACTTCCGTCTTCGACTGGAAAGCTGTGAGGAACGACTTATACGGCAAATCAGAACACCACTAGACAGAGATGATCTTCATGAAAGTGCATTGAGAATCTCTGAACAAGAGGTAGGTTTATATCGTCTTCACCATGTTTATAAGATAACAGTGAGATTGTTTGTGAAATGTTGTAATGTTCTGATTTTACCGCAGCTAAATGTCACTGTGAAGTTATAGTCTTAAAGGTGTTATCCACCTTTCTAATATTGATGGCCTATCCAATTTTAGGAACTAATATAGTGTCCCATACTTGCTTAAAAGTGTTGTCCAGAATATACAGTTTCCAAAAGGAGGCCAGGGAAAGCATTAAAAAAAAAACATGCTCACCTGTCCGGCTCTCTGGTGTCTCCCATTGCGGTCCTCCTGCTCTCAGAGTCTTGTTCTGGCAGAAATCCTCGCTGCAGTGGCCTAAGGAAATGATACTGGACGTCACTGGTGACGTATGTGAGTCCCAAGCGATGACCTGGTTCCTTTCCTTAGGTCACTTAAGATGAAGAAGGATCAGGGCGCCGCTGAACCAGACAGTGGCGGGGGACATCGAATTAGTTGATTTTTTTTTTAAACTAAGATGACAATTTGATGGATATGAGTTACACTATTATATTTTTGTATAGTCTACAGTGTCATTTCCATTTCACATACCATTTACAGGCTGGCAGATGTTACATGCAGCAATAAATATTCTATATACATCATTAACCTTTTGTGATAGCGCTAGCAAACCCTCCTGACCTTATACTGCAGGCAGTAGTTACTAAGTTTTCAGTATAGGCTTCTATTAGAAATTACAATTTACTACTGTAAAAATTTGCATAAATAAAGTAGTCCTCCGTGAATGCATGTGGAGATAAAGCAGAAGATTTGTGAAACTTTACACAAATTTCTGCCTTACAGTGAACACATTCCTAATATCATATGTGATGGATTTACAACTAGGATTCAGATCACCCTGCTTGTAAATGCCATGTGAAGTGGGAAGCAGTCTGAAAATGCTTGTAAATCAGTTACATCATGTTATGCTACTCAGTGCTTTACATACGTAAGTACAATATATACGGTACATTTAGAGAAGTTTAATGTGAAGCTCTTGGGCCCAGTAATGTGAGCCATCAGAAGTCAGAGCCTGTATACCACTGCTGCTTATGATTGTGTCCATTTCTACAGTAGTAATCTGTTGAGTCATCATAGGTGTTTTTTTTAAATTAAATGTATTTCTCAAAAACATTAAGCTTTTTTGTGCCTACACAGAAACTAAAGAAGGATTTGGACCATCTGAAAGTAGATTTATCATCAATTACGGATAAATGTGAGGAATTCTTCAGCCAAGCTGCTGCCTCACCACCGATTGAGGCGCTACGGTCGGAGCTCAATATTGTTCTGCAGTCTATGAGCCAAGTCTACTCCATGTCTTCCATTTACCTCGAAAAGTATGTGGATCCATTTATGGTTGTGGTGTACTTAGTGTCATTTTATACTATAGAAATAATAAAGCGTTGTCTAGCTTTAGCAAATAAATTTTATTGTTAGCAAATGAAAAGTTATACTATTTCCTACTGATGCCCTGTTCACATCAGCTTTTGTATTCCTTCCGGGGAATTCCGCATGGAGACTCCCCGAATGGAATTCAAATGCAATTGCAAGCACTGTTCTGTAAAAGCACATGGACCCCATAGACTATAATGAGGTCCATGAGCTTGCCACGCACTGCTCACACGACTCTTGTGGACAGGAAAGTAGATGGTGAACTACTTTCCTGTCTGCACGATGCTTGCAGAGCTCTGGCAGTAAGGACACGGACCCCATTATAGTCTATGGGGTTCGTGTGCTTTTACAGTACAGCGCTTGCAATTGCGTTTGTATTCTGTTTGGGGGGTCTCCATGCGGACTCTCCCCGGACGGAATACAAAAGCAGATGTGAACCAACCCTTACTTTCAATTCCTCACAGTTTACTAGATTTCCACTTGCTATCATTCTTTGTTTATTTCTATTGGACAAAAGTCAGTCCATGGTCATGTGGTGACCTTACAGGTGCACTGCGCGTTACAAGTCAGATGTCTGTATTACGGTGCTGTGACTATAAGGAACCATATGGCCCTCACGCGACATAGACTGTGGATAGATTATTATCCACTGCATGTAAATAGAAAGTGTATTGGGAAATTATATACCTTTTCATTATGCAAGCAATAACATTTATTTGCTGAAACTGGACAACTCCTTTAACCTTTTCATTGTATATTTATGCAGTTTATAATTGTTAACCCTATCAGTTTGTTTGAAATATAAAGTGTGCAATTCTTTTAAAAGAGTCTATAAATTATATGTATAAATTTCATAGTGAAGAATTAATGGAGTTGTCCACTTTTTTTTTTTTTAATGGTGAACTATAATCAGGATAGGGAATCAGTAAGTGATGAGTGGCAGTCTGACGCTCTGGAACCCTGCTGATCTGCTGTTTCAAAGGCCACTGTGCCCTTCAATTTTTAACATTATTTTCTTACCAGTTGTGCAATGTAGTTATAGCCTCATTTCATAGCAGTTAATGTGACGAGGCTGGAATTGCATTGTACAGTCCATAAGAAACAAATGACATTTGCTGTAAACAGTGAATGGGTTATGGCGTTCTCACAAACACTACAGCCCCTTCAACCAGCTGATCAGTAGAGGTTAAGATGCCAGATGATTTTTTTTTTATTGGTGGCCTATCCTAAGGATTACACTACACTAGAGGGATCTTTGCTGCTTAATTCATGTATTTATGCATCAAACAAAACAATGTATTGTTACCTAGCTCCCTCTAGAGGCTCCTAGAAGCATATGTTTATTCCTGCTCTGTATAAAATAGGAACTCTGCCTATTTTATAAGCCTAAACAGCAGAATGTTGGACTTAACAACAACATAGTGTTGTAATATGGATTTATTAGTTTTTCCTTGCAGATGTACTGTCAATAAAAAAAAAACTGTCATGAGTTAACGAAGCCAAATGTTATGTATGTTTCTTCTTTGACCCCATACAGATTAAAGACTATAAATTTAGTGCTGAAGAATACACAGGGAGCTGAGACTCTAGTGAAAACATATGAGACCAAACTGTGTGAAGAAGATGTCATTACAGCTGATAGAAACACAATAGATCGACTGATAAGCACCTTGAAGGTATGCATCTTTCTATATGAAGTAGCTGAGTTTTTTGTCCTTTTTGTTCTACTCTTCTACATTTCTATATTATGCCATATTTCAACACATATGAATTATTGTTTATATGGTACATTTTGACGTGCTGTGTTTGTGTGAAGATTCCACAGTTAATTCTGGCAAATATTTCTGTGATTTATCATTTACAACATAGCAATGGAGATCAGAGGTGGATCTTAAAAGAGAGGTGTTTCATGCACTGGAAGATGAATTGCAGAAAGCTAAAAGCATCAGCGATCAAATGTTCAAAGTACACAAGGAGCGAGACCTTGACTTCGATTGGCACAAAGAAAAGGCAGACCAGCTTGCTGAGCGGTGGCAGAATGTACACTCTCAGATTGAAAATAGGTATGCATACTTTTATGTTTGTTTAAATTTCTTAGTCTTTATTGTTTGTTTGTTTGTTTGTTTGTTTTATCAAAAATAGTTACAAAAGCATAGAATGAATTTATGGCTATACTAGTAGTATATTGTTAGAATGTCAGCTTTATGACAAAGTAACATCAAAAAGATATTATTCCAAGAAGTCCGCAGATGATGCAATGAAGGTTACTCTTTCATATCCTGGTCTCTTTCTTTAATTTAGGGGTCATCAATATGTTTTGATGACTTGTATTAGCAGATAAGGAGAACACTTTGAATGAACACTGTAACTAGTAACATTAAGGTTAAGGGCTCACATTGTGGTAGCTGCTTTTTTGTTGCAGATTTTGCTGCTTTTTCTTTAGTCAACCCCAGGGGTGGCTACAAAAGGAATGGGAAATATAAAAGAAGTTCTTACACTTCTCCCTTCTGCTCAGTCAACTCCTGGCTTTGACTCAAAAATCGCAGCAAAATCTGCAAAAAAAAAAAAAGAAGCCTTTTCTCAATGTAGGGCATTAGCCTAAATATAACTGTGTGCCTGGTTCTATAGTTGTAATAGGAAAAAATGTAGCAGGAATACTACCTAATAGAGATGAGCGAGTACTGTTCGGATCAGCCGATCCGAACAGCACGCTTGCATAGAAATGAATGGACGTAGCCGGCACGCGGGGGGTTAAGCAGCCGGCCACCGTCAAAGCGGAAGTACCAGGTGCATCCATTCATTTCTATGGAGCGTGCTGTTCGGATCGGCTGATCCGAACAGTACTCGCTCATCTCTACTACCTAACAAATTGCCATTTTATAGTATTTGTAAGATCGTCACATCTTAATTGTTGCAAGCTTTTATTTTTGTCAGAGGCTTTGGCATTTTAGTTTGCATGGTAGACAAAAGATTTAGTGATGTAGTCAGTCATAAATGCATTGTTTTGTGTAGCAGTTTACACAATCAGAAGATGGAGAACTCAACTTTCTGGTTTACTTAATAGCTAACAGTTCATATGCAAGTGTTTGAGGTAAGTGATATTATTTTTTGCTGTTTTTGTTATTTTTTAGACTAAGAGACCTGGATGGAATAAGCAAGTCTCTGAGGTATTACAAAGAATCTTACTTGGCACTTGATTCCTGGATTAGACAAATAGAGGATGGACAAAGTAAATTTCAGGATGGCATATCTGATAGTAAGGCTCTGTCCAAACGTCTGGATCAGCAGAAGGTAAACTGAATTTCTCTTAAAAGTTATGTTTGTTTGTAATTGTTATGGACTAGCATTGTTCACAGATTAGTTATAGCATACGTTTGAGAGTTAATTGAAGGGTTTATATGGATCCTATAATATGTATACTGCCATGGTTAAGAAAATGTTCCTGTGCTTATCATAATATATTATCCATAGTAATCTCATATTACTTATGTGCATGACATTACTGCACTTAAAGGGGTATTCCAGGATAGTATTTAAACTTGCTAAGTGAGGTGTTTTGCTCAATAGATTACTTTATCCATCTTGTACCCCTTTTCAGATACTGTCATTGTTTACAATTTGCTGCCAAGGTTTGCAAAGTCATGCTGAGAACTGAATAGGACTAGAACAGTACTGAATCATTGCCTCTGCTATCTCTGTATGTAAATTCTGGGATAACAGTGTATACTTTAGAACATTCATAGTCTTAGTGCACACTCCCGTTATAATCTATGCACCACACAAGCTTAGACTACCCACCAACTTGACACTGAAACCAGGAAGTGGAGGGGAGAGGAGATCACGTGTAACCCTTATATGGGAAAACCCATTTAACTACAGTGCCTAATGTCTATACTACAGTGGACAATGTGACACAAGGTTTGGGAGAAGAGCCAACTTGTGTAAATAGTTTTTTTTTCTTTTTTTTCTTTTTTTTTGATTATAGTTAGGGCAGCATATTTATAAAGGTTTTAAAAAAGTGGATGAAATAATTTTTCACTATATGTACTATACTACTCACCAGAACTAAAATCTTCTCTCTGGTGGTGTGTTGATTTAAAGAGTTTTTCTGGACCAGACCCTGCTGGTCACCAGATTAAAGGAATCTAATTAAATCTATTTTATTTAAGAACTGCTTTTATGTCACACAATATTTTTTAGTTACCTCCTAGAAGATTGTATTTTTACTCATACCTGTTCTTTATTTTAGAACCTGATTTCTGAAATTGAGATGAAGCAGAGTAAAATGGACGAATGTCAGAAGTATTCAGAACAGTATTCCCTGGCTATTAAGGTATCATTTGTTTGCCATCCCAGTTGTTTACATTATTCACCATATACATCCAAAATTGTCAAACCTTTTGACCTCAGCTTATTAATAAACTCTTCTGGGCCTCCTTTATACTGTATATCCAGTTGCTTAAGTATTTACAGCTGCACACAGAGTTGTGTTTGGCTTCATTTTATATGAATCAGGGATACAGTTGCTGTCCGGTTGGTGGAGATAGGGTCCCACCCCGTCAAGATTGGTAAGTAATAGATCTCCACACGTAAACTGTGTTCAAGATAATTTATTGTAGCGAATGAGTGAGTACTTTCGGTCTATTTTTCGACCTTCCTCAGACTCTACATAGAACATAAAAAGACATTCTGTCATGAAAATTGCAACATGTTGTAACAGCACATGCTGTAAAAATAAAAGGAACAAAATATGAACATTTATGACACAAACAAATCACAAACATAAAAGCCATGTATCAGCAAAAAGTGGGTCTCCATCTGCAGTGTAGTTAGGGTCTGGATAGTAATAGTAGTATATATTGGTCAAGGAAAATTGTCAAACCAAAACACAAAATATAACATTCCAGTAAAATAGTCTATAGATAAAGATAATACAAAAATATGTCATTTTGGTATGGAGCTGCATGTATTGTCCCATAAATAAAAACATAAGTAAAGCAGAACAGAAATAATCACCTGTTGATTCAGTAGTCCAGTATGCATAGGGAGTTAATTTAGTTCTGCCTATTAGATTAAAGAGTGCATAACATCAGTATAATAGCCCCCCATGAGAAGGGAGTATAAATGTAAATAGCAATGCTCGTTGTCAAGGGTCCTTACCTCCCGCCCGTCCGGGCCCGCATAGGGTTAATGCAGCAAAAGTTTTTGCAGAGATGCGCAGCAGGGAATTGCCTTTGGCGAAATGGAAAGAAGCGCGCCATGTCAGCGTCCCTGTCCGCCTTAAAAGGGGGGAATTTCCGGCCTCTTGCTATCAGGCCGACGCGCGCATGACAACGAACGTACGTGCATAGAGGTGACTGCTCATGCGCGCGCGCCCGATGCATAGAGAGACTGCCGGTCAAAAAAGGGCGTCCGCCCGAGAGGCGCATGCGCACTAGGGAAGTGCGATGTGCTAGGAGATCTCACGTATATAACATAGAGCATAGGTAAAGAGGGAGAAGCATGTGCAAAGGACTATGGGGCAGGGATGGGAAATGGCTGAAAATAGAGGATACTATCTGATACTAGAAGAAAGATAAAAGGAAAATGAGGAAAAGAATGTGATAAATAGTGAAAAGACCAGTGAATATAGAGGTGGAGATAAATAAAAGGTAATGAAAGCCAAAAAATAAAAAATAAAAAATCAAGACCAAAATAAAGATAAAAAATTGAAAATTACAAAAAAAATAATAAAAAATAAAAAACAAAATAAAAAACAAAAAAATGAAGAATAAAAAATAAAAATAAAAATATGAAAAGGATATATTTTCTATCATGCGGGCCCAGGCGGTAGTCGGGGAGCAATCTTAGCGAGCCTGTGAAGAAACAAGAAGAATGAATTTTTGAAATAATGGGAACAATATGCAAGAACAAACAAGAAAAGTATGTTACGAAAAACAAGTGGGAACACCTTAAATGAATGCCTGTACTTCGTATTCTCGATTGAGACCCCTAGGCTCCATCGTCTGGAGCCTATGAATCCAGTACGCCTTTTTTCTTTAGCATCAATATTCTATTACCACCCCTCCGAGGGATGCTCACTTGCTCGAGTACCTGGAATTTTAACTGCGAGATGTTGTGCCCCATTTTGTCAAAGTGTGCTGGTAAGGGCAGCAGTAAGTTGCGACAACGAATGTTGGATTTATGTTGCTTCATGCGGTCCCGCACACGCTGGGTTGTCTCCCCAACGTATGCGAGACCGCATGGACATTTTATTAGGTAAACGACAAAACTTGAGTTGCATGTAAAGTAATCTCTGGATAATATTGTTTCCCCTGTTTGTGGGTGATAGATCTTTTCCCCTTTTAATACATTAGAGCATTGATGGCAGGATAAACCGCATGAAGCAACATAAATCCAACATTCGTTGTCGCAACTTACTGCTGCCCTTACCAGCACACTTTGACAAAATGGGGCACAACATCTCGCAGTTAAAATTCCAGGTACTCGAGCAAGTGAGCATCCCTCGGAGGGGTGGTAATAGAATATTGATGCTAAAGAAAAAAGAGGCGTACTGGATTCATAGGCTCCAGACGATGGAGCCTAGGGGTCTCAATCGAGAATACGAAGTACAGGCATTCATTTAAGGTGTTCCCACTTGTTTTTCGTAACATACTTTTCTTGTTTGTTCTTGCATATTGTTCCCATTATTTCAAAAATTCATTCTTCTTGTTTCTTCACAGGCTCGCTAAGATTGCTCCCCAACTACCGCCTGGGCCCGCATGATAGAAAATATATCCTTTTCATATTTTTATTTTTATTTTTTATTCTTCATTTTTTTGTTTTTTATTTTGTTTTTTATTTTTTATTTTTTATTATTTTTTTGTAATTTTCAATTTTTTATCTTTATTTTGGTCTTGATTTTTTATTTTTTATTTTTTGGCTTTCATTACCTTTTATTTATCTCCACCTCTATATTCACTGGTCTTTTCACTATTTATCACATTCTTTTCCTCATTTTCCTTTTATCTTTCTTCTAGTATCAGATAGTATCCTCTATTTTCAGCCATTTCCCATCCCTGCCCCATAGTCCTTTGCACATGCTTCTCCCTCTTTACCTATGCTCTATGTTATATACGTGAGATCTCCTAGCACATCGCACTTCCCTAGTGCGCATGCGCCTCTCGGGCGGACGCCCTTTTTTGACCGGCAGTCTCTCTATGCATCGGGCGCGCGCGCATGCGCAGTCACCTCTATGCACGTACGTTCGTTGTCATGCGCGCGTCGGCCTGATAGCAAGAGGCCGGAAATTCCCCCTTTTTAAGGCGGACAGGGACGCTGACATGGCGCGCTTCTTTCCATTTCGCCAAAGGCAATTCCCTGCTGCGCATCTCTGCAAAAACTTTTGCTGCATTAACCCTATGCGGGCCCGGACGGGCGGGAGGTAAGGACCCTTGACAACGAGCATTGCTATTTACATTTATACTCCCTTCTCATGGGGGGCTATTATACTGATGTTATGCACTCTTTAATCTAATAGGCAGAACTAAATTAACTCCCTATGCATACTGGACTACTGAATCAACAGGTGATTATTTCTGTTCTGCTTTACTTATGTTTTTATTTATGGGACAATACATGCAGCTCCATACCAAAATGACATATTTTTGTATTATCTTTATCTATAGACTATTTTACTGGAATGTTATATTTTGTGTTTTGGTTTGACAATTTTCCTTGACCAATATATACTACTATTACTATCCAGACCCTAACTACACTGCAGATGGAGACCCACTTTTTGCTGATACATGGCTTTTATGTTTGTGATTTGTTTGTGTCATAAATGTTCATATTTTGTTCCTTTTATTTTTACAGCATGTGCTGTTACAACATGTTGCAATTTTCATGACAGAATGTCTTTTTATGTTCTATGTAGAGTCTGAGGAAGGTCGAAAAATAGACCGAAAGTACTCACTCATTCGCTACAATAAATTATCTTGAACACAGTTTACGTGTGGAGATCTATTACTTACCAACCTGGCTTCATTTTATAGATCCCCAGGTATTGTATGTGATGCCATAGCTGGCTTTATATTCCTTACATCTTGTTATGAAATTGGTATCATATGGAGGTACAGCAAGGTCTTATGCATCTTTATGGATCATCGTTATATATCCATCCCTCCTTAAGCTGTAATGTCGCCCTATGGTTGAGACATAAATCTTAAATAAATATTAGCAAGGTGTAAACATACAGGCAAATTCAGTGTTAAAAGATGCCTTCATTGTTGTTTTACAGGATTATGAAATTCAGCTGATGACTTACAGAGCACTTGTAGACTCCCATCAAAAATCTCCAATGAAACGTAGACGCTTCCAGAGCTCATCTGATATTGTTGTACAAGAGGCAAGTTATATTCAATTTAATACAGTAACCCTCTGCATATTGTAGGGCATTGGCATTTTATTCTTCATGGAAATGTGGAACTGTTTACATGTAACCATATAGTGTGTTGTATTTTATGTATGGTTTATGTTATGGTTGTACATACACTCCAGTGCAGAGGGGATCAAGACTGGAGACTGAAATGCCAGTCTTGATACATCCTCCCATTTTGTGTTTTTGCGTTTCAACAAAGCATGATCACTATTCTTTTTTTTTTATTTTTAGTACATGGATCTAAGGACCCGTTACACTGCCTTGATGACTTTAATTAGCCAGTTTATTAAATTTTCTGGCGACACCTTAAAAAGATTGGAAGAAGAGGAGGTAAAAATCCGAGCGAAAGCTCATAGGTTCATAGCACATTTTATTAAAGTTGATCTATTTTGTACTGAACACTGCCGGTGAGGGAAACTTTCTCATTTTCAGTTTGCTTTCCAAATCTCTTTGCATTATGTAATTGTTGGCATTCTTTTTGGTGGTGGCCTACTATGCATTGTTTATTGTATATACAAGTAGCAGTTAAGTGTTTACAATTAAAAGTAAATCTTACGACAGTAAGTTTATTAGTTTTACACATTGAAAGTACTTAAATAAAATTTTGCAGTTTGGGCAATAAATGAGTAATTTCATTTAAGAATAGTGGGGCAGATTTATGAAGACTGGCATTATTAACGCTAGTCTTCATAACCGTTGAATTAGAGGAGGGTGCTCCTCATTTAGGATGTGCATGAACCCTCCACATTTCCCACATCATTTACACCAAATTTCTAGAGTAAATGACAACCTCCACGGTTCTCGACTCTTGCATGCCCTCACCATGTCCCCTTTTCAGAAAAGTGTTGAAGGTGGTGGCTGCAATTTTTTTTGTATAAAACTCAATTTTATTTATTTATTATTATTATTATTATTATTATTATTATTTTTTTTTTTTTTACTTTTTATGCCTCGTATGCCAAAAAAGTGGCGTGCAAGGCATGATAAATCTGCCTCTGTATTTACAAGTATAACTGTATAACAGACATTAGCACTTACCAGATTCAGCAAAGCTTATTGCCAGAAAAATAAGTTGAAGGGATTTATTAAATAGACTACGGCATTACTATTCTTAAAAGGAGGGACTATTTGTTATGTTAGTTTTATATTTAAAATATAGTTTATAAAAAAATAATACACTTAGCCTCTGTATCCTAACTATTAAGACCTGCAGAAAACAAGTACATATTTAACTTTACTTTTATGCAGTTTTATCTAGCTTGATGATTTAGAGAATAATTTACAAGGTAATGACTAAAGACTGATGATGTGTTTTCTTTTTCTATAATAGGTGTATAAGACAAGATCTTTTTCAATTATATTTACAGTATACTGTATATAATCATTGTTACATTTAGGGTAATAAACACACTGCCTTTGCATTAGCTTTAATCTATGACCTATAGAGTTACTTGTGTTTTCTGTTATGTTGTCTGGCTTTATGTTGGTTGCATGGTTTATGTTGTATGTACAAGCTGGGCTTTTCCTCTAACCTGCCAGTAATAGCTTGAACATCCTGCAGATATTTTGTTTACTGTACAGTATGTGTTTTGCTTCTCTGGACATGGGTGCCTCGTTTCTTATCACTCTACTGATACTTCACTGACAAGACAAGGTGGCTGAATCTTTATCTTTTAATTGGCTAATATAGGTAAGTCCTTTATGGTATACATTTTATATGTTTAATAATGTTCCACTTTAATCTAATCCACCAATCTTCTACTGGAATATTGGCAGATGCAGCTAGCATGCTGTGTAGGACATCTGCCAAAGCAATACTATGACTTCCCATAAATTTTATGTACCATTACTGTTCTAATTAATAGGATCCTTTCAGAAGATTTCTAGTACCTCAGCCATTGTACAGCTTAGTGTGTAACCTGTGTCTGTGCAGACCTGATGTGAGACTGAGCTGAAGTTAAAAATGAGTGATCATGGTAAATAGTGCTACATACAAATGAAGTGACAAATAATCTTGATTTTTCAATCCGTATTAAAGTATTCTTGTCACATCTTGATCAAATCCAGTCAAAATATTAGAGAGGTTGTGCAGGATGAAAAAATTTAGGCTGGGGAAGGTGGATTTTTTTTAAAAAAACAAACAAACAAAAAAACTGTACTCGCCTACTCTGGTGTCTCCCAGCACAGTCCAGTTCTGCTGCTCCTCTTATTTTACTCGAAGTCCCTACTGCACTGTGACCAGGTATGTTTTTTTTTCCACCTCCCCGGCCTAATTTAAAAAAGAAATTATCATGGACAGCCCCTTCAAATTGTAATTATGGCTGTCTTTTTATGTATTTATTTTATTTTCTTATTACCAATGCATAAGGAATCATACATTTTTAACAGAATAAAATTCTGAAAAGTGAATGTGATTTTTTTCTTACTTTTTATTTTGTCATAGACTCTGATATATTCAGAGAGGTCTTCCGTGTCGGCTTATCCAGAGTTAGCAGAACAGCAAAAGGCCAGTGCAGAGGAAAACAAGAGGCTCCAGAAAAGAATTCAGGAGCTTGAGCTAACGCTGGAAGACATGAAAAAACAAAAATATATGCTAGAGCAGGAACTGACAAAAGTGAAGGCTTCTGCTGAGATGGAGATTAAAAAACATCAAAAGGCCGTTGAAGAATTAACTTTGCAAAAAACAAAGGCTGAGTACGAGGTGCAGCAGTTCCGTTTAGAACTGGAAACCACAGTTAAACTGAAAACAGCAGCTGAGCAGCAGCTTGAACATGTACGCCAGATTACACGGCAAGCTGAATCTAAACGTGATGCTGTAGAAGACAAACTTAGAGCATTTAGGACCCAAATAGAGGAAAGCACTACAGCAAGAAGGAAACTGGAGGATCACTTGAAGAGAAAAGAAATTGATCTGCATGATCTGGAAAATAAAAAACTCAGTCTAATGGGAGAACTGAAACGGAAAGCTGAGATAGAGGATGAACTCTTGAGACAGATTAAACACCTTGAAAGTGACCTTGCATTCCAGAAAAAGATTGTAGAGGAGAAGATTGATTATGAAACAAAAAGACAATATTCAGACTCTTTGTATAGTTATTCCTCTTCTAAAGAGATGGTGATCCCTTCACGATCTGTGCAAGAAGTTCACTATGTTATTGAATCAGACGTGAGGGGGGCTCAAATGGAACAGTATGTTAAGAAAGCAGAAACCCTAAGGCAACAGCTTGATGAACTTACATTGGTTCACAAAAAAGCTGAGAATGAGATCAAACAGTATAAAGCAGAGCTGAGTACATTACAGATACAAAAGGCAACTGCAGATGAGAAGAACCGCCAACTAAGAAATCAGTTGGATGACGCACATAATATGGTGCAACAGCTTAAAGTTGAAATAGAACAAAAGAACCAATTAGAGCAAAGCTATGTTTTGCAACTAAGGGATGTGGAACGAAAACTTTATCAAAGTCAGGATAAAGCTGAAGAAGTGATGCAAGAGGCCAATGACCTAAAAAAGATTCGAATAAGTTTTGAGGAGGAATTAAAGGTATTGCAGCAAGATAAAGTATCATTAGAGCATAAACTAAAGATGCTAAAAGCTGACTATGATGCAGTCAGAGAGAAACTCAAATCTACCCAGGAAGAACTGAGACAGAAAGAAATGTCTGAGAGGAATAGTCTTCAAAAATTATCCTTCCTGGAGGAAGATTTAGCAAGAAAGAAACAAGATGTGGAGGAATTCCGAAAACGAACCGAAGAGCTCACCCGGGCAAATGCAAAAGCTGAGAGCAGTGTAAAAATTCTAAATTCACAAATAAATAATTTGCAGCAAGAAAAAATTGTGTTTGAACAGAGATCACAATCACGAAGTGGAGAAGTTGAAACTTTACGTGAACAGCTCAAGAAAGCGCAAGAGGATCTGCACCATCATGGTAGGGCACAGAAAGAGGAGCAGCAGAAAATGATAAAGCTACAGGATGAGTTAACCAAAAGCACTCAGTGGTCAAATTCTCTGAAAATTAAATTTGATGATCTTACGAAAACACATAATGAAACAGAGATTACGTTAAGGAAGATGAAATCTGAGTGTGAGAAGACAATCATGGAAAGAAATAATTTGCAGAAAAATTTAGATGTAGTAAAAACACAGTTAGAAAGTACCAAGGAACAAATGAGGACTGCAAATGAGCAACTGCAAAAACATTCGAAAGGAGAGTATGAAACCCAAAACATGGTAAAAAGGCTCGAAGAAGATTTATCAAAATCTAAAAATTCCCTAAATGAAATCAGGCAGAAATGTGACAAGCAAAGCTTAACAATACTGAATTCTGAAAAGGAGATACGAAATCTGAAAGCTGAATTAAACAGTTTAACTATGGAAAAGCGCATGTCGGAGCAGAAGCAACATCAGTATCAGACTCAGCTCCAGGAAATGAACACAAAACTAAAGAAAGCACAAGACGACCTTCACAAGAAGACTGTGGATGAGCAGCTAGCACAGAAAAAGCTTATGTTGTATCAAGAAGAGTCTGTAAAATACAAAAGCTCAGCAGAAGAGTTCAGGAAAAAATTGGAGAAATCAATGGAGTCTAGTATGAGCACTGAAAATAATTATTCAAATATGAGACTGGAAATAGTTGGTGTGAAACAGGAAAAGGCAGTGCTGGAAGAGAAGGTTAAATTAATGCATATCGAACTTTCAGATCTTCAAGAGAGGTTACAGAGATGTCAAGAGCAGTTGAACTTGGAGAAAAAATCTGGAATTGAAAATGCTCAGAAGTGTCGAAAACTAGAGGAAGAACTTGAGGTTCAAAAACGTGCTGTTGAAAGTTTTAAACAGAAAATTGACATTCAGAGACAAGAACACATCAACCAGTTAAGATATCTACAAAATGAGATCCAGCAAAATAATAGCATAAGAAGCCCCTTTCAGAAAAATGAATTTGAAGTGAAAGGAAACAGCTACGTTATCTCCTCGCCAGGTTCTCAGCAAGATTTTGATGGGCTTAATCAAAGAACCAAATCTTCTCCAATGTTGAGACGGAAGTTGGATAGTCATCTTGATGGTGTTCCTGTTTTTAACTCCACACTCATTGAAGACAAGAAGCATATGGATGGTTACGATGAGAGCGTGCAGAAGGAGCTTCAGCTACAGTTGTCCAGGATAAAGCAGTCCCTGGATGTTGGAGACAAGGGAAAGCCTTTTACAGAGTACGTTACCCAGACCAGCACAGAGCTTCAAATATCTATTGATAACATGAATGCTTACAAACAGCTGTCAGAGCTAGAGACTATAAAGGATAAAAGTTTACAGAATGCCATTCAGACTTTAAGAATTGAAGAGGAGAAAATTGGAAAAGAGCTAGGAAAATTTGATCAACCTATGGAGGTATTTTATGTATATCCTCCCCGCTAATATGCTATAAAACAGGCACATGACATGCTTTGCTATGCTTATGTATGTTTTCTTTAACATGGTGATGAACCCCTTTGCTTGCTTAGGCTGCAGCTTGTATACCACTTTTTATACCAAATGCTCCTTAAGATGTTATTTTGCTTAAAGGGATTATCTCTCAAAGGAACATTTATCACAGACTATAGCAGGCTGCATGTGAACTTTATCTTCACTGCAGTGGTGTAGTGATGAGAAATGGAGAGCTCTTCTTGTCCCACTCTCTAGGGATCTATGGAGGGTTCATTGGTGGAGCCCCCAGGAATGACACATTTAGCACCAGTTGAAATGTGTTAAATATCCATTGTGGGACATCCCCTTTAAGCTGTTGCTTATTATTGATATCAGATACATATCCTAGTTAGGCTTATGTAAAAGTTTTTGTAAATCTATTATCTGTTCAGCTTGGCTCTGCGGGTCTTCTAAACTGGAGCATGCGGGGGGGCTTTATAGATTTGGTGTTTTAGTACTAATTAGTCATACTATTTGTACGTCTTTCTCGTGTTAATTAATTATTAATTATACTAATAATTTTGTTAGTTTGGAAGTTATATATATAGGCTTAACCCCTAACCATCCTTCCTTTATTTTAAATATTCCTATTTACAGATAGTGAAGAGCAAGCAATATGATTTGACTGTTGAAGTTACAACTGTAAAACAGGAAAAGGAATTCTTGCTTAACAATGAAGATCAGGTTTTTGAAGAACGTAATGTTTTGGAAGGATTTAGGAGAGCAGATTTACCGAAGATGGGTTATATATCCTCCAGTTACAAAAGCTATGCAGGCTCTGAGACTTCTTTGAGTGACAGTTCTACCATTGATGATAGATTCATCTTCCAAGGTCTCAGAAAAATTGTATCTGCTAAACAGATGGTAGAAGCTAAAATACTTGATGCCAAAACAATGGAACAGCTTGAGTTAGGTCAAACAACTGTTCAAGAAGTTCAGAAAGAGCTCAACACATACCTGTCAAAAGCTACTGCGATAGCAGGTTTATACCTTGAATCAAGCAGAGAAAGAATATCTTTCAGTTTAGCTGCGAAAAAGGGGATTATTGATAAAGGGTTAGCTTTTGAGTATTTAGAAGCACAAGTAGTGACAGGTTTTATCATTGATCCCTCTACAGGCAAAAAATATTCTGTTGAGGAGGCCATCAGCTGTGGATTTGCTGACCACGAATTTAAAGAAAAACTCCTTGAAGCTGAAAAAGCTGTCTTAGGATACATTCATTCTGGCAAACGGCTGTCTGTTTTCCAGGCCATTGAGGCTAGACTACTTGAAAGACAGAAAGGGAAAAGGATCCTTGAAGCTCAGATTGCCACTGGTGGAGTCATTGACCCAGTTAGAAGCATACGAATCCCATCTGAAGTGGCAGTTCTGAAGGGTTTGTTAAATCATACAACGTTAAAATTTTTGCATGAACCAGCTAGCAATGTGAAAGGTTTCCACTTTCCAACCAATAAGCAGAGTATGTATTACTCCGATTTGCTGCAATTGTGTGTTCTTGATTTAGACAGCAAAACATTCCTTTTACCAATTGGTGAAAGAGAAATTACAGCTTTTTCAGCAGAAAGAGGTCACAAGATTTGCATAGTAGATATCCGATCAGGTACAGAAATGACACGTATCGAGGCATTTGACAGAGGTCTCATTGATCAGAAAACATATACTGACCTTTCAAAGTATGAGTGCCAGTGGGAGAGCTCAACAGTTTTTGACTCCCAGGGCAAGTCACAAGTACACCTGACGGATTGCAAGACAGGAAGAAAGTTTATTTTAGAGGAGGCGGTTTCCCAAGGCAAAATTGACCAGTCGATAATTCTAAAGTTTAAAGAAGGCATCCTTTCAGCCATCCAGCTAGCTGACATCTTAGTAACTAAAACAAGACCAAGTAAGGACCCTAAGAGTCCAATAGCAGGATATTGGATTTATGAAACCAATGAAAGAGTTTCTGTCTTTAAAGCTTTAAGAAGAAACATGGTAGACAGAATAACAGTCTTTAGGTGTCTTGAGGCTCAAGTTAGTACTGGAGGGATCATCGATCCTTCTACTGGAAAGAAATATAGTGTGACAGAAGCTTTACATAAAGGCTTAATTGATGATGTTTGTGCTAAGCAAATTCATCAATGTGAGGTTTCTTTTACTGGGATTACCCACCCCTCAACAAAGGCCATTTTATCTGCTGGTGAAGCTATGAACTTGAACATGTTAAGCAAAGAAATTGGCTACAGATGCCTTGAGTATCAGTACTTAACTGGAGGATTAATAGACCCTAGATTAAAGTCACGACTATCACTGGAAGATGCCATCAAAACAGGAATAGTTGATGCTGCCACAGCAACAAAACTAAAGGATGAAAAGTCCTATGTCAAAAGTCTAACCTGTCCCAAGACTCGGAGGAAGTTATCCTACAAGGATGCGCTAGAGAAAGCAGTTTACGATTGTCATACTGGACTACGTTTGATGGAAGCTCCACTGCCTCTGAATGTTGGAATTCCTAGCCTTTATTTTTCTTCACAATAAATTCAACAACATTTTCTAATGAACACTCAACAAAGAGAAGTATCTGGATCTGTCTACTTGATTTTCTTTCTGAAGTAAGGCAGTCAAGTCTCAATCTGAAGTTCAGGAAACTGGCTATCAATGATGGAGGTTCATAAAGAACATTTTCTAAGAATCTTGTATTTACTTGCATTACCTCTTTGTACATACTGTGGTATGTATATTGCTGATCTTCAGTGATGGTAACACTGAGCTTGTTGTGTTTCTTTATACCTTCCCAACTTACTTTCACTTAACATAGCAGTATATCTATATTGTTTTAAATACATGCTTCATGTGTGGAAAACATTCAGTTTATTACCCAAGCCCTATACTTAGATACCCCACGCCTATACCTCTAAATTACTCATAAAGCTGTGTGCAATATGTACATTGAGGTAGATTTATTAATAGTGCCTTAAATCTAAACAGCTTAAAATTAATCTATATATCTATATATGCTAAATGTATCATGGAAGCTTATGCTGGATGATAAATTTGGTGCATTTGCCTCTCCTTGAGTTACTTTCAATAACATTTTTGTGCCATTATTTCGGTGCAGTGTAATGTTTCCTAAACTATTCCCTCTTTCCCTATAAAACCTTATTCCCTTTTTGAACACTTTGCAGAAATTGACACGTTTTGATTAGTAAATATACAAAATTGTTTGCAATGCTAAGCTCCATTTGTATTGTAAGCTCCATTCTTTGTTGAAATTCCATTTCCCTTGGCATATTTATGTGCCACCATGAGTATTTGCTATGACAGTCAATAGTATAGCGAAACCACTTTGTCATATGTTTAATATTTTCCAAGAATCTTAACAGAAGGTAGAACAAATGAAACAAGTAAGTCGGCATGTTTGCTTGGAAAGTATACCAGAGTGTCATTGCATGTTTTAAGGAAAAGCAAAATGTAAGTGATTTGGGAAGAACAATTAATGAAGTGTTTAAGAAGATTTGTCCCAATTTATTTCTTGTTTTTTTGTTTACCTCTTATGGTCAAGCTAATGCAAAGGCAGCAAGTATAAGTTGATGTTTAATATACGGCGTGTCATTATTTTTCACTATTTTCTTCCTATCAGTGGTTAACACATTGTACTTTGGGGTCTTTTCATACCAGTGAATTAATAACAAAAACAGGTTCATATGTGATATATTTTTTTTTGTCAACTAAAGCACCTGAAAAGCATATTTCTTCACTGGGTAAGACATGTGGTACCCAGTCACCAAAATATGCGTCTTTTATTTGCCTAGTATATTGTGTTGGATAGGTATCATCTAATTGTGTATATAGCTAATATGAAAATGTTGGTAGCCAAGTTTGCAAAATACTGTGTGGTCACCATATATGAATCTTAACAAGCACAGTGGGTGAATAGACCTCAAGGTTCAGTAGTTCTTGTAGTTTCTATTTTGTATTGATATGTTATTTTTTTTAATATCCTTATGTATCAAGGTGAAATCAAATGTATCCAACAAATTTATATTTTTGAATATTTTGCTGTAACATTTTGCTTTTTCGGATGTAATGTTTATATATGTTTTACGTCACGCATTTATTGCTAGAAATCATTGGAAGAGGAAAAGCGAGAGCATGTAAAGAAGGCAGGTGACATACTGAATTGGGTGTCTAAAGTCACTAAAACGCTAAGTAAGGAAGGAGGAGATGGAGAGAGTGCAGGAATGACACCCACTCCTAAGCACCAGGTATTAGAAGCATTATTTGGTAATAAACATTCCTACCCACTCACATTATACATTAAGTATTATCATATGTTTTGTTTGCTAAGCAATAAAATTGTATATCGGATCCTATATACCATGTTTCACTGGTTGTATACAACTGAGTATTTTCCTGAAATCTACCCATTGAAAAAACAAAGAACAAATCCATTTTATTAACATTCTTAGCTTAGGTGTAAAGATGCTTGTCTTCGTAAAGAGACTTTAAGTGCCTATACCGTATCTTGCAAATTGTTCCCTGAAACAATTTCTCAAATCTTTACAATAATGATGTTTTGTGTTATCACTTTATGTTGTAGTTTGAGGCTTAGTATAAAGTGTGGTAAGAAACCCTCTTATGGGCATTATATTGGTAACACTTTTATGGGTCTGATTTATTGTCAGCATTACCTTTACAGTTTGTGAATGACTTTGTGTAGTTATTTAATTTCTATAAAAATAGTGTTAACAGTTCTATAATATCAATCTTTAAACACTTGGAGATGGAAAGCGGTGAATACCCATAAGGATGGAAGAGGGAAAAAAACCCAGAAGATCTCCCTGATGGCAACACACATAGTATAGGTTTTTCATAATCATGAATCCTAAACATAAACTATCTTAAGGAGATTATAAAATGCACTGCTATGAAAATCTGAGGTGTAAGTGTTGGGTCCTGCAATCAGACATCCTTCTATGAGCTAACATAGGGAGCCACCTGAAAGAGTACTTTTCTGTCTAGGAGGTCCTGATATGGTTACCCTGTGGATTTCAATTGGAACTTCTATTCTGAAGTGAGTGCTCAGCTAACCAACATACAATACAATATACAATACAATGCAAACTTTATCAAAAGAAATTTTATAAAAAAAAAAAATGTTTCTAATTTTTCAGAATGGGCGCTATATCATTTCTTTACCAAATCCTAATAAATAAACTATGGCAGATTTACAGTAATTATGGTTACAAATAAAAATCAAAATTTGTCAATTTTTTTATGTTAATTGAATAGTTTTCCTCACTCTTCTATAATTGTAATTTGTACAGTTCAATGACCCAAAGAAATGATTATTATTGGACAGCCATTTTCATGTCTTGTTTATTCCTTCCATTCTGCATCAACTTTTTAATGAATGAAACTTGATTCAGACTAATTTACAATGGTAACATCAAAAAGGTCAAATTAAAAGAACTATACATGCTTATAGTAATTTTGCTGGTGCTTAAAATTGTTCTTTATACCTTGATTTACACATCCAGGCCTCAAATGCATATCAGTTTATTAGACATGTTTTCCATCTCCGTTTCCTCATGAAGCTTATCAGGAATGAGTATAAGGCACAATACACATTCACAGCTGTTGAGTTCAACAATGTTCGACATTTTACTCGACAAGCAAAATAAAGCAAAAACTCTGATTTTTGATTCTACAGAAGAAGCATCACATCTACAGCATGTCACCTAAAATATGCTTTCAGTGCTTCTTTTTATATGGACCACCATAGGTATTATAATCGTGAGCACAATGTTGCACTTACAATCACTTATGTTTGGAAATGACATATTAAAACACAAGAATCTTCATTTATTCGCTATGGGATATCTCCATTATCATACCTTTAAGTGGAAACATGACTGGCAGGCACGCTTCATTTTTATCACTTGTGATTAAAGAATATACTGATAGCTGATGTAAATTGAAGACTTTTCCTAAATATATTGATTTAGAATTGCTGCTTTGTTTGCCTGCTGTGGGAGCTTATTCCTTCCATTGTTTACACAGCGTTACCATAACCACGGACCTGTGAGATTGGACAAGTGACTTCACTGACTGCTCTGCTGGCAGGACAATCAGTTCAGCTAATTGCAGTATGCTGATAAAGTGGATTCTGTTATCTGTCTATGTAAACACACTGATAACACTGAGTCCTTCTCTACAAGCATGTGCATATTATTTGATCAGCATAAGTATTGTGATACTTCAGTGTCCCAATCAGCAAGAGGGAAAGGAGGGGGGAAATACAGGAAGTGAGAGGAGAGACAACAGGCAAACTGCTGGAACAGTGAGATGGAAAAACCCCTTTATTGGTGTTGTTCCTCTTTACTATGTCGTATTACTGTGGTGAAGCAACAAACACACACATTAAAAACATTTACTTTTAGTAGTTTTCTACTCTTCAGTAGCTCAGGGAGTAACATTAATGTAGCTTTGTATTCCCCATCATTGTATTCACTTTCTTAAAGGGAAAATTTGATTTATAATCCAAACCTCCATTTTCAATGTAAGGGAAAGCAATTCAAACAGCTAGAGGAAAGGAGTCACTTAGATTTTTTATTATTTAAAATCAGAACATATTCAGGAACATATTCTTATTTTCATTCTTCTTTTTTATTTTCTATGCATGATTATTAGGCCAGCCATCTTGTCGGAGCTGCTGCTCCTTTTCTTTTAGCAGCAGTTTAGAGATCTGGTTTACAGCAACCATATGGTCCATAGTAACCTGTAGCCTGGAGGAAAATCATTGAGAGAGGTTTATCATTCAACGCATGAAAAAATATGCACAACATATTTGCAACATTTTCCACCTTGGCACTTGGCACTTTCCTAGAAGCAGGTGTGAGCAGGGAAGATTTATAGTCATTTAGTGGCTCTTTTGACCTTTTTTTTTCAGTGTGCACGCACACGGCTTGGCCGAGAGTTTTCCTAGTTTATGAGGAGGCATTCATAACATGCCAGCCTTCATAAATCTGCCCTATTGACTTCTATTGGAGAACCTGTGAAAACATAATTGTGCCCCTCATCTAATGTCCATGGTGTGATCCTGTATTATCTACCTTCAGACGTTGGAGATGTTAACTTTTATGGTAATCCTCCCATAATCATAATTACATTACACATTACAACCTTTTGATTTGAACAACACATAAGTTTCTAGCAATTCACATTCCCTTTAAAGTGCAGCTTGGAAACAAAGACCTAATGCCAATATAAATAGAATATATGGGAGAACCTAGTCATAATTCATAGACATTTAAAATGTTTAAGTGGTAATAACAAAAAACAAAACTTAATTATAACAATTATTAGCTATAGAAAATAGATTTTTACTTAATATTTTGATTATTACACAGCGACCTTGTATACAGGATTATATGGGGATGCAATCTTGCCTAGTCTTCTCTTCTAGTTCAATTCATCTCATCCAGACATTGCAGGATTTTTGCCTTTTTATAAATTACAGCATGTTGTGTTTAGCTTCAGAATTTTCCCTATAGATTTATTTTTTTTGTTTCTAAGCAACTTTTAAAGCTTTGTTTTGCTACATAGGGCCTTAGCCTGGGACTTACATATGTTATGGATAGGGTCTGATACACTAGACCTCGAAAGATCAGGCAGCTTCACTCATAAGGGCTGCACCCTGTTTCCTGTACTGATATCACTTTCATTGGTCACATGGTACAGTAGCAGCTCATTCCCATTTAAAGGGGCTCTATCACTAAGAAAAGTCATTTTTAACTAATCACATCCTTGCATAGCCTTTAGAAAGGCTATTCCACGCCCACCTTTTGTATGTAGATTGCCGCAGTGGTTTCTGAATAAGTCCGTTTTTATTCATATGCTAATTAGACTGGTGCACGATACATCATGCACTCCTCTCCTGTTGTTTCCTATGAGCACAGCACAGGCTGCTGCTGATGACTCAGCTTCCTGTTTGCACACACATAGGGGATAATAGCAGAGACGAGTGCTGCTGGGAACTTCCTGAGCTGGCTGGAAGCTCATTAGCATATGAATAAAAACGGACTTATTCAGAAACCACTGAGGCAATCTACATACTAAATGTAGGTGTGGAATACTCTTTCTAAAGGCTATGCAAGGATGTGATTAGTTAAAAATGACTTTTCCCAGTGATAGAGCCCCTTTAAGTGAATGGGGCTGACCTGCAATACCAAGCATAATCATGTGCAGTGTACAGCGCTGTGCTCAGTGTTTAATGAAGAAGCCACAGTAATCACTGGAACACCAGTCAACCCGCTAAACTGTGGGGATTCTGGATGTATGGACTCTCACCGATAATATATTTTTGATCTGTCCTAAGGATAGGTTATCAATGTTTAAGTCCCAGAAAACCCTTTACTAACATATAGTGCTTTACAGCAGTCTCATCGTCATAGTCAGCAATAGGCATGCTGGGATGCTGCTTGTTGTACTCATATACCTCTATATGATAAGAGAGCCCAGGGGACAATCAATAAAGTATGTACTGAATTCAAGATATCTATGGACTTAGTCTAGTGAACGATGTGCCTTCCTTATAAATATACAGTGCGAGACATATGATGCCTAGTAGAATGATACCACAAGCATGAACTAGGCTCATGATATTTATACATCCTGCAAAAAGTCGTGTGTATCCCGATTACATATGAAGGGATTTTGCACATATCATAAGAAACACACCACATCTGACTAAATCGCAAAGGGATAATATGTGAATTTTGAGCGATAGTGTCATATACAGGTGTTTTGATCTGGTGGACAATGTGATTAGACACTATATGTTAAAGAGGACCTTTCATCAGATCGGGCACATGCAGTTTTATATACTGCTGGAAAGCTGACAGTGCGCTGAATTCAGCGCACTATCGGCTTTCCTCATCTGTGCCTGGTGTAAAGTGCTATCGGTCCCGGGACCGTAGCGCTTTAGTGTCAGAAGGGCGTTTCTAACAGTTAGCCAGGGACGCCCTTCTGCCCAGCAGCACCTATCGCGCTGTACTGTGGAGCGGGGAGGAACGCCCCCTCCCTCTGCTCACAGTGCTTGTCCATAGACGAGTATTATCAGGAGCGGGAGGGGGGAGTTCCTCCCCGCTCCACAGTACAGCGCGATAGGCGCCGCGAGGCAGAAGGACGTTCCTGGCTAACTGTCAGAAACGCCCTTCTGACTGTAAAGTGCTACGGTCCCGGGACCGATAGCGCTTTACACCGGGCACAGATCGGGAAAGCCGACAGTGTGCTGAATTCAACGCACTGTCAGCTTTCCAGCAGTATATAAAACTGCATGTGCCCGATCTGATGAAAGGTCCTCTTTAAGTAACCAACTCTGTCTTACCGCAGACTTTGATACAATTGATTTGTGTTTGTTCCGTATGTTCCCTGTCAATTTTTAAAATTATTTATTAAAAGTAAAGCTTTTTTTCTTCATTTTTCTTTTGGATTATTTTGTACACTTTATCCTACCTTGGGAATATGTATAATAATTTGATACAGGGATTGAGGTTGGATACATCCGTCCACCAGATGACATTTAGGAGGCTTATTTAAGGGTACATAAAAAGCATAGAAGAATACAGCAAAAAGTCAATGTAAATTGTTGTGGAAAAAATGCAGTGCGTTTTCACTGCGTTTTTTGTTTTGTTTTTTGCTAAAAAGGCCATCACATGTCTCTATTTCTGCGGTCACGTGAATAAGTCCTTAGGCTGCAAACAAAAAGAAGAAAAAAACACGGCAAAATCACAACTTCTCTTATGCTACTTTTTTTTTTTTTTTTAATTTTGTCTTGCTCACCCCATATGTGTCTATGGGAAAAGCAAAGTGTTTCTGCAAGTAAAGTTAAAGCTATATCTTCACAGAATTTCTATTCGGCAGTATGTGGATGATTAACAAAATCTCATTCACTTTGCTGATACAGTAAAACACAACTATTTTTGCGTTTCTGGAACACATGGCAGGCTGGGTTTCCACGTTCAGGATTTGGTCATATTTTTGATGTTATTTGTGAAGCCAAAACCAGGAGTGGATTGAATAAAGAGAAGTAGCAACTGCCTTATATACTTTCTTCCCCCATATGCTTCACTCCCAGTTTTGTCTTCAAAGACAGCAACAAAAAACTTAAACAAAACCAGAATGTGGGAACCAATCCTGAGATCTAGGCTGTGCCTCTGTATTCACTGCAATAAATTCAATTAAAAAATAAATGCAATTAATGATACATCAGATATATATTGAGAAGCTAAAAACTGACAAGAATTAAAGAGGACCTGTAACAATAAGAATTTTGAAGTATCTTTTCTTAGGACGATGTGTTATGCCTTAGTTATGTCTACTGGAAAACATATAAATATTTCAACCACTGAGGCCCTTTTTAATAGGGTGTGTCCCTCCACTCTTAGTAATGACTGGATAATATTGCAATGTATATGAACTTACCTCATTGACAAATGATACGGTAAGATAAGATAATCCCTACATAATAGTCCCACAGTGGGGAAATATCAGTTTGGTTTTGTTTTTTTTTTAAGATAAGTAACACACAGTAGTCAGTTTTTTCATGCATTTCTAAGACGAGTAATGGAAAAAAACAGATAAAAGCTTATTTCACAGTGTGTTTTTTTCATGGGGAATACAACTATTTACTAAATTAGATGTGTTAGGATAGCTAAGAGGAGAGGTAAATTCAGCTCTGAGACCCACATCTATCTTTAGATTGCACCTTCCAAACACCAAAAACAGGAGTGTTTTCCTCCTCTCCCCAACCCCATGCAAGTGAAAGAGAGTTAAGGAAACAGAGTAGCTCATTAAGTTTTTTCCATAACCCACTGCCAGTAGTGTGGATTTAGGAGTCCTGCCATAGGCTCTTGGAGTGTTCCATCTAAAGATTCTAGAAATCTGGAGCTATTGGACTCTTATGGCATATGTTGTAGATATGCTGCAAATGCCTGTCATGGGCAAAACCCTTTGACATGCATTGCACAGGTTTCACTTTTGTAATTTATCCAGGTTAAAGGGTTTGTCCAGGGTGCATTAATTTACTTACTTGGTCCCGGGGAAGCCAACGATGTACATGGGTTCTGGTGGTGTTACGACCCCCCTCTTCGAGATCATGTGATGCAGGCAATGTTCAGCCCCCCGAGATGGCTGACAATAGTAAATCCAGCTACCATAACACGGGTAACTAATTACCTGCATCGTATCACATGATCCAGGGGTTTGTGATATCACTGGACAACTTGGGTCCATCATCTGCATCTTTGAGATCAGGTTAGTAAATTAATACTCCCTAGACAACCCTTTTAAAGGCTACGGCCTCCTGTATACAACAGTTGAAAAAAACTATTGAAACTGTCGGATTTAACATCCATCTTTCATCAGTGTGTTTTTTCTTTTTCATCCAGCTTCTTGCTATATGTTTGTTTTGCATAAATTTATCATCAGTTTTAAAAAAATGGATGAACTTCATTGTTTTTTTTCTTTTTTTATTGTTACTCAACTTATTTGTTTTATGTCAGTGAACAATTAAATTAGCTGAATCACATCCATTAAAAACTGACCCAAGGACTTGTATTAGGTTCGTCAGGCCAGAAAAGCAGACATAAATAGGACGCGCTATTATTCACTCAGTTAAAGGGGCTCTATCAGCAAAATCATGCTGCTAGAGCCCCACATATGCGTGAATAGCCTTTAAAAAGGCTATTCAGGCACCGTAAAAGTTATATTAAACTACCCCCCAGTTTTAAAATAATAACCTAAAAAAGAATGTGCTCTACTTACCGAACGTGCACGCTGGGCGGGCATTCAGGGTGTGTCTTCATCTTCATCCCCGCCTCTTCTTCCTCCGATGTCCTCCGGTCCCGTCTTCCTCCAGCGCTCGTGAACGGACAGTGATAGCCTGGGCGCATGCGCAGTAGCCGTAGTAGAAGCCGCATGCTACTGCGCATGCGCCCAGGCCGTTTTTTAATATCAGTGTCCGCGAGCGAGCACTGGAAGAAGACGGGACCGGAGGACATCGGAGAAAGAAGAGGCGGGGATGAAGATGAAGACACACCCTGAATGCCCGCCCAGCGTGCACGATCCATAAGTAGATCACATTCTTTTTTAGGTTATTTTTTAAAAACTGGGGGGTAGTTTAATATAACATTTACGGTGCCTGAATAGCCTTTTTAAAGGCTATTCACGCATATGTGGGGCTCTAGCAGCATGATTTTGCTGATAGAGCCCCTTTAAGAAAAACGGACATTCATATTGAACCAGAAGCTTTCATTGTAGTATAAAAGAATGTTTAATGGACATTACAATATGTATGTGTGTAGTGTGCATGTTACATTATTTTAGAAATGCTGTCTATATAGTAATTGTAATATGTACATCTTTTTATTTCAGATTTCCAGTGAAGATATTCTCACAAAGCAGGATGAAATTTCAGATGCTGTGCAGACTTTACAATTGCTTTTGGCTAAGCATGGTGATAGGTATTTTACAAATTTCTTTTACAATGTACACTGTACAACCTTCTTTTATAATGTACAACCTTGAAGTCGAGTTTATTCCCGGTTTTCTTACAAAGCAACTTGTTTATTTTTTCTCCAGGATGACGGACAAAGAAAAAGCGGAAATAGAAAAACAAATTAAAGCCCTCCAAGAAAGCCACAATCTGTTATCTAGAGAATATGAAAGACAGCAACAAGAAGCTAAGGACCTAATAGAAAAGCTGGTGGAACAGAAGGTGACATCAGCAGAACAATTTTGTTTGTTTGTATTGCAACCAGTTTCTAAACTGTGTGTGATTTTTTTGCATGTATCTGAAGCAGCAATAATGGGAGATATTTGCTCTCCTCTAAACGGAAGCAGGTTTCTTATCTTTGGGTATGTTGGTATAGCCGGGGAAACAGGCATATTTTGAGCTGGCTTAATATTCACAAATATATTCTGATCATGCTTTTATGTGGTCTCATGTGACAAAGACTAGCAGAACATCACAAATGTTAGACCGCCATCAGTGGTATCATCCAGACTTCTTTATTAACAAAGTTTATTCCATCAGGTGTGGTTTGTACAGTGTGCTGTAAACATGACAAGCATGGTTCTCTATGTGACATATCTCCTAACCCTTCACAGGCATCCAATGGCATGATAATTTGCTTTACAGGTGATACTTACTCTACTTGTTGTCATCAATCTTTTCACTAACCCCCACAATGTGTCCTGATGCTAAATTCTAGTTCACAGATGCATGCTGAGTTCAAAGCTTGTGCCACCTTTGCTGTCAAGATACTGACAAAAGTCATTTTTATCTGAACTGCTTATACTGTCAGCTTGTTCTGTGTGTGGTAAGTATCTTGAGCATCTGAAGCATACTTATTATAAACTATAATAGGCATGTGAAGGCACCAAATTGCTAATATCTTTTTTTTTCCGGTTTCAGGTGGACAGGGTTGTGTCAGGGACTATTGATGAGACAAGTGGGACCATTCTGTCCATTTACCGGTCGGTTGTAGAAGGACTTGTTGATTATGAAACAGGAATTAGTCTACTTGAAATGCAACTTATAGTGTCTGGACTGGTTTGCCCACAGTTAAAGAGATGCTTTGGCATTGAAGACGCTAAGAGTCAAAACCTTATAGATGATCAAATTCAAGTCCGACTCCATGAAATATCTCACGCTAAAAGTGTAATAGCATCTCTCCCTCCAAGTGATTTTCCTATAATTACAGCTTACAACAAAGGCTTAATTTCAGAAACCGTAACAGTTAAAATGATCAACACTTTGCTTTCTTGCGGTTGTCTCCAACTTGCCACTACAGGAGAGCAGCTCAATGTAAATAAACTTTTTCAAAGGAATTTCATTTCAACGTCAATGTTTACAAAGCTTATTGAAAGGCAAAAGATGGCCAAAGATTTGATTGATCCCATTACAGCTGAAAAGGTTACATTAGCAGACCTGTTCCAGAGGACCGTGACAGATGAAAAAACAGGAATGAGGTTCCTTCCAGTTATCTCAGAAGAAAAAGGTAAAATCACTTTAAAATCTGGAAGGAAAATTAGTGTTTTACGAGCAGCACATGAAGGAATTCTGGAGCGAGAAATCATGTACAGGTTGCTTGGAGCTCAACTTCTTTCAGGTGGTATTATAGACCTAGATACTGGAAACAGGTTGACTTTGGAACAGGCTCAAGAACAAGGTGTCATTGATCAGGGAACAGTTTGTGGAATTTTAACTCAACAAGTCCAAAACGGTGGAATACTTTGCCCATCTACAAGAAAATGTTTAACAGTGGATGAAGCTGTTCGGTGTAATCTAATTTCATATAGCAGTGCATTAATGGTTTTAGAGGCGCAAAGAGGGTTTATTGGGCTTATATGGCCTGATACCAGCGAAATATTCCCCATATCAACATCTCTACAACAAGGGATGATTTCTACTGAGTTAGCACAGAAGATCCTAAGCAATAGACACAAAATTGCTGGGTTATATATTCCTGAAACATCTGAGATAATCCAATTAGATATAGCTGCTGAGTCAGGTATAATAGAGAAAAACACTGCATCAATCCTCAGCAGCTTGGAATTACAGGACAAAATGCCAAACATAGATGTTCTGGAACCAACTTGCAAACATGCTCTAAAATGGATATCATCTTATGAATCTCAATCAGCTCAGCCGACTGAGAATTCAGAAAACAAATCAGTGGAAGAACTGACCCATAATCCGGACCACACAAAGCAATTATTTATTTCCTATCTCATGATAAATAGCTATATTGATGCAAACACTGGGGAAAGACTGTTACTGTTTGATGATGATCTTGATGAAGCAGCCAACATGTTGCTTGAGTCTGAACATATTGTGCGTACATCATGTGAAAATGAAGAAGATGTCCCTGATATTGTGAAAGAAGATCTGGAGGTGAAAACAGCTGAGCAGAGCCATAATACAGTCAGGAACATGTCTGTGTGTGATAGTATATCTCATCTTAATTCAAACATGGAAGAAACAGAAAGTTCAAAAACCAATCCAGAACAAGTTCCGATTATTGCTAATGTAGACAGCAATGCACATGAGGAGGCCCTTGTTCAACTGTTCAAAAATGTAGATGCTGATGATATATCCAGTGAAAAAAATAGCCAGACAGCTGGAATACATGAAGACATTGCATCGTTTCCTGTAAAAGATTTCATCATAGCTGATGCTGAGACAGTTAAACCAAAAAACTCAATTAATAATGCAGATAACAAGTCTAATAATTTAATTCAAGAAAATAATATTGATGACAAATGTAATGAAGACTGCCCAGAAGAAATTATAACACCTTCAAATATCACTCCTATGGAAGGTTTCACAGAAGACCTTGTTGTATCTTCAGAAGATTGCTTTTGTGATCAATTGCAAAAATTGGCACCTGAAGAACTTTGTGATGTAGACATTGACCACAGAGCTTGTCCTGCTCCCCCACCTGAAACCAACAGTGATGCAGTGCCTAGTGAATATAATAATGTTCAGTTTCCTAGATATTTAGAAAACAGCAGTGATTCTGATATGTCTGATGAAAATTTTGAAAGTGAGGATGATGAAGTTGGTAACACTGATGAAACTCAAAAGACTTGGAAAACTATAGGAAATGGCATCATAGAAGACCGAACACCTACTCAAAGTGATACCAGCTCAGATGAGGATACATACTACTTCTCTGACAGTGATGTTGACAACACAGATATTTTGCAAGGAAGGCAATTCCTGGAAACCATAATTGAAGAAGACTCTGAAAGTAACTCCTGTTTGGAGGACCAAGCATCAGCATGTAAGGAAAAATCTTTGTTTCCAAGTTCAAAAGAGGAGGAATATGAAAGTAGTAAATGTGAAACCGTTCAGAAGGATGTGGCTGATAATATGAAAACTAATAATAAAGGCACCATAGAAGAAGCAGTAGATGAGGAATATGTTGAAAGTAGTTTTAGCGAAACTGACATTGACTGTTATGTTACTGATGAGACCAATAGTGAAGCTGGCTATCAAGCCACTGAGGAATATTCAGATGAATACTTTGAAGACAGTGAAATTGATAGCAGAGCTGATTTGTTTGATTTTGGCCAAAATAGTAATGAAAGAAGCCTTCATAGTGAAAGTGTTTTGTTTACACCTTCTGATAATACTGGAAACATCTCCAAAACTGAGGTTCTGAGTGAATCAGATGAGCACCTAAACTGTCTAGGAAATGTTAAAACTTCCCTGAAAGAATCTGGCACATTTGATGGAGAGATTTCTGAACTCAAGAAAGGTGATAATAAAATCACGTATGACATGTTCGTTGTGAAAAGTCTGCAAAGTGAAATTGAAAATAAGAGTACAGCCGAAACAGCAGAATTATTTAACCACAGACATAATAGTTCTCAAGTAGAACTCAGTACTGAAGGCGCTGCTTATCATCCTAAATTGCATAATGGCCTTGATGAGACTGGCAATGATAGAGTTGTTGTCAAACAGGATTCTGCTCACAAGCAAGCTCCAACAGATAATACCAAACCAAATCATGAAAGCATTCAAGCTAAGAAAGAGAATGGGGATATTGAATGTAGCAATGCAAATTTGCATTCTGAAAATAATGAGACTTGTGGCCAAGTAATAGATGATCATCAAAGTAATGATCAATTTGCTACTCAGGTTGCGGAACCCTATATAACTGAAAGGTCTTCTATGTATTCTAAGCATGACTCTGAATCCAATACCCATTCTGACCTCAACTCGGAGCAATTGCATCCCTCCAATAAAGTACAATCTGGTTTAGACACTGCAGTAACACAAACTGAAAATCATTACCTTGCAGAAGATGTGGAATCAATTCAGAAAGTACTTTTAGATTTTCCAGAAGATATTACATCCTGTAGGGAGAAAAGTTCATCTTCACTTAAAGTTCATGACACTGAAATATGCAAAAATGCAGATATCCCAAATAAGAAGAAAGAGGTGAATAATCGTAAAGAAAGTGATATTCAATTTACAGCAAAAAGCCCAATTCATATTGATAATCTGGGTGCAATTTTTGATTCATCTACGAGTAAAAGCTCTTGTGATGATTCAGTAGGAACTACTACCAGTGCCATATCTATGGTACAGATTTCTGATTCACTTAATTTGGAACCAAATAACACAGTAGATAATTTAACAACTTACCTAAAAGGTTGTGCAGGAATAATACAATCTACTGATCAATTTGTTTATTCCAAACAAAATGTTTTGGGAGATACCAACATCCCACTCAAGACAGAAGAGAACTTTGAAGGTGAAGGAAACGCTATATATAATCAATGCACAAAAGACTCCCTTGAAGATGTAATAAATAGAGAGGCCAGAAGCAAAAATATATGCAAGAATATATTAATTAAAGAAGCTAGAGATGTTTTAGCAAGCAATTTTAAGGAAAATATTGAGCAGACACAACACATACCAGAATTAGACCTGGTTAGTGTGAAGATTAAAGAAGAAGATAGATTAAGGATCCAAGGAGAAGTCAAACATATTGAAAATCCTGACGTGTCACATAATGAAGGAATGACCCAAGATCATAAGACAAGTGCATCATCATCATCATGTTTCAGTGACCAAAACGTGCTAGAGCCAAATCGTCCCAAACTAATTTCTTCCCAGCTTGATCAAATATTTCATGTTCTTCCAGAATCTGAAAGCTCAAACAAATTAGAAGAGCTAATAATGAATGTGAATAAAGGTCTGTTCACCAGTGAGCTGATCTCATCTTCCTCCATCCTGGATCAGATGAACAAGCAAATTCCTGAACAAAAGAAAACATTTTCCCCAGATTACAATTCTGAGCAACCAGGAACCACAAGAAAATTCAGCTTTACAGAAGAGCCATGTAATGATGTGAAATCATTGGATGAAAACCCTGCCACACAAAATATTACACCTTCATTGGAAGTGGAGCAAAATTCTGGAGACAAAGAGGTCGAAAAGGTAGGTTGATGTTCAGCAAGTTACAACAAAGCATATTATGGTGATTCTATGACAGTGTTCAAGAAAAGGTTAGATGAATATGAAAAAACACATCAAGTATTATAATTGATTTTAAAAGGTGAGACTAGATGGGTGTATGTTGTTTTTTAACCAGAGAAGTAACTAAGTAGGGTATATTCACAAGTGGCAGACATTTCTGACATTGAAAAGCAGATATATTTAACCATGAACACCTAGCACTGTCCAAAATGTTCACCCTACACAATAGTAAACAGAAGTGAAAGGACAAGGGGGCAACACGGTGGCTCAGTGGTTAACACTGCAGCCTTGCAGCGCTGGAGTCCTGGGTTCGAATCCCACCAGGAACAACATCTGCAAGGAGTTTGTATGTTCTCCCCGTGTTTGCGTGGATTTCCTCCCATTCTACAAAGAATATATGGGGCTCACAATCTACATAAAAAATAAAAAAAAAGAAGTGAAAGGACAATTATACTTGAAGCAGAAGATCAAAGTAATATAAAACAAAACCAAAGAAATATAGCGGTTGCTAGAAATTAAAAACTTTGAATTAAAATTAGATATAAATTTTAGTTTGATCCTATACTTATAGAGAATGGAAAATCCAGCTACTAGAGATGAGCGAACAGTGTTCTATCGAACACATGTTCGATCGGATATCAGGGTGTTCGCCATGTTCGAATCGAATCGAACACCGCGTGGTAAAGTGCGCCAAAATTCGATTCCCCTCCCACCTTCCCTGGCGCCTTTTTTGCACCAATAACAGCGCAGGGGCGGTGGGACAGGAACTACGACACTGGGGGCATTGAAAAAAATTGGAAAAAGTCATTGGCTGCCGAAATCAGGTGACCTCCATTTTAGACGAATAGTGGATTTCAAATCCGGGTCATATGAGAATGTGAACTTTGTGACTATGAGACAGAGATAGCTGTACAGGCAGGGATAGCTAGGGATAACCTTTATTTAGGGGGGAATGTTATTAAAAATAACTTTTTGGGGCTCTATCGGGTGTGTAATTGTGATTTTTGTGAGATAAACTTTTTCCCATAGGGATGCATTGGCCAGCGCTGATTGGCCGAATTCCGTACTCTGGCCAATCAGTGCTGGCCAATGCATTCTATTAGCTTGATGAAGCAGAGTGTGCACAAGGGTTCAAGCGCACCCTCGGCTCTGATGTAGCAGAGCTGAGGCTGCACAAGGGTTCAAGCGCACCCTCGGCTCTGATGTAGGAGAGCCGAGGGTGCACTTGAACCCTTGTGCACCCTCGGCTCTGCTACATCAGAGCCGAGGGTGCGCTTGAACCCTTGTGCACACTCTGCTTCATCAAGCTAATAGAATGCATTGGCCAGCGCTGATTGGCCAATGCATTCTATTAGCCCGATGAAGTAGAGCTGAATGTGTGTGCTAAGCACACACATTCAGCTCTACTTCATCGGGCTAATAGAATGCATTGGCCAGCGCTGATTGGCCAGAGTACGGAATTCGGCCAATCAGCGCTGGCTCTGCTGGAGGAGGCGGAGTCTAAGATCGCTCCACACCAGTCTCCATTCAGGTCCGACCTTAGACTCCGCCTCCTCCAGCAGAGCCAGCGCTGATTGGCCGAATTCCGTACTCTGGCCAATCAGCACTGGCTAATGCATTGTATTGGCGTGATGAAGCAGTGCTGAATGTGTGTGCTTAACACACACATTCAGCTCTACTTCATCGGGCTAATAGAATGCATTGGCCAATCAGCGCTGGCCAATGCATTCTATTAGCGTGAACTGAGTTTGCACAGGGGTTCTAGTGCACCCTCGGCTCTGCTACATCAGATTGCTACATCTGATGTAGCAGTGCCGAGTGTGCATCAGATGTGTAGTTGAGCAAAACTGACTCAGCACTGCTAAGTCTCTGCATTCGCATAGGAATGCATTGGCCAGCCTTCGGCCAATCAGCGCTGGCTCTGCCGGAGGAGGCGGAGTCTAAGGTCGGACCTGAATGGAGACTGGTGTGGAGCGATCTTAGACTCCGCCTCCTCCAGCAGAGCCAGCGCTGATTGGTCGAGTTCCGTACTCTGGCCAATCAGCACTGGCCAATGCATTTCTATGGGGAAAAGTTAGCTTGCGAAAATCGCAAACTGACAGGGATTTCCATGAAATAAAGTGACTTTTATGCCCCCAGACATGCTTCCCCTGCTGTCCCAGTGTCATTCCAGGGTGTTGGTATCATTTCCTGGGGTGTCATAGTGGACTTGGTGACCCTCCAGACACGAATTTGGGTTTCCCCCTTAACGAGTTTATGTTCCCCATAGACTATAATGGGGTTCGAAACCCATTCGAACACTCGAACAGTGAGCGGCTGTTCGAATCGAATTTCGAACCTCGAACATTTTAGTGTTCGCTCATCTCTACCAGTTACGGCAAACATTCTTAATTCTGTGCTCATGATTTTCTTAAAGTGTACCTCCAGATATAAACATCTTTTTATAAATGAATAGTGTGTGTGAATATAAGAACCTTTGCTTCTTCTTATTATTAAGTATATCTGTTTTCTTCAGCACATTTTAAACTTCTCCTTATCTTCTAGCTGACTGTTCTTTACATAAGATTCTGTTTGTCATCCAGCCTCATACACAGGACTCTGTGGAGAAGGAAGGGGGGAGCAGGAGCCTGCTACAGGCTAGATAATTGATTTTTAGCTTTAATATATGCACCTAGGTTATTTTTTAATAAGATAAATTATAAAGTTTCTTATAAGAAAAACATGCAAATCTTTTTTCCAAGATGTAAATAGGAAAAGCGTGCCTCTGCTCACTGCCCTCTAGGGGCAGTCTCCATACACCTGTAAAGGTGCTCACTCCTTAAGGAGTGATATTATCCCCAGAACAAAGTTTCTTATATTCACCTTACATTGATTTGTACAAGTTTGTTTGCATCTGTAAGTATGCTTTAAGATAACTATTTTTGAAAAATGTTGGTTAAATATGATTTTCTTCTATATTCTAGGCAAATTTAACATTAAATCAGTGTTGTGAAACATTACGTGGTCATATGACCGTTGTTCAAGATCAGAAAATCCACTTGGATAATCTACCAGCCCTTGGTGACAACTTGGAAATATTAAAAACTCAGCTTGAGCAGATGGAGGTCAGTATTGTTAATGTCTTTTTATAGGTGATTTCTTTCTGTTCCCGTGTCTCTATACTGTGGTGCAGTAAAACAATGCTTGTTCAACTGTATGTTCATGATTCCACTTAACATTTAAAAAATGACTCCAAAATACTGGAAAAATATTTTTACAAAGTATTTATTTTTAAGGGTAGGTTATCATTATTACATTAATGGTAGATGGGGATCTGGCAACTGTTTAAAGAGGCTGCAACTTATGGATGAGAACTATGGCCTTTGCATTGAATACCAAAATGAAAACCCTAGAAAACTCCCTTAAGTTTCAATGAGATTATGATTTGTCAAATGACATACAGTACTAGGTAATTTAATAGTAAATCCACATTGCATCTGCCATTTTGGTCATCGTGGCAGGGACGTAACTACCGGGGTAGCAGAGGTAGTGGCTGCCACAGGGCCTGGGACATTAGGGGCCCGGCGACAGCCGCTACCGCTGCGTTTTTTTTTTCTTAATAGGCCATTACTGACGGAGTACTCCAGCCGGTAACGGGCTCTATTTACTTACCGATCCTGCCAGGGGCCAGGATCGGTAAGTGACGCCGCAGGCCCCACAAAAACTATTATTATACTCGGGGATCTTTTCAGACCCCCGTGTATATTGATCGGAGGCCCAGAAGAGGTAAGAGAACATAAAAAATAGTGTTACTTACCTCTCCGGGCAGGCTTCGGGCCTAGTTGTGTGACGTCCATGATGTCCCAGGTCATGTGACATCCTGAACGTCATTGAAGATGTCCGACACCACTGAGGAGTGCAGCGGAGCAGAGATAGGTAAAAGACAGTGTTTTTTATGTGGCCTGAAAAGACCCCAGAGTATAATAATTGTTCATGGCTGTTCACAATGGGGCAAAATACTGTGTATGGGGGCCACTAAGGGGCGTAATATTAAGTGCAGGGGCCACTATGGGGCGTAATAGTTTGTGCAGGGGCCACTATGTCAAAAGTTCTCCACGGGCCCCGCCATTCCTAGTTACGCCACTGGTGGCAGATATGTTAGTACAAATCTCCTGGGTTTGTATGGAAATTTTGAATGGGCCTACAGGGGGCACGTCTCAAGCCGCGGACGCCGTGGATGAGTCAACTGTGGAATCCGCGGCAAGATAGGGCATGTCACTTCTTTTTTCCCGTTACTAGCTAACGGAAAAAAGAAGCAAGCAGCTCCCATTGAAGTGAATGGGAGCCGTTTCTGGCAGTGGGTTTTGAAGCGGATTCTGCTGCCAAAAAACTTTGTGTGAACTAGCCCTAAAGAAGCTCCAAGCTTTCTTGCATGGTCATCTTATACTGTGGTAATCTCAAACTGATTATGAACCCCCTTGTCGATACAAAATTTTTGTAAGTCTCCCTTAACCTATAATAAACTAAATAAGTTGAGGAAGGAACTCCACCTTATGCACCTTTGTGATACAAGGTGCCTAATGCATCCTGATTTACAGACTACACTTACTTCCCTCATGTACATGGTTTGTACAGCCGACATGCCTACAAACAAAAAGATCATCACCTATGCCTTTTGTCTGCCCACTTGTCCTACAAGTGGGGCAGCAAGTTGGAGAGACTCTTAGCCCGTGTACTTAAAAAGCAGTAGACTCTTTCTTCCTTCCTTCCATTAAATGTAATAACAGACCCCCAGCTTTCCGCATAAATAATATAGCCTTACACACACACAGATACACACAATATGATCACACTTCTCTTTAACACAATATATATTTCCAAGACAGCACTACTTACTCTATCGCAGGAGGCAATGACTGAACTAGAAAAAAACATTCTCCCTAGAAGAGATTACTTAGGCTATTACATTACCTGGATGATTGTTCATCTAAATTCTATAAAACATTAAAGGATGAAGTTCCTCCTCTTCTCATTTTTCTGAGCAGTATCTCCTGTTAGATCTTTCCCGCCCTCTTTTCTACACACACATGTCACTGTCCTCCCCAAGGTAGGTAAAGATCCCAAGCTGTGCTCTAGTTACAGACCGTTCTTATAAACACAGATAATTGTTTGCAAAACTTTTAGCCTACAGACTTGGAGGCCTCTTGGGTTCCCTCATCCACCCAGCCCAAGTAGGGTTTGTACCCACAAGAGAAGCATGATCTAAGACCTTGAAGACCTTCTCTGTTCTGCATGTTAAACAACACATAATTCCCTGCATGTTTTTATCTCTAGATGCCAAGAAGGCCTTTGACTGGGTTTGCTGGTTGTTCCTAGAAGGTGCATCTGAACTTGGGACATTCAGTGTTAACCTGTGTACGGGCACTATACAAACACAAGAACAGATTTATAATGGGACACATGAGGGATGCGCCATCCCCTGTGTTACACACTATAGTAATGGAACATCTCCTGACCTCCATACAGAAAGATCCAAGGCTACATTGGGTAGGAGATTCACCTGAAATTCTCAGCTTTTGCAGACAATGACTTATTGTGAATTACCCAACCTATAATTTCATGATTCATTTGGGCTTCCAAGCATCCCAGAATAGCCAGATCTTCATACAAACCAAGCACCAAGGGGGATTTGCTTTCTCTGACTGCCTGTCCTATTACATGGTAGCAGTGTTATCTAAGACTCTTTGTTTAAATGTTTAACAGAAAAACTTGGTTTAAAATATGTCATTTTCTGTTGATACATTTACTTTAAAGGATTGTTCCCATCTTGGACATTTATGACTTATCTTGTGGCTATCCAATATACGATTCCCATTTTTGTGGGGTTTTATTACAAAATTAAAGTGTGCTTTTTTTTTTTTATTTCTAACTTGATGCATTTTTCTTAGGGGTTCCAGATAAGATTTTACAACATATTTTTCTCCCTTTCTTTCAGTCCTTTGAATCAACATTGGCTGAATTTTCTGTTACATTGAAAAAAGACATACACTTTTCAGAGCAGCTCTTAAACTCCATCCCTGGTGACCTCCCAGGAGAACATTTGAAGGAATTAAGTGAGACCTTGATGAAAATCTTTACTACAGTGTGTGACATGTCTTCAGATCGTGCTAAACAGATTGCATTTGCAGTGGATGCTGAAATGGTAAGAGAAAGGCTACAGCCCCACGGGACGTCCCCCAGAAAAAAGCGCTACGGGAGAAAACATGGCAGTAACGCATCACGGTTTTCCTGCAGCGCTTTAAACAGAAAGTTTGCAGAGTTTTCCTCCACTGACTTTCTGTTACAATTATATCTATGGGGAAACTGCCAGCGTTTCTGTAGGTATAATTGACATGCTGCGATTTCCAAAAATGTGCCGGTTTTGGAAATTGTGGCATGTCCACACCGCAGTTTTTACAGCAAAGTGGGCATGAGATTTGCTAGAATCCCATCCACTGTGTCCTTACTCTAAAACGCCACAGTCAAATCGCGACGTTGCCATCCCTTGCAGCCCTGGCCAAATTGAGGTATTTGTTAATTGGTTTTGAAATACTGGTTAGGTTGATGCAGTATGTAGTGGAAGACAGTCTTTGTTCTACTACGCTTAACATGTTTTGAGTTGTTCTATGGCTTATTTACACAACTGTGTACCATTCGTAAAATAAAGTCCATGTACAGGTCATATTTTCTGAACTGACCATGGCTTAGGATTGTGGTTAAATAAATAAACAATCCCGCCATTTTTATTTATTCCATTATGTCAGTATTCTCTGTGCAGTGAATACTATCGAGCTGACTGGCCAGGTGAGGAAAGTGAGTTGATGTCAGTTGACTTGTCTGTGGTAGCATGAATACGGCCTGTTGTGAATGAAAACTAGGTGGGTTCACATATATGTGGTTGTGTGAAAAAGACCTTAGCCTTAGGATAAGTTCAGACAAAGTATTTTGGACCGGAACCTGAGGTGGAGGCCACCTCAGGTTCCGGTCCAAAATACGGGTAGCTGTGATTGAATGCCAGTGCACTGCACTGGCATCCAGTTGCGCACTCCGCTCTGAATTAGGCCCAATGAATGGGCCTAGTCAGAAGGAGGGAGTGTCTTCAGGCTGAAACGCGAGGTGAATCCACCTGAAGAATGAGCATCTCGCTTCTTTTTCTGGGAGCTGGATCAAACTGGCTCCTGGAAAAAAAGACTGACCGTCTTGCATTGATTTCAATGGAAGACATCTTTTTGGTCAGGATTTTGAGGCAGACACGGCCTCAAAATCCTGACCAAAATACTCTGTCTCAACTTACCCTTAGGGTCCATTCACACGGAGGAAAATGGTGAGGAATTTGGTGTGGAATTTCAGCGCTGAAAAAAAAGCCTTCTATTTACTTCAATGGGAGGCTTTTTTTCGTGCTGAAATTCCACACCAAATTCCCCACCATTTTCCTCCGTGTGAATGGACCCTTAGGATGCATTACTTTGCTTTGTATTTAAGCACCTTTGTTTTAAATTGAGTATTATGTTTTCTGTTTGGTAAAATATATATATATTTTTTTGCTATTTCAATTCAGGTTAAGTTAGCAGAAACCCATCGAGACTTACTTAACCAACTACAAGTTTTGGCAGATTGGATATCCTCCAGTAATGAAACATTGGACTTTTCAATGAGCAGTGATGATGTGGATGTTGTAAAGCAAACTATAAAGTCTATGCAGGTAGTACTGTTCATTTATGTTCTTTTATTTGGGTAGCATATACATATGCCTCTTTAGAGTTGTAGTCACTCACAGTAGTCCTTGTCTTCTAGAAGTAGTAACAATAATACCTGTTTCACATTATAATTGTGATTTAAAGGAGTTGTGTTATATTATTGCTGGGAAGATCTGCAGATGACAGATATTTCTCCTGCTCTTTAAGAGGAGATGTAATGGCGCATGCTAGAAGGGCCGTTATAACATACTGGTGGGCCCAGAGCAGATGTTTTGTAAGTGCCCTTTCCCACCACTTAGGCATTCATCTCAAGTATAAAATCTTTTAATGTCGAACAGCATGCAGCACCAAATTTTTAGTGTTAATCAGTGCCCCTAGTCCTACCCATGCCCCCTTTAACCTTGCCCATTCTCACCTTGTACTTTTATGCCTCTGCATAGTAATAAAGCCTTTCTTCATGTTTTAGTGACTGTGCATCTTAGTTCCTCAACATAATATAATGCCTTCTTAGGCCAGAGCTCCACACACCGCAAAAAACACTGCGGCAAAAATTGCAGAGCTTTACATTAGCTGTAAAGTGGATGGCATTCTGGCTAATCCCATCCAAACTTAGCTGAAATGCTGCTATTTCAAAATTGCAACCATATCAGTTATACCCATGGAAATACTGCCATTTTCCATATAGGTGTAATAGAAGCAGAAAGTCCGCAGAGGAAAACTCTGCTGACTTTCTTTGAAAAATGCTGCAGAAAAAAAACTGCAATGGATTTCTGCTATGGCCTTTTCCGCAGCATTTTTTGGCTGCAGCTTGCTACGTGGGGCCTTTTGCCTTAGAGTAAGTTTGCACAGTATATTTTGTGGTGGAACCACCACAGAAAGCTTCCTGGCATTGCCAGCAAGATGTTCCACTCCTGTTCACTTCAATGGGAGGTTCATGTGGAATCTGTCCAAAGATTGGGCAGGACGCTTGATTTTTCTGTTAGCTGATTTTTTAATGGGAAAAAGAAATATCTGCCTCTCATTGGGAAACTTTTGCAGAGGATTTATTTTGAGCTTTCACTATAATATTTTGTTAATTTGTCAGCATTATATTTTGTATTAAAATTATAGTATTTCATATGTTAGAGTGCATTACTATGATTTTACCCACAGAATCTCAGCAGTGACATTTCAGAAAAAAAGGTGGAGCTAGAGACCACGGCATTTGATGTCCAGTTCTTTATATCAGAACATGCCCAGGATCTTTCACCAAATCAAAGCAAGCAGCTGTTACGATCTTTGAATGCAACACAGAAAAGTTTTCAGGATGCTCAAAAAAGGATCAATTCACATATGGAGTCTTTAAAGAGTCGCCTGGTGGCAGCACAAGATTTGAATGAGCAGAAGGTTTGACTCTTGGTGCATGTGGTGCTTGCTCATAGCTGTTTGAAATTTACTTTTTTTCATCTTGTATTGGTTTTTGTATATTTCTAAGTTGTAAAAACATTTCAGTTTCTTTTTATGGATAACAAAAGCCATATTTTGCTTGTTTTGTGATTTCTAGTTGAGTTGTTTTTATCTGTAGCTTTTTTCCTTAAAGCAATTATATGTGTTCCATACTTCTCTGAGTGACCTTTGTTCACACATTCAGTCTGTTATAGCTCTAATATGCTAGCGTGAAAGCAAGAACACAGGGCCATATAGACCTTACAATAGCTCCCTGGTCCTATCACTCATGAAGGGGGTGTGGAAGGTAGTGGTTTGTAGCAAAGGAGCCACCCCCGGTGCTTCAGACTGCTCATTTGTATATTGTGAAATAAATTAATAATTCGGCAACAGAGGCACAATTTTTCAGGGGATAAAAGATGTTACATTCAGATGAGCCTGTTCTATCTTACTGTGTGGCTGATTTAATATGCTTCACACTGGTGACAGACTCCATTTATCAATAATTCTGCTCTCCCAGAACTTTAGAACTAATATAGTAAGAAGTGCAGTTAACATCACAGCTCACAGAGACCTTTAGGTACAGTAAATAAAAGAGTAAAGTCATTGTGAAAATCACTTAATGAATCTATATTGTAGGGATAGCATAGGCAGGAGAGAGCCTCCACATTTACAGTAACTGCAGTTGTGCTCACTGTGTGTACAGGCTCTCCTTAGCAGTGCTCCATTAGAGAGTTGCTAAGGAGAAATTGCACAACAGTTTTATTTTAATTAAAAATGTTTATTAACCTTACCACCTATAGATGAAATAAAAATTTAATGATAGTTACCAATATTGAGTGCCATGTATATATACAAACCCTGTGTTGTCAATAAGCAGGCAGTGGCGTAACTACCACGGTAGCAGTGGTAGCAGCTGCCACAGGGTCCGACACCTCAGGGGGCCCGGGCCCCCTCACTAGTTAATATGTCAAATAAATAAATAAACGATAAGTTTTACTTTTTGAGGCCTGAGGCCACCTGAGGTGTCAGGTTCCGGGTGGTGGAGAGTCTCAGCGTGTGTCCTGACAGTGGGGGAGGGGCGGAGACATTGTGCAGGAAGAAGAAGATAGAGCCGGGGATTCAATTTATGCAGTTATCAGCACAGCGCTGAAGTCTTCTGAAGACTGAGTGCAGACTGGTCGGTTAACCCATGTGTACAGGGCAGGCTGTCCGCACACAGTACTGTGCTGGCAAGCTGCCTGCTACCTAGGGATGAAGGGGTTATTACAGCACATAATACTGTACTACAGGGACCGCTATGGGGCATAATACTGTGTGCAGGAGCCACTATAGGGTATACTACTGTGTACAGGGGCCACTATAGGGTATAATACTGTGTACAGGGGCCACTATAGGGTATAATACTGTGTACAGGGGCCACTATGGAGTATAATAAGGAATGCGGGGGAAAAGGGGCGGTCGGTCGGGGTCTTTGAAGGGGGCTCCATGTCAAAGGTTCGCCACGGGGGCCCCACCATTCCTAGTTACGCCACTGTAAGCAGGAACCCTCCTCGGTTCTCCAACCATGAATCACTATTATTCTTGGGGTCTCTTCAGACCATGGAAAAAATTAAGCAAAGGCCCAGGGAAGTTGCATTAAAATAATAAGTTTAAAGGAATTAAATCATCAGTAAGGGCTCGTTCACATCAGCGTTGTGAACTCCGTTATGCAGGTTTCCGTTTCCTGCCTAAAACAGAGGCAGGAGACGGAAACCTGCAGGAGTCTCTCTCACCCATTCATTTGAATGGGTGAGAGAGATGTGCGGTGGTGAGCGTTTTATGCTCTCCGCTGCGAAACCGGGTTTTATAATCCGGACACAGAGTCGGACATGCAGTACTCTGTGTCCGGATAAAAAAAATCCGGTTTCGCGGCGGAGAGCATAAAACACTCACGGCCGGACCCGGTCTGTGCTTTCCGTCTTCTGGCATGCAGAAGACGGAAAGCACAGAACGGAAAGAAGAACATAGGTGTGAACCTAGCGTCAGAAAAAAAAGGATAATAGTAATGCTACATAGTTTATTATACTTAAAAAGATAAGGTGTTACCATTTATTATAAATCTTTTGCATCCGGTTTAATTGTGCAACTTGCTTTAACAACCATATTTCGATACTAACATCTGTTTGATGTTTTTTCTGCATCATTATTAACACAGGTTCCAGGATGAAAAGACACGGGAATAAGCAACGCAATTGAACTATCTACTTTTACTTATGCATGGTCAGGCTTTAAAATCTCTCTCAACTTGCAATGTTTGCACTTCGAGATAAATCAAATGTTACCTTCTTCTATACTTAAGTCACCTTGCTTAAGCGTAATCCACTATGACCATGTTTACAGCACACTGTGATTTATGACTTTTATGAACTGCACATGTAAAGAGGGCTTAGTTTGTGTGTTTTTGCATTCATTCCTCCAGGATGCTGAAGTACAGCTCCAAGAGCACAAAGATAAGCTGCAAGAAATATGTGATCTGCTTACTCAGACAGAAAACAGGCTTATTGGCCAACAAGACATGTTGACTGCTCGTGACAACCCCACAGATCTACAGCACTGTCAGGCTGAATATGAGGTATTGTGTTGTATTGTAGGTATTGGCTGTATATTAATTTCTGCTAGCAGAAAAAGGAACCCATTGAAGTCAATGGGAGGCTTTTTTTCAGTGCTGAATCTGACGCGGATTCCACACCAAATTCAGCTCCATTTTCCTCCGTGTGAATGCACCCTTAGGGTCCATTCACATGGAGTTTTTTTGGCAAGGAGAGTTCTAGGGGTTCCGTTATCTTTTTTTTTTTTTCTGCTAGCGAAAAAAAGGCTTCTTTTAGGCGGATTCCGCCTGCAAAAACCAGCGCAGTCAATGGAAGGTGGAAAATCGGGGGGCGCTGAATTGGCAAAAACCGCGTGGAAACAGCTAGCGGTTTTTTCAAGGTCCATACACTGTGGTGGAGGACAAAAACATTTTCTAATTCCTGAAGCAGATTTTTTCCTTGACAAAATACTCTGTGTGAATGGACCCTTAAGATGTTGGCGACACTAGATACAGTATTGACTCAGTTGCTCTACACGCATCTTTCCACCGTTTTTTATTGTAGCAATGCATTGTTCCTAGTCTTAATTTAAAAATGTCCTTTCATCTAGTGAACTTCTCTTATGCAGCTCTGTGTTTCTAACAGATTACAAAATAATTTGGTCTAGTCTTATCCTGTACACATATTGCCATCTGTCTGCCCCAAACATTTTGCTAGTCCATAGTTTAGTGAAATATAAGGTGTACTGTGGATTTGAATCCAATCTGCTGTGTCCATTACATTTTTTGCAGTATTGTTTCAAAACACAGGGCTTAAAGGCTGTGGTTCAGCTTCATGCTATCTATCAGTACCTTTGTCCTCAAATAATGCCCAAATCCTGACTTTAATAGCAGTAACTAGGATGTTGCTGGAGACTTGGATCCAGACGTCATGTCTTTAAGCCATCAGGACACAGTCTCATTAGCTGTTATGGAACCACTGTCACTTCATCTCTTGATAATTTAGCACTAGAACATGGTATTATTTTTCTCAATGCCATTAAAACATTTTTATAGGGATTCAATAGATAGATTCTATTAATTTTTCATAACACTCTTGAAATATAATATATAATGCAAGTCATTACTGCATTTTTCATGGTTCAGGGCAAGGTTTGGCCACTCCCGAGCCCATGGACCAAGGATAGCACACAAGCCATATTTACCCAGCAGACCCCACTCTCCCTGCCTCCAGTGAACCCATATATAACATAGCAGCAGAAGAAGGACCATATGACCATAGTAATGCTCACTGCACTCAGAAAACTTGTACTTGTATAGTGGAGGAGGCTGAGGGACCTGTGCAGTCACATGCTCCTTGACTGCTATCATGTTATGGACAAGAGTGCTTTCTAGTTTCTATAGGAGACTTAGGCGAACAGAAGGGGGGAGGGGGGTATTCGTATTGGAATTAATGGGCAGTGTACCCTATGGGGCACTAAGGTGCAGCATACTTTGTGGGGAACACAGAGGAACATTATCCTGTATAAGGGCCACAGTGGAGCATTATGGTTTGTGGGGGCAACTATGGAGCATTATACTGTGTAGGGGCCACTATGGACCATTATACTGTGTGGAGCAACCTTTAGAGTATTATACTGTGCGGAGGCCAGTAAGGGGCATTATATTGTGTATAGCCAGGCATTTTACCACACAAAATATGTTGATTTTTATTTTTTTTTTAATCTGCACTGGACGTTTCTAGCAGAGCATCCAATACACATATTAACACAACTGTAATACAGACTTATTCTACATTCTGTATTACAGCTGCAAGTCCCATTACATGAGTTTTACGTAGGGGTTGAAAAACTTCAATTATTGCATGGCACACTAAGTACTTTATAGTTGATAGATAAGTACATCCTGCAAAAAAGGTTACCTGCCCCTGGTACAGAGGGTGTGTAGGTTTAAGGGGATTTTTGTCAAGAATGATGTGATTTTTAACAGTACCAGATTGAGATAGTAATAGTTTAGGAAATCAAATAGTTTTATACTCCAGCTAATCTATTTGTGTTAAATTTGTAGGAGTTACAGAAAGATATGCAAGCTGGTGCCAGTGAGCTTGCGGAGATTGTGAAGAATACAGAAAAATTCCTTAAAGAACATGGAGATAAACTTTCCCCTGAAGAAAAAGCAATCGTTGAGCGCAAACTGAAAGAGGCAAAAGCAAAGTTTGATCTATTGCGTAAGAAAGCAGAACAATCCAAGAAAGAACTTGAAAAAGCAGTCACAACAGCCATAAAAAAAGAAACAGAAAAGGTTCCTGATAGTTATTTTTATATTATCCAGAATTCACTTGTCTTCACATTAAGGCTGGAGCCCCACCTGGCGTAAATTCTAGCAAATTCCATATACATATTGTGGAAAAATATGCCCAGTGGACATGCTGCGATTTCCAATATCGGTAACCCTTGTGGACTTTCTGTGAAAAGTGCTGCGGGAAAAAAACGTGATGCATTGCCACCACAGGTTTACCTGCAGCGCTTTTTTTTTATCGCAGTCCACTACGTGGGTCCTTAGCCTAAACCAAATAAAGATTTTTAGTGATGTTCTCTGTGCAGTGGCCAAGTTGTCAGCATTTACTATTTCAAATAAATGGAGTTTCCTATTAACAACATTTGTCCCCTATCCTATGGAAACTCCCCAATGTGTGGATAAGTTACTGATCACTGGTGTTGGGACCACCTTTTTATGAAGTGATAGTCTGCATTTATGACCATCTCTTCATTTACCTGTGTGGGGCTGACAGGAATCACTGAATACAACCCTCCATGGGTCCTGTAGTGCCGTATTCAGTGTACCATATGTTGTTTTGGGGAATCCCCCTAAATTTATTTATTATATTCATCCTCTTAATTTTCTTTTTAGTCTGCTGCTGTAGAACAACTGGAAGAAAGCAAAAACAAAATAGAAAGCCTGCTAGATTGGCTTTCACATGTGGATGAAGAAGCAGAGAATGGAAACCAAGCAAAAAAACCTCACATTAAACTAAATGGAACACATCATAAAGACAGTGAAATACAGTCTATAATGGATGGCGTGCAAGAGGTTAATGGTAACCTGATTGTGTGCGATGGAAAAGCAAACTTCATGAATTCCCAAGAACAGTCTAAAGAAGAGGATTTAAGTAGCCAGTATCAAAAAGTGAAGGTACAGTAAGAAGATGGTTATGTTTCCATCTACACAATATAGTAGTTTACACTTCTGTTATTATCTTGCAAAGGATTGGCAGAAATGTAATCTCCTGTCAGCTTTCCCGTTATGTGCCCCGGGCTAGAGATATCAATGCTGTTACCAATCTCTGCCCACTGTCAGAAGGGCGTTTCTGACAGTCTAGCTGGGCTGTGAGGAACGCCTCTCCTGACAGTACTCATCCATAGCCCTGTACTGTCAGAGGGGGCGTTCCTTACCAACCAACAATAATGCTAAGCTTTGAATAACGCCCCCAGTACTAGTACTATGGATGAGTACAGTTACGGGTGGCGTTCCTCACAGCCCACCAAGATTGTCAGGAATGCCCTTCTAAAAGTGGGCAGAGATCATTGCCAATATAATGGCACTGATATCTCCATCTCCGGGGCACATAACGGGAAAGCTGCACTGTCGTCTTTCTAGTGGTATATAAAACCGCATGTGCCTGAGAACATGAAAGGTCTTTTTTAAGATGTACAAATGGCTGCACTGACCCATAAATGTAAATGGAGTTTTCGGTTTAAACAGTCCTCACCTCTTTAACCCCTTAGCGACCCTTGACGTAACTGTACGTCATGGGTCGCATGGGGATGTATGGAGCGAGCTCACACGCTGAGCTCATACAGCCAGGACCTGCCACTAACAGCAGCGGTCGGTGCCCGAGCCGATCGCTGCTGTTAACCCTTTACACACTGCGGTCAAACGCGACCGCAGCGTGTAAACAGCGCAGGCGGCATGGGCGCCGCCATGTTTCCCCGATCGCCGCCCTCCTGAACGTCACATGAGGGCGGTGATCGGTTGCTATGACAGCCGGAAGTCTATTGAAGGCTTCCAGGCTTGTCTCTGCATGAGATCTATTAGACGATGCCAGAGTGCTGGGATTCTGCTATTCACTGCAATACTGTAGTATTGTAGCGAATAGTATGAGTGATCAGACCCCCTAGGTTTCAAGGTACCTAAGGGGTCTGATCATAAATGTAACAGAAGAAAAAAAAAAGTTTTTAAAAGTATTAAAAAAATAAAAAAAATATAAAAGTTCAAATCACCCCCCTTTCCCTAGATTAGCTATAAAAGTAATTAAAGAACATTAAACATAAACATATTAGGTATCCCTGCGCTCCAAAATGCCTGAACTATTAGAATATTAAAACATTTATCCCGTACTGCGAACGGCGTAGCGGCAAAAAAAATAAAAACAGCCAAAAAGCGTTTTTTTCAACACTTTGCCTCCTATAAAAAATTGAATAAAAAGTGATCAAACCATCAGATCTTTCCCCAAATGGTATCAATAGAAACGTCATCTTGTCCCGCATAAAAAGACACCACAACCAGCTCCATACATGGAAATATGAAAAAGTTACAGGTATTAGAACATGATGACACAAATTTTTTTTTCTATTTTGCAAAGTTTATCATTTTTTTAAAAGTATCAAAACATTTCAAATACTATATAAATTTGGTATCACCGCGTTCGTACTGACACGTAGAACACAGGTAACATGTCATTTGTACCAAACAGTGAACGCTGTAAAAATTAAACCCATAAGAAAATGGCGCAAATGCATTTTTTCTCCAATTGCACCTCATTCTGAATTTTTTTCCAGCTTCCCAGTACATTGCACAGCATATTGAATGATGCCATTACAAAGTACAATTTGTCCCGCAAACAATAAGCCATCATGTGACTCTGTGAACTGAAAAATGAAAAAGTTATGGCTCTTGAAATGTGAGGAGGGAAAAACGAAAATGCGAAACCAAAAAATGGCCTGGTCCTTAAGGGGTTAATTGAGTCTGTTAGCAGACTAATGACAGTACCTTGTAGGGCTGTAGCTACAATTTCCAAAGATGCCCTTCATAGGGTCAGTGTATACAGTTTTTTGGTGCTGATTTTGATGCTGAATACACCTCAAAATCATCCTCAAAAAAAAAGCCTCCCAATAGAACTCTATTTGGAGGCTTTTTTTGGAGGCTGATTTTGAGTCGGATTCAGCGTTAAAATCAGCGTCAAAAAACTCTTTGTACACTGACCCTTATGCTGTCATGCAGCTTAATTTTTTGTGAAAATCTGCATTTTATTATTATTACGCAAATTAGCTGAAAAAGGTGTTTAGAGGTGTTTCTTTTCCTAGTGGGGCTTCACTCTGCTCTAGATAACCAGCCCTGGCAAGAGAAGACATGCCCCTAAAGCACTTTTCAGCTAATTTGCATAAGAAAAAAAACTGTGGTTTTCATGAAAAGGAAGCTGCACCTTTGGAAAGTGTAGAAGCCACTGTAGCAAGTGTAGAAGTCTGAGAAACTGAGTATCTACACTAGTCTCAAGAGGCACACTAAAGTGAAGACTTAACACTTTAGATTTACATACACTTGCATCACTCTCACTCTCTCTTCATATTCTAAGTTGTAAGATGTAGAACTTATTTAAAATCTTATTTTATTGTCACATTTACACAATGTTTTATTATCTGTAGGCTCAGCATGAGAAAATTGTGTCTCAGCATCAGGCAGTTATAATAGCTACCCAATCAGCCCAAGCTCTACTTGAGAAACAAGGCCGCCATCTTACCCCTGAAGAGAAGGAAAATCTCCAGAAAAACATAGAAGCATTGAAAGCCCAGTATGAATCTGCTTTGTGTGAGTCAGAGCGAAAAATGAAGGTGATACAAACAGTTCAAGAGGAGCTAGAAAAGTTTACGACCGACTACAGTGAGTTTGAGAACTGGCTTCAAGACTCGAAACATGAACTAGAACATTTGGAAAGTGGAGCTGAGAACTTTGCAGGTCTTCTGACCAAGCTTCAGAGACAAAAAAGCTTTTCAGAGGATGTGATTTCTCATAAAGGAGATTTGCGTTATATCACTATATCTGGACAAAGGGTGCTAGATGCAGCAAAATCCTGCAGTAAAGATGATATGGTGGAAGACAACAATAATATTAGCACCATAGAAACCTGTAAGATGGTACAAAGCAAATTAGACATAGCTTCAGAAAACTTCAAGTCTTTACATTCAAAGGTATTTGTCTTTGGGATTCTTATCTTGCTATTCCTACAGCTTTGTCATGTTTTACTGTAATGGATGAATGCTAACTGGGTCTCACGTTGTTACATACATCAACAACTCAGGGTTCAGGGCAGCTATTTCCCTACCCTCACTGTGTGCTTCTTAGGGTAAGTTCACATGAGGTTTTTTTAGTCAGGATTTTGAGGCCGTATCCGCCTCAAAATCCTGACCAAAAAGACGGCTCCCGTTGAAATCGATGGGAGTCTTTCAGTTCTTTTTTCCGGGAGCTGTTTGTTCCGGGAAAAAGAAGCGAAATGCTCATTCTTTCAGGCGGATTCATCTTGCAACATCCTCCTGAAGACCCTCCCTCCCAACTAGGCCTATTCATTTGGGCCTAATCCGGAGCGTAGTGTGCGACTGGATGCCGGTGGATTGCACCGACATCCAGTCGCAGCTACCACTATTTTGGACCGGAAACTGAGGCGGCCTCCGCCCAAAAAACCCTGTGTGAACTTAACCTCAGGGTATGTTCAAAAGGAGGAATTTGCCATGGAATTTAAAAATATCATACCAGCCAGACAGAAATTTAGCACCACAGATCCACTTCAATGAAAGTTATCAGGAGGAATCTGCATAAAGATTGAGCATGAGGTTTTTCTAATATTTTAAAAAATAAGCCAGAGGAAAAAAATCAGTGTCTATTTCTCATTGGAATGAATTGGAGGTAGATTTCAGGCAGAACTTGGAGCTAATTTTGAGGGAAAATCGGCTTAAATTCAGTATAAGGAAAAGCCAGTGGATATGAAATATAAAAAAAAAATTGAGTCTTCAGTAGTTGATACTTTTTTTAATGGCTAACTAAAATGATGACAGATCGCAAGCTTTCGAGGCTGCTTAGGCTGACGAAGAGGCCTAAGCAGCCTCGAAAGCTTGCAATTTGTCATCATTTTAGTTAGCCATTAAAAAAGGTATCAACTACTGAAGACTCTCAATTTTTTATATTACTTAAATTCAGCTCAATATTGCTTTACCTATTGGCCAGAAATGCATAGGCATATATCTAAGATATCAGGGTTTCTTGTGATGGAAGTATTAAAATTTATTATAGCTGATTGCATAATTTTGAACCCTTATTCGTGTATCCTTCCCACCTTTTTGAACTGTTATTTTACTACTATTTAATTTTATCTAGATTAAGCACAGGGCGCTTTAACCATAGGTGCAATGGTGCAGCCGCACTGGGTCCTATGGTTGTGGGGGCAGTCCCACATTTTGGGTGATGTCCTGCTGTTCCGGGTGGCAGGCAGTGATTTCACCTCTATCTGTGTTCTTAGGACACAGATAGAGGTTGAATGTTATAGTGGAGCGCGGAGCTGCACAGGGCCCTCCAATGCATTAAAACGGCCCTGCTACAGTATGCTTGAAGCATATCTGATAACGCTGATAAATGGAAGAGAAAGAACTACTGCATTTTTTCTTGAATGTGAAGTAACTTTTTGTAATTGCCTATTCTGATTTCCTTTTAGTGTAATATGCTTGGAAATAATCTGAAGGATTTAGTAGACAAATATGAACACTATAAAGAAGCATCTTGTGGAATATTGGCCGGTCTTCAAAAATCTGAATCTGCTGTGCAGAAAAAGTTGTCTGAGCCCATTGCTGCAGACACCAGGAACTTGCAAAGACAGATAGAAGAAACAAAGGTACTTGTATTTCCTCTTTAGAATTGCTTGTTGTAACCACCGCATATTATAAAGGCTCTACTTAGTCTGTCATTGTCTTATTAACTATAGCTAATAAAAGGTCATGCCATTTTCCAATTAGTGAGCAAATTGATGTAAATACTGGGGCAATAGCCAGTGTGTTGTTAAAGAGGTTGTGGAGGATTTTTTTTTTTTTTTTTTTTTAGCATTAGTCATAATGTGACGTTTTACTAGAAATAAACTTTCTAATTAGTTTGTATCTGTAGTCCTCCTTCTCTTTTTTTCTCTGAGAACTCTCCACTTCCTTGCCCAATGTAATACGTGTCCTTTCTTACCTTTTCTCTTTATTTAAGATATCCCAAGTTGTGTGCCATAAGGTGACAGCTTTGGGAAAACAATGATGTGGGGCTGCCAGGACTGTAGTCTCTGGCAGTGCCCACAGTTATACAGGCGCACTTGCACTCCATTCACAAAGAGAATTTATGGGGACTTTTGGTCGCCCGTTGTCCTGATCTCTGGAGTTGCCCACATCCTGTGGATAATTGCACAGCTCCTTTAGTTCATTTGTGAAAATGCTAAACAATAATTGATTTTCAGACAATCTTTTTAAAATTTTGTCCCAGCTAATGTTTGTAAAGATACGGTAGGAATACAATATTTAGTAATGTTATTTACATCTCTATGGCTTGGAGAAATATATGGATAAACCCAATTTATTTCTGTCTGCTGTACGCCACACAGCCTAAGGCAGCATTCACACTGAGTAACGCTGGCGTTTTTTGTGCTTATTTTGGCACATAGCGCAAAACGCGGCGTTTACGCGGCGCTATGCGCCAAAATAAGCACAAAAAACGCCAGCGTTACTCAGTGTGAATGCTGCCTAATATGGTTGCAGCATTTAGGTGTTATAAAATCATGATAATTATATTATTTTATTAGTACCACAAGTGACTTTGGAGACTACTTGATCACAAGCTAAGATCCCTTATATATGTTGCCAAATTAATTGTGTATTGGAAAAAGCAGTTTAGTAGATAGGTTCTTATTAATTTTCTATTTTATCTGCATTTTCTCCTTTTCTTTAGTTGCTCTGTGAACAGGTATCTGTTCATCAAGTTGGTGTAGAAAAACTTAAGAAGACAGCAGAAGGTCTTCTTGATACAAAAGTGGGACTTTTGTTAAACCAAGATGAAATCCAAAAGCCCCTTGGTATGTACCTAATCCAATTTTTTCTTTTTTCGTTTGCAATATAACTCTTTACAATGTATGTATGGTCAGTTGTATTGTAGTTGTTGGATACTGTAGGGTGAAAGAAAGACACATCAAAAATGGAATTGTCCACCAGATTACCCTCAATACCATTGCAATTAATTTGTCTCAATGTTTTACATTACTGTGCCTTACAGTACCTTTAATCCACATATAAATAGTGTCTCCTGATTCATAGTACAGTGGTCCCTCAAGTTACAATTGGCATTGGTTGTGTGACAATCATTGTAAATTGAAACCATTGTAATCTTAGACAATAACTCTATGGAAAACTAGTAACTGGTTCTGGAGACATCAAAATGTCACCAAAATAAGTACAAAAGAAAATTGTAGAAAAATAATCGGACAACTAATATAGATATAGCAAATCCTTACCCATAAAAGTCACCTTCAATGAGGGTGACAGGAACTTTTTGGCGGTCCTGAAAAGTATACACAGTGCACCCCAAAAATAACATAAACCTGTTCTCCCCATAGGAGCAGTTCACCGGGGCAGAGTTAAGGGAAGTACAGAACATGTAGCACTATGCTAAACTGTAGAGAGGCGCTACTAGTCAGTCAGTCAGTCAGTGCGTGCAATTCACTAACACAGGGGTTTTACCTGCGAAAAATGATCATGCTGGTTTGTTGTAAACTCCAGCCAAGCATCATTGTATGTTGAGCCTGGTTTCAAGTTACAGTGGTCCGGAAAAGATCCTTCCATAATGATAATACTGTATCCCGAGTCTGTTATAACTTTCAATTAATGTCATTTAACATTTTATTTTTTAACCTTAATGTATATAGGCTTTACATGTTACTAGGATCGTTTCTAACATTAAAGGGATTCTACCACTAAAGCAACATTTTTCTAATTACCACGTTGAAATAGCCTTAAGAAAGGCTATTTGTCTCTTACCTTTAGACGTGGTCTCCGCGGCGCCATTCCTTAGAAATACCGGTTTTAACCGGTATGCAAATAAGTTCTCCACAGCAATGAGGGCGGGCCCCAGCGCTCAAACGCCGATGGGAGCGTCCCCACTGCTGCCCGAGAGCTCACTCCAGCGCCGCCTCCATCTTCATCTGCAACCCCGCCTCTTCTGTCTTCCGTCCCGGTCCAACTTCCAACCCCTGCACAGTACGTTCTTTTATTGAACTACAAGAGCAAGAGCGACCTCCCAAAAATGGACGCCGGCTATTCCGACGTGGTAATTAGAAAAAATGTTGCTTTAGTGGTAGAATCCCTTTAAAAGTCCCTTAACTTCTAGATAGTCTTTCATTCTATAAGAAACAATCCATCTCAGTAACTGCTGTAGTTGTCCTTTATACCTGTCTTCTTATATATTATTATAGCCCAAAACTGCACCCTACCTTTAAGATGAGGGCTTACAAGGGATTTAAAGAGGGAGTAATATTATAGTTGAAAAATATGTATATATTTTTCTTTATGCAAACCTCATATTCCTTTTGCGCCAGCTTCCTAGCTAGAGCTACTTCTGTATTTATTTTATTGCATTCCTTTTGTTGTTTCCATTTATTGCCATCAGATAGATTCAGGATTTCTACATTGTTAGAGGGCTAGCTGTTTTTTATTTGGCTTGGAGCATATGCAGAATATCTACATAGGCAGTTTATTATTTTTTGACAAGTCCCCTTAGCTAGAACAAATGGCAATGGATTTTCTCTTGACTTATATTCTGTATACTCAAACACTATATGTACATGTCCAAGAGGCTGCAGTATTTTTCACATTAGGCAATGTAAGAATTGTAGCACACATTAAACCTATTTGCACTGACATTGAAGAATTAGATGCAGTTTCTGCAGTCTAGTCATTTTTCTAAAACCTTTTCTCCCTATGCATTTTTCTTAGTTTAACACATTTTTCTATGACCTATTACAGATGACATAGTGGGAAGATACAATAATTTATCTCAGTCTGTGAGCGACTGGAATGAAAAGCTTCAGATAACCCTGACTCGATCACTAAGTGTTCAAGATGGATTGGATGAAATGTTTGACTGGATGCGAGGAGTTGAAAATGACTTAAAAGAACATCAACAAGTGCCATTAAATTCTTCAGCAATTCAGGAAATTATCTCAAAAAATAATGTAAGTGAATATTAGGACTGCCCATTTTATCCTGGGCTCTTAGTTATGTACAATGAAACTATCTTAGGTTAAGTTCACTTGTACATCGGAGTATTCGTAGTAGTCTGCTGCAAAAGACAGCAGACAGATAAGTACTGCATTGAGGAGTTTCCTCTCCACTGCTTTTAATATGGAAACACTACACAACCAGCGGACCTCATTATTGTCTATGGGTTTGACGGTGTCTTTGTGTAACCGCTGTTTTAGAGGTTTGGCTCGCTGTTGTTAGAGTCTTCCAGCAAACCCAAACAATGGAGAGCCTGGCACAGATGTGAACCTAGCCTTAGTCTAAGAAAACCTAAAGTTCTAATTGTAACAGAAGATTTTCAATTTATTTATTTCCAATTCTAAGGATTTGCTTAAAGGAACATTGAACCACATTTACTAATGCCTGTGAATAAGACAGCATAAACTTAGACCCTGCAGTCACAAGTTGTGCCAGATTACATCACAGTGACTGTGTGACAAATTTGGCATATCTTGCTAGAAGTTAGATAATCCTCTTTTTCACGTCTGTCTTGTACCTGAGAGGCACCCGTTATCACAGGTCCGCCATACATTTCTGTCTATAGATAGATCCGTGAAAACGGATGAAAATAGGACATGAGCGATGTTCATACTGGTCATGAGAATAGCCTCCATGCATTGATAGTGAAAATAATGCTGCCGCGTGACATCACACGGCCAGTTTTCACTGTCATGTGAATATAGCCTTAGTTAGCCTGCTTTAGACCATTAATAAATCTTGTGCTTTTTCTGACTTGACAAAGCCATATACAAATATGTGGATGCTATTGAAAAGTGTCTAACATTTACTTGTTTTAGTGCAATCAGTAAATAAATCAATAAGAAACTTAGCACAAAGGCCTTGGTAAATGTGGATTACTGTTTGTTTAGAAACAATACTTATAAGACTAGCTAATATTCTTCCATAACTATGCTTAGATTAATGTTGATTGTATCCATACTAGTTACCCACTCAATGTTTTTCTTGTCTTAAGCATTTCATTTCTGGTTACTTTTTAAGATGCTTGAGCAAGATATTGCTAGTCGCCAGAGCAGTATCAACGCAATGAATGACAAGGTAAAGAAGTTCATGGAGAATGCAGATTCATCTGCTGCATGTTCTCTGCAAGGAAAGATGAATGACCTATCTGAGCGCTTCTCTAACGCTACTGAACAAACCAGAGCTCGCACTGAGAAGATGGAAGATCTGAAGACTAAAGTTGAGCAGTTTGAGGATGTCTCTTGCAAAGTTCAGTCATTCTTGGATAAAAAACTAAAAGCACTGACTGAGTCAGAAGGACCTGGAAAGGATGTGACAGAGTTGTCTCAGTACATGCAGGTACAGAATACATTCATATAGACTTCTAATAACAGTTTATAGACCCTTCATTGTGGAATTTTATTGACTGGCTGTCATTTAGGGTACATGTATTAATAAGGGTATAAAGTTTCAATTCATATATAAATGAAAAAATAATTATGAATTAAGGTTGTCTAAATAGGGTATAACCGTTAGCTGTATCTTCCAGTGTTCAGCTTCCATACACTTTATCCATTTATTTCAACTTAGTAGTCTCCAGAAATGCACACATACTAAATGCATGATGGAAACATTTTGCCAACCACTTAGATACTCCAAGTACATAATCTTTGACTTTTTGATTTAAATTGGCACGCCATACAAAAAAGGAGTACCTACCCATGTGATAGACAGCAGAAAGCTGCTGTTAAGGTAATAGGCCCCTCAGATCTACTGGGCCCCTTTGCAGTTGTACAGGTTGCACCAGTGGTACTTCCCCCCGTGGTCTGTTGAGTTATTTCAGAGAGTTAGTGATGCAATTAAAATTTTACTGTATATGTTGTGTCTAGATAGGGGGCCCTGTTAAGGCAGACCCTCAGAAACCTGTTTATCCCTTTCTAGCCATCCGCCGTAATGGTACAACGGATGCCGTATCTTTTTTAAAAAAAAGGGATATGGACCATACATCCCAATCTTATGCATTGATTTAATGCTTTTCAGCAAAATCTACAAAAATGAACATGAGGTTCTGAGTATACATATTGATCAAGGTGCATAAGCCCACTAGCCACTTCACGATGACCTCTGTATAGGGGGTCCCCACTCTGGGTGCAGCGCCGCACAGCGACCGCCACCAGCAACACCACCAAAAAGTACACTTTACCCCCCAAAAAAGATGCACTATAATTATAAGTACACGAAATATAAAAAAGTTACAGGTGTCAAAATATGGCGACTTTTAGGAAAAACATTTTTTTGGAAAGTTTTTCGATTTTTTGTCAAGGGGTTAAAATGTAAATAAAACCATGTAACTTTGCTATCCCTCCTATGTTTCCTTAGTAGCATTTACCAGGGTTGGGCCTCCAGTCGCTCTGCTGAAATTTCAAAATATCCAAAATGGAAAAAACCTTTAAGGCCGGGGCCCCACGAGCCGAAAACACCGCAATTTGAATCCCACGCCCACTTTGCGATTAAAACCGCAGCACAGACACACTTTGAAATCGCAGGATGTCAATTATATCTATGGAAACGCCGACGGCTTTCCCATATATATATAATTGTAACAGAAATTCTGCGGAGGAAAACTCTGTGAACTTTCTGTTTAAAGTGCTGCAGGACGATGGCATTCCCGTCACATTTTCTTACCACAGCACTTTTTTCGCTGCGTATCGTACCATGGGGCCTTAGCCTAAGGGACATCTAGAGAAAGAGTTTGTTTTTCAGTATCTTTGGCAGAGTGAAATCTGTTATACCGTACATAAGGCTCTCTTCGTTTCTGTCAGAGGTTCTGTTAAGAGCTTCAAGGCAGATTTCATTAAAAATCCCAAAAAGTCCTGCAAACTCCTGTATTTTATCCTGAAAAAGATGGTGCCAAAATGGGTGATGAACAGATCCATTGTAACCAAGGGGATCTGTTGAATTCCAGTGGTATCCGTCATGTAATAAATGTATTGTCAATGTATATTCCATATTGCTTTTCCGTTAGATCTATACCTAGCCTTAATCTGATAGTGAGATCTTATAAATCTCTTTATGGTAAATACAGAAGTCTTAAAGTTTTACATTATTCTGTGACAGGAAACAAGCAATGAGATATTGGAGCACAAACAGAACCTAGAAGATTTACACCGGCTTGTTGATGAGTTATGTGTATATGCCATTCCTGGAGAAAAAACTATGGTTTTGGAAAAAGTAAACTCTATGTTAAAACAATTTCAGGAGCTTGAGGAGACTGTTAAGGCAAAGTAAGTACACGCATATTGTAACTTTTACATTGACATTTAATGAATATATACGGTACTTAAAAAATGATTTTAATTCTCATGGCTAATGCACATAGCAGAACATATGCAGAAACCTCTTAGTACAGCTTTCTGATCACATCTTATCACAAGTAATATAATTTACATTCTGAACTGTCTGATCATTGGCTAATGTGTAATGTGCAATATTTTCTAACTGTTTTAGTAAATGTCTTGAACTGCCTTTGAGCAGATTACAAGGATAAGGGCGGCATTCATTGTTTGTTGGTGTTTCACTAATGGTTTCTTAACTTTGCATTTTCAGGGAAGAAGATGTGTCGTCCTGCCAAGCACAGATGGATTCTTTTCAGTCTTTAGTCCAGGCTGTAAAACACTGGCTCACCTGTGTAAATGATAGAATCCCTGCACAAAGCCCAACACTGTGTTTGGATGATCTCTCTAAACATTTTAGAGATCTAAAGGTTAGTTCATTAGGAATGGAGGCTAGTAAGTGTCAATGGATAAATAGGCTGCAGTATCTTTAAAAGTGTTTTTTTTCTTTCAGAATTTACAGGATGAATGGACACTAAAAGGAGAAGATGTACAGAAAGTGAACAGCAAAGGGACAGCATTGTGTAGCTTGATAAATGAAGTGACGTCACCTGCAAAGACTAGATCAGCGGTCAAGTCAGGTATTTAGTCATGAAGCTCAGGGGGCAGGGAGACACAGACAGCAATTCTTCCCTGTACATGAAAGTTCAGTGGGCCCCTTACTTTCTAGAACTCTTCATCTTCACCAATAATCTTTGAGATCTTATGAAGTTGGAAGTGATATTGCAGTTATTGTGAAGGAACAGCCTCATGTTTTGTGATTGACTGTGGTGTCTAATACACTAGCAGATGAGGATCTGCTCCCTGCTATGTGTTCAGTGGTGAAACCAGCTGGTGTTTACTTAGAAGCACTCTTTGTATTGGTTATGTCATTTGGGGAAGTATATAATATTAGTATGCTACACTGCTGTTCCTCAGCATAACTGTTCTTTTCCTTTCTTTACATGCCTATTTTTTTCACTGTCACTTTCATTGTTAGTATTTGGTAAATTTCTGTACATATTCACATTACCTGTTCTTTGGATTATAGGTAGGAGCACTGTCAGTGGTTCTGTTTCTTCATATGTGAAGGAGAATTTAACTAACAAAGGTAATACATGCATAATATTTTGATCATTTTAGCAAGAATATGAGGCATATACATACACATGCATAACGCAGATGTAATAACATACAGGAAAGTTTGTTGCCGATACACGTCACCAATGAAACATCACATGTATGTGATCCAAAACTCCTTATCCTCTCTGCTATGTCTGCTGAGCTGAGTGATCCCCAAACCAGGTGTGTCTGTGTTAGCCTAGCACTCTACCTTCAATTGGATTTCTGGAGTGCCATTATTAAAAAAAACAAAAAAAAAACGGTAGCCGCTGCCACAGGGCCCGAGACATTAGGACATTTTTTTAAATAGGCCATTACCTGCTGGAGTAACCCCAGCAGGTAACAGGCCCTATTTACTTACCAATCCTCGCTCCACCTCACTCTCTGTATAATAATTGGAGGTCCAGGGGAGGTGACGGAACATAAAAAATGGACAGACGTCACGCAGGAGCCAGGGAGAGGTAAGTAACGTTGCTTTTTATGTTTGTATCCTTCCCTGGGTCTCCGATCATTATACTTTGGGGTCTGAAAAGACCCCAGCATATAATAATTGTTCATAGGTGGTCCACAGTGGGGCATAACAGTATGTGCAGGGGCCACTATGGGGCATAATGGTGTGTGCAGAGGCCACTATGGGGCAAAATAGTGTGTGCAGAGGACACTATGGCGAATAATAGTTTGTATAGAGGCCACTATGGTGAATAATAGTGTGTGCCGGAATGCGATTTGTGCGGGGGGGGGGGGGGAGAGAGTCCCCATGTCAAATGTTCACCTTGGGGCCCTGCCATTCCTAGTTACGCCACTGATTAAAGAGGTTTGCCAGGAAATGGAAACAAATACATGCAATAGTAGGGTTTGTGAAGAGGTGCTCTGTGCAGAATCCAAGTGTCTGACCCATCATTGATCCATTTTGGGCCGGAAAAGTCCTTTAAAACTAGTTAGAGAGAGTGCACAGAGAGGAGAAATTTATCTTATTATTCTCCTATCACTTTGGATGGACTGAGGGGAGGGGGACTTTTCTCCAGTATATTACCCCCCTACACACACACACACACACACACACACACAAACACACCAAATAAACAATCAGAAGCATGCTTGCCATTTAAGCCCTTATATGCTTTCAAGTCATTTTACAGAAAAAAAGTAAAAATAGACTTATTTCCCCCTTGATATTGAAAAAAATAAATAAATACACACAATTAGTGTCACCACATCTGTAACAAACCCTAAAATAAAATTATCATGTAATTTATTCTTCATGATAAACACCATAAAATTCAGATACTATAATTGATGTTTCTTGTTCATCTCACCTTTGAAAAAGTAATAAAAACTGATCAAAAAGGCTTATGTAATAAGTTATGAAAGTGGAAATGTTACTGGTTTACGTCTAAACGTGATTGCTAAAGGGTTAAAATGCACATAGGGCACCACCTTTTTATGTCAGTAATGTTAAAGTAATGGAGTTATCTGGTTTCTAACATTGATGGCCTTCTCTAAGGATAGGCTATCAATATTAGATCTATGGGGGTTCGACACCCGAAACCCTCACAGGTCACTGGTACCAAGATAGAGTGGTTTACGGTATTATTTATATACTGCAAGTTGTGTTACTCACTCGCCATACAAACTGTAGCGGTAAGTGTAGGCACTGCAGAGCTGTCCCATTGAAATCTATGCGGCAGTGCTGCGGTACCTACTTTCACTACTAAAGTTTGTATGAGTCGTGTTATGTAAACAAAACTGGTGATTTTGGTACTGGTAAACTGCGGGGGTCCCGGGGGTCCGAACCCTGTAGACCTACTATCAATGACCTACCTTAAGGACAGGACATCAATGTTAGAAACCAGATAACCCCTTTAATTTCAGTTATAAATTCAAAATCTGCAAACAAAAAAAGTGACAATTTGGGGAGGATTTTTGGAATTTTAATGTGAATGTTGAGGAGTTAATGTGACTAGTCCAGAAATTCCAGAAGTGTTTGATGATAGCATGCTCTTAAATGTAATAGATATTGATACATTTTCTTCTGCATACATAAGGTTACCACTAGGTGGCATTTCAGTCAAATTACAAACAATGCAGGATACACTTTAGCTTATATTACAAATGGATATGAATGTATCTGTATGTGATAAATAATGGTTATTCTGGCCATCACTATTATTATTGTTATTATTAATAATAAATGTGACTACTTTTCTTTTAAACTTAAAGCGGACTTTTCACCTCCTGGGGCACATGTGGGTGCACTGAATTCAGCACACTATCGGCTTTCCCATTTTCTGCCCCCAGTGAAGAGCTATCGGTGACGGTACCGTAGCTCTTCACTGTCAGAAGGGCGTTTCTGACAGTCAGTCAGAAACGCCCCTCCTCACAGCAGCACCTATAGCGCTATACTGTGAGAGCGGTGAGGAACGCGCCCCCCCCCCCTAGTACTCATCTATGGAAGAGCACTATCAGGAGGGGAGGGAGGCGTCATCACTGGACAGTAAGCAACGCCCTCTCTCACAGTACAGCGCAACGGATGCTGCTGTGAAGAAGGGCATTCCTGACTGACTGTCAGAAACGCCCTTCTTACGGTGAAGAGCTATGGTACCGGCACCGATAGCTCTTTAATGGGGGCACAGAACATGAAAGCCGATTCAGTGCACTGTTGGCTTTCTAGTGGTGTATTACACCGCATGTGCCCCAGGAGGTGAAAGGTCCTCTTTAAAGAAGTAAGTACAAACAAATGCAGTATATATATATGACATGTATTCTGTGAAATATCCCTTACTTTCATATTTTCTTTCTAGAACTAGCTATTGTGCAGAAGGGGATGTCGGATGTTAATGAAGGCTATGAACATCTGGGAAATGTATTAAAAAATAAAGTACATGATTTGGAAGTTCGCTTGTCACAACTTCAGCAAGTGCATGATGAGACTAACTCCTTGATTCAATGGCTGGAAAAAATGCACTCAACTGCTACAGCATGGGAGGCACCTACTGACAGTGAATCAGTACGAGCCCAAGCCCAACAACATAAGGTACTGCATCTACACAGACATCAATGGATACATAGACATAGTACATAGACATAGACATACATACATACATACGAGTACATAGACATATTTATATCATGCTGTATAATCATGTTAGTGAGGGCTGGGACATCTATTCCCAACAGTCAGACCCCCACTGATCTAAAATTTATGTTTTATTATGAGAATAGACCAACAATTTGAAAAACAGTGGATAACCCCTTTTATATCAATAAGTATTGTAGTGCCAAAAACATATCATATGGCTTGGTTGAATTTTTGACAAATATAGGACTGCTATCGCAATGTGGTTTACGGGTAAAATAGTATAATTACATATGAGGATCAGAAGGAAACATGCATGTCACAGAAAGCTATGGCTGTACATAGTTTTGTTAAAAAAAAAAAAAAAATCTCATATTTCTATGCAGTCACACCAAAGTCCTTTTATGCTTTCCCATCCACATGCTTCAAAGCAAATGAAATAGACAGAATTATGTGTGGGAAGCTTTATTATACTACACAACAAAACCAGAACAACTGATATCATCAATGTAGTGTACTGTACAGGTATTTGATCAGCACAATGCAAATAATGCAGCTCATGTTGACTTGATACCTCAGCATTATACAGATCTTTGCTTAGCAGCTGGTCAGACGTTATCTTTAATGTATAACTAATGTATAACTCAGTCATATCACACAATTAACATCAATGCTGGCTAAGGCCTCACTCACATCTGCGTTGGTAATCTGTTCGGGGGAGTCCGCATGGGACCCCCCCGAACTGACTACAAAACGCATTTGCAAGCGGAGAACAGTGAAAGCACATGGATCCCCATAGACTATAATGGAGACCGTGTGCTTGCTGCAAGATCTCCACAGGGAACATGTGGACAGAAAAGTACTTCACAATCTACTTTCCTGTCCGCATGATTCGTGTTGGCAGCGTGCAGCAAGCACATGGGCGCCATTATAGTTTATGGGTTCTCTGTGCTTTCAATGCACAACACTTGCAGATGTGTTCAGTAGTCCATTCGATGTGGGGCCCAATGCGGACTCCCCAAACGGATTGCCACACTCAGATGTAAACCAAGGGTAAGTCAGCTGTAAAGAAGTCAGCTCAAATGTCTCTTAGGGGGAGTTCACACGGAGTTATGTGCCGCGTGATGTGGCACGTAGACGCCGCGGGACCCTTTGCGGGCCGTACACGCTCCCATTGATTTCAATGGGAGCGGGGATTGTATGCGCCGCGCTAGTTTGCGGCCGTGCATTTATTCACGGCCGCAAACTAGCGCGGCGCATACGATCCCGCTCCCATTGAAATCAATGGGAGCGTGTAAAGCCTGCAAAGGGTCCCGCGGCGTCTACGTGCCACATCACGCGGCACGTAACTCCGTGTGAACTCTCCCTTAATATGCGTTTGGTGGAGTTTGCCAACTTTCATTTATTAGACAACTGTACATCGTTATACTGTTGTGCGTCAGTAGCAGATTATACCATTACCTTTTTGGACAGCTGTCTGGGGCCTAAGGCTCTGAGGGACCCATGGCCACCCAAATCTCGAACCAACTTTAACAAGTGTATCCAATGGTGTTGGTACAATTTTACATGTAACTAAATACACACAGTCTCCCATCCTATACTCCATTGCCATTGAAAATAAAATTGCCTTCACCTACATTTATCTGATTTGTGGGTTCAGCAGCATCCCAGGTGCATGTTGTATGCATAGCACACTCTATATATAAACCCAGCCTAACACTGGGGACGGATTGAAAATGAGTATTCCTACTAGAGCCCCTTCAGCTGATACTCAGCCCATTTACAAGCCCCTGAAATCTTCAGCCCGGGTGGACCACAATCTTGATACTACCAGGGGGCCCATTGTAGTCTTATTCTGCGCCTGCTGTGCATATTATTCAGCCTTATTTCTAATGTTGTGCTACCTCTATGTTAGCTCACGTTTATCTACCATTGAATGTTCTCTAGGTATTTGCCACAGAAGTGAAACAGAATGAAAGTAAAGTGGAGGCACTGAAGGAGAACTTAAAAAATATTATAGAGACAAATAAAGATGCATCTGAAGCTCAAAAATGGACGGACATGTTGGATAAAATAGGTATTCGGCAAATTTGATGTGGAGTCTTTTAGTCTTTGTATTTTTTAAACTTTTACTTTTTTTTTCAGTACCACAGACAATATTATAGTCAAGATCCTTCCAAATATTTTTTGACTGTGGCCTGTGTGGCAGATTTACTGATATATGTTACTGGTTAAGCTTTATTACTAATGTATAAGCAGGTCCCCTGGAGAGGCCAAAACTCTTGTTCCTCTTCCTCCCCTGCTGACACTCAGACTATTAGTCACATGGCATGAGTGGAGGGGAGTCGGAGTAGCTGCAGGGAAGCCAACACTTACACAGTACTGGCCCCCTCAACAGAGATGAACTTCGAACTTCAGGGAACCTGCTTATCTGTTAGTAATAAAACTTAAACAGTGATGGACTGGCACGTTTTATTATTCTCCTGATAACTCGTGTAACTAAGCAGTGCCATTTTTTACATTTTTTACATTCGTAAGCCTCCCATATTGTGTTCCACATCATACCAGCAGATGTCTAGTCAGCCCTTTTAGTGTTTTACGATTTCTTGGGATATATATCCGTTTTAATATGATCTGGTGCAAAATTATATGATTGTAGTTTAAGGAAATACCACTTTACAACCATGACAAATTAGTAAATCTTAGTCAGTCTACCATGGGTAAAGAACTGCTGTTATAAAATGCATATAACTTTTATTATAATTATTGTACCTATGCAAAAGAACAGTAGTAATAAAATTAAAGGGAACTTGTCACATTGAATATAGTGTCTGATCTACAGACCACATGATATAAATAAGCAGGATCTGAGAAGAGTAGGATGCACAGCAATTTTGTGGGAAAAGATTCAATAAACCCATACTTCCTATGGTTAAGAGTCATTTGGACTATTTAGTTACTGAAAAATGTATGTCTGTATTTACAGAGATAGCTCTCTAATCTAGTCACTAATAGAAGGCGTAGGGATTTTAGTGAATTTATACTAAATATTTTCCTTCAAAACTCTACATCACGCTGCTCGGCAACATGCTGCCTGCAGACAGATCAGATGCCATGCTCAGTATGACAGGTTCCATCCCATTTTTATTGTGACATGAACAGCATCGTAATCGCGAGATGACAATATATTTGATTCACTATATTTCTTTACGTTTCAAAGGTGATAGGCCCACTATTGATCTTTACAGTCATTTTGTCTTCTGTACATGAGTACAAGAGACAGGTTTTTGTACACAAAACTGGTTACAATCTATTACAAGAAATGAAGGCTTTCTATAAATAATGAGGTCTGGTTTTTCTGTCGTCTCTCACTTATGGTTGCTGTAGAATCCTCTTGGAAAGACATCACCCAGATGACAGCTGAAAGGCAGCAAACATTGGAAGAGTCTTCGAATGACCTGACTCTGTTCCAGAACGCAGAGGCTCAGTTAAAACAATGGCTTATAGAGAAGGAACTCATGGCCAGTGTTCTTGGACCTTTGTCAATAGACCCTAATATGCTGAAAACACAAAAACAGCAAGTTCAGGTAAACCCAGTACTTCTGTGCACATTGTTTATCTGATATTTTATTAAAATTCCATCTTTCCACTTTTACTTTTATGCCAAGAACACTGCACATATGCTTTTTGTCTGTTGGTGAAGGGAGTCATACAGCTCCTCTTTCTAGTCAGGGTAAATGCAGACATCCCTTTGACGATGAGGAAATTGTGGACTTTCTGACTTTACTGAGCACTGCCAATTATATACTTTCTAAAATCTATGATAAACTAGATTAACTACATATGTTCTTATCATTCTGTCCTATCCCACAAAGCAGCTCATGTACAAGAGTTAAAGAAACCCTGTGTTATTTACTCATCAGAAGACCTTTAGTCTACCAAATGAATAAATTTGGTTTCTATGTAAATTAAACAGCCTAAATAAAGGAACTGGGACGTCAGTTACATAAGCCACCTATGACGTCCCATGTCATTTCCTTAGGCCACCTTGGCCTCAACAGTCACATATGGAAGGAACACTGGATCACCAGGGATAGGCGAGTGTGGGTTGTTTTTTTTTCCCTGCCTCCTTGCAAATACTATTATTCTGGACAACACCTCTGCTAAGCAACTTGTATAGCAGTACTATCAGTCCACCTGTCTGTCTAAATATATATCAACCTTTAATTTTTGAAGAAAAAAAAAAATCTCACTTTTGTCCTTTTTTTTGCTGTTTGACAGAATAGTGGAGCGTGCTGTACTATTCTATCCAACATAAAAATACATAAAACATATACATCACCTGCATTCCCAGAACCAAATGCATCAGGAAAATGGATGTAAAGAGAACCTATATTTATTCATTTGTCTCTTTATGTTTTCATTTTTAGTAGACATGCTGCTAGAGTTAGAGTTATGCTGTATTCACACTTTGCAGACATGTGATGCTTGTAGTTTTCAGGCATAGCACTCCTCCATGGTATTGTGTTGATGGTGTACAATTAGTGGTTGATCCTTTCTTCACATCTTTCACGAACCTGTAGTTTGAATGAGGACATTAAAATTAGTTGATTCCTATGCCATCCTGAAAAATGTGGATTACATATGTACATGAATGCACAGTGTGAATATAGTCCATGAAAACTAAAAACAGAAGAAGGGTGTTTTCCCCCCCCCCATTGATGTAGATGCATCATAACAATGAAAGTTCATGGACCCATGAAAAAAAAAGATGGCCTCTGCGTGCCGTCCATTTTTCACGGACCCGGAGAAGTTGATAAGTGCAGTTGAATGTTTGAAAAAAAAAAGTTGATTTGTTTTTCAAAAATGTGACAGTACCATCTGCAAATTAGCAAGTTATGGCGCTGTCCATGAAAAGTACAGACATCACAAGTCAGCAATGTGCGGAAGTGTGAATACAGCACTACAACAATAGTAATCCGTGCTGGGTGTCCATTCTTCTGGTCTGTCAGAGGGTCAGATGAACAAACAGATCAAAAAAATTGCCAACACCAATAGAACCCGACAGATCCCATTGACTTTAATCAAGTCAGTTGGGTGTCAGACGGAAGTCTGTTCTTTTTAACTGAAGTCACTGAACAAAAGATTTGGGCTTGTGGGACTTTTTCGTCGGGTGATTTATGATGGATCTTTTCTGGACGGACACCCGGTGCATAGATGAACCTAGCCGGAATTAGATATGAGGTGAAGAGGTTGCATATGGGTACATAGACATGAAGTCATGTCACATCATAGTTGACAGGCTGTGGAGGGCTTAATGACATTATTTCCACTATATTTAACACTCATTGCTTGTTTCCTGTGAGATTATTCATCTCTGAATCATATTGGTTAATTATTTTTGCATGTGTACACCATTTCCATTGAGACCTCAAGGTTAATACTTTGTATACATCAGTCACTGATTTGCTCACCCTGCCGGTCCAGTGACTGTCATGTCCCAGATATTTGTTATCCTTCACTACAACAATGTTCTTTGCCGCTACATGCCCCCCAGATGTTTCCAGACCAAAAGGAAAAGAATATGTTTCACATGAGATCACCCCCTCCGATTTCATGCTGCTTGTGATCTTGTACACTGAAGAGTATCTAATGCTCAACAAGTATTCATCTTAGTGCTTGGCTATGTGCGGTCACTCAATATGCCTATTTTTATACTTTCTGTAGAAGGCTGATGACAGTATTTATCATTGATACAAATATTTATCTGGATTTGGCCGTCACTGCCATAAATATCAGATCCATTTACACTTCTTACTGTGTGGAAGCTTAGAATAAATTTGTTAGAATACTAACAGAATTCCTGACTGATACATATTCACAGTTTTGTGTATTAATGTTGTAATATTATCTGTTTATGTCCCCCATCACACCAAAGATTTTGACACAACTTGAAGTATGAGAGAGGAATAGTAAAAATCATGATATACATATTTATTGAAATTCCTTAAATACATAAATATGCAATCACTTGCAATGGAACACATTAAGTGGGCTAAATGGTCCAGCTGCCAAAACCAAATAACCTTACTATACATTAATAAGCATCATTAAATTGCCTGACCCATCAGAGAATAGGAATCATAATCATCCAACAAGAGGATAAAGCAGGAGAATGTAGAAAAACAGAGCAAAAAACTGTATCAGTAGACCGATCACTCAGGATGACATGCCCAATGCGCCCCAATGCCTGGCAAAGTTGGGGTATCATTATTTAATCTCCAACCTGGAAATCTGAATACTCGCAGGCCTTTGAGGTTATCTGCAGTCACAACCCCCCCTCTCTTAGGCCTGACTGAGTTCTGGTAGTGACAGAGAGTTGTTGCTGCAACAACCCTACCCAGGTCCCCACTGTTTACTGCTTGATATGTAAGAAATGCCTTTTCCGTAAATCACTGTCATGCTCATAATTTTTTAAGAAAAAATGTATGTACCGAACAGCACCTTAAAGGCAGTCACGCAAAGCCGGTGTTTGGCTTAATCGATAGGAATATTAGTCCCTGAACATTGCTTATTCTCATTGCCAGTTGAGAATATGCAGTGAGACAATGAAATAAAAATCATTGTTTGTTGCAGCACATGCCCTCGTGTAAATGGGGAATGTGCTGTTGACAAATACAGACTGTATTAGTACGTACATTCATAGTAACAATCATTTGTCCCTATGTAGTACAATGATTTGTGCATGTAGACAGCAGTGATCTGTGCTCATTATGGGCAGAAAACCCGTCCACATAAAAGGACCCTTAGGATCCATTCAGACGTAGGAAAATGGTGCTGAATTTGGTGTGGAATCCGCATCAGATTCAGCGCTAGCAGAAAAAGGAACCCATTGAAGTGGATGGGAGGCGTTTTTTCAACGTTGAAATTTCACACCAAATTCACGGCCATTTTCCTCCATGTGAATGCCCCCTTAGTCAGCAGCCACAAAGTACACTTCTGACTCCATTAACATCTGTGGCTTGCATTATATCTTATAATTAACCCTCCAGTGTTTCATGGTGTCCATTATGGACGTATTACAGCAGAAGGTTTTTGTTCCTGCCATGTTATTGTCATGTTGACTAGCAAATAGACTGTCCCTTCAGGTATTCTGTTATGTGACAGTGTCTCTTACAGTGTTGTCTGAATGCGGCCCAATGGAACTGTGCATGAATATGAAAAGCCTACAAATCATTCTTGGATTCTATGCATTGTGTGATGTTTCTTATTTATGTATTTACTGTAGATTCTCCTAAAAGAATTTGATGCACGAAAACAACAGTATGAACAGCTGAACAGCTCTGGACAGAGGATCCTTAGCCGACCTGGAGACCTCCCTTCCTGTGATGAAGTTGTAAAGAAGCAGATAGCAGATGTGGCATGTAAATGGGAAAGTCTAACTGGACAGTTGAATGACAGATGTGCCCGAATTGACCAAGCTATTGTAAAAAGTACTGATTACCAAAACCATCTGAATGGTCTTTCTGAGAAACTAAGTGCCTTGAATAACAAACTGAACAGCAATATCACACTGAGCTCAGACCCAAGTGCTGTAAAAGTAAAGCTAGAGACTGCAGCGCAGGTCCAGGAAGAAATAAAGCAAGAGATGGCAAACATTGCAAGTGCCAGAGTGTTATGTGATGAATTGGCTCATTTGGTAGCTGAGGAATACCTAAAAGTGGAGTTGAATAGGCAGATGGACAGTGTTGAAAAGCCCTTTATGGATTTGAAACAAAAAACAGGTATGTGTGTGGTCCAGTGTTGTTCAGTCTAATAGTTGATGAAAGCTAGAGCCAGTTTCTTCCAATACTTTGCCTAGAATATATTACATTCTTAATGTTTCAATTTTTAATAATTTTGTTAGTTTCTTTTTGCTTCCATTATTGACTGAAGCATCTACATAAATATCCAGATTTTCTGTACATTGGACTTCCCCATTAATAACACTTGTTAGGTATTTACATGATAATGTCTAATCACTCAGTTGTATGAAAATGAAAGGTGTATGTCACATGCATGTGACCATTACTGTGTGCTATTATTTCTATAGAAGTTGATGGAGTGCCCATGTTTGTATACTCCCACTCCATTCAAATGGGGATATGCTCTTATGATTGTCCCAGGAATTAGATCCCCAGCAATAAGACACTTAATCCCTATGCAGTGGATAGGGAGACACCTGTTGTAAGGACACAGCACCATTGGGATTACAATAAGCTGATGTGATTCTTATTTTAGCATTGCTATTTTCTGTAATTTCATGTATTAATCGTATGCTTTTATATCTATAGCTTCCCATGTAGAACAATTACAGTCTGCATTTGCCAGCTCTCAAAAATTTCATCAAATGTCTGAAGATTTCCAGACCTGGCTAGAAAATAAGAAAAAAGAACAAAAGGAGGCAGTGCCTATTTCAGCCAACCTTGATATTCTGAAATCATCAATTACAGAGACAAAACAAATGCAGAACTCTCTGAATAGCCAACATGATGTCTTTGAGAAGGTCATAGTAGAAGGTGAAAAACTCTTGCAAAAAACAGAAGGAGAAGACAAGATCAAACTTCAGAGTCAGCTTTCCATGCTTAAAGGTGAATGGGAAGACATCAATAAGCAGATATCTGACAGGGTAAACAATTTAATAGATTGCCAGCAGAAGGCTATAAAGTATAGAGACCTAGTAAATAACATTCTGCCATGGGTTGAGGAGCATCACAATAAAGTAAGTGAATTGAAGCCTTCTGTAGATGCTGTGGCTATTGATAAGTCAATTGCAGAAGTGAAAGCTATCCAGAAGAGTGTTGACAAGCAGCGTGGCATGATGGAGATGCTAAAGAGCGCAACAGATAGTTTATTAAGCTCTTGCCAGGTGGATAAAGAAATAGTCTTAGATGAGAGTGCCATGTTAAACAACAAAATGGAATCCCTCATTGACAACTTGCAAAATAAAAGAGACACTTTGGAGAACATGGCACAGCATCTAAAAGATTATCAGGACTCCGTTAAAGAGGCTGACAACCAACTGGTTATGGCACAAGAACATTTAGAAATTCATGAATCCCTTGGGGCTCAAGCATATAGCAACAAGCAACTGACCATAATGCAAACACAACAAAAAGCTCTCCAGGGCTTAAAACCTCAAGTTGAACGCTGCGTCAGATTGGCTCAAGAATTGGTGGTAGAAGCTTCACACACAGAAGGGGTTTCTGATCTTCTTCTTCAAGCAGAGTCACTTCAACAAAAGCATAAGACTATCAGCGAGCAGACAGAAGAAAAATGTTCATTTTTAGAAACTAAGTTGCAAGGAATTGGACATTTCCAGAACAGCATTCGAGAAATGTTTGCACAGTTTGCAGAGTTGGATGATGAACTTGACAGCATGTCCCCAATTGGGAGGGATAGAGATACATTACAAGCTCAGAAGCAAGACATTAATAAATTCCTCCAGAAACTTGGAGATCTCATAATGACTAATGACAATGCCAACAAGACATGTAAGATGATGTTGACCACAGAGTCATCTCCTGATCTTATTGGTATCAAGAGGGATCTGGAAGCCTTAAATAAACAGTGTAATAAACTTCTTGACCGAGCGAAATCCAGAGAAGAGAACATTGATGGTACTCTTACCCGAATAGAAGCATTTTATAGCACGTTAAGACAATTTGTTGACCAGCTTGGACTAGTAGAGGAACATGAAGAATCTCAAGGTGCTGTGGGAATGGAGACAGATATTATTAATCAACAGCTAAACATTTTTACGGTAAGGATGTAAGATTTTGTTGCATGATTCTAAAATATATGTTGGCATGTTCTCATTAAGGGAAGGCAAAAAACCCCTCTAGGCTGATGCCAATTTCCCCATCAGAGGAAAAAATTCCTTCCAAATTCAAAAATGTCATTTGGACTAAGTCCCTGGATCAACATTCCATAGTCTCATCTCTAAGGGCCAGTTCACACGGAGTTTACGGGCGCGCATTCTGGCACGTATACACATTTTAGAATGTGAGCGCTCAAAACATATCCCATTCATTTCAATGGGTCATTACGGGAAATGAATGGGATCTGTTTTGAGCGCTCACATTCTGACACGTGTATACGTGCCAGAATGCGCGCCCATAAACTCCGTGTGAACTAGCCCTTACTGTAAAGAAGCTTAATCTATTACTATGGCAAAATCCTTTTTCTTCTAGATGTAGGTTGCCCCCTTTTCACAGTTACAGGCTTAGATGTAAAGAAATCATATTTCCATTCATATATTTGTACATAATAATTAGGTGACCTCTAAGGGTGAGTTCACACTGAGTATACGCCAGCTTATTCTGAACATAAAAGACGTTCAGAATCAGCGGTGTATAAAGCAGTTCCCATTCATTTCTATGGGAGCTGGCATACGAGCACTCCCATTGAAGTGAATGGGAAGTGCTCGTGTGTACGTCTCGGCATGAGCAGAGCTAGCCGTACACGTGAGCGCTTCCCATTCACTTCAATGGGAGCAGTCGTAGTGAAAAAAGCAGCCCATTCATTTCTATGGGGAGCGTTCATATGCCGGCTCCCATAGAAATTAATGGGAACTGCTTTATACGCCGCTGATTCTGAACGTGTTTTACGTTCAGAATAAGCTGGCGTATACTCAGTGTGAACTCACCCTAAGATGTCTTTTTCCAAACTGAACAACTCCAAGTTTGATAACCTGTCTTTATACGCTAATCCACCCATTTCCTTATTTATCTTGGTTGCCCTCCGTTGCAACCACTCCATTTCAGCTACATCCTTCCTATAGTCAAGTGCCCAAAATTGTGCGTAGTATTCTACATGTGGCCTTCTCAGTGATCTATCTGGACAAAAAAAACAAACAATATTCTTGATGTGAGCATCTATACTCTCTTACTGCAACCCATGATATTGGTTGGTAAAATTACGTTTTCTGCCACCAATGTCCCAAGTCTTTTTCAGCAGTAGTCTTAGCCAGTGTTTTATTATTTAACACATAGTTTTTTTTCCATGTCCCATGTGCATAACTTTACATTTATCCACAATAAAGCTCACCTGCCATTTCTCTACCCAAGCTTCCAGCTTCCCTAAACTATTGTACGAGGATGGACAGTGTATTTGTGCTTGCTGATCTGAAAGGGAGGCAAAGATTATGGCGCTTAAGAAGTAGTCAGGACCAAAGTTGTTTACGGATTTGAAGATCATCAAACAAAATGTGAAAGTTATTCTCCATCTTTCAGGCAGTGAGTGCACTCATAGGAGGGGTTATGGGAACACGTCAGGGTTGTTTGCTTGTTAACCCCACTGCAGCATTGTGGCCTAGATGAAGGCAATGTATTTCTTTATCTGGTTGACTTATGTTTAGGGCTCTACAGTTGTCCAAGCGCTAAGTTATGAAGGCATGGACCAGCCAGGGGCAGATCTTTTGTTGGAATAAGGTGTTTGAGTTTTGCAGTGTTTCTCAGGTGGAAATACAATAATTTGATAATAAATGATACCTGGTCCTTGAGAGACAGTTCCCCATAAATAACTATGCCCAAGTTTTGTACATAGTCTAAGCTTTGAAGCGTTATGTTTCCTACGGATAGGGGTGATGAATGTACAAGTCACCATTTTGCCATTAAGCGCTGACTTCTAGCCATGAGAACTTTAGATCTGTATATGTTCAGCTTTAGCCAGTTGAAATACATCCATTCTTGTAGTCCAACTCGGCATGATTTATGGCTGGTGATGGGTCATTGACTACAGGCTTGAAGGATATGTATACTTGGGTATCATCTGCGTAGCAGTGATAGGCCAGGCCATGACGTTGGATTCATTTGCCTAATGGAAACATGTAAACTGCAAACAATTTTGGGGATAACACTGAGCCCTGTCGAACTCCATATTTTGAGGGGACTGTTGTTTTTGCAAGTTTCAGAAATATTATTCTTTATGCCAAAAAAAACTTATGGAAATGATGCTGGAAATTTAGACAGCTATGAGTTGGCACTGGTTTCACTTCATGAGCGCAGCCTGGCAGAGGGTTTGCCTCTTTTATACGAAGGTGTGCGCCGCGTTATAAATGAGGTGTACCTTCTGCTGGCATAGGGGAAATACCAGTCTTCATAAAACTTACACAATATGTTTGTACAAGAGCCCTAGATTTGCTGTTCTGTAATGTCAGTTCTTGGATATAATAACATGCTATATCAGATCGGGCAAATGGACCGCAGTTGAAGGGCCACATTCTTACAAATTGTATACAATACAAATTTATTGTCCAATAAGTCCATACAGTTTAATGTCCCCTTAGCAGTGGTGGCATATTTCAGCCCCAGGGGGCTGCGTGTTTAAGACCCCTGAGCTAGATGGATGTTGTCCTGCCAATAATCCTGCAGATTTACCGTCTTAATAATTAAGCTATTGTGTCTGCCATGCCTATTTCCCTGAACTGCTGTATTTCATGATAATTTTACTGCATTCAGCTTTATTTCTGAAAATGAGGCATCAGATCCAAAGTACATGAACGTGTATGAGATCACAGTGCATTTGTGGTTCAGCCATACCAGGAGAAGTGTAGTAAAAATAAGGCTTCTGGTATTTTAGTGATGAATCAGCATGACTTCTGGAGTGGTTTCAAAGCTGGGGGATTGCAAATATTTATAGCTGAGTTTCACAGCAAGATGTGAAGTGAGTATTATTTGTAGAGAGAATAGATCAACCGAGTAAAGGTCATTCATTGTCAGAGAGACAATCTGTATTTTGACATTTTTATATTACTCTGCAGCCAGGGTTCCCCTATACTGTAGAATAGTGTTTATTGGCATTGTTTCTATGCCGAGTAGCCCCATTTTGGGAACTTTTATTAAGTATTTTGTGTAACTAATCGTACTTCCTAAATGTGAGTGACATCTTCCTTGTGACGTCAGGGAATGAGGGGACTGTGAGGGAAGTGTCAGTCATACCCGGGAGGTGCGATCAGTAAGGGATCAGTGTGACTAGGTTGAAGCTATCCCCGCGTCCGTTGACTATTTAGGGTAAATTACATATGACTTTTATGCCTACAAACATTTATAACCTCCCTTTGCTGCAACAGGAGGATTTTAGAGGGCACTAATGGAAAGAGAATTATTTCATCCTCACATGATGGGGCTAGTATATGGTGGAAAAACCACCTGACAGTTATAAACCTGCAATTGTCACAAAAGTGGTGCAAACCTACGTCAGCTCTATGTAGGATCACACCTCATAATAAATTACTTGTCACCTTTACTAAAAACACTACATTATCTCTCTGCATCTGCCTTAGTTCTCAACAAAGAGGAAACATCATGGTGGGTTTAAAGTGAAATAGCAAAGAGTCAAAAAATATTGGATGAGACTTCATGAAATTGTCTTTTTGCTCTGGTGTTCATACTCTTCTTAAATGTATGGATAACAACAGTGTACACCTCCACCTTTAGCTGCTGGCTGCCATGTTGAAAAACGTGTTACATAAATATGGCTACATACAGTGCTGTATTTATGACCCTTCATGAGGACAAGGTGCAGAACTATCTTATCCTTGATAATGGCTTCATAGAGCACTTTAAACATTACATTTTTGGAGATGTGGCTGAATAACCCATTTTTCTTTTCCTTTTTATTGTTGGGGCCTTGGAGTTGGGTCTTAGACCCCACTCACAGTTAACTCCTGTGAGGTAGAATATGCTTGCGGTAGTATTCTTTCGTTGGTTTGCATATTTATTCCCCTTTTTCCAGTTTGTTCAGAGGGATTTTCCTGCTACTTTGAAATAACTGCAGCCATATTACTGGTTTCTTGTGATCAATCATATACAGGTATTTTAGTACCAGCACATACATTCCCACACTATGCTCTGATTTATATACGGTATATATATAATCTCAGTTGACAAACCTTTTATTATATTGTTATACCTATGAAATTGAGAAATAAAGGTTGAGATAAGAACAGAAGAGGGAGGGGAATAAACATACAGTTAATACAGTTATGTAAATTTGCAATGGTGACTCTTCCAAAGTAAGAGCTAGTTCACACAGGGCTAGAGACTGCGTATTTTGGTCTTGATTTTGACGTGGGAAGCTGCGTCAGAATAGGACCATAATGTGCCTGTCGCGGCTTCTGACAGTTGCGGCTTCCCGCTCCGTTGTAGGCTAAAATGAATGGGCCTAGTCCGGAGGGTGCTGTCGCGAGGCGGACGCCGGGGCTGAATCAGCCACGGAATCCGCCTGAAGAAAGGGCAGCTTGCTTCATTTTTCCGTGAGCGGGAACAAACCGCTCATGGAAAAAAGGACGCTAGTGGTCTACATAGACCTCTATTGTGAGGGGACGGATTTTGAGGTGGATTCGGCGTCAAAATCCACCCCCTCTTGCCCCGTGTGATCTCCGTGTGAAGGTGGCTCATGTGTGGTTGTTATTGGAAAGATCTTTACTCTGCAGCACACCTGTGTGTATGTCAGCCACTTACTATTAACAATGTAGACCCCTTCCTATAGCGTCTGTCACATCACTAGCTTGTACTTGTCCGACTACAGTCTTTCCTTTCTGGGAAGCATTTTTAATTAAGATCATTGTATGTACTAAAGTAACCAGACTAAACTTATCATAATGATTTTCCACTAGCCGAGGAAGATTGTAGCCACAAGCCCCCGTGTAACCACACTAGTAGTGTACTATTTGGCTTTGGCTTCTTTTTCCACATAACTACATGACATTTGATTTTATTTCACTTTTGCTGTAAGTGGTAGCTTTTGAGCTTCTGAGTGATTAGTGAGTAGGACATTTATCTATTAATAGTCTATAACCACGATGCCAAATATGACAGAATTTATATACATAGATTTATTACAAGCTTAAAACACATAAGCAAGTACTTCCCAGGCCCAAGTTTCCACTGTAAAGTTCTGATTTGAAAATAGAAGATGTCAAAGGTAAAGAAATAAAGGAGGGGGGGGGGGGGATTAGAGGTTGATGTAGATAAAGGAAGATTGTAGAGACATCAGCAGACATCTAACGTAGACAATCTTAAGGTGTGGGATCTAGAGAAGATCAAAGGGTTTTTCAGATCAAAAAAGAATATTTTGGAACCTGTCTAAAATAGGGAGGTCTCTAAGTTCCTAAAATGGTCCACTTACAAAGAGGCCCAGATTTCTTGCTGTCAGTCTCAAGTCCCCTTTTCATCCCGCGCTCGACACACGAGTCTGGGCATGCATTGTCAGTGACAAGAAGGCAGCTGCCTTGGTTATTACATGAGTAGCAGAGCCATTCAGTCAGTCAGCCCCATTACATGCAGGAATGATGACTTGTCAACACAACAAATGCTCTCACAACTAGGGTTGAGCTTATCTTGAGATTTCAGGATCGATTTTAAAATCCGATTTCCAATCATTTTCCGGCCGATCCCAATCGCGATCGTGAAATTTGCTCGATTGCCCACCGGGATCCGATCTTTCCCGATCGCTCAACCCTACTCACAACCGATGTTCACTCTTGTTTGACTCAAGGCACCTATACTAAGTGGACCATATTAGTAACTTCTAGATCTCCATATTTCAGAAATATTTTAGGAGTTTTTTAAGTTGAAGCATACGTCTTGTTACAGGTGACTTTTAAGGATAATATTTTGTGTGTGTATACTAGGAGTAGCATTGTTTCTGGCCATTATATGGTATATATTTTCTTGTTCACCAAGTATCCTCCCCAGTGGGCTCTAGTGCTATTTGTCCGTTTTTGTTGATATAGAGGCTGTATCAGCAAAATTATGCTATATGAACCCCACATATGCGTGAATAGCCTTTAAAACGGCTATTCAGGCATCGGTAATCTAATTTTAACACCCCCGCCCGTTTTTAAATAAAACTATAAAAACATATATGTAAATGATACCTTTGCATGCACGCTGGGCGGTCGTGCCTGATCCGATCCGACTTCAGTCCCTCCTTCCTCTTCTTTATTCTTCCAGCGACGTTCTCCTGTCCTGGCTCTTCTTTGTTTTTATAGTTTTATTTGAAAATGGGCAGGCGGTTTAAAATAACATTACTGGTGCCTGAATGGCCTTTTTAAAGGCTATTCACGCATATGTGGGGCTCATACAGCATAATTTTGCTGATAGAGCCCCTTCAAGATAGAAAAATGGATTCTACAGTGAAAGAACAGTTTAGGAAGTGGAGAGGGCAAGGAGCTTGATATGTGATATGTGATTTTTTTTCTGAGAAGAAATATTAAAGAGATTCTTATATTTGTTTGTACTATTGATTTATGCACAATTTCTTAAACAAATATTACAGATTGAAGGCAACTTCATTGGCTGCATGTAGATGGTTTTATTAGTTGGCGATACATGTGCAAACTGTTAGAGAGATTTATGAAGTTGTCTTTATTGTTCATAGCAACCAATCATGCAGCTTTCATTTCTTACTGCGTTCTTGGGAAATAAAAGTTGGGTAGTGATTGGTTGCTATGAGCAACAAAGATAGTTTTTCTTCAAAACCATTTTCATAAATCTACCCCATATGTTAAGGATAGGTTCACATCTGCGCCATAGTGTCTGTTGGAAACTCTGTCACAGAGTCTGCCGACAATTGGTTGAGGAAAAAATCCCTGCACGGATGACTTTTTCCTCTACCAGTTACAGTTTATAAATGACAGACCCTGTTATAGTAAATGAGTCCCCTTGGGCTACAAGTGTAAGTGCTGTTATATCAGTCTGGTGTGAACATAGCGTTAGTTCTCATCTTGCACAATCCTCTTTTTGTATTCTGCATTGCTCTATTAAGGTTGCCTCTATTATAGGTCTCGTGTCAGGATGACCATTGTTTAGTACATGTGACTACAAATACACGTGTGAATACATGAGGTTCCTTTTGCTATATAATACAGAGTTTCATTCTGCAATGACAAGTTTTGGCTTTCCACTTATGCAGGTGGAAGCTTGCAAAGAAAACAAACATAGATAGAGACATAGATGGCGAAGAGAGATTGTAAATTCTGTGCTGAGAGGAAGACTTGGGGGGATTTTCGAAAATAGAGATCGTCTTAAAGCTCCACCTTTGAGTATAATGGATATATAGTCAGCAAATTTACATTTGTGCAGTGTATCCCTGCACCCCCTCCTCATTAACACATGGAAACTAGGCTGACAATACTCACACTGTTGGACAGGATAAACTTCACTTTAACATGGTTGTTTTCCAAAATTATATCATCCCATATAAAACTGTTCAGACAAGAGGATATTCTGTTATTCTAGCCAGAACACTGGGTTATAAATTAAGGGGTTTTAGGTTTGTACAGCGAATTTATTATATTTTATTTTTTACAAGTGTTTGTTTAAGCAACAGAAACCTGCCTATTGCTTTGTGGTTTCTAGTATATAAAATTATGCTGATGCTATATGAAGTTACATCTAGGCTCATTGACTAAAAATTGCTCCACTAGCCTTCAAGTTTTCAGTTGTGTAGATGCAGTATCTACAGGGACAAAGAACATAACTGTGTTTGCTACGGTATTAAAGGGAGTCTGTCAAAAGAGTTGAAGGGGCTCTATCAGCAAAATTATGCTGATAGAGCCCCACATATGCGTGAATAGCCTTTAAGAGGGCTATTCAGGCACCGGTAAAATTATATTAAACTAACCCCCCCACCCCCACCCCGTTTTAAAATAAAACCCTAAAAAAGAATATGTTGTACTTACCTATCGTGGACGGGCTTTCAGGGTCCACGCCTCCTCTTCCAGCGATGTCCTACTACTACTGGGCATGCACCGGCGACATTATTTATCAATGGCAGTTTGCAAGCCAGTTTGCAAGACGGGACCCAAGGACATCGCTGGAAGAGGAGGCGTGCTGAAGATGCCGTCGGACCCTGAATGCCCGCCCACTGTGCACGATAGATAAGTTTAACATATTCATTTTTAGGGTTCTATTTTAAAATGGGGGGGGGGGGGGTCGTTAGTTTAATATAATTTTACCGGTGCCTGAAGGCTATTCACGCATATGTGGGGCTCTATCAGCATAATTTTAGCATATTTTAAGCATATTAAACCAGCAATACAGCTAGATAGATCAGGCTCACCTAAGGAAGCCTGTCATTAATAAATGTATTTATTAGTACTGACAGATATAAACTTTGTATTGATGGAGGTATGCTTACATTCGCTCAAACTCCTATGTCTTGCTTTTGGGAATGCTACGAAGAAACTAGAATTAGAGTATCCCTGGTATTTGTCTGCTCATAAAATTCATCCCTTATTGGTTTCCTGACACTACAACAGGAAACATGAAGCTCACTGGTGGCCTAAAGTGAAGGGGTTGTTTTATAATCCTACTAATATTATACGTGAAAGTTTGGATGTTTAGATGTTTGGATGTTTGTGTGTTTGTTACTCGATCACGCAAAAACGACTGAATGGATTTGGATGAAATTTGGCACATAGATACATAGATAGTTTGGAAAATTGATTAACTCATAGGTTAAATGACATGGCTTCACGACTTTTATGTTATGAATTTATGTTCATATACTATATTAAACTGCTCTTGGCAGCAGGCTGATATAGCCTGGTCTGTTATGTCTGTAAACACACAGTTAGCCTTCAGTCCATTGTGTACATGCATTTGCATATTACCTGATCTGCTCCAGGCAGTGCTGACACACTGGTTGGGAAAACACCTTTAATCCAAATTGGCAGTCTGCTAATATTAAACATGTCTGGAAAAAGAACATCTAATTTGTTGCAGAATTCTAAAACAACGAGAGCTCTGAAGGTAGCCAGAAGTCAACAGAGTTCTCCTCAAGTGGAGCTGAGGGAGATCATCGACACCAAAAACACGCTCATTATATGGCGTCCCAGCCAGCTGCTGAGATGCCGGAACAATCACACGCACAGCGCAAGCCACAAGTTCAACGGCAGGCCAGCTTGACAGCTGCTGAAACACCGGAGCATGCGGATCATCAACAACACACTCATTATATACTCATTATATGGCGTCCCAGCGAGTTGTTGAGATCCCGGAACAATCTCAGGCACGGCGTGAGGAACAAGTTCAGCAGTAGGACAGCTTGAGAGCAGGCAAACCATTGACGGCAGCAATTTGCTGAATATATGCGGATCATCGACACCAACAACACGCAGACGAAGTCGCAGGTAGAAGCTAGTAGAAATATATAGACTGATTTACTTTGTTCAAAAATACCTGTGCCAGCAAATGCAGTGATTTTACATGGGGGCTCGCAAGAAAATGACATCAAATATGCTTGTGAATTAAGGGAAGTGGCATTACTGAGAAATAACTTATAAACATACGCTTGAGCTGGTTTTATTCAGCAGAAAGCAGTGAAAGCATTATGGGAATAATACATCAGATAATAAGACTATGGCAGTTTTATTTAACTAAAAATGACACAGTTCACCAGAATTATTTGCGGAGCTTGGTGTAACATAGACTGTGCTTGCCAGCTGCCAGATAGCTTTATACTCCACCTCGTACTATCACATCATGCTCAGACTAGAAAGTATGTCAGCTGGATTAAATACATAATTACCAGTAGATCGTTTGACGAATTAGAAAATATCCTGTAATGTGAATCTAGAGTGCATTCACTGCTTCTCAGCTGCCTATAAAGTACAGCTATTATGCATTAAAGGGGCTCTATCAGCAAAATGTTGCTGTATGAGCCCCACATATGCGTGAATAGCCTTTAAAAAGGCTATTCAGGCACCGCTAATCTTATTTTAAACCCCCGTCCCGTTTTAACATAAAACTATAAAAACATATATGTAAGTCATACCTGAATGTGCACTGACGTCATCTTCTGGCACGCCTACCTCTTCTTTCTTCTTCTTTCAGCGACGCCCTCTGGTCCTGGCTCTTCTCCGGCTTAATCTTCATCTTCTTCCGGCGGTTCAAATCCGATTAGTTGAAATCCGGCGCGTGCGCAGTAGCGCTACTTCAGGAGCTACTGCGCACACTCTGGCGGCACTGCCATTGAGAAAAATGGCGCCGGAGTGTGTGCAGTAGCTCCTGAGGTAGCGCTACTGCACACGCGCCAGATTTCAACCATTCGGATTTGAACTGCCAGAAAAAGATAAAGATGAAGCCGGGAAGAGCCAGGACCGGAGGGCGTCGCCGAAAGAAGAAGAAAGAAGAGGTAGGCGTGCCAGAAGATGACGTCAGTGCACATTCAGGTATGATTTACATATATGTTTTTATAGTTTTATGTTAAAACGGGACGGGGGTTTAAAATAAGATTAGCGGTGCCTGAATAGCCTTTTTAAAGGCTATTAACGCATATGTGGGGCTCATACAGCAACATTTTGCTGACAGAGCCCCTTTAAAGGCTATATATATATATATATATATATATATATATATATATATATATAAATATATTTACAACTGGCATGTATATGCATTAGCAAGCTGTGGAATACCATTCACTACTGAATGGATATAAAGGAAAACAGGGCACACCATTAGTTTTTTTTTTTTCATGTAATATATGCAGCCACACTCACCTATTTGCATAAAACTGCTTGCTAACCCTCCCCCCCCTTTCATGGCTACCTGGGTGGAGTATACTTCAGTTCAGAGTAGTGAGTGGTTGGGCAGAGAATGCTATAGCTCTGATCCTAAGAGAATTGGATGTCTACCTGGGCAAGTCTACCTGGGCAAGCCGACAATAAGCTAACTAAAAAACCCCACTTCATCAGATTCACTAGCAGATTGTGTCTGACTGTCTGTGCGAAGACTCAGTCTCCAGCCACTTTCTCTTCTCTACCCACTTAAACCTTGAATTGGTCAGAAAATAGTTTAGAAGATATTTCAGGAGAAGAGAGAAAGTGTCTGGAGACAGAGCTGTAAGCCGGTCAGCTGCATTGCTTTGTATTGAAGTGTAAGCTATATAAGCTAAGGCTAGGTTCATACTAGCGCTTACTCTCCATTCAGGGTTTCCGTCTCTGAACCCACCTTAAAAATGCAGAGAGAAATGCCCTGCAAGCAGGACTTGTAAATCTGGCGGACCCCTTTATAGTATATGAGGTCTGCAGGTTTCCATGGGTAACGAATTAGGTTTTCGTTCATTGGGTTCCCAAGCAGACTCCACGAACAGAAACCCGAACGCTAATGTGAACCTAGCGTAATTGGTCCAAAATTAGTGATAAAAACCTAAAATAATGTTTTAGCACAAAATACATGCAATGTATCACAAAACAATTATCTAAGGTGACCATAGCATTTAAGCATACTTATGACTGACAACAAAGATTTTCTAGCATACTATACCTTTCTTTGCAGACTTGGCCACCTGATACACTTTCTACATCTGTGCTGTGTTCTTTTTTTATGCCTGCCCCATGTGGACGTCTATGTCCTTCTGCTATATATTCCTGTGTGAATGAATATATACTTCTGTTATGTACATACCTCCGCTACTGGCGACCTCTGAGCCTACTGCTATGAATACACATCTGCTACCAGTGGTCTCCTTACCTCCCAATATGTTTGGATCTCTATTACCTGTTTTGTTGTCCGGCCTTGGATTCCTGTGCTAGACCTGGTCTGTTTGTCCCATCCTATTCCTGATTTAGTATCTCTGTTACTAGTCTTCCACACCATGTATGTGCCGGAATTCTGGTGTGTTTTATTTTTACAGGTTGCACCTAAGTTATTAAGCGCATACACCATTTTCTTTTTTTAGTGATATGCACCTTTTTTGCAAAACTGACATGTAATGTGGACGTGGTTTAGCCTACCCATGCCACAGAGCAGAATAATACAGTGTCCAGGTCTATGCAATTATTTTATGGACAGTTTTATTATATGAACTTAATATTAAACATGCATAAAGGATGGATACATACTTCATTGTTTTTTACCTGTCATGGAAACTATATATTCTGAAATGCGAACAAAGTTACTCAGCATTGAATATATAACCCTTGTACGACCCAACATTTAGGAAACAGTGCTTAAACTTTATAGATGGTGCTGACTTCTAGTGTCATCTGTATTCCCTTGGGTTGAATAATCTTCCACATCACAGCTAAATATGCAACACTTAATACAAATGTCCTCTGGCAGCAGTGGCAAATTTTGGCTGATGGTTCCACATAAGACTGAGGGCCCTCTGTTTTCTGCTTTATAACTGTACAAGATGCAAGGATGATAATACAATGGCTCTTTACTGCTGGGCCACTTCCTGAACAGATCCAGCAATAGTTCTTAACCCTTTTGCTCCATGAGTTGTGTCCCTGAAGATTTGTATACCGAATATTAATGTCAATACAAAAATGTTCATATTGTACCTTTGTACATGCCACATAAAAAAAACAAGTGTGTAAATATTGTGTAAATCACATGACATATTGTGTAAATCGTGACGTTGTTAATAAAATAATCCTATCCACTTCACTGTGTGATGCCCACAGAGCAGTTACTGCTACACCAGTGACTTTCCAAGTGCCCACACAAATGGACTATCTACTGTACAATACCCCTGTAATATAAAGTAAGAATCTTATTTGAGGAGCTGCTTTGCTGGACGTTGACCTGGAATTTACATTTGAGCATCGATTAAGCCTTGTATGTTGCTATCTCCCTGTTCCAGTCTGAGCAATCAATGGTCAGCTCTGGAAAGGGCAAATGGAGCAGGAAGCTTTACAGGAATGGTGCATTTTGGCACCGTGTCCAGGGCTTATGAGTCTTATAATTGAGGTTTCTGAGGCACACTGTATATATACTGTATAGGAATTAGACAATCTAAGAGCTCAGCCCCAATGTTTTTGGAACCTGATGTAGCAGCCTGTTACGGGGAACCTGGCGATTGGGAGTAGTAGAACTAGAAACAGTAGTGGTCATGGTGGCTTGTTGACTCCACCAAATCTTCCAGCTCTCTTCCTAGGTTGGTTCAGAGCTGAGAGGACTGCAGTGTGCATGATGATGGTGGTAGTGGTGGTCCTAATGATCCTTAGCCATCCTGAGCCAAATGGAGGTTGAAGTGCCCATGAGGTTGTCACAGTTCAGTGTTAACCAGAACTTTAGAAGGGACAGATTTAGAGGTCCCAATATGAGACAGCTTCAGACTTCAGCTAGATGTAGAAGGGAAATCTAAGTAAGTGAATTTAAGCATGCCTGGAATAAACAAATGTCTCTCCTAAGATAAAATGGTAATAATGTAAGAGCAGACTAGATGTGGTTTTTGTGATTTTTTTCTGCCATCAGTCTGTTTCTAAAGGAGAATAGTGAATTGCAGTCTTTAACATTGTTTATTACATGCTGTCAGGCTCCAGTGCAAATTTCTTATCAGTTCTATAGCATTTTTTCACATCCACCCTTGTTTGCATTGCTAAGCCTGTTCAATTGGACAGATTTGTAGTTTTCAGTCAGTGTGAAAACTTCACATCCCAGCATGTCTGACACTCCATAGCCCCATCCCCACTTGTTACAGTGCATGCTACCTTCTAAATTTGTACATGTGGGGGGAGGGGTGGGAATTCATCATGAGGAGACGTTTTAAGGTCTGTATTGGTGTAATTTGCACAAAATTTATCAAAGGTCACACAGTGTTTAATAAAAATGGCACATCTGTAAGTCTAACATTTCTCTCCTGAAATGTTACTCCACTTTCTACCCCACTGGTCGCTTCATTGAGATTGTGGCAGTCTTTGTGACTTTTTAACCCTTTCTTTAAACATGATGGCCGTTCAACTCCTGCGATACAGCGGAGACCCGACAGCAATGTCCACAATCGGTGCCCTCACTGATTGTAAGCATTAATCCTGGCTGAGGCACCATTTCACCAGTAACAGGGGGCAACAATCTGTTACTATGACAGCCATGGGTCTATTGAAGGTACCCAGGCTTGTGATCAGTATACTTCTATGACAGGCTGCGCTAGACTTGTACAGACACCTAGACAGGCTAACCAAACCCACTTTCTCACCCACTTTTCAAATGTAGAGTGTGCAGTGCAAAAATGTATAAATTGGTAAAAATTTCTTTGCAAAAAGTCCCACATTTTTGCAACTTTTTCCCCCCAAATAATTCTAGCATACAGGGCTTTATAAATTTTTCCTACATTGTATATGGTGGTACTTATAGTACATACACATTGTCCTGAGAGAACAAGGCTGGCTTAAGTTTTATACCCGATCTTGGAGCAACACTCTTCATTACAGTAATATATGGACCATTCGTCAAGTATTGCAGTATTTATGTACAACTGGAAGAACTCTAAAGTCATCCATGAGCGTGGTGTAGATTTGGACTGGGCGCAGTTTGTATTAGGTAATGCTTCATTATTAGTATTTACACAATTAGTGACTCATAGGTCTGATGTATTTGTGGGTGTTATGCCATAGTTCAATACACTGACCTTAACCTAGGTTATTAAATTGTGACTTTTACAATTGACTTTCTCAGTGTCCTTTGTTGTAACAAGTCAAGAGATATACACAAGTATCTGATTCTTTTTTTCCCACAAATATTAAAGCACATACTGGCTGTCATGTGAAGGTAATTACTGGTAATTATCAGAGGTTTCTTCTAATATCCTTACGAGGTTGTAAGAAAAGAATGCTGTTAAAATATGTGTTTTTTCACACTCTCTAAAGCGGTGTATTTTGTAAACAAATAAAATCTTAAAAGATACGTAACATTATGAAGCAAATAAATATCTATACCTCACTTTACTCCAACTTGACAGTGTACTATATGTCTACCAAGTTCAATCAGAGAGGATGTGGACAGAAGGACGCTGCATGGGTAAAATCCACTTGTATACATAGAACATGGACACTGCATAGTTATACTGTAGCATCTGCTATGAGACAATGTAGCACTATTGGCCATTCTCTGTGACCTGGAAACACAATCTCTGATTTGTCCTACTTCGCATACAATATACCTCTACAAACCTGACTTCAGTCTCTTCCTTATATTTTCTGCACTAGATTATTTGCTTTATTCTCACTGTATTTTTGTGAAACTGCAAAAATAGAACAAAAGGGAATTGCTTCCCAAGTACATTTATTTACAGCTGTCTCAACAGTGTGGAAAGTAACACTGCCCAGAGTTTCTTAATACATGGATTATTTTTGCAGTTTGAGTAAATTTTTTAATACCTTTTAATTAACTTAGTAGAAAGCCATCAAGTCCTTTTACTGCACCAATGAACCCTTTTACTAATAGTGGTATTGTGCTTGCTCAACTTGTAACATTTTACTTCAGATTTGCCGCCACCTCTAATTATCAAGGAGAGGCCTCTTAAGATACAAATTAGTCATTGCAAAATGGAGAATACTGGGCTTGAGGTTGTTAGAATATTTACTTTTCATTTATTTTCTTCATTGTATAATCCCCGCACAATCCTCTCATTTTAGAAAACAATGTAAATCATTTTTGTAACCATTCATGTATGTTCTTGTTATCTTATTACATATATTGATGGACTATCTCTACAAATCACCATCTCTAGTAGCCCGTAAAGTTTTTTCTATCAGCATATTCTTATTAGTGGATACAGGAGTTAATTGTGAATGATGTCGCGTTGACAGGATTCACATTGGTAAAATAAGCAGCTTCATACAAGGCAAGATCATTGTTTTTGGTTTTTCACACAAGTTCAAGTTATATCGTATGACTTGCCTTTCAAAGAGTGTCATCTGCTTCATTGAAGGAACAGATGGAGAGAATGGGATCCCCCACAATGGGATTCCCCACAAGTATTGTCCAGACCGCATCAATCAAGCTAAGGCTTTAAGAAAACACTTTTGAAATCTCAATTCCCATATAAATATTCTGGGTCCAGCTTTTGACATTATTTCACCGTTGTCATTTATGTCACATGATCCATCATTTTTAGATGTTGAGTATTTATCGATCATGTAATATTTAGGTGACAGATCCAAAGACACAAATTCACAAAGAAACACCCAAACTACAGTGTCATAGCTATTCTTACTTTGTATTTATTATTATCAGATCATTGGGACCTAGGTATCCAGGTTAAAGGGTCTCTATCAGCAAAATCATGCTGCTAGAGCCCCACATATGCGTGCATAGCCTTTAAAAAGGCTATTCAGGCACCGTAAAAGTTAAATTAAACCACCCCCCCCGTTTTAAAATAATAACTTAAAAAAGAATGTGCTCTACTTACGGAACGTGCACCCTGGGCGGGCATTCAGGGTGCGCCGTCTTCTTCTTCCCCGCCTCTTCTTCCTCTGACGTCTTCGGGTCCCGTCCTCCTCCGGCGCTTGCTCGCAGACACTGATAAAAAAAAAAAAAAGCCTGGGCGCATGCGCAGTAGCCGTAGTAGAAGCCGCGTGCTACTGCGCATGCGCCCGGGCTATTTTTTTTATCAGCGTCCGCGAGCAAGCGCCGGAGGAGGACGGGACCCGAAGACGTCAGAGGAAGAAGAGGCGGGGAAGAAGAAGACGGCGCACCCTGAATGCCCGCCCAGGGTGCACGTTCCGTAAGTAGAGCAAATTCTTTTTTAAGTTATTATTTTAAAACGGGGGGGTGGTTTAATTTAACTTTTACGGTGCCTGAATAGCCTTTTTAAAGGCTATGCACGCATATGTGGGGCTCTATCAGCATGATTTTGCTGAAGAGCCCCTTTAAGGAATTACCAGGATAATATAGCCTTGGTATTCATTAATGCTTTAATTCCATTACTTTAATAGTGTGACCATCATATTTTTTTTTACTATGTTACCACCATAATTCAGACTACTGCTTCCCCCATGTAAAAAAACGTAGCCTGAAAATGTCCATCTAGACTCTAGTAGATGTCAGCAGAAGTCCAATAAATCGTGTGGACCTGTGCAATGTCAAATAAACATGTTCTTCCATAATGTGGCAGAAGGAGATAGGCCAGCAGTACCATCTACTGAAAATAAGCCACATTTATAAGCAGTACTATGCGTAGATCATGGATCCATTTATGTCATTTGATTGGACCAAACTTATGGAGCTTATCCATAACTTAAATACATTTTCCAGCATGTTGATAGATGGAGACTTGCTGGTTTAATGGTATTTCTTATGAGTCACCATGGCCAGACTAACCATTCATTCACACATTGACCCCAAGTCTAAATCAGTTGTTTCCATTTGACTCAAGGCATATATGGAAACATTTTCATCATTTTACTAGCAAAGCGTGTATTGAATGGTGTCTTATTAATATATAACATCTTTATAGTTTAATTGTATAATGCACTTTATTGTCTTCAGATCAATCGTATTCTCATGCATTGGTTCTCAGTTTTTCTGAGTTCTGTGTGTAACCTGCACCCATAGCGAGTAGTTGCTACAGTTCTCCATTAGAAAGTGTAGTTTAACATTGATCCTGTTAGCAGTCATCGGCACTGCCATGTCTCAATCTTAAGGTATTGTTCAGTCAGCCTACTTAACACAAAGTAAATAGCCGCTGTAAATTGGAGCTGTGCAGGGCAGGAAACATACGGGGCAGTGCCAAGAGGTCAGTCACCTACCAATAGCATAATAGCTTCAAGCACGAATGGGATAGTAGCAGATGTTGCTTAAGGAATCAGAAGGGCGTTTCTTAGGCTCACTGCGAGGAGGTTGCCTGTCAGTTCAGGAGAAGCCAGACAAGAGCTGCACAGCTGATCGCAGACACTGGATTGAACAGAGCAGCAAGTTATCGCTCTTCTACTTTAGAATTCTTCTTCGTGGCTTCTGACATAAGACTGTGAATATTGAGGTAATCTTTCCCATTATGTGCCTTCAGCCTAAATAGATGATTGCTACTTCATTGGTCCTACGACTTACATCTCAGGGTACACTTGTCTGCAGGATCACAGGACTCAGAGGGACTCGGTGACAAAGAGCATCACTTACTGTTGCCAAAGAAGAGTTAACTGATGACTCAGGATAAAGGTTTCACTTTGTTCCGCTGCATCTGTCTCATATGGCACTGGATAAAGACATTTCTTTGGTTTTCTTAAAAACCTGCACTGATTCTTGCTGGTTGCTTGGTACAAGCCATATTCATGGATTACAGATGATCTATAACCCGCACAAGATTTGGATCTCTGGACCACTCTACTTGTTGCTTTGAATGTTTTCATTTGTGGATCCCGTAACTTGCAGGCTCAGACAATAAAGGGAATTGACTAGTCTGGTCATGGCTATTGATGCTGATAATGGTTCAGTGAAGCACCTTATAATCTTTGCTTAGTGAACTTGACATGGATAGTAAGTGGAGCCATTCATCACACATCAGAAATGTTCCAGCATATTTTTTATTTCACAAATGTTTTTTTTAACTTAAGATTTGCCTAGTTTTTTTGGGTTTTTTTATATTATCTGTCACTGCACTCGTGATTATTAAATTATGGGTAAGCCATTAAGCAGGCCGGATTGTTTAAGACAAAATCCAACATGTGTTGGAAAACCAGAAGAAGAGGATTTAAACATTGAAGATTGTTATGTACCCCAGCGGTCTATTTATGATACAGTCCGGTTAAATGAACAGATTGACTCTGGTAGTAAAGGAAGCCTTACCTCCAGGCATTTTACAGATCGCACTTTGCCTTATAGCAATAGAACACTGGACAGCAGCACTTTGTGCAGCAATGGCGCCCTTGCCTGCAACAGTGAATTCAGAAACCGGGATTTGGAACCAAGCAAACTGGACGAGAAAATGATTTTTGATACACTCAAACTGAACAGAGAGATTAACCGTCCTGGTGGTGGACCCAGAAATAGACATAAAACGGACAAGAGGGAGCACCGGAGATCCTGGAGGATTTTTATTCCTGTAAATTTATCAGACTATGTCAGTAGAAATGAAGACTCTTATGTTGAAAGTCCTGCAAGTGACACCTTGAATACGTGTAGAAAGGAAACACATTCTTTAACATCAGAAGATGATTCTGGTCTGTGTAGTCCTCAGGTTGACGGAGATGAAAAGGCAGAGACAACTATTATAGATCATGAAGGGCAAGAAGTTCCTCTGCCTTGTAAAGAAAGTAGTAATATGGTGGACAAGTTTTTGTCTGGGATTTCTGATTTTACTCAACATTCTCCTTTCCTTTTATATGCAAAAGTCCAGAATGACGTAGATTTTAGCGTGATTGCTTGTAGTCTTACCGACGACAAGAGCCCTGAATTCCACAGTGCCCTTAATTCTGACATGGATATGGATAGTGAATCTTCTGTACCCTGTGAGGAGTATATTCATTTGGAGGATAGCCTTAACTTGTTTGAGGAAGATGATCAGAGTTACACTCATGATCAAGTCAAAATGAAAAGTCAGCCAGAATATATGTCGAATGGTTTAGGTGTTTACAATGGAGTTCATTCCGCTACTTCAAGTGGTAGTAGTTTCTATGCGGATCTTCCAAGGCCTGATCATAAACCTATCAAAATGGCACGTGCTGAATCGTTGGTAGTGCTCAGTTCTTCTATATGTCATAAGTGTACAGTGGCACAGCCAAAAACTATTCCTATAAGGGACGGTAAATTCAGGACCAAAGCATCAAGAAGACAGCAAGAACCGACCGAATGTTTGTGTTCAAAGGTAACTAAAGATTTTATGATTTAAGATTCTACTTCACAGAAAGATTGTATTTGTCAGTATTGATGTTGTCCTTCATCCTTTAAATTAAGCGTGAGGTCTTAGAACAGCATGTCCTGCTAAAACGGTGCACTGGGAGCTTGTACTAAGACCCTCATGTTTCACATAGTAGCTATTTTCAGTAAACCGTTCAGATGTCAACCAGTCCACATGTGCATCCTCAGCCTAACTGTGTTAAACAGATGTCCGCTCAGGGCCTTCTAGCACAGAGCAATCGATTAAATGCTAATAAGGACTCATTTTGGAAAGGTTACATGGTCAATGCATAAATGGCAGCAATCTACCAGCCGTGATTATTGCCAGCTGCTGGGAACAGTGGCCATTGTCTGAGCTCTGGAACAATACACTTAGCAGGGCATGTTCAATGGTGATATTTCGCTTTTCTCAAGGAAATATAAACAATTGGCGTGCGTGCACTATTCCTTCTTGGTCTGCACTTCTGCAATCTACCGCAAATTATTTCATTGCTTGTTAAAGAGAGTGTCAGGGTTGTTGTACACTGACCTTATTGTTCATGGTGAGGTGAGGGGGAGAAACAGTTCCTTGTGGAAAATACCAACATTGCTAGGAGTTGTGGGAGTTATTTAAACAAGTCACTTTAACACCACTTGTAAGTGATGTATTATGATAAAAAAATAATAGGCAACAATTTCATATAATCTGTACTAGCTTATCTTGCATGACATACATTGATGGTCACCAAATACTCAAGGGTCTGTTGGAATACAAAGTAAACATGTTACCGACATGTAAAACAAAGTTATATTTAGGAATTGTCCCGTGTAGAAATCCATTTTGACATTCCCTATTAAGATTTTATGAATGAATAGAGAAGGGTCCCCTATTCATGATCTGTAGACCTGTTCTGCATTGTACAGACAACCCCATGACTTGAATAGGTTCTGTGTAATGTAATTCTGTTGTGCCAGTGCAGGGAACGTTAAAACTGATCTATGGGATCCCAGGAGAAGTAACTACTAATTTTATGGGTCTCTTCTGACTTCTAACTAATGATTAGGGTTTCATGAGGGTGGGAAAAAAATGCCTGCTTTTTCTCAGAAAAAAAAAGGACTGTGTATAGTTTTGCAACTCAGCCTTATTTAAGTGAATGTTAGACACAGCCCATGAATCTAAAGTGGTTTATTCATATTACACTACCGTGAAACTGGCCCTAAGACTCCATGCATGCATCTGTGGTTTTGATCCATGTGCTATACGTTGTTTTTTTTTAACAGGTAGCGCACTGACCCATTCTTTTTTATGGCCCCGTATGTATGACACTTGTTTGGGTAGAGACTGGGTGGAGGGCTGTGAGCTTGGAGGCAAATCTCAGGTCACACATATACCATCTGTATACTGTCTATTCTTTTTTTAATAGACCGTCTAACTTAAAGGGCCTCTATCATTGGGAAAAGTCATTTTTAGCTAAGCCCATACTTGCATTGCCTTTAGAAAGGCTATTTCACACCTACCTTTTTTATGTAATTTGCCTCAGTAGATTTGGAATAAGTCTGTTTTATTGATATGCTAATTAGCCTTCTCCGTGCACCCCGGAAGGAAGTGTCTGTGTGCACCCTCTCTGCTATTGTCTATGTATATGAGAGCAGAGGCTGCTGTGATGATGACTCATCTCCCTGCTCTCATACACAGAGAATAGCAGACACAGACACTTCTGGAGTGCACTGAGAAGGCTAATTAGAATATGAATACAATTTGACATATTCAAAAACTATTGAGGTGATTTACATAAAAAGGTAGGTGTGGAATAGCCTTTCTAAAGGCTATGCAAGTATGTGCTTAGCTAAAAATGACTTTTTCCCAATGATAGATCCTCTTTAAGCTGAATTTTCGGCACATTGTCAACTTAGGCCAAGGTAAGTACATTTCTGGACAGATCACAAGGTGAAGGTAACCAATGCACATCACAGATTTAGTATTGGACCAATTTGAGTTGTATTGTTGCTCCTACAGCATTTTTCATTCATGTAGTAGTGTAATCTACAAGCCTTTATTACAATAAAACATGTCTGTATTCAGTTTTGTCAAAATATTTAATGCAATCGTAAGGCTTTATACCGATTCAAGCTTTCTTGCAGTCTTTTTAGATTGGAAGAAAACCGTAATTGCAAATTGCTAGTATAAAATAGCTATACAGAATATTTAGTAATACAAGTAAAATTAACAAAGCTAAAAGCGCATAATAAAGTATAGCACCGAAAGTGTCCAGTTCTCCTGCGGACATTACGGGTTCTGTTAGTTATCTGCACCTGCTAATTCTCCTTGCAATTGTTTAGTGCAGTATGCCATTTTCCATAGTACCAGGATTTTAGAGGTAAAATTGTCTGGCCAACTAATAAGTAGTTTTCTGGATTTTTTTTAAAAAAACTTGTATGGATGGTTGAGAAAGCAAATGTAGTATTTGAGTAGAATCAAAGGCCTGAAGATAGGGAGTGACCTCTTAGGGTGGTGCTGTGAACAAATATTTTCATATGCATTTAGATAACCCTGAAGCTGTATGATGTATTGCTAAAAGAGTTAGTTTTGACTGAGCAGATTATTCCGGGGGCATATCATTGTCCGGGACCTTTATACTATTTTGTTAACTTTGTGTTTTCCACTCTTTGAGTTTTCACTTCTACTAAAAATCCAATGACTTTTTCAGCTGTCTTTTTGTTATAGCATTAAATATTTATGTATTAAACCTTCATTATTCCTATAAACCGAGCGTTTTGATCACACTTAAAGCTTATAGAGAAGCTAGACACCATTTAATCACAAGTCTAAAAGGTAGAGTGTGGTTCACTTGTGTGTTTATGTTGAGAGGTGTAGAATATAATATAATTTGGCCAGACAGCTATACTAATCCCTTTGTGTATAGAAGAAGACTAAAGTTGACAAGTATTGTAATCCTGTTACGTAGTATATTCAGTACAGTGTGCACATCATCTTAGTTTAGTCATGGACATGACAATTTTATGGAGGACACAGATTTCTGTCATCACCAGCATGGAAACTTAGGCCCCATCTCTCCAATCCAGAGACTGACCAAATGGAATAGGTCATATTTTCTGCACAGCCACTGGGGCAGATTTATTAAGACTGGCATTTCATTGAGGTGTAATGCATGGTTGAATCAGTCGCACACCTGTGCACTACAATGGAGTTAGGCACTGGCGTAGAGTTCCGGTATAAGTTACGCCAGAAAACTGCTGATCTCTTTTCTATGACAAGGGCATACATAAAGAGTCACAATGTGAAAAATGGTTTTGGATCATGATTGTGCTACTAACCATAGGGATAGGTTACTTCCACCATTATTTACATCAGGTGTTGGCATCCTAACTTCAGCACTGTTTTATGTATTGTATACTACAATGCAAAATTATCTCACTACTTATATGACTATTTTATATAGTATGTATGGTGTATATAGCTACAAAACCATGCTAACAGCATTTCATATGCGACTCATTTTTAGGCCTGCTCCGTTGGGAGAAGGTAACTGAGTCTCAGAGACTTCATCCCTTTAAAAGAAATGTTTCACCTTTTTTAATATTTCTTTATGCAAAAAGTGATATAGTTTACTACCTGGTTTTAAAGGGATTCTACCATTAAAAACTTTTTTTTTCTCGTTGACACTTCGGAATAGCCTTAAGAAAGGCTATTCTTCTCCTACCTTTAGATGCCTTCTTCACCCCACCGTTCGTTTACAATTCCGTTTTTTGTTGGTCACACTTGTACACTTGCGCAGTCAGCTCTGCCATCGGGCCGCAGGCAGAGCCGAATGCACATGTCGGCTGCCATGTTTTTGTGGCTGCTTACGCGAGCATGCGCAGTACACTCTTGTAAGCGTAAGCGGCCACAAAAACGTGGCCGCCGGCATGTGCATTCGGCTCTGCCTGCGGCCCGATGGCAGAGCCGACTGCGTAAGTGTACAAGTGTGACCCCAGTGCTGGTAGAAGACGCATAAAGAGGACGTTCCAGAAGAAGATGGAGGCGGCGCTGGAGAGAGTTCTCTCGCAGCATTGGGGATGCCCCCAGTGCTGTTTAAGTGCTGGGGCCCTCCCCCAGTGCTGTGAGAGAACTCATTTGCATACCAACGAAAAACGGAATTGTAAACGAACGGCGGGGAAAAGAAGACATCTAAAGGTAGGAGAAGAATAGCCTTTCTTAAGGCTATTCCAAAGTGTCAGCGAGAAAAAAAAAGTTTTTAATGGTAGAATCCCTTTAAAACCAGGTAGTAAACCATATCACTTTTTTGTAATCAATTTTTTCTTCTGATCGTAGGTTTTTATATTATTTTCTGTACCTGGTTATGGGGTCTGCCATCTTGCCTAAGCTTTTTCTATGCTTTATTAACAACATTTAGTTATATACTTTACAACATTGTCATAGCCATAGGCCATGGCAATAGAATGGAGCTGACTCATTGAGGTCTATGGGAGAATTTTCTAGGCATGTTCTGTGCAGGGAAGGACAGCATATAAACTGTTACACAGTGGATGTATTAATAATGTGTAACATACGCTGTTATCTATGGAGGTGTGTGCTTCCGTTGTAATTCATATTGAGGTGTTATATTCTATTATTATGCTATCTGTCTTGTCTGTGATATAATGTGATGCTTAACATAAAAACTTGAAGTCTACATGTAGGTGTTTGGGAGTACACGACTGGGTCATATTATGTGGAGACCTTTGTGGTTAGTGGGTTTGGTCATTTAGACCGCATAAAAACATAAAGTGCTGCAAACTCTCAAGACAGACATTAGCAGCAGAATTGGTCATACTGAAGACCTCAGTAACTTTCAACGTGGCACTTTCCAACAGGCCAGTTTTTCACATTTCTGTCTGATTACTGCATGTGATGTTATAGTAAAATGGAAATGTACAGGGGCAAAATAAGGGCACTTGTAAACTGGTAACAAACTCACAGAACCACCAAGTACTAAAGTGCACAAACATCTCAGTATTTAATTTTCAAAACTAAGAAAAATGGAATAGTTGTTAGATTTCTATTAGGAAGAAAATGGCAGTAGTAACCATATTGGTGAGGAAAGAAGTCCGATGTATCATTCTTGAGTGTAACACTCAGTTCAAATTTCCAAATTGCATCCAGATACAAGTTACATACATAGTTACATAGTAGATGAGGTTGGATGAAGACATCAGTCCATCAAGTCCAACCTATAACCCTACAATCCCCTACAGTGTTGCTCCAGGGGAAGGCAAAAAATCCCCATGAGGTTAATGCCAATTGCCCCAAGTGTTCTTTAGAAATTACATGTATTTGGTCTTGAAGAAGTTGTCTCACAAAGATAACAACTGTTACTATACCCCTTTAGGATATATAGTAGGTCATAGTGGAGGTCTCTCCTCTATAAATCAAATGCTTCTCTGTAGAAGCTTCTCTTGTTCTGGAGGGCTTTAGACAACCAGATTACATAGACAGCTTTTCTTCTGAATGGCCACCATGTAATATTTCATTTCTGGTTGGTTGCGGATTTCCTTGGTAAAATCGGCAGTGTTTCTAGAGGGGCCCACAGGGAGGTTTCCCCTCATCACACACTGTATACTAAAGTAGTTCTAGCAATATCCTGTACCTTCATCGACAGGATGATCCTTACAGAAACCCACACACTTATTCCTGTAACCTGTTGAGATTATGGTGGGGGTGAGCTTTGGTGAGAATGAACTCTTCACTCACTTACTTAGTGAGTCCAGAAGTACAAGTATAGTGTACCATTTAGGCGTAATATATCTTCCTGCTATTAATAAATGGAGATAGGAAATCCAAGAGGAGTTCTGCATTTAATAATGGTCCACTGAGAGCTCCCGCATTGTATACTATTATTGCAATTGCAATTTTCGGTTATAATAGCATTGCTGCAGTGTATAGTCTGTGTCACTCTACTCACATGTTATATGAGATGTTATATATGCTGCCTCAAGCCTCATCATGGCAAAGCTAACATATTTTTTAGGGTTAAACCAGATGTAGTAGCTGAAAAATACACTGGCATATAACAAAACCGTTCATCCATGAACAGTGAACATTCATTAACCAATCCATTTTTCATAATTTGATACAAATCGGTGGAGGTTGACTTGGCCACATGCATTTTAGCCATATCTAGGCCACATCAAGACCATTTCTGTCTTTTCCCCTAAAGAAGTACTCCCAGGAAAAAAGTTTAATAAGCTGAGACATTAGTAGTGCAGATGGTTTAAATAGCATTGCCATATTATCTGCTCTGTACCGGTCTGACCTTATAGCACATGAGTCCCACTGACTGTATTGCCACTGTGCAGGGCAAGGTGGGTGAGTCAGACAAATTAATACAAAAAAAAAGAAGCCAGCTCACCAGCACAGAATGTTGACTTAAGCTTCGCGACAGTGGACGGAGAGAGAACACGTCACAGATGTGGAATGAAAAAAGAGCAAATGTCAGCACAGCATTCATAGACTGCTAAAACCTTCAAGGTTTATTCCATCATGTTAAAACCAGCAACATCACACACAAGGGCAGAGCTGACATGACATATTGATTCTTAATGATAGCTAACCAAGTTTCTAGAATGAGCCCTTAAAATACACATCTATTTCCTTCCCCTGGAAGAGGAGGCAATCCACAGTGCAGAACAAAACACAATAATTTATGTAAACCCCCCAAAAACCACAACATAATGATACTACTAAATACACATAAATATATAAAAAGTAGTGTAACATGGTGGTGTCAGGTGAGTATGCTTGAGGGAGGTGACATCTCACAGGTTTATTAACCCTCTCAAGGGCTATAACAAATAATGTATCAACATATGTACCATATGTACTTGCAAATAATGTTTAGAGGCTGAATATGGTAGGAAAATGGGGAAGGGAAAACACAGCCCAAACAAACACCCTCCGTGAAATCACACACACAAATACTTTCAATATCACAGTCCATAATTCATAGATCTATATGTTGAATTCACACTGACAGTTTCGGGAATTAAATGTGTACTTTCAACGGCGTATGCCTAGAATAGCATATCTACGATATCCCAATTCAATGTCCAAAACATTATGTGTTGAATTCACACTCACGGTTCTGGAGATACAGTCAGGTGCCCGGAAAAATAATCCCCGTGGACTCGGGGTGTCTCGTATGAAAGGGTTTGAAGAATCCAGCATCCACAAGTATAAAATTGAAAATCTTTATTTGTTCAAATTTAAAAAAAAGCATATACGTCAGACCAGAGACGCTCCCTACCTCAGCACAACCAAAAAATGGCATCGGCTGACGTGTTTCAGAACTTGCGTTCCTTAGTCATAGCCTGACTAAGGAACACAAGTTCTGAAACGCGTCAGCCGACGCCATTTTTTGGTTGTGCTGGGGTATGGAGTGTCTCTGGTCTGACGTATATGCTTTTTTAAATTTGAACAAATAAAGATTTTCCATTTTATACTTGTGGATGCTGGATTCTTCAAACCCTTTCAATGTTTAGAGGCACCAGATAATATCCGTGTCCCTGGGTTCATGGCATCAGAAATGTATTCCCTAATGCACTTTCTAAATTTCCTGACTGTTCAGCCCGTGTATTGCATTTGACATGCACAGCATGTGGAAGAACTAGATTAGTAAAATTACAGTTCATGAATGAATGAATAGAAAAACTTAGATAAGTAAATCCTGAAGTAAAACTTGTAGATTTATCGATATATTTGCATGTACCACATCTCCTACTACCACAATTGTTCAAACCCTCTGCCAGGCGTGAGACCAGAATAATAATAAAGTATGTATCAGGGTAAACCTGGAGGCTTTCGTAGGCCTCTAGCTACCATGTACTGGCATGGCCACCGTCCCCACAATTGCGTTTAGGGATGCCAATGCCTAATAGAGGGAGCCCCCTCCTTCTAAAACTTTTTGTATACCGCGGTCACTATTGACTACAGTGTCAGTGGCCTTTCCTCTGTTACTATCCACTGCTGTATCTGTAATAGTGGCAAGTAATGAGAGAGGGGAAGTGGAAAAAGAGAAAAAGCTGCACACTGATGGAATTGGTTAAGCTGGGACCTAAATACTTAGTCTCATTAGTTGTATTGAGGCTAAATACAGTCATGGGCCAAAAGTTTTGAGAATGATACAAATATACATTTTTACAAAGTCTACTGCTTCAGTTTTCCTAATGGCAATTTGCATATACTCCAGAATGTTATAAAGAGTGATCAGCTTAACAGCAATTACTTGCAAAGTCAATATTTGCCTAGAAAATGAACTTTATCCCCCAAAACACATTTCAACATCATTGCAGCCCTGCCTTAAAAGGACCAACTAACATCGTTTCAGTGATTGCTCCATTAACACAGGTGTGGGTGTTGATGAGGACAGGGCTGGAGATCAATCTGTCATGATTAAGTAAGAATGACACCACTGGACACTTTAAAAGGAGGCTGGTGCTTGGCATCATTGTTTCTCTTCTCTTAACCATGGTTATCTCTAAAGAAACACGTGCAGTCATCATTGCACTGCACAAAAATGGCCTAACAGGGAAGAGTATCGCAGCTAGAAAGATTGCACCTCAGTCAACAATCTATGGCATCATCAAGAACTTCAAGGAGAGAGGTTCCATTGTTGGCAAAAAGGCTCCAACAAAGACCAGCAAGCGCCAGGACCGTCTCTTAAAAGTGTTTCAGCTGCGGGATTGGGCTACCAGCAGTGCAGAGCTTGCTCAGGAATGGCAGCAGGCAGGTGTGAGTGCATCTGCATGCACTGTGAGGCGGAGACTCTTGGAGCAAGGCTTGGTCTCAAGGATGGTAGCGAAGAAACCACTTCTCTCCAGAAAAAACATCAGAGACAGACTGATATTCTGCAAAAGGTACAGGGAGTGGACTGCTGAGGACTGGGGTAAAGTCATTTTCTCTGATGAATCCCCTTTTCGATTGTTTGGGACATCTGGAAAACGGCTTATTCGGAGAAGACGAGGTGAGCGCTACCACCAGTCTTGTCTCATGCCAACTGTAAAGCATCCTGAAACCATTCATGTGTGGGGTTGCTTCTCAGCCAAGCGAATCGGCTCTCTCACAGTCTTGCCTAAAAACACAGCCATGAATAAAGAATGGTACCAGAATCTCCTCCAAGATCAACTTCTCCCAACTGTCCAAGAGCAGTTTGGCGATCAACAATGCCTTTTCCAGCATGATGGAGCACCTTGCCATAAAGCAAAGGTGATAACTAAATGGCTCAGGGAACAAAACATAGAGATTTTGGGTCCATGGCCTGGAAACTCCCCAGATCTTAATCCCATTGAGAACTTGTGGTCAATCATCAAGAGACGGGTGGACAAACAAAAACCTACAAATTCTGACAAAATGCAAGCATTGATTGTGCAAGAATGGACTGCTATCAGTCAGGATTTGGTCCAGAAGCTGATTGAGAGCATGCCAGGGAGAATTGCAGAGCTCCTGAAGAAGAAGGGTCAACACTGCAAATATTGACTTGCTGCATTAACTTATTCTAACTGTCAATATAAGCTTTTGTTACTCATAATATGATTGCAATTATATTTCTGTATGTGATAAAAACATCTGACAAACACACATAAAAACTAGAGGGTAGCAGATCATGTGAAAATATAATATTTGTGTCATTCTCAAAACTTTTGGCCATGACTGTAGGTATGAATCTCTATAACCGCTATTCACAATCTGATGAAAATTCATTTTATCCAATTTTGTGGGACAATCTAAAAAGCTATTGGGTATTGGGTTGTCCTCAATGACAGATGTCAGGTAAAAAAGAAACATTAGAGTGTCAGCTAAAACAAATCACTGACAGCATCTCTCTTCTTGTCTCCATTGATAACATCAGAGGCGTAGTTAGGGGTTCCCCATGGTGGGGTAAATGCATCTAAGTGGATCCCCAACTCAGGTATACCGATGTTATCACTATATGGTGACCATATAACTGTAGATAGCGCTCTACACAGGTTTGTGAAGACCATAAGGTAAAAAATGTACAGTGGTCTCAGCAGTGGTAGGAAGGGACCCGCTGACATATGTGAGTGATGTCGCTGGATCCTTTACAGGCACTGCTCAGCCACTGATTATTTTTTGTATGGTTCACCTACCCTGGCCTCCTTTGTAATTTGTCCAATTCCTGGGCAATCTCATTAAGGGGGATATCTGGATAATATTAAAACTTACCAGTAAACTTTGTTATTCCCTGGAAAACCCCTTTAATACCACCCCAATGCTCCCTTATATTGTTATTGCCCCTTATATTCATACTGCCGCCACTGACCTCTTTTTATAAACCATGCCCCCTTTTAATAAAGTCTCTTAATACATATATAGTATATGACTAGCTTAAATGTCAGCAGGCTTATCTCAGCATAAACCTTGATAGCATGGGGATATGTTATCAGTGTATTTATTTAGACTACCCCTTTGTGGGTTAAACATTGTCTGCGCTAGTTACTTGCGTTATCTCTACAATGCTCATAGATCTTGGTCCTGACCCGTAATGTTTTGTGTTAGCCTACAAATTGTTTTGAGGAAAACTAAAGTGAACTTTACCATGTTCCAAGTGAATGCTGAGCTAATGGTAATTCATGTGCTACTAATGCATAAATCTTCTTCAGATGTGTATGTAAAATATGACAAGCACTGGCTCCAAAATTCTTCTACACAGTCACATAAGCATCAGATGTAGCTGAGCAGGCCTACAATTTATTGCATTCACATGAAAAGTATAGCTTTTTCTATTCTGAATTGTTCTAAAATCTGTTCTTCAGTAATACAGTCAGGCCTTTGTCAGTATTACCATTATCAATACTAAAACCTACTTGTCTGCCAGCTAAAAATTTGAAAGCTAAGCTTACGCTACTGTAAGTCAATCTTTTTTACACAGCAGGGAATATTTATTGACTTCCAGAACACAATTGCATATTTTTACCAGTCTCATTACATGATTATTAGAGATGAGCGAACAGTGTTGTATCGAACACATGTTCGATCGGATATCAGGCTGTTCGAGATGTTCGATTCCATACGGACACCACGTGGCGAGCTCCAAAAAAATTTGATTCCCCTCCCACCTTCCCTGGCGCTTTTTTTGCACCAATAACAGCGCAGGGGAGGTGGGACAGGAACTACAACAACGGGGGCATTGAAAAAAATCGGAAAAAGTCATTGGCTGCCGAAATCAGGTGACCCCCATTTTAGACGAATAGTGGATTTCAAATCCGGGTCATATGAGAATGTGAACTTTGTGACTATGAGACAGGGATAGCTGTACAGGCAGGGATAGCTAGGGATAACCTTTATTTATGTGGGAATGTTATTAAAAAATAACTTTTTGGGGCTCTATCGGGTGTGTAATTGTGTTTTTTGTGAGATAAACTTTTTCCCATAGGAATGCATTGAGCAGCATTGATTGGCCGAATGAGATACAGAAGACGTGCAGAGACTCAGCAGTGTTCGTGTGGCCAGCTGAGTGTGTGCCGAGCTCGCACAGCAGAGCTGACCGGCACACGGTGTAGTTGAGCAGAACTGGCTCAACACTGCTGAGTCTCTGCACAGCAGTGGTGAGTGTGTGCACTCGCTCAGCTCGGCTGCATCACCGCATACCCATAGGAATACATTGGCCAGTCTCCAGCCAATCAGCGCTGGCTCTGCCGGAGGAGGCGGAGTCTAAGGTCGGACCTGAATGGAGACTGGTGTGGAGCGATCTTAGACTCCGCCTCCTCCGGCAGACCCAGCGCTGATTGGCCGAATTCTGAAGACTGGCCAATCAACGCTGGCCAATGCATTCCTATGGGAAAAAGTTAGTTTGCGAAAATCGCAAGCTGACAGGGATTTCCATGTAATAAAGTGACTTTTATGCCCCCAGACATGCTTCCCCTGCTGTCCCAGTGTCATTCCAGGGTGTTGGCATCATTTCCTGGGGTGTCATAGTGGACTTGGTGACTCTCCTGAGACGGATTTGGGTTTCCCCCTTAACGAGTATATGTTCCCCATAGACTATAATGGGTTTCGAAACCCAGTCGAACAGTGAGCGGCTGTTCGAATCGGATTTCGAACTTCGAACATTTGGGTGTTCGCTCATCTCTAATGATTATCTATCTTTCTAAATGCATATTTAGCCTATAAAGCAGCAAAGGGAAACATATGCACTATCGGTTATATCAACCAAAACTTTCTATTATTTAGCTTGGTACAATGATTATAAGGAATTTGTCACCAAAAAATGGCTTACTTTATAAACTTTAAAAGTTTTTGGGAGAAAAATATATTTTTTAGAATTTTACTTTAAATTTTCAATGTCACTATCAATAGATAGATAGATAGATAGATAGATAGATAGGGGTTTTCATTTCAGCAGTGACCTCATTTACATCAGAAACAAGACTGACAGGATCACAATATAGCTTTCTACAGATAATACCCATTGTGACCCACTACTGACAATAGATGTCACAGCTTAGCTACTCCACCTCCCTGAATGATGTCATTGTACATGCCGCTGTTGCCTTGAGGAGGTTTAGATTTTTAAGGGAAAGCCATGGCCTGATGTACGGGTTCCCTCAGAATGCTCTACTCTCTGTAACAATAGCATATTTAAACACTGAAGCATGGCAGCAGCTGGTAGATATAGACCACTTCTAGCTTACCAGGGGGCTTGCTAAGCTCGCATTACTTAAGAATCCTTCAACAAAGCGTCTTGAAATCCTAAATCCGATATCATTCAAAAGACATCACCTCTTCCTTTATAATTACAGTCATGGCCAAAAGTTTTGAGAATGACACAAATATTATATTTTCACATGATCTGCTACCCTCTGGTTTTTATGTGTGTTTGTCAGATGTTTTTATCACATACAGAAATATAATTGCAATCATATTATGAGTAACAAAAGCTTATATTGACAGTTAGAATAAGTTAATGCAGCAAGTCAATATTTGCAGTGTTGACCCTTCTTCTTCAGGAGCTCTGCAATTCTCCCTGGCATGCTCTCAATCAGCTTCTGGACCAAATCCTGACTGATAGCAGTCCATTCTTGCACAATCAATGCTTGCATTTTGTCAGAATTTGTAGGTTTTTGTTTGTCCACCCGTCTCTTGATGATTGACCACAAGTTCTCAATGGGATTAAGATCTGGGGAGTTTCCAGGCCATGGACCCAAAATCTCTATGTTTTGTTCCCTGAGCCATTTAGTTATCACCTTTGCTTTATGGCAAGGTGCTCCATCATGCTGGAAAAGGCATTGTTGATCGCCAAACTGCTCTTGGACAGTTGGGAGAAGTTGATCTTGGAGGAGATTCTGGTACCATTCTTTATTCATGGCTGTGTTTTTAGGCAAGACTGTGAGAGAGCCGATTCGCTTGGCTGAGAAGCAACCCCACACATGAATGGTTTCAGGATGCTTTACAGTTGGCATGAGACAAGACTGGTGGTAGCGCTCACCTCGTCTTCTCCGAATAAGCCGTTTTCCAGATGTCCCAAACAATCGAAAAGGGGATTCATCAGAGAAAATGACTTTACCCCAGTCCTCAGCAGTCCACTCCCTGTACCTTTTGCAGAATATCAGTCTGTCTCTGATGTTTTTTCTGGAGAGAAGTGGTTTCTTCGCTACCATCCTTGAGACCAAGCCTTGCTCCAAGAGTCTCCGCCTCACAGTGCATGCAGATGCACTCACACCTGCCTGCTGCCATTCCTGAGCAAGCTCTGCACTGCTGGTAGCCCAATCCCGCAGCTGAAACACTTTTAAGAGACGGTCCTGGCGCTTGCTGGTCTTTGTTGGAGCCTTTTTGCCAACAATGGAACCTCTCTCCTTGAAGTTCTTGATGATGCCATAGATTGTTGACTGAGGTGCAATCTTTCTAGCTGTGATACTCTTCCCTGTTAGGCCATTTTTGTGCAGTGCAATGATGACTGCACGTGTTTCTTTAGAGATAACCATGGTTAAGAGAAGAGAAACAATGATGCCAAGCACCAGCCTCCTTTTAAAGTGTCCAGTGGTGTCATTCTTACTTAATCATGACAGATTGATCTCCAGCCCTGTCCTCATCAACACCCACACCTGTGTTAATGGAGCAATCACTGAAACGATGTTAGTTGGTCCTTTTAAGGCAGGGCTGCAATGATGTTGAAATGTGTTTTGGGGGATAAAGTTCATTTTCTAGGCAAATATTGACTTTGCAAGTAATTGCTGTTAAGCTGATCACTCTTTATAACATTCTGGAGTATATGCAAATTGCCATTAGGAAAACTGAAGCAGTAGACTTTGTAAAAATGTATATTTGTATCATTCTCAAAACTTTTGGCCATGACTGTACATTGAAAGATATTAGTGTCTTGTATTATGGCAGGTAGGGGATAGCAACAGCCCCCCTGTAAGTTTTTTCATTAAATCCACTTGTTATATGTATTCTGAGATAGTGACAAGAAATGCTTGTTTACAAGAGAAGTCAGATTCATGTTTTATTCTTGTTTTAGTTTGCTGTAGTCTTCATTTCTGTTTCATTCTCTGCCTTGACATTATTTTCCCTTGTAGTGTATTTTCACTCTTATGATAGGTTGCTAGAGTGTTTTTGAGTGTAATTTGGACAGTTTTCTGTCTGATTTGTGGCTAGTGTAATTTCTAAGCCTAGTGCACCATGGAGTTTGGGCTTCTGTAGGAATGAATGTGGGAAAATTTGCTACTGTACAGCAATGTAAATGTCATTGTGTTGATGGATTTTAAAGGGGGTTTTGTGACCCAAATAGTTCATCAGTATGTGATCTGTGTGTGACACCTAGACCCCGCAATGACCAGTTGTAGCATCCGCCTTTTGGATCCTGGAAGCTGTTAGTGGTATTTAAGTAATAGGAACGGCACTGCAATTAGCCGGACGCACTGTTTTGCAGTAGATAGGGATAAAGTGACCCTCCTATATTTGAATAGGAGACATACTACACATGTTGTCCATCTACTAGTAGCTACTACAACAGCTGATATGAGTGGAGTCCAGGTGTTGAACCCCCAAAGATCACATACTGAAGACCCGTGGATAGGTCATCAGTATGAAACTCTATTTGGGGCTGGTAAACCACTTTAATGGACAAACCTTTTGGCATGGCACTATGGTAGATATTTGCGATATACTTGTGTGTGTATATATACTGCATGTGTAAATATATATTTATTTATTTAAATTTTAAAAATAGACAATTGTAACAGCACCAGAAAATCTGGGTATTATCCCATAAATTGTACAGCAGAAACCCCTCTCCAGGCAAAAGCGTTCCCAATAGAAAAAACAATCCGTTCTGCCAGCAAATTTTATGGGTAGAAAATGTCCTTAATATATAAAATTGCACATTGTATGTATATTCAATAAGATACAAACTGTCTACATATATAGATAACAAAGTTATGACTGTGCACTGATGCAGTTTTATGGTAAATCTGAATAATTTCAGTAACGATGTCAGTAATTATGGCCAGTTGCAAACTACTATTACTAGATACCACTAAATATGTATAATAGGAATCATGGCTTGTGCATAATGATTTACTATAGTGGTGTTATAAAGTGTGGAGACACAAAGGGACATGGATGGGAATGGGCAGAGCCAAAGTGGATGAGGACAGTGCTGGAGATTGGATTTACTGTATGTAAATTCGGTACATTTTAGTGCTTTGATTGTTGGGAGGTATGAAAATATATTACATGTATTAAATCTATGTCCTTTATGATGGATACAGTTGCCATTTATTTATAGTTCAATTTTTAATTTATGTTGTTGAATCTTACAGACTTTCCAAAAAGAAGAAATTGAACCTCTCCAAGCTTGTCTAAAAGAGGTGAACTGGTTAGGTCAAGGACTTGTGCAAAGTGCAGCTAAAAACACCAGCACCCAGAACTTGGAACATGATCTAGAGGAAGTGAACACTCGATGGAATACTCTAAACAAAAAGGTGCCTACTAAAGGTTTTATTGTGTTATCGCCATGCTTTCCTTTTCAACACATGCACTTATTATCCCTTTCATGTCTGGGCACATTTTAAGCAGATCTAATTCTTTATTTTCAATGTGGCATGTTGCAATTTTCCAGAACAGGATACAAAAAGGAATACATATTTAACACAATTTTATACTTTAATTTATGAAAATTTTGTGTCATTGAAATCACATAAGATTGGTGGCGAAGAGCATTTATGTCCTTGTGTCTCTGATTGTCTGTTCTTATATTATGCATGGCTGAAAAAAGAGATCTATATTTTTAGGTTGCCCAGCGTGCTGCTCAGCTTCAAGAAGCACTTCTCCATTGTGGCAGGTTTCAAGATGCTCTTGAGTCCATTTTGAGCTGGCTCACAGACACAGAAGAGCTTGTGGCCAGTCAGAAATCACCATCTGCTGAATATAAAGTAGTCAAGGCTCAAATTCAGGAACAAAAGGTATGCTACTTATTTTTATGTTCATTATACCATATAGCATATAAATGTAACATTTTATGTATTCTTATATTTATTGGCTGACCCTTGGATTTTTGCCATGGATCTGTAGTATGTACTGACACAGATCCATATACTGATTAATCCAATTTAATTCCTCATGAATTTCAATGTCATGAAGCAAATTTCAAATGCACACTTGTATAAAAACCTGTACTGCATTAACTACATGTACAGAGAGGATTCCTATTGAAAATAATGTGAAATTATTATTGGTAAAATATATGTGGTGAAGGCCACTTGAAAATAAGTTACAAGCATTTTTTTGGCTTAATTTAGAAAATATTCGGCGCAATATAAAGATATCTAGTTACTAAAAGGAAAGGGCTCTCCATAGGAATGAATGAGACAGCTATGTACCCTTCATTATAGTGATTTTGGGGTCTCGAGGACAATCAGTGGCCAGCGGTCACTGGTAAGGAACTAGTGTTTGGTCTCAGTGGTCATGGGGTTTGGTTTAGGGCTTTCGGCTTTATAAGATGGGATTATTCTTGAAAGGAGTTAATAGGAAAACACAAGTTACAGTATTTTATGTTACAGACATTAAAATTATGTGACGCTAAGCATGTACAGTGTGATATCTCTCCTGTACAGAAGGAGGCTGTCATACTATAGTTAATAGAGATGAGCGAACAGTGTTCTATCGAACACATGTTCGATCGGATATCAGGGTGTTCGCCATGTTCGAATCGAATCGAACACCACGTGGTAAAGTGCGCCAAAATTCGATTCCCCTCCCACCTTCCCTGGCGCCTTTTTTGCACCAATAACAGCGCAGGGGAGGTGGGACAGGAACTACGACACCGGGGGCATTGAAAAAAATTGGAAAAAGTCATTGGCTGCCGAAATCAGGTGACCTCCATTTTAGACGAATAGTGGATTTCAAATCCGGGTCATATGAGAATGTGAACTTTGTGACTATGAGACAGGGATAGCTGTACAGGCAGGGATAGCTAGGGATAACCTTTATTTAGGGGGGAATGTTATTAAAAATAACTTTTTGGGGCTCTATCGGGTGTGTAATTGTGATTTTTGTGAGATAAACTTTTTCCCATAGGGATGCATTGGCCAGCGCTGATTGGCCGAATTCCGTACTCTGGCCAATCAGCGCTGGCCAATGCATTCTATTAGCTTGATGAAGCAGAGTGTGCACAAGGGTTCAAGCGCACCCTCGGCTCTGATGTAGCAGAGCCGAGGCTGCACAAGGGTTCAAGCGCACCCTCGGCTCTGATGTAGGAGAGCCGAGGGTGCACTTGAACCCTTGTGCACCCTCAGCTCTGCTACATCAGAGCCGAGGGTGCGCTTGAACCCTTGTGCACACTCTGCTTCATCAAGCTAATAGAATGCATTGGCCAGCGCTGATTGGCCAATGTATTCTATTAGCCTGATGAAGTAGAGCTGAATGTGTGTGCTAAGCACACACATTCAGCTCTACTTCATCGGGCTAATAGAATGCATTGGCCAGCGCTGATTGGCCAGAGTACGGAACTCGACCAATCAGCGCTGGCTCTGCTGGAGGAGGCGGAGTCTAAGATCGCTCCACACCAGTCTCCATTCAGGTCCGACCTTAGACTCCGCCTCCTTCGGCAGAGCCAGCGCTGATTGGCCGAAGGCTGGCCAATGCATTCCTATGCGAATGCAGAGACTTAGCAGTGCTGAGTCAGTTTTGCTCAACTACACATCTGATGCACACTCGGCACTGCTACATCAGATGTAGCAATCTGATGTAGCAGAGCCGAGGGTGCACTAGAACCCCTGTGCAAACTCAGTTCACGCTAATAGAATGCATTGGCCAGCGCTGATTGGCCAATGCATTCTATTAGCCCGATGAAGTAGAGCTGAATGTGTGTGCTAAGCACACACATTCAGCACTGCTTCATCAAGCCAATACAATGCATTAGCCAGTGCTGATTGGCCAGAGTACGGAATTCGGCCAATCAGCGCTGGCCAATGCATTCTATTAGCCCGATGAAGTAGAGCTGAATGTGTGTGCTAAGCACACACATTCAGCACTGCTTCATCAAGCCAATACAATGCATTAGCCAGTGCTGATTGGCCAGAGTACGGAATTCGGCCAATCAGCGCTGGCTCTGCTGGAGGAGGCGGAGTCTAAGATCGCTCCACACCAGTCTCCATTCAGGTCCGACCTTAGACTCCGCCTCCTCCAGCAGAGCCAGCGCTGATTGGCCGAATTCCGTACTCTGGCCAATCAGCACTGGCTAATGCATTGTATTGGCTTGATGAAGCGGTGCTGAATGTGTGTGCTTAGCACACACATTCAGCTCTACTTCATCGGGCTAATAGAATGCATTGGCCAGCGCTGATTGGCCGAATTCCGTACTCTGGCCAATCAGCACTGGCTAATGCATTGTATTGGCTTGATGAAGCAGTGCTGAATGTGTGTGCTTAGCACACACATTCAGCTCTACTTCATCGGGCTAATAGAATGCATTGGCCAATCAGCGCTGGCCAATGCATTCTATTAGCGTGAACTGAGTTTGCACAGGGGTTCTAGTGCACCCTCGGCTCTGCTACATCAGATTGCTACATCTGATGTAGCAGTGCCGAGTGTGCATCAGATGTGTAGTTGAGCAAAACTGACTCAGCACTGCTAAGTCTGCATTCGCATAGGAATGCATTGGCCAGCCTTCGGCCAATCAGCGCTGGCTCTGCCGGAGGAGGCGGAGTCTAAGGTCGGACCTGAATGGAGACTGGTGTGGAGCGATCTTAGACTCCGCCTCCTCCAGCAGAGCCAGCGCTGATTGGCCGAATTCCGTACTCTGGCCAATCAGCACTGGCTAATGCATTGTATTGGCTTGATGAAGCAGTGCTGAATGTGTGTGCTTAGCACACACATTCAGCTCTACTTCATCGGGCTAATAGAATGCATTGGCCAATCAGCGCTGGCCAATGCATTCTATTAGCGTGAACTGAGTTTGCACAGGGGTTCTAGTGCACCCTCGGCTCTGCTACATCAGATTGCTACATCTGATGTAGCAGTGCCGAGTGTGCATCAGATGTGTAGTTGAGCAAAACTGACTCAGCACTGCTAAGTCTGCATTCGCATAGGAATGCATTGGCCAGCCTTCGGCCAATCAGCGCTGGCTCTGCCGGAGGAGGCGGAGTCTAAGGTCGGACCTGAATGGAGACTGGTGTGGAGCTATCTTAGACTCCGCCTCCTCCAGCAGAGCCAGCGCTGATTGGTCGAGTTCCGTACTCTGGCCAATCAGCACTGGCCAATGCATTTCTATGGGGAAAAGTTAGCTTGCGAAAATCGCAAACTGACAGGGATTTCCATGAAATAAAGTGACTTTTATGCCCCCAGACATGCTTCCCCTGCTGTCCCAGTGTCATTCCAGGGTGTTGGTATCATTTCCTGGGGTGTCATAGTGGACTTGGTGACCCTCCAGACACGAATTTGGGTTTCCCCCTTAACGAGTTTATGTTCCCCATAGACTATAATGGGGTTCGAAACCCATTCGAACACTCGAACAGTGAGCGGCTGTTCGAATCGAATTTCGAACCTCGAACATTTTAGTGTTCGCTCATCTCTAATAGTTAACCATTTACATTATATTATGTATTTCTTTTGTAATTTTATCAGCTACTTCAAAGATTACTAGATGATCGCAAACCGACCATTGATGTCATTAAGCGCGAGGGGGAAAAGATTGCCGGTAGTGCTGACCATGCTGATAAGGATAAAATGCTGAAACAACTCAGTGCCTTAGAACGTAGGTGGGATGAACTACTGAAGAAAGCTGAAATACGGTAAGATACGTATTTATGTAACCATTGCAATTTCTGGTTAGCAATGACATGTCGGCAGAATGAAGCAAACACAGTCCTGGACAATGTACAGTATCAGGCTGGAGACTCCAGAGACCGCAAAAAATTATTGAAGAGAAAAATCCTACATGGGGGACTTTTTTCTCCACCACTTTCCATTTCAACACAGTGGGAACCCGACAGACTCCATTATAATCAGTGGAGTGTGCTGGGCTCATTGTGTAAGCCCTGTTTTTTTTTTTTATCGCAGACAACCTTTTTAAAAATGACAGTGTAACAGCTTTCCCCTTTGCTTCACAGAAGGTATATACTCACCCTATATTGTACAGCAGCAAGGTTAGGTCATTTATAATTTTTTTGCAATGCTTTGCCAGAAAGGGAATACTACCTCTGAATTTTCTAAGGAACTTGCAGTCTTTTGCAGCCATTGTTTGTGTTTGTATCAGTTAATGTAGTCTCCATAACCAATGGCTACTAGTATGAATGGACAGGACAGGATAGGGATGAATAGATTTAGCAGCTTGTGCCTGATGTACCTAGGGTAGAGCTTTTGTGATCTTGTTATTCTCATGTGTTCATGTTAATATTTCCTCCTGGTATTGTTATTTTAATGTGTACTTATGTCGATATTAAAGTGTAAGCACTGAGAGAGGTTTGTTTTTTTGTTTTTTTAACAGACCTATAGGATTAAGCCATAGATTAAACCCATCTGTTGTCTGCTTCCTCCATGCTTATCCTTAGCTTTAGTTATTAATACTGCCATGTAACTGTTTTACTTTATATGTGGATGGAAATATTTCTTTGGTGAACAAAGATATCCTGTTGTTTATCTTTACAATGAAGATTCTGATGACCCTGAACAGATATTTATCCATATATAGCACTATGGAAAAAAAATCCATATTATCCATAGCAAATCATGTTAATAGTTTAATTCTGTAAAGCTATACAATTTTCTAATATACTTTCTGTATCATTTCCACTTTTTTCTTTCTGTATCAATCACTGCTTGCTGTCATTCATTCTGCTTACTTCCAGTGGATAGAAATCAGTCCATGCTCATGCAGTGGACACATGGCTGCGCAGTTCGTTACCAGGCAAAGACCTGATTATTGTGCTGTGACTATAACAAGCTGTGCACCTGTGTATCCATCACATGATCATGGACTGTATATCACATGAACACATTTTCATCCACTGAAAGTAAGCAGAATCAATGACATCCAGGCTGTCACAGTTCCACATTCTGGGCACTGAATTAGGGAAAATACCAATTTTGATTTTGCACCATCAGCTAAGCAATTCTTTTTGGAAAGCATCTCTGGGGTCAAAATGATCACTAATCCTTAATACATTTTGATACAGTTTTTGATGGGTGCAGTTTCCAAAATAAATCCAATTCTTGGTAGTTTTCACTGCATTGGCACCTTAGGGGCTTTGCATATGTGTCATGGCACCTGAAAATGATTCTGCCCTCCTAAAGCCTATTAACACATACTATACATTTATGCAAAGTTGTATATAACTGGCGGTACACTTTAACCACTTCCGGACCGCCCATACACTATATACGTCCAGGAAGTGGTTGCCTTGTTCTGACAGGACGTGCCGGTACATCCTGTCAGAACACAGCTATTGCATGAGATCGTGCAGCTGCTGAAGCTGGGAGCCGACTGTAACTTCAGCCGGAGCTCCCAGAGAGATGGCAGGGAAGGTTTATTACCATCCCTGCCTTCTGGATTGCTGTGTATACGGCCGCCCTCTGACCCGGCGGTCACATGATCCGCCGGGATCAGTGTCTTGCAAGAGCTGCTGGGTCCTACAGGACCCAGATCAGATCTGTATACTATCTATACAGCGTGCAGGAGGCTGTATTCCTCCTACAACTGGGGCTAATGTGCAGCCCCAGTTATAGGACTAATCAGCCTCCCTAACAAAGAAAAGTGATCAGATGTCCCCAAATGTCTCTTATGACCTTATGGGGACACCATCTGAAAAAAAAAAATATAAAAAAATTAATAAAGTTTAGAATTTTTTTTTTTTTTTTTTTTTTTTTAAAAAAGTAAACTAATAAGTAAAATAATGTGGCAATAAAATGCCATTATTAAAGGTTATAGCCCCACCCCCGATGACACCATATAAAATAAAAATTACCGTAATGGAGAGGAAAAACTATTTTATAAAGTTTTTCAGTGGCACTTTGTGTTATTAAATAAAATAAAATAAAAAAAAAAAGAAAAGTGAAAACCAGACACAATTTCCCTCCTATTTTGTTTATATTTTCCCAGATATAAAAAAAAATTAAAACATATTTGAAAATAAAAACACCATAAAAATAAAGCCCTATGTATCCCCGAAAAAAGATGCAGAAATTAGTTGAATGAGACGTATGAGAAAAATGTTACAGCCCTCAAAACCGCACATACAAAATAAACCGAAAATGTGTCTGGTCCTGGACCACAAATTGGCCCAGTACTAAAGTGGTTAGTGCTGGTCTTGTGCAAGAGCTTCACCAGTTTCTTTCCCCTGTGGAGTATGCACAGTATCCTATTAAAACAGGAGATGACTCAGCACCCTGTCAAATGATAAAAAAGATTCAAAAATTATCTTCAGAGATGTCCCCTGGATCAACACTGTAGGGATTGTAGGGTTATAGGTTGGACTTGATGGACTAATGTCTTTATCCAACCTCATCTACTATGTAACTACGTCCTCTGTAACCATATTTGTCTGCTAGTATATGTTGTCTGAAAACTTTCACATTGATAAATCTGCCCTGATATGTGAGGCCAGTGTCTAAACGGATTAAATAATAGTCCCCTAAAGGAATGCCTTTAAGACATTTTCTAGAGCAGAAGTGACCCACTCTGTCCTTGTAAAACTGAGGTGCATGGAAAGTTATGTGCTCTCCTTGAAGTAACTTTGTGACCCAGCATTGACAGACATAGAAGCCAACACTGCACATATTTCTTATATTAAATCTTTGAGGGCGATCACTGCCGAACATTTAGTAAAGCCCAAGTAATTTGAAAATAATTCATGATAATTCCACTTCCATATCTGTGCATTAAAGTTTATGAACTTTTGCTGCACTTTTACACAAAAGAAATTTTCATATTGTTCTATTATGCGCCAAAAGAATGATAACATTTTATAGAGGGAAACAGCAGGCCAGTTCAGGAGGGCAGCAGCGGAGGTGCAGTACATGCTTTTTCTGCTGTAATAATACTCTGAACCCACCCAGGCTGTTTATTTAACATTGTAATTGCATCTTGCGGCTCTGGTTTTTCTCTTTGCTCCAGTGATGTCATCAGATTCACTCAATGTAATTACTACACAGCCATATTATTTGTGCTAGGACGTAGCACACACCATTACTGGTTTATGCTTAGGTCGGTAGCCTGTGGTTGGGTAAAGGAATTCTAATTATGTTACAGTATTATAGGGAAAGTGAGTTTTGGATCATTACTTTGACTTCGCTGAATAAATGCTTAAAAGAAATCTGTGAGGCTAATTTACATAGATCTTTATAGACTAGGGGTTTAGTGTCCCAAATCGTCCTGTCTTCAATCCATCCATGCCCACATCTTTAAAAAATAAACATTTGTATATCAATGTACAACATATATTGACAGTCAAGGCCAGCCCTAGTGTGCTATACTAACATATGTAGTCCTGTACAGGGTGTTGATAGAGGGATCTGGGGAAGTGTGTATATGTATATATATATATATATTTATATTTTTTTTTTTTTTTTTTTTTTTTTTGTCAGGGTCTGGGGTTGCTAGGTGGGGTGGCATAGACACACAAGTCCAGTTTCTTTTAGTCCAAAACAAAGGTAGAGTTTATTTTCACTCAAAAAGGTAGTGCAGCAACAAAAGGAAACAATACAAAAATAAATGCCCGGCTAGGCTCTAACTAAACATAGAATAGGTTACCTCACCTAGAATAACAGGAAAAGCCAGTAGAATAATTCAGGACACAGCTCCAAAAATATGACCTCTCTGTCAGCTCTCCAGCCAAGCTCTGCCAAAGTGTTGGAGCTGGCTTCTTAAGCCTCCTTGACGAGGAGACTCTCTGCAGCTGAGTCGCTGCCAGTACATCCCCAAAGTGTGGACTGGAGGGGGGTGGAATGACAGGTCCCACTACCAAACCTACCTGTCATTCCTAAAAATCCAGCCCAGTACTGAGCATTTACCAAAATGCTCAGCAGACGAAAGTTGTCTGCTGAGAACAAACATTCCTGGAGTTTTCTCATCTCACCCACCTGAGTAGTCTGGGTGAGATGTACACCCCCTCCATTACCTGACCAGTCATCGACTTACAATATATATGCAAATAGCAGCTATAGAGATACTAAATAATAGCACGAAGACTATAAAATACATGGGTAAACAGATAATGTCTACTTAGGCTGGGTTCACACCTGCATCAAACCCAAAGCAATCTCAATACCAGATAAAGAACAAAGATACCCACAAAAACTCAAAGCACCAACTAAGTATCAATGTATAAATAACACAAAAAATTTTTTTGGGTTTTAAATCTAATTTTATTATTACAAAAAAAAATTTAAATGTAAAGAATATTGGTATCAGGAAAACACAAACACATAAAAACATTTAAAAACAACAGATGTCAAACAACAAGATTGGAGGTCGCATTGGACTGAGCAGCTCCAGCAGGTGCATAATCTGCTAGTGGTGTAGGGGATGAAAACAGCCACAATTAATGTGTGTATAGAAGGGCCCTGTATTTTGTATATATAAATGTAAATAGGCTCCTATTGCCCACAATATCACAAGATCAGGGCACTTAATTGAAAAGTATCTGTAGCATTGCAAAAATCATACCCACATAACCACTATATAGTTAGAGCATATAAGGTAACAGAAACAATGTAAAGTTACACACACATGCCAGTATTACATGAGCCAGCCTACATAGGACAAAAGATGTAAAGCATATACATAAACCACTGCTCACCAGCTGCGACCTCCACTCTGAGCCCCGACGGACCGTTTCGTCCCTGCTTCTTCAGGGGGCTACCTGTGTTTGTGTTTTCCTGATACCAATATTCTTTACATTTAAAAAATTTTTTGTAATAATAAAATTAAATTTAAAACCAAAAAAATTTTTTTTGTGTTATTTATACATTGATACTTAGTTGGTGCTTTGGGTTCACACCTGCGCCTGGATTGCTTTCAGTGTTTTCACGATAACTTGCGTAAGAATCAGCGCTGAAAAAAAGACTCCCATTGACTTCAATGGGTTCCGTTTTCCATGCAGGACCCGCTAAAATCAATGGAAAAAAAGCCTCTCATTGATTTCAATGGGTTCCACGTGGAAAAAGGAACCCATTGAAGTCAACGGGAGTCTTTTTTTCAGCGCTGATTCTTACGCGAGTTATCGTGCCAGAATCAGTGCCATTTCACTCTGTGTGCAGGGGCGGATCCAGGGCCGGGCGAGCCGGGCAACCGCCTGGGGCCCTGCGCTTAGCGGGGCCCTGCGGCCCGGACCTAACAAAATGGTCCCGGTCGGCATGTCCCGATTTCAACTCATGACACTGGGGTGGATGGAGGGGGGGAGAACGGCATGACACTGGGGCAGATGGAGGGGGGAGAACGGCATGACACTGGGACAGATGGAGGGGGGAGAATGGCATGACACTGGATCAGATGGAGGGGGGAGAACGGCATGACACTGGGGCAGATGAAGGGGGGAGAACAGCATGACACTGGGGCAGATGAAGGGGGAGAGAACAGCATGACACTGGGGCAAATGAAGGGGGGGGAGAGCGGCATGACACTGGGGCAAATGAAGGGGAGCTTTGACACTGGCTGCCTCTGATTGGAGCTCTGAATCACAAGCAGGTAACCTATGCTTGACACTTTCCTTTTGACATGACATAGCCCAAATAGACCATCAAGCATTAAAACTAACTGCACATGTTACTCAAGAATGGTGGGGGCTAGAGAAAAAATTCCAACTGTGCTGGAATCAGTGGAGCTGTGTCTATTAACAGATGCTAAGAATTTTTTTTTTCTATGTAGATTGTGAGTCCCACATAGAGCCCACAATGTACATTTTTTCCTATCATTATGTCATTTTTGGACTGTGGGATGGAAATTCATGCAAACACGGGGAGCTCATACAAGCTTTTTTGACCTTGGTGGGATTTGAACACCAGGACTCCAGCGCTGCAAGGCTGCAGTGCTAACCACTGAGCCACCGTGTGGCCCCCCAGATGCTAAGAACTTGAACTGGTGGAAGTGGTTTCAATCATGCTCCACTTTCACTTCTTTCCTCAAGGTTATGCATACTAAACGGTTAAAGGGACACTACAGTCTGAAAACCAAGTATAAGATCAAAAAGCTGCAAGGTCTCTCGCTATGTCTGCGGAACTAACTGATAGCTCTTAGTAGTTTAGCAGAATTCTTGAAGATACAGATCAGGCAAACCCTGCTTCCTTCCTATGTGCAGTGCCATTACTGGCTGAGAATCAGTGGCATGACTTCACAGGACATTTAGGTCGGGCTTAGCATTTGCATTCAGTCTAATGAAGTATGTAGTACTCAGCAATCCCTAATACAGCATTACTTGGTATGCTATCCAGCTATCCTATGCTAATATATATAAGAGTATTCAAAGTGAGCAGAAAGCTGGTGATAATAATCAGGTATTCTGTAATTCCTAGAGCTAGCTCCCTAACAGCACAGCGACTAGCCTAGTGTCCTCCAGGGATCATGAGGATAGACAATGGAGCACTGAAAGTGTTTCAAAGCCTGGCATTATCGCCAGCGATCTCATCAGAGGCGCTACTACAAAAAAGAGTGGTATGACCACTAACAAATGGCTAAGTATTTGAGTACACTGGTGAAGACCCTCCCGCTCACCGATGGCCTTAGGATAAGAGTTGCTACTAAATTTAAGTAGTTTGCCTGAAGTAAGATAAGATAAGATAATCCTTTAATAGTCCCACATTGGGGAAATTTCAGCGTGTTACAGCAGCATAGTAATACAGATACAGGATAATACAGAGTAATATATTACAGACGTAGACATAGATAAGCTGAGAAGAGAAGATATGCTAGGAGTCCATGGCATCTAAGGAAAAACAGAAAAGAGGAAGACCTCATGGTCATCGTCATAATCATTTAGTTCTCTGTGCGGAGTGATCTTCGTTTGGTCTGATGTAGATTATAAAGCCTGGTCGCGGTTGGAAGGAAGGACCTGCGATAGCGCTCCTTCTCACACTTGGGGTGAAGCAGACGGTCGCTTACAGTGCTGCCAAGTCCCATCAGGGTCCCATACATGGGGTGGGATTTGTTCTCCCGCATGGAGGTCACCACAGACAGTATCCTTCTGTCACCCACCACCTGTACTGGGTCCAAGGGGCTCCCCAGGACAGAGCTGGCCCTCCTGATCAGCCTGTCAAGTCTATTTCTGTCCCTGGTTGATATACTGCTTCCCCAGCAGGCCACACCGAAAAAAATGGCTGAGGCAACCACAGAGTTGAAGAAGGCCCTAAGAAGTGTCCCCCGGACTCCGAAGGCCCTCAGCCTCCTGAGCAGGTAGAGTCTGCTGTGGCCCTTTCTGTGTAGCGCCTCCAGGTGATCAGCCCAGTCTAGTTTATTGTTGAGGAGCACACCCAGATACTTATAGGTCCTGACTATCTCAATACATGTTCCTTGGATCTCCACCGGGGTCGGAGCACCTCTCCGTTTACTAAAGTCCACCACCATCTCCTTGGTCTTCCCAGCATTAATCCTGAGCTGGTTCTGCTGGCACCATTCAACAAAATCCCGGTTTAAGTCTCTGTATTCCCTATCGTCGCCATCAGTGATAAGGCCGACTATAGCAGAGTCATCGGAGTACTTCTGTAAGTAACAGCTGGATGAGTTGTGCCTGAAGTCAGCAGTGTACAGTGTGAAGAGGAATGGGGCAAGAACTGTACCTTGTGGTGCCCCCGTACTACAGATCACAGTGTCGGACACACAGTCCTGGGCTCTCAGTATAGTATACATATGAAGTATTGCAACTGTTAGTGGCTACTTTTATATCTTGTAGAATGAAGGACAATTGGGGGGGTTGAGAGAGCTAGTGGTAATGAGCAATTATTTTACCCTATAACTAATTCCCCTTTCCTGTTATGTCCAGATCCATAATATACATGGCATGATGCACACTTATAATATTTTTTGGAGTTTATCTTTTTAACGGTATTAATAAAGATAGTGGTTTTATATACATCCTTTTTGTTAGGGTCGACTCTCCTAGCTTTTTGTTTAAGGACATTTCTTTTATATTATATAAGTTAATTTATTATTCAGCAGCATTGCCCTACTACAGCATTACCTAGTATGCTACACAGCTTTCCTGGGGCCTGAAGAGTACATTTGACAAATTAGGGCAATTGTGAGGTCTGGTATTCAGAATTCCTATCCATTGGTTGTTACTCAACTTTCAAAAGCTCATGAAAGATAGACATGTATAACATTACAGGGATTTAGGAAAGAGGGGAATTATAAAAGTATAACTACACATATATGGCATTCAGCAGTTTGGGGGAGTTGAGAGCCATACTGGAGCCATACTGAATGGTATTGTTTTCACGGTCCATATGCTACTGTTTGCACCGTTACTGCTGGTACTAGTGGTACTACTGTATTTATTTCAGAGTGTCAGTTACTTGGGAGATTCCAACAAAATGGCCACACTCACTGCATAGTCATAAAGTGTGCAGTCTAAACCCAGCCCTCTCCTGGCATACAGTGACCATAGTTGTAAAATACCAGTTCTGCCCAAGGACCATTACGCTACGCACATTCCTTTTACCTCTAGCAGAAGAATACTTAACTTGCTTTTGCATTAAACCGTTTTAGATTGCTTTCCCAGTAAGTTCCTGATGCTTTTTCTGATACAGACACAGTAATATACCTGTGGCTGATTCCCTCAATACTGTCACATGTACTCAGCTACCCATGGTTATTACTGATGTCGAGTGATAGCCCATTCACTGAATTCAGATGTAACAATATAAGATAAAGACAAAGAGACATTATTTTATATATTCTTAAAGGGAGTTTATCACCTCAGGTATACTTCCTTTAAATCTACAAATATGCATGTAACATATATTTCAAATCTAGTATTTAGTAGTATTTACCCACATTGTGTTGTTTGCATTTGTCTGCAATATGGCATATTGGAATCTGTGCTAGGTAAAGAGGTTGATTTACTATATGCATGGCTCAGCTCATTGAAAGTATAAAGTATGCATTAGTACTAATAGCGTGGTGCTTTACGTGTTTCAGAAATCGACAGCTGGATGGTATATTAGTTGTAGCTAAACAGTTCCATGACACACTGGAACCTTTGTCTGATTGGCTGAGTAACACTGAGAAGAAGCTTGCCAACTCGGAGCCCATAGGAACACAGACGCCTAAACTTCTTGAACAGATTGCCCAGAACAAGGTAAAACTAAATATATGTACAATAAGCTTAATACATGTGCTGCCTTTTGTTATGCATTTTTAAAGCACCACATACCACAGTACAATACCAAATATGTTATACACTCCCTTAGTGGTACCCCTACACACTTTGTAACGTCCCATATTGGCCCCTATGGTTTCCGTTACAAATTATCCAAAAATTTCAGGTTCAGCTGCCTATAAAATTTTTGGGACTCACCACTTCCAAGCCATTATTATATTCTGGAATCTCTTCAGACAACAAAATATAATGGCAAGGGCCCAGGGGAGGTGATGAAACATAAGCAGCAGTGCAACTCAACTCCACTGGGCTTCAGTCTTCAGGCCTCTTTTGGTCTGAGAAGTCATGAATAATGTTAGAGACCTTAGCCATAATTTCTGCGTCATGACACATAATGCTGCCGTTATAACCCAATCACAGGCCTCTGTGATCATTCATGACGTCTCTGAGACCAAAAGAGACCTAAAGACTGGTGCTGAAGCCAAGGACAGGTGAGTAACAAAGCTTGAAGAGACCCCAGATTATAATAATATCAGTTCCATTTAGGACGTGTTCGGTCTGATCAAAACCACTGAGCTAATTTCAAGGTTCACCCAACAAATATTGTCAGGGTCACCCACTCAGGGACTTGATAATCTGCCCTCCGAAGCGAGATGTGGCCCTGTTTGCGACTTTTGCAAATCAAGTAGATAATCTGACAAATTGTTTATTGTGACTTATGGATTCTTATATACATATTCACCATGGCTGTGATCATCAATGCACTGATAAGGGAGGTGGCTGGCAGAAAGAAATCAGTTACAGAACAGGAAGCATAAGCACAAAGGAATTTTTCCAAGAATAGATAATAACAGGGAATATTTAAAAACCTCAAAAGAAATACTTTTAAAATATGTTTAACATAAAAACTTTGTCCTAAGTATTTTTTTTCCCACTGCAAAGGCTTAAATGAACAGTATGCATGTTCACCTCTGTTTGCTCAGGGATCGAGTAGAGAGTCTCAGTTTAGATCCCTGGTGTCCCTGATCTTTGGCCTGCTCCAGCCAAGCAGGATACTCTGAATACATCAGCAAAGACTGGGATTGATATTTCTTTTATTTTCACCTCTTTATTTTTACTCCTTTAAATAATAGGTCATTTCCTGGTTCCATGTTTCCCTATAAAGCATGTGCCTTCTTACATCCCTTAGTGTAAGTTCGTGGATTGTTTACTGGGCGCACCAACAAGTTCTATTTTTTCATCATAGTCACACATCAGAAGATTTGATCACTGGGGTCTGAGTGATAAGATATTCACTGATCATTAAAATTGAGCAGAAGCAGAGGTGAACCCTGTGCTCCTCCATTACTATGTGGCTCTTCTCTGAGAACAGAGCCAGAGTGTACGGGTTCATAAAATGTCCATGGACTTTCTAGGAATCTGTACGCTGCTTGATCAAATAGCTGATCAAAAATGAACACAAAGGAACTAAGGAACACAGAGCTGCTATCTCTTCATCTAAGCAATCTGTGATGATCTCAGCACCCAGACCCCTATCAATCCAAACTTCACTGTCACTATAACCTGTCAGAATGTGGTGATTTGACATGGGTATAAAGAAAGCCTTTCTAGAACCATATATCTTTTTGGTATTTTGCTTGGTCTTTATGGTGCCTCAAGAATGGATAACTCTGCCTGTCTTTGCAACTAACATCCTTTGCTCGTTCCCTTTGCAGACTTTTTCAGCTAAAGAATTTTAATCTCGGTGCTGTCTGTTTGATTTCACAAGTTAAACATGAAGCTCCTTCTTTCCTTTCTCACCTCCTAAATAAACTAACAACTCTGCTGAGAGAACTTTCCATTCCTCATTTGCATTGTTTCTTTTGGCCACATTTTTCCTTTGTTTTTATATGTATTTTATTTCACTTTCATCCCCTCATTCAGGCATTACAAGAAGACATTACAGCTCATAACACAATCTTGCACCAATCTCTGAGCATTGGCCAGTCTTTAAAAGCCTTAAGCTCCAGGGAAGAGAAGGAAATGGTTCAGGAAAAATTAGATCTTTGCCAATCCCGATTCATGGAGATACAAGAGAAATGTAGCAGGAGAGTGGAACTGCTGCATCAGGCACACTGCAATGCTCAGATATTTGGGGATGATGAAGTTGAGCTAATGAACTGGCTGACTGAAGTACATGACAAGCTGAGCAAACTGTCTGTCCAAGATCACAGTACAGATGTACTCACAAGACAACACACTGAGCTGCTGGTATTTTATGTTTACCTTTGTTTTGTTTTTTTGCCTCTCTTCATATTCATGTATTATTATTATTTTATCACAATTGATACTTTTTTTTGATCCATCAATCCTCTGGGAGAAGGAAGGAATATTGTACACTTTTTTTTACAAACTCTAACCTATTGTAGATTTACATTTTTAATTTTTCCTTAGACAATTTGATAAGAGAGGATTTCTATCTATTTAGGTTATTTTTACTCTGTGTTCTTTAACTTTTACTGTGGGAAGTCTTTAAGGATATTTTGCTGGAATGTATGCTCTGGATGCTTCTGGATTATTTTCCAGGATTATTGTATTTTATTTTTTTCACTTTAGGCTGGGGAAGGTGAAAAAAAACCATACCCACCTGTCCCCGGTGCTCCGGTATCTCCCAGTTTGGTCCAGCCCTGCTGCTCCCTTGTTTTCTTCCATCAAAAGTCCCCACCACATATGACCACTGAGGTCAATCAACGGTCTCAGCAAAGGACACTGAACGTCACTAACTGAGATCCCGTGTCCTTTAGTAAGGCCACTGCTTGGCTTAAAGGGGTATTCCCATGTACATAATTATTTGTAAATTTGTAGATAATTAAAAGTTAAATATTTTTGCAAATATAGATAATTAAACATTTTGCAGAGTTTTAAAGAATTTCTCTAAATATCTTGTGGTCACATTCTGTTGTCTTGATCGGTTGCCAGTGGATACGACCATGAATTTAGGAACTTTCCAAGGTCAGAATATCAGCCATGATTTCTTTATTGTGGCCAGGATATCTTCTGATACATGTGGTGTCCCTGCCTGATAACCCGGCTACAATAAGAAAATCATAGCTGGGTTACTGACAAGTCCCAGACCATAGAAAGTTTCTGCATTAGTGGTCGTAACCATTGGCAACAGATCAAGACAACAGACTTTCACCACTAAGATAGAGGATATCTTTAAAACTTTGTAGAATTTTTAATTACTTATATTTGAAAAAATGTTTAACTTTTAATTATCTACAAATATAGATATGATTATGTACATGGGAATACCCCTTTAAGGAAAGGGACACAGGACATCACAGCCAGCGAGGACTTCTGGCAAAAGGAGACAGCGGAGCAGCATGACCAGATTGCGCTTGGAGGCATCGGAGCATCCAGAGACAGGTGAGTTATTTGTTGTTTTTCACCTTCCCTGGCCTAATTTAAATTTTATATATATATATATATATATATATATATATATATATCCTGGACAACCTCTTTAATGTCAGTTTATAATTTGTATTATGTACTGTATAATACCTTAACATAAATGATGTTATGCCACAAGTTTTGGAAATTTGGTGGACTGCGTTTTTACAACATAATTTTTGGATTTTTATCTGATAGCTGCTTCAGGAAGACATTTTGCTGAGAAAACAAAATGTTGATCAGGCCATCCAGAATGGATTAGAGCTACTGAAACATACAACTGGTAGGTTGAACAGTTTTACCAGGATGATAATGGCAACAACATCTAGGGTACAGTATGCAGCATGTGTAGAATATTCCTGAAGTTTATATATTCCATAACTTCTTTTAAACATGAATGCTTAGGGGCAATGTATGCCATTGTTTGCATATACAGCAATATATATTAGGAGCATTTGTCAGGGGTAGTTAAGTATTGAGAAATACTCCCCAAGTATAGCATACCTCTGATATATACTATAAATGCATTGTGAATGCGGTATTAGTTCATATAGGCAGCAACTTCAAGAGAAAAAAAAATAAGAAGCAGCTGGGTCCTGGAGCCCTAGTTCTCATAAATCTGCAAATACATCACGAGGGCCCAGCCATTCTATATTTGGCCAATTAATAATTTTAAAAATTCTCAATTGGATGTTGAATAATATCCTTCAATTATTCACTCCTTCCCTGTTCCTATAGGTAAACCATAGAGGGATGGTTTTAGTTACAGTGTGACATCATAGACAGTAACTATTGTCATCCTTGAGTGAACACATGTCAAACATGGTTTAGAAGGTCATGAATCTTTAGCATATATATTTACCAAGTTGTGTACGCCATAAAACTTTTTTCTTTTTTTGTCTGATAAAGGTGATGAAGTTGTCGTTATTCAGGAAAAATTGGATGGAATAAAATCAAGATATTCCGATATTACAAAGCTCAGTTCTGATGTTTCCAAAGTGTTAGAACAGGCATTAAACCTTGCTACAAAGTTCCATTCAACACATGACGTGCTGGGTAGGTGGCTGGATAAGGTCGAAGTACAGCTGAATAGCTATGAAATACAGGACCAAAATGCCGAAGATATTAATTCTATACAACAAAGAAAGAAGGTACACTTGTCCTTTCTTTTATTTCCAGTGTCTGTAGGTTACTAGTTGTAATAGAGGGGTAATACATCTCCTTAGAAAGACTGTCTATGCAAGCTTCAATACCATTGATCATTATCAGTATAAAATATATGTCTTTTATTCCTTTAAAGGAACTTCTGGTAGAGGCCAGGACTAATAAAGAATTGCTGGACTCCTTGAATGAGGTTAGCAGCTCCTTGCTAGAGTTGGTGCCTTGGAGAGCCAGAGGTGGCCTTGACAGAATGGTAACAGAAGCCAATGAGCGTTACCGATCAGTAAGCAACACCCTGACACAAATGGTGGAAGAAATCGATGCTGCCAGGCTACGATCACAGCAGGTACAGAAAAACGATTCATTTCTCTAGACTATAAGAAATGTTTAAAATAATAATAATAATAATCCTGCTGATTCGATATGGCGGGACAGCAAAGCCAAGCTTGAAAAGAATTGTAAAGTCTGAGATATTTAGAAGCAAGGCATAGCTAATCTGTATATTGTGAGCACCATCTGGCGTGATTGTTCACAAATCATCCTAAAATAGCATGCCTTCCCAGATAAAGAAATAAGAAAGATAACAGCTATGGTATACTACTACTATCACTCTACTAATCCCATATCTAAAAAACACATGGGCCTCCTCCTTTAGAATTGCCAGAGGTTTTTACAAACTATTCAGTTGACAGGAATGGGATTAAGAGCGTCTTGCACCTGTTTGCTTTGATTAATCCATTGTAATACATAAATCCTATCTCCATATAAGTTACAGGTTTAATGTTTATTGGCTTACTGGATCATTTTTGTCACGTGACCGTTAAAAGATTACGAATCTTGAAAAATTCTTTAAAATCGTGAAAATTCTTGAAACTCTTTAAATGCTTTAATAAATGGCATAATTTTAAGTTGTGGATGTATTTACAGTTATTACAGGGTTTTTAATCAGAATTGCCGTGGAATTTAGAAGACTTGTTGATCAGTGAAAGTACATATAGAGAAGTCGCAAACATTAAAATATATTTGGATCGTGTTAGTCCAATCCATCTGCAATGTTAGCTTGTGCTGCGGGAAATTGATTTAAATTGCTAGGAAATGCCTTTCTACTCCTTCACCTGTCACCCCTGCCCTCTTCCTTCCCTGGTGTTTAATATAAAAAAAAACATTGCTGTAAGTGGGATGAATTACTGAACAGAATCATAGCAGAGCTATTAGGTACTGTGGCCCGCTATGATTTATAGTCAATATTGGGCCGCCAATATTAGTGGCCCAATTGCCACCACAGGGAATTCTATAGACTGTATACTCAGAGGCTCTCTCCGCTTTTTAAATCTCTATGTGGATAAAAATATATTCTTTATATGTTTCGATTCATTTCACTTATCAGTGGTTCACTGCGCCATCTTGAGCGTATCGTCATAATATTGAGACATATCTCACTTCAGGTGTTCCTTCACTTTGAGAACACACAGTAGTTGTCCCTTAATATTGGGTGGTTATTAGGGGACTTTCCACTAAATGGGCATTCTCTCTCACCGTTTCTTTATAATTGTGGCCAATTCTGGCATTTTATTATAACAATGAAGGTTAAATATTAACAATACAGTTTCATGACCACTGTTTTTCCCTTCTTCCTGTTTCTTGCCATTTAATTTCCTGTTATCCTGTTGGCGGTGTACATCATAGTGGTTTAATTTAGGAGGGTCCAATTTTTTATATAGTTAGTGACGTGACAATGTGAAACAATGATGTCACGGTATGGGGACAATAAATACATTAGCGGCAGCTCTGCTGTGATGGTTTTTTCCCCGTTGCCACCAGTGTACACAACTTATTGACCTCTACTATGACATCATTGGTTCAGCTCAATCTAATGTGAGACTACTTGAAAGAATAATAAGCATGGTTAAAATAAGAATTGTATCCATCAAACTGTCAAAATGAGCTTTGATGTTTGTTGGAAAGGAAAACATTCAAAGACTTGAAAAGAAATGGCGCAGTGTGTTCAGATTACACTCCAGACTACAGATACAAACCCATTGACATGTCCTTGAAGGACACAAAGATGTAAATCACCACAAGTACCATGATCACTGCAGATGACAGGCAAATTATGACAGGAGAACTTTCATCTCTTCTGGTCTGAATACTCCGAATTGAGCACACTCAGACCTTATGGTGAAAGAAGTCTTTATGTGCAGCAGATTCATGCTATGTAAAGTGACCACATAAGAGTCGATGGTTTTCCTCTGTCATTCTCTATTAATACGATTTTAGTATTTAGTAAGACTATGTAGATGAAGTATTAGCAATCATGTATTATAGATAAATTTGTAACATCCTACAATTCTTCTTCTTTATTGATCGAAATAAATATCTAAACATCTGTCGTTGATAAGCAACAGACCGGCCATGTTTACGTCCAAGGGCGGATTTGGCATTTCTGGAGTCTGCCTAGGTTATGCCTGGGACCCCATACATTTAGGTGGATTGTTTGGTGTATAACATGGCTCCTGTTTATACCACTACTTACAGTGGACCAGTCACACTCCTGACATGTTTGTTTCAGGAAGCACTCTCATTCCGTACAATAGAAAATTTATGAGTAAATTGACAACTATTTGTGGCTGTTTATGTGAAAAGGGCCCACATTGTCGATATGGAGTTCTTGGTATCATTGTAACGGTTATGGTGTAACATTGTCCGAAACAGCAAAAAAAATTTTATTGAAAGCACAATTGACATATTTTTAAATAAAATTTTTGCATAAAACAAAATTGTGATTTTTTTACCCAAATATGTTTTGGACTATTTTCTCTATAATTAGTATCGACGATCTGGGCCCTTTTCACGTAAACAGCCACATTTATTCTTTGGTACTGTAAAGATTAACAATCTTGGTTATTTTTAGGCAAAGTGTTTTGTCTGGAATGCTAAGTTTATCCTCTAATATCTTACTTTTATGTTATTTTTTTTGTTTAATGAAGCAGGGCATGTGCTTTACATAGTGTTAATTACAAATGGAAGGGTTAAAAATAGATGGTGTTTATTTGGTGTGTTCACATTTGCATAGTTTTAGCAGCTTGCTTTTAAGCATCTGGCGCTATGACAGCACTGTTCTTGTAATGAAATGTGTTATTAGTTTATAGCCATGAAGAAAGTCTTATTGCAGCATTATGTCATGTAATCACATTTATATGGTTTCAGTTTGAGCAGGCTGTGAGCGCGGAGAGTACATGGATTGAGGATACTAAAAATAAGATGATGGCTCTCGGTCACATTAGGCTTGAGCAAGACCAGACCATGGCTCAGCTACAAGTTCAAAAGGTAACAAAATGTGCTTAGGATTTAGGGTGAATAGCCATAGACCAATGTGAAATTATTTTACGAGAACTGATAAATCTATTTCTTTTTTATAGGGATTTACTATGGAGATTTTAAGGCACAAGGATACAATAGATGAACTAGTGAAATCAGGACATGAAATTCTGAGTTCATTCAGTGAGGATGAGAAGCAAAGTACACTGGTATGTTCAGTTCTTCAAACTATATGAATATTCTCATGTTATTGTGCAAGCCATCACATCTTCATGATCTGGGACACACACAATGCTTGTCAATGGAATTTTTACGAGCTCATTACACCATCCTTTTGAGGACCCAGACTTTGACATGATGATGGCACCCTGCCTCAAGAAGCTCCAGAAATGTCACTTACTGCTTACATAAATTTTACATATCTTATTTTTTTCATTTACACTTACTATATCATTTAAAGTGGTCATAGGCCTTCAGCAGCTCTCAGTTGAGAGAGTTCAGCTGAAAGCTGTTCTTCCATACACATCCATGTTAAGTTGGTTTGGGACAAGTAGAAGAGAGAAATATGCTGCTGCTTCTTGTGGTAACTTACCTCCCTTGAGAAAAAAGGATTGGTTATTCAACATGCCTTATCTGATCCTTTTTTCACAACATCTGTTGAACAAACATTGACTAAACATCTAAGGCTCCATTCAGATCACTATTTTTTACATCCGAGTAGATCTGAGTGGAGCCTAAGACCTCATGCAAATGACCGAGTGTGCATCCAACGTTGGAACAAGTTTGCAGCTGAATACAGTCAAATTACACAGTGTCTTCCATGTGCATTCCGTGATGCATTCATGTCTATGGAAGCTTCTAATTCATTCTGTTCAGATGAAATCATGAGTGGAATGAATCCAAAGCCCCCATAGATATAGATATGAATGTATAATGGAGTGTCATCCGAGTGCCTTAAACTGCCAGCTCAGTCCCATATTGGATGCACACTCAAACATGTACATGAGGTCTAATACATATGAAGAGCTCAATGGAAAAATGGCCTAAGTCCACATTTTGTCATATTTCAAATTATTACCTAGAAAGCTTCTTTGTACCTCGTTCTATGCATTGGGTTTACAAGGTACCTAGGATTAATGACCTAAGTCCATATATTTCAATGCAGAAGAATTTACATTCAATGGAATAATGGCCTAAGTCCAATACAAACTTACTTACTTCACTCTCGTTGGTCATTTTTTCATTGAAATCGTGACTTCCGGTCTGTTGTTTATATTAGTGTAAAAACTTTGTCTTATTGTTTAAAAGGCTCTAAATCGACTTTTGCACATATTTAGCGCCGAAAAGGGAGGCAGGTAATTATTATTCTTCATCGTTTAATAATAGTAGTAATTAATTAATAATATTAAATAAATAATATTTATACATGAAGCTGCATTTTTTTTAATAAATAATACAATTTATGATTAGGATTAACGGTGTTCATTAGCTGATTACATTGGATAGATATATTCCACAATAATGCCCATTTGCTTTAGGCTAAAACTTTAAATTTCGTTTTTCTCACAATATTGATTTTTGGACTTAGGCCATTTTTCCGTTGAGCTCTTCATATGTATTCATTGGGTTTCTTATCCATCTCTTGACCTTGTAGGTATAAGATTTAGTCAGTGGTCAGTCAGTCTTTCTGCTACTGTAATGACTGGTCAGCCGCTACTCATTCATGAGATTACTCATGAAATTAAGTTATGACAGAAGTCAGTTATCGGTTGCTTGAATGTCACCAAATTTATGGATAAGCAGTCTACCAGTTATCTCATATTGAAATGCCAGCTCTGCACATAAAGGCCAAGATCCTGCCATCTATACTTTAATCTGGATTTATCATTTCATAAGTATGTACTAGAACAACAGAACAAGGATTCAGGCCTTTGTCAAAGTGATTTTGCACTTTTGTCTTTCATTTAATATGAGCTTTTCTTAGTGAGGAACATGGCATAATGGAATAGGTTGGTCTGTCTTGGATGTGTCATATCTAGACTTTGCCAGTGAGCGTTACAATAAATTTGCTGCTTGTTATAGGCCAGAAAGCTATCACAAAGTATCCTGTCCAACCCCGTCATTCTTTTAGTAGTGGTGTACTAACTGAGTCTTGCTGTCCTGTCGGTGCTGATTTTCAGATGCAATGATATGTCCAGATGTTACACTAGTTTATGGCAGGCCATCTTTTATATTGCAACCCTCATAAATCTTACAGACAATATTAATAAGATGTATGTGAAGCACCATGCCAGAACAGCTTACATTTTATGCTTTGATGCAGATTTTGTATTGTTGAGGTTATGCAATGGGAATTCAGTGCAGTATATTGGAAAGATTCAATTTGAATGCATTACATATCACTATCAAATTATTTACTTCTAGATGTATCTAGAACAACGACTTATGCTTGTATCTGTATCAATTTCTATAGGACAAGCTCACAAACCTAATGAAGAGTTACGACAACATCTGTCATTTGAATGCCGAAAGGAACCTTCAACTGGAGAGAGCCGTGTCCTTAGTGAACCAGTTCTGGGAGACATACGAAGAACTTTGGCCATGGTTGATAGAAACAGAGAAAGTAATCTCAGAATTGCCACCACCTGCTCTAAATTATGACACATTGAGAGAGCAGCAAGAAGAAATCCGGGTAAGAACTGCCGTTTATAGGCTTAGTGACCAGAGAGAAAACTGCAAGATTTCTTCATGGTTCTTTCCAAATATAGATAGTGATATGGAAATAAATAAATCTATGTGTATATATATATATATATATATATATATATATATATATATTTATATTTAATAAATTATTTGATATAAACAACAGGTCATTTACTGGCAGCACATTCCCTTTATTATCATGACATTATGATTGTCACTAATCTTAATTATTTTTGCTGGTTATGATTTGTATTAGATGTTATCAGATACTACCAGTTATAGTTTCTGGTTGATCTGCAAGGAAAAGTAGTCAGTCATCATCTAATAAAGAGTTAGGGAGTTGACGTTAGTAGACTACGTAGGATCTAGACTCCATTGTTTGACTTAATTATTTCCGACAGCCTTTTCCCTTTATCTTACTTAGCAGGATGACATTAATGTAGTTACAGATTCCCATCAGTAAAATTGCAGCAGGGTAAAATCTGTGTATCTGGTACACATCTAAGATAATAACACGCTCACTGAAAAGACTAAAAGCAGATCAAAACAGAGCCATAGTCAGCCCTGTCTAAACACTGACCACTGACACCGTATGAACAATGTCGGTACCTTCATTACAAAGGGGAGGGGATTAAGAGATTTTGGAATGACAGCTGGTTGCATTGAACGTCCAAGATATTGCCCCATGTTCTCTCTCTTGATCGTCATTGTAATTTAAATTTTGTCCTACTATTCCAAAATAGAACTATTGAACAATTACAGTTATAGATTTTATTGACATCTTTGCAAGTTTCCTTGTACATTATGCAGTATTCATTATCAGCAAGGCTACAGAAAATTTAAAGGGGTTTTCTCATAGATTTGCAAAGATTATCCAGCAGATAGCCCATGTAAAGAAGGGAGGAATGTGGAAAGGCAACATGTATACCACAGGGAATTGCTGCTTATGAAATTACCTAATACATTATTTAATGTGAATGCAGAAGTAATATGTTTAACTATGTGGGTCAGACCAGATCCATCCATAATCACTTCATATTTCTATGCTAGTTAAGAAATTTTGAATAACAAGGTGCAAATTAAATTTACTAATAGTAACAATTTCTCAACATCTGAAAAAACAATTAGCTCTTATTTAAGTTGGCTTTGTATAGAGTGGAAATACACCGACCTTCACAGCATCTAATGTTTCTCTGTCAGGATGTCATTCCACAGCAGTTATACTGTTTTTGTCCATGTGTCACATAATAGATGATACTGTATAACTTGTGAGGATCACAGGCCTTGCTTTCTCTGCCACGTACAGCCTCCGATCATTGCTTTCAGCAGACTCTTAATTGCATTTCACGTCTGCAGTTTGTGTACAGATAAGGGTTGTAGATATTACGTTCTGCATCATCGTACTCATCCTTTTTTCTTAACTGCCAGCTAGTGTCAACTAGAGGCATTGTTCTGCCTTGGAAATTCTGTATTACACTAAATATTTAGTATACCTCAATTTTCTGAATCATATTTGGATGAAAAACAGCTGCTGGTTCTTTTCTCATTGCAACACTATAAACACTAAATACAGTACCAGGGAAGGACATTCTGCATACCTGCCAAAAATCAAGGTGCATCATTTGTCTGGCACACAATTGGTACTGAACTTGTGCTCCTTATTTTGGCAAGAAAGGCCCAGGCCTCTTCACTTGTTTCTTTTAATAAATACTTCCTATTAAATTCTAGAGCAGGGGTCCTCAAACTTTTCAAACATGGGGCCAGCTCACTGTCCCTCAAACCATTGGAGGGCCGAAATAAATTATATTATAGATTATATTCTCCACAGTAGCGCCCCCACCCAGAAATACATGCTCCACAGCAGTGCCCCCCACAGTATTATATGCTCCACAGTATGCCCCCCCACAGTATTATATGCTCCACAGTATGCCCCCCACAGTATTATATGCTCCTCTGTATGCCACCCCATACACACACAGAATTATATGCTCCTCAGTACGCCCCCTTCCACACAGTACTATCTGATCATCAGTACACCCCCCACACTGTATTATATGCTCCTCATTACGCCCCCCTCCCCCCACAGTATTATATGCTCCTCTGTATGACACCCCCCACACACACACAGAATTATATGCTCCTCGGTACACGTCCCCCTCCACACACAGTATTATATGCTCTTCAGTACACTCCTCCTCCTTCAGACTGCAGGTGTGATGACTAACGTCATTTGTATGTGCTGAAAGCTGAGGACCCCTGTTCTAGAGCATCATTTATTTTCACTTCATTATATCAATCCTTCATTATTCTTCCTAGTGCAGGGGCACAGTATTATGCCACTATAACCCAGAAAACTATTTTATTTTAATATTCTTTTTATTTTTATTCACTGGAGAAATAACAGAGGAATGGCACAATTCAGTACTTTAAGGGTGCATGCACACTGAGTAACGCCGGGCGTGTATGAGAGCCGTACACGCCGGCATTACAGCAGACTGCCGAACACTTCCCATTCACTTCAATGGGAGCGCTCGTAACAGCGGCTTTTACGAGCGCTCCCATTGAAGTGAATGGGAAGTGTTCGGCAGCCCTGCTGTAACGCCAGCGTGTACGGCTCTCATACACGCCCGGCGTTATGTAGTGTGCATGCACCCTAAGAAAAGGTGTTATTGAAATATTTTATATGTAATTGAAGTATCTGCTAAAACAAATAGAACAAGCAATAAGCCTTGTCTGAATTTGGTAATGAAGCATAGAAAGGGCATATACTGGTTATTGATACTCCACCCAAAAATTTTATGTGAAATTTCCTTTTATATCAAATTGTAGTGTAGCTGGCACTTCTGAGCCTTTTCCATCTCTTGGCTCTGTTAAGCTACACCTCAGCCTTGTGTGCCAGTTATTATCTTCATACAAATAATACGATCACGGGTTGTGCTATTATATTATTTTCATTATTATTAGTTTATGGAAATGTTTTTGCTTCATCAGTGTTTTTCTTTTCCCACTCTACATAAGCTAACATTATAAATACACTGATATATCTTGATACCCCGCCTGCCTTAGACGTCTGCCTTTTTAGAGAGCTTTTTGTTTAGATTTCTTTGCCAGCTGGAAACAGTAAGAGTGCATAAACCAGACATGCTGGGGAGTGTGGTACTAAAACATTGTTAACCTGTTTATATTTTGTCATAGCAACTTCGGGAACTGATTGCTGAGCACAAGCCTCATATAGATAAGATGAACAAAACTGGACCACAGCTGCTGGAACTCAGTCCTGAAGAAGGGTTCTTCATCCAGGAGAAATATATAACAGCAGATACTCTTTATAGCGATATAAAGGAGGTTGTAAAAAAACGTGCTATTGCTTTGGACGAAGCTATTTCACAATCATCACAGGTACCACCTAAAGTTTCATTCCTAATTTTTAGTACAAAAAATGGTGCAAAAAGAGTAGTCAAAATGTACTATTCCATTTCTAGCAATCTACATTTAAAAGGCTTATTATTGAAGACATAATGTCACTTTTGCTAATGTGAGCAACATTTCATATTTGTGTTAAAAAAGAAGTCAGTAAATAGAACACATTTACTCGACTGGAATTCACATCACAACCACTGGCTGACCACAAAAATAGTGGAAACAACTCCAAACAGAGTATCACAAAATCTTTGGATATGCTGAGTCAAGAGGAAAGAAAGGAAGGACAGATCTGTATTCCTTAACATATTTGTACCTTGGTTAAGATTACAAATGTGCTATACACATTCTAACAGCATAATTCACAGCAAGCAAACCAGTCTTATTATGTCTCCCACTTGTTGTGGGTATCATCTAGTCTGGGAGTAAAATTTGATACATGAGATTGGATTAAACAAAACAGAAGAACACTTTTGACCAGCACAGGAATCTAAAAGGACTTAATTGCTCAGGCCCAAAGTGTAGTGGAGGTTACCTGTAATAAACTGGATAGCAGGGCGTTCACTGGTGGAAACAGTGCTGATACCCCAGCGAACACCCTACATGTCCTAGTAAGCTGGCACATTCTGGAATGCTGGTAGAACCCCAAGCAGGGCAACAGGTGGTGAAAACAGGATCCTGAGAAATGCACATGTAACTTAAATATGCTCTATATGTTTAGCTACTTGGTTACCATTGTAGATAAAGGAAAGTAGAAGTATTGTAACTGTACCTTTGCAATTTGCTTCCTAGTTCCATGACAAGATTGACCCAACACTTGAAAGCCTAGAGCGAATAGCTGAGCGCCTGAGGCAGCCACCTTCGATCTCTGCAGAATGTGAGAAGATCAGAGAACAGATAAGCGAAAATAAAAATGTTTCTGTTGAGCTAGAAAAGCTTCAGCCTGTCTATGAAACACTTAAGATGCGGGGAGAGGAAATGATTGCTCGCTCAGAAGGTGCTGATAAAGACATCTCAGCCAAAGGTAATCCTTTGCAGAAGACAGGAACCATCCTTAGCATTCCCAAGAATGGGAAATTCATTGTGCATTCTTTAATGTTCTTATCATGAGTAAACTTATGACTGTCTTTGAAATGTTTGTGTCCTGTTATTTGGCTGGATAAAATAGTGCTGTGATCTGCTGCTAGAATTTATGGGTCATTAAGACTAATTACACTTTTATTTTTGACTGTAGTTATTTATTACCTATGACCAAGTCTTATTTTATTAAAAGTGAATCTGATTGCAGACATAGTCCTTTATAAATCGTGTTTTTTCTCTCCAGCTGTTCAAGATAAGCTTGACCAAATGGTCTTTATCTGGGAGGACATCCAGGCTTTGACAGAGGAGAGGGAGGCCCAGTTGTTGGACGTGATGGAGCTGGCAGAGAAATTTTGGTGTGATCACATTGCATTAATAGCCACCATAAAAGACACCCAAGAATTTATCCGTGAACTCGATGAACCTGGAGTTGATCCCTCTGTTGTGAAACAGCAACAGGAAGCAGCAGAGGTGAGGTGATTGAGAAATCCATAGAAAAGAACAAGACTACACTATCGTCACACGCAAAGCTGTGTCGTTGTGTATTTAAAGCATATCATAACATACATATATACCGTACAACAAAATGGTAACAATGTTAGAAAACTCATTGTTGTTTTCTTAAAACTTTGTTGCGTATCATTTCAACTTATATCCATGCAAATTTGTCAGCAGAATCCAGACTGCCATATATACCTATAAAAATGCAGGCTGATATAAAATGTTGGCTGACTGGCAGACTTCAGTCCTTTGGATTTACTCATAGCTTCCTGGGCAAGTGCCCATTTGTTATAAATAGGGAAAGGGGGAATAAACTACTGCCAGACACTGCTCATGTCTTATCTCCTTTTCCTGGTCCTTCTTTTCCCTGACATCTGTCATCAGGGACAGTTGGCACACCACCATACACATTAGCTGGTTACCCAGTCATGCTGGAACTATGGGGTTTGACCAACATTCAGCAGATGTGTATGGACACACTTGGAAGAAATGTATGTAAATGATCTGGATGTTACTATGAAAATATTTATTTTTTAGGCGATTAAAGAAGAGATTGATGGACTGCAAGAAGAGCTAGATGTCGTCACTGCTCTTGGGTCAGAGCTGATATCTGCATGTGGTGAACCGGATAAACCTGTTGTGAATAAAAATATAGATGAAGTAAGCACTGGTTCATACTTTGGAGGTTAAATCATATAAGAGATACAATTGTGATTTTGATAAGGTTATACTGTAGCATTCCCAACATGAAGCAGAAAGTTGGGTCCTTAGCAGTAAAACTGGATTCTTTATGTCAAAGTAACATGTTTGTATGTTTTCTAAGTATTCTAACATTACATTTCATATACAGAATGTTTAGCTATATTTATATTCTGCTATATTTATTGCCAGGTAAACTGTGCTTGGGAAGTGTTGAATAAAACTTGGAAAGAACGAGTGGAAAAACTGGATGAAGCTATGCAAGCAGCCGTACAATATCAGGATGGACTGCAGGTACAGTATAATATGCATATATCAGACTTGTAGAATATGCATATTCAGATTAATATGCATATTTTTTTCATTAATTATTATCATTATTACATTTCCTTTGCATTTCAGATTTTTATTAGGATTTAGTAGGAAAAGGAGAAAGGGACATCTACAGAAGAAATACAATGTTCACTGTAGCTTCACAAACATTAATTAACATCAGGGCTGAATATTTAGTATAGAAGTGTTGCATCATCACCTTGCAAAATGGAAACAAGATATAAAAGTTTATATTTTATTATAATGTGACAGTTATAAATAGTCAAATAAAACCTTTTAAATAATTTGCTTTACATATACAGCTTATTGGTCCCAAGTTACAGTATAGTGAGAGCTGCAGGCAGATTTTTATTGGAAAGTTGACAATGTCAGTAGCCACATCCCTTACAGTTGATACAAGCTTCTGGATAATGTAGTGCAAACTAGTATGAGTGTTCTTGGAGGATCCTTTTTATTTGTCAGATTACTGTACATGTTTTCTTGTATAAAGTCTCCTCAAATTACAAACAAGAGAACACAGTAAGTTCTGTTCTGACACTCAATAACTAGGAGAGGCTTCAGCTCTGTAGCCTGCAGAATTGTAAATGCAGCTCTGGAAGAGTTCTCAATCAAATTCGGTGTAGAGTCAGTTCTACATTTGTTTATGTCATTTTGTGTGTTCTGTTGAATGTGGTGAAACTTCAAAATTATCTATGTATTGTCTCAATGTCTATCATGAAGTTATAGATTTTTTTTTCTGTTTTTCTTAGGCACTCTTTGACTGGGTGGATATTGCCATGGGAAGAATAGAAACAATGCCACCGATAGGAACAGACCTAGAGACTGTGAAGCAACAGATAGCGGAACTTAAGGTACTAAATGTAACTGGTCATGATGTGTTCTTTAGTGATGGCATTGGTTAGTATTCTGTTTATTGCTGGATCCAGTCTTGTGAACTACATGTATTTTTTTGCTGCAGCATTTCAAGACTGAGGCATATCAACAGCAAATAGAGCTGGAAAGACTGAATCACCAGAAAGAGTTGTTGCAGAAGAAGGCGACAGATGAGAATGATAAGCTAGCTGTTGAAGACTCCTTCAAAGAACTGAAATATTTATGGCAAGCTCTGGAGGATAAGATTATCAACAGACAGGTAAAGTAGAATTGGTGTTTGCTGACTAATAATGTGATGAGGAATCCATAGTGGAATCAAGAATTCATCATGTTACTGTCATGATGTATGTTGGTTCAGATTCTCTTACATTGCAGGAAAGTAGCATAAGTAATCCCCAGTATTTACTAGCTTGTTCAGCATTCTGCATACTGGTTTGTGTTTATTCCAAGCAAGATAGGAATATATTGCTGAACAAACTTCACAAAATTGAAAGCAAGTTATGAGTTAAATATGAAATGGCAACTGGGTGTAAGGTAAAGTGATGTTACATAAAGATGTGTATAATATTACGGTTATGTAGAGTAGATCTTATACTTTTTATTACTGGGGCTTCATCAGTAAGAACACGTTGATTGGACTGTATAATGTGAACATATTTGTCTTGAGTCAGCTCAATGGTGCACTACACTTCTTATTTGTGCTGATGAAAAATACATAGCAGCCCATGGTATGTTATATGTTTATCACTGTAGACTACATAGTAGTATTTTAGTTTGCTGAACCCTGTATTAAGTGTTCAGTTATACGACCATTTTATACCAGTTTATGAATATCATCTGCAATGGGGTGTCTAGAATGATAAGTCTGGGTGACTCTATTTTGGAATCAAACTTTGAAAAACATCAATAGACTTTAATAGGCTTTACAGTTTCTTTGTCCTGGAAGTAAGAAATTGCAGTAATAAAAGAAGAAAGTTAAGTTGTGTCTCCACCAAGAAATGTTATCAAACTATGGTTACTCTGACGTATAATTACTTTTTGGTTTCACCTACTTCCAGCTCAGATTTTTCAGTTTTGACATGTTGACTAATTAGGTTGCTAGAAGGTATACACAATAAGCAAGGCCGTGTCTGTTCTTGCTTTGTACAACATAACTGACTGTCCAGAAAACGTTAATCTACACTCCACTGAATCATATGAATATATAAAACTTTAGCTATAAATATATAGAAAGTACATAAGTATATAGATGTCTTTTTATTATTTTTAGTATGTGAATGGTGAATAAACCGTTTTCGTTGATGATTTTGTAGAATTCTATTTAAATACTAATCAAAGTGCTCTTTGTAATATACTGTCTAATTGTGTACTGTATACTCTGTATTGTTGACAGCACAAACTAGAAGGCGCCCTGTTAGCCTTAGGACCATTCCAGCATGCTCTGGATGAGTTATTGACATGGATGACCCATACAGAAGGACTGCTAAATGAACAGAAAACCATTGGTGGAGATCCAAAGACCATTGAGATTGAACTTGCCAAACACCATGTAAGAACCATTGTAAAATCACTTGTGATCTCTTTTTAATGAGTATGATATTAGTGTTTTTGTGTACGTTATCACACTTATTACTGTATCACTTGTTTCTTAACCAATGAAGGTACTCCAAAATGATGTATTGGCACACAAGTCCAGTGTAGAAACAGTACAGAAGGCTGGGAATGACCTGATAGAGTCCAGTGCTGGAGAAGAAGCAAGTAGTCTGCAAAGCAGGTTAGAAGCTCTGAGTCAACGCTGGCAAAATGTCTTGGATAAAACAGAACAAAGGAGGAAACAACTGGACAGTGCGTTATTTCAGGTGAGTGGATATTTGTTCACCATTGCTTTGGGAAGCAATATGCAGATATTCAACTATCAATAGTTTTTCCTTCTATTTGTTATGTTAAAGTGGTATTTCCATAATTAATTTTTATAATCTATCCACAGGATAGGTGATAAATGTCTGATTGCTTGGGGCCCCACCACTTGGGTGCCTATGACCACTAGGATGGGGGTCTTAAAGCTCCTGTTTCACCCCAGTGACAAGGAGTTTGAATATAGCATGCATGTTGAGCTTGTCACCGAACACAATGGGGACTGGTGGTCAGATGTGCTAAATACAGATTCTTTTCATAGACATTGAATTAGGCAACAGAGTGCTTTTTTTTTATTCAAAGTTTTTTTTATTGTTTTATAATTTTTCAATAACAGGGTAATATAACAATTGCATATCAGTAAACAAAACAGGTAGGTGAAATACCATAGTAGGAGTACATAGCAATACGCAATAAAAAAAATTACATGGTATAACACAGCATATTGGACTAAAGATGATACACCATTGCAACGTTCAATCTTGAGTTTTCAATGGCATATGATGGCCATTATACGATAGAGTAATCCATATGGTAGGGGAGGGGGGAAAGTGCATTTTGACCACCCCTCTATTCAAGTTCATTCTCCCCTGTTCTAATGTTTGTGGGGTCCAATGGTGCGGGCACCAGCGATCAGACATTACTCATCTGCCGTTTAGATACGCGATAAATGCTGATTATGAGAATGCCCCTTTAAGATTGGCTATTCTCTGTTTCTTGCTGTAATACTTCACCATTATAAGTCATTTTTTGTAACAGGGGAGTTAATGTACATATGTATATTGTTTCACTATTTCAGTTGCTTGGGCTTTCTCTATTTCTCACTCCATTTTGACTATTTCTGTTTTCTCTCTACCTGTTAAGGATAAGAGATGTTACACAGATTACTTCCTTATACAGTAATAATATACATGTATTTAGAGTAATGAATGACTTCATGGTATGTACTTTGAATTTATTTTTTTCTGAAGTTCTTTATGTTTATAGATCAGTAGATGTCTTTGATTGTGTTTGCCAAATAGTGTCCCCAAACACACACAGAACCATTTATCATACAATTTCGGAAATCAATATCCAGGAATAGTTGAGAAAGTACTTATGCACTGCACAATATTATATTGCTGACATTTGTTTAACACTTATCTATTCTGTGAAATTTAGGCTCAAGGTTTCCACAATGAAATTGAAGAGATGCATCAATGGCTGTCAGACACTGAACGTCATTTACTGGCTTCCAAGCCTCTTGGAGGATTACCAGAGACGGCAAAAGAGCAGCTTGACACTCATCTGGTAAGAATCTGAGCTCTAACAAAGTTTTGTAGTATGCTTTTTATCTAAAGACTTGCCTCTGATATGTTTATACATTTTTGTTATTTAAATAAAGTCATATATAAACTTGACAAGATGATACATAGAGAAATATACTATAATTGGTGCTGTATTTGATGTCAAGAAGCAATGATTTATTTTGTTTATCTTATGAATTACAGTAACACATATTCACTAGAATGACCAATTAGGTTGTGAAAGAGAACATTGTTATTGTTCATACTCATATATGTGTGTGTGTATATAGATTATATATTGTATTGATAAAATAATGCATGTTATGTATTGTTTTAGGAACTGTGTGCTGCCTTTGAAGCCAAAGAACATGTTTACAAAAGCATAATGCATAAAAGCCAGCAGATGATGCAAAGATGCCTTGAAGAACCAGAGGCAAATATGGTTCAAGACATCAATAACTTAAAAGAGAAATGGGACTCAGTTGAGACAAAGCTCAGTGAGAGGAAAGTAAGTGTTGCTGTTGGATCAGAGGATACATTTTTGTTGTGGATGTTAGGTGGGTGACCGTCATACTTACCTTGTTAGAAGACATCAACATTATACTCAAAATGATAAATGGTTGAATTTCAAAAAGAGACAAAGCACTCTTCCAAGGAGACCATTTTTGTTTTTTTTTTCTGGGGAACATAACATGAATGTTACATTTTTGTTCCTGAGATGTTTCCAGAAATTACATGACTTATTAATCTCTTTTTATTAATGATCTTGTACAAGATTTTATTTGGCTGGTGTTAGAGAGAGAGCATGGCTTTCTGTCTGTATTGAATATCATTAAATATTATGCTGTTCTTTAGGAGAAATGATAACAGAGATATAGCTATTTATTAATTTGTGCTTCTCTTTAGGGAAAATTAGAAGAGGCTCTTGGTTTGGCCATAGATTTTCACAATTCTCTTCAAGACTTCATAAACTGGTTAACTCAAGCTGAACAGACTCTTACTATGGCTTCTCCCCCAAGTCTTGTTTTGGACACAGTGTTATTTCAAATTGATGAACATAAGGTATGTATTGATTTACAATATTGCATGTTACTACAGTCATTGGTTGGGGTGAATGTTGAGGATTTTTATTAACTTTTGTTTCATCTAAATGTCCTATTGATGTCTCCCATATTTGCCACTGTATAGCTTGCACTGCAACCTGCCAGGAGAAGTTTGTAGTGTAAGAGTGATATATATACAGTATACTGCAATACAGAATTATCTTTATTTATAATAGAATACAATAAGTATATATATATATATATTATAGAATACAGTAGAAGTATTTATATTAGGTATCACAACACCTGAAAAGACCTGAACTATGACAATATAAAAGTATTTGTCCAGTATGGTGAATGCTCCTCCTTTCTTCTTGTCTGCTAGCAGTGGGCTGAATAAGTTAGCTAGGGAGATGGTGGGAGGGGCTAGTAAAGGGTGGGATCATTTTATTGGGTAGAGGCTAGTAATGGGCAGGATCACTAGGCTAGAGAGATGGAAAGGGTGGGAAGGGCTATTAATGAGACAAGGGATGGTGGGAGGGCTAGAATGGGCGGGATTGTTAGGAGAGTGTTATATTTGAATCTGTTTACCTTTGAAATCTCTCTAGTTATTATATCATTTTTATAATGTGATATTCTTTAACAGTATATATCCTTTATAGAATATATATTTGTCTAATAAATTGTATTTTGTAGTGTGATTGAAATATAACTATATGTATGTCTGTGTGTTATATTCCAGGTGTTTGTTACTGAGGTAAACTCGCATAAAGATCAGATAATGGAACTGGATAAGACGGGCACCCATTTAAAGTATTTCAGCCAAAAACAAGATGTGGTCTTAATTAAAAATTTACTGATCAGCGTGCAAAGTCGGTGGGAAAACGTGGTGCAACGTTCACTGGAACGAGGTCGGGCTTTAGATGATGCTCGCAAGCGGTCCAAACAGGTAAGAAACATTAATATGGTATTAAAAAGGAATTAAGTATCTCTTCCAGTGCTGAGTAACATTCTTATATTTATTTCCACAGTTCCATGATGCTTTTACTAAACTTATGGAATGGCTTGAAGAATCTGAAACATCTCTAGACTCAGAACTTGAGATTGCTAATGATCCAGACAAGATCAAAACACAGCTGATACAGCATAAGGTCAGGGATTTCTTACAACAAATCAATTGTGGATAACGTGTTAAATCTTGTATTTCTCTGGGAAAGTGAGTGTTCATGATGGCTACAGAGGTATCAGAACTGAAAATGCATTTTAATTGTAAATAACAAAATGGCAACTAACAATGGGTATTTAGATTTAAACCAATCACAGAACCTTGTGGTGCAGTCAGCACAGTTTATAGTGATGTATTTTCTATTCAGGACCACTACTCCATTCTTGTAAAAAATGTCCTTTTATCCCTATTGAAATGAGCAGAAAAGGGCTATAGGCGTGTTCACTATTTGCTGCTACTAACTGCTGCTCAGCCCCAGCCCACTAGTTCACGGACATCTCTCTCCCTGACCTCAGCATGCAGTATAAGGGTCCATTCACACGGATCAAAATGGTGAGGAATTTGGTGTGGAATTTCAGCGCCGAAAATAAGCCTCCTATTGACTTCAGTGGGTTCCTTTTTTCCTAACATAAAAAGGAACCATTGAAGTCAATGGGTGGCACTTTTTTCAGTGCTGAAATTCTACACCAAATTCTTCACCATTTTCCTCCGTGTGAATGAACCCTTAACTGCACAGTGTATGTCTGATGATGTCACACTGAACCCAGAAGTAAAGGAATCTGGCTTTAGCTGCCCCAAGCTTTAGAGAGTGTTGCTTTCCATCGATGGCCTTCACAACCTGCTGCTTCTAACTGCTGCTCAGCTCCATCCTCATTAGTTGGCTGACATCTCTCTGAGGCCAAGGAGAGAGATGTCAGTCAAGAAGTGGGGATTGATCTTAGCAGCGGCAGATAGTGAAGCCCATTGGTGGAAAGCAATACCCCTAAAGCCCTTTTCTGCTCATTTGCATAGGGATAAAAGGACAATTTTTACAAGAATGGAGAAGTGGTCCTGAATAAAAAAAAATACATAACTGTAAACTGTGATCACAGCCCTACAAGGTACTATAATTAGTTTATATCTCAGTTTTGTCCTGACAGACTCCCTTTAAGTTTTTAAATGCTTGTTGAATACTAAATAATTAACCCATAACCATCAGAAATATACCTGCAGATGTGTATGTGTGGTTGGCATTTTCATAGACCTTAGTGCAATGGCCTAGGTCTGAAAAATTATAATCTGTATGAAATAATGAATACATAATTAATACAAAGGGATAAATAACTGCATGATATGGGATATAGTTGTATACCAGCACATGCAACAGATCACATTACGCTTTTTCTGTGGTTTATCCATAAATTATAAAACTATTACAGCTGACCAGTCATCTTATTTTCATTAAAAAAAAGAATAAAATGTAGTGTAGTGTACTGTATATTTATGTAATATTTATATGGCGTCTGTGTGTTATTTCTAGGGTTTCTATCAGACTTTCCCCTTTACTAAGGAGTCGATATGGAATGTAATAATTGTACAGCTGCCTTATGGGTAGCAGAGGTTTATTGTGGTATGCTGCAGGATATAGTAATACTGTAACATACACTCACCGGCCACTTTATTAGGTACACCATGCTAGTAACGGGTTGGACCCCCTTTTGCCTTCAGAATTGCCTCAATTCTTCGTGGCATAGATTCAACAAGGTGCTGGAAGCATTCCTCAGAGATTTTGGTCCATATTGACATGATGGCATCACACAGTTGCCGCAGATTTGTCGGCTGCACATCCATGATGCGAATCTCCCGTTCCACCACATCCCAAAGATGCTCTATTGGATTGAGATCTGGTGACTGTGGAGACCATTGGAGTACAATGAACTCATTGTCATGTTTAAGAAACCAGTCTGAGATGATTCCAGCTTTATGACATGGCGCATTATCCTGCTGAAAGTAGCCATCAGATGTTGGGTACATTGTGGTCATAAAGGGATGGACATGGTCAGGAACAATACTCAGGTAGGCTTTGGCGTTGCAACGATGCTCAATTGGTACCAAGGGGCCCAAAGAGTGCCAAGAAAATATTCCCAACACCATGACACCACCACCACCAGCCTGAACCGTTGATACAAGGCAGGATGGATCCATGCTTTCATGTTGTTGACGCCAAATTCTGACCCTACCATCCGAATGTCGCAGCAGAAATCGAGACTCATCAGACCAGGCAACGTTTTTCCAATCTTCAATTGTCCAATTTCGATGAGCTTGTGCAAATTGTAGCCTCAGTTTCCTGTTCTTAGCTGAAAGGAGTGGCACCCGGTGTGGTCTTCTGCTGCTGTAGCCCATCTGCCTCAAAGTTCGACGTACTGTGCGTTCAGAGATGCTCTTCTGGCTACCTTGGTTGTAACGGGTGGCTATTTGAGTCACTGTTGCCTTTCTATCAGCTCGAACCAGTCTGGCCATTCTCCTCTGACCTCTGGCATCAACAACGCATTTCCGCCCACAGAACTGCCGCTCACTGGATGTTTTTTCTTTTTCGGACCATTCTCTGTAAACCCTAGAGATGGTTGTGCGTGAAAATCCCAGTAGATCAGCAGTTTCTGAAATACTCAGACCAGCCCTTCTGGCACCAACAACCATGCCACGTTCAAAGGCACTCAAATCACCTTTCTTCCCCATACTGATGCTCGGTTTGAACTGCAGGAGATTGTCTTGACCATGTCTACATGCCTAAATGCACTGAGTTGCCGCCATGTGATTGGCTGATTAGAAATTAAGTGTTAACGAGCAGTTGGACAGGTGTACCTAATAAAGTGGCCGGTGAGTGTAGTAATTGACACTATATGTTCCCTCTGTATTTTGGTCATTGCATTTTTCAGTGAATTATGTTTCTGTTAGCAGCTTGAGTACTTGACAAGGCACAATGTTGTGATAATTCCTATATTCAACTTTTGGAGTTGTCTTTACCGTTTATAATGAAGAACAAATCCTATCATATGCTATGTTTACGTAGGTTATTACAACTGTCATGTCACACAGCTTGTGAGAATTTTTTGGGAATTACTAAACCATAAGTGCCAGATTACAGATCAGATTTTTTCCCTTTAGCTTGCGGTCATCATATTGGCTGATGGATGATTCCAGAAAGTCCAGATTTTTTTTGGCTTTATTTGAAGAAATTGCATTTTACATTTTGACAAGGCTCTGTTACCTCTGATGGCCAGCCAATGCATTAAGTAATATGTATATTATATCACACCACTAAAAGAAGTATAAGATTTCTCTGGCACAGCTGAGAACAAGCTAATAATGTAATCTGTACTACATCTCTGTGTGCAAGACTAACACATGGGTTTGGAAGGTAGACCTTATGAGCAAAAGTTTCCATCGGAACATTGCTAATATGATGTATTGCAGTTTCTTTCTGTATTCTTCGTCTTGATTTACATCTTTATTCTTCCAGTCCTTTTGCTGCCAAAAGTTTCTATCTCAGATTTCATGTCACAAAGCCGTTTGTCAAATGTTTTTGTTGTTATTCTGTCTCTTGTACCTTTGGTGGAATAGCAGGAATAGCTTCTTATTGTAATCCCCAGGAATTCCAGAAAACCCTCGGTGCCAAGCACTCAGTCTATGATACCACCACAAGAAGTGGACGCTCATTGAAAGAAAAGGCTACACTTAGTGATGATATCCAGAAGCTTGACAACATGCTTAGTGAGATAAGAGACAAATGGGATACTGTCTGTGGAAAATCAGTGGAAAGGTGAGGGATGATTTTATGTTACTTGTTCCTCCTGAAAATGATGGTGTATGCTGTATTAAAAAATGACTAATTTTCCAACTTCTGTTGACTCAAATTTCTCAAATACATTAGATGTTTGAGTGTAAACCGGTGAATTTTCAACATATCTTCTTTTAACTTTTTTGTGTAGGCAAAACAAGCTAGAAGAGGCACTACTGTTTTCTGGCCAGTTCACAGATGCTTTGCAGGCCCTTATTGACTGGTTATATAGAGTGGAACCACAGCTAGCTGAAGACCAACCTGTACATGGGGACATTGACATTGTGATGAACCTCATTGACAACCACAAAGTAATCATAAATATACCTGTCACTTATTTTCTAGATCAATAGTTACATAAAAAGTGAATGTCATAAAAAACAAAAGAAATAATATTCACCTCACTGCTGCCCAGGCCACACAGCTTTCCCCTTTGGTCTCTATTCTTGGTGCCTCTTGACACTTGGGAAAGGGCATTAACTGGTTGAGGTGAGTTAGAGACTAATGGGTTGTCTGGTAAGCATTGGAAGGGGAGTGGCCAGACAATAGCGAGGTGAATTTCAGTTCTTTTGTCTTTTTTTATGCCCTTTAAAACTATTTACAAGCCAGCAACCACTTTATTATATATTCGGTGTAAATCAGGTTTGGCATGCTGTCTCTTTAGGTTTTCCAGAAAGAGTTGGGCAAGCGAAGCAGCAGTATCCAGGCATTGAGACGTTCGGCTAGAGAGTTAATTGAAGGAAGTCGTGATGACTCTTCTTGGGTGAAAGCCCAGATGCAGGAATTAAGCACCCGCTGGGAAACCGTGTGCACTTTATCTGTATCCAAACAGACCCGACTAGAAGATGCACTGCGCCAGGTGGGTTCAGAGAGGAATTACGCATCAGTCATGACAACATTCTTTTCCTGTATTACATTTATGAGAACATGATACCAGTAAGTCTTGTCTCTGCTCTTAAAACTGACAAGTGAATTGTTATATTATTACAGTTTGTAGCTTAAGTGCACCAGTCATATTTACAAGGTGGCTAATAGAAAATGTAGTTATTCATCAGTCATAGGTTTAGTAACAATGCCATAGTTTGGCATATAGTCACATCACAGCAACTGTATACTATATTATGCTGCGTACATAATTAACTTGATCAACCATGACCTGTATGTAAGATCTTACCAAAGGATATCTTATTGCAGGCGGAGGAGTTTCACTCTGCAGTACATACATTGCTGGAATGGCTGGCAGAAGCAGAGCAGGCCTTGAGATTCCATGGTGTTCTCCCTGATGATGAAGAGTCTTTGAAGTCACTCATAGACCAGCACAAGGTGAGAAGAATGCACCTTCTGGTTTAAAAGGGTTGTTCAGCCAACAACAAAAAAATTTCCAGCCTAGCTCAGAATCTTGCATAAGAAAAAACAAAGAAACAGTCACCTCCATTTTGTGTTGCCCCTGTCCACCTGTAAACCTTGCTACAGCCAGTGATGGTAGTACCATGTCTCATATCCCTTAGCTGGGACATCATCATAGCAGCAGGACATTAAGACTGCAGCAGTCTAGAAAGCATCAGAAAGAGAATAGGAAGATTGTTAAAGGGAATATGAGAGGTTTTTTTATATGCCATTCTGAGCCAGTTTACCAGTACTTTTTCTTGGCTGGATTAGTTCTTCAAGCCCTAGTAAAGCTTACTAGCAGGAAAGGTTAACATTCCACCCTGGTTCTGCATATGAGAACATAAACTCATGAGCAATAAAAAGATCACCAACCTCAAGACATCTTTATTAGGGAAAGGCATGTATAATGACAACATGCTGATGTTTATTTTGGAACAGCAGCAGGGAATGGAAAGAAAATAGAAGTGTTACTACTGAGAGCCATATTTTCAGGCTCCATCTCTTCATTATGCGATAAAGTTTCTCCACTGCTGTTGCTTTCTACCAAGTGCACAACATTTTTTGCACAGCCTGGAACAGTTCCTTGCTGGGATTTTTGTTTGTTCCTCTTCCACATGATATGTATGTAGTATTTATGTGGTTGTCATGGAGAGTATTTTGTCATTGATAAGATAATCTGTATGAATTATTCAGTCTGTGTTAGGATTAATTTGCTGTTGGTTTGCTGTGAAAAATGCGTGTAGACATGTCATGCTCTCTAAACCCTGATTCCTCAGAAAACCAGAATTAACCACTACAAAGCATCATATCATGATATTAATGACACTGAATGCAGAGTTGGACTGGAGCACAAGGCTCATCATCTATCCCCATTGAAGGAGGTGCTACTGATCCAGATGATCTGGTTCTGCTTTAAATTTAGTGCATGATTTTATGTAAAGGCAACTTCATTGGAAACATCTACATTCTCAATTTGTTAGTTGGGTTATTTTGTTCAGACACCAGTTTCGAATGTTTGGACCTCTTATGATAATGACACATTTTTTTTTAAACATGCATGATCTTATTATGTGTACACCTTAAGGGGAACATCAGTAGAATAAACAGTATTGCACACGGCACCATTCATTTATCCCGGAGGGAAGTGATATCACAGTCCTTGATCACATGACATTCAGATGAACAGGACTAACTTGCAGCATGGCCATGTAACCAACACTTTTTTTTTTGCCTGAAATCTGGCAATCAGAATAAATCCCTGAAACAACGTGCCAACACCAAAAAACCTAGTAATAACTATAACCTGCAATATTGCCACTCAAACAAGGCACAAAGGCATGTCCTAAACTCTTTTAGAGAATTACCCATTGCAATTTTCTCTGGCAGAGAGTACCATAGTCTCACTGCTTTCGCAGTAAAGAACCACATTCTATGTCTATGTAGTTCAAGCTTATTCAACTTTGCCATTCTGAAGTTCAGTATTTTTGCGTCGCCCTATTGAAAAACAAATGGAAATTTATTATATCACGGTCACATTTCTTGGTGCACCTGCACCTTTCCTATTCTATCAGTTTATTTGCAATATTAAATCCAGAATGGCCTTCTCTATGGTTGGCTCCTGCACCAATTATTTTTAAAAACCTGTTTCCTGAGAGTCAGAGGTTTCAGTTTCCTATTTATACATAGTTAGTTGTAGACTCCAAAAACAACTAGCTCATTGTGCTTTGTTGCCCCATCTATTTTTATTAGTAGTAGACTTTCTTGGCTGCAGCTTAGCCCTATCAGGATTTTATTATTGTATGTCCTGCCATGTCTATTTCTTATGTTATATTTTTTATTATAAACCATTCTAACCCCTCCCTTCGTTCCACCCTGTTTCATTATTTTGCCCCAGTCACCATCTCCCCCTCATAAGTCTCTAGTTTAATTACTCCTCTAATCTTCTAGTAAGCTTCTCCCCATAGAGATCCTGTAGTCCAGAGTGGAAACAGCCCAGTTCTCCAAGATCCCCTCCTTCCTACACCATTTCTTGAGACTCTAGTTTATCTTCCTAATCCCCATCTGTCTCTCTAGTGTGACCCGTGTACAAGCATATTTCAGAAAATACTACTTTTGAGGTCCTTGCCTTCAGCTTATAGCCTAAATCCTTGAAATCTTTTAATTACCTTTCACTTCTCGCTAACTTGTACACTAAGACCCTCCCTATAATCTATCAACCTGATCCACGATTTGTTGAATTCGAGCACAAGGAAGACAACACCTTGATCATCATACAGTTTGTGACAGATTGCCCTGGCTGTTCCTCTAACAATGTAATCCCTAACTATCAGCACCTGCCTGGCCTGCAATTCTGTAATTCTGTCTTGCACTGCTGGAAAAGACATTCCCTTGGCTATCAAAAGGAAGTGTCTCACTGCATCAGTTTTACCCCTGTAGTAACATCCTCTACTGCCAACTTGGCAAACTGTTGGGGCTTGCTGGTTAAGAGCTATGCTCCCTGACATTTTTCCTTCTACCTTGCTACATTCTTTCAGACAGCTAGCTGCTTAATTTTCCTGCATCTCCAGACCACTATTTCCCCCTTCACTTACCTCATCTACAATTTTCAATTTGCTTTCATTTTGCACAGCAGTATGCCACAATATATCACTGCTAAGGACCTATTTTATATAACTTTTCATATGAGAACAATAACAGCAGAAACTATACGCAAGACCACACAAAACATGCTCCATATAAAGTAATGGAGGAAAAGCCAAAATGTCCCTGAGGGAACCAAAACGTAACTTCAGGTGGTATGATACCAATACCATCTGAACTGCCCGCAGGACATGAAATTGACAATACAAAAAACATTGTGTACTGGAACTAAGGATGTCACACTGAAACAAATCACCTTAATAATAATGTCCCAACACGATTCCCCAGCAATTCTTGGTTTATCAAGGGACAGATTATAGACAAGTGTGCCAAAAATACAACAAAGCCACCAAAGAGTTACCAATATATACAGTATATAAGCTAATATGCTGTAGATATAAACTCAGAATACTTGTTAATAGTGGCAACACTGCTAGTATGATTCACAACTATATAAGAAATAATACATACAGTCATAGCTGTAAGTGTTGGCACCCCTGAAATTTTTCCGGAAAATGAAGCAAATCACAGAAAATTATTGCAATTACACATTTTATTATACACATGTTTATTTCCTTTACGCACACAAACACTTACAGCCATGACTGTATAGTGTAATAAATAGGAAATAATGAATAAATATACATCACTCAATACATAAATAAATAACTGATATAAAATTTATCCAGCCACATAAGGAGATGCTATGCAAGTAAGAAAAATAGATAATCCATCCTGTGACTGTGTGTATATTAATGGAATCCTGGCAGTCTTTGATAGATTACTTATGTCAAAAATGTACATTTATATACATAAGTTGAATGCAATATTGTCAACAAGTTCATTCTAGCTATGTTTGTTTTAAGGAATTTATGAGAAAAGTGGAGGAGAAAAGATCGGAGCTGAATAAGGGGGCGAGTATGGGAGAAGCTATACTTTCAATTTGTCACCCAGATTCTATTACTACAATAAAGCACTGGATAACCATCATCAAAGCCAGATTTGAGGAGGTATGTGAGCATATAGATTTTTTACATGATGCCTTATTGTAGTGGAATAGAGGAAAAAGGAGGGAATGTACAGATTTATTGACAATGTGAAATACAGTTTACAAATGAAAAGCTTCTCTAATCATATATTCTTTTTTTAGTACTAATTTATTTATGAAGATTTAGCAATATATTAATGTCGACAGTGACTAGAACATTTGGAAAAATTTCATGTGTTTTAACTGTGTTTAGGTTTTAACATGGGCAAAACAGCATCAACAGAGACTAGCTTTTGCTTTAGAAGACTTAATAGCCAAGAAAGAACTTCTGGAGTCTTTACTCCAATGGTTGCAATGGGCAGAGACAACACTCAATGAAAAAGACAAGGAGGACATCCCGGAGGAGATAGATGAGGTCAAAGCTCTGATTGCTGAACATCAAGTAAGAAAAATTCTTCCATTTCGGTTATTATATGTTCTACATTGAGGATTTAGTGCTACATTTTATTTAACTTGTGTCATTTTCAGGCTTTTATGGAAGAAATGACTAGGAAGCAGCCAGATGTAGATAAGGTTACAAAGACTTACAAGAGGAAAGCTGCAGAGTCTACGTCAGGTCAATCTCAAATCCCAGTCTTAGACAGAGGAAGAACAGGGCGTAAGTATTAAAGGGACACACAAATAATGGATATAGTCAGCTATGCAGTTAAAGCTCCACTGCACGCAACTCTATAAAAGAGATTGTAATCAGTATCCTGCATGACATTATATAGTAAGTGAATGCTTTTATGCTTAAGGTAACTGGATTTTCAGTATGGAGTGCTCTCTGCAGTAGAGTAGATTGCACATTGATCTGTAATATTGTCCCATATCCCTTTAATGAATTGCTGTTGCAGAGTTTATGCATGTACAATGTGCAAGAGCCCTTGACCTTCCTGTCTGGATTTAGCTCTTTGCTGTTTAGCAATTACATAGTTTAGTTTGATTTTTGTGTTTTCTGTATTTTAACAGGAAAACGTTCACCAACTCCCAACTTGTATCCAACTGGTGCACAATCATCTATAGAAACTAAAAACCCAAGAGTCAACTTATTGGTCAGTAAATGGCAACAAGTGTGGCTTTTGGCATTAGAAAGAAGAAGGAACTTGAATGATGCTTTGGACAGGTTGGAGGAGGTACTGTATATTTTAGTGATATTTAATTATTCTTACAGTATCTTACGTGAATATTGATACATATACAAAAACAAAATAGCAGTATTTGATATTATACTGTACTTGAAAAAAACATAATTACAACCAAGGATCTTGAAAATGGAAATACCATCCCCCTTCGCCCAAATTTATACTGCCCAATGCTTCCTAGTGGCCCGCAGGTAAGTAGTAATAGTCCCCAGTATCCTCTAGGCAAGTAGTAATGTTCTCCAGTAGCCCTCAGACAAGTAATACTGTTCCTTATGACCCTCAGATAAGTAATAATGTCCTCAATGTCCCCTAAACAAGTAATAATGTTCTGAAGTGGCCCCAAGCAAGTAATAATGTTTCCCAGTGGCCCCCAGAATTTAATAATGCTCCCCAGTGGCCCGCAGACACCTCATAATGCTCCCCAGTGGCCCTCAGGCAAGTGATAATGTCGCCACTAGCCCCCTGACAACTAATAATATCCCACAGTGGCGACCTGACAACAAATAATGTCTTCAGGTGGTCCCCAGACAACTAATAATGTCCCCCAGTGGTCCCCTGACAAGTAATAATTTCACCCATTGGCCACCTGACAACTAATAATGTCGCCCCAGTCAAGTTATATTGTCCCCCAGTGGCCCCCTGATAAGTGACGTAGCTGGTCTTTAGCAAGTATGACTAGCTAATGCCTGAGTAATAGAGCAGGTGCAGGAAGTGAAAGCCTTCCACCTGCATCATTCTATTCAACTACACCAGCATCCTAAAGATGGCCATGAAGTTAAATGGAGGCATGTGGCCATATCCCCACCGGATTGTCATGGCTTCCCTGGGAATCACTGTTTTAGATGAAAAGGGGTCCTATGGTGTCTTCTGAACAAGGGCCCTTACTTTGAAATCTCAAAATGCCTGTTATAATTAAAACATACGTACATTATGTATATTAATGGGAACCCCTTTCATTTTAGTTACGGGAATTTGCCAACTTTGATTTTGATGTCTGGAGAAAGAAATATATGCGATGGATGAACCACAAAAAATCCCGTGTGATGGACTTTTTTAGAAGAATTGATAAAGATCAGGACGGAAAAATAACACGCCAAGAATTCATAGAAGGAATTCTGTCTTCAAGTAAGTGTCACAATGATCGTGCAGTATTATGTTACTGTAGGTAGTACTAGATTGGTGCTCTCTTTATAGACCTTGCTGTAACTGACCCAGTGCTAGAAAATTGCAAAAGGTGTAAAGAGTAACAGATATGAAACAAAAGAGATATGTTCAAATAGTGCCCTGTGGGACTGGAATCCACACTGCTTTATCATGGGATAACAATTCTGGATTGTTACCTATCCTAAATAGTCCAAAAGTACTTACATATGGCAATACCAAAAAAACTATCACCTATAACATGGTCCATAGAATGCTCTGATCCACCTCGCCATCTGCTCAACATCCTAAAAGGGTTTCCCAATGCATAAAAAAAATCAAATCAAATGGGCTACATAGGAGGACATAACATAATAAAAGGTTTGCTCACCTCTCCTGCATCCCCAAATTTGGTCTAGACAAATGCCCAAGACCGTGCCGTGCTCGGTTTCCGACATGCAAAGGAAATGCTTGGGTCACGGCTTTGGACTGTGATTGGCTGAAGTGAGAATCTCCACGTATTTAGTTTGTACAGAGAAACACCAATAAATGGATCACAGTGAGGACCCGGGTACATTACAGTAAACCTTTTGTTATAATGCATAGTAGCCCATTTGATTTGTTTTTCATGCTGGAAACCCCTTTAATGACTCTTTAAGACTAATTGTTAAAGTGTTGTATTAAATTTGTTCAGAGTTCTGTTGAATTGATAGCACAGTTCTTCAGCGGTTTAGTTACTTCCTGGGTGAGAAACCAAAAAGAGTATCATCATTGTCATCAGTCCCCTTAAAATATGGAGTACCACAGGGTTTGGTTCTATTACTGATACTGTTTGCAGTTTACAATTAGGCAAATAAATCCCGGACCATGGACTGGTATATCAACTCTATAGGCAATTAATACCCAGTAAGACAAATTCTTAAAGTTCACAGTAACCCATCTCCAATCATAAATTCATTTTATATTCAGTACATCTAACCATGGAAAATACAACCCTTCAAAGCTCAGACCATGGGTATAATGTGGGTGTAGTTATTGATGGGGAATGTCTCTCCGGAACCAGATAAAGCTCCATTATCAAATCTTCATACTTCCACCTGAGGAACATTGCAGAAATTAAACACATACTTCCAGCAGAAGATTTCTCCACGCTGGTAAACATCTGGACTACTTTAATACCCTGTAGTCCTGGCCGACGAAAAAATTCATTGCCTTGAGAAAGTCCAAAATGCAAAGTGCAGTAAGTTTATTAACCTAACCACCCGGACATGTTCCTATAATTCCTCACTGCACCCACTGCCTTTAAAATGGAGAATAACCTTTAAAGTTTGCTTGATGACTTAGATGAAAACCTGTTTAAGCCCCAACTACATAAAATAAACTTTAAAAGCCCAATAATCCGTGCCTCCTTTTCATATCACAAATAAGCTGTCCATCCCCAGGATTCACCTTAAATGATTTGGCGCTAGAAGCATCAGCCATGCAGCCCCTTACTCTCTGGCACACATTACCCACACCGATCATGGGGATCTCAATCTTGGACTATTTTAAATCAACACTCATCTCTTCAGTGTGGCATCTAAGAGCAAATAAGACACTCACTATACATACCATATTGCAAAATACTCTTTCGTTAACCAGTGGACTGTGCTTTGAATCCACTGCAATAAAAATGCATTATAAATGTTGTTGTTATTCAGTGCATGCCTCTTGCTCTTGGTCATTACCTTTATTTGTTCACTATTACACTGGTGAAGATGGGCAGATAAGGTCACTCTCACAAAATTGAAAACATTAGCTTAAAACTCATGATCAGACCTGTATGATGGACGAGCAGACGTTTGTCACTTATCCTCATAACTGATGAGTTCCACCATTTTCCATGGATGTGACTGTAAAGTGTTTGTCTTCAGTGCACACTGCTTTCCTCTTACTTCACATTATTCAGGTTGATCATTTCATTAGTTTTTCGTACTATAAATCACTGTCATTTATGAAAATCTATTTACGGACAAAGGAAAAGACATGGTAACCATATTAAATTCTCCAGTGTGCAGGACTTTGATGTCATTGCCTCCTCTAATTTAATATTTTGATTTTCCCTGTTTATTGGATTGCAGAATTCGGCTTTAGTGTAGGTATTCTAGAATACAGTTGTTTTTTGCCATAAAGAAACAGCAGTCGTCACTTTAGATAAGATTTTTTTTCCTGCATTCAGTATCATAAACTGTACATAGACACAAAAATGCCTTTGTTGTAAGTTCTTTTTTTATGGACGTACCCTTACTTACCCATTGGGTTAAGCTGCCCTTCTTTTAAACATCATGTTGTTGTGCTAACTATCCTATTTGTGTCTATGTGTGATCACCCATTGGGTGTACAGTAATATTTTAAGTCTTCTATTAGCATGAATTGGTGTTATGAAACATTGGAGTCCTTACCCAAACTGGAAATCAGTTACAGGGGTTATGCCATTATGGACACTTATTCCCTATTCACAGAACAGGAGGTCAGAGTCCAGTCGCTAAGAGCCTATTTGCCAGTCACCCTAGTGTCCAGGAGTCCCCAAAAGCTTATATTTAAATGAAGAGCCAGTGCACTAGTCTTACTGGTGCTCCATTCACTTCTTTCTGGCTGCTGGGATTGTACTCTCTGGCAATTCCAGCTACTCTACAGAAGTGAATGGAGAGCTCATCACACAAGCGTTCTGGAGCTCCAGCTACAAAGAAGCCATTGGACACTCATCCCCTGCCCTCTGGCTATGGTATAAGTGTCCATTTTAGTGCAATCTTCAAGTGTGGCTACTTCTATATTATTTTTAATAAACCTAAAACCTATAACCCATCTGTTTCTAGAGTTTCCTACCAGTCGTCTGGAAATGAGTGCTGTGGCTGACATCTTTGACCGAGATGGTGATGGCTACATTGACTATTATGAGTTTGTGGCAGCCCTTCACCCCAACAAAGATGCATACAAACCTATTACTGATGCAGACAAAATTGAAGATGAGGTACCTAATCCAAATTATATATCTTGGTTAAATATTGTAGTTAATTATTAGACAAAAAATGTCATTCACAGTGTATGAAATGTATTGTAATTCTATTTTGCCAGGTTACACGACAAGTGGCAAAATGCAAGTGTGCCAAACGTTTCCAAGTAGAACAAATAGGGGATAACAAATACAGGGTAAGTAAACATTACATTTCAGTTCACTTATGTATTGTTGGAAAGCAAAGAACATGAACTACCATAGAAATCTGGCCATAAGAAACATTTCCATATTACAGTGAAGAGAGTATAACTTTAGCTACTGGTAGTGTGAATCTTTCCACCATTTTCTGGTTAGTTAGTTTCTGGACTTCAGTGGAGAGTCGTGTGGTCACCTCTTCATTGAACTCTATGAAGACTATATTAGTGATCATGGGTTACCTAACCCCTGCTCTTCTTTCATTAGTACAGGGCCAAGAGGTTGGACCTGTACCCATCAGGCATCTATAGCGTATATTCATAGGATATGGATTAAATGCTTGCAATGAGAATGCTCCTTGGAAAAATTATTTTATATGTACAGATACCAAACTTGATAGAATCGGAAGTGCTATTATCAGTTTTCTGGGTCTCATTAGACCCCAGAGCATAATAAGTGAAGACCTAGGGAAGGTGAGAGAAAGCACTTATATTCACCTTGCCTCATTTCTGCTGAGCATCTTTACAGAATTTGACGGTCCCCATTGTCATGATATGATGATCCCCATGTGTCCAGAGGTTTCTCAGCATCCTCTTTATGGCTCCGTCTGATGTCATGCACCCTGGGGACCACTGGACATCCAGGAAAAATGAACCAAGGTGATCATAAGTCTTTGTTATTGTCCCTCACCTTCCCTATTTTAGGGTCTAAGGAAACCCCAGAATATGAAAGCATTTTGTGGGTGAAATGCCCCAAAAGTTTCTGCAGCCTTTCAAGGGTTTTGTCAGCATGTCATTTTATAGAATTAGTTTAATGAGAAGTTAAAGTCCCTAAATTTGAGCTAAGTTAAGAGTGGACGTGCCCATGCACTGTTGTAGAACTTATTTATTTAAGATATCCAATAGTAAAGAAAAGAGGTTCATCAACACTAACTTTATTTTCTCTCAATTTTCTCTTTGCAATTAGTTCTTCCTGGGAAATCAGGTATAAACCAGTAGAATGTTATTAATGTACCCATGGTCATTTAAGCTTGTGATCACTGTTACCTGGTCATAACCTACACATCCATTGTGTTCTGCTTTATAAAATTCATCACAGCTTTGGTGAAGGTTCTTTACTATTCTTTGACACGACTGATATCAAACATTTTGTATCACTATTATTTACTTCTGAATAGTCCATATATAGTCCTGAGATAGTACCACTAGTAAATCTGCACTGGGTGTACATTAGTGTTTTACAGATTCTCTTTATGTAGTAAGACAGCGACTTCATTTTTATCTATATCTAAAGCTCCAACATACCTTTATATGTAAAGCTCCTACCTTCTTCATGCCAATGACATTTCAAGCATGTCATCATGAGCAGACTGAATATACAGTATATACTATGTATATGTGTAAATATATATGTACAAACACAGAGTTAACCTGAACTTCAGCAATTGGTTAAACCGCATCAGCCTGCTATCTTATTGCAATAGTTAAAGAATGAAACAATAAAAAAGTAATTGGAAAATTATTTTCCAGTGGCTTTTCATTGGTTTTTGTTCTATGATAAGGTATCACACTGCATCAGTTTAACCAATTGCAGAACTTCAAATTAACTCTTCTACATATATATATATATATATATATATATATATATATATATTTATTTACTTCCTTCCTTGGCACAATACACTATGTAATACACTATACCATTGCAGATTTGCTTCAAACATGAAAAAAAAAATCCTGTGTTACAGTTAGTGTCTAGTATCATAGTCCCCTGAGACAGTGGCTAGCAAGTGAAGCCCTATAATCATTATTGCTGATGCATGCAGCCATGTTATCCAGTAACCACAATAACCACATCCCCGACTGTGTGTGCGCCAAATATTTATAAACTTGTTTTTCCTTTTATAAATGTCTCATGCACATTAATGCCCCCTCCCCTTTTGTATGTGTGTGTCCTGTCAAAGACCAAAGCTCATTTATTTCTTTAAGATACAAAATATCAGTTTATTACATTTCTAACCAGTACCAGCAACACAGGTTTATAAGCTCTTAAGCCACTTCAGGAGTTGTCAGAAAACCAAAAAACAATCATTTTGCAGCACATTCAGTGCAAACTTTGTGTCATATTCCCATATTGCATAGCAAAAATTGAAATCCTGAGCAAATTAAAAAAAAAAAAAAAACCCATGACAGAAACAAGTATTTCAGATTTAGAAATCTGAATTGTTCAGACACTTGTTCATGTTATTTTGATAAAAACCCACGCACATACATACAGTACATTATAATGTAAAGTATATTTTGCTGCTTCTAAATATAAGTTTCAGTTCTACCGTATACTGGTGTCAATAAACAAGGTGCTAGATCACGGGGATCATGTTGCCCAGTTAATGTGGCTAGGTTAGAGTCACATTTGTGCTGCAGTGGTATATACATAGGTTTATGTATATGAACATACTTTTAGCCAGGAATGGCAAATTTAATTGCATTCCGAAGTTTATAGATATCCCTTACTCATTTATACAATGCAACCTTACTGCACAATGCTGCCTACTGTGCCATTGCCATTGACACAGCTAGAAAGGAATATACATGGGAACTCCTGTGTGACTAGGGCTCTAGTAACAATCACTGTAAAAAGTTACTTGGTAAGTAATATTGGATAAAATGTTTGTCACTTACTACATTGCTTACTTCCCTTCCGTCATTGCTGTCACCTGCCTATTGCTTTAATTGGTTTGCTGTAATTGGTGTTGCATGGGTGTTCTCAGATCTGCACAAATTCAGTAAAATCTACATGTCCCTGCATGATTACATATATTGTATTAATTGCAGTTTAGTTCATTTACAAGCTCTTGTTACATCTTTCTTAAGTTTGGTGACTCTCAGCAACTTCGCCTTGTCCGTATTTTGAGAAGCACGGTGATGGTTCGAGTCGGTGGTGGCTGGATGGCACTGGATGAATTCCTAGTAAAAAATGATCCATGTAGAGGTAAGTAAACTGGTGTCCAGGAATCACAATTACCACAGCCAGAAACTGATGCTGACCAGTAAGCTGCACATTCTTCTTAGTAGAATTAGTATTCTGTGTATGTCAAGCTCTGTTACAATTCCTAATATAAAACAGTGCTGATTTACTAAGAGTCATGGAAAAGCATGTACAGTATTGCAAACAGGTTTCCATTAGTCTTAAAGGGTTTTTGCCCCCTGTTATCCCCTTTAGCATTTTGAAGGGCTATTTAAAGAAGCTTCCAATAAAGGTAGACAAGGTGTATACAATGCCTTGCCAGCTCTAAGAAATAAAAGCTGTGTATTCTCTGCATATGACTCTGACTTTTTGGTTGTGATGAGAATTCTGTCCACTAGTTTGGCAGTATTGGTGACAAGTTCCTGTCAATAAAAATCTGAAATTTATTAATGAGCCATTATGGTTATGAAATGAATAGGGTCCAGGCTGGACTTTAGCAGTATTTAAGTCATTCCAGAAGCAGATCAGCAACCCAGTGGTCCAGTGTGGTAATGTCTGTGGACTGATAAATGATGAGTTGGCTCTTTGATATTTTGTGTGTACCTGGAATTTTTGTTTCTTTTTCACTTATTGTAGTACTTTATTACTTCTCCTTTCTTACTAAATATCCTTCCTTATTTTACTTGACTGGTATTCTGTCATTTCTCCCTAGTTCATCATCATGGAAGTAAAATGTTACGTTCGGAATCAAACTCTTCAATAACTACTCAGCCTCTTATAGGTTGGCAAATCTCTCCCTCTTTCATTTCTTTTCATCTTCACTCTTTCTTTTCACTTGCTTTCTTATATTTATGTTTCTTATTTTATTTTGTGTGTAGTGCATGCTGTTGTTTTAATCTTCATTTTGTAGTCTTGGCACAAACGTGTAAGGTTTGGACATTGCTGTGGTTAACATGCATGGTGAGGGTGATATTCAGAGCAATCATACGTGTTTACATTTAGTAGACATAAGTGTCATATATTGCATGCCTGGTTGTGTCTCAGACTAGTCTGTGATTGGACATAAACTTAAACTTTGTTATAGATTGTATTGTTAATTTATGCTCAGGATACCCTGGAAGGATGTAAGTTTGCGGTCCTATGCATGAAAGAATCATCCGCAATTGTTGTTTTTGGCTTGTTTTTAAAGAGAGACTCCACCAAGAATTTGAAAATTTTAAGATGGCCCCTTTTACCTTCAATTAGTAAACCCTTCTGAAGTCTAAGCCCCCATCTGTAAAAATTATTGGAAATGTTTCAGTTTGAGAAGTAAAAATTACAAAACTTTAGCTGCACCGTTATGCTTTATACCAAGGTGCTCCAGTCTTGGACCATGTTAGAGCTCTTGTCTTTTTTTCTGTTATTTTTTATAGTCACTTAGGTACACACTAGTATATATATTTTTTTTACTTTTTCGCTTTTACTTGTAACAGTGTATGATGGTGTTTCTAGGATCTTTTACCTAAGGGCAGTCCGAAGGGTCTGCATAAAATTAGAAAAAATTAGCTTCTATGTTTCAGGAGTAGTACTGATATTTATCTATATAAGTGAAAAGGGCTAAGAGGCAAAGCCAAACGCAGCACATGGTCAAGATTGGAGCTGTTTGTGGTTTTTCAGATTGCAAACAACCCCTTTCAATCATTTTGTTATCATATAATTGAAACTGTCACTCTTCTGAATGATCCTGCACTGGGCATGGAGAGGTAGCACATTGCAGCACCAACCCTACAAAGCATTAGGAGGAGTCTGTCACCTGTTAGATATCCAGAGTTTGTGTGAATAAAGCCTTTTTTTCTGCTTCCCAATTGGAGCCTCCATTTCTAAGATCTTTTCTTCCTGGTATGCTAATAAGCTGTTTGTATTTAGAGACATCACTGTTGCACTTGTTGCACTAAAGAGCTAAGCTCCTTAGCATATGAGGACCAAACTAAGGGGGCATTCACATGGAGTTTCTGTACACTGATTCTGATGCAGAATTCGCTTTAGTATTCACATGGGAATAAAGTCTCCCATTGACTTCAATGAGTTCTGTTTTCCACGCTGAACCCATTGAAATCAAAGGAAGGGGGGGGGGATAAAGCCTCCCATTGATTTGAATGGATTCTGCATGGAAAACATAACCCATTGAAGTCAAAGGGAGTTTTTATTCCGTGCGGATTCCGCTTCAGAATCCATGCCAAAATACTCCGTGTGAACACCCCCTCATATCTCAGCAGCGGCGGCGCCAATCAGGAAGCATCACAAAGCATTTAATTCACATGAACTCGGTTTATCTAACTGTTCTTACCATTAAAATGTTTTATTAAAGTTTTACATAGGAAATAAAACAATCCAATCCAAAACTGTAACCAGGGAGGGGAAGGGGAAAAAAATGAATACAAAAGGTTGAAGGGAGGAGGGGATTCTGTAACTAGAGGATCAGAGGTGGGAAAGGGATGGTGTGAACAATATATTCTAACGCAGCAGAGTACAACAAATAATCAAACGCTAAAAGTATCTGACTGTTCTTATAGTTCAATCGGGACTGTTTTGGTGACAGACTCCCTTTAAGAGTCTTGCGTATTAGAATTGAACATATGACACTTATGTTCACAATATTTACTTACAAATGATGAATTTGGTTGCATATTTATATTATAAAATCCCCAATTATGCATAAAATTGTGAATTTAAATGGGTTCATTAAGTTAGTATCTGTAAGGTTTAAAATAAAGGAGCACATGTAATGCTTCCCTTGCTAATATGCTCCTCTCCAGCTTATCTCAGGGCAGAGACTGTGTGTAAGTATATATAAATGTCACTTGACCCTCCAGATGACTTGGCATCATTGTATGTTCATAAACCTTTAAATATTTTTAGGCAGCGCAATACATGACAGTGACACATCACATGTGCTCCTTTCATTCCTAATGTTATGTGTACGTGTATTTTGCCATCAGTGAAAGTTTATATTTTAGCTTGCTTTAGTCATCGTAGTTATGTTCCCATGCTTGTGAAGTAATGACTAATCATATTATGGGTTGCAATACAGATGTAGATTTAGCACAGAACTAATATTCTTTTATTTACAGCCAAAGGAAGAACTAATGTAGAGTTACGAGAAAAGTTTATGTTACCTGAAGGCATTAGTCAAAGCATGACTCCTTTCCGGCCTAAGGGTCGAAGGTCAAGGCCATCTTCAAGAGGTGCATCACCCAATAGATCCAGCTCAAGTCCAAATGTTCAAGCCAATCAGTCACAAGCCACGGGTATTAGTACTCCCAAGGTAATTGTTTCCTTTGCTCAGTGCACCTTGCCCACCTGCATTTTCATTGCCTGCAAAAAAAAAATGATACTTAGACGCTATATAATGATACACGACGAGTTATACAAATTCCTGGGCCTCCCACGTATTGCATTTTTATAGGTTTATTCTGGTATTTGTTATTTACAGTACCTGCTAAATTGTTTTGCATGTCAGATTATAATAAATATGGAATAGATATAATAAGGCATACAGCAAATGGCATGAGGCTGTAACTATAGTGTATTATAACAGTTTTCAAACGTTTCTGGAATTGTAGTATTCAAAGTATAGAGATACAGAGTGTAGGCAAACAGGTTTTTTTTTAAAACAGGTTAACTCAAAGATGGTCAAAGAATGAGTATAATGACACCAGAATATAATAAAATAAGTGTAAAATAATAAGTGTTTAATAAATGAAGAGAAATAATACTTAGCTGTGGTTACAAATGTTTCAATAATTTACTTTGATATACACCCATCATTCACTGACTTCCAGGCATGCATAGCACCTACTCATGGTCCATGCTGAGGCTACTTGGCACAATCACCTCTAGGAGTCTTTATACCAATTTGAACTAGGAATGGCTAGGAGGGTTTTTCATAATTGTCTCTGGACCAAAGGATGTTACCATATACGGTATAGCTGAAATGTGAGTGTCCAAGAAATGTGAAGAAATGTGTAGCTACTGATCAGTAACAGAATAGTATGCAGAAATACAGTGATCAGTAACAGAACAGTATACAGTAATACAGAGCGATCAGTAACAGAATAATATACAGAAATACAGAGCAATCAGTAACAGAATAGTATACAGAAATACAGAGTGATCAGTAACAGAACAGTATACAGAAATACAGAGTGATCAGTAACAGAATAGTATACAGAAATACAGAGTGATCAGTAACAGAACAGTATACAGAAATACAGAGCGATCAGTAACAGAATAGTATACAGAAATACAGAGCGATCAGTAACAGAATAGTATACAGAAATACAGAGCGATCAGTAACAGAATAGTATACAGAAATACAGAGTGATCAGTAACAGAATAGTATACAGAAATACAGAGAGATCAGTAACAGAATAGTATACAGAAATACAGACTGATCAGTAACAGAATAGTATACAGAAATACAGAGTGATCAGTAACAGAACAGTATACAGAAATACAGAGCGATCAGTAACAGAATAGTATACAGAAATACAGAGTGATCAGTAACAGAATAGTATACAGAAATACAGAGAGATCAGTAACAGAATAATATACAGAAATACAGAGAGATCAGTAACAGAATAGTATACAGAAATACAGAGCGATCAGTAACAGAATAGTATACAGAAATACAGAGAGATCAGTAACAGAATAGTATACAGAAATACAGTGATCAGTAACAGAATAGAATACAGAAATACAGAGCGATCAGTAACAGAATAGTATACAGAAATACAGAGTGATCAGTAACAGAATAGTATACAGAAATACAGAGTGATCAGTAACAGAATAGTATACAGTAATACAGAGTGATCAGTAACAGAATAGTATACAGAAATACAGAGCGATCAGTAACAGAATAGTATACAGAAATACAGTGATCAGTAACAGAATAGTATACAGAAATACAGAGCGATCAGTAACAGAACAGTATACAGAAATAGAGAGTGATCAGTAACAGAACAGTATACAGAAATACAGAGTGATCAGTAACAGAACAGTATACAGAAATACAGAGTGATCAGTAACAGAACAGTATACAGAAATACAGAGCGATCAGTAATAGAGTTGAGCGAGTACTGTTCGGATCAGCCGATCCGAACAGCACGCACGCATTGAAATCAATGCACGTAGCCGGCACGCGGCGGGTTAAGCGGCCGGCTGCCGTCAAACCGGAAGCACCAGGTGCTTCCATTCTTTTCAATGCGTGCGTGCTGTTCGGACCGGCTGATCCGAACAGTACTCGCTCAACTCTAATCAGTAACAGAACAGTATACAGAAATACAGAGCGATCAGTAACAGAATAGTATAATATGTGCTGTAAAAATGTGCAAAATGGTGAAGCGGTTAGTTATATAACAGCGGTTCCAGCTCTGCTGCTCCACTGCCATCCGGGTCATTACTGAAGTTGATATGCCATTCTTTCACACAGACACCCATCCATATAACACGCAATTATGGTAAACCTTGGTTGATAAACAGCAAAACCACAACTCCTTGTAAGAGCCCTGAGTCCCCCGAACAAAGACTTTCATCTGAAGAGGTATAGTACGTACAGGGCACTCAGTGGTGTAATCTCTCCCGACCACAACTGCTCTGTTCACTAACCACTGTCACCACTGAAGACCTACCTTGCACATTAACACCCTGTTTAACTAAAACTCAAGTATCAATAATTTAATCCTTTCCAACATTCTACCTTATAATAATTGGGATTCACCTCTTACCACCTCTACTGCATCATTTTTGAGATTCACTACTGCTGTCTTTTTAATATGACTGCTCTTGTATTAAGGGCTCATTCACACAACAGGATTCTATGGCCCCAGAGACTTTGGTGGATTTATCCACAAAGTCATTGCTATTTCTACCCTTGGGTGTACCCTTGGTGTGCAGGACACTGTTGTGTGAACACAGTCTAAGGCTAAGGCCCCATGGCACTAAAGCGCTGCGGGAAGAACCGCTGCGTGAACGTATCTCGGTTCTTTCCACAGCGGTTTCAACAGAAAGTTTGCGGAGTTTTCCTCTGCAGACTTTCTGTTACAATTATATCTATGGGAAAGCCGCTGGCGTTTCTGTAGATATAATTGACATGCTGCGATTTTCAAAACCTCAACAGTTTTGAAAATCGCAGCGTGTCCGCACTGCGTTTTTTTCCGCAAAGTGGGCATGGGATTCGCATGAATCCCATCCCCTTTGCTTGCACTGTAAAACGCCGCAATTTTTCCCGCAGCGTTTCCGCCGCGGGCAAACCGTGGCGTTTACGTCCCGTGGGGCCTCAGCCTAAATGTTATACAGTATAGTCATTCTATAAACTAATGCATGATATTCTTTTCTGTCCACAGTTTAGACTTTTTCTTGATGATTTCCAATTTCTGTATAATTCAGATACAAAAGGAGCACTCCGGGAAATTATTCTGGAAATATAATGCTAAGTTACTCTCCATATTGTAGCAGTATAATGTGTATTGTCCCAGCTCCACTGCATCCATCCATTGTAAACCCTTTCATTATTGTCACCTGGGTCATATGACCCCACTCCGACCACCAACTCAAAGCGTGCTGTCTTGTGTTGACAGAACCGGCTATAAGCAGTTAACAAAGGCTTTGATGGGTCTGATACACATTTTACAGTATCTTAAATCAAGACCAGTAAGATCCCTGCATTGCCATGAATGCCGGGATCCTCTTTGGAGTCCGCCCAAGAACCAGTTGGTCGCCTCTATATGTAACACAAAGGAAGCAGAGAAGAGCAAGGTGAAGCTGCATTACATAGGAATGCATTCACATTCTGCAGTATTAGGTGACAGAAGTTCAGTGGCTCTGACCCATCAGCTGATGCACTTACATAGGATTCAGAGTCACAATCATGTCACAAGGCATGGAACCAAGATAGCAAGACAACATACTGTGTATATGATACATAAAACAAAACAAATCTGCTCAAGGCTTTACGTTATAGTTTATTAATAGCCTATACTGCATTATATAGACAAGCATTTATTTTTACTGGAGTGCTTCTTTAAAAAAGGCATGTATTACATGTTGTACTTTCTTAAATACACTAGATATAATGTGGATAGTTTTCCTGCATCTTCTTAACCCATTGATCTATAACTTGTGGCACTATACAGTGTCTTGCAAAAATATTCATATATCTTGAACTTTGTCACATTTTGTCACCTTACAACCACAAACAAATGTATTTATTGAGCTGTTAAGTGATAGACCAACACAAAGTAGCAGATAATTGTGAAGTGGAAGGAAAAAGATACATGAAAAGTATGATGTGCAAAAGTATTCAGCCCCCCTATATGAATACCTTATAGAGCCACCTTTTGCTGCATTGCAGTTGTAAGTCTTTTGGGGTGTATATCTACCAGCTTTATACATCTATAGACTGAGATTTTTGCTTTTTTTTTGCAAAATAGCTCAAACTCAGTCAGATTGTATGAATGGAGAGTGTCTGTGACCAGCAATTTTCATGTCTTATCACAGATGCTCAATGAGATTTAAGTCTGGACTTTGACTTTGCCATTCTAACATAGTCTAGGGTCATTATCTCGCGGGAAGGTGAATCTCCTTCCTAGTCTCAAGTCTTTTGCAGCCTCCAACTGGTTTTTTTCCAGGATTGTCCTGTATTTAGATCCGTCCATCTTCCAATCAACTCTGACCATATTCTCTGTTCCTGCTGAAGAACCCCCCCCCCCACACACACACACACACATATCATGATGCTGCCACCACCATGTTTCTCAGTGGAGATGGTGGGTTCAGGATCATGAGCAGTGTTACGTTTCTGCCACACATAGTGCTTTGGCCAAAAAGTTCAACTTTGGTCTTATCTGACCAGAGCACCTTCTTCCACATGTCCCCTGTGTCCCCTATATAGTTTGTGACAAACTGCAAATGGCACTTCTTATGTTTTTTTTTGTTTTTCAACAATGGTTTTCTTCTTGGCATTCTTCCTTAAAGGACAGATTTGTAGATTGCACAACTTATAGTTATCCTGTGGACAGATTCTCCCACCTGAGCTGTGGATTTCTGCAGCTCCTCGTGGGCCTTTTGGCTGCTTCTCTGACCAGTACTCTCCTTCCTTGATCTGTTAATTTAGGTGGACTGCCATGTCTTGGTAGGTTTGCAGTTGTAGAATACTTTTTCCATTCTTGATTGAACGGTGCTCCTTGGGATGACCAAAGCTTGGTATATGTTTTTATAACCTAACCCTGCTTTAAACTTCTCCACAACTTTATCTCTGACCTGTCCGGTGAGTTCCTTGGTCTTCATGATGCTGTTTGTTCACTAGTGTTCTCTAACAAACCACTGAGGCATTACAGGACAGGTGTATTTATACTGAGACTAAATTACACACAACTGGACTCTATTAACGAACTATGTGTCTTTTGAAGGCAATGGATTTCACTGGATTTTATTTAGGGGTATCTGAATACAGGGGGCTGAATACTTTTGCATGTCACACTTTTCAGATTTCTTTTTGATTAAAATTTTGAAAACCATGTATCCTTTCCATTCTTCCACTTCACAGTTATCTGCTAATTTGTGTTGGTCTATCACTTAAAATCTCAATAAAATACATTTAAGTTTGTGGTTGTAATGTGACAAAATGTGACAATGTTCAAGGCACTGTAGATTTACATCATGGTCTGCTACTTCCTACAGCTAACATGAAGGAAGCTAGGAAATTATTGTAGTCTGTAGAAAATACCAAAAAGTAAGATAGGATTCGATGATGAAGTGTTCTCAGATAATACATGGACTTTTTCACAGAGGCTATGGAGTTGTTTTCAGTATGTCTGTCCACTTTCAAGGTCATGTCCTCTTCTTTTACACGTGTGCATCTTAAAGAGAAGACTCCGGTTACCTCCCTTGTTGGCAGCTGCTTCTATGACTTCATGTTTTTACATTAAACATTTTGCTTCTCTCATCTAGGGAACTCCTATCCATGGGAGCAAATTAAGACTTCCAGGATATCTGTCTGGAAAGGGATTCCATTCTACAGAGGACAGCAGTATATTAACCACAGCAGCGTCTAAAGTCAGAACACAGTTTGCTGGTAAAGTATCTAACAACATCATTACCAAATACAAAATACATTCATTGACAAAATATAGCGCACCAAGAGGGAGTTGTTGGAATAGAATACTACATTATGTGTATGAATGTAATGATGATATATGTAAGTAATTGCAATATTACAGTGAAGGATAAGTCTACTGGGGAAATTCTTCAATTTAAAGGAGGCTGTAGTACCCTGTTGGACTGCCTCTAGCCTGGATCCAACATAAGATAAGATTGGACAAGGTATACAGATTCCATATGGTATCCTGCAGTACATTTGCCCAGTGATGTTACAGCTGGACCTGTAGATCTTGCACTCATAGGTTGTCGAAGTTGGCATCCCAACTGGTCCTATAAATGCTTGATTGCTGATAAATTTGACAACAGGACAGGCCAAGGAAGCATTGCAGTGTGGCAGAGAATTTCCTTGGAAATTCATGAAGTGGGTGGGCAAGCATTATCCTGCTGAAAAATGCCAATTGGAAGCCTTGCCGTGCATCATCCGGCCACAGAATGCCTTACACATATCACTGAGCTGTTAGGGTCACTGAGCTATGAGTGACTTTTGTATGCAAGGGTGCCCTAGAAAACCATACCATCAATAGGGCCATGTGTCACTCCACAGCAAAAGCAGAATTGAAGTGCTCACTACAAAGCCGCCATACTCGCATCTGGCTATCATCGGATCCCAGACAGAACCTGGATTCATCACTTTTCCAGTCCATAGTAGTCTTGGTTTCTCATTCACGAAACGACTGCAAACAAAAGCAAAGATAGCTGGCTGTTAATGGCAGGAACTATATTTGGCACCGTGACACCAGATTTCCTTAAAGACCCGTGTTTCAATAAGTATACACGACTAAATATAGGGCAAAGATTGGCAAAGCAATGTAAATAGAACACTATGCTAAAAAAGCGCACTGCCACAGAAAATGTTTAGCAAAAAATATCTAAAGCTTTATTTAAATACATTTTAAAACATATATAAGACAGAAATAATGAATGGGGTGATACAACCAAACAGAACAATGAAGGCCCAAGATGGAATACTAATGGTTAATGATGAATAAATGACACTTACATTACATATATATAAGGATATGTAAAACATCCATAGTTTCTAAAGTGCATATATAACATACATAGTTTTTTAAAGTGCAAATATTCTGTGAAATAACATGATGCCAAGTAATAAATTACCTATGAGTGGACCTTCATGTAGTGAACGCCCAAATGTCTTCAAGTGCATCGTAGAGACATATCTGTCAGTCAACGATCTCTCATCAAGGGAGACACTGCCCAAAAGTAGTCTGTGAGAGCATTATTATTGAACGGGAGATGAGCTTCTACACCCTCTGAGGGCAAAACCCAGTGTCTGATCACATCACAAGCAATCATTTACATATCTGTCTGAGACAACTGCATGCTGAGTTTTGTCACACAAACACATTTCTATATTGGTGCATCATTTTTTTGTCAACAAGTGCAGATATGCCATGTCAAGCATAAAATTGAATATACCTGTAGTAGCTGCACCATTCAGTAATGCTGCTTGTTTGCATAGAGCTCAAAAGAATAATCAGTTTGCAACACAAGAAGCAACCCCAAATGTCGAGCCATATTTGTCAGTAATGTCATTTTTATAAGCTATCTTTATACAATAATAAAAAAGCTCAGATATGGAAATGAGGAGCTTGTAAATTATCCAATCTACTGTAAATGTGAAATCTCATACTTTCATCAGAACCTAACCCTAGAACCCTAGTTCAATGATCAGTTAATACGCTCTATGATTCTAGTGGAATTTTTACTCTAGTCAGTACAGTTCACTAACGATAAATGCAGCTATTTTTGGTGTTGGCTATGCTACTTCGGCATACTGTACTGTCAGGAGGGGGCTGTGTCAGGCAGGAGTAGGAAAGGGGGCATGTCAGAGCTCAGAATCACACCATTTCTCTGCTCCTACCTGAGAATGTGCACCTGACAGTACAGAGACTAAATAGCATATGAGGGACCAAAACTAACAGCCCTTATCGCTCAGGAACAAGCAGTTACAATAATTAAACATGATATAAAGAGGCCAAAATGTGAAGCAGAAACAAAGAATATTTCATTAGATTAAAGGGGGTTTCCAGAACTTACGAACTTGGTGAAATTTTTTTTAGCCACATGTGGAAGAAATATGCTGCAAACGAAGAATAATTTTTTTAAAAAAATAGAAGTGTTGATGTTTTATTTTAGTCAGGCAACAAAAGGTGAGATAAATGAACAAAATAGAATCTAAATTAAATCACTATTTTGGGTGTCCACCCTTTGCCTTCAAAAGAACATCTTCTTCTAGGTAGAGATGAGCGAGTACTATTCAAAACTCCCGTTTCGAATAGCTCGCACCCATAGAAATGAATGGACGCAGCCGGCACGCAGGGGGTTAAGCGGCCAGCCACTGGCAAAGTCTGTGTGCCGGCCGCTTCCATTCATTCCTATGGGTGCGTGCTATTCGTAACGGCCGTTTCGAATAGTACTCACTCGTCTCTTCTTCTAAAACTATCTGCAAGTGTACCTAGAAGTAATTTGACAGGCAGGTTGTTCAAAACATCATGAGTGCTTTGGGCCTCTTCTCTGCACTCATCGCTTTCATCAGTTACATGATATAGCAATAGCTCAGTCTCGAATGTGAATGGGGCTGAGCTACAATACCAAGCATAGTCTGTAAATATACATGGCACTGTGCTTGGTATTTAGGGAAGAGGCTGCAGTGCTCACCTAAATGCTGCAGCGTCTTCAGCTGATCTTTCAGTGTCTTGGATGTTGAACTCCCACCAGTCAAATGCTGATGACCCATCCTAAGGATATACGTCATTGAAAACTCTTTTATAAATTCACATTTTTCATGTATATTTATGTGGTTATATTATGTTGATATCATTGTTCTTTGTTGCACAGATTACAGAAAAACCCCAAGCCGAGCTGGAAGCAAGGCCGGAAGCAGATCCAGTAGTAGACGGGGCAGTGATGCCTCTGATTTTGATATTTCAGAAATCCAGTCTGTATGTTCTGATATGTGTGAGACTGTTCATGAAAGCAGCCGGCCCTCACCAAGAACAAGTTCACGATCTTCAACAGGGAGACCTTCCAAAATTCCTACTCCGCAACGACGGACACCAATCAGCAAATTAGCAACAAAATCAACAAAAAGATAGGGCGCCAAGCTTCGGAGAGATTTTTCTTTGTGTATTGCCTATTTAAGTTTGTAAGGTGTAAAATATTATGTAGAAATTATTGTGGAATAATGCAAATGTTTGATTTTAACCCTGCAGAAGGCCTTAAATGTGTGTTTGTCTTGTTTTTTTACACATATTTTTATCAGAAAAAAAAATTTGTTTGTCTTATAGTTTGGAAATGCTTAAGGGACATCAAATGAACTAACGTCACCGTTGTGTGGATACTGAAACTAAAACAGTTATTGAATGTATTTATAACCGCAACATGGAGGGACGTTCAATATGCCAAACACTGCTTCATTAGTTACCAATTAAGAATACCTCATAACTATTTATAATAGAGCAAAACCATGGACATAGATGCCAAGCTTCCATACACTACCAAGTCTCCATTCACTTGGACCTAGTTATGCACACTGCAGTTATTTATGCAGTTTTAAGTTCAGAGAACTCACAGAAAAGTATTTAATCGTCTGCAGAAATGATATTTAGTTTTATTTTATTTATGTCTGTGAGATTCTGTCTTAATAGAACGATAATACTGTTCAAATAATAGCATTCGGTGCATATGTGCGGTTTTCTTTCGCTTGAGTGGAGGGCAACATTATATCAACTTTTGTATCAAATCAGTTTTGCTTGCGAAAATCTATGAAATAAAACCTGTTCAAATCTAACTGTGTGGTTGTTGCATGAAAAAATGCACAATGAGTAATTTAGTCATTTCACTAGCTATGATAAAATAATTTAGGATATTTTTTGTGAACAATGGCGGAGATTTCAAAATGCTTGCACTGAGAAACTGGTGTACATACTGTACAACAAATCTATTAGTTCTGGACAATATATACACCTTGCCTGACAGTTTGCATTATTTATTTATAGAGCACCATTAATTCCAAGGTTCTGTACACTTAAGGGTTTACATAAAACGCACAAATACACAAAACATGTTCAATACTAACAGTGATCAACTGGTACAGTGGGATAAAAGGCCCTGTCTGCAAGGGCTTACAATAAATTTTATGCCTTGCCCATATTTTTCCTGGCTTATAATGTGACTATATGCACTAGAACTGTGTGAAAATAGAAGAGCAGAATAAATCAACCAATAGGTGTACATAGAGACTAGACAGTCTAAAGATGCTCCAAATTTATCATCTGGCACGACTCACTATGATAAATGTGGCACATTTGACACTGCCTAGTAAATGAGTCCCAATGTGTGGAGATGAACATAAATAGTATAGCAATAGCAGATGGCCGCTCTGTGGCCCATGGGCTGGGACCCAAAAAAATTTGAATGTTTGTGCGGCAGACAAGGGGAAAGCTTACACAATATATGCAACATTTTAGAGAGGAAAAAAAAGAAAAACATGGACCACACATCACAATATTATACATTGATCTTATGCTTCATAGCAAAATCTACAAAAATGAACACAAGGTTCTTAATATATATATTGATCATGGTGTATAAGCCCACTAACCTCTTCACGATGACCTCTTTAAAGTGGGTCCCTACTCTACAAGGTACAGCACTGCAACACTATGTCCACAGGGAAAACAACCCAGCGCCCCAGCTGCATCACTACTGCAAGGCTAAGCCCCCAGGCTCTGGGCCACACCACCACGCAGTCACAGTGACACAGCAATGGCAGCAATGTACTTGGTGGGAGAGCAGGCACACTATATGGGTACAGAAAAAAAACAATACATGTAGGGCAAGCTGACAATGCAAAGGCAAATAGCAACTTTGACTTATGAGGATACTGCAGTCACATATTAGATGAGTACTGTGACAACTGCAACCAGTGTTAGGCTGCTGCATGTTGCAGTTTCAATTTGTATTTGAATTGTGTTAACTAGAGATGAGCGAGTAATGAAATATTCGATATTTGATTCGAGTAGACCCTCAATATTCGACTATTCGATCGAATATCAAATCCCATTATAGTCTATGGGGGGAAAAATGCTCGTTTCAGGGGAAATCAAAATTCGACTAATTGGAGTCACCAAGTCCACAATGACACCTCAGGAAATTATGCCAACACCTCTAGAATGCAATTGGGACAGCAGGGGAAGTATGCCTGGATGCATCTAACACACCCAAGTCCCAGTATTACGGCACTAATCCAAACCTTCTTTCCTCTACGGTAGTATGGACAGAAAGACAAATTTTAAGATAAAGAAACATTAGCATGCACCCCTTTAATTCACGTTGCCCATGACAACCACAGATGGCATAGGCAATGGGAAATCCAACAGCACCCACCCTTAACTATCATTGTGTATGTGTGTGTGATGTGGTGAGATCTCCAAAAATTACTTTAGTGGCTCTTGACATGAGCCCTTCCAAATTAAGTTAGAGGCCCTTAAGCTGAGCCTTACAAAAATTTACTTTTCAGTCCCTAGGGGTGAGCTCACCCAAACTTAACTTCAGGCCCTTGAAGTGAGTTGAGCCTTGTAGGAGCAGAGTTTTAGGCCCTGGGGGTGAGTTGAGCCTTGCATCAGCAGAGTATTAGGCCCTTGAGATGAGTTGAGCCTTGTAGGAGCAGAGTATTAGGCCCTTAAGGAGAGTTGAGCCTTGCAACGGCAGAGTTTTAGGCCCTTGAGGTGAGTTGAGCCTTGTAGGAGCAGAGTATTAGGGCCTTGAGGTGAGTTGAGCCTTGCACCGGCAGAGTTTTAAGCCTTTGAGGAGAGTTGAGCCTAGTAGGAACAGTTTTTCAACACTGATGGTGGAGGAGGAGGAACTGCTGAGCTGGAGCGCAAACATGGAACTTCATGTTGGGGTGCTTGACACTGGTGGACATGCAAATCCTGGGTCAATCCAGTGTCTGTTCATTTTGATCAGTGTCAGCCGGTCAGTACTGTCAGCTGACAGACGGCTGCACTTATCGGTGATGATGCAACCGGCTGCACTGAAGACCCCTTCAGATAGAACGCTGGCGGCAGGGCAGAACAGCACCTCCAAGGCATAAAGCGCAAGTTCCAGCCACAAGTCCAACTTCGACACCCAATACGTGTAGGGTGCAGAGGGATCAGAGAGGACAGGGCTGTGGTCGGGCAGGTACTCCCGCAACCTTTGCCTATACTTGTCCCTCCTGGTGACACTAGGCCCCTGAGTGGCGGTAGTTTGGCGAGCAAGTGCCATTAACGTGTCCCAGACCTTGGAGAGTGTGCCCCTGGTGGGTGTGGACCGGATGGAAGTTGTTAGCCTCTTGGAGGAACTCTCCTCTCTGCCGCCAGTAAGGGTTGATGGAAACATTTCCATTATATTCTGCACCAGTTGGTTGTGGAAATCAATAATGCGATTGGCCCTCCCCTCTACCGGAATGAAAGACGAGATATTATTTTTATACCGGCGGTTGAGGGTTACAAAAATCCAGTATTGGTTGCTCTCCATGATTTTCACAATGCGTTTGTCACTGGAAAAGCTACCCAACATGAAGTCAGCCATGTGTGCCAGAGTGTTACTTGGCATGACGTCGCTGCCCCCACCAGAAGGGTTACTCTCCATTTCCTCCTCCCCTTCGCCCCATCTGTACTGAAGCAATGGCACACACTGAACTTCCCCGCTAGCCTCGTGTGTGATGGCCACTCATGGTGGAGAAACTGAGGGAGCTGACTTTGAGAAACCCTTGGGTTTTGGAGATGGTACTCCATCAAAGGTCTCTGCTGCTCACACACCTTGCTCAACATCTGGTACGTCAAGTTCCAGCGTGTGGGGACATCGCACAACAGCCGGTGTTCGGGCAGATGTAGGCATTGCTGGAGTGTTTTGAGACTAGCAGCGGCTACTGTAGACTTAGGAAAGTACAAGAACCACACTTTCACCAGTAGCTCAGGAACATTGGGGTAAGTTTTTAAAAACCATTGCACTACTAAGTTGAAAACGGGTCAGGCATGGAACGTGTTGGAAGCTGGCAAGCTCCAGAGCTGCTACCAGGTTCCAGCCATTATCACACAGGACCATGTCTGGGCCAAGGTGCAGCGGCAAAAACCACATTGCCATCTCATCGAGTATGGCATCCCTCACCTCGAAGGCAGTGTGCTGTCTGTCGCCCAAGCTGATGAGCTTCAGCACGGCCTGCTGACAATCTCCCCATGCCAGTGCTGCAGCGTTTCCAGCTCGCAGCTGGGGTCGATGTTACGGTGGAGGAGGAGGGTGGTTCATAACCCCTGCCAGGAATCTTGTGTGGGGATAGGAGGTAGGTCGCCAGTTTGCGACCTGGTTCCAGCCTCCACTACATTCCCCCAGTGTGCCGTGAGTGAGATGTAGCGTCCCTGTCCAAATGCACTTGTCCACGCGTCGGTGGTCAAGTGGACCTTAGTGCAAAGCGTTGCCTCGATGGGCGAGTTTTTGGCGAGCGGCTAGGACATGGAGCATCTTGAGCCTTGCTGGTTCTGGCCTGGCTTCTGTGAAGCAACTGTCCTCAGACTCTGGACATGCCTCTGCCTCTAGCCACCTTTTTTGGGTGCTGAACCTCCCTCCACATCTACACTGCTTTCCCCACTAGACATCACCCCTGTCCAGGTCGGGTCGTTCGCCTCGTCGTCCACCACCTCCTCTTCCAACTGCTCACTCTGCTCCTCCTCCTGCACACCACACATGACAACAGCCTGCCCTGATGGCAACTGTGTCTCGTCATCATCACTGAGAGCATGTTGCGGGTCCACAAACACAAAATCGGCAGGAGATGGCGGATGCTCCAGTGATTGGGCATCAGGACACAAAGTCGTCTTGTAGCTCCTGGGATTCGGGAAGTGGTTGAACAGAGTGCGAGACGGTAAAAGGACTCGAAAACAGCTCCTGGGAGGGGGCAAAGGTGGGATGACTCTACTGGGAAGATTGGGCATGTTGGGAGGAAGGAGGGCCAGACTCTTGGGTAGGAACACAACTTGAGGTAGTGGCTGACTGGCTGGTGGAAAAGCTGCTGGAAGCATTATCCACTAGCCATTGTAACACCTGTTCCTGGTGCTCGGGCCTCGTCAGCGTTGTACCCTGCACTCTGCTTAACATAGCCATCAAGCCAGGGATTGTGGATAAGCGCAATGCTGGCTGCCCCTAACCAGTAGGGATAAGATGCGCAGTAGCTTGACCGCGACCTTGGCCCCCAGCTGCATTTCCATGCCCCCGTCCTCGTCCCTTTGCGCTGTGTATATATAGTATGTTTTTCTTGCCTAAAAGAAGCTAACCGCTAGCTAACCCTGAATCTCTCAGACACTATTCTTATAATTCGGAGGTCATCTGATTTAGCCAGCCAATTACTTTTTCCTATTTTTTTTTCGATGTCTACGATTTCCTACTTCCTGTCCCACCTCAATATATTTCAAACTCAATATGGGGGTCCAAATCTGAGATATTAAATATATCTGTCTCGGCAGAGAAAGCTGGAATTGCCCAGAAAAAGGATTCTATTAAATACCTGGGGATCAGACTTCCTAACAATATCGACCGTGTCTTCTCCTTGAACTACCTACCGCTCCTTCAAACACTTCAATCATATATACTTCCAAAAATTACATATGTAATGAAAATTCTCCCAATTCACCTACCCCCAAGTTTCTTTAGATCAGTCAGATCTTTGTTCTCCGCCTATATGTGGAAATAAAAACCCTCCAGACTCCCACACAGCCTATTGATTAAGAAGAGGGAGAATGGAGGAATAGCCCAACCTGACCTCCTTTCAGTTTATAAAGCCACACAATTAAAATATTGTCTCTCTCTAGTCAACCACTTCACTGCCTCAGAGACATTTTTGCCAAAAGACTAGGCCCAACCTACAAGCGCTCTCTCTGGCTCCCACCAAAATGCCTCCCAAACTGCCATAAGTCTGATCCTCTTCTCAAAGGCCCTCTTGAGATATGGCAAAAACACGGAGATCTCCTAGCTCCGTCCCCCACCCCCATACTTCCGGCTGACCTTATCCCCCTCCTGACCACTTACACCCACTTAGACCTGTTGCCCAGACTTGGTAGTCTCTCGCTGAAGGACATCACAGCAGATAATGGCTCTGCCTTTCGAACAGTTACATACTTTAACTCCAGACACCTCTCTTAACTTTCTACATTATGCACACTTTAGCAAAAGCATTTCTGCTCTGAAGGCTCTTGGGCCCATATTGCGCCCTATGACTGACTTTGAAAGTCTGCCCTCAGTGGATTCCCCCTGGTGCGAAAAGTCAGGATCTGCAAACAGTTTTTGCACCATCAATCCAAACAGCAGATACCGATTTTCCTGAAATCTTGGGAAAAAGAATTAAACCTCTCACTTGACACAGCAGATAGACTTTCCATACTAAAAAATTCTCATGGCTTCTCTTCCTGTATCCGACTCCAAGAAGTCCACTACAAGATCTTGTCCAGATGGCACAGATTGCCAGATTGGCTTTACACTCACAAACTAGCTAGATCTAACACCTGCTGGAGATGCCAGTCCAATATAGGGACGTTGTCCGACATATGGTGCTACTGCAATAAAAAACAAACTGTATTGGGATAAAATTCAGAGTCATATTGTTAGGGAATAGCCAGATGATAATTCCCCAGAAGCTGCTGGTGAACCCTGGAGGGAGGGGCACAAGGGACAGTGAGCCCTAAACTGAAGCCCCCCGCTTGCCCTTCCTATTGCCAGACCCTATCCTAGGTAATAGGCGACAACCACGAAGACAATCCCTCCCTGAATACGTGAAACACAAAACGCAGACAAGACGTACAACAACAAAGGGAGGTCAGGTAGCCAGGGTTCGGTAACAAGAGAGCAATGCAGTGCCAAATCGGAGTCAAGAGAATAGTCAGTAGGAAAGCCAGAGGTCAAGGATTAGCATACAAGTAAATAACAGCAAGAGATACCAGAAAGCAAGGGCAATAAACGGCACCAGTGTGACTGTGAGCCAAGACTAAATAGGGGAGGAAGAACCCGCCCAGAACCTGATAGGAAGAAAAGCTGTCAATCACAGGCAAGACAAAATCAAACACTAAATGAACAGAGGCAACCTTGGCAGAAGACGGGTGTGGTGCAAATCCAATTAAGGACTAGAGCCGTGTTCACACAGTGCAACTAAAAACTTTAAGCAGATCAAACTGCACACGCCTCCTGCGCCGCAGCATGCGAGCAGAGGGTGGCGCAGAGGCCCGAACAGGCAGAGATGTTACAGTACCCCCCCTTTTATGAGGGGCCACTGGACCCTCACCAGACAAACCAGTTCTAGAGGGATTCTGAGTTTTCCCTGCCTTGTTTTTTGGTTCTGCTTGAACTACAGACGCTTGAGAACTAGGCAAACATTTTTTATTCATCCGGCGTTTCTGATACCACCAGGTTTTAATACCGGAGGGGCGCTCCCAACTTTTAGTATCTGAGACCTTCTCCTCAGTGACACAATCTACAGAATGTAAAGCAATACAGTGGGATGAGCACTGATCTCCCCACTTTACCATCTCCTTTTTACCCCAATCCAAAATAGGGTTATGGAGCTTCAGCCAGGGGAACCCCAAAATAACCTCAGCAGAGAGATTCTCCATAACAAAAAGGCTTATGACCTCTGAATGTGTAGAACCCACTTGCAAAGAGATCAAGGGGGTTTTAAAACTGACTTTACCCCTGGCCAGTGGAGTAGAATCCGCTCCAGTAACAGACATAGGTGTATCAAGTGGCAAAAGCTCAATGCCCAACGATGCAACAACTGAATATTTAATAAAATTTGCTGCAGACCCAGAGTCAACTAGGGCCTTGCCAGAAACAGATCTGTCCCCAGAGGACAAAGACACAGATAACATCATCTTATTGTTATTTCCCCCAAATACCTGGTTGCCTGAGTGGTTCTTCTGATTACCACTCAGGCACTGAAGTTTTTTCGCTGGTGTCAGGGGTCTGATAGAGCAGTCTCGGATGACATGACCAGAGGAACCACAGTACAGGCACAGGTTATTCCTGAGACGATGTTCTCGTCGTGTTCTGGCGTCCACAGCTCCCAGTTGCATGGGTTCCTCACCAGAAGTGATGGGAGGAAAGGTAGGTTTATCAGAGGAGAGAGAGGAAGAGACAGAAAACTTGGAGGCAACAGGCCCTACTCTCTCTTTTAAATTTTCCCGAATCTTACGGTCAATACGGACCGCCAAAGTCATGGCCTGCTCAAGAGTCGGGGGATCTGGGTGACCAACCCAGAGCTCCTTAACACGATCACATAGCCCTTGTTTAAAGTGAGCCTTTAGCGCGGACTCACACCAACCTGCCATTACACTGTACTTACGGAACTCAGAGCAATACTCCTCTGCAGAGCGTTTTCCCTGCCGCATGGTGAGGAGTTGCGATTCCGCAAGCGCAATGTGGTCTGGCTCAGCATAGATAGAGCCCAGGGACTTAAAAATTTTTTCCAGATCAACCCACTCCTCAGCCTCAGCAGGGAGTTTAAGGGCCCAAGCTTGTAGATCCACCTGTAGCAGAGATATAACCACTCCCACCATTTGGGCCTGAGTAGCATGTGGATTAACACGAAAGTACAGGCGACAAGACTCCCTGAAAGTTTCAAATTTTGCACGGTCCCCTGAGAAACGGTCCGGGAGTAGCATCTTGACCTTATAAGGTGCCAAAACAGCGGGGGATGGTGCAGCAGCCTCAGTTAGGGTCTGAAACTGTTTAGCAAGCTCAGCTATCAGGCCTGTCAATCCCTCCAACTTTGCTGCAAGGCACTGGATAGGATCCATGCTTATCTGTAGGGAAGCAATGGATGTAGGTTTTCGGCCGGTTATTCTGTTAGGGAATAGCCAGATGATAATTCCCGAGAAGCTGCTGGTGAACCCTGGAGGGAGGGGCACAAGGGACAGTGAGCCCTAAACTGAAGCCCCCCGCTTGCCCTTCCTATTGCCAGACCCTATCCTACGTAATAGGCGACAACCACGAGGACAATCCCTCCCTGAATACGTGAAACACAAAACGCAGACAAGACGTACAACAACAAAGGGAGGTCAGGTAGCCAGGGTTCGGTAACAAGAGAGCAATGCAGTGCCAAATCGGAGTCAAGAGAATAGTCAGTAGGAAAGCCAGAGGTCAAGGATTAGCATACAAGTAAATAACAGCAAGAGATACCAGAAAGCAAGGGCAATAACCAGCACCAGTGTGACTGTGAGTCAAGACTAAATAGGGGAGGAAGAACCCGCCCTGAACCTGATAGGAAGGAAAGCTGTCAATCACAGGCAAGACAAAATCAAACACTAAATGAACAGAGGCAACCTTGGCAGAAGACGGGTGTGGTGCAAATCCAATTAAGGACTAGAGCCGTGTTCACACAGTGCAACTAAAAACATTTAAGCAGATTATCAAACTGCACACGCCTCCTGCGCCGCAGCATGCGAGCAGAGGGTGGCGCAGAGGCCCGAACAGGCAGAGATGTTACACATATTAGGAAAGTAACAAACAACCAACTCTGTAGTGCTAACACCAGAAGCTGTTTTGTTTCTTGTCTCACTTCAAGCACATGACTATCAAAATCGTATATACTACACATCTCCTTGAAGCGGCAAAAATATTGACACCCAGCCACTGGTTACAGCAAGACCCTCCGTCTATGCAGGAATGGGTCACTAAAGTTAACCAGATTATGCGCTTTGAAGAATAGATTAGTTGGTCAAACAGGACTCACGACTCCTTCCAAAAAATCTGGTCTATTTGGAGAGTCTTCAATCAGGCCTCACTCACGTAAACACAGTAGATAACCTCTTATCTCTATTCCCTGTCCCTAAAACTACTTTAATATAACTACTTTAATATTAGTGCCCCCACACCGTAAAATTGTGCTCTTTAGTTTTCCGTCATGGTATAACTGCCCATTAGTGTCCACACACATAATATTAACAATGGGCAGGAAAAAACATTCATCTTCTGTCCGCTGTCCCCAGGTCCTGATCTCTTACACTAGACAGCAGCAGAGATCAGCACTCATCCTCCTGCCTGTGCAAGAGCTGACGTGTGAAGGCATCAGGGAGGATTCAAGGTACAGCAGGTAGGAGATGAATGTTTCTCCTGGTCCACCAGTTGAATATCCCTGGTGTGTACAGTATACTGTTTAATAGTTTTTACAACTTTTGAATCCCAATTGAAATGTATAAATTACTTATAAATCTTTGCTACCCAGCGATGCCAACAGAAACTGCCAGAAACTTGGAAGGATTGTACAATAGAAAAAAAAATGCCTCTGCTGGCAAGTACAGTAGACTGGTTGTAAACATTCCTTATACATACACTGTGAGAACTAGATTTTTACAATGCACATTGATTTGTTCTCTGATTTCCCAGCAAAGCCTTGAAACATTGTAGACTTTAGCACAAATTTCAGCATTTCAAACCATTGTAAGTACACTGTCTACCAATAAGTATTTGGACACTCATGCAAATGAAGATATCTGCGGTGTCATACCTTCCGCCTTCTGTCATGTAGGAAATGGCATTGGCATTAGTCGCATGCAAGATGCCATGGAGTGCAGAGTTGTCCGATTTTGAGAAAGAGGTAATTGTCCGATACCACATAAATGGTCGATCCTTAAAGGGGTTGTCCCACGTCGCATACTCACCCGTCTTTGTTCCTCTAAAATCTTCTGTCTTCCGGCTTTGTTTCGTCATTGGTGGGCGGGGTCACATATGCAAAGCCAAGCGGTGAGATGCCGCCGGCCCTGCGTGCGCGCTCATACACCAGTCTAACCTTCACAATGCGAATACAGACCCGACACCCTGCGGGTCTGTATTCGCATTGTGAAGGTTAGACTGGTGTATGAGCGCGCACGCAGGGCCGGCGGCATCTCGCCGCTTGGCTTTGCATATGTGACCCTGGAGCGGAACAGCATCGCTTCTGCCGCTGCTGTCTTCATGCAGGGCAGAAGCATAGCGATGTGCCTGTGTCGGCGTCTAACAGTCCCCAGCATCTGCCTATTACAGCGGATGCCGGGGAGTTAGACGCCGGCACAGGTGAAGCCAGCAACATCTCTGTGCTTCTGCCCTGCATGAAGACAGCAGCGGCAGAAGCGATGCTGTTATTCCGCTCCTCCGCCCCCCCCGCCCCGGAATAGCAGCATCGCTTCTGCCGCTGCTGGCTTCATGCAGGGCAGAAGCATAGAGATGTTGCTGGCTTCACCTGTGCCGGCGTCTAACCCTGTATTGGCGGCCCCTTCCCCCAAAGGGTAAACTACCCCCCCCCTCCAGGCTCGCTCCTGTGCACTTAGCCCCTCCTCCCTCCCCCCTCAGAGCAGGCTGACACATCACTTGACTCAGGAGCAGCTAGGTCAGGGCTGTGGCCACAAAAAAATGAATAAAGTGAGATAGTGGCCAAACAAAGCAGTTTTGCTGAAGCATTGTATTTGGGAAAAGTCTTACATTCACATTAACAAGCAGTATAGATAGGATCCTTGTGATGGGACAACCCCTTTAAGGCACATAGCACGCGAACTGAATTACCCGAAATCGACAGTGGCCTATGTGATTATGAAGTGGAAGGTGAACGGTGATTGTTGGAATGTGCCCCAAGTTGGCACACCCCCAAAACTGGGAGATACTAGAGACTGGCCAGAGAAATTCGGAAGAACTGCACCGAACTGATGGGTCATACACCAGTAGTTTAAACTGAAATCCGGTAGTGTTATGTCGATCAATACCATCCATAAGGAAGCATCTGCTGGGTTCAACTATCTATTGAATATGAATAAATGTTTTTCTATTCTACTACAGGTGTACAAATACTTATTGCTAGACAGTATTACAGACAACAAGGTAGCCAGCATGTGAAATATTTTCTTTTAGGTCGGGTTCACACGGGAGTTTTTTAATCCGGATCTTTCCGCGAGCAGTTTGTTCCAGCTCATGGAAAAAGAAAGCGACATGTCCTTTCTTCAGGCAGATTCCGTGTCTGATTCAGCCGCGAACGTCCACCTCGCAACACTCCCTCCCGATTAGGCCCATTCATTTGGGCCTAATCGGAGCGGAATTCCGCGACTTGATGCCGGTGCACTGTATGTACTGCACCGGCATCCAGTCGCAGCTAGCTGTTTTTTGGACCGGATTCATAAGCAGCCAGTGTGTCAAAATTTGGTCCAAAAAACTCCTGTGTTTACCTGGCCTTACTGAGCTTAACCCCTTTCTGTTGCAGCAAGTTTTTGACATTCTGATAAAGCCCAAATTTTCAAATTTGACAGTATTGTGGTCAGGTTTTTTTTTTTTTTTTTAAGAGCTTGAGTACAGGGTCGGACTGGCCCGCCGGAGCACCGGGGGATCCCCCGGTGGGCCCCCGGGCCCGGACTATACTGCTAATCATTTTAGCATAGGCAGGGGCCCGATCGGGCCCCTGCCTATGCTAAAATGATTTCAATCGGGCCCCTGCCCATGTCAGAGGAGGATTAGGGGAGGCGCTTAGGGCGCCTCCCCTAATCCTAAGAACCAGCGCAAGGAGAGCTACTGATCTCCTTGCGCTTGTTCAGCCATCTACGTATCAGCGTAGGCGGCGTCATCACGTCATCACGCCGCCTACGCTGATACACAGACGTCTGACAGAAGAGGATGCGGCAGCAGCGGGAGCAGCAGAGCGCGGTCGGACTGTAAGTATAATAACTTTTTTTTTTTGTTTTATAATAGGCCGCTGCCTGCTGGAGTATCTACCAGCAGGCAGCGGCCTATTTACCAACCCGGACCTGCTCACTGCCGCCCCCGCTTCCCCTTGTACTTTAGGCCGCGGCGGGCGGTAGTGAATAGGCCCGGGCCAGGCCGCGATCCCACTGCCGCTAATATTATACTCAGGGGTCTTTTCAGACCCCCGAGTATAATAATCGGGGCCCCAGGGGAGGTGAGGGAACATAATAAACAGTGTTACTCACCTCTCCGGGATCCGGTGTTACTCCTAGCTGGCTTCGGGGCTATATGTTAATGCCCAGACGTCACGTGGTCTGGAATATTACCATATAGGCCCGAAGCCTGTTCTAGCAGTAACATATAGGCCTGAAGCCTGTTCTAGCAGTAACATATAGGCCCGAAGCCTGTGGTAGTAGCAATAGCCTGTTACTGCGAGCACAGGCTTTGGGCCTGTATGGTAACAGGCTGTTACTGCTACCACAGGCTTTGGGCCTATATGTTACTGCTAGCTCAGGCTTTGGGCCTATATGGTAATATCCCAGACTACGTGACGTCTGACACATTACCATATAGGCCCGAAGCCTGCTAGGAGTAACATCAGATCCCGGAGAGGTGAGTAACAGTGTTTATTATGTTCTCTCACCTCTCCTGGGGCTCCGATTATTATACTCAGGGTCTGAAAAGACCCCCGAGTATAATAATAGTTCATGGGTGTGCAACTGTGGGGCATAATAGAGCTTGAAAGGTCCACTGTGGCCCCTGTAACCTCTATTATGCCCTACAGTGACCCCCCTGCAACCTCTATTATGCCCCACAGTCTATTGTGCCACCGTGGGGCATAATATAGGCTGCAGGGGCTGCTGTGATATATATATATATATATATATATATATATATATATATATATATATATATATTACTGTATATATATATATATATATTACTGTATATATATATATATATATATATATATATATGGTGTGGATGTGTGGAGAAGTGAGGAGTCAAAGATGTCTGTGTTTCAAACTTTACAGAGTCAAGTCACAGCTGGAAGAAGTGGTCATGGCGGTCCAAAGGGAAGAGACGGGAAATGTGGGAAGACGTCTCCTGTGAGTATTACTGCACAAAATATGACTGCATTGTATTTATTGTAATGTTGTGATTTATTGTAATGGTACTGCTAGCACCCCCAATCCCCCCGCTGTCTGAGGTGGACAATCGAAAGATGCCCCCAAATCTTTCAATTACTACAACTCCCAGCAGCTCCAGATGCCCTGGAACTGTTGAGAGTTGTAGTCCACCCACCCCATAGATAACGTCCCACTCTATTGTTATGCTGGTGCCCTTTTCTAGAGCTCCAGCATAACAATATCCAAGTTTCAGAAACGCTGAGGACTTAGGGTATGTTCACACATCAGTATGCCATCCGTCCGTTTGATTTCAGTTTGACACTTCAAAACGGACTGATACACATACTGATCTCTACTCTGGTTACAAATCAAATCAAATCAAAAAATGCTTTATTGGCACGTCCGAATAGGTATTTGGCATTGCCAAAGCTAGTAAAGTGTGTGTGTGTGTGGGGGGGGAGTTGGGTTGGGTGGGTGGTGGGTATGGGGGGGGGGTTTGGGTTATAACAGTCCATGGAGTCTCATCTTCCTCTTCGTTGGTGACTGCTATATGGGGGGGGGTTGGAGGTGGGGTGGGGCAGGGCGGTTTGTTTGGGGTATAACAGTCCGTGGAGTCTCGTCTTCCTCTTCGTTGGTGGCTGCTATATGGGGAGGTGGGGGTGGGTGGGGCGGGTGTTTTGGGATAAATATAACAGTCCATGGAGTCTCATCTTCCTCTGGTTTGGTGACAGCTGGTCACGTATTGGGCAGCGATCTCCACAGTTGGTTACAATTGCTACTTTTAATCCCCTTATCTGTCCTCTAGGGGTCGGAGAGCGTTTGCTATCAGCATAAAAAGGTGTCAGTATACAATCAGTATGTGCATCAGTCCGTTTTGAAGTGTCAAACTGAATTCAAACGGATGGATGGCATACTGATGTGTGAACATACCCTTATCTGCCTGAAAATGGCTGACACCTGGCAGACTTCATTATGTTAATGAGGTCTGCCACTGTCTGTGTGTAACCGCCATTTTGACAGTCCACCTCTCCGTCATTCTGGTCCCATTGTGGACCTGTATGACGGAGAGCTTGCCGCTGTTGTGAACCTAGCATAAGGCTATCTCTACACTATAACTTTTGTCATACAACCAAAGATGTCGCCCTGTGATTCTTTCACTCATGTTAGTGAATGGAGTCACATTGCAACCTGAGGGACCCAATGCGACCCCATTCACTAATGTGAAAGAGTCCCAAAGGGACACTGCGATCTTTGGTTGCATGAAGAAAGTAGTAGTGTAGCCATAGCTGTTTTGCACACTATATTGTGCGTGAAAATGCACTTTAAACGTGTATAATGGCAAAAACTGGACGGGCGATATTACATATGGCAGTAGGGTGGGCCCCTGGAAATAATCCCACTGGTGGGCCCTAGGCACCCCAGTCCGACCCTGCTTGAGTAGATGATACATCTTTGGTTTCACTCCTCCCAAGCTTCTATAGATAACAGTATCCACTGTCCTCAATGTTTGGGTCGAGTGATACCTTGTGGACTCAGGAAGGGTGAGGGTTAGTTTAGATTGCTTTTATATTGTATAATAGTTGGAGCCCATGTAAAATAGATATTGGAGAAGACTGTTACCTCAGATGACATGGTGACATGGGTTTTCTCTTTAAAATGTTTTCAGTTAAATATTTATATTACAGATCATAACAATATTATCTGCCTCAGACCAATCCCTAATAATTCTCCGAAATAGAAAGTGTCACCGTGAAAGAGTTTATTTTATTTTATCTACTAAGGAGAAATGCAGCTTTTATTTTTGCAGATCTGTTTGGGTCACTCACAAATGCACGGACAGTAATTTATCTATTAGACACGGTACAAGTTCTTAAAATACATTTGGCAATTCTCTGTGTTTGTACAAACCCTTAAAATAGAAAATTAAGAAGAGTGTTTAACATAAGGAGACCAAATAGGAACAGACATAACAGGGTCACGTAGATGGTATAATTGTTTTAGTCTGCATCTCATAATCCAGAAGTTCTGATGGTTTGCCAATAGAGATTTTAGAAATATGAAACATTTTAATAGATTTGACAATCTTCTAATTTCATATTTCAAATTTTCACCTCCAAATTAATAAATAACAAAAATGTTTCTTTACTAATAAGTAAGGAAAGTAAAGAAAAAGTACTGGTTGGGGAGCAAGCGGGGGACCAATGAATTCATTCACCTCCCCCTGCTCTAACAGTAAAGAATCCCTGACTGAGAAAAGTGAAAGCTATTTATTCCCTGGACATAGATGATGCCCCTTGTCATAGTTATAGCCATAGCTGTAAAGAGATCATTGGAAATATATCTGTGCTGACCATTCATATTTGTACATTGTTATTAGATCATCCCCTACGCATTATTTTCCTATCTGAATTAATGGATTCTAATCCACATATTCTCTTATTTACTTTGCGTAATATACATTTCCCTAATATAAATGTTAGGATGCTAAAGCTAGCATTCCCAATCTGCTGGTAAGAAACACTTGTGGAGATCAAGTAAAGACCTCCTGATAGGGAGGGAGAGATCAGGACACCTGATATAGTGATATATATAATGCAGTCTCAATATGGCCACCAAGAGGTGGGTCAAGTGACATGACCCCACAATACCTACCATACCTAGAGTGGATGGCTGCACAGCTTAGAGTTGGGCAGTAAAATCAGAAAGTGGGGTGTGTGGGCAGGCAGGCAGTGTATGAGTACATAAGGTCACAAGAACCAATATATACGTTCACAACATTGAGGCTCCTGCTAGTCAACTGATTCTCCACCTTTAGGCCCTGTAAGTAATTTAGTATAAAAGTTGATCCCTAATAAGGGAGCCTACAGTGAACTGAACTACATTTCCCAGTGGGCCAATGCAATGTCTATGATGATCCGGCCATTATGACAGCAGAGGTGCACAACTGTAAGAGGCATAATACAGTGGTGAAAAACAAGTACAATCCAGCAAAATAAGAGGCAGACCACAATTTTACATAAATTTATATTTTTTTGAATGTAGATAGTGCAGAAAAAGGGGGATCCCAAACAAAATTCTCACCCAAAAGTCCAGCCTTTAGAAAATCTGGGAACCACTGCTCCAAAGGATTTGTTTAGTTTAGGCAACACCTTTATATGGTACTAGAGGGAGGACCCGGCTTCGCACGGGTATATTACAATTTATGTTTGGGGTGGTCGCATTTGTGTAGTGGCCCCATAAGAATTGTCCAATTTTGCACTGGTGTATTTTGTATGTGGTTTGTGTGTATGTCCATAAGCGTCATGTGATTATGTGTATCTCATTTTGGATGTCAGTGAAAAACCTATGATCAGTTGTTATGGATACCTGGAGTAAAGCTGTATCTAATCCTTCCCCGTGTAGTACTGTGTTTAGATGCAAGTGTCTAATCCTTGTTGGTGTAGTACTTTGTGCAGATGCACATATCTAATCCTCCCCATGTGATATTGTGTGAAGAGGCGCGTATCTAATCCTCCAGTAAGTGAAACTGTGTGCAGACGCGCATATCTAATGACTCTGGCGTGTGGTACTGTGTGCAGATGCGCATATCTAATCCTCCCCCATGTGGAACTGTGTGCTGAGATGCGTATCTAATTCTCTGCATGTGGTACTGTGTGCAGAGGCCTGTATCTAATCCTCCCCTGTGTGGTACTGTGTTCAGATGCACGTATCTAATCCTCCCCTGTGTGGTATTGTGCGAAGAGGCGCGTATCTAATCCTACGGCATGTGGAACTGTGTGTAGACGCACGTGTCCAATCCCCCGGCATGTGTATCTAATTCTCTGGCTTGTGGTACTGTGTGCAGAGGCATGTATCTAATCCTCCAAAGTGTGATACTGTGTGCACACACACGTATCTAATCCTCCCATGTGGTATTGTGTGAAGAGGCGCGTATCTAATCCTACTGCATGTGGTACTGTGTGCAGACGCGTGTATCTAAGTCTATGGCGTGTACAACTGTGTGCAGACGCGCGTATCTAATCCTCTGGAGTGTGGAACTGTGTGTAGACGTGTGTATCTAATCCTACGGCATGTGGTACTCTGTGCAGACGTGTGTATCTAATCCTATGGCGTGTACAACTGTGTGCAGACGCGCGTATCTAATCCTCTGGAGTGTGGAACTGTGTGTAGACGCGCGTATCTAATTCTACGGCATGTGGTACTGTGTGCAGACGCACGTATCTAATCCTACGGCATGTGGTACTGTTTGTAGACGCGCGTATCTAATCCTACGGCATGTGGTACTGTGTGCAGACGCGTGTATCTAATCCTATGGCGTGTACAACTGTGTGAAGACACGTGTATCTAATCCTCCCCTGTGTAGTATTGTGTGAAGAGGTGCGTATCTAATCCTACAGTGTGTGGAACTGTGTGTAGAAGCATGTATCCAATCCCCTGGCATGTGGTACTGTGTGCAGTTGCGTGTATATATGGCATGTGGTACTGTGTGTAGATGCGCGTATCTAATCCTCCCCCATGTGGTACTGTGTGCTGAGACGCGTATCTAATTCTCTGGCTTGTGGTACTGTGTGCAGAGGCATGTATCCAATCCTCCAAAGTGTGGTACTGTGTGCACACACACGTATCTAATCCTCCCTTGTGTGGTATTGTGTGAAGAGGCGCGTATCTAATCCTTTGGCGTGTGGAACTATGTGTAGACGCGCGTATCTAATCCTACTGCATATGGTACTGTCTGCAGACGCGTGTATCTAATCCTATGGCGTGTACAACTGTGTGCAGACGCGCGTATCTAATCCTCTGGAATGTGGAACTGTGTGTAGACGCGTGTATCTAATCCTACGGCATGTGCTACTCTGTGCAGACGCGTGTATCTAATCCTATGGCATGTACAAATGTGTGCAGACGCACGTATCTAATGCTCTGGAGTGTGGAACTGTGTGTAGACGCCTGTATCTAATCCTTCGGCATGTGGAACCGTGTGCAGACGCGTGTATCAAATCCTTCAGTGTGTGGAACTGTGTGCAGAAATGCGTATTTAATCCTCTGGTGTGTGGGACTGTGTGGAGACCCGTGTATCTAATCCTCTGGCGTGTGATACTGTGTGCTGATCTGTGTATCTAATCCTCTGGAGTGTGGAACTGTGTGTAGACGCCTGTATCTAATGCTTCGGCATGTGGAACCGTGTGCAGGCACACGTATCTAATCCTATGGCATGTGGTACTGTGTGCAGAAGTGCGTATTTAATCCTCTGGTGTGTGGGACTGTGTGCAGACCCGTGTATCTAATCCTATGGCGTGTACAACTATGTGAAGACACGTGTATCTAATCCTCCCCTGTATGGTATTGTGTGAAGAGGCGTGTATCTAATCCTACGGCGTGTGGAACTGTGTGTAGACGCGCGTATCCAATCCCTCGGCATGTGGTACTGTGTGCAGATACGCGTATCTAATCCTATGGCATGTGGTACTGTGTGTAGACGCGCGTATCTAATCCTCCCCCGTGTGGTACTGTGTGCAGACGTGCATATCTAATCCTTTGGCGTGTGGAGCTATGTGTAGACGTGCGTATCTAATCCTACTGCATGTGGTACTGTGTGCAGACGCGTGTATCTAATCCTATGGCATGTACAACTGTGTGCAGATGCGCGTATCTAATCCTCTGGAATGTGGAACTGTGTGCAGACGCGCATATCTAATCCTCTGGAATGTGGAACTGTGTGCAGACGCGTGTATCTAATCCTATGGCGTGTACAAATGTGTGCAGACGCACGTATCTAATCCTCTGGAGTGTGGAACTGTGTGTAGACGCCTGTATCTAATCCTTTGGCATGTGAAACCGTGTGCAAATGCACGTATCAAATCCTTAAGTGTGTGGAACTGTGTGCAGAAATGCGTATTTAACCCTTTCCCGCCGATGGCATTTTTTGATTTTCGTTTTTCGTTTTTCACTCCCCTCCTTCTAAACCCCATAACTTTTTTATTTCTCTGCTCCCAGAGTCATATGAGGTCTTAATTTTTGCGGGACAATTTTTTCTTCATGATGCCACCATTAATTATTCTATATAATGTACTGGGAAGCAGGAAAAAAATTCAGAATGGGGTGGATTTGAAGAAAAAATGCATTTCTGCGACTTACTTACGGGCTTTGGTTTTACGGCGTTCGCTGTGCAGCCAAAATGACATGTCCCCTGTATTCTGTGTTTCGGTACGGTTCCAGGGATACCAAATTTATATGGTTTTATTTACATTTTGACCCCTAAAAAAATTCCAAAATGGTGTTAAAAAATTTTTTTTCTAAAAGTCGCCATATTCCGACGGCCGTAACTTTTTTATACATAGGTGTACGGGGATGCATAGGGCGTCTTTTTTTGCGGGGCCGGGTGTACTTTTTAGTTCTACCATTTTCGGGAAATGTTATTGCTTTGATCACTTTTTATTCAAATTTTTAGCAGAATTAAAACAGTGAAAAAACGGCGGTTTGGCACTTTTGACTATTTTTCCTGCTACGGCGTTTACCGAACAGGAAAAATATTTGTATAGATTTGTAGAGCGGGCAATTTCGGACGCGGGGATACCTAACATGTATATGTTTCACAGTTTTTAACTACTTTTATATCTGTTCTAGGGAAAGGGGGGTGATTTGAACTTTTAATACTTTTTATATTTTTTTTATATTTTTTTTTACTTTTTTTTTAATTTTTTTTTTGCATTTATTAGACCCCCTAGGGGTGTTGAACCCCAGGGGGTCTGATCACTAATGCAATGCATTACAATGCTAATGCATTGCAATGCATTGCAAAAAAGCATCATCTCTTTTGCAGGCTGTATACACCAGCCTGCAAAAGAGAGAATTTGCAGACTGGCTGGGAGCCCTTAACAAGGCTCCCGGCTGTCATGGCAACGGGGGGTCGGCCCTGGAGAATGCTCCAGGAGCCGGCGATCCCTGCCAAAATGGCGGCGCCCATGCGCCGCCGGGAAGATGGCGCCTCCGGCGCCTTTGACAGCAGCGCCGGAGGGGTTAATGCCTCCGATCGGTCCGGGGACCGATCGGAGGCATTAGAGCCGGTTGTCTACTGCTTGAAGCAGTAGACACCCGGCGGCTATGACGGCCGCCCGGCTCCCGGGCGGTCGCCATAGTTACAGACCCGACACGCGCCGTACTATTACGGCGCATGTCGGGAAGGGGTTAATCCTCTGGTGTGTGGGACTGTGTGCAGACCCGTGTATCTAATCCTCTGGCATGTGATACTGTGTGCTGATCTGTGTATCTAATCCTCTGATGCGTGTATCTCAGTTTGGATATCAGTGTTGTATTGTGCATGTGGAGTGACCGTGTGTATTGCAGTTGGAATATGAGTGAAAGACTTGCAGGTTTGTATTGGCTAAGGGGGGGGGGGCACTGTATTTGGAATGCTGTATCTCAGCAACGGTACGTCCGAGCGAGTTGGAGTCTTGTCTTAAACCTTCCCGGATACCTGAAGTATCTCTGCACCAAATTTGGTGAAGATCGGTCCAGTCGTTTGGTTCGCATTAGAGTACAGACAGACAGACGGACAGACAGACAGACAGACAGACAAGAATTCATCTTTATAAGATAGGGAGATAAGAATGTACTGTAATAGAAGAAAGACCTGACTGTTCAGGAACATCTATTTTCTATGTACATTACACAGATGACCCTTTGATTTCAGTGGGTGGTCTGTGAAAAAGACTTGTTGCCTCTCTTGATCTGTTTCAGCAAATATCATTTCCTTTGAGATAACAATAGTAAAGCATATTTTCTCCATTGTGCAATTCCTCTATTGATCCTCCTGGGAAAGTATGACTTACTGATAGATTACTATTCCCTGTTGTCCCAGCAGCGGCACAATACGGGGTATTTTCTGCCCCTGTGTGCTGGTAGGACAGGCGGAATTTTTAATTAGCCAAATAAATTACACATGGCTAGCCCCTATAAGAAGGCACTGAGACCCTCCCCCGTGTGTTTTTTTCTGTCCTGTGTGGGACAGGTGGGGGAGGACTCTCTGTCCTCCTTAGGGGTCAGCTCCAGGGCTTACTGGGTCCTGAAATCCCCTATCCTCTTCAGTATTCCTTCAGCAGAAGTCCTGTTGGCTCTGCTGTTGCTCCTTCCTGAAAAGAAGAATTAGCCGTGTCAGTTTTTTCCCTGCTTACTCGCAGGGTTAACGGGGTCTCAGAGCCCCTCCCTAGACTCCGCTCCCCTTGTTCAGAGGATTCCTACAAGGTCCATGACTCACCTGCTTCCTGCTGTGCAGTCCTCTTCCCTCTCTCTCTCTGTGGCTGCTGCGCCCGCTTTCCGTGCATGGTGGTCGGTCATCCAGCGGCTGGCGCGGCAGGAGAGAGGGTTCCATGCGCTGCAGCCGGCGGTCCCTCTTCATGCCGGCAGTTGCCGTGCACTCTCTATGCAGGACGGCATTTGGAACCCTTTATGTGGTTCTTTGTGCCGAGGGGAGGAAGTTCTCGGCCGCACACTTCCAGTGCGGCCTGTACTTCCGGTCGTTCGTGCGGCCGGAGGCTAAAATTGAATGCGGTTCTGCTCAGAATAGAGCAGGGGAAAGGGGGCAGGTTCCCCCCTTCCCTCCTCCTCCTCATTCCTAGCCCCTTTTTTTTTCTGCGGTTGCAGAGAATCTCAGTAGGGGCGGGACTTTCGGCCAAGAGGGTAGGTGAGTTGCAGGCATTCTCCTCTGAAGAGCATTACACCATTTTCTTCGAGGATAGAGTCCAGCTCAGGTACCTCCCTGGATTTAGGGCTAAGGTACCTTCTATTTCCAACATGGAGCAGTTGGTTACGTTACCGGTATTCCACCCGTCTCCGTCTTCAGCGGATGAAATCAGATACCATACCTTGAATTTATCCAGATGTCTGAGGATTTATATAGAGCACACTCGCCCCTTCAGGAAAGCAGAAAACCTCCTCGTCAACTTCATAGGAAAACAGAGGGGCCTCAAGGCGTCTAAACCCACCATATCCTTATTAAAACTGCCCTTTCAGCTCAGGGTCTGCCTCCACCTGCCTTCCTGAGAGCACATTCTATGAGGTCGGTGGCGACCTCATGGGCCGAGAAGCGGGCTTTGCCTCTAGAGCAAATCTGCGACGCTGCTGCATGGTCCTCAGACTCCACTTTCACCAAACACTACAGATTATGTAGCCGTTCTGCAGAAGCCTCCGCCTTCGGAAGTGCGGTACTAAGCTCGGTTGAGCAACAAAACCTGCCCTAGGGGATTACTTGATATCTCCCTGTATTGTGCCGCTGGTGGGACGACAGGGAATGGATGATTATGTAGATAATGTTTTCCCTTAGTCACAACAGCGGCACAAGGCTTCCCGCCCTATTTTTGCAATGTCTATTGTGAAAAAAAACAAAAAAAAAAAAACAACTTTAACAAATATGTATATTTGTATATAAAATTGTCTGTATATTATACTCTTGTACTAACACATGAGGGGAGGGTCTCGGTGCCCTCTTATAGGGGACAGCCATGTGTGATTTATTTGGCTAATTAAAAATTCCGCCTCTCCTACCAGCACACAGGGGCAGAAAATACCCCGTATTGTGGCACTGTTGGGACTAAGGGAAAACAGATTATCTACATAATCATCCATTCCCTTGCCTAGGTACATGTCATGTCACATTGAATGAAGGAATGGTAATATAGAGGCATCAATTCATTCAGAAGGAAAAACAGGAACAGTGCAAAGAAAACTTTTAAGAAAGAAATTCCAAAGTTATTATTTATGCTATCTAAAACAAATAAAAAATCCTCCTGTAATTTTTTGCTGGTTATGTGTGGTTTCCTTATTGTTTTGCAATCCTTTGCATCTAGTGCAGAATGTGTTTCCTAATTATTTGCTATTTACTAGTATTAGGCTGGTCTTATTACAATGGTGTTTCCGAAAGAGAAGACTGATGAACTTTCATCTCTCTATATTTAGAACAATGTGGATTGAGGCCCGGAGATCTTTGCCAGAGCTGTTTTCTCTGCCAGTGTCTGCTATTCCAATCAGTATAATTGTTGTGAGCGATGGCTCATACTGAACTATTAAGCAATGGAAACAGAGCAGACTGGAGTCTATTAGGGATCTGATTCATGCTTTGGCAAGGACAATTACCTACATTCAGTGTTTTACAGCACTGTAATTGTATCATTGTGGATCAGCTTTGCCATATATGCACATAATGTGCAAATCCATCCTCTTCTCCGACAAGGTTTAAATGAAAGCATTTAGTATATGCAGAAATAGCATCAAAGTTGGCTTAATGCTGATACCCAATTTATTCACATCTTATCCTGGAGATCTGAAAGCCGAGAGGGTTCATATCAGACCTCATTGTATTGAACAATTCTTCAGATATGCAGAGTGTTTCACTAGATATAATAATGGGCTGTTGGCTGTATATGAGGAGCTACTCACAGTATATTTCACTGTTCTGACTGACAGTGAGACCTAAGAGAAGGAGAAGAGGGTCATGTATGTGACTGGGTGACAGATAAAGCTGTCTTGTAAGAGCTAATATGGCTGACAAAGGTAACTGCTCACATGGCAAATGAGGCACTTCATGTGCAAGTAATGTAACGCTAAATATATTGCACACAAAGCTTTACATTTACGACTATCAAATGGTCATTAAATATAATGTATTGCTATTCAAAGGATTCATGTATACTGTATTATGTTGTTCTATTCTATTTGTCTATGGAGTTCTCATATGTTTATTATGCATTACAGTGGTGATCCCAATTCTTATTTTATATTGTGGGACTGCCAATAGACACTCTTAATTCTTGTAATGTGTATCATCAGTGTGGTTATGGGAAAAATGATTGTATTATCATTCTTTACATTGTCTATTTGCTTACTACATCTCTGTATCTATTACATTACTTTTGTTCAATGTTGCGGTAAATTTTTTTAGATTTTGTAGTATTGCATTTTTGTTCACGTTTTTGGTCACTATCGTTTTAACAAATGCCTAAGTATGCACTTATACATACGTTTTATAGAACAAGGCTTCTATCTCATCATATATGCTTGTTTTCACGCCCCTCCCCACATTAACTTTAGCATGAAATCTCTGCTGAATCTGTTTGCTCATGGAGGAATCAAAATACATGTGTCCATAGAAGTCTATGAAAAGGGGACACACTGACTAATTCTGTGTCCGTTCCCATTGCATGCAGGACTTTTTCTTCTGCTACAAAGTAAACAAACATGATGGAAGCTAGTGTCTGCCATGTTGTTTACATAAGTATCAATGGTAACGGACACAGAATCAGTCTATGCCTGTTCTCTGCCACAGTTAATGTCCATTGCTATCATCCTGTGATAGAAGACAGCAAAGGACATTAACAACGGCCGTGTGTACCCTGTCTAACTCTTCCTGAATCTGTCCCTAGCAAGGCTTCACTGTTTATGATCTCCTCAGATTCAGCTTATAATGGGGTTTCAGGAGTACTTGACATGGCATAAGTCAGAAGTTATATTTCTTATCTGCTGTGGCAATATTTTCCTATAAAGTCTTTACTTTTAAGAGTAGTAAAGTATGACAGTCATATCACCAGACTCAAGGATAAGTTCAGAGCTGATGAAACACTGACCTTACAAATCATGGTGAAGTCTGGAACATGCACTTGTGAATATAGTAAGAAGTGGCAAAATCAATAGGTCTCAAAGTGTCCCTATACCAATGTTGGCCATTGTAACACATTCAGTGCTTATTTGATCTGTGTTCCTACCAGGACAAGGCTATCCTGTTCACCCTGAGGTCCTTATGAGACTGCACTTCATCAGGAATCGAGGACGTCTCCCCAGTGAAGCCTGCCTCATCATTTAAGAAGTGCTGGTTTTAATGTGACTTTGCAAGGAACAAGAAATGGAAACGTCCCCACAATGAAGTACACAATGCATTGTAACGCTTTTCATGCTGAACGTTATCATTTTCACAGTAGCATAGCACACTCTTTGAAGTCAGCTCATCATTTGACACTTACAATCCTATTAAGGAGAATATGTCTTCTCTTACATTTTATAGTGTGTTTTAGCTACCCTTCCAAAAATATCTCACTGGGGTAGTTGAGGGAAGGTTGAAACGTGAGTTCAGCATTCAGCCTATAAGAAGGGAATCTATAACACTTGTAAAGTAGTAATTGATATACTTACTCGTATTTGTTTTTGTGTTTTTCGTTTGCACAAACATACTGACATATGAAAATATATTGTATTATGGGGTGGATTAATCAAGACTGAAATATTGTGTGCTGGTCTTTATGTAGCCCGTTCCAGTGAGAATCTACTTAATTCATCATCACGATTTACGTGCATCCTCCAGGTATCCTCATGCCTAGGTTTTGCTGTCATTCACAGCATTTTCATGTTGTAAATCAGTGGTCACCAGCCTTTTTTGCACCAAGGACCAGTTTAATTTAAGACAATTTTTCCTTGAGGAGTAGTGCTGGTTGGGGTTGGGGATGGGGTTTGGGTTGCAGGGCCACTCCATAGGTAATAGTGCCCCCCTCAATAGGTAATAGCCCCCCTACATAAGTAATTCTGCCCTAACAACACCCCCCACAGGTAATGCTGTTACCTATGGGGAAGGGGGGCACTATTATAGTAAGGGTATGTTCACAATACTAACCCTAATAGTGGCCTAATAGTGCTCCCCACAGGTAGTCCCCTCCCTCACAACATTCAATTTAGCTGTACTGTATAGTTATATTAGACATACAGAGCAGGTGGGTGGGTGAGACCTCCTCTTCTATTTTCTTTCTGGAACCTTGACCCATACTCAATGGTACTGTTGGGAAGAAAATAGATGTGCGCAGGCTGTGTGCAAAAAGAGGTCCCATCCACCACATCACTGCTCTGTAAGTACAGTCATTTTCTCATACAACTGTAGAAAACTTGATTTTTTTTTTATTTTTTATTTTTAACTTGGGCCAATTGTAGCATTTGCCACATTAGCAGTCTGCGTTTGGGATTCTTTTTGGGGAGTCCACTTGGGGACCCCCCTGAATGGCAACCTATACGCATTAAAAAGCTGTTTGCTAAGAAACCACACGGACCCCACAGACTATAACGGTGTCCGTGTGGTTTACGCACGAAACATGCGGAGAGAAAAGTGCTGCTGAAACAGGGGTTAGTAGTACTTGTACCATGTGATGCCATATATGTACCTACTATGTAATTAATTTTATGGCTGAATTATCTGTAATGCATTGTGAATGTCTTCTACAAGTTTCCTATCAAACGAGCACTAAATCAGTAACATATGCATATATTTTATTTGGCCACATGATATACTATGTGGATTACTATGTATGAATAATGTTATAGGAATGACTGGTTTGTAAGTTTTTCTTTACAAGATGATCTAAGCTTGTTCCTTCGTGTTTCAATTGCCTGCTATAAATGGCATTTATTTTCTTTTTTTCTCAGCATGAACAATTTCACCTACATTCTTTATGTCTAAAGCAATTGCTTCTTTTTAAGTCAAGAGGAAATCAGTATTACATTACCGCCCTCTTGTGGGCATTGTATATTAAACCAAATGAAAAACATCCAGTCTGTGGATGAATTTTAGATGCATAGTAACATCCAGGGACCTAAAGGGGTTCTCTGAGATTATATATACACACACATATATAATATATTATATCACACTGTATACAGAGATATACACATGCATATATATTTTTATATTATACTGCACATATATATTCTGTAAATAGATGTATGTATATATATGTACTGTAACTATATAATGCATATCTTTAGATAGATAGATAGATAGATAGATAGATAGATAGATAGATAGATAGATAGATATAAATAAAAAATAGATATACATCAGTAAGTATACTGGGTGTCAATGAAAAACTGTTAAGGGCTTGTTCACAGGGGGGGGGGGGGGATTTTGACCATATTTTGACTCGGGTAGCCAAGTCAAAATATGGACAAAACCCGCCTGCCACGATGTCGCGGCTTCCCCCACCCCGGAGTCGGCACAATTGAATGTCCCAACGCCGAAGGCTGCGGCTGCCAGGTGGAAGCCGTGGCTCAGCGAGCTGCGGAATCCGCCTGAAGAAAGGGCAGCTCACTTCTTTAAATATGTTTATTCATTCATATACAGTTTTGACTTGGGGCCCCCTCTCATCTACCTATCCAACCCTCAAGATATTATGTCCCCCAATAATTTTTAATACCCATTATAATGCCCAGTTACTTGTCACACAGTATAATACTCCTTTACTATTTCCTCTGCGCAGTATAATGCCATTTTTACTGGAAGACACTGTATATTGCCCCATTACTGGCCATAACACCCCATTTACTGGTCTCCACACAGTATAATGTCTTCTTTACTGCTTTCAACGCAGTGTAATACCCCATTTACTAGCCCCTAAACAGTATAACACCCCCTTTACAGGCCTCCACATAGTATATTGCCCCCTTACTGGCACCCAGACAGTAAAATGCTCTTTCATGGCCCCCACACAGTACAATGCTCTCTGTATTAGTCCCCAAACAGTATAACATATCCTGTACTGACCTCCCAAACAGTATATTACCCCTTTACTGACCCAGATAGTATATTGACCCTTTACTGGTCCCCACACAATATAATACCCCCTTTTAATGGCCTTAATCAGTATAATGTTCGTCTATTGGCGGTATGATAACCCCTTTACTGACATCCAGCGCCGCACCTCCCATGGGGCGACCTGAAGCGAGCGTTTCAGGCGGTGCTATGTCAGGGCCTCAGGGAGGGCGGCATTTTTGATTAACTAAGCTGTCCTGGACTGGCTTAGCACCGAGCGGTGGTTTGGGGAGGCCACTGGAGCAGCTCTGCTCCAGCAGCCTCCCCTCACGCTCAGGCAGAGACCAGGTCATCTCCGTGCCTGCGAACGTCGCTAAGCCCCGCCCCCTTCGCTTCACCATGCCCCTTCGCTCCGCCCCCTCCTGGGGGGGCGGCTTTCTGTAGTTCGCCTCGGGCGGCAAAAGGGGTAGGTTCACCCCTGCTGACATCCCACACAATATATTGCGGTTACAATACATTACGCTAGGTTCACACCTGCGTCCTACTCTCCATTCTGTGCTTTCCGTCTTCTGCATGCCAGAAGATGGAAAGCACAGACCGGGTCCGGCCATGAGTGGCGGTGAGCGTTTTATGCTCTCCGCATTATTTGTGCGGGCAGCACTCACCAAGCACACGGACCCCATTATAGTCTATGGGGTCCGTATGCTGTTACAGCACAGCGCTTGCAATCATCTTTTGTATTCCATTTGGGGGGGGGGGGGTCTAGACCTTTGGAAAGAGAATCAGTACTTTGTGTTAATCATTTTATAAACCTCTATCAAATATAAAGGTATTTGCATCACAGGATGTATAAAAATATCTAGTTTTTAACAAAGCAAATACAGTAATATATAAAGTAAAAATTATAAAAGTATGAAATATTAAATGAAAAAAATCAGAGAGTGTAAGCCACATCTTACAATCTGCAGTAAGTAATGTGTTACACTGATATTACACCGAGTCTCAAAATTCCCATTGCCCTGAATGTCAGAATTTCTTCCATCATAGTATGTGGAATTCCAGACATTAATTTTAGATATGGCATAGAAGACTAATACGAAGATTGATGGGTTTACGTTATGCTGATATGAATACCCTTTATAACATGCAGATAAGAGTGTGTTATTCTAACTATGTAAACCTGTTTTGCAAAATGTTTCCAGGCCTAGGTCTACAATCCCTGCGGTACTTTAGAATAATGATAGTTTTGGCATTTGCCATAATTTCTGGCTGCCAAGAATAATAAACCAAGTAACATGCTCGTTATTTTCCAAAATGTTTGTTTTTATTATACATTTTCACAATTTTTACTTTATGACCCCAAGTATTATGAATCTGGTTTACATGATATTACAATCTAGTTTCCATTTATGAAATAATATATAACATAAGGGCAACAGCTAAAAGAAATGCTGCAAAGCAGGTAAAAACTGGTATTCTTCTTGTTTACAGGTGCAGTAAAACCTTCATGCCAAGGGCATTTTATGGTTTTCGTTTTTGACTCCCCGCCTTTCAAAACCCATAGTTTTTTTTTATTTTTCATTCACAGAGCTATATGAGGGCTATGCACACCAGGATGTACATGTATGTCCTGATGCACATGACTAAATATGGCGTCCGCTTTGAAGCAGAGAGGATATGTTAGCTGCCGTGTCCATGCTGTTTCACACACCAGGGACCCAGTAGCACTTCACATGATGAGAAATGGCTGTGATCATGGGCATTTAAAGGGATTCAATAACTAAAATGCTATTTTTTCTCCCTTACACGTTGGAATAACCTTAAGAAAGGCTATTCTTCTCCTACCCTTAGATGTCTTCTCCACACCGCCATTCGGTAGAAATCCCGTTTTTCTTCTGTATTCAAATGAGCTCTCTCGCAGCACTGGGAGTGTCCGAAAGAACACTCCAGCGCCGCGTCTATCTTTCCCTAGAACGGCTTCTCTCTGCATCTTCTTCCAGTGCTGACTTCAAAACTTCTACGCATGCGCAGTTGGCTCTGCCGTTGGGCTTCAGACAGAACCGACTGCCGGCCATTTTCTTGTTGCCACTTAGCAGCCACAAGAAAATGACCGCTTACACTAGTTTACTGTGTAAGCAGCTGCAGGAAAATTGAAGTAGGCATGCGCAGTCCGCTCTGCCCGAGGCCCAATAAGCAGAGCCAACTGGGCATGCCTAGTAGTTTGAAGCCAGCACCGGAAGAAGACGCAGGGTAATGCCGTTCCAGAGGAAGATGGAGGCTGCGCTGGAGAGTTCTCTTGCAGCATCGGGGACACCCCCAGTGCTGTTAGAGTTCTGGGGACCGCCCCCAGTGCAGTGAGAGAACTCATTTGCATACAGAAGAAAACCGGGATTTCTACCGAACGGTGGCGCAGAGAAGACTTCTAAAAGTAGTAGAAGAACAGCCTTTCTTAAGGCTATTCCTATGTGTTAGGGACAAAACATAGCATTTTAATGATTGAATCCTTTTAACTACTCAGATGCTGTGGTCAAATGCGGCAACAGCATCTGAGCCATTACTTTCACTTTCTATGTTAAAATTGGTGATAGAACGCCCTCCACGTGTCATGATCATGGGAGCCATCCCATTACCATGGCAGTTGCAGAATTCTCAAGGAATCCAGGCCTGCCATAGTAATGTAACTATTGAAGCCTGTCTGTATAGTGAATCTGCGATAGACTGCAATACAATAGTATTGCAGTGTATGGCAAAATCGATCTGAATTTTGCATGTTTAAGCACCCTAGGAGGTTAAAAACAAATTACAAATTTTTTTTAAAATAGAAAAAAAACTAAAAAAAACCTAAAAGTTTCCCTAGATCACATATAAATAAATTAAAGTAAACAAAAAAACCAGGTTGTTATAAGAAGGACCAGAGCTTCCACAACACTGTGCGGAGGCTGCTGGCCCTCTCCCCACTGTGCTCCTGAGTCCCTGCTTCCAGATCTCGGGAGGCAGACTGGAACCTCTGCGGTGTTGTGCGGGGTTGCCAGTCTTCTCCTGAGCTGGACTGGAGACTTCCGGTTTTAGCCTAGGGGTGGGTCGCAGCCTATTTAAGGAGCGCTCTGGTTCCAGACCACCGTTGGCTATTCAGTTGTACCATATTGTTCTGGTAGTAAGCATTTTCTACTGTATCTGATTGCCTATATTCTGACCCCTTGTGTGAAGGGTCTGACCTTGTCTTTTGCCTCCTGATTTCATACTGTGTCTTGCTCTTGTTGACCCTGGTTTACCTCTAGACCTCTGCTTCATGAACACCGTTTTGTACCATGCTAACGCTCCTGTTACCAACTCAGCCTGCCTGACTTTCCCTTTGGATTACCCACTGTACTGTGTTTTCTGCTTGCTGACAACCTGGACCAAATGACTACGCTTTACTCTCAGCTGCCTGATGACCACCTGCCACAGCCTTCTGGATCCTTGGACCTACAGTGCTACCCGAAACATCAGCTGGTAAGAGATCCTCAGTGTCTGGTTTACATGGGAATTGTGGTGCCCAGTAGTGCAGCCAAGTCCATCCCCACCATCGGGGGGCTGGTGTACACCATTGTGGGGTTAGAGTTGGTGCAGCCCAGGGGGTGTTGATACACAGCACCATTTTGACCATTTTAATTGGAGTATCTAGTATTGGTTTTCGGTTTGGCTCTAAACTGCATCTGCTATCCTAATACACATTAGACATCCCTAAATCCAAAAAGCCCAAAACTATTACATATAAAAACATTTGCTCCATATAATAAATACTGTAGCAGGAAAAAAAAATCTAAATGGCTGAATTGGAGTTTTTTGCCGATTTGGCTCCCTAAAAAAATATAAAAATTGATCAAAACATCATACATTCAAAAACATGATATCAATTAAAACTACACATTGTGCTGCTAAAATGGATACCTTATACAGCTCCTTAACTAACAAAATCACAGGTGTCAGAATATAGTGAAGAATTTTAACATAGCATTTTAACTACAGAGTGGAAGGTGTAAAAACAAAACCGATAAGAAATGGTGGTACTGCATTTCTTTTTCAACTCATTCAATTTTTTTTTTCCTGCTTTCCAGTACATTGTACAGAATCATAAATGATTCATGCAAAAATCAAGCCCTTATGTGACTACATTGACAGAAAAAATAAGAAAGTTATGGCTTTTGGAATGCAGGGAGTAAAAAAATGAAAACACAAAAATTAAAACATATATACAGTTAGGGCCAGAAATATTTGGACAGTGACACAAGTTTTGTTATTTTAGCTGTTTACTAAAACATGTTCAGAAATACAATTATATATATAATATGGGCTGAAAGTGCACACTCCCAGCTGCAATATGAGAGTTTCCACATCCAAATCGGAGAAAGGGTTTAGGAATCATAGCTCTGTAATGCATAGCCTCCTCTTTTTCAAGGGACCAAAAGTAAATGGACAATGGACTCTAAGGGCTGCAATTAACTCTGAAGGCGTCTCCCTCATAAACCTGTAATCAATGAAGTAGTTAAAAGGTCTGGGGTTGATTCCAGGTGTGTGGTTTTGCATTTGGAAGCTGTTGCTGTGACCAGACAACATGCGGTCAAAGGAACTCTCAATTGAGGTGAAGCAGAACATCCTGAGGCTGAAAAAAAAGAAAAAATCCATCAGAGAGATAGCAGACATGCTTGGAGTAGCAAAATCAACAGTCGGGTACATTCTAAGAAAAAAGGAATTGACTGGTGAGCTTGGGAACTCAAAAAGGCCTGGGCGTCCACGGATAACAACAGTGGTGGATGATCGCTGCATACTTTCTTTGGTCAAGAAGAACCCGTTCACAACATCAACTGAAGTCCAGAACACTCTCAGTGAAGTAGGTGTATCTGTCTCTAAGTCAACAGTAAAGAGAAGACTCCATGAAAGTAAATACAAAGGGTTCACATCTAGATGCAAACCATTCATCAATTCCAAAAATAGACAGGTCAGAGTTAAATTTGCTGAAAAACACCTCAAGAAGCCAGCTCAGTTCTGGAAAAGTATTCTATGGACACATGAGACAAAGATCAACCTGTACCAGAATGATGGGAAGAAAAAAGTTTGGAGAAGAAAGGGAACGGCACATGATCCAAGGCACACCACATCCTCTGTAAAACATGGTGGAGGCAACGTGATGGCATAGGCATGCATGGCTTTCAATGGCACTGGGTCACTTGTGTTTATTGATGACATAACAGCAGACAAGAGTAGCCGGATGAATTCTGAAGTGTACCGGGATATACTTTCAGCCCAGATTCAGCCAAATGCTGCCAAGTTGATCGGACGGTGCTTCATAGTACAGATGAACAATGACCCCAAGCATACAGCCAAAGCTACCCAGGAGTTCATGAGTGCAAAAAAGTGGAACATTCTGCAATGGCCAAGTCAATCACCAGATCTTAACCCAATTGAGCATGCATTTCACTTGCTCAAATCCAGACTTAAGGCGGAAAGACCCACAAACAAGCAAGACCTGAAGGCTGCGGCTGTAAAGGCCTGGCAAAGCATTAAGAAGGAGGAAACCCAGCGTTTGGTGATGTCCATGGGTTCCAGACTTAAGGCAGTGATTGCCTCCAAAGGATTCGCAACAAAATATTGAAAAAAAAAAATATTTTGTTTGGTTTATGTTTATTTGTCCAATTACTTTTGAGCTCCTAAAATGTGGAGTGTTTGTAAAGAAATGTGTACAATTCCTACATTTTCTATCAGATATTTTTGTTCAACCCTTCAAATTAACCCCTTAAGGACCAGGCCATTTTTTGGTTTCGCATTTTCGTTTTTCCCTCCTCACATTTCAAGAGCCATAACTTTTTCATTTTTCAGTTCACAGAGTCACATGATGGCTTATTGTTTGCGGGACAAATTGTACTTTGTAATGGCATCATTCAATATGCTGTGCAATGTACTGGGAAGCTGGAAAAAAATTCAGAATGAGGTGCAATTGGAGAAAAAATGCATTTGCGCCATTTTCTTATGGGTTTAATTTTTACAGCGTTCACTGTTTGGTACAAATGACATGTTACCTGTGTTCTACGTGTCAGTACGAACGCGGTGATACCAAATTTATATAGTATTTGAAATGTTTTGATACTTTTAAAAAAATGATAAACTTTGCAAAATAGAAAAAATTTTTTGTGTCATCATGTTCTAACACCTGTAACTTTTTCATATTTCCATGTATGGAGCTGGTTCTTGTGTCTTTTTATGCGGGACAAGATGATGTTTCTATTGATTCCATTTGGGGAAAGATCTGATGGTTTGATCACTTTTTATTCAATTTTTTATAGGAGGCAAAGTGTTGAAAAAAACGCTTTTTGGCTGTTTTTATTTTTTTTGCCGCTACGCCGTTCGCAGTACGGGATAAATGTTTTAATATTCTAATAGTTCGGGCATTTTGGAGCGCGGGGATACCTAATATGTTTATGTTTAATGTTCTTTAATTACTTTTATAGCTAATCTAGGGAAAGGGGGGTGATTTGAACTTTTATATTTTTTTTATTTTTTTAATACTTTTAAAAACTTTTTTTTTTCTTCTGTTACATTTATGATCAGACCCCTTAGGTACCTTGAAACCTAGGGGGTCTGATCGCTCATACTATTCACTGCAATACTACAGTACTGCAGTGAATAGCAGAATCCCAGCACTTCTATTAGACGATGCCTCTGGCATCATCTAATAGATCTCGGGCAGAGACAAGCCTGGAAGCCTTCAATAGGCTTCCGGCTGTCATAGCAACCAATCACCGCCCTCATGTGACGTTCAGGAGGGCGGCGATCGGGGAAACATGGCGGTGCCCATGCCGCCTGCGCTGTTTACACGCTGCGGTCGCGTTTGACCGCAGTGTGTAAAGGGTTAACAGCAGCGATCGGCTCGGGCACCGACCGCTGCTGTTATTGGCAGGTCCTGGCTGTATTATACAGCCGGCATCTGCCGTGTATGGAGCGAGCTCAGCGTGTGAGCTCGCTCTATACATCCCCATGCGACCCATGACGTACAGTTACGTCAAGGGTCGCTAAGGGGTTAAACGTTACAATCTGCACTTGAATTCTGTTGTAGAGGTTTCATTTCAAAACCAATGTGGTGGCATGCAGAGCCCAACTCGCGAAAATTGTGTCACTGTCCAAATATTTCTGGCCCTAACTGTATGTCATGTAATATAAATTGTACTTAATAATGATACCATATGTATTTTTTTTTGCAGCCTCCCTGTACATTTTAAGGAAAATTAAAAGGTACCACTTTGAAGTACAATTTGTCTTGCAAAAAACAAGCCTTATACAGATATATAAATGGTAAAATTGAAAAAATTATGGCTTTTGGAAGGTAGGGAGTAAAAATTGAAAACAAAAAATTGAAAAATTGCTGTGTCTTGTAGGGGTTAATACATCAGATTCACCAAAATAGAAAGCTATGCTAGCCGGGAACTGACATAGATTTCCTATGCCACTGACTCATCTTCATGTTATTCATACAATATACTGGTTTCTGTTGCATCAGTTGATATTTGTAGTGACATAAAATATAGAAAATAACATTTTTGGCCTGATATTAGATGAAAGGATTATTCCTCCCCATATTCTATCTGTGAAATTGGCCTGATAAACTCATGTGGTTTTTATTAATCCCCTACAATATAGTACAGGCTTTTCTCTTTAGAAACCTGTAAATTATATTTTCTGGCAAAGAAAACAATGGCAAATAAAAATGCTGGCAATCTGAGAGACTGAATATTGATATGTTTAATGTCAGGATTAGCTGCTAAACAGATGTTTTTTCCTAGAATAGTCAGTGACTTATATATATGAGATGCAACAATGTTTTGATATTTCTCTACTGTTAATATTGAAACATTTAACCCCTTTCTGCAGGTGACATTTTTCGATTTTCGTTTTTCACTACATGTCTTCCAAACCAAATAACTTTACAAAGCCATATGAGGGACAAATTGCTCTTCATAATGGTACCATTTATTATTCTGTACAATGTACTAGTAAGCTGGAAAAAAAAAAAAATCAGAATTGGGTGGAATTGGAGAAAAAGTGCATTTGTGCGACTTTCTTACGGGTTTTGTTTTTATGGCACTCACTCTGCAGCCAAAATGACAAAGGGATAAAGGGATACCTAATGTATATATATTTCACAGTATTTCAGTACTTTTATATGTGTTCTAGGGAAAATGAGGAGGATTAGAATTTTTATTTTTTTTTTACTTTTTTTATTGCATTTATTATATCCCTAGGGGTCTTGAACCATAAAGAAGCCTGCCATGCAAATCAATGGTAGACAAGTCTGGCGATCCTTGGAAAAATGGTGGCGACTGTTCCTTGGGCAAAATAGTGCCTTGGTCGCCTTTGGCTGAGGCACTAGGAGCTTCAATGTCGGCGATCAGTGTGGGCACTGATTGTGGGATTAGTGCTGGGTCTCTGCTGTATAATACGCGGCTATACGATACATCAAACACTATTTATCATATAAAATTTTATGAAATTAGAGGGTAGCAAATTTTCTATAAAAGGCTATAATGTTTCTATTATGGATCTACAGTATTTGACAAAACAATGTGATAGATGTTGTGTAAAACAACACATAACTAACTATAACTAATATATACATAGCCAGATTGTGTATGTATCATTACTAAATTATATTGTTCATATATCTGTCATTAGTATTTATGCATGTGTAATAAGTATATTAAATTCCATTATAATTAATACCCAAGACTGGTCAAGAGTGAGATCCCAGGATCAAACTCCTTTTTGCTTTACAGTTTGGTAGTATGCTCTTTGAAGTAATACAGGCTAGGTTTTTGGCTTTAAAACTCTGTCAATATCAGGTGTACACAGACCTAAAACAGATGGGAGGGTTTATGATCAGTGGCCATCAGGGATCCAACTTTCCCGGGAGGAGATAGAAAAACTAATGCCCAAACTTTCCCAGAACACATTGAATTTTCTCATCACCCACCCCAGAGAGTAGGAGGAGAAGGGGCACCCTGGCAGGAGGTGTGGCTAAGCATAACCCAGGAATGTCACCTTCAAGAGACTGTGAATATGTTGGACACTTGTTGACACGGTGGAAGCCAGTGAATAAGCTGGGGGTCAGCTGTACTTCTACTTCCTGGAAACAAAATGACTTTAAGTATACTGTTGTTGACTGCTGTATTTTCTTCTTTTAGTTTCAAACCTGTTATGCTTGTTTGTCATCTTGTTTGTCTTTTTTTTTTTTTTAATAAACATACAATTGCAATGAACCCTTTGGGTATTAAATGGTTAAATGTAATAGTACTTTGTCAGCGCTCTATCAGCCCAATACCCTTTTTAAGTATGTTTGCTTTGACTGTTGAAGAGATGCATGCATATGTGAGTGAGATTTCTGTTGAGCCTGATAAGTTAGTGGTGGTGGCGTGGACTGTGTTGTGCTACGATTTACACTCAATTTTCAGCCTGAGTGAAGGATGAGTGCAAGATTGAGTGAATGGAGTGAACTGGCCCCTGACAGCCACACCCAAGTCATGTGCTAGGATTCATATGTGACAAGTACTGTACAAAAGTTTAAGGCAGGTGTAAAAAAAAGCTTCAATAGTAATGGTGTAAAAAAAAAAATGAAGTGAATGAGCAAAAGAGAAATCTAAACTAAATCATTATCTGGTGTGACCACCTGCAATGGTAGAATCTCTGGAGCAAATATTAGAAATTGCAGGATCTGGCTGACAACAGAGAACAGTAGAACTAGTTGTTTAATTCCTATGCAGCACTGAGATATACAGTTAGGTGCAGAAATATTTGTACAGTGACACAAGTTTTTGCATTGTAACCATTTACCTAAACATATTCAAAGTACAGTTATATAACTAATATAAACTTAAAGGGGTTTTCCCATCTCAGTGTTTCAGCAGTCTGCCTACAGTCTCTTCTTCTCATTTCCTGTATTTCCACCTCTCCCTCCCTCTTGCTGAATGGGCCTGAGAAGGATCACAATACTTATTCAGATCAGATCATATACACATGCTTGTAGAGAATGGATTCAGTGTTATCTGTGTGTTTACATAGAGACATAACAGACTGGGCTGGGCAAACTGCAATTAGCTGAACCAAGAGCAGTAAGTGACGTCACTTATCCTACAGTTCCATGGTTATGGTAACGCTGTGTAAACAATGGAAGGAATAAGTTCACATAGCAGGAAAACAAAGCAACATTTCTAAAGCAATATATTTAGGAAAAGTCTTCAATTTACATAAGCTACCAGTATAGATAGGATCCTTGAGATGGAACAAGCCTTTTAACTACTTTTGTACCGGGTTATTTTCCCTGGCTTAGGACTGGACAGATTTTAGAGTTATTCTGTAAAAGCAGTTTTGAGTGCTATAACATTTTTTTACCTTTGGGCTATTCAATTAATTTTTGCGTCTTTAGTGATAAATAAGGCTTTATTTTTTATGTTGTTTATTTTTCCATGCTTTTTCTGTTTTAATATCCAAGAAAATGTAAACAAAAAAGTAGGGGAAATGTTTTGTCCCTTGATGTTATTATATCTTGGACAGACTCTGAAGAGATTGTGCTGGACTGAGCAGGTGCTGTGGAACTCAATACTATGATCTGGTGAAAAGCTTACTGTGTGAGGGGCAACACGGTGGCTCAGTGGTTAACATTGCAGCCTCGCAGCGCTGGAGTCCTGGGTTTGAATACCACCAGGAACAACATCTGCAAGGAGTTTGTATGCTCTCCTTGTGTTTGCATGGATTTCCTCCCATTCTACAAAGACATACTGATAGTAAAAAAAAAAAAAAGTACATTGTGACCCCTCTATGGGGCTCACAATCTATTTAAAAAAATTACTGTGTGTGGCCTTTGTACCTTGCCATCTACACTAGAGAGCCCCTTGCTCTTTTTTATTATTTACAGCAGCAGCCCCCAGCCTTTTTTACACCAAAGACCAGTTCCAGTGGCCTGGGGTAAAGTGTAGTGCTGATTGTGGTGAGGTTGGGTCAGGATTTGGGTTGTAGGGCCATCACTTCTCAGTTGGTTAGTTGTTCATTCACCATACATTTGCTGAATGCTCTAGCTCCTTCATTGCTTCTTCAGGTATGCACCTTTCTTGGCTCTTCTCATATTCTGCACCTTTAAAGCGATTTCTTTATCTACATTTTGTGTCCTAATACAGGTCTTTTGCTCCTTATACAATGAACTTTGCCTCAAATTCTAAGAAACGTTGAAGTTAGAATAGTGCTGTTGCAGTAGGCTTGTTAATATACAGTCAGTGGCATAAGCTCCTGGGTCCCAATGTACAGTGTTGGACAAAAGTATTGGCACCCCTGCAATTCTGTCAGATAATACTCCGTTTCTTCCAGAAAATGATTACAAGCACAAACTCTTTGGTATTAATATCTTCATTTATTTTGCTTGCAATGAAAAAACACAAAAGAGAATGGAAAAAAAAAAGTCAAATCATTCATCATTTTACACAAAACTCCAAAAATGGGCTGGACAAAAGTGTTGGCACCCTCAGTCTAATACTTGGTAGCACAACCTTTAGACAAAATAACTGCGAACAACCGCTGCCGGTAACCATCAATGAGTTTCTTACAATGCTCTGCTGGAATTTTAGACCATTCTTCTTTGGCAAACTGAGATTTAAAGGGGGCTTTCTCCAAACTGCCATTTTGAGATCTCTCCACAGGTGTTCTATGGGATTCAGGTCTGGACTCATTGCTGGCCGCCACTTTAGAAGTCTCCAGTGCTTTCTCTCAAACCATTTTCTAGTGTGTTTTGGGTCATTATCCTGCTGGAAGACCCATGACCTCTGAGGGAGACCCAGCTTTCTCACACTGGGCCATATGTTATGCTGCAAAATTTGTTGGTAGTCTTCAGACTTTATAATGCCATGTACACGGTCAAGCAGTCCAGTGCCAGAGGCAGCAAAGCAACCCCAAAACATCAGGGAACCTCCGTCATGTTTGACTGTAGGGACTGTGTTCTTTTTTTTTGAAGGCCTCTTTTTTTTCCCCCTGTAAACTCTATGTAGATGCCTTTTCCCAAAAAGCTCTACTTTTGTCTCATCTGACCAGAGAACATTCTTCCAAAACATTTTTTGGCTTTCTCAGTTAAGCTTTGGCAAACTCCAGTCTGGCTTTTTTATGTCTCTGGGTAAGAAGTGGGGTCTTCCTGGGTATCCTACCATACAGTCCCTTTTCATTCAGATGCCGACGGATAGTATGGGTTGATACTGTTGTACCCTCGGACTGCAGGGCAGCTTGAACTTGTTTGGATGTTAATCGAGGTTCTTTATCCACCATCCGCACAATCTTGCATTGAAATCTCTCGTCAATTTTTCTTTTCCGTCCACATCTAGGGAGGTTAGCCACAGTGCCATGGGCTTTAAACTTCTTGATGACACTGCACACGGTAGACACAGGAACATTCAGGTCTTTGGAGATGGACTTATAGCCTTGAGATTGCTCATGCTTCCTCACAATTTTGCTTCTCAAGTATTCAGACAGTTCTTTGATCTTCTTTCTTTTCTCCATGCTCAATGTGGTACACACAAGGACACAGAGGACAGAGGACAGAGGTTGAGTCAACTTTAATCCATTTCAACTGGCTGCAAGTGTGATTTAGCTATTGCCACCACCTGTTAGGTGCCTCAGGTAAGTAACAGGTGCTGTTAATTACACAAATTAGAGAAGCATCACATGATTTTTCAAACAGTGCCAATACCTTTGTCCACCCCCTTTTTTATGTTTGGTGTGGAATTATATCCATTTTGGCTTTTTGACAATTCTTTTTGTGGTTTTCCATTGAAGACAAATTAAATGAAGATAATAATACCAAAGAATTTGTGATTGCAATCATTTTCTGGTAGAAAATGAGTATTATCTGACAGAATTGCAGGGATGCCGATACTTTTAGCCAACACTGTATTAATCTGTAATGGGAACCCCATTTAAAATGTTCTATCAATAATACCATTGTCTCCTTATGTTGTAGACAGGGCTTTTGGCCCCCAAAAGCTCCAGGACTTGGTAGCAATATAAACCCCTGCAACCCCTATAGCTACACCCCTGTATATACAGTAGCTGCTTGTGTGGTTTTCTTCAGGTTCTCTTTAATAGCTAGGATGTCTATGCAGCAATAGAGGAAGTCAACATGACATACTGTATGTTATCACTGTGATATCATTTATGTAGCAAACCCTAAAGGATAATTTGTCTTGACAATTCTGTAAACCCATGAAATTGTTCTTTATACATTATTACCTGCCACATGCTTTTATCTATGAGTATATATCTCATGACAAGGTATCCGAGAACTAAGGAGAAGGATTATGTTTCTTTGTTTTAATAATCTGATTGTTTTACAAGAAATGTATTTCCCTGGTCTAATAAACTATGTTTATCTCTAGCTTCAATGCCATACATTATAAATGTGCTCATCTGAATCCTTTCCTTTCACAGACCATATGTTTGCTTTGAGTCTAGCAGATTCTTGCAATGCACTGTATGGTATTTCTACAGGACATGTAAAAATACTTAAGAAGTATGCACAGTATATATTTTGCAATGATACGTGTTACTATAGAAGCAATACATGCAATAAGAACACACATCCAAACATAGAACATTTCTTTTCTGGGATCATTTATTTAGATAGTACTCATTCTCATTCTCTCTCTCTCTCTCTCTCTCTCTCTCTCTCTCTCTCTCTCTCTATATATATATATATATATATATACAGTATATATGTATTTGGTAAATCACTTTTTTTATTCTTATTTTTTCCAGATCATTGAAGCTCCCCCAAACAGAATATTACTGGTGATTTATAGGCTTCATGTAAGCTGACAAAATCCTTTTTAACAAATGAAGACTAATTCAGCACAAGTTCCTGGTTCACTTTTCATTCTCGTATAATCTATCTTGTAACTTATGACATAATCCAAACTTCTTTTAACGTATATTAAAGCAGTTTACTATTGTAAGTATTTAATGAAGCATATGTATTGTATAATGAAAAGTTGTATTTTTCAATATAGTTTCTGAGTGTAGTTCTGAGGCAACTTGACATACAGTTACGGCAGGGTGATCACATGGGATCATAAGCTGTTTCCACATGATCACCTGATCACCATGGGAGCCTAGAAGTGACTGGCAGAAGTAACAGCTGTGTAGATGCCACAGACTGCAGCATCAAAGAAGTTTACTGAAGGAGGGACTCTCTGGCCTTCTCCATTGGCAACTCCCCACAATGATCATGGGATGCCAATGGTTGTTATGGCACAAACCATAAGCACAAAGGCTAAATGCCTATAGGGCATTTTCAAAGGCATGGCTTATGAGATTGTCACTCTCTTTTTCACACAACAATGCTTTGGGACAATGACTATACCAAAGCATTATATCTGTCATCAAATGATTGCATTGTGACATCTCCTAGTGGAAATGGAAAAATATAATGCATAAAGTGGATAGTGAGTAACTAGAAATAATGAACCCTATCAGCCTATCAGTACTCCATGTTTGCCGTATTTCCTGCCTCCTCATAGGACTACTATTCTATAATGAAAATATGAGGAGACAGGGACTCCTACCATGAAGGATCATTGTGAAGCTTGGAGTCCAGGTTCTGGCTTAGTAGTGTTTGACCTGGGAGGTATGGCTCACACCCTGTCCATACTTTACCATACTTTACAAATTGGATCTGCCAGTGTGAAGTGGTCTAAAGTATATAGCATGCAACTTAATAGGAAGCAGAATTGATAGATTTAAAACAGGTTTGGTATAGTGTTGCACATTTTTGCAATGAGGCACAGACAGCATAAGTTCCCCTCAACTCCTCAAATTAGTGTTCATTATTATTCCCTTCATATTCAAACCAGGAACATAGTAAAATATTCCATAAGACATTATATTTAAGTGTTTAAATCATGTAACTAAACTAGTAGTATGGGGTGCATGTTATAGGAGACATATTGATAACCGATAACAGCTCCTATAAAAAGAGGTACTAACATTATATATATATATATATATATATATATATATATATATATATATATATATTCATTCATAGCATCAATTATAACTTTACTGCTATCAATGTATAATGATACATTAGCACTATACAGGATATCACAGTTCACAAAATACAGCTGTAATATCTTGCCCTTTCTATGAATTGCGCTGGGTAAGGGGTACATAGATAGAGGTAGATGGAGGTAGTTGTCATGTGTTCCACCTATCACTTAAGAGCAGGATTCTGAAACACAGAACTTGAAGTAGTAGTGTGACATTTGAGGTTTGAGCAAGAAATGTTGAGTGCATAATACTTTCCCAGCTACCCTGGACAGACTCAAGCTCTTCTCCTGAAGGTTTCTGAAGTGACGGATCACAGTCTGCTCATCTTGGCCCACAAAGTATGAAATGTAAGTGATGACATCTTGGTTAGAATTAGACTGTTTTAGTCTTTTTGAGTCATTTTAAGCATTTGATGGATTTATTATTTTTAATATCGGTATAGTTATATTACTGGATATGAGGTATAGATTCAGGGATTTATTCTGCGACCATACTTATAGTCAGGAATAAAGTTTTCCTCTAACAGTAATATAATTTCCCCCTCCTTGATCCAGATAAATACAGTTGGCTTAGACTGTGGGTTAAACTTGAAGAATTTGTCATATTTCAACCTTAATAACTCAGTGATACAATATAATGACTTGTACAGGATTTAATATTTTAACAACTCATAATCTTGCTATAACTAAAGTAATGAATTTACAGGTCAAATACAGTTTGTATAGTACATTGTGAAACTAGCTTGTTCCACTTTCTGGCACCAAATCTGTTAAAATTGACCTTTAATTGCAAAATATTAAAATCACAGATGAACAGTTGTTATAATATAATATACTATGATATGTGGACTCACGGGTTATGGAGGGCATTGCTGAATGGTCCTCACAATGTGATCTTTCCCGTTCATGTTCTAGCATTGAATTTCACAGCAAACTGCTAGTGTTAAACCCGGTATTTGCACTGCAGTTAAAGGGCAGTTAATCCTTACAATGGTTGTCTGTCTGTGTTCTGAGGACTGTCTGTTAACCCTAAAGTAAATACATTGAAACAAATTAACTCCTGTATTTCACAAGGTCCATTTTGTGAGAAGTGTTAACAGCTCCTGGCAGGTCCATTCAGTTCTAGAACAATAACTTGTTCTCCTTGTGATGGTAAATGACTGTACAGATAGGATGGACATCAATCCAAGACTTAAGTGCTTATTGCTATTGTTGTATTATTATTATTATTATTATTATTATTATTGACATTGAAAGTCATTGACTGTTAAGATGTTATATTACAATGTAACTAATGTCAGAACACAAACTGTTCCTTTAACTTAACAGTAAGTCATTGTCCTTCAGGAAGTCATAGTCCCTCCATGATGTGTGAGTGACTGAATTAAGCTGTTATACATTTTATGAAAGATCAATGACCACAATTACTAATTTTGCTCATGGCATTGGATTAAGAGACCTGATCCTGGTGTAATTTTACAATAGTAATTAAACTTACTTTTGGTTCTAGTAAGTGTCTATAGTAGGGCATGTCACCGACACTGAATAGAAGTGGCCTATATGAATATCAAAATGTAAATATAAGTTAATGTGTGAATGGAGGCCTACTTAATAAAATATTAAATACAGTCCATGGACAGAAGCAGCTCTTTTTAGTCCCTTCCTGACATATCCATTTAGTTTGACACTATTACTAGGCAACACTCTAGGATGACACAGTGAAGAGCAGACAAGCAGCAGTAACTTTATTCCAACAGGGTGCACACCTTTTGGCAGTTAGAGTAGAAGGCACTTAGCTTAGCAGTTACAATCATTTATGGGTGCACAGATTAGTGTTATAGCCTCAAATGCAGGCAAGGCAGCTACAGTAATAAATAATAACTAGACTTGTCACTTACAGAGTATCATAAGGTCATAAAGCTCAATCGTTACAGCTCTCAGTGGGCAGACAATGTAGTAGTTACATTTTTCTCAGAGGGTTCACAACATTGTGGTTGCAATCTGAGCAGGTTCCAAAAGCAAATTAAAATAATTTGGATTGGTGGGGCACACTCTATCTAGATTAGGGAACGCTCAGTCTATGGTCGTAAAGAGTAGGATTATTCAGGCCCTCCTTCAGTCCATAGAACTGGAACTTTGAACTTTCAAGAAAGCAGTCCAGAAATGCTTGCAATAATCCAAGAACACTTGGTTGCAAGGATTTCCGTAAAGCCAACCCTCCCAAACCAGGTCACAGGTCAGTGCTGGTCATGACGATCCAGAAGGCTCCATTCTCAATAGGATTTCCCGATTAGCAACACAATAATGTGTCTTGTTGGTTGTTACTGTTGCTGACAATTCATGGGAAATGCAAACTGCCTTGGCTTATTTTTTTATGGCCTATCCTAAACTCCATACAGATGTTTTTTTGGTTGGATTTTAACAGGGGTTTTTACCACTTCAAGGCAACCATGATGTCCTAGTAGTTATAATGTATGTTTAAATCACATGACCCAGTTAACCTCACTGGGATATCAAGAGTCCAATGTACACCAATATAACACGTATTTATTGAGTTGGAGTGGTTGTCTTCTTTAATAGTTTAGGACCTGTAGGGGAATATGGCCAAGCTTATCTTTGTGCCTTAGAGTGGGAAGTTCTGCTTTTGCATCTTTGTATGTACTTTCAGAATCTTCTTTGAACAGGGAAAGAGCCTGTTCATTGAAGAGTGGTGTGCTTCCCTTCCATACAGCTCAATGTAAATGCATCTCTACTTGCTGGAGATGCGGAACTCATCTCCAGCAGATTAAAAGGTAAAAAATTTGTGAATGGCACAAAAAGATGGGACTGGGAGTACCAAGTTTTTATCTCTGAATCCCAGTGTCATAATGACATGTTGTTGGTTTAGGAGTTCCAAAGCCAGTGAAGCCTAAGCTAAGAGCCAAGAAAGGTGTGGGGAGACTGCTCCTTGTTTTTGTGAATTAAAGTAAAGGAGAACAGAGTATTCTATACTTTCTATAGAGCAACCTGTGAAGGAATCTGAAAGGAAAAGTCAGGGGTCTCTAGCAATGCTTTTAAGCATCATGCCAGTTGTCTCCCTGGATGGCTATTTTCTGTTAACCCAGCACTAAGTAAAGTTTGTTCCAGTTAATCTGCTGTGTCTCTCTGAATAACTTCACCATTCTTGAGTATGGCCTTGATTTTAACACACTGCTTAAGGACCAACAATCCTGACAAAGGGTCACCCTATTACAAGTTACATGTACTATACTACATACATATAACATACATCATCTGATGAGTATATGGGTTGGATACACTTTTCTGAATCAATTTCTGAAAAAACAAACATAATATATATATATATATATATATAGATATATATATATATATATATATATATATATATAATTTTATTTTTTTTTGTTTTATAACATTATCCTCATAGATTACTAATTCATAACTTTTTTTTATTATTATTAACAGCAGTTATTAATGTGGTGTTTTCCCTTTTAGAAAAATGCTATTGGATAAAGCGAAGATGACATTTTCAAGATTTTTTTTCCTTCTCATTTTGGTCACATTGATCAACGTAAGGTGCCAAGAATCTGCTAGTTCCGGTAAGTCGAGGCTCTACTTAAAGGGATTTTTAACACAGCAACAGTTTGCAGACACATCTGTGCAGGCTGTGAGGAGAATCAACCCCTACTCTCTTCATTCACTGTACAGTTCCTATGACAGTGCTCTATCATTAACTTGCAATGATGGGGATTTGCACAGAAGTTCATGTATGACAGGTTTCAGACCTGAATATTTAGGCCTCATTTGGAATGCATTGTACATGAGTTTCCATGTCTACATTTCATATACAACACTCAGACCTCCACAGTTTTACTGAACCAAAATTTGAGCGCCATAAGAATCTATGGTATCGTAAATTTAGTTTAGTAGAACTGCAAGACATTACACCAGCCAGTATCCATCTACCAGCTTAAAGCAAATGAGAATTAGAAATAGCCCCTGTGAAAACTATTTTACTACACCTTTAAATGGACATTACATAAATAAAAAATACAGGTATTATAAGAAACTTTGTTATATTTCTTATCAGAAAGAACTGGCTCTTTTCGCTCTTATCATTCTGTTTCCTGGCTCTCTGTTGCTCTGCTAAACTTCCTTTTGCCCTGAAAATCCCTGCCTGATCCGTCTGAAGACGTGTTGAGGTCACATGACTCAAATTACTCATGTCTATAGAAGTCTATGGAGAGAGCAGGAATTTGAGGAGATAAAAGACAGGTAAAAAGATAATAAAGGAAGAAGGACAGGACTACACTGATGCTAGAGCTGAATATAAAGTGTTCCAACCAGTGGTGTAACTAGGAATGGCGGGGCCCCATGGCGAACTTTTGACATGGCCCCCCCCCCGACCGTTGCCCGTCGAAGACCCCAACCGAACCTCCCCCCCGCATTCCCGCACTCTCTATTATGCCCCATAGTGGCCTCTGTACGCAGTATTTTGCCCCATGGTGGCCCCTGCACACAGTACTATGTCCCATAGTGACCCCTACACACAGTATTATGCCCCATAGTGGCCCCTGAACACAGTATTATGCCCCATAGTGGCCCTTGCATACAGTATTATGCCCCATAGTGGCCCTTGCACACAGAATTATGCCCCATAGTGGCTCCTGCACACAGTATTATGCCCCGTAGTGGCCCATGCACACAGTATTATACTCCATTGTGGCCACCCATGAACAATTATTTTACTGTGGGGTCTTTTCAGGCCCCAGAGTATAATAATCGGAGACCAAAGGGGGTTACCAACATAAAAAACAATGTTACTTACCTATCCTCGGCTCCCCTGCAATCTTCACTGGTGTTGACCATCTTCAATGACGTTTGGGATGTCACATGACCCGGGACGCAAGCCCAGGTCATGTGACGTCAGGGAGAGTCACAGTAGTAGGCCAAAGCCTGCCCGGAAAGGTAAGTAACATGGTTTTTTATGTTACTTTACCTCCCCTGGTCCTCCGATCATTATACTCGGGGGTCTGAAAAGACCCCTGAGTATAATAATGATGTTTATGGGGCCCATGGCGTCACTTACCGATCCCGGGCCACTGCCAGGATCAGTAAGTAAGTAGGGCCCGTTACCGGCTAGAGTAACTCCAGCCGGTAACGGCCTATTAAGAAAATAAAATGCAGCAGTAGCGGCTGTCGCCGGGTCCCTAATGTCCCGGGACCTGTGACAGCCGCTACCCCTGCTACCCCGGTAGTTATGCCACTGGTTCCAACACAACCAAAGCACACATCACATCAGTACAGTCAGTGCTTCTCTATGTATATATCGTGCATGGTGTTGGTGCCATTTCTGAGTGAGAGAGACACACTTATAGAGCAGATTCATTAGTACTTACTGTGAGCAGTACACTGCATCTTGTCTCCCCACCAGCTCAGGAGGAATTAAATCTACAGATACAGCCTACAGAGAGGAAATAGCTAAATAATACAACATATAAGTCAGATAATGACCAGCAACAGCATTAATCCTCATGTACAAACATAGCAGCTTACCCTGAAAAGTCATATTAAACACAACGTACACTTGATGCTATAAAATTTACAGTGTATGAAATTAAAATAGTTTCTTGTTTCTTTTATATTTTGCAGTGTATGATCTCATAGATGAACTTCGACATTCCACAAGTTCAAATGTAAGAGTAATCAATGGTTCAAAACCAGATTTATCAGCTATTCGCATAAGCTCTGTGGCTCATCTGAACAATAGAAAAAGGTATTAACAAACATTACTGCGAAACATTCTCTTCATCTTTGCCTGTTTTTTTCTATATGTGTGACATTTGATTAGTGAACAGGAAAACATATAGGGTCCCAGTTGTGTTAGTGAACTTCAAAGTATATAATAAATAGTATCACACAACTGTAATACAGATATGTGCTCTCTTACCTTTTCTCTGTCCACATATATGTATTATAAGTTATGTAATTTTTCTAAAAACAACAAGGTCTTGTGTGAATTGTCACCTTGAAAGGCTTCTGTTATCCTGTTTTCATATTGTATTGCATTGGCTTCATGACAATGTGCATTGGTTAACCAAACTAGGGGTCAGTAAAATGTAGACATACCTCTAGGTTGATTTTGCTGGTATACAAGCATTATTACAGGCATAATTCAGTTATTTTAAGAACTTATTAGTTACATTAGAAATTTTTATTTTTTAGACTATCCATGGTATTAACTAGAAGAGGCTGGGTCTCATAGAAAACTTTTGAATGGGCCAGCTCTAAGCCTGTCATGGGAACAGAAAGCCAAAAATGACAATAGTACCATATCCAGCAAATGAAACATAGTAATGTATGCACGTACAAAACAAAGTAATAAAAAATTGCAGAAAGCACCCCACATGTATTGATGTTAACAAACAGCTTCCTCTTGGATTTGCCCCTAGATCTCCAAGGTCTGGCATCACATATCAGATGTGTGTTTTTACTATGCCTTCGTCTGGAGGTCTTGTGTACAGCAATTACAGAATCAGTGATGTCAATGAAAATTTAAATTTTTTTTAAAAAGCAACAAAATGTGAAAATAGAATTAAAAGGCTCACTTAACTAGTTCGGACTTTATAAATGGGCACATACGCTATTTCACATATATACACACAGAATAAACAGGATCCAGAGACTGTCACCAGTCCACATCCTCTTTAATGTAACAGTCAGATATACGGTAGTACCATCACAAACTCACAAATCCCATCTTTTCTTTCTTTTTCCTCTTCTGGTCTTCCAGGTTTTCTATGGAGTTGCAGAGGGAATTTGTTGTTATATTGGTAAATTGATGTTACTCGATGTTGACAACCCGTTGCCCTCTGTAGCAGAGATTAAAGATGGTTATCTCAAATCACCAGCGCTTACTCTGACAGCTTGGCGATCAGCAGTATGCTGTGGGTGCTCATGGTACATTGTTTGCTGACTTTGATGGATGACTGCAGTTAGGGGAAGAATCACATGCATTACCTACTTCTTGTTTCCAGTTAGGATGGTTTCACCTGCTATAGCCAGTGAATGTCCTTTGGGTACATCTTTAGTGAGGGTTGCTAAAGATTGCTTGGCCCGCTATCTTGTAGAGAGTTCCTTCTCAAAGCTAAGGAAACACAGCATTTTTAGTTGTAGATTTGGCAATGTTATCTTTTCTCCAAATCCAAGAATGTTTATGTCCTTTGTGTGTATTGGTATAACAAAAAAAAAAAATAGAGACCCCCCCCCAAAAAAAAAAAAAAAAAAAAAAATTATATAATTTCACTTAAAACTTCTAAAATGGGGAAGAAAAAATTACTGGCACCCTTAACTTAATATTTGGTTGCACACCCTTTGGAAAAAAAAATAAATGAAATCAATCGCTTCCTATAACCATCAAAAAGCTTCTTATACCTCTTATCTGGAATTTTGGAACCCTCTTCTTTTGCAAATTGTTCCAGGTCTCTCCTATTTGATTGGTACCTTCTCCCCACAGCAATTTTAAGATCATTACACAGGTGTTCAATGGCATTTAGATCTGAACGCATTGGCCACTTCAGAACTCCCCAACGCTTTGCTTCCATCCATTTTTGGGGTTTTTTTTAAGTATGTTTGGGTTCATTGTTCTGCTGACCTAGGGTGCAAATCCTGCTTTCTGACTCTGGACCCTACATGTAGACCCAAAATCCTTTGGTAATCTTCAGATTTCATGATGCCTTGCACTCAGTCAAGGCACTCAGTGCTAGAGGCAGAAAAACATTCCCAAAACATCTTTGAAACTTCACCATATTTGACTGTTGGTACTGTGTTCTTTTCTTTGTAGACATCATTCTGTTTTCAGTAAACAATAGAATGATGTGCTTCTGCAAGGAGTTTGTATGTTATCCCCGTGTTTGCATGGATTTCCATCCCATATTCCAAAAAAGACATACTGATAGGGAAAAATGTACATTGTGAGCTCTATGTGGGGCTCGCAATTTACATAAAAAAAAAAAAGAATGATGTGCTTTACCAAAAAGCTCTGTCTTTTTTATCATCTGTCTACAAGACATTTTCCCAGAAGGATTTTGGCACACTCACATACATTTTGAAAAACTGCAGTTTAGCTTTTTTATGTCTCTGTGTCAACCGTGGGGTCCTTTTGGGTCTCCTGCCATATAATCTACTGTAATTCAAATGTTGACAGATAGTTCACACTAACACTGATGCACCCTGAGCCTTCAGGACAGCTTGCATTTCTTTGGAACTGGATTTGGGCTGCTTATCCACCATCCGGACTATCATGCGTTGCAATTTTTTTTATTAATTTTTCTTTTCTATGCACATCCAGGGAGATTATCTAAAGGACCATGGGTTGTAAACTTCTTCATTATGTTGTGTACTGTAGACAAAGGAACATCAAGATATCTGGGGATGGACTTGTAACCTTGAGATTGTTGAATTTTTTCCACCTTTTTGGTTCTCTAGTCCTCAGACAGTTCTCTTCCCCTTTTTCTGTTTGCTATGCTTAAGCCGGGTTCACACGAGGGTTTTATGGACTGGATTTAGAGGCGGAGGCCACCTCAGAATCCGTTCCAAATAATGGCTAGCCACGACTAGATGTCGGTACAGTGCATACAGTGCACTGGCATCCAGTTGCATTCTGCTCTAGATTAGACCCAAATGTATGTGCCTAGTTGGAAGGGAGTGTTTGCACTGCGGACTCTGTGGAACATTCTTCCGCGGAACCCGCCTGAAGAAAGGGCATGTCGCATCTTCACTGCTTTCACTCGCGGAAAAAGGAACTCATTGAATTCAATGGGAGGCTTTTTTTAGCCAGATTTTGACACGGATTCTGCATCAAAATCCTGACCAAAAAACCCCGTTTGAACCTGGCTTAAATTTGGCACACATAGACCAACAATGCAAAGAGTGATCAGGTGTCATTATCAGGTGTAATTTCTGTATTACCCACACCTGTTACTTGCCACAGGTTTGACAAAATAAACATCACATGCTTGAAACAAAGTTATTTACCCAAAATTTTGAAAAGGTGCCAACAATTTTGTCTGGCCCATTTTGGATTTTTTTTTTGTGTAAAATGATGTCCAATGTGCCTTCTTTTCAATAGAAATGAACATTTGTATAACAAAACGTGTGTAATTGCACTAATGAGGATGGCCATGACTGTACAGGAAGCACTTACAATTCTATCTTCTGCTTAATCCACTACTCGCTTTGGCTAAAAAAAAAAAAAAAAACGCAGCAAAAAAGCTGTGTTTCCACCACTTGGGGCCTCGGCAAAAGACTACCACATTGCAAAAAAAAGCTGGGGAAAAGCTGTATTTTTCAAAAACATGTGCAATTTTAAAAAATGCAGCATGTTAATGTTAGCTGCGGAATTGTGAGTGTGAATTGTGAACTATCAAACAATGCTAATAAAGACTGTGTATATTTAATGGAATATTTATTGTGTGAAATCAAATGACTAGATTGATAAAAAGTAGCTATCATATTGAATAAAGCTTCCTACTGATTGGACATATCTCTTTCTTTTTATATTTTAGTGCTTTTCCTCCAAATGGATTGCCTACAGAATACTCCATCTTAGCCACATTTAAAATACTATCAAATATACAAGATGTCTGGAATATATGGCAAATTATTGATACTAATACAAGGCAGAAAGTTGGACTATATTTAAATAAAGATACAGACACTGTGAACTTATTGTACTCCTCCCCATCCAAGACTCTTAATTTCCACACATCTTATAATGTTACACCTCTTTTTGATGGGAAGTGGCATAAATTGTCTTTCAGTGTAACTAGTCATGATGCCAAGATGATTTTGGATTGTATCGAAGTGAGTGCAGTTAAAGTTTCTGAGCAGGAAACCCATGAAAAGACAATTGTCGCTTCAAATGAGCATGGAGAATCACACCACGTCCCTTTGGTAAGGAATATACTAAGGGGCTAAATAGCCCTGAAACGCGTAGGCTATCTACTATTTTTTCCATATGTTTTATTTATTTCACTTTTAATGTCTCATTAAAAGTTATTTTATATTTCAATGTGACTCCGTAATAGTGCCAGTTTTTATTACATTTTGGAACTTTGTTGCTGTGCTCCCGTTGGTCCTGGGAATTTCTCCCTGCACCTCATTGCCTATTTTAAAATTTGGACTGTTTGGTCGTACATGGTTTTTTGTTAAGTGATACAGGACTTGTTTCACAACATATGTTTTCAATTTTATAGAATCATATATAAAAATTGGTGTAGATAGAAAGCAGAGAAGTTGTCTTAAGCTATCCAGATATCACAACTTTATTTTCCCAGCTTGTAGCTGCAATTGTATTCTTCTACAGCTACTTCTGGCATTTTCACTAGGTTACACTATATCTACTGCACAGTGCTTTTTGGGATTGTTTTTGAGGCAAGAGGTTTTTTTTAGGCGATTTTTGGAAAAACTTTATTAATAACAGAGGTTTTAGGAGACAGAATGTTTTATACTAGGCAAGAGAATACTTCTAAAAACTACTTTAGAAACGTCTTCAAAAACTATTTTCTGCTGAACAAATAACTCAGTGTTAGGATATAATAAGATTATAGATTTAATATATATATATATATATATATATATATATATATATATATATATATATATATAGTTCTTTTAGTAAAGCTGCCATTGTACATAGGGTCGAGTAGAACAGCATGTGAATCTGAATACACAGCCTTTGCTTGCTCTAGCATGCCCTTTGCATTGAAAGAGGACCTTTCACCTCCTGGGGCACATGCGTTGTAATACACCGCTAGAAAGCCAAACAGTGCACTGAAATAAGCTTTCTCTTTCTGTGCCCCCGGTGAAGAGCTATCGGTGACTATACCATAGCTCTTCACCGTCAGAAAGCCGTTTCTAACAGTCAGGAACGCCCTTCCTCACAGCAGCATCTATATCACTGTACTGTGAGAGGGTCCATTGCTAACCGTACCGTGATGATGCCCCCCCAGTACTCATCTATGGACAAGAACTATCATGAGTGTAGGGGGGAGTTCCTCACCGCTCTCACAGTATAGCGCAATAGGCACTACTGTGAGGAAGGGCGTTTCTGACTGACTGTCGCACTGTCGGCTTTCTAACGGTGTATTAAACTGCATGTGCCCTAGATGGTGAAAGGTCCTCTTTAAGCCACATTTAATATTTATAAAAGCAAAAGGAAATAATGCACAAATATCAAAGGTGCTCAGCAAAATGTCCCTTACACTGGACTGTAATTGGCGGCATATGAAATTTCCTGGCGTCAGACTCCCTTTAAACAGGCTTTTCAGGCTTTTGATATTGATGAACTATCCTAAGGGTAGATCTTAAAAATCAGATTAATATGGGTTTGCCACCCAGCACCTCCTCTGATCAGCTTTTCTCAGGAGTATACAGTACACAAAGACAGTAGCAAGTGAGTGGAAGCAGATCTGCAGTAACCAAGCACAGCCACTACAATATTGTAGGCATATATTGTAGCTCTTAGAAGAAGTAGACAGCTAAGTAGCACATGAAAGTGATAGTAATCTGAAAACATAAAAGTATGTATACATTTACAACCATCTAAAGTAAAAAAAGTTTTCTAATAGTTCTGAATGATAATATATTTTCTGAGACAAGGGAGCAAAATTGGTGAATCTGTGAGCGGGTAATGGTTGCTCAAGACATAATGATACATGTATGGAGCGAAAGCTAGCCTGTCTGATCTAATGGCAGAGAAGATCTACTGGAGCACAGAAACATTAAAGGGATTGTCCAGGGATTACTTTTTGCATAACCTTGTGACTTTTCCTTGGTGTTGCATTTCAATGTTGAGGAATATACATTGCAGTGTTAGAAGTTTTCGTTAGCTTATTTTTAAAAAATATTTGTCCACAGAATTCGTTATTAATTATCCCGATATGTATGTAATGAAAAGATGATAAATACAAATGCACATTTTCTTGCTTTATAGGTTGACATTCAGCAGCTAGAAATCCACTGTGATCCCGTGAAAGCTTTGAGAGAACAGTGTTGTGAGCTGTATGAACAGGTGAGTGGATAAGCTTCTGTATGGTCATTGTGCACACAGGCAAGCTCTCACTTCATAGTGGTATATGTAAGTATTATTACAACTAATGGGGTTTATTGTAAATGGGTTTCAGCAAACTTTGGCTTTGTGTCATAGATTCCAGGTAAAGTAATATTATTTACCTAAAAGTGAATCTAATGCACTGAAATACATTTATAGTTTATAGTATTTTAAAGTTGATTTTCTATATTTCACAATGTAATTCTCAGTAGAAGACGTCACTCCTGGAAAGATCAAGGAACGTTAAAATCTCGACAGCAGTTTTGTAAAAACCATCACTGAAAACTAACCCTTTGCTACACTGTCAATGAAACGTCTCCCGTTTTCTGTCTTCCAGTGTGCTGGGGCTGCAGAGCTGAGTCTCGGAGCTAATTCTCCTCGGTGTTCAAAATGCGCACATGGAGCTTTAGGTATTCAGGGACCTTCAGGAACAAAGGTAAAGGGCAAACAATTGCTAAAAAAACCAAAAGTGTAAAATTACTTTCAAAATCCTGAAATTTCTGCTTAATTTTAGGGCCACAAAGGGTATGAAGGAGAACGGGGAGAGCCGGGACGTGTAGGAAATTTGGTAATTTATTGATAATACTGTATAGTATACTATATTGAATATTAATTGTATTTCAGACATTTTAGGTGTCACTTTTCTCAGAACAGTTCCAAAAGTAAGAATTTTCCATTTATGTTTTGTATACTAGATTTTATTTACAGGGTATACAAACTATTGTAGATCGAAGAGAAGAAGAAGAAAATAAGAAGTGAAGCAACTTTGCAATAGGTCTTAATCAAATATTTTCTACTGTTTGTCTGTCCTGGTTTGTCCCATCTACAGATCCTATACAGACGTACAGTATGTGTCTCTATAGTAATAGACAACAACAAAACCATGTACAGTCTAACCATGCAGTCATATTCTCTTCTATTTGTCCCATCAATGGCGTAACTAGGAGTGGCAGGGCCTCGTGAACTTTGACATGGCTTTTCCCCTCCCCCCCCAAAGGCCCTGACTGATCAAATTCTCCCCCCTGTGCATTCCTGCACACAGTATTATGCCCCATAGTGGCCCCTGCACACAGTATTATGCCCCATAGTGGCTTCTGCACATACTATTATGCCCCATAGTGGCCCTAGTACACAGTATTATGCCCCATAGTGGCCCCTGCACACAGTATGATGCCGCATAGTGGCCCTTGCACACAGTATTATTCCCCATAGTCATGCTGTGTGTTGGGGCCACTAAGGGGCATCATACTGTGTGCAGGGGCCTCTATTTCTGAAAAGACTCCCCAGGTATAATGATAATTCTTGTTGAGTCCGTGGGCCAGTGGCCTTACTTACCGATCCCGGCTCCTGCTCACTGCTGCCTACGCAGAAGAGGAAGCCCCGGAGGCGGTGCGCAGGAGTCAGGATTGGTAAGTAAATAGGGCCCATTACCTGCTGGAGTAACTGCCACTGCTACCCTGGTAGTTACGCCCCTGATTCCTATACATTACAGGGCAAATGGAAGGGAAAATAGCTGCAGGATTAGACTTTATAGAGTTTGTTCGCTGTCATGAATGTGCACCTCAACAGGAGATCTAGACACAAAATGATAAGAAATATTTCATTAAGACCTAAAGTAAAGTTGCTCCATTTTTCATTTCAGACTCAAAAACTATTTATTGTCAAAGGTGTAGATACCCTTTCATTTTCATGTAAGGCTAATATATGAGTTAGGGTGCTGTAGTATTAGGCATTTATTTTATATTATTTAATTTAGTTACACAAGTAGCCTCCTGTGGGATCTGTATATATATACATCTTACTCACAGATATGTTTTATTTTTATCTGATGAACTAGGGTGTTCGTGGCAATCCTGGAATTTATGGAAGAATTGGGGACCCAGGGTTCAAAGTAAATTTATTAATTTCAAAACATTTTAAGTAAAATATTGTTTTACCTTTTATAAATAAAATATATAATTATGATTTAATTGGCATTTAGGGAGAACCAGGCATAAAGGGAGAAAAGGGACAGAGGGGAATACCTGGTGAAAGGGTATGTATAACCTCTTATTATAATTATCTATCTATCCATCTATCTATCTATCTATCTATCTATCCATCCATAATGTACCTACACCAAAGGGCCCCAATGTAGGATGTTCTGTCTCTCTAGCTATCCTGCCCACTACTAGCCCTTCCCTACCTGCTCAGCTCAACCCCCAACCACTTACCTCTCTCCTTTCCAGCCTTCCTCCTGTGTGACGGTCCATCCTTGTTTTCTGGTTCTGCTATTGTACCAGCGTTGCTCTTTGCTCTGCAGCCAACGATCCACCTCTACTGTTCAGGCATGGGAGCTGCACAGTAGAGATGGATTATCGGCTGCAAAGCAAAAAACAGCACTGGAACAATAGCATGCTCAGAAAAGAGTCAGAAAAGAGGGAAGCCTGGAAGGAAGATAGGTAATTATGAAGGAGGGGATGGAGGAGAGGGTAGTAGTGATGTTCAGTTTCCGTAAACGGGGAAATGGATCGCTACCGGATAACCAGAAAATGTCCCTGGAACACACACATTACACTGTAGACATTACAAAGTATACATTAAGCACATATGGTATATGCACACATTACATATATACATTTTGGATGTATACATGAAGCAAATATTTTATGTCTACTAACAAATTATATAAATACAGTACACACACAATTAATTTGAGTCCTTAAATTGGACTCCAGGACCTATCAAGCACCGGGGACCATTGCTACTCTAAGGTATGCTAGAGGAAAACAGAGATAGAAGAATAATGGCACACATAGGACAAAGGATCCTTTCTATTTTTATGCATTTTTGCTGACATCCTTCCCCTACCTTCTTGTCTTGACCACTAAGCTATTTCTGTGCATTGTACATTGCAACCCTGACACTACTAGAGAGAATATTCAAGTATACAGGGGCAAACAAAAAGGCAGATTAACCTAGTTTGGCCCTGTAGGTTAATCTGCTGATTCACAGCATCTATTTTTCTATTTATCTATCATAATCATTAGCACAATGACAATGAATGCTTTGCCCAGATGAAATGAACACGCAGCTTATGCATTGGTAAAGATGAAGGCAGCAAACCCACTGTAATGCACTGTACCAGTAACATTTTTGAAATCTTATCAAATCTCATACAAATGCTGCAACTAAAACCTACAATGTGACTTGCACTGTGAATTTTTGGACCCGGAATGGTTCCTCCAGGAAAGCTGCCAGAGACAACACCCCATTTTAGAGTGTTTTCTGCTGATTTTCTTTGAAAAAAACTAATGTTAATCTTTTTTTTTTTTTTTTTTTTTTAAAGAGTACCATTGTTATTTCTCCATTGTTGTCTTTGTGCATAGGATGACTACAGCAGACATTAACTGTTGCAGAGAACAAACTCAGACTGAATCTGTGTCCATTCCTATTGACACTAAAGTACAAAACATGATGGATATTATCTTCTCTCATGTTTGTTTACTTTTGTATTGGAAAAAACGTTGTGCATGCTTAATTTTTCTCCAGTTACTAAAATAAAGGAAGATAGCATACGTTTATGTTGTTTGCATTAGTGTCAATGAGAACAGACACAGACAGAATTTGTGTCTGTTCTCTGCAACAGTTAATGTCTAGAGAAGAGCGAACAGTGTTCTATCGAACTCATGTTCGATCGGATATTAGGCTGTTCGGCATGTTCGAATCGAATCGAACACCGCGTGGTAAAGTGCGCCATTACTCGATTCCCCTCCCACCTTCCCTGGCGCCTTTTTTGCTCCAATAACAGCGCAGGGTAGGTGGGACAGGAACTACGACACCGGTGACGTTGAAAAAAGTAGGCAAAACCCATTGGCTGCCGAAAACATGTGACCTCTAATTTAAAAGAACAGCGCCGCCCAGCTTCGCGTCATTCTGAGCTTGCAATTCACCGGGGACGGAGGTTTCCATCCAGTTAGCTAGGGCTTAGATTCTGGGTAGGCAGGGACAGGCTAGGATAGGAAGGAGAAGACAACCACAACAGCTCTTGTAAGAGCTAAATTCCAGGGAGAAGCTTGTCAGTGTAACGTGGCACTGACGGGCTCAATCGCCGCAACCCAGCTTTCCCAGGATCCTGAATGGAATACACTGTCAGTGTATTCCCGTATACCCGATATATACCCCCGATACCCGTTCCAACGGTGTGCCCCCCCACCTTCACCCCAGAAATACCCTGCAAGTCCCCTAGCAATAGAATTGGGGCTATATACACCCACTATTTTTGCTACTGCCATATAGTGCCATTGTCTGACTGGGAATTCAAAGAATATATTGGGGTTACGTGCACCCACAATTTTTACTACTGGTATACAGTGCCAGTTTCTGACTGGTAATTCAAAGAATATATTGGGGTTACGTGCACCCACAATTTTTACTACTGGTATACAGTGCCATTGTCTGACTGGGAATTCAAAGAATATATTGGGGTTATAAATACCCTCATTTCTTGCTACTGCCATATAGTGCCAGTTTCTGACTGGTAATTCAAAGAATATATTGGGGTTACGTGCACCCACAATTTTTACTACTGGTATACAGTGCCATTGTCTGACTGGGAATTCAAAGAATATATTGGGGTTATAAATACCCTCATTTCTTGCTACTGCCATATAGTGCCAGTTTCTGACTGGTAATTCAAAGAATATATTGGGGTTACGTGCACCCACAATTTTTACTACTGGTATACAGTGCCATTGTCTGACTGGGAATTCAAAGAATATATTGGGAATACAAATACCCTCATTTCTTGCTACTGCCATATAGTGCCAGTTTCTGACTGGTAATTCAAAGAATATATTGGGGTTACGTGCACCCACAATTTTTACTACTGGTATACAGTGCCATTGTCTGACTGGGAATTCAAAGAATATATTGGGAATACAAATACCCTCATTTCTTGCTACTGCCATATAGTGCCAGTTTCTGACTGGTAATTCAAAGAATATATTGGGGTTACGTGCACCCACAATTTTTACTACTGGTATACAGTGCCATTGTCTGACTGGGAATTCAAAGAATATATTGGGAATACAAATACCCTCATTTCTTGCTACTGCCATATAGTGGCAGTTTCTGACTGGTAATTCAAAGAATATATTGGGGTTACGTGCACCCACAATTTTTACTACTGGTATACAGTGCCATTGTCTGACTGGGAATTCAAAGAATATATTGGGAATACAAATACCCTCATTTCTTGCTACTGCCATATAGTGCCAGTTTCTGACTGGTAATTCAAAGAATATATTGGGGTTACGTGCACCCACAATTTTTACTACTGGTATACAGTGCCATTGTCTGACTGGGAATTCAAAGAATATATTGGGGTTATAAATACCCTCATTTCTTGCTACTGCCATATAGTGCCAGTTTCTGACTGGTAATTCAAAGAATATATTGGGGTTACGTGCACCCACAATTTTTACTACTGGTATACAGTGCCATTGTCTGACTGGGAATTCAAAGAATATATTGGGAATACAAATACCCTCATTTCTTGCTACTGCCATATAGTGCCAGTTTCTGACTGGTAATTCAAAGAATATATTGGGGTTACGTGCACCCACAATTTTTACTACTGGTATACAGTGCCATTGTCTGACTGGGAATTCAAAGAATATATTGGGAATACAAATACCCTCATTTCTTGCTACTGCCATATAGTGCCAGTTTCTGACTGGTAATTCAAAGAATATATTGGGGTTACGTGCACCCACAATTTTTACTACTGGTATACAGTGCCATTGTCTGACTGGGAATTCAAAGAATATATTGGGAATACAAATACCCTCATTTCTTGCTACTGCCATATAGTGCCAGTTTCTGACTGGTAATTCAAAGAATATATTGGGGTTACGTGCACCCACAATTTTTACTACTGGTATACAGTGCCATTGTCTGACTGGGAATTCAAAGAATATATTGGGAATACAAATACCCTCATTTCTTGCTACTGCCATATAGTGCCAGTTTCTGACTGGTAATTCAAAGAATATATTGGGGTTACGTGCACCCACAATTTTTACTACTGGTATACAGTGCCATTGTCTGACTGGGAATTCAAAGAATATATTGGGAATACAAATACCCTCATTTCTTGCTACTGCCATATAGTGCCAGTTTCTGACTGGTAATTCAAAGAATATATTGGGGTTACGTGCACCCACAATTTTTACTACTGGTATACAGTGCCATTGTCTGACTGGGAATTCAAAGAATATATTGGGAATACAAATACCCTCATTTCTTGCTACTGCCATATAGTGCCAGTTTCTGACTGGTAATTCAAAGAATATATTGGGGTTACGTGCACCCACAATTTTTACTACTGGTATACAGTGCCATTGTCTGACTGGGAATTCAAAGAATATATTGGGAATACAAATACCCTCATTTCTTGCTACTGCCATATAGTGCCAGTTTCTGACTGGTAATTCAAAGAATATATTGGGGTTACGTGCACCCACAATTTTTACTACTGGTATACAGTGCCATTGTCTGACTGGGAATTCAAAGAATATATTGGGAATACAAATACCCTCATTTCTTGCTACTGCCATATAGTGCCAGTTTCTGACTGGTAATTCAAAGAATATATTGGGGTTACGTGCACCCACAATTTTTACTACTGGTATACAGTGCCAATTTCTAACTAGGAATTCAAAATGCGCAAGGCTCCCGGAAAGGGACGTGGACGAGGCCGTGGGCGAGGTCGGGGGAATGGTTCTGGGGAGCAAGGTAGCAGTGAAGCCACAGGGCGTCCCGTGCCTACTCCTGTGGGGCAGCAAGCATTGCGCCACTCCACAGTGCCAGGGTTGCTTGCCACATTAACTAAACTGCAGGGTACAAACCTTAGTAGGCCCGAGAACCAGGAACAGGTCTTGCAATGGCTGTCAGAGAACGCTTACAGCACATTGTCCAGCAGCCAGTCAGACTCTGCCTCCTCTCCTCCTATTACCCAACAGTCTTGTCTTCCTTCCTCCCAAAATTCCGAAGCTTTACAGAACAATAACCCAAACTGTCCCTGCTCCCCAGAGCTGTTCTCCGCTCCTTTCATTGTCCCTCAACCTGCCTCTCCACGTCACGATTCCACGAACCTAACAGAGGAGCATCTGTGTCCAGATGCTCAAACACTAGAGTCTCCTCCATCTCCGTTCGATTTGGTGGTGGATGACCAGCAACCCACCCTCATCGACGATGATGTGACGCAGTTGCCGTCAGGGCATCCAGTTGACCGGCGCATTGTGCGGGAGGAGGAGATGAGACAGGAGTTGGAAGAGGAAGTGGTGGATGATGAGGACACTGACCCGACCTGGACAGGGGGGATGTCAAGCGGGGAAAGTAGTGTGGATGTTGAGGCAGGTGCAGCACCAAAAAGGGTAGCTAGAGGCAGAGGCAGAGGTCAGCAGCTTAGGCGAAGCCAGGCCACACCCGGAATCTCCCAAGATGTTCCAGTTCGTACCCAGCCCCGAAAAACTCCCACCTCGAGGGCACGTTTCTCGAAGGTGTGGAGTTTTTTCAAGGAATGCGCCGAGGACAGATATAGTGTTGTCTGCACAATTTGCCTCTCGAAATTGATTAGGGGCTCTGAGAAGAGCAACCTGTCCACCACTTCAATGCGCCGTCATTTGGAATCCAAGCACTGGAATCAGTGGCAGGCAGCAACGGCAGGACAAAGGCCGCCTGCCGTTCACGCCACTGCCACTGCCTCTGCCACTGCCTCTGCCTCTGCCACTGCCACTGCTGACTGTGCTGGCGATGCACTCCAGAGGACGAGCCAGGACACCACTTCATCTGCCTCCGCCACTTTGTTGACTTCTACCTCATCCTCCCCTGGTCCTGTCTTATCTCCTTCTCCTGCACCATCAAAGGCACCATCAGGCGCTTCTTTACAACAACCCACCATCTCTCAGACATTGGAGCGGCGGCAGAAATACACTGCTAACCACCCACACGCGCAAGCCTTGAACGCCAACATCGCTAAACTGCTGGCCCAGGAGATGTTGGCGTTCCGGCTTGTTGAAACTCCCGCCTTCCTGGACCTGATGGCAACTGCGGCACCTCGCTATGCCGTCCCTAGCCGTCACTACTTCTCCCGGTGTGCCGTCCCCGCCTTGCACCAGCACGTGTCACTCAACATCAGGCGGGCCCTTAGTTCCGCGCTTTGCACAAAGGTCCACTTGACCACTGACGCGTGGACAAGTGCATGCGGACAGGGACGCTACATTTCACTGACGGCACACTGGGTGAATGTAGTTGAGGCTGGGACTGCTTCCCAAACTGGCCCGGTGTACCTCGTCTCCCCGCCTAACATTCCTGGCAGGGACACGAGAAGAACACCCCCCTCCTCCTCCTCCTCTACCGCCTCCTCCTCCGCCACCGCCTCCTCCTCCGCCACCGCCTCCTCCTCCGCTGTTAGATTGACCCCAGCTACGAGTTGGAAACGTTGCAGCACTGGCGTTGGTAGACGTCAGCAGGCTGTGCTGAAGCTGATCAGCTTGGGGGACAGACAGCACACTGCCTCCGAGGTGAGGGATGCCCTCCTCGATGAGACGGCAATATGGTTTGAGCCGCTGCACCTGGGCCCAGGCATGGTCGTTTGTGATAACGGCCGGAACCTGGTAGCAGCTCTGGAGCTTGCCGGACTCCAACATGTTCCATGCCTGGCCCACGTCTTCAACCTAGTGGTGCAACGTTTCCTAAAGAGCTACCCCAATGTTCCAGAGCTACTGGTGAAAGTGCGGCGCATGTGCGCCCACTTTCGCAAGTCGACAGTAGCCGCTGCTAGCTTAAAATCTCTCCAGCAACGCCTGCATGTGCCACAACACCGGCTTTTGTGCGACGTCCCCACACGCTGGAACTCAACGTTTCAGATGTTGAATAGAGTGGTTGAGCAGCAGAGACCTTTGATGGAATACCAGCTACAAAACCCTAGGGTGCCACAAAGTCAGCTGCCTCAGTTTCACATCCATGAGTGGCCATGGATGAGAGACCTTTGTGACATCCTACGGGTCTTTGAGGAGTCCACAAGGAGGGTGAGCTCTGAGGATGCGATGGTGAGCCTTACAATCCCGCTCTTGTGTGTTCTGAGAGAATCCCTGATTGACATCAGGGATAACTCAGATCACACAGAGGAGTTAGGGATAGCATCCGATCCGTCACAGCTGGAGAGTAGGTCCACACATCTGTCCGCTTCACTGCGTTTAATGGAGGAGGAGGAGGAGGAAGAAAAGTTGTCCGATGATGTGATGGTGATACAGGAGGCTTCCGGGCAACTTCGAATCGTCCCATTGTTGCAGCGCGGATGGGTAGACATGGAGGATGAGGAGGAAATGGAGATTGAACTTTCCGGTGGGGCCAGAGGAGTCATGCCAACTAACACTGTGGCAGACATGGCTGAGTTCATGTTGGGGTGCTTTACAACCGACAAGCGTATTGTCAAAATCATGGAGGACAACCAGTACTGGATCTTTGCTATCCTTGACCCCCGGTATAAAAACAACATCTCGTCTTTTATTCCGGTAGAGGGGAGGGCCAATCGCATCAATGCTTGCCACAGGCAATTGGTGCAGAATATGATGGAGATGTTTCCAGCATGTGACGTTGGCGGCAGGGAGGGCAGTTCCTCCAGTAGGCAACCAAGTTCTCACCGGTCCACACAAACGAGGGGCACACTGTCTAAGGTCTGGGACACCTTGATGGCACCCCCTCGCCAAAGTGCCGCCACGGAGGGTCCTAGTGTCACCAGGCGTGAGAAGTATAGGCGCATGTTGCGGGAATACCTTTCCGACCACAGCCCTGTCCTCTCCGACCCCTCTGCGCCCTACACGTATTGGGTGTCGAAGTTGGACCTGTGGCTTGAACTTGCCCTATATGCCTTGGAGGTGCTGTCCTGTCCTGCCGCCAGCGTCCTATCTGAGAGGGTGTTCAGTGCAGCCGGTGGCATCATCACTGACAAGCGCACCCGTCTGTCAGCTGAGAGTGCCGACCGGCTCACTTTGATAAAAATGAACCACCACTGGGTAGAGCCGTCATTTTTGTGCCCACCTGTGTAAAGCACCCCAACATGAAACTCCATGTCTGTACTCAACCTCTCCAATTCCTCCGCATCCTCATACTCATCCACCATAAGCGTTGCACAATTCTGCTAATACTAGGCTCCCTCCACCCTGATTTCCCCCAACTCTGCTGGTTAGAGGCTCCCTCCACCCTGATTTCCACCAACTCTGCTGGTTAGAGGCTCCCTCCACCATGAATTGGTCCAAACTGGGCTGTTTAGCGGCTCCCTCCACCATGAATTGGTCCAAACTGGGGTTTTTAGAGGCTCCCTCCACCATGAATTGGTCCAAACTGGGGTTTTTAGAGGCTCCCTCCACCATGAATTTGCCCAAACTGGGCTGGTTAGAGGCTCCCTCCACCATGAATTGGTCCAAACTGGGCTGGTTAGAGGCTCCCTCCACCATTAATTGGTCCAAACTGGGCTGGTTAGAGGCTCCCTCCACCATGAATTGGTCCAAACTGGGTTTTTTAGAGGCTCCCTCCACCATGAATTTGTCCAAACTGGGCTGGTTAGAGGCTCCCTCCACCATGAATTGGTCCAAACTGGGCTGGTTAGAGGCTCCCTCCACCATGAATTTCCCAAAACTTGGCTGTTTAGAGGCTCCCTCCACCATTAATTGGTCCAAACTGGGCTGGTTAGAGGCTCCCTCCACCATGAATTGGTCCAAACTGGGGTTTTTAGGGGCTCCCTCCACCATGAATTTCCCAAAACTTGGCTGTTTAGAGGCTCCCTCCACCATTAATTGGTCCAAACTGGGCTGGTTAGAGGCTCCCTCCACCATTAATTGGTCCAAACTGGGCTGGTTAGAGGCTCCCTCCACCATGAATTGGTCCAAACTGGGTTTTTTAGAGGCTCCCTCCACCATGAATTTGCCCAAACTGGGCTGGTTAGAGGCTCCCTCCACCATGAATTGGTCCAAACTGGGCTGGTTAGAGGCTCCCTCCACCATGAATTTCCCAAAACTTGGCTGTTTAGAGGCTCCCTCCACCATTAATTTGCCCAAACTGGGCTGGTTAGAGGCTCCCTCCACCATGAATTTCCCAAAACTTGGCTGTTTAGAGGCTCCCTCCACCATTAATTGGTCCAAACTGGGCTGGTTAGAGGCTCCCTCCACCATGAATTTGCCCAAACTGGGCTGTTTAGAGGCTCCCTCCACCATGAATTGGTCCAAACTGGGGTTTTTAGGGGCTCCCTCCACCATGAATTTCCCAAAACTTGGCTGTTTAGAGGCTCCCTCCACCATTAATTGGTCCAAACTGGGCTGGTTAGAGGCTCCCTCCACCATGAATTTGCCCAAACTGGGCTGTTTAGAGGCTCCCTCCACCATGAATTTGCCCAAACTGGGCTGGTTAGAGGCTCCCTCCACCATGAATTGGTCCAAACTGGGTTTTTTAGAGGCTCCCTCCACCATGAATTGGTCCAAACTTGGCTGTTTAGAGGCTCCCTCCACCATTAATTGGTCCAAACTGGGCTGGTTAGAGGCTCCCTCCACCATGAATTGGTCCAAACTGGGTTTTTTAGAGGCTCCCTCCACCATGAATTTGCCCAAACTGGGCTGTTTAGAGGCTCCCTCCACCATTAATTGGTCCAAACTGGGCTGTTTAGAGGCTCCCTCCACCATGAATTGGTCCAAACTGGGCTGTTTAGAGGCTCCCTCCACCATGAATTTCCCAAAACTTGGCTGTTTAGAGGCTCCCTCCACCATTAATTGGTCCAAACTGGGCTGGTTAGAGGCTCCCTCCACCATGAATTTGCCCAAACTGGGCTGTTTAGAGGCTCCCTCCACCATGAATTGGTCCAAACTGGGTTTTTTAGAGGCTCCCTCCACCATGAATTGGTCCAAACTGGGCTGTTTAGAGGCTCCCTCCACCATGAATTTGCCCAAACTGGGCTGTTTAGAGGCTCCCTCCACCATGAATTTGCCCAAACTGGGCTGGTTAGAGGCTCCCTCCACCATGAATTGGTCCAAACTGGGTTTTTTAGAGGCTCCCTCCACCATGAATTGGTCCAAACTTGGCTGTTTAGAGGCTCCCTCCACCATTAATTGGTCCAAACTGGGCTGGTTAGAGGCTCCCTCCACCATGAATTGGTCCAAACTGGGTTTTTTAGAGGCTCCCTCCACCATGAATTTGCCCAAACTGGGCTGGTTAGAGGCTCCCTCCACCATGAATTGGTCCAAACTGGGCTGGTTAGAGGCTCCCTCCACCATGAATTTCCCAAAACTTGGCTGTTTAGAGGCTCCCTCCACCATTAATTGGTCCAAACTGGGCTGGTTAGAGGCTCCCTCCACCATGAATTTGCCCAAACTGGGCTGTTTAGAGGCTCCCTCCACCATGAATTGGTCCAAACTGGGGTTTTTAGGGGCTCCCTCCACCATGAATTTCCCAAAACTTGGCTGTTTAGAGGCTCCCTCCACCATTAATTGGTCCAAACTGGGCTGGTTAGAGGCTCCCTCCACCATGAATTTCCCAAAACTTGGCTGTTTAGAGGCTCCCTCCACCATTAATTGGTCCAAACTGGGCTGGTTAGAGGCTCCCTCCACCATGAATTTGCCCAAACTGGGCTGTTTAGAGGCTCCCTCCACCATGAATTGGTCCAAACTGGGTTTTTTAGAGGCTCCCTCCACCATGAATTGGTCCAAACTGGGCTGTTTAGAGGCTCCCTCCACCATGAATTTGCCCAAACTGGGCTGTTTAGAGGCTCCCTCCACCATGAATTTGCCCAAACTGGGCTGGTTAGAGGCTCCCTCCACCATGAATTGGTCCAAACTGGGTTTTTTAGAGGCTCCCTCCACCATGAATTTGCCCAAACTGGGCTGGTTAGAGGCTCCCTCCACCATGAATTGGTCCAAACTGGGCTGGTTAGAGGCTCCCTCCACCATTAATTGGTCCAAACTGGGCTGTTTAGAGGCTCCCTCCACCATGAATTTGCCCAAACTGGGCTGGTTAGAGGCTCCCTCCACCATGAATTGGTCCAAACTGGGCTGGTTAGAGGCTCCCTCCACCATGAATTTCCCAAAACTTGGCTGTTTAGAGGCTCCCTCCACCATTAATTGGTCCAAACTGGGCTGGTTAGAGGCTCCCTCCACCATGAATTTGCCCAAACTGGGCTGGTTAGAGGCTCCCTCCACCATGAATTGGTCCAAACTGGGTTTTTTAGAGGCTCCCTCCACCATGAATTTGCCCAAACTGGGCTGGTTAGAGGCTCCCTCCACCATGAATTGGTCCAAACTGGGGTTTTTAGAGGCTCCCTCCACCATGAATTTGCCCAAACTGGGGTGTTTAGAGGCTCCCTCCACCATGAATTTGCCCAAACTCTGCTGGTTAGAGGCTCAATCCACCCTGATTTTCAAAACAAATGTTGGTGCCAACCTCAACTTACTACAAGGGCCAAATTCACTGCTGGTGACAAGCTCTCCTCACTGCAAGTGCCAAATACACATGTTTCAAGGTGTTTTCCTACTGTCAGAGAGGTGGTATTGAGTGTGTAAAGTGTGTAGTTGTTAGGCTGTGATGTTGGGGTAATAGAGGGTCTTTGGTGTGTTAGATGCCCCCAGACATGCTTCCCCTGCTGTCCCAGTGTCATTCCAGAGGTGTTGGCATCATTTCCTGGGGTGTCATAGTGGACTTGGTGACCCTCCAGACACGGATTTGGGTTTCCCCCTTAACGAGTATCTGTTCCCCATAGACTATAATGGGGTTCGAAACCCGTTCGAACACACGAACATTGAGCGGCTGTTCGAATCGAATTTCGAACCTCGAACATTTTAGTGTTCGCTCATCTCTATTAATGTCCATTGCTGTCATCCTATGACAGAAAACAACAACGGATATTAACAATGGTAGTGTGAACCCAGCCCACTACTTTTAATTAACTTGTAATCAAAATAATGTAATGCAGTACTTTGAGAGCCTTATATTGTTGCTACAAATGTCACAGGTTAAGCTCACCTTCCAAAGTTAAAGCAATATCTTTCTGTGCAGCAGAATAGCCTGTCATTAGTGTCTTGTATATGATAAATCAAGACTTTACAGATTAATCATGATGCAAATATTAATATCATGGTAAGTCGATAAGTCTTATAAGAATATGAGGGGCTGTTTAATAAAGTGGTTTATAATTTCCTTTTTTAAAGGGTGACCGTGGTGATCCTGGTTACAAGGGTCTTCAAGGAGCAGATGGTTTTAAAGTAAGTAAAGTAAATTATAACTAAAGTTGTGTTAATATGATATATGCAAACAATTTCGTTTCTTTACATATCAGTAGGAGTATACAGATGTGTCCACTCTAATTTTAGCTCAACTTTGCAACAAGTTAGCAAAACCTTTCACAGACTGCAACTAAAACACAACCACTGGGTAGCCCTACACAGACATATATCATATAGAAAATGGTGAAAAAATATTGTGAAATCATATTGTTTTGAAAAACTGATTACCTTGTTTCAAACATATGTGGACTTTTCCAGCCAAGAAGAAAAGTATGGAAGGTCACATCTGTATACTGGATTAACCTCATAATGTATTTATTTCATATGATTGTACAATTATAGCTTCCCATAATGCAGCATTCAGGCAAATCTCTAATGATTGAAATGTTTGGTGTCTTATTAATGGAATCCAATAATTTCTGAACAAGGTTCTCCTTTTTTACATTTATTACTTTCTCTACCAGACTCTACGCATGAAACAGTGTTTCAGTTTCCCTTTAAATCAAATTAAGCTATTGTGCAATTTGAATATACTAGAGTATGTTTTCAAAATAAGATTAAGTATGAGCATTTTATTTTTCATCTTCATATCTATATATAGCTTTTCCTGGAATACAAGGATTATGCTTAATCACTCCCCATTACTGCACTTTTTTCATGTTCTTATGTCTTATGTCATAAGACACTCCATCTCTTACCCTACTCAGTACTGGCCACAAGTACAGACCTAGGGTCATGTAGTGAGGTGGTAAGAGAGTGATAATACTATCCACATTAGCCATGAAATAAAATATTATGATATTTAATGCTTTAAAAAAATAAACAATGCATAGTGCCATTAATAGGCTCCCAAAAATTTAATAAAAGCAAAAAAGTACCCAAAATTATATCAATAAAAACATTGATTCCATAGAAAACCTTAGGTCCTAACACAACTTAATCAGTGGAAAAAAAGAGGTGTTTTTGGTGCTGATTGTGTGGAGTCTGACACTCATTCCCAGCATGAAAAGCGGTCCCAGACAGCCTTAGAACACAGAGTATACAGAGCTGGAAACCCGAGACAGTAAACTTAAAAGTTAATCATTAAGTTTTATGTACCCCAACATTATGCCACTCAAAAAGATAACTAATCTTATAAACAGTGTTGCCATAAAAATGAAAAGTTATGGCTCCTGTAATGAGCTAAAGAGAAAACACATAGAGTACAATTTCTTGAAGGGGTTTTCCAGGGAATATTAATGAATGGATGCAGAGGGGAACTGGCAACTGCTTCACAAAGGTGGTAATGACACCCTGGGGTAAAGACCTCCAGAGGGTCATGTGCCATTTACCAATCTTTGCACTGTGTGGCACTACTATCCTGATATGGTGGATATGATATGATGTATCTGATGGATGGGTTGGGTCATATGACTGTCAGCAGCTATATCAGGACAGCAGCACCGCACAATCAGAAAAGAATGACAACTCCCACAAATACATTTCTTAAGCCTATTTTCTATTTTAAGGGGTCACAGAAAATACTTTTTAAATTAATGTATACTATTTTCTTCATGAAATCTATACTGTTATTGTTATACTTTACTTATTTATATAAATTAACTTTTTGATCTGTATTATGCAATATGATCCAGTATTATGCAATATTTATTAATCTAATTATTTTAAAGGGAATTGCCGGACCACCTGGAATCAGAGGTTTACATGGCGTGAAAGGAGAGAAGGTAAGAACACATTAACCATGCTAGCTCACATATACTGTATTTACATAATGACTGTTTCAGGCATTTTTTGTCTTATCATTTAAGGTGTCAACTCTCAATTACATTTCAATAGACCTAAGTAAAAAAAAAAAAGTAACATATTTTCAATATGTTTTCGACTGTATGCTCAATGTGATGAATCCTCTCCAGATGTTAACATACAACATTAAAATATTGCATTTACTTTTAGACCTGGAACCTATGTGTATAGCGTATGATCAAAACAACTCATAAATCAACATATACAGCAATTTTAATGGTTTGTTAAAATATCAAAAAAATTTTGAGAAGTAAAACAAAAAAAAGGACACAAACAAACCATGCGTAGATGGCGGTAATATGTAGACTGGATTTCAACTCTGTTAGTCATTCTGTTTTAAAATATACAGAGTTGGAGAGTCATGTCAATGAATAGTGTGGCAGATTGATACTCAAAGAACCATTATTCATTTTATTTTTGTTACACAATTATGAAACTCTGATGCTTAAATAAGGTAAACCATTTGTTACTTCCAGTTATAAACAGCTTTGCATAAATGACTAGTATAGAGGGACCACAGGGTGGCTCAGTGGTCAGCACTGCAGCCTTACAGCGCTGGAGTCCTGGGTTCAAATCCTGCCAAGGGCAAAAAACCATCTGCAAGGAGTTAGTATGTTCTCCCCGTGTTTGCATGGATTTCTGTCCCATACTCCAAAAAGACATACTGATAGGGAAAAAATGTACATTGTGGGGCTCACAATCTACATTAAAAATAAAAAAAAAATTACTTGTACAGGAGAATATAAGAATTTTGCATGATATATTATTAAAGAAATATGTTTCCTTCTCCCGTTTACAGGCTGAGTTATTTTACATAGAAATCTATGGAGAGAGGAGAGGGAGGGGGAAGCTCCTGGAAGAGACTCTCAAATAATAGCTGCTGCTACAGTCTTTTACTCTGTGAGTCAGGGACCACTATTAACACTTCTATCTTTCAAGATAAACAGCTACCAGTGCCCAGAATAAGGCAATAAATCAATTAACCACCTAGCAGCAGCCTTACTCATCCCCTCTCCATAGAGTACTGTGTATATGCAGATACAAGTTTCTATGTAAACAACCAACTCATTGAAAATAAAGAGGAGAAAAGTAGCTTAATACATGGTGAAGGAAACAGATCTCCTTAATAAGATATACTACAACGTTTCTTGCATTCAAATGCTGTAAGATTTAACATAAGAACATAATTTGTCTATATACAAAACAAATACAGCATCATCGGCTTTGAAAGATTCTCTTTATCTATGTGAAGAATTACAAAGCTGTATGGGACTACAATTCTGCCCTATGATACTCTGTCAAGTGTTCAAAGTATAGAGGTATTCTTACTTATATAAGGGTCAGTGCATGCACAGTTTTTTGGCGCTGATTTTGACGCTGAACCCGCCTCCAAAAAAAGCCTCCCAATAGAGTTCCATTTTTTGAAGGCTGATTTTGAGGAGGATTCAGCATCAAAATCATCGTCAAAAAGCTCAGTGTGCACTGACCCTAACATTTGCTAGAGCAAAGAGAAATCCTCTTCCACCTGAAATTGAACACATACTAAGGTATAATATGGTGCTATGCATTTCTATATGGCAGTGAATATAGTGTACAAATGTTCTGTACTTTGCAAATACAAGCCATTGTAAGGTAAAATTTCTTAATGTTTTTATTTCTTAGGGAGAAGTCGGAGAAACGGGCTATGAAGGAATTCCAGGTTTCAGAGGAGTGAAGGTAGAGAATAGGACCAATGTTATATTAGAAACCAGGACATTAACTATAATACCACTTAATTCTGCATTTCACACATTAGCTAGAGTATGTTCACACCAGGGAATATGACATTGAATTTGAGGTGGATTCTGCCTGAAACCTGCACCTGAACCTTTCATTTCAATGGGAGTCAGATGCAGATTTTTCTCTAGCTGATTTTTTCCTCAATGGATTCTCCTCAATGGAATTTTGATTTTTTTCAGCTAACAGAAAAGATATATGCATATCCATTACATTATTACCAGCAAATCTGGGGATCATCCCACAAATTGCACGGCAGAAAACCCTCTCCAGGCAAAAGGGTTTGCAATAGAAAAAACAATCCGGTCTGTCAGCAACTTGTAAGGATGGAAAAATGTCCTTTTATTGGAAAAAGCAGTACACCACGTATCGTTCCACACAGGGACCTTTCTCAATTGGACCGATATGTGGTGTACTGCTTTTTCCTATAAAAGGCCATTTTCCATCCATACAAGTTGCTGACAGACGGATTGGTTTTTTTTGTATCTATATAATATATATATATATATATATATATATATATATATATATATATATATATATATGTGTGTGTGTGTTATTAAGACAAGATGCAAAATATAAAGACATTACATGTTCTGTTTATTCTAACAGCCTGTCACCAGCAAACATATATAGTCCGAATGTAGTAAGTGTCAAACAACTAAAAGAGCAAATAGTTACTCCTTAGCATAGAAAGATATTAAAACAGGAAGGTCTAGGCCAAATCTGAAGTGTAATAACTGTTTTTCTACATGCATTAATATCTGGCAGTGCTAAAGAATTTATTTATTAATTTATAGTGTTTTTTTTATATCATTTAGCTAACATATAATTTCCTGAAGTAGCAATTAAAGCATGGATACCAATATACAATTCAGCAATATGTAGTCTTTACATTCCTAGGGCGATGATGGATTCCCTGGAGCTGAGGGTCTTCAAGGTCTACAAGGTCAAAAGGTATTGTGTCATTTTATTGATATTAATACATTGGAGCAGATTTAATAATCCTGTCTAAAATTTAGTGTAAACCTATAAGCACAAGATAAGTGGTTTATGCTGCATGATCAGTTTATTACATCTTTAGAGTGTACAGTTTATACCATCTATTAGCAAGCTTATTTTGCACCAGAATTTCTGTGCAATCATGGCGAATAGAGATGAGCGAGTAGTACTCGATTGAGTAGGTATTCGATCGAATACTACGGTATTCGAAATACTCGTACTCGATCGAGTACCACTCTCTGTTCGAATGTAAAAGTTTGATGCAGAACCAGCATTGATTAGCCGAATGCTATACAGTCAGCCAATCAATGCTGGTTCTTCTCCTACCTTTAGAAGTCTTATCCGTGTAGCTTCCCCGCGGCATCTTCCGGCTCTTCATTCACTCTGCCAGGCATCGGGCCTGGGCAGAGCAGACTGCGCATGTCCGCTTGTAGTGCAGTCATGCGCAGTCGGCTCTGCCCAGGCCCGATGCCTGGCAGAGTGAATGAAGAGCCAGAAGACGTCGCGGGGACGCTGCAAGGAGAAGACTGCACGGAGGATCCAGCCCGACCCTCACTCGTGGACTTGGTAAGTATAATTTTATCGAACGTTACCTACCCCTGAAACGAGCATTTTCCCCCCATAGACTATAATAGGGTTCAATATTCGATTCGAGTAGTCGAATATTGAGGGGCTACTCAAAACGAATATCGAACCTCGAACATTTTACTGTTTGCTCATCTCTAATGGCGAACATTGTCACATCTTTAGCCATTCCCATTTTTGACAAGCTATGTCCCTTTCATGCATGGTTATGCCTCTTTTTTGACCAAGGCGAAATCGTCTAAAATAAATGCGGTGCAATGCAAGTGTGAAAATGTTTTGGGACAAATTAAGCCAGAATACTAGAACATTTAATTATGTAAATCTGTTCCATTATTGTTAATAAAAACAGTATTTTATCACATTTTTGGTCTAAATTTTCATTTTGCGTTACCTTTTCTTGACAAAGCTTTGAAAGAAATATGAAGATCTCAGCAAAAGGGTTTTTTTTTTTTTTCCTTTGATAATTGTAAAACTATGACTTCTATGCTATGCTTGCTGTCTAAGGGCCCCTTCACACGGCGTAAGCGCTCGGCTCATTTCGAGCCGTACACACGAGCGCTTCTAAACACTTTCCATTCACTTCAATGTGAGCGCGTGTAAAGCCGGCTTTACATTGAAGTGAATGGGAAGTGTTTAGAAGCGCTCGCGTGTACGGCTTGCAATGAGCTACGCGCTTACACTGTGTGAAGGGGCCCTAAGAAGTCTTGATCAGATCTTCAATTAGGTCCTTGAGGCACTACTTGGTGATCCAACATAACAATATAACAAATGATGAATTGAATACAGGAAGAAAGGAGCCATCAGCTCCATAGTTTTCCATTAAGTCCCTGGCTCCGCAGTTTGGAAGCTTACAAGGGCAAGTTAAGAAGGACATTATACTGTGGGGGGCCACTTTAAGTGGGACATTATATTGTGGAGGCCACGAGGAGCAGGGTCTAATATTGTAGTGGCCACAATGAGGGAGGCTTTGTGCTGTGGGGCCACAATGAATGCAGCCTTACACTGTAGGAAATATAAGGAAACATTGTTCTTTGTGCAGTTCACAAATAGCATAAAACTGTGTTGTAGCCACTAAAGGGGCATTGTGCTGTGTGGGGGTCCAAAAGAACATGGTTGAGATTAGGCAGAGCCAAATTGAGCATAGACATTGCTTGAGACATGGTGTACAATAACTACATTTTCTGAATTTTGTCAATCTTTCTTATTTCAGTTACCGTATATACTCGAGTATAAGCCGACCCGAATATAAGCAGAGACCCCTAATTTTACCACAAAAACTGGGAAAACTTATTGACTCGAGTATAGGCCGAGGGGGGGGGGGGAATCCACCATTGCAGATAAAAAGTCTGGTCATGTGCATTGCAGCTTAGTAACTCCATGTGCCTCATAGTAATAGCAGTTAACCCCATCATGTCTCTCACATTAACCCCCTGTGTGCCTCACATAAGAGTTATTGATATGTGGGACATATGGAAGTAATAATTAGGTATTTTCATAATTAAGGTCCTTCATTAGTACCCTCATGTGTCTCACATATTAGTAACCCTTATATGGGGCACACAGGGGTTAATATGAGGGACATGATGGGGTTAACTGTTATTAATGCGAGGCACATGGAGTTACTGAAACTAAATTAATAACCCCAAATGCCTGACATTAATAGGCAGAGTAACTAAAGGAAGGTACCTGTGTGTGTCACTTTACTGTAGCTTCCTCTCCTCCATACAACAGACATCTTCCATAAGACACAATGAATCCTGGCCACTCATCTGCAGGGTAGATGCTAAATCCTCGTGTGCTAAAGGACCTCTGATGACGTTATGACCATGTGATCGGACTCTGGTGTGGGTGGAGCTACTAGGATTTAGACTCAACCTTCTCTGCAGATGTTACATACCAGTGGCTACAGGACCTTTGATAATATCACAGTCACGTGACCTCATGACAAGCCAATCACAGCAGTAGCACTAAAGGTCTTCCCCCTTCCAGTTTTCTGTGCTCCGTGGACCCTGACTCGAGAACAGGTAGTCCTCGACTTACGATGTTGATCTGTTCTTACGCGGCGTCGTAAACCGAATTTCGACGTAAGTTGGAAACATACCATACGACGCCGCGTAGGAAAGGATCAACGTGATTTGGTGTGCAGCGGTTCGGAACCAAGGAAGACTGTACCATATACAGTACAGTGCAGCCTTCCTTGGTTCCGAGCTGCTGCACACTAAATCACGTACTGTACAGGGAAAGCTGGCAGCTTGCGTTTATGCGGGAGCGTACTTTTTCTCATAGGAATGCATTGGCCAGCGTTGATTGGCCAGTGTACAGCATTTGGCCAATCAACGCTGGCCAGGAGGTGGAGTCTAAAATCGGACCACAATGGAGACTGCTGTGGTCCAATCTTAGACTCCGCCTCCTCAAAGACGAGCCTCTGGCAGAACCAGCGTTCATTGGCCGAATGCTGTACACTGGCCAATCAACGCTGGTCAATTCATTCCTATGAGAAAAAGTAAGCTCCCTTGTAACAGCAAGCTGCCTGCTCTCTTCCGACGAACAAGGACGAGCCTGCTGCAGAACCAGCGTTGATTTGCTGCAGGCTCGTCCTTGCTAGTCAGGAGTGCTGGCAGCTTTCTGTTACGAGGGAGCTGTACTTTTTAGCTCATCTCTAGTCGTAACCACAAAAATGTTGTAACCCGAGACCGTCGTAACTCCAGGACTACCTGTATAAGAAGAGGATAGCTTTTTCAGCATGAAAAATGTGCTGAAAAAGTCGGCTTATACTTGAATATATACGGTACTTGTTTTTAATTTTTAGTGATTTTTGGTGATTTGTATTTTCATATTCACTTACAATTCAGCGCTTGTGCTGTTATCTACCTTAATAGAAGTCGAGAAGAACTAGTTCCTGTAATATGGGATAATTTGTGTCTGTCTCAATAATATTTGCCTTCCCTTGTATCAACACTGTAGGATTACAGGTAGGATTTAGTGAAGTTGTACCGCTGGACACCTGCTGGATCCCATCATAATCCCTGGAAGACCCGAATGATGGAGAGCCGGTGCAAGTGTGATCCTAGTCAAACTATGTTAATAAAATTGTAGTCATAGCAAAACTGGCTAGGTTCTAAATGCTGTTTATTGTTTTTAGTATTATAATGTAATAGAACTAGAAGATCTAAATTTTATTTACTTTTCAGGGTGTTGTTGGTGACCCAGGAGAGCCAGGAGCTGAGGGACATAAAGGCGAGCCAGTAAGTGTCAAATTATATTGAAGTCACTTTGTACGCAACATTGTAACGTGTTTTTAACTCATTTTATTGAAGAATACACACTGTCACAAACTAAATAGAACAAATACACATTGTGCCTGCTTTACATATATGCATTTGTTCACACTTAATTGATCTCCAGTTTAAGGATTGCAATCAATTCAACAGGATTGAGGTCAATTCAACACAATGTCACACTTGCTAACACCTTGCCCACTGTGTGGGTCACACATATATAAATGGGATAGTTAGGATATGACTTTGTCATATTATGCTTTACTATGATTGGTCACTTTTATGCTTTTACATCACCTAATTCTGAAGTATACATAACCTACCAAAACAGTATACATAAGAATTTTCCATTACACTTCTATTGTGCTGTAGGACATACAAGTTGTGTCATATAGCAACATTTATATATTTATAATCATACGAAAAACAAACAAACACTCTTTTAAGTTCTATGGTTTTACGTATAAGGACATAATAAAGAAATCTGGTCCTTACAATGTCTGAAACCTATGTAAATACAATCTCTGATTAAGAACTACACACAATAAATTCATTATTCCTAGCAAACATTAAGCAAAAATGGAAAAGCCATGTGTGAAAAACTAAACACACCTCATGAATCAATAGCTTGTAGCACCACTTTTGGCAGTAATAACTTGTAGAGATCATTTTCTGTATGACTTTATCCATCTTTCATTCTAGAGGAATTTGGAGCCACTCTTCTATACAATATTGCTTCAGTTCACTGAGATTTGTTGGAATTCATTTATGGGACCCACCACAATTGGCATATTTGTTAAAAAGTTTTTTTTTGGCCTCAAATCAAGTTTTTATACTCTTGGACCCCACACAGATCAGCTGTCCTGCTAGTCTCCACATGCTGGTGTACTAGACAGGGAGTGTGTGCAGGCTGCTCCTGTTCAAGTAATAAAAGCGACACAGCGCTATCCAATGTATAATGATGGTTCTGGGGAATTTCATCCCTGCTCCTATTGCTTAAATAAGATCAACCTGTGTTCACTCCCTGTCAAATACAGTTGTTTCCAGAAGAGCAGATCTATGCAGGGTTCTGGGTGTGAGACTCCCACTGATCACATACTAATGACCTAACCTATGGATCAATATATAAACTCGATTTATGTCTGGAAAGCCCTTTAAGTGTTATTCTGTGGTACTGGCATGAATTTGAAAATTTTACTAGCTAAGGTCTGCCAAGGCTTTTGGATTTTTTTTTCAATTTCTCCAAGCATTACATGATTGTAACTTTGGGTGATTGGGAAGATTGTAAAGATTCTTTCCAGTTGTTACTATTCTTTCTTGGCTTCTCTAAGATCATTATTGATGTCTTTCTACTTTGGCATCATGAGAACACATGCCTGTACGGTCCAGACCAGCAAACTGCCAAAACTTTTATAGAAGTGTTAACACTTAATCAAGGGCATATGGTAAGCAGCTCCTGGCTGCTACTTAGGGCGGGTTCACACCTGCACCCCATTCTCCGCTTTTAGGTTTCCTTCTTCTGCCCGAGAAACTGAACAGGAGATGGAAATCGGCAGTCACTTTTCAAACCTATCTATTTGAATGGGTTTGCAAAGTGTCCGCCTGTGAGCACCCGTGAGCATTTTGTGGTTTCCGCAGTGAAACTGTTTTTTTTTTTTACCGGACACAAAGTCGGACATGCAGGACTTTGTGTCTGGTTAAAAAAAAAAAAAGAAAAAAAGAAACGTTTCGCCACGGAGACCACAAAAGGCTCACAGGTGCTAATGGGGGGACACTGTGCCAGGTTTCCGTCTCCTGTCGGCAGAAGACGGAAACCTAAAAGCGGAGACCGGAGTGCACATGTGAACCCGCCCTTACCTTCTCAATTCATGTGACATCTATCATATGCTGTTCATCTAATGTTGTATTTACCTAATGTTAAGACTTTTAAGGACCATATTTTTTTTATTATGTTAATCATTTTTGTAAACTACTTTATTAACAAATTTTGTCTCCTTTCTGTGAAGTCCTGAATCTCTTTATTCTTTCCTTTGCTTCTGTATTAAGAGTTGTTCCTGTCTCTCAATCAATGTTAATGTGTATGTAGTATGGGCTTGGAGTATGGGGCTGAGTAAAATTTTAGCAGTGTACTTGTCCATTATTCTGGCCCTCTTATGGACTAGAACAATGGACAACCAACACTAATGTGATCTTACCGTAAGAGGAATAATACCAAGAGAAAGATTTAGGGGTGAAGGTTCTAATAAAGGTGTAAGGCTAGATATACACAAAAGAGGTGCAAAACGACTGTGAAAAACATCAATTTTTATGGCTGTCTTGCACCCAAGGGGCACCCATTTTCACGGATTACACGTACATTTCATTGTATGAAGGGATCCTGAAAAATGCCCAAAAATATGACATGACGTATAGTTTGACGGTGTCTGACAATGGACCATCAAAATAATTCACATTAACGCTGCTACATGATGTCTGCCCTACTCTTGACAAACACAGATGCTGTTCAATATATATGTAGCCATGTTGTGATGTTATACTAAAAGCACTAAGTTGTCATATACAAAAAATCTAGAGGTATTCACACCTTGGACTCTGGGAGGATAAGGTGGGACCTGCATCTTTGGGAGACTTATGGCATTTATCTTGTGGAGATGCCGTAAATGTCCCAGATGGGAATACTTATTTAATAAATTGCATACTCTGTTAATAGATTATTTTTTGTGCACTTCTTAGGGTGTACCCGGACCAAAAGGCCCAAAAGGATCACAAGGTCCACAGGTAAGCTGTCTTATATTTTTTTTACTTAGATCCTCTTATCATTATGTAGCGCCTAGCTGTACTGGAATGTTTAATAATATAACAATCCACTTTTATGATGTGTGATTGTATGGTTCAAAAGGAAAGAATGAAGATGTAAAGTCCTACAACAACCCAATCTGATTATATTTGTTTCTTCAAAGTATCTTTTTCTTTCCTGATCCTTATAAGTGGGGCTCTGTTGTAGTAAAGCCAATTCATTTATCTGTAATAGTTTTGTCCTTATGTAGCACTTTACCCCTCTCTTCACCACTTCTCTTGCCTGCTGGTAAGTTTTTAAGTAGTATAGTACACATGGAGGAGGACATAGGGAATATACCCTGTGAAGTGTCTACTGTAAATGATTGAAAGGGTACTGTATGTTAGAAATTCTGCTACTGGGTAAGTCTTTGAATGTGTTATGAAAGCTTAAATGTACACAACACCTATACAGTATAATTCATTTGCAATTCATTCTATCCCTTTGTGACCTACAGGGCATAATAGGTGATCCTGGCCAGTTTGGAAGGGATGGTGATGATGGAATTGAGGTAAGGCTACAATGAAGGTTTTGTATTCTGTCTTTTCAAAAATATTTGGTCTGTTTGTTTACTTTGTAATTTGCAGAGTTACTCAATTCAGATTATTCTGATGTTCAGTAGTGACCTTATGCTTAAATAATACAACTATCATGTCACTGAGTATCCAACCACAAAGAATAACGTTATATATAAGGCTGTTATTAGACAGCCATACAATAATCAATTAATATTACAACTGAGTGACCAAAACTTACACTACTCTATTTCTAAGATGTTACAGATTCCAACAGCTATAATATGTAGAAAATGAACTGCAACACATTACATTCAGGAATCTTAAAAAAAAAGTAGATTCACTTCAATATAGTATATTCATATGGACCTTCTTATTCTTTATCCAGCTAATCTATATAACATATCCAGTGGTAATAGAATAAGATCACTATAAAGATCCAACATAATGTAGTTATCAGTGCTGAAATTATACCCTTATCACGTGAAAAATACTACCGACATGTAGTGCACTAAGTATAATCCTACAAAATTCCTAAGTCATTTTACCAAATAGTGCTAAAAAGTAACACCAGATATAAAGACATATCCATACATATTCAGATACATATACTAGTTGGGAAAACACATATCTTATAATGTCAGGATCAGTCCCTTTAATGTGCTTTTAACCCCTTAGTGACTGGCCTGTTTTAAGCTTTAAAGGGTTTGTCCACCCCCAACAATCAGATATTTATGATCTATGCTAAAGATGTTTTATATAAATATATGGGGATTTAATATGAGGGATCTATTTAGTATTTTCCGTATATTTAGCATTGTGTCCTGATTTTTACATTTGTGATGTTAAAGGTGCCAGTATAAGACAAATACATGTAGAAAAAAAATCATGTATGTCATATTAACAGGCATTGCAAGGTTCTCAAGGTAATGATGGAAGACGAGGCATTTTGGGAGTCAAGGTAATATATATTTACATACATATACATATATTTTTTAACAATATTCATAAACGTGGCCCATTCAAACATTATTCATAATTATATATTAGATATATATTAAGGTTTTCTGTTATACCTGGAGCATCCATAGGAACCACGGTGACAGCTGAACATACAGTAGCCTCCTCTACTGAAACATACAGAGCTGATCTGTGTCTGTTATGTTGCAACATCTCTGCCATAGAAAGTGTGGGGAGAACCCAATGATTAAATTACTGGGCCTAATAAAACAATGACTATGCTGCTATATGTTGTATTAAAGAAGTTGTTGAGTTATCTCTGCTAGGGACAACCACCTCTTGATAGAGAGAAGGAGCAGTCGGTTTAACCCAGCACTATATACATTTATAATAACATGAATTTAAGGCCCAGGATCACATGCTTTACATGTATGGTGTATTGCTGTAACCAAGAGGACTTACTTTACATTGTTCTTTCATTTTATTCTTGGCTTATAGTCAATATGTTCTATGACCTTTGAACTATTGCAAATATTTATCTTAAAGGGAGAAAAGGGATTTGTAGGACAACGAGGTCCTGAAGGTCCACGAGGAAGACCTGTGAGTAATACTACATGTATTAGGTGCAAGTTTACATGTATTGCTTGTAAATAAAGATGTATGCTGTAACTTCATAAACAGAAATTGTCATGTAGATAAATGTATTTGATGTAAGTATATGTCGGACTGTAGGATATCAAATTGTAGGTTGTAATGAAATGAATGGATATTAGAACTCGATCCTTAGATAAACTTGTTGGAACTAAATGAGAATCTATCATTGCAAAATTACTTATTGTTTAAATGAAGTTTTTACAGTAAGTTAAACATATTGGAGGAATTCATGTAGGCCCAATGATCTAGTGCTGAATTCCTCATATCCCTCTAGGCCCAGTTGTGGTTATACTCCATCACCTACAATTGTTATGGGTTACCCAGATCTAGCCTTAAGATTCAGAAACCGAAACTACACAGACGTTTCTTACCATTGTTAATTACTGTATATTTAGCAATATTGTAATCTGTTTATAGATTCATCACATTAACTTTTTTCTATATTATTTTTCCTCGAATTGTAAATAGGGAGTTGCTGGACCAAAAGGGGAAGCTGGGCGCCCTGGTAGACCAGGATTTATTGGACCACCCGGTGCTGCTGTGAGTACTGTCAGGTTCTTTATTCATTCTGATGTTCTGGGTCTTATTTGTTCCATTTAATTACTTAATCTGTTGAGGACAAATAATAATAAGTCATATTTTGTTGAACTACAAGTGTTACTTGCAGATAACTGATAAAATTGATGACACGTAAAGATACATGTAAAGTCTTTATATTATTCACAGGGTCATGTTGGACTTCCTGGTGCACCTGGTCCAAAGGTAACTGTATAACCAGGCATCAAATTGTCTTTCTCATTATTTGTTATTTATCATTTTGTGGTGTAATATAGCTCCACCAATTGTTACCTAATAAGTTACCAATACTGGCATTTACTGTTTCTACCCTAAGTGTGTTCTGGATTGTAATTTGATATCACAGGGGTATATATATATATTTTTTTTTATCAGGGCAGTGCTGGAATTCAAGGACCTAAGGGCGTAGAAGGACAGAAGGTATGATCATGGTTATGTAATATGTTCTATATATTATTACCCCTCCATTCACAAATAATGTTGAGTATTGATAGGGAAAATATAATGTTGATTTATAAACCACTTTATTCAAAATTGCTATGCAGACAGACTGCAGTTGATATATTGGTATGTTCATCTTATCAAAAATCATCAACATAAGACAAAAGAAATATCTATGTCACAATGCAATATTTACTGAATATCAAATGCAAGGCTTATGCTCACATATATATCACATATATCACATTATATATATATATATATATATATATATATATATATATATATATATATAATCAGCGCCGCACCTCCCATGAGGCGACCTGAAGCGACCGCTTCAGGCGGCGCTATGCCAGGGCCCCAGGGAGGGTGGCATTTTTGCTTACCTAAGCCAGTCCAGGACAAGCTGTCCTGGACTGGATTAACACCGAGCGGTGAATTGGGGAGGCCGCTGGAGCAGCGATGCTCCAGCGGCCTCCCCTCACGCTCAGGCAGGGAGCAGGTCCTCTCCCTGCCTGCAAACGCCGCTAAGCCCCACCCCATTCGCTCCGCCCCCTCCACCACGCCCCCTCCTCCGGGAAGGGGGGGTGGCTTTCTGTCGTCCACCTCGAGCGGCGAAAAGGGCAGGTTCACCCATATATATATAGATATAATTGTACTCATAATAGCACTTCCATAGAGGATAGAGGGATTCTTCTGCCGCATACTTCCATATGTCTCTGATTAAAATCTGAATATATATCAATGAAAGTATTCTTCCCTAAACGAATTCCTTCCAGCAGATATAATATCGTTGCATGCAAAACATTTGACAGAGCCTGTATGCCAGTTCACAAAGCTGTGTAGCTCAGATTCATGAACCATATGGCCCACCTCTGTATGCTGCCTACCTTACACTAATCTAACCAAGGACAGAGCAGTTTTACCAAGAAACGCTATACACACACTTGAGTATGTCTAGTTGCCACCGATACTTTGTTCAGCACAAGAGTGGTCAAAAGCAGTTTCTCATACACAAAAAAAGGAACAATACAGTTGATCACAATGACAGCAGTTATATGACCACTGAGTACACTTTGTATGGTGAGATCAGTGGTCCTACAGCAACACACAGTTCTCACACAGGATTACACTTAAGCTGGCTGCACATGTACGGTTTGTTCTCTGGCATTTGGATACAGCGAGGAATCCAACCTTGGACTCTCAAGGAAATGCTGCAATGGTCTAAATAGAGTTCTGGATGAAAGACCCAAAAGGCATGCAATAGCACACATTCCTGCTTGGCGTAGCTAGAGAGCTTCAGAACGTAGTGTAAGAAGGTTGTACTGCAAATGGTTCTGATAGAGCACCACCTACTGCAAAACTAATAGATGCAACCAGGTTCTGAAACTTTAGGAGAATCATCACAATACCCTCTTTCAAGAAAGTGCTATATCGGAGGAGGCACAATAACTCAGCATCAAATAGTTAAAGTGGATGTAGTATGTAGTATGAGGCATTTATTGAATCAATGAAAGTAACTTATACAAATGTACAATATACACAGAGGTTAAACAATATAACACCAACAGAAAATATGAACATAAAAAAGCATATAAACCACTCTTGAAGTACACCATGACCTAGCTCATTGTGTATAAGGATGTTGTCTAAATTTCTCACCTAAATCTCCCATCATCTTAAAGAGGACCTTTCATCAGATTGGGCACAGGCAGTTCTATATAATGCTGGAAAGCTGACAGTGCGCTGAATTCAGGGCATTATTGGCTTTCCCGATCTGTGCCCTGGGTAAAGCGCTATCGGTCCCGGTACCGTAGCTCTTTACAGTCAGAAGGGCGTTCCTGACACTCTGTCAGGACCGTCCTTCTGCCCAGCAGCCCCTATCGCGCTGTAGAGTGTGAGCGGGAAGAAACGCCCCCTCCCTCTGCTCACAGTGCTCGTCCATAGACGAGTATTATCAGGAGGGGAGGAGGCCGGTCCTCCCCGCTCACACTGTGCAGCGCGATAGGCGCTTCTGGGTAGAAGGACGTACCTGACAGAGTGTCAGGAACGCCCTTCTGACTGTAAAGCGCTACGGTACCGGGACTGCTAGCGCTTTACCCAGGGCACAGATTGGGAAAGCCGATAGTGTACTGAATTCAGTGCACTGTTAGCTTTCCAGCAGTATATGGAACTGCCTGTGCCCAATCTGATGAAAGGTCCTCTTTAAATAAGGCTCAGAGCTTAAGATCTTGCTTGTATGAGCTACTTATCCATCCTCATCCACAAAGCTCTCCAGAATTCTGCACCTCCCTACATTTCCTCCTCAACTCTGTCTAGCACCCAACTAGTGCCCTCTGTTCAGTCAATGACCTAAGACTTACATCCAGAACTTCTCACAAGTTGCACCACTTCTCTGGAATGCTCTATCCCAGACAATCAGATAAACTCCCAATTTCTACAGTTTCAAACGAATCCTAAAGACACATCACCTTTCCGCAGTAAGAATCCCTAAAATTAACCCTTCTCTGTTCACGCTCCCACATTACCCAACAGGATATGATGCCATATCAGACTGCACCTTTATATGTCCAGGCACCATCTGCACATGACAGGGTATTACTTAAGCAATATTAAATATCCCAATTTCAGTCTAAATATTCAATCAATTATTCTTTGTATTTGAAAATATATTACTGTATATGTAAACCATGTGACTGAAATCTTTGTAAGGGAATTCACAATTTATTTGTTCAGCCAGAATCAAACATTTCTTTTTGGGGTTAATGTTACTTATTTGTAAGGATTGGAGTCAGGGTCAGGCAGTGCAAAGTGACACAGCTGGGAAAGCAACACTGTGCAACTAATGACAAAAGGGGTCGCAGGCCCTGCAGCTATAACTATGCTGTAATATCTGAGATGAGGCAGACCAATGCACTTCCTAATTGAAGTGCGCCTACCACGACTCCCTTACACTTCTATCCGGCGGCTAGGATAAGGGAAGAGGAGGCCCTGAAAGTGCTAGGGACTGGAGTCACGGGGTCACACCTAAACAGAAAGCACAGTGTAACTGCAATGCAAAACAAAAGACTAAACAGCATGGAACCAGGGAGGACCACAAGTCCCAGCAAGACACAGAAGAGAAGGCGAGGTCAGACGAGCAAGAGGTCAAGCCAGGAGGTATAATAAATGGTACCAAATCAAAAGACAAGGGATAGTCAAAAATACAAGCCGGGTCAAAAAACCAAGAAACAAATGGAATACAAACAGACAGGGAATCAGACTGAGCAGGGGGACCAGGAAACACAAAGTGAATGGCTGGCAAGGATCCATGCCTGGGTGGGGTTTAAACAGCAGCAGAAAAACACACCTGATGGCTAATGACATGGAGACTGAAGACAAGGAAAAGATTAACCCTTAATGACCTAAGCACACCCAATAGAACTCCTAACACGTCTCCCAGGGAGACGCCGCGCAGCAAGGAGACCGCGGCGACTCCGTATCCTGACATTATTACTGCAGCAGCCACATTATACTTTCTATTGCTTTCATGGCATATTACAGAAGGTAGAACAATATGCATCATACTACTTTTACATTCTATATTACAGTATACCATTTCATTAGTTTTTGTTATCTTAAGTGATAAGATAGCACATTGCAGCAGTTTAACCAGTTGAAGATGTCCGGGCTAAGGCTATGTTCACACCTGCATCGGAGTCTCCGTTGGAGACTCCATTGCAGTGTCCACCTAAAAATCAGCTGAGGAAAAGCTACTGCATGGAAGACTTTCTCCTCCACTGGTTTCAATTTTAAAATGATGGGCACCTGAAAAACCCAATTTTAGTCAATGGGGTCCATTGGATTCAGTGAATAATCAATATGTTTCGTGGTTCACCTATCTGACAGATGAGAACAAAGATTAGGCTGCGCTGGTGTGAACCTAGCTTAGCTCTAAAACATCTGTTTTCTCTTCATTTTGAAATATTGAGTTAAAAATTAATAATGATAATAATAATAATAATAATAATAATAATAATATTATCTGGCTTAAAAGTTTCTCATTAATATGTTTTTTTAGGGAGAAAAAGGAACAAAGGGACCAAAAGGAAAAGTAAGTGTGTGTCCTTGTGTACGTATGTTTATGAAATAAATTATGTATTAATTTGCTTTAAGTACTTCAACTAACATCTATCAATAATTTAGGTTGGAGAGAGTGGTCCAGGAGGCCCTGAAGGACTTCTTGGTAGAAGAGGGCCTCCAGGAGAACTTGGTGCTCGTGGTCAATCAGGAGAACAAGGCCTTCCTGGTGATCCAGGAATCCCCGGAGATATTGGACCTATGGGATCCATGGTAAGAAAGGACATACTGTTAGCAATATCAAAACATTATGAAAGAAATTGGACTGTAGGAGTGCATGCAATGAGCAAAGGTAGGTTCACACTGCTGTTATTTAATGTCTGTTACTCTTATCCATCACAGGATAAAAGCAACAGAGATTAAATGACAGATGTAGACATAACTCGCTCCGTTGGGTGTTTTTCTGCATTCACCCCAATGTTACTTTAATAAGAAAAAGTGGTGCCTACAGGATTTTTGTTCTGTTGCAAAACTAAACAAATGTAAAGTGTTGTATAAGAATTAAAATATTTTTCTTTTAACAGGGGCCATCTTTTCCTGCATCCCGTGTAATAGAAGTTTGTCAAAAAGTTGTACTTGAACAAATGTCATCATATGCGCAGTCTGTGAGACGACAGTGTGCTAGTGCTTGTCCATTGTTTGGAGAGGTACCAAGGGGAGCACCAGGACCAGTAGGACTGCCTGGACCAACCGGACAGCCAGTAAGTAGCCTATTACACACATGTAGGATATTTCATCATTAAGTACAGATATGTCCATCTGTGCCTTTGCTGAATATGGTTAAGGACTTTGATTTCTCTCAAAACAAATTCAACACAATATTGTAGCATGCTAGCCTCTAGAGCAGGATTTATCCTTCTGGATTTCCGCTATCCTGCCTGGCTGAGGAAACCAGAAGGGTGGCACAATTCAGAGTTTTGTTATGAATTCTATGTATGTCCTTGACTAGCACAGCACCGGGAAAGGGTTGTCTTGCAATTAAGAGTAGTGTAGTTGGCCTGACAAAGACAGCAGGATGGTGTCAAAGCGTTTTGCCTTTTTATGTACAGTTTAGAGGAATAAGATTTCAAACTATACTTTCTGGTCATTCCACTGTTATTTCCTTAGCTACCGTTTCTTTCTCTGTATTTGTGTTGCGTTTACCACTGTCTATCTGGACAGGTGCTCACAGTGCTGAGCTGCAGATTTTTATACCACACCACGGGATCCAAGCCTTTTGGATGGCTTTCCCATTACGGATTTTGCCATGCAGCAGTGGCGCCAAGGTGGTTTATTTTTTACTTATTTGCATAAACATAACAACATATACTGTACATATAAAGACCTATTTTATACCAATGGTGAACAGTATAATAAATACATTTCATGAGTTTATGGGGGGAAGTTATCAAAATGTGCACTCCAGAATTCTGATGTAAAAAAGTAACAAAATAGAGATTTGTTACTTTCCAAATTTTGGTCCTTAAAATGTGCAGAAGATTTCCTAAAATAATGGTTTTAGCCACTGGTTTCAAATTGTTAATCTACTATATTAAACTTTACCACCCCCAAGCATTTTCAAGTTCGCCACCGTGTTACAGTGCACATTTCAGTAATAAACAGCGTACATTGTTAATGATAAGGCAGTAGATGCACCAACTACTTCATTTACATATTGCACCAAAATTACATAAAATAAATAAAATAAAATAAATAAATACATAACATTGTTTAACACTGTAATGTGCTTTTGAATTCCGTGATGGCAGCTGTAGATATAATTCGGGGAGGCGGTAGACTCCCTTTAAACGGGTTTATCACGTTTTAAAAGATAAGTCTTCCATATTAGATGTTAATGTTCATTAGATACATCATCAGTCAGCTGTTTTCACAAGACTGACATTGTTTACAGCAGTTTTTTATAGCAGTGCTTATGAACATTCCAGTTTTGTCTCATTCAAAATTGTGAGGCACAACAATCCCTACAGTCAAACCAGGGCCGCTTTAACCATAGGGCCAATGGTACCCTTGCACCGGGCCTTATGGTAGCAGGGGGCCTCATTGGGGCAGCAGGACAGTCCTTCATTTGTTGTCCCCCTTTTCTGGGCTGCCCCAACTGCACCTCATTGCTGTCTTAAGGACACCAATGTTGCATGCAATGATGAAGCAGGGAGCTATCCGCCCCCTCCTTCACCATACATCCCTTCTCTTCCCTGGGAGCTGCAGACACAATATGATTATGTCACTTACACTCGAGACCAGAACAGCAGGGGAGTGAGGAAAGGTGAGTATTAGTGGGGTTTTTTTTTTTTTTTTTTTTTTATCTTTGCTTTGTAGGAGAGGAACATAATATTGTGGGTGCAGCTGGAGGGGGGCATTAAATTGTGGGGATAGCTGGAGTGGGACATTAAACTGTGGGGGCAGCTGAAGGAGGACATTACACTGTTGTGGTAGCTGGAGGGGGATATTAAACTGTCAGGGCAGCTGGAGAGGGACATTATACTGTGGGTGCATTTGGAGGGGGGCATTATGCTGTGGGGGCAAATGGACAGAGACATTATGCTGTGTAGGCAGATGGATGAGGACATTAAACTGTGAGGTTATCTGAAGGAGGGTATTATACTATGGGTGCACTTGCACACCATGCTGTTGGGATAGCTGGAAGGAGACATTAAATTATAGGGGTAGCTGGAGGGGGACATTATATTGTATGGAGCCACTAGTGAAGCCTTATACTGTGTGAGGGCCAGTAAGTGGGCATTATCATTTGTGCAAGTGAGGTATTTCTAAGTTGTGGTAATGGTGGGGGAACTTATGAAACCTTTGCTGTGGGCCCACCAATGTGTTTATCAGCCCTGAGTGAGACCCCCCCCCCCCCACCAATCTAAGGATGATTCTCCATTTTCATAGGCCACAAATTTTTTCAAAAAAGTCGATAACCCTTGAGGCCCCACATTGTGTAAAAGCTACGTTTTTGTTACTGATTTTGCTGTAGTTTTTTTGAGTCACAGCCAGGATTTAGCAAAAGGGAGAACTGGAAATGCTTTCTTTCCTATTATTTTTGAAGCCATTCTTGAATTTGGCTCAAAGAACCATAGCAAAATCTGCAACACCAATTTTAGTTTTAGGCTGAGGCCCCATGTTGCAGATTTTGCTGTGGTTTTTTGAACCAAAGCCAAGAATGTCTACAATAGGAATGAGAAATATATAGGAAGTTCATATACTCCTTTCTGCTCAATCCACTCCTGGCTTTGGCTCAAAAAAAAAAAGAAAAAAAAAAAGCTGCAAAATCTGCAATAAAAAAGCTGATTTTCTGCAATATGGGGCCTCAGCCTTAAGCAATTATCAAACAGAAGTCTGTCCAACTTTTGTGTCCACTAATTTTGCCCAAAAGGTACTGTACACGATATAACTTTTTCATGTATACTCAGAATCAATTTTCTTTTTATTTACTTACAAAAATGGTTATTTGGCCAATCTTTTCAAGTACATTTCTAAAATCATCACAAACAGGATAAAACACATAAAAGACATCTGTGTTTGCACATTTGTATTTTAGCATTCCATATTGTAATCTCTCGCACTTAGTTATAATATTTAAGTATTATTATATGCTATTTATTGTTGTGTCATTAATTTAGTATTTAGTATTGTAGGCAAACAATACAGCAGGCATAGAACCAAAATATCAATCAGGATTTCTGGTTCTGGGAACTGGATTTATTTTACTGCGGTCTTTTAATGGTCCATGTATCGTACTAATAATAAATGACTAATAAAAACAAAAAGTCTGTAACAGGTTTTGTGGTCAAATAGTAAACAATCTGCCAAATTGTTAATTGCATTTTCATTAGGTTTTATTCCTTAACATATGCCAAACCCAAGTTAGATTTTATCAGTTTAATGTCTTTTTTACTATGGGATCCAGGAAGAGAAAGGCGTTTGCTCACATGTGTCAGTATTGGAAATCTAGGCATGTCTATTTTTTTGAGGGGGGACAGGTTTTTGGAATATGTTTTGAAGCACATTTACTTTATTTAATGTCATGTGGCATTTGTTATATTTATTGCATTGCATTTGGAGGTTTGGTGACTTCGGTTTAATTTGTGGCTAACATTTTAAGCCTGTCTTCTTCTTGTGTGCAAAAGCGACTGTTTTGCAACCTTTTTGTAACATGTTTGGGGAATGGTTGTTTTTTTGTTCCAGATTTTGCCACGTTTTTCTGAAAAGCCAGAAATGGATTTAGCAGACGGGAGCTGTATGAGGCCCAAGGCTCCACATTGCGTACATGGAGCGTTTTGGCCCAGGGTGCAAACACTGCAACAACAAATTCTGCATATTACAGTACTGCCAAAGTGGATGGGATTCTGGCTAATCCCAACCACATACTGCAGAATAAAATCCACAGTGGAATTAATGCAATTTCAAAAAACACATTTGTAAATCACAGCATGTCAGTTATACCTACGGAAATGCTGGCAGTTTCTTTAGACGTATAATAGAGGAATAAGGTCCACAGAGGAAAACTCAGTGGATTTTTGGTGAAAAATGCAGCGGAAAAAAAAATTGCATTTATTCTGCGGACTATTTTCAGCAATGCATAGATAATATTAGCCAGAATCCTATCCACTTTGCAGTTAATGTGAAATGCTGCGGTTTGTGCTGCGGCATTTGCTCTGCAACCAAATCACGGCAATTATGCTACATGGGGCCCCAATCTTACAGTACCAGCAAAGATTGTGAAAAAAACGCTCACCTTAATAAGTAATTGCAGTCAGTAAGAATAAAAACCATGTAACCAGTTTCACATCTTCTAACTAGAATTGTTTCTGCTCTGTGGTCCAGTAGATTTACAAATTATTTATTTAGGGTAAACCTGGATTGAATGGAATTGATGGTGAAGATGGTCCAGAAGGGTTTTATGGTGAAGCTGGAGATCCTGGAAAGCAAGGACAGAAAGGTACTATTAATCTAAAAATCTTCTTATTGTGTATTACATTTTCTGCATGCAATTAAATATTTTTTATAATTTGCTTCATTTAATGCCCTTTCCAATTAATACCTAAATGTTAAACATTGGCTTATTGGGAAGTAAATATAACACATATAACAATGCAGTGCACTCGTAATCCTGGAAACATGGTATAGCTTGTGTCTACACTATTTTTGATATATATATATATTTTTAATATGATAACATAACACAGTTGAGAAGGTTGGATAAAAACACTAGTAACATGGTATAGCTTGTGTCTACACTATTTTTGATATATATATATATTTTTAATATGATAACATAACACAGTTGAGAAGGTTGGATAAAACCATCAAGTTCAGCCTATAAACCTACCACATAGATCCAGAGGAAGACAAAAAACAATAAATCTAAGGCCTCACGTTGCGGAAACGCAGCTTTTTATATTCCAGATTATGTTTCCTTTTTTGGCCAAAGCCAGGAGTGGATTGAGCAAAAGGTATAAGTTTAAGAACTTCTTATATATTTTCCATTCCTTTTGTAGCCATTCTTAGCTTTGGCTCAAAAAAGCGCATCAAAATGTGCATCATATCAGGGGAAAATTTCCTTCCCATCTCCAAATATGAAAATTGCAATAAATCCCAGGATTAACATCTTCTCCCCAAATACTAGTGTTAAAGTATTATTTCTAAAATAGTGTATGTCTTTATAGTTTCTCTAGAGAGCATCTATCTAACAGTTCATTTCCTTTTGAACTATGCAGGTGAACCTGGTGAAAAAGGAGACCAAGGTCCAAAAGGATACGGACTAGTAGGATTTCAAGGAGATGTAGGACAAAGAGGTAAAAAAAACCCCCTACAATTACCAAGGATGTTATATCAGAATGTTTTGTTCAATATACGTTATTTAAGGTATCCCATAAACACGAATATGGGTCTGCATTACTCCCTTTAGCAGCCATCTGCTGAACGCCACTCACACCTGACACTACTGCAGTGCGGTAGAATTTATTATACAAAATCTAATTTGAGGCAGGTTCACACCTGCGCTCGGTCTCCGCTTTTGGGTTTTCATTTTCTGCCGAGAGAAACTGGACAGGAGACGGAAATCCAGCGGTCAGTTTTCAAACCGATTCACTTGAATGGGTTTACAAAGTGATCACCCGTGAGCATCTTCTGCCTCTGCAGCTAAACCGTTTTTTTTTTTTTTAACTGGACACAAAAAAATCGGACATGCAGGACTTTGTATATGGTTAAAAAAAAAAAAACTATTTAGCAATTTAGACAAGCAAAAGACGTTCACGGGCGGTCACTTTGCAAACCCATTCAAGTGAACCTGCCCTTATCTATGTAAATTCTAGAAACTGCAGCACTTACCCCTCTTATAAGTTCACGTTATTGACAAAACACCCTACATATCCATGGCGTGTGCTGACGAAAATAAGACAACATGAGGACAGTATTTTGCATTCAGGTATGCTCCATTTTGTCTTATCTAGTGTACAGAATTGTATAGAAAATAGGTCAAGAAGAAGCACACCTAAACAAGAAACAGTCATGGCTGCCTTGTCTTATGTTCCTCAGTGTGCACCACAGAAATGTAAGGCATTTGGTTAATAGAGAAGACTGAATAAGTGTTGGGTGTCACAAGTTCATTTCTTTATGTGGGTCCATAAAATAAGTTTGCAAAAAAAAGTAAAAAAAAAAAAGAAATGTACCTTCATTTTGATTTGTTGTTCAAATGTGTTTTAGGTGAAAGAGGAAAGACTGGTCAAGCATTTGATGGAGAACCTGGTCTAATGGGCCCCCGTGGGCACAGAGGGCAGCGTGGACACATAGGTTATACAGGAGTAAGAGGACCACCTGGACCATGTTTAGCTGCTGTTTGTGAGGAAAACTAAACCAACAAGAGAAGCTTCAGATGGCTCCTAAACATAAACAATCCAAGATACCGAAGATCAGACTTTTTGTGATTAATCTCTAGAGGTTGTTACAAAAATGTCATAGAGTATTGAAATTTCTGTATGAATGATCAAAAAATTAGATTCTATATGTTTTTGTAAATATAGTTTGTTCATACATTTTGAATGAATAAGAAACAGAATGAAAAAAGTAAAAATCATTACAAGATTTATCTCATAACTATTTATTTAAAAAAAGTATTAAAAGATTTCTTTACAAACAGTAAATAGTATCAAAGATATAGATACAATATAATGATTTCTGACCCATTTCAATTGACTTATAGAAGACTTGCCAGATCAGTGTGAGAGCAGCATGATGAAAGATGTGGATCCTGAGCTTGACAATAGTTTGCTATGGTTTGCTTCAGCATCAAACTGTTTATATGCTAATGGCAATAACAGAGAAAGTTGGCGAGTCCTCCCAAAAAGTGACTGACAAATCTGTCTGCATACAAATTCACATTTAAAATGCTGTCAATGAGTTCTGGAAAACATAACACCCAAATTTCACATGACTGATTCACATGACTGTACGTTTAGTCCAAAATAGACTGCACATGGACAACATATGGACCCACAGTGGTCAATGATGCAAGTCACATGCTTGTTTTTCTTTATGGGCACATGGTTTGTGCGGAAAAATTCAATGGAAAAATTCATGCTCTATTTCATTCATTTTTGCGGATGACTAGGTCTTGGAGACCAATGGAGACAAGCCCCCGAACATACTGTATTGATCTCTATGTGGATGATTTAACATACATTCTTGTGAATCACCAAATAAATCACTCCAGAAGTATACTGATTAGTTTTTTTTTGTTTTTGTTTTTTTTACTAAATATTGAAATATTAGCAAGTGTGCAATGTGTAAGGATAATCACTGGATTACATAAACTGATAAATGTGTTATTAAATATGATGATTTGATTTAATCTTTCTGTTTCTGATTGGATGGTAGTCTACCATCACAATTTATTTATGTCCACTGCCAATATATAGCACCTTCTATGTCATGTGACAGCAAGTTACATACTGTTTAGCATCTTGGAGAACCTTTGCTACTAGGAAAGAGAACTATCCTCTCCATAAAAATAACATTTTATCTAAAAAGAGCAAAAGGTACAAAAGGCTCCAATGATCAAATAAAATAAATAAAACCCTGTGGCAACCAAAACAACAAAGTCCATATCTGCACCACTTATTTTGGTATTCCGGCTCAGTCTGTTGGGAATGGAGCTGAGCTGCAGTACCAGACATAGCCACACATGTATTTACATTGCTGTGTAGAGTACTACAGTGGAGGTACTTGAGCAAGGGTCAATGACCCTGGCAATGTCTCTGGCAGAGTGCTGCCAGATGTCTCCAGCTAAAAGCTTAACACCTTAACACCTTAGATGGTGGTGTGGGTGCCTTTAATAAGATCCCTGTCACAACAACAATGTGTTGGCACCCCAAAATTTCATCAAGGGAGTGTTAATTTGGTTGGACAAATTGTAACAAACCCGCTAGATACTGCTGCCACTACTGACAGCATCTAACAAGTTAAAGAGAACCTTTCATGTCTTCTAAATGTGGCTGATGTTGAACTGTGAGGCCAGCTCCTTTGCCAGTGCACTGATAATGGTTGCTGAAATTAACAGCACGATATCTCTGTCTTCAGGAGATATATCTCTCTATATTATAAAAATGAATTTCTGTCTGTCTGTCTGTTCTCTAATGCGAACCAAACGACTGGACCGATCTTCACCAAATTTGGTACAGAGATACTTCAGGTATCCGGGAAGGTTTAAGATGAGACTCCAACTCGCTCGGACGTACCGTTGCTGAGATACAGCATTCCAAACACAGTGCCCCCCCCCCCCTTAGCCAATACAAACCTGCAAGACTTTCACTCATATTCCAACTGCAATACACACGGTCACTCCACATACACAACCCAACACTGATATCCAAACTGAGATACACGCATCAGAGGATTAGATACACAGATCAGCACAACGTACCACACGCCTGGGGATTGGATACATGCGTCTGCACACAGTACCACATGCCAAAGGATTGGATACATGCATCTGCACACAGTTACACACACCAGAGCATAAGATATGCACGTCTGCACACAGTACCACATGCCGTAGGATTAGATACGTGCATCTACACACAGTTCCACATGCCGTAGGATTAGATACGCGCCTCTTCACACAATACCACACAGGGGAGGATTAGATACATGTGTCTGCACACAGTACCACAAGCCAGAGAATTAGATACACATCTCAGCACACAGTACCACACGGGGGAGGATTAGATATGCGCATCTGCACACAGTACCACATGCCAGAGGATTAGATACGCGCATCTGCACACAGTACCACACGCCGGAGGATTAGATACACGCGTCTGCACACAGTACCACATGCCGTAGGATTAGATACGCGCGTCTACACACAGTTCCACATGCCGTAGGATTAGATACGCACCTCTTCACAAAATACCACACAGGGGAGGATTAGATACATGTGTCTGCATACAGTACCACACTTTGGACGATTAGATACATGCCTCTGCACACAGTACCACAAGCCAGAGAATTAGATACGCATCTCAGCACACAATACCACACAGGGGAGAATTAGATACGCGCATCTCACACAGTACCACACGCCAGAGGATTAGATATGCGTGTCTAAATACAGTTCCACACGCTGTAGGATTAGATACGTGCCTCTTCACACAATACCACACAGAGACAGATTAGATACGTGTGTTTGCACACAGTACCACACTTTGGAGGATTAGATACATGCCTCTGCACACAGTACCACAAGCCAGAGAATTAGATACACATCTAAGCACACAGTACCACAAGGGGAGGATAAGATATGCGTGTCTGCACACAGTACCACACGCCAGAGGATTAGATACACGCATCTGCACATAGTATCACATGCCGTAGGATTAGATACGCGCGTCTACACACAGTTCCACACGCGGTATGATTAGATACGCACCTCTTCACACAATACCACACAGGGGAGGATTAGATACATGTCTGCACAAAATACCACACTTTGGAGGATTAGATACATGCCTCTGCACACAGTACCACAAGCCAGAGAATTAGATACGCGTCTCAGCACACAGTGCCACACGCCAGAAGATTAGATACGCGCATCTGCACACAGTACCACATGCCGTAGGATTAGATACGTGTGTCTACACACAGTTCCACACGCCGTAGGATTAGATACGCGCCTCATCACACAATACCACACAGGGGAGGATTAGATACGCACATCTGCACATAGTTCCACACAGCAGAGGATTAGATAAGCACGTCTGCACACAGTACCACATGCCGTAGGATTAAATACGCATATCAGCACACAGTTCCACACACCAGAGGATTAGATAAGCACGTCTGCACACAGTACCACACGCCATAGGATTAGATACACGCGTCTACACACAGTTCTCCACGCCATAGGATTAGATACGTGCCTCTTCACACAATACCACACAGGGGAGGATTAGATACATGCCTCTGCACACAGTACCACATGCCAGATAATTAGATACGCGTCTCAGCACACAGTACCACACGCCGGAGAATTAGATACACCTGTCTGCACACAGTACCACATGCCAGAGGATTAGATACGCGCGTCTGCACATAGTGCCACATGCCATAAGATTAGATATGCATGTCTGCACACAGTTTCACTTACCGGAGGATTAGATACGTGCCTCTTCACACAGTACCACATGGGGAGGATTAGATACACACATCTGCACACAGTACCACACGCCGGAGGATTAGATACACACATCTGCACACAGTGCCACACCAACAAGGATTAGATACTTGCGTCTAAACACAGTACTACACGGGGAAGGATTAGATACTGCTTTACTCCAGGTATCCATAACAACTGATCACAGGTTTTTCACTGATATCCAAAATGAGATACACATAATCACATGACGCTTATGGACATACACACTAACCACATACAAAATACACCAGTGCAAAATTGGACATTTCTTATGGGGCCACTACACAAACATAAAATGTAATATACCCGTGCGAAGCCGGGTCCTCCCTCTAGTATATATATATAATCTGTTTCCATGTAAATAAGACCTACCCCCAAATTAAGTCTTGCATGGTGTTTTTTTTTTAATTTTGGTGTATGCTAGAAATAAAAGCCCTAGTTTCAGTTCATTAAAAATAGTGTCCAGGCAGCTATACATATAGAAAAAGTAAATAGCATACAGAAGGACAGATACAGTAGACCTTTCATCAAGGAAAGCCGACAGCCCCAAAAAGAACTGGACATTGACTTTAAGTTCTCTACAACAATAAGGGTTGACTACCAGTAATGTCAGGCTCTCACACACTGATCAGGTAGTCCCCACTCCTAAGTGTTGTGGCTACTTTCAGTTACTAGGAGGAGCCAATCGCAAGACGTTGATGCAGTGGAAAGTGGTAGTTCACTTCAGCAAGTTGAGATACACCCCATCTTTGACACATAACATGAAGCTCCTAGGCCCCAATGCAAAATTTACAAAGGCACCTTCACTTACTGTGTACTGTCTATAATACTATACTTCTATAAAACTTGTAGAGTGAACTTTTGGCGCTCTTAGGCTTCAGGGCCCAGTAATTTTTACCCTCTATCGCTACGCCCCTTGCTTTTGCTGAGCAGATGCCTGCCAGACCATGAATTATCCCCTCCACTCCCCACTAGTGCTATCACTGAGAGGCAGCGGCAGCCAATACAGTTTCTACCATATTACTAACCATTTAATTTTTCATCCACAGCAAACAAACAGGCAGTAGTTCCATTACAGATGCCCTAACCCCTGATCCCATTAACCTAGGAGGCAGCAGATTGGACCATTGTCACGAACTGGCCCAATTGGCTGTGGGTGTAGTGCCTTGTCCAGTCTCCAGTGTAATGTCAAATGCTCATCCCTATTTAAAATCTTTCTTTAAAATAATACCAGATTTGTTGGTACACCCATACATTTTGGAACCCTTATAAAAGCCATTGCTTATTTTGATAGCACCATGTTTAAAAACACCCAGAGGCACCCAAAAAGGGAAACATTTTTCGACTGTTTTTAATTTGAAAAAGCATTGACAAATATAAGATTGTAGTGTGTTGTGAAACAGGCTGTTTGTTACCACTGATTATCATCTGTTACCCATACCTGCATATGTTTCTGTCACTGTGACATTATTAAGTCTGACTTTGTGTTAAAGAACTACAGTAGACTGGGGATAGAAAACTGAAGATGACTTGAGGAACATTAATTCTTATTATTTATTGTTCTATTACAATTATATTACTTAGAGACATTTTAATTTGTGGTACAGGATTGGTAATGTATAAAGATGATAATTCCTATAGATAAAAATACACAGACTGTATATGCGACTTTGTAGCAAGCATGCCTAAAAATTCCACATGGTGGCAGAATCAGACCAGCGAAGTGAAGCAAATGTGAAACCTCTATTTAGTTATAGTTTAAATTATTACAAATGTCCACTGCATTTTGCTTAGTATCAGTTACTTTAAATGAGACCGGTTAAATGATTTTATATATATATATATATATATATATATATATATATATATATATATATATATATATATATATATATATATATATATACTGTATATTGCTCAAAAAAATAAAGGGAACACTCAAATAACACATCCTACATCTGAATGAATGAAATATTCTCATTGAATACTTTTTTCTGTACAAAGTTGAGTGTGATGACAACAAAATCACACAAAAATCATCAATGGAGATCTAGTTTATTAACCAATGGAGGCCTGGATTTGGAGTCACCCCGAAAATTAAAGTGGAAACCACACTACAGGCTGATCCAACTTTGATGTAATGTCCTTAAAATATGTAAAAATGAGGCTCAGTAGTGTGTGTGGCCTCCACGTGCCTGTATGACCTCCCTACAACGCCTGGGCATGCTCCTGATGAAGTTGCAGATGGTCTCCTGAGGGATCTCCTCCCAGACCTGGACTAAAGCATCTGTCAACTCCTGGATAGTCTGTTATGCAACGTGACACGCTGGAGGTGCTACCAGGAGATAGGCCAGTACACCAGAAGTAGCGCAATATCCTGGGTAATATTTTTTTTTCTACGATTGACTGTGGACATGCACCTTCAGGGTGTTCATCAATACTGATTATATAATTTTTGGATTTATTCTGCTTGGGTTATGTCCTAACTAGAAATAATATTTACAATGGCCAATAATAAAAGTGATGTACTGTCCAGAGAGAGATAACATCTGCTTAGCCCTGGAAAGATAGATATGGATACATTCTTTGACAGTTTGTCATAATTTTTCCAGATAATTTTTAGTTGTCATACTTCTATTTGTATGTTTGGCTGGTCCCTGAACAATTTTATCCTAGAACTGAAAATATCATTTCATACTCTTTGCAATTACAGTACATTTCCAACAATTATTGCATATCTATCACATTATACAAATTGTACAATAGAAGTAGGACCTGTAACAGGAGTGTAGTGGAGTCAGGTCAACCCAGGGAACCTCCTAGCACTTTTGCAATGGTCCTCCTCTGTCACCCACATAAAGGGACACACCTTAGACCTCATATTCACCCGCCTCTGCTCCATATGCAGCCTCTCTAACTCTCCGTCCACGCTCTCTGACCACAACCTGCTGACATTTTCTGCCCTCTCCTTTGTTAATCGACCCCCCCAACCCCTAAACCAACACGCCCCCGAAGGAACCTTAACCGCCTTGACATCTGCACACCCTCAGGCTCTCTCCTACCACTCGCTGACACATCCTCACTCCAGGATGCCGCTGCTGCCTTCTACACAGTCCAGTCGTATTAATGTGACCACCGCCTACTTTTGACGTCAATTTTAAATAACCAATCGCAGAAGGCATGTATCATCAGCCATCTGGGTGCACTCATCATTGTGGAAGGCATCTATCCTTGTGGACCATGTTCACCCCTACATGCAAATTGTTTTTCCTCAGGATGATGGCATCTACCAGCAGGACAATGCGACGTGTCATAAAGCTCGCAGTGCACATGCATGGTTTGAGGAGCAGCAGGAGGAGTTTACCGTACTCCCTTGGCCAGCAAATTCCCCGGACTTGAACCGAATCAGGAATCTATGGGACTAACTCGATCGGGTTGTTTGCGCCATGGATGCTCAACCGCATAACCTAGTGCAGCTGGCCACGGTACTGGAGTCGGCATGGCTCAACATCCCAGTAAACATCATCACAACATCCCCTCTCTTCCTGCACGTCTCGCATTAATGCGACTGGACTGTGTATAACACCACCATTACTTCAGCCCTTGAGTCTGTGCACCTCTTCACAAACATCAGAGCTCGACCAACTAACAGGCAACCCTGGCACACCGACCTGACTAAAAAACTGAGACATGCCTCGCGGCTTACAGAATGTCTCTGGAAGAAAAGCCACTCCCAGGAAGACTTCACCAGTTATAAAGAGGCAGTACTTACATACACTCACCTCTGCTAAGCAGATGAATCTCAGCACACTCATATCTGCCCTATCTTGCAACCCCAAACAGCGATTCACTACCTTCAACTCCCTGCTTTGTCCTCCTGTGCCCCCCCTCTGACATCACTTATCTCAGCTGATGACTTTGCCTCTTATTTCAAAACTAAAATTGGCACAGAGACAGTCTCACCCTACACCCCCAGCAACCACTCTACCCAACTGCTCACTGCTCCTCATCCTTAACCTGTATCTCTACCGTCACTGATAAAAAGCTCTCCACCATAATCTCTAAATCCCACCTCACCTCCTGAATGTTTGACCCGATCGATTCACATCTCATACCCAAACTCACCAAAGTCATCACCCCAGCCCTAACCCATCTCTTCAACCTATCCTTAACCAATGGAGCCTTTCCTTCCACCTTTAAACATGCCAGTGTCACTTCTATACTTAAGAAACTGTCCCTCAAGCCGTCCTCTCCAGCCAACTATCGTTCCATCTCACTGCTCCCATACACCTCAAAACTACTTGAGCAACACATCCACTCCAAACTATCCTTCTATCTCTTTTTCAACCTGCTCCTTGACCGACTTCAGCCAGGCTTCAGACCCCGTCACTCCACTGAAACTGCCCTAACCAAAGTCTCTAATGACCTTTTAACTGCCAAAGCCAAACATCATTACTCGGTCCTCTTCCTCCTTGACCTCTCCTCTGCCTTTGACACAGTTGACCACTCCCTCTTGTTAGAAACTCTCTCATCCCTTGGTATCTCAGACCTGTCCCTTTACTGGATCTCCTCACACCTCACCGACCGCACATTCAGCGTCTCCCACTTGCATGCCACCTCCTTACTGCACCCTCTCTCTGTAAGTGTCCCCAAGGCTCCATCCTAGGACCCCTCCTGTTCTCCATTTACACCCTTGGCCTAGGCCAACTCACAGAATCCCATGATTTTCAATACCATTGCTATGCTGATGACACCCAAATATACCACTGTGGACCAGACATTAGCTCTCTGTTGGGCAGAGTTCCAAATTGTTTAGCGGCCGTAGCCTCCTTTCTCTCCTCCTGCTTTCTCAAACTCAACATGGAGAAAATGGAGTTCATCATCTTTGCCCCACCCCGTATGGTCCCTCTACCTGACCCATCTATCAAAGTTAATGGAACCACACTTATCCTTGTCCCATGTATCCGATGCCTTAGGATAACCCTGGACTCCGACCTATCCTTCAAGTCACATGTTCAAACCCTCAGCACTTCCTGCCACCTCCAACTCAAGAACATCCATCGAATCCGCTCCTTCCTCACCCCAGAAACTACTACGATGCTAATCCATGCCCTCATAATCTCCCGCTTAGATTACTGCAACACTCCTCTCCATGGACCGCCAGCAAACACCCTCACCCCCTCCAATCCACCTAAAACTGTGCTGCTTGCTTAATTCACCTTGCCCCCGTTCTTCATCGGCTGCTCCCCTCTGCCAATCTCTTCACTGGCTACCCATTGCCCAGCGAATTGAGTTCAAGTTACTAACGCTGACATACAAAGCCATCCACAACCTGTTCCCTCCATATATCTCTGACCTAATCTCCCGCTATCTGCCCATACGTAAACTCAGATTCTCCAAAGACCCCCTACTCCGCTGTAATCTCATCCACTCCTCACACAACCATCTCCAAGATTTCTCCTGTGCATCACCCATACTCTGGAACTCCTTACCAAGACACATTAGATTGACCCCCACAATCACAGGCTTCAAGAAGGCCCTGAAGACTCACCTATTCAGGAAGGCCTACAACCTCCAATAACACTATCACCACACCGCCATCTGAACTGTCTCTTCCTCTCCTTCTGTCTCTACCCCCCTTCCCTCATAGATTGTAAGCCCTTGCGGGCAGGGCCCTCTGTCCCACTGTGCCAGTTGGTCATTGTTAGTATTATATCTGTTAGTGTATATTGTGTACTGTATGTAAACCCCCAAATGTAAGGCACCATGGAATTAATGGTGCTATATAAATAAATAAAAATAAATAATAATAATAATAATAATAATAATAATAACCCTTAGGAGTAAAGTTGATGACAAAAATTGGTCAGGTGTACTTTGTTTTTCACATGACTTTATAAATGGTATGTGTATGTCTATCTATAAAGCAAAAACATATGTAAATAATGTGTTATTCATTTCTACAGCAAAGACAGAAAACGATAAGCACTTTTCTCCATATTACATATGTCTTTAAAATCCAAGATAGCCCATTTTGCAGCCTTAGAAACCATGAGTCATTAAGGATAAATGTCTGCCAATTTTGCTCGTTGTCTGTGGACATTAGTCTTAAAGTGTTGCCAAAGATTTCCTTTTGGACTACAGTCAGGAGTCTGAGTCGGCCTTTCAAGGACATACATTTATTTCTTGATATGTCTACTATTATTTATTTATATTTATTACATTATGTGCAATATATAGTTCTATTCCTAATGGTCTTTATAGGTCATTGATTAAACAAAATTCAACTCATTTTGTATAGGTCTACAAGAAATCACATTCTGCACTCAGTATAGATAACATGCATGTGAACTTGTAACTGAATTATTTTCATTGTATACTTTAGACAAAAAAATCAAAACAGGCATGTACTGTAGTTTGCATTGAAATAACCCAAAAATGATTATGATAGACCCCTTCAAGTGATAGTATAGGTTTTAATTTTCATGGTGTAATCTTTTGGACACTACAGTACCTGGGACTTATTATTAGGATAGAAATTCATCTTAGCGGGGTATTTTTAGATCATATGGTGGGTAGTCTATACCTGTACATGAGAGCAGAACAACTGAGAAACGGTTTCAATTCAGGACCAACATAAATAAGACTACAGTTTAGTTCTTATTTTGAGATTGGACAGCATTATTTTAATTATTTCAGCCGCAATGGGGTAACTTATCAATCCCCCTAAGTCACTTTTCTGTCGTACAGGGATGATATTGTTGTGCACATTTACTGCAAGGCCCTTTCTTGTGCTAAGTGTTTGCAACAACCTCCGTTCTGTGTCTCTTGCCGCATTGTGCAAGTATGAGTAGAGTGTGGTGGGCTAGGACAAGAATACCTTAACCCGAGATATTCATTATAATTCATGTCAGTTTTCTGATGTGAGTTACAATGGAAATCTATGCCAGTTTTATCATTGATGCTTTAATCAGATCCAATTGCGCGGGACCAAACTTGACTTTTTGGATTTTGTCTACGTCAGAATCCCAGCACCTATTTGCTTGGGCTTTTGATCGCTCCAATAAGGACTGCTATTGTTGAGTTGTTATTAACGTCCTCAATAAATCATTTATGTCCTGCACCTGTCTTGTCCTTTATTAACACAGGCGCACGAAATGCTAGTTTTATAAAATTTGCCCTTTTGTATTTCTTTTCACAACACACTATTTTTACAATAAAATGGAAGTTGTCTCATGAAAACAGACTCTAAACATATGCCCCATTTGGTCACATGGACAACATAAAGGAGGTCCCTCAAATTAGGACCCTCTCTATTAGTCAGACTGGATAGTCATTCTGTATAATAAGGTATAAGTTTTGATCTTTAAAAGGTATATATCAGCATTTTTAATTCATTAAAACCAGATTTTCCTCTGTTCCTCTGTTAACAGAACTTTAGAGCATGTCATGGCCATATGTAGCAATAGACAGAAGCAGACTTATTGAGGTCTATGGGAAAAGAAATCATAAACTTTTGAAATACATTATGAATCGAAATAGAGCAAATTACATTCATGTAAAGCTAAAGCTTCTAAAGCATGCAGAATAAATATTTTAATAGATGGGGATCTTCCAGTAACAGTTTAGTATTAGTGAAAGAGGACCAAGGGCTTGGCCCACAGGTTCAGCAGGTACACGATGCCACACAGACACACGCAGTGTTTTAATTCCCAGGACAAAGTTTACTGAATAAGTCACAGAAAAGAGATCTGGGAAAATATGAAACAAGGTATAAACAGATAAGAAATACAAACTAATATGAACAGAATATTGCAGCAAACACTATACTCCTAGTTCCCACAGTTACTAACAGGTAACAGATACAAGTCCTTTAAGCACATGGTTCTCCTGGATCGGTCCCTCGTTGGGGTGCACCCTAAGTATTGCGCAATACTATTTGTAATCCACAGGGAAATGGTGTCTTCACTTAAAAGTCCAGTTATATCCTATGCTCCAGCTCTCCACTTAACAGACAGTCCAATTTCTCAGATGATAAGGTGTCAGTTTAAGAGTCCCTTATATATCACCATGTGGAACACGTGGACGCGACCAAGCCGTACTTACAAGTCCTTGAGGCCTTTCTCTCATATAGTCTCCTTTACCTTCTGAGCCTCAGAGCTTTCCAGACTCAGTCCCAAAAGTAGAAGCACAAACTCAGACTCAGTCCACAGCCAGCATGGCAGTTCTTCCATCCAGCACAGCACAGGCTGCCATCCAGCATGTTAGGTCTCCATCCAGCACAATTCAGGTCTCCACTCCCCTCAGCACATCGCCTCCTGCTGCTGCCAGGACCCTTCTTCACACAGCCCTCACTTCCTGTTTCCTGGTAAGGGATGATGCAGATGACTATCTCCAGTTTGTAGGAGTCCAAAATGTCCCAGTAATTACCTCTAATCAGACTTTGCATCCTAGAACAATATTTACATTCACAATAATGAATTGCATTAATTCACTATGGGCATTTATCAATTGGCTGCCACCTACTGACCAAAGTTAGTTACTGACTGTTTACTACATCACACCCTTACATTAGCATTCATTTAGTATTAATACTAACATTGTTATTGTGCTCAGTCTCAATATGGTCCAAATGTAAGCAGTGTTTCAGTTACCTACTTGCAGGTTGAAAGTGATTGCTTAAGCCCAAGCTTCTTTTTTTTTTTTTTTTTTTAATGTAGATTGTGAGCCCCATATAGGAATCACAATGTACATTTCTTTCCTATCAGTAGCATACCTCCCAACCGTCCCGATTTCCGCGGGACAGTCACGATTTGGGTGACATGTCCCGCGGTCCCGGTTGGAGTGAGGTATGTCCCGATTTCAACTCAGATCTGCGTCCTCTGCAGATCTGAGTTGAACACATATGCGGCTGAAGCAAGGAGCTGACACAGGTCAGCTCCTCGCTTCGCCGCTGCGCTCCTCTCTCGCTGACACATGCGGCTGAAGGAAGGAGCTGACACAGGTCAGCTCCTCGCTTCGCCGCTGCGTGTCTCTCTCACTGACACATATGCGGGTGAAGCGAGGAGCTGACCTGTGTCAGCTCCTCGCTTCGCCGCTGCCGCCGGCTACTGGCTTGTGTCACATCGCGTCTACAAGCCAGGAACCGGTGTCAGCTCCTTCCTTCAGCTGCATGTGTCAGCGAGAGAGGTGCGCAGAGAGCGGCGAGGGAGCGGAGGAGAAGGTAAGTTTAATGTGGAGGTGGAACGTGAATCTGGGGGCAGATGAAGGAGAGGATGGCATGACACTGGGGGCAGAGATGGAGAGGACGGCATGACACTGGGGGCAGATGAAGGAGGGGACGGCATGACACTGGGGGCAGAGATGGAGAGGACGGCATGACACTGGGGGCAGATGAAGGAGGGGACGGCATGACACTGGGGGCAGAGATGTGGGGACATGAATCTGGGGGCAGAGATGGAGAGGACATGAATCAAGGGGCAGAGATGGGGGACATGAATCTGGGGGCAGAGATGGGGGACATGAATCTGAGGGCAGAGATGGGGGGATATGAATCTGGGGGAAGAGATGGAGGGACATGAATCTGGGGGCAAAGATGGAGGGGACATGAATCTGGGGGCAAAGATGGAGGGACATGAATCTGGGGTCAAAGATGGAGGGACATGAATCTGGGGGGAGAGATGGGGGGACATGAATCTGAGGGCAGAGATGGGGGACATGAATCTGGGGGCAGAGATGGGGGACATGAATCTGGGGGCAGAGATGGAGGGGGGATATGAATCTGGGGGGACATGAATCTGGGGGCAGAAATGTAGGGACATGAATCTGGGGGCAGAGATGGAGGGAACATGAAACTGGGGGCAGAGATGTGGGGATATGAAACTGGGGGCAGATGAAGGGTGTATATGAAACTTGGGGAGATATAGAGGGGGGACATAAAATTTACGGGTGACTGTAGGAGGATTATACTGTGTGCGGGCACATGAAAAATTAATGAGTGGGCGGAGTCAACACAAAAGTGGGTGGGGCTAAATTTGCCGCGGCGCACCGCAAATTTTGTCCCTCTTTCAGTTCTTCAAAAGTTGGGAGGTATGCAGTAGGTCTGTGGAATATGGGAGGAAGTCCATGCAAACACAGGGAGAACATACAAACTCCTTGCACATGTTGTTCCTGGCAGGATTCGAACCCAGGACTCCAGTGCTGCAAGGCTGTAGTGCTAACCACTGAACGGCCATGTTGCCCCTCAGCTTAGAAGTTTCAAAAAAAATAAAAAAATGAAAGTTCTAAAACACTCCTTTCCCTAGAATACATAAAAAAGTAGAAAATTACAGTAAAACACATACAAATTAGGTATCCCTGTGTCTGAAAGTGCCCGGTCTACTGAATATAGGGTATCTGCAGTGCTCCTCTTCCGTTGGAAAGGGGTTAATAGGAGCACTGCAGATACCCTATATTCAGCCAGACTGAATTCCAAGTGGGGGAAAAAAAAAAACAGTCCTCAAGCTCAGGGAATGGGCAGACAGACAACCAAAACAAACCCTCCCCCAGCACCTGACAACTACTAGCTCTCTGAACAAGACCTAACAGACAGGTGGGGTGAGAGCTGAAAAAGGCTAGGGACTGGGATACTAGAGGTGGTCACCCCTAACGAAAGAATAGGTGCAGCTGCAAACAGTAACAACTAGGATGGGATGTGCTAGCGAACAAACAGGCGCAGCACAACCATAAACATACAACAGGAATTGAGGAGAGGAAACGTGGAATAGTGAGGAAAGGGTATCACAGGACAGGGGCAACATAAACCTGAAGCCCTAAACAAAAACTCACTAATACCAAAACAGTGACAGGCAACCAGAAATGCAGGACAGGGGTTGACCAGAGATGTTGAGGGTAAAACAGACTCTCACACAAGACAAAACTCACACCACTTCCCAGACAAATACCACCAGAAAACACACAACAATTTTATAAAACAACTCAGATCCTGACAGTACCGTGGGGCAATTACGTAAACCATAGTACAAATTTTAGAAATTGGTCCAAGAGGCCTAAAAATTATGGTAATTTGTTAATCTGTCTTTCTTCGTGAGGGATGGTGTCAGGTTGAAAGGCATTTATTGTTCTATGTAAAATACACTGTATATGTAGGTATTGCTCCAAGATTTCAGCAGTATGTCCTTCCTCACCAACACCAATCTTTGCATTAGCTTTTCTCCTATTACCTCACTTTCCAGCTGCCAAACACAACCAGCCACATTTGGTGCATAACCTTTTGCAACAGGAAGAAGTTTGAAATGCAATGTCTAAAATGTTTGGAACTTTTGACTTTCAGGGTCCATATCTCACCATCCACTACAGCTTCTCACATGAAACTACAATCATTTTATGGACAACCATCTTGGCGATCTCATACATAAATTTGACTTGCAGCTATTTAGCGTATGATTAGTTATGCAGATTCTTGTCATGTAACTGCATTGTTACTGTTTTGCTCCTGATGGCGGAAAATCTTTTTCTTCTTGTATACTACAGATTACATCCTATTCTCACATTCCCTAATTGCTCAGTGTGTTATTAGGTTAATTCCCAAGTGAGTGGTCATTGTTTCAAATTGAGGATCAGAAAAAGATTTCTCACAAAAAGAGAAACAGCATAATCCAAATGCATAATGTAAGAGGGATTGGAAGAATTCAAAATGAAGTCCATCCATTCAGATGCTAAGAGATGAGCATCAAGGCAAAATATCACAAACACAGCGGTGGAGGTGGCTAATAAGCATCATAATAGTGAGATCACAGAAGTCCATGCATGTACTGTGTAACGCATGTTACACAAGTCTTGAAATGTGGCCTGAAAAAAGGTGAAGAAGCCTCAACCTCAGCATTGTCATAAGAAGCGTCAGCTTCAGTTTGCAAAAATGTATTATAAGTGAAAATGGGTGATTTGGAGCGATGGGGTGAAAGTCAATAGATTGGGTCTGGAAGAAAGGGGGCCTAACTTATTAAGAAATTGATGGAACTGTCATGTTTGGTGGAGGAAGCCAGATGATATAGGATTGTTTCATAACCAAAGACATTGGATACTTGACCAGGATCTCAATGCTGAGGTATATATTAGTATCCTACAAGACCAGTTACCTTGTACTCTTGCAACCAGAGAATCAGTGGGATCAGTGGCAGCTTTCTGTCCTACTTGGAGCAGCTATAAAAAAGCTAAGTATTAAGCGAGTGTGGGAGCTTGCGAGTGTGGTTTGTTCCTAAGTGTGGTTTGGTCTAAGTGTGACTTAATATTAAGTGACTTTAGATTCAGGGACTTTACAGGGAAAACCCTTCTATTTTTTTATTTGAATTTGTGTGTTTTGCTGTAATATTCCCCATCAGGTAAGATGAGCTCCATACTTACCAATGCTGTCCAGTGTGCATCTTGCAACATGTATGCTCTGCTTGAGCAGCCGCTTGAGGGGGCATACTGTTGTGAAAGATGCAATCACATTGCACATTTGGAAGCCCAGATCATGGATCTAAATGGGCGAATTGAAACACTGCGATCCATTGGTAACTTGGAAAGGAGTTTGATGCTCACAGAGCAACATCTCATTGGGGCAAGTGCAGATGGGGATGGTAGCATGGAGGTGCAGGAACTTGAGGCAGCTAGCTGGGTGACAGTTAGAAACCAGCGGGGTAGAGGGAAGAGTGCCAGGGAGGTTAGTCCTGAACTGGCACACCCCAATAAGTTTGCTAAATTGGCAGATGAGGGGGATGTTAGTACAGGGGTAACATTGCTGCAGCATGATACTTCCTCTGAAAGCCAGGGGAATGTCTGCTCCAGTAAGAAGGGGGATAGGAGCGCAGAGAAGACTAGACAGGTGCTGGTAGTGGGAGATTCAATTATTAGGGGAACAGATAGGGCAATCTATTACAAAGACCGGGATCGTCGTACGGTGTGTTGCCTTCCTGGCGCTCGAGTTCGACATATCTCAGATCGGGTTGACAGATTACTGGGTGGGGCTGGTGTGGATCCAGCGGTCATGGTGCACGTTGGCACAAATGACAAAGTTAGCGGTAGGTGGAAGGTCCTTAAAAATGATTTCAGGGATTTAGGGAGCAAGTTGAAGGCAAGGACCTCCAGGGTAGTATTCTCAGAAATACTGCCTGTTCCACGAGCCACACAGGAAAGGCAGCGGGAGATTAGGGAGGTAAACAAGTGGCTCAAGAGTTGGTGTAGGAAGGAGGGGTTTGGGTTCCTGGAGAACTGGGCCGACTTTGCTGTGGGCTACAGGTTCTATGCTAGGGACGGGCTGCATCTCAATGGGGAGGGTGCAGCTGTGCTGGGGGAGAAGATGGCTAGACGGTTGGAGGAGTGTTTAAACTAGGTACTGGGGGGGAGGGTAACAGATGTAGAGGGCAAGATAGTGTAGAAATGGAAAGAGGGCTAGATACTGTAACTGGGGGTGGAGCAGGGGGTCGGGTTAGAGCAGTCAGTAGGCAGTGGAAGAGTAGGGAAGATAAATCTATGAAATGTATGTATACAAATGCCCGAAGTCTTACTAACAAGATGGAGGAACTAGAAGTGATGATGTTGGAAGACAATTATGACACGGTGGGGGTAAGTGAGACATGGCTGGACTCTAGCTATGACTGGGCTGTAACTATACAAGGGTACAGTATGTTTAGAAAGGAGCGTACAAATAAGAAAGGGGGAGGGGTTTGCTTATACGTAAAAACCGGCCTTAAGCCAGTCCTGCGTGAGGACATCTGGGAGGAAAATGATTATGTGGAGTCCTTATGGGTGGAGATTATGGGGGGAACAAAAAATAATAAAATACTGATAGGGGTTTGTTATAAATCTCCAAATATAATGGAAGAAGCTGAAAATATACTAGTAAAACAAATAGATGAGGCCGCAAAGCATAATAAAGTCATTATTATGGGGGATTTCAACTACCCTGATATCAACTGGGAGGCAGAAACCTGCAGATCCAACAAAGGGAACAGGTTCTTGTCAGTAATAAAAGACAATTACCTATCGCAACTAGTGCAGGACCCAACAAGAGGCGAGGCACTTTTAGACCTAATTTTAACAAATGAACCTGACACACTGTCAAAAGTGGAGGTTGGGGGACATCTGGGTAATAGTGACCATAACATAATAAGTTTTCTTGTACACATTAAGAAGACGTTCATTAGAGGGGGTACAAAAACACTAAACTTCAGGAAGGCAAATTTTAACCAGAGGTCTGAGAGAGGCTGAGAGAGGTCACCCTCTACGTATGGAGGAGAGAAGGTTTCACCAGAAACATAGAAGGGGATTCTTCACAGTAAGAACAACGAGGCTCTGGAACTCTCTGCCCCAGGAAGTGGTGATGGCGGATTCATTAAACAAGTTCAAAGTGGGCCTGGATGCCTTTCTTGAAGAGAAAAATATAATGGGTTATGGTCTCTAGATTTTAAGGACACATTGATCCAGGGTTTTATACTGACTGCCAGATTTGGAGTCGGGAATTTTTTCCCCTGAAATAGGGCAATTGGCATGAGCCTCATGGGTTTTTTTTGCCTTCCCCTGGATCAACACTGTAGGGTATTGTAGGGTTATAGGTTGGACTTGATGGACTAATGTCTTTATCCAACCTCATCTACTATGTAACTATGTAACTATGGATATAAAAATGACAACATAGTGTTCCAGAAGGGCAACAACCCGAAGCATGTGTCAAGGTTAACGAAGAAATGGTTCAATGACAAAGAAGTAGAGGTGCTCGATTAGTCCCCAGGCTTCAACCCAATCTTACACTTGTGGATAAAGTTGAATAAAAAGCTGTATTCGTACCCAAGTGAGTCAACCAATATGCACCACGATTGGGAACTTGTAGAAGAGACCTGGGATCAGAATTCGGTCAAGACATGCTTGAGTTTGATCAAGAGCATGCCGAGAAGGCAATGTTTAAAGACAAAGGTGGATTTACAAAATAATAAAAATTAAATTATTTTTTTTAGGATAAAAACAGTAACAATGCAGTAACATGACAATCTGCAAAACTAATCATTTGCAAGTCAAATTTATGTATGAGATAGCCAAGATAGTTGTCTATAAAATGGTGGTACTCACAAACTCAAAGCTGTAGTGGATGATGAGTTATGGAGCATGAAAGTCAAAAAGTCAAAAGTTCAAAAAATTGCTAGCCTTTGCTCACCAGTGTATATCTTGGTGTACAAACACTTATCTGAGGTTTCAGGTTAAGATCCCATAAAAATGTCCTGATGAACCCACTTATCCCCTTGGCATGGATCACCTGTCTGAGCCATTGGGCTTATTTTTACTCCACTAGACCCCATGAAAAGGTTTTGTCATTAGCTTTAAACCATAAAACAGAGAAATAGAACAGACATTTCTGTGAGTTTTGGTTCTCAGGAAAAGATTTGCTAAAATATATGGTAGATTTTGTGGTTAAATTAAAGTTAGCCGCACAATTATTTGAACCAATGAGTCACTGGACAGTTTGTGACATGTCGGCGGCCAGGACAAAAAATGTCATCGTATTGGAACAACTTCTTTCGTATGGTTTTAATGGGAAGAGATGCCTACATTAAAGATGGCATTCATTTCAACACTTTTTTGGATTAGATTTTATGAGGGAAGTAGTGTGGCTGTTGGAAAATTTTGGAATCTTTTCCATGTTTAAGTGTTCTCACATGTCTTACTTACACAACTGCTGTTTCTGGTAGATCTGACAGAGTACAATATAAACCACAGCTGAACTGTCTAAAGTATATTATGTTCTGTTTCAGAAGAATATGCCCACCAAGCTATTTATATTGATTTTCACTAGAATAAAGGAAAATAAAACAGAATAAGCATCTTGACGGGACTTGGTCAGCAGTTTTGTCTCAAGTAACAGTAAACAAGATTTATGACATAATAGGTATACAGGGGGAATTATAGGGAGTAAGAGGAGATATAAAGTATAACCATTTACAGTAAGTACTTCTTACTACATGGGTATTCAATGATGACTTAGTCTAAATATGAAAAATGTCAGCGACATATAATCGGTAAGTTTATAACCTTATGCTCTTGACATTGAATAAAGGAAAGGATTTCTACTTTTTCAATGTTGTTTTGTTTGCAGAGCACTGCATGCAAATGGCATTGTGTCCTCGGATCAGATGTTCCATTTATTTTTATCAATAACATTGAATCCCATTATTTTTTTTATCCCTTTTCAAAACAAATTAACAGGTTTTTTTTTTTTCTTACCCTGGCTTATTACCCCTGACCTTGTCTCTGCTGTGCTATATTTGCTACTTTGGTATTCACCCTTGTACAGTCCTATGAAAAAGTTTGGGTACCCCTATTAATCTTAATCATTTTTAGTTCTAAATATTTTGGTGTTTGCAACAGCCATTTCAGTTTGATATATCTAATAACTGATGGACACAGTAATATTTCAGGATTGAAATGAGGTTTATTGTACTAACAGAAAATGCGCAATATGCATTAAACCAAAATTTGACCGATGCAAAAGTATGGGCACCTCAACAGAAAAGTGACATTAATATTTAGTAGATCCTCCTTTTGCAAAGATAACAGCCTCTAGTCGCTTCCTGTAGCTTTTAATCAGTTCCTGGATCCTGGATGAAGGTATTTTGGACCATTTCTTTCTACAAAACAATTCAAGTTCAGTTAAGTTTGATGGTCGCCGAACATGGACAGCCCGCTCTCAAATGATCTGAAAACAAAGATTGTTCAACATAGTTGTTCAGGGGAAGGATACAAAACGTTGTCTCAGAGATTTAACCTGTCAGTTTCCACTGTGAGGAACATAGTAAGGAGATGGAAGACCACAGGGACAGTTCTTGTTAAGCCCAGAAGTGGCAGGCCAAGAAAAATATCAGAAAGGCAGAGAAGAAGAATGGTGAGAACAGTCAAGGACAATCCACAGACCACCTCCAAAGAGCTGCAGCATCATCTTGCTGCAGATGGTGTCACTGTGCATCAGTCAGCAATACAGCGCACTTTGCACAAGGAGAAGCTGTATGGGAGAGTGATGAGAAAGAAGCCGTTTCTGCACGTACGCCACAAATAGAGTTGCCTGAGGTATGCAAAAGCACATTTGGAGAAACCAACTTCATTTTGGAAACAAAGATTGAGTTGTTTGGTTATAAAAAAAAGCGTTATGCATGGCGTCCAAAAAGAAACAGCATTCCAAGAAAAACACTTGCTACCCACTGTAAAATTTGGTGGAGGTTCCATCATGCTTTGGGGCTGTGTGGCCAATGCCGGCACCAGGAATCTTGTTAAAGTTGAGGGTCGCATGGATTCCACTCAGTATCAGCAGATTCTTGAGAATAATGTTCAAGAATCAGTGACGAAGTTGAAGTTACGCCGGGGATGGATATTTCAGCAAGACAATGATCCAAAACACTGCTCCAAATCGACTCAGGCATTCATGCAGAGGAACAATTACAATGTTCTGGAATGGCCATCCCAGTCCCCAGACCTGAATATCATTGAACATCTGTGGGATGATGTGAAGCGGGCTGTCCATGCTCGGCGACCATCAAACTGAACTGAACTTGAATTGTTTGTCCAAAATACCTTTATCCAGGATCCAGGAACTGATTAAAAGCTACAGGAAGCGACTAGAGGCTGTTATCTTTGCAAAAGGAGGATCTACTAAATATTAATGTCACTTTTCTGTTGAGGTGCCCATACTTTTGCACCGGTCAAATTTTGGTTTAATGCATATTGCGCATTTTCTGTTAGTACAATAAACCTCATTTCAATCCTGAAATATTACTGTGTCCATCAGTTATTAGATATATCAAACTGAAATGGCTGTTGCAAATACCAAAATATTTAGAACTAAAAATGATTAAGATTAATAGGGGTACCCAAACTTTTTCATAGGACTGTATGTACCACCATAAATAAGCAGAAAACAATATGATAAGCACAAAGGAAGAGACAGTGGATGATAGGAGTTAATAGATGTTAAGCATAACTTTATATGTGTTCCATATTTAGTGTATTTAAAATTAGGCAAGATCTAGTCAACCTTACAACTGGGTAGATAAGAGTGGTGATGGTGCACTATTATTGTTCACCATATTAAGTTAGGGATAATAAACAACTCAGGCTATGTTCACATCTGTGTAGTGTCTCAGTGTGTCGAATAATGCTGTACCAAAAAGTCTTGCAAGTCCAACTTTTTCATCCAGCAGTTTAAGTTTAAAAGAACGGATACTCAATGGATTCCATTATAATTAATGGGGTCCATCAGGCTCCGTATGTGATCGCTGTTGTGGCAGTCTGCCTATCCATTGTTACGGTCCTGTTATGGACCAGAACAAAGGACAGAGAGACGCTAGTGTGAACTTAGCGTCAGCTAATCACTGAAAATTCTTGTTGTATCCATTTTCCCAGGTTTAACCTGGTATGAGTTAGAATGGAAATGCCTTGCATTGGTCTCCATTATGGTGTAGGGATGTGCAGCTGAGTTATGGCCTCTTCAGAAATCACTGAGCCAGCTGGAGCCTTTATTAAGACTGGAAAAAGATATGCCCCATTGATTTTAATGTGTTTATTCAAGTGAACATTTTTTTAATGGTCTATTTTAACCCACCATCAAAAAATAGGACACATCCTATTTTTGTCCATTTTCACAGATACCTCAATAGACTTAAGGGATCAGTGAAAAAAGATGTCACATAAATGCAAAAAAGGTGTGAAAAAAACAGACAGTTTGTTTTTAAACAGCAATTTTCTTAGAATGTCATGTGAATGTAGCTTTAGACACTGCAGGCTTGTTTAGCCCACAGCCACATTTTCACAATTTAGGTGGACTTTGAACCACCTACTAACTCATATTACACTGGCTACTCATCCTCCCTTTCACACTGCAGATACTGTTCCATCACTATCAACAGGAGAAAATAAAGGTCTATAGTACTTCAAATCTTATTCTCTACTACAAGGAGGTAACTAGCAAAAACTGGGCCCCATAGCAAACATTTGACCCCAACACAGTATAAAACCCCATTTATACATCCTATAATGTCCCAAACTGATCTCCACACAGAATAATATCCCATTCGACCCCTCCACACAGTATAATGTTCCATAGTGGCCTTTCCACATAGTCTAATAGTGGCTCCTCCACACAGTATAATGTCCCACAGCTGCCTCTCCACACAGTATAATGTTCCATAGTGGCCCCTGTACACAGTAAAATGTTACATAATGGTTCCCCCACACCGTAAAATGTCCCATTAGGGCCCCTCCACACCATATATAATCCCATAGTGGCCCCCTCACATAGTATAACTTCTCATAGTGGCCCCTCAACACTGTAAAATGTCCCATAGCAGTACCTCCACACGGTAAAACATCCCATAACCACCCCTCCACACAATATGATGTCACATAGTATCCTCTCTACTGAGTATAATGTCCCATAGTGGTCTCCACACTGTATAAACTCCCATAGCGGCCTCTCCACACAGTATAATGTCCCATAGTGGCCTCTCCACACAGTATAATGTCCCATAGAGACCTCTCCACACAGTATAATGTCAAATAGTGGCTCCTCCATACAGTATAATGTCCCATAGAGACCTCTCCACACAGTACAATGTCCCATAGTGGCCTCTCCACACAGTATAATGTCCCATAGAGACCTCTCCACACAGTATAATGTCCCATAGTGGCCTCTCCACACAGTATAATGTCCCATAGAGACCTCTCCACACAGTATAATGTCCCATAGTGGCCTCTCCACACAGTATAATGTCCCATAGAGACCTCTCCACACAGTATAATGTCAAATAGTGGCTCCTCCATACAGTATAGTGTCCCATAGTGACCTCTCCACACAGTATAATGTCCCATAGTGGCCCTTCCATGCAGTATAATGTCCCATAGTGGCCCCTGCACACAGTATAATGTCCCATAGAGACTCCTGCACACAGTATAATGTCCCATAGAGACTCCTGCCCACAGTATAATGTCCCATAGTGGCCTCTCCACACAGTATAATGTCCCATAGAGACCTCTCCACACAGTATAATGTCCCATAGTGGCCTCTCCACACAGTATAATGTCCCATAGTGGCCTCTCCACACAGTATAATGTCCCATAGTGGCCTCTCCACACAGTATAATGTCCCATAGAGACCTCTCCACACAGTATAATGTCCCATAGTGGCCTCTCCACACAGTATAATGTCCCATAGAGACCTCTCCACACAGCATAATGTCAAATAGTGGCTCCTCCATACAGTATAGTGTCCCATAGTGACCTCTCCACACAGTATAATGTCCCATAGTGGCCCTTCCATGCAGTATAATGTCCCATAGTGGCCCCTGCACACAGTATAATGTCCCATAGAGACTCCTGCACACAGTATAATGTCCCATAGAGACTCCTGCACACAGTATAATGTCCCATAGTGGCCTCTCCACACAGTATAATGTCCCATAGAGACCTCTCCACACAGTATAATGTCCCATAGTGGCCTCTCCACACAGTATAATGTCCCATAGAGACCTCTCCACACAGTATAATGTCCCATAGTGGCCTCTCCACACAGTATAATGTCCCATAGAGACCTCTCCACACAGTATAATGTCCCATAGTGGCCTCTCCACACAGTATAATGTCCCATAGAGACCTCTCCACACAGCATAATGTCAAATAGTGGCTCCTCCATACAGTATAGTGTCCCATAGTGACCTCTCCACACAGTATAATGTCCCATAGTGGCCCTTCCATGCAGTATAATGTCCCATAGTGGCCCCTGCACGCAGTATAATGTCCCATAGAGACTCCTGCACACAGTATAATGTCCCATAGAGACTCCTGCACACAGTATAATGTCCAATAGCGACCTCTCCACATAGTATAATGTCCCATAGTGGCCTCTCCACACAATATAATGTCACATAATATTTCCTCTACAGAGTATAATGTAGTATAATGTATAATGACAGTATAATGTCCCATAACAGCTCCTCCACGCAGTATAAAAGTAGCAGTTTCAGGTTGGATGTATTCATCCTGCATGGAACCGCCAAAAATATATACAAAAAAATCTGCACTCCTTAACAGAAGAGATATCCAATTTCAAATTGGTGCCAGAAGATATCGGAAGATACCATAGTAAATAGTAGCATAATACTTCAGCACTTCAAGTGTTAGGTGTCAACAAACTTTATTCCGTTATAAAAAGACTTGAACACATGACCAAGAATAATAAAACATCACATGGTGCTTGATATTAGTGTCTGGATGTTTCGGTCTCCATGGACCTTTATCTGCATGATATCTGATATAATGTGGTAGGCAAAGAATCGCTGTGTCTCTGGAACTGATAGGCGAACCTCATGAGCTGAGTCCACCAAGGCTTGTGGCCTTACATACCATTCCCTGCTCCTGGCCACCTCTGCTTCCCCTTCTGTCCTCCAGGTGGCTCTGTTCAGTGTCAGTGACATGATATGGGATGCATAGGCCTCCTTGGAGGGCTGAGGAGGAAGCGAACAGGGATCAGTAACTAAATAGGGCCCATTATCTGCTGGGGTACTCCAGCAGGTAACAACCTTTTTAAAAAAAATAATAAAAAAAAAAACAACAGAGGGCCAGCGGATTTGTAGTTTAGCTGCTGCTCCTTTATACGTAAATTAAGTAAGCTAGGGCATGTAATATTCTATTCTTTAATTCTATGTTAGGAATTTGTACGGCAGGTGTAGCTGTGGATGGTCACCAGGGCATATGCCTTAGTACTGGCTGTCAGGAGGGCGCCGTCAAGCAATTTTTATGCATTTAGAAATAAAAAAAAAGTAGTGAACTGAGCCTTTGCCCCATGTAAAGGAAAGTCTAGCTAAATCACTACATAAATAAGTTAAAGAGGACCTTTCACCACTTTTGGGCACATGCAGTGTTATATACTGCTGGAAAGCTGACAGTGCGCCAATCGCGCTGTGCTGTGGAGCGGGGAGGAACGCCCCCTCCCTCTTCTGATAATGCTCGTCTATGGACGAGCTGTGTGAGCAGAGGGAGGGGGGGCGTTCCTCCCCGCTCCACAGCACAGCGCGATAGGCGCCGCGAGGCAGAAGGACGTCTCTGGCTAATGGTCAGAAACGCCCTTCTGACCATAGAGCACTATGGTACTGGCACCGTAAGCTCTGTACACCGGGCACAGATCGGGAAAGCCGACAGTGCGCTGAATTCAGCGCACTGTCAGCTTTCCAGCAGTATATAACACTGCATGTGCCCAAAAGTGGTGAAAGGTCCTCTTTAACTATAAACCTTCCTCCCTTACACTACATAGGGTGCCATAATTTTAGGATAACGTATTTATAAAAGTTATGACATAAATGTATTATCCATATTTGTGTTATGTTAAATCTTATATTTAAGATTTATCGTTAAGTTAAATAAATTTTTCATTCAAGATAAACCCCCCCAAAAAACATAATGCACATTACTGCTATAACTATTAAGTGAGCAGAAAATAATTTATGGGATAATGCAAACATGCAGTAAAATTGTGATATATTTTTCTTAGCAAATAGTGTTAAATATCTGTTGAGTCGACCATGAAGTATCTTTCCTTGTGTTTTGTTGTAGAAATAATTTCCAGATTGTGACTGTCACTTTTGGGAATTTGTGCAGTGCTGCCGTAAACTGCTCATAGGTCATCGGGTACATGGTAAATGAACTAAACAGATTTTAATGGAAAACTTGAATAGGAGAAAAAACATAAAAGTGTACTTTGTGCTTTTTATATTAGATTATAGATAAGTTTAAAGGGGATCTCTAACCAGATTTCATAATATTAACTGCATATCCTTTCACTGTAGAAAATGACACGGTGTCATGCTCTGTACTGCATACCTGTATGATTTGCGTTTGACCTATGAAAGTGTAAGATGTCTATTATACTCATTACTCTAGCTTGCTTTTACTCTGGCGATACTTGGTTAATTCATCAGATTCAATATGTACACTTGACAGCCAGTCAATCACTGTGAATGTGGAACTCTCCATTAGGTCAATCCATTACACAACAAGATGTCTTCACAGCCTCACCACACTTCTTTTTTAGCACGATCCTATACAGACTTGAACTCAACATACTTCATAAGACATTTGAAATAGGAATAAGCATCATACTCTGAAGTTATAAGTTACAGAAGCTGTTTCATTTGACTTTTCAGGTAAGCTGCTATGTATGTGTACATGAGGTGCACCTTTATTTTTGTTCTGCGGTTTTTAGGAGTTTCCTCTTTTTCATGCTGTGTCTATAATTTTCATTCTTCTCTGAGCTGGTGGGTGGAGACTACCTGCATTCCACTGCTCAGAGTGGTACACAGGTCCTCAAATTGGTGAAGGCCCCGTTTACCAAAATACAGTCTGCTATGGGCATACCTCCCAACTGTTCTGGATTCTATGGGACAGTCGCGGATTGTGGGTCCTATCCCATGGTCCCAGTCAATGGGATGTATGACCCGTGTAATCCTGTCAGTCTTGTGTGGGGTATAAATGAAGTGACTGCTGAAAAGAAAACGCCCAGAGAATTGGCAAGTGTCAGTCTATTATAGACTTAGTCGTTAGAGTGAAAATTTAAGGATTTTGTAGTTTTAAAAAGATGTATAGTGACACGGAAAATTAAAAACAAATCAAATAATTATATTTAACATAAAAACTTGGTTTTAAAAACAGGCCATTTACTTGTAACACATTCCCTTTAAGTAGTTTGATGTTAATGCAGAAGGGTGAAAAGGGAGAAAAGTATTGGGCTCTGATATCCTAGCTCAACATCCACCAATGGTGGATTACTTTTTTTTTTTTTTTTTTTACTGTGAGCCCCTCTCATCTATGTACAGGTTACACACATTGATATAGCAGTCTGTAAGCAGGTAATGATGTATATATAGACAACAGAATGAGCTGCTATGGGAATATAGAGTATTTATAAGAATGAACACAAATTGAAAATATAGCTCATACTAGTGTCATGTAAATGAGTGACATTGATCTGATGATATATTATAGGCCAAGTACACCTTGTTTAAGGAATACCAAAAAAGATGGAGGAAAAGGACTGATTTAGAATACCAGCAGATGGTGCACATGAGTCATGTGTACAGTACATTTATTACTATATATATATGAAAATTTAGAATTGGAGGAAGAGAGCAGATCTGCAGAGCAAGCTGAAGGAAAATAAGGGAAAGACAAGCTCATGAAATTAGTGAGGTATAAAACCTCTTCACTTTCTAGGAAAACAGCTGACAGCACTGCCTGACAAGGGGTCCAAGCTGCCTTCTTCCCATAAATCAAGTAAGTAGCTGCAGTTATTAACATAAGATCTTTTAATAAAAGCAAAGTCAATTGCAGTTCAATGAAAGTAAGGAATAGTCTTGGGTTACATTATAACATTCTTATTGCATGCTATTAAAATCCAGCGAACATTTCTTGATGTTTTAGGCATGTCTGAAACCACTTTGCACTGAGTCACAGGCAGAGACTTCAACAAGATGTGCAGTGCAGAAGCTCTTACTTAGTAACCATGTAAAGTATATAGGGTTCTGTGACAGGTGCTACATTTTTCTGTGCTACAATTTTACAGATCTCTCCAGTTCAGATGATATTTATAATGACATTTACATTCAGAAATATTGTCATGACAGCATAAGCACACTTTATTTCTATGTATGGCTATATCTTGGATGGATGAAGTTCCGGTTCCTTTTTGGAATAGGTTACTGAAAGTAGATTTCTGTAATCTGTGCAAACCTGTAAAGGAATAGAAAAGATAACACTATTGTTTTATATCATTTTAAGTTGTTACTTTTAACTTTGCTGCAGTTTTCACATAAAAGTTGTATTTGTCAGCCAAGAGATTTCTTGTTTCTGGTTTGCAACTCTTACATTCTGAGCCAAAATCTGTACTGAAGGCAGGGGACCCCTCTCTCCCTTGTCTGTTCTCCATTACTTCCATGGAAATAACCGTGTATTCTGTTCCTAAACAATTCCACGTAACTTTCCTACAAGCTTTTTCCTGCTGTATGTTAGGACAATGTTGAAAGCTAAATGTAATATATAATCTTGTACATCTGTACAAGCTTGAAATTGTTACATTTGAGCTTTGGTATTGTGAGAAGGTGGGGAAAAATATTTTTTGTCTGAAAATAGTGGGCACCTTTGCAGTGGCATAAGTAATGATCACCTAAATATTTGGTTTACTGTGTTTGCAACTATATAATGAAATATACTATATCTGAATGAGTTGTATAGTAAAAAGGAAATCTGTACTTTAAAAAGTGACTGCAGTAAATCTCCCTCTCCTCATATCATAGCCATAATGGTCCAGGAATCTGATATACAGTATGGGGAGTTGTTTCATAGGATGACCTACTATACCTATGATATAAAGGCAACCATGTGTTCACTAAGGATCTTCTTAAGTAATTATTGATCACCATGATCTGTCCATGTCAAAGTTACACAGGCAGTCTTTTATGTAAAGACCCAACTGAACTGCTCTCTGTGGTCACCTTTCAAAACTCATCTAAGTTATCAACACATAAATCTTTGAGTAGTTTTAGGTCTTTTTCTATGTTACATAAATTATTTTTACATTATATGTTCTCTGTTATTTTCTATGGCATAATTAAATGGTTAGGGTTTTTAAGCATGTCAATGTAGAAATGTGAGTATGAATGAGTGTAAGTACTCTAGTAGACCAAGTAGTCTAAGATGAACATTGAGATGTCTTCTTGTTCTCTGAGCTATAACATTGGGAAGTTAATACAACGTGCCTTCTCGCGAAGCTGCCAGTAGCAGATAAGGGTATGTCTTTCTATTGTAGACTCATGCTACAGCTTCATTCAAATGGAGGGGCTGGACCAGTTATGTCAATACGCAATAGACCACAACTTTGTAAAACACTTTCCAAAGTATGTGGGATAGGCTTCATCTATGAAATGGAATGGGAAGCTGTAACATACAGTAGCTATTGTTGGAACACTTGCGATAACATAAGTATACCATCAGCATTTCTCCCTATGTGAAAATTTCAAGTTTAATTTTATGCTTTGTTTAGCAAGATAAGTAGGTGTAGTTACAAAATCACTGAAAAACATACTAAAAGTAGTACCAATATAGTACGTCACAATTTTATATAACACATGGTATCTAAATAAATGATGGTGCTCAAGATATGTCACCTACGTATTATGTTTAGAATAGATTTACAGTGTTTGCCTTATGTATTTGTTTCTTAAAAGGAACCTATTATACATAAAATGCATTTGAGTCTTCCATGCTACAGGGCATCAAATTTGCCTTATGGCAGTCCCTTGGCTTAATACCATTCAATAAAAACTTATATATGTCTGAACTGAGTTCTCTTAGAACTCTTGGGTACAAACCAAATGGTCCTGAAGCCTTTATCAAGAGGTTTGTGGATAGACATTGGTTATTTGAGAGTAATAAGTCAGATACACAATAAATGATTCATTTTCTCTATAACGTCTGCTTTGGAGTGACAGCTATAAGGCGCCATACACAGAAGATCATTGTTCAGCATCACTAAAACCAATGGGATTGACCTATATGGGAAATGTTGCAAGAATCGTTTCCGGGTGACATTGAGGGGCTTACACACTGCATTACGGACTACATTAATTTCTGTGTGGACAGCACGGTACCAACTAGAAGGGTGAGGTGATTCTCCAATAACAAACCATGGATCAACTCTGAGATTAAAGCTCTTCTGAAGGAGAAAAAGAGAGTCTTTAGATCCAGTTACAAAAAAGGCCTGGGGGAGTGCAAAGACAGTTGAGATGGCTGATCAGGAGGGGAAAGCCAACTACAGGCGGGAGATGAAACTACATATGGGACAAGGGAGGGTCACCAAAGTGTGGAATAGCCTTATATATATGTCCACAAGCAAAAGGCAGGTCTCCAGATAGAAGGAGGCAGAAAGTGGCTTAACAAACTTAATCTATTCTTCAACAGATTTGACTCCGCCCCAACTTTTTCTCCACCAGCATGTCATGCAACCCCTCTCCCCTCACACACCAAGACCCCACCACCATCGACTTGCAGTCAATTGCCATCTGGCTATCTGATCCTCACTGAGTCTCAAGTGTGTAGGGAAATCAAGAGTATTAAAGCAGCCAAGGCTGGAGGACCCAATAGGATAAGCGCAAGAGTCCTTAAAATGTGCAGAGACCAGCTGTGTGGTGTTATTATGCACATGTACAATATGAGTCTAAAACTGGGAGTGGTACCACAACTGTAGAAAACATCTTGTCTGATACTAGTCTAAAAGAAACCTTGTTGGAGTGGACCATCACCTGTCCAACTGGATCTTAGACTACCTCACAAACCAACTTCAGTATATGAGAGCCCGGGGCTGTGTGTCTGACACTGTGATCTGTAGTACAGGGGCACCACAAGGTACAGTTCTTGCCCCTTTTCTCTTCACACTGTACACTGCTGACTTTAGGCACAACTCATCTAGCTGTTACTTAGAGAAGTACTCCAATGACTCTGCAATAGTAGGCCTCATGACTGATGGTGACAATAGGGAATACAGAGACAAACTAGGATTTTGTAGAATGGTGCCAGCGGAACCACCTCAGGATTAAAGCTGGTAAGACCAAGGAGATGGTGGTGGACTTTAGTAAACCGAGCTGTGCTCCAATCCCGATGGAGATCCAAGGGTCATGCATTGAGATAGTCTAGCCCTATAATTCCATGGATGTACTCCTTAATAATAAAATCGACAGGGTTGATCACCTGCAGGCGCTGCACAGAAAGGGTCACAGCAGACTCTACCTGCTCAGGAGGCTAAGGGCCTTTGGAGTCCAGGGGTCACTTCTTAGGGCCTTTTTCAACTCTGTGGTAGCAGGATCTTTTGATATTGGCCAAAGGGTAGAGATATTTTTTTTTTATTTGGATGTAATAAATCAGTGTTTCTCAACCTGTGGAATGTAGGGGCCACGTTTGGTTATTATACCGTGTGGAGGGCCACTATGGAACATTATACTGTAGGGGAGCGGCTATGGGACATTGTACTATGTGTAGGGGGGCACTGATGGAACATTATACTGTATGGGGTTACTTTTGGGACATTATACTATGTGGGTGCCATTATGGGACAGTTGAGGCCTATGGTACCCTTATTCTATCCTGGTGGTAAGTAATGAATGTAGCTTACCTCTCTCTTCTTAAATATCATATGTGGGGGCAGTGAGCGGGCCATCATACTATATGTGTTGGCACTAAGGAACTATTATACAATTACTAACTAAGGCTCCAAACAAAGTCTTATGTTATTGACATTTATAAGTGATAGCTACTTTGGTGGTTCTTGGTTGGGACATTTTGTCACTAGGGGGTACTTTGCTTGAAAAGATTAAGAAACACTGCAGTATAGAGAGTAAAATGTGTGTGTTCTCCAGGAGAGAGAGTCTGTAGTAATACTAGATAATCAACAGTGTCAGAATCTGGGGGGATGGTGTAGTGAGTCTTAGATTTAATAGTTAGAATATTATTACTGACAGTAAATTAGGATTGAACAATTAGATTAGTGCGGTTGGAACTTCTTCAATGGATAGGATTTTCCTCCACTCACACAGATTCACACAAGGGATGTGGAACCTAACACTATACACTTTATGCTGCTGTGGCTGTCCTTCTATTGGTACTGGAGGGAGAGGTGAGACCTTATGAGTGGTAAGCAGGGCAGGCAGTAGGCTGGAATAGTTAGGTTGCGGGGGAAGGGGTGTCCACTGCACAATTCACTAAATAAATGGTTCTCATTTGGAGGGACTTTTTGCCTAAGTCTCTTGTAAAAGTGATGAGAAGCAGAGAGTATGACACACATATACACACGTGAGATTGAAGGGGTTTTCCAAGGAATACAATTTTCTGCAAGGAGGCCAGGGTAGGTGAACTCCCCCCCACCCCAACCCCCACCCCCCCATACTCACTGAACCCTCCAGTTCAGACCTGCTGCTCCCCAGGTCCTGTTCTGGTGGAAGTCCTCGCTGCAGAGGTCAATGAGTTTTAAAGATTTTTTTCTGACTATCTTAATGGTGATAGTCTTGATTAGTTGTCAATGTATATTCTAGTACTTGTCAAAAACCCATCCATGATTTCCTTATTGTGATTGGCTTATTTTCTCATGTATGTAGTGTCCATTAGAGATGAGCGAACACTAAAATGTTCAAGGTTCGAAATTCGATTCGAACAGCCGCTCACTGTTCGAGTGTTCGAATGGGTTTCGAACCCCATTATAGTCTATGGGGAACATAAACTCGTTAAGGGGGAAACCCAAATTCGTGTCTGGAGGGTCACCAAGTCCACTATGACACCCCAGGAAATGATACCAACACCCTGGAATGACACTGGGACAGCAGGGGAAGCATGTCTGGGGGCATAAAAGTCACTTTATTTCATGGAAATCCCTGTCAGTTTGCGATTTTCGCAAGCTAACTTTTCCCCATAGAAATGCATTGGCCAGTGCTGATTGGCCAGAGTACGGAACTCGACCAATCAGCGCTGGCTCTGCTGGAGGAGGCGGAGTCTAAGATCGCTCCACACCAGTCTCCATTCAGGTCCGACCTTAGACTCCGCCTCCTCCGGCAGAGCCAGCGCTGATTGGCCGAAGGCTGGCCAATGCATTCCTATGCGAATGCAGAGACTTAGCAGTGCTGAGTAAGTTTTGCTCAACTACACATCTGATGCACACTCGGCACTGCTACATCAGATGTAGCAATCTGATGTAGCAGAGCCGAGGGTGCACTAGAACCCCTGTGCAAACTCAGTTCACGCTAATAGAATGCATTGGCCAGCGCTGATTGGCCAATGCATTCTATTAGCCCGATGAAGTAGAGCTGAATGTGTGTGCTAAGCACACACATTCAGCACTGCTTCATCACGCCAATACAATGCATTAGCCAGTGCTGATTGGCCAGAGTACGGAATTCGGCCAATCAGCGCTGGCTCTGCTGGAGGAGGCGGAGTCTAAGGTCGGACCTGAATGGAGACTGGTGTGGAGCGATCTTAGACTCCGCCTCCTCCAGCAGAGCCAGCGCTGATTGGCCGAATTCCGTACTCTGGCCAATCAGCGCTGGCCAATGCATTCTATTAGCCCGATGAAGTAGAGCTGAATGTGTGTGCTAAGCACACACATTCAGCACTGCTTCATCACGCCAATACAATGCATTAGCCAGTGCTGATTGGCCAGAGTACGGAATTCGGCCAATCAGCGCTGGCTCTGCTGGAGGAGGCGGAGGCTAAGGTCGGACCTGAATGGAGACTGGTGTGGAGCGATCTTAGACTCCGCCTCCTCCAGCAGAGCCAGCGCTGATTGGCCGAATTCCGTACTCTGGCCAATCAGCGCTGGCCAATGCATTCTATTAGCCCGATGAAGTAGAGCTGAATGTGTGTGCTTAGCACACACATTCAGCTCTACTTCATCGGGCTAATAGAATGCATTGGCCAATCAGCGCTGGCCAATGCATTCTATTAGCTTGATGAAGCAGAGTGTGCACAAGGGTTCAAGTGCACCCTCGGCTCTGATGTAGCAGAGCCGAGGGTGCACAAGGGTTCAAGTGCACCCTCGGCTCTCCTACATCAGAGCCGAGGGTGCGCTTGAACCCTTGTGCAGCCTCAGCTCTGCTACATCAGAGCCGAGGGTGCGCTTGAACCCTTGTGCACACTCTGCTTCATCAAGCTAATAGAATGCATTGGCCAGCACTGATTGGCCAGAGTACGGAATTCGGCCAATCAGCGCTGGCCAATGCATCCCTATGGGAAAAAGTTTATCTCACAAAAATCACAATTACACACCCGATAGAGCCCCAAAAAGTTATTTTTAATAACATTCCCCCCTAAATAAAGGTTATCCCTAGCTATCCCTGCCTGTACAGCTATCCCTGTCTCATAGTCACAAAGTTCACATTCTCATATGACCCGGATTTGAAATCCACTATTCGTCTAAAATGGAGGTCACCTGATTTCGGCAGCCAATGACTTTTTCCAATTTTTTTCAATGCCCCCAGTGTCGTAGTTCCTGTCCCACCTCCCCTGCGCTGTTATTGGTGCAAAAAAGGCGCCAGGGAAGGTGGGAGGGGAATCGAATTTTGGCGCACTTTACCACGCGGTGTTCGATTCGATTCGAACATGGCGAACACCCTGATATCCGATCGAACATGTGTTCGATAGAACACTGTTCGCTCATCTCTAGTGTCCATGCCTGATATATTGTCCAAAATAAGGAAATCAAGTGCCAGTTGATAATTTTAAGAGATGTGTCACTACAAACAAGCAGGGATTTCCCTGGAAATCTTTAGATTATATAAAATGACTTACAAATGACTAAGTTTTTTTTTTACGGTACTTTCCTTTAAGATACTGTAGTTTTCAATTTTTTCTTCCTAATTTAAAAGACTCAGACAAAGGGTGGTGCACATGTAACATTATGAAACACTTAATATGAGAACATGTGTGGAACAATTTTGTAGCACATCAGTTTTAGACACAACACTTTATAACTCTAGGAAAAAATGTTTAATTCTCTACACTTAAGTATACTTTGAAAACTGAAATTACTTTTCATTTTTACTTTTTCATAAATCCTTTACCTGAAATAAAAAAAGTGGAATATAAATGAAAATATTTGTTAGAATTTGACATTTATTTTTATTCAAAGAATTGGTAAATTCATGCAGGTCAGTTCTGAATTTTTTTATTGTTTCAAAGAAATCAAAGAATTTACCTAGATCTTCTGTACTTTTTATGGATGATTAAACAAATTGTAATGTGTTATCTGAATGATCAAAATACACTAGTAATATATATAAAGTAAAAGGAGCTGCGTCTTACCACTTCCTAAGGCTTCGTTAGAGGTGCAAGACCTTGCCTCTGGACTGAAGAGGAAATCAGCTGATGAAGATATAAATGTGAAGAGATGGTCTGCAGACACTCTTGAGCCTTTAACCCCTTCCTGACATGCGCCGTAATGGTACGGCGCATGTCGGGTCTGTAACTATGGCGACCGCCCGGGAGCCGGGCGGCCGCCATAGCCGCCAGGTGTCTACTGCTTTAAGCAGTAGACAACTGGCTCTAATGCCTCCAATCGGTCCCCGGAGGCGCCATTTTCCCGGCGGCGCATGGGCGCCGCCATTTTGGCCGGGATCGCCGGCTCCTGGAGCATGCTCCAGGGCTGACGTCCCGTTGCCATGACAGCCGGGAGCCTTGTACAGGCTCCCAAGTAGCAAAAAAGTCAATGGTACCGCACACTCTAAAATTATATGTGGTGCTAGCGAAAAAAGGTCCTTCGACCCTGCATGCAGGGTTCTTCTGTCCGCTTGAGAAGTCGGACATCTTCACTTGCGGACAGGGAAGGACGGGCACGAAGTGCAAAAGAACGCACCCGATGCCCATTGAAATGAATAACAGGTGTCACGGACACAGCTAGTATCCGCTCCTAATGTCCGTGACAGATTTTGAGCGGACACTAGGAGCGGACACTACCTGTCGGACACCGACGGTAGTGTGAACGCTCCCTAATTAAAAGGTTTATGTAGGGAAAAATAAAGTCTACCAGTGCAATAACGCTTATGCAGGTCCTTGACACGCAGTAGGATTCTGGATGTCCTTATGTTCTTTCTCTGCTGCTCCCCTGTGATGTCACCGATTCTGCTCTTCTCCTTCTGTAATTATATAGATTACAGTGCTTTAGGTGATGGAGAGTCAGTGCCTCAGCATGGGAGGCAGAGGAATGAAAGTTTCTGGCTAACCCCCGCAGTACTCTGCAAATCTAACCTCCATAACCTCTTTAAGCAAAATGAAAGTTATAGGAAGAGTATTATCAATAATATCATAGTTTGCACATATTTAAGAGTCAACAAAAATGGTGCAACTCATTCAATCAAGGTATGTTTGACATTTCCCTCTGATACTTCGTGGCTGTCAAATACTTTACTGTATGTACAACAATGTTTAGAGCAATGTTGATAAGACATAACTCAGCTCAACACCTTATGGCTATATTCTCTTCCAATATACATACGCTGCATGGAAGAAACTGCCAGTATACTAGTAAACACTATCTTCAAAAAAGCAGGGAACTCCGCAAGGTTGACAACATAACTTTATTTCCAGTGTTAAAACATTATATACATCATCTTCCTATGTGTTTCAGACCATTGGCAGGCCCTCATTCAGGGCATAAACCGATCGAGTGGACTGAAGACATAATAGCATACATGTCTGTAGTTCATCATACATGTACATAATTGCTGGTAATTAAATGAGAGACACCAATACCACAATGTAATGCAAGGACATAGGATATAAGAAATCAACAATGAAGACAGAAAATCTATAAGCCCCCCTCGGCTTATACTCGAGTCAAGCAAAAAAAAAAACCCAAAATGTAAAAAAAAATGTAAAATGTAAAATGTAAAAAAAATTACTATGACCAGCTGCAATAGTAATGCATAGAATCTCCCATAAAATAGTAAAAAAAAGAAGCCTTAAAAAAATAAAATAAATAAAAGTTCTAAATCCCTCCTTTCCCTAGAATACATATACAAGTAGAAACTTACTGTGAGACACATACACATTAGGTATCCCTGTGTCTGAAAGTGCCCGGTCTACTAAATATAGGGTATCTGCAGTGCTCCTCTTCCGTCGGGAAGGGGTTAATAGGAGCACTGCAGATACCCTATATTCAGCCAGGCTGAATTACAAGTGGGGAAAGAAAAAACCCAGTCCTCAAGCTCAGTGAAGGATCAGACAGACAAACAAAACACCCCCTCCCCTTTCCCAGCACCCAAAAACTCAGACCATTTTAATTTTTGAAATTTTCCAATAGCTGCAGCATCCCCCCCCCCCCCCCCCCGGCTTATACTCGAGTCAATAAGTTTTCCCAGTTTTTTGTGGTAAAATTAGGGACCTCGGCTAATATTCGGGTCAGCTTATACTCGAGTATATACGGTATATCTTTCTTATAATTCATACCTGCAGGAAAATAACTGTCTACTTGCATAATCCAATAGACATCAAAAGTGAAGAGTGCTCATTTCTAGTTCCCACCACTAGAGATCCAAGTAGCTCTCTCTCTCTATGGACGTGACTATAACCCCTTCCCGCCGTGGCCATTTTTCATTTTTTACTCCCTACCTTCCAAATTTCATAAATTTAAATTTTTCCGTTCACAGTGCCATATTAGGGCTTTACTTTTTTATATTTTAATCTTTAGACTTCCCCTTGGTGCCTGCAACAGTTTTGACCAAGGTGTTGGGGTGTGGGAGGCTGTGGTGGGGTGTTTAATGCCTGTGATCAGTGCCTGCTGTATATTACAGTGGAGATCCAGTGTTTATGGCAGCAGCTCAGCTCCTCAACTGAGTATGGCAGATGTTGATGTATTGGCGCAAACCACAACTGGTGCATTCACACCTATACATTTACACCTTCACACTTAACCTTTGGATGACACTTATTCGACCCTCCGAAACATACATGAAGGGCAAAACTATATTAGCAATAGTTCTGCCATGTTTAGATACAAATTTTCAACCTGGCTCCAGAAGATACACCAGTTCCATAATCTAGTTGAAGACACTAACTGGTTAATAGGCTTATTAGTTTTTTTGTACTTACATTTAACAATTCCTGTCTGTCCTTCAAGTGAGTCTTACTCAAAGCTTTAATTAAAGTATTTTTATTACATCCATGAGTTCTCATTCTATTGCTAATAGTCCTAGCTTGTTTCTCAAAATCTCTCGTTACTACAACTTCTCCCGGCCCTAATGAATTCCCCTCTTAGCAATTTTTGTAAAACATGTTTCGGAATACAACTGGTAGCGTGCAAAATAGAAATGCCAATAGTGGGCATTCTATATAATGATGCTTTCACCTTACCTATTTGTAAATCACCTTTTAGGAGCAAATTCAAGAAAATTATAGTTGTCTTCATTAGTGTTAATATATTCAATGACAGGATCTACTTCCCACTAAATAAGTAGGACATCATCAATGAAACGTTCATTGAATATATGTAGTTCTTCCCTAAAAGACACAAATACGTTTGCTTAAAGGGGAATTCCTATCTACATAATCATATCTATATTTGTAGATAATTAAAAGTTAAGCATTTTTGCAAATATAAGTAGTTACAAATTTTTCCAGAGTTTTAAAGATTTTCTCTAACTATCTTAGTGGTGATAGTCTGTTGTCTTGATCGGTTGTCAATGGATATGACCACAAATGCATATGGAAAATTATTTTACTATCGAACTCATTGTGCACCAAAAAAATCAATTTGCATATGGAGTAGGCATCATGCACATGGCTGCATTACCTCTAGGGTAGAATATAAAATCAAATCAAACAGGCTTTATTGGCATGTCTGAATAGATATTTGGCATTGCCAAAGCTAGTAAAGTGAAGGGGGGGAGGGAGAGCTGGAGTCGAGGGGGAGAGTATGGGGGGGTGGAGTGGGTGATTTGGGGTATAACAGTCCGTGGAGTCTCATCTTCCTCTTAGTTGGTGACAGCTGTATGGGGGGGGGGTGATTTGGGGTATAACAGTCCGTGGGGTCTCATCTTTCTCTTGTTTAGAATATCTCCATAACACAGTGACATACATAGGCCCCATACCTGCTAAACAGAGTGTCAGTCTATTTATGTCTTATTATAAAGCTATTTTGTGCAATGTTGGCATTTATTTGGATAATCTTCCAAATTTGCTTCACTTCACTTTGCTTTCACTACAGATAATGGATGTGAAACACATTGACACATACTGTATAGTTATTGTTGTTTGTGCAAATTCCTTATGCACACTGTGATTTGATGGTTACATGCCAAGAAGACATTGTGCCAATGAAAATGTTTTAATTCACCCTATAAATCATCTTTTTAAGGCTTCAATATCATTTGAATCTCCCTAGTCTGGAGGCTTGAAAATATTTTTCTTTCTTTGAAGCTAGGGTTTATATTTAGATAAGTATTCATATTATAAAAGTTCTTCAACTTCTTTTACTTTGAGGTACAGATTTTATTGCTACAAAATCAAATATAAATGAGTTGCCCCATAAATAATTATAACATGTCACTAATAAAATTAGATGAGTGGAGGAAGGTTCCAACAACTGGTACCTTTACTAAATTTGTAAATTTTGAAAATTTATTGACAGCAGTTCGGAAAGTCCACTAGTCTCCTGCCTATTATGTTAATGGATAATGCAGAGGTGTGATGATCATTACAACAGACCTTCTGCTTTCTTCATTTGCAACATGTACACCATAAATAGAGTTTGCTTTGTACTGGTGGCACCTGGAGAGCAGCAGCTAAGGGGACTTTGAATTCCCCCAAGTTGCTTTCCATTAGCAACAGGATTTAGTTATAAATGGCTATCTATCTTCTATGGTGAGCTCACAAGTAAAAAATATTATAAAATAAAAAAAAATATTGCTATTGCAGTATATGATAAGCATGAAGGCTGGACATTTTAGAACATGCGATCAGCCTTTATTAAAAATACAAAATTGATTAATGTCAACTGCATACAGCACAATCTGGTAGGTATGTCATTAAAAGACTGAATACATTATAAATGTAATCCTGCCTTCAATAGATGGCAAAGTCTTTTATTCTTGGCAGAAATGAGCTTAACAGCAATAATAGAGATAGAATCTTGGTTCTCTGTTACAGAATGGTCTGTGCACAGATGTCAAAGTAAATAGGCCAACTGGTTACAGATGTTGTCAGAGTTATTTTAGCATTTGGCGAGACACTACAAAGATATTAGGTCCTTTTAATTTCAATTGAAGGCAAAAATGAATGGGTGTGAATTTCTAGCATGTTGTGCTATATTGTATATCAAGCTGCATTTTCAAAGAAGAGATTATATAATAAAGCATGTCAGGTAAAAGCTCAAGAAATAAAAGAAATGAAAGATTTATTATTTATTTGTCACTTAGTAAAATCTGTTCTATCTTGTCATTGTATGTCATATTATTGGGCTACTTGTTATTTTCTTACACTATTATGTGAACCATGGACCTTATGTATTAAAATTATTTAATAAAATAGACTATATAGACAGAAATCAAAAAGAGCCTAAGATTAATTTTTTACTCAATTGCTGAATGTGAATGGATTCTTATGACCAGAATTTAACTTGGGCTTGAATGCAAAATTTGTAACAAGGCACTTAAGGAGGTGGCCCAGAGAGAATATGTCTTTAGAAAACATGGATAGGGGGTTAAAAACTAAATGAAGAGACACTTACTTTTCACTGATCCTCCAACCTGCTGCTATTGCAAAACTGTCCAGGTCCCCTCTGGTTTTTACCTCCTGGTGTTTGTGGACACACCAGAAATACCCTGAAATGCCTGCTCAGCCAGTCACCGCCCAAACAATGACCCAATTGTAAGTGGTAAGCATCTCTGTTCCAGGATATCCATGACAACTAGCAGTTATATTAGTCATATATAGTATAGTTCTTTACTATTTACCAGAATAATATGCACCGTCCCAATCCAATCCATTTTATACACAATTGTTAACATCAACTTAAGTGCACAACTCTCCGAACAATTATCTCACTCCTAGAAAATTGAGCATAATTTGAATTACTGGCAGGCCCAGAAATGTGATATATAAACCACCATGTAAATTAAGACAGCTTGATTGCCTTTGTGGTTATTGCTCTGCTCTGTATTTCATATAATCTTTCTCACAGTATTTCCATTCGCCTCAGTAGCTATCCACGTCACCACCTTTGTGCAAAAAGATAGGTTCCAAATTTCAGTACCACAAAAGATTTACACAAAAAGGAATACAAGAATAAAAACGCTTTGTAAAAACCAATATTAACATTACTATATCTATTATAATAGTAATACATTGGGTTAATTTTTTGATTGAAATCCACATGTAATATTTCATTTTTTTCAAACTGTAAAACTAAAGTAGTAATCTGCAGATGTTTATAGTTGGGAGTATTAGTGCCATTATAAAGTACAATTTGTCCCACAGAATAAGTCATTGCATAACTCTGAACAGAAAATTTAAAAATTTATGACTCTTGGAGTGTGGGGAGAAAAAAGCAGAAGCAAAAATTTGCTCAGTCTTTAAGGGGTTAATATAAAAAAAAGATATAGCGTGGTTATATTCCAACTGTTATTTCAAGGGATCCCATCATCAAAACTCAATTTTTTGTCCTTAACACGTAGCAATAGCCTTAAGAAAGGCTATTCTTCTACTACCTTTAGATGTCTTCTCCGTGCCGCTGTTCTATAGAAATCCCAGTTTTTGTCAGTATGCAAATGAATTCTGTCTTCAGGAACGGGCTCTCTTCACCTCTTCTTCCAGCGGTGGCTTCAAACTTCTAGGCCTCAGGCAAAGCTGAGTGTGCATGCCCGCTAGCCACAAGAAAATGGTTGCTTACACAGTATTGTAAGCGGCCATTTTTTTGTGGCCAGCAGGCATGCACAGTCGGCTGCCCAAGGCCTAGAAGTTTGAAGCCACCGCTGGAAGAAGACACGAAGAAGACCTGTTCCTGAAGAAGATGGAAGCAGCGCAGGAGAGTTCTCTTGCAGCATTGGGGACGCTCCCAGTGCTGTTTGAGTCCTGGGGCCCGCCCTCAGTGCTGCGAGATAACTCATTTGCATACTGACGAAAACCGGGATTTCTACCGAACGGCGGCACGGAGAAGACATCTAAAGGTAGGAGAAGAATAGCCTTTCTTAAGGCTATTCCTACGTGTTAGGTACAAAAAATTGAGTTTTAATGATAGGATCCCTTTCATGGAAAAAATAAGGTCTGACAATGGGCCTACCACCTTTTATAAAAAAAAAAGGGGCATCGAGCTGATATGGACCCTAATGTTTAAAATTTTATTATTATTGTATAACATTAATTACTATAACTAGATAACATTATGTCTTTATAGTGAGCATTGTTACTTTGATGTCTCTTTAAGAAGGATTTTTATTACAACTGTTTTTTAACAATAATGTAATGTGAGAACTTTGTTCCAGCTATGTGACTAATAGATGTTAGTTAATGAATTAATTTAAGTATAAGGTAAGGTAGTTTCCACACAGACTTGCACTCTCAGGGGAGTTGTTCCTCACATCCCAGCGATGACACTAGACTCTAAGGCGGGCCCTTCTGACAACGAAGAGATAATCTGTACTGATATCTCCAACCACAGGGCACATATTGGGAATGCGAAAGTGCGCTGAATTCATCCTGCGATGCCACTAGAATGTAATGAAAACCTGTCTGACAGTGGGGAGATATTGGTGCTCATTTTAACAGCTCTGATATCTCCAGCTGCAGGGCGAACACTGGGAAAGCTGTCAGTGAGCTGAAATCAGTGTACTGTGTGTTTTCTAGCAGTATATAATACGGCACATCCATGAGGACATGAAAGGTCCTCTTTAAAGATTAGTGCACTGTTTTCACAGGGAGAAATTTAGATCAAGACAACTTATGCAGGCACATGATGAGGTCGTACTAAGGAGCTTGTCAGCTTACTGCACCATAGATAGGTAGAAAGCAGGGGCGAGTAGCATGGTGTGTCACCCTGGAGCCTCTACACTTATTCATCACTTCAGTTGTGGGATACCAACTTATTTGTGCCATTAATATAAAGTTTACCTGTGAGTGGCAAAGGGCAGCCATATCAAAGGACTATGGAAACTGCTGCAGGAGTGTGAAGTGGAGTGCCACACCAGAGATGTCTAGGAGATAAGGTTGAGCAATCTGGATTGGAAAAGATTGGATTCCGATCAGCGATCGAGTAAATTTCACGATCGCGATTCTGATCCCGATCTTTTCGGGTGGGATCGAGATTGGAGGTTATTTTCCACAATGCTTGGCTACTGGCCAACCATTGTGGGAAAAGCTTAGCACCCATAGGAATGAATGGAAGCGGCCGGCCGCTTAACCCCCTGCATGCCGGCTGTGTCCATTCATTCCTATGGATTTACCACAGCCTGCCACTCTTCTGCTTCGTCCCTGTTTTACTGTATACTCAGCTGAATATATGGTAAAACAGGGATGAAACAGAAGAGTGGCAGGCTGCGGTAAATCACTGTGTGCTGCGCTGCTGTGAGGATGATGAGGCAAGTTCGCTAGTAGATAGATACTACTGTACATTGACTTGTCTATCTACTAGACAAGTCAATGTACAGTAGTATCTATCTACTGGCGAACTCCGCTCAACTTACCTGCACAGAAGTGCTGCCGCTGCCTTCTTCTGGTCCGGTCCTCTCTCCTTCACATGCCTTCAGAGCTCCCTGCACCCCCCCGCCTCCCTAGCCTAGTATTATCAAGATGCTGGGAGAAGGTGGGGCTTGTGGCTTAGGAGAGTGTGGGCGGGTACTGGGAGGGGAGACGTGAGTGATGCACTCATGTCTCCCCGCCCACACTCTCCTAAGCCACAGCAAGCCCCGCCTACTCCCATAATCTCTAACAAAAGCCTAGGGAGGTGGTGGCACTCTGAAGGCCTGTGAAGAAGAGACGAAGACCGGATCGGACCAACAAGAACTGGGAGTGGCAGCAGATCTGTGCAGGTAAGCGGACACCAGTGGGGATTTTTTTTGATCACTACACAGCGTGGAGTCCAGAAATTGAAACAATTTTTGAACTCCATGCTGTGTAGTGAATAGGATCGTTTTTAAAATCCGATCTTCGATTATTAAAAAAATCCCATTGACTTGCATTGGGAATGGAATTTGTATCGGGATCGAGTTCGAATGGAAAATGATTGAAAATCAGATTTTAAAAACGATTCTGAAATTTCAAGATCGGCTCAACCCTACTAGGAGACTATTGGCTGTAAGTCAATAACTATGCCTTGGTGGCTGAGAAATGCAGTTTATAGAGTACACAACAATGGGGAGAGAGAGTATAAACAGTTGAGTTAAGCCAGGGCTGGCTCCATGTTTGTGTGGGCCCTTGTTCAACAGAACCTCAGTGGGCCCCTTTTGGAGCAACTCATGTATACCACAGCAAAAAAACAACAACTGAAAAACAACTGATATTGGTTGTTTTTTTGCTGAGGCAGACCTATTGGCATGGACTGTAATACAGTCCATTCCATACAAGTAGATAGAACCTGTGTAGATGTTGGCTGAAAGTAAATAGGAATTTGAGGTGGACGTCTACCTTAGATTCTTCTTTATTTTCTGCCCCCTGGCTCATGGTGCAGAGCATCAGCATTCTGTTGTGACTTGCCACCGCTTATTAGCCCCAAATGAATGGGGTTTTAAGCAGTGGCCTCCGAGTCTGCACCAAGATTGAGAAGGACACTTTTTCCATCATCTTGCTCCAATAGTTTTCAATATGAGGCAAAATAAGGGAAAAAATCTGGCTCTCATTTGGGGGTGAAATTCACCACAAAATCAGCACCAGATTCTACCATGTGAATAGGCTTGATACTGTTAACAGTTTAATGAACACTTTCATCTGTATTAATGCTCAATGCATGAATCTTGGACTCGAGCCACCCACACCAAAAAGAAAATGTGTATAAAGAGGTTTGCCCATCTCTAGCTTTAAGGTGTGATTACTAGCACTGTGTTGTAAGTTTCAGTAAAGGAGAACAGACATCATATTCAGTGTCTCAAGTATCAGCACCTTGAGAGTAAAGTTCTACAGTCCTCAAATCCTGATGTTAGGTTCAAACTAGCGATCGGATCTCCGTTGTTTGGATCCGCATGGAAACCCGAAAGACGGAGAACCTGTCCACTTAAAAAGTGGTTACCTTGGGATACCTACATCGTAGACTATAATGGTGTCTGCTGGGTGTCCATTGGGTTTCTGCCAGTTTTATACTGAAACCAATGGAGAGAAAAGTCCTCCTTGCTGCACTTTTCTCTCCAATGGAGACTACAATGCAAATGTGAACCTAGTTTGAGTCCCTCTGCTATGTTCAAGTGGGGAGCCACGCCAACACCAGGGGTCACTAGATCCTAATTAGTTAAAGTGACTACTCCCACCAATGCTTTCATACCTAATTTAACATGCAGACAATAGCAGGGATGAGTACAGCTATTTTTTTTTTTTAACTCATTCTAGTCAATGTATTTGTATCTTTAAGCAAAATGTAAAAGTGTCAATGAACATAATCACCCACACCAATATATACACTCATTGTATACCAATTCTGGGGGTGATCCTTTCACCATACTCACTACACACACGGACATTTGACCAAGGTGCAATCATAAAACGTACTCTGCTTTCTTCCAACTCACCCATCACTCCAGGCTACACAGGAGTGAAGCATTTTTACACTCAAGCACCCACACAAAACTGCCACAACTCACCACTTACAGTATGATGTCACACCATGCACAACTAGCACACAACAGGGTTAGCAATATTCAGCCAAAGGACAATCTTACTAAATTTTAGATTTAATATACATAAAAAGGGTACAGTGACTTACAATAAAAAGATGGAATAACAAAGACAAATGCATGCAAACTGTGTCAAATAAAAGTTGATAGCTTACAGACTCGGTGGTTTAAGTCTTGCTTGCTAATTAGATACACACTAATGACATTATCACCTGGAGACTTGTTTTTCCTCGTTATCCTGCACATTATAATTACTGCACAAATTACACTGAGCTTCCTGGATTGCACATTGTAATTACACTGACTGTGTTAACCCATTGAAACAAGCTCCTCAATGACACTGAACTAAATGGGTTAAATCACATATTTTGTATAATACGATATAACATATTTAATGGCATAAAACCTTAGAAATGTAAGGAAATGTTTCAATCACAGAGTAATAAATTTGATTAAGTATTTCAGATGAAATCTAGACATGCAAAATATAAATTTAATGCATATTGCCATATGTGTTGTCTATTATGCCGTATTGTTGTGCATGTGCAAAGCACACTGCCATGTGTTAGGCATGATCTTCTGGAATTAATCTTGTACTGCTTGTTGACAGTCCAACAATAATACTGATAGACAGAAGGCAATGAATTTGTTCCAGGCTTTGTTATCATGTCACAGTGGTGAAAAAAACATACTGGAATAATCCAGCATAGAATAATACATGGAAACAGTTAATTTCGCTTAGAGTCACTGCACCTCATACCAGACAAAGACATCACCTACAACAGTTCTATCAGTATTAGCATCACATTCACTAGGACTGTGTAAAGGGAACCTGTAAGGTGATTTTTCCATTATAAATTGGCCCCATCATGTGCAACATAAAGTAATTCCCTTTCCATTGGTGCCCTCTATAATCTATATGTTGCAAGAATGGAAAATTATGTAGATAATCTGTTTTCCCTTAGTCCAAACAGCAGCACAACAGATGAGGTATTCCTGCCCCTGTGCAGTTTAGGATGGGTGGAAATTTTAATCAGTCAATTAACACTCTCCTATAAGAGGTCCAGAGAACCTTCCCCAGGTTGTCCCCACTCAGGCTTCATAGATCTTTCTAAGGCAGGGGTTATATGAAAAGACCTGAGCCCTCTCTGAGGAGTTACAGAACCTCCCACTTCATCATCTCGGCCCGAAGCACAGACTAGCTTGAGGAGTTTGGACATCTTATGCAAGGAGAAAATAGGTCCTCCTATGTCCTCAGATTCTTCATCTGAAGAAATCTCATCCAGCACCTGAACCTCTCCTCCAGAGGCAAAGGGCAGGAAAGCGGTTCTAACCAGAGATCTGGTGTTGGTGTGAACCCACCCTTACAGGTTCCCTTTAAACTAAAGCATCATAAGTAGAGATGATCGAGTAGTACTCGATCGAGTAGGTATTCGATCGAATACTACGGTATTTGAAATACTCGTACTTGATCGAGTACCACTCGCTATTCCAATGTAAAAGTTCGATGCAGAACCAGCATTGATTGGCCAAATGCTAAACAGTCGGCCAATCAACGCTGGTTCTTCTCCTGCCTTTAGAAGTCTTCTCTTTGCAGCTTCCCTGCGGCATCTTCCATCTCTTCATTCACTCTGCCCAGGCCCGATGCCTGGCAGAGTGAATTCAGAGCCGGAAGATGCCGCGGGGATGCTGCAAGGAGAAGACTTCTCGGAGGATCCAGCCCGACCCTCACTCGTGGACTTGGTAAGTATAATTTGATCGAATGTTGCCTACCCCTGAAACGAGCATTTTCCCCCCATAGACTATAATAGGGTTCGATATTCGATTTGAGTAGTCGAATATTGAGGGCGTACTCGAAACGAATATCGAACCTTGAACATTTTACTGTCCGTTCATCTCTAATCATAAGTAGATACAGTATGGGCAAGCTTCTAAAGGTTCACTTACTTTCGGTAGCTCCCGATTAGTTTTGGATCAAACAATTTTGGATAGAATCAAAAGTGAAATTACTACAATCTGGGGTCTCAATAGAGGGAAGGTGAGTATAAATGTTTACAATTTTTTTCACCTCCCCTGGGCCTCCATCTATTATCCTCTGGGGTCTCTTTAGACCCCAGAGTATAATAATTTATTGCAATGTATGCTGCTGTGACCATTTTAGTATGTCCGAGAAGAATTTCCGATTGTTCAGTTTTGTTAAAAATTTTAAATATTAAGGTCGAACCTGGCTTGGTGAGAATCGGTTCTCTAATTTTGTACATCCTAAAGAAATATATTGTAGAATAGCAACAGACACAGCAATGCAGGTTTTCTCTCTAAAGCAAGCCTGTGTGCATTTGCAACAGCTCACATTGTTTGTAAAAATAACACCAAGGATGATGACTGAAAGTCTGCATTTTTACAAACTGTTCAGAAATTTGTGGACAAGAGACAACCCTGGAGACATATAGGACAACAAAGAAAATAAAAAAGAAACAAACATGACTCTTACAAGTACATACATTCTTTTAACAAGATGTACCTCCTGGGAAGCACTTGGAGGCATTTACATGTACGGAGCTAGGGGCCATTCACACGGAGGAAAATGGTGAGGAATTTGTTGTGGAATTTCAGTGCTGAAAAAAAAGCCTCCCATTGAGTTCAATGGGTTCCTTTTTCTGCTAGCATTGAAGTCAATGGGAGGCTTTTTTTTCAGCACTGAAATTCTACACCAAATTCCTCACCATTTTCCTCTGTGTGAATGGACCCTAAGGGGTACAATATATTTGGGGCTTGGTGAACTGTGCAGCATGCCATAAATCCTCTAGGAGGACAGGTTGAACCCAAGGTAGGTTATGGCTTTTGCCTTAAGGCCTCATTCACATCTATGTTGGTAATCCGTTCGGGGGAGTCCGCTTTTGTAAGCGGTGTACAGTGAAAGCACACGGATCCCCATAAACTATAATGGGGTCTGTGTGCTTGCCGCAAGATCTCCACATGAGTGATGCGGACAGGAAAGGAGAAAAGTAGATTGTGAAGTACTTTCCTATCTGCATGTTCCCTATGGAGATCTCGCGGCAAGCAAATGGACCCCATTATAGTTTATGAGGATCCATGTGCTTTCACTGTACACCGCTTGCAAATGCGTTCGGTAGTCCGTTCGTGGGGGTTCCCATGCAGACTCCTCCGAACGGATTACCGACGCAGATGTGAACGAGGCCTTACTCTGGGAGGCTCCTATGTCCACAGAATGCCTCTTGGTATTTCAAAGGCTCCTGGTGATTGCTAGGCTGCTACCTTTCTCAGTACCTGAGAGCGTTATACCTATATGTTACCTTTCTCAGTTATTCCTACCAGTGGCATAACAAGACACCCATGGCCCCTTCTCACTAAGTGCATAATTATATTGCAAATTATTACCCCCCTCTTCACACTTTCCCTGTGTCAGAGTATGCAAGATGGTAAATTACAACGCACACCTCCTCCATTAACCCCCCCTCACAATAGCAAACATACATGTCAGACCATAGAAAGTTCCTGCCTTCATGGTCATATACATTGGCAGCTAATCAAGACAAAAAATTGGAGGGTTCGAGAAAATCTTTAAAACTCTGCAAAATATGTGATTATTTATGTTTGCAAAATTTTTTAACTTTTAAAGAGGACCTTTCACCACTTTTGGGCACATGCAGTGTTATATACTGCTGGAAAGCTGACAGTGCGCTGAATTCAGCGCACTGTCGGCTTTCCCGATCTGTGCCTGCTGTAAAGAGCTTACGGTGCCGGTACCGTAGTGCTCTATGGTCAGAAGGGCGTTTCTGACCATTAGCCAGGAACGTCCTTCTGCCTCGCGGCGCCTATCGCGCTGTGCTGTGGAGCGGGGAGGAACGCCCCCTCCCTCTCCTGATAATACTCGTCTATGGACGAGCGCTGTGAGCAGAGGGAGGGGGGCGTTCCTCCCGGCTCCACAGTACAGCGCGATAGGCGCCGCGAAGCAGAAGGACGTTCCTGGCTAATGGTCAGAAACGCCCTTCTGACCATAGAGCACTACGGTACCGGCACCGTAAGCTCTTTACAGCGGGCACAGATCAGGAAAGCCGACAGTGCGCTGAATTCAGCGCACTGTCGGCTTTCTGGCAGTATATAACACTGCATGTGCCCAAAAGTGGTGAAAGGTCCTCTTTAATTGTTTGTAAGTTTGAACAATGCTGCAGAATATGTTGGCGCTATATACCGTATATACTCGAGTATAAGTCGACCCGAATATAAGCCGACCCCCCCTAATTTTACCACAAAAAACGGGGAAAACTTATTGACTCGAGTATAAGCCGAGGGGGAAAATGCATGACATTCTGTTTGTGCTCATGTTAATGCTAGCTGGCTTCAGGCTTCACGTGGTCTGGGATATTACCATATAGGCGCAAAGCCTGTGGTAGTAGTAATAGCCTGTTACTGCTAGCACAGGCTTTGTGCTTGTATAAAAAACTACTGTTGTTTAGCTGTCCCCCGGTTCCTACGTTGTTGGCCTCCGCTGTCGTGCTTCCTCAAAGACGTCGGATGTCACATGACCCGGGACACAGGCCGGGTTCATGTGACGTCAGAGACGTCAGACAACTAGGCCTGAGGCCTGCCCGGATCGTGGAGAGGTAAGTAACAGTGTTTTTTTTATGTTTCTTACCTCTCCCGGGCCTCCTATCATTATACCCGGGGGTCTGCAAAGATCCCTAAGTATAATGATAGTGTTTGTGGGACCCGCAGTGTCACTTACAAATCCCGGCCCAGCCAGGATCGGTAAGTAAATAGGGCTCGTAACGGCCTATTAAACGGCCTATTAAAAAAAAAAAAAACAAAAAAAAAACGCACTGGGCCCTCTAATGTTCCGGGCCCTGTGGCAGCCGCTCAGGGGTGAGCCTTCCCCTTTCGCCGCCCGAGGCGAACGACAGAAAGCCGCCCCCCCCCCCCGGAGGAGGGGGGCGGAGCGGAGGGGGCGTGGCTGAACGGAGGGGGCGGGGCTAATCGAAGGGGGGGCTTAACGGCGTTCACAGGCAGAGAGCAGGCACGGAGAGGACCTGCTCTCTGCCTGAGCGTGAGGGGAGGCTGCTGGAGCAGCGCTGCTCCAGGGGCCTCCCCAGTCCACCGCTCGGTGCTAAGCCAGTCCAGGACAGCTTGTCTTGGACTGGCTTAGGTAATCAAAAATGCCGCCCTCCCTGGGGCCCTGACATAGCGCCGCCTGAAGCGCTCGCTTCAGGTCGCCTCATGGGAGGTGCGGCGCTGCAGCCGCTACCACTGCTACCATGATAGTTACGCCACTGTTGCTGTTTCACCTTGATCATGTAGTGGGACTTCCATGCAGTAAAATTTTCCCTTGTACTCTGTCCTGACAGCTTGGGCTGTGACCATGTGGTGGAAGCGCTGCATATAATACCAGGCTGGTTTCCTCCCCTACCTGTAAATATATAAGGCAAGGTGATCTATACTACTGTCAGTAATTTACCGCAATATAGAACAATGGGAACAGCACAAAACTAGTGAAGCTAGTGCCAGCAACATCCACCTGTGCTGTGCAGTGGCAGTGTGGGCCCCTCTTCACCTCTGAATGTTATACCACTGGTATCTCCTGACTATGCACCACGGTGTACGTACAGTATGTACACTACCAACATTTGCATGATAATTTGGAAACTGTCAGACCTTTAGCAGGCCGATCTTTCTCACCAGAGGCCATGGATTTTAAAACACACACTTTATGGAAACACCTCAATTCTCACCTATATAAGCTGTGGTGCATTGCTTCTGGTGTTACAATGTCTACCATGTTTTTGGTTGTTTGTTTCATCTACTATATGACATTGCTGCAATATTGGTTAGACCTCCAGGATATTACTAGATAAATCTAGATAGGCAGGATAAATGACATATCTGACATGTTCTGTTTCCTTCCACATTACAGAAAATCAAAATATGAAATATGAAAATGACATAATGATACATATGATTTTAGTATCCAGGGTATTGTAAGTTGGTTAATAATTTAGGATATTACCTATATATAACAGTGGCTTCAGAGTGATCACCTGACTAATTTTAGGTTTGGTTTTCAGGCTAACCCCTTCATGAGACCTCACTGACATAAATATAAAATGTTTTATACAGTTAATGTTAGTATGCATCTATGCATGACCCTTGACCTTTTGTCACATGGTTTTGTTTTTATGTACAAAGGATCCATATCTGTGACTATTTGTTATGTCAGTGAGGTATGATGAATTAGGAGTTCTACACTGAGAGGCGTCACCTGTTTTCTAACCAATAAAAACCTTAAAACCAAACCTAAAATGTGTCTGGTCAATACTCTGAAACCACTACTAGGAAAGCACGGATATCTGTTTTTTTTTCTGAGATATGGATCTAAGGCTAGAGAGACCTTGAGTAGATACAACCATCTTTACTAGTCACTGTTTCAGAGTCCTTGCTCCTAGTTGCAGATTAAGTTTCAGATTGGGTTTATGAGGGTAGACACTTATAAGTAGCACTGGGAGAAAAAGTTCACTTTTTCCTATTGAACATTACTCTAAAAACTTCTTACTAGCTGCATGTACACAAGATGAATCAGTATCATATTCTGCACAAATTATCCATCAACATTTGAATGAAATGAAACTCTATGGTAGGAGACCCAGGAGCACCCCACTGCTGACACAGAGACAAAAAAAAAGCTAGACTGCAGTTTGTCAAAATGTACAAGAGAAAGCCAAAATCCTTCTGGGGAAATGTCTTGTGGACAGATGAGACCAAGATAGAGATTTTTGGTAAAGCACATCATTCTACTGTTTACCGAGAACGGAATGAGGACTATAAAGAAAAAAAAAACAGTGCCAACAGTCAAATAGGATGAAGGTTCAGAGATGTTTTGGGGTTGTTTTACTGCCTCTTGCACTGGGTGTCTTGACTGTGTGCTAGGCATCATGAAATCTGAAGATTACCAAAGGATTTTGGGTTTCCATGTAGGGCCCAGTGTCAGAAAGATGGATTTGCGTCCTAGGTCATAATCAGGGTAATAATCCCCATAGCACTTGAGAGTTCTTAAATAGCCAGCAATGAGTCCGGATCTAAATTCCATTGAACACCTGTGGAGAGATCTTAAAATTGCTGTTGGGAGAAGGCACCCTTCAAATATGGAAAACCTGAAGCTGTTTGCAAAAGAAGAGCAGTCCAGAATTCCAGTTGAGAGATATAAGAAGCTTATTGATGGTTATAGTAAGCAGTATAATTACAGAATACTTAATTTACTGGAAACATTTTAAGGGTGCAAACACTTAAGGCCATGATTGTATACACTATTCCTATAAATCCTATAATCTGAATTTTGGGTCCAGGGGTAAACATTTTGCAATTAGTATGATTTAAAGGAAGAATAAGTCTAAATTAAGCAGAAAACAGAGACATTTGGGCTATCTTATAATCTACACTGTAACATGCCTTATCAAACAATAACATTTGTATTGTTAGGCAAAACATTTAATGTACTATAAAAGCAAAGAGTATCTGTAATGAAATCATCATGAATGCCCTAGATTTGATGTCACCCCTAGAGGAAACTCCTTATTTTATTTGGTCTCAGGATGTGTTATATTCTTGGTAACACTGAAGCCAATTAGAATTTTCAACATAGAGTACATTCCTGTAATAATATAAAAGGCGTAGAATTACTTTGGCTAATATAAGGCAGGATTTGGTGACTCTTTCTTTGGCATTTTTACTTTTATATTGTATTCTCTTGAGCCAATGACTGCACAGGATTATTTGGATCTACACGTCAGGCAGCTACAATATCTTTTATAGGAGAACTCCTGGCAGCTTCTGCGGACTGACATTCCTTATATGTGTGAGTTTAGTTCAGTGGACATACTGATCGCTCTGATTCTTCCAAGGTTTTCTTTTTCTCTTCCACCCACTCAATAAGTCTGATTATAATATGAATGTTATAAATATTATGACTGCAGATAAAGTGTTTGTTGCCAAGATTTGTCAACTGTATATTTTATAATGTGCTAGAAGATTAATAAATTGCTAAAACCAATATGTAATATATTGATAAAGGTTACAGAATTGGGGTAATTTTGAAATGGCAGTAAAGTCTTCTATTAGCATTATAACAGAAGGCAAATGAATCTGTTTTTATATGATGCCGTTCCATTTTTTTGTCCTAAACACCTGATACCCCACTGATTGCTGTGACATGAAGGATAACACTAGGTTTCTATATGTCCGCTCCCATTCAATTAAAACCAGTTTAACCAATAGGTCAGTTGGTTACATTGGTATCAAGTATTAACCCTTTCACTGCCAAGGACGTAGCTCTACGTCCTCCCAGGGTGTCACTTGTCTAGCCGAGGACGTAGCTGCTACGTCCTTAATTCTAATGCCCGTATCTCTGGTCTCGTTTGGGATATGAAGATAATTTTAGATTCATTTTAAAGATGAGAATCTCATCTTTAAAGTGATACCAAGTTCTTCACGTTAACCCCTACTGTGCCAAAGTGATTCACTGTTGAAAACGCTATTGGGGATTGAGATCTCATTGAAAATCTCAATTCCCGACAGAGTTTTTAACAGCAATTCGCTAAACATCTGCAAGGGCTATTATGAAGATCTTGCTATCATACTAAAGATGAGATTCTCATCTTTAAAATGAATCTAAAATTATCTTCATAGGCCAAACGAGTTCTGAGATACAGGACTTTAAACTGCCCCCCCTCCTGTCTTGGGAAGCATTAGTGAAACAGGAAGGGTGGAGAAGGAGCAGCCTGCAGAGTGCACAGAGACACAGAGACAGAGAAGCATTTTCTCTGTCCCTGTGCAAAACCTGTATGTGACCCCAGGAGGAGGGAAGAAGGGATTCAGTCCCTATTTCCCCCCTCCTGTCAATCAGAGAGCATGATTGTCACATACAAGTATAATGTAATTTCACCCTGATCCTTGCTAGTGGGGTATTCTTATGTAATATCCTCTAAACATAACCAGGAAGTTTATTGGCACTGTGACCCAGACATTTACCATTGTCCAGGTCGCAGTGCCAAAAAAAAGTCGCACCAAACACTTACACAACATATACACAAAATCATAAATATAGTTTACATTTCACCCAGTCCCTGACCTGTCTATACCTTAGCCTTCTAGAGTAAAATACGCCTCTAGCGTTACGCGCTTAAATAATAGTAATAATGATTATCACTAGAGATGAATGTATGGATTGCTAACATTTTAATTGGGGGATGGAAAATAATATTTTTATGTAAAGTCCTATTTAATTTGCATGTACAAAATGGGATGGCGCATTTCTGCGATTATGGCGTTTCTTTAACACCCGTCCCTGTAAATATATACATGTGTGGTATGTATGAACTCCTCACATCTTGCAGTTTTTTAGAAAGAACATTTTGTTTGCAGAAAGGGATTGCTTGAGTCACACTTTAGTGCCAAATTTTATTTTTTGTGCAATTTTTGCTTGCAATCTCTGTTTGCCGCAACGTTGCATGAAGGTGTTTGTATATATGAACTATTAAATTGTGTTTTTATATACGGTATGCTGTGTAATCTGAAAAAAAGTTAGATTTTGGTATCACAGTCAGTTTGCTAGGTGCAGTATATCTTTTTAACATATTAGTTAATAACAGCAAAATCTTGTCTGTCTTCTGTATTCATGTTTTTGAGAGTCTGAGCTCTTGTTGTAGTTGATGTTTGCGGTACATATAGTATATATACACATTGTATACACCATAAGCTATTATTTTATATGTATTTTGTATATGAATCTGAGATTGAACATGAGTTTTAGGTGCAAATATGTGTCTTAGTGCATTTTTTCAAAAATGTTTTGTGTTTGTCACAAAGTTGCATGAAGGTGGATGTGGCTATTGATGACCCATTAAGACAAATGTAATCTTCAGGTTGTCTACTTTCAAAAAATATATAGGGTTTAGGGGTTCACTTGCTTTTCACTGTGTGTAATCCCTACATTTTATAGGATGATACTTTTTTAACATTTCTAGCTTCAAAGCAGATTTTTGTTCCTTCCAGTTCTGGTGATTTTCTGAAGACATGTGCATGCGGGTATAGGCCTTAGTGATATAAATGAACTCTGCACATGTTGAACTCTTATTTTTAGGAGGTTTTGTGCATATAATTTATTGTTTGGTTTCCACTTTTAACAACTAATATACATTTATTTGCATTTTTTCATAAAACATTCACTTTAAATCAAAATTGCATGAAGGTGCCTGTTCATATACAGTAACAAGTGGCATTGAGACAATGCTGCAGGTGTCTACTTTAAGAAAATATATAGGTATGGGGGGTTGGATGCTTTTTTAATGTTGCAATTTAGCTTTGATTTATCCATCTCAAAACTGTGAAAATTGCTCTGGCTACTGGAGGTGCAAAATTTCCAGAGACTCTTGGCAGTGAAAGGGTTTAAAGGGGCTCTATCATTGGGAAATGTCATTTTTAGATAAGCACATCCTTATATAGTCTTTAGAAAGGCTATTCCACACCTACCTTTAGTATGTAAATTGCCTCAACAGATTTATTCATATGCTAATGAGCTTCGGTCCATGCATCGGAAGTGTCTGTGATCACAGTCTACTCAACTAAAAGTTTTCCCTCTGTGGACATTCTGCTTCAATTATACCTATACAGGTGGGGCAACACGGTGGCTCAGTGGTTAGCACTGCAGTGCTGGAGTCCTGGGTTTGAATCCTGCCAGGAACAACATCTACAAGGAGTTTGTATGTTCTCCCCGTGTTTTCATGGATTTCCTCCCATTCTACAAAGACATACTGATAGGGAGAAAAAAAATGTACATTGTGATCCCTATATGGGGCATAATCTACAAAAAAAAGAAAAAGAAAAAGATACCTATACGGAAACCATTTACAACATGTGGGGCTTCAGCCCGAAGTTCTATTTTGGTTTTCTTTTTCACTATATGTTAATTAAAAATAATTAAATAAATAAATAAATACATAATAATAATAATAGCTTTATTTATATACCACCAACATATTGTAGCACTGTAGCACTTTACAAATCAGAGGACACATAAACAGACAATATGAGACATTACAAAGTGACATAGGTATAAACATATTAAAGAGTAGGAGTGAGGGCTTACATTCTATAAGTCATAATTGACTTATACATTTCGTGTAGGTTATTTCAATAAAATGTTACTATAAACAATATTTTGTGAGATTTTTATAAAGGCTTTGTTTTTTCGTTCACACTCTTTATGGTTGAGCCCCACCTGTTATATTTGACCGTCGCTCACAAACTAGAAGTTGCCAAACACTAGCTGAAAGTGTTGCTAGGTTGTTCTGTCAAAGGCTTTTATAGTTTGCAATGCTTAAATGCTCTTCCATATGGTGCAGATGAAAATCAAGCTGTATGTTTTAGTTGTGCAATTTTTACTGAATTATTACTGGTTGACAATATTAGATTCAATGTGGAAAGTACAGACATAATGAACATTTGCTGTTTTTATTGTGGCACTGCAATGTGGTTTTCTATAGCCTACATTCTAGAAAACCATGGCAAAACCAAACATATCAATCTAGATTTACAAAGTACAGTTTTATAAAACTTCTGAAGCTTTTTTAAAGCCAGACCACTGAGGTAGCCAATAACATGGGGCCAATGTATTTTTATTGCACAGGGGCCCTAAACTGCTTGTGCCTGCTTATTATTCAGTCTGTAGATAGCATGCATTTTGGAAGGAAAGGTTGCTAGTATGCTACATGTTGTATAGTATTGCACAGGTACTTTGAGGGGCAGCTATGGAATTGAGAGGGTTACATCTGACATCAGTTACAGTAGCAGTGAGTACAAGCCACAGCTCAGAGGACTAAGCCAGCTACAGGGCAATGAAGACTACAGAGAGCGCAGAAAGGACAGCAACTAAAAGAGCAGTATGATGCCTACAAATAATGTATGATCAAAATCTATCTGAAAGGGCACACTGCTTATAAAAAATGTAGTAAGTGCCACAACCTTTCTAATGAGTTACAATTGACTTACAGTACATAGTCTATTCCTGCACAAGCATTTTAAAGGGGTGTTCACATCTCAGCTATCCAACCAATGTGCCATGTTATGCAAATTCAAGAGTTTTCCTAAATACATATATTAATAGCCCTAGTGATGTAGAGTGGTTTTGTAGCTAAGTTGGGTTCACACCAGCTCTTGGCTTACATTCAGGGTTTCCGTCACTGAATCTGCTTAAAAAAAAAGGAAAGAGAAAAGTTCTGCAAGTCCGCATTTATCCACATTTTTCGGGTTGAAACCGGTCAGAAACACAGCAGACCTCATTATGGTCTATGGGAAAGCCGACACTCAGCATAGTCAGGAAGTGACCGGTTATAGGTGGCAAATTCCAAATCCCCGAGGGAGTGAATATCTGAGAGCCAAGGTCAAATATAATTTCTTAGATACTCATGTATACAGTAGCGTATTGAAACTATGGTACACTTCTTTGTTCTTCATAGGCTGAGCTAATGTCTATAAATGTATAAATCCCAATCTTTAACAGCCTTGGAAGTAATAACCTGGAACATGATTCTTGCTTGTCTAGTTTATGAGGACATTTTTTATATATTTCACTTTGATGTCTTTAGTCTACATCAAACTGTTCCTTTCCATCTGTTTTTTGGGATGAACTTTTAGTACTTGTACTGTATGTGTAATATATTTTCAGAATGCACTTGCAATCTGATTTTATCATGCAAATTAGACAGTGCCAACTACTCTGGGATGTATGTTTATTTTAATTCATTACATGAAGGGAATCTTTATTTATTACTTTGCTGGCTTCTAGAGAAAACTGCTTGTGAGATTTTATTATTTCTCTAAAGGTGTTTATTTTTGGGCCTGCGTCAGTGCTAGGACTCCAAGCTCCTAAGGGGACCCACTTGGTAGTGGCACAGGTTACAGGGCCTGTGGCCAGCTGGAAATGATAGTGGTCGGGGAATGCCTGGTTCCTCGATCGCATATACATATTGCTTATGGAGAGGGGCCTGGTAATCGGCGGGCCCCTTTCCAATAGATGTCAGTCCAGGGAGGTGATTAAAAATAAAAAAAGATACTTATACTCGTGGGCTCAGCATCCACTCCAGAGCTCATCAGGCCCAGTAACTGAAGTTGTTCAACCCAGGCCTCACTGCTGGGGCCTGTGATTGGGCAGTCACGTGGCACAGCTGAGGCCCAATCACAGATCCAAGCAGTGAGGAAGCAGTGCGGAACAGAACCTCAGTTGCAATGCAGAAGAGGAGCAAGGATGAGAGGTGAGATAAGGTGAGTATAAGTGTTTGTTATTTTTAATCACTTCTACTGGACCTTTGATTATTATACTCGGGGGTATGAGGTGAGCGGAGCATATAATACTGTGTAGGGGCCACTGCAGAGCATATAATACTGTGTGTGGGCCACTCTGGAGCACATGATGCTTAATGGGGGCCACACATATAATACTGTGTGGGGCCAAGGCGTGGTATGCAACACAGTGTAGGGGAGTAACTGCCGAGCATATAATACTGTGTGGGGGCCACTGCGGAGCATATAATGCTGTGCGGGGCCACTGCGGAGCATATAATGGTGTGTGGAGGCCACTGTGGAGCACATAATACTGTGTGGGGGCCACCGCGGAGCATTTAATGCTGTGCTGATTCTCAGAGCCTAATGAAAGAGAGAGAAAGAGAGCCTAATGAAAGGGAGAAAAGTCCTGCAAGAAGCAATTTTCTCTCCACATGTTTCATGCGGAAACCTTAGACCCCATTATAGTCTATGGGGTCCTTAGGTAACTGCTTTTTAATGTATGTAGGTTTCTGTTTGGGGGATCCCCAAGCGGACTCCCTGCAGAAACCATAACGCAGATATGAACTGGACCTTAATTAAGTTTCCAATAAAATTTTGCTACTATCATGTTCAGTATTTTGAGTGCTTATTTTACATAAGTTACATTTTGTCAAAGTGAAAACAGAATACAATGAAAGTATAATAATTTGTTAATTTTAAACTTCTATAATAGTGACAAAACTAAATGTAGTGAATTGCAGAGCCAGTCATATAGTATAACATGTTGGAGTCTGCAGCATCATTGTCAGTGTGTTCGCTTGTACTATAATTAGGTTATTGGAAACATTTAAATTCCTTTTTAGAAATAACAATGGACTTTCATGGTGTTCTTGTGCACACTTGTTGGCTTGTATTCAACAGCATCTGCTTTCCAAGGTCCTTGAGCGGCAGGACCACTTGGGTAACTGCTCTTTTTGTCTTGTAAAGCAAATATTTACAGTATGTCTGAGTATTATAACTTTGTTTTTCTACATGTTTCATTTATTCTATTGTGACAGGTGGTATAACAAGGAACAAGAATTCTGTAGTCATAAAACTTTATTCAACTTTTTTGCTCTTGACATATTTGTAGTAATAGTAATACACATCATTTTTTTTAATAGAAATATTTATACTCTACTTTTCAGAGCATATTATGTAAATGGTTAGTTAACAATTCCAAGATGCAATGTTATTAAAAGCTGAAAAAAAAAAGTCAGGTGACATATCAAATTAAAGGGGCTCTATCATTGGGAAAAGTCATTTTTAACTAATCACATCCTTGCATAGCATTTAGAAAGGCTATTCCTTACCTACCTTTAGTATATAAATTGCTTCAGCAGTTTTTGAATAAGTGCATACGCTAATTACACTGGGTGCACAATGCATTGTGCACCCTCTTTGCTATTGTTTCCTATGGGAGTATACAGCACAGGCTGCTGCTGATGACACAGCTTCCTGTTTGCACACACATAGGAGATAATAGGAGAGACGAGTGCTGCTGTGAACTTCCTGTGCTGGCTGGAAGCTCCTTAGCATATGAATAAAAACGGACTTATTCAGAAACCGCTGAGGTGATTTACATACTAAAAGTAGGTAAGGAATAGCCTTTCTAAAAGCTATGCAAGGATGTGATTAGTTAAAAAAGACTTTTGCCAATGATAGAGCCCCTTTAAAGGAATTTTATGTTGCTACTCAAGTGGTTAAACATTATAGCGCACTTACTAAAAACAGTGGACTTCTATTATATCCATACTCTAACATAGGCAGAATCACATTGACAGGCGGCACCTCTATTTTATGTAGTAGCTGGAGGCAGATAACACATCACACCACTGACAATATAAAGGGCAATGGAGACAGCTCAGCTATTCCCCTTTAATGCCCAGTGATCAGGGTCGGACTGGGATGTCTAGGGCCCACCAGTGGAATTGTTTCTAGGGGCCCACCGCCAGGACCCTGCAGATCAGCGGTACCGAGACAGGGCGGTTAAAGGTAATAACATGTTGGGAGCCATGCTACTCACGCACTATACCATGCGCAATACATATACCTACTGCTACAGCCTGTATGGCAAGTGAACAGCATGGCTCCTAGAAATGTTACCATTACCCGTAGCTGAAGTGTCCTGGAAAAGCTGATCTGCAGAGGTCCTGGCTGTTGTATCATCGCAGATGTAATATTGATGGCCTATCCTAAGGACAGACCATCAATATTAGAAAGATGGATACATCCTTTAAAGTGGTTGTCCAGGAATTGGAGCAACTCATGTGGTGGGAGGGAGGTGTAAAATAAAAAAACAAATAAATAAAAAAAGAATACTCATCTGTCCTTAGCGGTTAAACGGTTTTGCGGCGGAGAGCATAAAACGCACACCGCCGCACCCGGTCTGACAGCTTTCTGTCTTCTACATGCAGAAGACGGAAAGCTGAGAACGGACTGCCGAACGCTAGTGTGAACCTAGCGTCAGCCTAAAGCCCCATGTAGCAAGACAAAGCAAAAAGCGCTGCGGGAAAAACCCCGGCGGCAACACATCAGTTTTTCCTGCAGCGCTTATTGCAGAAACTCGGCAGAGGTTTCCTCTGAGGACTTTGTTTCCTTTAGGGTAAGTTCACGCAGGGATTTTTGGTCAGGATTTTGAGGCCGTATCTGCCTCAAAATCCTGACCAAAAATATGGCTCCCATTGAAATCAATAGGAGCCGGTCAGTTCTTTTTTTTCCGGGAGCCGGTTTGTTCCAGCTCCCAGAAAAAGAAGCGTGGTGCTCATTCTTCAGGTCGTTTCGCCTCGCGATTCAGCCTGAAGACACTCCCTCCTCCCATCTAGGCCCATTTATTGGGCCTAATCTGGAGCAGAGTGCGTGACTGGATGCCGGTGCATCCAGTCGCGGCTACCCGATTTTTGGTCCGGAACCTGAGGCGGACCAAAAAACCCCATGTGAACTTAGCCTTATACCTATAGTGAAACTGCAGGTGTTTCTGTAGATATAAGTGACATGCTGCAATTTCCAAAACCGCAACAGTTTTGGAAATTGCAGTGTGTCCGCCGTGTGTGTTTTTCTGCAATGTGTGGATGGGATTGCACTCACTATATACCTACACACTCAGGCCTGGTTCACATCTGCGTTCAGTAATCCATTTGGGGAGTCCGCATGGGGACCCTCCCAAACAGACTACCGAACGCATTAGCAAGTGGTATGCAGTGAAAGCACACATAGACTATAATGGGGTCCATGTGCTTTCCGTGCGGTGTCTGCATACAACATGCGGACAGAAAAGTACTTTACAATCTACTTTCCTGTCCACATGACTCATGCGGACACCGCGTGGAAAGCACACGGACCCCATTATAGTCTATGCGGTCCGCGTACTTTCACTGCACACCGCTTGCTAATGCGTTTGGTAATCCGTTCGGGGGGAAGGGGGAGGGGGTTCCCATGCAGACTCCCCAAACAGATCACCAAACGCAGATGTGAACCAGGCCTTAAACATATACCATATATACTCACAAATATACAATACAATATACACATACAATACTATAGCACATATACATTTATATACATTCATATACCATATAAGTCATATATATACTTGTATGAATACTATATATACACACACACACACATATATACATACACATTATTATAGCATACAGTATATACTCACACATACCTGTATACAAACATACAGTACTCACACAGTATACAAGACACATACTTTACACAAATGTACATATATACATATTAAACATACAGATTTTACAAAGAGTTTACTCACCTATTCCAGCAGCAGTCGGCTCCCTGTCCTCCCCACACGCTGCGATGTAACAGGACTCAGTGTGAGGAGGAGGGGGGAGGGGGAGGAAGTGCGTGTGTGCAGCAGGGAAGATCTCACAGGACAGCAGCTGCAGGCAAGTGAAGGGAGAAGCCATTAGCTGATGCTGAAGAAAGACACGTTGTCCTTCGATGTGTACTTCTTCAGCATCAGCTAATGGGGGCCCCTGTGTGTGGAGGCAGATGCATTGGCCAGGTGCCCTGTTGGGGCCCCTGGCCATCCCGATCGGGCCCCGACCAATGCATCTGCATTGGTAAAAATCAAAACTTTAAGTCAGGGCTCGGGGGCCCACCGGGGGATTCCCCGGTACACCGGTGGGCCAGTCCGAGCCTGCCAGTGATCTTTTCTCAGGTCACAAAGTATTCCTAGAAAACTCTTCTATACAAGCCAATAAATCATTTTGAGATTATAGGTTCCTAAGCGTATCTCTGAATTGCAGATAACATAAGACAGTAGCAGCTCTTAAAAAATGGCTGCCCTCACAATATTATATAGAAAACATAGAAGAAAATCTTTGATTAGGAAATAAAAGTAGATTATAAAATAAATAAATAAGGCTGAGGCCCCACATTGTGGAAACACAGCTTTTTTCGCTGCAGATTTTGTTGCGTTTTTTTGAGGCAAAGCAAAGAATGGTTACAAAAGGGATGGGAAATATATGGAAAGTTCTTATACTTTTCCCGTCTGCTCAATCTACTCCTGGCTTTGGATAAAAAAAAAAAGCAGCAAAATCTGCAACAAAAAAACTGCGTTTCTGCAACGTGGGGCCTCAGCCTAAGTCGCTACGGGCTGGAACTGCCACGCTAAAGCACTGCGGGAACGGCCGCGGCGTGAACACATTGTGGTTCTTCCCGCAGCGCTTTGAACAGAAAGTTCACTGATTTTTCCTCCGTGGACTTTCTGTTACAATTATATCTATAGGAAAGCCGCCGGCGAGAAAACCGTGACAGTTTTGGAACTCGCAGTGTGTCCGCACTGTGATTTTTTTCCGCAAAGTGGACACGGGATTTGCATGAATCCCATGCACTTTGCAAGTACTGTAAAACATGGCAATTTTTCCTGCAGTGTTTCCATCATGGCCAAATCATGGCGTTTCCGGCCCGTGGGGCCCCCGGCCTAAAAGAGGATTTTGTTGATTTTAGAGATAAGTGAAACTCCTGAGATTTATTGCAGGTCTGTTTTGGCAGTTTCAGATGTCAGCTTCATTTTGGTTTGAACAATAATATTCTGAATTGTGTCTGACACTCTGAGGTCTCCTAGAACTGTATCCAACCAATTTCAAGCTCTTAAATGCTAAGGCAGCATTAGTAATGCCAAAGTGACCACAACATATATGGGTATGGGTAAACAGAGTGTAGCTAGTGATAACAAACAGCTTACTTAAACCTGCACTTTAAAATTTAAAAATGATCCAAAAACTATTAACTTTTGGAGGTAGACGCCTCCTGAGATTTGTACACACACTGTGGTAACGGAAAAGGCAATGGCTTTTACAAGCGGTTGAAAAATTATACCGTTTTATACCGTCGTGAATTAATTTTCACAAATGTAACGTTTTCCACATTTGTAATAGACGCACATTAGGTTCATGGCTGTGGATAAAAATACTGTTCCATCATGTAAAGATCAGCAAACTGTAGTTACATAAAGTAGTATAAAAAAAAAAGAAAAATGAAATGGGAAATGGGAATAAACAGGATACTTACTGCTTGCTGCAGTAGATAGTCCAGGGGCACGCTGAAAGTAATATAGTCCAAGTATCCAGAGAGAAAGAAGACAAACAGGTAGCCTGTAGAAGCGCTTGCTGCGTGAAATGGCACGTCACTGCTGCTCACTTTGCCCCTGGTATGCCTGTTTTTATTTGATCCTAATAAAGCAGCAATGAAGTCTGCTTGTGTCCCGCAGTTCATCTTCTTTCTCTGTGGTGTATTTATATAAAGTTTATGTTACATTGTCACTTGGACAGTTTCCTCATCTTTTATCTACCTACTTTTGTAATTCTGCTTTATATAAAAACTGAAAACATACAGCAAATGTAAATCAGTGTGTTAGGCCTGGTTCACATCTGTGTTTGGTAATCCCTTCAGGGAGTCCACATGGGGACCCCTTGAATGGAATACCAAACGCTTTGGCAAGCAAAGAGCTTATGAAAGCACATGGACCCCATAGATTATACGGATCCGTTTGCTTTCTGCGTGGTCTCCGCACGAAACATGCAGACAAAAAAGTACTTCATGATCTACTTTCCTGTCCACATGACTTGTGTGGACACTGCATGGAAAACACATGGACCCATTATAGTCTATAGGGTCGTCTGCTCTCACTTCTCACCACTTGTCAATGCATTAGGTAATCCGTACAGGGGGTCCCTATGCGGACTCCCCAAATGGATTATTGAACACAGTTGTGAACCAGGCCTTAGTCAATTAAGATTATAGTTGCTTAAACCAGCTAGGAGCTGGAAACAGCAATGAAATATAGTGTCATGGTAGGGTAAGACATGGCTCAGGAAAGATATGCCCTTGGATGGAATCAGGAGATGGCAGGAGCTGTAACCAGACATGGACCCAAAACCCGGAGATGCTGGGAACAGGATCCAAGAGCAACCAGGGTTGGAACCAGGAGATAGCAGGAGCAATATCCATGACTAGGCAAGACACACGGACCCCATAGATTATACGGATCCGTTTGCTTTCTGCGTGGTCTCCGCACGAAACATGCAGACAAAAAAGTACTTCATGATCTACTTTCCTGTCCACATGACTCGTGTGGACACTGCATGGAAAACACATGGACCCATTATAGTCTATAGGGTCGTCTGCTCTCACTTCTCACCACTTGTCAATGCATTAGGTAATCCGTACAGGGGGTCTCTATGCGGACTCCCCAAATGGATTATTGAACACAGTTGTGAACCAGGCCTTAGTTAATTAAGATTATAGTTGCTTAAACCAGCTAGGAGCTGGAAACAGCAATGAAATATAGTGTCATGGTAGGGTAAGACATGGCTCAGGAAAGATATGCCCTTGGATGGAATCAGGAGATGGCAGGAGCTGTAACCAGACATGGACCCAAAACCCGGAGATGCTGGGAACAGGATCCAAGAGCAACCAGGGTTGGAACCAGGAGATAGCAGGAGCAATATCCATGACTAGGCAAGACATATCAGGATAGAACAGAGTGCAAGAAGAAAACATTCTTCAAACAAAGGCTAATGGGACAGGCAGGGTTTAAATAGCAAAATCCATCAATAGGATAGCAGGAGTTACCTAGTAATCTATCACAGAAGAGGTTAAATGACTGTTCAATGCTGCACGGTGTGGCTGAAGCATCAGAATATAACAGTCAAAATATGAAAATGCTTTGCTTGATTGAGGCACTCTTCACTATGGAAATTATTCTGTGATCATCCACCACTGTTGTCTTCCATGGGCTTCCAGGTCTTTTTGCATTGAGGAGTTCACCAGTGCTTGCTTGCTTTCTCAGGATGTGCCAAACTGTAGATTTTGCCACTCCTATTACTGTAGCAATTTTTTGTATTTTTTTTTTTTTGTTTGTTTTCACAGCTTAAGGATGGCTTGTTTCACCTGCATGGAGAGCTCCTTTGACCATGTGTTTTCTTTACAACAAAATCTTCCAAATGCAAGCACCACACCTCAAATCAACTCCAGGTCTTTTACCTGCTTAACTGAGAATGAATTATAGAGAAAAAAATACATGGAATTTTTTGAGATCTGTTCACATTGTGCGATGATACATGGTGTCCGCTGCTTCTGTGGTGCTGTGCCTGTGGGGTGGAGTAGCAAAGAGCCTGGGAGCTGGGGCTGGCGGCAGGGGTGTTGCCGGACAACTGGGTTGCTCCCCCTGTGGGTGCTGCATTGCGGTGGTGGTGGTGGCTGTACAGGACCGCACCCAGTAGAGTAGGGACCCACCATAAAGTGGTCGCCATGAAGTGGCTAGTGGGCTTATGCACCTTTATCAGTATTATACTAAGAATCTTGTGCTCATTTTTGTAGATTTTTATGAGAAGCACTAGATCAATGTATAATATTGGGATGTGCAGGCAATGTCTTTTTTCTCCATTGTATTAATTGAAAATGACATAACAAAGGAATTGCCCCCACCTGCCCACAAAACAACCTTTGCGTCAATTGTACAATTACTATTGGTCTCCTTAAAAACAGGGTGGCGCATGTTAAGGAGCTGAAACTCCTAAACCTTTCATTCAATTTTTATATGGATACCCTCAAATGAAAGCTGAAAGTCTGGACTTTATGTCCATGTCCATTATACAACTATAACTTGAATATGTTTCAGTAAACTGTAGCTCTTTTAATACTGCTGTGCTAGAGGTAAAAGGCTATCACTGTACAAAATGAGGTAATAAATCTATTATTATCTGTGTGGGAGCTGGATACAACTATGGATCACCATGTAAACAAATAGTCTGATGAGGTGGTAAGGAGGAGGAAAGCAGCCTAATAAATGGAAAAGGAAACAAAATTCTCTAATGAAATATATTATAGAGTTTCTTATATTCACCTGTACTATTCATTTTTGAAAAGTTGCTTATGACTGGAGGTATGATTTCCCTCATGAGTGACCAGTAGAGATGAGCGAGTAGTGTTCGATCGAGTAGGTGTTCGATTGAATACTATGGTATTCGAAATACTCGTACTCGATCGAACACTACTAGCTGTTCGAAGTTTAAGGTTTGATGCAGAACCAGCATTGATTGGCAGAATGCTATACATTCTTCTCTTACCTTTAGAAGTCTTCTCTGTGCAGCGTCTCCGCGGCGTCTTCCAGCTGGAATTCACTCTGCCTAGGCATCCGGCCTAGGCAGAGCCGACTGCGCAGAGTGAATTCCAGCTGGAAGAAGACGCGGGGATGCTGCACTGGGAGAAGACTTCAAGGAGAATCCAGCCCGACCGTCACTCGTGGACTTGGTAAGGATAATTTTATCAAATTTTGCCTACCCCTGAAACGAGCATTCCCCCCATAGACTATAATGGGGTTCGAAATCCAGTTGAACAGTGAACTAGTTGAACTACTGACCAGCATATTGACTTTCTACATCAATCACTAATGGGCCTTATTCATAGTCTTGGGCCCTATATACACGTTCTTGTGTTGTTTATGGGTCAGTGAAAAACAGAATGGATGGCACATGGATGGTATTCCTATGCTGTCTTTGTTCTCTGTGGACTCATACATTGAACAAGAATAGGAGCTTCTTTGGGTTTTGCAGCCCATGCTAACAGCCCCCTGACCTTACAAATTTACTACATGCAGTTCATGTTAGAAAACACCCAAACCACCCCCTTACATACCTACTTATGTTGGCCTAGTCTTCTTACAGTTTAACCCAACTACAACTTGGGAACACTATTAGATTTTTTTACAAGGCCATCAAAAGATCCCAATCTAACCCTGGCTGAGATCCTGCAACTTGTGTAAGGGGGAGTTCACACGGTGTAAAGCGGCGCGCAATCTGGCACGTATACGTGTGTCAGCAGTTTGCGCGCTCAAAAAGATCCCATTGATTTCAATGGGAGTTACGATCGTATACGGCGCGTAATTTTGCGGCCGCAAAATTAAGGGCGCAAATTACACGCCGTATACGATCGTAACTCCCATTAAAATCAATGGGATCTTTTTTAGCGCGCAAACTGCTGACACGCGTATACGTGCCAGATTGCACGCCAGTTTACTCCGTGTGAATTCAGCCTAAGATGCAGAAAGAAAACACTTCACAGGATCATTGTCATCAGGGCTTTGCTTCCATAGAAGTTGTTTAGCCACAAAGTAATTAGCACAAATTGCTAAGTTGTAGAAAGGATCAATGGCGAGAGTTAGACTATTTAAACCCTAGGCAATCTTTTTAGCATGAGAGTAGCTGTCATGAGGCAACAGCATTTGCAAACCCTCGTTTCTGTGATACATTCTAGGCTCACTGCTGGTTTGCTTCGAATTGCTGTAATACAGAATTTCTAGGAATTTTTGACCAAAGTCCATTTATGCCAAATTGATTTGCTCATCTCTAGTTGCTTTAATTTTGTTAGTAAAAATAAGTAAAAGTTAGTAAAAATCTAGGTGATAACATTCTCTAAAGTGTATATTTTTAGAAGTTTGTAGACCAGGCATTTTCGGACACAGGGATACCTAATGTGTATGTATTTTACAGTAATATTTTTTTTTTACATTTATATACCTTCTAACACCTAAACCCGGCAGCTAAGGCTCAGCTCCTTTGTGTTTGTAAATACCCGACATCCACCTTACTATTATGTTGGGAAGGGGTTAAAATGCAATAAATGGTTCTTATGGAGGGTACTAGGTAATAGGTTGAATCTTATTGTGAAACCATCATATTGGTTTTTGCATGCATTGGCATTCTTGCACAAACCTGGTTAAGGAATGAAAACTATTTCAAGTATCATTAGAATAAATTACAAAAAAATATTTTAACTATTGTAAATATTACAGTGGGGTAGAAAAATGTTCCCTTGGCGAGCTCTGGCACTGTAATGTTAATATTTGCAGGTGAGGCAAAAATAAAATATGGTATTTCTTAATTTGACTTTAAAGTCTGAGACAAGGTTAAGAAATAAGGCTGCTTTCACACGGAGTTAACACTCCGCTCATTCTGAGACGTAAAAACGTGTTTACGTGTCAGAATGAGCAGAGTGTTAACTCCGTGTGAAAGCAGCCTAATAGTTAAAATAAGGATTTTTCTAGTTTTCTAATACATTTCAATATTAGGAGAAGTGATCAAACATAAAAAAGTAGTTCACTCAATTCTCATGGGCTCCAGTACTGGTCTTTGGGCCTCTGTGGAGGCCAGTGTTTTCTCAAGTCTTTGCTAGTTATGCCTCTATATGCAAGGCGTGATATATCAGGCCCTGTATTAACATGTACACTTCAGCTGCATGCCTCTTGAAAACCAGCCTTACACAGTACAAACATGTCAGAATGTACCATACAGAGCTGGAACCAACCTCACAGAAACACCTACATGAATCTATTTGCCCAAAAAGGGTATATGGGCATAGGTTGTCTTGATGAGACTTCCCCTTGTAACAATTACATTTAAAAGAATATATTTTTTATGTTTATTATCCAAAACACATTATATCAGTATGGTTTATTAGTTTATCTAAAACAAAATCCCAAATAAAATAAAAACATTTTTTTTATTCAATATGTATTAATTAGAAGTGGATACTCGTGAATCCCTGCTCAACTAACTCCAACCTAAGCAACTGCTTGGGAGAAACTATCCCCTCAATATAAAATGCCATCAACCACAGTAAAGTTGAAAACATTGACCATATAGCTGATGGAGATTATGTGTCCTGCTATCTATAATTTGTTTAATCTATCTCCTGTAGAAAGCTACTGACTCTAATAAATGGTAACTGTCTGCATTTGTTTTCTGCATAACCATGAGAATAGACCAGGCTGAACTACAGGTGGCATAACATATTTAGGAAACTTAGCGCTATCAGTAGCCAGTAAGTATCTGTTATTCGCTGTGGTTGGGGGCACTGTATTATTGCAGGGATACATATTCGTTCCCCCAAGGTAGATGTAGGTAAGCATCGAGAGCAGTGCCGCACCTCCCATGAGGCGACCTGAAGCGACCGCTTCGGGTGGCGCTGTGCCAGGGCCCCAGGGAGTGCGGCATTTTTGCTGACCTAAGCCAGTCCAGGACAAGCTGTCCTGGACTGGCTTAGGGTCACCGTCACTGAGCAGTGGATTGGGGAGGCCACTGGATCGAGAGAGAGAGTGATAGAACAGAACTCCCTGTTGTAGTTATAATACAAGGAGATTGCAGCTTGATGACTAAATGAAATAACCAGAGGAATGAACCACTGAAAAGAGTGATTCTCTCTTTTTCTTTTATAGAACTGCTATAAAGTAATAAATCATGCTAACTTGCCTTTTTCATTTTTTTTTATCCCTCCTTTAGGTATCAATATTTAGTCCATAGATGGCATGGGTAGCTTACAAGCTTTCAACTATTCTGATACTACTGGTTCGATATTGTGTTTCATCTGAAGATGGTGAAATAAGATCAAGTAAGCAACATTTTTATCCTGGGGCTCTAACATTAAAGTTGTCAATTTTATGTTCCCTTCTCTGCAGTGCAAAATACAAAAGTTATCAAATGTTTAAGCCAAATATTAATAAAACTTGTTAACAGGGCCGGTTTTAGACAAAGTGGGGCCCCAAATGTTGAAATATTGTACCTACTACATAGTCACATACTGTTAATTTGATATCCTGCTCTGCCTACAGGTATTTACAGGGTTGTTCCTAAGAGCGTTAAAGCTGGGACCCATGTTGTGAAAACGGAGCATTTTGGATTCTAGCTAATCCCATCCACACATTGCATCAAAAAAATCTGCAGCAGAAAAGCAAAAATGTCAGTGTATTTGACAATTGCAGCATGTCAATCATACCTACAGAAACGCGGCCATTTTCCATATACGTATAATAGGTACAGAGGGTCTGCAGAAGAAAACTGAGATCGCAATGAAATTTAAATTGAAATGTTTTTGCATAGCTAAACTAGTTGCTTGAATCCTTTAAAAATCAGGTGCACAAGAAGCAAGGCCTATGTCTATCCCTACACACAAAATATTTATATACATAGAAAGTTATCAAATAGAACCATTATACCAGCACTAAATAATGTCACGTCACCCCCTGACCACTATACCAGGACTAAATACTGTGACATTAGCCACTTATCGATATACCAGGACTAAGTGTTCTTACATAATCCACTGACCACTATACCGGGACTAAATACTGTCATGTCACCCCCTCACTGCTATACCAGCACTAAATACTGTCATGTCACCCGCTGACCACTATACCAGGACTAAATACTGTCACATCAGCCACTTACTGCTATAAAAGGACTAAATACTGTCACGTCATTCACTGACTACTATAGCAGGACTAAATACTGTCACGTCAGCCACTTACCGCTATACCAGGACTAAATACTGTCACTTTATCCACTGACTACTTTACCAGGACCAAATACATTCACATCATCCACTTATCTGCTTTTCCATGAAATTTGTCTTCACTGCTCTTTTCTCTGGTGTTTTTTAGCTGTGTTTCACAGCCTAATCATTAAAGGGTTTGCCTAGGAATTACAGGTTTCTGCAAGGAGGCTGGGGGAAGGTGAAAAATAAAACCCACACTCACTTCTCCCTGTCCTCCCACCCCTGGCCGGTCCAGCGATGCCCCAGGGCTTGCTCCAGTGGCAGTCCTCATCACACATAACCACTGAGGTCAATCATCCAACTGAGCAGCCTAAGGAAAGGAAAGTCATTCACCTATGTCACCTGTGATTTCACTCCCATACGTCACCTGTGATGTCCCGAATGCTTTTCATAGGCTGCTGATTGGCCTCAGAAGTCACGTGCGGCGAAGACTTCTGCCAAACCAAGGAGCAGCCATTCCAGACAGCAGTGGGAGACACCGGGGACAGGTGAGTATGTTTTTTTTTCTTTTTTTTTCCTCCTTGCAGAAAACTGTAATTCCTGGACATCCTCCTTTATTAAATCTCCCCTCAGACTTCTCTTCTGCAAACTAAACAATCCCAGTTCTTTTAGCCGCTCCTCATAGGACATGGTTTGCAGACCTTCCACCATTTTGGTTGCTCTTCTCTGGACTTGCTCCAATAAACTATATATATAAAATATATACTATATATAACAAAGATCGGGTGCTGGTGTGAACCCGCCCTCACCATATATCTGCGCTGTAAGGTACATGCACCACAAAGAACCCTACACCTGATCTGGCGGTTCAGAGTAAGACAAAAGCAGACTACTAGAGCAACTGGGAAACTAAGGACCTGGCAACAAAGATTCAGATTAAACTAAACAATTAATAAAGTGATTAATACAATAGTTGGTAGAGGGAGCAATAAAAAACTATAATAAGGAATTAAAGGCCAGGTTACAAGAAGATTCAATATGCTATGGTCTGAATTAACGTATAGCACACACATAACTGGTTATTACAGTGGTGGCAATCTAATGATGGGAGAAAAAAGCTGTAATGAGGGAATTAAAGGCTGTGCTGCATCGTTCTATGGGTCACATGGACCTTACAGCTGGGGACATGGCTAGATATTTTCATATTAAAGAGGACCTGTCATCTCTCCAAACATGTCTGGTTATTAGAGATGAGCGAACACTGTTCGGATCAGCCGATCCGAACAGCACGCTCCCATAGAAATGAATGGGAGCCACTTCCATTCATTTCTATGGGAGCGTGCTGTGAGCGTGGTTATACTTGTTTTTTTTGTTTTGTTTTTTTTTATGTAGATTGTGAGCCCCACATAGAGCTCACAATGTACATTTTTCCCTATCAGTATGTCTTTGGAATATGGGATGGAAATCCATGCAAACACGGGGAGAACATACAAACTCCTTGCAGATGTTTGTTTTTTTTTTTGCCCTTGGCGGGATTCGAACCAAGGACTCCAGCGCTGCAAGGCTGTAGTGCTAATCACTGAGCCACCGTGTGGCCCCTACGTGGTTATACTTGTGCCCATGCACTGGAACATCTTTTCTTATGACTCTGCATTGTGCCATTCATGATGGAAATGCCTCTTGTCAAAGGTGAGTGTCTCTGCAATAGTTTGACATATCAAAAGTAATTGGACAGTTTGAGAATGTTAAGGCACCCCCTAACTGGTAACACCGAGCTGTCAATTGTTAGTGGGAATAACAGAGGAATACAGATTCAGAATCATTATTGTATGAGAATACAGGTCTTTATAAAAGAGAGATATCAGGAGTGACTGTACTTACATATAGTTGGTGTAATTTGACAAGTGTACTTTGTGTACCATTTCACAAAAGCTTCAGAGCTACAGTTCATAATTTTAACTATTGTCATATACATGTGTAAAACCTGAAGAGAACATTCAGAACAGTTAACAAATAGCACAAAAGCCAAGCAAATAATCCAGTATAAACCTCAAAATCACATTCACAGATGTTGTTAAAATGTGAAAAGAGGTGATATGCTTCAGTTTCCCTTGTGAATTGGACACCTTCTTGTTTTTGAGGGTGTGTTATGATTTTATTTTAGGGCACTTCTTTGTCTGGTTAAATGCATTGGCAATAGCTTTTGATGTTTCAGATTACCTTTCTTTCCATTTCAATTTCTCACTGCAGTTCTAGGAACTTAGATTATTAAATAATTCTTGATGGCAGCAAACCTCATTTTTATGAAAGGCTACAAAGACAAGTGAGAAGTGGTTATTCCATTTTATCTGATAATTACAGGTATGTCGCTGAAACTGAATCCCTGTAAGAGATGAACTGGAAAAATATTTCATCAAACACTGAATATCCTTAAAGCGTTGGTTCATTTTGAAAATAGTTCTTAATAAATACAGTAGCTAGTAAAATAAATAGCATACATACATTACTATGGGTCACTTCATAGAAAAACCAAATATCAGTTAGTTGCTACATAGTGTGACTGTGTAATATATATTGCCCTCTAGAGTAGCAATATGGCGGTGTGGTCTGCACTAGAGATGAGCGAACAGTGAATTGTTCAAAGTTCGAAATTCAATTAGAGTAGCCGCTCAATACTCGACTGTTCGATCAAATATCGAACCCCATTATAGTCTACGGGGAAAAATTACTCGTTAAGGGGGAAACCACTATTCAACTCAGGAGGGTCACCAAGTCCACTATGACACCCCAGGAAATGATGCCAACACCCTGAAATGTAACTGGGACAGCAGGGGAAGCATGTCTGGGGGCATCTAACATGCCCAAGTCACTGTATTACGTCGGGATCCCTGTCAGCTTGAGATATGACTTTTTCCCATAGGAATGCATTGACCAGCGTTGATTGGCCAAATGCCATACAGACCGGAGATGCAGCCAAGCTGAGCACACGGCCAGCACTGCTACACCAGAGATGTGAACCCTACTGCACACTCAGCTCTGCTGCATCAGAGATGGGCTGAACCCTGCTGCACACTTGTCAGAAACAGGGCCATTTTGTGGTCCCCTGTTCAGCAGCTAACCTGTGAGTGACTATTGTTGGCCAAATTCAAAAACTAAGTGCTCTCAATGAAATCCCACACCACACAAGGAAAGTTGGTATAAGATTCTCTTTCTTAGTCTGAGCAGTGCACAGAGAGAGAGAGAGAGAGCTTTATTATGCATCAAGGTTTTTATAGCCACATACAGGAAGTAAACAAACAGCAAGTTCTGATTGGTTGGTCAACAGCTCCAGGGCACTACCTTCAGGAAGTGATGTAGCTTCTTGCCGTGTGGCATCTCCAATGCCATTTCCTGTGGGAGTGACTTCCTGTCATTTGATTCTGTGATGTAGTTCCTGTGGGCGTAGCTTCTGAACATGTGACTCTGTGATGTAGTTCCTGTGGGTGTGGCTTCTGAACATGTGACTCTCCACATAGTTGAAAGCTACACCTGAGCACCCCCCAGAGGCCATCTTGTTATGTATCCAGTCTCAAATGTAAATAATTATACTGCATTTAATTTTAAGGATAACAATGTTTTTGCGATCATATATTTACAACCTTCACACACTCAGCTCTGCTGCATCTCAGTTACTACATTTGCACTATTTTATCACATTATTTACTGCCACAGCTGTAATATAAAATGTATGATGTGATGATTAATGATATAGTGTAACAATATTACTTGATAATATGCATTGATATTTGCAGAAAGTACACTGATTAAAAAGATACAAACACCACACACACACACACACACTTACACACACACACACTCAAACACGCACACATAAGCACACACACACACACACACACACACACACAAACACACCCAACAGAAAATAAGACATTGCCACAGGATATTTTACAGTTATACAGGCAGAAGACAGGATTAGGATCTTAGCAACTATATGAAATGAGGTTAGATCCAAAAGTTAAGGAACACAATGTGATAAAATGATCGGCAAATTACTTTGTAAATGTGTGGCAGACATAAATCATGTTTTAATTATTGCTCAGTTTTTTTTTGCCTGTGATAACATTCCTTCTTACCCAACAAAACAAGAATCTTTTTTAATATACTCATGACCTCCAGCAGGTCTGTATATTAAATCTGTGCATTAAACACAGTATAAAGCCTCACACAGACAAGCAGACGCATGATGACTGGATAATAATGAATGTAATGAGGTTACAGCCCAGGCTCATGGGAGCACAGCCCTATACCTGAAAGTAATATTTGATTTAACAAAATGAATATACAAATCAAAGAACATAGGAAAATGATTTATTAGATGACTTAAGAAATCCATTATATGCAATGTTTTATTGCAGAACCACTAAACATATTTTAGCAAATAGTATAAATAATGGACCTTTTCTGAAAAGCACATGAAAAAGTACTTTTTGTCTGTGATTTTGAGTGTTCATATTAATAGCAATGCTGAAATACGAAAGTACTTTCTGCAACCAAGAGAAGCATATCATCAAAAGCCCAGCAGTTCTGGATCATCCACACATGCAAATAATCTATCAGTAACAGAATCCTTTATAGTTACAATCCAGAAGACAGATGACTGGTCTTTCTGCTTTAGGTGCTGTTACACAAATGCGTTTTCTGCTCATGTTAATGCATGCGTTTTTAGAAATTATATAGGTGTTTTAAAATTTTTTGATGAAGAAAAAACAAACAAACATGTGTTAACACTAAGGCTAAAGCCTTACATAGCAAAACACAGCAAAAAAAAAAGCTAAAGAAAAAAATGCAGCAGAAATGCAACACATTTGTTTTTCTGCAATATTTTTCATTGCATTTTTGCTGAGTATTTAACTCTGAGGTCTCTCTGCCATTATTATACGAAGTGAATCCCAACCACAGATTGCAAAAAATATACATGCAGTGGTCAAGCTGCAATTTCCAAAACTATTGTAGTTTTGGAAATCGCAGAAAGTCAGTTATACCTGGCAGTTTTCCTATAGGTATAATGCAAACAGAAAGTTCACACTCTGTGGACATTCTGTGAAAAGCACTGTAGGAAACAGCGAAATGCATTGCCGCCGTGTTTTTTCCTGCAGCACTTTTGTGCTGTGGCCACTACGTGGGGCCTTAGCCTCAAAGTGTTTTCCTTATAAATATCTGTAAATCTTAGATTTAAAGGGACATTCCTGAAATTTAATATTGATGTCATCATTATTAAATCATTATTATCTTGGTGTGAGATTTTCAGAACAGATCTGGTCCCCTAAGCTGGTCAGTGAGGCATCCAGGAGTCAGACCTCCACTGATATGATATTGATGACCTATCCTAAGTGTAGGTGATAAATACTAAAGTCACAGAAAACTATTTAGGTCAGGGCCCCATTGCAGACTCTTTGAAAAGTGCTGCAGAAAAAAAGTGATACATTTCCGCTGAAGTCTTTTCTGCATGGGGTCGGCTGTGCTTGCTATGTGGGGTGTTATCCTAAAGCTAATGCCACATGTTGTGGAAGTACAGCTTTTTCTGCTGTAGATGTTACTGTGATTAGCAGACTGTTGGCCTGCAGACACTGTGGTGGAGATTAGGAGCAGACACAATGGGGAGATTAGGAGTTTACTGTGTACTATACTAGACTTTACTGGGATGATTTCTTGTGGACAGCTTCTTTTGATCATGTATTGGGCTGGATGACCAATGACTTATACTTCTCTGCAGTGTCTTCTTTTGGAGAGTCTGAGATTTCAGTAGCAGCCAGTGAATCTACACTCCAATATGGAGTCGGCTTACTAACTTGTTAGTGTCCTGTAATTCTTATGACTTTCCACATACAAGACATGTGCATTGAGTACGAATCATAACTGTACACTCTATTTCCACGGTCCCTGCCATCTTTTCATGCAACTACTTTTATATACTTCTGGTGAGTTTTCTGGGCTGGAGGAGTATAGGGGCTTAAAGATAAACATAAAATATCTGGGATATCTATACCAGACATATTAGACTTTTTATTCTTAGAGTAAATTGCCTTTTCAGTGTATTGTAAGATTTGTAAATTCCCTATGGTGCCAACTGAACTGAAGGTCCTTACATGTAGGACATGAGTGACACAAACATAGGTGTTTCACAGACTAAGTTTACACTCAGATGAATGTGGTTGAAAACTGTCCATTTTTCAAGCTGTATTTTTATAGTCATTTGGATATGTTTTAATATTGCAATATTTGCTCTTTCAACAGGTTGCAGAACTGCACCAAATGACTTGGTTTTCATACTAGATGGTTCCTGGAGTGTCGGTCCTGAAAATTTTGAAATACTTAAAAAATGGGTTGTTAACATTACAAGCAATTTTGATATTGGACCAAAGTTTACTCAAGTTGGAGTGGTGCAGTATAGTGACTATCCTGTTCTCGAAATCTCTCTTGGCCGCCATGAGTCAAGTGATGATCTCATCAAAAGAATGCAAGCAATTGAATACCTAGGAGGGAACACACGGACTGGAAATGCAATTCAATTTGCAGTAGACAATCTTTTTGCTAGGTCTTTGCGACCACTAACCAAGATTGCCATTGTTTTAACTGATGGCAAATCTCAAGATGATGTTAAATACATTGCAGAGGAAGCAAGAAGGAATAAAATTACACTATTTGCCATTGGTGTAGGCTCAGAAATTGAAGAAAGTGAGCTTAGAGCAATAGCTAATAAGCCATCATCCACATATGTGTTCTATGTTGAAGACTACATTGCAATATCCAGAATACGGGAAATTATGAAGCAAAAACTCTGTGAAGGTAATTTGTTTCGGTTAAAAAAATATTGTAGAGCTCAATGTTTTAATAATAAATTAGTAAGAGCAACTTTTTGTTTATATATAAACTTTTGTATACATAATTAGAATGGAAAGTAGTACATTATATATTATCAAATATTTATTTATGAATATTATTTATTTAGCTTACTTATTCTGCAGCGTTTTATAGACATTGTTAGTTAATGTCCTATATAGGGCTCACAATATAAATTCCCTATCAATATGGCTTTGGCATGTAGGAAGAAAGAGTATCTAAAGGAAACCAATGCAAACACGGGGAGAACATACGAAGTCTTTGCAGATGTTGTCCTTGATCAACTGAGTACTCCAGCGCTACAAAGTTACAGTGTTAACCAATAGGCCATCAAACTGCCCAATAACATATTACTGCTCATCAATTTAAATAATTATCAAACCTATCACTAAAATTGTCACAAATATTACAAAAGATTGGGGCTAGTGACCTAGACCACTTCTCTGGTTGTCAATGTTAATTTTGGGTATTTGGTGACCGAAATGTTATGGTGGTACTCCTGTGTTGTTTAAAAGATCAAGCAAATCTGCATATATACATGTGTTTGGGTATATATATATATATATATATATATATATATATATATATATATATATATATATATATATACATGGCTGCTCTTTATGACATTTAGGTGATTCATTTATGCACAAGAGATGAGAATTATATTTTTTGTTTGCTCTTAAGGGATCTTATCACATTTTAGCCATTTCAGTCAACTTCCACGTCTATTGGATGTGTTTTTAAAACGTATTTGGTGTGGTTTAACTAAACTACCTGCATGGAGCCACCAACTCAACAGCATTAAACCTCTTTATGTGAAATTGAAACAATGATATCACAAATTCTCTTTTAGCTGTATCAACACAAATTCCCACATGCATACTCCAGAATCTCATAGAATTCCTTTTCAGAGGAGTGAAAGCTGTAATAACCTACAAAGATGTTCTGTCTTCACATTTATGTTCAGAGTGGGATGTCCAACAAGCATGTCATGGTTAGCTGTCCACATACTTTTGACCATATAGTATAGTTATATGAGTTTTCTTTCATTAATATATCCACTCTTGTACTTTCAAGTATACCACCAATTATGAAACAACTTTACATATATGCGTAAAGCATAGTGACATAGTAGGTGAAGTTGGATGAAGACTCAGTCTAATCTATAACCCTACAGATTTGATCCAGAGGAGGCAAAAAACCCCAATGAGGCTTATGCCAATCGCTCCATGTCAGAGGAAAAAATTCATTTTCTACTCCAAATCAGTGTAAAACTTTGGATTTTCTTGCCTTTACCAAAAATCTAAAGTCCATAACCTGTAATATTTTTCAGTTCAAGAAAGGCATCCAAACCCTTTTTGGACTTGCACATTTAATTCACTATTACAACATCCTATGACAGTGAGTTCCATAGCCTATGATGCTGGTAAAATGTTCTTACCTGTCACTGACCTAGGAGTAAAGAGATCATTGGAAAGTTCTTCGTGCTGTCCCTTCATGTATTTGTAAACTTTGGTTAGATCTCCTTCTAGATGCTTTTTTCTAAACTGAATTATCCAAAATTTGTTAATCTGTCTCTGTACTCTAATACACTTACCTAGTTATCTTGATCACCCATCTCTGCATTCTCTCTGGTTCAGTTATGTCTTTCTTGTATACTGGAGCGCATAATAGTCTATGTGTGGCTGTACCTGTTATTTCTATAGAGGCATAACTATGTTCTTGTCATGAGTATCTATGACTCTTTTGATGCATCCCATAATTTTATTTGCCAATTAAGTACATAATCATACATTTTATTTCTTCCCAAAACACAAAACCTTACATTTGTCAACACCAAACTTCATTCGCCAAGTCTCCGCCCATGCTTCCAGTTTCCTTAGATCCCCTTGTAATATTCTGCTATCCTCCTCATTTTTTATTACCTTACAAAGTTTAGTGTCATCTGCAAATATGGACACCCTGCTTTGTAAACCCTCTACCAGATCATTAATAAAGATATTAAACAAGAGAGGACCTAATACTGACCCTTGCGGCACCCCACTGGTGACTATGGCCTAGTCTGAATATTTACCATTAAAAAGTACCCTCTCCTTTCACTGAACCAGCTTTGAATCCAAATGCCTATTCTTTCCCCTGTTTCCAACATTCTCATTTTGTATATCAACTTTCTATGTGGTAAAGTATTAAAAGTCTTGGATACACAACGTTCACCGCTTTACCCATGTCCAGTCTGGAACTGATCTTTTCATAGGAACTGATCAGATTAGTGTGACAGGACTGAATCCTCATAAACCTATGCTGAATGGGTGTTATAAAGTTATCTTCATTGAGACACTCTGTTAGAAAGCCTTGAAATATTTTACCTGCTACAGAGGATAGGCTTACCAGCCTGTAGTTTCCAGAATCAGTTTTTGACCCCTTTTTGTATATTAGCACAGCATTTGCTATGTGCCAGTCTTGTGGGACATAGCCTTTACATATAGACTAGACTAGATATTAGATACAGGGGTCTTCCTGTGTTTAATTCCTTCAGGACATGAGGTGAGTATCACCCTGGGATTTGTCTCTTTTGGGTGTTTTAAAACACCTTTGCACTTCCTCCTGACTTAAACATGTGGCATTTAATGGATAATTTCTATTATCTCTAGTCATGTCTCCTGTCAGTGCATTTTCTTGTGTAAACACAGTAGAGAAGAAGGCAATAGATTTCATTTAATAGATTTGCCTTTTCCTCACTCTCCTGCACCATTATAACAGATTATTTTTGAGGGTACTCACAATTTAAGTTTGTTTCCTGTTTAATTCAAGAATATTTTGGGGTTATTTATACTTTCCCTGATATTGAACCTTTTTGTGTCATTCTTTGCCGCCTTCATCTGTAATGCAATCAATAAATGTAAAAAAAATATACAAATATATTATCCTCGAACCACACTCCAGTGATATCTTTTAGAAGGTAGTCTGCTATAGAATAATGCATGGCTTTCTAGGAAACCTAGAGACATTGCCTGAGTATAAAGCCAGATCAGAACATCTCTTTCAAAGGGAAGACAGCTTTTTATTTTTTAGATTATTGCCCCTTATCACTATGAAGCCTCGGACTGGTTTGGCAGGGTGAGAGGTCATCAACATGGGTCAAAAGGGGTCCTTTGCAGGCCACCTGATGATATGTGAAGTTGACAGAGCATGCATACTCTGTGAGGAATTTTAGGAAAGTAATTTGCAATAATCTTTCCTTGCATAGTCCGTTTGGCTATACACACAATAATGTGGCCTGCAAAGTTGATGTCTCTCTAAGGAGATATAACACCCCTTCTGAATATAATGTAAGACACTTTGCAGTATATATTTGTCTGCTTCTCAGGCCTGGTTCACATGTGCGTTCGGTATTCAGTTCGGAGAGTTCGCTAGGGAACCCCTCGAATGGAATACCGAATGCATTGACAAGTGGTGAGCTTATGAAAGCACAAGGACCCCATAGACTATAATGGGGTCTGTGTCTTTTCTGCGCAGTGTCCACATGTAACATGCAGAGAGAAAAGTATTTCATGAACTACTTTCCTCTCCCCATGACTTGTGCGAAAAACACACGGACCCCATTATGGTCAAAAGCTTACTGCTTGCCAATGCATTCGGTATTCCATTTGGGGGGTCCCCAAGCGGACTCACCGAATGTAATGCCAAATGCTGATATGAACCAAGCCTCAGACTGTTTTCCTTCCCCTTCCCTTCAGTCAATGTCTTATCATCACTAATAGAATCTATATGTGGCTTCATGTATAAACGTTTATGGAGGAAGGAAGAAGCTGCTGCTGGTTAGTGATTTATTGTATCACTCTATACCAGGGGTGGGCAATTAATTTTCCCATGGGGCCACATGAGAAATAGTAACGGTTCTAGAGGGCCATGTGCACCATGGCAAATTTAGCTCCACCCACTTCTTAGCTTACTCCGCCCATTCTCAATCATTTTTCCATGTGCCCCGCAAAGTAAAATCCTCCTACAGTCACCCTAACATTATACCCCCCCCACATTATAACGTTTCCCTCCAAATGCCCCGCAGTATTAAGTCCCTCTCCTGGTGCCCCAGTATAGTATAGACAAATGCTGCTGCACACCGTACTGGTGCCCCAGTATAAACTAGCAGAAACTAGAGGGGACTTTAAACTGGGGCAGCTGGAGGGGGACATTAAACTGGTGGAAACTAGAGGCAGACCTGTCCCCTTCCAGCTACGCCCATGGTTTAATATCCTCCTCCAGCTGCCCCAGTTTAATGTCACCCTCCATCTGCCCACTAGTTTAATGTCCCCCCTCCATGTGCATTCAGTTTAACTGCCCCCCTACATCTGCTCCTAGTTCCCCCCTGTTGCTCACACATGCTGTCTCTTCTCTCTTTATCATCCAGCAGCCCCCATTGCCGGCAGCTTTCAGGAAGCACACAGTCCCGTGTGGCTCCACCCACTAACGAGTCATAGCCTATCCTGGTGAAAGGCTGTGATGACATCATCACAGGTCCTTGAAAAAACTTCCACTAGCTATGCGGGTCGCATAGAAGCAGTCAGAGGGCTGGATGTGGCCCCCGTGCTGGACATTGCCCAGGTCTGCTCTATACTGTGGCAGAGGGTTATCGTACTAGACATAGCAGAGCTATAAGAGCTACCTTACCAAATATAACAGCACTACAACTAGTGTGTGCATGTGAATATTCTTCTTCTTTTAGAGGCCTCCTCCTCCGCTCTCAATGGAATTCTATGCTAGAAGTAACTCCAAAAACAGGAAGAGGAAAAAAGTTGATAAGTGGAGAAAAAGTTTATTTAATATTATTATATTACAAAGTTTATTATATTCGTCTGTTCAATCCCGAAAAGTTGTTTTATAAATTGAGGTAAGCTTTTACTTACTTTACTTTTCAAGTAAATATCAGAACTAAGTAAACATTAAAATAATTAAAACCAGGCGGACTGGCATCTCCCCAAGCCTGGCCAGGTGCTGACGCCAGTCCTGAATCCACTATTACAATTGATACAGTTGTTATAGTTTTGTCATCAGTTTTTCTACTATGATGAATAATGTTAGGAGAGCTGAATATATGTGAAAGAGGCCTTACAGTTTTATAAAATTGTTCATGTGTATAAAACACGACACAGACATTTACTTGATGGTCACTGCCATCCTTTGTTCTATTTATCTAAAAGTGTGTTTTTCAGCAGATCTACGGCAAATTGTTTACATTTTACAGTTAGTAAATCTATATAAATCTGCAGCAGTACCATAAAAATGTGTGTTACAAGCATCTGCCATTTTATATACGTGTGCTTTTCTACGTAGCGTGTCTATGTATTAGTGATGTAACCGATTTGTCTGCAGTAATTAATATAATAACTACATTACATACTACAGACTCAACACTTCAAAAAGCAGAGAAGACTTTGTACATTAATCAGTTTCTGCAAATAGTTCCCTATATACTAAAGTCAGTGGATGGATTACATCATATTCCAGAAGTTTTGACCTTGTAGTAAACTATAAAAAGATGGGTCTTCTCTAAGGTTGAAATTTTCCAAGCATATGCACCAAATCATCGAACGTGTTTACCTTTGCAAATATATATACATCTTGTACTCTGTGAAAAAATGTAAAACGATTTAACATGTTACCATTATAGTGGATCAGGTAATATCAGAACAATGCTAATAGATACAGAGGATTAATGCAGTGTATTATGAAAGCAGTACTCTACTTGTACTATGTAGGGTCGCTCAGTGTTATTTCTCATCAGTAATAAGTGATCCCAGGCACTGTAATACAAGTTTATATACTATACCCTGATGTGGAAAAATGCTGCAACGTAAGAATGATTTCAATGTTAGAAGTGTCAATATAATAATTTTTTAGAGACATAGAGGGGTAAATGGAGTGTGGGGGGAAGGGGTACAGGCACAGCATCCATCAGAGTCTGGCTTTAGTTCAAAATGTATGAAGAGATGGCAGCATGGATGAAGGCCATCCTGAACCTTTCACTAAGGCAGTCGAGCTGTACTACCCTTGCACTGAAGGTACTTTGATGACAGATTATCCAACAGCGCAGAGGATTGTATGGGTTACATAACCTTACAGCCTTCTAGCTGGGTCCTAATCACCAACCTTGTCCAACTTCCTCACATCGTACAACCCAGCTTCCCCCCCATGCTATCACAACAAAGAATAGGGCACCAGTCACTAAAAAATGGTAGAAGACATTAAGTAGTCTACTGCAAATACCAAAAGACCATAACTGACACAGGTAGAATAATCTGCTGGCACTCTTTCTGTACTCCTTGTCAGCATGTATGCCCCATTCCAGTTACTTGTAGACAAGGAACTTTTAAGTTTCATGTCTGGCAATATCTAGGGTGGGTGGACCATTGCCTTTACTTCTGAAGTCAACTACCATCCCTTGGCTTTGCTTAAGTATTTGCTATTCACTATTCATGCCACTCCACTCTTGTACAAGAACCTTTCCACCACATTTTGAAACTCCTTGTAATAAGACCAACGACAACAGAATCAGAGAATTTTTGAAAGAAATGGTGTCCTGATTTGTACTGGAAATCAGTGGATACAACAAGGAAAAGGAAGGGAGCCAACATTGTACCTTGCAGAACTCCCCTACGACTGACGAGTATGTCAAAGAAGCATTATCTTGGGTGGGAGCAACGCAGCTTCTCAGGGATGACAGTTCAATCCTCTCAAAGACCTACATATACCTACATACATGTGAGGGCAGAGCAATCAAGTGATAGTTGGTCATTCAGCTGATTGCAGGCTTCTTGGGTATAGAAATTATTCCCAAGTTCTTCTAAGGATGGGTAGTGACTGCAATCTGAGACTCAAATTGAAGATACTCGCCAACGCCTACCGTAGTTGAGCTGCATAGTATCTCAGCACCATGGGGGCTACTCCGTCCAGCCAGGCAGACTTGTTTGCCCTTACACATCGCAGTTCTTCATCAGTCGAGATTATCCATAAATTGCAGCTGTCACCAACATATGTCTTACCCTGATCTGTATAAGTTACCTCCTCATCCACAGTAGATTCACCAAAACAATTGAAAAACATTTAATTATTTGGAAATGCACTTTTAAGTTTAGCAGGGGTTTTAAATCTCTAGTGACCCACAGTTTATTGTTTTAGAAGCATTTAACCCTCTTCAGGGTTCAGGACATGATGTAGTCTGTTAGTCTGTGAAAACTTCAATCACCTCGCCCATTGACATTGGTCTGATCTAGTAGCATTTCCCATAGTTGAGCTTCATCTGCAACCTCAGTGGGCCATGACTTGATTGGCCTGGTCGTAGCAAGACGTTGTACTTACGGATTGAAGATACTATTTCTGAGAGACCTTATTAGTATCTGACTCTTCCTTTAAGGTATTCTTGTGGCCTCTTCCAACCTCATGGTAACATCACAAATCATGGTGTCATTGATGAGAACTAATATCTGGTCTTCTGGGTGAATATACAGTGCCTTGTGAAAGTATTCGGCCCCCTTGAACTTTTCAATCTTTTGCCACAATTCAGGCTTCAAACATAAAGGTATAAAATTTTAATTTGTTGGGGAAGAATCAACAACAAGTGGGACACAGTTGTGAAGTGGAACAAAATTTATTGGATATTTTAAACTTTTTTAACAAAGAAAAAACTGAAAAGTGGGGTGTGCAACATTATTCGGCCCCTTTACTTTTAGTGCAGCAAACTCACTCCGTTCAGTTCAGTGAGGATCTCTGAATGATCCAATGTTGTCCTAAATGACTGATGATGATAAATAGAATCCCCCTGTGTGTAACAAGTCTCCATATAAATGTACCTGCTCTGTGATAGTCTCAGGGTTCTGTTTAAAGTGTAGAGAGAATCATGAAGACCAAGGAACACACCAGGCAGGTCTGAGATACTGTTGTGGAAAAGTTTGAATCCATTCCAAGGAGCACTGTGTAAACAAGCATATTGAAATGGAAGGAGTATCAGACCACTGCAAATCTACGAAGACCCTGCCATCCCATCCCAGTCATACACTTCACAAATCTGATCATATTAATCTAATAATTTTATAATAAAAATCTAAAGAATATTAGATTGTGTATGCTCGAAATGATAGTACCAATGACACCCAAAAAGCCTTAGAGTACAAAATTCTGGGAACACTAAAGTGGGTGTACGGTAAAGTAATTAGAAATGAATAAACCAATTCAGCTCAAACTTAACAAGATTTGACACAAATTTCAAAACCTTCAGCTGCTGTGCAGCTGCTGAAACGGGGAGCTGCCTGTAACTACAGCTTACTACCATCTCTGTCTTCCCAATCACTGTGTACACAGCGCTCAATGAGCTCTGTATACAAAGCTATGAGCGCCGCTCCTCTCTAACCTGACAGTCATGTGATCCGCATGTATCAGAGCTGCTGGGTATAGATCAGCTCTATAATTATGGGCAGTAGCAGTGGCGTAACTACCGAGGTAGCAGCGGCTGCCACCGGTCTCGGGACATTAAGTGGCCTGGTGACAGCTGCACTTTTTTTTTTTTTTAATAGGCTGTTACCAGCCTTTTTTTTTTAAATAGGCCCCATAATGGCCCCGTTACTGTATGTACAGGGGCCATTATGGGGCATAACACTCTGTGCAGGGGCAGGGGCTCCACCATTCCTAGTTACGCCACTGGGCAGTAGACCGTATTCCTCCTGCAACTGGGCTAAATGTACCAGCACCAGTTACAGGGGAAATCAGCTTTCCCCATCAAAGAAAAAGAGACCACATATCCCAAAAGCTCTATTATGATCTTATGAGGACACAATGTAAAAAAACAAAAAACAAAAAATGAGTAGAAGAGTAAAAAAGAAAAATTAAATGAAATAATTAAAAAAATAAATAAAATAATACGTCATAACATGCCCTTTGACGGGTTCTATCCTCACCTCCGACAACACCATAAAAAATAAAAATTACCTTAACAGAGAGGAAAAATTATTTTAAAAAGTTTTTTTAGAAGAACTTTGTGCTATTAAATGAACAAATGAAAAGGGAATAAAGACGTTTTCTCTACTCTTTTGTTTATATTTTCCCAGATATAAAAGAAATTAAACACCTACAAAGATAAAAACAACAAAACAATAAAACTAAAGCCCTATGGGTCACTGAAACAAGATGCAGAAATTACTTGAATAACCCAAATGATAAAAATATTATAGCTTTCAAAACGGAACATGCAAAAAACCCGAAAATGTGTCTGGTCCTAAACCACAAATTGGCCCGATACTGACCTGGTTATACATGGTCTCTTAAGACCCCAGAGTATAAGTGGATGCCCAGGGGAAGTGTGAAAACATAGGTTATACTCTCCAGGGTATTCTTGTGGTGTCTGACTCTTTTTTTAGGGTATTCTTCTGGCTTCTTCCAACTAGACATCATGCACCCTGGGGTCACTGGTGAGGCCTAATCTCAGGCCTGGAGAATGGAATAGGCCTGAAGAGAACCACAAGGGAGCATTGGATGCCACAAGGAAGCCCTGGAAAGGTGAGGAAAGGTAAGTATAATTGTTTTATATTTTTCCACACCTCCCTGGGCATCCACTTATTTTAATTTGTGTTTTGAAGAGGACTGATAGGACATCAACCTTACATTTATGGAGGACTTTAACAAATTGCTTTGCTTGACTACATTAAAGAGAAGAAGTGTATAGACTAGTGAATATCTCTGGCAACTGGCGTTCCAAGTAGATCTTCCAAGTTGCAGCTATCAGGGAAAGTCTGTAAGCAACCAAACTTTCAATGAATAACACTGTAGAAATGGAATTGGGGAATCTATATAGTTTAGGAAAATATGCTCTAAATATTACGTGTTATAACAGAACCAGAAATTACTTGCAAAGGCATGGTGGTGGTAGACTCCCATTTAAATTACAATAAAAGTCACAGCACCTTGCTCTCAAAAGCACTAATGCGTAAATGTTTTCCTTTCCATATTTACATGCATCTGTCATATGGTATTTGTCATCATATTTTACAAAAATATTTTATTTCAATTGAAAGAACAGTATTTCCTCTACCATATGCCAAAAACTTAAATGGGACATAGATGTTTAGTTCCAATTGAGATTGCCAAATATTTCTTTACAAGATTTTTCTTAGAGATTTTCTGAATATATTTGGCACTGATAGTTTTGTACATAAAACATTCTTGACATTTTGAAGTTTTCATTTAATATAACGTAATGTGACACAAAAGAAATTTTATGAGAACTGAGACTTTCCTGAATTGAAGAGATTGATACAAGGAGCCAAGTATGTAAGACAGGTGAAATATTTTCTTTGACTATTTTCTAGTTTACAAAATTTCTGAGATATCAGTAGCTGTTACAAGAATGTTTTAAAAGACTTACACACATGGCAAAGACAAGTGGACAAAATTGTTGGTACCTCTTGTTTAAACTTTTTGCTGCCAAGGGTCTCTGGAAATTTTGCACCTCCAGTAGCCAGAGCAATTTCCACAGTTTTGAGATGGACAAATCAAACCTAAATTGCAACATTAAAAAAGCATCCAACCCCCCCATACCTATATATTTTCTTAAAGTAGACACCTGCAGCATTGTCAGAATGCCACTTGGTACTGTATACGAACAGGCACCTTCATGCAATTTTGATTTAAAGTGAATGTTTTATGAAAAAATGCAAATAAATGTATATTAGTTGTTAAAAGCGGAAACCAAACAAAAAATTAAATGCACCAAACCTCCTAAAAATAAGAGTTCAACATGTGAAGAGTTCATACATATCACTATGGCCTGAACCCGCATGCACGTGTCTTCAGAAAATCGCTAGAACTGGAAGGAACAAAATTCTGCTTTGAAGCTGGAAATGTTAAAAAAGTATCATCCTATAAAATGTAGGGATTACACACCATGAAAAGTAAGTGAACCCCTAAACCCTATATATTTTTTGAAAGTAGACAACCTGAAGATTACAAATGTCTTAATGGGTCATCGATAGCCACATCCACCTTCATGCAACTTTGCGACCAACACAAATAATTTTTTGAAAAAATACGCTAAAACACATATTTGCACCTAAAACTCATGTTCAATCTCACATTCATATACAAAATACTTTTAAAATAATAGCTTATGGTGTATACAATGTGTATATATACTATATGTACCGCAAACATCAACTACAACAAGAGCTCGGACTCCCAAAAACACGAATACAGAAGACGAGCAGGATTTTGCTGTTGTTCACTAACGTGTTAAAAAGCTATACTGCACCTACCAAACTGTGACTGTGATACCAAAATCTAACTTTTTTCAGAGTACACAGAATACCGTATATAAAAACACAATTTAATAGTTTATATATACAACCACCTTCATTCAACTTTGCCGCAAACAGAGATTGCTAGCAAAAATTGTGCAAAAATTCAAATTTGCCACTAAAGTGCGGCTCAAGAAATCCCTTTCTGCAAACATAATGTACTGTCCATAAAACTGCAATATGTGAGGAGTTCATACATACCACACATGTATATATTTACAGGGGCGGGTGTTAAAGAATCGCCAAAATCGCAGAAATGCGCCATCCCATTTTGTGCATGCAAATTAAATAGGACTTTACATAAAGATGTTATTTTCCATCCCCCTATAATAATTTTAGCAATCTATACGTTCATCTCTAGTGATAATCGTTATTACTATTATTTTAGCATGTAACAGACATCACTAGAGACGTATTTTACTGTAGAAAGCTCAGGTATAGACAGGACAGGGATTGGGTGAAATGTAAACTTTATTTGCGACTTTATGTATATGTTGTGTAAGTGTTTGGTGCGACTTTTTTTTTTTTGGCTCTGCGACCTGCCATCCCCTTCCTGCTGTCACATACAAGTTATGCAGAGAGTCAGATCGTTTCTCTGTCTCTCTCTCTCTGCTGCACTGCTCCGTGTCCCTCTTCCTTTCTTGTTAGATCGCAAATTGCTTGCTTAGACAGGAGGGGGGGACACTTTGGAGCTCTATATCTTTGAACTGCATCAACATATCTTGATGCTTTCAATTGCTTTTTAAAGAGGAGAATTCCATCTTTAAAATGATATCAAGAACTCGATGATTGGATGTAAAGTTTTGGAGCAATTCACTGTTGAAATGCTGTCGGGAATTGAGATCTGCAGTTGGATCTCAATGCCAAATAGTGCTTTCAACAGTGAATCACTACAAAACTGTAAGTAAAATCATCAAGTCCCTGGTGTAATTTTAAAGATGAGAGTCTCTTCTTTAAAATGCATTTTAAAGCATCAAGATATGTTGATGCAGTCCAGAGATATCGGCATTAGTAGGGAGGACGTAGTAACTATGTCCTCCGCTACTGAAGTGCCACCTTGGGCGCACGTACAGTGTACGTGCCTGGCAGCGAAAGGGTTAATGAAAGAAAAACCCACAATATTCACAGAAATAAATTAAATCTAACAAAAGAAATAATACATAAAAATTCCATGAAAATGGACAAATGAAACTCAAGCATTGCTTTTCAACTATGATTCAACAGAATTTAAAACAAAATAAAACTCATGAAACAGGCCTGGAAAGAATTGATGGTACCCCTGAAAATAATGTGACCAAAGGGACATATTAAATCTCGGTGCATCCACTAATTGGAATCACAGGTGTCTACAATCTTGTAATCAGTCAGTGAGCCTGTATATAGGGCTACAGATATTCCATGTGCTGTTGGGTGACATGGTGTGTACCACACTCAACATGACCCAGAGGAAGCAAAGGAAAGAGTTCTCTCAGGAGCTTAGAAAGAAAATTTTAGACAAGTATGTTAAAGGTAAAGGTTATAAGACCATCTCCAAGCCGCTTGATGTTCCTGTGACTACAGATGCACATATTATTCAGAGAGTTAAGATCCATTGGACTGTAGCCAACCTCCCTGTACGTGGCCGCAGGACGAAAATTGATGACAAATCAAAGAGATGGATAATATGAATGGTAATAAAATAGCCCAGAAAAACTTCTAAAGCGATTAAAGGTGAACTTCAAGCTCAAGGAACATCAGTGTCAAATTACACCATCCATCGGTGTTTGAGTCAAAGTGAACTTCATGTGCGACGACTAAGGAGGACACCATTGTTGAAAACAAATCCTAAAAAAGCCAGACTGGAATTTGCCAAACTACATGTTGATAAGCCACAAAGCTTCTGGGAGAATGTCCTATGGACAGATGAGACAAAAATCAAACTTTTTGGCAAGGCACATCAGCTCTATGTTCCCAGATGGAAAAGAGAAGCATATCTTGAAAATAACACTAACTACTGTGAAACATGGAGGAAGCTCTGTTATGTTCTGTGGCTGCTTGCTATATATGACACAGGGTGTCTTGAGTCGGTGCAGGGTACAATGAAATCTCAATACTATCAAAGGATTCTAGAGAGAAATATGCTGCCCAGTGTCAGAAAGCTTGGTCTCAGTTGCAAGTAATGGGTCTTGCAACAGGATAATGACCCAAAACACACAGCTAAAAACACCCAAGAATGGCTACGCTGAAGTGGCCTTCTATGAGCCCTGACCTAAATCCTATTGAGCATCTTAGTAAGGAGCTGAAACATGCTGTCTGGAAAAGGCCCCCTTCAAACCCAAGACAACTGGAGCAGTTTGCTCATGAGGAGTGGGCCAAAATACCTGTTGAGAGGTGCAGAAGTCTCATTGACAGTTACAGGAATTGTCTGATTGCAGTGATTGCCTCAAAAGATTGTGCAACAAAATATTAAGTTATAGGAACCATCATTTCTGTCCAGGCCTGTGTCATGAGTTTTATTTTTTTATAAAAAATTCTGCTGAATTGAAAAGCGATGTCTGACTTTCATTTGTTCATTTTCATAGAATTTTTATTTATTATTACTTTTGTCAGATTCAAGTTATTTCTGTGACTATTGTGGATTTTTCTTTCACTAAATGAGGGCTACCAACAATTTTGTCCACATGTACTGTATATGTATATTATTTTTATTGGTCTGCCCATATGCTTTAGGCAAGTGTGAAATAGCCAAAAAACACAGATGCTTTCAAAATAGAAGTGAACAAAATTTACTGAATGAAAAAAAAGGGAAATCAAAGACAAATTAATATTTGGTGTGATCACCCTTTGGCTTTAAAGCATCATCACATTTTCTTTGTACACTTACTCAGTTGTTGAAGGAACTTGGCAAGGCAGTTGTTCCAAATATCTTGGAGAACTACCCAAATGTAGGCTTACCCAAATCCTTCTGTCTCTTCATGAAATCCCAGACAGACGCAATGAAGTTAAGATCAGAGCTTTGCGGGGCTACATCATCACTTTCAGGACTTGATTGAAGATTTCTCTTGTATTCATTCACTTCATTTTGTTAATTGATCAACAATAAACTGTAACCTCTAACAATATAACACTATATTCAACATTCAACCTTCATACAGCACTGTATACGTCTATCTATATGAGGTGATACAAAGTGAACAAATAATGCATTTTCTGTAAAATTATGCAGCATCATTTGTTTTTTGGGTAATAATACAGTTTACTGCAGTATTATTGTATATATTGCTGATGAACGTTTGACTTACAGTTGTTGTTCATGTTTAAGCAATGTTGAAACATCTTTTTGTGATTTTGATGTTGACAGCCATATGGTATGAATGTACTGTATGAAAAGGCAGCACTGTGTAACTAGTAGGGATTGCTGAAATAATTCATTATGAATCTAGGTCAACCCGAAAATTCCAAATTGTTAGGTTATTAATGAAACTGAATAAATGGCAATTCATCTCAGACAAACACATATGGCCACTGCCACATGTATTGTGAAGGAAAAATGAATGTACTATGTACACTTTTAATTATACTTTTTTATCTGTCCCATAAGGGGAAACGTCTCCATATTATTCATTTTACACACGCTTTATATCCGGTTTCTGGTAGGACCTACCTACCCTATATGAAGGCCTATAGCTCATTGTCAGGCGTCCTGGCATTCATGACATACTTCAGAAATCCATGATCTCATTCTAGGGACGAAGGAACGGGAATAAGATAAAAGGCTCCCTTTATCTCTAAACAATTAGATACTGTGATCGCTATTAGAGATGAGCGAACACTAAAATGTTCGAGGTTCGAAATTCGATTCGAACAGCCGCTCACTGTTCGAGTGTTCGAATGGGTTTCGAACCCCATTATAGTCTATGGGGAACATAAACTCGTTAAGGGGGAAACCCAAATTCGTGTCTGGAGGGTCACCAAGTCCACTATGACACCCCAGGAAATGATACCAACACCCTGGAATGACACTGGGACAGCAGGGGAAGCATGTCTGGGGGCATAAAAGTCACTTTATTTCATGGAAATCCCTGTCAGTTTGCGATTTTCGCAAGCTAACTTTTCCCCATAGAAATGCATTGGCCAGTGCTGATTGGCCAGAGTACGGAACTCGACCAATCAGCGCTGGCTCTGCTGGAGGAGGCGGAGTCTAAGATAGCTCCACACCAGTCTCCATTCAGGTCCGACCTTAGACTCCGCCTCCTCCGGCAGAGCCAGCGCTGATTGGCCGAAGGCTGGCCAATGCATTCCTATGCGAATGCAGACTTAGCAGTGCTGAGTCAGTTTTGCTCAACTACACATCTGATGCACACTCGGCACTGCTACATCAGATGTAGCAATCTGATGTAGCAGAGCCGAGGGTGCACTAGAACCCCTGTGCAAACTCAGTTCACGCTAATAGAATGCATTGGCCAGCGCTGATTGGCCAATGCATTCTATTAGCCCGATGAAGTAGAGCTGAATGTGTGTGCTAAGCACACACATTCAGCACTGCTTCATCAAGCCAATACAATGCATTAGCCAGTGCTGATTGGCCAGAGTACGGAATTCGGCCAATCAGCGCTGGCTCTGCTGGAGGAGGCGGAGTCTAAGATCGCTCCACACCAGTCTCCATTCAGGTCCGACCTTAGACTCCGCCTCCTCCGGCAGAGCCAGCGCTGATTGGCCGAAGGCTGGCCAATGCATTCCTATGCGAATGCAGACTTAGCAGTGCTGAGTCAGTTTTGCTCAACTACACATCTGATGCACACTCGGCACTGCTACATCAGATGTAGCAATCTGATGTAGCAGAGCCGAGGGTGCACTAGAACCCCTGTGCAAACTCAGTTCACGCTAATAGAATGCATTGGCCAGCGCTGATTGGCCAATGCATTCTATTAGCCCGATGAAGTAGAGCTGAATGTGTGTGCTAAGCACACACATTCAGCACTGCTTCATCAAGCCAATACAATGCATTAGCCAGTGCTGATTGGCCAGAGTACGGAATTCGGCCAATCAGCGCTGGCCAATGCATTCTATTAGCCCGATGAAGTAGAGCTGAATGTGTGTGCTAAGCACACACATTCAGCACTGCTTCATCAAGCCAATACAATGCATTAGCCAGTGCTGATTGGCCAGAGTACGGAATTCGGCCAATCAGCGCTGGCTCTGCTGGAGGAGGCGGAGTCTAAGGTCGGACCTGAATGGAGACTGGTGTGGAGCGATCTTAGACTCCGCCTCCTCCAGCAGAGCCAGCGCTGATTGGCCGAATTCCGTACTCTGGCCAATCATCACTGGCTAATGCATTGTATTGGCGTGATGAAGCAGTGCTGAATGTGTGTGCTTAGCACACACATTCAGCTCTACTTCATCGGGCTAATAGAATGCATTGGCCAGCGCTGATTGGCCGAATTCCGTACTCTGGCCAATCAGTGCTGGCCAATGCATTCTATTAGCTTGATGAAGCAGAGTGTGCACAAGGGTTCAAGCGCACCCTCGGCTCTGATGTAGCAGAGCCGAGGCTGCACAAGGGTTCAAGCGCACCCTCGGCTCTGATGTAGGAGAGCCGAGGGTGCACTTGAACCCTTGTGCAGCCTCGGCTCTGCTACATCAGAGCCGAGGGTGCGCTTGAACCCTTGTGCACACTCTGCTTCATCAAGCTAATAGAATGCATTGGCCAGCGCTGATTGGCCAATGTATTCTATTAGCCTGATGAAGTAGAGCTGAATGTGTGTGCTAAGCACACACATTCAGCTCTACTTCATCGGGCTAATAGAATGCATTGGCCAGCGCTGATTGGCCAGAGTACGGAACTCGACCAATCAGCGCTGGCTCTGCTGGAGGAGGCGGAGTCTAAGATCGCTCCACACCAGTCTCCATTCAGGTCCGACCTTAGACTCCGCCTCCTCCAGCAGAGCCAGCGCTGATTGGCCGAATTCCGTACTCTGGCCAATCAGCACTGGCTAATGCATTGTATTGGCGTGATGAAGCAGTGCTGAATGTGTGTGCTTAGCACACACATTCAGCTCTACTTCATCGGGCTAATAGAATGCATTGGCCAATCAGCGCTGGCCAATGCATTCTATTAGCGTGAACTGAGTTTGCACAGGGGTTCTAGTGCACCTTCGGCTCTGCTACATCAGATTGCTACATCTGATGTAGCAGTGCCGAGTGTGCATCAGATGTGTAGTTGAGCAAAACTGACTCAGCACTGCTAAGTCTCTGCATTCGCATAGGAATGCATTGGCCAGCCTTCGGCCAATCAGCGCTGGCTCTGCCGGAGGAGGCGGAGTCTAAGGTCGGACCTGAATGGAGACTGGTGTGGAGCGATCTTAGACTCCGCCTCCTCCAGCAGAGCCAGCGCTGATTGGTCGAGTTCCGTACTCTGGCCAATCAGCGCTGGCCAATGCATTCTATTAGCCCGATGAAGTAGAGCTGAATGTGTGTGCTTAGCACACACATTCAGCTCTACTTCATCAGGCTAATAGAATACATTGGCCAATCAGCGCTGGCCAATGCATTCTATTAGCTTGATGAAGCAGAGTGTGCACAAGGGTTCAAGCGCACCCTCGGCTCTGATGTAGCAGAGCTGAGGGTGCACAAGGGTTCAAGTGCACCCTCGGCTCTCCTACATCAGAGCCGAGGGTGCGCTTGAACCCTTGTGCAGCCTCGGCTCTGCTACATCAGAGCCGAGGGTGCGCTTGAACCCTTGTGCACACTCTGCTTCATCAAGCTAATAGAATGCATTGGCCAGCACTGATTGGCCAGAGTACGGAATTCGGCCAATCAGCGCTGGCCAATGCATCCCTATGGGAAAAAGTTTATCTCACAAAAATCACAATTACACACCCGATAGAGCCCCAAAAAGTTATTTTTAATAACATTCCCCCCTAAATAAAGGTTATCCCTAGCTATCCCTGCCTGTACAGCTATCCCTGTCTCATAGTCACAAAGTTCACATTCTCATATGACCCGGATTTGAAATCCACTATTCGTCTAAAATGGAGGTCACCTGATTTCGGCAGCCAATGACTTTTTCCAATTTTTTTCAATGCCCCCAGTGTCGTAGTTCCTGTCCCACCTCCCCTGCGCTGTTATTGGTGCAAAAAAGGCGCCAGGGAAGGTGGGAGGGGAATCGAATTTTGGCGCACTTTACCACGTGGTGTTCGATTCGATTCGAACATGGCGAACACCCTGATATCCGATCGAACATGTGTTCGATAGAACACTGTTCGCTCATCTCTAATCGCTATTAATCATGACATCTAAGGAGTTAAAATGTCAGAATGAGTACTATCTACGACTCTAGCATCAAGAGCCAGGATCTTGTAATATAATTGATCAGGAGTGATATAGCAGCGGTTAACTACTGTATATGCTAAACTTAAAAGTATTGGTACTGAAGGGGTTAATAAAGCAGGAAAATATTATTTAGAAATAAATAATACAATTATTAGACCAGGGGTGTGCACTCTTTTGGCATATTAGGGCCACACTGGAACTAAAAGAGTTGTCTTGGACGTCTCCTTAACAACAAAAGTACTAATGAAAGTGGATCATATTCATGATATGTGTCACCAAATGTGTGAGACACCAAGGTATCCTTAATAGTCAGATAAAATACTTCCCTAATGTAAGGATTGGAGTCAGGGTCAGGCAGTGCAAAGTGATACAGCTGGGAAAGCAACACTGTGCAACTAATCACAAAAGGGGTCGCAGGCCCTGCAGCTATAACTATGCTGTAATATCTGAGATGAGGCAGACCAATGCACTTCCTAATTGAAGTGCGCCTACCACGGCTCCTAACCTTCTATCCGGCGGCTAGGATAAGGGGAGAGGAGGCCCTGAAAGTCCTAGGGACTGGAGTCACGGGGTCACACCTAAACAGAAAGCACAGTGTAAATGCAATGCAAAACAAAAGACTAAACAGCATGGAACCAGGGAGGACCACAAGTCCCAGCAAGACACAGAAGAGAAGGCGAGGTCAGACGAGCAAGAGGTCAAGCCAGGAGATATAATAAAGGTACCGAATCAAAAGACAAGGGATAGTCAAAAATACAAGCCAGGTCTAAATACCAAAAAACATATGGAATACAAACAGACAGGGAATCAGACTGAGCAGGGGGACCAGGAAACACAAAGTGAATGGCTGGCAAGGATCCATGCCTGGGTGGGGACCAAACAGCAGCAGAAAAACACACCTGATGGCTAATGACATGGAGACTGAAAGCAAGGAAAAGATTAACCCTTAATGACCTAAGCACACCCAATAGAACTCCTAACACGTCTCCCAGGGAGACACCGCGCAGCAAGGAGACCGCAGCGACTCCGTATCCTGACACCTAACTTCTAAAAAGCATTGGACACTTGTTGCAATGGTAGGTTGAAATGTAATTCATAACCGCTGCCTCGCCAGATCCCCACGAATACATGAAATGTCTAGTGGTGTAAATTTTACTTGAATTTAACACACCAGCTAAAACCTTAAGTCATTCATCTGTACACATGTGTAGTCACGTGTGCTTATAGTTATACTGTACATACGTCGATCTTAAGTAATATTGTGACACATTATCATGAAAAAACTCACAATGTTTTAAGTCAGTTTATGATTTTGTTTTGAGCCACATTCATAGCCATCCTGGGCTACATGCGGCCCTTGGACTAGACACCCATGTATTAGACAATAGAGAGAAAAGGAACACTACCACATATGCTTACATCCATGGTGTAGAGGGGCCATGCAAAATAAGATGGCAGTAGAATGCTCGGTAATAATAAGTCATTTCAAGATACCATACAGGGGAGAAGAAAAACGCAACACTCATCAGTATTGTCCATCTTTATTCCATCTTGTTAAAAACGGCAGGGAAAAGGTGCATAGAAGTTATGGGATATCTTGAAATTAATTCAAGTATTTTAAGTGTTCTTTTCTAAAGTCAAATAAACTGTTTAAAGCATTTCTCCTTCAAGGTACTTGGAAAACTTTCACGACTGCAAAAATATCTATAGAATGAAAACTGGAACTGGAATGCTAAATATTAACAGAAAACTCTGGCAACATTGATGGTTGAGTTTGAGTGCAGTCAATATCTCAAAGTAGCTAGAATTTAAAGGGGTATTCTTCTGAACATAACCATGTTCTTTCTAGACAATTTAAAGTTAAGCATTTTTGCAAATATAAGTGGCTACAAATTATTCAGATCTTTAAAGAATTTCCTTGACCATATTAGTGGTTGGCAATGCCCATTAATACGACCATAAATGCAGGAACTTTCTATGGTCTGACACTGGTCAGAAATTTCAGCCATGATTTCCTTATTATGTATTGGCTATCAGGCAGGGACATTAAATGCATGAGCAGATGTGTCCAGAATAAGGGAACCATAATTTGTTTTCTGGCAAATGCCAGACTATAGAAATTACTTGTATTTGCAAGTAATCTGTCACCAAGGTGAAGTATATTAGATTAGTAACATGGTTAGGCTCACCTGAATATAATGCCTATTTCTGCACCCATTGGTGAGCTAATAATTTGCTTAACAAAATGCAAATGAGCAGTTTGCGGGCAGCTTTTTTGCTGCAAACTGCTATACCCCACATTATTCAAATACGCCGCTGCAAGAACATAGAGTCAGGTGAGATTTTAACTTAGCTCCTTGCCCTAGTCAGTCAAAGATGGAAGGAGGGCATATTAGAGTGTAAGCCGTGTACCGAGGTGGGCTCCCCAGGATACAGCGAAGTCACGAACAAAGGAAGTGAGTCCAATTCAATTTAACCAAGATAGGACTTTACTTAGTTTAGATAACCTCTTTTTGTCCAAAAGAACACTCCCAGGTATTACATTTACACAGCCTAGAGGCTGGGACCCTGGTGTTATACAGCACGGTGCCCACTAGTGTGGCCTTCAATATACTCCAAGCTTTTACCTACCTGAAGGCTGCGCCTATGCAGCTGCCTGTTACCTGTTATTACCCTATTACACAGGAACAATTCAGTGTGTGTGACACAGGCATCCAGCGGTGTAACACCAGGGTTTACAATCTTATCACAATACTACTAAATTCCCCCCAAACCAAGTACAACTAAGCAAGTATAATAGTTGGTTAGCTTGCAAGCCAAACAGTGTAAAGTTAAACTAAATGTTGCTCCCAGACTTCCTTACAAGTCCCTCTCTGGGAGATATAACTCTGTAGAAATCCTCTGTGACTTAGTCCTTTTACCAGACAGGTAGATAGTTCACCAGTATTGCAGCCTGGGGTGATGATTATACCTAACTAACTAACTACAGGCTTTTTACTCAGTCCCAGCAATATGGTGCAAAACTTGCAGTGTGGTGCGTGCACGCTTACTTCTGTTGGGTACCTTTTAGCCTCTGTTAGCATCAGGGTGAAGAGGAGCTCCTCGGACAGCATGCGGTCTCACTGGCAGTCTCACTTCTCAGCCAAGTCTCTGACAGTAATCTTCTCCTTAGGATGGTGTCTGGACAGACTCTGAAAGTCTCAAATCCTCAGCTATTCTTGCTGTGGCTTCTCCCTCCAAGGACCCTCTCTGCACAGTGATGTCTCCACAGCTCTCTCTTCTCCTCTAGAGTCCAGCACACTCTGACTCAAAATGGCTCCTAGAACCTTCCTCCAATGATCAGGGTCTCCACATCAATCTTCCAGGGGCATGCAGCCTTTTTCCTTTTACTTGTTATCTCGCAACAGCGACCTCTTGTGGTCAAACAACAAAATGTCAGGTTATGAAAACACCAACTCAATTACACATTGCACATTCACTACACAGGGGCTGTTTCACCCTCTTACAAGAGCACTGTGGAGCGTAGCAGTTACAATAAAAAGATATAAAATTTTCCAATATACTTTCTGTATCAATTCCTCATGGTTTTCTAGATCTCGTCTTGCTGTCAATCATTCTGTTACTTCTAGTGGATAAAAGCCTGACCATGGTCATGTGATTTTGTCTGTGAAGTCAAGTCATCAGGGCTGGCATCAGCACCTATCTTACTTGGGCAAGTGTCGGGGTCCAAAGCTCCTGAGGGGTCCCACTTAGCAGTAGTGTAGGGTAAGGGGCCAGCTGGAAATGGCTGGTGCCCCAGACCACCATAATAGTGGTCAGGGAAACCTAGCTCCTCAACTGCTATACATAAGCTAATGGAAAGGGGCCTAGCGATTGCTGGGCCTCTTTCCAATAGATGTCAGCCCAGGGGAGGTGATTAAAAATAATAATAAAAAAAACCCCACTTATACTCACCTGTCCTGCGCTCAGCATTTTCTCTGGAGTTCTGCCAGCTGGTGACTGAAGTCCTGTTCCCTAGGCATCACTGCTGGGAATATATATCATATAGAAAATGCTGAAAAAGGAACAATGGAGTTCCAAAATGCGTTGGTGGTTTTTTAGGGGTTTTTCTTTTTTTGTTATTTCATTTGAAATTATCATGATTTGGTCATTTTTATGATATTTATTAAAAGATAAATTTTATCTACTATCGTAAGAGTTGCCAGACTACACATTTTTCTATATGATATATATTTCCAGCACTTTTGGAGTGAAGTGCAAGCCGTGGACCCCAAAGAGACCTTTTCATCATCAGAGGTGAGCAGGAACAAACCTTGACTTTTTTATACATCACTGCTGGGGCCTGTGATTGAGCCTCAGTGGTCACATAGGGTGCCCTGGCATAATGACGTCATTGTGCCCCACATGACCTTTGAAGCCCCATCACAGGCCCCAGCAGTGAGGAGCAGGACCTCAGTCGCAAGGAAGAAGAGGAGCACGGAAGGAGTGAGGAGGCCCAGGAGAGGTGAGGTAAGGTGAATATAAGGGTTTGTTATTTTTAATCACTTCTCCTGGGCCTATGATAATTATACTCTTGGGTCTGAGGTGACTCTAGAGTATAATAATAACATCTGTTCTGGGGGGAAGGGGGGCTCTTGGGAGAATATAATTGTAACATCTCTGCCTGTTCGGGTCACTGCACCACCCTCTGCTTGCATGCTGCGGCGCAGGAGGCGTGTGCAGTTTGAGAATCTGCTTAAAGTTTTTAGTTGCACTGTGTGAACACGGCTCTAGTCCTTAATTGGATTTGCACCACACCCGTCTTCTGCCAAGGTTGCCTCTGTCCATTAAGTGGTTAATCTGGCCTTGCCCTGTGATTGACAGCTGCCTTTCTGTGAACTCCATGGGCGGGTTCTTCCTCCCTATTTAGCCTTGGTTCCCATTCACACCAGTGCTTGTTATTGCCGTGCGCATACCTGCTCTTACGGTCCCTGTTTGCTTATACTATTATACCTGACCTTTGGCTTTTCTCATTGACTATTCTCTTGACTCCGATTTGGCACTGCATCGCTCTCCTGTTACCGAACCCTGGCTAGCTGACCTCCCTTTGTTGTTGTTCGTCTTGTCTGTGTTTTGTGTTTCAAGTATTCAGGGAGGGATTGTCCTCGTGGTTGTCGCCTATTACCTAGGATAGGGCCTGGCAATAGGAAGGGAAAGCGGGGGGCTTCAGCTTAGGGCTCACTGTCTCTTGTGCCCCTCCCAGGGTTTAACAGTTCTGGGAATTGCTGTCTTAGCAATTCCCTTACAATAATACTTTGTGTGAGCCACTGTGAAATATATAATACTGTGTGTGGGTCACTTTGCAGCATATTATACCACTGTGGGGAATATAAAACTATGTGATGGCCACTGCGGAGCCTATAATACTTTGTGGAGACCACTGTAGAGCCTATAATACTGTGTGGGGGCCACTTCAGAAACTATAATATTGTGTGGGGGCCACTACGTAGCGTATAATACAGCTTGGGACCTCTGCAGAGCCTATAATACTGTGTAAAGGTCACTGCAGAGCCTATAATACTGCACAGAGGCCACTGTGGAGCATATAATACTGCATGGGGGCCACTATGGAGCATATAATACTGTGTGTTGGCCACTGTGGAGCATATAATACTTTGTAGGGGGTCACTGCCACTGCTGTATGGGGGACACTGCAGAGCACATAATGCTGTGTGGGGGACACTGGAGTGCATATAATACTGTGTGGGGGCCACTGTGGACCATATGATACTGTGTGGGGGCCACTGTGGACCATATGATACTGTGTAGGGCCACTGTGGAGTATATTAAACTATGTGGGTACACTGTGGAGTATATTATACTGTGTGGGGCCACTGTGGAGCATATGATACTGTGTGGAGGCCACTGTAGATTGGCAATATTAACAGTGTCAGGCCCTGTTCAAACAGTGGAATCTGGCATTGATTTTGCAGTGGATTTCACACCTAAATCAGCAGCAGATTCCTCTTCATTCTGCCTCCTATTGAAACTAATTCAAGAATTGCTGGATCTTGCCGCAGATTCTGCAGCTGATTCAGAGGCCATGCCTTGAGACTCTCCACTGGTTACCACAAAAAGAAAAAAAGTTACCTGGCGCCCGTATGTAAAAAACCCAGAGAGGGGCTGAAGATAAACAGTTGCAGCTCGTACCCGGACACCAACCAGTGAGGTGGTGGAGGTTAATGAACAAGAAAATAAAAAATAAAAACCCGGGATATCTATAGAGCCCTACTGTGTGACAGTAAAGCAGAAGCCATTGCATGCAAAAGTAAAACCAAATAATTGAGTCTTTATTGATTCCAATTAACAGTAGAAAAATAGGCGAAATGTAAGCTACGCGTTTCGACGCCGAACGGGCGTCTTCCTCAGGCCACTAAAACAATAGTAGTAGAAAATACACAGATCAGCAGATTGCCAAAACTAAAAAATATTACAAATATAAAAACAGTCTATTGTATGTTCAGAGCAGGAAACAAGTTGTAATGTCACAAACATGTTATATACAAAGTTAAAAACTGAGACAGTAGTCTTATCTTACATTCAGTCAATCAAAGGTTTACATGTAGGGTAAGTCTGTAATAGGTTATATCAGAGGATGTTACTCACAGATGTCCTGAACTGTCAGAGCATGGGAATCAGCTAACCTGCGCTCCAGACAGCCAGAACTAAATAGACTACCTGGGCGACGCCTAGGCCACGTGCATCACAGGAAGCGGGCGTTTACAGGTGGATATGATTACGAGGAGGTGTATACGGGTGTGGAGGTGTATACAAGTGAGGAGGTGCGCCATATATATATATATATATATATATATATATATATATATATATATATATACAGACGCTTACATATACATACACATATACATACACACACATACACACGCACACCCACACAAAACCTCACAATTAACGAATGATTATAAGGAGGTGTATACAGGGGTAAAGGTGTATACAGGTGAGGAGGTGCGCCACATACACATACACCTACAGACGCACATATATATACACATATACATATATATATATATATATATATATATATATATATATATATATATACACACACACTCGCGCACACACACAAACACTCATAATTAGCGATGATACTCATCAATGCTTCATATAATGGTGGTCATGTTTTGATAATATTCGAGCATATATATTAAAAATAACATTAGATCATATCACAAAGACATGGCTATGGTTATGTGAAACAATACTAAATAAATTGGATCTATGAATCAAGCAATTTAACTAAGCTAAAAAATACAAGTGTACGCATATATGAACACACACATATAAATAGTGGCATATGACAATAATAAATGCAAGAAGGAGAGACAAAAATGAATTAATTATAAAGGTAGAAAAGGTTGAGTACCAAGGATTAACCTAATACCTAAAGCCCAGATAAGGGGATATGGAGGTCTTCTTTACAAAATAAATGGACTAACAAATGTATGATGCAGGCTTATATATATATACATATATAAAAAAATCGTAATTGATGTTAGAATGAAGATTCCACCACATCATTCAGACCTAGTGGATAAAGGGTGTTCAATTTATAGATCCAATAGGATTCACGTTGTCTAAGTCTTTGAAAACGGTCCGGGATGGAATCAGGTATATGTTCTATGGGCATAATTACTGTGTTGCTAAAATTGCAATTATGCATTACTCTGTAGTGGGCAGATACAGTATGTTTCTGATACCCTTTATTGATGTTAGCCCTATGCCCGTTTACCCTACAATGGAATGGTTGGATGGTGCGTCCAATATATTGGAGATTGCACGGGCATTCGAGTAAATAGATTACATATTTGGTGGTACAGTTAAGTATAGTCTGTATCTGAAATGTTTCTTGGGTTATGTTAGATTTGAATGATATTGCTTTATGGTGTATGTTCTTGCAGCATAAGCACCGGGTGTGTCTGCATTTGTACACTCCTGGTGCTGTTAGGGAAAATGTTATATTCAGAGATTTAGGGTTGCGGAGCCTGCTGGGAGCAAGAATGTTCCGCAAGGTGGTCGACCTTCTGAAGGTGACCCTGGGATGAGTGGGAAGGGCTCAATTGAGGAATGGGTCACTACGCAAGATATTCCAATGTTTGGATAATATTGCTTTGATCTGTTTGTGGTCTGAATTAAAGGTTGTAATGAAGTTATTACATACTTCAGAAGGTGTGTTATTTATCAAATGAGAAGTTTTGTCTTTATTTTTATCAGTAAGACAGGTAGATTGACTTAGCTGCGAAGCCCTCCGGTAAGCGTTATCCACTAGAGGTTTAGGGTATTTTTTCTCCCTGAATCTATATTTGAGAATGTTTGCTTGTTGATGGTATGTGGTGTCAATATCACAGTTTTTTTGCACCCGTTTGAATTGGCTATATGGAATGTTACGCAGCCAAGGGCCGTAATGAGCACTGTTGAATTCTAAATAGCTATTGACATCTACTTTTTTAAAATGAGTGGCCATAGATAGGGTCCCATCTGAAGTGATGGAAATAAGTAGATCAAGGAATTCAATAGTGGTGGTGGAAAACTGATGCGTGAAAGAAAGGCCTAAATTGTTGTCATTAATAGAGATGAGCGAACACTAAAATGTTCGAGGTTCGAAATTCTATTCGAACAGCCGCTCAATGTTCGTGTGTTCGAACGGGTTTCGAACCCCATTATAGTCTATGGGGAACAGATACTCGTTAAGGGGGAAACCCAAATCCGTGTCTGGAGGGTCACCAAGTCCACTATGACACCCCAGGAAATGATGCCAACACCTCTGGAATGACACTGGGACAGCAGGGGAAGCATGTCTGGGGGCATCTAACACACCAAAGACCCTCTATTACCCCAACATCACAGCCTAACAACTACACACTTTACACACTCAATACCACCTCTCTGACAGTAGGAAAACACCTTGAAACATGTGTATTTGGCACTTGCAGTGAGGAGAGCTTGTCACCAGCAGTGAATTTGGCCCTTGTAGTAAGTTGAGGTTGGCACCAACATTTGTTTTGAAAATCAGGGTGGATTGAGCCTCTAACCAGCAGAGTTTGGGCAAATTCATGGTGGAGGGAGCCTCTAAACACCCCAGTTTGGGCAAATTCATGGTGGAGGGAGCCTCTAAAAACCCCAGTTTGGACCAATTCATGGTGGAGGGAGCCTCTAACCAGCCCAGTGTGGGCAAATTCATGGTGGAGGGAGCCTCTAAAAAACCCAGTTTGGACCAATTCATGGTGGAGGGAGCCTCTAACCAGCCCAGTTTGGGCAAATTCATGGTGGAGGGAGCCTCTAAAAAACCCAGTTTGGACCAATTCATGGTGGAGGGAGCCTCTAACCAGCCCAGTTTGGGCAAATTCATGGTGGAGGGAGCCTCTAAAAAACCCAGTTTGGGCAAATTCATGGTGGAGGGAGCCTCTAAACAGCCCAGTTTGGGCAAATTCATGGTGGAGGGAGCCTCTAACCAGCCCAGTTTGGACCAATTAATGGTGGAGGGAGCCTCTAACCAGCCCAGTTTGGGCAAATTCATGGTGGAGGGAGCCTCTAAACAGCCCAGTTTGGACCAATTCATGGTGGAGGGAGCCTCTAAAAAACCCAGTTTGGACCAATTCATGGTGGAGGGAGCCTCTAAACAGCCCAGTTTGGGCAAATTCATGGTGGAGGGAGCCTCTAACCAGCCCAGTTTGGACCAATTCATGGTGGAGGGAGCCTCTAACCAGCCCAGTTTGGGCAAATTCATGGTGGAGGGAGCCTCTAAACAGCCCAGTTTGGACCAATTCATGGTGGAGGGAGCCTCTAAAAAACCCAGTTTGGACCAATTCATGGTGGAGGGAGCCTCTAAACAGCCCAGTTTGGGCAAATTCATGGTGGAGGGAGCCTCTAACCAGCCCAGTTTGGACCAATTAATGGTGGAGGGAGCCTCTAAACAGCCAAGTTTTGGGAAATTCATGGTGGAGGGAGCCTCTAACCAGCCCAGTTTGGACCAATTCATGGTGGAGGGAGCCTCTAAACAGCCCAGTTTGGGCAAATTCATGGTGGAGGGAGCCTCTAACCAGCCCAGTTTGGGCAAATTCATGGTGGAGGGAGCCTCTAACCAGCCCAGTTTGGACCAATTAATGGTGGAGGGAGCCTCTAAACAGCCAAGTTTGGACCAATTCATGGTGGAGGGAGCCTCTAAAAACCCCAGTTTGGACCAATTCATGGTGGAGGGAGCCTCTAACCAGCCCAGTTTGGGCAAATTCATGGTGGAGGGAGCCTCTAAACAGCCCAGTTTGGGCACATTCATGGTGGAGGGAGCCTCTAACCAGCCCAGTTTGGACCAATTAATGGTGGAGGGAGCCGCTAAACAGCCCAGTTTGGACCAATTCATGGTGGAGGGAGCCTCTAAAAACCCCAGTTTGGACCAATTCATGGTGGAGGGAGCCTCTAAAAAACCCAGTTTGGACCAATTCATGGTGGAGGGAGCCTCTAACCAGCCCAGTTTGGACCAATTAATGGTGGAGGGAGCCTCTAACCAGCCCAGTTTGGACCAATTAATGGTGGAGGGAGCCGCTAAACAGCCCAGTTTGGACCAATTCATGGTGGAGGGAGCCTCTAACCAGCCCAGTTTGGACCAATTCATGGTGGAGGGAGCCTCTAACCAGCCCAGTTTGGACCAATTAATGGTGGAGGGAGCCTCTAAACAGCCAAGTTTGGACCAATTCATGGTGGAGGGAGCCTCTAAAAACCCCAGTTTGGACCAATTCATGGTGGAGGGAGCCTCTAACCAGCCCAGTTTGGGCAAATTCATGGTGGAGGGAGCCTCTAAACAGCCCAGTTTGGGCACATTCATGGTGGAGGGAGCCTCTAACCAGCCCAGTTTGGACCAATTAATGGTGGAGGGAGCCTCTAACCAGCCCAGTTTGGACCAATTAATGGTGGAGGGAGCCTCTAAACAGCCAAGTTTGGACCAATTAATGGTGGAGGGAGCCTCTAACCAGCCCAGTTTGGACCAATTAATGGTGGAGGGAGCCTCTAAACAGCCAAGTTTGGACCAATTAATGGTGGAGGGAGCCGCTAAACAGCCCAGTTTGGACCAATTCATGGTGGAGGGAGCCTCTAACCAGCCCAGTTTGGACCAATTAATGGTGGAGGGAGCCTCTAAACAGCCAAGTTTGGACCAATTAATGGTGGAGGGAGCCTCTAACCAGCCCAGTTTGGACCAATTAATGGTGGAGGGAGCCTCTAAACAGCCAAGTTTGGACCAATTAATGGTGGAGGGAGCCGCTAAACAGCCCAGTTTGGACCAATTCATGGTGGAGGGAGCCTCTAAAAACCCCAGTTTGGACCAATTCATGGTGGAGGGAGCCTCTAAACAGCCCAGTTTGGGCAAATTCATGGTGGAGGGAGCCTCTAACCAGCAGAGTTGGTGGAAATCAGGGTGGAGGGAGCCTCTAACCAGCAGAGTTGGGGGAAATCAGGGTGGAGGGAGCCTAGTATTAGCAGAATTGTGCAACGCTTATGGTGGATGAGTATGAGGATGCGGAGGAATTGGAGAGGTTGAGTACAGACATGGAGTTTCATGTTGGGGTGCTTTACACAGGTGGGCACAAAAATGACGGCTCTACCCAGTGGTGGTTCATTTTTATCAAAGTGAGCCGGTCGGCACTCTCAGCTGACAGACGGGTGCGCTTGTCAGTGATGATGCCACCGGCTGCACTGAACACCCTCTCAGATAGGACGCTGGCGGCAGGACAGGACAGCACCTCCAAGGCATATAGGGCAAGTTCAAGCCACAGGTCCAACTTCGACACCCAATACGTGTAGGGTGCAGAGGGGTCGGAGAGGACAGGGCTGTGGTCGGAAAGGTATTCCCGCAACATGCGCCTATACTTCTCACGCCTGGTGACACTAGGACCCTCCGTGGCGGCACTTTGGCGAGGGGGTGCCATCAAGGTGTCCCAGACCTTAGACAGTGTGCCCCTCGTTTGTGTGGACCGGTGAGAACTTGGTTGCCTACTGGAGGAACTGCCCTCCCTGCCGCCAACGTCACATGCTGGAAACATCTCCATCATATTCTGCACCAATTGCCTGTGGCAAGCATTGATGCGATTGGCCCTCCCCTCTACCGGAATAAAAGACGAGATGTTGTTTTTATACCGGGGGTCAAGGATAGCAAAGATCCAGTACTGGTTGTCCTCCATGATTTTGACAATACGCTTGTCGGTTGTAAAGCACCCCAACATGAACTCAGCCATGTCTGCCACAGTGTTAGTTGGCATGACTCCTCTGGCCCCACCGGAAAGTTCAATCTCCATTTCCTCCTCATCCTCCATGTCTACCCATCCGCGCTGCAACAATGGGACGATTCGAAGTTGCCCGGAAGCCTCCTGTATCACCATCACATCATCGGACAACTCTTCTTCCTCCTCCTCCTCCTCCTCCTCCTCCTCCATTAAACGCAGTGAAGCGGACAGATGTGTGGACCTACTCTCCAGCTGTGACGGATCGGATGCTATCCCTAACTCCTCTGTGTGATCTGAGTTATCCCTGATGTCAATCAGGGATTCTCTCAGAACACACAAGAGCGGGATTGTAAGGCTCACCATCGCATCCTCAGAGCTCACCCTCCTTGTGGACTCCTCAAAGACCCGTAGGATGTCACAAAGGTCTCTCATCCATGGCCACTCATGGATGTGAAACTGAGGCAGCTGACTTTGTGGCACCCTAGGGTTTTGTAGCTGGTATTCCATCAAAGGTCTCTGCTGCTCAACCACTCTATTCAACATCTGAAACGTTGAGTTCCAGCATGTGGGGACGTCGCACAAAAGCCGGTGTTGTGGCACATGCAGGCGTTGCTGGAGAGATTTTAAGCTAGCAGCGGCTACTGTCGACTTGCGAAAGTGGGCGCACATGCGCCGCACTTTCACCAGTAGCTCTGGAACATTGGGGTAGCTCTTTAGGAAACGTTGCACCACTAGGTTGAAGACGTGGGCCAGGCATGGAACATGTTGGAGTCCGGCAAGCTCCAGAGCTGCTACCAGGTTCCGGCCGTTATCACAAACGACCATGCCTGGGCCCAGGTGCAGCGGCTCAAACCATATTGCCGTCTCATCGAGGAGGGCATCCCTCACCTCGGAGGCAGTGTGCTGTCTGTCCCCCAAGCTGATCAGCTTCAGCACAGCCTGCTGACGTCTACCAACGCCAGTGCTGCAACGTTTCCAACTCGTAGCTGGGGTCAATCTAACAGCGGAGGAGGAGGCGGTGGCGGAGGAGGAGGCGGTGGCGGAGGAGGAGGCGGTAGAGGAGGAGGAGGAGGGGGGTGTTCTTCTCGTGTCCCTGCCAGGAATGTTAGGCGGGGAGACGAGGTACACCGGGCCAGTTTGGGAAGCAGTCCCAGCCTCAACTACATTCACCCAGTGTGCCGTCAGTGAAATGTAGCGTCCCTGTCCGCATGCACTTGTCCACGCGTCGGTGGTCAAGTGGACCTTTGTGCAAAGCGCGGAACTAAGGGCCCGCCTGATGTTGAGTGACACGTGCTGGTGCAAGGCGGGGACGGCACACCGGGAGAAGTAGTGACGGCTAGGGACGGCATAGCGAGGTGCCGCAGTTGCCATCAGGTCCAGGAAGGCGGGAGTTTCAACAAGCCGGAACGCCAACATCTCCTGGGCCAGCAGTTTAGCGATGTTGGCGTTCAAGGCTTGCGCGTGTGGGTGGTTAGCAGTGTATTTCTGCCGCCGCTCCAATGTCTGAGAGATGGTGGGTTGTTGTAAAGAAACGCCTGATGGTGCCTTTGATGGTGCAGGAGAAGGAGATAAGACAGGACCAGGGGAGGATGAGGTAGAAGTCAACAAAGTGGCGGAGGCAGATGAAGTGGTGTCCTGGCTCGTCCTCTGGAGTGCATCGCCAGCACAGTCAGCAGTGGCAGTGGCAGAGGCAGAGGCAGTGGCAGAGGCAGTGGCAGTGGCGTGAACGGCAGGCGGCCTTTGTCCTGCCGTTGCTGCCTGCCACTGATTCCAGTGCTTGGATTCCAAATGACGGCGCATTGAAGTGGTGGACAGGTTGCTCTTCTCAGAGCCCCTAATCAATTTCGAGAGGCAAATTGTGCAGACAACACTATATCTGTCCTCGGCGCATTCCTTGAAAAAACTCCACACCTTCGAGAAACGTGCCCTCGAGGTGGGAGTTTTTCGGGGCTGGGTACGAACTGGAACATCTTGGGAGATTCCGGGTGTGGCCTGGCTTCGCCTAAGCTGCTGACCTCTGCCTCTGCCTCTAGCTACCCTTTTTGGTGCTGCACCTGCCTCAACATCCACACTACTTTCCCCGCTTGACATCCCCCCTGTCCAGGTCGGGTCAGTGTCCTCATCATCCACCACTTCCTCTTCCAACTCCTGTCTCATCTCCTCCTCCCGCACAATGCGCCGGTCAACTGGATGCCCTGACGGCAACTGCGTCACATCATCGTCGATGAGGGTGGGTTGCTGGTCATCCACCACCAAATCGAACGGAGATGGAGGAGACTCTAGTGTTTGAGCATCTGGACACAGATGCTCCTCTGTTAGGTTCATGGAATCGTGACGTGGAGAGGCAGGTTGAGGGACAATGAAAGGAGCGGAGAACAGCTCTGGGGAGCAGGGACAGTTTGGGTTATTGTTCTGTAAAGCTTCGGAATTTTGGGAGGAAGGAAGACAAGACTGTTGGGTAATAGGAGGAGAGGAGGCAGAGTCTGACTGGCTGCTGGACAATGTGCTGTAAGCGTTCTCTGACAGCCATTGCAAGACCTGTTCCTGGTTCTCGGGCCTACTAAGGTTTGTACCCTGCAGTTTAGTTAATGTGGCAAGCAACCCTGGCACTGTGGAGTGGCGCAATGCTTGCTGCCCCACAGGAGTAGGCACGGGACGCCCTGTGGCTTCACTGCTACCTTGCTCCCCAGAACCATTCCCCCGACCTCGCCCACGGCCTCGTCCACGTCCCTTTCCGGGAGCCTTGCGCATTTTGAATTCCTAGTTAGAAATTGGCACTGTATACCAGTAGTAAAAATTGTGGGTGCACGTAACCCCAATATATTCTTTGAATTACCAGTCAGAAACTGGCACTATATGGCAGTAGCAAGAAATGAGGGTATTTGTATTCCCAATATATTCTTTGAATTCCCAGTCAGACAATGGCACTGTATACCAGTAGTAAAAATTGTGGGTGCACGTAACCCCAATATATTCTTTGAATTCCCAGTCAGACACTGGCACTATATGGCAGTAGCAAGAAATGAGGGTATTTGTATTCCCAATATATTCTTTGAATTCCCAGTCAGACAATGGCACTGTATACCAGTAGTAAAAATTGTGGGTGCACGTAACCACAATATATTCTTTGAATTACCAGTCAGAAACTGGCACTATATGGCAGTAGCAAGAAATGAGGGTATTTGTATTCCCAATATATTCTTTGAATTCCCAGTCAGACAATGGCACTGTATACCAGTAGTAAAAATTGTGGGTGCACGTAACCACAATATATTCTTTGAATTACCAGTCAGAAACTGGCACTATATGGCAGTAGCAAGAAATGAGGGTATTTGTATTCCCAATATATTCTTTGAATTCCCAGTCAGACAATGGCACTGTATACCAGTAGTAAAAATTGTGGGTGCACGTAACCACAATATATTCTTTGAATTACCAGTCAGAAACTGGCACTATATGGCAGTAGCAAGAAATGAGGGTATTTATAACCCCAATATATTCTTTGAATTCCCAGTCAGACAATGGCACTGTATACCAGTAGTAAAAATTGTGGGTGCACGTAACCCCAATATATTCTTTGAATTCCCAGTCAGACACTGGCACTATATGGCAGTAGCAAGAAATGAGGGTATTTGTATTCCCAATATATTCTTTGAATTCCCAGTCAGACAATGGCACTGTATACCAGTAGTAAAAATTGTGGGTGCACGTAACCACAATATATTCTTTGAATTACCAGTCAGAAACTGGCACTATATGGCAGTAGCAAGAAATGAGGGTATTTGTATTCCCAATATATTCTTTGAATTCCCAGTCAGACAATGGCACTGTATACCAGTAGTAAAAATTGTGGGTGCACGTAACCCCAATATATTCTTTGAATTCCCAGTCAGACACTGGCACTATATGGCAGTAGCAAGAAATGAGGGTATTTGTATTCCCAATATATTCTTTGAATTCCCAGTCAGACAATGGCACTGTATACCAGTAGTAAAAATTGTGGGTGCACGTAACCACAATATATTCTTTGAATTACCAGTCAGAAACTGGCACTATATGGCAGTAGCAAGAAATGAGGGTATTTGTATTCCCAATATATTCTTTGAATTCCCAGTCAGACAATGGCACTGTATACCAGTAGTAAAAATTGTGGGTGCACGTAACCACAATATATTCTTTGAATTACCAGTCAGAAACTGGCACTATATGGCAGTAGCAAGAAATGAGGGTATTTATAACCCCAATATATTCTTTGAATTCCCAGTCAGACAATGGCACTGTATACCAGTAGTAAAAATTGTGGGTGCACGTAACCCCAATATATTCTTTGAATTCCCAGTCAGACACTGGCACTATATGGCAGTAGCAAGAAATGAGGGTATTTGTATTCCCAATATATTCTTTGAATTCCCAGTCAGACAATGGCACTGTATACCAGTAGTAAAAATTGTGGGTGCACGTAACCACAATATATTCTTTGAATTACCAGTCAGAAACTGGCACTATATGGCAGTAGCAAGAAATGAGGGTATTTATAACCCCAATATATTCTTTGAATTCCCAGTCAGACAATGGCACTGTATACCAGTAGTAAAAATTGTGGGTGCACGTAACCCCAATATATTCTTTGAATTCCCAGTCAGACACTGGCACTATATGGCAGTAGCAAGAAATGAGGGTATTTGTATTCCCAATATATTCTTTGAATTCCCAGTCAGACAATGGCACTGTATACCAGTAGTAAAAATTGTGGGTGCACGTAACCCCAATATATTCTTTGAATTCCCAGTCAGAAACTGGCACTATATGGCAGTAGCAAGAAATGAGGGTATTTGTATTCCCAATATATTCTTTGAATTCCCAGTCAGACAATGGCACTGTATACCAGTAGTAAAAATTGTGGGTGCACGTAACCCCAATATATTCTTTGAATTCCCAGTCAGACACTGGCACTATATGGCAGTAGCAAGAAATGAGGGTATTTATAACCCCAATATATTCTTTGAATTCCCAGTCAGACAATGGCACTGTATACCAGTAGTAAAAATTGTGGGTGCACGTAACCACAATATATTCTTTGAATTACCAGTCAGAAACTGGCACTATATGGCAGTAGCAAGAAATGAGGGTATTTGTATTCCCAATATATTCTTTGAATTCCCAGTCAGACAATGGCACTGTATACCAGTAGTAAAAATTGTGGGTGCACGTAACCCCAATATATTCTTTGAATTCCCAGTCAGACACTGGCACTATATGGCAGTAGCAAGAAATGAGGGTATTTGTATTCCCAATATATTCTTTGAATTCCCAGTCAGACAATGGCACTGTATACCAGTAGTAAAAATTGTGGGTGCACGTAACCCCAATATATTCTTTGAATTCCCAGTCAGACACTGGCACTATATGGCAGTAGCAAGAAATGAGGGTATTTGTATTCCCAATATATTCTTTGAATTCCCAGTCAGACAATGGCACTGTATACCAGTAGTAAAAATTGTGGGTGCACGTAACCACAATATATTCTTTGAATTACCAGTCAGAAACTGGCACTATATGGCAGTAGCAAGAAATGAGGGTATTTGTATTCCCAATATATTCTTTGAATTCCCAGTCAGACAATGGCACTGTATACCAGTAGTAAAAATTGTGGGTGCACGTAACCACAATATATTCTTTGAATTACCAGTCAGAAACTGGCACTATATGGCAGTAGCAAGAAATGAGGGTATTTATAACCCCAATATATTCTTTGAATTCCCAGTCAGACAATGGCACTGTATACCAGTAGTAAAAATTGTGGGTGCACGTAACCCCAATATATTCTTTGAATTCCCAGTCAGACACTGGCACTATATGGCAGTAGCAAGAAATGAGGGTATTTGTATTCCCAATATATTCTTTGAATTCCCAGTCAGACAATGGCACTGTATACCAGTAGTAAAAATTGTGGGTGCACGTAACCACAATATATTCTTTGAATTACCAGTCAGAAACTGGCACTATATGGCAGTAGCAAAAATAGTGGGTGTATATAGCCCCAATTCTATTGCAGACTTGCAGGGTATTTCTGGGGTGAAGGTGGGGGGGCACACCGTTGGAACGGGTATCGGGGGTATATATCGGGTATACGGGAATACACTGACAGTGTATTCCATTCAGGATCCTGGGAAAGCTGGGTTGCGGCGATTGAGCCCGTCAGTGCCACGTTACACTGACAAGCTTCTCCCTGGAATTTAGCTCTTATAAGAGCTGTTGGTTGTCTTCTCCTTCCTATCCTAGCCTGTCCCTGCCTACCCAGAATCTAAGCCCTAGCTAGCTGGACGGAAACCTCCGTCCTCGGTGAATTGCAAGCTCAGAATGACGCGAACCTGGGCGGCGCTGTTCTTTTAAATTAGAGGTCACATGTTTTCGGCAGCCAATGGGTTTTGCCTACTTTTCTCAACGTCACCGGTGTCGTAGTTCCTGTCCCACCTACCCTGCGCTGTTATTGGAGCAAAAAAGGCGCCAGGGAAGGTGGGAGGGGAATCGAGTAATGGCGCACTTTACCACGCGGTGTTCGATTCGATTCGAACATGCCGAACAGCCTAATATCCGATCGAACATGAGTTCGATAGAACACTGTTCGCTCATCTCTAGTCATTAAGTGTAGAAATGAATTGATGTGCTGATGATTCATCTCCCTTCCAAATGAAGATGAGATCATCGATATATCTCCTAAATAGGGCTATGTGGGTATGAAAGTAATGTGAATGGTAAACATAGGTCTCCTCAAACAGTCCCATAAAGAGGTTTGCGTAGGATGGAGCGAATCCCGTCCCCATGGCACAGCCCCTAGTTTGTCTATATACCTTGTCCTGAAATGAAAAAATATTATGATTCAAAATAAAATCTATACCCGCCAGTATAAACTGTTTTTGGTGTGCAGGCATAGATGGATTGGATGATAAAAAAATGATCAATCTCCACTGGTTAGTCTCATTCATTTAGTCTCATTCATGTATGGATTAGACTGTATTTCATTCCACTCCAGTAGGTCTCCCTCAGCCCCCCCCCCCCCCCCCCCCCAAATTTCAATAGTTTTTCTTTTTTTTTGCTGCGGTGCACATGAGTTACTCTAAAAAGAGCTCACTGGGGCTTTGTTGCCCAAGGGTCCACACAAACATAGAGCCGGCCCTGCAGATGATGGTCTTATCAAAGCATAGCATTGTCGCACGGATGGAATTTTAGCTCCCTGTTGGCCTAAATCTTTTGTTATCTCTGCAACGAGTCATGCCTTCTTTTTTCTCCCTGTGATCCTACACTGTGTCCCAGTGACTACAGTACAAAACGCACTAGGAGGTGAGTAATGCTCTTACATAAATAGTTGCAGGTATCTTTCTCTATGTTATGCTTTGAATTACTGAAATACCCATGACTTGACCCTTTACTGACAAACGTCTACTAGTTATTGCTGATGTGAAGAATGAAAAGCTAACTACCACTGTAGCCTGTTTGTTCTTCCAATGTGCCTTACATTTTAGTTTAGGGGGAGTTGATAACAGTGTAGTTTATATCAAATGAGACATGATTAGAATAAAAAAACGGATCGGGAAAGTATACAGCACTGGCAAGGTCACATAACCATGACTGGATGACTGGAAATGTGCCTTAAAAGTAAATTTGATTCAATATTTTTCATTTTGAAAGGCTCAATAACCCCTTTAATGGTTTGCCATATTGTTTAATTTAACACATAAAAATTTTGCAAATGTATGTGTTATCTGACCTGCGTTACTTAGGGTAAAGAGAGACTGTAGTTTTACTTTGATTGGTTGAGGTTTTTTTTTTTTTAGCTGTAATGTGGACTTCAAAAAACAGAACCAAATATAGCTATTTATGACTCACTACCCTGTTACCACTGCTGGTAGTCAATAAAGACATATTACTGAATGAAGACAATCCACAAGTAAGCCTCCGCTGATTATTATTGAGTTTGGCATGGGAGATATTATTTAATAGAGGCCACTGTTGGAACATTGGACAAGTAATTTAGTTGCTGGATTAAAGTATTCATTATATTGCTGTTTATTTAAGTAAATAAGCTAAAAGGGAGATGGCTTACAACCAATGAGTGTCAACATTTGCTCCGTACAGTGATCCAAAAATTTTGACAACATGAGAATATATCAATGCAATTGTGTAGGAGAGGAAAGTTAATACAAATCCTTAAACACTGCGAAGGCTTGCAATGATTTCTTTGAGTGAAAAATGTGTTGTTTGCTTTTTCCCTAATGTAATAGGTTATCAAGATCCTCCCTTTTCGGAAGCAGTATATGGCAACAGTGTGATCCGTAAAGGTATATTGCACAACCTGGCTTGGTTTGCTGGAACGTGCATGCTGTGTTGGCATAATATGGCTTATTTAATTATGTTTTCTTGATGCAAGTTTGGTACTAAAATATAACTGCAGATTTCATATATTGTATATAGGATGAAAAGTGATTAACTTATAGGCAAGTTTGATTTCTATCTGTAGACCTTTGGCAGATTCAGATACATTTGGTGAAATCTAAGAATCCAATATTTGTGGTAGTCACACACATAAGATTAAAAGCAGATGCTACTAAGATAATTTGTATCTGCCAATGATCTGCAGAGAAGTATCTCATGTGTATTGCCAGCTTAAGGACTCTTGTACATAGAGAAATATGAGCTATTAAATCTGTTTTATATATCGACCGAATTTCCTGGCCTTAACCCAGACCTGCACTGCAATCATCACAGTGATCTATGACACTGGCCTCCCTGTAACTCTAATGTCCCATATTATATATAGCATGGGACTGTACAGGGCTTACTCTGTTGCTTGGAGTCCAGGCCTCCCTGTAACTATGTCCCGCATTACATATAGTACAGGACTGTATGTGGCTTACTCTGTTGTTTGGAGTCCAGGCCTCCTGACTGTTCTTGGGCCTGTAATCCACTGTACAGGAGGTCTTATGTGTAATAGACATCATTCAGCAGACAGCTGCAGATTCCCCATATACATGCTGTAGATGCAGCAAATAGGAATAGGTGCAGGAAAAGTAACCATGTTAGATGTGAAACACTGGTTGTAAGCAATGACCTTTGAAATAAAACTGTACAACCAATACCTGTAGTCAGTGTTTAAGTTTCCTAGTACAGCCATCTCCAGCCAGGTGAAAAATTTAAATGATGAAAGCATCAAATTGTCTTCACTACTGGGTCAATTCAGATGTGGACAATAGGTCTATTTTTAGACATTAACTATAGAAGAACATATAAGATTAAAAAATATTCCTTTTCCTTGACGTACATATACATTGTGTTAATAATATGCCATATGTTTCTAAGATGAGAATAATCATTTAATTAAACTTTCTAAATGATTTTTTAATCAATTTTTAAAATAATATTAGTATGAAATCTGTATAATATTGTACCGTATTTGCATCAAATATAACATGTTAAATAAGCCTCAAGTTATAAAGAAAGCTTCCTATTTGCTTTTACTGGATATTACTCAGCTAGTTGAATTCTATTTTCATTAAAAGGTTGCACAAATATTACTTTTAATGAATATCATAAAAATTCCCTACTATATTTATTTGCATTGCATGGAAATGAGATGTTGCCAGTAATTTTGTAACCAAACCATGCATTGGTAAAATAGGCGCAACATCACATAGCTTATATGGTGAAAAGCTGACTATAAAATTCTGCTTGTGCTTTCAAATGTTTTGAAAAAGAGTAGAAGTAAATGAGCCATCTATATTATTTAATCCTTAAGTACTATCGTGGTGTCTATCATAATGATATGTGTATGATAGTGGTGTATGATAGACACCATGATAGTACTTAAAGGGGCTCTATCACTGGATTTCCGCTATTTTAGATAAACATATGCCTGAATAGACTTTAAAAGGGCTATTCAAGTCCTGCTAATCGTTTGTTAAAAGACACTTGGTTTAATGGATTTCCTTTTAAACGTATATGTAAATGAGCCCTCCGTGCACCGTGGGCGTTCCTGTGCACCCCTCACGTCATACTCTGTTCACACTCTCCTGTCTTGGTTCTTCTATGTAAGTCCCTCCTCCTCCTTTTGATTCACCAGCTCTAACTGTCTCTTCCCTGCTTCTGGAAAAGGACCTGTGATGACGTCATTACTGCCCTGTGATTGGCTTGTCCCTGTGATGACGTCACTACAAGGTCCTTCGTCGTCATCTAAGTAGTGATCTATAGACTGCAGGGGCTGCAGCTCCCTGTGTCTATCATAGCATAGATCTACTGTGCACATGGAGATCTATGATAGACACAGGGAGCTGCAGCCCCTGCTCTGCATAGATCACTACTTAGAAGTTTATCTAAAATAGCGAAAATCCAGTGAAAGAGCTCCTTTAAGGGTTAGAATAGGTTCACATCTACGTTCTGCGTTCATCCCCAAATCGAACCCTAAACCACATACAAAAGAGGTTATGTTAGGAAACCCGTGGACCCCATAGACTAAAATGGGGGCCATGTGATTTCCATTTGGTTTCTGTTTGCAGCTCCTTTCTCTCCACAATTTTCGTGTGGAGAGGGGAATGGAATCCCCAAATGCGGATGTGAATCGAGCCTTAAATGTGGTTCTATGAAGTCAAGTAATAAAATTGATTGCTACAAAATTCACACTTAAGCCGGATCCCCATGGTACAAGCACGCAGCGTTTTGACTAGTGCAGAAAACGTTGCAGCAAAAAACGCTGTGTTTTACATTACCTGCAAAGTGGAGGGGATTCTGGCTATTCATATCGACACATTGCAGAAAAAAGTCTGCACCAGAAATGCTGTGATTTTAAATACAAATCACAGCATGTCAATTATGCCTACGGAAATGCTGGTGTTCTCCGTATAGGTATAATAGAGGCAGAAAGTTTTCCTCTGAGGACTTACTGTAAAAAACGCTACATAAAAAACACAATGTGTTTCTGCTGCAGTCTTTTGTTCAGTGTTTTTTGGCAGCGATTTGCTACGTGGAGCCTTAACTTTAAACTGTATTTTATAATTATGACCCATAATGTATTGTTACTATGCTCCTCAACATGGAATTTGCAACACCAAGAAGGAATATCTTGAAACTGGGGAAGTCACAGGATTGATAGACATTATAATGATATGTAAATATTAAAAAACTGACACAAAATGCTCATAACAACTCAATTTATCTGGTATCAAGTGTGAGTACCACATGCATAAATACACACACTTACACTCCTTTATATGCTATCCATGTGGTTTTAATGGTTGTCTGAGGAATGTCCACTCTGAATATACCTTGACATACAAATAATAAAGCTTACCTTCTGGCAGCTCCCTTTGTAATTGGTGACCAGTGACATCCCAGATGTGCTTGATGGGACAAGTCCAGAGTCACTGCAGGTATCGGTAGCACATTTAGGCCACACAGGCTGCTCACAGTAGCATGAGCAATATATTGCCTAGCGTTGTCCTGTTGAAAAATGACTTCTAGGACATTTAAAAAAAATAAAGTACAAATGGTTCCAAGACAAAATCAATGAAACGATGAGTGGTTAATGTACCTGAAACAAAGAGAAGAGGAGTCCAGCTACTGTATATTTGTCCAACCCCACCCCATAATGGCAGGCGTAGGACAGGGGTGATGTTCCATTGAAAAGGCCTCTTTATGGGGTTCTTCAAATGGCGTCACATGCTAGATTGGTGAGTGTCTGACCACATGGACCAAAATAGTCATCATATCTCATCTTAATATTGGAATCACATTTTAATAATCCTTAATTTATTTTGGATGTTCGGGTTTATAAGTCTAACAGCAAGTTTCTAAATTTACAAGAAAATTTCCTAAACCCATTTTATATGAACCATTTCAGCTTTGAAGGGGTTTTTAAAGGCTTGAATATTAGAAACCCCCACAAATCACCCAATTTTTAAAACTGCACCCTTCAAAATAGAATGGAGAGAAAAAAATCATCAAATTTATATATATATATATATATATATATATATATATATATTTCTTTTTTTTCGCTAAGTTTCATTTAGCCCTAAAATTTATACATTCACAAGGGGTTATAGAAGAAGATGCATCTCACAATTTGTTATGCAATTTCTCTAGGGCGTTGACATACCTGACATATGGATGCAACCTACTGTTTGAGCACACTGCAGGTCCCTGAAGGGAAGGAATTTCACAAGATTTTTTATAAATTACATTTTTTTCCAGACATATGCTATTTCAATGCTCAGTATATTGTGCCCAGCTTGTGAAAGGAGAGACATATACTACACCATGTTGGGTTATACTGTGTACAACAGCTTTTGGAGTTTTTGTCTCTGACACAAGCTGGCCAGAACATATTAGGCAATGAAATGGAAAACTTACAATACAGCTGCTTATTCATTTCTGTAAAATAATTTCATGCAAATCTTGAGAAGTAAATTCCTTGAAGCATGCAGTTTTTTAAATGGGGTCAGAGGATTACACTTCATTCCACTACAGGCATTTCAGGGGCTCCTGGCATTATATTGGTGTCTGAAAACCAAACCTTCTAAATCTGTGCTGTGTGCCCAAACAGCACTTAATATCCACATATATGACATTATTAGTTGGGTTTTCCTGGTTACAACAATGTTGTTTATGTGGGGATAAACTGCTGTTGGGGCACATAGCAAGGCACAGAAAAGATGGAATTTCATTTGGCTTTCAGAGGACAAATTAGATGGCTTTTCGGCACCATGTCACATTTGCAGAGCCTCTGACATGCCAGTAAAGTGGAGCCGCCTGTTAATTGACCCTATTTTGAAAACTTTACCCCTCAAAACATTTATCAAGGAGTACAGTGAGAACTAGTTTTTTTGGATGTGAGTGCACAGCGGATGATGAAAAGTGAATATGTAAGCATGCAAAGTACATTAGGTACACCAAATTCCCCACTATTCTACTAGCTCTTATGATTGGTGAGCAGTTATGGTGTATCCTGATGTATGCTCGCACAGCTTATACATCTGATTTCCTGCCCTAAAGATGTTATGATTTGTGTGGGCTTTTTGTAGTCACATTGCACCAGCTGTAATTTTTTATTTTTCTTGTGATGTGGTCAATTGAAGGCTTGTTTTGTTCAGGATGAGTTGAATTTTTAATAACAATATTTTGGAATGCCTATAACTTAAGACATACATTTTATTAACCATTTCTGGAAGAAGACATTTATAACTTCGAAAGCCACCAGAGAGTATTCAAAGACTAGATATCTTTGGTCCCACACTAGCTGTAGGGGTGGTCCCTGATCAGCAGAGCAAATCCAAGATAGATTTATAGGACAATGGTAAAGTGTAAATCTAAAGGTACATTTACTCCTGCAGATACAGGTCAGGGCTCGTGCAATATTTATACAGGCCAATGTAAAGTGAATGAAGGATAAATGATCTAATGCAGTTATTACTCTTCCATTTACTTGCTGATAAGCTGCATCTTTAATACTGCTTAAGCTATCTTCCACTCAGTGGTCTGAAAGCAGTCATAGCAGCATTCAGTGCTGGGGACACAGATGCTTTTAAAAGGCATTCACATATATGAGTGTCATGTTTTCACTGTTACCCTTATAACCTGGAATTATTGTTGAGTGATTTGTTGACAGACAGTAAAGACAGCAGAAAGAATGGAATAAGAACAAGGAGAAGATACCTGGTAGACTAAGCAGATCAGTATAGCCTACTGAGGAGGCTGATAGGGAATACATCATGTGACTTGTAAAATAACTAAAGTGAATACATTAATAAGTTAGGATAACAAGTCATGAGGTCTAGTTCAATCAGATGCATGTGGCTGAGTACAGTAGTAACATCTAAGGTAGGTTATTGGTACTGATTCAAAAGCGATTCATCAGCGCCTAGCATGTTCATCACAGAGTTGGGTTGGGGGTGGCAAGACTGGACCTCAAGACTGACAAAACAGGTGAGTTGCATGTATGCTACGCACAGACTTTTACTGACAAATGAGCTGATAGTGTGCCAGTGAGTGAGCCCTCTAGAAGTACTGTACCATATTTCTACCTACTTAACTCTTTCAACTTACTTTAGTTTCTGATTGACTAATCTATGCCAGGAATGGGAACTAAATGAGTTAGTTAACTTTGAATATGAGTTTATTTAGTCCTAATCATTAATGAACTACCCATCACCAGCTCCTTGGTAATATACAATGCCCATACATTGTAGTAATGACCTAACACACAGTAAGGTAAAATGAAGATTATGTAGGTAAACAGTGAAATGTAATAGTATTGGTCTTACATTTCTATGGGGCAAATTGATGCCAAAGTGCATGAGCTGCAATTCGTCTATAGTCAACATGACATATACACAGGGTCGGACTGGGGTGACTAGGGCCCACCAGTGGGATTATTTCCAGGGGCCCACCCTACTGCCATATGTAATATCGCCCGTCCAGTTTTTGCCATTATACACGTTTAAAGTGCATTTTCACGCACAATACAGTGTGCAAAACAGCTATGGCTACACTACTACTTCCTTCATGCAACCAAAGATCACAGTGTCCCTTTGGGACTCTTTCACATTAGTGAATGGAGCCGCATTGGGTCCCTCAGGTTGCAATGTGACTCCATTCACTAACATGAGTGAAAGAATCACAGGGCGACATCTTTGGTTGTATGACAGAAGTTATAGTGTAGAGATAGCCTTATGCTAGGTTCACAACAGCGGCAAGCTCTCCGTCATACAGGTCCACAATGGGACCAGAATGACGGAGAGGTGGACTATTAAAATGGCGGTTACACACAGACAGTGGCAGACCTCATTAACATAATGAAGTCCGCCAGGTGTCAGCCATTTTCAGGCAGATAAGGGTATGTTCACACATCAGTATGCCATCCGTCCGTTTGAATTCAGTTTGACACTTCAAAACGGACTGAGGCACATACTGATTGTATACTGACACCTTTTTATGCTGATAGCAAACGCTCTCCGTCCCCTAGAGGACAGATAAGGGGATTAAAAGTAGCAATTGTAACCAGAGTAGAGATCAGTATGTGTATCAGTCCATTTTGAAGTGTCAAACTGAATTCAAACGGACGGATGGCATACTGATGTGTGAACATACCCTAAGTCCTCAGCGTTTCTGAAACTTGGATATTGTTATGCTGGAGCTCTAGAAAAGGGCACCAGCATAACAATAGAGAGGGACATTATCTATGGGGTGGGTGGACTACAACTCTCAACAGTTCCAGGGCATCTGGAGCTGCTGGGAGTTGTAGTAATTGAAAGATTTGGGGGCATCTTTCGATTGTCCACCTCAGACAGCGGGGGGATTGGGGGTGCTAGCAGTACCATTACAATAAATCACAACATTACAATAAATACAATGCAGTAATATTTTGTGCAGTAATACTCACAGGAGACGTCTTCCCACATTTCCCATCTCTTCCCTTTGGACCGCCATGACCACTTCTTCCAGCTGTGACTTGACTCTGTAAAGTTTGAAACACAGACATCTTTGACTCCTCACTTCTCCACACATCCAGACCATATATATATATATATATATATATATATATATATATATATATATATATACAGTAATATATATATATATATACAGTAATATATATATATATATATATATATATATATATATATATATATATATCACAGCAGCCCCTGCAGCCTATATTATGCCCCACAGTGGCACAATAGACTGTGGGGCATAATAGAGGTTGCAGGGGGGCTGCTGTGGGGCATAATAGAGGTTACAGGGGCCACAGTGGACCTTTCAAGCTCCATTATGCCCCACAGTTGCACACCCATGAACTATTATTATACTCGGGGGTCTTTTCAGACTCTGAGTATAATAATCGGAGCCCCAGGGGAGGTGAGAGAACATAATAAACACTGTTACTCACCTCGCCGGGATCTGATTTTACTCCTAGCAGGCTTTGGGCCTATATGGTAATGTGTCAGACGTCACGTGGTCTGGGATATTACCATATAGGCCCAAAGCCTGAGCTAGCAGTAACATATAGGCCCAAAGCCTGTGGTAGCAGTAACAGCCTGTTACCATACAGGCCCAAAGCCTGTGCTCGCAGTAACAGGTTATTACTACTACCACAGGCTTCAGGCCTATATGTTACTGCTAGAACAGGCTTTGGGCCTATATGGTAATATCCCAGACCACGTGACGTCTGGGCATTACCATATAGCCCCGAAGCCAGCTAGGAGTAACACCGGATCCCGGAGAGGTGAGTAACACTGTTTATTATGTTCCCTCACCTCCCCTGGGGCTCCGATTATTATACTCGGGGGTCTGAAAAGACCCCTGAGTATAATATTAGCGGCAGTGGGATCGCGGCCTGGCCCGGGCCTATTCACTACCGCCCGCCGCGGCCTAAAGTACAAGGGGAAGCGGGGGCGGCAGTGAGCAGGTCCGGGTTGGTAAATAGGCCGCTGCCTGCTGGTAGATACTCCAGCAGGCAGCGGCCTATTATAAAACAAAACAAAAAAGTTATTATACTTACCGTCCGACCGCGCGCTGCTGCTGCTCCCGCTGCTGCCGCATCCTCTTCTGTCAGACGTCTGTGTATCAGCGTAGGCGGCGTGATGACGCCGCCTACGCTGATACGTAGATGGCTGAACAAGCACAAGGAGAGCGGTAGCTCTCCTTGCGCTGGTTCTTAGGATTAGGGGAGGGGCCCTAAGCGCCTCCCCTAATCCTCCTCTGACATGGGCAGGGGCCCGATTGAAATCATTTTAGCATAGGCAGGGGCCCGATCGGGCCCCTGCCTATGCTAAAATTATTAGTAGTATAGTCCGGGCCCGGGGGCCCACCGGGGGATCCCCCGGTGCTCCGGCGGGCCAGTCCGACCCTGCATATACAACACAAAATGAAATAAAATGTGTGAATATTGTCATAAGGTACTGTAGTCATACAGATAGTTTCCTATATACAGATATGTCCAACCTTATCTTAATTAAACTTTGGTCAATCATTTCAATTTCCCATTAAATTAATCCAATACAAATTTGGTTATTTTGTATCACACATACTAAATTTGGACATGTCCAGTCAAGAAAGGTAAAGTTAAAAAGGACACATCTCTATTTCATATTTGTAATACTATATTAATGTTCATTTGATAGTGAAATACAGTTGTTGCACATATATATATATGTGTGTGTGTGTTTTAAGATGATAAAGATGAACTAAAGTAAGTTTGTCTAGACAAGAAAAGGAAAATGAATATTATGTTGCAATGAATGACTCATATTCTTGTGTGTGGATTTCATCTTGGTACAATCTGAATTTGTAGTAAGTACAATAAACATCACAGCTCTAAGAAGTTAGAACACTCTTACATTTAATCTTAAACTAAAGCATAAAGCCATTTTTGATTATTTATCAACATTACAATTTACTATAAATGGCTTTCTGTTTCCGCTACAGAATCTGTATGTCCAACAAGAATTCCAGTGGCAGCTCGAGATGAGAAAGGTTTTGACATACTTCTAGGTTTGGGGATGAATAAGAAAAATGCCAAGAAAGTTGAGGGTTCCATCCCCACAATGAAAGCTTATGAAGTGACCTCACAAATTGATCTTTCAGAGTTCACAAGGTAATGTAAATCTCCATATCTACCTATCTATCTATTCCTAACTGAATACTACTATTAAAGAGGACCTTTCACCTCCTGGGGCACATGCGGTGTAATACACCATTAGAAAGCTGATAGTGTGCTGAATTAAGAGCACTATTGGCTTTCATGTTCTGTGCCCCCGGAGAAGAGCTATTGGTGCCGGTATCGTAGCTCTTCACTGTCAGAAGGGCGTTTCTGACAGTCAGTCAGGAACGCCCCTCCTCACAGCTGCATCTATTGCGCTGTACTGTGAGAGGGGCCATTGCTTACTGCCCAGCGATGACACTGAGCGGTGAAGAACGCCCCCCCCCCAGTACTTGTCTATGGACAAGTACTATCAGGAGGGGAGGGAGGTGTTCCTCACCGCTCTCACAGTACAGTGCTATAGACACTACTGTGAGGAAGGGCATTACTGACTGACTGTCAGAAACACCCTTCTGACAGTGAAGAACTACAGTACCGTCACCGATAGCTCTTCACCCGGGGCACAAAATAGGAAAGCCAATAGTGCGCTGAATTTCTAGCAGTATATAAAACCACATGTACCCCAGGAGGTGAAAGATCCTCTTTAAATATTTTATTAATATATACAATATATTATTTTAGAGTAATAATTGCTGCATTTGTTCCTTTAGCCGAATTCTGGCTTTCCTGACTTTTTTCAGTATTTTATATCTGTGTATTCCACAAATTATACCTCTTTTATTTTTCCAACAACAGCATACAGAAGTTTTGTAAAATGTTTCTGGCAGGGCTTCATTAAAAAAATTTTTGTGACATTTACTCTCTGTTTCACATGACACTTTGTTTCAGATGGTAACTATTTCCAGCATATTATTATGGTTATGCCAGTACCATATTTATGAAGGTTTTGCTACATTTTATCACGGTTTATAAATAAAATTATTTTTGTGAAAAACAGAATTTGCCTGGGGACACTATTCTGACATTCATCACTTTATTTTTTATCATTTTGTCGATGGAAAATATAATCAGAGCTAAATTGAACCAGTTGATCTCCTTTGTATTCCACTACCTTATATTGGATGTGTTGAAATCTTTTATTTTATTATTTTGTAGAAATGTTTTTCCAGAAGGTCTTCCTCCATCATACGTCTTCGTGTCTACTCAGAGATTTAAAGTCAAGAAGAAATGGGATTTGTGGAGAATTGTTGCACTTGATGGCTCAGTACAAACAGCTGTTTCACTGAATGGAGAAGACAAAACCTTGTCCTTCACTACAACAAGCCCAACAAACGATACTCAAATTGTTACATTCGTTAGACCTGGAGTAAAGGTAACAAATACTAATAGATGTGTTCTTATAAATTAATTAATGTACACTTGGAATTATCTGCTGCAAATCTGATTCATGTGGATACGGCATATTCGATGTGTAAGGGCTAGTTCACATGTTGTCAGGTGTTGAGGAATTTGATTAGGAAAAATTCCGCTTTAGAAATTAAGAGGCTGGGGCCCCACGTACTGGAAACGCCTGATTTGCCCACAGTGGAGACGCTGTGGAAAAAAATCGTGGCATTGTACACTGCAGGCAAAGTAGATGGGATTCATGCAAATCCCATCCCCGCTTTGCGGAAAAGATCGCAGCGCGTACACGTACACACTGTGATTTGCAAAGCCGTTGCGGCTTTGCAAATTGCAGCATGTCAATTATATCTACGGAAACACCGGCGGCTTTCACGTAGATATAATGTTAAGAGAAAGTCCACAGAGGAAAACTCCGTGGACTTTCTCTTAAAAGTGCTGTGTAAAGAGCCACAATGCGTTCACGTAGCGGTTCTTCCCGCAGCGCTTTAGTGCTGCGGATACAGCCTGTGGGGCCTTAGCTTAGAAATGGCTTTTTGAAGCGTTTTTTGACATGAGGCGTTTTTGGGAGCGCTTTTTGGAGTGTTTTCCGAGGAGCTTTTGTTTTTTTCCTCCTGCAGAGTGCATTGACCTTGAAAAAACCGTTAACAATTTTTGAAGCGGTTTTTGGCACGCGGTTTTTCCTCCTCTCATTAACTCTTATTGTTTTTTTCAGGCAGAATTCGGTTGAAGAAAGGTCATGTTGCTTCTTTTTTCCGCTAGAGGGAAAAAAAGCTAGCGGGTTACATAGGACTCTATTTTGAGGCCTTTTTTGGTGAAGGATTTTGAGGCAGATTCCGTCTCAAATTCCTGACCAAAAAACTCCAAGTGAACTTATCCTTAGGCTGAGGCCCCACATTGTGGAAATACAGCTGATTTTGGCTGCAGTTTTTGGAGATCTTCTTATATATTCCTCATTCCTTTTGTAGCTATTCTTGGATTTGTCTCTAAAAAGTTTAAGATATAAACAGGAGAGAAATATTCATATTAAATAAATATTAATAATAACAAATAATAATATAAAATAATAACATAAATATTCCTAAGAAGCTCAGTTAGATATAATAAACAAGTTCTCACATTCAAATGCATAGTTGACAATAATGTATTTTTTTGTTCTGTAATAGAAATTATTTGATGAAGATTGGCACCAAATAAGACTTTTAGTGTCAGAGGAGGATGCAACATTGTATATTGATGACCAAGAAATTGAGACAAAACGACTACTACCTGTTATAGGCATTTATGTCAGTGGGCAAACACAAATTGGGAAGTACTCTGGAAGAGAAGAAACTGTTCAGGTAAGTGTGGGGATATTAGTGAACTTATTCTGAAATAGAGCAAGTTTACAAAAATATATCTTTAGTTAGATTTGGTTAAAGGGGATCTATCATTGAGGAAAGTCATTTTTAACTAAACATATACTTTCATAGCCTTTAGAAAGGCTATTTCACACATACCTTTTGTATGCTAATCACCTCAGTAGTTTTTGAATGAGCCTGTTTTTATTCATATGCTAATTAGCCTCCAGTGAGCACAGGAAGTTCTCAGCGACCACTGTCTCTCCTGCTGCTGACTCATCTCCTTGCTCTCACACAGCACACAGCAGAGAGGAGTGCTTGCTGAGAACTTACTGTGCGCCCTGGAAGCTAATTAGCATATGAATAAAAACAGGCTCATTCAAAAACTACTGAGACAATTTACATACAAAAGGTATGTGTGGAATAGCCTTTCTAAAGGCTATGCAAGTATGTGCTTAGTTAAAAATGACTTTTCCCAATAATAGAGCCTCTTTAACGAATTTTCATGAAACTGATTCAATGCAATACAGAAATGTTGAAGGAAGCTTAGTACATTCCACAAGCATATTCAACTGTAACACCAACAGAATGGAACATCTATACATAAAAGAAAAGTGAAAGAGGAATCAACACTGCAGTGCCTAGGGATACTGTTTGTCTTATGTCATAAGAAAGTGCATTGTAGTAAATGATCCATAATTTTCAATCTCGTCAAGCAGCTTTTTATTGAGGAGCCAAAGTTTTCATTTTACCAACAGTTGAACACAAATTTTGATGCTGTATGATAAGAGTAACTAAACGTAGCAGAATTAACTTGTTTTTGTTGAAATTTTAAAGGGAATCTACCACATTACACAGCATACTACAGATTTTACAGGAGTAAAATACATACCTTTGTAATTTTTTTAGATTTGGGAAAAACAACTTTGAAGTCTTATGCAAATGAGGCGGTTCGTGCACTAGGGGAGGGCCTTTAGCTCTTAGAGAACTGGTCTTGCTGCTCAAGTAGAATGGGTAATGGGGTAGATCAAGTCCGATTGCACAGGTTTGGTGCAGGCGGTAGATGGTAGTAGTCTGAATGGTAAAAGCAGTGCTCCATGGAGCTCAATGCCCACCCCAAGTGTACAAACTGCCTCATTTTGTTTCTTCAAATCTCCAAAAATGACATACATAATAAATGTATGCGGTTTATCACTGTGACATGGGGTGGCAATTACATATGCTTGGAAGAGGTGGTAGATTCCCTTTAAGAAAAATTGTGCCATGAGAATTTCTTAGTACCTAAATTGTATCCACAACAAACAGATGATTTTTCATCCGTGTTGGTTGTTCTGAATGTCTGCTGACAAGACGATTTGAAGACCATTAAAGAATATTGTCTCCAACAGTTTACAAGTCTGTGTCCTCCACTATGAACTGAAATGGAGCATAATGATATTTTCCTTTATACTGACTGGGGGTTTGTATGGAAAAAGAACTATAGGAAATATTCAAGAAGGTACAAACAGTGAGTGGGGTCTGTAAGCTTAGATTTTATAATGCTAGTGTTCTCATCCTCAAGCCATAACACAGATTTATATTTGGTGATTTACAAAGTAGAATGACATATACTGCTGTGTAACCGTTCCTACATTCTCTGGGACCACTGAGAACACTTGAGGAAGCTTGAGTTATTGTTCGGTGCTGCTGCCTGGCAGTTGGAGTGAGCATGGAATTATACATGAATATATTAGGGCCTGTGGGACATTATGAGCTTCCATAATGCATCTGTTTTACAGATGTCAAATGTACCTACACTTGGATGTATTTGATTGTTTTATTAGAATCAAAGAAATCCCAATATTTACTGTACGGATGTCTCGGAATGGAAGGTTTACAAACCACTCTAGCTATTGCTAAGCCTTCTTGTTGCCACAAAACCCCCCAGACTGATTTAACTGCATACAAGTTTTAGAATAGTGGCTTTGTGGATGCTTTTATATTAGCAGCCAAATGTTATCAAATGAAATTATATTCAGTCGTCCCTGAACAATTTCCAGAAAAATACTGATTTGTAATGTAAGTAGCCTGAAGGTTACTACAACCAATCTCAAACATATTATTTTTAAACATGTGTGAATACTTTAACATGCCCCTAAAACCACAATTCTGAATATGATATCCTGTGGGTTCCATTTAAAGGATTTGCAGGGTTGTAAAATATTCACTTTTAAGTGCCATTTTTCTTTTTGGAATATCCTGTTAAGTTTAATATTATGCTAAAAGCGATGCGTGGTGAAGGTCTTATGTTGTGGTTAGCAAGCATATTCTTATGTAACCAAGTTATTGGCTTAGGAAGCAAAGTAAAAAACAGACATATATTTAATTCTATGGTGGATTTAATAAAGTTTCCATTCACTGAAATTGTAAACAAGAATGATATATCTATACACACACGTGTATATACTATGTACAATGTGTACAGTAGGTAGCATACACAGAGTTTTGTTTAGTGACTATTCAGCATTGATATTAGTCTATGGGGAAAATTTATTAAGCCTTCTATACTTCTATGCCAGATTTTTTGTGTAGATGGGTGTTAATGTGGCACATCTTTGGTGTACAGACATTTTTTTGTGCCAAAGATGTGTCACATCCCTTGCCCTGTGCCTCACTCGCCCCTTTTTGTGAAAGTGGGCAGTATGGGACATAAAGAGGGATGGGCCAGATACACCTCAGCCTGATAAATTTATTGTAAGGGCTCGTTCACATCTGCGCCCAGGACTCCATTATGCAGGTTTCAGTTTCCTGCATAAAACAGAGCAGGAAACAGAAACCTGCAGGAGTCTCTCACCCATTCATTTGAATGGGTGAAAAAGATGTCCGGCCGTGAGCGGCGGTGAGCGTTTTATGCTCACTGCCACAAAACCGGGTTTTTTAATCCGGACACAGAGTCGGACATGCAGTACTCTGTGTCCGGATTAAAAAAAAACAGTTTAGCGGCGGAAAGCATAAAACGCTCACCGCCGCTCAAGGCCGGACCCAGTCTGTGCTTTCCGTCTTCTTGCATGTAGAAGACGTAAAGCACAGAACGGAGACCCGAATGCAGGTGTGAACCTAACGTAACTTAGGCAAGAAAACTGGAATGAGTTAAGTATAAAATTTAAGCCAATTTCAGATTTCCATTCTGACAGACTGAAGTGCGCCTGATTTATTAAAGAGGACTTATCATGTCCTCTGACATTGGCAGTATTATATACTGGCAAAGCTAACAGTGCACTAAATTCAGCACACTGTCAGCTTAATGATGGTATATAAGGGCTAGTTCACACATGATTACGTGTGTAACGTGATTACGGCTGCCACGACGGGATGCCGTTGCAGTGCACAGCATCCCGTCGGGGCTTTCCGCTCCGGATTAGGCCTAAATGAATGGTCCTAGAACCCTAGCGGTCTACATAGACCATCATTATAAGAGGGCGGATTATGATGTGGATTCCATGCCAAAATCTGCTCCCTCTTGCCCTGTGTGAACGGGGCCTAATACCACTGAGTGATGCAGATCACATGACCCAGGGTTCCATCATCTGCGATCTTCACTATTAGGTCAGTAAATTTCTCCTCCCTGGACAAATTAGTTTGTATCTTGGTCTAATTCAGTGTATTAAACAGGATCCTCAAGAAATAAAGACACAATCACTCATGGGTTGGATGGGATGAGTAAACTGAAGCACTTCTCCTTTAGGCCTATGGTAACACTTATCCACTTCCACCTGTGCTGAGTCAGGAGAGCCCTTGAAGCATCAGTGTTCCACTAATACTATTCTACACAATCTCCCTGTCTGGTTCCCAGTAGCCTAGATTGGGCACATCTTTTCTGAGGTACATACTTCATTAAATTCTGTAAGGCTAAAACTAGTGCTACTTCTCCACTGCCCACTTTTTCTGCAGTTCCGGGCCCCACACAAACCCAATGTTCTCTTGCTCAGATATTTTGCCCCTAAACACATCCAATTCTCACATGCCTTACTGTCTCAACACTGCATCATTACAGTGGACTGAATCCTATCACAGAAGATGCCCATTCAATCCAGTCATATTCTGAACAATCTTTTTGCGGTAACCAGTCTTGGCATATTCCTACAAGCTCTTTCAGTCCCACCTACCCAAGGTTGTGGTGCATGCTTCAGCACCTCACATTCTAAATGTGGAGGAGAGTGAGCAATTGGAAGAGGAGTTGGTGGCCGACGAGGCCACCGACCTGACATGGACAGGGTGATGTCTAGCGGTTAAAACAGTGTTGATGTGGAGGCAAGTTAAGCAGGAATAAAGGGGGCTAGAGGCAGAGGCATAGACAGGGGTTATGTCTATGGGGGGAAAGCAGTGTAGATATGGAGGGAAGTGCAGCACCAAAGAGAGTGGCTGGAGGCAGAGGCATGTCCAGAGGCACAGGACAGCTGAATCCCAGAAGCCAGGCCAGAGGCAGCAAGGCCCAAGATGTTCCCTTTTCTAGCCACCCGAGAGAAACCACCAGCCTGGACACCTCAAAATCTGCCTCTGACACTTTGGGGAGTTCATCCTCATCTACACCTTTTCCTGCCTCTGCTCCTCTCGCATGCACCATCAGGCGCCTCTTCCCAGCAACTTCCCATCTCCCAAGGCCTGTAATCACAGGCAGAAGTACAGCGCAACCCACCCACATGCCCAAGGCTTCAACGGCCTCATCTTAAAACTGCTGGCTGAGGAGATATAGCTGTCCTGGCTTGTGGAGACTCAGGCCTTCTGTGACTTCTACGACTTGCTGGCAGGTGCGGCACCTCGCTATGATGCCTCTAGCCGTCACTACCTCTGTTGGTGTGCCAACACCACCACGTGTCCCCTAACATAAGTCGGGCCCTGAGTTCCGCGCTTTACTGTAAGGTCCACTTGACCACCGACGCATGGCCAAACGCCTGCGGTCAGAGACACAGCTTCTCTGTAATGACAGGCCGGGTGAATGTAGTTGTAGATGGACCCGGGGTGCAAACTGGGGTGGCCTATCTCCTCTCCCAGCCCAAAATTCATGGCAGGGGTTGACTTAAAGCCTTCTCCTACACTGCAACCTCGACCACACCTGCGATCTGTACATGCTTCAGCACTGGGGTGTGGAGCCGACAGCAGGTCGTGCTGAAGCTCCTCAGCTTGGCCGACACACTTCCCCCAAGGTTAGGGGTGCCATCCTCAATGCGACGGCAATGTGGTTTTCGCCGCCGCACTTGGTCCCAGGCATGTTTGTGTATGTGATAATGGCCGGAACCTGGTAGAAGATCTGGAGCTTACCAGACTCAAACATGGTTCATACATGGTCCCCTTTTTCAACTAGTTGGTGCAATGGTTCTTTGAAACCTACACCATTGTGCCTGATATACTGGTGAAAGTGCGGCCATTTTCCTAAGTGAAAAGTAGCCTCTGCTAGGCTGAAAACATTCAGAGCACACTCCTGTCATCTTCGCACCGTTGGCTGACAAAGGAAGACGAGGGGGATGAAGTGGCATTTCATGACACTGTCCCACCCGAGGCTTGAGGGGGAAGTTCAGGGTATCTCATTGCTTCAGCACGGATGGTGTGAAGGGTAGTGGGAAGTGGAGGAAATGGAGAGTGACCCTTCTAGTTGGGGGCAGAAAAGTCATGCCAAGTAACACTCTGGCACACATGGCTGACTTCATGTTTGGTTGCTTTTCAAAAGACAAAGGCATACTTCACATCATGGAGAGCAAATAATACTGGATTTTTGCAAGCCTCGACCCCCGGTATAAGTAAAATATCTGTTCCTTTGTTCTGGTAGGGGAGAGGAAAAAAAAAACGCAAATGTTTCCGTAATCCCTCTTGGGCAGCAGAGAGGATATTTCCTCCATGAGGCTCACAACTGCCATCCGGTGCACAACCACCAGGGGAACACTGTACAAGGTCTGATACACGTTAATGACCCCCCCCAAACTACTGCCAGTTAGGGGCCTAGTGTCATCATGAGGGAAAAGTATAGGCACATGTTGCGTGAGTACCTGGCCAACCACAGCCCTCTCCTCTCCGATCCCTCTGCGAATTACACTTATTGGTTGTAGAAGTTGGACCTGTAGCCCTTGGGTTGAGCGTACATAGCATGACAATTAATGTGTATCCCTGCACCACACTGTAGCTCAGTGGTTAGCACTGCAGCCTTGCAGCGCTGGAGTCCTGGTTTACAAATCCCGCCAAGGGCAAAAACCATCTGCAAGGAGTTTGTATGTTATCCCCGTGTTTGCATGGTTTCCATCCCATATTTTTTTTAAAAAACATACTGACAGGAAAAAATGTACATTGGGAGCTCTATGTGGGGCTCACAATCTACATAAAAAAAAGAAAAAAAATATTAATGTGTATATCACTAATTTATGGTGGGTACACACCCTTAAAACCTGGATTAAGCGTATATAGCCTGACAATTGCTGTGTATCCCAGTTAGGTTTTGTGGGTACACACTGTGGAATGCTGGGTTTTAGCGTACATAGGCCGACTATTGCTGTGTGTCCCACTTTTGCATTTGTGGGTACACACCGTGGTAGGTTGTTTTGGTTGTATATGGCCTGACAATTGGTGTGTATCCCAGTTAGGTTTTGTGGGTACACACCGTGGAATGCTGTGTTTAGCGTACATAGGCTGACTATTTCTGTGTGTCCCACTTTTGCGTTTGTGGGTACACACCGTGGCAGGCTGTGTTGGGCGTATATGGCCTGACAATTGGTGTGTATCCCAGTTAGGTTTTGTGGGTATACACCGTAGAATGCTGGGTTTAGTGTACATTGGCTGACTATTGCTGTGTATACCACTTAGTTTTGGGGGGTTAAACACTGTGCAAAGCTGTGTTTGGTGTATATAGCCTGACAATTGCTGTGTATCCCAGATAGGTTTTGTGGGTACACACCGTGGAATGCTGGGTTTAGCGTACATAGCCTGACTATTGCTGTGTGTCCCACTTTTGCGTTTGTGGGTACACACCATGGCAGGCTGTGTTGGTCGTATATGGCCTGACAATTAGTGTGTATCCCAGTTAGGTTTTGTGGGTACACACCATGGAATGCTGGGTTTAGCTTACATAGCCTGACTATTGCTGTGTATAGCACTTAGTTTTGGGGGGTTAAACACCGTGCAAAGCTGTGTTTGGCGTATATAGCCTGACAATTGCTGTGTATCCCAGATAGGTTTTGTGGGTACACACCGTGGAATGCTGGGTATAGCGTACATAGCCTGACAATTAATATGTATCCCACTTAGTGTTGGTGGGGAACACACCGTGACAACCTGGATTATGCGTATATAGCCTGAGAATTATAATGTATATCCCACTGATTTTTTGTGGGTACACACTGTTACAACCTGGATTAAGCGTATATAGTGTATATGGGCTGAGAATTTCAGTGTATACCCCTTAGTTCCGGGGGGGGGGGGGGGGACGACACCCTGTTGAAACCTGGATTAAGCGTATATAGGGTATATGGGCATACAATTTCAGTGTATCCCACTTAGTATAATCCCCACCGCAGAAAGCTGTGTTGCGCGGATACAGCCTGGCTTAATTGCTGTGAATCCCACTTTGGTGTTTGTGGGTAGACACTGTGCCAAACTTGTTTGAGCTTCTCCCTTTAGTGTAGCTCTTCAAAGAGCTGCTGTGGTTCTTCTTCTTTGCTATTCCTGCCTAGCAGAATGTAAAAGCTATGTAGCCTCAGCAGATCTCTGACCCTAACTAAGTGAAAGTCAAGAATGAATCGAAGATGGCCGCCGCTGTTCTTATGAATCAGAGGTCACATGTCCTCGGCACCCAATGGCTTTTTTCTATTTTTTTTCATGGCCTCCATATCGTAGTTCCTGTCCCACCTCCCCTGTGCTGTTATTGGTGCAGAAAAAGCGCCAGGGAAGGTGGGAGGGGAATAGGATTTTAAGTGCATTTGCCACACGGTGTTCGTATTGAATCAAACATTGCGAACAGCGTGATGTCCGATCAGACGTACTCGATAGAAGGCTGTTCGCTCATCTCTAGTTATCACCATGATAAATTACCCACTAGGATAACATATAATTCTGACTTGTCTACTTCTAAGTATTTGTTCTTTTAGACCCCATACATATAGCTGTACCTCCCCTTATATCTTCACTCCTGCAAGATTTGAGTATTCCATTACTTACACATCCATTCTACTTATCACCAAGATTATAGCACTGTCTGGGAAATAGGATTCTTACCAGATACAGCGTGCAAAACACGAAAATAAAAAACAGCTGCCACACAATATTTGTCAAATTCACTTATATTATCTGTAAATGCATGCTGTATGATGACAGATACCTTAAAACATCACGAGAGGATTATACATTATATCTTTCAAATAGAAAATTTAGCTTGAATAATCACATTGTTCAGCTCAGCTTTCTCTATCAGCAGAGCACTGGATTTAACCTTATCAAGACAGAGGCCCCAAGTAATGCAGGGAAAATGGCTTGGCAAACTAGAGTGTGCTCTAAATGCATCCCTATGTTTATGAGCATGTTACAAACTTTACAGACTACAAGAGCCAAATTATTCCTAGTATTACTGTGCTGAAACACTTTCTCATGTATATCTGATATTTGCTATTGTTTAGAGACAATGCAGTATTAGGAATATATCATAGCATTGTGTAGTAAGACACTTTACTTCTTAAAGGGGTTATTAAGGAATTGGACAAATCACGTTAGATGTAGGTTCTTTTATATTCCAACATCTGACATGAATTAGGCCTATCAGCTGTAAAACATTTTTTTGTTTCAGGGGTCAATTGGCTACAGAACAAATTAATTTTCTCCTTAGGGGTATTATGTTTATTCTCACCCTTAATATTTCTACATTTGATGGTGATATCTATAGACAGGAAAGAGGCTTTGCCATAGGGATTCGTTTTGCACTCAGTTATACAAGTTTGCTGATGGGGTGACTTATTATGGTGCAGTCATGGCTCTTTAGACACATATTATTTTATATAAGATTAATTGACAATCTGTTTTTAATTTGGTCAAGGAATGGAGATCAGACTCAAGTCTTTGTAAATGAATTGAATCTGAGCCCACATGGGGTTTCAATTTCACCTTCTGAGATTCTGAATGATTGATGATAGATAGATAGATAGATAGATAGATAGATGATAGATAGATAGAAAGATAGATAGATAGATAGATAGAAAGATAAAGAGATAGATAAATAGATAGAAAGATAGTAGATAGATAGCTAGATAGATAGATTCAGATAGAAAGGTTCAGATAAGAACCGAAACGTCGCTGCTTGGAATAAACCCACACTTTTTCTAAATATTGGAGTGCTGCCATTTTTTCCATTTTCTATATAAAGTTGAAGATTAGCCACCTTCCAGTTTGGCTTTGCACCCGGTTTGTATGCTGTGCTGCTTCTGCATTTTTTTCTACTAGATAGATAGATAGATAGATAGATAGATAGATGATAGATAGAAAGATAGATAGTAGATAGAAAGATAGACAGATAGAAAGATAGATAGATAGATAGATAGATAGATAGACAGAAAGATAGATAAATAAATAGCAAAAAAATAGGCAGCACTCTAGAGGTAAAGAGAAAGCTAGTGAGTAATTTATGGCCTCTTAAAGCAATGTTTCAGCTCATCTTTCATGAGTCTTTCATAGAAGCAGTATACAAAGTCTTATAATATTCAAATAATCATATCACAATAATAAGCAATTATATAATTGTCATACAAAATCCACGCAAATTACAATGTGTTATACAATGGTATATATCATAATACAGTATACCCTAATTTGCCTATTAAATTACAGTTGATGGTATAGAAAATAAAAGTTTCAAGTTTTTCTTTGCGGACTTTCTGTCTTCATTATGCCTATACGGAAAACACCAGGTATACAGGTATAGCCTTAAAATGGGTTGTCCCACCTCAAGGATCCTATCTATACTGGTAGCTTATGTAAATTGAAGCCTTTTTCTAAATATATTGCTTTAGAAATTCTGCTTTGCTTGCCTGGTATGTGACCTTATTCCTCCCATTGTTTACACTGTGTTGCTATAACCATGGATCTGAAAGATAGGACAAGTGATGTCACATACTCAGTGTCGGCAGGACAGTCCATTCAGCTAATTGCACTTTGCTGATAAAACAGAGTCTGTTATTGTTATGGTCAGCAGGGTTTATTAAAAAAACTAAACAACTGAAAAACCCTGCGGAGCCCTCTGGGCTACTGACTGCTAAAAACCTGGTGTGAACAGTGTCTGACAGTTGATGTCACTGCCAGCTATATTAAACAACCAGGTTTGCTCTGTTACCAATCACAGAGTACTGTGCAGTCAGAGCAGTCGCACAAATAAACAAACTGGCTAGCCTGAACTCCAGGACAAGCCAGAGACCAAGTAATCCCTGTGTGTAGTTGTTCCACCCAACCACCCAGGCAACTACTGCCAAGCCCACTCCCAATCACCCTGTCTGAGAAGTAATGCTAGCTGAACCTACTCAGTTCTACCACAAACACACAAGGCAGCATGCTGCCTGACTAACAGTGGCATTGCTACCTCAGGGATAAATTACTAGCTAGGGCAATTAATGTTTACAGGCTGGAACCCATATATATATATATATATATATATATATATATATATATATATACACACATACACACATTATTTCAGGTTTCAGAATGTGATCATAGAGCGCCAGGTGTCCAGACCAGCCCTCTTATATAGGCAAGGGGCGGTCACCAGCAAATAGCCCAGCTGCCAAATCCGAGCATCCATAGGTTGACACTCCAGTCCATCAAAGACTCGACCACACCCGGCTGTTGCAAGGCAGGTTAACCCCTGCAACCCTGGACTGTACAGAAGAACAGGCAGCGACGCCCATCTCATGGCCACAGCTTCTGCACAATCCTAACAGTTATCTATCTATTTAAACACACATATAACACTGAGTATGGTCTGTACAAGAATCTGCACATTATCTGACCTGCAGAAGTGTTGTTTACCCTGTTAAGCAGGAGGGGGAGGGAGAGAAATACAGGAAGTAAGAAGCAGACACTGCATACAGCCTGGCTGAAAGGCTGAGATGCGAGAACCCCTTTAAGAAAAGGGATTCGCCCAAAATGTGTTGCCTTATCTATTCTATTAATAGTAATGTATGTTTGTATACTATGAATAAATTGGTTTTATAGTATTCTATAATAGCGCCCTTGGAAACCTGTTTTTTCATTTACATTTTTCTCAGCTATTGTATAATGAGGCACAAAAAGTGTCTTTAAACACCTGAAAATTTGGGGTTTGGCACGTCCTTCTCATCTTGAACCAGAATTCTGTCACTTAGATGCATTAGTCATCTGCCCCTAGGTTTTGTTTATTGAATTTTCATTTTTGGGTTTTTGCCTTTTAGGTTCAGAGTGTGACAAAAAGTCTAAATGAACTGTAACTTATAATGTTGTACAGATGGATTTGCATTAGGACCAGGGCTTTGGACACATTGGTAGATAGCATCTATCTCAGTAATCACATGACCGCAGGGACCAATAAAACATTGCTATGTATACAGAGATCTATTAGGGCAGCATCAAGAAGACTTACTATACTTAGAATCTTTCCCGTAACCTAATAGTTCACAGATTCATTTTTATTGTTTGGCCAGTCAAACGTCAGATTTCCAAGTAAAAACACATTTCACTAATTTTATTTTGCAGTTTACACTCCAAAAGCTAAGAATATATTGTGATCCAGAACAGAACAAACGGGAAACAGCTTGTGAGATTTCTGGGATGGTAAGTACTTTTAATGTTGCAGATGTAAAATTACTATTTTTCAGAATTTTTTTGCCACTAAAGAGATACCCTTGCTAAAAGTGAATCCAATGTTATTTGTAATGGATGTTTGGCAAAGTATTTTATTATTAATTATTTTATGTAGTATAAATGTGCAAGTACATGATTTTTCCTCACTTACACTAGTATTACAAAAAACAATAGAAATATCTAAAATATTCTAAAACGTTTTTTGCACATATATATTAATGGCCGTCTCCTTCTTTACATTATGTATTGAGCTTCTTATTGATAGAAACCAAAAGCTATACATTTGTTAACAAACAATATAAACTCTCACAGCCAGAAACAAACCCAGTACTGTCAGTATGAGAACGCCCCTATAAGCAGTGACTATGAGAGTATGCCCCATAAACAGTGACTATGAGAATATGCCCCATAAGCAGTGACTATGAGAATATGCCCCATAAGCAGTGACTATGAGAGTATGCCTCCATAAAGGGTCCATTCACACGGAGGAAAATGGTGAGGAATTTGGTGTGGAATTTCAGCATTGAAAAATAAGTCTCCAGTTGACTTTAATTGGTTCCTTTTTCTGCTGCAGAAGTCAATGGGAGGCTTTTTTTTTCAGCGTTGAAATTCCACACCAAATTCCTCACCATTTTCCTCTGTGTGAATGGACCCAAACAGTGCATCACTAGTTACAATCTACAGCCATGTGGTCAACAAACATTTTATAGTATATTTTAGTTTGTACTCTGCTTGCTACTCCATGATCTGAATTGTTTTGATTCATTTCTACATAAAGTAGTAAGACATATGTGTAACATACATTTGACATGACCTTTATACCAACAAAACAGGAAACAGGTGCTTGCATGCTCAATAAGCCTGCACACTGCAGCTACAGCATATGCTATGACTGCTGGTATTGTAGAAGATATGAGTGTCATATATAGGAAATTACTAAGTTACCATTCACCTAGCCATGCATTCCATGGAAGAGAATGTGGATACAGCATTTTTCCTCATTGTCTGTTGCTGCTGAAGATCAATTAAAAATCATCACATTGTATGTTAACCCCTTAATGATGCATAGTAGTTTTTTGTACTTGAATGCTTGGCTCTTCATCTTCCAAAATTCTTAACTTTTTATATTTTTCTGTCCACATAGCTATGTAAGGGCTTATTCTTTGCATGACGAGTTGTACTTTCATTTACCACCATTTTGGGGTACATGTAATGTTTTTATTAGCTTTTATTTATGTTTTTTTGAGGTCCATGTGAAATAACACACAGTTCTATCATAGTTTTTTACATTTTGTTTTTACGGCGTTCACTCTGCATTAAAAATAACATGACAGCTTTGGGTCATTACGATTACGGTGATACCATATTTATATTGGATTTATTGCATTTTACTGCTTTTACAAAAACTTTTTGAAAATTAATGATTTTCCTGAGGTCACCGTATTCTGACACCTATAACTTTCTTTACTGTACTGTTGATAGGTATATGTCAGGGCTCTTTATTTGTGAGCCAAATTGGACTTTCTATTAGTATTAACTTTTATTGTTTTTTTTTTGGGGAAAGCAAATTGCCCAAAATACCAGATGCTGATACAGGGAGTCGGCATTCCATTGTGGCTTCCCACTGCTGATTTGGCCCAAATGAAAGGACCTAATCAGAAAGGAGTTTCGAGCTGAGGATTTGTGGCTGAATCATCCAGCAGGACGCTTCTTTTGTCCACATCCTGCTGTGATCTCTTCCTCCCATTTAAAACAATGGGAAGCAGATTCTGGGCCGAATCTGTCCCATATAGGGGCTAAATCCACAGCAAATCTGCAGCAGATTTCCCTGTGTGAATATACCCTAAAGGGGAAAGAACAGTGCCTTGAGGGACCCCAGTGTAACTCACAAATACTTCCAAAATACAAGAACCATTACACACAAACTTGTCTTCCTGTAAGATAATCACAAATTCATTTGATCAACTATGCATTCAACTCCATGGTATGCATCTTATCACATACTAGTGGTGGCATGATATTGAATGCATTAAAAAAGAAACCAAAAACATAATTTAATTATACAGTATATATAATTTTGCCAGGGAATATTGTGTAGTGTAACTTTTTTTTGTATAATATAGAATGTAAGTATACATGTATATATTTACAGTTTTCAGTTCTTAAAGGGTGTCTGTCACCAGTCCTAGTTAAATCAATCCAGCAGATAGGCTAGGGTTACATGAATCAAGTGGCATTTTCCCCTTGTAAATCAGCCCCCTCATTAGATATCACCTTTTTTCAATAAGCAGATGTGCTCAAAGACATTGCCATTGCTCCTAAGAAGTAAGCACCCTTATTGCTCCAAAGTGCTAATTTACATATTGAGAAAAATGGAGATAACCCAGCAATGAAACCACTGACTCACAAAGGAAAAATGCAGTTTGATTCCACTGAGCCTAGCCTATGTATCTATCTGCGGGGCTGGGTTGATATGCTGGATTTTGGTAACAGAGTCCCTTTAAACTGGAGTGTTGAAGCTGAAAAAATGTTGTTACTCATTCTTCTTCCAATTTCTTTCTGCATTACCCCTAAGAAGTATCTAAATATTTTTATCTTTCAGAATGGAGAGGTATGTTAAAGTTTATTTTACAAAGAGCAAAAGGTAATATTTTTTTTATTGAATTTAATAATATGGAAAAACCGTAATCCACAGTAATAACAATTTGTACAAATATCTTTTAAATATATTATAATTGAAACTTATCAGACATATAAATTTACATATTTAAGGTATTTATATGAAATAAAATATATAATATATATATAGAATAATCTAATATAATAAAATGTTAAATGCAATATGTTAGAAATAAAAAAATCTTAATAAGCTGAAATATTCATTTGGAAAAACTATATATTTTCCTTGCTCATTCCCCAGTGTTTAAATGGTCCAAGTGATGTTGGCTCAACCACAGCTCCGTGCATTTGTCCGCCTGGAGAAATAGGACCTCCTGGCCCCAAGGTAAGTATGGCTAGGACATGTTACCATTATCTAGATAAAAATCTGTAACCATTAAATGTGTAGATATATCTATAAGTATTGGGAAACTGACTTTTTACAGGCACATTCAGTAACTTCTATAATTTACTACACATGGAAATTGTGAGGCTTAAGAGGTCTAAATCAAAACCATTACATATTGTACCTAATATGGCTTTCAAGAGAACTTTTTACTTGATATCAGTGGTCTCTGATAAAATTTGTCTTAATATTTGTCTCACAGACCAAGAAATATGGTTAACCAAAATATTGCATGAATAGCCTAAAACAAACCATAATAAAAACAGAATCATACGCCAATCTTAATACATGGCCCGAGTGGCCCAGGTAAAGAGAGATTTATGAAGAAGCTACAGTCTCTCTGTAAATCAGTCTGACATCCCTGAGACAGAATCGAAATCTACACCAGTTAGCAACTTGCATAGATTTCACACCGGAAAATTGGCGTGAGTTATAATAAATTTGTCAGCGTTCCCACGGACAGCGACTCGTGGCAGGGTGTGAAAAAGGCTTGAGGCACAAGAAAGGCCCTGGTGCCAAAAAACTACCATAGAGGTAATGACTAGAGATGAGTGAACAGTAAAATGTTCTAGGTTCGATATTCGTTTCGAGTAGCCCCTCAATATTTGACTACTCGAATCGAATATCAAACCCTATTATAGTCTATGGGGGAAAATGTTCATTTCAGGGGTAGGCAACGTTCGATCAAATTATACTTACCAAGTCCATGAGTGAGGGTCGGGCTGGATCCAAATCCAAGGATGCAAATACAGATTCCTCAGAATAAATATTGTAGCAAATTTGCTAACAAAGTTAAAGGGAGTCTATCACCACAAGCCAAAATATCACCCCAGCTCCACAGTTATGTAGGTTAGGGTCAGGTTGTGCTCAGCAACATACATCATACAATCCTGATTGGTTTTTGGTTATCAATCCACTCCCCAGTGCTTAACTGCAAGCTAGCATTTTATATCACTGTTTGGCATGTTGCAAGATATCATGAGTTCTGATGTTCTGATATTAAAATAGAATAAACAACATCTCAAAAGCAGAACTAGATGCAGACATTATTGCAACATGGTATCTTTCCATAAGCTTGAAGACAAAATATATTTCTCCGTCTCAAAGACATCATATCCCCCCTAGGTCGATCGAACAGTGTCTTGTCCCCCTGAGGTTGATCCCACAGTGTCATATTCCCTGACGGTTGCCCCCACAGCTTCAAGTCCCCCTCCTGGTTGCCCCCACAGTTTCATGCCCCCCTTCAGTTGCCCCCACTATGTATATCAAATTGTTCACACCTGTAACACAATGGACACTGGACAACCCAATTAAGACTGTTTACAGTTGTTTTTACCTTAACATGTAAATAATTAAATATCTAAAATAAGAAAATCTATCCAAAGGCTTTTTTGTATGAACAGAAATTTCAACTTACCCAGCTTCTTCACCAGATCATGCAGTGAATATTCACCTTCACTTGGCAGCCAGCTTTCTTAGAATTCACTGCACTGTGACATGAGGAGCTTGGAGCTTGCCAAACATCAAATTTAAAGTTTTTCTTCTTTTAAACACATGTACAATAATGTAATGGCATATGGACATATACCTCTATATACAAATACATTAGGCATGGAAAGCAAACTAGTGAATTGATTCTTTTGGAAAATGTTTGTAACTTGTATAGTTAGTAATTTAACCAAATAGTAAAAATTATCAAATTGGGTGAAGAGATCTATGTTTTAGATATAATTAGTAATTCTGCCTCAATATTTATAGTGATCATTAAATGATGGAAATGAAAATGGCATAATTGCTTATTTTATTTAATGAGCAGCAATTGCTTATTTTATTTAAACATATGTCTTAAAACCTTAAACTATCACTCCATGAGGGTGAACACCACTGATCTATTGATATCAAAGCTTTTCACAGTGTGTCTGTCCATCATGTAATAACATTTGTACACCATCATGATTATTGATGATAATGTAGTTAGAAATGTGTAGGGTCTTATTCTTTTGGGTAGTATTGGGTAGTTCAGTGGGATATTTTCTGGGTAAGAATCCACCTTTGAATGCTAGACATACACCTTTGTATGGCAGGTTATTACATAAAAGGTTACATTTTAAACGCCCTTATTGCACACCACTTTGCAACCACAGTGAATTATATGGGTCTGATATGTGGTCTGAGTATATTTAGCTGTTCCCTTTTATAAAGGACATTCCCCTTGACAAGGCCAATCCCACTTTCTGTATTTAAGGTATTGATGATTCTGTATTAAATACTCTCATTTATATTTTAATATAACTTCATAGCTCAACTGGTAAACCAAAATTTGTTTTAAATTGCTGACATTCAGTAAATAAATACATATTATTAATTAATAGTAGTAAGGAACATTAATAGTATCAAGCTATCATAGTATTAAAGTATAAATTAGCATATCCATGTAGAATTTAATGTTTTTAATTGTACATATTTATTATTTCCACAAAGCATAACACTGTCTTGAAAATCAGTACAAGGTTTCAATTACTGCAGACTTTTACCATTGCAATTATTGGTTGCTTCACAACCAGTATGAGGAGAACCTTTTTGGAACTGCTTCTTCTAAATGGGTAGCAAAGAGCTACTTGGAAAAGCCACACAGTACAGTTATTTTCCAAGCATCCTTTATTGGAAAAGTTTTCAAGCAGAAAAGATTTATTTACATGCCAAAAATAAAGTTGCAACATTTCACACAATAAAACCGAGTGATTTCTAAAAATTATCAAGCTAAAATTGTTGCATTGGTAATCAAGCACACACAATCCTTAAGATATATATATATATATATATATATATATATATATATATATATATATATATATATATATATATATATGAATTCCATTGGTTAAAAAAGAGTCTGGGAGTCTATAAATAAGGTAAAGGTAAAGGGAGTCTGTCAGTCAGGTAAATAATATTAAAGATAAGTCAGATGCCTTTTTTTCCCCATGAAAATCCTTGCCTCTATTATCAAGGCACTCCATTCATTCACTTAGCAATATGCAAGTTAAGAGTCTGGAGCATGAAAGACAGTTCCATACTTCTATGGCCCACAATGCTCTAATATGGCAGGCGAATGCGAGAACACAGGGCCAAGCGGGATTTCAGCATTGCTCCCTGGCACTATCACTCAAAAATGGGGAGGGAAGGATTATTTGAGCAGTGTGGAGCATATCAGTTTGGAGCAATGGAGCTGTCCTCAGTGCTCCAGATTGCTCATCTACATATTGTGAAATAAATGAATATCTTGGCTACAAAGGAACACATTTTTGGCAATAATGGCATTTCATTCAGTAGGGCCTGACCTATATATTTTTGTTTCAGTTTAAATATACTTCCTTTTGTTGACAGACTCTCTTTAAAGGGAGTCTATCATTGTTTTTTTTTAAATTGTTGATGACAGCAGTGATAGAGGAGGAGGTGTCCACAATGGAAGAAATGGTGATATGGAATGGATGTTGGTGATGATGCGGTGTGCTCGGAGCACAGGGTTAATGTCCCCTGTGCTCAGAGAAGATTGAATTACAAATACAAAAAAATGTTGTTGTTTTTTTTGGCAAAACGTCAGAATTGATTTCTTCACCATAGGTATGCTGAAAATAGCCTCTCTAAAATCTATATAATAGTGGGGTTAGTTCGAAGTTGAAAAAAATAAAATTGATAGATTCTCTTAAAACAAATATTATGTTTTAAGTAGACATTTAGACATAGTATACTCACAGAATAATGACAAAAATACTTGTATTTAATATAATATTATTTCTCCTACAGTATTAACTCCTTAAGGACACAGCCTAAAACTACATTAAGGACACAGCCTCATTTTTTACTTGTCCTTATATGTGGACTTTGGAACACTTTAATATATCAAAGTGATTCTGAGATAGTTTTTTCGTGACACATTGTACTTTTTGTTAGTGGTAAACAATGAAGTTTTATAAACTATACTAACTAAATTACTCCATAAATATAATTTACCATATCTCTGCTTTATATTGACATTAAATGTTAATCACCCTTTAATTTTCTAATTTTACAAAGTTTACAAGTGAAACAACAATTTTTCAAAGTTTCAATAACATTTTTAAAACCCATTTTTCAAGGAACCAGTTCAGTTCTGAAGGGGCGTTAAAAGGCCTCTGTAATAAAAACCCCTTAATTAACTATTCTTTGTCTGACTTTAACCTCTTCCTCTCTTTCTGAGCACTATACATGTTAATAGAAATCCTCCAAAGCATTAGAAAGATCTTTGACCACAGTATCTGAGGGGTTAATGTTGACAATGGAGTGGTTCTACAGTAAAAAGGTCAGGTAATATTTAGAAAAGGCAATAGCATCAAGAATATTTTAAAAGTAAAAAAACTCAGTGTGAATAGACCCTAAGGCTTCTATACCTGTCTACGCTTCCATGTTACATTAAAATGCTCCTACCTGCATTACTTCTTAGATTATTGCCACTTTAACTGGTTTGTGGTGATTCAGCTACACCTGCTGAGAACCGCCATATCTTGCCTGATCATTAGGATTCCTTAGTGTTTCTTTCTGAAGGAATCTTTTATTTGCTATTTTGAATTTCACCTGGAGTATTATCGAACTGCTTTTGGGTTTCTGCCTGCCTTGATCTATCTTATCCTGTTGCATAAGCTCTAAAGATTCTATTTATTGATTCTAGTACCTTACTTTGAAATAATGTCTGGTCCCAAGTCTCCATCAGTAACCTATTAACATAGATTAAAGAGGAGCTTTCACCACCTCCAACAAGTCCAACTCTCTTCATTCATTAATAGGCTCTGCTGATTCTGGAACAGTTGAATTCTTTTTTCTAGCCCTCACCATTTTCAGCACTCAGTGCTTCTAGTTTTGGTACCTAATATGCTATTTAGTCTCTGTACTGTCAGGAGGGCGGTGTCAGGCAGGAGGAGGCAAGGGCTTTAATTCTGAGCTCTGACACTGGCTGCCTCTGATTGGAGCTCTGAATCAAGCCCCCCTATCTGACACTGCCATGCTGATATAACAGAGCTTAAATAGCACATTAGGCACCAAAACTAAATGCGCTTTTTGCTCGGGCATAGTGGAGGGTGTCTATATTGGATAGGGTTACAATATATATAATTTTCTTAAGTACTAAAATGATATAATTAAGCTAACAAAATACATTTAAGATAACCTGAGCCAATATAAATCACACCTTCCAACACATACAATCTGAACCATTCTATATGATGTACATGATTATAGGAACAAAAGTGAATAGTCAAATATATTAATTATTAAAAATAAGTAAACAAAATGAATTATGGATTGAAATTACCAATCTATCTAGGCATAAATATTACATATTTCATCTAGATAGATTTAGAACCTGGGCTTGGAGGTAAGAGAAAAGTAATCATTGAAAGTCTATAGAGAATCCACATAAAGTTCTTGGTGAAGAGTATACAAGCTTTGTATTCTTAGTAATCTTTACTTTGTAAAATTGAAGTTTTGCATATAGCATTATAAAATAATATATCTCTTTTGATAGGGCGATGCTGGGCAGCCTGGTATACCTGGATCCCCTGGACAACCTGGTCCAGATGGTAAGCCTGTGAGTACTAAAACATTGTTATAACTACATACTGTAAATGTTCTGATTTTCTCTTGTTTTTTTCACGTATACTGTGCATGCACATATTGTATAGGTTAAAAGATACCATTGCTTTATTCTCAGTAGTATTGTAAAAAGGAATATGTGATTGAAATGAAAGCATGTAAATCTCATTGCATAAATGTGATGGCATTCTTCTCTGTAGAATTTTTTTTCCTTATATCATTGAGAATTGTTGGCATATTATCAAAAGGACATATCTTACATATCTGTCTTTTTATTTAGTAGTTATCAGCTGCATCCATGTAAGTTATATGTAAGTCATTATTTAGAATGACGGCTATAACACAATCCCTGCATTGCTTGCTAAAGTGTCATCAAAAGTCTTTCTGCTTGTAATATTTCTTGAACTCTAAACATCTTGAGACGCATCACTATTTCTTCATCTGTGGGCAAAAGATACTCTCGATCCAAAAATCTAAATTTCCCACATAAGCTTTAGTTAGTATTATTTCTTTATGAGTGTTTCAAGCTGCAGTTACAGTTAATCCACTCTGGATATAAAAAGACCTGCAAAGGAAAGTATTAGGCTCTTTTTTATAACTGGAAATAAAATGTCTATTTAGATCGATGTGTTTTGCCAGCTCCAAAAAGGAAAGCCCCTTTTGCACTTGAGGAACAATTCACTGTTGCATAATTGGTAGCTAGGATACTGGACATTTTGGCAAAATCATTGGAAATGTTTCTGTTCCCCAGACTATGTTTAGTTTACTAACATGCTTTAGTGGTGTAACTAATGCTGGTTATCATGGACGCCATTCTCCTGTTTTATCTTGATAATGTTTGGGTATTTTTTCCTATATTACAGAATGCTGTTTATTTATTATGAAATGTATCTGATACATATTGAAAACATGTTATTAAAGTTGTGGTGGGCAAATAATATTTTACAGTAAGCAGACCTCATTGCAGCTACCATTGGATCTTGTAAGGCCATATATGAAAAGAGTACTTTTTTCTCCACATGATTCATGTGGACACCGCACGGAAAACACACAGACCCCATTACAGTCTATGGGGTCCGTGTGGTTTCTTAGCTAGCCGCTTTTTAATGCATTCACTATTCCGTTCGGGGAGTCCCCGAATGCAGATGTGAACCAGGCCTGACATTGACATGTATCAAATCTAAATCGTCAAGTCAACATTTGTATTTTACAGAAATAGTTGTCAAGTTAAAATTTGGTAAATTTTTACAATATCGATAAGCAGGCACCACTCTAGGTTGTAAAGCCTAAGGCAACTACTTAGTATACAACACGGCTTGCTGTGAGGTAGGATGTATTGACTTCTAGGGAAGTCAACTCCGGAAAATGAAGTTGAGAGAAAAACGGGTGAATTCACAGGCTACAGATCAAAATCAGATGACAGGTAGGGAAAATGTAGTCAAAATAACCAAAGTCAAAACCAGGAGGGTATACAGCCAAACCAGAAAGCAAGGGAATAATACGTGGAATACTAGCACACTAATATCAAAGCCGAGTTTACTTCCCATGCCTCTGCCTTTGATTGGATGCTGAGCCAGAAAACCAATTAGCTGTATGTCCCAAATATCTGACTGGCCAAACAGCCCTAACCAGAGTTTGGCTGGTAGGAGTCGTTCACAATCTCATTCACCACCTCTGCACCTACCAAAGTCATGCCTGCTGTGTATAGAAGAAAGCGTTGCCAGAGTGTGGCCTGTTAGAATTTTAAGAGCTATTGTGTCATGGATGAGAATTGACTTTAATGATTTTGTTAAAGGGGTATTCTGATGAAGATAACTATTTTTAAATTTGTAGATACCATATTTTCCGGACTATAAGGCGCACATAAAAACCTACGATTTCCTCAGAAATCGTAAGTGCGGCTTATAGTCCGGTGCGCCTTATATATGGATGGAAGCGGCGGCAAAGTCTGCGTGCCGCTTCCATACATACATAAAAGGCACCGTAAGGGTGCATTCACACTACGGAACGCCGGCGTGTATCACAGCCGTACACGCCAGCGTTACAGCAGGGCTGCCGGACACTTCCCATTCATTTCTATGGGAGCCAGCATGCGAGCGCTCCCCATAGAAATGAATGGACAGACACTTCCCATTCATTTCTATGGGAGCCGGCATGCGAGCGCTCCCTATAGAAATGAATGGAAAAAAGCAGTCCATTCATTTCTATGGGGAGCGCTCGCATGCCGGCTCCCATAGAAATGAATGGGAAGTGTCTGTCCATTCATTTCTATGGGGAGCGCTCGCATGCCGGCTCCCATAGAAATGAATGGGAAGTGTCTGTCCATTCATTTCTATGGGGAGCGCTCGCATGCTGGCTCCCATAGAAATGAATGGGAAGTGTCCGGCAGCCCTGCTGTCACGCCGGCCTGATTCAGAACGTGAAACTTACCGAGCGGTGCAGGGCGGGCGGGCATTCAGGCTTCCTCTTCCTACGATGTTCCGTCCTCCGGCGCTCGCTGATAATGGCCTGGGCGCATGCGCAATATCATAATGCTTCTACTACGGCTACTGCGCATGCGCCCAGGCCATTATCAGTTCGCGGCGCCGGAGGAGGAGGACAGAACATCGGAGGAAGAGGAGGCCTGAATGCCCGCTTACCCTGCACCGCTCGGTAAGTTTCACATTCTGTTTCAGGCTTTTATATTAAAACGGGGGGGGGGGGGTAGTTTAATCTAACTTTTACGGTTGGGCTCTATCAGCATGATTTTGCTGATAGAGCCCCTCCTCGCCTGCCGAGCGCTTCCAATAGAAGCGGCTGGCACGCGGGGGGTTAAGCGGCCGCTGGCAAAGTCTGCCTGCCGCCGCTTTCAATAACATATAATGCGCACCGGACTGCGGCTTATAGTCCGGTGCGCCTTATATATGAACCGAGACGGACTATAAGGCGCTCATGGGCAATGCGGCTTATAGTCCAGTGCGCCTTATAGTCCGTAAAATACGGTAATTAAAAGTTAAACATATTTGCAAATTTAAGTAATTAAACATTTTGCAGAGTTTTAAAGATTTTCCCTAAATAGCTTGTGGTCACAGTCTTCTTGTCTTGATCGGTTGCCAGTGGATACGACTATAAAAGCAGGAACAGTTATGGTCAGAAAATCAGCCATGATTTCCTTATTGTGGCCGGGATATCTTCTGATACATGTAGTGTCCCTGCCTGAAAACCCAGCTACAATAGGAAAATTATGGCTGGGTTCCCGACAAGTCCCAGACCGGACAGAAATGACCCCTAAGATCACAGTGAGTAGGTATAGAGTCATATGTAACAGCAATGACTGAGTGCGCATATTGACCTAGATACAGTAGACTTAATGAGCAGAGCAATAAGGACTCTCCGACCAAACATACCAAATATCTTTGCTTAACTTTTAAATGTCTACATATATAGATATGATTATGTTCATGGGAATACCCCTTTAATTTCTAATAGCTTAACAATTATAGAAACCCAGCCCCAACTCTATACAAAACCCCGGAAAAAAGTCATCTTTGTTGCATTCTCTGAATAGTAAACTTAATCAATACCGTGAGCAGAATTCTTGCTCTTGCCTTTGTTCAGAAGACCTTTATATTTCTCTCTAGAAATTCCAATTGTGTCCTCCCTTAGGTGTCCTCTTCTCTATACATATCCAGATATATAACAAACCATGGTTTATTCACTGTTATATTTCCACTACATGTGACTATCCAATGGATGGTAAACTGTAGCCTTTCAAGGTATTTATTAACATACCATGATATTGTATTGAATTGGTTTAAAGACGAATTGGAATTCTTAACCAGTGTTTGAAATCTTTTAAGTGTGGACACATTTGTAAGTGAGCCCCATGGCTTTACTTGCGCTTTGATGCATTCATTTGTAGCGATTCTTCTGTACAGACCACTCCTTACAAGACATTTCTGGACTGCAGGTGACTAAGCTGGATTTCTAATTTTTATTTTTATTGTCATTTTATGTATTATTGTACATATATTTTAACCTATAAAGTCCATTTCTGTTGATTGTATGGAGATGTTGCTTTTACGGGAAATGTCTTCACTATGCTACTATCTTCACTTGAACCTTTGTTCAAGATTTGGAATGAAGTAGTACAACACTTAGGACAAGTAATAAGTATGCTTGTCAGCTTCAGTTATTGTGTACATTCAGCATCAAAATGCATTATAAACCCAGTCATGTTCAGGGAAATGCTATACAAAAGCTGGAGACAGCTCTGCATTAGCTTTCACATAAGCCTTGAGTCATGGAATATCTGTGAAAGTGAAGCTGTTCCAGAACCACAAAAAAGGAGTCTGAATGAAGCCACAAATTAACGTTTATTTCTGTACAAATAACAGCCCATTAGTCTATGCATATTCTGTATAACATTTGGTATCGAGATAACTGTTCCTAGCCTTATAGTGGTAATTGGTTTATTATACAGATTAGAAGACTTATCCCAAATGAAACTGTATAGTCATAAAATAAAAAAAGTAATTTTAGTTATAAATGAATGAGATATTCCCAATTCAGGATCATATTCTAAATTGTAGCTTAAGCTAACTTAAAGGGGTTTTCCGGGCAAAAATTCTTTTTTTTTTTTTTTTTTTTTTTAAAAAAAAAAAAGGTCTGCTGGTGCTACTAATAGGTTAATAAGTGCACCCAAATACCTTTAGCAGTGTTTTGAGTGATTTCTAGGTATCTCTGGGAGCTACTGGCATCTTCTGCATTTGTTTAGATAGCTAGCCCGCCTACTACTAGCCCTTCCCAACTAATTAACTTTATCCTGGACAAAACCTTTAAGTGTTTTATCCATTTGTCAGAAACAGCTCATTGCCCCACCACCTCTCTGGTGGGGGTGATCACTTATCCCTGTTCCCAGCCACATACAGTTAGGTCCATAAATATTTGGACAGAGACAGCATTTTTCTAATTTTGGTTCTGTACATTACCACAATGATTTCCAATGCAGTTGAAGTTCAGACTTTCAACTTTAATTCAGTGGGTTGAATAAAATGATTGCATAAAAATGTGAGAAACAAAAGCCTATAGACAAACACAATCCCTTCATTTCAGGGACTCAAAAGTAATTGAACAAATTAAATAATTGTAAATATAATATTAAATTCTAATACTTGGTTGTTCATCCTTTGTTGGCAATGACTGCCTGAAGTCTTGAACTCATGGACATCACCAGACGCTGCTGTGTTTTGTCATTTATAATGCTCTGCCAGGCCTTTACTGCAGTTGCCAGACCTTTCAGTTGCTGTTTGTTTGTGGCCTTTGTCTTAAAGGGGTTGGCCACTTTCAGACCAATATTGAGAGACAAATGTTATTGTTTGTATAATAAAAAGTTGTACAATTTTGCAATATACTTTCTGTATCAATTCCTCACAGTTTTATAGATTTCAGCTTGCTGTCATTCATTCTGTTACTTCTAGGGGATACAAGTCTGACCATGGTCATGTGACTTACGGTCCATGGTCATGTGATTAGCATACAGGTGCACAGCTAATTACCAGGCAGATGTCTGATTGCTGTGTGGTGACTATAACGAGGGGCACCTGTGGTATGCTTTGGATCATGAGCTGTAACCCTGTTAAGCACCAGAACATTGGGCTTTGATCAGTGCCTCTGTTATCTGTAGACATAAATTCAAAGATAACTGTGCAGTTTACAAGAACCACAAGCATGCTGCTGGTCTGAGCTGAAATCCAGAAAGTGGTGGGGAGAGGAGATAGAAGGTCAGGTGAAACCCTGAGATGGGAAACCTCTTCAAGTGTGAATGTGTAATATCAACCTCTGAATACTAGCAGCAATATAGATAATATTTTATGCTCACTACTTGGGGAAGATTTAATAATTCTGTCTAAGACTAAAATGTAATAACATGTTAGCCATATAGTGTGGAGGAAAACCTTGTCTATTATTAGTTGTCTGTGGGCCCCTGGGGGACATTATTACTTGTCAGGGGGTCACTGGGGAACATTATTGGTCATCAGAGAGCCACTGGAGGATAATATTAGTTGTCAAGGGACCACTGAGGGATATTATTGATTGTCAGGGGGCCACTGGGGGACATTATTACTTCTCTGGGGACCACTGGGGGAACATTATTACTTGTCTGAAGGTTACATTTTTAATTGCTTGGGGGCTACTGAATAACATTACTACTTCCCTGGGGGCCATTGGGGAGCATTATTAGGTATCCGGGGGAAACATTGTTAGGTGTCTGAGGTCACTAAGAAGTATTAGGTGTCTGGGTACACAGGAGATCATAATTAGGTATCTGGAGTCAGCGGAAGCATTATTAGGTTCTGGAGGGCAATGGCAAACATTATTATGTGTCACTAGGGCCACTATAGGGAACATGTACTGCTTGATAGGCCAACATAAGCAGGATACTATGAAGCTTGGTGATGGTTAAAGGTGATTTTTTTTTTTAATGTGCTGGGTATAAAATATAGGATGGTGTAGTTTTTTTTTTTTTTAAATGTAGATTGTGAGCCCCACATAGAGCTCACAATGTACATTTTTTCCCTATCAGTATGTCTTTTTTAGAATATGGGATGGAAAATCCATGCAAACACGGGGAGAACATACAAACTCCTTGCAGATGGTTTTTTGCCCTTGGTGGGATTTGAACACCAGGACTCCAGTGCTTCAAGGCTGCAGTGCTAACCACTGAGCCACCGTGTGGCCCCCAGGATGGTGTAGTTTGAAGATGCATTTACATGGGGCAGTTGTGATGCAGTTACAATTGCATTAAAACAGCAACAGAAAAATTCACATCAGTTTTGATGTGGTTCCAGATGTGATATGAAAAACACATAAAAACTGTAGTTTTTTTTCTCTTTTGGTAAAAATGATTTGATAGGGGTGCCCCAAGGAATTTTTTTTCCAGGGGCTCACTGAGCCTGAAAAGGTTGGTAAGTACTAGTCTAAGCACACAGTGGCATCCGTCAATTTTTTTTATTTTGAATAACTTTGCTATTATTTTTATTAGAAGAGTTACATACATTATGGGGAATTTATCAATGCTTTATGCCACTTTACATGTATTCATGTATAATTTGGTGCTCCCATTCTGCACCTTGCTCCCCACTTTTTGTAAATGTGGGCAGAGCAGGGTGTGCCAAAGATGTCTAAACCAGAGATATTTAACATAACTTATGCCAGTTTTCTGGTGTGAATTATACAAGAAATCTATGCCAGTTCCTGACTGGCATAAACTTCCATTGTGGCGCATGAGCGTGTGCCTGATTTATTAAGACTCCAGAGTCCCTGGTTAATTTAGGTGCACCTTGCGCCAGTCGGGCCTTTATTAAAACTGGCATTTGAAATGCCAGTCTCAATAAATCCGTCTCATTGTATTTATATTATGAGCCTGTGGAGTAAGGAATTGACATTGTGTTTTGCATTGTAAAAGCGACTTTGATTTGTGAACTTTCCATTGGACTAGTGCCATTGAATTAGAATGGATCGAAGTCTGAGCTTATCTGAAAATAAAGGTTGTGAATGAATATTCTGGGCACTCTTGTTTCTATTTAAAATGATAATCACTTACTCTGTGTGGTCTCATGGCGGGAGATTATGCAGTAATACATACCCCTGAGCCAGCTGGAAGCATAAACTGCCAATGTGGGCAAAATTGTTATCCAAGTCTAATGTTTTGGAATGTATAATGAAATCAGTGGTAAAGCTGACACATGCACAATATGTGGGTTTTTTTTTTTGTCTGTGACTTATTTTTGTAGTTTCGGAATATTTTTGCTGCATTTTTTTAGTATTATCAGAACTGCAAAGTGTGAACATAACTTAAAGGGGCATTACCATATCACTATATGTGATGGTATATTGCTAGTATAAGCTACTGTATTGCAGTTCTCTGCACAATGGGTGAGCAGTTTTGCGTCTTTGAAAACTATGAAGAATCCATAGTATTAAGTTAGTGCTACAGCTACAAGTTACTTCTTAAAAATAATTTGCGTGAGTGGAGACGCAATCAATTGCAGAAAATATTGGCAGTTTTTCATCTGAGAAAAGAAAAGCCAGAAACTGTATCACAGAAACCACTATGTGACTGTTCCTCCAACCCATGACTAATATATAAAAAAACAGAAGTTTTCAATTTAATAGGTACTAGGTTAGATCTTAAATGTACAGTAAAATACAGGTAACCTGTCAAGTCCTCCTTGATACTCTAGGAAACGAGGAAATGATTGTGGCCTGGAAAGAGGTTAGGGAAAATTATGGACCATCACACCTTGTTTCTAAACACATGCCTCTATGGAGTCGTTCAGAATTCCCCCTAGGGTAACTCAGATGAAGGATTGATAAGTTGGAGACAGAAGGGAATCTCGATTTATGCACATCTACTCCATCTAGAGGAGGTCAGACTGTTCACCTTTCAAGAACTGAAAAACAAATACCACATTCCCTCAACTCACTTTTTCAGTATTTCTAAATCATAGACTTCTGTTTACACCGTCTGCAGGAAACCTGAAGGGAAGCAATCACTAACTTGATGGACAGCTTGATTGGTCCGGCTCAGGAGACAACACCCTTTCTTCGCTCAATACCACTATGAAATCAGCCCTGATTTTGGGAAAAAATATTTAGAAGTTGGGCCAAAGTCCTCCAGGAAAAAGGCCTTACTGACAGAAGTTTGAGGGGTGGACAAGGATCACAAAAGCTGTCTCTTTTGAATCTTGGAGGGAGATACATTATCGACTGCTGCACTGAGTTATCATGGCTTGTGATATACCCATGCACCCAAATATACCAAAAGGATTAATGCACTGCCCCAAGCGTGCAATGTTTTTGCTGGTATTATTCCATTCTTACCCCACAAGTTTTCCTATACCTTTAGTGATAGATGAAGCACTACTGGTGGCATTAGGCTGGTTGAAGACAAACTGTCTCTTTCAACGGTGAAAACCAGGTTAGAAGCAAATTCCCAAATGTGTCATGAACTACATATGGACAGGATTGATACAGAATGTTCCAAAGACAGACAAACTAAATCCTTGTTTTAAGGAATGAGGAGATAAAATCCTTGATGTTAACCTTTAGATACATGTCATGGTACCTATTCAAAACTTTGAAAGGCACGTTAGGAAGTCTCAACATCAGCTAACCATACGTTGTAAGATGTACTCTAATGGTGCCCTTATTATACAGCTATCAAGGGAGGCACATGGGGGAGTTTTTCTTGTTGTGTACAGTTCTTTTATCTCCTTTACTTGCTATTTCCTTTCAGATGGTACTCCATAAATTTACATAGGAAATGTTCAAATGATCTTTTGCATGAGCAGACTAACCTGTATATTCTGTAAACTGTACCATTACTCTGATGTAACTGAGCATACATTCATCCATTTGTATTTGTTGACTTATTAAAACATTTTATAAAAAAAAACCCTGAAAAACTGAGCTTCCATACCAGACACAGTCTATGAGTACAGAGATTTTTTTTTTTTTGTACAGTCAGTTCTTGTATTAATTGTTAGCAGGTATGTTCTCGGAAGCAGAATTTAACATGAGAAGATGATAATACAATTGAGATGCTCATGCTGGGTTACATACAGCTCATGTAGATTTCAACAGGTCATATATTGTAATAATTTAAAACATAACATCACTGGAAGGAATGCAAACTGCTGTAATAAAAGCATGATAGGACAGGAGAAAAGCAGAAACTATTGTGCTATTTGATACATTGTTTTGTATTTTAGCAATTTGTATGTCTAGATGATGTCAAGTAGCTAATGATAATACATTTTCTTATATAACAGGGAGGTCCAGGAACCATAGGGAATTCAGGTATGCCTGGTTCACCTGGAGTGCAGGTAATGTTTGCACATGATCATGGATCCAATCATTCTAATTCACTAATACTACTACTAATAATGTAAAGGAAACAGCAAAGCTGTGCTTGGGTTTTTATAAACATTTGATTGGCTTATATATTCAGTGAAACTTCTTGAGTTGACCAACAAAATTTGGAAATGGGTGGCCCTCTCAAAGTGAAGAACAAGTTAAAGTGTTTAATGGATTTAGCAAGCATGTATTTGTCCCCCTAAACAATGATGAATTACCAAAAATCATGAATTTTATGATTCAGCATTTAACACAGTACAAGGTATCACATCAGTATATAATGCAGAACAAGGCCTAGACTGAGACCAATACAGTAGCCATGGTATTGTACACTGGTCACCCCATCCCACATATATAACCATAGCAGGCCTGATCATTCTTGGCATGGTATATTTCAAAAATGGCTTTTCTCTTGTTCTTAGCCATCACTTTAAATCATGGTCCTTAGCATGGCTCTTGTCTCATTCATGGTTCCAAATATGATATCCCTTTAAATCTTGGTCCTCAGCATGGTCCCCCTCCTGGACCCAGTATAGCCACCCCACTCATTCCTTGATTACAAATTCGCCCCAGTCACTGCTAACCTTGATGATACTTGCTGTCTTTTCATAGGCCAAAATCTGAATTTTAAAGGTCACCTGGAAGTTCCCCAAAAATGGCCATTTTGATGTGGGGTATGCATAAAATGTGTCCCATTTCTGAAATTGTTCAGAGACGATTGGCATATATGCCCTGCCCTTAAGTGGTAGATTGCATTCTCTATGACATGGACTCTTTGCTCCAGCGTGATGCTGGCAAATTCTCCATTAACAAGTGATGAGGCATATCACAGAGATGCATCCATATTGATTTCACAGTGTATGTAGATCCAATGTCTAGTCTTTTTTAAAGGGGTTTCCACTGATTAATTTATTTAAAAAATAGGTCTTTGGTTAGATAAGAGAGTAGTCTGCTTATAGAGAGTTAACTTCTAGAAGGCATATTATGTCTTATATTCACATAAAAATGAGCACGCAAGATTGAAAATCTACAACATTCATTTTACCAGAAATAAAATGATAAATAATTGCTCTTTTGACAGATCTGTGAATATTGGGGGACTCTAGCTTATAATTGCATTGGGGTCAGCCAGTTGTACTGTTCATACTTGTATTGTCCACATAAGATCTTTGTGTAGGTAGATGTTGGAGGTGTGTGACTACATAGTTTCACACTGTCTGATACGTACCACCACTTTGACAAATACAATAATGTAGATCTTTTTATTCTTTTTTAATTTAGATTGTGAGCCCCATATAGGGATCACAATGTACATTTATTTTCCTATCAGTATGTCTTTGTAGAATATGAGGAAATCCACGCAAACACGGGGAGAATATACAAACTCCTTGCAGATGTTGTTCCTGGGGGGTTTCAAACCCACAAACCCAGGACTCCAGCGCTGCAAGGCTAAAGTGCTCACCACTGAGCCACCGTGTTGTCCCTAGATCTTTTTATTCTTAACGTTGGATATGCTCCCAGAAGACAACATGATATTTTGACATGTATCTCTATTACGTCAGGAGATCATTTTGACTTGTCTAAACTGTTACATGAATTGGACAGTATGCGTTGGAAAGTCCCTTTTTGTTAAAAGGGATACTTTAAAATAGGTTACTCACAAAATGTCCTGCTTCACGGAAACACTGACAGCAATGATACACTTGTCACATGTCAAATCAATGGCCTGTCCATGAAGTACATGGATATGCTACATCTTCCAATGTAAAACTCTCTCTATCATTGTTCCCATGTTGGCTAGTAGGTGATGGTGTGAAATGGCATGCCACCTCTTACATTATATAATACAGTTAATATAACTTTTCTAATGCCATTTAATAAATAAACCAATTTTTGAAGCCTAACTTCTAATCTTTTGGTGGGTGTTGAATAGTAATGTCTAGACTTCCCTTGCCTATGGGTATAACATATCGCTGGAATAATAAAATTCGTACTATGGGTGCTCTTTTGGCACGACTGTCCCTGATGCTAGTAATAGGCGCTATATGCTAATGCTAATTTGACTGGATGACAAAATAGACATAATCTAATAGCGTTTAGCCCTGCAGATTTCAGTTGGGTGAATGAAATCAGTTCTCATATTTTACATGTTATTTGAGTTAGATCATAGCATGGTGCAATGTAATTTTTGTGAGACATTCCTATTATGTAACTACTAACTCTGAATTATTTGCAGGCTAATGGTGTATTTCCTATGGCATATTATCTCACTCAATGTTTAAAAGATGTTTTTACAAGCTTAAAAGCTAACACTTTCATAACATATTTTAGGGACCTCGTGGGATGCCAGGTTTGAAAGGCAACTCTGGCCGGGACGGTGAAAAGGTTTAGTATTTCTCTTAAATAGTAAAATATAATACAGTATGTCACCATTAACCTACTACCAACATACACTCTGTGAGACTCTATATTTCTTCTTCATCAGGATTGTAACACAAGTTTGTCAGAAATGGCATCATCTTAATCAAATTCAGAATTTTTCACATTATTTTAGACAAGATAAGTTTAAGTAAAGTTATATAGTCAGAGTATTCTCCTCGTCTGGAAAAAAGCAAAGTTTTTTTTCCAGCACATTACTTGTAAAACAAATTTGTGTATCCTCAAGTGTTTTCCCTAAATCAAGAACATTTTCTACTTCATCTTTCACATCTCTCAGCTGCCAGAACTAAATAATGATCCAGATGTAGTCGGTTACAACATATGGGGATGAATACCAGCAGGTGAAAAAAGAAACTCTTCCCCAGCAAAAGATATACTGCTCTAGACCTCCAACTAGGTTTCATATGTGGCAATGCAAAGAATTGTGGAAAGGGTCCCCTTTAGGCAACATGTGCAAGAAATGTGAAAGATGTAACATAATATTCCATCATAGCCCATAGCCAAAGCATTACATTGCATGCATCTACAAACATGGCTAAGGGAAACTGTTCTGAATTGGCTGAGCAACTTTGGTCAATAAACGGTACTTTTTACTACATCAGCCAAACTGACCAAACACATACATGCAGAGATTTTATCAGGATATTCAATTTTTTCTTTAATTTTTTTTTTAAGTAAAAGTTTCTCACCCAGAGAATTAATGGCAGATCATTGTTGTCTCCTTTACAAGTCAGTGCAAGTGATCCCGTTTGCCTGACCAGTTTTCTGTCTGATGCCACAGGTTGCCTCTAAATCCTACTGTACACTTTAGGATTATGTGCCTATAATGGATGTCCAGCATGTGGTATAAACAATATAAATCCTATATACATAACCCATAGTACTTAGGCCACATGCACGGATTCATGTATGCATGCACGGATTCATAAGAAAACGGAACAACGACATATGGGTGCCCTCAACAGACCCAAACCATTTCAATCAATAAGCCCAGACTGCAAATCACACAGGAATAGGAGCTATCCTGAGTGTTACCTCTAGGCTCATGGCTTCCACATACATTTTTTTTTTTTTTCTTATTTTTTTTTTCTTATGGTAGAGTTGGAAGGGACCTCAAGGGCCATCGGGTCCAACCCCCTGCAAGTGCAGGTTTTCCTAAATCATCCCAGCTATATGTTTATCCAGATTCCGCTTGAAGATTTCCATTGATGGAGCGCCCACCACCTCCCGTGGCAGCCTATTCCACTCTCTCACTACCCTCACTGTCAGAAAGTTTTTCCTAATGTCTAATCTGTATCTCTTTCCCTTTAGTTTCATCCCATTGCTTCTTGTACTTCCTTGTGCTAATGAGAATAGGGGAGATCCCTCTGCACTGTGACTACCTTTCAGATATTTGTAGACTGCTATTAAATCTCCCCTCAGCCTTCTCTTCTGCAAACTAAACAATCCCAGTTCTTTTAGCCGCTCCTCATAGGACATGGTTTGCAGACCTTCCACCATTTTGGTTGCTCTTCTCTGGACTTGCTCCAATATATCGATGTCTTTCTTGAATTGAGGCGCCCAGAACTGTACACAGTATTCCAGGTGTGGTCTGACCAGGGAAGAGTACAGCGGAATAATGACCTCTCTTGATCTAGATTCAATGCTTGTCTTAATACATCCCAGAATTTTATTAGCCTTTTTTGCAGCAGCACCGCACTGTTGGCTCATGTTGAATTTGTGATCTACTATTATGCCCAAGTCCTTTTCCCCTATGCTATCACTTAGTTCTATTCCTCCCATACTATATATGTTTTTTACATTTCTGTTACCCAGATGTAGAACTTTGCATTTGTCCCTGTTAAATACCATTTTGTTCGCCTCAGCCCATTGTTCCAGTGTGTCCAAGTCCTTTTGAATATACTCTCTCTCCTCTCTAGTGTTGGCTATTCCTCCTATCTTCGTATCATCTGCAAATTTTATGAGTTCCCCAATAATTCCATTGTCCAGATCATTTATAAAGATATTAAAAAGTACTGGGCCCAGAACAGAGCCCTGCGGCACCCCGCTTTTGACTTTCTTCCAGTTCGATGTGTAGCCATTTAGTATTACTCGTTGTGCCCGATCATTAAGCCAGTTGTGAATCCACCTAACTGATTTTTTGTCAAAGCCATACTTAATCATTTTTTCAATAAGAAGGTTATGTGATACTTTATCAAATGCCTTACTGAAGTCAAGATATACTATGTCCACGGCATTCCCTTGGTCCAACCATTCAGTGATTTTGTTGTAGAAGGAAATCAGGTTAGTCTGACAAGATTTATTGGTCCTAAAGCCGTGCTGGCTCTGGTTAATTAATGCCTTCCCATCCAAGTACCGAAGTAAATGTTCCTTGACAATTTGCTCAAAGATTTTTCCTGCTATCGAGGTCAGACTTACCGGCCTGTAATTTCCTGGATCGTCCCTTTTCCCCTTTTTGTAGATGGGGACAACATTTGCCCTTTTCCAATCTAAAGGGACCACTCCTGTTTCCCATGACTTACTGAAGATTATAGCAAGGGGTTCTGTTATTTCCTCTGCTATCTCTTTCAGGACTCTAGGGTGTAAATCATCTGGTCCTGGGGACTTGGTTTCCTGTAACTTGGCTAAGTGCTCTCTTACCAGACCTTTGCTTATAGTCAGCTTGGAGTCCTCCTTCCCCTCATCTCCATCACCATTAATGTCGATATTTCCATTAGTTTCTTGGGAGAAGACGGATACAAAATATGAATTTAGTAGCTCCACCTGCTGTTCCACCATGTTAACTGTTTCTCCTTTGTCATTCTTCAGGACTCCAATGGTCTCCTTCACTTTTCTTTTGCTTTTAACATATCCCGAAAATCCTTTTACCTTACTCTTTGCCTCTTTTGCAAGCTTCAATTCGTGTTCAGCCTTAGCTCCTTTGATGCTTGTCTTGCAGAGTCTGCAGACTGCTGTGTACTCTTCCTTAGGTATAGTTCCCATCTTCCACTTTTTGTATGTTTCCTTTTTCCTTTTTAGCAGGTTATGTAAGGTAATAATAATACACACGATAATAGACACTTGTGAAAAGCATGGATCAGTATGCTAGCCATTACGTACGTGTATAGTACACTTACAAAGCACACAGTCATGTGCATGGAGCCTTACAGTCGATTTCATTTTGCAAATTGTACCGTGTATTATTCATGATTCTCTTTTTTTTTTATAGGGTGAACGTGGAAGTCCTGGTTTTTCAGGACAGCATGGACAGCCAGGTTTAAAGGTTAGAACATAAAAATTTCTCTTCTTAAAGGAAAACTGTCACCAGTTTTGGAGGCCATTATCTACCAACATGTTCTTATGTCCATTCCAGTCTGCGGCTCCATTCAGCAGTTTTTTTTAAGTTTTACTCTGCTTAATTTAGGAAACAATAAGAAGCATTTTTCATTGAGTTTTGCTTTGTTTTTCTCTGCGGTTTTTCTTCCCTTATTAGGGAAAATCGGAGCATTTCCACGGGTAAAACTGACATCTGTTTTTGAAGGCGCAGCTTTTCAGCAGCATTTTTTTCTTCAATGTGTGGATGAGATTAGCCCAGGGGTCCTCAAACTGCGGCCCGTGGGCCACATGCGGCCTGCCAAGCACTTCTGTCTGGCCCGGCCGACAACGCCGGCAGGCGTGCATTTATAATGAAGCTCCTGGGGAGCTCGGGCCAGGCCATGGAGCGCACTTCACTTTACCTATTGGAGGGCACCGCTCCCGATGTCTGTGCAACCTGCTCTGCCTCCGGCCCACTGTTTAAAAAGTTTGAGGACCCCTGGATTAGCCACTCTCATTCACTTTGATGGTACTCTTAAGTGCAACTTTTTTTTCTACTGCATTTCTGCAATAGACAAAATGCTGCATTTCCACAACGTGGGGCCTTAGCCTAGCTTAGTTTATATAGTATATATACAGTCGTACTGTTTCTGATTTAGAAATAGCGTTTACACTGTTTAATGGAGTGAATTCTGGTAAGGGGATACTTTAGTTAGAATAATACCAAAGATGTTTCATTTGTTTCCAACTGATTTAAATCTCATGTATTAACCTAGGGTGAGAGAGGACAAAAAGGAGAAAAGGGGAATGGTGGAGTAGATGGAAAAAAGGTAAATATTATTTTGTAATGCACTTTTATAATTTAGTGTAATAAATTATTCTTTTCGGTTATTTGAGTAACATCTGCTAGGTTTCATTTCATTCACATGGTCATATTATGCTTCATATGGAATCAGAGGGAATAAAAAGTCTGAATCATTCCGTCTTATGCCATATCTTGCATTATGGGAGAGTGCAAGGCCATACTGAGACACCATACTGATACAACAGAACTTCTAGTATCTATAGTATGTCCCTGCATTATCCATTCATTTAAATGTACAAAAAGGTGATGTTCTGATTTGATTTAAGTTTGTAAATCATACCATTAAGAAAAGATTCATGCTCTTGCTCTTCAGTGATTTCACTTTGGACGCCAAATACCACCGGCAATAGACAGGTGGTTTCTGTAGGTTCATGACAGCCATGATTATATATCAACAGGAATTAATCTAATTTATCCCACACTAACTGCATATCATCAGGAGTGCGGATGGTGATTTGACAACCTTCATACATTGTCACTAGTCCAAATGGGTAGAGCCATCTGACTGGTATCTTCTTTGAGTGAAGGACATTAGTGAGTGGTTTCAGTAAGCAACATTTCGCTAGTGCACCAGCAGCAAATCTTGAAATAAATAAATGTTAGTACCTTTACAAATTATATCTTCTGCCTTTCTTGCAGCCTGTAAATTAATTTATTAGGCCACAAGTAATATCATGGGGCATCAATGTTGGCAGATTAGGGGCTAAATGCCCTATGGACCCTTTCAACAGTCAGTCCATTAAGCGTAGTCCTCTGCTACCAAAACAAGCAAAAATCTAGAAGGGCTTCAGGAGTCACTGATTCTGGAAGGCCTATAATGTTCACATATTTTTTTTTTCTCCTACTTCATTTCTCCCTGTTCTCCAAATGAAGATACAAGTGGTTTGGGTGAATGTGATGGTCTGCGAGTTCTGCAAAGAAGCAGCATGAGTGGTAATGGATCCCTATTAGAGATGAGCGAACACTAAAATGTTCTGGGTTCGAAATCCGATTCGAACAGCTGCACACTAGAGATGAGCGAACACTAAAATGTTCGAGGTTCGAAATTCGATTCGAACAGCCGCTCACTGTTCGAGTGTTCGAATGGGTTTCGAACCCCATTATAGTCTATGGGGAACATAAACTCGTTAAGGGGGAAACCCAAATTCGTGTCTGGAGGGTCACCAAGTCCACTATGACACCCCAGGAAATGATACCAACACCCTGGAATGACACTGGGACAGCAGGGGAAGCATGTCTGGGGGCATAAAAGTCACTTTATTTCATGGAAATCCCTGTCAGTTTGCGATTTTCGCAAGCTAACTTTTCCCCATAGAAATGCATTGGCCAGTGCTGATTGGCCAGAGTACGGAACTCGACCAATCAGCGCTGGCTCTGCTGGAGGAGGCGGAGTCTAAGATCGCTCCACACCAGTCTCCATTCAGGTCCGACCTTAGACTCCGCCTCCTCCGGCAGAGCCAGCGCTGATTGGCCGAAGGCTGGCCAATGCATTCCTATGCGAATGCAGAGACTTAGCAGTGCTGAGTCAGTTTTGCTCAACTACACATCTGATGCACACTCGGCACTGCTACATCAGATGTAGCAATCTGATGTAGCAGAGCCGAGGGTGCACTAGAACCCCTGTGCAAACTCAGTTCACGCTAATAGAATGCATTGGCCAGCGCTGATTGGCCAATGCATTCTATTAGCCCGATGAAGTAGAGCTGAATGTGTGTGCTAAGCACACTCATTCAGCACTGCTTCATCACGCCAATACAATGCATTAGCCAGTGCTGATTGGCCAGAGTACGGAATTCGGCCAATCAGCGCTGGCCAATGCATTCTATTAGCCCGATGAAGTAGAGCTGAATGTGTGTGCTAAGCACACACATTCAGCACTGCTTCATCACGCCAATACAATGCATTAGCCAGTGCTGATTGGCCAGAGTACGGAATTCGGCCAATCAGCGCTGGCCAATGCATTCTATTAGCCCGATGAAGTAGAGCTGAATGTGTGTGCTAAGCACACACATTCAGCACTGCTTCATCACGCCAATACAATGCATTAGCCAGTGCTGATTGGCCAGAGTACGGAATTCGGCCAATCAGCGCTGGCCAATGCATTCTATTAGCCCGATGAAGTAGAGCTGAATGTGTGTGCTAAGCACACACATTCAGCACTGCTTCATCACGCCAATACAATGCATTAGCCAGTGCTGATTGGCCAGAGTACGGAATTCGGCCAATCAGCGTTGGCTCTGCTGGAGGAGGCGGAGTCTAAGGTCGGACCTGAATGGAGACTGGTGTGGAGCGATCTTAGACTCCGCCTCCTCCAGCAGAGCCAGCGCTGATTGGCCGAATTCCGTACTCTGGCCAATCAGCGCTGGCCAATGCATTCTATTAGCCCGATGAAGTAGAGCTGAATGTGTGTGCTAAGCACACACATTCAGCACTGCTTCATCACGCCAATACAATGCATTAGCCAGTGCTGATTGGCCAGAGTACGGAATTCGGCCAATCAGCGCTGGCCAATGCATTCTATTAGCCCGATGAAGCAGAGCTGAATGTGTGTGCTAAGCACACACATTCAGCACTGCTTCATCACGCCAATACAATGCATTAGCCAGTGCTGATTGGCCAGAGTACGGAATTCGGCCAATCAGCGCTGGCCAATGCATTCTATTAGCCCGATGAAGTAGAGCTGAATGTGTGTGCTAAGCACACACATTCAGCACTGCTTCATCACGCCAATACAATGCATTAGCCAGTGCTGATTGGCCAGAGTACGGAATTCGGCCAATCAGCGCTGGCCAATGCATTCTATTAGCCCGATGAAGTAGAGCTGAATGTGTGTGCTAAGCACACACATTCAGCACTGCTTCATCACGCCAATACAATGCATTAGCCAGTGCTGATTGGCCAGAGTACGGAATTCGGCCAATCAGCGCTGGCTCTGCTGGAGGAGGCGGAGTCTAAGATCGCTCCACACCAGTCTCCATTCAGGTCCGACCTTAGACTCCGCCTCCTCCAGCAGAGCCAGCGCTGATTGGCCGAATTCCGTACTCTGGCCAATCAGCACTGGCTAATGCATTGTATTGGCGTGATGAAGCAGTGCTGAATGTGTGTGCGCTTGAACCCTTGTGCAGCCTCGGCTCTGCTACATCAGAGCCGAGGGTGCGCTTGAACCCTTGTGCACACTCTGCTTCATCAAGCTAATAGAATGCATTGGCCAGCACTGATTGGCCAGAGTACGGAATTCGGCCAATCAGCGCTGGCCAATGCATCCCTATGGGAAAAAGTTTATCTCACAAAAATCACAATTACACACCCGATAGAGCCCCAAAAAGTTATTTTTAATAACATTCCCCCCTAAATAAAGGTTATCCCTAGCTATGCCTGCCTGTACAGCTATCCCTGTCTCATAGTCACAAAGTTCACATTCTCATATGACCTAAAATCCACTATTCGTCTAAAATGGAGGTCACCTGATTTCGGCAGCCAATGACTTTTTCCAATTTTTTTCAATGCCCCCGGTGTCGCAGTTCCTGTCCCACCTCCCCTGCGCTGTTATTGGTGCAAAAAAGGCGCCAGGGAAGGTGGGAGGGGAATCGAATTTTGGCGCACTTTACCACGCGGTGTTCGATTCGATTCGAACATAGCGAACACCCTGATATCCGATCGAACATGTGTTCGATAGAACACTGTTCGCTCATCTCTACTGCACACCATTCGACTGTTCGAACGGGTTTCGAACCCCATTATAGTCTATGGGGGAAAATGCTCGTTTCAGGGGTACGAAACATTCGATCAAATTCTACTTACCAAGTCCATGAGTGAGGGTCGGGCTGGATTCTTCTCGCTGCGCAGCGTCCCCGCGTCCTCTTCCGGCCTTGAATTCACTCTGCTAGGCATCGGGCCTGGGCAGAGCCGACTGTGCATGCCCGCACTACAAGCGGACATGCGTAGTCGGGTCTGCCCAGGCCCGATGCCTAGCAGAGTGAATTCAGAGTCGGAAGAGGACGCGGGGACGCTGCGCAGGGAGAAGACTTCTAAAGGTAAGAGAAGAACCAGCGTTGATTGGCAATGTATAGCATTCTGCCAATCAATGCTGGTTCTGCATTGAATCTTAACTTCGAACAGCTAGTAGTACTCGCTGGAGTACAAGTATTTCGAATACCGTAGTATTCGATCGAATACCTACTCGATCAAGTACTACTCGCTCATCTCTAATCCCTATGTCTCCTCCAGTCTCCACAACTCTCTGACCAAAATGCTTAACATTCATACTTGTATCTCTCATTTTTTTCATGAGGGGAGATTTATGTGCTTTATGTAGTATCCTTTTGAAAAAAGCTCTCAACAGAGGAATGGAGTCTCTGGGTATGTCTAATGGACCATAGGAGCACTCATTGTCTGAGTCTTCATCCTACTGTGTCTCATAAGTTTCCACTGGTGCCATCTTAGGTCATCTGGCTTGAGAAGCAAGCTTCTTCTTGACGTATTTATCAGATAGAGTTGATTTCTAGCACAAATATTACAAGATTGGGGTCTTATAATAATTCAGGTGCATCTTGCAGGGGATTAAGACAGGTTTAGGAAATGGCAGTTTTTCATTGGGGGAGTCTGCATGGGAACCCCCAAATGGAATACCAAATGTATTGACAAGCGGTGAGCAATGAAAGCACAGACCCGATAGACTATAATGGGGTCTGTGTGTTTTTCGCGGGGTGTCCGCACTGAACATGTGGAGAGGAAAGTACTTCATGAACTACTTTCCTCTCCGCATGAGTCATGCGGAGAGCATGCAGAAAACACACAGACATCATTATAGTCTATGGGGTCGGTGTGCTTTCATAAGCTCACTGCTTGTCAATGTATTGGGTATTCCTTTAGGGGGGGTTCCCATGCAGACTTCCAGAATGGAATACCGAACACAGATGTGAACCAGGCCTTAATTAATTATCTCCAATATGTTTACTTGACAAATTGTTACAATTATGGCAATATGAAATGTGTGTACTTTTATGGTTTGCTGTTCAAAATAAATAAAATTATTCGTTTTAAGGAAATTATTTTTTAAATTAAGGGACCCATAATTTAATTTTCAAAACATTTTTATGCCACATGTATAGCAAAAGAAGAATGACATAATGAAAAAAGTTGCCATGGAATTTTTCACTAATAATGTTTACATGATGATGGTCATGGTGCATTTATCATGACATAAAAAGTGGTACTATGATAGTAGTTTGGTTGTAAAGCGAAGTCCTCAGAACTTTTGTTCCATGTGCCTTCCCTTTAGGGAGCCTTCACACGGAGTAAACACGCGTGTATTTTTACAAAATGCGTGTGTAAAAATACACGTGTAAAAATAAGTCTCCCATTGACTTCAATGACATTGTACAGGCGTATTTTTACACATGTAAAAAATATCATTGAAGTCAATGGGAGTCTATTTTGCAAACATACACGCGCGTTTACTCCGTGTGACACTGGCAAAACACAAAACACAAGCAAGTCTTGGTTTCTACAGTTTTCATCTAAATATATTTAATTATGCAGAAATATAAATAATATTTTATAAAATCAGGAATTCTTCTTGTTAGAAACTTGTGATTCTCTTTAAATTATCATACCAATTTATTTTACTTCAATGTTAAATGTGGATACCATTTTCTATTAAACATTTACCATTTAGGGAGCTAAAGGAGACAAAGGAAGTAGTGGGACAGTGGGAAAGCCTGGAAGACCTGTAAGTAATTTTTTGAGGATAAAATTTTAAAATATCTTTACAGAACTACAAATTGCATCAGTATGATTTTGATAACTCAGTTTTGCAACCAAACAGGGAGAGCCAGGAGTACATGGAAAAGATGGTATATCAGGATATCCTGGAGAAAAGGTACGTTTCCGTGAAGTCTTTCACGGAAGTGAACAAGTCAGAACTGGAAGCTTACAGTATTGAGGAACATTGTAAGCTTTTGTTTCCAGCGACGCCTTTATCTTCATCTAGAACGCCTCTCCCCGTGTCTTCTTCCGACCAGGGGTTAAAACGTCTAGGCATGTGCAGTCAGCTCTTCCATTGGGCCTCGGGTAGAGCCGACTGCGCATGCCCGCAGCCAATTTCTTGTGGCTGCTTACACAGTTAGCTGATGTTTATTGTTCTTGTACTGAAGTGTGTGAAAAGGTATTTTTATTTAGATAGGCATACACAAAAACTTGTTGCAGCACAAAAACGGTAGCATGAAACAGCAACTTAATTAGTAAATATCATTACACCTTCCTGTTTTTTATTTTTGTTTTTGACTCTCCGCCTTCCAAACTCCATAACTTTTTTTATTTTTTAAAAGCGGTTGTTTTTATGAGAGTTTAATGTTTGGGGGACAAATCATACTTTGTAATGGTACCATTTATTATTCTGGACAATGTACTGGTAAAATGGAAAAAAATTCAGGATGGGGTGGATTTGGAGAAAACTTGTTTATGTGACTTTCTTATGAGCTTTGTTTTTTCAGCATTCATTGTGCTACCAAAATGACATGTATTGTCACTTGTATGCTATGGGCTGGTATATGTGCTTTACTTTGAAACACCTTTTGTACAAAGTCAACTCAGACTAACTCAGCGAGTCTACGTAGATAATTCATTTATTTTCAGTTATCCTAATAATAATGACAAGTAATGATATTACGTTTCTTGTATTTAAAGGGAGAAGAAGGAAAACCAGGCCCACCAGGAATGGAAGGTCAACGAGGACTATCTGTAAATATAACAAACCATCATTCTAATTATTAAGGGTATCTGCAGTGTCTCTACAATAGCAGAGACATTGGCGTGAATAAAAAGGTGGTCAGGAGTCAAAAGACCCTCAGAACTGTTTGGTATTCTACATATTCTAGTTTTTATTCCCCTCTTCAGGTCAGGGGAGCAGTATTTGTGACGAAGGGCACCATGGTGTCCGTTGTAGCCAATCTGTATTGCCAGGCACAGACACATGGTAGAAGTTACTACAACAATTTTCATAAAGTATACTTTTCAATCTTAGGGCTGGACAAATATTTCAGCGTCTTTGACCTATAACTTCTATAATGCAGGGTCTTAATGCTGAATTTTGAAGACTTTTGTTCTTTATTATATCTGCCTTCCATCTAATTTTGTCTGATACTACAGCCCTTTGGGACCCTCACTCATCCCAAGTATGAAAGGGCTAAAGTACTGATTTAGAGTTTTTTCATGTTACAAACTGAACTTCACTAGTATATGCTATAAGCGTGTGATTGGTAGGGGTCAATCTGGAAATTAACCTAGAATTTTTGTGTGTTCTTAATTTTATAATCAGGGAATACCAGGGATTCCTGGAAATGATGGCGCCAGTGGTTTAAAGGTATGGCGTTACATTGCTTTTTATTTATATTTTATATTTTTAGATGATAAACTCTAAAGTACACAGTGTGTATATATGTAATATACCACTAAAGATTGATAAAATAAACTTTATATTTATGTTATTTTCTGATATGCTGTAACATCTCAGCATCTTACATTTTTTATTTCTTTTTTTTGCTACACAGGGTGAAGCAGGACCTTCTGGGGAGCCTGGTGTTAGAGGGCCTCCTGGGATTCCAGTATGTGTATAAAATGATACACTTGACATAACACACATTTGGATATGTTTAGAACAAGATATATTATATCATCATCCAGAAGTACGCTGACAGTTTAGCTTCACAGTATATAAAAATATATAAAATATAAATAATAGACTGGCTACATGCTATATGACTTTATATCATCTCTTTACTTTGATCTTCAGATGGATATGTTTATTCCATGCACGTTTGCATTTCCTTAATGCTGATTTTATAATTTGATCTCTGATATAATATAATACAGTACTTAGAGTAGAATAGTGACTGTATGTGTAACACTGACATGCATCCTATTAGGCCCTTCCCTTATTAGGATCTAATAGTATTTCAAAGATGGCATAATTTGTGACCTTCATTAGGCCCCTGACTGCTAATGAAACCCATTGAAACCCTGTGATCACTTAATGTTGCACAAATATGGTAACAAAAGGAACCTCTTTCTCTGACTAATCATTTAGATGCTGCAGTCTCTATTGACAGTCATCGAAGGGGTGAAATGGCAAAGACATGATGTTGACTGTTATTTATAATGGATACCCTCTATTGATGTAGAAACCTCTCCTACACTTGTACGCTTTTCACCTGCACAGAACATACAATGTGAAATTTAGCAGGCATTAAGTTAGGCTTTGTGCAAAAAATTGTGACTTTTTTCTCTTTTATGTTGCCCTTTCCTGAAAGGAACATGCCAAGGGGATGTAGTGGGGGACAAGTCATCAGATTGGTCATTTATGCCAGTTTACAGGCCTAAATGATGCCATAAACGTACACCAGCTATGAAATGGCATAGATTTCAGTACAGTTGTACTATCATAAAGTACATTAAAAAGGCCTTTACAGTTTTCTTCTGATAGGTCTCCTCCTATTAAGTGACAATTAATCACATGCCTGGCAGTTCTGAAACTTCTCTCCAGGGCTGACATTGTCAATGTTAACTTCATCTACTACAGGATGTTTGCATTGTTGGGTAGCATATGCTTTCCTTCTGTATTCCCTTGATATTCTTATTCTAATACCTTAATTCAGATATCTCTAACTACAGTAGTTTATAACATGTTTAACAGCTTTAGATATTGTTGGATGGGAAATAGTAGGTTGAAATAGAAATAAGAACCACATTAACTCCAGATGGAGCAAGACTTTGGGAATTCCCTTTTGGAAAATTTGACTTTGGAATAACTGATTTCTATTCCAAATTTTTCTTGGAAATAAGAGTCTCTGAAGGCGAAAAACCAACACTCTAATAGATATCTTAATAATGCTGCTCTGGGAAATCCATTAGACACAATCTAAAAATACATAGAAAAAAGTGACATGTTCACATGTATATGTGGACAGTATATGAAACATAGGCAGATTTTGTAACTTCATCTAAATCAGGTTGATTTGCAAACTACTAAAATTGGCATTTCCAGAATTTTCTATATTGCAATATAGTATACTGCAATATTTGTTATATAGTACCTATATATGTCAGTGCTTCTGGAGGAAAGTACCTTCAGTTCTCCAAAATATATCCATTTTTATTTCTGTTGAATTGAACAGTATATTTGTAAACCTGCTGTTATCTAAGAATTTTAATACATTTTATTTGTTACACATTAGGGAATAACAGGAGCAGAAGGGTTACCTGGTTCACCTGGAATATCTGGACCTAAGGTAACAATATTCCTGAGATATTGTAAGAAAGTATCTCCTGTAGCCTGTTGGTATTCCTTGATTTAATAACACATTGTTGGTGCATTTTGACATACAATAACATCTTTGTGTCTTTTCAGTCACTTGAAGAACTCAACGACCTCTGCACTTATCTCGTAATCCAAAATGTTATCATAAATGAGTTAAAGGTAGTCCACCACCCTAGTAATTTCTGAATCACTTGTACACTGTTATAGGTTCTGTTAGTGGCATAGTGATCATACCATTTTGTGGCAAGTGCAATCTTTCTCCAAATAAAATTCAGCTTTTAGCTTATATACAAATGGGTATAATAGGGCACCTAAAGTGTGGACATTTCTAGGAGAGCCCCCGATTTTGTCTGTGATTGCCACCTAGCATCACCCCATGACAGCAGACATGGCTCCAAGTGCACTAGACAGCTAATTTGCATATGTATTCAAGGCTGATTTTTTTTTTTTTTTTTTTCTTTTTGTTCGCTATGTCACTACCAGGCCTTAGAACAGCACACATGTACTTTAGAATCAAGTTTGGTGGTAGACTAGTTTTATCATGAAGCAATACTATTTTTGCAGAACATGAACATTGTTTTCCATCTGCCACAGAGGGGATAAAATGTCTTACTGAGCAATACTAGAGATTAAGGTCCAGAAGAATCAAACTATCCAAGCTCTGAAAAAAAGTATATTGCTTCTTTAGGCCGGGGCCCCATGTAGTGTAAAGCTGCAGCAAAACCACAGCGTTTTACAGTCCCTGCAAAGTGGAATACATAGAATACATACATTGCAGAAAAATACGCGGAGTGGAAATGCTGTGATTTCCAAAACCGTTACGTTTTTGTAAATTTCAGCATGTCAATTATACTAATGTAAATATTTGCAATTTCCCTATAGGTATAATTGAAGCAGAAAGTCGACAGAGGAAAACTCGGTGGACATTCTGTGAAAAGCGCTGTGGGAAAAAACTCAATGGGTTTCCCAATGCTTTTTCGCTGAGGCCCGCTACGTGAGATATTTGGATTATGAAATAAGTGCATTGCAAATACTTCAATGCTGTTGACATTTTCTAAATATCTAAAACTATGTTTATGAACTTGCACAAAGCTGTCCATGAAAAAAAGAATATGAATTAGTTTAATTTTCCTTTTTCATATGACTGTAAATGAATATTCTGCTGAAAAAATGTATAAAGAAAACCCATTCATTACAGGGAAACAAAGGCGATCCCGGTATACCAGGAAAAACTGGTTTATTAGGCACAAAGGTATGTAGAACATTGTGAATCCTTTCAAGCTGTGTTTTTAAGTGTAAATATATGTCTTTATTAGAGATGAGTGAATAGTGAAATATTCGAGAATCGATATTCGTTTCGACTACTCGATCAAATATCAAATCCCATTATAGTCTATGGCAGGGGTAGGGAACCTTTGGCTCTCCAGCTGCTGTGAAACTACAACTCCCAGCATGCTCCATTCACTTCCATGGGAGTTCCCAGAACAGCAGAGCCAGTATGCATGCTGGGAGTTGTAGTTTTGCAACAGCTGGAGAGCCGTACGTTCCCTACCCCTGGTCTATGGAGAAAAATGCTCGTTTCAGGGGAAACCACTATTCGACTAAAGGAGAGTCACAAAGTCCACAAGTAGCAGGAAGAGAGTGTTTAGGAGGAGCGCTGTGCAGTTAAAGCGCACAGACCCCATTATAGTCTATGGGGTCTGTGCGATTTAACTGCACAGCGCTTGCAGTTGCGCTGATAAAAAGTAAGCTTCCTCGTAACAGCAAGCTGCTCGCTCTCCCGACTAGCAAAGATGAGCCTGCGGCAAATCAATGCTGGAGACTACCCTGGTCCGATCTTAGACTCCGCCTCCTCACAGACGAGCCTCCGGCAGAACCAACTTTGATTGGCCGAATGCTGTACACTGGCCAATCAACTCTGGTTAATTCATTACTATGAGAAAATGTCAGCTCCCTCATAACAGCAAGCTGCCAAGCTCTCCCAACTAGCAAGGATGAGCCTGCTGCAGAACCAGAGTTGATTTGACTAATGCTATACACTGTATAGCATTCGGCCAATCAATGCTGGTTCTGAATCGAATATTTACTGCGAATAGCTAGTAGTATTTGATCGAGTACGAATATTTCGAATACCATAGTATTCTATCGAATACCTACTCGATCAAATACTACTCACGCATCTCTAGTATTTATGCATTTTTAATAAAAAAGAGTTATTGATTTAATGTCACGAATGAAATTATTAGTATAATTATAATCTTTCACTTACATGCCTATTGGAAAGATAACACCTGAAGCATTCCTATTCTTGAACATACAACTTACCATTTAAATATATATATACTGTATATATATCTATATATATATATATATATATATATATATATATATATATATATTTAAAAGAAACATAGGGAATGGACATTTAAATTTTCTCCACATGGAAGGAACCAATGAATGAAATTCTACAGTCAGTAGTCAAAACTCACACTATGTATCAATGATAGTATGTCATTGGTCAACTCAAATAAGAAAGCACATACATTTGTCTTCTATATAGATGTTTATGAGTAATAGAACAGCTCAAACTATTAGGCCTACTGATATAACGTATATAACTTCAGTATATTTTGGAGTCTCTAAAGCACTAATCCCGTGATGAACATTGATAGAGGATCTAGTCTGCAAGAGCCTATAAGAACCTATAAGAATCTACTTGAGATAACATTGCTAATATAAAAATCAGGGCTAACCCCCCCCAATATGTCTTGCATGTTAACATTTCAGCAGTCAGTGTGCCCGAGTGATGCAAGCGCATCTTGGAAAATTATAGACTTAACCTCTGGCAAACAGTAAGCAAGTGCATACCATCCGACACGTAGATCCCAGGCATGTGCACTAATGACAAAATCACAGAGTCTGAAACTATGAAAAATATCTGATGGCACAAGCACCGGTCCTTTGTTCAATCACTGTATATATGGTCAATAGATTATTTATTATAAAGATACAATTATGACATAAATTATTGACCATATATGTGTGAAATCATAGCTAGAGAAGGAAAAGGTTCCATATAAAGCATGGCTCTAAAATGATAATTAGTAAATTACTGAGGCGCCATATCAGTGGCGATATATCATAAAGTAAAGACACCAGAATAATTTTCCAACATAGGAAAATCCAAACTATAGTATATATTATAGTATATATTTACAAATGTAAGGAATTGCATACATATAGATATATGAAACAAAAATGAGAACATTAACCCCTTATGGACACAGCCTTAAAGTTCCTTAAAGACTCGGCCTCATTTTTCAAAATGGATATGTGTCACTTTATAAGGCAATAACTTTGAAACACTATAACTTACATAAGGGATTTTGAGAATGTTTTTTTGTGTGACACATTTCACTTCATGTAATCTACCTTATCTCTGCTTTATATTGGCATCATCTTTTAATTGTCCTTTAATTTATTTTGGATGTTAGAAGGCTTAGTGCTTCATATCTGCGCCCGGTCTCCGTTCAACAGGTTTCCGTTTCCTGCACAAAACAGGAGATGGAAACCTGCAGGACTCTTTCATACCCATTCATTTGAATGGGTTTGAAAGATGTCCGGCCATGAGCGGCGGTGAGCGTTTTATGCTCTCTGCCGCGAAACCGTTTTTTAAAAAAATCGGATACAGAGTCGGACATGCAGTACTCTGTGTCCGATTTTAAAAAAACGGTTTTGCGGCGGAGAGCATAAAACGCTCACCGCCGCTCATGGCCAAACCCGCTCTGACAGCTTTCCGTCTTCTGCATGTAGAAGACGGAAAGCTGAGAACGGAGACCAGAACACTAGTGTGAACCTAGCGTCACAAGTGTAACAATGATTTTCCAGATTTACAAGAACATTTCTCAAACTCTTTTTTTAAGGACCACTTCAGTTCTGAAAAGAATTATAAAGGCCTGTATTTTAGAAACCCCATAAATCACCCCGTTTTCAAAACTTAACCTCTCAAATACTTCAAAACAGTATTTTGGAAGTTTAATAACCCTTTAAGCATTTCATAGGAATTAAAATAATATGGAGGTGAAATTTAGACATTTCATTTTTTTCAATAATATATTCATTTAGCCCTGAAATTAAAACATTCACAAGGGGTTAATGGAAAAAAATACATCTCATAGTTTATCATGAATTAACCCACAAGTATTTGCATGTAAACTTATGTTTGGGCACACGGCAGCACATGGAAGGGCAGGAGCGACATTGGGTTTTTTGAAAAGCAGATTATGCTGGAATAATTTTTAGTGCCATGTCTCATTTGAAGGGCCCACAGAGTACCAATACAATGGAAACCCTGTAAAAGTGGGAAACTATACCACTCATAGAATTCATCAAGTGGTATACAGTAGTGAGCATTTTTACCCCACAGCTCTTTCACAGATATTAGTAACATTAGTATGTATAAATGAAAAATTACTAAAACATCCCTTTAACCCCAAATTTTTCATTTTCACAAGGGGTTAATTTAGAAAAAGCACCCCTCAGATTTGTTACACAATTTCTCCTGAACATGGCAATACCCCATATTGTAATCTGCTGTATGGGTATATGGTGGGACTTGGAATGGAAAGGGTGTTATTTAGCTTTTGGAGGGCAGATTTTGGAATAGTTTTCAGGTGCGATGTCTCATTTGCAGAGCCCCTAGAGTACCAATACAATGGAAACCCCACAAAATGACTCCATTTTGGAAATCATATCCCTCACAAAAACATAGTGGTAAAGTGAGCTATTTGACCCTACAGCCATCTTTCAGATTTTATTAACATTGAGAAGTGAAAATAAAAAATGACTTTTATTTCCTATAAACCATAAACTTAGCCCCACATTTTCATTTTCACAAGAGGATAAAGGAGAAGAAAAAACACCACAGTGTGTTACACAATTTCTTCTAAACATAGAAATGCCCCATACGTGGCCATAAACTGCTGTATGGGAACATGGTGGGGCTCAGAATAGAAAGGCATGTTTTGCTGGTGTAGTTTTCACATTTGCAGAGCCCATAAAGTACCAGTAAAATGGAAACCCCACGAAAATGAACCCATTTTAGAAACTACACCCTTAACGAATTTCTCAGGGGGTATTATCATTTTGAGCTGTTTCCTAAAAATGAATGTGCAAGTGAAAGTTGAAATTTATACAGAAGAAAAAATAAGTGAGTATACTATCCAAGGGACATTTTAAACGTCCCTTGGATAGTATACTCACCTATTTTTCTTTTGTTCTAAATTATTTTGGGCACGTTAAACTTTCCAATTTTTGTTAGTTTTAATTGAAATTTATACAGAACTACTGTACAATATGCCATTTGAGTGCCCAACTTTTTGTGCCCACTTTGTGACATCAGAGACATGCACTCTTAAAATTATTAAGTGGACTATCCTGGGTACAAAATAGTTGCATATGTGGCATAAACTGCTACTTAGATGCACAGCAGGGCTCAGAAGGGATGGAGCACTGCATGTTTTAGCTTTTGGGGTATAGATTTAGAGGGACTCTCTGGATGCCATGCTGTTTTGCAGAGCCTTGGAGGTACCAGTAAATTGTGATTTCCCAAGAAGTGAATACATTTTGTGGGGAGCAATTTTAGGTTCTCACAAACATTAGAACAAACGTGTCCAAATACCAACACTCTAACTTTCCACTCCAAAAGCATATAGCGCTCCTTCACATTTGCACCCCGCTATGTACCCTAAAACCAGTTTATTCCCACATGTATGACATTGTTTTACCCAGGATAATAAGCTTAACAATGCCTTATGGGTATAAACTGCTGTTTGGGCACAGCTGGACACTGAGGAGAAGGAGTGCTATTTTAGTTTGGTTTGGTTTTTGGACACCATGCCACTCTTGCAGAGCCGCTGAGTTGTAAGTAAAGTGAAATCAGCAGACACATAAACACATTTGGAAACTACACCACTGAAGAGTGTAGCGAGCATTTTTAACCCTTGAGCATTGCATTATTTTAATTTCCAGAAATTAATGCTCAGTTGATAATGAAAAGTGAAAATAGCAATTTTACCAGAGATACTTCATTTCAGTTCCTGATATGTTGTGCCCAGCTTGTGTCAGCAGAGAAACACACTCCAAAAACTGTTAAGCGGGTATAACCGTGCACAACAACTTTTGGAGCATTCATCTTTGATACAAGCTGGAAATAACATACTGTACACTGAAATAACATATTCCTGGAAAAATTTCCATTTTCACCTTTCACCATCTGCATATTCATTTTGGAAAAATAAAGTATAGCAACCGTTTGGGAATAAAAATGCTCATTGTACCTCTAGATAAATTCCTTCATGGGTGTAGTTTCCAAAATGGGGTCAAATGTCAGGGTATTCCACTCTACTGGCATTTTAGAGTTCTATAAAAGTGTCATGGCATCCTAAAACTAAATTGTCCAATATACTCTGAAAACCAAATAGTGTTCCTTTCCTTCTGTGCCTGGCTGTGTGCCCAAATATCAGTTTATACCCACATATGACTAGTTAAAGGGGTTGGCCACTTTCAGACCAATTTTGATAAACAAATGTACAATAAAAAGATATACAATTTTCCAATATACTTTCTGTATCAATTCCTCATGGTTTTCTAGATTTCAGCTTGCTGTCATTCATTCTGTTACTTCTAGAGGATAAAAGTCTGACCATGGTCATGTGATTTACGGTCCATGGTCATGTGATGAGCACACAGGTGCACAGCTGATTACCAGGCAGATGTCTGATTATTGTGCTATGACTATAATGAGCTGTGCACCTGTGTACTCATCACATGACCATGGACCGTAAATCACATGACCATGGTCAGACTTTTATCCTCTATAGCAGGGGTCCTCAAACTGCAGCCCGCGGGCCACATGCGGCCCGCCAAGCACTTCTGTCTGGCCCCGCCGACAACGCCGGCAGGCGTGCATTTATAATGAAGCTCCTGGGGAGCTCGGGCCAGGCCATGGAGCGCACTTCACTTTACCTATTGGAGGGCACCGCTCCCGATGTCTGTGCGACCTGCTCTGCCTCCGACCCACTATTTAAAAAGTTTGAGGACCTCTGCTCTAGAAGTAACAGAATGAATGACACCAAGCCGAAATCTAGAAAACTGTGAGGAATTGATACAGAAAGTATATTGGAAAATTGTCTATCTTTTTATTGTACATTTGTTTGTCAATATTGTTCTGAAAGTAGCCAACCTCTTTAAGTACGTAATCAGGGTGTAAAACAGTGTCATATGTAAGCTTTTCAGAGTACATTGGGAACACCAAATTCCCTACTTTTTCCCCAGTAGCTCCTATCATTGGGAGTCATTCTGAGCATCACTTCTGGTGTCTTTTGCCTCTCAAGCACTAAATATAGGGTATACCCTGGTATGTGCTTGCAAAGCGGGCTAATTCAAAAGCAGCTGGGAGGATTAACAAATAAAAGGTATGTCTGGAATAGCCAGATATCATAAATATATGATTAGTTAAAAATGAGTTTTCCCAATAATAGAATCCCATTAAGTGCATCCTTCACCGATGCAAAAGAACATCAAGACCAGCATACAATATGCTGGTCTTGAAGAATTTTCCTAATATGTAAATGTATGTAAATATGGTTTACAATTCTCTTTGTTGTTACAGAAACAAACTGCAAACTTGGTAATAATTTGCAGTCTGTTGAAATGAGCAAGTGATTAGCAACTAATTGATTTTTTTTCAGCTGCCTAGGTCCTACAAGTAACCTTCCAAACAGAGCTACAATCACTGTAAGGTCACATCTGCATTGGTCTGTCCATTGATCTGGTCCATCTGAGGTCCAGCGGAATGGACAAGCATAGCAATGAAATAGTGGATACATACACTGATTGTCCACTGATTTCAAGCAAACCCGTATGGACACTTTGATGTAGATATGAACTTAGCTTTCCTTGCTGCACGTGTTATATTAGTATACAATAGTATAATTATATATATATATATATATATATATATATATATATATATATATATATATGAAGAGCTCAACGGAAAAATGGCCTAAGTCCAAAAATCAATATTGTGAGAAAAACGAAATTTAAAGTTTTAGCCTAAAGCAAACGGGCATTATTGTGGAATATATCTATCCAATGTAATCAGCTAATGAACACCGTTAATATATATACACGTATCTTTATGGTTGCCGCAGCAGTCGGCTTAAGTGCAATCTTATGCTAATATCGTCAAATATACCGTAAAAATTATTAAACGATGAAGAATAATAATTACCTGCCTCCCTTTTCGGCGCTAAATATGTGCAAAAGTCGATTTAGAGCCTTTTAAACAATAAGACAAAGTTTTTACACTAATATAAACAACAGACCGGAAGTCACGATTTCAATGAAAAAATGACCAACGAGAGTGAAGTAAGTAAGTTTGTATTGGACTTAGGCCATTATTCCATTGAATGTAAATTCTTCTGCATTGAAATATATGGACTTAGGTCATTAATCCTAGGTACCTTGTAAACCCAATGCATAGAACGAGGTACAAAGAAGCTTTCTAGGTAATAATTTGAAATATGACAAAATGTGGACTTAGGCCATTTTTCCATTGAGCTCTTCATATATATATATATATATATATATATATATATATATATATATATAGTTAGTATATAAGTAATTTTTATACTAAATTACTGATTATGATGAATATTCATCAATATTTTATCTAAATTAAATAAAATCTGCAGCCTCGCTTTAAGTTTAAAAATGTTTTCTATTCAAGAAATTTCTACTAATAATTGAATCCAAACAAAATATAAATGTGTTATATATTTCATTGTTATTAGGTCTGCTTATTCAGTAAGTGAATTTTACTTTAATACTGTGTGGTCCTAATTCTTGGCCGGAGAGTGGGTTAATAGTTGCTGGTTCTCATTTTTAATGCTTGACACAATAAGGATCATGAACTAAAGTAAAACTAAACTATTTTAATCTATGCACCTTGCGGTTTGGCTGCCAAGTATCTAAAATGCAATGATCAAAATACCCACCACTTCCACTTTTGTAATTTTTTACACATGTGAGGCTCATTTTATGTATTTTATAATTTAGAAAAGCAGCTTATTTCCAATGTTTTATTAAGAGAATGTTTGTTATCTAACCTTATGCTCGCAAAATATGATGTCCTGTGGCCTAAGATCAGGATGTATCTTTCCCACATGTCCGTAATGAAGACAAATGGAATGCATAATGAAATAAATAAGTGGATGCCAAAGTTTTTGGACTGGGCATAACCAGTTCTTTGTTGCTTATTTTGGTAACAGTGTCTCCATTTTATAACTATGAAATATATTATGCATGTTTAATTACGCCTGTATTTATCTACTAAACCTACCCACCAGGGAGAAAAAGGGGAAAGTGGCCTCCCAGGCCCACAAGGATATAGAGGGGTTCCTGGACTTGCAGGTGCCAAGGTAATGCAAAATATTATTTTCCAAAATAAAAAGTTTTCATTTTTCAGATTCACTAAAATCCAATATTTTAACCATCACCAAATTTAAAGAGGACCTGACAAAGCATTTATATTAAGCACTTCACTAAAGGGTCCATTCACACGGAGGAAGATGGTGAGGAATTTGGTGTGGAATTTCAGCGCTGAAAAAAACTAGCAGAAAAAGGAACCCATTGAAGTCAATGGGAGGCTTTTTTTTCAGCGCTGAAATTTCACACCAAATTCCTCACCATTTTCTTCCATGTGAATGGACCCTAAGAAACCCTGATGAAATTATACCTGTGCGTTCACCTCACTAAAAAGTCCCCCTAAAATGTAAGACAAGGAGGCTGCAATGAAAGATTTCCCAGTTTTGTACAGTCACTTGCTGTATTTCAGGTTCCCTCTTAAGCTATTAAACGTGTTTTAATTAATTCCTGTTCTTTAAAGGCAAATATTAACCTTTCCAGTGCAGTAATAGCTTATAGGGATCATGTCATAATCATGTATAATGTTTAATTGAAATATAAGTTACAAATATGACAGGTACTTAAAGATGGAAGACATGTCTGCAGTTTCTTACATTAAGAGAATATAGACTCTCTACTTAAACAATATGCAACTGAGCTGAGCTAGAAGGACATTATTACCTTGTTATGACATGTTGTGTAGTGCTAATAATACCTGTTGCAATATAATTTTCTTGTTATACTTTTTTAGGCTACAGTACTTAATTTTAATGAACACATTTTACTAGCAGAGACTATAAGTTGTCACTGTGATATATCTTAGGTGATCTACTTTTCTGTTCCCCTCAGCCTCCTATTAACACTTTCTGTTGCCTCTTACTCTATCTCAGTGGCTCCCAATCTTTTCAAGTAAAGTACCCCCTAGTGAGAAAACGACCCAACTGAGTAACTCCAAAGTAGCAATCACATATAAATGTTAATAAAATAAGACTTTATTTCGAGCCTTTGTGAACAATTATGTAATAGCTCCTCAGTGCCCCCCCCATTTAGTATAATGGCCTTCACACTCTGTAGAATGTCCCCATCAGTTCTCTACATGGAATATAACGTATTCCACAGTGTGCAAACATGTAATATTATGGTCTCCACAGTTCCACCACATATAGTATAACTAGCCTCTGCCTGTGACTTCGTCTGTGTGTTGTTGGCATCGATGTTCTGCCTATATTCAGCAAATTGCTGTCGTCAATAATTCACCTGCTCCAGCATTTCGGCAGCTCTCAAGATGTCCTGCTGCTGAACTTGTTACTCGCACCGTGCCCGTGATTGTTCCAGCATCTCAGCAGCTCGCTGGGACACCAAATAATGAGTGTGATATTGTTGTCGATGATCCGCCTGCTCCGGTGTTTCGGCTGCTCTAAGAGTTGCTTTGCGCCTAGCTTGCTCAATCCTCCTCAACTTCGCTTGAGGAGAAGTTTGTTGACTTCTGGCTACCGTCATAGCTCTCGTTGATTTAGAATTTTTGCAACAAATTATAAATTATATAATGTCCCATAGCAACCCTACATACAGTATAATGTCCTATAGTCACCCCCATACAGTATAATGTTCCATAGTGGCCTCATACAGTATAATGTCTTGTTGTAGCCCTCAACATGGTATAATGTCCCATAGTGACCTCCCTATGTTTGCATTATGTCCTATAGTAGCCCACCATACAATATAATGTCCCAGAGTAGCCTCTACATAAATAAAATTTTACAAAATTGGTATAAGGATTTCATAACAATTTTGGGTTTGCTGGACCCACTTTTTCTGGGGTTTGAAACTTGAAAATTTTGCAGTTTGCCACCAATGACCAAGTATTATACTCTGATGTTTTTTCAAACCCACAGAGTATAACTAACAATGGCCCCAGAGAGGTGAGTAGACATAACAAACAGTGTTACTCATCTCCTTTGAGCTTAAGCGTGGGTCTTGGCCCTCTTCGGCGAAATCCAGTCTTTTGAGTGATATCAGGGACTCCTGATGCTGATGATTGGGCCTCAGAGGTCATATGGGTCAATGAAGCTATAATGCTATGCCAGAAGAGTCGTGAAAAGGACAGGGGTCTGTGTCAAAGCTCAGGGGAGGTAAGTAGCATTGTTTGTTAGGTTTACTCACCTCCACTGGGATGCCACCTAATATATTCTGAGAGTCTGAAGATATCCCAGAGTATAATCAGGGGCGTAACTACCGGGGTAGCAGTGGTAGCAGCTGCCACAGGGCCTGGGACATTAGGGGCCCGGCGACAGCTGAATTTTTTTTTTTTTTGTCGTTAGAAAGTATTTTAGTATTTCCAAACTCCTCTCTCTGCATTGCAGTGAAAATGAAATACTTACTTAATCTTTTGATGTTTCGGTTATTTTACTATAGGGTGACAAGGGAAATCAAGGTGAACGTGGCATACAGGTATACACATTCAGTATTGTAACTATAATTACAGTTCTTAGATGTAATATCTCAATCTTACCATCAAGCATCCAGTGGAAAAACTATAACAATGTGAAACTTGGTAAAGAATACATAGACAACAAGTTTTCTGGCTATTAAGATATTTGTCAATGCCTATTTGTGATGCTTCTACTATGTAACTTGTCTTGTTATGGCCTCTTCAGGCTTATAGCTGATGGAATAGCATTGCCAAACTCTTGTTGGCTAAGTAGAAAGATAGTCTACATTATAGTTTGGTTTTGTTTAAAGATATATTTTTTCAGTTTCCTGTTTTTGTGTTGTCATTAACTTTTACAATATGATTGATAAAGATTTAGTTTTGTAATAAAAACATACATTTCATGAAGAATTTTCAGTTATAAAAATAAGTCTATATTTTAATGAGACACTCCATTACCATATACTATTTTAGAGTAGATTCTCATCCCATCACAGAATGGGAGCATAAAGGACTTTTTCTTCTATTACAAAAGTAAACAAACATGACCAACGAAAATGTCCATCATGTTATTTACATTATTGTCAATGGGAATGGATACAGATGGATGGGGCTCTGCCTGTGTCCGTTACTTTGGTACAGTTAATGTCCGTTGTTGTCATCCTATGATGGATGGCAGCAATGAACATTAAACATGGTAGTGTGGACACACTCTAGGGCAGACATCAAAAGTGGATGTTTGCATTTGCATGACATAGCCTTCTATTATAGAACCTACATCCAAAGACTCCAAAGGATGCTGGATATGTTAGAACAAAATTTTTCCAAGCTATGGGGATATGGGGCCCTCTACTTAGTTCTTTTTTCTGCTAGAAGACAACCTATTTTCATATGTCCTATTAGAACATATAGTTGTGACAACGGGAAAGCATGTACCCAGTACTCTTTCTCAATTAGCTACATCAGGTAGGGCAACATGGTGGCTCAGTGGTTAGCACTGCAGCCTTGCAGCGCTGGAGTCCTGTTTTTTTTTTAATCCTGCCAGGAACAACATCTGCAAGGAGTTTGTATGTTCTCCCTGTGTTTGCGTGGATTTCCTTCCATTCTACAAAGACATACTGATAGAAAAAAAAGGACATTGTGATCCCTATATGGGGCTCACAATCTACATAAATAAAGAATATTAGCTAGAGAAGGAAGCCAATATAATAGAGCACTGGCTCTGTCACTGTATTACATAGTTTGCCATACATTTGCATGACCCGCATGTGATACATTTTCGCTTCAGTATTTATCACAGCTTTGTAATTTACAAGTAAAATGACATAATTGGTCCAGAAATTAACATTTATTTTTCCTCATTCTTTTCTGACAGGGTCTAAAAGGAACGAATGGTTCTCCGGGTATTCAAGGAATAAAGGTATAAAATACTGTATGTATAATATACTGTATATGTATCCAAACTAGCACATTCTTAAGGAATAGTCCAGTTTAAGACAAATATTGAGAGAAAAAAATATTTATTGCATATTCAAAAGTTGTGCAATTTTCTAATATACTTCCTGTATGAATTCCTCACAGTTGCTATATCTCTGCTTGCTGTCACTCATTCTGCTTACTTCTAGTGGATAAAAATTAGTCCATGGTCATGTGATGGACATATGTTATTGTCTCGGGGTGGAGAAGGTATCGATGAACATTTTTGTAATATACTTAAAGAGGACCTTTCGCCACCTCCACCAACTCAAGTTCGTACCATCTGTTAATAGGTGCTTCTCCACTGATTTTAGTGCAGTTGGATTTTTTTCTCTAGCCCAACCATTTCTGAGCAACAAGCACAGTTAGTTTTGGTGCCATATGTGCTATTTAAGCTCTGCAATGTCAGAAGGTCAGTGTCAGGCAGGGGTAAATGATTCAGAGCGCCAATTAGAGGCAGCCAGTGTCAGAGCTAAGAATCTCACCCCTTGTCTTCTCCTGCCTGACACCGCCATACTGACAGTACAGAAACTAAATAGCATAAGGCACCTAAACTACCAGCATTGATTGCTTGGGAATAGTGGGGGCTAGAGAAAAAAATCCAACTTCAGAATCAGTGGAGCATCGCCTATTAACAAATGCTAAGAAGTAGAGTTGGTATAAGTGGTGAAAGATCCTCTTTAATTAACCTATCTAACTTTATGTTAAAAGAAAACCATCTCTAAAAGTGACCTACCCTGGGCTGGCATTAACTGGAAAAGGGGCCTCTTTGTTAACATGTATAGCGGTCAGGGAAAGCCTGGTTCTCCAACCACTATCACGGTGGTCCAGGGCCCTGGCCATTTCCAGCTGGCTGCGGGCCCCATACCCATCTGGGCTTGGTTGCGGTTGAATGCCCTGCAACCACAATCATTATTAGAGATGAGCGAACACTAAAATGTTCGAGGTTCGAAATTCGATTCGAACAGCCGCTCAATGTTTGTGTGTTCGAACGGGTTTCGAACCCCATTATAGTCTATGGGGAACAGATACTCGTTAAGGGGGAAACCCAAATCCGTGTCTGGAGGGTCACCAAGTCCACTAAGACAACCCAGGAAATGATGCCAACACCTCTGGAATGACACTGGGACAGCAGGGGAAGCATGTCTGGGGGCATCTAACACACCAAAAACCCTCTATTACCCCAACATCACAGCCTAACAACTACACACTTTACACACTCAATACCACATCTCTGACAGTAGGAAAACACCTTGAAACATGTGTATTTGGCACTTGCAGTGAGGAGAGCTTGTCACCAGCAGTGAATTTGGCCCTTGTAGTAAGTTGAGGTTGGCACCAACATTTGTTTTGAAAATCAGGATGGATTGAGCCTCTAACCAGCAGAGTTTGGGCCAATTCATGGTGGAGGGAGCCTCTAAAAACCCCAGTTTGGACCAATTCATGGTGGAGGGAGCCTCTAAAAACCCCAGTTTGGACCAATTCATGGTGGAGGGAGCCTCTAAAAAACCCAGTTTGGACCAATTCATGGTGGAGGGAGCCTCTAAACAGCCCAGTTTGGACCAATTCATGGTGGAGGGAGCCTCTAAAAACCCCAGTTTGGACCAATTCATGGTGGAGGGAGCCTCTAAAAACCCCAGTTTGGACCAATTCATGATGGAGGGAGCCTCTAAACAGCCCAGTTTGGGCAAATTCATGGTGGAGGGAGCCTCTAAAAACCCCCAGTTTGGACCAATTCATGGTGGAGGGAGCCTCTAAAAACCCCAGTTTGGACCAATTCATGGTGGAGGGAGCCTCTAAAAACCCCAGTTTGGACCAATTCATGGTGGAGGGAGCCTCTAAACAGCCCAGTTTGGGCAAATTCATGGTGGAGGGAGCCTCTAAAAAACCCCAGTTTGGACCAATTCATGGTGGAGGGAGCCTCTAAAAACCCCAGTTTGGACCAATTCATGGTGGAGGGAGCCTCTAAACAGCCCAGTTTGGGCAAATTCATGGTGGAGGGAGCCTCTAAAAACCCCCAGTTTGGACCAATTCATGGTGGAGGGAGCCTCTAAAAACCCCAGTTTGGACCCATTCATGGTGGAGGGAGCCTCTAAACAGCCCAGTTTGGGCAAATTCATGGTGGAGGGAGCCTCTAAACAGCCCAGTTTGGGCAAATTCATGGTGGAGGGAGCCTCTAAAAACCCCCAGTTTGGACCAATTCATGGTGGAGGGAGCCTCTAAAACCCCCAGTTTGGACCAATTCATGGTGGAGGGAGCCTCTAAACAGCCCAGTTTGGGCAAATTCATGGTGGAGGGAGCCTCTAAACAGGCCAGTTTGGGCAAATTCATGGTGGAGGGAGCCTCTAACCAGCCCAGTTTGGACCAATTCATGGTGGAGGGAGCCTCTAAAAACCCCAGTTTGGACCAATTCATGGTGGAGGGAGCCTCTAAACAGCCCAGTTTGGACCAATTCATGGTGGAGGGAGCCTCTAAAAACCCCAGTTTGGACCAATTCATGGTGGAGGGAGCCTCTAAACAGCCCAGTTTGGACCAATTCATGGTGGAGGGAGCCTTAAAAACCCCAGTTTGGACCAATTCATGGTGGAGGGAGCCTCTAAAAACCCCAGTTTGGACCAATTCATGGTGGAGGGAGCCTCTAAACAGCCCAGTTTGGGCAAATTCATGGTGGAGGGAGCCTCTAAACAGCCCAGTTTGGGCAAATTCATGGTGGAGGGAGCCTCTAAAAACCCCAGTTTGGACCAATTCATGGTGGAGGGAGCCTCTAAAAACCCCAGTTTGGACCAATTCATGGTGGAGGGAGCCTCTAAAAACCCCAGTTTGGACCAATTCATGATGGAGGGAGCCTCTAAACAGCCCAGTTTGGACCAATTCATGGTGGAGAGAGCCTCTAAAAACCCCAGTTTGGACCAATTCATGGTGGAGGGAGCCTCTAAACAGCCCAGTTTGGGCAAATTCATGGTGGAGGGAGCCTCTAAACAGGCCAGTTTGGGCAAATTCATGGTGGAGGGAGCCTCTAAACAGGCCAGTTTGGGCAAATTCATGGTGGAGGGAGCCTCTAACCAGCCCAGTTTGGACCAATTCATGGTGGAGGGAGCCTCTAAAAACCCCAGTTTGGACCAATTCATGGTGGAGGGAGCCTCTAAACAGCCCAGTTTGGGCAAATTCATGGTGGAGGGAGCCTCTAAAAACCCCCAGTTTGGACCAATTCATGGTGGAGGGAGCCTCTAAAAACCCCAGTTTGGACCAATTCATGGTGGAGGGAGCCTCTAAACAGCTCAGTTTGGGCAAATTCATGGTGGAGGGAGCCTCTAAAAACCCCAGTTTGGACCAATTCATGGTGGAGGGAGCCTCTAAACAGCCCAGTTTGGACCAATTCATGGTGGAGGGAGCCTCTAAAAACCCCAGTTTGGACCAATTCATGGTGGAGGGAGCCTCTAAACAGCCCAGTTTGGACCAATTCATGGTGGAGGGAGCCTCTAAAAACCCCAGTTTGGACCAATTCATGGTGGAGGGAGCCTCTAAAAACCCCAGTTTGGACCAATTCATGGTGGAGGGAGCCTCTAAACAGCCCAGTTTGGGCAAATTCATGGTGGAGGGAGCCTCTAAACAGCCCAGTTTGGGCAAATTCATGGTGGAGGGAGCCTCTAAAAACCCCAGTTTGGACCAATTCATGGTGGAGGGAGCCTCTAAAAACCCCAGTTTGGACCAATTCATGGTGGAGGGAGCCTCTAAAAACCCCAGTTTGGACCAATTCATGATGGAGGGAGCCTCTAAACAGCCCAGTTTGGACCAATTCATGGTGGAGAGAGCCTCTAAAAACCCCAGTTTGGACCAATTCATGGTGGAGGGAGCCTCTAAACAGGCCAGTTTGGGCAAATTCATGGTGGAGGGAGCCTCTAAACAGGCCAGTTTGGGCAAATTCATGGTGGAGGGAGCCTCTAACCAGCCCAGTTTGGACCAATTCATGGTGGAGGGAGCCTCTAAAAACCCCAGTTTGGACCAATTCATGGTGGAGGGAGCCTCTAAACAGCCCAGTTTGGACAAATTCATGGTGGAGGGAGCCTCTAAAAACCCCCAGTTTGGACCAATTCATGGTGGAGGGAGCCTCTAAAAACCCCAGTTTGGACCAATTCATGGTGGAGGGAGCCTCTAAACAGCTCAGTTTGGGCAAATTCATGGTGGAGGGAGCCTCTAAAAACCCCAGTTTGGGCAAATTCATGGTGGAGGGAGCCTCTAAAAACCCCAGTTTGGACCAATTCATGGTGGAGGGAGCCTCTAAAACCCCCAGTTTGGACCAATTCATGGTGGAGGGAGCCTCTAAACAGCCCAGTTTGGGCAAATTCATGGTGGAGGGAGCCTCTAAACAGCCCAGTTTGGGCAAATTCATGGTGGAGGGAGCCTCTAAAAACCCCAGTTTGGACCAATTCATGGTGGAGGGAGCCTCTAAAAACCCCAGTTTGGACCAATTCATGGTGGAGGGAGCCTCTAAACAGCCCAGTTTGGACCAATTCATGGTGGAGGGAGCCTCTAAAAACCCCAGTTTGGACCAATTCATGGTGGAGGGAGCCTCTAAACAGCCCAGTTTGGACCAATTCATGGTGGAGGGAGCCTCTAAAAACCCCAGTTTGGACCAATTCATGGTGGAGGGAGCCTCTAAAAACCCCAGTTTGGACCAATTCATGGTGGAGGGAGCCTCTAAACAGCCCAGTTTGGGCAAATTCATGGTGGAGGGAGCCTCTAAACAGCCCAGTTTGGGCAAATTCATGGTGGAGGGAGCCTCTAAAAACCCCAGTTTGGACCAATTCATGGTGGAGGGAGCCTCTAAAAACCCCAGTTTGGACCAATTCATGGTGGAGGGAGCCTCTAAAAACCCCAGTTTGGACCAATTCATGATGGAGGGAGCCTCTAAACAGCCCAGTTTGGACCAATTCATGGTGGAGAGAGCCTCTAAAAACCCCAGTTTGGACCAATTCATGGTGGAGGGAGCCTCTAAACAGGCCAGTTTGGGCAAATTCATGGTGGAGGGAGCCTCTAAACAGGCCAGTTTGGGCAAATTCATGGTGGAGGGAGCCTCTAACCAGCCCAGTTTGGACCAATTCATGGTGGAGGGAGCCTCTAAAAACCCCAGTTTGGACCAATTCATGGTGGAGGGAGACTCTAAACAGCCCAGTTTGGGCAAATTCATGGTGGAGGGAGCCTCTAAAAACCCCCAGTTTGGACCAATTCATGGTGGAGGGAGCCTCTAAAAACCCCAGTTTGGACCAATTCATGGTGGAGGGAGCCTCTAAACAGCTCAGTTTGGGCAAATTCATGGTGGAGGGAGCCTCTAAAAACCCCAGTTTGGACCAATTCATGGTGGAGGGAGCCTCTAAAAACCCCAGTTTGGACCAATTCATTGTGGAGGGAGCCTCTAAAAACCCCAGTTTGGACCAATTCATGGTGGAGGGAGCCTCTAAACAGCCCAGTTTGGGCAAATTCATGGTGGAGGGAGCCTCTAAAAACCCCCAGTTTGGACCAATTCATGGTGGAGGGAGCCTCTAAAAACCCCAGTTTGGACCAATTCATGGTGGAGGGAGCCTCTAAACAGCCCAGTTTGGGCAAATTCATGGTGGAGGGAGCCTCTAAACAGCCCAGTTTGGGCAAATTCATGGTGGAGGGAGCCTCTAAAAACCCCAGTTTGGACCAATTCATGGTGGAGGGAGCCTCTAAAAACCCCAGTTTGGACCAATTCATGGTGGAGGGAGCCTCTAAAAACCCCAGTTTGGACCAATTCATGGTGGAGGGAGCCTCTAAACAGCCCAGTTTGGGCAAATTCATGGTGGAGGGAGCCTCTAAACAGGCCAGTTTGGGCAAATTCATGGTGGAGGGAGCCTCTAACCAGCCCAGTTTGGACCAATTCATGGTGGAGGGAGCCTCTAAAAACCCCAGTTTGGACCAATTCATGGTGGAGGGAGCCTCTAAACAGCCCAGTTTGGACCAATTCATGGTGGAGGGAGCCTCTAAAAACCCCAGTTTGGACCAATTCATGGTGGAGGGAGCCGCTAAACAGCCCAGTTTGGACCAATTCATGGTGGAGGGAGCCTCTAACCAGCAGAGTTGGTGGAAATCAGGGTGGAGGGAGCCTCTAACCAGCAGAGTTGTGGGAAAGCAGGGTGGAGGGAGCCTCTAACCAGCAGAGTTGGGGGAAATCAGGGTGGAGGGAGCCTAGTATTAGCAGAATTGTGCAACGCTTATGGTGGATGAGTATGAGGATGCGGAGGAATTGGAGAGGTTGAGTACAGACATGGAGTTTCATGTTGGGGTGCTTTACACAGGTGGGCCCAAAAATGAAGGCTCTATCCAGTGGTGGTTCATTTTTATCAAAGTGAGCCGGTCGGCACTCTCAGCTGACAGACGGGTGCGCTTGTCAGTGATGATGCCACCGGCTGCACTGAACACCCTCTCAGATAGGACGCTGGCGGCAGGACAGGACAGCACCTCCAAGGCATATAGGGCAAGTTCAAGCCACAGGTCCAACTTCGACACCCAATACGTGTAGGGCGCAGAGGGGTCGGAGAGGACAGGGCTGTGGTCAGAAAGGTATTCCCGCAACATGCGCCTATACTTCTCACGCCTGGTGACACTAGGACCCTCCGTGGCGGCACTTTGGCGAGGGGGTGCCATCAAGGTGTCCCAGACCTTAGACAGTGTGCCCCTCGTTTGTGTGGACCGGTGAGAACTTGGTTGCCTACTGGAGGAACTGCCCTCCCTGCCGCCAACGTCACATGCTGGAAACATCTCCATCATATTCTGCACCAATTGCCTGTGGCAAGCATTGATGCGATTGGCCCTCCCCTCTACCGGAATAAAAGACGAGATGTTGTTTTTATACCGGGGGTCAAGGATAGCAAAGATCCAGTACTGGTTGTCCTCCATGATTTTGACAATACGCTTGTCGGTTGTAAAGCACCCCAACATGAACTCAGCCATGTCTGCCACAGTGTTAGTTGGCATGACTCCTCTGGCCCCACCGGAAAGTTCAATCTCCATTTCCTCCTCATCCTCCATGTCTACCCATCCGCGCTGCAACAATGGGACGATTCGAAGTTGCCCGGAAGCCTCCTGTATCACCATCACATCATCGGACAACTCTTCTTCCTCCTCCTCCTCCTCCTCCTCCTCCTCCATTAAACGCAGTGAAGCGGACAGATGTGTGGACCTACTCTCCAGCTGTGACGGATCGGATGCTATCCCTAACTCCTCTGTGTGATCTGAGTTATCCCTGATGTCAATCAGGGATTCTCTCAGAACACACAAGAGCGGGATTGTAAGGCTCACCATCGCATCCTCAGAGCTCACCCTCCTTGTGGACTCCTCAAACACCCGTAGGATGTCACAAAGGTCTCTCATCCATGGCCACTCATGGATGAGAAACTGAGGCAGTTGACTTTGTGGCACCCTAGGGTTTTGTAGCTGGTATTCCATCAAAGGTCTCTGCTGCTCAACCACTCTATTCAACATCTGAAACGTTGCGTTCCAGCGTGTGGGGACGTCGCACAAAAGCCGGTGTTGTGGCACATGCAGGCGTTGCTGGAGAGATTTTAAGCTAGCAGCGGCTACTGTCGACTTGCGAAAGTGGGCGCACATGCGCCGCACTTTCACCAGTAGCTCTGGAACATTGGGGTAGCTCTTTAGGAAACGTTGCACCACTAGGTTGAAGACGTGGGCCAGGCATGGAACATGTTGGAGTCCGGCAAGCTCCAGAGCTGCTACCAGGTTCCGGCCGTTATCACAAACGACCATGCCTGGGCCCAGGTGCAGCGGCTCAAACCATATTGCCGTCTCATCGAGGAGGGCATCCCTCACCTCGGAGGCAGTGTGCTGTCTGTCCCCCAAGCTGATCAGCTTCAGCACAGCCTGCTGACGTCTACCAACGCCAGTGCTGCAACGTTTCCAACTCGTAGCTGGGGTCAATCTAACAGCGGAGGAGGAGGCGGTGGCGGAGGAGGAGGCGGTGGCGGAGGAGGAGGCGGTAGAGGAGGAGGAGGAGGGGGGTGTTCTTCTCGTGTCCCTGCCAGGAATGTTAGGCGGGGAGACGAGGTACACCGGGCCAGTTTGGGAAGCAGTCCCAGCCTCAACTACATTCACCCAGTGTGCCGTCAGTGAAATGTAGCGTCCCTGTCCGCATGCACTTGTCCACGCGTCGGTGGTCAAGTGGACCTTTGTGCAAAGCGCGGAACTAAGGGCCCGCCTGATGTTGAGTGACACGTGCTGGTGCAAGGCGGGGACGGCACACCGGGAGAAGTAGTGACGGCTAGGGACGGCATAGCGAGGTGCCGCAGTTGCCATCAGGTCCAGGAAGGCGGGAGTTTCAACAAGCCGGAACGCCAACATCTCCTGGGCCAGCAGTTTAGCGATGTTGGCGTTCAAGGCTTGCGCGTGTGGGTGGTTAGCAGTGTATTTCTGCCGCCGCTCCAATGTCTGAGAGATGGTGGGTTGTTGTAAAGAAGCGCCTGATGGTGCCTTTGATGGTGCAGGAGAAGGAGATAAGACAGGAACAGGGGAGGATGAGGGAGAAGTCAACAAAGTGGCGGAGGCAGATGAAGTGGTGTCCTGGCTCGTCCTCTGGAGTGCATCGCCAGCACAGTCAGCAGTGGCAGTGGCAGAGGCAGAGGCAGTGGCAGAGGCAGTGGCAGTGGCGTGAACGGCAGGCGGCCTTTGTCCTGCCGTTGCTGCCTGCCACTGATTCCAGTGCTTGGATTCCAAATGACGGCGCATTGAAGTGGTGGACAGGTTGCTCTTCTCAGAGCCCCTAATCAATTTCGAGAGGCAAATTGTGCAGACAACACTATATCTGTCCTCGGCGCATTCCTTGAAAAAACTCCACACCTTCGAGAAACGTGCCCTCGAGGTGGGAGTTTTTCGGGGCTGGGTACGAACTGGAACATCTTGGGAGATTCCGGGTGTGGCCTGGCTTCGCCTAAGCTGCTGACCTCTGCCTCTGCCTCTGCCTCTAGCTACCCTTTTTGGTGCTGCACTTGCCTCAACATCCACACTACTTTCCCCGCTTGACATCCCCCCTGTCCAGGTCGGGTCAGTGTCCTCATCATCCACCACTTCCTCTTCCAACTCCTGTCTCATCTCCTCCTCCCGCACAATGCGCCGGTCAACTGGATGCCCTGACGGCAACTGCGTCACATCATCGTCGATGAGGGTGGGTTGCTGGTCATCCACCACCAAATCGAACGGAGATGGAGGAGACTCTAGTGTTTGAGCATCTGGACACAGATGCTCCTCTGTTAGGTTCGTGGAATCGTGACGTGGAGAGGCAGGTTGAGGGACAATGAAAGGAGCGGAGAACAGCTCTGGGGAGCAGGGACAGTTGGGGTTATTGTTCTGTGAAGCTTGGGAATTTTGGGAGGAAGGAGGACAAGACTGTTGGGTAATAGGAGGAGAGGAGGCAGAGTCTGACTGGCTGCTGGACAATGTGCTGTAAGCGTTCTCTGACAGCCATTGCAAGACCTGTTCCTGGTTCTCGGGCCTACTAAGGTTTGTACCCTGCAGTTTAGTTAATGTGGCAAGCAACCCTGGCACTGTGGAGTGGCGCAATGCTTGCTGCCCCACAGGAGTAGGCACGGGACGCCCTGTGGCTTCACTGCTACCTTGCTCCCCAGAACCATTCCCCCGACCTCGCCCACGGCCTCGTCCACGTCCCTTTCCGGGAGCCTTGCGCATTTTGAATTCCCAGTTAGAAATTGGCACTATATACCAGTAGCAAAAATTGTGGGTGCACGTAACCCCAATATATTCTTTGAATTCCCAGTCAGACAATGGCACTATATACCAGTAGTAAAAATTGTGGGTGCATGTAACCCCAATATATTCTTTGAATTACCAGTCAGAAACTGGCACTATATGGCAGTAGCAAGAAATGAGGGTATTTATAACCCCAATATATTCTTTGAATTCCCAGTCAGACAATGGCACTATATACCAGTAGTAAAAATTGTGGGTGCACGTAACCCCAATATATTCTTTGAATTCCCAGTCAGACAATGGCACTGTATACCAGTAGTAAAAATTGTGGGTGCACGTAACCCCAATATATTCTTTGAATTCCCAGTCAGACAATGGCACTATATACCAGTAGCAAGAAATGAGGGTATTTATAACCCCAATATATTCTTTGAATTCCCAGTCAGACAATGGCACTGTATACCAGTAGTAAAAATTGTGGGTGCACGTAACCCCAATATATTCTTTGAATTACCAGTCAGAAACTGGCACTATATGGCAGTAGCAAGAAATGAGGGTATTTATAACCCCAATATATTCTTTGAATTCCCAGTCAGACAATGGCACTGTATACCAGTAGTAAAAATTGTGGGTGCACGTAACCCCAATATATTCTTTGAATTCCCAGTCAGAAACTGGCACTATATGGCAGTAGCAAGAAATGAGGGTATTTGTAACCCCAATGTATTCTTTGAATTCCCAGTCAGAAACTGGCACTGTATACCAGTAGTAAAAATTGTGGGTGCACGTAACCCCAATATATTCTTTGAATTCCCAGTCAGACAATGGCACTATATACCAGTAGCAAGAAATGAGGGTATTTATAACCCCAATATATTCTTTGAATTCCCAGTCAGACAATGGCACTGTATACCAGTAGTAAAAATTGTGGGTGCACGTAACCCCAATATATTCTTTGAATTACCAGTCAGAAACTGGCACTATATGGCAGTAGCAAGAAATGAGGGTATTTGTAACCCCAATATATTCTTTGAATTCCCAGTCAGAAACTGGCACTGTATACCAGTAGTAAAAATTGTGGGTGCACGTAACCCCAATATATTCTTTGAATTCCCAGTCAGACAATGGCACTATATACCAGTAGTAAAAATTGTGGGTGCACGTAACCCCAATATATTCTTTGAATTCCCAGTCAGACAATGGCACTGTATACCAGTAGTAAAAATTGTGGGTGCACGTAACCCCAATATATTCTTTGAATTCCCAGTCAGACAATGGCACTATATACCAGTAGCAAGAAATGAGGGTATTTATAACCCCAATATATTCTTTGAATTCCCAGTCAGACAATGGCACTGTATACCAGTAGTAAAAATTGTGGGTGCACGTAACCCCAATATATTCTTTGAATTACCAGTCAGAAACTGGCACTATATGGCAGTAGCAAGAAATGAGGGTATTTATAACCCCAATATATTCTTTGAATTCCCAGTCAGACAATGGCACTATATACCAGTAGTAAAAATTGTGGGTGCACGTAACCCCAATATATTCTTTGAATTCCCAGTCAGACAATGGCACTATATACCAGTAGTAAAAATTGTGGGTGCACGTAACCCCAATATATTCTTTGAATTCCCAGTCAGACAATGGCACTGTATACCAGTAGTAAAAATTGTGGGTGCACGTAACCCCAATATATTCTTTGAATTACCAGTCAGAAACTGGCACTATATGGCAGTAGCAAGAAATGAGGGTATTTGTAACCCCAATATATTCTTTGAATTCCCAGTCAGAAACTGGCACTGTATACCAGTAGTAAAAATTGTGGGTGCACGTAACCCCAATATATTCTTTGAATTCCCAGTCAGACAATGGCACTATATACCAGTAGTAAAAATTGTGGGTGCACGTAACCCCAATATATTCTTTGAATTCCCAGTCAGACAATGGCACTGTATACCAGTAGTAAAAATTGTGGGTGCACGTAACCCCAATATATTCTTTGAATTCCCATTCAGACAATGGCACTGTATACCAGTAGTAAAAATTGTGGGTGCACGTAACCCCAATATATTCTTTGAATTCCCAGTCAGACAATGGCACTATATACCAGTAGCAAGAAATGAGGGTATTTATAACCCCAATATATTCTTTGAATTCCCAGTCAGACAATGGCACTGTATACCAGTAGTAAAAATTGTGGGTGCACGTAACCCCAATATATTCTTTGAATTCCCAGTCAGACAATGGCACTGTATACCAGTAGTAAAAATTGTGGGTGCACGTAACCCCAATATATTCTTTGAATTCCCAGTCAGACAATGGCACTATATACCAGTAGCAAGAAATGAGGGTATTTATAACCCCAATATATTCTTTGAATTCCCAGTCAGACAATGGCACTGTATACCAGTAGTAAAAATTGTGGGTGCACGTAACCCCAATATATTCTTTGAATTACCAGTCAGAAACTGGCACTATATGGCAGTAGCAAGAAATGAGGGTATTTGTAACCCCAATATATTCTTTGAATTCCCAGTCAGACAATGGCACTGTATACCAGTAGTAAAAATTGTGGGTGCACGTAACCCCAATATATTCTTTGAATGCCCAGTCAGAAACTGGCACTATATGGCAGTAGCAAGAAATGAGGGTATTTATAACCCCAATATATTCTTTGAATTCCCAGTCAGACAATGGCACTGTATACCAGTAGTAAAAATTGTGGGTGCACGTAACCCCAATATATTCTTTGAATTACCAGTCAGAAACTGGCACTATATGGCAGTAGCAAGAAATGAGGGTATTTATAACCCCAATATATTCTTTGAATTCCCAGTCAGACAATGGCACTGTATACCAGTAGTAAAAATTGTGGGTGCACGTAACCCCAATATATTCTTTGAATTCCCAGTCAGACAATGGCACTATATACCAGTAGCAAGAAATGAGGGTATTTATGACCCCAATATATTCTTTGAATTCCCAGTCAGACAATGGCACTGTATACCAGTAGTAAAAATTGTGGGTGCACGTAACCCCAATATATTCTTTGAATTCCCAGTCAGACAATGGCACTGTATACCAGTAGTAAAAATTGTGGGTGCACGTAACCCCAATATATTCTTTGAATTCCCAGTCAGACAATGGCACTGTATACCAGTAGTAAAAATTGTGGGTGCACGTAACCCCAATATATTCTTTGAATTCCCAGTCAGAAACTGGCACTATATGGCAGTAGCAAGAAATGAGGGTATTTATAACCCCAATATATTCTTTGAATTCCCAGTCAGACAATGGCACTGTATACCAGTAGTAAAAATTGTGGGTGCACGTAACCCCAATATATTCTTTGAATTACCAGTCAGAAACTGGCACTATATGGCAGTAGCAAGAAATGAGGGTATTTGTAACCCCAATATATTCTTTGAATTCCCAGTCAGAAACTGGCACTGTATACCAGTAGTAAAAATTGTGGGTGCACGTAACCCCAATATATTCTTTGAATTACCAGTCAGAAACTGGCACTATATGGCAGTAGCAAGAAATGAGGGTATTTGTAACCCCAATATATTCTTTGAATTCCCAGTCAGAAACTGGCACTGTATACCAGTAGTAAAAATTGTGGGTGCACGTAACCCCAATATATTCTTTGAATTCCCAGTCAGAAACTGGCACTATATGGCAGTAGCAAGAAATGAGGGTATTTATAACCCCAATATATTCTTTGAATTCCCAGTCAGACAATGGCACTGTATACCAGTAGTAAAAATTGTGGGTGCACGTAACCCCAATATATTCTTTGAATTACCAGTCAGAAACTGGCACTATATGGCAGTAGCAAGAAATGAGGGTATTTGTAACCCCAATATATTCTTTGAATTCCCAGTCAGAAACTGGCACTGTATACCAGTAGTAAAAATTGTGGGTGCACGTAACCCCAATATATTCTTTGAATTACCAGTCAGAAACTGGCACTATATGGCAGTAGCAAGAAATGAGGGTATTTGTAACCCCAATATATTCTTTGAATTCCCAGTCAGAAACTGGCACTGTATACCAGTAGTAAAAATTGTGGGTGCACGTAACCCCAATATATTCTTTGAATTACCAGTCAGAAACTGGCGCTATATGGCAGTAGCAAGAAATGAGGGTATTTGTAACCCCAATATATTCTTTGAATTCCCAGTCAGAAACTGGCACTGTATACCAGTAGTAAAAATTGTGGGTGCACGTAACCCCAATATATTCTTTGAATTCCCAGTCAGACAATGGCACTATATACCAGTAGCAAAAATTGTGGGTGTATATAGCCCCAATTCTATTGCTAGGGGACTTGCAGGGTATTTCTGAGGTGAAGGTGGGGGGGCACACCGTTGGAACGGTGATTTGGGGTGTATATATGGGGTATACGGGAATACACTGTCAGTGTGTTCCATTCAGGATCCTGGGAAAGCTGGGTTGCGGCGATTGAGCCCGTCAGTGCCACGTTACACTGACAAGCTTCTCCCTGGAATTGAAGTTATATGTAACCCCAATATATTCTTTGAATTCCCAGTCAGACAATGGCACTATATGGCAGTAGCAAAAATAGTGGGTGTATATAGCCCCAATCCTATTGCTAGGGGACTTGCAGGGTATTTCTGGGGTGAAGGTGGGGGGGCACACCGTTGGAACGGGTATCGGGGGTATATATCGGGTATACGGGAATACACTGACAGTGTATTCCATTCAGGATCCTGGGAAAGCTGGGTTGTGGCGATTGAGCCCGTCAGTGCCACGTTACACTGACAAGCTTCTCCCTGGAATTGAAGTTATATGTAAGCCCAATATATTCTTTGAATTCCCAGTGAGACAATGGCACTATATGGCAGTAGCAAAAATAGTGGGTGTATATAGCCCCAATTCTATTGCTAGGGGACTTGCAGGGTATTTCTGGGGTGAAGGTGGGGGGGCACACCGTTGGAACGGGTATCGGGGGTATATATCGGGTATACGGGAATACACTGACAGTGTATTCCATTCAGGATCCTGGGAAAGCTGGGTTGCGGCGATTGAGCCCGTCAGTGCCACGTTACACTGACAAGCTTCTCCCTGGAATTTAGCTCTTATAAGAGCTGTTGGTTGTCTTCTCCTTCCTATCCTAGCCTGTCCCTGCCTACCCAGAATCTAAGCCCTAGCTAGCTGGACGGAAACCTCCGTCCTCGGTGAATTGCAAGCTCAGAATGACGCGAACCTGGGCGGCGCTGTTCTTTTAAATTAGAGGTCACATGTTTTCGGCAGCCAATGGGTTTTGCCTACTTTTTTCAACGTCACCGGTGTCGTAGTTCCTGTCCCACCTACCCTGCGCTGTTATTGGAGCAAAAAAGGCGCCAGGGAAGGTGGGAGGGGAATCGAGTAATGGCGCACTTTACCACGCGGTGTTCGATTCGATTCGAACATGCCGAACAGCCTAATATCCGATCGAACATGAGTTCGATAGAACACTGTTCGCTCATCTCTAATCATTATGCTACTGTCTACATGTAGAAATAAAGATGGAATGATTTCAGTATGTAATGCATTTTCTCATTCTTCCCCTGTCATAACAGAAATCATTTGAAATTTTAAATGTATGTTGATATTTTTTCCAGGGAGAGTCTGGGGATGTTGGTTCAAAAGGAGAGGTATGTAACAATGAGAAAATCTGTCATTGCTTGTGGTCAGCAATTAAAAGCTAGATATAAATACTATATTTCCATAAGGGTAATTGCTTTTACCAATGTACAACTATCACATATGTATAGTAAATTCTTAGATTTTTTGCTTGCTTAGCATTGTTACCACTGCATATGGTATACCAGGACAAATATATGGAATTTTGCACAAATGGATTAGGCAGTGGCATAGCTATAGGTGGTGTAGAGGTTTCATAGGACACATTCATTTCATGTTTTAGCTAATGGGAAGAATATGTAAATCTGTCTTCCATGATGTAAATAGGAAGACAGTGCCTCAGTCATGCTGCCCACAAGGGGGAGCTGCCTTTAACATCATACCTGACCTTCCCAGAGGCCTTTGCTGCAACGATGTGGGATTTTACCAAGTCAGTCTCTCAGCCGAGGACAGCTGTTTCGATCTATTTGGATCTCTTCAGCCCGGCGCAGAGAAGATTAACTTGGCAGAGGTGAGAGGCTTCTAGACAGGGTTAAGGAGATATCGTCACTCCATCGTCACTGGAGTCTTATTAAGCCATTTGCTTAATAAGCCATTAGCTATTCAAACAAACTTGAGTCTGGCAGATTAAACATACATACTGAAGCCTGTTTGACCTAAAATATACCGTATGTAAAATACACATCTAAATCACTAGCATAAGACAAAATGAGTCGCTAGTAGTTTGTTGTAAGCAACATTTATAAATATTATTCATAAATGTCTTAACTTTTTAAGAATTCCTAGTTTGAAAGACAAAGCTACCACTATGGAGTACTTATAATGTCTGTTTATACTTTTATTAATGGGTTTAGGGGTACTTGAAAAGAATGCAAAAACAAAATTTTGTGTATAATTTTTATGATGTTAGTTCTCCATTAAAATGACATTGTAACTTTTTAAAATGGGTAATGGGGGGGAGCTCTTTTTGCAAAGGGACCTGTAGTTTTTCTTTTACTATATATATATATATATATAAATATATATATATATATATAAATATATATATATATATATATATATATATATATATATATATATATTGTATGAAAGCTCACTAGAGAATGAAGTCAAAGCATAGAGATTTGTTGATTGCATTCACTTATGTTGTTAACTTTTCAGAAAGGAGAAGTTGGAGAACCAGGACATGTAGGACCTAATGGACAAAGAGGAGAGCCTGGTCCTCCAGGATTAATTGGTACCCCAGGTCCCAGGGGTATGGGAGGGGACAGAGGTCTACCTGGGCTTCCTGGACAAGATGGACGACCTGTACGTAGCTTTCATCTTTTCATGTCATGTTACTTTCAAATGCATTTTAACTTTGTATTGTAAAAACTGATTTGAAGCTATATAGACCAATGCCTGTTTGCCATCGGTTTTTGGTGGATCCAAGTTAGTGGAACCAGGAATGGATTTTTCCTCACCCCCACTTTTCCAGAGCAATCATGTCTGTTAGTTTCAGCACAATTGTCCACTCCACTGTCAAGTGGATGGTCTGTGTCCTTCCGCTCCAGCCTAGGATTGGCAGTCTGATGTAATATATATGTTAAAACTAATAGATGTGATTACTCTGGAATCAATGGAGCAGCACTTATTGGAGAATGTGGGGTTTTAGGGATATGGAGAAAGGCCCTCTTTAACCCATATATTGACAACCCTTTTGTTAGAGTATTACTTTAGATGAATATACAAATAATACATGATTACAAATAACTTTAAAGTCATGTTTGTAATTGTAAATACAAATTATACAATTATACTATAGTAAAACTTTTTTTAAAAAGACCTCTTCTTTGAACAGACCACACCAGATTTTCTGGGAGATTTTGAGTTCTACTCTATATTATACATATTGACAGACTTCTATGAAAATATCTTTGCACCCACACAGAAGGCAACTTCTGAATGCAATATTGGGTAGCTGTCTCAAACAGGTTTTACTGTACAGTTTATTCATCTGAATATTTTTACTCTTTTAAAGGGTAAAGAACAATCTGAACAATTTATACGGGAAATCTGCATGGATGTTTTAAAAGGTATGTTGCAATACGAGGACAAGTATAACAATAAATGATAAATTGCTTCCAATGGAATATAAGTCTTGATACTATGAGCGGTACAAGTTGACAATCAGATCTTTTTAAACTAACTTACACTGTACTCTCTAATTAGTAAATAGTGTAATCTTCCCCTGGTTAAGGGAACAAATGGAAAGATTAAGACTTAGGGTATGTTCACACGGCAGAATATAGAGAGAAATTTGAAGTTGTCACCCTCCTCAGAATCCTCTCCAAAACAGTAACCCACAGCAGAAAGTGGGCATTGGATTTCTCCCATTGGTTAGCATGTGCCATTATCTGCAATACAATGGGGCTAAGCAAACAGGAGACATTGCGCCACAGTTTCTACAATAATTCAGCCTTGGAAACTGTGTCAAGATCAAAGAGTAAAATTCTTTTTTCAGCGCTCTGAAAAAGAAGTGTCATCATTGCCTCCCATTTAAAACTATGGCAGCAGACTTGGTACAGTTTTTGTAGAGAATTATTAGTTGGAATACTGTCACAAATTCCACTACAAATGCTATCCTATGAACATACTCGAAATGTTTTCTGTAGCTCCCTTGACAGCTTTGCTGGATACTGTATATTGAGGCAGAATCAGACACCTCATTGTCATTACGGGGCTGGTGGATGGCATCACACAGATAAGGCTCTGTATGCTCTCCCCTATAACCTTCTGGTCTCTTGGGGAGGGGGCTGTATTCTATTATTTCCTAAATACTATAGTAATGTGGGATATTTTCTCTTTGAAATAATTTCAGTTCAGCTCAGCTGTCATAAATCTCACACAGCCTGTTGTATTGTCTACACAAGCAATTCAAGGGAGTGTCTGTCTTGAAACTTAAAACTATTTACTGAAAGTAAAAATACAGTAAATACATTAAAATGAGTAAATCATTATTAAACGCAGTACCTTATAGTGATCAGAGCTATGAGAGCACTGCTATAATTTATGTATACAAAGGTTGATTGATTTTGGAAAAAAATGCTTTTTATCCCAGTGCAAATGAAGTAAGAGTACATCAGGGGAGTGTTATGGGGTGACTGAGCATCACAGCAAATCTTCCTCTCACTCAATACCCCTCCCAACAACACTGACTTTGTTCTTCCTCCTCCTGAGTGAAAGGAAGATTATGCTGCAATGTTCAACAAACCCAGGTCACTCCCTGCTGCACCAGTAGCTCATTAGAGCAGATTAGAGCAGTGTGCTCACGATTCTGACTGGGGCTGGTTTAATATATATATATATATATATATATATATATATATATATATATATATATATATATATTATTTTTTTTGTGCTGAGAGACTCCCTTTAAATGCATTGCTTACTATAAAAACAAACAATAATTTATTTTATTTCATCCAATAGCCCATTTACCCTCCATACTTCATTCTGAAAGGATGCAAAGTTGTGATCAGTGTAAAACTCAACAAGGACCTCCTGGAGTTCCAGGGCCCCCTGGTCCACTTGGCTTGGAAGGCCCAAGGGGGAATCCTGGATCACCTGGAAGAAATGGCTTTCCAGGCCCTGTAGGACATCCAGGACGACCAGGCATTCCAGGATCCAGAGGTATAAAGTGTGAGACTGAGAGTTTCCTTTATCATTCATACATTACGGAATTATTCAAACTACAATATTTAGGATTCTTAAAGAATGTCTACTGCTGTGAAGTAATGAACACATCTCCAATATTCTAAGTAAATATGCTAATCAACCCCATGGAGAACCCTGGGCGTTCCACAGGGCCTCTGTGCATCCTCCCCCCCCCCCCCCACATCATACCTCTGTTCTAGCAAATTGAGTACCCAAGTCCACCATCAGGGTGTGGGAAATGGTGGGTTTGACCCCCAGTATAACGTTCAGTCAGTGCAGCGTCTTAACCTAATTATCTATAGGGCGGATTGGAGCTATGCTGTATTTGACCTTGCACAACATTATCTGCAGTTATGTTGGTTAGCTGCGGGGTTAATTAACTATCTGAGCCCCTCTTCATTATCTTGCATAACACTATCTGCAGTTATGTTGGTTAGTTGTAGGGTTAATTAACTATCTAAGCCTGTCTTTAGTATTTAGTCTCCTGAGGATCCTCCTGAATAGGGATGTGAAACGCGTAAAGACAAGAGAGACATCACTGAATAGTTTATTCGTAGTGTCTGTATGACCATTAACCAGGAATTTGACGTATACCTTTGAGATAAGCATATTTCATTTTGGATAGCTACAGCTTTTTTTATCATTACCACACTATCTGTTCATACCTGGTCACAATTATTTGATTAACTCATGGTGTTGGTGTTAGACACAATGAGTTCTCACATTAAGCTTATGGTCGGACACTATTGTTGCCACATTGTTACATACTTAGTTTGCTGTATTACACTGCACAGAGTGTGTTTTAAAAGACTCTCAGTTTATATATTACGTGAACTGGGCAGTTTATATCTAATAAGTCCTTCAGTTTTCCAGTATTTCACTGCTGGACTCTATAGGTTTACACACCGTAATGAGCATCAGGACTTTTGACACTTTGGAGTCCCTGTACAAATACTAAGTCATAGTCAGGGGTCTACTTATGTAGAGTTGACTTTCTAGTTAATACTCTCACCCCATCTATTGAGGATGTGTAGAATATAGGTTTTTAATCACCTTTACCCAGGATTTTGTATCGTTTAGAGTATATCACTAAAATTCAGTTTTATTCTTATGCCATTTGTTTTTAGGTATTAGTTATCGTAGTATATAGTTCACAGCGGATTTACATATATAAAGACAAACTTGCAATATGACATTGTAATAGTATGACTCCTCTCCAACAAGTTTGTCAAATACATGCCCTACGTAAGGTCAAGGAAATGATGTATAGTACACCACCAAATGTAAAGAAAATGAAAATACATTTTTTGAGTGATAAATGCTTTTTTACCATATTGAAGGTTATTGAGCAAGTCTGAGTTTGGCAAATTCCCAAAGATTGCTTTTTTCCCAAAAGCGTATGACTAATTTGTAATTTGGAAAAAAAACCAAAAAACTTAATTAAACCTCATTACACATGTTTAGGATAAAGTTTTTGACATCAATCACACCTTTGTGACTAAATGAACATGACTCTTGAGTGAAGTTTGTTTTTGTAAACAATTTTCGGAGGCGTTCACACTTGCTCCTGCTGTCCACACAGGGGTTTCCATTCTAATCCCCAGAGATACTGGATAAGGGACGGCTTGCCACCGGGCATTTTTAAAAACCCATTGATTTGAATGGGTTTTTAAAGCAAACTCCGGTGTCCATATGCAGCTTCTCCGTGGGGAAACCAGGTTTTTTGGATGGACACAAAGTCCTGCATGACTGACTTTGTGTCTGTATGAAAAAAAAACAGTTTCCTCACAGAGAGGCTGCATACAGACATCAGCGGTTTGCTTTAAAAACCCATTCAAATGAATGGGTTTTAAAACTGACCGACGGCAAGCCGTCCCTTATGCAGTTTTTCCCGGGCTTAGGATGGAAACCCCATGTGCGGACACGGGCGCAAGTGTGAACGCTATGTTATCAGAATATAGTTTGAAATGAATTTGAAATAATGCCAAAGGCTACTGTAAAATGGGCTCCAAGTGGTTGAGCTTTTTTTTTTTTTTTTTTTTTAAAGAAAAGATGTCTTTAGCCAACCCCATTCAATGCTGATTAAGCATTTTGTTTAGAAAAGGTGCTTTTTTAAAAAAAAAAAATACTTAAATAAATGTTGATGCCTACAGGACATCCTGGAAAGCCTGGCTTAAAAGGACATAAAGGAGATGCAGAGCAAGGAATACAAGGACCACCAGGAATTCCAGGTATTCTAGATGCGACTTGTCACGACCAAGACCAGAGGGAAAAGCTGCTTTATCTTCTGTCTTGGCATCACAGTAATTAAAATGAAAAACTTGCATTGTTAAATTGCTTAAATCTTAGATTTCTTCAGATGTAAAAAACTATGACCAAAGCTAAGAGGATTTTCTTACATTTACTTTTCTCCTTCAATTCATTTTATTCACTAATTTAGGACCTATGGGACCACCAGGAATGAGCAAAGAGGGTCGGCCTGGATTTCCAGGGCCCACAGGTCGAGATGGAGACCGAGGACCTCCCGGAGCACCAGGCTCTCCAGGTCAACCAGGAATTTGTGATCCCTCTGTTTGTTTCAGTGCAATTGTTGGAAGAGATCCATTTAGAAAAGGACCAAACTATTAACAGTGATTTTGGAAGTTTTTTTTTGTCTTTGCGTCTTTCATGTCTCAGGAAGATTTCTAATGGTTAGCTTCACACAAGTACCTCTTTTTAAATAATAAAAAAAATATTTATCTTCAGAAAAAAACTGAAGATAAATGAATCCGAAGGCTGAATGTGGTGACATACAGTATATTTGAAGTAAGCTCTACTTAAATTGTATATTTATCTATCTGTAAAGTAAGCAGATCTAAAACTGTGAAATTGCTTCACATCAAGTCCTGTTACATAAAATGTGTAATTAGAATATCATATTTTTGTGTTAAAACTACATCATATGTCAAAAGAGAATATGAAAACTGGTGCATGTTATTTAAAAGAAGATTCTTTATCCGAGAATGTCCAATTTATATGTTAAATGATGTACCGTACATGAAAGACAATGATCATCATTTGTACCAGAATTAAAACTTTTTTTTACCAACAATCCATATTGTTTTTCCTTTTTACAGTTTATGTACATCTCACATTTATTGGTGGAAATACCAGTTCAAGTATGTGGTATTTAAAGAGGACCTTTCATGTCCTCGGGCACATGCGGTTTTATATACCACTAGAAAGCGACAGTGCGCTGAATTCAGCGTACTGTTGGCTTTCCGTTATGTGCCCCAGGTGAACAGCTATCAGTGCCGTTAACAATAGCTCTTCACTATCAGAAGGGTGTTCCTGACAGTCTAACTGGGAACTCCCGTCATGACAGTACTGTGTGTAGAGCTATACTGTGAGGGGGTGTCCCTTACAGCTCAGCAATGATGCTGAGTGGTGAGGACCCCCCCCCCCAGTACAGTCAGGAGGGGGGAATCGGGGAGAATTGCACTGAATTCAGTGCAATGTTGGCTTTCTAGTGGTATATAAAACCACATGTGATTAAGGACATAAAAGGTCCTCTTTAAAATGACTCTCCAATAGGAAGATTAAATATTATATGTAAGTGTCATCCAGGAAGGCCACATTACCACTGAGACTTACATCAGTTTACAAAAGCTTTTCTTTATTATTTTATCAAACAAAGCCTTTTTTACCTGATGTAAGCCTGTGTGGTGCTATGACGTTCATGTAAGACATTTGGACTTAATCTTTGCACTGGTGCTCTATACAGAGGGTGGAGTTGTAATCTGTTATTACAGTTTAGTTACTGTACTGTAGTCTGTGACAGTCTGAGACACAAGTGTTAAACTGGGTGTCTCAGGCCCCCCAGTAAAATTAATTCTGGAGCCCACTATACAGCTACATGAAAACTTTATCTGACACTTGTTGCAAATTCCTAAACAATTGCCAACGTATATTTTTTCAGTAGTGGCTTGCTGTCTAGCTCTTGCCTCTCATTGTTTCAATCATAGGGTTCTCTCATAGCCTGCTGCATGTCTCTTACAGTGAACTAAGCCCCCTTAATTCTGTGAGCCTGAGATATGGCCTCACAAAGACTCAGGAATCAACAAGATTCTGCTTAAGGATTGGTGATTGAGGCCCCTGCAGTGTGATTAAGAAGATGGGGTCCCAGGGAGGAAGGATATTGGTTAGCATGACCTACAATTAGATGTCATCTTAGCTACCTAATATGTCTACAGCACATAAACATAAATTTGGTAGCTTCTTAAATAATCTACCCAATATAATATACTGTTGCATAGTCCGTTGGGATGCATATCAGTAACTGAATGAAGTACAATGAGTGATCTGGGGTTTTACCTGTTCATCTGTGGGCCCGTCCAAGCTTAGACACCCCTGCCTTATTATTAGTTAGGAATACATCTCTTCCTTTCCTACAACTTTGCCTCTTTACATTGTTTGCTGTATATAAACATAGACCTATCACAAGATCACCAGGAAGTCAGTACATGATGGTAGATTTCCATTGCAGTAAAATATAGATTGCTATTTATGATTCTATATGAATTCCAATTTGTAAAAAATGGGGCAATATAAATACAATTGTACCCACTGACTGGCCCAGGACAACCATCAAGAATTCTAACAATGGAGTTTCCAACATAAAAGAAACATACAATAAAAATTATTTTACTTCTGTTCTTGTGATTTGTCAGCTATTATAGTATAGGTGTCAGGTATCTGTTTCTAACACAGACCCAGTGCCGTACCTCCCATGAGGCGACCTGAAGCGACCGCTTCAGGCGGCGCTATGTCAGGGCCCCAGGGAGGGCGGCATTTTTCCTTTCCTAAGCCAGTCCAGGACACGCTGTCCTGTACTGGCTTAGCACCGAGCGGTGGATTGGGGAGGCCACTGGAGCAGTGCTGCTCCAGCAGCCTCCCCTCACGCTCAGGCAGAGAACAAGTCCTCTCCGTGCCTGCTCTCTGCCTGCGAATGGTGCTAAGCCCCGCCCCTCATTTCGTCACGCCCCCTCCGCTCAGCCACGCCCCCTCCTCCCCCTCCTCCCGGGGGGGGGAGGCTTTCTGTCATTCGCCTCGGGCGGCGAAAGGGGTAGGTTCACCCCTGCACAGACCTGCTGATGACAAGAGATCAAATGTCTTAGGAAAATGGAAAATGGAAATGAGAGACTAAAGTGATTTACATATTTATTTAATTGCTTTGGCATGTCAGGAGGTGGGATATATTGGACAGCAAGCAAACAGTCAGTTTTATGATGTCATAGGAACACAAAGAATGAGCAAATGTAAAAACCTGAGTGACTTTGACATGAATTAAATTGGAATGCCTAGATCTAGGTCACAGCATTTCCAAAAACTGCATGTCTTGTGGTGTGTTTATGGTATGTAGTGGTTAGTACCTACCTGCCAAGTGTCCCATAGAAGTACAACTGGTAAAATACTGCCAGGTTCATGGACACCAAAGTTTCTTGAAGCATTTGTGGAGCTAAGACTAGCCTATCTTGAATAAATAGAAGAGCTACTGGAGAAGAAATTGCTGAAAAATTTAGAGGGGTTTTCCAGCCTAGATGTCGAAATTAACCAAGGACAGGGAAGGGTTAAAATAACAAAATAAGTCAAACGGACTTGTCTTAATTCCTACCACCACAACTTCTTTTTTTTTTTTTTTTAATGTAGATTGTGAGCCCCACATAGAGCTCACAATATACATTTTTTCCCTATCAGTATGTCTTTGGAATATGGGATGGAAATCCATGCAAACAAGGGGAGAACATACAAACTCCTTGCAGATGGTTTTCTGCCCTTGGTGGGCACAACTTCTGTCAATGATCTGTCTCATCCCTCACATGGTTATTACTGGTGTGCAAGGTCACATGCACATGTTAGGGTACATCATTGTTGCAGGGATTTCAGTTCCGGTTCTTTTGCCATGAATATCTACTCAATCATGTAAATGTCATCACTGAGACCAGTGATTGGTTGCAGCAGTCATTTTGGGGGATGAGACCCATCATCAATAGAGGGTTTGAACACAAGGCCAGTGTCTTAATGCTCACTGTGATAGAAATGTTTTAGTGCATTGGAGATTGCTGTGTGTGGAACTGTGTAGCCACAGACCATTTAAAGAGTCACTTCCACTATAATCAATTATACAAGTTATTATACAAAACATTGAGAAAAGGGTGTTTTTATCTGTATATCAGGCTCCTTTCCTGCCCCTGCGTGTCTGCTAAACTGCTTACTATAATTCACTGCTTAAACCTTTCTTCAGTGAAGACATCCTGTAGTTTATACCGGTCTATGGATCAGAGAATGCTTAAAAGGGTTTACCCATTGCTTTGTTTCATTAGCTTTGCTTGATGTTTCTTCTCACTTCTTCTATCCCCCCCTCCCAGCTTGCAGAACAGGACACTATGAAGTATCACAATAGTTATGATTACTAAAAATCTAATATAAATGCAGATTAGATAATATGCACATGCTTGTAGAGAATGAACTCAGTGTTATCTGTGTGTTTACATAGAGAGATAACAGACAGGACTTTATTAGCAAACTGCAATTAGCTGAATTGTCCTACTGGCAGAGCTGTAGATAACAGCAGAGCAGTGAGTGATGTCATCTGTCCTGTCTTATCTCACAGGTCTGGTGCCATGAAAACACTGTGTAAACAATGGGAGGAATAATTTCACATTGCAAGAAAACAAAGTAGCATTGAAAAAGCAATATATTTAGGAAATACTCCTTTAGCTTAGTGACATATTCAACAATGTTGAACCAGAGTCAGGTAAAAACCCCAAGAAGATTAAAACAATTCTCCTTATTTTAGGTAAAAATTTCCAATTCCAACTCCAATCTGGCAAACATATTTTTATGTGTATTTCGGCTGTGTGTCTCTTTTATAGGGAATTTATGATAATTTATGGAATCTATAGAATGCACTGAAGGAAGAAAGTCAGCCAATGGAGGCAGTGGGATAGGCAATGTTCTAACAGGAAATTTAGGGTGCTAGAATTAATTTTGATATTTCTTTAAAAAACACCACCTATCTAAACATTAAGACTAAATTTTATGGCTTTTTCAGCAGGATGCAGTGTGTGCCATGCAACACTGCAGTATTTGTTCAGGAATTGGTTGAGGAACATGACAAAGAGTACAAGGTGTTTATTTGGCCTCCGATTTCACCAGATTATAATCTGATCTAATTGACCTTCTCTAGGATTTCTGGAAAAAGCTTGATCCATGGCGCACCTCACAATTTAAAGGATCTACTGTTAACATCTTGGTGCCAATTACGACAGGACACCTCAGAGGTCTTGTAGAGTTCATTCACAACAAATCAGAGCTGTTATGGCAGCTTGCAATAGCCCTAAACATTATTCGGTAGTTTATTCTAGTTGCTATGTATACTATATATACAGTATAGTCCAATATAGACTACCAGCTAATGAGTTATAATTCTATATACCATATATGCATTATGTATTACAGTGTTGGCCAAAAGTATTGTCACCCCTGCAATTCTGTCAGATAATACTCAGTTTCTTCCAGAAAATGATTGCAAGCACAAACTCTTTGGTATTAATATCTTCATTTATTTTGCTTGCAATGAAAAAACATAAAAGAGAATGAAAAAAAAAAAGTCAAATCATTGATCATTTTACACAAACTCCAAAAATGGGCCAGACAAAAGTATTGGCACCCTCAGCCTAATACTTGGTAGCACAACCTTTAGACAAAATAATTGCGAACAACCGCTTCCGGTAACCATCAATGAGTTTCTTACAATGCTCTGCTGGAATTTTAGACCATTCTTCTTTGGCAAACTACTCCAGGTCCCTGAGATTTGAAGGGTGCCTTCTCCAAACTGCCATTTTGAGATCTCTCCACAGGTGTTCTATGGGATTCAGGTCTGGACTCATTGCTGGCCACTTTAGAAGTCTCCAGTGCTTTCTCTCAAACCATTTTCTAGTGCTTTTTGAAGTGTGTTTTGGGTCATTGTCCTGCTGGAAGACCCATGACCTCTGAGGGAGACCCAGCTTTCTCACAATGGGCCCTACATTATGTTGCAAAATTTGTTGGTAGTCTTCAGACTTCATAATGCCATGCACACGGTCAAGCAGTCCAGTGCCAGAGACAGCAAAGCAACCCCAAAACATCAGGGAACCTCCGCCATGTTTGACTGTAGGGACCGTGTTCTTTTCTTTGAAGGCCTTTTTTTTTCTGTAAACTCTATGTTGATGCCTTTTCCCAAAAAGCTCTACTTTTGTCTCATCTGACCAGAGAACATTCTTCCAAAACATTTTTGGCTTTCTCAGGTAAGTTTTGGCAAACTCCAGCCTGGCTTTTTTATGTCTCTGGGTAAGAAGTGGGGTCTTCCTGGATATCTTACCATACAGTCCCGTTTCATTCAGACGCCGACGGATAGTACGGGGTTCACACTGTTGTACCCTCAGACTGCATGGCAGCTTGAACTTGTTTGGATGTTAGTCGAGGTTCTTTATCCACCATCCGCATAATCTTGCGTTGAAATCTTTCGTCAATTTTTCTTTTTCGTCCACATCTAGGGTGGTTAGCCACAGTGCCATTTTTATTTTATATGGTGTCGTCGGGGGTGGGCCTATAACCTTTAATAACGGCGTTTTATTAACGTATTATTATTTTTTTTATTATTATTTTATTTACATTTTTTTAAAAACTTTTTAATTATATTTTTATTTTATTTTATTTTTTTCAGATTGTGTCCCCATAAGGTGATAAGAGACATTTGGGCACATCTGATCACTTTTTTTTTGTATTGGAGGCTGATTTCCCCTATAACTGGGGCTGTTACATTTAGCCTCAGTTGAAGGAGAAATCCAGCCTACTGCACACTGTATATACAGCTTACTGAGCTGATCTGGGTCCTGTAGGACCCAGCAGCTCTGGTAAGACACTGCTCCCGGCGGATCATGTGATCGCTGGGTCAGAGGGCAGCTGAATTATGGCAGCGTCCATAGCTGTGTATACAGCGCTCATTGAGCGCTGTATACATAGCGATAGAGAAGGCAGGGGAGGTAATAAATCTTCCCTGCCATCTCTCTGGGAGCTCCGGCTGAAGTTACAACTGGCTCCCAGCTTCAGTTGTTACAACTGGCTCCCAGCTTGTGTTCTGACTGGACGTACCGGTACATCCTGTCAGAACAAGGCAACTACTATCCGAACGTATATAGTCTATGGCCGGTCCGGATGTGGTTAAGGACTACTGAACAAAAACAAAAGATGGGGGGGGGGGGGTTAAGCTGTGCAGCTGTTTGGTCTAAAGAAAAAGCATTTATGGTAAAATGTCAATTACACTTACCTTGACATCCATGGCAGTAGTTCCTATGGGGATTTAGCAATTAAACCAGAATGAATTACTATTGACAGCAAAGTGCAACACCACTTTACAAAAGCTGCCTTTGATGCATAGTCTGTAATGGTCTATAAAATCTGAGATGCTCTCCTTGAGGCTGTCCTAGAGATCTGATCAAGGGAGAGAGCTTACTAGCAAAGCTGTACATAAAAGCAGTTGAATAGCCACACGTGCACACATCCCCTCAGAAATTCTGTCCCTCACCTTCCTACACAATAAGAGAATTTTCACAAAGTAAGGGCCCCTTCACACGGCTGATACGCTGGCTGCTTTAGAACGTGTAAACGTTCCGTAGCAGTGGCGTCTAAAGCAGTTCCCATTGTTTTCTATGGGAGCCGGCATACGTGCGCTCCCCATAGAAATGAATGGAAAAAGCAGCCCATTCATTTCTATGGCGAGTGCGCGTCTGCCGGCTCCCATAGAAAACAATGCGATCTGCTTTAGACGCCGCTGCTACGGAACGTTTACACGTTCTAAAGCAGCCAGCGTATCAGCCATGTGAAGGGGCCCTAAAACCGACCCTGAAAAACAATATGAAAATGGAAGTATATTTTAATTGATAAACATTTCAGGTGCTGTTCTCCTTCTCCCCCCCCAGAGACGAGCTTCTCTTTGCTACTCTCTATCCTAAGGACTGCATGTACAGCCCTGAAGACTGAGTATACTGCATTCTTCTGGACATTGTGTTTCCCAGGACAACAGTAAACTTGCTATACTAGAGGGCCATAGCTGAAGGTCTGAGAACCCTTGCTCTGTCTGCACTATTGATGTGAGCCTCCCTCCCCCTCCCTTTACATCTGGCACACATAGACAGTGTCCCTTGGGACTAACTGACAACACTTCCACTGGTGAAGGGGTTAATGCAGTGTGTAAGGGAACTCTTCTGCTCTCTGAACCCCTTGCTCTACCTGCTGCCTGGCATCCCTGCATTGCCTGAAGTGGAGACACCTCACCCCCCCTGCTGTTTGGCTCCCATCCTGACACTTTCTGCTGGGACATTCTGCTAACTCTGTGAGTACTCCCTACTGTTTTTTGGACTTTCTTACCCTCTTCAGAGACCTTTCTAGCAGGGAAATTTTTTTTTTTGTTGTCGTGCACTGCAGTGGTGTGAAGGGAGTGCTGAGCCCCTACTCCACCATCAGGGGGGGCTCCTCACCTTCCTCCACTTGCTGTGTGTTCCACGTTCTGCAGTATATCCCCACGGAACTAGCACTTCTCCCATTGCTCCTTTTGCACCTCATGGGTACCAGGTTTGACTATGGAACTGTGTGACCGCCTCATGTAAGGCCTGGTGATACTGCGAGTGTACCTTCATTACCTTCTATGGTCGCTTCTCATTGTGATATGTCCAGAAGACGTCCTAACACCTCTACTGCTCCTTCCCGCATGCCGAGTCGCTCTCTTACTCACTCACCGTCAATCTCTACCTTCCTGTCCCGATCTGGAACCTCGGCTACTGGGTCTGCCACTGATGACATGGCTCCTCCATCTCCTCCGCTTCGCCAATCGCAGCCACCTCCTTCACTGTCTGCCACCCTCCCTGGACATGACGTGCAATCCATGGATTCAGCCTCCCTGCCCTGCTCGGCAGCCCATATTGCCTCTGCGGACTTTCAGCTACTTCGGGACCTTATTCAAGCTCTGCCCACTAAACAGGACCTGGATGCTGTAGTTTCCCGAATGGAACAATCCCAGGCACAGGCCCTCGGTGCGATCCAGTCTGATGTGTCTCAACTTACTACTAGGGCTGACGCTACTGATCAAACACTGTCCTCTTTGGAACAACGCCTGTCTGCAGTGGAGAGCAATCAAACCCACTCTGAGGCCCGCCTTCAACAAATTGCTTTGCTCCTGGATGACCAGGAGAACCGGGGTCGCAGAAATAATATTCGATTACGAGGAGTGCCAGAAAAAGGCCCTCAGGATGATCTGATCAGCCGTATTAATACCATTTTCAATATGGCGACTCAACGCCCGCTGGATGCTACCTTCATGATGGACCGTGTGCATAGAGTCCAACGTTCTGGCCCGCTTGACCCTGCTAATCCTAGAGATGTTCTGTGTAGACTACATTACTTCACGGACAAGGAACATATCCTGAGGTGTGCCTGGGATATGGGATCGGTGCCTTTTGAGAATGCCTCTGTCAAGCTCTACCCAGACGTCTCATCCCGCACATTGGCTATGCGCCGTGCCCTTCAGCCGGTGTTGACTCTGATTAAGGACTGTGGAGGTTCCTATAGGTGGGGTCATCCCTTCCATTTGATTGTTCGTGTTGGCTCGTCTTCGATTGTTGTCCGTTCCCCGGTGGACTTGCCTGATTTGTTTGCCTCCCTGGATGTGCGCCCTGTCTCAGTCCCGAACTGGCTTGCTCTGGATTCCTCCCGCCCTACTATATCCAGGCGCGGCCGCGGTTCCAGGCGTTCTTCTTCGGCTGCTTCCAGAGAGAGACCTCGGCGAAACTCATCTCCACGACGTCTTCCAATACCGGATCCGCCTGGGTCTCCGCTCCGCCAACCAGATCTCTCAGCTCAGCTTCCCATTGAAGCATGAGCCCTCATGCTGCCGGTCTTTGATCTGCCCACAGGACAGTGTTAATATCCTTTTATGTTGAGTGGTCTTGGACTTGTTTCGCGGTTGGTGGACATTTTCACTATGTTTATTTTATTTTGTTCTGTGACTACTCTGTTCCTCTTGATCCTGTGCCTGCTGGGCTTTATAGATGGCCCTTGTTGATATTGCTGTGTTTTTATACAATGTTGTTATTTGGACCTTAGAGTCAGTTTGTAGCCCTGTGCTTCCTATCCCTTTACACTTTGTTGGGGGTGGGGGCATAGGGTCTTCCTTACCAGGTACACTCGTGGTGCTTGCGGGCCCACTTCTCCCCCATCTTTTCTTACTCCCTCACTCCTTCCTGTCTGTTGTTGTGCCCCTGGCCCATTTGTCTAGGGGTAGTTAGATTTGTTCTACTCTTGGTTCTTTTTCCCTTTCCTTTCTCCCCCCCCCCTCATTCTTTACTGCTCTCCTTCCTCTACTCTGTTACTTTTCTCTCTTTTTTTTTTCTTTCCCTCCCCTTTACCCTCTTCAATTCTTCGCCCTCTCCCCTCCCTCTCCCCCCTTTTTTTTTTTTTTTTTTTTTTTTTTTTTTCCCCTCTGCTCCTAGGGTGTGAGCTGGGAAAGCCCGTCTCCCTCCATGCCTCCGCTTGATCGCCTTTCCTCCATCACAGTGGGCTCCCTCAATGTGAGAGGCCTTCATAGTCCAGAGAAGCGCTCCGTACTCTTCAATCTGCTCAAAGGTAAGCGCCTTCATGTTGTGTTTTTGCAGGAAACTCACCATTGCTCTACCAAGCCATACAAGTTGACTAATGCTTGGTTTCCTCATGCATATCATAGCTCTTCTCCTGACCCGAAATCCAGAGGGACTAGTATCTTGATTTCTCGCTCCCTGCCTTGGGAACATTTGGAGACTCGCACTGATTCTGAGGGGAGACTTGTTATGGTCAAGGGTCGTATCTCCTCTCAGCTTTTTACTTTTGCCTCTTTGTATTTGCCTAACTCGGGACAGGGTCGTGCCCTTAGTTCTTACTTAGGGCTGTTGGACGGCTTTGTGGAGGGCTTCCTGGTGGCGGGGGGTGATCTTAATCTGGTCCTAGACCCTTCATTGGACTCTTCTGCTGGCGTCTCTTCTCACCCTTACTCGCTCATCAGGAGGATTAAGAGGGACCTTCATTCCCACCAGCTTGTGGACTCCTGGAGGTTACTCCACCCATTAGATAGGGATTACTCCTATTACTCTCCGGTCCATCACCGATACTCTCGTATCGACTACCTCTTTATCCGTCACCAACATCTCCACTCTTTGTTGGCTGCGGAAGTCGATAACATTACTTTCTCCGACCATGCTTTGGTTACTTTGTCTGTTTCCTTGTCCTCTCCTATTCCCTTCCAGCGTCAGTGGAAACTTAACGCATCACTTCTTGATGATGTAACCATCCTGGATGACATTAAGACCCGTTTGGGGGAATACTTTGAGAGGGAGGAATTGTCGGGGATTGCTCCTCCGATGGTGTGGGAGGCTCACAAATGTTTTATCCGGGGTATCCTGTTGCAACATGGTTCCCGCTTAAACAAGGAACGCCGGGCTTGTATTGAATCTCTGCTGCAGCGGATCCGCTCATTGGAACTTCTTCATAAACGCCAAATCACTCCTGATGTTTATTCCCAGCTTGCCAGCGCCCGAGAAGAATTGCATACGCTCGTCACTGATAGGGTGAAAGGTACTCTAGCTAAATGCAGACGTCATTTTTATGAGTTTGGAAATAAGAGCGGGCGTTCCCTAGCTAGGGCCCTTCGGGTTCAGCAGTCCTCCACCTACGTTCCATGCATCAATTCCGCCCAGGGTACTCGATTACACATGCCCCTTGATATTGCAGCTGCCTTTCGGGACTACTATGCCTCTTTGTATTCTGTAAACTCTGGCCCTTCTCCTCTCCCTGAAGCGGAGTTCCGAGATCGCATTCGTTCTTATCTCTCCTCCTCTGGTCTCCCGTCGTTGTCTCTAGAGGAATTGACGGCCTTGGAATCTCCTATTGTTGAAGAGGAAATTTCTTTAGCTATCTCCAGTATGGCAACGGGTAAGGCCCCAGGCCCAGACGGCCTTACCTTGGTATACTATAAGAAACTTGGCCATGAACTCCGCCCCAGACTGTTGAAAGTTTTCAATTCTCTCACCGATGGCTCGGCCCTTTGTCGTGACTCCCTGTGTGCTCACATAGCGGTTATCCCCAAACCCGGAAAGGACCCTCTTCTGTGCTCTAACTACCGCCCCATTTCGCTAATCAATGTTGACCTAAAAATTTTAGCCAAGATCCTTGCGACGCGTTTATCGCCCTTGTTAGGAAATATTGTTCACCCAGATCAAGCTGGATTTTTACCCGGCCGTGAGGCTCGAGATAATACTACCAAAGCTATCAACCTCATGTATGGGGCTAAACAATCGGGCTCTCCTCTCATGCTTCTTTCAACTGACGCTGAGAAAGCCTTCGACAGGGTCAACTGGCGGTTCATGGAAGAGACCCTGTTACATATTGGTCTTGGAAATCGCATGATGAGTTGGATCATGGCTCTATACTCTCTCCCTACAGCGATGGTTAGGGTGAACGGTTTATTGTCCCAGTCCTTCCCTATCCGAAATGGCACTAGGCAAGGATGCCCCCTCTCGCCTCTCATTTTCGTCCTGACTCTTGAACCCTTCCTCCGCCAGGTTCGAGCCGACCCGAACATCTCAGGCGCTTCTCATTCTTCCTGTTTATACAAAGTGGCGGCTTATGCAGACGACTTGCTATTTTTTCTCTCCTCCCCTCATGTTTCTCTTCCATCTCTGATATCTGCCTTTCAGGTTTACTCGACCCTTTCGAATTTTAAAATCAACTTTTCGAAGTCGGAAGCCCTTAATGTGACCCTTTCCTCCTCGGCGGCCACCTCATTGAGTCAATCTTTCCCTTTTCATTGGGCCCCCACTTCTCTCAAATATTTGGGGGTTTATCTTACTCCGGACCCGAAAGATCTCTTTCGTTGCAACTTCCCCCCACTTCTGGTGTCTATCAGGGCTGATTGTACTCGATGGTCCACTGGAGCCTTTACTTGGTTCGGGAGATGCGCGATTTTTAAAATGAACATTCTCCCTCGTCTTCTCTACTTGATGCAGGCGCTTCCCATTCACATCCCTCTGTCTTTTCTTAGATCCCTCACTTCCGTCCAACTGAAGTTCATCTGGTCGGGCAGACCCGCCCGAGTGAGCAAGGCTTTTCTCTTTCGTCCCAAGAGTTGCGGTGGTTTATCGCTTCCGGACCTGAAGTCCTATTACTTGGCTACCCACCTGACTCGTGTCGTGGACTGGTGTAGGCATGCTGTTTCTAAACCTTGGGTCTACATTGAACAGGCATTCTCTCCGATCCCTTTGCAGGTTGCCCCATGGCTGGACTCCTCCTCATTGTCATCTCTCTTTTCTCACCCTACCCTTGGTCCCACGCTTCGGATTTGCTCCAGGGGCCTTGTTCGCTCCACTCTCCTCCCTAAGGATTCCGCTCTTTTCCCAGTGCTGGGCAATCCTGCCTTTCCACCTGGAATGTTTGACCGAGTTTTTCGTAATTGGCGCCGTCATGGGATTTTCCGTGCCTGTCACTTCCAGGATGCTGGGGGATGGACTACACTTCTGAATTCCCAGGCCCCTCCTGAGCTGCCCCCTTTGGATGCTTGGCGGGGGATGCAACTTCGTCACTTTTTACATTCTCTCCCTGCTCCTGCAGAGTTCCGCGTCGAACCTACCCCCTTGGAGAAGATTTGTGTTGGTGCTGGCCCCCTTCGCCACTCCCTCTCGCTCACTTACCGGATCCTGGTTGAACCTCCGGAGGACTTTGTTCCGCCGTTCTTGTTGAAATGGGAATCTGACTTATCCCTTTCCCTCTCTCAGGAGCAGCGTAGGCGCATTTTTCGCCTTTCTCATACTGCTTCCATCAGCTCTCGCCACCAGGAGGCCAGCTACAAAATCTTGTCCCGATGGTATAGGGTTCCTACGAGACTCCATGCTATGTTTCCTCAGGTGTCCCCATTATGTTGGCGCTGTGGCGACGAGGAAGGCACGCTGCTACACATTTTTTGGTCCTGTCCTGCCCTTTCGTCCTTCTGGGAGGGGGTCAAGCGGATAACCCTCCAGCTTACTGAAACTTCTCACCATTTGGGCCCTGCCCTGTTCCTCCTTAATCATTGTGAGTCTTCTGTTAAGGTCTTTAAGCTTTCCCTACTTAGATTCCTGATCCTCGCTGCCCGGGCTTGTATCCCCCTTTTTTGGAAACGAGTGGATCCTCCTCCTCTCTCCCTCTGGATTTCGAAGGTCAACAAGATAATGCGCATGGAAAATCTCACGTCTTTCCTGCATGGCACGACTGAGGCGTACATCAAAACCTGGTTCTACTGGTTCAGATTTCAACAGTCTGCAGAGTACCGGACGCTTCTGGGCTCTGACCCCTCCTCTGATTGATACTCTTGTTGTTCGTCTCAGGTATTTGACCAGTGGTCGCTCGCGAGCCCTTCCCAACTGGCTGTGGTATGGATGACCTGGCGAGCGCTCTCACTGGTTTCCTGACTGCTCACACTCACCCCTACCTACCCTTTCACCCCCCACATTTAGTCCTCTCCCCCACTCATCTGTCCCACTAACCCCTCCCTCCTCCTCCCCCCCCCCTTTTTTCCTTTTTCTTTTTTTTTTTCTATGGTGCTTTCTTTGTCTTTAATTTTTTTTTTTTTTTTTTTTTTAATTCTTCTATGATTGTATTTTGTGTTGCACTGTGTGCTTTTTCTGTTCGCAGGGCGGGTGTTCGCCTTGTAACTTGTAATTGTTTTTTCTTTTCTTATTGTTTAAAAAAAAATTTTCAATAAAAATTTGAGTTACAAAAAAAAAAAAAACATTTCAGGTCAATTTCATTCAATGGTTCAAAGAGGAGAAAGCATAGCCTGTCTAGATCAACACAAAAATCCCATTTATGGACTGGATCAGAGATAGTTCACCAGATTATCTTGATTGCTGTAATAAAACTTAAGTCCTTAGTCATACAGTTCTTGTAGAAAATCCAAATTGCTCTGGGCAAAAGGGTTTTTAGAGATACCTGCTTCCATTTGTACCATCTTACAAAAACCATCTTGATCCTAAGGGTAAATTCCTCTTCATTTTCTGTGTCTGTTTTCCAGCCATGGTCTACCCATAGCGGGATTCTGATGCAGGACATCAATATTCAGTTGCAGCTCGTGGCTGCTGATTAGGCCTAGATGAATGGGAGCAAGGAGTCTCTAGCCACGGAATCCATAACTGAATCAGCTGTGGCATCCACAGCAAAATCGAGCAGGGTAATTATTAGAGATGAGCGAACAGTGTTCTATCGAACACATGTTCGATCGGATATCAGGCTGTTCGATGTGTTCGATTCGAATCGAACATCACGTGGCAAACTCCAAAAAAATTTGATTCCCCTCCCACCTTCCCTGGCGTTTTTTTTGCACCAATAACAGCGCAGGGGAGGTGGGACAGGAACTACGACACCGGAGGCATCGAAAAAATCGGAAAAAGTCATTGGCTGCCGAAATCAGGTGACCTCCATTCTAGACGAATAGTGGATTTCAAATCCGGGTCATATGAGAATGTGAACTTTGTGACTATGAGACAGGGATAGCTATACAGGCAGGGATAGCTAGGGATAACCTTTATTTAGGTAGGAATGTTATTAAAAATAACTTTTTGGGGCTCTATCGGGTGTGTAATTGTGATTTTTGTGACATAAACTTTTTCCAATAGGAATGCATTGGACAGCGCTGATTGGCCAGAGTACGGAACTCGACCAATCAGCGCTGGCTCTGCTGGAGGAGGCGGAGTCTAAGATCGCTCCACACCAGTCTCCATTCAGGTCCGACCTTAGACTCCGCCTCCTCCGGCAGAGCCAGTGCTGATTGGCCGAAGGCTGGCCAATGCATTCCTATGCGAATGCAGAGACTTAGTAGTGCTGAGCCAGTTCTGCTCAACTACACATCTGATGCACACTCGGCTCTGCTATATCTGATGCACACTCGGCTCTGCTACATCAGATGTAGCAGAGCCGAGTGTGCATCAGATGTAGCATCATGTGTGTATCAGATGTAGCAGTGTGTACACTCGGCTCTGCTACATCTGATGCAGCAGAGCCAAGTGTGCACCCTCGGCTCTGCTACATCAGATGTAGCAGAGCCGAGTGTGCATCAGATGTAGCAGAGCCGAGTGTGCATCAGATGTAGCAGAGCCGAGTGTGCACACTCGGCTCTGCTACATCTGATGCAGCAGAGCCGAGTGTGCACACTCGGCTCTGCTACATCTGATGTAGCAGAGCCGAGGGTGCACTAGAACCCCTGTGCAAACTCAGCTCACGCTAATAGAATGCATTGGCCAGCGCTGATTGGCCAATGCATTCTATTAGCCTGATGAAGTAGAGCTGAATGTGTGTGCTAAGCACACACATTCAGCTCTACTTCATCGGGCTAATAGAATGCATTGGCCAGCGCTGATTGGCCAGAGTACGGAATTCGACCAATCAGCGCTGGCTCTGCTGGAGGAGGCGGAGTCTAAGATCGCTCCACACCAGTCTCCATTCAGGTCCGACCTTAGACTCCGCCTCCTCCGGCAGAGCCAGTGCTGATTGGCCGAAGGCTGGCCAATGCATTCCTATGCGAATGCAGAGACTTAGCAGTGCTGAGCCAGTTCTGCTCAACTACACATCTGATGCACACTCAGGTCTGCTACATCTGATGCACACTCAGCTCTGCAACATCAGATGTAGCAGAGCCGAGTGTGCACACTCGGCTCTGCTGCATCAGATGTAGCAGAGCCGAGTGTGCATCAGATGTAGCAGAGCCGAGGGTGCACTAGAACCCCTGTGCAAACTCAGCTCACGCTAATAGAATGCATTGGCCAGCGCTGATTGGCCAATGCATTCTATTAGCCCGATGAAGTAGAGCTGAATGTGTGTGCTAAGCACACACATTCAGCTCTACTTCATCGGGCTAATAGAATGCATTGGCCAGCGCTGATTGGCCAGAGTACGGAATTCGACCAATAAGCGCTGGCTCTGCTGGAGGAGGCGGAGTCTAAGATCGCTCCACACCAGTCTCCATTCAGGTCCGACCTTAGACTCCGCCTCCTCTGGCAGAGCCAGCGCTGATTGGCCGAAGGCTGGCCAATGCATTCCTATGCGAATGCAGAGACTTTGAGCCAGTTCTGCTCAACTACACCGTGTGCCGGTCAGCCCATCTGATATAGCAGAGCCAGGTGTGCACACTCAGCTTTGCTATATCAGATGGGCTGACCGGCACACGGTGTAGTTGAGCAGAACTGGCTCAGCACTGCTACCAATAGGAATGCAATGGCCAGCCTTCGGCCAATCAGCGCTGGCTCTGCCGGAGGAATTGCGAGTCTTCAGTAGTTGATACCTTTTCAATGACTAACAAAAATGATGACAGATTGCAAGCTATTGAGACTACTCAGGTCTCTTCATCAGGCATATAACACAATTTCTGAAGGGATGCATATTTATACATAAGGACACAGAAATAAAGTGTTTGATGTGACAGGTGATGGAAAGCAATACACACACATAAATAGATGAGTTAAAAAATAAATTATCAGTTCAAAGGATGGCCTTCTGATTTTTATGGTCCCTTTGATTAGTGATGAGATCCCTAAGTCTTGTAGGACATAAATCCACTCATGTCAGATTGCCAGTGAAAACAAAGTAAGGCACTCTGTGGACAGTCACAGACCACAATGTAACAAGATACAGTAACAGTAATGGATAATGGCAAATCTGACAATGCATTACAAAAATGCTCTATTTCAACCCCCCCCCCCCCAAAAAAAAAAAAAAAGACAAAAAACAAAAAACAAAAAACCCACAAACCTTTATCTACATTGACACTACAGCACAGTGCATAAGTCCCCCCCACTCCTATGATTTCCTTGCCTGTCTGCGTAAAATTAATTAAGGGTTTGTTTTTTTTTAATTTCTCTTTCCAGGAGCTTCGCTGCTATGTATTCTCTCACTTCCTGTATTCTTTCACAAGTTGGTAGATAGGCTTCAGCTGTTTGATGTACAGGACACCATCAAGAACCTCATTGGATATATACATTGCCCTTACCATATGTAATTATTTATTATCATTATTAGATATCTAAAATAAATGCAGATCACATAATGTACACAGATTATGTATATTACATTATACAGAATTACATAGTCACAATAGAAAAACCCTATCAATTTAATGAACCACAGGGTCACAGAAATTTGATTAATCTCCGCTAGGAACCAATGTGTAGAATTTAGCAATGGCTCATCCTCATTGGGTATTTGTCCCACTCTTTTTTCTGATCTTCTAGAATAACAAACATGATCTTATAGAAAACTTGTCACTAGGTTTCAGCCATAATCTTACCTGTAAATTATTTTGCTATTTGGGTTTCATTTTGTAAACATGACCATGCTAAAAGCACCCATTTCAGCATTCAGTAGTAAAAATCCTATATATTTCTCCTGTTGGCAGAAGGGTTCACTAAATTTTGCAAGGGAAGCACTAACAAAATGCTTTATTAATAACAGTGTTTTCCTGTTGGATATGGGATAGTACTCTAAGGGGAATTCATTAGCCCTGCAGTCAGTGCGCAAAAAGTACTACCATCTGGCAGCAGGATGTCACATGCTCTGCAGGTTAACTGTCTTTCCTTTGCAGAAGCCTTTCTCTCAGTGGAGCCTGTATCCTCAGAGCCCTACCTAGACATATGTGAATAAAACAGGGGAAGGAATACATAATCCCTTGTCATAGTAACATTATGAAACACAGCCACATACAACTGAAAGGAGGGAACCAGAGGATGGGTATAATACTAAAAGTGTGAAGGCAGTGGATTAACTAAAGTCTTGTGGGTCCTGGTGCAATCTTTTGTGCAGGCCCCCTACCACATCCCTACAGTGAAAACTTGATAGTAATGGCTATGGGTGCTAAGGAGTTTAATCAACTTTAGTGTGGTTAGGGTAATATGTGGGTCTCCATGGCTTATGGGCTAGATGGAAGCTGTAATCTCAATACTGAGGCCAGTGCTTATTTGGCCCCTTAAGGGTCCATTCACACAGAGGAAAATGGTGAGGGATTTGTTGTGGAATTTCAGTGCTGAAAAAAAAGCCTCCCATTGACTTCAATGGGTTCCTTTTTCTGCTACCATTGAAGTCAATGGGAGGCTTTTTTTTCAGCGCTGAAATTCCACACGAAATTCCTCACCACTTTCCTCCGTGTGAATAGACTCTAAGGCTTCTGAGCCCTGGTGTTACTGCACCCTCTGCACTCCCTCAAGTTACGACCCTGTGTGAATGTGTGAAGAGTCCTCTGTTTTTTTGAGCCTGGTTATGGTGATTGGAAAGGCCCTAATGGTAAGCACAGGAAAGACTCAGAGAAAGCAGTGCAGTACAAAGAGCTCAATTTTTGTCTTATCTCACCAATCTGGATGATTCTGAGAGTGAATAGGAGAAGGTGCTGTGGTCAGATGAGATAAAAATTGAGCTCTTCGGCATTAACTCAACTCGCCGTGTTTGGAGGAAGAGAAATGCTGCCTATGACCCAAAGAAAATCTTCCCCACTGTCAAGCATGGAGGTGGAAACATTATGTTTTAGGGGTGTTTCTCTGCTAAGGGCTCAGGACTACTTCACCGCCGATGTGAGGAGACACCAGAGAATTATCACTAGACAGTGATAGCCTGGACTCCTCACATTTGGTTTTTCTGGTTGCCCATAAATTACGATCCTCTGATGATACTGTTAGAGTAGAAATGCGTAGGATGGGAAAGGGTTATTAAGCAGTGACAGGGCAAGATAGACCCTTTGCTCTGTATGAGAAAGCAGCCAGCAGTGTCAGTATGGTCCTGTAGACAGGCATTAATGTTTGGTGTTAGGTGGGTTAGGTAGTACTGGTTCCCTGTCTTTACCCAGTTATGTCAAGCAACTGGTGAGTTATAAGTTGCAATTATTATCATAAACAGTAGGGAGAACTGTGGTATCACCTCTATAGTATAATACACTTAGTTAACTAAACGGTGTTATTACCATCAGATGTCTGAATAGACTGGTGCGAGTATCCCCTGGATGGCAGTAATGGCTATGAAGTATATATCTATCTCCATGTAACATAGTAGTTACAAGTTGCTATATTAACCGTATGATATTACTTGGTGAGTGACACCGATAACACTTATTGAAAGAGACTAGTTATGAATTTTGTTAACTGTTGTGTCTGGTTATGCTGTTCATTTATTTTATTGATTATGTCTTGTGTGTCTAATGTATATTTTGATTCCAATTCACTGTCCCCAGCTCAAATATTTTTTCAATGACAAAAGTAGCTTAATGGAATAAAAATATTAATGTATGACATGTAATGAATCTCGATTAATAAAAAAAAGTTATTTATCTCTACAGAGGCTCATGCTGTATTCTTTCTACAAGCTGTTACAATCTTCAGAGAGAGTTTTGCTGTATCTCCAAAGCATATGTATATGTATTTCTTCCTATTAATTCCAATATAAGTTGTTTAAAGTCTAAAAAGCTTTTACTAATTTCTGTAGAGCATACAGTGCAGATCACAAAAGGAGCCTCAGGCTGCTGTATCTTTGGAAAACAGCAAAATCCAGAAATAAAGTAAAAGTACATGGTAAATGCTTAATAATTTTATTTTTTAGTCTAAATGGTGACTTATTTTTTTTATAATGTTTTATTAGTTTATTTTCCTTTGTCAATCATTAAAATTGTCTTCAAAAGCATTATAATTCTACAGTCTATGAAAACCAGTCCATCAGAACATGAACATTATAATAAAAGGGTCAGCAACCCCAGATACATGTGAGCCTCCTCTATAGTATCCCACTAAACTACAAACTAGTCACATGGTCCTCCATTCTCTGTTAAACTATTGACTGCATCAATGTTTATAGGTGTCTGAGGCTGACATAAGTAATAAAGCTCAAGGGAAAAGGTGGGAAATGCTATGTGGGGCACTATTGGGGCAGTAAACTATATGGGGCCACTAATGTGCTTTATACTCTAGAGCAGTGGTTCTTAACCAGGGTTTGATCGAACCCTAGGCCATATGCACGGTTCATTTTGTGTACCAGTAAAAAAACATATACCTATGTCTCGGATTTGGAAGTAAATCATATTTGATTTATCACTAAAGAAGGGTTTGGTGAATGTGCATATGAAACTGGTAGGTTCGGTACCTCAAACAAGGATAAGAACCACTGCTCTGGAGGAAGGGACCCAAATGGGACATCCAACTGTGTGGGGAATTTATACTGGGAATTAAATCCACGAAGGGAAGAAGAGAGTGCGGTTTGTAGTCTATTATATCTGTAAATCAAATATAATCCAAGGTAAGTCCAGGGGGATACTGAGGATAGAAGACAAAAGCAGTTAATAAATACAGAAAGGAATGAGAAGAGGAGAGTGGAAAGCGGCAGCACAGACTTGCCAAATATCCTATGTCAGTGCCATCGGGCATAGAATTGTACTAGAGAGCGAGTGATAGGAAATTATATTTCCATGGGATTTGGAGTAGGCTGGCAGAGATGACCAAGCCGGGGCCTCCGAAGTGGGACAGCCCAATAGTAAAGAGTCAGATTGAGGAGGGACAGGCTACCTTATTCTCCGTGATCATCATAATCAGAGATCCTGTGTCTCCCTCCAGCTTAAACAAAATGCAAAATGGAAATCTGTAAAGATAAAGGTTCTTAAAGGGGTTGGCCACTTTCAGACCAATATTGACAAACAAATATACAATAAAAAGATATACAATTTTCCAATATACTTTCTGTATCAATTCCTCACAGTTTTCTAGATCTCTGCTTTCTGTCATTCATTCTGTTACTTCTAGAGGATAAAAGTCTGACCATGGTCATGTGATTTACGGTCCATGGTCATGTGATGAGCACACAGGTGCCCCTCGTTATAGTCACAGCACAGTAATCAGACATCTGCCTGGTAATCAGCTGCGCACCTGAATATCATCGTCTCCCCACAGTTCAGAAAAATAAATCTCACAGTGTATTAGGCTCCCCACATTTCCCCCCAGTATGTCTCCACAGTGGCCCCACACAGTATAATGCTCCACAGTGGCCCCACACAGTACAATGCTCCACAGCTGCCTCACACAACATAATATTCTCCCCACAATGCCCCCCCCCAGTTTAAAGCTCCACAGTGGCTCCACACAGTATTATGCTCCACAGTGGCCTCACACAGTATAACACTCCACAGTGTCTCCACAAAATATAATATGCTCCCCAGAGGCCCCACCAGTCTAATGCTCCACAGTGGCTCCACACAATATAATATGCTGTCCAGAGGCACCTCTAGTATAATTTGCTCTCCACAGTGGGCCTACAAAGTATATTATGCTCTCCAGAGGGCTCCCCCTAGTATAATGTTGCTCAGTGCTCAGTAATAGAAGAAAGCTCCCCCTGTGCTCCAAGATCCTCATTTGAATAAAGACTAAAAGTGCTTCATCTAGTCACCTCTTAGGCTTTGAAACATTCTGCTAACAGCATCTACAGCACTATGGCAGCAGTTTAAAGTAGTTGGGGGCAGTGATAGACGTCCTTTAATCGGTGGCTTGAGGAACGCTTTTTCAAATTCTTTTCTTGCACTAAAAGTGATGGTTGATTTGCCTGCTGGCTCTTAATCTTTATCACTACACTGTTGATTTTCTTCTCTATTCATGTGTGTTGGATACTAAATAGATATATCAAGCTTCTCAAAAATACCTGCAGCTTTACATTCTGCTTCTTTGAAACCTGACAGCAAATATTCTGTGAATCCAGTAGTAACAGATTCATCAAGTGGAATAACGTCATAATGGTTAACCTGCGACAGAATGTCATGGTATACACATACTGAAACAAGGATATGTGCATATAGAATCCAGCCTAGTCTATGTCTCTCTGTAGGTGTCACTGGAATATTTAGTATCCTGTATACATGCTTCTAAATCTTTGACATGATAGAAAAATAGTAGTAAAATGGTTCTCACTGATTCAAGATGAGCACGTCAACATGTCTGAGACAGAGCCTTATTAGTCAAATGTGAGAAATGCTCTTAGGCACTTCCCAGATCTTAGTTGCTCCAGAAAAACATGTATAAATGCGATTTAAGAGGTCATAAAACTGTTTTGCATGACTGGAACGCTCTGTAGTTTGTACAATTACAAGGTTCCAACTATGTGGAGAACATGGTACAAAGAAGACACATAAGGATTTATTCTGAAAACAATGGCCTGCACTCATTTGCATTGTTCTGTCATATTAGCAACATTATCATAGCGCTGACCTCGAATGCCTGACACACATAATCCATGTTGTTCTGGCAATCTTTTCAACTCTTGAAAGACTTCTTCCAGTTTTGTTTGTGATACGTAGAGATGAGAAAATTTTTCTAAATTTCGAATTGGTAGCTTTGTCGAATTTTCCAATATAATTTGATTCGATCTGAATTAATTTGTGTTAAAATCCAGCTATTCCCTGGATGCAGAGAGGCTGTATAGTGGTGTGGAACACTGTGCCTTGCAGTGATGTCTCACTAGGGAACATAAACCAGCTGCTCGCTGGTTCAGCTCTATAGACTGTAATACAAGTGTATTGAAGTCTATAGAGGAAGTTAGCCTATGCAGACGCATAGGCTGACTTCTTCACTTCTGTGCAGGATCAACCAGCTACTGGGGACTACTAACAGACAAGGGTCACTGACCAGATCCAATGCTGCAGAAGATGCATATTGGCACCTACCGATCTCGCCACGGGGAGGGGGGTTTGCCGAGAGGGACATGTAGCATGGCAGAACCTATAGATTATGTGTGTCAGACATTCGAGGTCAGCGCGGTCTTCTTTGTACCATGTTTGACTGTGACATCCAAGGGGTTAAAAACCCCAATCGGAGCTGTGCTCTAGCCATGGGTTATGGAGTACAGTGTTAGCTGTCAGTTACAGCTAACACCCGCTCTCGATGCTGTGGACAGTTGCAAAGGTGTTAAAGGGCTGTGGCATCACAGGGCTGGCTGCTGATTGCTGCTGGTTGCACGCATGGCATTGTGGATGATCCCCCATTCCCAGATTCCCCCATTCCTTGCCCCATGTTTCCTAACGTGCAGCAGCCATTTTAGAAAAAATGTGATTTGCTACCACGAAGCATGAGGAAATCCGGATTTGATGCGAATGGAATATTTCTCGAAATTCGGATCAAATTCCATTTCATCAGCTTCAGTGCATTTCTAGTGATATACAACAATTCCAAAAAGTTTTCCTTTATCAATGTCCACATATCACAGCACAAGTAACAACTACTCTTATTTGGAAATGTTTGTTGTATAGTCAACTATAGCTAAGAATTTTGCTTGTTTAACCTTTTTAATGATTATATCAGTCACACCATCTGCGATCAAACACAGAAATTTTTTTTGTGCATTCTTTTGCAAGTATTTCTTCAGAACCAGATCTAATTTAGAGATCAGCTCCAGTAACTGGAGAAAAAATACTATTATGTTCTGTGAACACTGAATCTAATGAACTTCTGAATGGCAAATTATTTTTCACCCTCCATCAAATCACTTTTAGTAACCGCAATAATATTCCCTGCCACTGTTGTCAGCACTACTCATTTGTTCTTTCCGAATTCATGCCATTCACACCAAGTAAGAAGGTTGTATATGGCAGTGAGAGCAGAGGCCACTATAAAATGCATCAGATTACAAAAGTTGAATTTACGTATCAGATTTGCTTGTTCTCTTTTTAAAGACTGGCCCTGAAGATTATATTCTTAGGTCTTGGCTTTTCATGCACTTCCAAAAATAAACAGGTACTGGGTCACAGACTGACAACTTATAATTAAAAGAGAATGGATTATTTGAGCAGATTTTTGTTTGACCCATTGCCAGATGACAAAAAGAAATCACATAACGGACAGCTGGCCAACAAAAAGAAGGAAAAAACAAAGCAACATCAAAGATAGAACCAATTGGGATAAATATGAATTTTCCAAGAATAGTGGTTGGAAGTAAGTCGGGAAGGGCAAAGAAAAAATATGGAAGGGAAGTCCCCAAATGTTCTGAAACCCTGAAAAGATCAGTAGTTGGGAATAGATCAAGATCACATTAACTAAAGATAAATACAACCCCCATAACAGAGGCTCCTATAAAATAACAAAAAGTTATTGACTAAAAGTTATTGACTACTGTAGCCATGAGACAGCCTTAAGCAAAGGCCCCACGTTGCAGAAACGCAGCATTTTTTGTTGCAGATTTTGCTGCGTTTTTTGAGCCATAGTTAGGAGTGGGTTTAACCACTTCAGTACCAGGCCAACTTGTGGTCCAGGACCAGACACATTTTGGGTTTATTTTGTATGTGCGGTTTTGAGATCTGTAACATTTTTCCCGTATGTCTCAGTCAACTAATTTTTGCGTCTTTTTTCGGGGACACATAGGGCTTTATTTTTATGTTATCTTTATTTTCGAATGTGCTTTAATTTTTTTTTATGTCCAGGAAAATATAAACAAAATAGGAGGGAAATTGTGTCTGGTTTTCAATTTATTATTTTTTTAAATTTAATAACACAAAGTGTCACTGAAAAACTTTATAATATAGTTTTTCCTCTCCATTACAGTAATTTTTATTTTGTATGGTGTCGTCGGGGGTGGGGCTATAACCTTTAATTACAGTGTTTTATTAGTGTATTATTTATTTATTTTTTATTATTATTTTATTTACATTTTTTTAAAACTTTATTATATTTTTATTTTATTTTTTTTCCAGATTGTGTCCTCATAAGGTGATAAGAGACCTTTGGGGACATCTGATCACTTATTTTTTCTTATTTTTTTGTATTGGAGGCTGATTTCTCCTATAACTGGGGCTGCTACATTTAACCCCAGTTGCAGGAGAAATCCAGCCTCCTGCACACTGTATATACAGCTTACAGAGCTGATCTGGGGTCCTGTAGGACCCAGCAGCTCTTGTAAGACTCTGCTCCCGGCGGATCACGTGTCCGCAGGGTCAGAGGGCAGCTGATTTATGGCAGCGTCCATAGCTGTGTATACAGCGCTCATTGAGCGCTGTATACACAGCGATGGAGAAGGCAGGGGAGGTAATAAATCTGCCCTGTTTTCTCTCGGGGAGCTCCAGCTGAAGTTACAGCCAGCTCCTATTGAAAGCAGCTGCACGATCTCCGTGCAGCTGCTGTGTTCTGACTGGACATACAGGTACGTCCTGTCAGAACAAGGCAACCACTTCCCGGACGTATAAAGTCTATGGGCGGTCCGGAAGTGGTTAATAGAAGTGAAACATCTAAGAGCTTCCTTTATATTTTTTGTTCCTTTTCAAGGCACTCTTGACTTTGGCTAAAAAAAAAAGCAGCAAAATCTGCAAGAAAAAAACACTGCGTTTTGCAACTGACATTATTGTGGAGGGTGTGGGGTCGTCGACTAAGGCCATTTAAAGTACACCCTGCTTGAGCACTGGACAGACAGGACCATCAAGAGAATATTCAGAATAGTCAGAGACAGTTTGAGAATTTGGAGTTATTGGCTGAATATATGATTTGAGCATAGGTTGCTGGAAACCATCACTTGTCTCTCCCTTTGTTCACAGTGAAACTAGCACCAAAGCTGTACCATAATATAATTGAATAATAAATGATACCATTACTAAGAACAATTTGTCCCACAAACATTAAGCCCATTAACTTTAGTAGTGTTTTGAGCGATTTCTGGGTTTCTCTGGGAAGGCCTAGCATCTTCTGCATTTGTTTACTTTGGTGTGTGGCTTCCTGCTGCAATGTATTATGGTAGTTGTGGGCTCTCACACTATCTCCAGCTCACTCCTCCCCCCTCCCTCTCTAACACAGTATAATATGCTCCACAATAGCCCCACACAATATAATATTCTCCAACAGAGCCCCCCCCCATATAATGCTCCACTGTGGCCCCACACAATATAATATGTTCTCCACTGGACCCCCCAGTATAAATGTCCACAGTGATTCCACACAGTATATTCTATTCCCCAGAGACTCAAGTTGCTCCAGACAAACCCCTTGAAAATCATTTTCACAAATATTCATGAGATTTGCCTATTCGTTTCAGTTCTATTATTATATATTAGAGTCTAATAATTGGAGGCTCAAGGGAGATGAGGCAAAACAACATACAGTTATACTCACCTTCCCTTACGTCTCTTGGGCATCTTTGCATTGCTCCGTTGTCTCCGGCTGGCTTCTTCAGTTCTGCGGCTGATGTCACGCATTCCAATTGTCAACGCTGTGGGCTGTGATTAGGAGATGTGAGTAAAAACGTTTGCTAGTTTTACAAGCCTCCTCTGAGCTTCTATTGGAAAGGTGCCCTGTGGCATATAAGACAGGCACCATTCTATTATTCATGTGGGCAGGTCTGACTCCGTGATCTGGAATCATCAGGCTCCAGATTCTGCAGATGTCTTTAGGGACGGAGGCCCTGGTAAATTGACAAGTCTGCCCATCCCTCCCTCCTCTTCAGCCACCCGACACCGGTCCTTCCTCAAGACACGGGGTCTGTCAGTGGATTCAACGGTACTCCAGTGGGACAGTCTGAGCCTGGCTGCTGCTGCTAAGTGCTGGGAGCTTTATAAGAAGCCATTAGCAGAAACTGCAAGTGCCAATGGTGTCATCTTCTCCCGGTCTTTATTCCCCATGGTAGTTAAAGTACAGTGCCTACAAGTAGTATTCAATCCCCTGCAGATTTAGCAGGTTTACACATTCTGAATTAACTTGGCATTGTGACATTTGGACTGTAGATCAGCCTGGAAGTGTGAAATGCACTGCAGCAAAAAAGAATGTTATTTCTTTGTTTAATTTTTTTTTAAATTGTGAAAAGTTTATTCAGAGGGTCATTTATTATTCAACCCCTCAAACCACCAGAATTCTGTTTGGTTCCCCTAAAGTATTAAGAAGTAGTTCAGGCACAAAGAACAATGAGCTCCACATGTTTGGATTAATTATCTCTTTTTCCAGCCTTTTCTGACTATTTAAGACCCTCCCCAAACTTGTGAACAGCACTCATACATGGTCAACATGGGAAAGACAAAGGAGCATTCCAAGGCCATCAGAGACAAGATCATGGAGGGTCACAAGGCTGGCAAGGGGTACAAAACCCTTTCCAAGGAGTTGGGCCTACTGGTCTCCACTGTTGGGAGCATCATCCGGAAGTGGAAGGCTTATGGAACTACTGTTAGCCTTCCACGGCCTGGACAGCCTTTGAAAGTTTCGTCCCGTGCCAAGGCCAGGCTTGTCCGAAGAGTCAAGGCTAACCCAAGGACAACAAGGAAGGAGCTCCAGGAAGATCTCATGGCAGTGGGGACATTGGTTTCAGTCAATAGCATAAGTAACATACTCCACCGCAATGGTCTCCATTCCAGACGAGCCCGTAAGGTACCTTTACTTTCAAAGCGTCATGTCAAGGCTCGTCTACAGTTTGCTCATGATCACTTGGAGGACTCTGAGACAGACTGGTTCAAGGTTCTCTGGTCTGATGAGACCAAGATCGAGATCTTTGGTGCCAACCACACACGTGACGTTTGGAGACTGGATGGCACTGCATACGACCCCAAGAATACCATCCCTACAGTCAAGCATGGTGGTGGCAGCATCATGCTGTGGGGCTGCTTCTCAGCCAAGGAGCCTGGCCATCTGGTCCGCATTCATGGGAAGATGGATAGCACGGTCTACCTGGAAATTTTGGCCAAGAACCTCTGCTCCTCCATCAAGGATCTTAAGATGGGTCGTCATTTCATCTTCCAACAAGACAACAATCCAAAGCACACAGCCAAGAAAACCAAGGCCTGGTTCAAGAGGGAAAAAATCAAGGTGTTGCAGTGGCCTAGTCAGTCTCCTGACCTTAACCCAATTGAAAACTTGTGGAAGGAGCTCAAGATTAAAGTCCACATGAGACACCCAAAGAACCTAGATAACTTGGAGAAGATCTGCATGGAGGAGTGGGCCAAGATAACTCCAGAGACCTGTGCTGGCCTGATCAGGTCTTATAAAAGATGATTATTAGCTGTAATTGCAAACAAGGGTTATTCCACAAAATATTAAACCTATGGGTTGAATAATAATTGACCCACACTTTTATGTTTAAAATTTATTAAAATTTAACTGAGCAACATAACTTTTTGTTTTGTAAGATTTGTGCATCTGTTAATAAATCCTGCTCTTGTTTGAAGTTTGAAGGCTCTAACTTATTTGCATCTTATCAAACCTGCTAAATCTGCAGGGGGTTGAATACTACTTGTAGGCACTGTATGTCGCTGGCAGGAGGCACCTATGGGTGTGGTGGCCCTCGGCAATTGCTAAGTTTACCCCCACCCCCAACTCTGGCCCTGCTTATCTCTATCATAAAAAGCTAAAAGCATATCAGATGAGTTTATTTTCTGTGTGTGTCTATTCCACTGTCCTGAGATATGTTGCAGATGGTCCTGAAAATCTGAAACAAATGAAACAAATTACAGTCATAAATACTTTTTAATACTTTATGGTCATTCATTTTCTTCATTATTCTATTATCATAATTGGATTAATGGAGAATTCATATGATCAGTCTTAAAGAAGAACTGGAATTAGAATACAAAATATTTCAACTGCTTTTATTTTTTTTTCTTTAACACACACACATTCACATTTTAAGTAGCATTGTTTTTCCATGGAATAGTTGGGATCAAAATGAAATTTGGGCCAGATCATAATAAAACAAAAAAAAAACTAAACTTGAACACAAAATATGTACTCGTAACAAATGAAGTGGGATTAAGGTTATGCCAAGAAACACAATGATCTTTCCCAAGAGGTTCATCCCAGGACAAAGGTAGATATTTTCTCTGGGGAATATTCCTTAGGATAGCCTACAAATTCATAACACGCTGGCAGTCAATACAATTTTTATGTTACATTTCAAGTATGTACTACATTAGATTTGTTTAAAAAAACATGCTGATACCAAACACTTTCTATATACACTTTTCCTGTATATCATATTAAAATTGGAATGCTATGTATCAGTGTAAACTTAAATGACAAACTAGACTGCCTAGATTTAACTGTCTATCTGCTAGACTGAATACTTATTTTCTTTGCCAGGGACTTGGATGAGACTTTGCATGGCACAATGCTGTTTGTCTCAGTGAGTAAGTCACCAGATGTGCCACAGATGTTTTTCACATGTGCAGTACTTGTTTCTTATATTTGAAGCCTTTAACTACCAGGAATAAGAATGCTAAATGATGAAAATATAGTAGGTACAATGCAAAAAATGTAATAAACTGTGTATATATTATAAAAAGAGAATAAAACAGATTCCCTGCTGTCTTTTTTTCCTTTTACATAGCTAGTATGCCATGGAGAAAGTAACACACTGAGTAATCCTATATAATTACTCTATGGCCCATTTACCCTTCAAAGCAACATTGGCAACGCAAATTCAGATAAATATTTAGGTATTGCAAAATTTCAAATGAGTTGCATTTATCCATGGAAACCATGTCAGTGTCCATCAGTTTTCAAAGATGTTGAAGTTACTCCTTTAGTTAACAAACTGGTCTGCCAACTATAATGCCTTACACTATAATCTGGCTTGTCTTCAAGAATGGTAATTCTTAGGAATGTTTTTCTGACTAAATGTAACAATTTTAAGTAATTAGGTTTATAGAAAAGGTTTGCTCACTTGACACTTTACATATGTTTTTTATGATTGGTCAAAATTCATAGCATGGGCCTTTCTTAGTTACTACAAATGACTTAACATAGTATTCACATTTTAAATGCAATCTCCCATTACATTTGTATAAGAGGGTGAACAAGAGTGTAACAAGTTCACATGAAACTTGGAATTGGGCTTTGCTATAGTGTAACAACCAGCACATGAGATTAGGAAACAGAAAAACTATGTTCATTATAGGCTTATCTGTGTCCCCTGGGTCTTTCCGGCCATCAGTGTAACTTCTACTTTACGTGCTCTTGAATCATTCAGATTCTTTCCTTTTCTGTTTACGGTGACAGTAAACCTCAGAGATTATTAACTGACTTCTTTGATTCACAAAAAATCCCAAGGATTCAGCAACAAATCAGTCTCTGCATACATGTCACATGATTTTAGTTATGTTATATGTCCCATGGCCAAACATCTTTAAATACACAACAATCTTAATACTGGTAGAATTTATACCTTACCAGCTGAATTCTGGTTTTTATTTCCATCCATTTCTATTTTTTCCTCTTCTGTTTTCCCTGACACTTTTTTTTGCCTTCTATCCTTTATATCAACCCTTTCTAGTGGTGCGACATCTTCCCTTCTTTATTAAAACATGCTGTTATAGCACTAGTAATATGACACTATCTCTGGACCAATACTTACCATTCCACTATATCCTTCCTCTTCTTTTCATTCATCCAAAATACTTCAGTAACATATACATAAAATGTTGAATCTATGTCTTAAAGCAAACTTGTCCAGTGATCGCTGCTATCCTATCTGAAAGCAGTATGCGACAGATGGAAGAAGACTCAGCTCTGTGATATGTAGGTGTATATTATTTGGAGCAGGATTTATGAGTAAAATGCAAGTAAATTTTGCCGGGACTCTTAGGAGAGACAGTGTCACGGTACTAGTGGCACAGGATCAGGAGTCTAGTCGTCGGGTAATGGAGAGGAGGTTGGAGACAGAACGTGGGTAGCCCATAGGGGGGCAGAGGTAGTAGTCCAAGAGCAGATGAGTAAAGACCAGGTAGGAGTCTGTAGTAATTCAGGCGCTGTATAAAAGCTATGGTGAGCTTGCAGCCAGCAGGTGAAGTTCCAAGTAACTAAAGCAGATCTCCAGCAAAGAGGTCTCCTGGGTGTTCAGGGTGTATTCAGATTAACGAAACACAATACCAACAACAACAGGAAGTGTCAGAGTCACCTATATATAGGCAGCCCAATCAGGGTTAATACAGGGCGAGTTCTAATAATTAGAAACAGCTAATGAGCCTCAGGAGTAGGTTCCACACAGAAGTCCAAAAGACATCTATTCAACAAGATGAATAGCAAAGAGACACTGGGCAAGCCAGCAGGCCACAGGTTCAAATCCTGACAGACAGTAAGATTTCTGTTAACCCCTCCCGCACAGTGATTAACAGCTTCCCCTATATCAATATGTACTGTATATAGAGAAGGCTGTCTGTCACTGGGTGTGGGCAGTGTAAGCAGGACTCTCATTGTCTTCTAGGAGTCCTGTTGCAAATCATATAAACAAACAGTACATATCATGCAGCTCAGCTTATCTCTCTCTATTGTGTTCTGCTCCAAGATTATATCTATATTTAGGTTTCACAAAATATAACTGCAACTTGAAATCAACTAGTAAAATTTTATTAGTCTGGAGGTTATCTAGTGTATTATAAATTCCTTCTGGTAAGAAAAAATAGAATATTATTAATTTTGCAAATAGGGTAACGTGGAAAGGTTGATAGATACATGAAGGTAATGGTAGTGTATATAATAAAAATAAGTGATGTACAATTAACAGACTATTAGGTTAACCCCCTTAACAACCAATGATGTACCTGTACATCATTGGTCACATGGGGATGTATGGAGAGAGCTTGGGAGCACCAAACAGGCATATGTTACTTCTAGCCAAAATGGCTGGATAATTAGACAATGCCACCACACATGTCAGTAGGTACTATGTTCCCCTAGGCACCTCTACCAGTCAACCCATTTCCCTGAAATTGCCTCAAGATTATTATGTGCAACATGCTAGACTTAGCAGTTTTTCTGCAATGAGAATTATGAAGATTCTCATTACCTACAAATTTCAGTATGGTTATGTTTATGGATGTTTATGGGAAATCTCCTTGAACTGGAACACCTGAGCTCCGTGTAAGCTGCCCACACCAGGTTGATGGCAATATGACTGCTGTACTCCGTCCAGTACCATACTCCTCCATAGCTAATACTGCTTTTCCTGGTTTGCACTATCTCTCAGTTGCTGCCCAGACACTGACTGTTTCAACTGTATCTGCTCACTGGCAATGAAGAAAACACAGGACATTCAGTTTTCACTGTGGAGCTCTTTACGGTAGTAGATACTGAGATACAGCGTACAGAACTCTTCAGTGAAGTAACAGCTGATAGTAGAGATGAGCGAATACTATTTGAAACTCTAGTATGGAATACCCCGCTCCCATAGGAATGAATGGGAGGGGTTAAGCGCCGGCCGCCGGCCGGCATGCGGCCACTCCCATTCATTCCTATGGAGTGAGGTATTCGAAATTGCAGTTTTGAATACTATTCACTCATCTCTAGTTGATAGATAGCAGTTGATTGTTAGGCCTAGCTTCATAAGATCCCAGAACAGCTCAGTTCTGCACATGATACACTATCTGCCACAGTACAACTCAACCTCTTACTTGTAAGTTTCTTGATGTGTGTTTGTTTGTATAACCAATGGTGTCTCTACACTTTTAACTGTACTCCATTCTCCCTTGGAGTACTATGAATACTATGTCGGATTGTTCAAGAAGTGGTTGTCCATTGACAGAAGCCACTGTAGGGATCTGATTATGATCAACTAGTGCTTGATGTATGAAACTGCTAGCAGAACCTGTGTTATGGTTGAGAGAGTGAACTACTCTTCCTAAAGTAGAGACTCCCACCCCTGTAGGCTTAATAAATCCTAGCTTGAGAGGACAACTGTAGACATAGTATTCCTTACCATCAAAATAGAGACAGCGATTATCTTGGTACCTCTGCTGACGTTCCTCAGTAGAGAGTGTCAGGTGATCAACCTGCCTGGGTTCCTCAGGGATTTCAGGAACTGAATGAAAACTGGAGTCTTGCAATGAGGATGCCATCTGTGCAGTTCTGTGCGATTCTGTTTCCCTCAATCGCTGATCAATACGTGTAGCTAAACTGACATCTAGAGTAGAAAGCAGATATCTTCCTGTGAGTTCACCTTTGATACGACCAGACAGACCTTCCCTTAATGCTGCTACTAGAGTTTCATTGTTCCAGGCCAGTTCAGAAGTTAATGTGGAGAACTTTATGGCATACTTACCCATGGACATCTCTCTTTCACGAAGACTAAGTAGAGAAGAAGCTGCAGAAAACACATGACCAGGTTCTCCAAATACAGTGCCTTGTGAAAGTATTCAGTCCCTTTGAACTTTTAAACCTGTTAGCACATTTCAGGCTTCAAACATAAAGGTATCAAATTTTAATTTTGGGGGGGGAAGAATCAACAACAAGTGGGACACAATTGTGAAGTTGTACAAAATTTATTGGATATTTTAAACTTTTTTAACAAATAAAAAACTGAAAAGTGGGACGTGCAATATTACTTGGCCCCTTTACTTTCAGTGCAGCAAACTCACTCTGTTTAGTTCAGTGAGGATCTCTGAATGATCCAATGTTGTCCTAAATGACTGATGATGATAAATAGAATCCACCTATGTGTAATCAAGTCTCCATATAAATGCACCTGCTCTGTGATAGTCTCAGGGTTCTGTTTAAAGCGCAGAGAGCATCATGAAGACCAAGGAACACACCAGGCAGGTCCGAGATACTGTTGTGGAAAAGTTTAAATCCAGATTTGGATACAAAAAGATTTTCCAAGCTTTAAACATCCCAAGGAGCACTGTGCAAGCAATCATATTGAAATGGAAGTAGCATGAGAACACTGCAAATCTACCTCTAAACTTTCATCTCAAATAAGGAAAAGACTGATCAGAGATGCAGCCAAGAGGCCCATGATCACTCTGGATGAACTGCAGAAATCTACAGCTGAGGTGGGAGAGTTTGTCCATAGGACAACAATCAGTCGTGCACTGCACAAATCTGGCCTTTATGGAAGAGTGGCAAGAAGAAAGCCATTTCTCAAAGATATCCATAAAAATTCTTATTTAAAGGGGCTCTATCAGCAAAATCATGCTGCTAGAGCCCCACATATGCGTGAATAGCCTTTAAAAAGGCTATTCAGGCACCGGTAAAGTTATATTAAACTACTCCCCAGTTTTAAAATAAAACCCTAAAAAAGAATGTGATCTACTTACAGATTGTGCACGCTGGACGGGCATTCAGGGTGCGCCATCTTCTTCATCCACGCCTCTTCTTCCTCCGATGTCCTCCTGGCCTGGGCGCCTGCGCAGTAGCCGTAGTAGAAGCCGCATGCTACTGCGCATGCGCCCAGGCCATTTTTTTATATCAGTGTCAATTCGCGAGCGCAGGAGGAGGACGGGACCGGAGGACATCGGAGGAAGAGGAGGCGTGGATGAAGAAGAAGACACACCCTGAATAACCGCCCAGTGTGCACGATGCGTAAGTAGATCACATTCTTTTTTATGGTATTATTTTAAAACTAGGGGGTAGTTTAATATAACTTTTGCTGATAGAGCCCCTTTAAAGTTTGGCACAAGGAGACACACCAAACATGTGGAAGAAGGTGCTCTGGTCAGATGAAACCAAAATCCAACTTTTGGCCACAATGCAAAATGATACGTTTGGCATAAAAGCAACACAGCTCATCACTCTGAACACACCATCCCCACTGTCAAACACAGTGATAGCAGCATCATGGTTTGGGCCTGCTTTTCTTCAGCAGGGACAGGGAAGATGGTAAAATAGATGGGAAGATGGATGGAGCCACATACAGGACCATTCTGGAAGAAAACCTGTTGGAGTCTGCAAAAGACCTGAGACTGGGACGCAGACTTATCTCCCAACAAGACAATAATCCAAAACATAAAGCAAAGTCTACAATGGAATGGCTGACAAATAAACGTATCCAGGTGTTAGAATGGCCAAATCAAAGTCCAGACCTGAATCCAATCAAGAATCTGTGGAAAGAGCTGAAAACTGCTGCTCACAAAAGCTCTCCATCCAACCTCACTGAGCTCCAGCTGTTTTGCAAGGAAGAATGTGCGAAACTGATAAAGACTTACCCCAAGCGACTTACAGCTGTAATTGCAGCAAAAGTTGGCGATACAAAGCATTAACTCAAGGGGGCCGAATAATTTTGCACGCTCAATTTTTCAGTTTTTTTATTTGTTAAAAAAGTTTAAAATATCCAATAAATTTTGTTCCACTTCATAATTGTATCCCACTTGTTATTGATTCTTCCCCCAAAATTTTTTTTACATTTTATACCTTTATGTTTGAAGCCTGAAATGTGGCAAAAGGTTGAAAAGTTCAAGGGGGCCTAATACTTTTGCAAGGCACTGTATGTCATGAAAGGAGGCCAAAAAAGTCTTCAGGTTTGTAGTTAATGAGTCATCACATTCACACAAGGGATTAATCCAGTCCAAGGTTTCACCAAACAGCAGGGATACAATGAAAGCTGCATTAGCTCTTTCTGAAGGGAACAGGTGAGCTCAAAGTGTATTAGAGACTGGTTCGATTAATCGCTGGTTTTAGGGTTCCCATCATAACAAGATGGCAGAAGTAGCTGAATAGCAGAACTGCTGCAGTATGAACAGGGTGCATCTAGTTGCACTGACTGAGATGCTGCTGTAACTTGTGGTGCACTTGTTTGAAATTGTATTAATAGTTCACATCAGAACTTGTGGAGTCTCTGGCAAGAGTTTGGCCATAATGTCCAGACGATCTGTAATCATACTGGGGACTTGCATCAGCTGACAATCTCTACAGTTGCTTATAGCATCATATAAAATGTGTACATTTGGCATCTGATGGCCAGTGCAAACTGTAACAGACAGCGGATTGTGGACTCACTGTGCCACCTAACTGGTTTGACTTGTGCCACTCCCAAAGGCATTATCCCCAGTTTTCACCCCTTAACCAATGTATGGGCATCTGGTATACAAAGCGGGGAGAGTAATAGGTTGCTACTACTCTGAGTCATCCTGATGTAGGTGGCAGCTGACCCAAAGGCCACAGACATGTCAATGCAAAGCACTAGAGGGTCAGGCAAAAGTATAGTCAAATCTGGTCCAAAAGTCAAAGACAGGCAGCGGAAAAGCAGGGTAGACAAGGTCACAAAAAAACAGAATATTAGTAAGGCGTAAACACAAAACCTCTCAGGTACTTGAACTCCAAGAAACTTGTTGCTCAGGCACAGTGTAAAGAGCTGAGTAGATTAAATTAGACATGAGCTGCTTGGTATTGGCTGGGCAGTACTTACTGGTGCATTTGTAATCTTTCAAATCTAACCCCATGGGCTGGACCAGCAGAAGGAGAAAATACACAGCAGCCTGGAGGGTCAAGAACTGCACAGTGTGAATTTAGAGGTAAGCAGAAGCAGAGAATGTTGGGAGAGAGCAGAGCGCTGGCATTACACAGGTCAGGTACCCTGTCATTTGTTTTATTTTTTTTTTATATTTCACCCTATTCTCAGAGCTATGCTGGTTAATATCTAGCTTTCCCAATAAACACCTACCACTAAGGTCTAACAATAACAGCCCCCTACATATGACAGCAAAAAGTTCATACCATGCACTTTTCACATCCAAGCTAAATTACTACAACTCTTCTCTTAGTTTAACTTAATTCCTGGACAGAAATTAGACATACAGGAGAAAAATATACAGAGTGGCAATGAATGAACACCCGGATGGGAAAGGTAACTTATCTACTGTAGACAGAGAATCTTGCTGTTTTCAAATATATATATATATATATATATATATATATATATATATATATATATATATATTATACATATGTATCTGTGAACATTTACTGATTTGAGTTTCCATGTCAATTCTATACCTGACAGTTCGCAGTTCTCACAACTTAGCAGCAGTTCTGTTTTTCCTGACTGCATGTTGGGGTCAGATGTTACGGTAAAAGGTAAACTTTTTTACAACCTTGTTTAAACATGCCCTAATATCTTTAGTACAATTTCCCATCATATGGAAGCATGTTGCCTGTTAAGCCAATTGCATTAGCAGATTGTTAGGTTTCTATAGATACTCTTATTATTCAGGTGTGGGCTTGGATTTATGTTCTATTTTTAAAGATGGAAAATTATTTTAGTACACGGAATCTGAATTTTGGCTAACCTTGACATGTTTTCTATGACTTGCTACAGTGGAAACTGGTTACTTTTTTCCAAATATAATTTTAGGATTACATTCATGTAAAAAACTGATTTATTGTGTAAATGTTAAAAACATTATAAAAACATTATATATTTTTTTTTAATAAAATGTACTTTCCTTCTTTTTGGACTTCAATAACCTTGTGAAGATAATCTGCTTAAAGAACTTGATTATTCCAATCCATTCTGTTCTGGCCTCCTTTCAGACCTCATATGGACAAACATATAATTTCCATGAATGCCTTGAAGATTATAAACACATGCCGTTTTCTTTTGTTATCTGGCTGAAATCGTGTCATATCATCTTCTTTAAATTATTGAAATTGCCATAGACAGAGTGTCTGTCAAGATAGTTCTAAATTGTTGCAATGTAAGCACTTCAGCAGTTTCCCAGATAATATGACAAATGAATATCAGAATCACATAATATTTTATATTGTATTTGTAGGTCTATATGTAACACGTATATCTTATTGATCTTGCAATGCTTTAAAGCAAGCAATATATAACTTGATGCCCACAGGCCACATGCAGCCCATATTTCTGCTATTTGCAGCCCATGCCTTGCTACATAGAATACAGCTGATCAAAGAAGCAGGTGACATACTATGTTCCTGTATGAAGATTACTCAGTCAGCAACTGCATGACTACAATAAGTGTTGGATCAGCTGGTGCAGCTCTATCAAACATGGGTCAATGTTAGTGCCATTAATAGACAGTCCATGGCAGACAGAGCACCCCAGGCAGGGTTTCCTAGTTGTAGGTATTTGTAATTGTATGTTCCTGCTGGTTGCAAGGGCATGAACATGCTACTTAATTGCTTTAATAAACCTGAGCCCTGAGGAAAGAACAGCTGTGAGCCCCACTGCAGGAATAGAGAGTGATCCAGCATACCATTTGTGTGTTGCATAACCATCAAAAATTTGTCAGCCAAGTGAAAATATTGGTTGGGTCCAAACAGCTGACACACAAAGTCAGTATTGCTGCCCAGGTATTGAGACCATGTTATGGTATAGGCTAGGTCAGAACTGTCTGGCAAAGATTACCAAGCCTTGTTTGAGCCAGTCTTGGAAGAGGGAAGAATGATTGGATGTTATTCATAGTCTAGTGACTTTAACTAGGGATAGGGTGCCCATACTCTGTGACCAAGCTGTTGATCTGCTAAATTATAACTAAGTTGCTAAATTTTCCCAGGTTTCATGACATCCTGAGAATGCAAGCCAAAACCTTGCAGCAAGTTACACAGCATAAACCTGCTTTGAGAAGACCTAAGACAAACTTTGGTTGGTGAAGATTCAATTTGGTGACACCATGTGAATGGAAAGAAGTGGTCCTGACAGATGCCAAAGAATCCCAGCAAACCTTCAGCGCTCAAACCCCCTAAACCTCAGGAAGGTTAACAACAACCAGTATACCATTTGAGTTGGCTCCCATTCACCAATTAGAGAGATGCGGTCCAAGCCCTCCATCTTTGTATCAACTGGTAAAGAAGATGATTCCAGTGATCGCTGCTAATACTTGTACAGTCCTATGAAAAAGTTTGGGCACCCCTATTAATCTTAATCATTTTTAGTTCTAAATATTTTGGTGTTTGCAACAGCCATTTCAGTTTGATATATCTAATAACTGATGGACACAGTAATATTTCAGGAGTGAAATGAGGTTTATTGTACTAACAGAAAATGTGCAACATGCATTAAACCAAAATTTGACTGGTGCAAATGAGTTTTCTCACAGCACTGGGGTGGGCCCAGCGCTCAAACAGCACTGAGAGCATCCCCAATGCCGCCAGAGAACTCTCCAGCGCCGCCTCCATCTTCTTCAGGAAAGTCCTCTTCCTGTGTCTTCTTCCGGCGCAGGCTTTTAAAATTGTAGGCCTCGGGCAGAGCCTACTGCGCATGCTCACAGCCAGAAGAAAAATGGCCGCTTACACAGTAAGTAAATCTGCCCCATTAACTTCTGTTGGAGAGGGTTCTTAAACGGGTTGGCCACTTTCAGATCAATATTGAGAGACAAATGTTATTGTTTGTATAATAAAAAGATATTCAATTTTTCAATATATTTTCTGTATCAATTCCTCATAGTTTTCTAGATCTCTGCTTGCTGTCATGGTGTTACAAAGGCCCATGTGCACATCAACATAAAATATAAAATATTATTATTATACCTGAAATCAACACAAAACACACCAGTTTCTTTTGGAATAAATTGGCCCGTGATGCCTTTATTAAGGGGTTACATAAAGCAATTTAAAATTAACCATTACATAACCAAATTAATTTAAATATAATTAAAAACTGTAAATATATAATTAATTAAATAATCACCATCTTAAAACAAATATATAACCAGTCCCCTCAGCATTAGCTGGTGGACAAATCCCCACTAACAAAGCATCGCGATGGAAAAGGGGTAGTGGATTTAATAAAGGGAGGGAGGGGGGCGGAGCCTGACCGCGCATGGCGAAGGAAGCAAGACACTGAGCTCCTCTGCAAGGTGCCCTAACTTTCCCTGTATACAGCGGTTTATAGCGGCCTAACATGGGCAAGAACGGCAGAGATAGATCTCTAGAAGGTCATAGTACCCCTAAAACGCGCAAACAAGGCGACATGCAACGCTTTCTAAGGAAGAAAACACCCCGCCGAGAAGCGCGTGCAAGATGGCGCCAGAACATAGACCGGACCCGGAGTACATGGAAGACTCTGAAGAAGATGGCGCGGTAGACACTGAAGTAAGTGACAGCAGACTAGTCCAAATGTCTAAATCCTTTCTGCAAAAGGCTCTGGCAAACGCTGTGGCGGAGATAAAAAATGAAATTAAATCTGTTGAACAGAGAGTTCAAGTCTTAGAGCAAGCATATACGGCGGTGCAGTCACATACTGAAGCTGTAGCAGACCAACTTCAGGGTCACAAAGACCTCATAGATAAATCCTTATTATGGGTCAAAGACCAAGAAAATCGCTCCTGAAGGAGAAATATTAGACTCAAAGGCCTACCAGAAACAATACTGCCAGAGGAACTTCCTAAAATGGCCGCCAGCCTTTTTGCACATTTGCTAGGACAGGAGAGGGCAGCTCCTATAGTTATTGAAAGAATCCACAGAGCCCTGAGAGCTAAACCCAAACAGGGTGAACCGCCAAGAGACGTTATATGCGGTCTCTTATCATATGTGGACACTGCAGCAATCTTGACAGCAGCAAGAGACAAGGACAAGATTACCTATGAGGGGACTGACATATCTCTATATCAGGACATAGCTCCCTCCATCTTAGCAAAGCACAGGCTTTTGAAACCACTACTGGAAATCCTCAGATCCAGAAATATCTAATATGCGTGGTTATATCCCTTTGGACTAGCAATCCTCCTAAGGGGCAAAAGATTTGTTATCCACTCACCAGAAGATCTGCCTCCTATTTGGCAAATTTTGGATATTGATCTGATTCCTATCCAGTCGTGGCTACCCACAGCGGATATTGCAGCAATCCCAGATTTGCCTTCTCTCTCATCCTGGTCGGAGGAAAATATTAGATCTCCAAGAATGAGAAAGGCCATGTCGAAATTGCGCCAAGTGACCTCCTGAACAAACTTGTCCTTGAGGATTATGATCACTTTGCTCCCTCTTTGTGGCTTATTTAGTCTCAAGGACCGTGACTCTACATGGTATGATAATGCTTTTGTTCCAGGGGAAATTTTGGTCCCGTTTAATGTTTATGGTTGGACCTTTTTTCTCATACCAGGTTATGTTTTTCACTCTGCCGAATACCCATTAACATAAGTTACTGCTTATTATAATGTATATTTCTGAAGATGTTATCTGAATTTTAGTCAGGGAAAGGGGGGCACGTTACCGATCAGGAAACTTTCTCCTCTCCCCACCTAGTTCACTTGATATTGTATTGTGAATATAGCAGATCCCTGGGGGGGCCCTGAAGGCCTTCTGCTCGTGTTTATAACCCGAGAGGTGGGCCAAGTGTGGGCAACCCGTAGGGATCGCCTCTCTCATTTCTTAGCCCTAGTTCCCGTCCTACCCATCCCCTTTCCTTGCTCCATCTCTTTCCCCTTCCCCTAATTACAGCATTATTCTGCACCCTAGTAGCTCGGACCAATTGTAGTTGTCTGCCTCTAACTCTCTCTACCCTGTCCCCAACTATCTTATTTAGCCTTTTAGTTCTCCCAAGTCTAATCTTAAGTTATTTTAATAGCTCTTAGAACTAACAATCAACATGCCCCCGCCCTCTAAGCAGGTAGATACCCCTAAGAACCTAACAATCTCGTCTTTTAACATGAAAGGTCTACACTCTCCTCAGAAAAGGAGGTGGGTCATTGATGTATGCAAAAGACTAGCCTCTGACATCTTGTTGCTACAAGAGACTCACTATACCCAAGAAAAAAAAACCAAGCCGCCAAAATCTATGTTTACTCAATGGTTCTATTCTCATAGTCCATCCTCCAATTCTAAAGGAGTTGCAATTGCTATTAATAATTCTTGCCCTTTTTCTGTCACTAGTCAACTTTCGGACTCAGAGGGGATATTCTTGTTCTTAAAAGGATTTTTGGCTTCTAAGAAAATCACGATTGCCACGATCTATGCTCCCAACAAACAACAAATCTCCTGGCTCATTGATACTCTCCAAACATTGTCATCCTTTTCCAAAGGGGACATAATTTTGGGAAGCGATTTCAATGTAGCCCTAGACCCACTGATGGACACTTCAACTGGGAAATCAGCAATTTCTCAAAGTGCCTTGAGACGCCTCCAAATAGCTATACAAGATCTCCACTTAAGAGACTCATGGAGATTTTACAATCCATCTGATAAAGATTTTATTTTTTTCTCCCCTCCTAACAACTCATATCAGAGATTGGTTCACATTTTCTGTTCTATATCCCTACTCCCACAAGTCATTAACTCCAAAATAGGATGTATAAGCATCTCCGACCACGCCCCTGTAACTACATCCTTTTCTCTTCCGGAACTTCCAAATAAACAATGGACCTGGAGATTAAACGAATCTCTCTTGGATAACCCAGAAACAGTTAAACAGGTTGCAGACTCCTTGACTACCTATTTTGAAATTAATAACACTCCAGGAATTTCTCCGTCCCTTCTCTGGGAAACGCATAAATGCTCTATCAGAGGTTTATTAATAGCCAAGGCCTCAGCTTTGAAAAAACAGAAGCAGAAAGAAGTTGACTCAGTTTTAGCACAGATTTCCTCATTGGAAAAGCTTCATAAGCAACAGTCCCTTAAGGATGCCCAAAAAGAGTTGTCTAAATTGCGTGAAAAGTTAAAGCACCTTTTGAACACTAAAGCAATGAAAAGCCTTTTATATTCCAAAATGCATTTCTATGAGCATGGGAACAAAGGCGGAAAACTTATGTCCGCAATGGTTAAGAAAGAGAGAGCGAAATCTCATATAGCTGCTATAAAAAATACCTCTGGTACTCTGGAAAGAGAAACAAAACATATTGCGAATGCTTTTCACGCCTTTTACACAAATCTCTATAATTTGGACCCTTCCACTGAAGGCCTTGTTCCCCCAGATATAAACAAAGCGACATCAGATTTCTTAAATAGTCTACATCTCCCCAAGATTCCCTCCTCTTCTCATGCTGAACTTGTAACTCTGGTGACAGCAGATGAGATACAGAAAGTAATAGACACGTTCCCAATAGGAAAGACACCAGGCCCAGATGGATTCCCACTGATCTATTATAAAAAATTTAAACACCAACTACTTCCTTACTTAGTTAATTTTTGCAACTCTCTTTTACAGGGAGCCCCCATGCAAAGGCAAACGCAAGAAGCTCATATAGTACTTATCCCAAAAGAGGGTAAAGATCCGCAAGACTGCGGAAGCTATAGACCAATATCTCTGTTAAACTTAGATCTCAAGATATGGTCAAAACTGTTAGCACTTAGAATGAGGGATAGCCTACCAGGAATTCTTTGTGACGAACAATCGGGCTTTGTCAAAAATCGCGAAGGTAAGGACAACACGATAAGGCTCTTACATGCTATGACAAAAGCCAAAAAGAAAAAATCTCCATTGGTTCTCCTTAGTGTTGATGCTGAAAAAGCATTCGACAGAGTGAAAAGGGAGGGAGGGCGGGTGCTGCTCCATGAAGATTTGGACGAAGCTTGACCACAAAGACCTCTGGATGGTTTCTTTTAAACTCTCATTCTCCCGCCACTGCGGTCATGAACCAATCAGATGATGAAACAGCTGCTAGGCAGATTACCTCAGGACCTAACTCGTAGACATCTGTACAGCTGACACTTGGATTTCCCGCCACAACTGACCAATTAGCTGTTAACCTTGCTACTGGGCAGACTACAGAAATCTTCTAGAACCTGCTCATCTCTAGAGACACAGCATGACCCAAGAATGACCTCAAACCAGGTAGGCCACTGTGAACATAGAAAACCAAATTAGTCATCACCAAATTTATAATCACATTTAATTAAACTCCATTAAATTAATTGTGCCAGGGCCTGTAACACCATGGGGCCCCTTCGCTTATACTCCAGGGCCATTACATTCATTCTGTTACTTCTATTGGATAACATCTGAGGATTAATATGAAATATAGCTAATCACATTAAAAAAAACAATAAATCACTAATATTATATAGTTAACACAAAAACTTCATTCAAACCAATAAATAAATTTACGGCTTGGACTGCGAGGCAAAACTGTCATTTTAAAAGGGTTGTCCCACGAAGACCTCTTCAAGACCTTTGTCCTGCTCCAAATTCAACCTGAGTGCAGCCAGGCTGAGTGGTGGCAGTACTGGTGATGGTGGCATATAGGGTTATACTTCGGCTATCTTCAGAGCTCCTATTGAAGTGAATGAGAGTGCCGACCACCCCTATCTGCTTCCACATTCAGCAGAGCTGCGCTCCGGTTGAATGTAGAGTGGGACAAAGATTCTGAAGACTTTACTTTGTGGGACAACCCCCTTAAGGACTAAGATACAAGTTTCCTTTAGGCCGAGGCCCCGTGTGGCGTAAACACTGTGGTTGTCCCGTAGCAGAGAAGTTGAGGAAATGTGGGAATGCCATCCACACATTACAGGAAATACACGGAGCAGAAACACTGCGATTTCCAAAACCATCACGGATTTGGAAATCACAACATGTCAATTGTACCTACGGAACTGCTAGAGCTTTTCCCATAGGTATAATTGAAGCAGAAAGTCCACAGAGGAAACCTCTGTGAACTTTCTGTCAAAAGCACTGTGGTGCATTGTAGCCACGTTTTTTTCCCGCAGTGCTTTTTTGCTGCAACCTGCTAAGTGGAGCCTTAGCCTTAGTGACATTATGTAGTAAGTAGGGTTGAGACGATCTTGAGATTTCAGGATCGATTTTAAAATCTGATTTCTGATCATTTTCCTGTCGATCCCAATCCCAATTCCGATCCTAATGCAAGTCAATGGGATTTTTTTTTTCTAAGATCGTTTTCAAAAGCTATGAAAAGTTACCAAAAAATACATACAAGTTCTTAGAATGCATAGAAAGAGCAAGGGAACACTTAAATTGTCATAAAAAATTGTTTTTTAATGATAAAGAAAAAGTTAGGTTTGCACTCCTTCAGCTCAGCTTAAAATTCAACCTTTAATTATTCTTCCATAAAACATCTTCTGCACTGTTCACATTGTTGCATGTTTTTTGGACATGAAAAAGATGTTTTATGGAAGAATAATTAAAGGTTGAATTTTAAACTGAGCTGAAGGAGTGCGGACCTAACTTTTTCTTTATCATCATGTATTGAATTCTTCTCTTACAAGTCCGGAGAAACCTAAGGTCGTGCACCCTTGTTGGTCTCAGCTTTATGGTGAGTAACAGCAGCCATTTTTTTCTTTTTAGGAGTTGTATTGTTTTTTAATCACTACACAGCGTGGAGTCAAAAAATTGAAGCACATGAGCCTCAGTCATATGAGTGACAAAAGTAAGCATAGCTGGTAAAATATAGTATTTTCATTAGCGTGGAGTCTAAAAATGTAAGCATATGAGCCTCAGTCACGATTGACCTCTTCAAATGTAAGAATAGCCGGTAAAATATGGTATTTTCATGACTACACAGAGTGGAGTCCACAAATTGAAGTACATGAGCCTCTGAAAAATTGTAACCTATACAAAAAAAAATTTTATGTGCAGAAGGAGCTACAAAAATCGATGAGACATTTTGTAACAACATCGATTTCTTTACGTTATAATGCCATATCTGCCAATGGTGTGTTATAGCCCTTCTCAATCCAGGACTCGTTCATCTTTATGAAACTCAGGCGATCGACATTGTCAGCAGAGAGTCTTGTCCGAAGCTCTGTGACAACACCACCTGCAGTGCTGAACAGTCGTTCTGAGAAGACACTAGTTGCTGGACAGGAATGTAACTCCAGGGAATACTGGGCAAGTTCAGGCCACATTTCCATCTTTGACACCCAGTAATCCAGCAGGAAAGACTCTTGTGGTAAGATATCTATGTGCGTTTTCGCATAAGGGGATATTGTCACTCCTTAGGGAGAGACCACCATATAGGTGTGTGGAGACTTATTAAGCCTTTAGCACTCCACTTTGCAAGGAACTATGGGAAGAATATGCAAATCTGCCTTCCATGATGTAATTAGGAAGACAGTTGCTGCCTCAGGATTGCAAACCAATAGAGGGCGCTCACTAGAATGTGCAAGCCTGTCTTATGACAGGATTCCAGTCATAAGTATAGTCATCCACCTGCAACAAAAAATGCTGTCTCCGGTCTGATACCTCTACGTTTAATGTTGGTGTAGTAGGCCTCAACAAAGACAGCCAAGCACTAGGCATTATGCCCACATTTCCCTTGCAACAGGCTGTGCTTCTGTCTCTGGGACCACCACGGCGTTGTGAAAGGTGTGCAGGAGTTGGAGATGATCTTGACCCACTGCTTTCTGTAGGAATTGTGTCCATTAAGTCGTCCAACAGTTTTTGATGGTACATATCAATATCCCTATAAGCCTGTGGTGTGATGGAAATGAAGCCCAGATCTTTATCCCAGAAGCGAGGATCAAGTAGGGTTGCCACCCAGTATTCAGGATCTGCAAACATGTTTTTGATACATTTACAGTTAGGGCCAGAAATATTTGGACAGTGACACAATTTTCGCAAGTTGGGCTCTGCATACCACCACATTGGTTTTGAAATGAAACCTCTACAACAGAATTCAAGTGCAGATTGTAACGTTTAATTTGAAGGGTTGAACAAAAATATCTGATAGAAAATGTAGGAATTGTACACATTTCTTTAGAAACACTCCACATTTTAGGAGCTCAAAAGTAATTGGACAAATAAACATAACCCAAACAAAATATTTTTATTTTCAATATTTTGTTGCGAATCCTTTGGAGGCAATCACTGCCTTAAGTCTGGAACCCATGGACATCACCAAACGCTGGGTTTCCTCCTTCTTAATGCTTTGCCAGGCCTTTACAGCCGCAGCCTTCAGGTCTTGCTTGTTTGTGGGTCTTTCCGCCTTAAGTCTGGATTTGAGCAAGTGAAATGCATGCTCAATTGGGTTAAGATCTGGTGATTGACTTGGCCATTGCAGAATGTTCCACTTTTTTGCACTCATGAACTCCTGAGTAGCTTTGGCTGTATGCTTGGGGTCATTGTCCATCTGTACTATGAAGCGCCGTCCGATCAACTTGGCAGCATTTGGCTGAATCTGGGCTGAAAGTATATCCCGGTACACTTCAGAATTCATCCGGCTACTCTTGTCTGCTGTTATGTCATCAATAAACACAAGTGACCCAGTGCCATTGAAAGCCATGCATGCCCATGCCATCACGTTGCCTCCACCATGTTTTACAGAGGATGTGGTGTGCCTTGGATCATGTGCCATTCCCTTTCTTCTCCAAACTTTTTTCTTCCCATCATTCTGGTACAGGTTGATCTTTGTCTCATCTGTCCGTAGAATACTTTTCCAGAACTGAGCTGGCTTCTTGAGGTGTTTTTCAGCAAATTTAACTCTGGCCTGTCTATTTTTGGAATTGATGAATGGTTTGCATCTAGATGTGAACCCTTTGTATTTACTTTCATGGAGTCTTCTCTTTACTATTGACTTAGAGACAGATACACCTACTTCACTGAGAGTGTTCTGGACTTCAGTTGATGTTGTGAACGGGTTCTTCTTGACCAAAGAAAGTATGCGGCGATCATCCACCACTGTTGTTATCCGTGGACACCCAGGCATTTTTGAGTTCCCAAGCTCACCAGTCAATTCCTTTTTTCTTAGAATGTACCCGACTGTTGATTTTGCTACTCCAAGCATGTCTGCTATCTCTCTGGTGGATTTTTTTCTTTTTTTTCAGCCTCAGGATGTTCTGCTTCACCTCAATTGAGAGTTCCTTTGACCGCATGTTGTCTGGTCACAGCAACAGCTTCCAAATGCAAAACCACACACCTGGAATCAACCCCAGACCTTTTAACTACTTCATTGATTACAGTTTTATGAGGGAGACGCCTTCAGAGTTAATTGCAGCCCTTAGAGTCCATTGTCCAATTACTTTTGGTCCCTTGAAAAAGAGGAGGCTATGCATTACAGAGCTATGATTCCTAAACCCTTTCTCCGATTTGGATGTGAAAACTCTCATATTGCAGCTGGGAGTGTGCACTTTCAGCCCATATTATATATATAATTGTATTTCTGAACATGTTTTAGTAAACAGCTAAAATAACAAAACTTGTGTCACTGTCCAAATATTTCTGGCCCTAACTGTATCTTACAGAGCATAATTTAGCACAAAATGACACGTGTGCCAATTTACCTGGTGGCGATTCATCACTGTACAACTCATCTAATCTGACTATAGTCTCTTCTGCATCCCCCATCCATGCACAATGGATCCTCATGACTGGGACTCCTGGAATGACTCCTTCTCAGTGACATCAATCTCCTGATCCAAATCGTCCTCCTCCTCCACCTCCTGTGAATAAGTACCCACAGTGCTATTCGAGTCTGTGACCCAGTCTCCAACCGTTGCATGATCCATTCAGCCCTGGAGTCATGGTTGCCATGGTGGTCTTCCAAGTCCTGGCAGTCTTCAAAGAAAATCTCCTCTTCCTCCTCTGTTGCACATGCCTGATCCCTCAAAGTTATGAGGCTGTCCTTCAATGTGCACAAAAGTGGCACAGTTATGCTGACGCTGGTGTTGTTTGCGCTGACCACAAGTTGTATATACTTTGAGAGCACAGCAATGTTATGGATGGGTATAGCTGCTGTTTCTCAGAAAAAAAGGTGTAGGTTTTTCTGAAAGGTGTATATACAGTACTTTGAGAACACAGCTCCCTTCTTGACAAAAGAAGCTTTTTCTTAGTTTTAGTTTGAAATTGAGACAATCATTAGAACAGCTAAGCACCTGCCTACACTGACTCTAGCTACAACTGAGCTCCTCTCCCTAGCCAGAATGTCAGGAAAATGTTGGCATCAGCATCATCACGGCCCTTATATAGAGTGGTGTGATGATGCTGCCGACAACCAATTACGTTATTGCCCACAGCTAACATGGTGCCTGAGTTTCAGGCATCATCTTAGCTTTTCCCACAATGATTGGCCAGTAGCAAAGCATTGTGGGAACTAACCTCCGACCTCGATCCCGCCGGAAAAGATCGGGATCGGAAGTCCGAACGCGATCGTGAAATTTACTCGAACACCGATCAGAATCCGATCTTTTCAAATCCCGATTTCTCAACCCTAGTAGTAAGGCCTAGTTCACATTTGCTTTCGGTATTCCGTTCAGGAAGTCCGCATGGGGACCCCCCGAATGGGATACTGAACGCATTGACAAGTGGTTAGCTTATGAAAGCACACGGACCCCATAGACTATAATGGGGTCTGTGTGTTTTCCGTACGGTGTCCGCACAAGTCATGTGGAGAGGAAAGTAGTTCATGAAGTACTTTCCTCTCTGCATGATTCGTGCAGACACTGTGTGGAAAACACACGAACCCCATTATAGTCTATGGGGTCTGTGTGCCTTCATGAGCTCAATGCTTGTCAATGCGTTTGGTATTCCGTTCAGGGGAATCCCCATATGGACTCCCTGTACGGAATACCAAACACAGATGTGAACCAGGCCTAACACTGCTAAACATTCCATAGAAAAGTATTAGGTCACATGTTTGAGCAACAGGGATGCACCTTCTGAATACACTAGGTAAAAATGTAGCTCAATGTAATTCTTCTGTTTATTGAGCTGAGAAACATAATTTTTATGTCATGTGATAGAAATGTATCAACGTGATTTATCAATATATATTTACTGACATAAGATGGCAAGGTTTGTAATACAGTCATGTGCATGAACCCTTATCCTAAGGTTACATAGTTAAAGACCAATCCTATTAGTGAAGTGATCTGCTATAAATTTACAATACATGTGTGTGCAGAACATGGTATTCTTTCAGTTTGTACCACAAGCCTTTACAGTACATTGTCTGAATGATGGCGTTCTGTCAGGAGTACAACTTACGACATGAAGACTTTTTGATCTAAATTGGATGCACACTACAACTTGTCAGCTTGTTTTCGTTCTGCAAAAAAATAATTTTCCTTTGTCATAGACGGAGAGATGAAAGCAGAGAAGCTCGCAACACTGCAAATTACACTTAGGACCATTATTAAGTCTGAGACAATGGATGTGCAAGGGATTTAATGGAAGTTCAAACAAGATCAAGCTGTAGAAACATCAGACACATCGCTGGCAGAAGAAATGTGTGGCTACAACTATAAATAACTATACATACAGATGTAGCAAAGTGGAACTTGACACTGATAACGCTGTAGTGTGATGTAGTGTCAATTATTATGAAACACAACACAAGCTGTTAAAAAAGTTGATTGAGGCTCCATGGGGCGTAAACAGCGCGAAGAAAGTGGCGTTTTGCAATCCCATCCATACATTGCAAAAAAAAATTGCAGCAAAAAAGTTGTGTTTTCAAATCGCAGCATGTCAATTATAGCTATGTTTTCAGTATAAGTGTAATAGGGGCAAAAAGTCCAGAGAGGGTAACCATGCAGACCTTATCTGAAAAATACTGTGGAAAAAAACGCAATGTGTTTCTTTCGTCTTTTTTACCACAGAGTTCTTTTTGCTGCAGCTCACTATGTGGTGCCTTAGCCTAAGAAGGGCATTTCACATTATTAAGCAGGCCACAGGTTTCAAGCAGTATGGAAAAGGAAAAGGATTGTTTTGCTGCTGAAAAGCATCAAATAATGCAATGGCTTGGACAAGGTATGAACACATTAAATGTTTCACAAAAAGTAAGTGTAGTTATTGTACTGTGAAGAGATTTGTGGCTGATTTAGAGCACAGATGGGTTCGTGCAGATAAAGGCATAAAGAGGAAGGTTTCTTCCAGACAAATTCATAAGATTAGGAGAGCAGCTGCTAAAATTCCATTATACAACAGTAAACAGGTATAAGAAGCTGCTTGTGCCCCTGGAGTCCCACTAATCTCAAGGTGTAGGAGGCCTGCAGTTATACAGAAACCTATTATACGGCCACTCCAAACAGTGCACACAAGCAGAAAGAGTGCGCCGTAGGCCCAGACATACATGACGACTAATTTTAAAACAGTCCTTTTTGTTTGCTTGATTGCCAGGGGAATAAATGAGTTTCTGAACCTTTTCTTACCACAACGCTGCTTCTTGAAGACCTTTTCAGAATTCAGTCTTCAATCTACAGTAGTTTATTATCAAAGTACATACTCAAGTATTTGTATGAATTAACCATTCCTACCTCTGCCCTTTGATGCTGACCAATATAATATCAGTGCAAGCCTTTCCAAAGTCTTTTATCATCTCCTGTGTCAAGAAACATCTAGGTCACATTTTTGTCCCAGGCAAACAAGTTGTGGCCTCTCCATGAGAGACTCACTAATCCTGTTCACTAAAAATTCAGTGACTGATAGGGTTGAGCGATCGGGATCAGAAATGTTCAGATTCCGATCGGAGATTGAGTAAATTTCACGATCTCGATCGGAATTCCGATCCCGATCGGAATTCCGATCCCGATCTTTTCCGGCGGGATCGAGGTCAGAGGTTATTTCCCACAATGCTTGGCTATTGGCCAATCATTGTGGGAAAAGCTATAGTATCAGATGAGTGACTACTATTCGAAACTCCCATTTCGAATAGCACGCACCCATAGAATGGCTGCGTCCGTTCATTCCTATGGGAGCATACTACTCTTCTGTTTCCTCCCTGCTGTGCTGTGTTGAGATGTAGCAGAGCTGAGTATACGGTAAAACAGGGACGAAGCAGAAGAGTGGCAGGCTGTGGTAAATCACTCTGTGCTGTGCTGCTGTGAGGACAATGAGGCACTCGCCATATAATAAGCCATGGCTGAAGTTCATGAGTAGATAAATACTACTGTACATTGACTTGTCTATCTACTCTTCTGCTTCGTCCCTGCTTTACCATATACTCAGCTCTGGAGCCAGCCCTACTGACCATAGATCCTTTATGCCAATTCCTGCATAATTTATTTTCCATTTTGCAATTGTATGCTAATTTGTATTCCCTAACCATAACCCTAAGGTCTATCAGTACCTCTATGACTGCCTCCCTGCCTTTCTTTGGAAATGCCTTCCTTTTCTTGTTTAGGAGGCTTTTCAGATCTTTTGTAACCCATGACTTGTTATTAAGGAAGCACCTAACCTCTTTGGGAGGGACAATATTGTCAACACAATAGTTAATGTAATCAGTTATGACCCCAGTGTCCAGGTCAATCTCATCCCCAACCAGGTCAAAAACCACATCCCACATCTCAAAGCAGTCCTGCAGTTCTTATTCAACCTCTTTAGACTAATGTCTCACTGTTTCCTAACAAAAGGGCAATAAGAGACTAGAGACCTGTAAACATCTGACCTACCTAGATGAGGCATAACTGCACACCTATAAGTACCTTGGACATTCACAAATAGTCAGTCAATGGTTGCGTTTTCCTGGTTGCATACTGCACAAGATGATACAAATTTTGGAGCGAAGTCAAGTCACAAGCGTGGTTGAAATCATCTGTTGCTACCATAAGGGTATTGGAATACCTATTCTGTAGCCCTGCTACCGCCCCAAAGAGAATTTCACTTCTATATTACGTGATGCAGATGGCAGAATATACAGTACAGTGCTACCAAAGGTGACAGAACAGAATTCTATGTGGAGAAAAAAAGTGCTTAGGGTCACTGCTAGGATTTCAATGTCCCTACAACAGTGGCGAATCCTAGCAGTCACATGTGTCCCTGGGCACTATCCTTCATTGACACCACCTTTTTTTTTTTGCCAGTGGTGCCAATATCTCTGTTAACCCTAATGGAGCTAAAACCTGGGACAGTAACAAATGAGTCAGAGAGATATCATTGTGTCAACATGAGTGTGTGAAACAGAATAAACTACACTGGTGAAACTCTCGCTATTATAAGACTAATGCATGCAATTTGTTCATGTTCTTAAAGAAGACCTTTCATGTCATTAAATATGACCTTTCATGTAATTAAAAATGACATTAGCATTTCTAACGGTTAGAAAGCTATCAGCTTTGCCACTATGTGCCCTAGAGATATCGGTGCCATTTCAGCACAATATCCGTGCACTGAGAGGGTTTATCCTTACATCTAAAAGTCAGCACAGGAATTCTCCATTGATAGTACTCTTCCATAAACCGTACTGTCAGGAGGGGCATTTCTGACAGACCACAAAGGACAGTGTGCTGTGAAGCCAGTCCTTCTGACAGTGCAGGGATATCAGTGCTGGAACTAACAGCACTGATATCTCTACAATCGGGCTAGACACCAGTAAAGCTGACTGCGCACTGAATTCAGAGCACTGTCAGCTTTCTAACAGTATATAACACCACTAATGTCCTCTTTAACAATGGAAAACATATTTTCTGTGATAATCGAGGGAACTAAACTTTTAATTCCCCTTCCTTTCTATTTAATCTTAAAGCCTGATTTGCAGCCCCTAAATGACCTCATAACCTCCTTAGGAAAGCAAGGCCTAGTACTTACTCCACATGGTGCTGCCTTCATGATAAATAACTGATGTCTAGTATAGGTAATACAGGGGTCACCGCTCATCCTTTCCTTATCCACTCTTGTTTCCTTATAGTGAAACCCATATCCCACTATGGTACAGGAGATAATACGCTCTATCGGGATAGACCTCTTCATCTTGGTGTTAATGGCAATAGGTCCCTGTGCCCAAATGATAGCAAGCCCCTGTCTAACAGAAGCCAAACATTGGAATTCCATTAATTTAATATCCAAACATAGAGGATCTGTGAGGAGCTCCCATCATCCACAACAGGCTTATGACATTTACAAAACATTACAGCTATATCAGTGTCAGCACTTTTCTTGCATTATTCCATTTTGACCTATGGATAATTAAAAAATTGAATAAGCTCTAATATCGTAGAGCTCTTTAAAACATCTACCTGCAGTACTTTATTTCAGATTTTTACTAACTACATCTATTTTATTGTTTTATGTGAACAGCATACGAGAACCCTTTACCTTTTGTGGACTGCTTTTTCCTTTGAAACAGAAGTCCTATAACATTTGATACTTTTACGTCAAAAAGGCAAACGTACTGTAAGCATTATATCTTTATTGGCTAAATCACATTGGCAAGCTTTCAAAGCATAGAGACTCTTTGGAACAAAAAAAAAATCAGTCATTACATGAATTTTTTCTTGCTAACATGGTACTACACTATTTTTTCCTATACCTTTTTAAAAGAAAAGAATTCCTGAAAAAAAAAATTATTTCTTGAAAAAGTAAGGTTTTACTGCCATCTGGTGGTGACTAAACACATTCTTTTTTACCTTACATATGATACAGAACACCATAAATGTTTGAGTCAGAGAATACATACCGTATGTGTAGTGCATGGATGTATTGTGTATAATATACCAAATGACAGATAAAAAAAAATGAAAATTAAGCTTTCTTTTGTGAATTCAGTTACACTGTAAGTATTGAACGTCTAAACCCAATTACAAAAAGGATGGGAAATGTAAAGACAATAAGAACGTAGTGATCTGAAAATGTCATATAACCATATTTCATTCACAATAGAACACATATCATAAGGTGAAAGTTAGGCATTTTTCCATTTTATTAAAAAAAAAAAAAAGTCATTTAGAAATTTGTTGTGATGGATACGATATGTGGTTTAGCAGGGTCTTTCTGAAATATACAAGGTCTTCACGGATAAAGATATTGTCTGGATGGGAGCGTGGGCAAAATAAAAAACTGGGCCCCAAATGCTGATATACAAACAACACCATCGTCTTCCAGGGCAACCCCTTTAATAATGCTTCCTTTCTGCCCCCAAAGCAGTAATAACAACCCCCATTTTCCGACATAATTCAAATGACCACCTTTGTATTGCCTAAAAGATTTTTAGATCCAGTCATCAGTTATTATAGCACCTTCTTATAAATAATAGCCCCTGCTTATAAGTAATACTAGTAGAATACCCGCGGCTGGTTATGCTAAAGTAAAATTTCCAGTGTCACACTGACGCTGGGTTCAAACTAGCGCCCGGACTCCGTTTTCAGGTTTCCGTCTTCAGTTGTTAGTTTCAATAGGCTTTATAGATTCCCACTGGCAGAGCCAAGGAATCCTAACTAAATCCCTAGACTACTCCTGCCTTTCACTAGAACCTAGCCCTGACCTCCTGTCTCAAAATATTATAATCAAAGTGTGAGCACCGGGCAGGTATTGGCTCACACTATATAAAGGCAAGTCCCCGCCCACAGGGGCGATGGCATAACTTCACCGGACATGCTCAGTATGGGCAGAATGGGACTTAGCCTCTGAGCGTCTCCAAAAGGTCTGAGCACGCTCAGTAGGAGATGAATGGGACTTAGCCTCTGAGCGCCTCCAAAAGGTCCGAGCATGCTCAGTAGGCAGAAAGCTGGACTTAGAGTCCATACAGCTCACTGCACGTCTCCGAGGGCAAGGGTTGGATTGGCTCGCAGGTGGCGCTGTGCCCTGCACACAGTATTATCCCCCATAGTGGCCCCTGCACACAGTATTATGTCCGTTACTGGCCCCTGCACACAGTATTATCCCCCATAGTGTCCCCTGCAAACATTATTATCCCCCATAGTGGACACCCATAAACAATTATTATACTCTGGGGTCTTTTCAGACCCCAGAGTATAATAATCGAAGACCCGGGGGAATAAAAACATAAAAAATTACTGTTTCTTACCTGTCCCTGGCTCTTACGCGGTCTTCTCCGCTGGCGTCCTTATGAAATGACGTCAGAAAGGAGGCCTGGCAGGATCGTGGAGAGGTAAGTAACACTGTTTGTTATGTTCCCTTACCTCTCCCGATCCGCTGATCATTATACTCGGAGGTCTGCAAAGACCCCTGAGTATAATTATATCATTTGTGGGGCCCGCGGTGTTACTTGCCGATCCCGGCCCAGCCAGGATCGGCAAGTGAATAGGGCCTGTAATGGCCTATTAAAAAAAAAAAAAAAAAAGCGGTAGCGGCTGTCACTGGGCCCCCTAATGGCCCGGGCCCTGTGGCAGCCGCCTCCGCTGCCTCTATGGTAGTTACGCCCCTGATCCATGGGTATGTATGCGTGTGTGCATGCACCTGTGTGCTCCATCTATATGTATGCATGTATGTGCGCGTGTGATCCATGTGTTTGTGCATGTGCAGTGCAAGTGTCTATGCGTGCAGTAGTTGTGTGTGCTCTGTTCGTTCGTGTGTATAGTGTGCATCCATCCAAGTGTGTTTGCATGCGTGTGTGTGGTGTGCATGTGGTATTTATGGGGTGGTGCTGTGCTATTTGTGGGGTGGTGTTTGTGTTGTGTGTGTCTAGAGTGGACTTGTGTTTGTGTGGTGTTGTGGCATTTGTGTGGTGTTTTGCTTGTGAGTTGGTGTATGTGTGCTGTCTTTGTGATGTTTATATGGTGTTTGTGTGTGGTGGTGTGGCTCCTTCAGCAGCGACTCTTTGGCGGCAGCGCTATAATCCGTCCCTGTCAGTCACAACTGTTGTGATGTAACATGCGCAGTATTCTGCTCCTGTGGGTGGAGAAGGGTCGTGCCAAATTTCACCCAAATCAGGCTAGAACTGTGGATTTGTTTAGAGCAGACTACTACAGAATTTGAGTTTTCTATACAGTATATAGATTGCACCCTTATCAGTAATAGCTCCCTTATAAATGATAGTTACTGCTTATAAATAGTGCCCTATATCAGTAATACTCCCCCTTATCTGTATAGTTCCCCTATCAATAACAGTCACCTCCTTATTAATAATATCCCTCTCATAAATAATAGTTACCCTTATAAATAATAGTCCCCATTATCACTAATAAACCCCTTTATAGGACCACTTAATTATACCCCCTTATAAATAGTTCCCTTTTTATAAATAATAGCTCCCTCCTTATAATAGATGCCTTATATATAATAGTTTCCCCATTTTTATAGGCCACTTATAAAGAGTTCCTCCCTTATAAATAATTATTCACCCTAATAATACGCCGCATATAAATTTCCCGTTATAATAGCCCCCTTATATATAATTGTTCTCCCTTATACAGTGTTAGACTGAAGGACCTAGGGTCCACCAGAGGAACTGGTTCTGGGGGCCTACCCAATAGCTTTCTGCTAATGGCCTATACCACAGCTCCTTCACAGAAGTCTTACATATGTCCTAACTATCTAGCATTACTGAGTATGTTCCCTATATCATCATCCCCTATAGTACTGTGAAGGCTCCAACAGTTCCATGGCCAGTTCATGCACAGAACAGTGTGGGGCATGATAAAGTCATGGAGCACTACAAGCATGTGCAACATTATATTGAGGGAGCTGTGATGCAAGCACAGCACAGAGGACTGCCATAAGGAATTTTGAGCCTGCCCCCAATAATATAATGTTCTACTTGGTATATAATGATGCACAGTATAAAATTCCCCCCTGAGCCTCGCATAGTGGTCCCCATGCGCCCACTTTCGCAAGTCTACAGTAGCCGCTGCTAGCCTCAAAAAACTCCAGCAATGCCTACATCTGCCTGAACACAGGCTGTTGTGCGACATCCCCACATGCTGGAACTCAACATATCATATGTTGAGCAGAGTGGTTGAGCAGCAGAGACCTTTGATGGAGTACCATCTCCAAAACCCTAGGGTGTCACAAAGTCAGCTCCCTCAGTTTCTCAACCATGAGTGGCCATGGATGGAAGACCTATGTGAAATCCTACGGGTGTTTGAGGAGTCCACCAAGAGGGTCAGCTGTGACGACGCACTAGTGAGTGTAAAAATCCTGCTCTTGTGTGTGATGCGAGAATCCCTCATTGCCATCAGGGATAACGCAGATCACACTGAGGCGTTAGGGATAGCAGGAGAACCGTCACAGCAGGAGAGTAGGTCCACACATCTGTCCGCTTCTCAGCGTTTAATGACGGAGGAGGAGGAGGAGGATGATGAAGACGTTGCAGATGATATGATTGTGACACAGGAGGCTACCGGGGAAGTTCAATGCGTCCCATTCTTGCAGCGCGGATGGGGCGAAAGGGAGGAGGAGGAAGAGGAGGAGGAAATGTAGAGTGACCTTTCCGGTGGGGGCCGCAAAGTCATGTCAAGTAACACTCTGGCACACATGGCTGACTTCATGTTGGGGTGCGTTTCAAGTGACAAGCGCGTAGTCAAAATAATGGAGAGCCCTGGTATAAAAATAACATCTCGTCTTTTATTCCGGTAGAGGGGAGGGCCAATCGCATTAATGACTGCCACAAGCAATTGGTGCAGAACATGATGGAGATGTTTCCATCAAATGTCTTGGGGCAGAGAGGACAGTTCCTCCATGAGGCGAACAAGTGCCGTCCGGTCCACACCCACAAAGGCGTACACTGTCTAAGCTCTGGGACACGTTAATGGCTCCCCCTTGCCAAACTCCCACCACTGAGGGGTCTAGTGTCACCAGGCGAGAAAAGTATAGGCACATGTTGCGGGAATACCTGTCCGACCACAGCCCTCTCCTCTCTGATCACTCTGCGCCCTACACGTCTTGGGTGTCATAGTTGGACCTGTGGTTTGAACTTGCCCTATACGCCTTGGAGGTGCTGTCCTGTCCTGCCGCCAGCGTGCTATCTGAAAGGGTTTTCAGCGCAGCCGTTGGTATCATCACGGATAAGCGCAGCCGGCTGTCAGCTGAGAGTGCCGACCAGCTGACTTTCATCAAAATGAACAGCCACTGGATAGACCCATCATTTTCGTGCCCACCAGTGTCAAGCACCTCAACATGACATTGTCATGTCTGCACTCAACCTCTACAATTCCTCCTCTTATTCCTCCACCATCTGCGTTGCACAATTCTGATCCTTCTAGGCTCAATCCACCCTGATTTCCCTAAACTCTGCTGGTTAGAGGTTGAAACCGTCCTGAGTTGAACATTGGTTTCCCCCTAAACGAGTATTTTTCCCCATAGACTATAATGGGGTTTGATGTTTGATCGCACAGTCGATTATTGAGTGGCTACTTGAATTGAACTTCAAACTTCGAACATTTCACTGTTGGCCCATCTCTAGCTTTAACCCCTTAAAATTCAAAACTGCAAAAAAAAAAAATTCTTGGAGTAGTCATGTTCTGACACCCATAACTTTTTATATTTCCAAGTACAGGGATATATAAGCAGTCTTTTTTGAGGCCCAAATGTACTTTTTTGTTTATGTTATTTTGGGAATCGAAACACAGAAACTATTTTGGGAATCGCGAAACAGCGAGAAAAGCAGCTTCTCAGCTCAATTGATTTTTTTTCCACTATGGCGTTCACCATGTGGGAAAAATATATTTTCATAAGTTTGTATATCAGGTGTTTTCAGATACAGTGACACCTATTGTGTATGTGTTATACTATATTTTTGTTTGTTTATATGTGTTCTAGGGAAAGGAAGTGATTACATTTTTAATTTTTTAATTTTTTTTTTAAGCTTTTATTTTTAAACTCCCTAGGGTTTCTGATCACTAATACAATCCACTGTAATGCTAATAAATTTTAATGCATTGTAAAATTGCAGTGCTTTTATTACAGGCTCCCTAATGCAGCTTGTAACAGAACTATATGCCAGACAAGCCTGAAAGTCTTCAATAAGTTCCCAGCTGTCATGGTAATGAATTGACATTTTTGGATCTTGTTCAAAATGGAGGTGCCCGTGCCCCACTGAGACAAGGGTACCTTGGTCATACTTGGCCAAGGCTCCATGGGGGTTAATGGCTGCGATCAATGCGGGCACTTTGACATAACTTGTGTTTGCTTTAGAGAACTAGAAAATTGTATAGATGGGTTCCCAGGAGCCATAACAGTGTTATACACTATTTTAAGACAAGTTAAGTTGTGGTTTGCACTGAAGTTGTTTGACCCAAAACAAATCTGGGACCCGAGCCCCCCGAACCCTAAACAAAACTAATCTTGAGAGCCTCATCCATCTCTACTCATGTATCAGTAATATTTGCATATATAATGGGCCTCCAGAATGAATTTACAGTTGGCCCTATACATCTCAGTCTGACACTGCTGACATTACTAAGCTTATTCTTTAGAAGCCACATGTTGTGAAAACTCTGCATTTTTGCTGCTACAGAATTGCTGCGTTTTCCATCCATCCTTTTCCACACACACATTTCAGAAAAAAATCTGCTGTGGAAATCTGGGTTTTTTGAAAAATTGCAGTCTGTCAATTATACCAGCGGAAATGCTTGCGTTTTTCACTACAGGTTTAATTAGGGAATTAAATCCATTTAGTAAAACTCAGCAAAAACACAATGAAAAACTCTGTGAAAAAACCAATGCATTTCCCCTGTGTTTTTTTCTGCAGTATTTTTTGGCCTCATTTTGCTACGTGGAGCCTCAGGCTAAAAACAGTATGTTACTATATGTTTCCTGATTCATTATTTTCTCTAGAAAGATGAATATTTAAACAGTTATTTTTTCACTTCAAGACATTTTGATTGGTGACAGAATTGGAAATATGACTGATGTTTGGTGGAACAAAAATAAATCTTGTTCAGTTAAGTTCACATGTAATAATAAATTCCAAAGTGATGACCATGAACAGGATGCCTAGCAAAAGGAATCAATATAATGTGAAGGATACAGTATATAAGTGGTATGTTTGTAAAATGAAATGCATGAACTAATAGAGCAGTAAACACATTATAGATTATTTTAGTCAAACATTCTTCATGTTCCAATATGACTAATATGAACAGGAATGCAGGAGCCAAAAATTACATAAAAAGGTCATGAGAAAAACATGAGAATGTGGTTTAAACCACCTAGATAACATATTACTGGTACATGTGTACAGATGGATGAACCTTACAAGATTAGTTTTGTTTCAAATTCAGGTGGCTTGGGTCCCAGATTTGTTTGGGGTCGAACAAGTTCCGAACAATCCACAACTTAAACTGGCTTAAAACATAGTATATAATACTGCCAAAGCTCCTAACCCATTATTTCTTCGACACGCGTAGTGACTATATTGAAAAAAGCTATGGTTTTGTAGAAAAATTAGCCTGTTTTGATGACTTGTAAGTACTAGAGGCTTGTTATTTGGGAGACGACGTGGTACCTGATCCCAGTTGAAAAAAAAAAATTGTCCCTTTACAGTAGCAGATGTAACACCAATGAGTGACAATTGCAAGATTTGAAGAAAAATATGTGAGACTACCAGTATGCCTGGCCTAACACCTGAAAAAGCTATAATACACTCTAAAATAGTATGGATTCTATAACTATGAGAACAGCACTTTGGAGGCAGAGAAGAACCTGGATTATCCTACTGGTTATCCCTGTATGGTAGCCCATGCCACATCAAAATTTAGTTTGTAGAGTGACAATTAACAGAATTTCAAGAAAATATTGGTGCACATATTAGTGTGGAGGAACTGTAGGAGGCCACATCAACCTCTAATTGGCAGAATGAACAGTTGTATAATTTCAAGAATTTTTTTTTAGCACATCAGTGTACCTGGCCGGCAGCAGAAAAAGCAATACTATCTCCTAGCCATTTTAAAAAGTAATAAAGAAAAATAAAAGTGTACAAAAAAAGTCACCAAAAAAAGACCTCTTTATGGGTACACAAGCAGAACTAGCTTTCAAAAGTTCTGATACATCACCAAAGATAGACCCCAATTAATTGGCATCTATCTTTGGTGGTGTATCAGCAGGTGAATGTGAAACACAAGATATAAGGGAACTTAAATCCAAAGTTCTCAATCTTATGATTAGAAGAACCAGGATGTGGTGGAACAAGGCAGCCCTCGAAAATTATCTATAGCGTAACATCATACCGAGAGGGCTATGCATACAAGTGTTCCCTGCCCTTGAGTGAGAGGATAGGACTTTTGCGGGTAAATGGGAGGAAGTACACTCCAAATGTTCGCAAACTCTCATTGAAAATTGGGTTCTATCTTTCGAAAGTGATCATGAAGTAGTTGTTTTTTTTCTTCCTTTCAGTCATCTACTTCATTGTTTCTGTGGTTTGCTGCATACAGTAATCATTCACCAAGTGATGCTGAAATCGATGCTCCAGCATGTGCCACAGTGTCACCCAATATGTGATTCACCGTACAACCATGAAATGAGGGGGGGGGGGTGTAAGCAACGGCTTACCCCGGTGAGGTTGGGAACGGGAAGTTGTCCAGCCTAAAGGAACTGGAAGAGATGGATTGACCTCACTTGGTGTTTAAACTGCACCTGTACTAAAAGGTACTTGGCCTTGCTATGTTTCTAGACTGTGGCCTCTGATGCTCAAGATGCCATTTCTTGTGAGTACAGAGACCTAGTTTCTACATCTTTAGTTTAATACTCATGACTAATACTTAACCAGTGGGGTAAGTTTGTCCTTGCCCATTTTTGATGCTCCACGTATGGACAGTGGTGTGCACCATTCCCCTCATGAACATTTACAGGGAAAGGACCAACTGGCAATATCAAGCAGTATCAGCTTTCCTAGAGAAATAATGGTGTCTAGGATTTCTGCATTGAGAATCAGTGCTGCCATCAGTTGGCAGTGGATTCTACTAAGTACCTTGGCAGCAGTGGCATAACTAGGAATGGCGGGGCCCCGTGGTGAACTTTTGAAAGGGGACCCCCCCGACCAATGCCAAAGACCCCGACCAACTGACATCTTCCCCCGCACGATTATGCCCCATAATGGCCCCTACACACAGTATTATGCCCCATAATGGCCTCTGTACGCATAGTATGATGCCCCCTTAGTGGCCTCTGCACACACAGTATTATGACCCCATAGTGGCCCATGCACATTATTATGTCCCATTGTGGACACCCATGTGGACACCCATGAACGATTATTATACTCTGGGGTCTTTTCAGACCCCAGAGCATAATAATTGGAGTCCCAAGAGGGGATACAAACATAAAAAACACTGTTACTTACCTATCCTCGGCTTCGATACACTACCCGCTGATGTCGGCCATCTTCAATGATTTATGGGATGTCACATGACTCGGGCCTGTGTCACAATCCATATGTAAGCAGGCCCCGGTCATTTGACGTTAGGGACGTCACAATAGTAGGCTCGAAGCCTGCCTGGAGAGGTAAGTAAATGGGTCCCGTTACTGGCTGGAGTTACTCCAGCCGGTAACGACCTATTTAAAAAAAACAAATGCAGCGGTAGCGGCTGTCACCGGGCCAATGCCAAAGACCCCGACTGACTGACATCTTCCCCCGCCCGATTATGCCCCGTAATGGCCCCTGCTTAATGTCCTGGGGCCTGAGGAAGCTGCTACCCCGGTAGTTAAGCCACTGCTTGGCAGTGACTGCACTGACAGTAACTTAGCCACATGGGAGTTAAATTTACAGACCAGTCGGAAGACTGGATGCAAATTCCTGTTTACTGGACACACATTCCTTTATAGGATGATGACTGATGATGAGGAGGACAAGCAGTTGGAGATGATAATGATAATGATGGTGACCATGTGCTAGCTGTGGATGTGGCTTACATACACAGACAATCATGGGTAGAAAGAATAAAATGATCTTGCTCATCTGCCACTGCCAATTCCATTTTGCCAAATAAGCTGGTGACGCCATTTCATGTGAGTACAGACACCTAGTTCCTACATGTTTGGCTGAATACTCATGACTAATTATATCTGCTTGCACCTTGCCATCAATTTAAATACAGAAAAGTTCTGATATTCGAAATGACCATTTTTTTGTAGTGCTATTAATTGATTTTTCACTAATACTGAGCGTTAATTTTTTGGCTAATTGATTTTAAAGATTAAACTATTACGTAGATATTAAACTATAGCTTTGGTTTAAAGGGATTCTATCATTAAAATGCTATTTTTTGTCCCTAACATGTAGCAATAGCCTTATTAAAGGCTATTCTTCTCCTACTTTTAGATGTCTTCTCTGCGCCGCTATTCGGTAGAAATCCCAGTTTTCTTCTGTGTGCAAATGAGTTCTCTCGCAGCACTGGGGGTGGGCCCCACAGCTCAAACAGTACATTCCCAATGCTGCAAGAGAAATCTCCAGCACCGCCTCTATGTTCGCCTGCAACGGCCTCTCCCTGTGTCTTCTTCCAGCGCTGGCTTCAAACCTCTAGTCATGCGCAGTTGGCTTTGCCATCGGGCCTCGAGCAGAGCTGACTGCGCATGCCCGTGGTAATAATTTCCAACATTAAGCCCAGATTGCAAAATGGACAGGAATAGGACCTGTCCTGAGTTTTGCTCTGGGCTCATGGCCCTCTACACAGACCGGTAATAATACATGGGGCATGTATAGAACCATAGAAAATCATGGATCAGTGTGCTAGTTGTGAAAAAAGCAGCCCACTAACATAGCAGAAGGTCATATGTATGGAGAATAAGTTGTCTGAAAAGTTAATGGTCATTTAAATTCAACAGCTGCCAAAACAAGTAAGGGAATTGTGATGGATCTGTCCCCTACATAATAAAGACAATGGCGGGTTATCAAGACTGATGTTTTTTGGCAGGGGTTACATGTATAGTGAGCATATCTAGTTTTTGATAAAGTACAATCTTTCTGCCAAGAAAAAATAAAGGTTTCATCTACGTGAGCTCTTCAGTACATCTGACGAATAGTCGAGACTCCCAGAGTACCCGTTTTGCCTGTGGTTGACACCCAGCGCTGCCACTAATGTAAAGATTTACAGGGTCCAATTTCTGATGCCTCTGGGGCCATATTGCATTGTATGGGGTCACTGTGGAGCATTAAACTCTGGGGGGCTCTGGAGGCATATTTTACTATCTGGGCTGCTGTGGAGCACTATACTATTGGGGGCACTGGGGAAAATATTATACTGTATGGGCCACTGCGGAGCATTGTACTTGGTGGAGGATCAGGGGATTATATTATACTCTATGGATCCACTGTAGAGCATTATACTATAGAGTATATTATACTGTGTGAGGCATTATATGGGGGGGCACTGGGGAGCAAATTAAGATGTGGGGGCTAAAAGTAGTATATAATACTGTTTGGAGCCATTGCGGAGCATTGTACTGTAGATGACCTCTGGGGATTATAGTATATTGTGTGGGTAATTGTGGAACATTATACTGTGGTGCCTCTAGGGAGTATATTATACTGTGTGGGGCCACTGTGAAGCATTATACTGGGGAGACTTTTGGGAATATATTTTACTGTGTGCGGCCACTCTGCAGTATGATAATGCAGATGGTGGGCTCTGGGAAGAATACTATACTGTGTGCAGCCGCTGTAGAGCATTATACTGGAGTGAACTCTGGGGAGAATATTATACTTTATGGGGCAACTATGGAGAATTACACTGTGTGGGGCCACTTTTGAACATTATACTTTGTGGAGGACGCAGTGGAGCTTTTTATACCATGTAGGGCCAATGAGGAGTCTTATACTGTGGGGGGCCACTGTGGAGCTTTATACAATGGGAGATACTGCTAGCGTTATACTGCATGGGGAGCACTGGGGAGCATTATATATACTGTGTGGGGGCCACCGGACAGGAAACTGTAAGATTTATCGCAGAGGAGAAGGCCCACAAGTTTTGCCAGTATGGAGTCCCAAAATTCATAATAGCAGCATTGTGTGCTATGTCTATTCAAGGTTTCAGTGAAGGAGGCTATTAAGAGAAAGCTGAACAAGTTCTTCTGATGGGCCCTATGCACCTCAGCAGTGGCGTAACTAGGAATGGCGGGGCCCCGTGGCGAACTTTTGACATGGGGCCCCCCCGACACCGAAGATCTCGACCGAGTCCCTCCTACGCATTCCTGCGCGCTCTATTATGTCCCATAGTGGCCCCTGCACACAGTATTATGTCCCTTAGTGGCCCCTGCACACAGTATTATGTCCCTTAGTGGCCCCTGCACACAGTATTATGTCCCTTAGTGGCCCCTGCATACAGTACTATGTCCCTTAGTGGCCCCTGCACACAGTATTATGTCCCTTAGTGGCCCCTGCACACAGTATTATACCCAATAGTGGCCCCCTGCACACAGTATTATGTCCCTTAGTGGCCCCTACAGGACTAAATACTGTCACCGCTGACCGCTATACCAGAACAAATTGTGGATAAAAAAAAATCTGGTCCTGTGCATTACAATTTAGTAACTCCATGTGCCTCATATTAATAGCAGTTAACCCCATCATCTCCCTCACATTAACCCCTGTGTGCCTCACCATTAGAGTTACTGATATGTGAGAGACATGGAGGTAATAATAAAGTATCTTCATTACTATTACCCCCAAATGTCTCACATATCAGTAACTCTTATGGTGAGACAAACAGGGGTTAATGTGAGGGAGATGATGGGGTTAACTGCTATTACTATGAGGCACATGGAGTTACTAAAACACAAGTAATCCCCCCAAATGCCTGATAGTAATAAGTAACCCCAGTACGTACCTGTGTAGCTTCAGTTTCATTTTCCTAGAGCAGCTTCTTCCTCTTCTCTTCTGTGCTGGACGGCAGGGATAAGCCCCGCCTCCTCCTCTCATTGGTGGGCAGAGGACAGCAGAGAAAGGGAGGGGGGAGAGAGGGGGAACGTCCTGCAGCGCTGACAGGAGCCAGAGCTGCAGCTCCTGTGTCTCAGCCGTTGCTGCAGCTTCGGGGCCCCCTGTTGGTGGAAAGTATTCCACCAACAGGGGGCCCCGATCATTATACTCGGGAGTCCGAAAAGACCTTCGAGCATAATGATAGCAGCGGTAGCAGCTGTCACCGGGCCCCTAATGTCCCGGGCCCTGTGGCAGCTGCTACCGCTGCTATGGTGGTAGTTACGCCACTGTACCTCAGTCTACCACTGACTTCAATACACTTATGACAACAATATAACAAAACCTTTTAAAGACTGCAAATCACAATACAACCACTAGGTGGGTGTACAAAGACACATATAGGATTATGTAAAGCAGTATTGTGAACAATATTGGGGGAGCTATATCATGCATTTTACAATGGTTTCTCGGGTGAAAAGGATTTTAAAAAGTAATTTTTAGTGCACACCTGTATTTTTGTTAAAAATTGTAATTTTATATATTTTTATATTTTTTTTTCCATTGTTCATGACACTTTTTAAAAAAAGTATGCATGATATGGATAAGGCTTTGTAGCCCAACAATTTTAACACTTTTAGAACCAGGGAACTGATGTAAATAATGCCTGAAATCTATGCCAGCCCCTAGATGGCATAGGTTTCAGCTTCTATCACACAGACCATCCATTATGATCAGAGACCCTAATAAATTCCCACCATTATCTTGAAAAGCTAATCATTTCATCACACACATATCATATCCAGTTAAGAAGTAAGGAAGAGCATCTTTAGCTAAACTGCCTACATATGCTTTCAGTACCAACAATATTCGGTTATAATGCCAGCCATCATTCACCCGTTAGGTGATATCCACAGTTCACCCATGATATAGCAAATGTCCAGCTTCATTCCTGACAACTTATGCATCATTAGAAAAGCAAATAGTAAGATTAATTAAATCTAGTAGTGACTACTAGTTTATGCTAGGTTATACCTGCATTTGGGTTTCAATGTTGCTGAGTCCGCTTAGGAACCCCCCTGAACAAAAACCTAATCTGCTTAATAAAGTATTTATAATTATTAGAGGTAATCCTCCATAAGTAATCCTCCATTTTGTAGCTGTCATTAGAGATGAGTGAACAGTGAAATATTCGAGATTCGATATTACTTTCGTGTAGAGCCTCAATATTCGACTACTCGATCGAATATCGAATCCCATTATAGTCTATGGGAAAAAATGCTAATTTCAGGGGAAACCACTATTTGACTAAAGGAGAGTCACCAAGTCCATGAATAGCAGGAGGAGAGTGTTTAGGAGGAGCGCTGTGCAGTTAAAGTGCACGGATCTCATTATAGTCTATGGGGTCCGTGTGCTTTAACTGCATAGTACTTGCAGTTGCACTGATAAAAAGTAAGCTCCCTCGTATCCGCAAGCTGCCAGCTCTCCCGACTAGCAAAGACAAGCCTGCGGCAAATCAACGCTGGTTCTGCAGCAGGCTCGTCCTTGCTAGTCAGGAGAGCTGGCAGCTTGCTGTTACGAGGGAGCTTACTTTTTCTCATAGGAATGAATTGACCAGCGTTGATTGGCCAGTGTACAGCATTCAGCCAATCAACGCTGGTTCTGCCGGAGGCTCATCTGTGAGGAGGCGGGGTCTAATATTGGATCACAGCAGTCTCCATTGTGGTCCAAGACTTAGACTCCGCCTCCTCACAGACGAGCCTTCGGTAGAACCAGCGTTGACTGGCCGAATGCTGTACACTGGCCAATCAAGGCTGGTCAATTCATTCCCATGAGAAAAAGTAAGCTCCCTCGTAACAGCAAGCTGCCAGCTCTCTCTACTAGTAAAGACAAGCCTGCTGCAGAACCAGCGTTGATTTGCCGAATGCTATACACTGTATAGCATTCGGCCAATAAATGCTGGTTCTGAATCGAATATTTACTGTGAATATATACGAATATTTCGACTACCATAGTATTCAATCGAATACCTACTCGTCGAATACTACTCGCTCATCTCTAGCTGTCATCCATTTTGTATTCCAACATATATACTAACAATTATAAATGCTATAGGAGGCGAAGTCACTCTGAGTGTGAAAGGATGTAGACATAGACATGTCTGTAAGTTGCTGATTCTTATCTCGGAGGCTTCATTGTGAGAGGATATATCTGTGTCCTGTGTATATTTCTTATCTTTATCTGTCAATGAAACCCACATTTATTAACCTTGTAATGTCTAGACACGTTCCCAGGAAAACCCTATAAGAATTGGACATACTGATACAATAAACAGAATTCATCTGATTCACGAGCAGAGCTGTGTGTGTGAGATGTTTTTTCCTCGGGCCTGTGTAACATGCATCAATTTGGAACCCTACAAACATACTACAAGAGAGAAACCATTGTTGTCCCTAACATAATGGAATCCGTCTAGTTTCCACCCAGTTTCCATATGAAAAGAGCGGAAAATCTGGAGAGAGAAGCGCTGCTTGCTGCGCTTTTCTCTCTGCATTTTTTAAGTGGAATCCCCAAACTGAGAGCCAACACTGGTGTGAACCCAACCTTAGGAGGCTCAAACCTTGTACTAGCTTCCTACAAACAAAGTTTATTTATTTTAAAAATATACCAAAAACTTTATATATTTCAGATAAATTAATTAATAAAACAATGATAAAACATACTACACTATCATTTTACCATAATGCACTATAATAATGAAAATATCCTCATATTCCTAAAACTTTGTGTTGTAACTATTTATATTCCACATTATGCAAATATAGCACATACATTTGATAGGTGCTTTAGGACTGTATGTACTGGATATACACATGTGTTAATACACTCTTGCATGTATTTATTTTCTAGTTATTTCTCTATGAAAACTTAACACTGTGGGTTTATTCTTTTGCCTAAGCAATTGGTTGTAATCCATGAATTATAAAATCATAAACTCCCCAGGATCTGGGTGGGATCGGAATATGTTATTATTTTAAACACCCTTACTTAAACTAAATTGTTTCTATGAGGTAACATGATGATAGTTAGTGTACATTTCAGATAATTTGGGGGAAAGTAATGCTCAATATGCTGAAAATTCCAATTTAAACAAGAGATTTTTCAAAACCTGAATGAGCCCCATAGGAAGAGCTGTCAAGCGGAAGATTATATAATCTCATTTTATATCTAATGAACAGGCTGCTCATTTTGCAAAACATGAAGTAGAATATAAATCAAACCTTTTCTTAGCATCTCTCAAAGGACAGTAACTTTACTGGCAGAAAACTAATCTGCTTTAAGAGTTACCATAGTGAACACATATCATCAAAGCTGTTTCTCTAGGCTGTTACCATGACTTAAGAAATGTTTTGTCTTTGGATAAAAACACATGGCAAGAATTACACTACCACAAATTTCTATGTAAAGGTTAAAAATGAAATAAAAAACTTTATTATGAGTACTATATGGAACAAAAATAAGTAGATAGATAGATAAATAGACAGGTGATAGATAGATAGATAGATAGATAGATAGATAGATAGATAGATAGATAGATAGATAGATAGATAGAGTCCCTAATCAGTTACTTATTAGTTACAAAGGATGCTAGTGCAGGCACAGTCTCTGGTGTTATCTCTCACATTGAGTATTAGAAGTAATATGTTTTTTGTGCACCCAATGAGTGTCAAACACATTGAAACATTCGTTTGCAAATGGATATACAGTGGGGAAAAAAGTATTTAGTCAGCCATCAATTGTGCAAGTTCTCCCACTTAAAATATGAGAGAGGCCTGAAATTGACATCATAGGTTTATAACTGAGGTATGCTTTAAGTTATTTTCCCAACATATTATAGGTTCTGGGGGTAATATCATTCCTTAAGGAGAGAGCACCTTTACAGGCGTATGGAGACTTACAAAGCCATTTTCGCTCCACTGGAGGATTATGCAAATTTGTTTCCCAGGATGTAAAAACGATGCCTCTGCTTGCTGCCCTCTGGGAACAGCCCCCTTAAACATCATGCATGACTTTTTCAACAAGCCTATTGCTATGATGCGAGGTTTAGCCAAACCAGTAGATCTATTCCAAAAGGAACAGAATCCCAGCTGTGGACAGCAATGTTTCCATCTGTTGGATCTCATCAGAACAGCATAGGAAAAACTGGTTTGGCAGAGATGAGAGACTAGATCAGTTTCTGGGGATAATATCAGTCCTTAAGGTTGAGAGCACCTTTACAGGCGTATGTAGACTTACAATTCCTATTTACATCCTGGAAAACAGATTTTCAAATTTCCCAACATATTGTAATCATATTACCTAGAACTCTATTATATTCAAGTGTAAATGTCCCTATTTACAAACTCTATTATAGAAATATAAACAATGCTTCATTTTATTTGCAACAACCATTTCCCTCTGCCTTTTTGTATATACCTACAGTATAGTTATTGCTTTCGTAGCATTTCCCAGTCAGGAAAGTTTTGTATTATGGAGAAAAACTTCACTAACATAAGGTAATGTAGACTTAAAGGAGATATTCACCTTTAAGGCCCCTTCACACGGAGGATACTCTGGATGATTCGGAACGTGTAAACGTTCCGAATCAGCAGCGTTTAAAGCAGGTCCCATTGCTTTCTATGGGAGCCGGCATACACGCGCTCGCCATAGAAATGAATGGGAAAAAGCAGCCCATTCATTTCTATGGGGAGCACTCATATGCTGGCTCCCATAGAAAGCCATGGGACCTGCTTTAAACGCTGCTGATTCGGAACGGAGGCGGCTGTTATCAATGCTGACGGGGGCTGGGGGCTATACTGAATATACAAAGCATACTCCAGTGTCAGAAAGAAACAATAGAAATGACACCTCTGATGATGTGTCCGATAGTAAAGGGACATTGAAACCGGTCAAGGTGACAGATTGAGGTGGTAGAATGGGCGAGATAAGTGTCTAGCCTGCCCTATTGTTAGCTGAATGATTCCCTGATATATGTGAGTCAGTAAACTTCTCCCTACTCAGCTATACAAACAAGTTACTTAGTGCACTATTAGCATGAGAAAAGGGTTAATACAATAGTGGTTAAGAAGGAGGAATTAGCTATCAGAAAGCAAAGACTAGCCTAGCAGTACACCGATACCAGTGAACAGCAAAGTGTTAATGATATGGACACAAGTGCAGGAGTGTTGTGAGATTCCATACAAGTAAATCAGATTGCTCACTGTGGTTCTCTAGTAGCTGCTAGGTGTGAATGCTGTCCAATTGACATAGCAATTTCAGAGACACACTACTCTGTCCATTCTCCTTTCCTTTCTTTCTTTTTAATGGGGAATTTTTTGTTTGTTTGTTCCTTTGGGTATTTTAACTGAACCAATAAAGGCTATATTTTAATACGTCCCATTTTGGGTAGGTTATACTCCCCTACTCTGAGTTTATATGATTCGGAACGTTAACACGTTTCAAATCAGCCAGAGTATCCTCCATGTGAAGGGGCCCTTACAAATGTATTGCCTGTCCTTAATGCTTAGCATGTAATTGCTGCATTCTCTTCAATGTTTCCCTTGCCGGGACAAACACATCACTGCTACTAAAAGTACATTGTTTGGCAGTACAAGCTGAGACCACAGTGATGTAAACACTAAAGAAGATGCAATGCTTGCATGAGTGGCGTAACCCTTCAAACAAATGATTAGCATGGGTACTATAAGTTGGACCCTCTTTGATTTAATATTGTTGGACTAATCCATAAGCCATCAAAATGGCTGCACCTTTAAACTCACTGGGGGCTTTGCAAACTGACAACTAAGTGACCTGTTATTTCATTCCCACTTTATGTTGACACATTTGTCCTTCTACCTATATTCATGCTTTGATACATTTGTCCTTCTGTTATGTATGGTTACTCTTTGGTTTTCTACCATGCATGCCTCTTTGCTATTGTGTGGGCATATATCTCCTTAATATTAGATTTATATTTAGACAAAGACACGTCCCTTACACTTATTAGCTGGAGCTGGGGGTCACAAATAAAGTCTATGTTGCTGATGAATATAGTCGAGTAGAGTACTTGGCTATCTTCATCTGGCCCATATACATTTAATGGAGTGGCAGGTCACATGTGATCACAAGGAGTGGTTACATCCAGTGTCAGGTCACAGGTGATCATTGGTGCCCCCAGTATTCATCTTGTGTCTTTGAGAAAGGATTGCAGTGTAGCATTTATTGTAACTAATACTGCATATATAGGTAGATGTTTTTCCACCCTGATAGCCAGCATGAGAACATTCATTGCTTATATTGCTGGATTTGCATAGAATAGAAAAAAATGTAAAACCGATATAAAGTGCACAGTATATTATAAAAGAAAGTAAGTCACAGAAACTAAAATAATGTCTGTGTGACAGTATATTTTTTCCTTTGATGTATTCAATGTACAGCATTGTACAAAGCCTTTCTTTATCATTGTCAATTGCTTGTCAAGTATCAATGAAATTACTGGAACATTGCATTACTTGTAAAGTGCTAAAGTGTAAGGCTCTAGATGCACATCCTTGAATCACAGGTGCAATCCGTTCTTAAAATAAATAAATCCCAATATATGTCTTGGGTTGAGCTTGTTGAGAATAGATATTGATACATTTATTGTGTCAGATTTTTATATCCACAACTCAGGATATGGAAAATAAATGGAAGACTCCAGAGTTATCAAACAACATGTTTAGGAATGTTAATAACTATTTTGAAGAAGCCATGATATCGGAGAGTCAGCATAGATGGATGCATTCACACAGGAATGGGAACAGTGAATAAACTCTCCCTATGAGCTGCCCTCTAAATGAGATAGAAACTGATATAACAATCCTAATAACTATGAAAGATTTGGGATCTGCACAATTCATAAACATTCGTTTCTGATTCACTGAATTTCCTAAATAAAGTGTATTATATTAGAGCTACTGTCTCCTCTAAATATCTAAAGATTGCCCATAGGCATGATAATATTTTCCTGATATATACATGAATATACTTGTACTATGGCATATTTACATTTCTATTGTTTTGAAGGTTACTTATTTGAATATTTTTCATCCTCTTTAAAGCTAAACAATAAAAAAATATTGAAATATGTGTTGAAATTGTTTATATAATTAACCAAACATTGACAAAACATGTTTTACGAAGACCTATGCAGATACAAAATTCGCTTACAAAATGGTCCTTGGTTTGCAGTTGCAAAAGAGCAACAGACAGGCAGGGTAAATGGTACCATGGACTGCAGGCTGTTTAGAAAGTGTGCCCCCCATTCACGCCAAAAATCCCTGTGACGGTATAATGTTCTCCCATAGAGGCCTCCTATTCAGTTTATTGTCCTATAGTAGCCTCGGCACATAGTATAATGTCTCCCTTATGCTAATAAAATGGGAAAAAGTACATAGGAATGTCCGGGTTCTTGTTACAAATTTTCCAAATATTTTGGGTTCAACCAAACCCAAAATCTTTGGGGTTTGCTATCCATAAACTACTAGAAATGGGGTTTCTTCAGATCCAAAAATATAATGATCAGAGACCCACAGGAGGTGTTTAAACAAACAGTGTTACTTACCTCCTCTGGGCTCCAGTGTGGGTTCCTATGCTCTTTGGCCTCCTGAACAATGTCTGGGACTGTTGAGGCCAGTGACTGGGTACTTCAAACGTATAGCGCACAAACGCAAACATCTTGAAGCTGCTTGTCCCACGTGACCACTGATTTCCCAACACAGGCCTCAGTGATCTCTGACGTAATTCAGGAGGCCAGAAAAAGTCTGATGGGGACAGAACCTACCTCAGAGCCCAAGGGAGGTAAGTAACACTGTATACCACTGTTCGTTATGGCTATTTTCCTTCCCTGGGTCTCCAGTTATTATATTCTGGGTTCTGAAAAGATCAGATCTGGTTTGAATGTGTTTGTTCCAATTGAAACCACATGGCGAGGTAGGATTATAAGGGGGGGGGGGGCAAATGGTCAATTCCTTGCTGTTAGACCCTTTAGCAGCCTCAGGTCCCAGGCAATTACACCTTTATTTTATTCCTAGTGTGGCCAAAGACAGGACTGCTTTATTTTTAGGACAAATGGTGCACCAGGCATCATTAGTGGGAGTTCTTCGCCTGTCCCAGTCCCTCATTTCAGGTGCTGTCCCAATAATCTGGGCAGCAGGTAGTGATTTCAACTCTGTCCTGTAGAAAGAGTTCAATACGATGGTGGAGCATGGAGCTATCAGCTAGGTGCTCCAATATTCAGACTTCAGCTGATGCTGAAGCTTGCATGCAGCTTATTGAGAATGAGGTTAGGTGAGAATAACTTTGGGGCCTTTTTTTAATTTGTATGTAATGTGGGAGCTACTTAAATTGTGTGTATGTTGGGATCACACAAATTCTGTCTTAACTGTGGGTCCAATGACCTGAAATAGCTGCATTATACAGATATTTGGGTCATTAGACCCACGGTCAGGACTGGAATTGTGACCTTAATATGACCCATATAGTATGCCCTTTCTGAAGCCATCTGAATGAGCTTTAGGGGTATAGTTACATGCAGCAACTAGGAATGTCTCCAATTGAAAAAAAAAAACCAACTTCTTAGTGTGAATTGTTTTAGTAAGCAGTGGATAAAATCCATGATAATCCATGACAATGAGAATCTAATTATTATAGATTTTATATAAAAAGGAAATGGCTAATGGAGTGGATTGTATTAAATTGTAGGCTGCAGCAATGTTTTGTTATCTACAGTACAGCGTTCCTGTTCCTGCAGAAGTTACATGTGTTTTGTATTAGAGATGAGCGAACAGTGAAATGTTCGAAGTTCGATATTCGATTCAAGTAGCCCCTCAAAACTCGACTGTTCGAACGAATATTGAACCCCATTATAGTATATGGGGAAAAAATACTTGTTTAGGGGGAAACCAATATTTGACTCAGGAGGGTCACCAAGTCCACTATGACACCTCAGCAAATGATGATAACACCTCGGGAATGCAACTGGGACAGCAGGGGAAGCATGCCTGGGGGCATCTAACACGCCAAAGTCCCTGTATTATGCCACTAATAATGTGGGAGCTGACTTTTCCCCATAGGAAAGCATTGGCCAGCATTGATTGGCCTAATGCCGTACAGTGTACAGCATTTAGCCAATCAACGCTGATTCTGCCGGAGGAGGCAGAGTCTAAGATCGGTCTACAGCAGTCTCCATTTTGATCCGATCTCAGATGTAGCAGAGTTGACAGAGCTCTGTACATCTCAGATGTAGCAGTGTTGACCACACAGCACTGCTACATCTCCGGAATAGCAGAGTTGAGTGGGAGCTGACTTTTCCCCATAGGAAAGCATTGGCCAGTGTACAGCATTCGGCCAATCAACGCTGATTCTGCCGAGGAGGTGGAGTCTAAGGGGGCATTCACACTACGTAACGCCAGCGTGTATCACAGCCGTACACGCCGGCGTTACAGCAGGGCTGCCGAACACTTCCCATTCATTTCTATGGGAGCCGGCATATGAGCGCTCCCCATAGAAATGAATGGGCTGCTTCTTTCACTGCGAGCAGTCCCATTGAAGTGTATGGGAAGTGCCGGCGTGTACGGCACGGCATGAGCAGAGCTTGCCGTATACGCTGGCACTTCCCATTCACTTCAATGGGACTGCTCGCAGTGAAAGAAGCAGCCCATTCATTTCTATGGGGAGCGCTCGCATGCAGGCTCCCATAGAAATGAATTGGAAGTGTCCGGCAGCCCTGCTGTAACGCCGGCATGTACGGCTGTGATACACGCTGGCGTTATGTAGTGTGAATGCCCCCTAAGATTGGACAACTGCAGTCTCCATTGTGGTCCGATCTCAGATATAGCAGAGTTGACAGAGCTCTGCTATATCTCAGATGTAGCAGCTACATCTGAATTGGAAAGACAAGGACTTAATAGATAAGTACATTTTGTTTTTTACTATTTTCCACAGTTTCCCTTTGTATGTAGGTATGTAAAAAAGGAAACCTGTAATTTCTAAACTAGAAAACGAATGGTTAATATACTGTATCTTGTACATTCACAATGGTTTTATGCTTTCTTAGTATTATAGACACCCACATGTCTGCCTGTCTGTCTATATATCTATCAATTTATCCCCTTATCTATCTGCAAAAGCAAATGTAATGACTTCTATATGATAATATCCCTGTCACACATGATGTGAATTTTTCTGACTGTAGAATATTAACTTGGCATATTTATAATTTTAGACAAATATTAATACAGGCTGTATGAAATTTGCTCTCATCCAAGGACATGTCTCGAAATTCTCTGCAGATAAGAGAACAATAGAGTTAGTCTGTAATTTTGCAGATGGATTATTATACTGTAGTTACTGCATATACTTTAAGTATCTTCCCATAGAGAAGGAGATGCGGTAGTCTTGACTAAAGCCACTAAGTGGCACTAGTGCACTAATATTAAATACACACAGGAAAAAAAGGATATTTCTTTTTTTTTTCTATTTAATGGAAATGGTTATTATAGCATTCAAATCCTTTCTATACTTTTTTTCTCCTGAACAAAACTTTGATACATTTTGAAAAGTTGTCATTGTATTATAAATACTTGATTTCTGGCATTAAATTATACACTACCGTTTAAAAGTTTAGGGTCACTTAGAAATTTCCTTACAGTTTTTTTCAATGAAGATAACATTAAATAAATCAGAAATACACTCTATACATTGTTAATGTGGTAAATGGCTTAGCTACAAACGTCAGGTTTCTAATGCAATATCTACATAAGTGTATAGAGGCCCATTTAAAGCAACCATCTCACCAGTGTTCTAATGGTACATTTTGTTTGCCAATTGTGTAAGAAGGCTAATGGATGTTTTGAAAACCCTTGTCCACGTATGTTAGCACAGCTGAAGACAGTTTTGCTGGTTAGAGAAGCTATAAGACTGACCTTCCTTTGAGCTAGTTGAGAATCTAGAGCATTACATTTGTTGGTTTGATTAAACTCTCAAAATGGCCAGAAAAAGAGAACCTTCATGTAAAACTCAGCTGTCTATTCTTGTTCCTAGAAATTATGTCTATTCCATGTGAGAAATTGCCAAGAAACTGAAGATTTCCTCCAATGGTGTGTACTACTCCCTTCAGAGGACAGCACAATCAGTCTCTAACCAGAGTAGAAAGAGAAGTGGGAGGCCCCGCTGCACAACTGAGCAACAAGACAAGTGCATTACAGTCTCTAGTTTTAGAAATCGACCCCTCACAGGTCCTCAACTGGCAGCTTCATTAAAAAAGTACCCGCAAAATGCCAGTGTCAACGTCTACAGTGAAGAGGCAACTCCGGGATGCTGACCTTCAGGGCAGAGTGGCAAAGAAAAAGCCATATCAGAGACTGGCTAATAAAAGAAAAAGATTAATATGGCAAAAGAATACAGACATTGGACAGAGGAAGATTGGAAAAAAGTGTTATGGACAGACAAATTGACGTTTGAGGTGTTTGGATCATGAAGAAGAACATTTGTGAGACACAGAACAACTGAAAAGATGCTGAAAGAGCCTGATGCCATCTGTCAAGCATGGTGGAGGTAATGTGATGGTCTGGGGTTTCTTTGGTGCTGGTAAAGTGGAAGATTTGTACAAGGTAAAAGGGATTTTGAATAAGGAAGGTTATCACTCCATTTTGTAATACCATGCCATACCCTGTGGACAGCGCTTGATTGGAGCCAAGTTCATCTTACAACAGGAGAGGACCCAAAACCACCTCCAAATTATACAAGAACTATTTAGGGAAGAAGTGGCAACTGCTATTCTATCTGTAATGGAGTGGCCAGCACAGTCACCAGATCTCAACCCCATTGAGCTGTTGTGGGAGCAGCTTGACCATATGGTCCGCAAAAAGTGCCCATCAAGCCAATTCAACTTGTGGGAGGAGCTTCTGGAAGCATATGGGAAAATTTCTCCAGATTACCTCAGCAAATTAACAGCTAGATGCCAAAGCCAAAGGTCTGCAAGGCTGGAATTGCTGAAAATGGAGCATTCTTTGATAAGCAAAAATTTGAAGGAGAAAATTATTATTATTTTTTCTAACCTTATCAATATATTGCCTATATTTTCTATTCATTTTGCAACTCATTTGATAAATAAAAGCTTGAGTTTTCATGGAAAACACAAAATTGTCTGGGTGACCCCAAACTTTTGAACAGTAGTATACATCTTGCATTGCCACAATCAGCAAAGTTGTCACTGACCAGATACCGTATAAATGGGATTCTAGAAAAGGACAATGATTTGTCCTGTGTAGTGGACAACCAAATCTCCATTGTCACTTATCACCCTCCTTATCACTCTAGGGATAGTTACTACTTGATTCTTGCCATTACTCCTCTTGACATACCAGTGTCTATCCCCACAGTCACAGCCCATGGCCACAGTGAAAAATGGCCATATAAGGGGGCGTTCCTACTGGCATCCCTGTGCGCCCAGTGTCATTCTGCCAGATTTCTGTATTAAGCCCTGGAGAAACTGCATAGGGGATGGCTTCCCAGCAGTCAGTTTTAAAACCCATTCATTTGAATGAGTTTTAAGAGCAAACCACTGATGTCCATATACAGCCTTTGGGAAACAATTTTTTTTGGCCTGACACAAAGTCCTGCATGTTCAACTTTGTGTCCGGCAAAAAAAAAAAAAAAACAGTGGAAAGACACAGGACGCGCAAAGTCGCAAGTGTGTCAGTTATACTGTCAGTTAAAGAATAGGATATGTCTTAATCTTACTCATTTTTCCAGCCAGATGGACCCAATACAATTTGTGGGCAGTATCCAGGATTGGTATGTAAATAGGGCCAGTTACCGGCTGGAATTACTCCAGCCGGTAACGGCCTATTTAAAAAAAATTAAAAAACGCAGCGGTAGCGGCTGTCGCCAGGCCCCCTAATGTCCCAGGCCTAGTGGCAGCCACTACTCCTGCTATCCCTGTTACATATGCCACTGGTGAGGATGTTGTCCAGATGGTGGTGTGATGGCGACAGGGTTATTGAGGATTGTAAGCTTTCTTGAAGAGATAAATCTTCAGGGTCCTCTTGAAAGTTATGATTGTGAATGTTGCTTCTCTGTGAGTTAAAGGGGTATTCCGACGTCGCATACTCACCAGTTTTCGCTGCTGTAAAATCTTCTTTCTTCCTGCTTTGTTGCGTCATTGGTGGGCGGGGTTACATATGCAAAGCCAGCGGCGAGATGACGTCGCTTCTATGCCGCTGGCCCTGCGTGCGCACTCATAGATGGTGAGACCAGTCAGTTCTCCAGCCTTCACAATGCTAATACAGACCTGGCATCTGCTGTAATAGAGAGGCAGATACCGGGGAGGGTTAGACGCCAGCACAGGTGCCTGCGACATCGCTACGCTCCTGCCCTGCATGAAGCCAGCAGCGGCAGAAGCGATGCTGTTATTCCGCATCCCCCCCCCCCTCCGGAATAGCAGCATCGCTCCTGCCGCTGCTGGCTTCATGCAGGGCAGGAGCGTAGCGATGTCGCAGGCACCTGTGCTGGTGTCTAACCCTCCCCGGCATCCGCCTCTCTATTACAGCGGATGCTGGGTCTGTATTGGTGGCCCCTTCCCCCAAAGTGAACCCCCCCCCCCTCCAGGCTCGCTCCCGTGCACTTAGCCCCTCCTCCCTCCCCACTGACAGCAGGCAGATACATCACTTAACTTTTGAGCAGATAAGTTAAGGGATGTGTCAACAAAGAAATGAATAAAGTAAGATAGTGGACAAACAAAGCAGTTTTGCTGAAGCAGTGTATTTAGGAAAAGTCTTACACCCACATTAACAAGCAGTATAGATAGGATCCTTGTGATGAGACAACCCCTTTATCATTTAAACCACTAAAAAGCCTAAAACATGACTAGAGATCTTATCCAACCTAGAGAACTCTGAAAGAAAGAGATACTCACCTGTAGACAACTGTTTAAGGGTTTTTGTCCTCCATCAGTACAGAGAAGGAGACGGGTGGGCTGAGTAAGAAGCCTTTAATAATGTTCTTAAGGGGAACTCCTCTTATTATGGAGACCACCAGCTGGGGTAGGGATTCTAAAAGACAGTGCTCCCTGAAAAACATATGAAAATTACTTTTTAATGGGTTGAACAAAGACTCAGTGGGTATTTACCTCCAATAGATGGCACTAGATAGAAAGCTTTCTCCTTTGTGGAGTACAGTTACACTGGAATTTGTATATCTCAGGGAGCATTGTACCTATGAGGCTTCCTATGACAGCTGGCAGTCTCCACAAGAAGATAAAAATATACATCAATATTTGTTATAATTGTTCTTTCTAACTTGAATAGCTGGAAAATGTTACGTGTTACCTAGTGCTACACATTAAATGTATTTTTAGTTTACCACTAACACTTTTTTGTAATGTACATATTGTATACTTTATTTAGGTATAGGAATGGAAATGTATACATGAAGCCGGAATCAACTATAGCGGTCAGTCCTTGTCTAACATAGAATTGTGCTGGTAAGTACGTGCAGTAGTTAAAAAGTTTGAAAGAGTTTTGTTAGATGAGCGAGTTTTGTTAATTGGTAAAAAAAATACTTTTTAGGAAAGAATTAGACTGTATGAGAGAGTTCACAATACATTTGTCTGCAAGCAATATAAAGATAATTCAAAGAAAAGAGTATACAATCTGTTATTATACCTGTTATACTGAATAAAAAAGACTACAGACTAGTATAATACATTACATAACATAAAATGTACATAGAAATCTTGTTACTGGAACTAGCTACACTCGTATACTGATAAACAGTACAATTGATATCATTCACAAGGTAAAATGGTAGACATATAAAGATGTGACAAGTTTATAAAATAGCTAAATTAGAGTTTAATTGGGATTTATTTTTTTTTTGCCTAAACAAATTTTTACAATTTTACAAACCTCATTATATATAATCAATGACCAACATGTAAATCTTAAAGTTTCCTATAAAGGAAAACTACAATATCTGCCTTATATAGTGTGAGAAGGTGATAGGCAGTGCGTTGGAGTCCCTGTATATCAGCTTCAGGTTTCTGATATATGTGTGATCCAGTTTTGAGTAGGCCTCTGCCAAGGTGTGGGTCCTGGGCTTGTTACTAGAACATAAAAGACTGCAGAGCCTGCACTTCAAGGAGAGAGAGAGAAGGTGCCTGGGTCTGTCCTGACACACTGAGAGTCTGTTGAGAATGTATTGTGCTATTTTGTTTGTTTGTGTGGTTGGTAGTAAGCCACATGTATAGTTAACGTTATACTGTTTAGTTAGTCGCTCAGACGAGCAGGGTTTTGTTGGACGTTTTTGCCTGAAGTTAAGTCTGTATTTTATTTTGCTTATTCTGTACCTGAAATCAAGGTTTATTTATTTTGCACTTTTTCCAAATAAACCTGTCTGCACCAGACATTTGTGTCCCTGTCTTTGACTGGTTGGGTCCGCACCATTGCTGCTACCGAGCTACCTTCCCCACAATAGGTAAAATATTATATGACCATACAGTATTAGGCTACACAATGTGTTCTAATCTAAAACTATTTACACACATTTAAGCATAACTATCTATTATGTAAATTTAATTTATACAGCTTTACAAAATTCCTCCAGTTGCCTTATGTGATGTAAATTACAGATTTGTTAATTCTGGTTACCATTGTTATGTTTAGTATATGCCTCCATATAAGTACCAACATTTCTCTAAAGTAAACGAGGTCTGTTATATATCACTTTTTATTGCTATATTTTCTAAGTATAGAATCCATTTAAGGATATTATAAATGGATACATTTAGGTGATTAGTTTTTGGTACAGCTGTACAGTATAAAAGTAGCCTGCAGTACAATGAATGTTGTTAGTATAAATGGAAATGTCTACGTGCATCTTCTTATCACACTTTTTGATGAAGTGCAAGTATTTGAAGTATGTTTTGCCAGCATCAGAAGAGTGTAGGGCTACAAAGAAGCAACAAAGAGACTACACATGAAAAGATGAGCATTATAGGCAAGATTTTATAATGGGTCTAGAAGAGTTTTATTGGTTATTTATTTGCCTAAACAGTCAAGAATTTAAGTAGACGGAATGAAAACACATTTTTACAAACCTCATTATATATAACCAATGTCATGCATGTAAATCTTGAAATCGCCTATAAAGCAACCCTACAGTAACCACTTTATATTGTTTAATTAAAGGGATTAAATTGAAACCATTTCTGAGATTGTAAACGTCCCTTTGAAAACCTGGATTGTACAACTCAAGAACCTTTCTTTCTGTCCCTCACATGTCTTAACAATGTTCTAATGAGACCACACATACTGATGAGAGGCCAGTGAGTTCCTGCAGCCATTTCATCCTTATCTAGCTTTCTGTATCTTTAGTGTGATTAGAATACATGTTTATTGCAGAACTGTCAACCCTTCAGTATCTGAAGTTTGTCATAGACATCCCTAAGCACTTTCTTGTCTTCTGCTGCAATTGTTTGTTCAGTCAGTCTATCTCTAGGCTGCAAACAAAGAGGAAGTATTATGACATGACCAATTACATTTATAGCATGACAGAGGTTAAAAAAAACAACAACATTAATGATGTTTTGTTTCTACCAAAGAAATACATTTAAATGTTTAGAATTAATATTTGTATTCATTTCATATAAAATGTTATATTGCAAATTCTTAGAAAATGAGCTTTATAATCTATTGTGAACAGATTTTTTGTTTATTCTGCCATTGTCTGTATTTAGTGTCTTCAGAGCTAGAAATCCTCACTATTCTCATTTGATGTCTGCTTAACTAAAATTTGCATCCCTATCTATTTCCACTGTGCAAAATTTCATCAGAGATCATGCCCAACATTGAAGGCAAATAAAGCGAATAAGCGAATCGAAACTGACAGAGTCTAATTAGATCCGAATTTCAGGAAATATTTAATTCACATGGAATCCGGACTTCATGATAACGAGTCGCATAGGTTCAGGTCCCAATCATGTAGTGGCCATATCTGGAAAAGTTTGTTGCAGTAATAAACATTCCCTGATATTAGCCACCACCCACCTGCAGGTGGCATCGGGAACGGGTGTTAGCTGTAAATGACAGCTAACACCCTGCTCCATGACCCCCACAACTCCAATCAGGGGTTTTAACCCCTTAGGTGCTATCATCAAACATTTCCACAGCATCCAAGGGGTTCCACCATGCTACATATCCCCATGCTAGCGGTCGGGGAAAGGCTTTTTCCTCGCCCACTATACATACTGCCATTAGATGCCAGGCCAGGGGAGGTGATTAAAAACAAAAAATACTGATACTCACCTGTCCTGGGCTCAGCATACAGTCTGGAGCTCTTCCATCTGGTGACTGAGATCCTGCCCCCCAGGCCTCGCTGCTGGATCCTGTGATTGGGCCCCAGGTGTCATGTAACGGTGTAATGACGTCATCACGCCCCACGTGATGGCTGATGCCCAAGTACAGGCCCAAACAGTGATGTCTGGGGATCAGGACCTCAGACACCGGCCTGAAGAGCTCAGTCACAAGACAGAAGAGGAGGTAGGATACACAGAAGAGGTGAGGCAAGGTGAATATACAGTAAGTGTTTGTTATTTTTAGTCACTTTCCCTGGACCTCTGATTATTATACTCTGGGGTCTGAGGAGACCCCAGAGTATAATAATAGCACCAGCTCTGAGAGAGGGTCTTAGGAGCATATAATACTGTGTGGGGATCGACTTCTCTGCAAGTACCGGGGCTAACCATGGTGAGCCCCGGGAAGTGCGGTATTCACCGCAATTATCTTACCCTTATTTATTGCTCCTGATGATCCTTAGGATAGGGTATCTTGGGTGAAACATGTTGATCTGCATAGGAGAGGATACATACTAGGAATAGGTGCAGACAATTGAGAGCTACAAGCTATGCATTCAATAGGGTGGGTCTCACTGTGCATGTAGTGAGTTAACTGGCTGACTTTCACTGCCAGGGTAAGAGATATCCATTTCACCCTTAGTATTGGTGTTGTGCACCTCACGACCAGTAATACTATTGGACCCCATTACATTTAGGTGTAGTATTCTGAACAGTTAGAACATTGGTATCCAACTGTTATAAATGTAAAAGTTTCGATGTTTGTGTATTTGTTACTCGATCACACAAAAAAGACAATGGATTTGGATGAAATTTAGCACATAGATAGTTTGTAACCTCGATTAACACATAGACTGCTTTTTATAAATATATAAATAAATGATAAATGTAAATTACATGGCTTTACAACCGTTATGAATTTATGTTCATATACTATATTAAACTGCTCTTGCCAGCAGCTTATCTAACTAATTGTATTTTGCTGTTAAAGCCAGGTCTGTTATATCTCTATTTAAATACAAAGAAAACACTGAATCCATTGTGTACAAGCATGTGCATATTATCTGATCTGCTCCAGTGCTGAGACACTGACATGAAAAAAAAAAAACCTTTAATCCAAATTGGCAGTTTTCCCATTTTAAATATGCCAGGAAAAACAAAATCTAATTTGGTGCAAAATTCTCAAAAAAACAGAGCTCTTCATAGCCAGAAGTCAATAGACTTCTCCTCAAGCGGAGCTCAGGGGGATCATTGACGCCAACAACACACTCATTATATGGCGTCCCAGTGAGCTGAGATGCTAGAATAATCACAGGCACGGTGCGAGGAACAAATTCTTGAGCAGGACAGCTTGAGAGCTGCCAAAACACCGGAGCAGGCGAACCATCGACGGCAGCAATTTACTGAAAATAGGCAGATCATCGACGTCAACAACCCACAGACGAAGAGGCTAGTATCCCATATTTTTATTTTTTTGGGTAGTTTGGATGGGTATTAAGCCGGTGGTGCATTTATCAGCAAGCACAACTTGGACTACATGATCCCTATACCTTTGAGAACTGTATATTATTGGACCATTAGGGATAACTATATTGAGAGTGGATGCCACTGATCGGAGAGGACCATTCCCTGGTGGTCTTAAAGTATTGTGAACGTTACTACATTGTCAGAAGTTTTTAAACCATCAATATTAAAAGTTATATTTTATTTTGTTTTATTCCCTGGGACTAGTACTGTGAATCTAGTTAAGATAGAAATACTCTTTTAAATCCTTAAATGACTGGTAATTATTAGAGATGAGCGAACAGCGTTTGATTGAGTACATGTTCGATCGGATATCAGGCTGTTCGAAATGTTCGATTCCAGTCGAACACCAGGTGGCAAACTTGCTAAAAATTCGATTCCACTCCCACCTTCCCTGGCGCTTTTTTTGCACCAATAACTGCGCAGGGGAGGTAGGACAGGAACTACAACAACGGAGGCATAAAAAAAAAAAATCGGAAAAAGTAATTGGCTGGCTAAATCAGTTGACCTCCAATTTATACGAATAGTGGATTTAATATCCAGCTCATATGAGACTGTGAACTATGTGACTGTGAGACAGGGATGAGCGTACAGGCAGGGTTAGCTAGGGATTACCTTTATTTAGGTGGGAATGTTACTCAAACAGCTCTTTCCCATAGGAATGCATTGACCAGCGTTGATTGGACGAATGCCATACAGAGTACAGAGCTGAGTATGCGCTGAACCTCTGATGCAGCAGAGCTGAGTGTGCAGCAGGGTTCAGCGCACACTCAGCTCTGCTACATCTCTAATGCAGCAGAGCTGAGTGTGCAGCAGGGTACATTTCTGATGTAGCAGTGATAGCCGTGCGCTCAGCTCGTCTGCATCTCCGGTGTAGCCAGACTGAGAGCACAGCCAGCACTGCTACATCTCGGCAAAGGAATGCATTGACCAGCGTTGATTGGCAGAATGCCATACAGAGTACAGCATTTGGCCAATAAACGCTGGTTCTGCGGAGTCTAAGATCGGTCCACAGCAGTCTCCATTCTGGTCCGACTGAGCCTCCTGCAGAATTAGCGTTGATTGGCTGAATGCTGTACTCTCAGCACTGGTCAATGCATTCCTATGGGAAAAATCCAGTTCCCGCATATCGCAGGCTGACAGGGATCCCGACATATTAAGGTGACTTGGGCATGTTAGATGCCCCCAGGCATGCTTTCTCTGCTGTCCCAGTTGCATTCCAGGGTGTTGGCATCATTTCCTGGGGTGTCATAGTGGACTTGGTGACCCTCCTGAGTTGAATAGTGGTTTCCCCCTTAACGAGTATTTTTTGCCCATAGACTATAATGGGGTTCGATATTCGATCGAACAGTCGAGTATTGAGTGGCTACTCGAATCGAATTTCAAACTTTGAACATTTTACTGTTCGCTCATCTCTAGTAATTATCTAATTTGTATTTCTGTTATTAGCATATTTACTGTATAAACCTATATACTTTTGTTCTAACACATATAAAGCAGATAGGGATGTGTAGTAACTTATAACGTTATTTAATTTATTCAATTGAAAAAGCTTTTATAGATTTTATTTCTTTGGTCACAGCTCCATTAGATATACACTTTATTCTAATTATTATTTCTTTGCTGCTTTGATTCATAAGACATTTATTTCATTTAAGAGTGGTTGCTACTAATAGTTTTCTAGATTGCATTTTTCATTATCCATGAACTGTAACCCACCCTTTAGGTGATGATTGATGGTTTTATTGATCAGATGAATGTTAACTTTAATACATCTTCTTTGTGAGTAAAGATTTATATTTATTTTCTGAATATATATTTCTTCTCCATATTTATTTAGTTGGTTTAATGCAAAACGCACTGTACAACAGAAAAAATGATTAAGTAGTCTTATTAAAGGTGTTCTCCTGGGAGTACGGGCTGGTCCTGATCCTGGACCATGTGATCAGAAGCCAGCACCTTTCCTCCGAGTTACTCTGCCCCCTCTCCTATGTTCATTGAAGAGCTTTACATTTAAGGGATTTTTCTGACTACATTGTTTATGTCTCCATGTTGTCTGTATTATGCATGGACAGTACATGGTGAATTGATTTTAAAGACTTCTTTTGTTGATAAGTGCCTCATGTCTGAAAAAAGGATTTTTTTTTTTAAATTAATGATCTCAATTGTCAATAAATAAATTGAAATAAACCAAAATCTCATATATTTCTACATATGCCTAAACCTTGAAGTAAGAAAATTTTCAATCAATAACATATTTTAGATTTTTCTTGTGAAGTTCTAATATATATTTAGATACACACTACCATTCAGTTCATCAGAACAACGGACATTAAAATGATTAGATTGACTGCAATGTTAATATATAGAGATGAGCGAACAGCGCTCAATCAAATTGATATTCGATCGAATATCAGGCCGTTCGAGGTGGCAAACTCGTGGCAAACTCACTAAAAATTCGATTCCCCTCCCACCTTCCCTGGCGCGTTTTTTTGCACCAATAACCGTGCAGGGGAGGTGGGACAGGGAATACGGCAAGGTAGGCAGTGAAAACAAATCGGAAAATGGAATTGGCGGCTGGAAACAGATAACCTCCAATTTAGACGAATGGTGGATTTACCATTCGACTAATTTGGGACTGTGAACTATATGAATGTGAGACAGGGACAGTTCTACAGGCAGGGTTAGCTAGGGATAACCTTTATTTAGGGGGAATGTCACTCACCTAGCTCTTTGGGGCTCTATCTTGTCGGGATCCCTGTCACCTTGCGATATGCGCGAGCTGACTTTTTCCCATAGAGATGCATTACCAGCATTGATTGGCTGAATGCCTGTACACTGGCCAATCAATGCTGGTCAATGCATTCCTATGGCTCAGAACTACTAAAGGAATAGCTGAGCTGAGCGTGTTAGTACTACTAAGGAATAGCCAGCTGAGTGTGCAGTGTGGGAGATTATCCTATTCACTACACAGCATGTACCCACCCCACGCAGTGTAATGATTAACCCCCCCCCCCCCCCGCTGTCCGCTTACCTGCAGCTCTTTGCTCTTGGTCCACTTCGGTCCATGGTCTCGGTTTCAGAACGCCCTGCCCCCCTCTCCCCGACTATTATTATAGAGAAGGCGTGGCTTAGGAGTGTGGGCTGGTACTGGGTGGGGAGACTCCCCGCCCACACTCTCCTAAGCCCCACCTTCTCTATAATAATAGTCGAGGAGAGGGGGGCAGGGCGCTCTGAAACCGGGACCATGGATCGAAGTGGACCAAGAGCAAAGAGCTGCAGGTAAGCGGACACCGGTGGGGGGAAGGGGTTAATCACTACACAGCATGGGGTATATGCTGTGTAGTGAATAGGATAGTCGTTACAATCCCAGCTCTGCTTAATCAACAAATAGTAGTGTCCGATACTACAAACTCAGCTTGGCTATACCGATAAACTGAGCATGTAGTGTCCGATGCTACAAACTCAGCTCGGCTATACCGATAAACTGAGCATGTAGTGTCCGATGTAGGTGAGCTGAGTGTGTAGGAGATGTAGATGTAGGAGAGCTGGCAGATATGCAGCAGACTAACACACTCAGCTCTGCTAACATCGGCCAACTCTGCTACATCTCTGGTGTAGCAGCTCTGCACTACACCCAACCAACCCTCCATCTACTCCTCCTGTCACACACATCTCGTGTGTAGCAGAGCTCAGTGCACACTCAGCTCTACTACATCTCTACAACAGAGTGTAGAGATGTAGCAGACCTGAGTGTGTGCTGAGCTATGTTACACCAGAGATGTGTGTGACAGGATGAGTAGCCAAGCTAAGCGCATGGCTGGCTCTGCTTCATTTCACCATAGGTATGCATGGACCAGTGTTGATTGGCCAGTCTTACAGCATTCGGCCAATCATTCTGCCGGGGGAGGCGGAGTCTAAAATCGGACCAGAATGGAAACTGCTGTGAACGGCTCTTAGACTCTGCCTCCTCAGGCAGAACCAGCGTTGATTGGCCGAATGTCGTAGACTGGCCAATCAACGCTGGTCAATGCATTCCTATGGGAAAAAGTCCGCTGCGGCATATTGCAAGCTGACAGGGGATCCCGACATAATAAGGGTACTTGATGCCCCCAGGCATGCTTCTCCTGCTGTCCGAGTTGCTTTCCAGGGTGTTGGCATCATTTCCTGGGGTGTCTTAGTGGACTTAGTGACTCTCTTGAGTCGAATGGTAGGATCCCCTGTAGCAAAGAATTTTCTCCCATAGACTATAATGGGGTTCAATATTTGTTTGAATAGTCGAATATTGAGATGCTATTCGTAATGAATATCGAATCTCGAACATTTTACTGTTCGCTCATCTCTATTAATATAAAAACAGAAGATATAAAAATGGAAGGTCTCTTCTATCGGCTTTCTGTTGTTTTACATGGAAAAAAAAGTGCAGCATGTGCTATATTTGAGTTAAAAACTAGTGTTATTGAAGTACCCACAGTAGATAATTGTGCTGTACTCAGAAAACCCAAGAAATTGTCTGCTCAAAGAGTATCTCAAAGCATTCCCATTCTTGTTTCATCATGCATATATATAATAGCAATGGGGGTATGTATTGTTTATTAAACTAGATGAAAGTTCATCTTATGATACAGGTACCAGCTGGATATGAAAGTTTTGTTCTGCCTCCCTGAAGAAATAGCTACAGTCAATATCATGAATATGAATTTATGAACCAGTGGTGGCAGTGATGGTAAGCACTAAGTAGCTGTGGCAAAATGGGTGATAGTGCAGCAGGGCATAATACGATGGACCAGGCTGCAAGACGTGTCTAAATGAGTGGTAAAAGTGGTGGTAGGTACTAGAGTGCTTATATTAGAGTGCCAGGGAATAATAGGATGGACCAAGCTGCAGGAGATGTCTGATTGTGCAGTGGCAGTGGTGGCAGCTATTTAGGAGTAGCAGCAGCAGCCAGCATCAGCAGTAGTACGTAAATGGAAAATTATGATAAAAGGAGATAATGACACTACTATTCAGAGACATCAGCCATAGGTGTTTGAAAATCCAAATGGATCCATGCCTGATAAATTTTGCTAAAATTAATTTTCTCCATGCTAGGTGTTAAGTGTCACAACGCAAGTGACAGCAATGAACATCCACTTGGCCATAACACTTGAGGCTGGACAAGATAAAACTCTCATGACAAACTGGGCCAGCTCTGCTATAATATTGTGGCTCAGATTTCCATGGGGTCAGAGTTATCTACTGGAGTACCCGTTCACCCTAGGTATGACTGTATCTGCTGGTGCAACCGGTGGGTGTCAGTTGCCTGTTTAGTCTTCAGTTGAAGAAATGAAAAATTTTTGGTTCATTATCTTTCAGATACTGTACTGGTACTGACTAATACTGCTTTTACTCCTCCTGACACTTGTGGCCCTGGCAGAGGAAATGGAGCGCTGGTTGAGTGAGGTGGACTGGAAGCAGGCAGAGGCCACCTGGTTGAGTGTGCTACTGGTCGTTGTAGTGCTCTCCTTAATGCTGCAGCAATCTTGGCATACAGTCTAACCTGGTAATATTCTAATTTTTCTATCCTACCTTCTCTACCTTGGCTGTGCCTGTGACATATAAAGGGCTCCTCCTGCATCCAAGGGAGAGTCTTCCTCCTCTTCTATTTTAGGAATCTAATTTGCTCTACGATAATGACCCTGACCTGAATTATTGTCCTCCTCTGTCAACACAAGGCAATGACGTTGCATCAGTGCATATGTGAGACATATAAAAGAGAGATCACAACACTGATGCTGCAGTCGTCCATGCTGACAAATTTGGTGGCTTCTTCAAAGACCTTGAGAAGCCAGAACGCTTCCCTCATGAAATTCCGATAACATATATCAAAGTAAAACATTGTTCCTGTTGTAAGTTGAATACAACAATGATTCTCGCAGCCTTCTGCTGATCCCACACAGAGTTGGAACATCACAGATGAGGATGTGCAAAGGCAGACCATTTGGCACCGCAAATCGAGCAAATTGTCTTTTGTGACATAAGAATAGCTGAAATATGCAGACATTTTTCTAGCCACAAGGACCACCTCATTTAAGCCACTATACAGGTTAATAAATCGGTGAACCACCAGATTAAGGACATGTGCTATACAGAGACAATGTGTTATTTGTCCTAACAGCGGCACAGCAACTATTTTGGTAGTCATTGTCATTGATGACGTTGTCATTGGTAACGCTTCCCAGTTGGAGTTTGACAAGGAGCCATCCATCGAGATTCTGCTGCAGAATACAGCGAAGAACATCCTCCACTGTGTGCCTCCTCTGATCCAGGCTCATTCATTTCAAAACTGCATGCACTGTACTGCATTCACCTTACACCCATAAAATGAGGGTGGAGTAGGAAGAAAAGGAGTTAAAGCTTGCATTGGTGAATATGGTGGCAGGAAATGGTCCAGAATAGGTGGATGGGCCCTTCATGATGTTGGCCTGCACAATCAGGGTGGAACTAGCACCTGGCTTTGCTGCGTTTTTGGGTTGTGGCCTCTGCTGCTCAAAACATGAACCCAGTGCGAATGCTATGTATTGTCCTCTGCTACTCCACATAGACCTTTCCCCAAATGGACATATCCAAGGAAATGCCCACATTTTCTGTCACATGGCGATATAAAGCAGGGGCAGAATTTCTAGAGAAATAATGGCAACTAGGTATCCTCCTAGGTTGAGCGCATGCCATCAGTTGGCAAAACACAGTGGAATCCACGAAGTGTTACAGCAGTGATTGCACTGTCAGCAGCTTAGCCAGGTGTGAGTTAAGTTGCACAACCCCCCGAAATGTCTGTTTACTTATTCCATTGGGTGACTGACACTGGTGGGGAAAAACAGTCGGAAAAGCAGTCGGAAAAACAGTTGGCGATAATGTAATGTAAAGTAATGTGTAATGTCCCCCAAATGTAAAGCACCATGAAATTAATGATATAAATAAACAATAATAATAATGATGATGATGATAATGATGATTGTGTTATATGTAGATCTGGCCTGCCAACCAGGAATCATGGGGAGGAGAAGAAGAACAGTTTTTTTTCGCTTTCCCTGCCAGTATCACTGTCAAGTCTATTTTTCCAAATAAGAGAGTATGTAGAGATGTTGTTTCTACATTTCTTTCTGCATGGCCACAAATATGCTTTCTGCTTGCAGATCTTGCACATCGCCATGGATTTAACATATTGCAATGTACAGAAAAATTTCCACGTGGGAAATGAGTGCGTGTAGTTAAAGAGGACCTTTCATGGTTTGGGGCACAGGCAGTTCTATATACTGCTGGAAAGCCAACAGTGCGCTGAATTCAGCGTACTGTCGGCTTTCCTGGTCTGTGCCCCGGGTAAAGAGCTATCGGTCTCGGTACCGTAGGTCTTTACAGTCAGAAAGGTGTTCATGACAGTCAGTCAGTTACGTCCTTCTGTACAAGCAGCTCCAATAGCGCTGTGTTGTGTAAACCAGGAGGAACGCCCCCTCCCTCTACTCACAGTGCTCGTCCATAGACGACTATTATCAGGAGGGGAGGGGGCGTTCCTCCCCGCTCACACAGCACAGCGCGATAGGTGCTGATGTGGAGAAGGACGTACCTGACTGACTGTTAGGAACGCCCTTATGACTGTAAAGAGCTATGGTACCAGGACCGATAGCTCTTTACCCAGGGCATAGATCAAGAAAGCCAAATTCAGCGCACTGTCGGCTTTCCAGCAGTATATAGAACTGCCTGTGCCCCAAATCATGAAAGGTCCTCTTTAATGCTTCCATCAGCAGCGGAAACAAGTCTTCCACTACCACCACCAGTACCACCATCCCCTCTCTGAGACATTCGCCTAGGTCTTCCCCTGGGCAGGCTTTTTGGATGTTGGGCCTAGGCAATGGCTGGAATTATTATCACTACTGCCACCACCCTCTTCATCTGATTTCACCTTTCACCCCAACATGGTTGCCAGGTCCTATTCGCAAGAGAATCATCATCAGCAATATCATCATCATCATCTTCCCTGCAGAATTTTCATTGTCAGATATCCCCATAGCTCCCATATCAGAACGACTACCAGTAGTAGCACCACACCCCCTGCCACTACTACCTCAACTACCACCTACAATCATCATGTCTTCCTCCTCTGCTTGCTTACAGTGCTGACTGTTCTTATCCAGCTCATCAAAAATATTAAGACTGCTCTGACTAAGGGAAAGAGATTGTTCAGCATGTGCCACATCATTTCCATGAATCTGTGTGTTAATGTGAAGGAGACATGCTTGACAGCCCAGAAAAGCCCTGCAATAAATTGCATGTTTTGTAGTTGGAGGAGAAGGTTTTTTTTTCCCCTCACATTTGGGAGGGAAATGTGGGTGCATCTTATAGTCCGAATGGAGTGAGTGAGTGAGTTTAGTGAGTGATGGTGAAGCAGGGTTGTCTGGAGTGGTACGGGGACCATGGTCAAATAAGGGCTGATCATGAGTGAGTGTACAACATTATACAGTCCATATGACATCAGAAATTTAAGATCCACATAACCACTGTCTACAGGCTGAGAGGCTGTCGGATATTGCTATTATGTGATGTGTGAGTCACTGCACACATAACATTGTCTGCTCTTTATTTTCTGGTCAAACCCATGGCATCGGACAACTTTTTTGTCCTAAGCAAATTGTCATTTGTTTGTTTTTGAGTATTCAGGACAAACCTTGCTCATTACATTACCGATTTGGCCATCTCTCCCACAGACCATGATGTGCACAAAATTATAGTATGTACAAAAGGAAACCTTTGATTAGAATACAGTGGTCTAGTCGTATAGTCGAAGTCGTCTTTTTTTAATTAACAGAGAAAGGCCTGAACTTTAACCCCTTCCCGACATTCGCTGTACTAGTAAAAAAAAGTCAAAAGTGCCAAAAAACCTGACAAACTTATTTAAATGAGCAGTTCACCTAACCAATAATATTCTTTCTGATGAATGATCAAGGAAATCTCTTTTCTTTGTTGAGACCAGAATTGGGGATTCTGAAACGAAAAGACTGGTGTAAAAATGTTGGTCTTAGTAAATTTTCGCAAATGGAAGTGATTTTTTTTTTCTCCCACTGGACTACTCCTTTACATCTCTTCATCCTCATTAGACTACATGTGGATGTACCTGCTGAATATTGAATTTTAACTTGTCTCATCCTTTGTTCTTAAGGAATATAATCCACCACCCCAGGTTTCTAGCAGGGCCTTATTTAATTTTACTCCTTCAGAACACATGTACACTTGGGTGAACCATATTGGGAGCTTGGTTTGGTTAATAAAGGGAACCTTTCTCATGTAACATTGTGATTAATCTTGCAGGAAACATGTTATAGAGCAGGAGGATCTGAGCAGATTTATATATAGTTTTGTGGGCAAAGATTCAGCTGATCTGTCTTTGTTTAGACATCCAGTGGGTGAAACTTATTGTGCGCTGTTCTTTATTATTTAAATTATAAACAGAATTTTACTACCTTATCCTACGACCATATTGAGAATATGGAACTCTGTAGTAATAAAATGAAGCTCTGAGCACTATAAAAATATATGTGAGTCTGGACAAAATGTTGGCATAAAAAACTGCAGGTCTCTAAAAATGAACAATATGTTTTCACCACTTCCAACAAGCACATGTCTTAATAGCTGCCCATCCACTAATTCCAGCGCAGGTATAATTTTTTCTCTATCACCATTCCCAAGCAATCAGTGCTGATAGTTTTGGGGTACATTATGATATTTGACTGTAGGTGTTGTCAGGCAGGAGCAAGCAAGGGGTATGATTCTGAGCTCTGACACTGGCTGTCTGGTATTAGAGCTCTAAATCACGCCCCCCTGCCTGACACTGCCATGCTGACATTACAGAGGTTAAATAGCACATCAGGCACCAAAATTACATGGGCTTTTTGCTTGAGAATGATGGGACTAGAGAGAAAATTCCATCTGTGCTGGAAACAGAGGAGCAGTCCCTATTAACAGATGCTAAGAAATTCAATTGTTGATAATGATAAAAGGGTCTCTTTAAGCCTATATTGTCTCAATGTAGGCAAGGACATCTCTGAAAAGTGGCAAAAATAATGGGGTAGTATAATGGTGGGAGACCTAGGGGAGGTGAGGGAACATAAAATACACTCTTACATACCTCTCCTGCACTCTGGCAGTCTTCAGTCCTCTTTGGTGATGTCCAAGGGTTGTGGGCCAGGCCAGCGTCATTATTTGTAGCAACGCCATCCTTGCTCACGTGACATCTGTACCAACATTGAAGAGGTCCAAAAGCAACAAGGAGTGCACTAGAGCCCAGGAGAGGAAAGTACCAGTGTTTTTTATGTTTGTATTGTATTGTATGTTTATACTCAGAGTATAATAATTGTTCAAGGGTGGTCTACTATGGGGCATAATACTGTGTGAAGGGTCAACTATGGGGGATAATACTGTGTAAAGGGTTGACTATGGGGCATAATATTGTGTGCAGGAACCTGTAAATTAGCCTGGACAACCCCTTTAATAAATTTGCCAGTACTCTCTGTTTGTATCAGTCATCATTATGGGCAGTATAGCTAATATATAAGAAACATCTGTATCTGGGGTGTGTGCAAACACAATATAGTACATTGAACAGAGGCACCTCCAAACACCTGACTATAGGTTCCCACCTGCGTTGTGGTTTCTGTTCTTTGGGTCCGCTTGGGGACCTGAAAAACGGAAACCCAACCTGCATAAAAAGTGGTTACCTTTGAAAACCCACATACTCCATAGTCTATAATGGTGTTTGCTGGGTTTTCACCCAAAAAATGCAGAGAGAAAAGTCCTACTTGCAGAAAAAGTGGAATGGGAGACACAATCTCCAAAAGGTCATTGATCATAAACGTGAACATAGTCTGATCACTGATCTGATGTTTATTTGTAAAGATATCTAAGCTGAAATTTGAAACTTAGTGTCCCAGCACAGTAGCTAGCACATGGCTTTGACACAATATAGACTGACCTTACTTTCATCAGATGTCGAGCTTCCATTTTTCCTTTTATGTATTCTTATTTTGTATTCTTATTTTAGAATAAAATATATTTGTATGTTTTGATGAATTACAGATTTCCCAGACATTTTTAGGATCAGTATTTATTAGCAGGTATGAAAGCAATACATGGCTCTAAACCATAATTAAATTGCTCAGCCATGACATATTATGCCTACACAAAATCTATACAACTTGTCGAAAATTGTTTCCTATTGTCCACTGAAAAAGTCCAAGTTGCAGAGTTCCCAGGTAATTTGTACAAATACCATTGTTTACCAGTATTTGTCTTTTTCAACTTTGTGAATATATGGATGTTGTCACACATATAACAGTTTATTATTTCCTGCAGGTCTAGAATAAAACAACAGTTCCCAGTGTAAACAGCTCAGCACTTAAGACTAAATGTAATCTCAAAGCTATTAAATATGATGTCTAGCAGAAACAGTAGCTGTCTCGGGACTGACCCAAAACTGGTCGTGGAAGTCTCTGATTACAACTAGGATGCTCTGGTCTTTGTAAATGCCTCCCATAAATATTTCCAGTCAACTTTACACCTTCAAGATAAAGAAAGAATAATTAATTGATAAATCTGTTTAGAAAACGTCATTTAGTATGTCCTATTTATTACCTGCTGAACTTTTAGAGGGGTTCAAAACAGGGAAAATGTTAGGAGACAAGACTGTTTCTTCAAATCAATGGGTAGGACAAGCTACAGAAGGCTACATTAGTGTTTTAGTCTCTTAATTTCTCAGCAAAATATGCTACAGTATATTATAATTTACATGCACATAAACTACTAGCTATTAAGTCTATGTTAGGTGTTACAGATATTATTAAAGGAATTATATCCTTAGAATCTCATATTTTACTACTAACACATAGGAATAGTCTTAAGAAAGGCTATTCTTCTCCTACCTTTACAAGTCTTCATAGCGCTGCCGTTCGGTAGATATTTCCGGTTTTCTTCATTATGGAAATGAGTTTTCTCACAGCATTGGAGGCGTCCCCTGTGCTGCTTGAAAACTCTCCAGTGTTGCCTCATCTTCTTCTGAAACATCTCTCCGTCATGTCCTTGGGGATGTTTACTTCCGGCGCTGGTATCTTTGAGATCTAAATCCCAGGCATGCGCAATCTGCTGTGCCATCGACTGAGCCGACTGTGTATGTCTGCGGCTATTTCCTTGTGACCGCTTACACGAGCATACTGTGCATGCCACAAGAAAATGGTCGCACAGAAATGAGTATTCAGCTCTGCCCAATGCCCGATGACAGAGCAGCTGGCACATGCCTGGGATTAGGATCCCGAAGACACCGGTGCCAGAAGAAGACATCGCAGAGGATGCGGAGGAGAGCCTTGCCAGAAGATGAGGTGGCACTGGCGAGTTTTCAAGCAGCATTGAGGGCGCCCTCAGTGCGAGAAAACTCATTTGCATAATGACGAAAACCAGGAATATCTACCGAACAGTGGCACCGAGAAGATTTCTAAAGGTAGGAGAAGAATAGCTTTTCTTAAGGCTATTCCTATGTGATAGTAGTAAAATATGGGATTCTAATGATAGAATCCCTGTAAAGGTATTGTCCAATGAAGAAAGATTTTTGCTAAATGGCTCAGAATAAGTAAAAACATAAAAGATGCCATTTCTTACCACTCCTTTTCCATCAGTGTCTTTTCCCCTGCTGTTCTGTGCTGTGACTTACCCAAGCTATTGTTTTTTTGGGCAGTATTTTGCGTGCGGTGAGAGCAACCATAAAATAAAGGCTACCAGGGAATGGGAGTAACAGAGGATTGATGAGACACCGTTTCATTTATGTTTTTAATCTGAGCCCTTTAACAAAAATTTTCTCTCCAGACAACCAATAAATTTAATTGTGTTTTTTTAACCAATTAATTGGCAGCTTGGTACACATTTTTGGGTTTACTTTGGAGTGCAAATTACTTTGGAGTAGATACCAATTTTTTTTTTTACCAATTCTGTTTAATTAGAAAAAAAGAAAAAATTAACATCCACTCTTCCACAACAGATCAAATCAGGGCAAAAATCAGGGCATAGAAGGATCAGTGAGCGTTCACCTTTGCACTCATGTCTGCCCGCCAGGTCTATGTCCTATTTCCCGGGGAAACTGCACAGGGGATGGCTTGCTGGTGGTCAGTTTTAAAACCCATTCATTTGAATGGGTTTTAAAAGGAAACTGCTGGTGTCCGTTTGCAGCCTCTTCACGCGGAAAACTTTTTTTTGTAGCCGGACACAAATTCTTGCATGTCCGACTTTGTGTCTGGCCAAAGAAAACACGTTTCCCCACGGACTGCATACGGACATGAATGGTTTTTAAAAATGACTGCTGGGAAGCCGTCCCCTATGCCGTTTCTCTGGGGAATAGGACGGAGACCCGGCTGGCAGATACAGGGGCAAGTGTGAATGCTCCCTCAAGTTGAATTGATTGATCCTTTAGTTGTCAGGACAGATAAATTACCATGAGAGGTGTGTGACAATGTATTTCCCTCTTTCCATTCACAACATGTACATCCACTCAGGAGGAATGGCGTAGAAGCACTGAAGCTGAATAAGCACTTTTAAATATATGTCTATTTTTTAGTTTATGAGCCCTATTGGAGACAGGGACTGATGTAAATGTTGAGGATCTCTAGACAGAGATATCGAATATGTTGTAAATATATAACAAAAAAAAAAAAAAGAAAACCTAATAAATAACTAACTAACTAAATAAATATTAATGTCATTAGATAAATTGCCTTGTATCATTCAACAACTGCACATGGTCCCATAATACTAGTTTACAACTGCAAAATTATGTATTTATATTCATGTTGTAATGATCTGCTTTCCGTTCCACATATCACTTGTGTAGATTTAATGTGTCCCATAAATACCCGAATTCTAGTCTAAACTAATGATCATTGAGTAAACAAAAGATTTTCCTTATCCTGCAAGTTATTCCTTGTATTTTTTATCATTATAAACATAAATAGGATGTCATTTATAAAACTGTTGCTGTTATGTGACCTTTGTAATGGAAAAATAGCCAACAAAAAATGCCCCGTCAGTGCAATGTTTTCACATAATGTCTCATGATTTATGGGGAATATAAGACTCCTTACAAGAGTTACGTTTTGTGTGCATTTCAGGAAGTACTTTGCACCATTTCAGAATCTAGTGAATAAAGTAAGGACATAAGGAAGTGCTCTAGGAAATCTATTTGTTGTTGCTGCTAAATTGTTGTTTAATAAATTTCGCTCATTGTACATTTTGATCAAACTACATTTACAGCAATCCATAGTAGCACTTGTTATTCATGACCTGCATAATGTCATACAATTGTTTATACAATCACTGAGATACTAAAATGAAACATATTGCAGAATGTGCCCTTATGTTGTAGGGATTAAAGTCTGTATAACAAATTCCAAATCCTTCTTAAAAGAACGCACATCAATGAAAGAGTCTTAACATGGTCCTGAATATTACATTACATGCTCTTCAAGTCACCTGTGATCAAGGCTTAGACAGCACATTCTCCCTGAGGAAAACACCTGAAAATGACCGCAGCCAGGGGTCCTGGAAGTTTGTCACATAAACAATGTTATCTGCTTACATACAATATACAAGCACACACAGCGGCTGCATATCATTATTCAGTACTTGTGGATGAATTGTCAGTCAAGATACATAGGTACTGTAAAGCCTTAAAGGGTTGTGCTGTTATGGACAAGGGATCACTTGGGGATCTGATGTCTAAGCCCCCAGTGATTGAACACTTATTCCTTCTCCTTTTGATAGGGGAAAAATGTCCATATCTGCACAACCCCTTTAAGGTGGACATACACTTATACACTGTGTTCCACATTATTATGCAAAAAGTGTTTAGGAGTGATAAGGTCAGAATTTTTTTGTTTTTCAGTTAAACTCTTTATATCACTGAAAGCAATTGCAGATGCCTGTGCTAATTAGTTTGGCAGGTGTGTCCAATTAAAGGCAAGACTACTTAAGAAGAATGTCCCACATTATTAAGCATCCTACATTTTCTGCCAAAATGGGAAAGAAAAAGGATGTGTCGGCTGCTGAGAAGCAACAAATTGTGGAGTATTTAGGTCAAGGAATGACTACAATCAACATTGCCAAGACACTTCATCGTGATCATCGCACAATCAAGAAGTATGTAGCTGATTCACAGCACACACGTGTGCGTGCTGATAAGAGAAAATTGAAGACTCTTTCCAACAGACAATTACGTCAGGTTAAAAGAGCAACTGCAAAAAATGCCTTGTCATAGCAGTAGACACGTTTTTGAAGCTGCTGGTGCCTCCAACATCCCCCGAACAACAAGATGCAGGGTCCTTCAGAGGTTTGCAGCTGTGCGTAAGCCATCCTGTCGACTCCTCTATCCACTGCACACAAGCAGAAAAGGCTCCAGTGGGCCAAAAAATACATGAAGACTGACTTCAAAACTGTTTTGTTCACTGATGAGTGCTGTGCAACGCTCGATGGTCCAGATGGATGGAGTGGAGGATGACTGGTTGATGGACACCCCATGCAAATACGGCTACAGCGCCAACAAGGAGGAGGTGGAGTAATGTTTTGAGCTGGAATCATAGGGAGAGAGATTGTCGGCCACATTAGGATCCCTGAAGGAGTAAAGATGAACTCCATAATGTATGTGGAGTTTCTCAAACAGCGCTTCCTGCCATGGTTCAAGAAGAACAACCGTGCATTCTGCAGCAAGATCATTTTCATGCATGATAATGCACCGTTTCATGCTGCAAATAACACATCTGCATCTCTGGCTGCTATGGGCTTAAAAGGGGACAAACTTATGGTGAGGCCTCCATGCTCCCCTGACCTCAACCCCATTGAGAACCTCTGGAGCATCATCAAAAGGAGTGTCTACGATGGCGGGAGGCAGTTCACATCTAAGCAACACCTCTGGGACGGTAATCAGTCCTCATGCAAAACAATTGAAGCAGAAACCATCCAAAACCTGACAAATTCAGTGGACAAGAGAGTTCAGAAGCATCTTTTTCGAACAAGGGGTCCTATGTGCAAATGTAACATCACCTAGAATAAAGTTTTGACTTGAAAACTGTTTGATTTCAGTTTGTAATAACCTGCTAATGCTTATAATTTCACAAATGACCATTTTTTTGTTCTTTATAAAAATAAAAAGGTTGAAAACTCTACTGTGCATAATAATTTAGAACATGCATTTTGAGTGCATTTTGTGTTTATTTTTTTTATTAAAATATACTGTTATCATAGGCATTTTGTTCAAAAACCCTTTAATTGTATTCTAATAGTTGAAGACTGGGAAATTACAATGACTGGAATTCATATATGTAATTTTTGAAAATATGAGAAAATATTGTTTGCATAATAATTTGGAACACAGTGTATACATTTTATATAAAAGTTCCTGAACCTGGCGAGTTACAATTATATCTATGGGGAAACTACAGGCATTTCCATAGATATAATTGACATGCTGCAATTTCCAAAACTGCACTGATTTTGGAAATCACAGCGTGTCCACACCATGGTTTTTATGGCAAAGTGGGCATGGGATTCACACGAATCCATCCACTTTGCAGTTACTGTAAAATGCTGCGATTTGAAAAATTCTGACCCGTGGGGGCCCAGCCTAAAGGGGCTAAAATATTGATGCCCTACCCTAAGGATAGATCATCATTTTCAGATTAGTGGGGGTTTGACACCCCCCGCTTCTTCTCAGAAGCTGATACACTGATGCTAGGTTTACACTTACACTTAGTATCTGTCCTCTGTCAAATCGTATTAAAAAATAATGTATTGGATATATTTAAATGGATTCAAATGGTTATACAACGCATACCATAATCCATATTTTATCACGGTCAGTGAGTGTCTGTCCAAAAAAACTGTCCATCTGTGTCCATTCTGAGCATGCACAGAGGAAAAATGGGTAGCAAAACGGACCAAACAGATTACTATCTGTTAATAATCCGTTTGTGTCTGCCTTCCATGGTCCCAGGGCTGCTTTAACCATCGGGCCAATGGTGTACTTGCACCTTTGGACAGCGGACAGTCTTAAATTTGCTGTCCCACTGTCCAGGGCAGTGGGTTTGAGCTACCCCAACTCATTGACATCCTCTGTACACTGAAGAGTTGAATCCAGTGATGAATTAGTGAACCATCTGCTCCCTGCTTCATCCTCCAGCCGCTTTCATTGCTCCTGGTGTTCTGGGAGCAGGGAACGCCATGTAGTAAAGTCACTTACATTGTGCTTGTTGCTCCCAGAAGACTCTGGAACCAGAGAGAGGAGTGAACGGGGAAAGGTGAGTATTAAGTTTTGGGGTTGTTATATATATATATATATATATATATATATATATATATATATATATATCTGTGGGAGACAAGAAACTCTAGAGCCAACTTGTCAGGGAACAAGAAACTGTGGGGACAACCTGGGGGTGGGGGGTTTGCGTGACACTATGGGGACAACCTGGTGGGTGGAGGGACAAGAAACTGTGGAGGCAACCTAAGGGGGGTATGTCAGTGTGGGAGGACATGATACTGTGGGGGAAACCTGGGGTGAGGACATGATACTATGGGGGAAACCTGAGCGGGACATGTCAGTGTGGGGGAACATGTTACAGTTGGTACAATCTGAAGGGGGCATGACACAGTGGGAGCAACTTGGGGGGGGGGGTGACACAGTGGGGGAAACCAGGGGGTGAGGGGACATGAATTTGTGGGGGCAACCTGGAGGGGGACATGAATCTGTGGGGGGCAACCTGGAGGGGGACAATATAAGGGGCATATTGTGTGAGGCCACTAAGGAGCCAATATACTGTGTGAGAGCCACTAAGTGGTGTTATACTACGTGGGGGCTATTAGGTAAGCATTATAATTTGTGCAGGTCAGGTATTTCTAGGTGGTGGTGATGGGGGGCTCACTTATGAAATCTTTGCACAGGGCCCACTAATGTGTTAAAACGACCCTGCATGGACCTCAATGTTACAAAATAACATATTTGTTGCTGTCTGTCTAGTATCCTTATTTTTTGGACAGACAAAAAGTACTACAAGTCCAACTTTTTCTCTGCCCAAAAGGGTGGATACCAAACAGAAATGCTACATACAGAATCGATGGGTTGTAAAACAAACTGCTCTAAGGCTGGGGTCCCACACTGCAGAAACGCAGCTTTTTTTGTTGCAGATTTTGTTGGGTTTTTTTTAGCTCCAACCACTCCTGATTTTGGCTCAAAAAACCGCAGCAATATCTGCAACAAAAAAAGCTGCGTTTCCGCAAAGTGGGGCCTCAGCCTAAATCAGTTTTTGAAGATTTTGAGACGGTTACAAAAGTTGATTTTGCATGGAGCGCCAAACACTGATGGGAACTGAAATAAGTTTTCACTGTGGAACAAATTATTTGAATAATCAAACAATTCACTAAAGGAGTAATATAATAAGATGTAACTTTTACTAATATATTCAGATAAAATATAAAGCTCAATTCACACCTTAAATAAAAGAAGTGCGCTAGCTGGCTGAGTGAATTGAGCACTACTGATGTGAACCAAGCCTGAGAATGGAGAAGAAGACAGACAGCTCTATATTCAGTGTAGTAGCAAAACCAGGTTTCTGCAGATTAGCTCCCATTCACGTGGGCACTACGTTGCAGTGACTCAGTTCCACCACTACACAGAGAACAGACCTGTCTGCTTCTTGCATTCTCTCTATCTATCCTTTGGGCGTGCCAGGTGTCAGACCCTCCACAGATATGATCTTAGTTACAGTCCTATGAAAAAGTTTGGGCACCCCTATTAATCTTAATCATTTTTAGTTCTAAATATTTTGGTGTTTATAACAGCCATTTCAGTTTGATATATCTAATAACTGATGGACACAGTAATATTTCAGGATTGAAATGAGGTTTATTGTACTAACAGAAAATGTGCAATATGCATTAAACCAAAATTTGACCGGTGCAAAAGTATGGGCACCTCAACAGAAAAGTGACATTAATATTTAGTAGATCCTCCTTTTGCAAAGATAACAGCCTCTAGTCGCTTCCTGTAGCTTTTAATCAGTTCCTGGATCCTGGATAAAGGTATTTTGGACAAACAATTCAAGTTCAGTTAAGTTAGATGGTCGCCGAGCATGGACAGCCCGCTTCAAATCATCCCACAGATGTTCAATGATATTCAGGTCTGGGGACTGGGATGGCCATTCCAGAACATTGTAATTGTTCCTCTGCATGAATGCCTGAGGATTTGGAGCGGTGTTTTGGATCATTGTCTTGCTGAAATATCCATCCCCGGGGTAACTTCAACTTCGTCACTGATTCTTGAACATTATTCTCAAGAATCTGCTGATACTGAGTGGAATCCATGCGACTCTCAACTTTAACAAGATTCCCGATGCCGGCATTGGCCACACAGCCCCAAAGCATGATGGAACCTCCACCAAATTTTACAGTGGGTAGCATGTGTTTTTCTTGGAATGCTGTTTCTTTTTGGACGCCATGCATAACGCCTTTTTTTATAACCAAACAACTCAATTTTTGTTTCCAAAATGAAGCTGCCTTGTCCAAATGTGCTTTTTCATACCTCAGGCAACTCTATTTGTGGCGTACGTGCAGAAACGGCTTCTTTCTCATCACTCTCCCATACAGCTTCTATTTGTGCAAAGTGCACTGTATTGTTGACCGATGCACAGTGACACCATCTGCAGCAAGATGATGCTGCAGCTCTTTGGAGGTGGTCTGTGGATTGTCCTTGACTGTTCTCACCATTCTTCTTCTCTGCCTTTCTGATATTTTTCTTGGCCTGCCACTTTTGGGCTTAACAAGAACTGTCCCTGTGGTCTTCCATTTCCTTACTATGTTCCTCACAGTGGAAACTGACAGGTTAAATCTCTGAGACAACTTTTTGTATCCTTCCCCTGAACAACTATGTTGAACAATCTTTGTTTTCAGATCATTTGAGAGTTGTTTTGAGTAGCCCATGATGCCACTCTTCAGAGGAGATTCAAATAGGAGATCAACTTGCAATTGGCCACCTTAAATACCTTTTCTTATGATTGGATACATCTGGCTATGAAGTTCAAAGCTCACTGAGGTTACAAAACCAATTTTGTGCTTCAGTAAGTCAGTAAAAAGTAGTTAGGGGAATTCAAATCAATAAAATGATAAGGGTGCCCATACTTTTGCACCGGTCAAATTTTGGTTTAATGCATATTGCACATTTTCTGTTAGTACAATAAACCTCATTTCAATCCTGAAATATTACTGTGTCCATCAGTTATTAGATATATCAAACTGAAATGGCTGTTGCAAACACCAAAATATTTAGAACAAAAAATGATTAAGATTAATAGGGGTGCCCAAACTTTTTCATAGGACTGTACATATCTTTAGGATAGGTTTTCAATATTTTCTGCCCGGAAAACCATTTTAGGTGGAAACGCACCTTTTTTGTTGCAGATTTTGCTACATTTTTTGAGCCAAAATCAAGAATGGCTACAAATTAATGGAAAATATATAGAAAGCTCTTATACTTCTACCTTCTGTTCAATCTACTCCTAGTCTTGGCTCCAAAAACTGCAACAAAATCTACAAAAAAAAAAAAAAAAGCTGCATTTCCTATTTTTACTGGATAGCGAGGCGTAAAATAACAAATACTTTATACTTATCATCTCATATGGCCAGGGATCCAGTAGAGGGTCCAAGTTTGGGTCCCGAGTCTTTGTTGACATTCAGCCAGTATTTAAGCATTTTAACCAACTGTGCACATAGAGTCATGGCTCAGCCATTGTGTGACTGACTCACTCCTGTGCTGGCTAAAGGTCAGGAATTGGTGACCTGGAGGGAGGCTCTCTGCTGGATACCTGGCTGAACAGACAGTACGTATACACTATTTCTTAATTAAGCCTCACTATCCACTAAAATACTGACTGCAATACTCCTGTAATTAAACTGGTTTCCCTATAACTGCAGTCTTACACTTCGTTCACATCTGCGTTTAGTAATCCGTTCGGGGAGTCCCCGAACTGAATACCAAATGCAATTGCAAGCGCTGTGCAGTGAAAGCACACGGATCCCCATAGACTATAATGGGGCCCGTGTGCTTGCCGCGCACTGCCCGCACAAATTATGCGCCAGGAAAGTAGAATGTGAACCTGTCCACATGTTCTGTGCGGAGATCTGGCGGCAAGGACACGGATCCCATTATAGTCTATGGGGTCTGTGTGCTTTTACTGCACAGTGCTTGCAATTGCGTTTGGTATTCCGTTCGGGGGGGGGGGGGGTGTCCCCATGCGGACTCCCCCGAACGGAATAAAAATGCAGATGTGAACAAGGGGTTAATGTGAGTGTTACCATGAAAGTCTAAAGCAACAGTTGACACATCTGTATAATTACACTCCTATTGACAAATATGGCAGGCATCTAAATATTGGGAAATGCATAAGGAAAGGCTACATAATATCTGCATTTACTAGGACACAAAATCTTCTTGAATGTTTAGGAAAAATAGGAAGGAAATGGCTCATCCAAGGACAGGCTATACAATATTATTTATTATGCTTATTTTTATAGCACCATCATATTCAACAACGCTTTACAGACACTGACAGTTACTGTCCCATATAGGGCTCACAATCTATATTCCCTATCATTATGTCTTTGCAGTGTGGGAGGAAACCGGAGTACACAGAGGAAACCCACGCAAACACGGGGAGAACATACAAACTCCTTACAGATGTCCTTGGAAGGATTTGAATTCAGGACTCCAGCGCTGCAAGGTTGTGGTGCTAACCACCGAGCCACCATGCTGCCTCATGCTGCAACAGCTATTGAACTGTTCTGTATATGAAATGTTTTACATTTTCCATAGGGGAAATTCAGAAACAAGCAATATGCCATATATGCCAGGCCATAATATCTATAAAGTGTTTCTATGAAAGTATAATCTTCTTATGGTGCAAAGCTATAATTAAATGTATGAGAAGTAATTTCAGGCTGGGGAGAGGCTGAGGCTGGCCATACATTAGGGACTTCAGACTACTGTTTGCTGATCTCATATTGATGTGTACCATGATATTGAATGTGGCCTGATCTAGGCCACCAATGTTGAGGGGCAAGTGTGTACCTCCCCACCTTTTGTGACACAGATTTCTGGTTTATTGAACCAAAGCCAGGAGCAGATTGAGCAGAAGGTAGAAGTATAAGAACTTCCTATATATTTCCCATTTCTTTTGTAGCCATTCTTGGTTTTAGCTAAAAATCTGCAATACAAACTATGCGTTTCAGCAAAGTGGCGCCTAAGCCTTAGGCTGGGGCTACACGTTGTAAATACGTGGTGTTTTATAGTCATTTTAAAGTGGATGGGATTCTAGAGAATCCTATCCACACATTGCCGAAAAATATGCTCAGCAGACTTGCTGTGATTTGCAAAACCCTATGTGTGGCCTTTCCATAAATTGGGTTTTTCTATTGTCCATATACTCTGGCATATGACAAGTTTAGATGTAGTATGCAAAATTATTAATACAGCATTTCCAAAGATGTTCACTTACATAGATTTATAGAATATGCCAAGTGACATTCCATGCAAGGCCATTGCAGCTTCCAGCCAAGGTGTCAGACAGCCTGCACCCCAGAGATGAAAAAGGACTTCACTGCAACCCAAAATGTCACATCATATATTGATACTTTTACAAATGGCATTGATACAATAAAATGATGGAGCATTATTGGGAGTTATGTCCTCACATTCTACGTATATTGAATGTTCCACGCCAGTTGGCAGGATTGGTTTTCTGAAGACTTGCACTCATGGACAACTACAAAGTAGGTGCTGCCAACAGGAAAAAAGTTAATTGAGTTATTCAGTGGCATTATTAATAGAAATTCCAGAAAATATTTGCCCCCATGGTTCCTTTGTCTCTGAAGTTCAGACAATTCATTAGAAAACTGACATATACAGATGTAGCAGAGTTAACCGGAACTTCTGCAATTGGTTAAGGCAAGGTTTACACTACCACTGAATTCTGTTATGAAGGTGTCCATTAAAAAAACACACAAAAAAACGCATACCTATCATAACGGACAATAACGGACGCTAACTGATGTTAATGTGTTGGTTTTTCTAACTGATCCATTTAATGGTTCAGTAAAACTGCTGCAGTGTGATATTTTATCAGTTACCTTTCATGTTTTTTCTTGTCTTCTATGATAAGATATCAAGCTGCAGCAGTTTACTAAAGGCAAACATACGGGGTAACTCCTCTGTTACATCTATATGTGTGACTTACAGTACATACAGTATCTTAGCGGTGCTTATTAGGTTTTACGTGCAATATACATTTCTATCTGTGCTGCATAAATTGAAATCCAAGTTCTACCCAGTCCTCCTATAGTAAGAGACTTATTACAATAAAGCATGCTGTTAATTAACTGAAAACACTTAAGGAGATCATATACTTATTGCCATAATCTTCCATCCTGTGCAGTAAGTGTTCTAACTGGAGTAAATTGGAGAAGCAAGCGGAATGGGTTAATGGTGCTTTGCCTTACTGGTCTCAGATTACAATGAGAAGCCTCTTCTTTCCCAGCAGGGTTTTGCTTACATTGGTCTTTAGATCTCAGTAGAAGAGCGCTGTATATTTATGTGAGCACTACATGAAGGTGGAAATAACCGAGCCAGCAGAGCAGTACATGGACTGGTGCAGAATAACAGGCAGCTCCTGAAGAAGGAGGAGAAGACACATGCTAAGGTTATCACGACTGCTCAGCCTCATGACAGCCTAGAGTTCAAGGTGTACGAGCTAAGGAAAATTCAGCAAGAAACTTGGAGAAACTTCAAGAAACTACTGAGACATTTATTGTCTAACATGGAAATCTTCACTTCTAAGGTGTTCGACTTCCAGCAGCTTCTATCCAAAGCACAGTGACAAGGACAGCTTCTGGAGAACGTGCTCAGTGGTGACATCTCAAGAACCTATCTCAAGAGATGTCCAATGGAAGAGTGACATTGACGTAAGCACAGTGTCGTCTCATTGACTATTGTGAAGTCTACTAAGCCTCGGAGATCGTCAGGACAGGAGCAACTCTTGAGATATGGAAGTCCTTGGGGTGATGCTAGCCATATTGTGTAGCTGCTGCTACCTTGTCCAAGGTTTGGGGGAAAATCATGTGCATTCCAGTTTTATCTACAGGAGACTGAGGAATCATGAAAGGAAGGAGATACAAAGAGAAATCCTTTCCATTTTGGGCTTACCTCATAGACCAAGGCCATTCTCACCCGGGAAGCAGGCGTCCTCTGCACCACTCTTCATGCTGGACCTTTACAATGTTATGGCCAATGAAGAGGAACATGAAATGTTGGGGTACACCCTGAGTGGGTCTATGATAGAGAGCAGAGGGCTGAGGAGGGGATACCCAGCAGTGGCCAACGGGTACTCCAGGAAAGCCCAAGCCTATCGCACAGCCCCTCTGACCACTCAGAGCCCCCCTTTAGCAAGCCTGCATGATACCAACTTTCTCAATGACGCTGATATGGTCATGAGCTTCGTCAATCTAGGTAAGGAAACTCCTCGTGAATGGTCATATTGGAGATGCTATGTCTTTCTTAAACTGACAGCACCGTCTAAGCACAGGTCAGATCCTTATAGCTGAGTATAGGGTACACTTACATGAAGAGCTCTCTAATCCTGATCAGTTCTACTCAAGTGCTGCTGTCCCTGTAAAGGATCAGGATTTGACAGATACTTTTATATCCTAAGTAGAAACTACTAAAACAAACCTCCCCAAGATCTCAGATACAATACATTTCTATATAGAGCTATACCTATAATCTGCTCATGTAAATAGCTGCACAGTCTTCATTTATCCACTGACACTTTATATACATTATCTTGCCAAATCTACAGAAATCCAATTTATCAAACCTTCCCCAACTTCTTGTAGTTGTATAGAGGGGAGAAAAGACATTTGACAGGTCACATCTTGGACTGATCAACGCTACTTTGTGGTTTACGTTGAATTCTTAAAACAAACATGATGTAAGATACAAATCTTCCATATGGTCTAGCTGCAATACATTACAATAAAGTATTCTTCTCTATAGGAACAAGTGTATCTATAATGTAAGGACTGCTCAGTCTATGAGACGATCGTGTACTTGTTCTATAGTTGCAGATGGGAAGATTGGGTTAGTAGTTTTATTATATTATTACCAATTCTTTGTAATACAGTAGGTAAGAAATACACAGAAACTGTCTGCAGATTAGGAAATGTGGCCAAATGAGATAATAGTAAGGAGTAGCAAAATAAACATTTGTTTCTGCGATACTGTAGTAATAGTAGTAATAATAGAAGTAATACAATGTATGAACTACTCCACTCTCCCTATGTAGTCCTGCTTAGTGAACCCACATGCTGAGGACCTACAAGCTTCTGTGCATGGTCTATACCCAGGAGATGTAGTCACAGAAGAGTGTAAAAGCTACATGTCACCTATTTCTATCTGACTGTATGTAAAAGACACTGGAGAAAACAGATACTCTATAGCTAGGCTGTTATCATTATTATTATTATTATTATTATTATTATTATTATTATTATTATTATTATTATATTTTTCTTATAATACTTATTATTACTATATGTGACAGTTAAAAAACTAGAAACAGAAGTATATACGGTATATGTTTGTGCAATTCATATACTGTGTACTGTATATATATCTGTCTCAATAGTATATCATTTCTATGTTTTTGTATTTATATATTTATGTAATGTCGGGGATCTTTCTGTTCATATATCACTTTTGGAATTGACTTATTTTTCTAGATTCTGTCTATACTTTTGTGTTCTTTGTATTTATGTATATAAACCATGTAATATAGTAAGCTACTAGTTAATATCTGGACGGTGTACATTCTACATTAGATCGACAATTTCTTTAAAGAGCGTCAGTCAGAATAGAAGCAAGTTCCCGAGAGTCTGGGGTCTCGCATGGGGGTAAGAGGCTGTATTTCGGGAAATCACAGGAGCAGTGTGAGCTGTAAAGTCCTAGTGTTTGGTGGGATTCAGGAAGGAAATGATTAGTAAAGCATGGTGCACCCCAAAGAGCATGTACTGGGCACGAATCTGACATAGCAATTCTGTGCTAATAATATTATTATGACATAAGACAACACAGGTTTGGGGAAACTTAAACAGAACCAGATATTGGGAACAAAAGCTGCAATTGTATTCTGATTCCGTGTTCATAAAGCTCCCAGTCACATCATGTCTGAACTTCTCACCTCTAGAGAACACATTGACTGGCTGTAATACAGGAGCCCACTCCAGTAGGTACAAGTCTCCATATTCATGGCTGGATAAACAAGTGGGTGACATTCAGTCTGAGAGAAAGCAGGGACTGGGACAAAGTCTCCCAGATTATTTTTATGTTTCTATACTGTAGACCATGGCCTGGTTCCTACTATAAAAACAGCTGTAAATATTCTTCCAAATATATTGTATTCTATTCTATTATATAGACAATAGATATATCTAGTGCTCATGCTAGAGGTAATAGCTGCTAATGGAAATGACTCCATTCTGGTGGGTGGCACAATTTCCTGCAACTAAAATGGTCTCTTTGGTCAGCGGTAATTTGTGAGAAAAACAGAAGCTGAAGTTATGTCCAAAAAGCAACGAAATAAATCAGAGGAAGAGGAAAGGCAAATGATTTAGCATATGCTGAGTGCTGGATATAAGACATTAATATCATTTCCACTGACTGATCTGCAGGGGACAAGCTCAGAGACTCCACATCTAAGTCAATGAAATAAACGTATGGACTGTAGTCTGCAACTACCATTAAAAGAATAAGGAAAAATGTCAGGGTAGAAAGACTCAATATATACAAGAAGAACAAATATATATACAGATATATCCCAGGTCTACATATACATTATCAAAATATTGCTATTAGTTTATTAATACAACTCTGATTTCAATTTATGAAACTGACTGTAGACAGAGCCTATAATTTGTAATATCAAGTAACCTTGAGAATATTGTTTATTTTATTGTCATAAACTAATTTATTAATATAGATCTAATCCTGGTTTCTGATGTTGTAGGAATATTCCATAATCTCTGTGGTAGTGTGGTGTATTATGAAGGATGTTACTCGTTGTTTTGTTATTATGAGATCCTCTTCATATCATTTTTAAAGCAGATTTTGTTATAAAATATACACATTTTATTAATAAATATTATATCCTTATTGTTACTGACTTAGTCTATAATCTGTAGTCTAGAGTAATCCGACGGTTTATGCCGGTTTTGTTGTCGTTATCATTTCTTCTCAATATCAATTTTTTAAAGTAGATTTTGTTATGGGATAAACATGATATTATTTTATTAATACAGATGTTATCCATATCGATATTGATTTAGTTGTTAATCTGTAATCTGGAGTAATCTGAAGGTTTTTGACGGTCGTGTTGTTGAATGTGGATATTAGTTAAGTAAGGCAGGTCTCCTGCCCACTATACAGTAACTTCCAGTATATAACACTATAAATATATTATACTATACGATAAGGTTTCACCAATGTGCACGTATTTTTCTGAGACAGACACGTAAATTGTGCTGGTGCAGGGAAGTTTCAGTTTATATAAGCTGTATATTATTACTATAAATAATTCTATAGGCCCCCATCACATCTCCTGCAATTACAGGGTCACCGAAACCATTTACAGGAGATCAAACAGCAGTAAGTGAGAGCTACGCCCCTAATAATAAGAACAGGGCTTTGTTATTCCTGGAAAGCAATGAGCTCATCCCAAACTCTCCTAAAGCTACATCTAATTCTTGTCGGTAGTGAAAGGGTTTTCTGGATTATGGAGGGAGTGCAGATCAAAGCCATGCACGGATCAAACCATATTTAGCCCATCACATCATTGTGCTGGAGATTGGTGGGAGCAGGAAGGACACAGGGGGCGCCAGGGGGACACTTTATGGGGCACCACCTAGTCCTGGAGCTAAGCAGGCCAGTGACTGGGGTCAGAGAGCGCATTCCTGCCCATTAAGGGGGACTCAGGCTAAATCAATTGGTTCCGCTTTTAATTTCTACATCAAGGTTTAGATTAAGCTCTAAGCAGAGAAAATGATCAGTTTATGAAGTGCCAATTGCAGCTCCCAGTGCTCAGGCATCCCCAGGGTTTCCTTGGGTTGGGTCTCTTTAAGTCATTTCAAATGGGTTCTCACAACCTTCTACTCAGTATATTCATGTCCTTTGTTCTTTCTTCTAAAGTCCTTTCATTACTTGACAATTTTATTTGGCCAAAGGCAAGAAAACTGTCCAGCAAGGCAGGTGGAGAGCACAGCCCATAGCTTTCATCCCCCTCCTCAGACACAGAAACCCACCGAGACCATCAGCCTTATTATCTGTAGATACAGTAGATCTATGGTGATCTAATCCAGTTCAGCTAAAGTGTTCTCTCTACTTTACAAACACACATATAGTATACATTCTTATATTTCTTCACAACATATTAATGTTACATGATAGATAAATGAATAGTTAGATAGATAGATAGATAGATAGATAGATAGATAGATAGATAGATATGCTAACTGTAAACATATTACAATTACCTAAAGATACATACACTAATATAGTATGCATACACTGTGCAAAATAATACTGGTACATATTAATATTGACTCTATGTACTTATTATCATAGTACCAACAGTATCATAAGTACATAGTTATACTTATATAGCTATTTATAATAACAGATACATAGTATCCAGATATTTAATATGCTGCATGTATATATATATATATATATATATATATATATATATATATATATATATCATTGATAGATAGAGTATGTAATTTATATTGTTATATTGTGTTTGAAATCTATGCTTAATTAATATTGCCTATTTAATTTGTATTCTAGATACATTTATGATATCTATATAAGCTAAATACAGTATATTTAGAAATAATATTTGTTTAGTCATTAGTAAATAAGTTTGTCTTTTGTCACCATTCAGTATTATGTCACTATGTATTAACTGGGATGTTATGTTGGACTGCAGTATTCTATAAAGGTACAATTAAGCATGACAATTTTAGTACACAGCACAGTTAATGACATTGTATATATGTATATATGATATCTCTCTCTCTCTCTCTCTCTCTCTCTCTCTCTCTCTCTCTCTCTCTCTATACATATATGTACTGTTATAAAATATACTAAAACAATTGCTATAACTAATAATCACAATACAGTTTCATATAGGGTTTCAAGTGACATATACACTATATAAGTGACAGATGTGCATGACTTATCTGCTTATTACTTTTGCACATTTTCAGTTTGACGCTATTAATATGCTGAATTATTGTTGTCATGTTATAGCTCTGCAGCTACCAATAATGTACAACATAGTCCATATTATAGTATGTTATTCATATTATTGTAGTATTATAGTAGTATATAGTAGTATATTATTATTATTTCATTAACTGGAGTTTTTACTTATGTGTTCTGTTGCTTAAGCAATGTGAACAGTATACTATATATATTGTATACCTGCTGTGTTTTATTTACCAGCATCATAGAAGGTGATGCATAATTGTATCTTGTTTAAAGAGTATAAAACATTGCTTACTATTAAGTACTAAAATAGATATCATAAATGCTACAAGTTTCCGGATATTTCCAGAGAATGTAATGATATCCTGAAATATACTGTATACGCCACGTATGGCATGTCACATTATAATAATCTGTGCCCCCCATGGTTCAGCTAATCTTTTATAATAGTAGTAGTAGTCGTGGGAAAGCTACTTTGTGCTACATCTATAACTGGCAGTGTGGTGACTGGATCACACTTGGGAGGAGATCAGAGAGAACAAGAAGTGCCATTGTTCTCTACCTATATTAAGACTGGCCCAGGCTCAGTCACAGATTATATTTTATTGGTTATGGCTTAGGCTTTACCCATTTAGTCTGCTCATGAAATGAAAGGTTTGCTACAAACAGGCTATAGAATAAGAGGATAGAACATGGGTAACAAGATTATCAGTGGAGAAGGTTAAGGGGGTTTACAGAAAACCAGCGGGCTATAACTTCCCATGGTACTGTAATTGATTCCCATGTGGATGTCATCATATACTTGCAGGTGGTATTGAAGACAATGAGTATTTTTACAGAACTTTTGATATGACTTGTACATATACCTGTATTATTATACTGGTTAAAACAAGACTGTACACCTAATAAGGAACATATAGGTGGTGCAGTGGAAGCAGCCACAACTATCGCTGGTTCAGGGACGGACATACCATTGGTGTAACCTATGCAGATGCACATGGGTCCAGTAGGTAAGAGGGCCCACTGTCACTATAAAACAGCTTCTAAGTCTCCATTAGATTGAATATAAATCCCTACACTCTTAAATTTCATGGCTAACAATTACTGATACATTGCTAGAGAGCTAGAGAGACATAAGAGTGGTGCTTATGATAAGATATAAAATAATAAAGGCTCCATATGCTTTTCCTGTACAGGGGCTCTGTACTGTCTGTGTCTGCCACTTCTCTGGTGCAAGAAGAGCCAATGGCTTGCAGAATTATGCTAGATGGGGTCCCTGTTATAGATTATGCACTAGGGTCCAGGATCTTCAAGATACACAAACTATTGTTTATCAGGTCATTCAATTAATCTGTATTTAATAAGGGGTACATGCCATAAATGTCCGATAGGTGCAGGTACAATCTCAAGAACAGGGGTTCCATTGGTGGGAAGTCACATCTATGAGGCATTTCTAGCATATCCTGTGGATATAGCCATAAATATCTAGATGTGGTTATTTCTTTAACAGTGGCGAAAAAAACATTTGAGAGAGTAATTGGTGAGATTTGGGGCTTCTGATATACAGCTTTGTGCAACTGAACATTTGCACTACTAATTTTTGCCGTTCCTAACCACTGCCTCTGATAACCGAGTCTAAAAATAGGATATTAAAATCCAGCGTAGAAAAAAAACAATACTTTAATAGGCCACGGGTGCAAGCTAGAATGTATCAGGCAACAGATCCCATATAAGTACTTAAAAGTAAAAAAAAAAGCAGCATTCCCAAATCTCCAAATATGCAAAGTGAATCTTTTAATCCACAGACAATGTTTTGCTCTCTACAGGGAAGTTTCTAGAGAATCTGACTCTAAAAGTAAACAATTTGACCACTACCTCCAAAATCAGATTTAGGCTCAGGCTTTGCATAGCGAAATGCAGCTAAGAACGCTTCAGAAAAAATGCATTGCTTTTTTTTTCGCCAGTGTTTTTCTCAGCGTTTTTTCTCCCTCAATTAAATATATAGGGAAAATGCTTATGACTTTGCAGCTAAAATTTACATAAGGGAGAGTTCACACTACCGTCAGTGTCCGACAGGTAGTGTCCGCTCCTAGTGTCCGTTCAAAATCTCACACGGACATTAGGAGCGGACTCTAGCTGTGTCCGTGACACTTGTCATTTATTTAAATGGTGATCGGGTGCATTCTTTTGCACTACGTGCCTGTCCTTCACTGTCCGCATGTAAAGATGTCCGACTTTTCAAGCGGACAGAAAAAACCTACATGTTTTTCTGTCCGCTTGAAAAGTCGGACATCTTTACATGCAGACAGTGAAGGAAGGGCACGGAGTGCAAAAGAACACACCTGATCACCATTTAAATAAATGACAAGTGTCACGGACACAGCTAGAGTCCGCTCCTAATGTCCGTGCCAGATTTTGAACGGACACTAGGAGCTGACACTACCTGTCGGACACTGACGGTAGTGTGAACGCCCCCTAATACATTTTTCAAAAACACACTTTTCTTGAAGATGCAGCTTTTATGCAGCTTTTTTTTTGTTCCTGAAGTGTGTGGATGAAATTATACAAAATCCTAGTCACTTTTCTAGTACTATAAAGCAAAGTCTCTCCGCAACTGCCAAAAACTCTGTGTTTCCACAACGTGGGGCCTTGGGTGATTTATAAATGCGGGTCATTATGGTTTCCATTATCGTTTTTTAATGCCAGAGTTGGCAACATTCGTCTGTTCTTAAATTAGGATTTTTATTTTTTATTTTTATCATTGTTACCTCTTCATTTAACATTTGGCATTCTTTGTCTATCTCTCTCCCATTGATTCTGGCTTCTTTGTATATATTTGTCTGAACTATCACTTTCCAAAATGATCTGTCACCTTCTCACTTTTTTCTCTCAGCCTTTCTCTGTTACCTCCATTCTATATCTGGCTCACACCTGTCTTAGTCTTTTCCATCTTTCAACCCTTTTGATGTTTAATACAGATACACACACACAAAAACAGTATCAAGATAAAGAATGTGGATTCTTCTCTTTAGTATAACATGCAGCTAGTTTGACCTTTAAAGTTTCTTCTTCAATAGGGAACTGGAGTGGATGCTGTTATTTGACCAATATGCTTTTGGACATAGGTTTGTATTACTGATGCGTTTTATAATAATAATACATTTTATTTATATAGTGTTAACATATTCTTCAGAACTTTCAAGCTTTCAAGTACAGATAGAATGAGGCATTACAGAGTAGTAAGTCAATTCACACAATGGGACTGAGGGCCCTGCTCACAAGAGCTTGCAGGATGATAGGCAGAGATGAGGGAGGAAATGTAGGGAAGTGCAGTATTATGCATAATACTGTGGGACCACTATGGGGTATAATACTGTGTGCAGGGGCCAATCTATGATATAATACTTTGAGCAGGGGCCACTATGGGGTATAATATTGTGTGCAGGGACCACTATGGGGTATAATCAGTGGCATAACTACCACGGTAGCAGTGGTAGCAGCTGCCACAGTGCCTGGCACCTTAGGGGGCCCGGCCCCCTCACTAGTTAATATGCCACAAAAAGAAATAATAAATTTAACTTTTTGAGGCCCGAGGCCACCTAAGGTGTCGTGTTCGGGGTTGGGGATGCCTCAGCCTGCCTCCTGACAATGGGGGAGGGGCGGAGACATCACGGAGGAAGAAGATAAACCTGTGCACGAGAATCATCTTATGGAGTGAGTAGAGCAGCAGCGCTGAGTGAGTGCAAACTGGTGAGTTAAACCCATATGTGCAGGGCAGGCTGTCAGCACACAGTACTGTGCTGACAGCTGCCTGCTGCTCTGTCTGCTGTCTGGGAAAGAACGGGTTACACTAAATGTGCCATTGTAACCCATTCTATCCGAGACAGCAAACTTATTACAGTATTATGCATTACAGTACATAATTCTGTGTGCAGGGGCCACTATAGGGTATAATACTGCGTTCAGGGGCCACTATAGGACATAATACTATTTGCAGGGGCCACTATAGGGCATAATACTGTGTACAGGGGCCACTATGGGGCATAATACTGTGTGCAGGGGCCACTATAGGGTATAATACTGTGTACAGGGGCCACTATGGGGCATAATAGTGCCACCAGGAATGCGGGGGGGAAAAGGGGGTGGTCGGTAGGGGTCTTTTGAGGGGATCCCCATGTCAAAGGTTTGTCATGGGGCCCCGCCATTCCTATTTACGCCACTGGGTATAATACTGTTTGCAGTGTCCAATATCGGGTATAACACTGCCTGCAGGGGCCACTATGGGGCATAATAGTGCATTCAGGATTGCTGGGAGGTGGTGGTCGGGGGGCTTGGTCGGTCTTGTGGGGGGGGGGTAGGAGCCCATGTCAAAAGTTCGCCACGGGGTCTTGCCATTCTTTGCTACACCACTGGTCAAACATAACCCATGAGGCGATGGGAATACTGCCTAGGAGTTAGGGTTAGGCCTCAGACTGAAATAGAGATATCAGGGTTAGGTCTGTTTGCTGGTGGAAATAGAAGTAGTTTATTCTTAGAGAGATTAATTTTAAGATAAAGCAAAGACATGATATTTGAGACAGCAGAGAGACAGTCACTGGTGCTCTGTATTAGTGCAGGGGTGACGCCACGGGAAGATGTGTATAATTGAGTGTCATCAGCATAAAGATGGTACGGGAAGTAAAATCTGGTGAAGGTTTGTCCAATGGGGGCTGTCTAGTGAGAGAAGAGCAGGGGGCCAAGGACCAAGCCCTGAGGAATCCCAATGGGATGGGGAAGAGACAGCACCTGCAAATGATACACTGAAAGAGCGGTCTGAGAGATATGAGGAGAACCAAGAGAATGTGGTGTCTGTGAGGCATAGTGAGAAGGAATTGATGGTCAACAGTGTCAAATGCTGCTGAGAGATCCAGAATTAGAAGAGATTATTTAAAGGGGTATTCCCATGTACATAATCATATTTATATTTGAAGATAAGTAAAAGTTAAACATTTTTGCAAATATAAATAGTAAAAAGTTCTGCAGAGTTTTAAAGATTTTCTCTAACCATCTTAGTGGTGAGAGTCTGTTGTCTTGATTGGTTGCCAATGGTTATGACCACTATTGCAGAAACTTTCTATGGTCTGGGACTTGTTAGGAACCCAGCTATGATTTTCTTATTGTAGCTGGGTTATCAGGCAGGGTCACAACATGTATCAGAAGATATCCCGGCCACAATAAGGACATCATGGTGGATTTTCTGACCTTAGAAAGTTCCTGCATTTATGGTCGTATCCATTGGCAACCGATCAAGACAACAGGACTGTGACCATAAGATATTTAGAGAAAATCTTTAAACTGGAGCAGCAACGTCATTCTGACACTTTCCAATTAGCAGAGGACAGTGTCAGAGCAGCTTCAGCAGAACTCACAAGATCACGCTGCTGAAGCTGCTCTGACACTGTCCTCTGCTAATTGGACAGTGTCAGAATTATGTCGCTGCTCCCTTCACTGTCAGAAATGCCCCTTCTGACAGAGAAGGGCTTCATTAATATACAGGGCGCCAGAAATAATGGGGCTCAGAACTCTGCAACGAGGGGGGGCTAGAGAGACTGATCAAAGTGCCCCAGAGTCTGTGCAGCAGCGCCTATAACATGGTGCAGAACACTGCACAGGCTTGGGGTGGTGAAAGGTCCTCTTTAAGACAGCAAAAAATTGACCTTACGTCTACCCATATGTCTATTATTACATCTAATTTCCTCTAGGCTTGTAGGTCTGTATGTGCCATCCTCTCGGAACTATGTACTGTACATGATAAGGTTTTAGAATTGTTCAATTTTGTCGAATGTACTGTAAGTCAATCAATTCCATTGGGATCTGATAACTAGTGTTTATAGATACCTTTTGACTCTTCCCTAACAACAGATGTCAAGTAAAAAAAGGTTCGGGCATGTTAGTTTCTTTGTTCCCACCTGTGATAGGGGACTTGTGGCAGCTTTTTAATCCTCTACCCTTTGAACAAACACATGCTCAGCTAAGTCATTTATGTGCGTATATGGTGTAGGGTGGTGAAACAGTATTTATCGGCTACTTCAAGTCTCTTCTCTTCCTTTTTATTTCTTTGTCTTTCTATATGTTTCTCCTTGTGTTTCTAATGTAGAGGTTAATCTGTTAAACATCATCTAGCTACTTGGAGTTAGGCCAATATTACCCACATTGTTGATCTTTTACAGATTGCCCACATAGTTGATGTTAAAAAGTAAAGGATCATAAAAAATCAATTGTAAATTTGGAAGAGTTATGAAGGCATCAATTAACTTTACTTTGCTCATCCCTTATACTACCTACCTATTCTCAAAAATTGTTTGCAGATGGAAAATAGCGGTGGAGCTGCACTGAAATCAAGGCTGCGGCATCTAGTAAATGATGCCTGTAACGTCTTTTTAATGACTATATGTATGTCAGTAAAAAAAAACCTCCTGTTATTTCATGGATACAGTCTACTGCTTTTCTGTAACAACAGTTCACATTACAAATGTTTATGTGGTGGATAATAGCATAGGCCTTCTTTAATGTGTAGATAAAACAATGCTGTATACAACCACTGCTAGTAATGTAGATGTTAGTTGCAGTGGTAATAGGCAATCCTACTCATGATGTTGATTGTTGCCATATTATGTGAAAATATGCTGTATTTCTATAAGGATATTTACATACTGGTTTATGAAGATAATAACATTAAGCATAAACCTGACTCTCCTGCAATGTTCCCCTGGTTACTTCATTTCTAAACTTTAACATCTTAGTTTCGGAACTACATTTTTGCCAAATTCAAATGTCTCAAGAAAGCTGCTGTATTAGATCATGTGGTACCGATGTGTAATAGTACATACAGAGCCTGTTACAGGCCCATTCCGCAGGTATCTATACATCAAGACATCGATATATTGGAGCAAGTCCAGAGAAGAGCAACCAAAATGGTGGAAGGTCTGCAAACCATGTCCTATGAGGAGCGGCTAAAAGAACTGGGATTGTTTAGTTTGCAGAAGAGAAGGCTGAGGGGAGATTTAATAGCAGTCTACAAATATCTGAAATGTAGTCACAGTGCAGAGGGATCTACCCTATTCTCATTAGCACAAGGAAGTACAAGAAGCAATGGGATGAAACTAAAGGGAAAGAGATACAGATTAGACATTAGGAAAAACTTTCTGACAGTGAGGGTAGTGAGAGAGTGGAATAGGCTGCCACGGGAGGTGGTGGGCGCTCCATCAATGGAAATCTTCAAGCGGAATCTGGATAAACATATAGATGGGATGATTTAGGAAAACCTGCACTCGCAGGGGGTTGGACCCGATGGCCCTTGAGGTCCCTTCCAACTCTACCATAAGAAAAAATAAATAAATAAATAAATAAATAAATAAATAAATAAAAGGGTTGCCCCACAATGCACATTTTTCAGGAGAGGTGAAACATGTCTGTCCCCCTTCACTGGGAGTCCAACTTGTCATTCGAATAGGGGTCCCAAGATGCCCCATCTCTCCTCACTGCATAACCACTGTGAGGAAGAGTTTCCACCCTACAAAACTATTCAATGTCTATGTCTAGGTATTTAGGTATATTCAGGTTCAGCTCACAAATCACATTTTTGGAACATCATAAGTAGATAAATGCATTGTATGGGGAAGGTAGCTCGGTAGCAGCAATGATACGGACCTAACCAGTCAGAGATAGGGACACAAAACTGTAGCAAACAGGTTTATTTTATTTTTTAAAAATAGCAAAATAAATAAACGTTCATGTCAGGCACAAAACAATGAACAAAATGAAATACCTTAACTTCAGGCAAATAGAGTGTGAAACAAAATCTTGCTCACCTGAGCGCTAACTAAACAATAAATGCTAACTGTATAGGTAGCTCACTACCAGCCACACATATCAACCAAAAATAGCACAATACTGTCTCAGCAGTCTCACAGTGTCAGGACAGACCTAGGCACTTTCTCTCCTCCCAGGATCTGCCCTGAAGTGCAGGCTCTGCAGCTTTTTATAGCCCAGTAATGAGCCTATGACCCACACCTGGGCTGAGGCCTACTCAAGACCCGCACTGGACCACACATGAGTTAGAAATCTGGGGGAGGTATACCAGCACTCTAACACTCTGCCTGTCACCTCACAATTGTTTTAGGGAATGCCCAGGTTGCAGTTATTATTTAGGCACATAAGGTCTTAAGAAGCAGGAACTCTCTAGGTCAAGTGCAAGGTATGAAAGGAAGGTGCATGTCTTAATGTTCTTGGAATCCATGTGCTTTTCACCAACCAGTCAAACCCTGTACTAGATGTTACACAGTGTTTCAATTTTGCAGTGTTCCTTTAACTGTTGATATAGTGATTTTGCAGTTTGCATTGGTGTAGTTATTTGTGAGATCTCTATATCTAAATGAATACTGGGGTTCCTTATGATGTGTGGCATTCCAGCTAGTGAACCCTGTTTTGTCACTAGTCAAATATGCTTTTAAAACTGTACGGTTATTTTAACATTCATCTTCCTCTCATTCTTTACACTCATAGTAAATACTTTGTTGACTAGTGTTTTACTCACCTGTCTCGCCTAGAAATAAAAAAAGAGAAAAAAGTCAACCACGTTATGAAAGTAAAATTCATATTGGAAACAGCTGCCATGATTTATTAAAACATGTCATAAAATCTGGGGAGAAAATGAAATATTATGGTACTTTCAGTACTTGTCTAGTTATTTGATATTGTGAGGGCAGAGTTATGTGAACTTTGTAAAACATAATATTGGATTTTTGTATGCTTTTCATAGGATTGGAAATGTAACTTTAGAGTAGGTGTGACTCAGTAAACACTAATGTATTGCACTATATTTGTGAGATAAAATACAGAATGCCCTACTGCATTTTAGCACTGAGTAGTCAGACGATCCCCATGTAGCACTGTGATGGCTGGCACTTTTACTGAAGTATTTTACTATACAGAAGACTTTCTCCTGGCCTATATCAAATAAAGAGACACCTATTAAAGAAACTTTCCAGGCTCCCCACTACCCACACTTCCTATCTTTTATGCCTGAACTGTAATAGAATTCAGCTCACTACACGTCGACCCCCGTCCAAATGTGAGTTTGTGAATGTGAGGAAGTAAAGCTAAAAGGCAGAGGGAGAGAAAAGAAGCCTGGACCAATGATAAGGTAGAGGGTATGTCTCAGACTACCTCAAACTCTCTGTAGACACCGTAGTCACTGATCACAGTTATGCCAAGATGGAGATGATCTTTTTCGGCCTAGAGACCATGTGTAAAGAACTAAGGCAAATAAACTCATAATACATTAAGAGTCCCAGGATATTCAGTATATAAGTAAAGTTATAGGCAGTGGGGTCAAGGTGGCCATTAAACTGTAGGTACAGCAGCAGCTGCCATCAAGCTCACAGTCCACTGGCTCCTCAATCTAGAGTCTCTCTTGATTGGGACAAACTGCAGAGGGGCCTGGGGCAGATGTAACATTAAAAAAAGAAAAACATATTCCCTGGTGCTATGGTGTCCTCTGCTACTGCTCATTCAATCATACACCATGCTTCAGTCCGTCCTCAGAACCAATGCAGCTCACGTACCCATTGAGGCCAGTTAGTAGCCACAGTGGTTGCTGGAGAGGGACTGCTGACATAAGTGAGTGACATCACTGGTCCCTCTCGAATGACTGCCTACTTGGCCTCAGTGGTCACGTGGGGAGCAGGGTAAATGAAGTACAGTGCGTGACAGAACGGGCTGCAGTGTCAGACACTGGAATTCTGATAATAGGTGAGCATGTTTTTTTTTTTTTTTTTATAATGCCCTATAATGTTACATACATTATAGTGAAGATCCGGTAACTATGACATCTGCTCTGCAGTAGAGCGACTGCCATCTTTAAAGACCCAGTACTATTTATGGTGGACGTCTGGAAAGGGTTAATAAATATTATAATATATTTTATGAATGGATTTTGGCTCCTGCCCCTAAAACCCTATGCCAAAATCTACTTTTTACCTCTTCTGTATTTTTTGCTTTGTTTCTCTCAATGACTTCTCACTGGAGTACAGTGGGCTCTAAACTGAGTATAGAAAGGTCAATTTAAACAGTTATATCTTGGCCATTCTAAAACATAGAACAGTCATGTCATATGAGAGAAGAGATTCTTGTCTTTCATTTGACACCTTGATTGCAGTCAAGCTGCTCCCAGTCTTCACTATTTTTAACTGATGATACCTCTGTAAATAATACAGATAATCTTATCTGTCCTATGCTGTTCAACGTTTTATAGTGACTGAGATATAACTGTTCTAAGTAACCCCTACACAGTTTTCCTGCTTTATTAAAGTCCATACTCACCCATACTCCAATGAGAAGCCAGTGAGAAAAACAAGGCAAATAATAAAGAAGGGACACAAGTGGATTTCAGTAAAGAATTTCTTGGAAATGAGCCAAAATCCATTGATAAAGTATATTACAATATTTATTAATCACAATTGCTGCCAGAATATCAAAAGATATTTCAAAGTTTAGGTACAGTTAAAGGTTTTGGAATGGGCATGTCAAAGTCCTGATCTTAAAAACACACAGCACATACTAGTATCTCACAAGATACTCACCAAAAAAGAGACGCAAAAGGATCAAAAACACTTAAAAACAACACATATGATCAAGAACCCCCATATAATAATGAGGATTAATATGCTGCTGTGGTGTAAAATATCTCCAAAAAGCCCTGGATAACCTCCAGGCTCGCTCCCATGCACTTAGCCCCTCCTCCCTCCCCATGAGAGCAGGCAGATACATCACTTGACTTTTGAGCAAATAAGTCAAGGGCTGTGTCAACAATGAATTGAATAAAGTAAGATAGTGGACAAACAAAGCAGTTTTGCTGAAGCAGTGTATTTAGGAAAAGTATTACATTCACATTAACAAGCAGTATAGATAGGATCCTTGTGATGGGACAACCCCTTTAACTTCAGGCAAATACAGTGTGAAACAAAATCCTGCTCATCTGAGCGCTAACTAAACAATAAATGCTAACTGTATAGGTAGCTCACTCCCAGCCACATATTTCAACCAATAATAGCACAATACTGTCTCAGCAGTCTCACAGTGTCAGGACAGACCTAGGCACTTTCTCTCCTCCCAGGATCTGCCCTGAAGTGCAGGCTCTGCAGCTTTTTATAGCCCAGTAATGAGCCTATGACCCACACCTGGGCTGAGGCCTACTCAAGACCCGCACTGGACCACACATGAGTTAGAAATCTGGGGAAGGTATACCAGCGCTCTAACACTCTGCCTGTCACCCCACAATTGTTTTAGGGAATGCCCAGGTTGCAGTTATTATTTAGGCACATAAGGTCTTAAGGAGCAGGAACTCTCTAGGTCAAGTGCAAGGTATGAAAGGAAGGTGCATGTCTTAATGTTCTTGGAATCCATGTGCTTTTCACCAACCAGTCAAAGCCTGTACTAGATGTTACACAGTGTTTCAATTTTGCAGTGTTCCTTTAACTGTTGATATAGTGATTTTGCAGTTTGCATTGGTGTAGTTATCTGTGAGATCTCTATATCTAAATGAATACTGGGGTTCCTTATGATGTGTGGCATTCCAGCTAGTGAACCCTGTTTTGTCACTAGTCAAATATGCTTTTAAAACTGTACGGTTATTTTAACATTCATCTTCCTCTCATTCTTTACACTCATAGTAAATACTTTGTTGACTAGCGTTTTACTCACCTGTCTCGCCTAGAAATAAAAAAAGAGAAAAAAGTCAACCACGTTATGAAAGTAAAATTCATATTGGAAACAGCTGCCATGATTTATTAAAACATGTCATAAAATCTGGGGAGAATATGAAATATTATGGTACTTTCAGTACTTGTCTAGTTATTTGATATACGCATGCTTCCCGTTGAAATCAATGGGCTCTGTTTTGAAGCGCTGCGTTCGGACACGTGTATATTAGAGATGAGCGAACAGTGTTCTATCGAACTCATGTTCGATCGGATATTAGGCTGTTCGGCATGTTCGAATCGAATCAAACACCGCGTGGTAAAGTGCGCCATTACTCGATTCCCCTCCCACCTTCCCTGGCGCCTTTTTTGCTCCAATAACAGCGCAGGGTAGGTGGGACAGGAACTACGACACCGGTGACGTTGAAAAAAGTAGGCAAAACCCATTGGCTGCCGAAAACTTGTGACCTCTAATTTAAAAGAACAGCGACGCCCAGCTTCGCTAAATTCCAGGGAGAAGCTTGTCAGTGTAACGTGGCACTGATGGGCTCAATCGCCGCAACCCAGCTTTCCGCGGATCCTGAATGGAATACACTGACAGTGTATTCCCGTATACCCGATATATACCCCCGATACCCGTTCCAACGGTGTGCCCCCCCACCTTCACCCCAGAAATACCCTGCAAGTCCCCTAGCAATAGAATTGGGGCTATATACACGCACTATTTTTGCTACTGCCATATAGTGCCATTGTCTCACTGGGAATTCAAAGAATATATTGGGCTTACATATAACTTCAATTCCAGGGAGAAGCTTGTCAGTGTAACGTGGCACTGACGGGCTCAATCGCCGCAACCCAGCTTTCCCAGGATCCTGAATGGAACACACTGACAGTGTATTCCCGTATACCCCATATATACACCCCAAATCCCCGTTCCAACAGTGTTCCCCCCCACCTTCACCTCAGAAATACCCTGCAAGTCCCCTAGCAATAGAATTGGGGCTATATACACCCACTATTTTTGCTACTGGTATATAGTGCCATTGTCTGACTGGGAATTCAAAGAATATATTGGGGTTACGTGCACCCACAATTTTTGCTACTGGTATATAGTGCCATTGTCTGACTGGGAATTCAAAGAATATATTGGGGTTACAAATACCCTCATTTCTTGCTACTGCCATATAGTGCCAGTTTCTGACTGGTAATTCAAAGAATATATTGGGGTTACGTGCACCCACAATTTTTGCTACTGGTATATAGTGCCATTGTCTGACTGGGAATTCAAAGAATATATTGGGGTTACAAATACCCTCATTTCTTGCTACTGCCATATAGTGCCAGTTTCTGACTGGTAATTCAAAGAATATATTGGGGTTACGTGCACCCACAATTTTTGCTACTGGTATATAGTGCCATTGTCTGACTGGGAATTCAAAGAATATATTGGGGTTACAAATACCCTCATTTCTTGCTACTGGTATATAGTGCCATTGTCTGACTGGGAATTCAAAGAATATATTGGGGTTATAAATACCCTCATTTCTTGCTACTGGTATATAGTGCCATTGTCTGACTGGGAATTCAAAGAATATATTGGGGTTACAAATACCCTCATTTCTTGCTACTGCCATATAGTGCCAGTTTCTGACTGGTAATTCAAAGAATATATTGGGGTTACGTGCACCCACAATTTTTGCTACTGGTATATAGTGCCATTGTCTGACTGGGAATTCAAAGAATATATTGGGGTTACAAATACCCTCATTTCTTGCTACTGCCATATAGTGCCAGTTTCTGACTGGTAATTCAAAGAATATATTGGGGTTACGTGCACCCACAATTTTTGCTACTGGTATATAGTGCCATTGTCTGACTGGGAATTCAAAGAATATATTGGGGTTACAAATACCCTCATTTCTTGCTACTGGTATATAGTGCCATTGTCTGACTGGGAATTCAAAGAATATATTGAGGTTACAAATACCCTCATTTCTTGCTACTGGTATATAGTGCCATTGTCTGACTGGGAATTCAAAGAATATATTGGGGTTACAAATACCCTCATTTCTTGCTACTGCCATATAGTGCCATTGTCTGACTGGGAATTCAAAAAATATATTGGGGTTACAAATACCCTCATTTCTTGCTACTGCCATATAGTGCCAGTTTCTGACTGGTAATTCAAAGAATATATTGGGGTTACGTGCACCCACAATTTTTGCTACTGGTATATAGTGCCATTGTCTGGCTGGGAATTCAAAGAATATATTGGGGTTACAAATACCCTCATTTCTTGCTACTGGTATATAGTGCCATTGTCTGACTGGGAATTCAAAGAATATATTGGGGTTACAAATACCCTCATTTCTTGCTACTGGTATATAGTGCCATTGTCTGACTGGGAATTCAAAGAATATATTGGGGTTACAAATACCCTCATTTCTTGCTACTGCCATATAGTGCCAGTTTCTGACTGGTAATTCAAAGAATATATTGGGGTTACGTGCACCCACAATTTTTGCTACTGGTATATAGTGCCAATTTCTAACTGGGAATTCAAAATGCGCAAGGCTCCCAGAAAGGGACGTGGACGAGGCCGTGGGCGAGGTCGGGGGAATGGTTCTGGGGAGCAAGGTAGCAGTGAAGCCACAGGGCGTCCCGTGCCTACTCCTGTGGGGCAGCAAGCATTGCGCCACTCCACAGTGCCAGGGTTGCTTGCCACATTAACTAAACTGCAGGGTACAAACCTTAGTAGGCCCGAGAACCAGGAACAGGTCTTGCAATGGCTGTCAGAGAACGCTTACAGCACATTGTCCAGCAGCCAGTCAGACTCTGCCTCCTCTCCTCCTATTACCCAACAGTCTTGTCCTCCTTCCTCCCAAAATTCCCAAGCTTCACAGAACAATATCCCCAACTGTCCCTGCTCCCCAGAGCTGTTCTCCGCTCCTTTCATTGTCCCTCAACCTGCCTCTCCACGTCACAATTCCACGAACCTAACAGAGGAGCATCTGTGTCCAGATGCTCAAACACTAGAGTCTCCTCCATCTCCGTTCGATTTGGTGGTGGATGACCAGCAACCCACCCTCATCGACGATGATGTGACGCAGTTGCCGTCAGGGCATCCAGTTGACCGGCGCATTGTGCGGGAGGAGGAGATGAGACAGGAGTTGGAAGAGGAAGTGGTGGATGATGAGGACACTGACCCGACCTGGACAGGGGGGATGTCAAGCGGGGAAAGTAGTGTGGATGTTGAGGCAGGTGCAGCACCAAAAAGGGTAGCTAGAGGCAGAGGCAGAGGTCAGCAGCTTAGGCGAAGCCAGGCCACACCCGGAATCTCCCAAGATGTTCCAGTTCGTACCCAGCCCCGAAAAACTCCCACCTCGAGGGCACGTTTCTCGAAGGTGTGGAGTTTTTTCAAGGAATGCGCCGAGGACAGATATAGTGTTGTCTGCACAATTTGCCTCTCGAAATTGATTAGGGGCTCTGAGAAGAGCAACCTGTCCACCACTTCAATGCGCCGTCATTTGGAAACCAAGCACTGGAATCAGTGGCAGGCAGCAACGGCAGGACAAAGGCCGCCTGCCATTCACGCCACTGCCACTGCCTCTGCCACTGCCTCTGCCACTGCCACTGCTGACTGTGCTGGCGATGCACTCCAGAGGACGAGCCAGGACACCACTTCATCTGCCTCCGCCACTTTGTTGACTTCTCCCTCATCCTCCCCTGTTCCTGTCTTATCTCCTTCTCCTGCACCATCAAAGGCACCATCAGGCGCTTCTTTACAACAACCCACCATCTCTCAGACATTGGAGCGGCGGCAGAAATACACTGCTAACCACCCACACGCGCAAGCCTTGAACGCCAACATCGCTAAACTGCTGGCCCAGGAGATGTTGGCGTTCCGGCTTGTTGAAACTCCCGCCTTCCTGGACCTGATGGCAACTGCGGCACCTCGCTATGCCGTCCCTAGCCGTCACTACTTCTCCCGGTGTGCCGTCCCCGCCTTGCACCAGCACGTGTCACTCAACATCAGGCGGGCCCTTAGTTCCGCGCTTTGCACAAAGGTCCACTTGACCACCGACGCGTGGACAAGTGCATGCGGACAGGGACGCTACATTTCACTGACGGCACACTGGGTGAATGTAGTTGAGGCTGGGACTGCTTCCCAAACTGGCCCAGTGTACCTCGTCTCCCCGCCTAACATTCCTGGCAGGGACACGAGAAGAACACCCCCCTCCTCCTCCTCCTCTACCGCCTCCTCCTCCGCCACCGCCTCCTCCTCCGCTGTTAGATTGACCCCAGTTACGAGTTGGAAATGTTGCAGCACTGGCGTTGGTAGACGTCAGCAGGCTGTGCTGAAGCTGATCAGCTTGGGGGACAGACAGCACACTGCCTCCGAGGTGAGGGATGCCCTCCTCGATGAGACGGCAATATGGTTTAAGCCGCTGCACCTGGGCCCAGGCATGGTCGTTTGTGATAACGGCCGGAACCTGGTAGCAGCTCTGGAGCTTGCCGGACTCCAACATGTTCCATGCCTGGCCCACGTCTTCAACCTAGTGGTGCAACGTTTCCTAAAGAGCTACCCCAATGTTCCAGAGCTACTGGTGAAAGTGCGGCGCATGTGCGCCCACTTTCGCAAGTCGACAGTAGCCGCTGCTAGCTTAAAATCTCTCCAGCAACGCCTGCATGTGCCACAACACCGGCTTTTGTGCGACGTCCCCACACGCTGGAACTCAACGTTTCAGATATTGAATAGAGTGGTTGAGCAGCAGAGACCTTTGATGGAATACCAGCTACAAAACCCTAGGGTGCCACAAAGTCAGCTGCCTCAGTTTCACATCCATGAGTGGCCATGGATGAGAGACCTTTGTGACATCCTACGGGTCTTTGAGGAGTCCACAAGGAGGGTGAGCTCTGAGGATGCGATGGTGAGCCTTACAATCCCGCTCTTGTGTGTTCTGAGAGAATCCCTGATTGACATCAGGGATAACTCAGATCACACAGAGGAGTTAGGGATAGCATCCGATCCGTCACAGCTGGAGAGTAGGTCCACACATCTGTCCGCTTCACTGCGTTTAATGGAGGAGGAGGAGGAGGAAGAAGAGTTGTCCGATGATGTGATGGTGATACAGGAGGCTTCCGGGCAACTTCGAATCGTCCCATTGTTGCAGCGCGGATGGGTAGACATGGAGGATGAGGAGGAAATGGAGATTGAACTTTCCGGTGGGGCCAGAGGATTCATGCCAACTAACACTGTGGCAGACATGGCTGAGTTCATGTTGGGGTGCTTTACAACTGACAAGCGTATTGTCAAAATCATGGAGGACAACCAGTACTGGATCTTTGCTATCCTTGACCCCCGGTATAAAAACAACATCTCGTTTTTTATTCCGGTAGAGGGGAGGGCCAATCGCATCAATGCTTGCCACAGGCAATTGGTGCAGAATATGATGGAGATGTTTCCAGCATGTGACGTTGGCGGCAGGGAGGGCAGTTCCTCCAGTAGGCAACCAAGTTCTCACCGGTCCACACAAACGAGGGGCACACTGTCTAGGGTCTGGGACACCTTGATGGCACCCCCTCGCCAAAGTGCCGCCACGGAGGGTCCTAGTGTCACCAGGCGTGAGAAGTATAGGCGCATGTTGCGGGAATACCTTTCCGACCACAGCCCTGTCCTCTCCGACCCCTCTGCGCCCTACACGTATTGGGTGTCAAAGTTGGACCTGTGGCTTGAACTTGCCCTATATGCCTTGGAGGTGCTGTCCTGTCCTGCCGCCAGCGTCCTATCTGAGAGGGTGTTCAGTGCAGCTGGTGGCATCATCACTGACAAGCGCACCCGTCTGTCAGCTGAGAGTGCCGACCGGCTCACTTTGATAAAAATGAACCACCACTGGATAGAGCCTTCATTTTTGTGCCCACCTGTGTAAAGCACCCCAACATGAAACTCCATGTCTGTACTCAACCTCTCCAATTCCTCCGCATCCTCATACTCATCCACCATAAGCGTTGCACAATTCTGCTAATACTAGGCTCCCTCCACCCTGATTTCCCCCAACTCTGCTGGTTAGAGGCTCCCTCCACCCTGATTTCCACCAACTCTGCTGGTTAGAGGCTCCCTCCACCCTGCTTTCCCACAACTCTGCTGGTTAGAGGCTCCCTCCACCCTGCTTTCCCACAACTCTGCTGGTTAGAGGCTCCCTCCACCCTGCTTTCCCACAACTCTGCTGGTTAGAGGCTCCCTCCACCCTGATTTCCACCAACTCTGCTGGTTAGAGGCTCCCTCCACCCTGCTTTCCCACAACTCTGCTGGTTAGAGGCTCCCTCCACCCTGATTTCCACCAACTCTGCTGGTTAGAGGCTCCCTCCACCATGAATTGGTCCAAACTGGGGTTTTTAGAGGCTCCCTCCACCATGAATTGGTCCAAACTGGGGTTTTTAGAGGCTCCCTCCACCATGAATTGGTCCAAACTGGGGTTTTTAGAGGCTCCCTCCACCATGAATTTGCCCAAACTGGGCTAGTTAGAGGCTCCCTCCACCATGAATTGGTCCAAACTGGGGTTTTTAGAGGCTCCCTCCACCATGAATTGGTCCAAACTGGGGTTTTTAGAGGCTCCCTCCACCATGAATTTGCCCAAACTGGGCTGTTTAGAGGCTCCCTCCACCATGAATTTGCCCAAACTGGGCTGTTTAGAGGCTCCCTCCACCATGAATTGGTCCAAACTGGGGTTTTTAGAGGCTCCCTCCACCATGAATTGGTCCAAACTGGGGTTTTTAGAGGCTCCCTCCACCATGAATTGGTCCAAACTGGGCTGTTTAGAGGCTCCCTCCACCATGAATTGGTCCAAACTGGGGTTTTTAGAGGCTCCCTCCACCATGAATTGGTCCAAACTGGGGTTTTTAGAGGCTCCCTCCACCATGAATTGGTCCAAACTGGGGTTTTTAGAGGCTCCCTCCACCATGAATTTGCCCAAACTGGGCTGTTTAGAGGCTCCCTCCACCATGAATTTGCCCAAACTGGGCTGTTTAGAGGCTCCCTCCACCATGAATTGGTCCAAACTGGGGTTTTTAGAGGCTCCCTCCACCATGAATTGGTCCAAACTGGGGGTTTTTAGAGGCTCCCTCCACCATGAATTTGCCCAAACTGGGCTGTTTAGAGGCTCCCTCCATCATGAATTGGTCCAAACTGGGGTTTTTAGAGGCTCCCTCCACCATGAATTGGTCCAAACTGGGGTTTTTAGAGGCTCCCTCCACCATGAATTGGTCCAAACTGGGGTTTTTAGAGGCTCCCTCCACCATGAATTTGCCCAAACTCTGCTGGTTAGAGGCTCAATCCACCCTGATTTTCAAAACAAATGTTGGTGCCAACCTCAACTTACTACAAGGGCCAAATTCACTGCTGGTGACAAGCTCTCCTCACTGCAAGTGCCAAATACACATGTTTCAAGGTGTTTTCCTACTGTCAGAGAGGTGGTATTGAGTGTGTAAAGTGTGTAGTTGTTAGGCTGTGATGTTGGGGTAATAGAGGGTCTTTGGTGTGTTAGATGCCCCCAGACATGCTTCCCCTGCTGTCCCAGTGTCATTCCAGAGGTGTTGGCATCATTTCCTGGGGTGTCATAGTGGACTTGGTGACCCTCCAGACACGGATTTGGGTTTCCCCCTTAACGAGTATCTGTTCCCCATAGACTATAATGGGGTTCGAAACCCGTTCGAACACACGAACATTGAGCGGCTGTTCGAATCGAATTTCGAACCTCGAACATTTTAGTGTTCGCTCATCTCTAGTGTATATGTGTCTAAATGAGCGGTGCGCTGACGCCGTTTGAAGGGGCCCTAAGGCCCCAAAAGGTGTCCATTAGCAAAAAAGCAGATTCGGCAATGCATCACAGTTCTTCCTGCAGAGGATTCCTCTGTGTACTTTCTGCTTTAGTTATAGCCATAGGGAAACTGACGGCGTTTCCGTAGATATAAATGACATGCTGCAATTTCTAAGACTGTAACAGTTTTGAAAATCGCCGTGTGTCCACACCACGTATTTTACTGCAAAGTGGGCACGAGATTTGCTAGAATCCCATCCACTTTGCTGTGACTGTAAAATGCTGTGTTTTACACTACATGAGGCCCCCAACTAAAAATTGCTTACTTGTGGAAACTATTATGGGTCCGCTAGGTTTCTGCCCGAAAAAAGCAGAAAAATACTTGTAGGACTTTTCTCTCCGCATCTTTAATGTGGATTTGGGGATGGAAACGCCAAATAGAATCCAGGCGCATTACAGGGCTAACCATGCAGGTAATAATCTCCATAAAATATTGAGAAGGAATAGGAATGGAGAGCTACAATATAGTGGATAACAGAAATGTACTATAGCTATAAATTATTTCTATATCAAATGTTTTTTAGAATTTGAATAATTAATAATCATTGTTCAATTTATTTATTGTTAGTAACATACCCAATTTTTGTGCACTAATGTAGATATAGATGCTAATCGTAATGACAATGTGACTATATTCTATACGGCACTAATACATGGTAACATGTTCATGAGTCACTGACTACAATGTAGCCACATCTCAGTACAGAAATAAAACATAAGACTAAGACCCCATGTAGCAAAACACAGAAAAAAACACAATGGAAAAGCATCACGTTATTTTCCGCAGAATTTTTCAATGCCCCTATGATATCTATGTGGAGCGTTTTCGCAGGTATAATTGACATGCTGCAATTTTCAAATTGATTCAGCTTACCCACTGAGGTTTTTTTTTCCTGCAATGTGTGGATGGGATTAGACAGAATCCACTTTGCAGGTACAGTAGAACGCTGCGTTTTTGCAGTGAAAAAAGTACGTGTGGCATTTTAGAAACATCCGTCACATGACAGGTTTCAAATTCAGTGTGCTTATTCACATGTTCATCTTTTTGATGGTACGTCATTTCATGGCCCTCAAAAAAACAGACATGTACCATCTTTGTTCGTGGCATTTGAATAAACCCATTGAAAATCAGGAAAAACAAAAAACAGCCATCACATGCCATGTGAATAAGGCCTGTGTGTGCCCATGCACGAATATACACAGTAGGCCGTGCACATAAGGCTTAAGGCCCCGTGTTTTTGTTCCAGATTTTGATGTGGTTTCTTGAACCAAATCCAGAAGTAAATTTAGCACAAAGGGGAAGTATACAAGCTTCCTATATATCACCCATTCCTGTTGAAGCCATTCTTAGCTTTGGCTAAAAAAAAAAAAAAAAAAAAAAAAAACACAGCAAAACCTGCAAAAAAAAAAAAAAAAAAAAAGTTTTTTTTTAACCTTAAATCTAATTTCCGGAGGCTTTGCATGACTGAAATGTAATGGACTACTTTTACAACTTTACCTCTAATAATTCATAAGAGAGTCTAAACTAACTCCTCTATTTTTATATGGGTTTGTGAATTCTTATAGTTGTGTTCGAGGTGCAGTCCAACTGCAAACTACATTTAAACATCCAAGGACAACCAGCCTCCAGATGATATAAAAATCAAGATCACAGCCATTATTTACTTTCCAGCTACCACTTTCCATATTATTTGCTTCTATTCTGGCTGAGTAATGTCAGATACATATTTGATTCTGTAAGTCATAAAATTGTTTGCGAAATAAAATACTCCCCTTTATTTTTGCACCTGTGAATACTCCTAAAGCAGTCCAAAGTTTTAGGTCATTCCCAGTGCAATCCTGCAATTATATTGTTAAATATATGGCATTGTTAGCTTTAAATATTGTGCTCCGTAATAACATGCATATCTTTTTGTCCTAAATTTTACTATACTTACCTGTGCTACTTTACTCTGTCACATGGCCTGTTTGGAGATTAGTCCCCCCAGATACATTGGATTAGGCTGCAAGTATGTATAGTATTCAATAAAAAGGCTCCAGCTCTTGTCTGAGCACTACGGCCTCTTCAAACAGATGATTCGTGGAATTGCCACATGGACACTATCTGAGTTTAAAGACCTGGTCTATGGATAGGTTATAATATTAATTATAATAGGTTATAATATTAATTATAATATAAAATTGATCATTATCAAAAAAATACCCCTTCATGCAAAAGCCCGGTGTAGCGAGCCATAGCCAAAAAGCGCTGTTGAAAAACTGTGGCGGGAATGCATCACATTTTTATATACAGTGCTTTTAAGGTGTTCTGATATTTTTTCTACAATGTGTGGATGTAAATAGCCGAAACTGAACTGTAAAACGCAACATATTGTAAAACCCTGCGTTTTTAGCTGCAGTGTCTCCATCTCTCCCCACAGTGCAAAAATGCAATGTTTCTTCTGAAACACTGAGGCAAAAGAACAATGCATTTTACAGTACTTGCAATGTGAATGGGATTCTGGCTAATCACATCCATACACTGCAGAAAAAAATTCACGGTGGAAAAGCAGCATAATAATCTTAGCATGTCAATTATAACTGCAGAAACACTGGTGTTTCCCATATAGGTATAATACGGGAAGAAAGTTGGGACTGGGGCCCTAGGTGGCGTAAATGCCACAATTTCCCCACAGTAGAAACCGGTAGAAAAAAGTTGTGGCGTTTTACAGTCAGAGCAAAGTGGATGGGATTCTAGTGAATCCCATGTCTACTTTGCAGTAAAAACCGTGCTGCGGCACGGTTTTGGATATTGCGGCATGTCAATTATACCTATGGAAATGCCGACAGTTTCCCCATAGATATAATTGAAACAGAAAATCCGCAGAGGAAACCTCTGTGAACTCGTTTAAAGCGCTGCAGGAAGAACTGTGATGCGTTGCTGCTGCAGTTTTTCCTGCAGTGCTTTTTTGCTGAGAGACGACACGTGGGGCCTTTGCCTAAAATTGTGTTTTCTTCTGTAGCGTTTTTAAGGGTTTAAAAGAAACCCCTTTTATAAAAAAAAAACAAAAAAAAAAACACAAATAGCAAAGGATTTGGCAGGTGAAACTCCTGGCAGTCAGATGGTACCGCTGGGGAAAGTTGCAGTTATCCATTCACTTGAACATGGGATATTACATAGTATCCATATCTATTCCATTTTTGCATTGACTCTGGCCAGGGACTCCTTCTATGATGTTGTCACCTGCAACAGTGCAAAAAAGGATTTGGTATAGTTATAGACTTAAGAAAAAGTTATATTTAGAAACTGGGAAAATGATGAAGAAGCATATAAATGGGTTGTCTGATAAAGATAGCCTAAGTTTATATGTCCTATTAGGTCTGTTTACCCAGATATGTCTTCCCTACCCTCACCTCCTTCCTTTAGACTTGTGGCCTACTTTACTATAACACTTCATAATACATTCAAAGCAATGCTGTAGGGCCATTTATCCTAGAATGTCTATGGCGTGCTAACATTCTGCCAAGAATTAATGGTACAACACAAATCTTCTCAGTAAAATGTTAGTGTACTTTTCTAGGTCATTTTACAAGGTTCAGTACCCAGCCTTTACTATAATGCATAAATCAAGCCATACAGAAGACATTGTAAAGGTCAGGATGCTTAGATGTCTGGCTCAGGCTGAATGTACACTACAGTTGTGACACCGCTCACAAATCAGCTAAATCTGGTGATCTGTAAATGGAGAGAATGGATGTGTGAAGGCCGTGTCATAACATTGTGAGCTAATATACACAGTCTACACTGGGAATATAAAAAATATATAAAGATATTTCTATGAATAGTCAATACAATGCTCTAATCCCTGACTATGTGATAAGTAGATGAGATTTGTATGCTCAGTTTCAAGGTCTGAGTTGATCTGCAAAGACTGAGCCACCAAACACACAGAAGTTTCCATTGCTTTCATAGAACAATGCAAATGCAAGTACAGTGACATGCCTATGCATGGTCACCAATGTAAAATACTTTACCAATCTTATATGGATGTTTTCAACTTAAGACTGGAAAATACTACAGTTGCGTAACTAGGAATAGCGAGGCCGCATGGTGAACTTTTGACATGGAGCCCCTCCATCCAACCACCTAATGTGCCAGGCCCTGTGGCAGCCGCTACCGCTGCTACCCCGGTAGTTACACCCCTGAGTGAGTGGTAGTTCCAATGTGATGTTATGTGAACCTGTCACTTCCAAGAAAATTAGCAAGTAGTCTTGCTAGTAGTCCTCAAAAGTAATGTGGACTAAGTTAATGAGAGGTGTTTAGGTCATTAGGTCCTTTCTTCTGTTTTGTTAATCCACATGGTGTATGTGACCTGCTTGAACTTGCATTGATTCTGACCTTTAACCTGGTTGACTGACTAAATAGTTTTTACCATACCTGTATATTTACTTGCTCTGGACTCTTGATCCAAAATGGTATTTTGACATTCCAATCACTTCAAAGGTCTTATTATCTGTCCTTCCTTCCTTCCTTCCTTCCTTCCTTCCTTCATACCTAACAAACCAAATGTAACAATTATTGTGCGACATTTGATAAATTAGGCACAAATTATGCCAATATAAAACGCTAGGAAGACTGACTTTAAAAATTCATGATAAATCTCACCCAGTCACTACTACAGTTAAGTTTGTTTTGGAGAAGAACGAAGACCTGGAGCAAGTCAAATTATTTTTTGACTTACCGTATAAAACATACCAATAGATTAGAACCCTAAGTGCTTAGACTCAAGCTGGATTCCCACTTGTGCCTAGTCTTCATTCAGCGATCCTGTATACTGGACTTTTCTTTCCACATTTTTTGGGTGGAAACCGGGTAGACTCCAACATAGTCTATGGGGTCGTTCTATGGGGTACTTCTAAATGAGGCCACAGCTAATAACCAAGGACTTGCTCATATGTATCCGGCCATTCAGTCCGTTGTTGATGACAAACTGATTCCATACTTTGCTATGTGGTTGCTCTTGTGCCCAGGGTTGTCAGCAGAATATCTGCAAAACACACATCAAGCATTTTCACAAAGGGCACAAGTTTTTATCATTGAAACATAACTAAACTTTTTAACAACTTTTGATATTTTTTTTTGTGAAAATTGTAATATACTTTATTTAAAAAGTTAGTCCCTTTCTGTGAAATCCTGCACTTCTTTATTCCTTCCCTTGTTCCTGTTTTAAGAATGGGAATCTGTACCCTGCTTTCATTAACTGTCGGACTGATACCATTAATTGTCGCTATCTCAGGCCTGATAGGAATAATATTAGAAAATAGTATCAAAGGGATGCTCCGTTGTGTCAAATGAAATAATGTTACCAGATATATAACAAATCAGTATGCACATAATTATTATATGATATTGTTCTGAATCTCCTACTCTGCATGGAAAGCAAAACACAAACAGATGTTACATCTATGGCTCATAACACTGTTACTCACAGCTGGAACAGTACTAGATCAATAACCGATGTCTATGACCTTACTGAGCATCCTATTCTCAACTGAGTTCTGCCATCTAGATCACTACTTATCTGATGCCGAGTATCATTGTCCACACGTTTTTATTTACTGGATATTGTCTCCTGATGAACTCCATTCCTGAGAGATACAAGCTATGTCACTTTTCCTGCATTTTAAAGGGGCTCTATCATTGGGAAAAGTCATTTTTAACTAATCACATCCTTGCATAGCCTTTAGAAAGGCTATTCCAGACCTACCTTTAGTATGTAAATTGCCTCAGCGGTTTTTGAATGAGTCTGTTTTTATTTATATGCTAATTAGACTGGGTGCACAATGCATCGTGCACTCCTCTTTGCTATTGTTTCCTATGCGTGTATACAGCACAGGCTGCTGCTGCTGATGATGACTCAGCTTCCTGTTTGCACACACACATAGGAGATAATAGCAGAGAGGAGGCTGCTGGGAACTTCCTGAGCTGGCTGGAAGCTCATTAGAATATGAATAAAAACGGACTTATTCAAAAACCACTGAGGAAATCTACATACTAAAGCTAGATGTGGAATAGCATTTCTAAAGCCTATGCAAGGATGTGATTATTAAAAAAAAGTGACTTTTCCCAATGATAGAGCCCCTTTAAGTATATTTTCCTTAACTTGGTGATGGCCAGGAGGATGTGGAAGGTGAAAAATAAAAATAAATGATACTGAACTGTCCCTGGCGCTTCAATGTCTGCTGCCACTGTCCTTTCAAGCAAGCAATGGCGCTGCACTTGACTTGCTGAGACCAATACATCACTGATTCCTGTCTTTAGATTCCTGCGATTAGCCTCCTTCTCTCTCCACTTCTCCATAGATGTCTGAGTGTGAGCTGGATATAGAAACAGGTGGGACAAGTATGATTTTTTATTCTTTTATGTTTCATCTTCCGTGGTCTCATGCCCAAGTACTGGGTTGCTAGAGCAACCCCTTTAATAAGATATATTACAAAGTATCTTTTACTCACCTGTAATATTCATTTATAGGAATCTGTTTATATCTGGATGTATGATTTAAGTGTTACCAGTAGAACCTAGTTCTAGTACACCATATTTGTTTTACACAGTATGTTGGGGCACTTATACGCCAATGAATGGATGCCAACACAATAGTGGTGCATGTACATTGCTTAGCATTTTTGTCTTACAACACTGTCTTACAACATCATTTGCTAATGAATGTGGATTTCCTGCCATACTCCATAGACATCCTGATAAGAAATTAAAGTTGTGAACTCTACTTGGGACAGTGAGTAACAACAATATTTGTAAAACACTGTGGAATATGTTTGCATCATATAAGTAGGCAAAATAAAAATAACCCGCAGGGTGGGAACCAAACAATTTTATTTTGCTTTTTCAACAGCATAGGTGGTGATGCAGCACAGTTCATCATTCATACCAGCCCCAAATTATGGCTCATACACACCCCTGACAGAATACAGAACTCCATTCTGTAGACAGACATTAACTTTCTCTTATAACACTCTTAGTGTGTCGGTTACTGACAGGTATCACTCACCTGACTAACCAGACACTATATACAGTATATATATATAATATATATATATATATATATATATATATATATATATATATATATATATATATATATATATATATATATATATATATATATATATACTTTAAATCAAAATATTGGCATATTGTTTATTAGAGAAACAGACTAGTGGTCACTGAGGTCCAGCACATAGCTTTGTACAACATGATTCCTTCATGGTATAATTTGCTCACTACCCCGGTGTGCTTTCCCATATCTATCTATCTATCTATCTATCTATCTATCTATCTATCTATCTATCTATCTATCTATCTATCTCTCCCTCTATCTATCTATCTATCTATCTATCTATCTATCTATCTCTCCATCTATCTATCTATCTATCTATCTATCTATCTATCTATCATCTATCTATCTATCTATCTATCTATCTATCTATCATCTATCTATCTATCTATCTATCTATCTATCTATGTGTCTGTGTATCTGTCTTTCTATCTTAATTTTTATCAATTCTAGTTATCGCGAATCAAAAACATAACCAAAAACAGCCGCCCAAACAAAAACAAGTTATCAAGTATGGATATGTACAATGTTAGTGTTATTTACCAAAAATAGTGAAGACGTTGCTGGAAGCATTCATTTAAAAAGCATATTGAAAACACATGTTCTGTTATGATGCAAATATGTTTTCATTTAGTAATGTCATAAATGGTCGCTAAGATATAGGGTCATAATTGGGATATGGGATATATGTCCCAAAGCAATGGAGAAGTTTCACCCAGGGATTTCACATTAAAATTTAAGAATAAGGAACGGGATAGTTAAAATAATATTTTATTTCAGTTCTGGGCAAGAGGACAAAGGAGGGTTAGTCTTTGGGTTTACAGCTCTATATTTCAAACAGATTTATGTTTCTCATTTGTGTATTTTATTTCTTTTGCCATTGTAGGATGTTGTTTGTTTTGTCTCTAGCTTCTTGCAACCTCGCTGACCCTGACTTTCCAAGCCTTGTTCTTATCTGATGACTGTCTGACCTTTCTTGTTAATTGTACTCAATTACTTCCTTCTCAAACAGTTCTTTAGTGATTCTGTTTCAATAATTTTTTGTCAACAAAGCCAAAATAATCTGTGGGAATATCTATTTAAAAGATTTTTGGGGTTAGACTTCAATGTAAAAATGTTCTAATCATTCTAACAGACAGGAAACATTTGCACAATTACTCAGGTGCATTCAAAGGTATATGGATGTTTTTATATTGATAGACTTGGCTTACTTATATAGAACCATCATGTTCCACCATGCTTTACAGATATTGTCAACACTGTCCCAAATAGGGCTCACAATCGAAATCCCCTATCAGGGTGTCTTTGGAGTGTGGGAGGAAACCCAGACCAACACAAGAACATATAAACTCCTTGCAGATGTTGTCCTTGGCTGGAAGTGAACCTAGGAGTCCAGAACTGCAAGGCATCAATGCTAACCACTGAGTCATCATGCCTGGTAAACTTGAACATAACATAAAGGGTTATTCACATCTTGGCAAAAGCTATTATGATGGGAATTACTGCACATAAGTCCCAACCACCAGGGCGAGAATTACATAATGACTTAAGCAGTACTGTTCTACACTTTCACTCGCAAGGAGGTGAATGGCAGCTAAGGATACAGAATAGCACAGATAATCTACTCTGTTTCCGCAGCTCAGCAGTTACAGAAACAATGTAGCTAAATGTGCTCAATTCTATTGGAGTTGGAGAAACAGCATAGAGCAGCATTGTTTGCCGGTTTAAGTCATTTGCCAAGACAATGTACTTATTTTCTATGTAAAGATGGCCATATGTATGGGGTCCTCCCAATTATTCCCTAACTTCAGATGTTTGGTGGGGTAGAAAAGAATTGGGCAGTTGGATTCCAACTGCTTAATGTTTTTCTTCTCATGGAGATACGCTTTAGCCAGAGGTATCTAGCACTGGATTTCTTTCCATATATGGTATGTTCTATGATACTTGATTGAGCTGGGCATACATACAGTATGTATTCATATGCTCTATGAGGAGGTTTACATAATACTTATTTATGGCAAATTTTATTTCAACCAGTCTAATGAGTTTTCCAATTGAAAAACTTGTTTTTACGCTAATATTTATTATGTCAAAGAAATTTCCATCATTAGGGCAGTATTTGTCATCAATAGAAACCAGTTGTTACCATTAATTGATATATAGCGATTATAAGTACAGAGCATTTATTTACATTAATTGAGATAGATATTGGATTATAAACTGAGTTTATCACATAGGTTTACTCTTATTTTTTCACACTTTGCATATCTTCACAGTAGGATAGGTGTGAGAGCACAATTATTTAGGATATCATGTTCCTTGAATCATGATATCTTACATTGTTCAATTTACTAAACTCAACCTGGAAAAAAATGAAATTTCTGCACTTGTCTGTGTACAATGTATGTCTGCCTGAATTTGAACAAGTCCTTAGTTATAGACCAAGGAGTCAAATTTATTCCCTTAAAAAATACTCTGTTCATCTAGATATTTTTGGGCTTTTTTGTCTTATCGCCAGTTTGGAACTACAAAGCTGGACATGTACTGTACACTGTAAAGGTTAATAGGGGCCCTGTGGTGAAAAATCTGGGGGCGGCTGAATCAAGATGGAAACTTTCTTCTGTCCTGTTTGATTTTCAAACATAATATAAAGCATAATATAAAGTATTACACATAGAATTGTATCTTCTGCTCATAACAATAACTAAAAGAAGACAGAGGAAAGTTTCCTTCATGTTTATAACATCAGAGTGAATAGTGACAGATGCAAACAGAGGAAGCTTCATTGGCATCTCTCATTCTGGTATGTTATAAAAGGTGCTTTATGCATATAGTAGGTAGTACAGGCAATACACAAGTTTATTATAATATGTGGGTTAATAATAAAGTGCACCTATATATTATAGGATGTATAATACACCTGCAGTAACCATGAAATGTACCAGTATACTATGATATTGGTTATCAGTATATCAGTATAAGGCCGGGACCCCACGGGAAACGCCGCGATTTTCCCACAGCGGAGACGCTGCCGAAAAAATCGCGGCATTGTACAGTGCAGGCAAAGTGGATGGGATTCATGCGAATCCCAACCCCACTTTGCAGAAAAAAATGCAGCATGTCATTTATATCTACATTAACGTCAGCGGCGTAGATATAATGGGAAGAGAAAGTCCGCGGAGAAAAACTCCATGAACTTTCTCTTCAAAGTGCTGTGGAAAGAACCGCAATGCAATCACGCAGCGCTTCTTCGCGCAGCGCTTTATCACTGCGTTTACGGCCCGTGGGGCCTTAGCCTAACATTACATTAAAGAGATTTTCTGTTGTGTATCTTATTTTATTGTCTAGTTTTCTTGTTATGTTCTTCTTTAGATCAGAATTATTTTGACCTGGAATATATTATCACTTATATTGATAATACTGCATTTTACATATATTTTATTTTTTCATTTGTTTTGGCCATGTTGCATGCTGCTTATCTTATAACAATAAATACAGAATAATAAAAAAGGGGCTTATCTGGAAATATAAAATTGATGACCTATCCTAAGGTCATTAATATCAGACCAGTGAGGTCAGCTGTTTAAAGACGTTCTGGCAGCTCAGTCCCATTCAAATGAATGGAGCCGAGCTGCAATACATACCATAGGCCTACAAAATGTACAGTGTTGCACTTGGTAAGCAGTGAAGAGGAAGAGCATAAGGACAAATACTGCTGCCAATGGCTGATTGTGGGGTTGTTGGGTGTCAGGCCACCTCTGATCTGATATTAATGAGCTATGCTAATGATAGATATCACTCTCTTTGAAAACCCCTTTAACAATGTTGTATGCAAATTAGGTGTTTGCAGCTATTTTTAAAGGCATCTCTTTAGACAAGTACCATATTTAAGTAAGAAGGGATTAATTCATAAGAGCCTAAATCAGCATTTAAGGGCTTACCATGTTGCCAACAGATTTTGATATCAGGGGTCCCAAAGCCACATAACATACACTGTTCTGAATGGCACAGTGCTGTGAAAAGTATTTGCCTCCTTACAGATTTGTTTTTGTGTGTTTGTCAATGTTAAATGTTGCAGATGATCAAACAAATTTAAATGTCAGACAAAGATAACCCAAATAAATTAAAATGAATTTAAATTTAAATGAAGATTTAATTTATTAAGGAAAAGATGCTACCTCAAACAATCTGGTTGTATGTGAAAAAATAATTGCCCCCCCCCCCCCCTCCATGAATTAACTGTGATTAACTGCATTTTCTGACCTATAATCAAACATGGTTGTGGTAGTGTGATGGCCTGGGACTGCATTGCTCCTTCAGAACCTGGACGACTTGCTGTAATTAATGAAACTATGAATCTGATCTATGCCAGAAAACCTTGAAGAAGAATGTCCGACCATCAGTTCATGACCTTATAGGGATTGTCCAGGATAAACTAAGAATTAACCCATAAGCTAAACTTCTAATTTACTTCAATGAAAAAAATTCTATAATTACCCATATCCCTGGAGTGGTCATTCGACTGCCCCAGGGACATTTTCTTATAATCCGGTGACGTTCCATTTCACCACTTTTGAAACAGAACATCAAGATTACTCTCCTCCTCATCACTATCAATGCTACCAAGCCTTCCTGTGTCCAGGAACGGCTCCTCACTTCTTCCTGTTTGCTAATAGTTGGCAGAGTAGGTTAGCTAGGGAGATGAAAGGGAGGGTGGGAGGGGCTAGTAATGGGTTGGCTCACTAGGCTAGAGAGATGTGAAGGGTAGGAAGGGCTAGTAATGGGTGGGATTGCTAGGCTAGGGAGATGGGAAGGGTGAGAGGGGCTAGTAATTGGTGGGATAACTAGGTTAGGGAGATAGTGAGGGTGGGAGGGGCTAGTAATGGGTGGGATCTCTAGGCTAAAGAGACAGGGGAGGGTGAGAGGGGCAAGTGATGGGCGGGATCGCTAGGCTAGAGAGAAAGGAGAGGGGGAGTGTAACGGAGTGAGAGAGGAGGGGGCTAAGTGACAGGGAACTAGTGTAGAAGCTGGACAACAGGAAGCTAACACCAAGTAAACAAATGCAGAGGATGCCAGCAGCTGCCAGAGACACCCATAAATCACTCCAAACACTGCTAATATGTATATGGGTGTTCGTAATAACTCATTAATAGCATTAACAGACCTTTCCTTAACCACTTCCGGACCGCCCATAGACTATATACGTCCGGATAGTGGTTGCCTAGTTCTGCCAGGACGTACCTGTACGTCCACCAGAACATAGCAGCTGCACGGAGATCATGTTGCTGCTTTCACTAGGAGCCGGCTGTAACTTCAGCCGGAGCTCCTAGAGAGAAGACAGGGCAGATTTATTACCTCCCCTGCCTTCTCGATCGCTGTGAATACAGTGCTCAATGAGCGCTGTATACACGGCTATGGACGCAGCCATAAATCAGCTGCCCTCTGATCCGGAAGACACGTGATCCGCCGGGCTCAGTGTCCTGCCAGAGCTGCTGGGTCCTACAGGACTCAGATCAGCTCTGCATACTGTGTATAGCAGCGTACAGGAGGCTGTATTCCTCCTGTAACTGAGGTTAAATGTACCAGTCCCAGTTATAGGAGAAATCAGCCTCAAGTACAAAAAAAAAAAGTGATCAGATGTCCCCAAAGGTCTCTTATCACCTTATGGGGACACAATCTGGAAAAAAATAAAATAAAAATATAATAAAAAAGTTTTTAAAAAAATATAAATAAAATAATAATAATAAAAAATAATACACTAATAAAACGCCGTTATTAAAGGTTATAGCCCCGCCCCCGACGACACCATACAAAATAAAAATTACTGTAACGGAGAGGAAAAACTATTTTATAAAGTTTTTCAGTGACACTTTGTGTTATTAAATAAAAAAAAATTATAAATTGAAAACCAGACACAATTTCCCTAATATTTTGTTTATATTTTCCTGGATATAAAAAAAATTAAAACACATTTGAAAATAAAAATAACATAAAAATAAAGCCCTATGTGTCCCCGAAAAAAGACGCAAACATTTGTTGACTAAGATATATGAGAAAAATTTTACAGACCTCAAAACCGCACATACATAATAAACCTAAAATGTGTCTGGTCCTGGACCACAAATTGGCCCGGTACTGAAGTGGTTAAAAAAAAAAAAAAGATTTTATGCTGGGAAACCCCTTTAAGTTGAAATGTATTTGGGTTCTGCAGTGGAGCAAAGATCCAAAGCACACCAGAAAGTCCACCTTTGAAAGGCTGAAAGAAAACAATATGAAGGTTTTGGAGTAGTCTAGTCAAACTCTGGCCTTAAGTCCAATTGAGATGCTGTGGCATCACCTAAAGAAGGTTTTTCATGCTCGAAGACCCTCCAATGTGATTGAATTTAAACAATTCTGTAAAGAAGAGTGGACCAATATTCCTCCACAGAGATGTGAAAGACTCATTGGCAGTTATTGCAAATGCTCAATTGCATTTGTTGCCGCGATGGGTGGCACAGCCAGTTATTAAGTGTGGGGCAATTACTTTTTCACATAGGGTCAGGATGGCTTCAATAGCTTTTGTCCCTGAATAAATCATCATTGAAAAATTGCATTTTGTATTCACTCAGGGTATCTTTGTCTGATATTGAAATTTGTTTGATAATCTGAAAAGTGTAAGTATGACAGTGAAAAGTAGGATACTGGTTTGGCTAAGTGAGAGGTCACTTGAAACAGCTGTCTGCAAATGGCTCTCTCTTTCCTTCTGGAAGAGATATTGTGCTTTGGCTTTAATCCCAGCCAATGTCACTAGGTTTTTTAAGAGGGCTGTCCATGAATATGAGGACCGCAGGAGGAGACCAGAAAAGGGAACACCAAAAAAACCCCTAACATTCTCACGCTGCTGCTGTCCAGTCTCCACTGGAAGTCCTGTGCTGCATGTGACTTGTGAGGCCAATCAGTGGCCTTAATGGCCACAGAAGAGGAACTGGTGAGGTATGTAAGTGACCTCAGCAGTCACATGTGGCGCAGGACTTCACAGTACACACCGGAGAGCAAGAGATTGATCTATAATAGAGCTTGCATGGTCTGTGAGACTCTACATGCAGCAAGATGGTCTGCAAAGGTGAAGTCTCCCTATGAAGATATAGTACCCTCTGACTAGACAGACTTATAATGCAACAGAATATGTTGGCGCTATATAAATAATATTATTATTATTATTATTATTATTATTATTATTATTATTATTATTATTATTATTATATCATACAGCATCCAACACTATGATAAACCTTGTACCTTTTAGGACTGTCTAGTCTAACTTTGCACTGTATAACTTTCAAGCATTATTAGTATGCCCCAGTAGGTACCGTATTTTTCGGACTATAAGACGCACTAAGGTTTTAGAGGAGGAAAATAGGGGAAAAAAAATTTTAAGGAAAAAAAATTGGTGAAATATTTAATAACCTAATAATATAATATTTCACCAATGTAAATAGAACGGGGGCTTTCGGACACAGGGATACCAAATGTGTATGTGTTTCACAGTAATGTTTTTGTTTTATATGTATTGTAGGGCTATGGGGGTGATTTGAACATATCTATCTATCTATCTAATCTATCCTATCTATCTATCTATCTATCTATCTATCTATCTATCTTCTATCTATCTATCTATCTATCTATCTATCTATCTATCTATCTATCCATCTATCTATCTCCTATCTGTCTGTCTGTCTGTCTATCTGTCTATCTATCTATTCTATCTAATCTCATCCATGGATGGAAAGAGACACCCTGCAGTGAAGCTATGTAAGAAGAGAAAAAGGGGCGGGCCAGACGGGTGAAGGAGGTGTGGTTTTCTAAGCAAACTTGAAAACACGCCTCTTTCACCTGTCTGGCTCGTCCCTCCTTCACTGCCTCTCAGATCTTGCTCTTGCAATGAAGCCACACAGGCAGGGAAGTAGGGGCGGGCCAGACGGGTGAAGGAGGCGTGGTTTCAAGCTTGCCGAGAAAACCACGCCTCCTCCTCCCGTTTGGCCCGCCCCTCCTTCCCTGTCTGTGTGGTTTCATTGCCGGAGCCAGATCTGAGAGGCAGTGAAGGAGGGGCGGGCCAGACGGGTGAAAGAGGCGTGGTTATCTCGGCAAGCTTGAAACCACGCTTCCTTCACCTGTCTGGCCCGCCCTTACTTCCCTGCCTCTCAGATCTCGCTCCTGCAAACACGCGACACAGACAGGGAAGGAGGGGCAGAGCAGGCAGGCACCGTGCTGCTCTTCTTTTCATTCGCACAGACGGGACACAGACGCTGCGCATGCTGCATTCGGACTATAAGACGCACACACATTTTCCTCCCATATTGGGAGGAAAAAAAGTGCGTCTTATAGTCCGAAAAATACGGTATATGGTACTAGTTTAGGAAATAACATCATATACATGATCCAGTAACAGATATTTAGTCAGCGTGATGTGGAAAGGGTAACCACTACAGGATATAGCAGAATGAAGAATCAATATCTGCAACCAGATAAGTTTGTATAAGGGTCATAGAATGGTCATGTCTGTCACGGCCCTGTTAGTGACAGAAATCTTAATGCCACATGTGTTATAGCTCAGACATGATCAAACCTTCTGAAAGTCCATTTCAGTCTACATGTTTAAGTATTGAAGCAATTTACAAAGGTGGTACAGGAGCCGGCTCATTTGGTTGCATTTAGCCTGCCCTTGTATGAAGTATTATTATGATGAAAAGCCAGGAGATAATTTGTACAACTTTTGAACTACAAGTGCTAATGTAGGTTCACATGGTTGGAAGCAGACTGGAGCGACAGTTATTAGACTGGTGTAACATAAGCATCACTTCACAGGCCCCTATATCATTGCCAGAAGGAATTTAGGGAATGAGGCCTGTAATTGATTGTGCTGATTTTCTATATAAATAAAGTTGCATCTAGGGGATAGATGTAAAGCAAAGGAAGGAACTCTTTAACACATAGAGGCAAGAACTACAGTTGCTTATAGATAAAGTTCTTCAAGATAAATTACTTGAAATACTGCTTTCATTAAGTCTTTCTTCTATGCACCATTGACATTGTTTAGAAAGTTTGACTTGCAAGGTAATATGTCAGCAGAGAAAACATAGAAAGAACTCTCCATTATTGTTGTTTTCCTAAATGAAAATATAAATTGAATCCACCACATCATTTATCATTTAAGTTTCATAATTCTTTCTTTTTTTGTTTTACGTTAATTTATGTTTATTATTCTGAATATTGAAATTGGGCAAAAAAATTGCACAATTTATTTTACGTTGTTGTAAAGTTAGAGGCTAATTCAAGCTGGTGGAGCATATACTATAAGGAAATTCGTTTGACTTGCTTTAGTAAATAAGGCTAAATAAATATACACGTAGGACGGAATTGTACTATAATTCGTATTCCGGAAAATTGGCATAGAAGGGACACATCTATGGTACACGATCCTGATTTACACCAAAGATGTGTCAACTTTTTCTGTCACACGCATCAATTTTAAGATTAATAATTAAAAAATGAGTTTGCTTCCTAGACAATCTGTGAACACCGCAAAGATTTAGGTTGTGGCCCCATGTTGCAAACGTATTGTTTTACAGTACCTGCAAAAATCACATCCACTCATTGCAGAAAGTTATCCGCATCCTAATGGTTATGTAGTAGCAGTCTTCGAGATTTCAGGTTAAACCTAACAGTAGCTTTGCCTTCCTTCTCCTGTGCTGATTATAGAGATCATTTCCAGAAAAGCTATTTGTATATGAGCACATTAGAAAGAGCAACTATTTCCAAACTGAAAAACTAATGTAATTGTTCCAATAACTAAGAAAGTACACATACACACACACACATATATATATATATATATATATATATATATATATATATCACCAAATCTGCACTGTTGGAGAAAATGTTTACGAAAATGTAAGCCATTGTGTTGGGATGTTCATTGATTTAGTAAGTCTGGCAGTCTTCTGACAAAGTGACTTTTAGGCTAAGGGCCCATATTGCAGAATACAGTGATTTGACTGCTTTGGAAACAAAGTTATGTTTTATGATAGCAGCAAAGAATTAATTAATCTCATCCACACACTACAGAGAAAAATGCAATGCATTTTGACAGTTTTTTTCTGCAGCATCTCTTAGCTGTATTCCATTCTTTTAGGCTAAGGTCACATGTCACAGAAAAGCTGGTTTTGGAATTGGTTAAACTGCTGCAGTGTGATATCACAAAAGACAAGAAAAACAATTGAAAAGTCATTGGAAAAACATATTTATTGACTTCTCATTGCACTTTGTTGTCTAATGTAGTAAGACATCATGCTGCAGGAGTTTATATAGGTGTTGGAGTTTGTTCTATTCCTATCACTTTGGACTGCTTATGTTGATCCTGGCTGTTGTAGTGCTGAGCAACTGATATTAACCTGTTTTATGCTGAACATCATCTACCTCAGTGAATGCTAATAACAACATGCCTGGGGAGTTGGGGATCTGGATGCCTTGTTCTTGAGTATGTCAAAATAAGGTTGGGTGTTCCTGTTCTGGAATAACACTTAGTTGATGCAGTCAGAGTAGGTTGCAGACCTTGCCACCTACAGGTCTTCTTTGATTTTAGCACTCATGTAACTCTAAATGTGCTACTTTTCTTATAGGTCTAAAGCTGGATTCATGTTCTAGTCACATTTTCCCAACAGAATTTTGATTGAACTCAACGCACAGTGTCATAGATGTCTACGATGCTGTAAATTTGGTTCAGTTAAGTTGAGGTCAGTGTGGGAAATGTGGTTGTCATGTGACTAAGTCACGTATACATGTGTATGGGGGAGTCGTGAAAGAGAGCTTTTGGCTAAACAGCTGTTTGGCCCACAATTAGATGGCTTCTATCTAGTTTTTAACATTAAAATCAAGGGGGTCAAAAAATAATGGAGTGTGCAGCATTTGCACCTGCGATTCTTTTACTTTTTGAGTCTATTGTTCTGATCCTAAGATGGATCAGAACAACGCATAAAAATACAGAAGTGTGAACCTAGCCTGTGTGCAGCTTGCTGGTAGAAGACATTTATTTGTTCTAACATTTTGTATATTTAGCCATTCCCCTAATTCCTAGCTTTATAAAGGTTGTTGTTATTGTTAGCATTAATAATTGGACTTCACACAAAGCTTACATGTCCAATTAAACAGATTTCCCCCTTTCTATACTGCCTAATGTGGGGCTGAGGCTATAACACAACAGTTAGCACAGTGATTTATGACCTCTTAGTGTCTTGTAACAGAACAGCTACATTAATCTTCCACTTATCTGTCACCCAGTGCATCTGATACATGTAATCTCTGCTTTCAATTGTAAAGTATTTTTGGGAACAGTCAAAGGAGTTACATATGAAGACTTACAGACCTTTTGCACATTTTTTTCTGATAACTTAGCCTATTCACCAGAGATAAACTATCATTTTGTCGTATTGAAGATATAAAGTCATGTACTTTGTAGTGTATGAGCCTACTGTAGTCTCTGTCATCTTCAAGTGGTTAAAATTGGCTGATTTACTTTACAGCTCATGTTGAAGAATTCAAGGGTCAAACAGTGAAATTAAGTGAGATTAGTGCAGTTGACCTTTGACTTCCACGTGATTTTAAAGTTTCTCGATTTACAACAGTAGGTTAAACAACTACGCATTGAAAATAAACAGTTTGATGAGAATGCACAGTATAGCTATTCCAAGTAGGCCTTTATTCTGGTGTCTCAATGCGGAATTAAATGCCAATTTAATAAAGAAAATTGGAATGAAAATAGCGCAGGACAAATATTTGTTAGGAAAAGATTTTACTGCTGATTTAATTAAAATTTCCTATAAACGTAAGCATACTTTTAATTCTTATTTGTTTTTTGGTTTTGGTTTTAAGGACATAATTGCTTTCTGATAATAAATAACTAAAAGGGGTTATTCATGAAGAAAACTCTTTTTTCCATATGGCTTACCTAGAACCCTTCTGACTTAGAAAGGATAACTGCATTAATGCTGGTAGTCTATGCTCGCTGGTATACTGACTCTCCTGGTTGGTATGACTGCCAGCTTACCTATGCTACATGGCTGGTCACTCTCATCCTACAGACACCTCTTTTGCAGGAGCTCACTCTTCTTCCGCTACTGCCTTGGTCTTCTGTATGGTGTGCCCAAATCCTTCTCCTGACATTCTCTGCCTGTCATTGCATGCTATTAGGCATCATCACAGGTCAAAGGGTGCCAGAAGTAGCTTGTTAGTTGAGTCCTGCAAAGGTGTTTATTTTTGTTCTACCATGCATTGACCTCAATGACAATTGGCAATGTCCAAAATATTGTCCTCTACTCTGATATATACCAGTTACTGAACTTGGCCTACCATGACCTATGAACCTGTGTTATTTGCTCCAACCATTTGCCTATCTTCTGATTTTGCATGTATGATTCCAGCCCTGACCTTGGCCTGTTCACTTACACAAATTATTATTATTATTATTATTATTATTATTATTATTATTGCACCATTAATTCCATGATGCTTTACATTTCAGGTTTCACATACGATACACAAAATATACCAACAGATATAATACTAACAATGACCGCCTGGCACAGTGAGGTAGAGGGCCCTGCCCGCGAGGGCTTACAATCCATGAGGGAAGAGGGATAGAGACAGAAATGTTACCCGACCTTTTGGTGTCCTGCTCTCGTGTACCCACCAGGTCAACTATCACAAACAGCAGGACTACTTCATTAGACCTGTTCGCTCCCCGGCAGCAATGTCCAGATATGGGGGTTAAAGTGTGAATACCAGAGAAGTTTACACCAGCTAGTTGTTATGGTTGCTCAGAACAGCAGCACTTGTTCTGAAACACCCATCTAGTTCATACATCACAGGATCACTCATTTTACAATGGCCTTCATAGAATATTTCTACACATGCTTGACCAGACACATCCTCTCTGGGTGATAACATGATTGGTGGTGGCGAGAACTAGATCAGCAGGGGATTTCACAGGACATGGACTTTTGTTGCTTTATCAACAGCTGCTAAAGTGATCATTTGATTCATTTTAAAAATGGCAGAAGGGCAGGACATGGGGACATGGTGTAAACAAACAAAAAAAAAAAACTTTTAAGTGACAGCTATGTCACTTAGCTCCAGATCTTTGCTTTTCAATATAGGATAGTTTAATAAATATAAATATGTATTTTATCACAAGCAAATTGCTGTCTGTCATCTATAGGCATCTAAACGTCTGAACCATTTGACCCAAAATTTTGTACATAGGTAAATCATCAAGGCTTTCCTAGAGGTTGAGACAGTAAGGTGCAATCTCAAACCACTCTTACAATGTCTACATCTTCTGCCCTATCGGTCTTACCAAAAACCTCACTGCATGTGAACTTACATATATGCAATGTACACATTATACATGTACACAATTATACATATATAAATTATTTACATGGCCCTTGTCTACACTGTCCTGACACCACCCTTCTGACAGTAAAAAGTATCATTTGCAATGTACGGCAATACATTGTATTGCCATACATTGCACATAATATCCATATGTGTAATAGGCATAGGCAGCCAGGATGGCATTGCTTGGCAACCCTTCAGACTTACAAGGGTGGAGAATCAAAGGAATAGAAGGCGAAGGATAGAAGGCGATTTTGCCCCTAAACCACCCAGATGCCATGACCGCTATTGGTTGCTATTGATTTTGCATTGCAAAATATATTTGTGTAAATTGTAAATAACAATACAAGTTACCTGTTGTCTTGTAGTATCCATGCACAACGTTCCACAATGTCCTTTCAAATAATTCACAGAGCAGTGCAGCCGGAATGCTTAACAGATGCTTCATGTGGCTGGAGGGTACAAACACACCCAACAAAATTTGGGGGGCACATCCCCTTTCTCAAGCTTGGGGACATGGTCAAAACTTTCAAATATGTTTAAGGAGTAACTAAGGTTCTGGGAGACATGTTTTATTAAAAAACTTAGTACATGAATAAGGCTAGGTTCACAAGTCCACTGCATATTCTGCCCAAAAATCGACAGTGAAAACCGTCGAAATCTCGATGGACACCCAGGAGACCCCACTACAGTCCTTATCTAGTGTAAGAAGACACAATATGCAATTAGCTCATGGGAAGATCAGAGCAAAGTCAGAAAATATTATTTTTTTACTGAAAGGTAAGTAGAGGCTCAAAATAGGTTTACACCTGGGTTTGGGTCTCCACTCGGGGGGTCCGCTAGGGGACCCTCCAAACAGAAACCTAATCCGCTTAAGAAAACAGCTACCTGCAGAAACCTGGAGACCCCATAATGGGGTCTTCTGGGTTTTTGTCCAGTTTCTGCCCGAAAAGGGCAAAAATTTGGTGAGAAAAGCATTGCCTGCAGTGCTTTTCTCTCTGGATTTTTTAAGCAGATTGGGGAATGGAATCCCCTAGTGGAGGTCAGGCGCATGTGTGAACCTAGCCTGAGAGCAAACTTCAAGCAGATGTGTTGGGAAATCTACAGTAATGAAATGAAATATTTCTGGGATAGACATACAGTGTGGAAAACAAAAGGAAAAAACTATAAGGGTAAACTAGATGAACCTGGGGTGTTTTTCTTTTTAATCTTCTATACAAACTGTCACATGTGGAAAGTGACACAATATATAAGCAAAAATATTTATTAACATACCATTATATACCAATATATATTAACACACCATTTTGCAAAATTTAGTGCAATTTTTGCTGAAACTTTTTTTTATATATAAATGTGCCTTATTGTCATTAACATGATCCGAAATATTAAGTTAGGGTTTGGACTTCTCTTGTAAATACAACATTGTAGAAGTTAGAGGTAGAGATCATAGGCATTTTGTACCATATCCTGTTTCTCTTCACAGACAGCTCATTTATCTTTGGCTTGAGTGTGGCCGGTTCTATAAGTCTGCCTATTTTCTGTCTCATTTCTCCTGCTAACCTTTACATGAAATAAAATCTGAAATCATTTTCACATTTGAAGTCAAAGGGGCTGTTAAAACCATTTCCCTCCTTATGTTTGTTGTTGGAAGAGGCTGAGGTTTTGTTACTCAAAAGGGACTTTGTATAAACCATGTAGGAACATTCTCTCACTAAGGATTAAAATGCATTTAGTGGTTATTTTTGGTACTGAATCCAAAGGAAGAAGATAGAAACATACTCAATGGATACTAAAACAAACAACCATAGTATTCGCATAAGAAAATACGTGTATTAGGAGTTGGGACCCAACTGTAAGCAAACTCTACATATACAAGGTTATGCATTGAATAGAATGGTAGCATTTAAGAAGGGCAAAGCAAACTTACACCCCACTCATCTCATGGTAAAATAGTCTTACTCCCAATATCCTGATAACAAATGAATTTTGCAAATTAAATCTATTGTTTTGTTACATTTGAAACTTACATATACAGTTATAAATGGTACGTAGAAACCTTGACCACATGTATAACTGAGACTTGGACCCCTTATTTCCTGGAGGTTTCTCTCTATTCAGAATTTGTTGCATTATAGGATTTTTTTCTAATTTCCATTTCGTATGAACTGCATTTTGAAGATTTTAGATTCTTGTATAATATACCATTGCAAACATTATTTAAAATCACCTAAAAAATTTAGGAATAAAAAACATTTGTTTCCAACATTATAGAAGTCTTGAAGTCAATGGGAGGCTTTTTATCAGCGCTGAATCTGATGCGGATTCCACACCAAATTCAGCACCATTTTCCTCTGTGTGAATGCACCCTTAAAGAGGACCTGTGTACTCTTTTAGATTAGGTATTAAAGAGGGCCTGTTGACTCTCCTGACATTTGATATTTTAATGGTCACATGACATCCAGTTTTTTAACAGACATCACACAGCAGCATTAAATTCAATTCAAGTAAATGGAGGCAATTCACATGAATGTTATTTTGTAACGTTCATTTTTTAATGTTTTGATGGCCTGTTGTAACAGACAGTCAAAATATAGGTTATGGGGATATTGTCACTCCTTAGGGAGAGACCACCATATAGGTGTGTGGAGACTTATTGAGCCATTTGCGCTCCACTGTGAGGGATCATGGGAAGAATATGCAAATCTGTCTCCCATGATGTTACCATAGAGAGACAGAGCCTCAGTCATGCAGCCCACTATTTGGTGGTCTCTCCCTAAGGAGTGACAATATCCCCTTAACCTGTTCTAGAAACCTCTCACCTCTGCCAAATCAGTGTTCTCTACGCCGGGCTGAAGAGATCCAAACAGATCGAAACAGCTGTCCTCAGCTGAGAGACTGTCTTGGTAAAATCCCACATCATTGCAGCAAAGGCCTCTGGGAAGGTTGGGCATAATGTTAAAGGGAGTGCCCCCTAGTGGGCTGCATGACTGAAGCACTGTCTCCCTACATTAACATCATGGGAGACAGACTTGCAAATTCTTCCCATGTCAAAATATAGGTCATCTTTGTCTGTTTTCACAGATCCCTCTGTATACTGTAATATATGGGGGATCTGTGAAAAGGGATGCCACTCTGGTGCAAGAAGGCAGTGAATTTTTTTTGCACCCCGGCCATGTAAATGTAGCCTTAGGCTAAGGCCCATGTAGTGAAATGGGACTGTGGGAAAAACACAGCGAAAACACATTGCACTTTTCTTTTACTGTTTTGCTGCATTAAGTACCCCTTTTTTTTTAAATGTAGATTGTGAGCTCCATATAGGGATCACAATGTACTTTTTTTTCCATTTAAGTATTTCTTTATAGAATGGGAGGAAATCCACGCAAACACAAGAACATGCAAACTCTTTGCAGATGTTGTTCCTGGTGGGATTCAAACACGGGACTCCAGAGCTGCAAAACTGCAGTGCTAACCACTGAGCCACCGTTTTCCCCCTAAGTACCCCCCATTTCTTAGCAGTATGAGCAGCATGCAGAATGACTGGGAAAGATGTATGTCCAATGCTGGTAGTGTCTTTAAGTGGGAGGTGGGTTTCTTTTGCACAAAACATGTCTGCATGAATTGAAAGAGCCTCCTTCCAAAGAAAAGACCATTTCTGGGGGCTGTTTAAACCCTGGCATTTAAACAGGCTAATTTAAGCACCATCTTGTTATTTCAGTCCCTGCGTTGGAGTTCAATGTCTGATGCTAGGTATGGTATACAGTTTTTGACACCTTCATAAAGGGAACATGAAAACAACACAAGTAAACAAAAGTGACTTAAAGGGGTTGGCCACTTTCAGACCAATATTGACAAACAAATGTACAATAAAAAGATATACAATTTTCCAATATACTTTCTGTATCTATTCCTCACAGTTTTCTAGATCTCTGCTTGCTGTCATTCATTCTGTTACTTCTAGAGGATAAAACTCTGACCTTGGTCATGTGATTTACGGTCCATGGTCATGTGATGAGCACACAGGTGCACAGCTGATTACCAGGCAGATGTCTGATTACTGTGCTGTGACTATAAGGAGCAGCACCTGTGTACTCATCACATGACCATGGACTGTAAATCACATGACCATGGACTGTAAATCATATGACCATGGTCAGAGTTTTATCCTCTAGAAGTAACAGAATGAATGACAGCAAGCAGAGATCTAGAAAACCGTGAGGAATTGATACAGAAAGTATATTGGAAAATTGTATTTAAATTATCTTTTTATTGTACATTTGTTTGTCAATATTGGTATGAAAGTGGCCAACCCCTTTAACTTACAGTTCAGTGGATGGATTTCTATGTATAGTGGGGTAAGAGTTCAAGATTAACCAAAAAGAACATGGCTCAATAAGTGGCCTTGCACTTAGAATAGGAAGGCTACCACCTCTGAGGGGGACCTGGTTTTGGTCAGATTGAGGATGGTTTTTGGTGGGAGAGCACTGTGGAGAATCAACTGCATCCTGGAGGAGTGATAAGGGAACATACCATGACAGCAACAAAGCCTTTCCTTCCTTCCATGAATGATGTGGAGAGTTCCATCTCGGTAAGTTTCCCAGGGTATCCCTAGTAGTACACAATTTTATGTATCCATGCCCCTGTTATCATTTTTTTTAAAATGAAAAATAAAAATTGCAGAAGGAAACCAAGTGTCATAATAGTATAATGGTTGTGTTGCAAAAAATAATATTAATAATAATAATCTGGAACTCTGTTCATCGGTTATTTCTATAGGATAACTGAGGGGTCCTACCAATAGTATCTATTAGAATAATGGAAATACCCAATTACAGTATTGGACTATCCTTGTCGTAGAGAAGTAGTGTGAATGGTTGGCCAGTGGTCTATTCAAACAAGGAGCTTGGCATACCCATTCTCACAATCTGTGTCAGCTTTCAGAATCCAAGTGATCCTTCATATTTTACCTATCCTGTGACCTGGTGATAAATGTACGTGAGAGGGAATTTCACAGATTGAAAAAAAGATAAATATACTGCTAAAAAAACATAGCTCTATGGCAAAAAAATTTCAAATTTATAATTTAAACATTATAAAAAAAAATTCTAATGATACATGAATTTACAAGTACATTTAGTGAATGTAGCAAGAAACTTGATGACTTGATAGTATTAGTTTACTATAATGGTAGGAAAAGTAATTTACAATTTCAAGTAGGTGTTTCTAGAGCGACACCATTGCTACAATAATTGTCTGCACAGTATTTCCAAAAATGTAGTGACTGGCTAATATATTATATACAGCATTGGATAAACAATGGCAATGATGTGGGCTATAGGATACTACTGACCAGACAACAGCAGGAGATTGTATAAACCCAGCTTGTCATTGATTAAAATAGGAAGGATACCCTCATAAACTTGGCAACATGCAGTGAGCTGGGAGGTAAAACCAACAAATTATTTCCTGACTGAACTGATCTTTTCCGGAAGCCAAGGAAAGGCACAGCAATCCATCTCATACTGTAACATACCTACACATGTTACTAGATTCTTTTATTAATATGAAACTGTTACTTTTCATATTTCTTGGATATAATAATGCTATTTAAACCCTGGATATCAGACATAAGTAATTCTAGCAACACTCAACATTTTACATTTCAATTCACAGCAAAAGGACATCATTATAAATCATATCACTAGAAAAAATAAAGGCCACACTTAGCCTATAGTCACACGACAAAGAAAATTGGCGGTGTTATGTTTTTTTTAATTCACTGTATGTGAATTAGAGCTAGTCACATGACCAATATTTTGATGGTCCATTTGATGGGCTCCCTTTTAGGCTTAGCGGATGTCAGATGAAGCCATTGTTATATGCAGGATGCCTACAGGCCCAATAGTATCTGGTGGAGATAGCACAGATGCACAATGCTGATTTTACAATCACTCACATATATACAATAGAGGAGGATGATGGACCCTAGCATTGGAAATGCACAGAAATAAAGCTTGTATAACAGGACCAGTCACATGATAATTTGTCCTATTATTGACGGCCATTGTTATGATTAGCAGGATAACTTAAAGAAAAACTAATAAATAATATCCTGCGGAGCTCAACTGGGCTCTGCACCACAGGACTACCCTGGTGTGAACTAGACCCGGGTTACACTACCATCCGGGTATACTCTGTTAAATACACAGAGGTGGCCCCTGCAGCACAGAGCAGCCGCTAGGGAAATATACTAGATACCTAAATTTGTGTGCCCTCAGTTCCAGCACTGAGCAGCACCTCACAGCAGCTACCTGCTATAGCACCATTAGCCATATACAGGTACTGAGTAAGGGACAAGGATAAATTGGGGAAGGGAGACCCACTTCCACAAACATAAAAGACACACATAAACACAGACTTGCTACAGGGTCCAACACACAGGACACAGTTGCAGCAAACACCACTGAGTTTAGGGACCAGTACAGCACACACATAGACGTATTCAGAGTTGAGGTTAGGGCAGCGGGTTGAGCCACCTGCCTCCTGAAATATCGGAAAGGCGGTCCCAACCAGTCATCCCAGCTGCCCATGCCGGGTGCAAATTGGTTGACACCCCTGCCAGTCAGATGACCAACCATGCCCATCTGCTGTAGAGAAGTTAACCCCTGCTAAGCAGGACTGCCAGCAAGACGGAAAGGGTGACAGCGGGCCAGGTGCCACAACAGAGGAACGGGCTGCAATCCGACCCCTTGTCCTAACAGCCATACTATTACATCACCATCAATGTATGTGTGTTTTTACAATGATCAAATTTTTACATTTTTTTTTTAAGCTTCATCCCAAACTGGCAGCAATTGGACATTGTAGAGTTTGTATGTTTGTTTTTAAAGTTTAGTGGTCTAAGAGATGAACTATGATGAACCTTCTTTAAAAATAGGGACATAAATTACCCATTACAGGTAGACAAGATTTATTTTTTTTCTCTGATTTATGAATTAGAGGAATGTGATTTACATGGTTGAGTTATCCTTTATAGCAACATTATAGCACCAAATGGAAGACCCAGGGGTTCTCTGCTCTTATAATTTAATGAATTTAATTTAATGAATTTAAAGAATAATGTATATGTAATAATGTATAATAATGTATAATGTATATTGTTGCTTACGGCAATAAAATCTGTAACATGAAATGACACGTACAGAAACAGACAGAAATATTGTACGCTGTGATTTCAATAATATAGTCTTATTATTCTTTGATAAGTTGGCAACTGTTTAACCCCTTCCCGCCGATGGCATTTTTTTGATTTTCGTTTTTCGTTTTTGACTCCCCTCCTTCTAAACCCCATAACTTTTTTATTTCTCCGCTCCCAGAGCCATATGAGGTCTTAATTTTTGCGGGACAATTTTTTCTTCATGATGCCACCATTAATTATTCTATATAATGTACTGGGAAGCAGGAAAAAAAATTCAGAATGGGGTGGATTTGAAGAAAAAATGCATTTCTGCGACTTTCTTACGGTCTTTGGTTTTACGGCGTTCACTGTGCAGCCAAAATGACATGTCCTCTATATTCTGTGTTTCGGTACGGTTCCAGGGATACCAAATTTATATGGTTTTATTTACATTTTGACCCCTAAAAAAAATTTCCAAAACGGTGTTAAAATTTTTTTTTTCTAAAAGTCGCCATATTCCGACGGCCGTAACTTTTTTATACGTGCGTGTACGGGGATGTATAGGGCGTCTTTTTTTGCGGGGCCGGGTGTACTTTTTAGTTCTACCATTTTCGGGAAATGTTATTGCTTTGATCACTTTTTATTCAAATTTTTATCAGAATTAAAACAGTGAAAAAACGGCGGTTTGGCACTTTTGACTATTTTTCCTGCTACGGCGTTTACTGAACAGGAAAAATATTTTTATAGATTTGTAGAGCGGGCGATTTTGGACGCGGGGATACCTAACATGTATGTGTTTCACAGTTTTAAACTACTTTTATATTTGTTCTAGGGAAAGGGGGGTGATTTGAACTTTTAATACTTTTTATATTTTTTAATATTTTTTTTTACTTTTTTTTTTTTTTTTTTTGCATTTATTAGACCCCCTAGGGGTGTTGAACCCCAGGGGGTCTGATCACTAATGCAATGCATTACAATGCTAATGCATTGCAATGCATTGCAAAAAATCATCTTCTCTTTTGCAGGCTGCATAGACCAGCCTGCAAAAGAGAGAATTTGCAGACCGGCTGGGAGCCTTTAACAAGGCTCCCAGCTGTCATGGCAACGGGGAGTCGGCCCTGGAGCATGCTCCAGGAGCCGGCGATCCCTGCCAAAATGGCGGCGCCCATGCGCCACCGGGAAAATGGCGCCTCCGGCGCCTTTGACAGCAGCGCCGGAGGGGTTAATGCCTCCGATCGGTCCGGGGACCGATCGGAGGCATCAGAGCCGGTTGTCTACTGCTTAAAGCAGTAGACACCCGGCGGCTATGACGGCCGCCCGGCTCCCGGGCGGTCGCCATAGTTACAGACCCGACACGCGCCGTACTATTACGGCGCATGTCGGGAAGGGGTTAAATGACAGTTAAGACAGAACTTGTTATCACTAGTGTTTTGTGCTGCCCATGCCATTTTCCTAAAAACATGGTGTGATGAGGACATGCTAGAGACAGGGCCTCGACCATGCCAGATTTATTATCATTCACTTCAGAAAACTGGCAGAAATAATGCTGGAAATCTATGCCAGCTATGATCTGGCATAGATTTCACTACAAGAGCACCCTCTGCCCAGGGGTGAACCTAAGGTTTGTGCCGCCTGAGGTGGACGCTAGAAAGCTGCCCCCTCCCCCCCGGAGGAGGGTCCACAGGGCCGCCCCAATACACCGCTCGCTTCCCGTGCCGGGCTGCCGAGACGGTGACGCTAAGCCAGCCCAGGACTGGCTTAGGTCAGCAAAAATGCCGCCCTCCCCCGGGGCACCGGCATAGCGCCGCCTGAAACGGTCGCTTCATGTCGCCTCATGGGAGGTGCGGCGCTGCCTCTGCCAGCACAGAAAATATAAAGATTGGCATTGAATATTCCAGTCTTCATAAATCTCACCCACTGTCCTTATTCTCACATCTTTGATAAACCATACAGTCCCTTAAATGAGCAAACATTTATTTCCCATTTCTTAGAAATGTTCATGAAAAATTGCCATAAGTAAAATTATGTTAATGGGAATTGCTTTAATCAGCTATATGACCACAAGTCAGGGAGGAGATTAGAATTTGTCTAAATGATTTCCAAATGGAGACATACTGCACTGTATAGAGGACCTAATTGTAGTAAATGCATATTACATAGCCTGCTAGGTTGTTGTACAGTGTGGTCACCAGAATATTCAGGGGGACTATACTAATGTATAGTAGTAAGAGTACAATTAAAATATTGGCCATAAAACAGTCTCATTATTATATTTTGTTATAAATACTTTTGGTGTAGTTATGTTTGGTGGTGTAATATATGTGGAATATTTGTAATGGCAAGGACAGAGGAGCTTTTTCTATTAATCTTAAATACCATAACATAATACTAGAAGTTACAAAGGTAGTCAGCCATGCTGTTATAGAAATGGATCTTCTGGACACTCAGTTTTACCTCAGTGATGCTGTCATGTTCTTATCTCCTTCCTCTGATCTGTCTTATGATATTTATTATTTCATATTTGCCTCCTTTAGTAGACATAGTAGCATGGTAGCATTCACATAACCACCCACGTGAATCTATTTCTATGGTGGTAAAGGCTCATGAGAAAAACACAGGACCATTTCTGCTTGCTTTATCTCACTGCAGAAAAACAATAATTTCATAGCTTTTAGTTTTTTATATTTTTATTTTATTATCTAATCTAAAAATCATTTAACAATTTTTAAAGAATGAGTACAGAAGGAAGCATCAAGCAAATGTTCATTGTGCCAAATATTCATTCCTACTTATGTCGCAGAGTTGCTTCAAAGTGAATGGGCGACCACACTACTTAACTAGCAGAAGTGTAAAACAATTATTCACTAATGTAAGACAAATGTTTGTTTGTGCTTGCTACATCTGTATCCCCTAGAATTTTTTGGCTCATTAAGACCAGTTGCGGTATTTACTCTCTTTTATTACGTTTACTCTCTTTTTTATGTTTACGTTCTATTTTCTATACTGGATTATGGGGACAACCATCTTCCCTAAACTGTTCTGCTTTGTTAATAGCATTTCAGAGATACAGTGAAACCTGGTGCCTGAAGATGATTCATAGACTTCTGTTGTACAGTTTTGTGTCAATGCTCAGTGCCGTCTGTTGTAAAAGGAGAAGGGGCAATTAAGTTGTTCCTCTATCTATCTCATCTATTGAATTTTTCAGGAAAACATTAAGGCTAAGGCTGAGGCCCCACATTGCAGATACACAGCCTTTTTGATTTCTGCAGCAGAACCCCCCCCCCACACACACACACACACTGTGTTTAAGGCTAAGGCCCCACGTTGCAGAAATGTACCTTTTTGTTGCAGATTTTTCTGAAGATTTTTGAGCTAAAGCCAGGAGTGAATTGAGCAGAAGGCAGAAGTATAAGAACTTTTTATATATTTCCCAACACCTTTGTAGCCATTCTTGGCTTTGGCTCAAAAAACCGCAGCAAAATTTGCAACAAAAATTTTTTCCGTAACATGGGACCTTAGCCTTACAGTATCAGCAAAGTCAATGATATTTCACTAACCTTCTCCTCACATTGAAGTAACAAAGAGTGTAGGTTTTTGAAAAAGACACAGCATTATAATTTTAGCTGCAGCATCGCAAGTGTTTTACCTTTTATTTAATAGAAAAAGAAAAAAAATCAGCAAAAACTGTTTTATTTCCACTGGGGCATTAGCTCTAAGTGCATTTTGGGACCTGTGTGGACGTCACTATGTAGGTAAGGGTGTTCTGTGATCATCACCTCTTATCAGTGGTTCTTAGGTGATATTTGTCTTTCAGTTATAAAATAGAGGTGTTACCATTCATTGTAATTCATCCTATGCTGATAATTAGAGATGAGCGAGTAGTATTCGATCGAGTAGGTATTCAATCGAATACTACGGTATTCGAAATACTCATACTCGATCGAGTACCACTAGCTATTCAAATGGAAACGTTTGATGCAGAACCAGTAATTGATTGGCCGAATGCTATACAGTCGGCCAATCAACGCTGGTTCTTCTCCTACCTTTAGAAGTCTTCTCCATGCAGCTTCCCCGCGGCATCTTCCGGCTCTGAATTCACTCTGCCAGGCATCGGGCCTGGGCAGAGCCGACTGTGCATGCCCGCGCTACAAGAAAATGGCCGCTTTGACTGTAAGCGGCCATTTTCTTGTAGTGCGGGCATGCGCAGTCGGCTCTGCCCAAGCCCGATGCCTGGCAGAGTGAATTCAGAGCCAGAAGATGCCGCGGGGACGCTGCACGGAGAAGACTTCTCGGAGGATCCAGCCCGACCCTCACTCGTGGACTTGGTAAGTGTAATTTGATCGAATGTTGCCTACCCCTGAAACGAGCATTTTCCCCCTATAGACTATAATGGGATTCGATATTCGTTTCGAGTAGTCGAATATTGAGCGGCTCCTCGAAACGAATATCGAATATCGAATATCGAACATTTTACTGTTCGCTCATCTCTACTGATAATGGGAAGACTACAAGAAACAAACACAATGCAAAATCAGGAATTGTCATCCTAGGATCAGGGTAAAACATGGCAGGATAAAATTCTGTGTGATGGGAGACTGGAATATTTTTTTAGAACTCCACGGGCCGGAAACGCTATGATTTGTCCACGCCGGAAATGCCACGGAAAAAATTGTGGCGTTATACAGTACAGGCGAAGTGGATGGGATTCATGTGAATCCTATGCCCACTTTGCGTTTAAAACCGCAGCGCGGACACACTGCTATTTCCAAAACCGGCGCGATTTTGGAAATCACAGAATGTCAATTACATCTACGGAAACACCTACGGCTTTTCTGTAGATATAATGGTAACAGAAAGTCTGCGGAGGAAGACTCCATCAACTTTCTGTTCAAAGTGTTGCGGGAAGAATCACGATGCATTCCCACCGTAGTTGTTCCCGCAGCGCTTTAGCGCAGTTTTTCTGCCCCGTGGGGCCTTAGCCTTAGACTGTTTATCTGTTATTTGTACAGGATAGCTGAGAGGTCCAATTGCTGGGATCCCATATGATTCACTGTCTTAGGGACTAATGGAAATAGCTGCTTATGGTACTCAGTTGGCAGTCATGTAAGCAGTAAATACAGAAATAGTGCACATACTTGACTACTGCTCCATTCACACAAGGGTCTTGGTATAGCCATTCCCACAATCTCTGGGGTCCCAATGGTCAGACTCCAAATGATTATTATTTATCATCTATACTGTGACTCGGTAATAAATGTTAAATTTTCACTAATAAAAAAAAAAGATAAATCTACCGCATATCCCCATGGATAAAATTTTTAAAGATTACAATTTAAACATTATAAAAAAAATTCTAAGGATAATGAGAAGACTAATGAAAAGGCTATCCTGAAAAATCAAGAAGTATCAGTCTGGCGTCAGGGTGGAAATACACGAATTCAGGATTTTTTCCAATACAGTAACTTGAACAATGAACTGAAACAACAACAAATGTTTTAAATAATTTTCTTCACATAGAAAACCTACTTTACCGTAAGCAATAATATAAGCTATTTTATGGCACATGGTGGGACTTTTAATGCATTTCCATTTATGTGTAAGTTCCATTCAGATTTTTTTTTTGTTCAATCTCAAACGTTTACCTCAAAATAACATTCTGGTTAGTATTTTTTTTAGCAGGGACATTTTTAAACCACAAAGGTTAAGCTAACATGTAATATCCTGAATTGTATCTCCTTCGGTGAAAAAATAGTTTCAGTTTACCTTCATCTGGGAATTTCACTTATTATTTTATCAATAAAAATCCCATTTAAGTTATATTAGTCCTTGTGCTATAATTTTTACACTAAATCAAAGCATTCATCATTTACCGTTATGCTTCAGATATTTGGAGTCCCTACGCATTGCACTGCACGGCATTCTTATTTTTGCACTATAAAAATGTACATTGCCTTCATTATACAGTGATATATTTATAATCGGAATACTTTCAGTCTTCTGAATGGTGGCATAGATTTCCATTGCGCTAAATTTTTTAGCCTTAGAGCGAATACTTTTATTCAGCAAGCATGGATTTTAACACTAAACTTGGACTGGACCTGAAAATAATAAGCAGAATAATAAATATTTTTTCTCTGTCCTTAGAAGGAAGCCCCATAGGGTGCAGTCTTTCGCATTATGTCCCTTCTGCATCCTTATAGAAGAGCAAGATGTGAATTATTGGGGATGTGGGGCATGCAAGTAAAGGGAGGAACAAAAGGAGCTTAAAGGGATCCTTAACTAAACAATACCGTATGTGAGTGTAGACGTTACATATAGGCAGTGTCTCAAATGGTTTATCTACATTTGTCTGGACCTATATGTTCCTCAGGGGGACCTACTAGTCTGGCAGTAAAGCAATAAACCTTAGGTCAGCAATGGGTGATAGGTGGGCCCCTTTTTGGCTATGATGCTGATGTCAGTAGCCCCAGCATTAGCCCCAGTATTGGCCTTCCAGGAGGCCCCATGCGATACATATGACTTCACTGTCAGCGACGTCCTGACACTGTTCAGTGTCAGCGACGTAATATTAGATGCTTGAGGCATTTTACATAGATAGATAGATAGATATTCAAAAAAAGAGTCCAAAGCAGCATATAATACCAATAATACTGGCAATGGGTGCAAATTGTGTGGAAAACAGCAAATTATCCGCCATCAGCATGTAGAACAATAAGACAGCACTCCAATTTGTAAATATGCAAAGTAAATCTTTAATCCAAAGTGACGTTTCGGTCCCAATAGGAACCTTTCTCAAGCAATAACACAGTGACAATGCCAGCAATATATAGCGATGCAAAGTACAAGTGAATAGTGTGTTATCAGTAGAGATGAGCGAACACTAAAATGTTCGAGGTTTGAAATTCGATTCGAACAGCCGCTCACTGTTCGAGTGTTCGAATGGGTTTCGAACCCCATTATAGTCTATGGGGAACATAAACTCGTTAAGGGGGAAACCCAAATTCGTGTCTGGAGGGTCACCAAGTCCACTATGACACCCCAGGAAATGATACCAACACCCTGGAATGACACTGGGACAGCAGGGGAAGCATGTCTGGGGGCATAAAAGTCACTTTATTTCATGGAAATCCCTGTCAGTTTGCGATTTTCGCAAGCTAACTTTTCCCCATAGAAATGCATTGGCCAGTGCTGATTGGCCAGAGTACGGAACTCGACCAATCAGCGCTGGCTCTGCTGGAGGAGGCGGAGTCTAAGATCGTTCCACACCAGTCTCCATTCAGGTCCGACCTTAGACTCCGCCTCCTCCGGCAGAGCCAGCGCTGATTGGCCGAAGGCTGGCCAATGCATTCCTATGCGAATGCAGAGACTTAGCAGTGCTGAGTCAGTTTTGCTCAACTACACATCTGATGCACACTCGGCACTGCTACATCAGATGTAGCAATCTGATGTAGCAGAGCCGAGGGTGCACTAGAACCCCTGTGCAAACTCAGTTCACGCTAATAGAATGCATTGGCCAGCGCTGATTGGCCAATGCATTCTATTAGCCCGATGAAGTAGAGCTGAATGTGTGTGTTAAGCACACACATTCAGCACTGCTTCATCACGCCAATACAATGCATTAGCCAGTGCTGATTGGCCAGAGTACGGAATTCGGCCAATCAGCGCTGGCTCTGCTGGAGGAGGCGGAGTCTAAGGTCGGACCTGAATGGAGACTGGTGTGGAGCGATCTTAGACTCCGCCTCCTCCAGCAAAGCCAGCGCTGATTGGCCGAATTCCGTACTCTGGCCAATCAGCGCTGGCCAATGCATTCTATTAGCCCAATGAAGTAGAGCTGAATGTGTGTGCTAAGCACACACATTCAGCACTGCTTCATCACGCCAATACAATGCATTAGCCAGTGCTGATTGGCCAGAGTACGGAATTCGGCCAATCAGCGCTGGCTCTGCTGGAGGAGGCGGAGTCTAAGGTCGGACCTGAATGGAGACTGGTGTGGAGCGATCTTAGACTCCGCCTCCTCCAGCAGAGCCAGCGCTGATTGGCCGAATTCCGTACTCTGGCCAATCAGCGCTGGCCAATGCATTCTATTAGCCCGATGAAGTAGAGCTGAATGTGTGTGCTTAGCACACACATTCAGCTCTACTTCATCGGGTTAATAGAATGCATTGGCCAATCAGCGCTGGCCAATGCATTCTATTAGCTTGATGAAGCAGAGTGTGCACAAGGGTTCAAGCGCACCCTCGGCTCTGATGTAGCAGAGCCGAGGGTGCACAAGGGTTCAAGTGCACCCTCGGCTCTCCTACATCAGAGCCGAGGGTGCGCTTGAACCCTTGTGCAGCCTCAGCTCTGCTACATCAGAGCCGAGGGTGCGCTTGAACCCTTGTGCACACTCTGCTTCATCAAGCTAATAGAATGCATTGGCCAGCACTGATTGGCCAGAGTACGGAATTCGGCCAATCAGCGCTGGCCAATGCATCCCTATGGGAAAAAGTTTATCTCACAAAAATCACAATTACACACCCGATAGAGCCCCAAAAAGTTATTTTTAATAACATTCCCCCCTAAATAAAGGTTATCCCTAGCTATCCCTGCCTGTACAGCTATCCCTGTCTCATAGTCACAAAGTTCACATTCTCATATGACCCGGATTTGAAATCCACTATTCGTCTAAAATGGAGGTCACCTGATTTCGGCAGCCAATGACTTTTTCCAATTTTTTTCAATGCCCCCGGTGTCGTAGTTCCTGTCCCACCTCCCCTGCGCTGTTATTGGTGCAAAAAAGGCGCCAGGGAAGGTGGGAGGGGAATCGAATTTTGGCGCACTTTACCACGCGGTGTTTGATTCGATTCGAACATGGCGAACACCCTGATATCCGATCGAACATGTGTTCGATAGAACACTGTTCGCTCATCTCTAGTTATCAGTAATCAATTCATAAATGATCTACAATTAATAAATTACAGGGCTATAAAGTCATATAATATATGTAAACAGTGACAAAGATAAAGTCAGAAAATTCATAATATATGTCCAAATATATGAAAATAATTATTAAAACTAAGTGAAATAAATACAAAAAAGTGATCTATATCATAAATAAATGCAATTAAATTCATAAGGTACGTGTTCTAAACAAAGCTTACCTATTCTGGAAGTTGGTAACATCCCCTTGTAGTTATAGTAATAAACTCACAGTCTACACGCTTGTTCTCAAGCATCATATAGACACTACTATTTCAGCAGTGTCCAGTATGAGGCCAAGATTAAGAATGGATGTGTGCATGTGCGGACATGTACAATAGAATAAATGTATGTACCCAGAGCCACATTAGGAAAGGTTAAGACCTGCCAAGTACTGACCTCATGGGCATACGCAATAGATAGATCGGGACACCTCGATTTAAATTCCATGGATATATATTATCATATGCCTGTAAAATGCAGCAATATCTCAAATACTAAACAACATTATCCTTATATCCTGTGTACTCAATGAAATAATATGTAGGAGTGAAACCTCTCATGGATATACTCCATACATATAGGGCACCCAAAATAGCACAATCCACACTATAGAACAGATGCATCAAAGTCCCCCACAGGCCTTTGGGATTTTAATATATATATATATATATATATATATATATATATATATATATATATATATATTGGTAAAAACTGTAAAATTTATCATTTTATCAGAAGTTTTCATAGATTTATCTAACAAAACTTTCCAACAGCAGCTGTTAACACATTACTCTTGCATATTCTTAAACTGCTGTGGAGAAATGAAAGGTGCGATCTGAATGGCTGACAGTTATGACAGATTTGATAAATTAGGTTTTTTGGTGCCTCTTTGTCAACCAATCACAACACAGCTTGCATTTTGTTTCTACTCTTCCAATGATAGCTGTGCTGTGACTGGCTACCATGTGCAACAAAGAACAGTTCTTTTATTATAATTCTGCCCCAAAGTTTGATGTCTTCTAGGGAACAGAATATATAACTATACATTTAAGAAACAAACATTCAATTTTTTCACTGATACATAAATTCATTCCTGGCTGTTTATAAATACCATAAAATATAGGGCTTTGTAACAATTTTAGACAAGATTGTTTTTAGTGCATTTTATAGTTATTGTAGAGGAGATGTGATTAATAAAATACACATTGCTACTGCTATGTAACTCTGCTAGAGATTCAGAATTTTCCATATAAGTGGTTCCCCACCATTACAGTGTCCTCTTTCATTCTTACCTTTCCCTTGCCTGTGTCTGAAACCACTTTTATGGCATGAACGTTTTAGCTGTTCTAGTATTATTTCCAGTTGCTCTCGTGAAATTTTAGTAAACTAATGAGTTTTTTCTCCTTTCTCGTTTGAAGAGAACACTATTTCTCCCTTCACCTGGAAGCTATGTCTGGATTTGTGGTTTTGCTGTTTACCCACTGTCATACGGGGCTGCCAGAATGTTTTCATTTCTAAGCTATATAAATTCACAGTTAATCATTGACTGTATTTAGGGTTCACTCCTGGAATTTTCTTTTTCCTTTCAGTTGAAAGAGACAAGGACTTTTCACACCAACGGAGGCACTACAAGGAATTCCGATTTGACCTCACTCAAATCCCACATGGTGAAGCTGTGACAGCAGCTGAGTTTCGGATCTACAAGGATCGAAGCAACAACCGCTTTGGCAATGAAACCCTAAAGATTAGCATTTATCAAATCATCAAGGAGTATTCAAATAGGTAGTGTAGTAAAATCTATATTTCTTCTAAAATAAACTTCAGTAAAGACTATGCAGACGTGCAGACCATGGGAGAATTTTACTTATTTTGTTAGGCTAAGACCTCATGTTGCGGAAACACAGTGTTTTTGGCTGCTGCAGAAGTACAGCATAAATAACACAGCTTTTTACTGTGCCATTCCTATGAATGAAATTTTGTTTAATCTGATTGCTGGAAAATACAGTGAAACGCAATGAAAAATACTGTGGGAAAAAAAAATCAAAATGTGTTCTTTTCTGCATAGTGTTTTGCTACATGGGGCATTAGCTTTAAAGTGGTTGTCCAGAACCAAATCAGATTTTAATACTAATGACCTATCTACAGGACAGCTCATTACTATGTGATCTGTGAGGGTCCAACCCCACGCAGATTATCAATTCTAGCAACCTATGGGTGTGGTACATGTAATAGGATCAGCACAGCAGCTTCTGGCTCCTGGAAGCTACTAGAACAGATGCTCTCTGGGGTAAAGGCTTTGGACCCCTACAGTTCAGGTCCTAAGTATGAAAATTTGTTTTGGGGCCAGACAACAGCTTGAGGCTAAGGCCACATGTATCGAGCCAACAATCGAAAAACTCTGCAGGAAAGGCGGTGGCAGAAACATATTGCAGTTTTTTCTGAAGTGTTTTTCACAAAAAGTCTGCAGAGTTTTACTCTGTGGACTTTCTGATTCTATTATACCTACATAGAAAACGCCAGCATTTCCGTAGGTATAACTGACATGCTGCCATTTGCAAAAATGCTTACATTTTTGGAATCGCAGCATTTCTGCTGCAGACTTTTTTCTGCAATGTGTGGATGGGATTAGTCAGAATCGAATCCATTTTTCAGGTAGTGTAAAACGAGTTTTACACAGTGTTTGCGCAACATGGTGCCCCAGCCTTATGCTGGTTTCAAATGTATGCATTCCTGTATGATTCTACTAAATCTAACCTAGATCATTACAAGCTACAGTTTTGGTTTGCTAATGTTTGATTTTAGTAGAACTAAGGGATCTGGATATGGCTCAGTTACTGTATATCCATCAGTCCTATAGACTGTGGCTACGCTCGAAAAAACACAAGGTTACACCGAGCAGACCAATGATAGTGTAGCAATTTTTGGTGACAGTTTGGTATATAAAAAAGAGGTACCGTATTTTTCGGACTATAAGATGCACTTTTTTCCCCCCAAATTTCGGAGGAAAATGAGGGTGCGTCTTATAGTCTGAATGTGGGTTTGCAGCATGGCCGTGCTACTGCCACCGCTGGTTTTCTTCAGCGGCAGTATCGCGGCAATCTGCAGGCCCCGGCAGCTAAGACACTCCCCGACATCTGCTGTAATAGACCGGCGGATGCCGGGGAGTGTCTTAGCTGCCGGGGCCTGCAGATTGCCGCGCTACTGCCACCGCTGGTTTTCTTCAGCGGCAGGAGTGTGACAATACTGCAGGCCCCGGCAGCTAAGACACTCCCCGGCATCCGCTGGTCTATTACAGCAGATGCCGGGGACTGTCTTAGCTGCCGGGGCCTGCGGATTGCCGCGCTACTGCCGCTGAAGAAAACCAGCGGTGGCAGTAGCGCGGCCATGCTGCAAACCCACTGCTCCTCCGGAGGTCCCGACAGTTAGTTAGCCCCCCCCCTCGGCCTCATACCTTTAGTGATGCAGGCCGGCTCCTGCACGGCGAGGCCGCAGGAGCCGGCCTGTTCCGATGACAGCCGGGAGCCTAATGAAGGCTCTGAGGCTTGTCATAGATATATATTACTATCGCGGCTGGTCTATGACCCTCCGCGATAGTAATGTATAGAATCTCCCATAGACGGCAATACACTTGTATTGCCGTCTATGGGACTTGCAATCAAATGATTGCAGGTTCAAGCCCCCTAGGCGGGGGATATTAAAATAGTAAAAAAAAAAAAAAAAAACACTTAAAAAAATATAAAAAATAAAATAAATAAAAGTTCACCTCCTTTCCCTAGAATACATATAAAAGTATAACATTACTGTGAAACATATACATTAGGTATCCCTGTGTCTGAAAATGCCCGGTCTACACCTGGCCCCACAAAAAAAACGCCCTATACATCCCCGTACAGCTGCAGGGTCACCTGTCAATGTGGACTTGCAGCTGTTCCAAAACTACAACTCCCATATATTAAATATTTTACCATTTTTTGCCTGAAAATTTTTTTTCCCTATTTTTCTCCTCTAAAACCTGGGTGCGTCTTATAGTCCGAAAAATACGGTAGTTCATAAACCAAATGGCCTCTCACCTGTTTGGGTTGTGACAAGAACGTTCAAAACCAACGTGTAGAGTTTTTGCCACACCGGGCAGACAAAGCAGGTGGAGGGAGCAGCACGCCTTACATCTACCGGTTATCCAATAGGAATCCGGGAGTCACAAGGAAGAAAAAAATATTGAGTGTTGACGGCGCTCTCTGGTCAAAAATGGATGTTCTTTATTGGAGGGTAACAGGCACAACGCTAGTATAACACCAAAAGCGTTTCGGGTTTCACTCAGCCCTTTCTCAAGTGCATTAACTTAATCCCCAGAAGGATAACTGCGGCAAAAAGTATAGAGATGCGTTCAGAACCAGCTATTTGAACGCTCGAAAGCCTCCAATAAAGAGCATCCATTTTTGACCAGAGAGCGCCGTCAACACTCAATATTTTTTTCTTCCTATAGACTGTGGCTAGGTGCTTAATATTGATTGTGTTTATAGGAATTTGTGAAAAGACCCAAATTACTGTAAATCAATGTAATTATCTGCTATAACATAAAAATATTCATAAAATATGAATATACAAGCTGTTTTGGCTGGTGATCATCAAAGGGGCCAGTGAATTGTAAATGAGTGGGGAATAACAACCACTTTTTATTCTACTTTTTTTAAAATGTAGATTGTGAGCCCCATCTTTGGAGTATGGGAGGAAATCCAGGCAAACATGGGGAGAGCACACAAACTCCTTGCAGATGTTGTTCCTGGCAATATTTGAACCCAGGACCTCCAGCGCTGCAAGGCTGCAGAGCTAACCACTAAGCCACCGTGTTGCCCCTCACTTTTTATTCTACTGAGGACATTTGTCTCACAGCTAGCCATGGGATTGTTAGGAAGAGGACTGGTGGGAGGGACATGATTGATCTCCTGGTTATAGACAGTGCTATAGACACTGCTATGAGGAAGGGCGTTCCTGACGGACTGTCAGAAACGCCCTTCTGACAGTGAAGAGCTACAGTACTGGCACCGATAGCTCTTCATCAGGGGCACAGAACGTGAAAGACGATAGTGCACTGAATTCAGTGCACTGTTGGTTTTCTAGTGGTGTATTACACCGCATGTGCCCCAGGAGAAAAAAGGTCCCCTTTAATACCCTGATTAATGTACTGGAATGCTGGTTTTTATGGCATTCACAAAGCAGCCAAAATTAGGTTACCTGTATTTTGCAGATTGGTGCGATTACAGCAATGCCCAATTTATATATATTATTTTATTGCCCTATTCTTATACCCATTTACTGTGCTGCATCTTTTTTTTGCAGGGCTAAATGTACTTATTTATACAACTTTGGGGAATGTCTGATGTTTTAATTGGCTTTTATTGAAATTTTTATGGGAGGTAAAACAGAAAATCAGCAGCTTAGCTCAGTTGATTATTAGTTCTTGATTTGGCATTCACTGTAAATTTGTAGAAGTTTGAAAAAATTTTGGGAAAAAATCTTGATTGCAGCTCAAGAGATGAAAAACAACCATAGTATTGTTTTATGGCGTTTTCTTCAGACCAACTGAATAGATACATAAACAAATACACAGACAGATAGATACATCAAAAACAAAGTCATAAAATAAATCTAGTTCAGAGAACATATAAACTAAAATATACATAGAGATAATAAATAGTATAAGGGCCAGTTCACATGGAGTTAACGGCCGCAAAATTACGCATGCAAAATTACGCGCGTTAGACGCCCATAACGACCCATTGAAATGAATGGTATCTGTTTTGAGCGCTCACATTCTGACACGTGTATACGTGCCAGAATGCGAGCTCGTTAACTCCGTGTGAACTGGCCCTAATAATTTAAAAATGGATATAATGGGTGTCTGTGTACGGTCAATGAACGGCAATAAATACATAGTTAGATAAATAGATGTATGTGAATGCCAATCAGTCTTGAATTAGTTAGATAATATAGAACACCTAGGTCAAGTAGGAGGTAAAGAGAGAAATATATAAAAAAGGAAACTATCATCCAATAAATAAATAAATAAATAGTAAACACATATATAAGTAATTGAAAAAAAAAAACAACAGTCAAATATGTAAATAAATAAATGAATGAACACAAAAATAGTATAACAAAAATCAATGAATATATCTAAAACATATTGTAAAATCTAGATCAGTAAGTATATGGATAAATAAACAGAATTAGGACTAAGATTAGAAATGGGCATGTATAAATATAATATAAATCGCACAATAAATAAATGGATAAATTCATAGATCTTTAGTCCCAATGCAGTTTTTCTTTTTTTTTTTTTTCATGCTGGGAACAAACATGCAGATAAATCATCTGCACTGTACCTGTGACTTCAGCCACTTTCTATGTGTCCTTTCTTCCAAGATCTACATCCTAGCAGCACCATTACACTACATTACAGCATCTAGTGGCCAAAGTCGGTAGTCCTTACTATGCACCATGTAAGTAGTGAAAACTAAGTTTCCCAGGTGGACCTTGCCCTGTGTGCTCCCTAACTGTCCATCCTTTCTAAGAGAAATCATCATGTAGTGCACACTCCATATCTATTAGGATAGTAAATGCATGGTCATGTAGCCCTGATCTAATAAGCAGCTATCAGGACGTTAATAACAAACTGAGCATGCTCATCCTGAATAAGAAGGACTGCAGGTGGTATCCATTGGCATTGGTAGGGAAAGGGGGATTTCATAACACTTATGACATACAACACACAGAGACCCTACCCCCAGAGAAAGCACAGTATTACTGCCCAGTTGGCTTTTATCCCTTAATTTGTAGCAACCCTTTATTGATTTTTATGCCTGGAATGTCCAAATGGATTTGCATAATGAAAATACCAATGCTCAGAATAACAGCACATATCAGATGATGTATATTATTGGGCTTTTCAGACCTGGTGACAACTCCTTATCTGCGAAAGAGAAGAAGAAGAAAAAGTTACTTGCATCAGATATTTCCCAGTGCTATTCCGCATTATGGGAACAGTGTAGTGCACCTCTAATCTGTATATGATCCACAGACTTTTTTGAGCCAATAATGATGGAAATAATAATATTAGTAAATTTCGTATAAAATCATTCAATCAGTATTAAATAATATAGTAGATCTAAAGTAATTGTGCAATAAAATAACACTAAAATATGGAAACGCAGCAGTAAAAATAGCTGCATTTAACAGTACCTGCAAAGTGGATGGAATTCTGGTTAATCCCATCCACATATTGCAGAAAAAAATCTGTAATGCTTAGATTTCAAAAACCTTTGCATTTTTGGAAATTGCACCATATTAATTATACCCATGGAAATATTGGTGGATTCTGTACAGGTATAATGGAAGCAGAAAGTCTGCAGAGAAAAACTGCAGAATTTTTGTGAAAACCACTGCAGAAAAAAAAAGTGATGCGATTCCACCATGTTTTTTTCTAACGCCATTATTTTTCATTATACACAAGAATCATGCTCTCTACAGTCAGGTGGGTGGTCCCTGATTTTCTGCTCCAGTTAAGGACTGCCCACCTGACAGCTGAGATCATAATTGTGCTGAAATTATCAAAAGTGATTGCTCTGGAACAGAACAACAAAAAGCAGTAAATGATAATCTGCAAAGAATATGTCTATTGTTGAACTCTTGTCTGTTTCCAAACAGTGGAGCTATGAATGCAGCTCTGTGTTATTACACCCACTGTAACAACCTTGCCTTCTGTTGCTGTTTCTGTTTTGTAGGGATGCAGATTTGTTTTTACTAGACACTCAGAGAGTTCCTGCGTATGAAGTTGGCTGGCTAGTGTTTGATATTACAGTAACCAGTAACCACTGGGTGATCAATCCACAAAACAATCTGGGTTTACAGCTATGTGTTGAAACATCTGACGGTAAGTTGCTCAATGAACAACTGGAAACTAGAAAATATTAACTGATATTAAAATTATAACTAAAACATATTAACTGATGTTATTTTGCTGTTTTCCCTTTTAGTTTGTTAACTGTTTGACACAGTGGTTTGACCACAGTTATGTCCTTCATCTTGTAATAAATTACTGTATGAATATTGATACCTGATATAGTCCAAATGTTATACTGTACATACTTTCTCCAATTGTTATCTAAATATATGTGTTCAGTGTCAGATAGAGGTTCCTTTGGCCCACCCTCCAGCAATCCCTAGGTAACAGACCTTAGTACCCCTGATATTTGGTTATTCTTTGCTATACCAATTGTGTTAGAGGATGGGCCCACCAGAGGATCCCCTGGTACTCTGGGGGGCTAGTCTGATGTTATATGTGTTTTTGAGTAAATGCACATTTCAAGTTGCTTTATAATTCCTTACTTTTGTGCTTTATCTTTCTCTATTGATTGCAAGTTCTATTATCAAGTAATAGACAACTGTTGAATTATAATATAACTTGTGCAAAGCTGTGATTAAAAAGCCATGGTTCATTGATCCCCTAAGTTAGGTCAACAGTGTTTACTCGGTAGGGGACTGACCCCCGGCTCTTCATAATTAGCATAAGGAAGGGTCCACATACAAACTGCCAAACTTGATCCAGTCTTGGCCATAAACAAGAGAATTGTAGAGTAATTCAATATATACTAGGATATTCTCGTTTATGAACAGGACTGGATCATGTTTAGTGTAGTTCCCCAGGCAAAGTATTTAAAAGGGTCTCGTTTTCAGTTGCAATGTGAACACTTGAATAACTTACACTTATATAAAGAATATACTTTACTTATATTGTATATACTTTATTAAATTATATAAATTTATTTATATAAAGTGGCAGGTTTCACTTATTTACTTATTCAGCAATCTAATATGTGTATAAAAGTATCTCCAAGTGTAAGGCTTTAGTATGCATGACCCTTTGTTCATCTCCAAGATAATAAGTTCTATCAGAGGCTTTCTTACTACGCTTCTGCTAACTGGCAGTGGAAGGAAGAGAATTAATCTCAGGCCCTTAGTAATAAATATTAGTAAAAGCTATCTTTATATTGATGTAGGGATGTGGAAAATATATTTTCAAACTCCTGGGAGGTGCTGGAGGGAAGTGGGTGATGGGGGTCTATAGGTAATAGTGGTACCTGAGCAATTGCTCATTTTGTCTCTCTTCTTATTCAGCCCTGCTTATCTTTATTATCATTATTAATGGTAGTGTGTATACTTGACTTCACTCCGCTCAGACAGGGAACACAGGATACAAGTTATTGTAATGTGTGTGGGTCAAAGTAGTAGTCAGACAATTTTCACCTATCCCGTGGACATATGCTATACGGTGTAGTTGTAGGATGAGCTCTTTAATGATGCATAACTCCCTAACCTATAGGACAGCTGGGAATCTGTCAAGGTTTCACATACTATATAACATGTCTGCCCTTGCTTTAGAGATACGAGAAGTGTTCAATACGTTATCTACCTTACTGTGTTCTATCAGTGTTAAAAAGCTGAGCTTGCCTGTGTAGGTTGAGTCATATCTAGACATACAGCACACACAGCGGCAGTTCAGTCTGTGTCTGAAACTACTGGAAATGACAGGATGGCAAGTGCAGTACAATGCGGGTCTACAAAGAAATTGAGGGATTTGAAGCATTGTTCTGTCATTAAATTCCTTATAAAGGAAGAAAAGAAGCCTAAAAGAAATCCATGAAAGGATGATGTCTATATATAGTGATGATACAACTTACTAATACCAATTAAACTGTTAGGTCAAGCTGCTTAAATGGGGTAGGAAAACAACTGAAGATGATTCTTGTTCAGGTCGACCTGTCAAAGCATTGTCAGAGTAAATGTGCCATAAAGTGGAGGCCATGATTTTGGAAGATAGATCTAAATCTGTTATATCTTACAAATTAGGCATTTCAGTTGGCATAGATTCTAGTATCATTCATGATGATTTCGGTGATCAGTTCCTGGTGAGCACAAACATGTCACCAGCAATTTTGGCCAAAGGAATTTAGACATGTTTAGAGATAATCCAAGAGATTTCTATTCACAGGTTGTTACAGGTGATGAAACAGTGGTCTATTAAAATGATCCTGAGACCAAACAAGAGTCCATGCGATGGAAGCTCAAGGGGTCGGGAACTCCAAAGTAATTTTGTGTGCAGTGGTCATCTAGAAAGATCATGGCAACAGTTTTTTTGGGGTACAGAAGATGTTTTATTACTAGAATGCATGCCTCACAATTACTATGCTTCAACAATGAAGGCATTTCATGAGGCAAAGAGAAATGCTATGGGACGTTGTCGGCATTCGTGTTGCTGTTACATGACAATGTGGCAGCTCACAAGTCTCACAAAGAATAGGCTGCAATTATAACTTGATAACAATTTCCTGATGACCATATAGTCAAAGAGACAGGAACAGGGTTTCTCTTAAAATTTGGTGTTCATATTCATGTAGATAACTCATTGAACCCCTCGTAAGTATTTCATATTTTCTGCCTATGGAATCTACTTCTTTTTTTTTTGGTAAAGATTTTAAGAATGTAATGTAGATAATACATGTGGTTCTTGACTCACATTAAGATAGCATGTATTCTTTAATATTGTGAAATGAAAAATGAATTAATTATACTTATTAATGATCATAAAGAAGTAGGTATATGATATAAAACATGTGCATAATGCCAGGATGTCCTCAGTGCTTTGCTCCCCAGCACAATATCCTTACTTCAACCCCAGTGACCTAATACCACTATCATCTTGCTGTACTATTATGCGGCAATCAATCTATCATGTTAATTAGAAACAGTCTCAGTACAGCGAGAGGTCAGAAGAGCTGGAGTTGAGGAACTGCAGCACTGTGCAATACAGATATAATTCACAGCCACTACAACATGGATCCATGATTTCGTATGTTCTCTCTGACAGCCAAGCCTGCTGCCCATTAAAATAACCTTCATTAGTGTTGTGATTCACCTAGACTGATTCATCAGGGATAACAAACAGTAGCCAGACTGTATATTTTGATCGGATGCTCTCCCAGACAGGGAGGTGAGATGGCATGCAGACAGACAGGATTAAAATAACCCATCATCAGAAGAAAAGTATTTTCTTAGAAAATGTTCAATGTTAAATTGTAAAATGGAAATTAAGAAAACCTGGAAGAATTTAAAAAACTTAAAATATTACATCTAATGGCTGCAGTTTTTTTAGGCTAGTGTGCTCAGTACATCAAATATTATAAAAACTGGGTTGCTAAAGATGGATCATTGATTTAGTGTTATATTCTAATAATCATATTTTAGGATGGAAAGATTATTACCTTGAATATGAGGCAATTAAAGCCTAATAGGGGTTTTAATTGTGTTATTTTTGCAATGTATATTTGCATAAAAATTTTTTTACGGTAAGTCAGACAAGGCTGTAACAGCCACCACATGTTATGTATACCAGCAGAGATGGATATATATATATATATATATATATATATATATATATATATATATTTATCAGGGTCTGAGGTTGCTAGTTGGGGTGGCATAGACACAAAAGTCCAGTTTCTTTAGCCCAAAACAGAGGTAGAGTTTATTTTCACTCAAAAAGGTAGTGCAGCAACAAAAGGAAACAATACAAAAATAAATACCTGCCCGGCTAGGCTCTAACTAAACATAGAATAGGTTACCTCACCTAGAATAACAGAAATCCAAAAGCCAGTAGAATAATTCAGGACACAGCTCCAAAAATATGACCTCTCTGTCAGCTCTCCAGCCAAGCTCTGCCCAAAGTCTGCCGCTGGAGCTGGCCTCTTAAGCCTCCTTGACAAGGAGACTCTCTGCAGCTGAGTCGCTGCCGGAACATCCCCAATGTGTGGACTGGAGGGGGGTGGAATGACTGGTCCCACTATCAACCTACCTGCCATTTCTAAAAATACAGCCCAATACTGAGCATTTACCAAAATGCTCAGCAGACGAAAGTTGTCTGCTGAGAACAAACATTCCTTCTGGAGTTTTCTCATCTCACCCACCTTAGTAGTCTGGGTGAGATGTACACCCCCTCCATTACCTGACCAGCCATTGGCTTACAATATATATACATCATGTGATCAAAAGTATCCAGACACCCCCAAAAACATAATTTTTTCATATTAGGTGCATTGTGCTGCCACCTACTGCCAGGTACTCCATATCAGCGACCTCAGCAGACATTAGACATCGTGAGAGAGCAGAATGGGGCGCTCCGCAGAACTCACGAACATAGTCAGGTGATTGGGTGCCACACATCACACAGGTCAATGCCAAATGACACCTCGCTGGTGTAAGGAATGTAAACCTTGGGCGATTGAACAGTGGAAAAACGTTGTGTGGAGTAACAAATCATGGTACACAATGTGGCGATCTGATGGCAGGGTGTGGGTATGGCGAATGCCCAGTGAACGCCATCTGCCAGCGTGTATAGTGCCAACAGTAAAATTCAGAGGCGGTGGTGTTATGGCGTGCTCGTGTTTTTCATGGAGGGAGCTTGCACCACTTGTTGTTTTGCATGGCACTATCACAGCACAGGCCTACATAGATGTTTTAAACACCTTCTTGCTTCCCACTGTTGAAGAGGAATTCGGGGATGGCGATTGCATCTTTCAACACAATCGAGCACCTGTTCATACTTCATGGCCTGTGGTGGAGTGGTTACACGACAATAACATCTCTGTAATGGACTGGCCTGCACAGGGTCCTGACTTGAATCCTATAGAACACCTTTGGGATGTTTTGGAATGCCAACATCGTTGCAGGCCTCACTGACCTACATCGATACCTCTCCTCAGCAGTGGCGTAACTACCGCCATAGCAGCAGAGGCAGCTGCCACAGGGCCCGGGACATAAGGGGCCCGGTGACAGCTACCTCTGCTGCCCCCGCTGTTATCACAGACAAACTGTTTTAACTGTGCTAAGAGCGGGGGAAAGCTGAAAGGACCTTGTGTGACGTCATCCGTCACATGACTGGGTGGGCGTGTCTATAGCCCGTACAGTCCTGGAAAGAGAAGGAGAGATCTGCTGCGAGGTAATGAAGGGGAGGGGGAAGGGAAGGGAAGGGAGATGCAGGAAGGAGAGTGTCTGTCTGTGTGTAAGTGTGTGTGAGTGTGTATGTATGTGTGGTGAGGAGCAACAGTAACCTAGGGGCAGAGATGGAGGAGAGGACATGAAAATGTGGGTAGAGATGAGGAGTGCATGAAACTGGGGGCAGATGGAGGGAGGGTATGAAATGTCATGTTACATCAGTGTGTTATTAAAGATGGCCAACACCACCAAAGACTGCAGCGGAGCCGGAGACAGGTAAGTAACTTTTTTTTTTTATGTCTGTATCTCCCCTCGGTCTCCAATTATTATACTCCGGGGTCTGAAAATACCCCAGAGTATAATAATTGTTCGTGGGTGTTCATTATGGGGCATAATCCCGTGTGCAGGGGCCACAATGGGGTGTAATATTGTGTGCAGGGGCCACAATGGGGTGTAATATTGTGTGCAGGGGCCACAATGGGGTGTAATATTGTGTGTAGGGGCCACAATGGGGTGTAATATTGTGTGCAGGGGCCACAATGGGGTATAATACTGTGTGCAGGAGCCACTATGGGACATAATTGAGCGTGCAGGAATGCGGCGTGTGTGTGGGGGGGTAGTCGGTCGAGATCTTCGGTGTCGGTCGAGAAGGAGGGGGGGGCCCATGTCAAAAGTTCGCCACGGGGCCCCGCCATTCCTAGTTACGCCACTGCTCCTCAGTGCAGCACTCCGTGAATAATGGGCTGCCATTCAGCAAGAAACCTTCCAGCACCTGATTGAACGTATGCCTGCAAGAGTGGAAGTTGTCATCAAGGCTAAGGGTGGGCCAACACCATATTGAATTCCAGCATTACCGATGGAGGGCACCACGAACTTGTAAGTCATTTTCAGCCAGGTGTCCGGATACTTTTGATCACATATATGTGTGTGTGTATGTATTTATATGTATATATATTTTATGAATACAAAAAAGAGGTTGCCCTGGAATTGGACAAATCACAGAGGAAAGAACCCATGACGTATGTGAGTTACGTCGCTGGGTCCTTCCGGCGGCCATCACTGAGGCCAGGGATTGCCCTCACCAATTCTGGTGAAAACACGACACGTCTGAACAGACACTGGCTGGAGCACCGGGGACAGATGGGGACAGATGTTCGTTCAGGTGTGTGCCAGGACACTGGAGCACCAGGGACAGTGTTTTTTTGTTTGTTATTAGAGATGAGCGAACAGTAAAATGTTCGAGGTTCGATATTCGTTTCGCGTAGCCCCTCAATATTCGACTACTCAAATCGAATATTGAACCCTATTATAATCTATGGGGGGAAAATGCTCGTTTCAGGGGTAGGCAACATTCGATCAAATTATACTTACCAAGTCCACGAGTGAGGGTCGGGCTGGATCCTCCGAGCAGTCTTCTCCTTGCAGCGTCCCCGCGGCGTCTTCCGGCTCGTCATTCACTCTGCCAGGCATCGGGCCCTGGGCAGAGCTGACTGCGCATGCCCGCACTACAAGCGGACATGCGCAGTCGGCTCTGCCCCGACCCGATGCCTGGCAGAGTGAATTAAGCACCGGAAGACGCTGCAGGGACGCTGCAAGGAGAAGACTGCTCGGAGGATCCAGCCCGACCCTCACTCGCCGCGGGGAAGCTGCACAGAGAATACTTCTAAAGGTAGGAGAAGAACCAGCATTGATTGGCCGACTGTATAGCATTTGGACAATCAATGCTGGTTCTGCATCGAACTTTTACATTTGAACAGCGAGTGGTACTCGATCGAGTACGCGTATTTCGAATACCGTAGTATTCAATCGAATACTGACTCGATCGAGTACTACTCGCTCAGGGCTCGTTCACATCTGCGGCCTGGTCTCCGTACTTAGGTTTCCGTTTCCTGCCTAAAACACAGGCAGGATACGGAAACCTGCAGGAGACTTTCTCACCCATTCATTTGAATGGGTGAGAAAGCTGTCCGGCTGTGCGCGGCGGTGAGCGTTTTGCGCTCTCTGCCGCGAAACCGGGTTTTATAATCCGGACACAGAGTCGGACATGCAGTACTCTGTGTCCGGATAAAAAAATCCGGTTTCGCGGCGGAGAGCGCAAAACGCTCACCGCCACGCACGGCCGGACCCGGTCTATGGTTTCCGTCTTCTGGCATGCAGAAGACGGAAACCATAGAACAGAGACCCCAGATGCAGGTGTGAACCCAGCGTCATCTCTATTTGTTATATTTCACCTTCCTAATATTTCAGCCCACTCTGTGACTTGTCCAATTCCCAGATAACTCTGTTAAAGCATAACAAATCTTTTCTACTATGGATTTTCTGGCAGAATTTGTCTCATTCATAATTTTTTTGGAATATACTTTATTAGCAAATTTTGTCTCCTTTCAGTGAAATCCTACATCACTTTATTCTACTCTGTGCTTCTATATTGAGAGCTTTTCCTGCCTCTCACTAAGTAACTGTATGTGGTGTACAGATTTGGAGTACGGGGTTTTGTAAAATGTAGAGAAATTTGATGGTAGGTAAGAGTCACTTCCAGTGGCATAACTAGGAATGGCGGGGCCCCGTGGCGAACTTTTGACATGCCCCCCCCCCATCCCAACTGACGCCGAAGACCTCGACCGACCCCCTCCTCCGCACTCTATTATGTCCCTTACTTGCCCCTGCACACAGTATTAACCCCAATAGTGTCCCCTGCACACAGTATTAACCCCAATAGTGTCCCCTGCACACAGTATTAACCCCAATAGTGTCCCCTGCACACAGTATTAACCCCAATAGTGGCCCCTGCACACAGTATTAACCCCAATAGTGTCCCTTGCACACAGTATTAACCCCAATAGTGGCCCCTGCACACAGTATTAACCCCAATAGTGTCCCTTGCACACAGTATTAACCCCAATAGTGGCCCTTGCACACAGTATTAACCCCAATAGTGGCCCTTGCACACAGTATTAACCCCAATAGTGTCCCCTGCACACAGTATTAACCCCAATAGTGTCCCCTGCACACAGTATTAACCCCAATAGTGTCCCCTGCACACAGTATTAACCCCAATAGTGTCCCTTGCACACAGTATTAACCCCAATAGTGTCCCTTGCACACAGTATTAACCCCAATAGTGTCCCTTGCACACAGTATTAACCCCAATAGTGTCCCCAGCACACAGTATTAACCCCAATAGTGTCCCCTGCACACAGTATTAACCCCAATAGTGTCCCCTGCACACACTATTAACCCCAATAGTGTTCCTTGCACACAGTATTAACTACAATAGTGTCCCCTGCACACAGTATTAACCCCAATAGTGGCCCCTGCGCACAGTATTAACCCCAATAGTGACCCCTGCACACAGTATTATGTCCCTCTGTGGACACCCATAAACAATTATGATACTCTGGGGTCTTTTCAGACCCCAGAGTATAATAATCAGAGACCCGGGGAATAAAAACATTAAAAAAACCAAAACACTGTTGCTTCTTACCTGTTCCCCGGCTCCTGTGCTGTCCTCCTGTGCTGACCAGCGCTCGCGTCCTTCGTTAATGACGTCGGACGTCACATGACCGGGTTCATGTGACGTCAGAGACGTCAGACAACAGTAGGACGGAGGCCTGGCAGGATCGCGGAGAGGTAAGTAACAGTTTTTTATGTTTATTACCTCTCCCGATCCGCCGGTCATTATACTCGGGGGTCTGCAAAGACCCCCGAGTATAATGATAGCCTTTGTGGGGCCCGCAGTGTCACTTGCCGATCCCGGCCCAGCCAGGATCGGCAAGTGAATAGGGCCCGTAACTGCCTATTGAAAAAAAACCGCAGCGGTAGCGGCTGTCACCGGACCCCTAATGGCCCGGGCCCTGTGGCAGCTGCTACTGCTGCTACCACGGTAGTTACGCCACTGGTCACTTCAAACAATCAGATCTGCATTGTTATAAAATGTAGAAACTTTTGATGTTATATGAAAGATAAGATTCTTGGGGCTGTGTTGTGGGAAGTCTCATTTGTAGCTTATTTCCTTTGCTCTTAAGGTTTCCAAGAGAAACTTACATGCTCTGCGAAGTTGCAGAGTGTGCCTTGAGAGGTCGGGTAGAAGCTATACCTGTGATCCATTAAAGTCCATATTTCCTTTATCTCTCACAGCAGTCATTATACTCTTGTTAATTCTATAGAAGTGAATTCTACTTTTGATATCCCTTGGAGGAGCATTGTCAGGTGGCCTTAAGCCCAAATACCTTTGAATACAATTCATTTTAATGGTTGCAGTGGGGATCAGTGGGTAGCCTCCTAGTATAGTTGCAAATAAGGTTTGATCAGTGGCATCCTGGTCTTGTGGAGCAATGGAACACCAGTATCTGCTTAATTCCAATTCCAACATTTCTCCAATGATGACAGCTTTATAAGCCTTCCAGCATACCAAGAAACTCTAAGGGCCCCTTCACACGGCGTAAGCGCACTGCTGATTTAGACACATATACACGTGTCCGAGCACGGCGTTTCAAAACAGAGCCCATTGATTTCAATGGGAAGCACGCATATATCGGCATATATGCACGCTTCCCATTGAAATCAATGGGCTCTGTTTTGAAGCGCCGTGCTCGGACACGTGTATACGTGTCTAAATGAGTGGCGCGCTTACGCCGTGTGAAGGGGCCCTAAGACCTTAGCAAAGTGCACCTTTGTTGTAAGTCAAGTCTATCAGTAATGAACTCCTGCTGCTTCTATCTCAAGAACTTGGAGATCTCACCCTGAGATAGACTACCTCCTGCTTGATTTCTCCAATTCATGAACATGTATTTCAAAGTCTTGTTCAGCAGGAAAATATTGTATATACATTTTGAATTGTATATATTTTTTGAGGTCTCAGTAATGCTGATAGGAGAGCAGGACAGCCATGAAACTCAGCAAATACACTTCTTCACATGGCCATAGGCAAGCTACATTCCCAGAAAAAATATTTTGTAATAAAATTACATTATCTTTATATAACTAGCATTCTTTTGGAATAAGGCATAGGAAATAACAAGTTCTTTGTCATGGATTTCAACTTTTTCTTAACCTGTAGGAGCGCAGAATGTTTGGTTTAGTCTTATACCCACTTAATTCTAAGTAAAAGAGAGAAGTGGAGAGTATCTATATCTTTTTTTCTGGTCAATTCAATATTATAGAATAACTCAGTTTAAAACTATTGCTAGGAAGTACTGGGTTCTATGGGTTCTAGATAGATAGTGTTAGGAATTTGCTACTAATGATCTGTCTTTGGGATAAGGGTCGGTTCACAGTAGCGTATGTATTCCGTCCAGTTACAGTCTACATGGAGTCCCCCCAGATGGAATACAATCACAATTTCACATGACCCAGGATGTCACATGATTGGGCCCTGCGTCTTGGGTCATGTGACAACAGGTTGCGTCCAGAAGTAGGCCTGAACCTGCCCAGAGCGTGAAAAGGTAAGTAACACATTTTTTTATGTTCTCTTACCTTTCCTGGACCTCCGATCATGATACTTGGGGGTCTGAAAAGACTCCAGAGTATAATAATGATGTCTGTGGGGCTAGTGGCGTCACTAACCAATCCTGGCCACTGCAGCGGTAGCGGCTAACACCGGGCTCCTAATTTCCCGGGCCCTGAGGAGGCCACTACCCCTGCTACCCTGGTAGTTATGCCACTGCTCCATGCAGACTCTAACCGGACGGAATACATATGCTAGTGTGAACCAGGGGTAAGTCATCCACAGCAGACTGATGGTGATCCAATGATGGTCTGCCGCAATCTTGAAAAAAACTTTTATCTATGCCTGATATTAGAACAACTCAATGATGATGTTTAGCATTCTAGAAACCTTGGGGGGCATTTATCAATACAAATATGGCAGTTTTCATGTGTACTTAAAACATAGATTGACAGCAGAAAAATACTGTTCTATATACAGTAGTTTTCCTTTATACTATTTTTTCTTTGCTTTCTTCATGTTAGACACACTGTAAGTTTATTCCAGACATGTTTAACATTCACTTACTGTTGATTTTCCAATCACATCTGCTAAAGTTTTGCTCTAAGTATCTACTATTCTTTCAGTAAAATAATATTTTCTGACATTGTGTAATTCCGTTGAAATGTACAGTGTTCATGCTGAACAGCTTCTACTACTTTTTTTTTAACACTTAAAGGAGTTAGTTAAATTCTCCAAACACACAAGTTTACATGTAAAGATTTATGTGAGTTTGTTCGGAGGAGTGAATTTACCTCTTTCCATCTGAGGAGACAGTATAGTGTTTTCTTTTGACATATATTATTCTTAAAGGCGTTATCCAGTTTTGTCAAAAAAACATTGGCGCTTTCTTTAAGAAAGAGCTTTGGTTCTTCTTCTTAAGAATTGACATCACATCTTTGGTCAAACGGCCATGCAGTTTCTCAGTTCCATTTAAATAATAATAATAATAATAATAATAAATTTTATTTATATAGCGCCAACATATTCCATAGCACTGTACAATTTATAGTGGTCAAGTACAGACAAAAAGATGCATTACAAAGAATTACCATAACAAATGTGAGGTACCGAGCAATGTGGCTGTTACCCGCTCAGAAGATCCTTCAGAGCACTGGATAACTTGGGTAGTGGTGGAATGGAGTTGTGGACAGCAGCTGGGGCCCTCTGCATCTGCAAGGGATGGTGAACAACAGAAGAAGGGCCGGAACGAAGAGGCAACGCGCTTACTCCAATTGGTTTAGAAAAACACACGTAGCTTTATTTGAAATAAAGCTATGTGTGTTTTTCTAAACCAATTGGAGTAAGTGCGGTGCCTCTTCGTTCCGGTCCTTCTCTTGTTATTACAAAGAAATAGTCAACTCACCTTACAATCTATGAGGTAGAGGGTAGCAGGGGTGGCATCAGAGGTAGCATTGCTTATACAATGGTCAGACAATTTAGAAAATAGAGGTTACTGTCATTACACAAACATAAAACTGTATGAACCATCACCAGTCATGTCCTTTAACATGCAGATGGTGCCTGGACATATAAAGTTAGCCTGAAATGGCAACATATCATGTGGAGTAATGTTGGAGCGAGAACAGAGAAGGGTTCATTGTAGGGATTCTAATTATGGTACGGAAGGGTTTACATTAGGAATTGGGATAGGCCTGTCTGATAAGATGTGTCTTTAGTTTGCGCTTGAAGCTGTAGAAATTGGGAGTTAATCTGATTGTCCAGGGTAGAGCATTCCAGAGAAGTGGTGCAACTCGGGAAAAGTCTTGTATACGAGCGTAGGAGGTTCTGATAATAGAGGATGTAAGTGTTAAGTCATTGAGTGAACGGAGAGTACAGGTTGGGCGGTAGACAGAAATGAGGAAGGTGTGGCATTATAGAGAGCCTTGTGGATGAGGGTGATAACTTTATATTATATTCTGTAAATAAATGAAACTACGCTACAACATGGCCAAGTGACCTACAGATCTGATGTCACTTCTTGAGAAATGGAAATAAAGCTCTTTTTGATAGAAAGCAGCCATGTTTTTGATTCCTGCATAACCCATTTAAAACAATGTTATATTTTAATTGTAATCTGCTATAATGAGTAGATTACTTGCATGAATAAACTGAGATAAATATGACAAAATGCTAAAGCAATTTCTATATTATAAACATTTTTAGCAGAAAAGTGTCCACAGGCAAAAATATCAATTGCAGAAAGTATACCGTATTTTTTGGACTATAAGACGCACTTTTTTTCCCCAAAATTTTGGGGGAAAAGAAGGGTGCGTCTTATAGTCTGAATGTGCCTGGCCTGGCACCCGCCGTAATAGAGAGGCGAATGCCGGCAAGTGATAGACGCCGGGGCCTGAGACATCGCTGCGATCCTCTGCCCTGAATGAAGCCAGCAGCGGGAGGAGTGATGCTATTCCGCTCCTCCGTCCCCCCGCCGCTGGCTTCAGGCAGGGCAGAGGAGCGATGTCTCAGGCCCCGGCGTCTATCCCTCCCCGGCATCCGCCTCTCTAGTACAGCGGATGCCGGGTCTGCAGTCTGTCAGCGGCCTCTTCTCCCCCGGGGCCAGTCCCCACCGGCCCCGTACCTGTACAGTTGCAGGGCGGCTCCTGCGCGGCGATATCGCAGGAGCCGACCTGTTCGGGTGACAGCCGGGAGCCTAATGAGGCTCCCCGGCCTGTCACGGCTATATTAGTATTGCGGCTGGTCTCTATGACCAGCCGTAATACTAATAGACAGAATGTCCCATAGACGGCAATACACTTGTATTGCCGTCTATGGGACTTGCGATCAAGTGACCGCAGGTTCAAGCCCCCGGGGGGGAATAAAATAGTAAAAAAAAAACAAAAAAAAAACCTTTAAAAATATATAATAAAAATATGAAAAATAAAAGTTCTAAATCACCTCCTGTCCCTAGAATATATATATAAAAGTAGAAAATCATATGTCATAAACCACCGGGTTTTTTTTTTCAATACAAGGTGATCTAAGCAATAGATATTCCCCAAAATGGTATAACTAAAAAGTACTTCTGGCCCCGCAAAAAAACCCACTCTATGCATCCCCGTACAGCTGCAGGGTCACCTGTCAATGTGGCCTTGCAGCTGTTGCAAAACTACAACTCCCATATATTAAATATTTTACCATTTTTTGCTTCAAATTTTTTTTCCCCTATTTTCCTCCTCTAAAACCTAGGTGCGTCTTATAGTCCGAAAAATACGGTAAATACAATGTATTTTGACATATCTAAATAATAGTCTTGAACAATATAATGTGTTCCAGATTTTGACTGATTATGAACTGAACAGGCATTGTAATCAATCAGATAATCTACATTAGAACAATAGAATGAACCACAATATTGTGAGGACTATTCAATGCTTTGCCTTCTATTACATGAGAAAAGTTCAGGTATTTTCTATAGACCACAAGGAAGCGTTTGGAGATATGATCTTAAATTTAATATTTTTTATTAGAAATAATAGATACTAGCCAAAAATAATCTTAAAATGCTTGAAAAAACAATCTATTTAACTTGCTAAATTTATCAGGAGACATATCACAAATGAAAATATATCCAGTACATTTGAATTGAAAATATCTTTAGATATCAGATAGATTTTATCATATTGAGATAGTTTTGATATGTTTTTTGCTATTTTTGTCTTTTTCTAAAATATTCTCAGGAAATATCTACTATATTACTAACAAGGGAATATCAGAATAATAGAAAGTTTTATTTTAACAGATTTGTAGGAATTGGCTACTCTCAAGTTATTGCTAAATTTATACTTTAAGGTCTTGCACATAAATTCTAAATAAAGCAGATTAGTTTATGTGATCTAAATTCCTAATTACAGTTATAAATGACAACACTATTGGGACAGCAGCTACAGAGAAGTAGATGGGCACTGTTATATTATTATTATTATTATTATTATTATTATTATTATTATTATGTATTTTTTTTCTTTGGCATTGTACAGTCCCTGCAAACTGGATGGGATTCTAGCAAATCCCATCCACACATTGCGGAATAATCCATGTAGCGGACATACTGTGGTTTATAAAATCTTGTAGTTTTGGAAATTGCTGCAAGTCAATCATAACCACTGAAAAGCCAGTGTTTTCCCTATAGGTATACTTGAAACAGAAAGTACGCAGAGGAAACCTCTGCAGACCTTCTGTGAAAAGTGCTGTGTGAAAAACCACAATACATTGCTCTGGGATTTTCCTTCAGCGCTTTTCTTGTGCGCTATGTTGGGCATTAACCTAAGGTTAAGGCCTCATATTGCGAAAATTCAGCTTTTTTGTTGCAGATTTTGCTGGAGTTTTTGAACCAAAGCCAAGAATGGCTACAAATGGAATAGGAAATATATAGGAAGTGCTTGTATTTCTCCCTTCTGCTCAATATACTTCTGGCTTTGGCTTAAAAAAAAAATCACAGCAAAATCTGTAAAGAAAAAAGATTTCGGCAACGTGTGGCTTTAGCCTAAGTGCTTTATAAATCAGACAGCCTTAATATGCTTTTGTATAGTTTTATGATACCTGTATGTTCCTTTGGATTTTAACATTACTGTCTTTGAACATAAGAAATAAATCGCTTTTAACAAAAAGGTGGTAATTCTTTTTGTTAATAGTTGTCCTTTAGAGGGCATCACATAATTCCAAAAGGATTTCTCTTTCAAAATGTCTTGGTTTGTACATTTGTCCCAGATCTCTAGAAGGAGAGTGCCAGAGTTAAAGATTTTTTATGCATTTTTAAGCGGAGCGTGCTTACACAAAATTTTGCTTCTTTTTAGAAAAGCTCCAAATAATAAATTACGCTAGTTTCACACCTGCGTTCTTCTTTTCGTTCTGTGCTTTCCGTCTTCTGCATGCCAGAAGACGGAAAGCACAGACCGGGTCCGGCCGTGAGCGGCGGTGAGCGTTTTATGCTCTCCGCCGCAAAACCGGATTTTTTTTATCCGGACACAGAGTACTGCATGTCCGACTCTGTGCCTGGATTATAAAACCCGGTTTCGCGGCAGAGAGCATAAAACGCTCACCGCCGCTCACGGCCGGACATCTCTCTCACCCATTCAAATGAATGGGTGAGAGAGACTCCTGCAGGTTTCCGTCTCCTGCCTCTGTTTTAGGCAGGAAACGGAAACCTGCATAACGGAGTTGACAACGCAGATGTGAACGAGCCCTGTCCCTTAAACCTACAATGAAGGAAATAAGTATTTGATCTTTGGCTGATTTTGTAAGTTTTCCAACTGACAAAGACATGAACTGTCTATAATTTTAAGAGTAGGTTAATTTTAACAGTGAGATATAAAATATCAAAAATAAAATCCAGAAAATCACAATGTATAAATTTTATAAATTTATTAGCATTTTGCATAGAGAAATAAGTATTTGATTCCACTGGCAAACAAGACTTAATACTTGGTGGCAAACCCTTGTTGGCATGCACAGCAGTCAGGCGTTTTTTGTAGTTGATGATGAGGTTTGCACACATGTCAGGAGGAATGTTGGTCCACTCCTCTTTGCAGATCATCTCTAAATCATTAAGATTTTGATGCTTTCACTTGGCAACTCGGAGATTTTGCTGCGTTTATTTGCGCCAAAGTCAGGAGTGTCTTTGAAATAGAATGGAAAATATAAAGGAAGTGTTATGACAATTTCCTTCTGGTAAATCCACTGCTGACTTTGGCTCCAAAAAAACGCCACAAAATCTGCAACAAAAAATGCTGTATTTCTGCAATGTGGGGCCTTAGCCTAAAACACTCCACAATTCAGGTACAAATGGAATAATAAATTTGTGCCAGTATTTCTATATTTCCTATTTGTATAATGAAGAAAAAACGGTCAGATATAAAATGTGAACTAGAAATGTGTTAATAATAGCTATCACTCACATAATTTTTTTTACTTGTTTAGACATATTTTTATAATTCTGCTCTGGGTAAATTAATATATTGCCATACTATAGGTGTAAAAGTGTCAATGGCTTTATCTGTTGAAAACTACATGCTCCAACTATTAACCTGACGGCAGGATTCTTCTTGCAGCATTGGTGTATCTTATTTTCGTAAGTACAGAGCCGGCGCTTCATTGCCTTGTGCCGGTTTTACAAGTGCGTTTGGCAGTGTAAGGTAACCAGTTCTAGTTCTTATTTGCATTGTTTCATTGGCAGACTAACAGTAAAAGGACAAAAACAGTCAATGTTTTCCTGAAATAGCATAAACTAAGCGACAGTAGAGGTCAGGCCACAGAACAGAGGGACATCATTTCGCATAGTTTCCTAATGAGATGTTTGTTGTTGGGGAGAATAATGATGTTGGCGTTATAGTCAAGAAAAATGATGCATTTAAAAAGGTCACAATGTTTGTGGCCATATTATAATGCTGGAATTTGGAAGTCCAGCATGGGAAGTTTACACTTAGAGAATAGTTGCTGAATGGTTTTATTTAGCATAACATGAAATACTGGCAACATGTGAGCTATATAATAACTAGACAAACCTTCTGTAATTGTCTTACACATGTCATATTACAACATAACAAATGTGAATTCAGAAAAGATCCCGCTGTGTTATTTTCTTATTAAAAAGTACCATTTTATAAGCAAGTTAAACTTATGGTGGGATAGTCGCATGAGGGTTGAATGGATACAAATAGTACAGACATATATATTTTTTAAGGAAAAGTTCACACAGAGCAATTTGACAATGATTTTGAGGAGGATTTTCTCTGTAAAATAAGCTCCAAATTCTATTCTGAATCTGCCTTCCAATACCTTCAATGGGAGGCAGGGCAGGTTTAGACAAAATCTGACCCTGGGCATAATTAAAAGTGAGACCTATAAATAACACCGTCAGATTCAGAAATCTGTGCATTGCTAGAGTCTTTAAATAATCAGGGGAATAAAAAACATTTCTTAACATTCATATTTTTATATACCACGATACTAGAAAATTACTGAACAAAATACACCATGCAAAGATACTACCTGTAGTACTAATAATACTGCTACATCTCTATAAATCCCAGGTAATACATTACCTCCACTCCGTGACTACCTCCATTAGCACTACATAGCCCATGAAGACACCACAAACTGATCACTATATAATAAATGTATATCCTTTATTACATCAATAGCACAGGTTTTTAAAATGAAAAAAACATAAACACAATCATACATAACAGACAATTAAAAAGATATATCGGTAAGAAACAGGCCTGGATTACTACATAAATCAATTGTACATGTAAAAAATTCATGATATGACTAGAGATGAGCGAACAGTGAAATATTCGAGATTCGATATTCGTTTCGAGTAGAGCCTCAATATTCGACTACTCGATCGAATATCGAATCCCATTATAGTCTATGGGAAAAAATGCTCGGTTCAGGGGAAACCACTATTTGAAGGAGAGTCACCAAGTCCACGAATAGAAGGAGGAGAGTGTTTAGGAGGAGTGCTGTGCAGTTAAAGTGCACGGATCCCATTATAGTCTATGGGGTCCATGCGCTTTAACTGAACAGCGCTTGCAGTTGCACTGATAAAAAGTAATCCCCCTCATAACAGCAAGCTGCCAGCTCTCCTGACTAGTAAGGACGAGCCTGCTCCAGAACCAGTGTTGAGTTGCCACAGGCTTGTCTTTGCTAGCCGGGAGAGCTGGCAGCTTGATGTTACTCTCTTTCTCATAGGAATGAATTGACCAGCGTTGATTGGCCAGTGTACAGCATTCAGCCAATCAACACTGGTCCTGCCGGATCAGGAGGTGGGGTCTAAAATCGGACCACAATGGAGACTGCTGTGGTCCGATCTTAGACTCCGCCTCCTCACAGACGAGCTTCCAGCAGAGTCAGCATTGATTGGCCGAATGCTGTACACTAGCCAATCAACGCTTGTCAATTCATTCCTATAAGAAAAAGTCAGCTCCCTCGTAACAGCAAGCTGCCTGCTGCTAGCAAGGACGAGCCTGCTGCAGAACCAGCGTTGATTTGCCGAATGCTATATACTGTATAACATTCGGCCAATCAACGCTGGCTCTGAATCAAACATTTACTGCGAATAGTTAGTAGTATTCGATTGAGTATGAATATTTTGAATACCGTAGTATTCCATCGAATACCTACTCGATCGAATACTACAGTCATGGCCAAAAGTTTTGAGAATGATACAAATATTAATTTTTACAAAGTCTACTGCTTCAGTTTTTCTAATGGCAATTTGCATATACTCCAGAATGTTATAAAGAGTGATCAGCTTAACAGCAATTACTTGCAAAGTCAATATTTGCCTAGAAAATGAACTTTATCCCCCAAAACACATTTCAACATTATTGCAGGCCTGCCTTAAAAGGACCAGCTAACATAGTTTCAGTGATTGCTCCATTAACACAGGTGTGGGTGTTGATGAGGACAGGGCTGGAGATCAATCTGTCATGATTAAGTAAGAATGACACCACTGGACACTTTAAAAGGAGGCTGGTGTTTGGCATCATTGTTTCTCTTCTGTTAACCATGGTTATCTCTAAAGAAACACGTGCAGTCATCATTGCACTGCACAAAAATGGCCTAACAGGGAAGAGTATCGCAGCTAGAAAGATTGCACCTCAGTCAACAATCTATTGCATCATCAAGAACTTCAAGGAGAGAGGTTCCATTGTTGGCAAAAAGGCTCCAGGGTGCCCAAGAAAGACCAGCAAGCGCCAGGACCGTCTCTTAAAAGTATTTCAGCTGTGGGATCAGGCTACCAGCAGTGCAGAGCTTGCTCAGGAATGGCAGCAGGCAGGTGTGAGTGCATCTGCATGCACTGTGAGGCGGAGACTCTTGGAGCAAGGCCTGGTCTCAAGGAGGGCATCGAAGAAGCCACCTCTCTCCAGAAAAAAACATCAGGGACAGACTGATATTCTGCAAAAGGTACAGGGAGTGGACTGCTGAGGACTAGGGTAAAGTCATTTTCTCTGATGAATCCCCTTTTTGATTGTTTGGGACATCTGGAAAACAGCTTATTCGGAGAAGACGAGGTGAGCGCTACCGCCAGTCTTGTCTCATGCCAACTGTAAAGCATCCTGAAACCATTCATGTGTGGGGTTGCTTCTCAGCCAAGGGAATCGGCTCTCTCACAGCCATGAATAAAGAATGGTACCAGAATGTCCTCCAAGATCAACTTCTCCCAACCGTCCAAGAGCAGTTTGATGATCAACAATGCCTTTTCCAGCATGATGGAGCACCTTGCCATAAAGCAAAGTGATAACTAAATGGCTCAGGGAACAAAACATAGAGATTTTGGGTCCATGGCCTGTAAACTCCCCAGATCTTAATCCCATTGAGAACTTGTGGTCAATCATCAAGAGACGAGTAAACAAACAAAAACCTACAAATTCTGACAAAATGCAAGCATTGATTGTGCAAGAATGGACTGCTATCAGTCAGGATTTGGTCCAGAAGTTGATTGAGAGCATGCCAGGGAGAATTGCAGAGGTCCTGAAGAAGAAGGGTCAACATGGCAAATATTGACTTGCTGCATTAACTCATTCTGTCAATATAAGCTTTTGTTGCTCATAATATGATTGCAATTATATTTCTGCATGTGATAAAAACATCTGACAAACACACATAAAAACCAGAGGGCAGCAGATCATGTGAAAATATAATATTTGTGTCATTCTCAAAACTTTTGGCCATGACTGTACTCGCTCATTTCTAGATATAACCAGTGACAGTTCATGATAATTCCCTAATTCATATAACCTATAAATATTAGTCCCCTCCTATAAGTTATAGTTACTCCTTATAAATAGCCCCCCTTAGATATATAGATTTAATAGAATTATTATATAGAAATACCCCCCCTTCTTTAAGAATTGTTTCTCAGGCCTTTTAAATATTAATTCCTGTTTATAAATAAATGCTCCCATATCAATAATTGTTTCCCCTTCAGCTGCCCTAATAAATAGGCATTCCTTTATAAATAACCCCCCCATATAAATAAGTGCCTCCTTATCAGTAATAGTCTCCACTTATAAATTAATGCTTCCTTATCAGTAATGGTTTCTCTTATGATAGTCTGATCTTATACAGTAAGTGCCGCTTATGAATAATAGTCCTCTCTTATAATATTCTGCCCTTATAAATGCCCGCTTACCAGTAATAGTCTGCACTCATAATTAAGTGCCTGCTTAGCAGTAACAGTCCTTTGTAATAAATAAGCATCCCCTTATCAGTAATAGTCCCCCTGATATTAGTTTGCGATTATAAATAAGTGCTCCCTTATCAATAACAGTCCCCCCCTTATAATAGCCTGCACTTATAAATAAGTGTTCCCTTATCAATAAAGGTGACTCTAATAAATAAGTACCACCTTATCAGTAATAGTCCCCCCTTATAAATAAGTACCACCTTATCAGTAATAGTCCCCCTTATAAATAAGTACCACCTTATCAGTAGTAGTCCCCCTTATAAATAAGTACCACCTTATCAGTAGTAGTCCCCCTTATAAATAAGTACCACCTTATCAGTAGTAGTCCCCCTTATAAATAAGTGCCTTCTTATCAGTAATAACTCTGCCTTATAATACTGCCTCTCATCATTGATAGTTCCCAGCCTTATAAATAATCGTTTCTGTTTTGTATATAAGTGCCTCCTAATAACGTTCTTTTTACCACAAATAATAAACCTCATACTCACCTTACCAGGATCCCCTGTTGAGTGCAGCAGCCAAAGCCTCTCTCTGCCATTGTACTCAATTTCTGATATTCCAGTTATGCCTCTAATTGTAATAATTTCTTCTAAACAACAGCAGCATAACAATTTTAAAATCATAGGGTATATATCAATAAAGAATATTCAATAGTTTACATCATAGTTTTCATCTGTGCATTCTCCATTAATATCCTATCTGTAGCTATGCAGTGGACTAGCCGCATCATGATATAGCAATATAGTAATGTGATATATGGTTATTTGAGTAAAGAATACAAAATAGAATAGGAAAATCAGAAAAAGACACTACAGTGGAATATATAACTTCAGATATGGCAAGTGAGAGCAAAATAGAAGTTTTCTATAGTGCTCTAGCTAGATCTTGCCGGTTGTGAAACCAATTACAGTAGTTTATATGAAAGCATAAAAATGGTGAAATGTTGCGTACTATATAAATTTTTATATAAAATGCTTTTGCATTTCTATTTGTGCATAGTAGCTTTTAGCCAGGTATAGTAAGGTATATTTTGTAATATATGCAGTCTTATCACACAGCATGTAAAACTACTTACCACTATTGAACTGTAATGTTACAATGTCTTCAGAACATGTGTGAGAATGTTCTTGATACATACTGTGTGCCATTAAACTTCTGATTGCCAAAAAATGTCTGGCAACATGTTGTCATGTAGACGCTTTAGTAATTATAAACATTCTCTTTTGCAGCAGCCAATATTTCATAGTTGTTCCTTAACACAAAAAGAGTTAAAGGTGTTGTTCTTGGGACCTTCCTAAAAAAAATTGGCCCGCAGCCCTCATGCTCCTCATGGTTTCTATTTAGAAGTTGTCATCACCACCTTTAGTTGTAGAACTTGGCAAACATATACTTTATAAAAGAAAAACATCTGGGTCTTCTATGTCTTCAGATTTAAAAAGGAATCTCACATGAAGAATTGTATTCAGATTAATTGCTAGGGAAGATAGCAAGCAGCTTTGCTTGTTCTTAATAACCCATCCTTCAGTCCTTCTCAAGATCTTCTTCACACGTGCACTTGTACTGTACTTTTGATGAATATACATCTAAACAAATATATTAGACAAATCTGTAGAAAGGTATTCTCATGTCTAATTATTGTTGGAATTGGTCCCCCATTGCTGGATAAATCCGTCAGCAGAATACAAGCCTTTCTTTACAACAGCTCAAGTTCTGTCTGAGGGCAAAAGAGAAAGCTGCCAAAATGAAGTACTTTTAGCTTCCCTATTGTATTACAGGAATGTTCTCACTAAAGGGAGCAGTAATCTGTGGGATGTCCTACATCCCACTTTTCCAATATCAGTTTGTCAAATTTTTGCCTTGCTTCTATGAATTCTGTTATCAGGAAGTGGAAACATCTAAGACAAACTAGAGTTTTGCTGTATGGTCGTATGCCATACAAGCTCACCGAATGGGACTGAAGAGCTGAAGCCTGTAGAGCCTATATCTCGCTTGCAGCATTCTCCACCAAGTTCCACATGTTCTCTGGAAGAAATCTCAATAACATTTCTTTAAGAACTTTTTGTATTTGGCTTCTTTGGTTGATCAAACATTCCAAGTATCAGATTCAGTACTGTGAAGCAGGACTGGAGTTTTATGGTAGAGGAAGAATAGTGGTCTGAATGTGCATTCATGGTCTTGGCCTTTTATTTCCCATAAAGGGAATCTCAATGGTTTACTATAGAGTGACAGTCTATAACTGAGCCTCACCAACTATTTAATGATATTTTGGGTAGGATTCTTCCTGATTCACATGCCATTTTTCCTTTGCACAATGGGAAGGTAAAAAATAATTGGTTTATAGAATTCTGTGAGAATGAAATTTACTGGCCTGCAAAGAACTTTTACCTTATATTGGAAGCAGATTTTAATGATGTTGGGCCATTCCTAAGCATTATCTAAGTAGTCTGTCATTTACTCTTTAACCCCAATATCAAGAACTGCCCCCATCTGCTTTCTTCTCAGCAGCAGAAGTGCCACAGAGACAGAGTCAAAATCTTATCAGCAGTGGGCAAGGATGCAAAAAGTGCCAGAGAATCTGAATCAAGTCCTAATCAGTATATGGGATGTACACACCAAAAAGGGGGTACATCAAGAGTAAAGGGTAGATGTTATCAGGAAGAACTTACAAGGAGATGTTTTCTGAATGTGAGACCCCCATTTGGCCTATTAACAGAGGCCACCAAGAGAGTACCTCCCAAGAGAGTTTCAGATGCTCATCTTGCATGGGTTCCTCAGGGACTTCAAGAATTGAGACCTAAATGGACTTTTTGGTTGAGTGATCTCTTTAGAGGTTGCCAAAGTGAGCAGGACATCTAGAGTGGTAGGCAGGTTTCTTCCAGCAAGTTCCCCTTTGATGTAATGAGACAGGCCTTCTCAGAATGCCACTACATAGGCCTCTGGTTCCAAGCCATTTCAGAAGCTAATGTCTGAACTAAATATAACACACTGGCTTGTAGAAGCAGCAGAAGATACACGTCCAGGTTATAGAAAGACAGCATGAAAAGTGGTATGAAAACACTAAATGTGGTTCCTAGATCATCATATTCCCACATGGTGTTAATCCAGTCCAAAGCTCCAAACAGCAGAGTATAAAAGTCACTTAAGATCTATCTGAAGGATATAAGTGTGCAGAAAGTATATTTTGGGCTAAGATGCTAGGTAGCAAAACACAGCTAAAAATGCTGTGGAAAAAAAAATGTGTGTGTATATTTGATTATCAGTGTAATGTGTATGTACAATGTAGGTAGGTAAATCAGTCTAGGTGTTGAGATCACAGTGAGATATAGGCCAAGATATAGATGTAAATTGAGACTCCACAAGGTAAACCAGTTAAAAGTGGTATAAAAATCAAGGTGCCTTCAGTTTAGACAGCTATGGTCACATAGATGGTGTGATCTTGACTAGTAAAACAGGCTATGAGAGCTGTGTACCTAACCTCCAACCTACCCCCACCCCCCCTATTGTTACCTATTCAAGATAATTCAATAATGCGCGGACACCAGGCTGGAAGAAAAGGCCACAGCGGCATTTATTAATTTTACATTCTGATCAAACATATTCAACCATGTAACCAAAACAATATACCATCCTCCCCATTCATAAAACAATGTCCCTTTCTGGAACTGCTAATTAACTATAAGGAGGGGTCCCTGAAGGGACCAATACCATGTCACGTTCCTCCCCTCCGATATTTACCCCTAGCCGTTTAGCACCTGGCCCAGGGGCACCAGAATCGGAGAGTACCTCCATCCTGGGTACCCTGACCGCAGGACATACCCACTATTCTGGTTCACCAACCAGCATCTCATTTCCCAAATTACTAATTGGGTGTGGATGACCCCCCTTGGCCGTCCACCCCCACTACTGATTTAACTACCCATAAGACCTCCAGAGACCCCTCCTTTCAACGCCACCGTGACGACAAAATCAAAGGGAGGGCGGGCGGGACAACTTTACTCTTCTATCTCTAACTCCAGAATGATCCCCCAGTTGTGTATTATTATTTACTAAACAGTGACTTAGCCCAACCCTCTGCCCTCAAACTAACCCTTTTACCTTAAACTGACCTTACTGGCTCTAAACCTCTTTACAGTCATACGCCCCTTTTAGCTACCCCTGTGGGTCCGCTGTCTGGGGGCTTCCTTGACTAGTAAAACAGGCTATGAGAGCTGTGTACCTAACCTCCAACCTACCCCCACCCCCCCTATTGTTACCTATTCAAGATAATTCAATAATGCGCGGACACCAGGCTGGAAGAAAAGGCCACAGCGGCATTTATTAATTTTACATTCTGATCAAACATATTCAACCATGTAACCAAAACAATATACCATCCTCCCCATTCATAAAACAATGTCCCTTTCTGGAACTGCTAATTAACTATAAGGAGTGGTCCCTGAAGGGACCAATACCATGTCACGTTCCTCCCCTCCGATATTTACCCCTAGCCGTTTAGCACCTGGCCCAGGGGCACCAGAATCGGAGAGTACCTCCATCCTGGGTACCCTGACCGCAGGACATACCCACTATTCTGGTTCACCAACCAGCATCTCATTTCCCAAATTACTAATTGGGTGTGGATGACCCCCCTTGGCCGTCCACCCCCACTACTGATTTAACTACCCATAAGACCTCCAGAGACCCCTCCTTTCAACGCCATGACGAGCATGAGTGACCCCCTTATGAATGCTCGTCCCGCCAAACCTGGAGGGCACGGTCCACCCCATCCTGGATACCCAAAAGCCAGATATCAAGACCGATGGCGTTCAAGTGGACCCCATCAGGCCGAAACAAGTCCGATGACACCGACTCTAATTCGCGGTGACGAATCACCAGACCCCCATTACGCGCCACGAAGCGACCCACCCCCCTATTGACCTTGGCCCTGGCCTTGTTGATGGCACGGGCCGAGCGAGCATGGCGCCACCGCATCCTGGCCACCATGTCCGACCACACTATCAGCAACCCCGGGTAAGAGGTCCAAAGCCGGAGCAGATCCAGCTTCACATCCCGTATGACTTCTCGCGAGGCACGCAGGCTGAGGTCGTTTCCCCCGGCATGGATGACCAAAACATCGGGGGGCCTATCCCGATCCGCATGACCCTGCAATTCCGAGAGCAGCCGCGACCACAACAGACCCCGGACCCCAATCCACCTAACCTGAGCCACGGAGCGGTCATAACCCAGCTGGCGCCCCGACGGGCGGGCTTCGGCCCGCACGCCTCCCCAGTAGACATAAGAATGTCCTGCAATCCAAACGAGACACTGAGGAGCACCTGTAACAGAAAACAAAACACGACCATCAGAAACCAAACAATAGAAAACAAACCAACCACGGAACAAAACCACCCAGCCCTCGCCCCCCGTGAAACAGCAACCTTTCGGCCAGAAGCCCCCCTTCCCCCTTTCCAAGAGAGACTGAAATCCCTAGAGCAGCCCCGGACGAACATAGAGCCGGTACCGCTCCGATTCCCACCTACCAATACGCCGGATAACCGTGGGGGGGGAGGCCCCAACGAGCCGCCTCCGTGGCCGCCCCAATCCGGAAGGAATGGGAACTATAATCCCCCGGCGGAATACCCAACTTCTCCAAACCTTTCCGAAACACCTGCACAAACTGGAATTTAGACAAACACGACATATCGCCATGCACCAACAATGCCCCTCCACCCGCTGGGCGCACTACCATAAAGGCCGCAAAACAGTTCACCGGGCACGCCACTGAATCCGGAAGCGGGCGCAACCGGACAACCAGCCCCCTGCCCTCCCGATCGGTTTTAGAACGGCGGAGAAGGCAAACTAACTCTCCGCCGTCCATCCGGCAATCACCCAATCCCAAACCCCCGGGGCACCGTCGGCTGGGGGAAACAAGTTCAGAGACCCGAAAGGCGCCGAAGAAGGCCAGGGAAAAAGCCAAGCGAAACAGGAGCACCTCATATTCCGACCCACATACATCCCCCAAAACACCCAACAACTCACTCAGAATACCAAATGATAGCGGCCTCCTCCGATCCCTACGTGATGATCCCCTCTTGAAACCTCGCACAGCCTGCCGAACCAAAAAGGACTTAGTAAAATCCTGCAAGCCCCGCCACTTAAACCAGAACGCTAGCGCAGCCAAGCGTCTAGACAACCCGGAAGAAGAAACCCCGTTAACAAAAGCCGACCCCACAAAGTACAAAACAGTGGCGTCCCAATCGATCCCAACCCCGTCCCCATGCAACTGCCTCACCAAATCCTCCCACTCTGACCAACATCGGGAGTAGCCGTCCCACGTGGAATCCGCCAAAGATCGCCGAACCAGTTGCAGAGCCGCAGTCAAACCAGCGCCCACAGTTCCTCCGGGCAAGGCAATCCCTCCTGGTCCGCCAGCGGCGCCAACTCCCGGAACCTGGACCACTGAAAACGAGAAATGGAATCAGCGATAACATTCCTCGTCAAAGGAAGATGCACTGCCACAAAATGAGCATTCAATTCCAGACCCCGCAACACGAGTCTGCGCAACAAACGTACCACTGGCGGAGAATTGGCAGACTGTGAGTTGATGGCCTGAACCACCCCCAGATTGTCACACAGGAAACGCACTCTACGATCCCGGAGACGATCCCCCCAAAGCACCGTCGCCACCACAATGGGGAACAACTCCAGCAACGCCAAGTTGCGCACCAAACCAGAGTCCCGCCACGCCACGGGCCACTCCCCCGCACACCACTGACCCTGGAAATAGGCCCCAAACCCAGCTCCACCCGCCGCATCTGTGAACAGTTCCAGATCGACATTGGACACAGGGGGCCCCATAACCAAAGACCTACCATTGTATCGGGCCAAAAACTCACCCCAAACAGCCAAATCTTCCCTCAACCCCACATGCAACCGCACGAAGTGCAAAGGACGGCGCACTCCCGCCGTCGCGGCCGCCAAACGCCGACAGAAAACACGCCCCATGGGCATAATGCGACATGCAAAATTAAGCCGGCCAAGCAGCGACTGGAGCTCCCGCAACCTAAGCTTCTGCCGACGGATTGCCACCTCCACAAGGTCTCTCAGCTCCCTCAGTTTGTCCTCAGGCAAACGACACTCAAAACGAACGGTGTCTATCACAATCCCCAAAAACTTCACTACTGTCGCCGGACCCTCCGTTTTTTCCGGAGCCAACGGAACCCCAAACAGCCGACAAACCCGAACCATCTCCTGCAGCAAAACTGAACACACCCAAGTTCCAGGGGGGCCCACAAAAAGAAAATCGTCGAGGTAGTGCAGCACCGATTCCACCTGGGTCCGCTGCCGCACTACCCACTCCAAAAAGGTGCTGAACATCTCGAAGTAGGAACAGGAGATTGAACAGCCCATCGGGAGACACTGGTCAACAAAATAACCCCCCTCCCACTTACACCCCAACAAACAAAAACTGTCCGGATGGACCGGCAAGAGGCGAAACGCCGCCTCTATGTCAGTTTTGGCCAAAAGGGCACCCTTACCATAACGTCGCACCCACGCCAACGCCGAATCGAACGAGGCATAAGAAACAGCGCATAGGGCCGGGTCAATGCCATCATTCACAGACCCCCCTTCGGGGTGGGACAAATGGTGAATCAGGCGGAATTTGTTAGGCTCCTTCTTGGGAACCACCCCCAAGGGTGAAATTCTCAAGTTGTCAATTGGAGGGCGGGCAAAAGGTCCCGCCATGCGCCCCAATTCCACCTCTTTCGCCAATTTCTGACCAACCACCTCCGGATGGGCCAGAGCAGACAACAAGTTCTTAGGCTCCCTTCCCCCCCCAAATTAGAACAAGGGATCTTAAAACCCTGTTCGAACCCCTCCCGCAACGCCATCGCCGCCTGTCTATTTGGATAACTGGCGAGATACTCCGCCATTTTTCCCACCCTCACCGGAGTCGCCCCCCTTCTGGTCAGCATCCCCACCTTTTCCTTTCCCTTTCTTGAAGCACCGGGTGAGGGCGTGCGCACCACCACAGCCGGAACATTCATGTTTAAAGCGGCAGTCCCCGCCAAACTTGCAGTGTCCCTCGTTGAACTGCCAGCAGCAGCCCTTACCGCTCCCCGCCGACCGTCCGGCTGCAGAACCCGAACCGCCGGCTCCTTCCCGAAAGGACTGGCCCCCACCCCCCTTAGGGGCCGCCATCAGCTTCATCCAAGCGCTGATGTCCTTGTGGTCCCACCGGAGAGACGGGCGGACCGCCTTCCTCTGGCGGAAATGCTCGTCATAGCGGAGCCAAGCATTACCGCCATAGACCCTGTAAGCTTCCCCTATGGAATCCATATAAGTAAACAAGGCCGAGCAATTCTCCGGCGCCTTCTCGCCCACGACGCTGGCAAGAATCGCGAACGCCTGTAACCAGTTTGAAAAAGTCCGAGGGATCAGGCGGTATCGCCGCCTTTCCTCCTCCTCCTTTTTACACTCGTCGGGCTTAACCCTGTCCAAATTAAACTTCTCCAAGGGTAATAGGGAGAAAATCTCCACGTATTCCCCTTTCCAGATCTTTTCTCGTACCTCCTGCTTCAAGTGGGCCCCCAGAGGCCCCTCAAAGCAAACATATACTTCCCCTTGGGCAGAGTCCGCCAAGCGGACATCCTCCTGCGGCTTCGCCAACGCCGCCCCCTCCCCAGCAGCAGCCACCCCTGAAACCGCTACGCCAGAACCCGCCACGGGCACTACAGGGGACCCCCCCAAAGTGACCCCAGAAACCGCAACACCGGAACCCGTCACAGGCCCTACAGGAGACCCACCCAAAGCTCCCCAAACCCCCGCCGGGGACCCCCCAGAAACCAATCCCCCTAAACTAAGCAATTGCTGAACCCCATGTACAAACATTTGCAACCCCTCTAAAGTTAAAACATTAACCCCCCCTCCCCCACAGTCCCCAGATGTAGAAGGGGTGGTGTCACACTCACCCGGTCTCGCAGGGGGGCTGGCCCCGGCAGCCGTCCTTCCACAGCAGGCTGGGCCTCCAGGCCGGCGCAGAGATCCCTCCGGAGCTGGGGGCTGCAGACTGCCGCCCGCGACGCCGCCACCTTCCGCCGGCACCGCCGGGCTTCGGCGACGCTGGAGGCTGCAGCAAGGCCGGACAGGGGAGGCAGGCCGCAGCTCCAGGACTGGGGACAAGGGGTCCTCCCCTTCCCCGCGGCCAGAATCCTCCGCGTCGCTGACGATGCTTCCGGGGGCGGAGCCATCGGAATCGGACTCCGCCCCTTGCGGCTCCACGTCCTCAATGCAGCAAGATGGCCGCCGGCTCACCACTTCCGGGCGGGTCGCAGCGCTCCCGCGGTCTCGCCCTGCCCGGCTCCCAGGACGAGCAGCCAGGCCAACAGAAGAAGGGAGAGGCGCCGGACAGGGCCCGGGCCTCGGCTCAAGCTGGGCCCGCCCCCTGCTTGGCTCATCAGCAGGGGAAGCGGCCGCTTCAGGTACTGGATCCCATCGCCGGGGGGAGGGGGAGCAGCGCTGTGATCCCCCCGGTACCTCCAGTCTGGATTGCTGGGCAGGATTCCTCCTGGCCTGACTCCCAGCCTGCGAGCGGCGCCGACTGGAAGCCGAAGCCCAAGGGTCCCGTGTGGGGCTCCTTCTGCGTCTCCGGGGCTGAGGCGATATCTGAGGGCTGAGCCTCTCTGGCGGCCTCGCACGTCTCCTGCGAGGCCTGGACTCCTGTGCCCCAGCTGGAGCGACAGGGGCAGGAGCATCCCCCAAAAGCCGGTCCTGGAGCCAACCAGGGCCCCGGTGCAGGGCAGCCTGGCGCACCTGGGCCAGCAGCGCATCAAGGTCATCAGCCATGGTAAGAGACAACTTTACTCTTCTATCTCTAACTCCAGAATGATCCCCCAGTTGTGTATTATTATTTACTAAACAGTGACTTAGCCCAACCCTCTGCCCTCAAACTAACCCTTTTACCTTAAACTGACCTTACTGGCTCTAAACCTCTTTACAGTCATGCGCCCCTTTTAGCTACCCCTGTGGGTCCGCTGTCTGGGGGCTTCCTTTATTGGTTTCTTGAATAAAGATGCAAGACAATCCATAAAACTGATTCAAAACATCACAAGTTTGTCTGTGAATAGCTGTATATCTCTATATACACCAGAAATGTGCTGGCTGGCAAATTCCAAGTAGCTTGTCTAAGTAGTTTCACCCTTTAACCTCTGTAGGAGATCTGGAATTCATTGCTGGGTGACTACGAAGTTGCTTCATCTTTGAATGGCAGCTTGGTGTAGGTGGCAGCTTGACAGTGACCTGAGAGACACCTGTGTGCAGAACCAAAGGATCAGGCAAAACAGGGTTAGGTGCAGGCTATGGTGTAGGTAACGGGTATCGGGCACTTCTGGATGAGCTGATAGATGTGGAGTTAACAACAGTCCAATATTCAATATACAGGAAAACTGAAAGAATGATATTAGTGCTAATAATAGCAGATGACACCAAGCTATGCAGTACAGTGCATTCTATAGGGGATGCACATAGGTTACAAAGTTGTACAGACTGAGTGTTTGCGCATCCACATGGCAAGTTTGGTTCAATGAGGATAAATGTAAACTTATGCATCTATGTAAAAATAATCCACATGCAACATATGTCCTAGGGGAGTAATGCTGGGAGGGGAAACTTCTTCCCTCTGGAGAAAAAAAGGTTTAATGTAGGTTCACACTAGCATTTGGGTCTCCGTTCTTAGGTCTGCTTAGGGACTTGAAAAATGGAAACCCAATCTGCTTAAAAAGCTGTTACCCATGGAAACCACTGGACTGCGTAGACATAATGGGGTCCACCAGATTTCCGCCAAAAAAATGTGGAAAAATACAAAGAGAAAATCTCTGGTTTGAAGGCTCAAAATGCATGTAAGCTGCCCTTCAAGTGGCAGGGAGGAAGGTCGTTCCTACCCTATGGGCAGTTCATGGTACATCAACAGCAGGAGGAAATGCATGGCTGCATGGAGAGGTAGAAACCACACATGTATAGCAGATGAAACCGGCCTGCTGTGTCTGCTGGGGGCAATAGTTACTATCTGGGATTTCTAAGGGGTGTCTAAGAGAAGTCATTTATGCTGCAGTGATTCATGTGACTACTGTAGTGAATCTGGCAGTGATATTTGCATTTACAGCAAGTGACCGCTGAGGACAGGTATGAATTAGGTATGAGACATTGTCACTTCCCAACCAGCAAGGACTACTAAAGTGGACTGGAGAGAGATTACTATTTTATTTTATCACATTTATCACAACCCCTTTAGCACTAATAATGTTCAGCATGCTCTTCCCTGTTTAATCACATGTAAGTGAAAAGCGAAACATGGGTGACCAAATAAAGATTTTATTTTACCTTTAATTTTAAAGTACAATAAAGTTAAAAAAAACAAAGGAGCATAGATACTTTTTTAACACTTGTAACATTTCATTTTGCAATATCCAAGCCTGGACGTTGTATGTCTTAAAGTGGCAGAAACTTAGTGACTTAACTCTTTGTATCCTTAGGTGGTACAGCAATACCCTGTCTTACCAACATCTTAAACCAATTTCAAGTGCTAAACACCTGAATAAACACAATGTATAAGTGTTCATGTATTGAAGTAGGTCAGTTCAAGGTATGGTATTTGGCTAGGACTCTTAATTTCTCTTTTTACAGCAATAAGGCTGCCAGAAGGAGGAAGTCTGAGCTGAATTAATACATTTGTTACAGTGGAAGTAGAATGAAAACGGCTTTAACCTCAAATGAAGCTGCCTCTCTCATTTATGCCACTGATAGGCTTTTTCTAAGAAATCTAGAATTTGGCACAGGGCCACTGCAAGTTTTTATTTTAGAGCAAAACCTGGATGGTTATTTGTTTAAGGCTTACATCTATGATTACTTGTGAGTCCTGTCTCTACGAGGATTTTGTTTAATATTGTTTCACATTTGGGATGCAGATGCCCACTAGTAGAGCTCGTGGCGATTTTCCATTGTATTACTGCAATGATAGCTATCTGTAATATTAAACACATTTTTTTCAATGTGTTTTAGAACAACTTTTGAGGACACTGATATTGCCCAGAACGGCACATAGTTTTCTCCAACTACCTTCGGTTTTAAAAGGACCTCTGTGTCCCAGTCCTGTCTAGAACAGCTGCACAGCTTCACATGACACTGTCTGTGTTTCATGTGGACACACAAAGTTATTTGAGCTGCTAAGAAAGAACAGGTTTATTTGTAGAGACCGTCCCTGATGCAATCTAAGTGACTTGTTATATTTTTCTTTTGTTCCAGAGAGAGGTACAAGTGTAATCTAACAAGATAAATGCAGACTCATAACTATGTAACATGCCTGAAAGACACAACTTGTGAGAGAAACTGAACGTAACCGTGATATTTTTAAAGTTTCATCTATCTTAATGAAAATAATTTACATGACATATGAGAAAAATAGGAATACGATTAAAGGGGTTGTCCAACTCATATTTTTATTATTTAATAGTGCTGCTAGTGGAGCGATCTACATAAGAAACAAGTACGCACTGCTCCCCCTTCTGACAGCCGCAGCAGTTCTGTTAATCTGTATGCAGGTCCTGTTTGTACCAGGTTACTGCTCTAGCCAATCACAAGCCTCTTCACAAATGGCCCATCAGATAACACCAATAAAAAAAAACAAAATATGTTTGTTCTTAAAATTAATAAAAGTTAGAATATTTGTAACTTATATTTGTTCAAAAAATGAAATGAAAGCCCTAAGGGTATTTTGAATCTGCCTCAAAATCCTCCTGCAAAAATGTCTCCCATTCAGTTCAATGGGAGTCTCTAATTTTTTTTCCCGCTAGCAATTTTTTTCTGGTAGCAGAAAAAAAAAAAATCACTAGCTGGAAAAAGAAACGACAAGCCCTATCTTCTCATGGATTCTGCGGCTGAGTTAGCCACCGCGTCCACAGCATAAGACTCATTCCCAATTAGGCCCAATCATTCAGGCCTAATCAGGAGCAGGATGCCACCACGGTATGCTGATGCGCTGCATTGGCAACCCATTGGGGCTACCTGAACGTCAAAACAGCAGAGTACCTAATATGTTATTGTGAAGATTGTAGCAACTCCACTGTCTCTTCCTTAAGCAGGCCATACAGTTTAGGTAAGTGTCAGCCAACATTATGACTAACCAACCAACTAATGTGTGCGGGGGAGGGGGGCTTCTACTTCTTTCCTAATGGCAGATGCTGGGAAACATAAAGAAAAGGAAGTTGAAGATCAATTGCCCAATTCCTTTCTTCTCTGGGAGATAAGGTGCTGTCAGATGTATATACACTCTGGCTACACATGCACAATAGTCTCAGTCTCAGTATGGGAAAGAATATTCGGCAAGTGCTGTATTGTGTATGGATAGCATTACTCTCTCTAGTTGTCCAGTCCATTAGAACGGTTGTATTTACAAAGTTAACAATACATATCTAGGCTGCAATGTAATGCTTGAATTCATTTAATCTTGTCCAAATAAAGTATAACTTATATGTAGTCAATTTATGTTAGTTGCACACAAAAATACAAAAAGAAGCATATATTAAAAACATGCTAGAGTGGATGTGCCCTATATATAATTATTATAAAGATGAAAGAGTCATAAAATAGCTATATGCATTAAATCATAAAAGTATAAACCTATGTTCTCATCTTCAGACACATGTCTACTTGCACATTACTCTTAATGCATCAACGCAGTTAACTTTGGTTTTAAAAACACAGCCAAGTAAAGACAATCCCTGTGAATTTCTCCTTCAGGTCCATTAAACGTAATTGTCTTTAATGCTAGTGTGGGTGCTCTACCATTTCATGCAAGAATAAATGTGTTAGAAATGTGCGCTATTGCTAGGTACATTCAGCTTATCTTACAGGTAACCAACCCAGCTGTAAATGTATAAAGCAGCATGAAGGAACATTTCCAGTATGAGAGTATTTATATATAACTGCTTATACCGTGTCTTTACAAGTGCAGAATAAGCAGTGATTTAAAAAAAATATATATAGAACTGCTTGTATATTCTTTATTTTATGGGCCATCAATTCTACCTAATTTTTAGTTTTATTTAGACAAAAAGGCTCAATGGTTTCCTGAACCTCAGGTCTTTTTAACACTTTGAGAACAGAAAGGGAAAAATATATTTTTTTTTTTTGCCGTCGCAGTTGTTTATCTGTTAAGGCTCTTACTGATGGGCGACCCACAATGCAGTTAAGATACTGGTTAATATTATTATTGACAATATGCTGTATACTTATAGAATCCTGACTTTTCTTAAGGTTTACATTAACAACAGGTAAAACTATATTCATATTTGCATCAGAGTCACCATAAGAGACATTATCCGTCACACTCTGAATGTAACTACAATCTTAGCAGTCCTCTTGTCCATTGTTCTGGTCCTCCAATGGAGGGAGGACAGAGAGCCAATAGAATTGAAACCTAATGTCAGGTGACTGAACCCGACGAATTGGGTGGGACAGACGTACTATAGTTGTTCTGAAGTGATATCTTGTTATTAAAACTGTAAATCTTTTTTTTGGCAGGAGACTTAGTACCAGGAACATGTAAAGACGTAACGTTATATTAAGTCCTCATGCACATGATCATATATTTGTGCTTGCAATAATGCAGCATCCATAAATATATGAGGCTAAACTTTTTTTTGTCTTTGCTGGGTGCATGACATCTACCATAAATCTGATCAATCTTTTTATCAACATATTCCATGTCATTGCTTTCACTCATGTCAATATTTCTTTTTTTTTTTCTATTTTTTTAGGTAGAAGTGTCAATGTTAAATCAGTAGGCCTTGTTGGCAGGCATGGCCCTCAGTCAAAGCAGCCTTTTCTGGTTGCTTTTTTCAAGGCGAGTGAAGTCCTACTCCGCTCAGTCAGAGCTGCAAATACAAAAAGGAAAAAACAAGACAAGAACAAGTCTACAGCTCAACATGATGCCTCCAAGATGCCCAGCAATGCAGGCAAGAAAGAAATTACTGAATAAATGACAGTCTTTAGGAAATAACAACCAGTCACAGATAACAACAAATACAAATATAGACTTTTACTTTACGTTGATCACACATTATATAGTGTTTACAGGGACAAACTATCTTATTCAGAAACACTCATGTCCAGTCCCTTGATACTTAGCAATATGTTGTCAAGGTTGTGTTGACTCCCCGACTCTTTGCCAGTGTTTGTTGGCATGTAGATAACATTTGACTGTTCCAATTGATGGTCATAGTTTTCAAGCACCCTGCTATTGGCATTCTAGCTCAATGGAAGCAATGATGCCAGTAATAGGGCAATGTATTGATTGCAGTGATTGCATGCAGTCTGCATGTAAGCAGAGAAGAGGGGTAACTCTCAGAGGGGCATTGCTGGACAGCTAGCGAACAGAAGGGCGAGTAATTATTTTTTCACATTTATTTTATAGGACTTGAAGCTTGTTTTATTTTTTTTTTCACACACTTTAGGTTAAAGCCCCACATACGGTAGTGGCCACAGCAAATAAAAAGCTTCGGGAAAAAACACAGTTGAAACACATTGTGGTTTTTCCCCCAGCCCTTTTTACAAAAAGTTTGCAGAGGTTTCTTCTGCAGACTTTCTGCTACAATTATACCTATTGGGAAAACTAGGTATAATTGACATGTCAGGTTTGGAAATCACAACATTTCCACTGTGCGCATTTTTCTGCAATGTGTGGATGGGATTCGCAGGAACTGCAAAGTGCTGTGGATTTTGCAGCGGTGCTTCCAACACTGACAAACTGCAGCGTTTACCCCACATGGGACCCCATCCTTAATGTAATCCTGCACTGTTCTGTAATTCCCATGTGAGAAAAGTATGTTATACAAATTTCTTGTAATAATTGAACAAAATTGCTATAATCACGAAGGCATATCATCATATTGGTATACAACATGCCTGATATGGCTTTACTTATTACATCCAAACAGATAACACCAGTAGTTGTCATATAAAACGTAATATACATACAGTATTTTATAAATTCACAATTAGCATCAACATCCTGCCGCCTCCCATTGAGATTAATGGGAGCCAGTCATTTCCTTTTTCCGTGAGAGGTTTGTTCCCAAAAAAGAAGCGAGCTGCCCTTTCTTCAGGAGGATTCCTACTATTTTACTTATTATATACTGGCAGCCTTTACCACAATACAAAACACATCTTCATTACACAATGAGCACAGTAAAACTAAATAGACTGGGATAAATCTGCTAGGATCCTCTCTCAATTCTGCACCAACACACAGTTGTACATGCTTTACACTACATTTAATGTGTGGTTTAGACTCTTTTGGTCCTTCATTCAACAAAGGTGCTTGGCCTAGCAGGAAGGGTGAAGTAAATTCGGGGAAAGGTGGCATGGCTTAAAATGCAACATTGTGTGCTACAGTTGCACCAACTCTAAAAACAAAAGAACATGCTGCTGTTTCATTTATTTAATACATACATACATATAATAAAACCCAGAGTCCTGTCAAGTCACATAAAGGGTGGCCAAGCACCATCCCCTGACTAGAAATATATGTGGGCAGACTATAGTATATTATATACTGCCCTAACTAGTGAAACAATGAAATAGAGACAAACAAAGTACACCGATCGAATAGCAAAATCAATGAAACCACAATGAAACGTGTAGAAGAGCAAATTAGGAACAGGGAATATAGCAAACAGTCAGAGGCAAACAGTATAACAAATGCATGGCAATTCAATAAATAGAGAACCCACCCATAGTGAATGTAGAGGACCACAGAGAGGCATCCAGCATGATGCACATTTCCCCTAGCACAGCTTTCACCTAACCACATATTTTTTAGGTTGAGATATTCATTGAGGTATTAAAAGGGTAATTACAGAGATGAGTCACATTATTATGGCCACCAGCCAATATCCAGTGTAAACACAATGTGCGCTACGGACAGCAGCTAGATGGGCTGAGAGTGACTCAATAAAGTATTGGTAAATTGTCTCAGGTATCTGGAGCCAGTCTGACTAAACTACATCCCACATGGGGGAGGAACCATGGAGCAAATACGATGATCACTGTGGTCCCACAAATGCTTGATTGGGTTAAAGTCTGGGGAAGTACGTAGATTAGAGATGAGCGAACACTGAAATGAATGGAAGCACCTGGCACGGCGACTGGCCGCCGGCAAAGTATACGTGCCAGGTGCTTCCGTTCATTTCTATGGGAGTGTGCTGTTCGGAACGGCTGATCCGAACAGTGTTCGCTCATCTCTAACATGGGTGTCTTGGTTGTAGTCTTCCAACCACTTTAAGAGATTTCTAGCTATTATTCTGAAATATTCCATACGCCCCAGAAAAGACAAACAGCTTGTATGGTTTGTATGTGATCTGAAAGGATGGATTAATACCCAAATACTTCAAAGTGCCTTTTATATTAACTAACCAAGCAAACTAACGAAGTAGGCCTTGCTCATCATAATGAGATTCGCCTGTTTATACTCCCTTGTTATATCAATGTTAAGCATATATCACTCTTTGGTTTTATTAAAATTGTCTAAAAAGGCTAGTATGATGCACCATATTTATCACACGATGTGAGCCATTGTGATGAATTAGACATTTAGACTTTAGATTTGCCTAATGTTATTTTATGCTATCTAAATATTACACAGGACTAGAATATCTGCCCCATTAGTTTCAATACAAGCACAAATGCCTGTATGATTCAGTATAACTGGCAACAAATGTAATGTGGAAATTACCATAAGAAACTGTTCATTAAACATAACAGCTCCATGAATATCCCTAAGAAGTTTTTTTTGTTATGTTTGTATGCACAGATTACAACACAAGTGAACAGAAGCAAGCTTGTAAAAAGCATGAGCTCTATGTTAGCTTCCGTGACTTGGGTTGGCAGGTAAGGATGTTCCAGTTACGTTTTCAGTCCCATTTTCAGTATTTGTCATCAGTAAAGCTAACTAGTTAAAAATGTTAGAAACTGAATTAGAAATATCTTTACTTAGACTTTGCTTTTTCAAATTAGATTTATAATAAATTTCCATATTATCTTGAACAGGGTCAGACTGTACTGTATTTGTATTACAACCTTATACACTAACACCACCAACTGCACCACCCACTGTGCCCAAGATGGGGGTTAAAGATGTTGTCCGGAAGGGTACAGCAATATATCTAATGTATAGCCCAGGAGAACACCACCAAACAGTTGCAATATAATAATAATAAGGAAGGAGAAAGCAGATGGGCATAGGGAAAGAGGAATACATTATATTAAAAGTTTACTTTTAATAATGCATTAAATTCTATACCCTGTAAAATATAAAATATACATAACAGGATGGGTAAAGAAGGGCTAGGGAGGTGTATTGGAGCCCTAATTTATATAATATCACCTCCTTCCCACTATGTAATGAGGGACATAGTAATGTAATATTACATAATTGTGTATCTCCCCAATTTATAAATTGTATATAGTGGTAGGGAGTCAACTGGGAAAGTAGAGGACATATGTGCTATATAACCTTATCTCACATATAATGGTAAGCAGCCCCTTAAAATTGCAGGACATATATAGTGAAGTACTGAACTGTATTGATGTGAATAGTGTAATTTAGTTGTGAATAGAACACTCCTATTTAGCTCCAGCATCAGACTGAGCCTGCCTTCCATTATCTCCTGCACTATAGCCATCTGTAGACTGAGTCAAGTAACCTGCAGACTCAAGATGGATATAGCAGGAATTTTCACAGTAAAAATAATTTTAATAAACAGGGAGGGCAGGCGAACAGCCTGGTAAGAGCAGAATGAAGCATTTCTCTCTGATAAGATATAACCTGTACCATTCATGTATGCAAAGGTTTTTGAGACAGTCTTTGTTGCTTTGCCATAGGACTGGATTATTGCTCCAGAGGGGTATGCAGCTTTCTATTGTGATGGGGAATGTTCATTTCCACTTAATGCTCATATGAATGCCACAAATCATGCCATAGTGCAAACATTGGTAAGTAAATGTAAACTACACATAAAAATACAAAACCATCTTGGTAAAGTTAGATGTTAGATTATTATTCTGGGCAAGATTTAGAAAATTGACTAAAAACTCAAGTTTTTAATTAGCTGAGACCCCATGTTGCGGAAACACAGCATTTATTAATACAGATTTTGCTGCATTTTTTGAGCCAAATCCAAGAATGGCTACTAAAGGAATGGGAAATATATAGGAAGTTCTTACACTTCTCCCTTCTACTCAATCCACGCATGGCTTTGGCTCAAACAACCACATCAAAATCTGCAACAAAAAATGCTGAATTTCTCAACGTGGGGTCACAGCCTAAAGCTGAGGCCCCATGTTGCAGAAAGCAGCTTTTTTTGTTGCAGATTTCATTACAGTTTCTTGAGCCAAACCCAAGAGTGGCTACAAAAGGAATGGGAAATACATAGGAATATCTTATACGTCTATCTTCTACATAATCCACTCCTGGCTTTGACTCAAGAAACCACAACAAAATCTGCAACAAAAAAAATCTGCATTTCTGCAAAGTGGGGTCTTAGCCTTAAGTTGTCTTTTGTCTTACTAAACCAAAAGCATCCAACAAGATTGTGGTCGCCTTGGGTTTCTCTTTGGTGGCTCTGGTCTGTTTGTATGTTATATTCCCGTATTCAAAATCTGTTATGATTTATGTTACTTTGCAAAAATCATACAGTTCATATGTGTATACAGTGCTTTTGTACACAGCTACATACTGGAGTTCTGAAAAGTAGATCTCCCCTGATGCATTAATGGGGTTATCCACTTTATAATATTAGGATTTTTCTTAAAATGGGCCATCAATATTAGGTCTGTGAGGGTCCAGCACCAAGTACCCTAGAAGATCAGTTGTTCCAGGACATCTCGGCTCTCGGTACTGTTTACATTCCAGGAGCTGCACCATTCCCTTGTTGTATAAAGTGTAGTGATAGGTTTATGTAGTGCAACACTGTAGCCTTTCTAGAGGTTTTCAACAGTCGATGGTTAGATTGTTTATATCATAGCCAGTAATACTATAGTATTGTAGTATGGCATAGTATTCCATAGCAAAATCCCTATGCTTCTATCAAATTCCTCTTATTAATATAACATGTAAACAATTCTTTTTATTCCCTATTGCAGGTCCACCTCATGTTTCCTGAACATGTCCCCAAGCCATGCTGTGCGCCAACAAAGCTTAATGCCATCTCCGTTTTGTACTTTGACGACAGCTCCAATGTTATTTTAAAGAAATATAGAAATATGGTTGTAAGATCATGTGGATGCCATTAAATTCAAAAAAAGCTCCCACACCACATTATAGGTTACATGCAGAAAACTAGCTAGAAAGTAAACACATTTCTAATATGCATCATGATACATATGTACAGTTTTATGTAAATATTAGAATTTTGTAATTTATTTTGATATAAAATTGCATTAATTAAATGTGACAGAATCTGTGTTACACAATTTATAAGAAACACCGACATTTTATTTAAGTGAGTCAGGACAAAATAAAATTTTCTATTTAGAAACAATCATCTGTTTTTTTTTAGGCATATACATTGCTATTATTTAATGATAACTTAGTAAGAAATCCTTTTCACTCATACAGCTGTTTTGTAGTATTTATTTAGAAAATAACAATAAAAATTTAATTATTAGTCGTACCTAGTGCATTCTTCATCTACTGTATTAAAAACTATCAAACATTCCTTGGGGTTAGAGATTTTGTTTAAATTACATAATATTTGCTTTAAAAAGTCCATCAATGCATCTTTAATTCCAGTATTCCAGTTACAACAAGCTACTGCCATCCAAAGGATAGGGGATAACTTGGAGGGGGGACTCCAGTCCAGGGGACTCCTCAGTACAGAGCTGGCCCTTCTAATCAGCTTGTTGAGACTATTCCTATCCCTGGTTGATATGCTACTTCCCCAGGAGACCACTTAGAAGAAGATGTCTGATGCCACTACAGAGTTGAAAAAGGCCATAAGTAGTGCCCCATGGACTCCAAAAGCCCTCAGCCTCCTAAGCAGGTAGAGCCTGCTGTGGCCCTTTCTGTTCAACGCCTCCAGGTGATCAGCCCAGTCAAGCTTATTATTGAGCAGCACACTCAGGTACTTATAGCTGTCGATTATCTCAATACCAGTCCCCTGGATGTTCACTGGTTTTGGAGGATAACTGTGCTTGCAAAAGTCCACCACTAGGGTTGAGCCGATCTTGACTTTTCAGGATCAATTTTAAAATCCGATTTCTGATCATTTTTCATTCGAACCCGATCTCAATCCCAATTCCAATCCCAATGCAAGTCAATGGGATTTTTTTTTATTAATTGGAGACCGGATTTTAAAAGCAATCCTATTCACTATACAGCATGTAATCTAACAATTGAACGCTTTAATTGTTAGAATCCACGCTGTGTAGTGAATCACTAAGTAGCCAGAGGATTTTTTTTAAGCCACAAGCCCCGCCTTCCTAGCTCTTTAAACACTAACCTGGGAGGTGGTGGCAGCGAGGCGAGAAGAGCAGCGTGGAGCGGCAGAAAGGCGAAAAAGAAAACCAGGCACTGCAGACCAGCCATCTCTGGAGGTAAGTAGCTACTAGAGATGTTAGTTTAGTCTCCCATTAGAATGAATGGAGGCAGCCTGCGCGCAGGGGGTTAAGGCTGTGTGCCGGCTGCTTCCATTCATTCCTATGGAACCGCAGCGGAACCTTCACACTCAGTATACACTCCACTCAGAATGAGCAGAGCGTATACTCAGTGTGAAGGCTAAGTAAAGCATTGTGGGAAATATTACCGATCTCGATCCCACCTAAAAAGATCATGTTAGGAATTCCGATCGTGAAATTTTCTCGATTGCCAATCGGAATCCTATCTTTTCCGAACACGATCGCTCAACCCTATCCACCACCATCTCTTTGGTCTTTCCAGCATTAATCGTAAGGTGGTTCCGCTGGCACCATTCCACAAAATCCTTGAAATTGATCATTTGTTTTATTTATTACTATTTACTTACTACCTACCTACTAATTCCACACTTTACAGTGACTCAATTCAATGTAATAAGCAAAAGTTTAAAAAGTGATAAGTTCATTTCCAAACTCTAAATGTTTTCCACCTCAGCTTTGAGACAAAATCTTTTCTCTGTAACCCAATTTAATAATGTCATGGTGTTCACCACCTCAACTAGTGTACTGGCATTAAACTATTATATAATGCAAGAAGCATTAGCAGAACTGTATAAATGTACGGGTGCAAGCCATTTAGAGTACAAACCTATATACAGGTAGGAGTATTTTCACTAGAAGAATATTCAAAGTACTTAGATTTATCCAACAAAGTTTCATCTATACAATAGTGATTGAAAATACTCCATTAAACATGTCAAGGGGAAAACTTCTTACTTTTTTTTGTACTGTGAATATAATGGAGTGCTGCCAAGTCTTGTATTTTTCTGAATTATTGATACTATTTTCATAAGAAATATTAACCCCTTCTGCCACAGTCATTTTTTTTATTTTTACTCTCTGCCTTTTCTCCATTGGGCTGTATGAGGGCTTTATTTTCACAATACAAATCATAATGGTATCATTTAATATTCCATACAATGTACTAGGAATTAGAGAAAAGTTGCGTTTGCGTTCTCTGTGCAGCAAAAATGACATGTTACCAATATTCTGTAGGTACAAACAATGACATTGATATTAAATTTACATAGATTTTTGTGTTTTAACATCTTTAAAAAAAATACAAAACTTTGAAAAATATTCTGACATCCATAACCTTTTTATATTTCCATATACACGACTGAATAAAGTGTTTTTTTGTGGGGCCAGATGTAGTTTTTATTTATACCATTTTGTGGAATGTCTGATGTTGATCGCTTTTTCACATTTTTGGGGAGGTAAAACGGCAAAAAAAATGGTGGTTTAGCGCTTTTCATTTGTTTTCTTGCTACATTCACTGTATAAGAAAAATATTTTTTTAGAAGTTTTAGTTTAGGCATTTTCAGATGTGGTGATAACTAGAGATGAGCGAACAGTGTTCTATCGAACACATGTTCGATCGGATATCAGGGTGTTCGCCATGTTCGAATCGAATCGAACACCACGTGGTAAAGTGCGCCAAAATTCGATTCCCCTCCCACCTTCCCTGGCGCCTTTTTTGCACCAATAACAGCGCAGGGGAGGTGGGACAAGAACTACGACACCGGGGGCATTGAAAAAAATTGGAAAAAGTCATTGGCTGCCGAAATCAGGTGACCTCCATTTTAGACGAATAGTGGATTTCAAATCCGGGTCATATGAGAATGTGAACTTTGTGACTATGAGACAGGGATAGCTGTACAGGCAGGGATAGCTAGGGATAACCTTTATTTAGGGGGGAATGTTATTAAAAATAACTTTTTGGGGCTCTATCGGGTGTGTAATTATGATTTTTGTGAAAATAAACTTTTTCCCATAGGGATGCATTGGCCAGCGCTGATTGGCCAGAGTACGGAACTCGACCAATCAGCGCTGGCTCTGCTGGAGGAGGCGGAGTCTAAGATCGCTCCACACCAGTCTCCATTCAGGTCCGACCTTAGACTCCGCCTCCTCCAGCAGAGCCAGCGCTGATTGGCCGAATTCCGTACTCTGGCCAATCAGCACTGGCTAATGCATTGTATTGGCGTGATGAAGCAGTGCTGAATGTGTGTGCTTAGCACACACATTCAGCTCTACTTCATCGGGCTAATAGAATGCATTGGCCAATCAGCGCTGGCCAATGCATTCTATTAGCTTGATGAAGCAGAGTGTGCACAAGGGTTCAAGCGCACCCTCGGCTCTGATGTAGCAGAGCCGAGGGTGCACTTGAACCCTTGTGCACCCTCGGCTCTGCTACATCAGAGCCGAGGGTGCGCTTGAACCCTTGTGCACACTCTGCTTCATCAAGCTAATAGAATGCATTGGCCAGCGCTGATTGGCCAATGCATTCTATTAGCCCGATGAAGTAGAGCTGAATGTGTGTGCTAAGCACACACATTCAGCACTGCTTCATCACGCCAATACAATGCATTAGCCAGTGCTGATTGGCCAGAGTACGGAATTCGGACAATCAGCACTGGCTCTGCTGGAGGAGGCGGAGTCTAAGGTCGGACCTGAATGGAGACTGGTGTGGAGCGATCTTAGACTCCGCCTCCTCCAGCAGAGCCAGCACTGATTGGTCGAGTTCCGTACTCTGGCCAATCAGCGCTGGCCAATGCATTCTATTAGCCCGATGAAGTAGAGCTGAATGTGTGTGCTTAGCACACACATTCAGCTCTACTTCATCGGGCTAATAGAATGCATTGGCCAATCAGCGCTGGCCAATGCATTCTATTAGCGTGAACTGAGTTTGCACAGGGGTTCTAGTGCACCCTCGGCTCTGCTACATCAGATTGCTACATCTGATGTAGCAGTGCCGAGTGTGCATCAGATGTGTAGTTGAGCAAAACTGACTCAGCACTGCTAAGTCTCTGCATTCGCATAGGAATGCATTGGCCAGCCTTCGGCCAATCAGCGCTGGCTCTGCCGGAGGAGGCGGAGTCTAAGGTCGGACCTGAATGGAGACTGGTGTGGAGCGATCTTAGACTCCGCCTCCTCCAGCAGAGCCAGCGCTGATTGGTCGAGTTCCGTACTCAGGCCAATCAGCACTGGCCAATGCATTTCTATGGGGAAAAGTTAGCTTGCGAAAATCGCAAACTGACAGGGATTTCCATGAAATAAAGTGACTTTTATGCCCCCAGACATGCTTCCCCTGCTGTCCCAGTGTCATTCCAGGGTGTTGGTATCATTTCCTGGGGTGTCATAGTGGACTTGGTGACCCTCCAGACACGAATTTGGGTTTCCCCCTTAACGAGTTTATGTTCCCCATAGACTATAATGGGGTTCGAAACCCATTCGAACACTCGAACAGTGAGCGGCTGTTCGAATCGAATTTCGAACCTCGAACATTTTAGTGTTCGCTCATCTCTAGTGATAACTAATCTGTATGTATTTTACTTTTTAAAAATTTTTAATGGGTAAAAGGGGTGATCTAAGCTTTTAATTTTTCTTTAAAAAAATAAAAACTTTTTTTTTAACTTTTATTTTTAGACATCCAAGGATTCTGATCACTGTATTGCTAAATCCATAGAGGTCTATTATAGGCTACTTATATCTAGATCTTGTTTCAGGGATCAGTGATCATCATGCGGCGCTGGTAAATAGATGTCTTTGTCATGGCACCGAGTCTCCACTGTTTAAAGATCCAACTTCCACCATAATAGTAGAATTACATTTGAGAATCTTTTTCACAAATGGCATTATCTAAAAACTGGTGAATTTCCATTAAACTACTGATTTGCTGACATTTACTCCTTATCAATGATACCACATGATATGAATGCCATAAGATCCTGCAATGGGTACAGGCTCTAACAATACCTGTCCTAAAGGTTATATAGTTGTATTGCAGTCCATGGGACCTGTAATCTTCTCACGGAGGGGAGCTAATAAAATAGTTAAAATAAAGTTTTTAAAATATTAAAAATATCAATGAAATTCTAAAGAATCTAATCATCCCCATTTTCCTATATTTGAAATACAGGTAAATAACAACAAAAAAAAATTATACAGCCCCATGTATGAAAATGCCGAGTTTGTTGATGTTAAAAATATATTTATGGCAAATGCCATAGCTGAAAAAGAAATTAAAGCGCCAAATTGCCAGGCTTTTTGCCATTTTGAATCCCATAAAAATTTGATTAAAAAGTGATCAAAACATCAGACATTCCCTAATATAGTATTACTAAAAAGTACATTTGGACCTTATGCATCCCTATACAGAAAAATATAAAAAAGCTATGGATGTCATAATATGGTGGCTTGGTCAAAATACCATGAACTGTTGGTAGAATTAAAGGAATCCAATAATTGGAATCTCATTTGTTTTTCTCCCTAACACGTAGGAATAGCCTTAAGAAAGACTATTCTCCTACCTTTAGATGTCTTCTCTGTGCCGCCGTTCCATAGAAATCCCTTCTTCTGTATGCAAATGAGTTGTCTCGCAGCACTGGGGGCGGTCCCCAGTGTTCAAACAGAGACACCTCTATCTTCGTCTGGAACGCCTTTCTCCGTTTCTTCTTCCAGCGCTGGACTTCAACCTTCTAGGCTTGCACAGTTAGCTCTGCTATGGGGCCTGGGAAGAGCCGACTGCGCATGCCCACGGCCATTTTTTTTGTGGCCGCTATGGAGTACAGAGAATACTGAGCATGCTCAGTATCTCTGTACCGGCATCAATTATGTGTTAGATGCCAGTGAAAGCTAACATAAGGGCATCCCCCGCCCGCTCTCCCTTATGTTAATAGTTGAGAAAGTTTTTGACACGGTAGCTAGGCCAGGGGGGTCCTCGAAGCTGGTGGGGTTATGGAAAATAGTTGGTATGGGGGGGCCCCATGGGAGGGACTGGACTCCCCAGGCCATTTTGGAAATCAGGGCAGGTTGTGGATTTTGGGATTGTGGAACTGAGGCTGAGCACCAGGGAACTATAACAGCGTGGTGCCCCCGAACTAGTAAAATGGCTGGGGGTAATACAATATGGTATGGGTCAATTTATGACCAGAGTTGCGGGCTTCGAGGACCTCCTGCATTGGTTGGTAGGATTCACTTGTTATATGGTTGGGGGATAGACTCATATTGTGTTTATGGAATTTGGTGATTGGGTATGATTATGTTTATAAATTGTTGGCACTGTAGTGGCCGATTTAATCTATCCACTGTGTCTTGTCATCATTTAAAAGAAACAAACGACTTGGCATGAAAGACCTAGGGCTGCCAAAGATTTACACCTAGGTGCGAGAGTGATGGAGGACAGTAGCTAATTCATGATGAGGTGCAAGCTTATCATGAATTAAGAGCACTCTGCTGATGCAGAGGACATGAAGACAGGTATATTTTACTGAATTAATCTCCCCTAGTCGAGTTTTGTACTGTTTTATATTTTGCACTGTCCATTTGCAATTTCCAGCTTTATCCTGCAAATTCATGGGTTAACAGGTTACTTGTCTAGGCAGAAGTGGCTTGTGCTCTGTGATTTACTAGAAGCGACTCAGAGGACTGAAGAAGAAATGAAGAGAATAGATACTTAAATCCATGTGTGTAAAGTGCCATATGTGTGAAACCTGCTCCTGTAAGTCATTTGTGCCTTCATGTTGCTCTACAACTGGATGAATTTGTTCCAAGAAAACAGTATTACAATCTGCGCCTGTTTCTATTTATTTATTTTACTTACTATTGACTATTTATTTATTTTACTTACATAGCGCCATCATATGCAGCACTTTACAGAGATATTGTCAGCACTGTCCCAAGGAGAGAGCACAATCTATACAAATCCCAATATGTCTATGGAGTGTAGGAGGAAACCCACACAAACATAGGGAAAACATACAAACTCTTTATTTCAATGTTAATCTTCTCCTTGCCAAAGGGGTGTGTCCCTATACAATCCGGCTCTCAAACTATGTAGAGACAGGGGTGCACATTTATCAATACTGTCAAACTTTGCACTCTTAAACTACGAGTCCCATTTATAGTTTTAGACATATTCATGAATCTATCATGCGGACCTTCATAAACATGGAGTGTTTCTAGAAGCTCCAAAATTCTGACTCACCATGAGCCAAATATTTGGTGCAAAACATGTAAACAAAATCTGTAGACAAAAATCTTAACCTGCAGGCTGTAAGGCAGTGCACGCATCAAAGACCCTACAATTCTTGGCATAATATAAGAAGACACAAATCATCTATCGTTTATAGGGGAGACAAATATGTGGCGCACAATTGTTGTAAGTTCTTTACACCATTTTAAACTTGGTCTACTTTGCACAGGAAATCTGCGCCATATATGTTCTTCTCTGTGTCATAAATGTCCCATAAAGTGAGACACTTCTAAACATCGCCCATTCTGGTGAATATTTTTTTAACGTGTCTCGCCTGTCGTATTTTTCTGTTCTTTCTGGTGCACACTGGTCATAAATATGTTGTATATGCTGTGCACTATGAATTTTGATGCAAATGTAGACAGAAAAGTGTCGGACTTGGATTGATAAATGTTCCCCACAGTCTCAACTGATAACAGTGATAATATTCTAGGGGCATATACGGTAGTTACTTTGGGTTTTCGTTTTTTTAAATTCTAATTCAGCATTGTGATTTCTACCCTCCCCCACCATTTCATAACAAAATAAAATGCCATTACAAATTTTATTACAGCTGAAGTCAAGATGTTTACTCTACAATGCCAATGACTAATGCGTTTTAGAGATGAGCGAACAGTAAAATGTTCGAAGTTCGATATTCGTTTCGAGTACCCCTCAATATTCGACTACTCAAATCGAATATCGAACCCTATTATAGTCTATGGGGGGGGGGGGGGAAATGCTCGTTTCAGGGGTAGGCAACATTTGATCAATTATACTTACCAAGTCCACGAGTGAGGGTCGGGCTGGATCCTCCGAGAAGTCTTCTCTGTGCAGCGTCCCCGCGGCATCTTCCGGCTCTTCATTCACTCTGCCAGGCATTGGGCCTGGGCAGACCCGACTGTGCATGCCTGCAGTACAAGTGAACAGGCGCAGTCGGCTCTGCCCAGGCCCGATGCCTGGCAGAGTGAATGAAGAGCCGGAAGATGCCGTGGGGAAGCTGCATGGAGAAGACTTCTAAAGGTAGGAGAAGAACCAGCATTGATTGGCTGACTGTATAGCATTTGGTTCTGCATCGAACTTTTACATTCGAATAGCGAGTGGTACTCGATCGAGTATGAGTATTTTGAATACCGTAGTATTCGATCGAATACCTACTCGATCGAGTACTACTCACTCATCTCTAATGCTTTTCCTTCAAACAGTATCAGAAAAAAAGCAAGTAACAATGGTCTTTTCACTATTAGGCTAAGGGCCCATGGGACGTCCCACAGCAAAAAAACAACAACGGCAATGCATTACGGTTCTTCCTGCAGCGCTTTAGATGGAAAGTTTGCAAAGTTTTCCTCCGCGGGACTTTCTGTTACAATTATACCTATGGGGAAGCCGCCAGCATTTCCATAGGTATAAATGACATGCTGCGATTTCCAAAATCGTTGCAGCGTGTCTGCACCGCAGTTTTTACCTCAAGGTGGCCATGGGATATATAAACATAAGAAATTTTACATAGTATGAGGTTGAACATGCTATACTCAGTATAGTCTTAAACTGCACATTGTCTGAGTTGTTAGATATTTGCTCGAGTTACTGAGAATATCTCTTTTCAGTCTCAACAATCCAACAACCTTTAGCTGTAATTTTTATGTGACCCATGGGTAATATTTTAAGGAATAAATCCTCCAAAAGACACTCCTATGTTATAGATTTGGAAAAGGGACTATTTTAAAAATAAATGATTGATAAAGAATCCTTCATTAAAAAGAATTGTTGCTGCACATTCCTGGAACATTGCCATTCCTCTTGATATGCTGATAAAAAGACTAATGCATGAGAACAAACATCTGGATGTAGTATGTGTGAGGTTGATGATGGGTTATTATATTACATGATATCCATTGCGTCTACAACTGATCTCTTTCAGAAGAGGTACTGAATGTCAGTGATAGACTTTATGTTCTATTGTGTCTAAAACTCATAATAATTATCAATCAGGACTCCAACTTACAACTTATACATAACAGAATATAATAGAAGAGCAACATAGCATGCTTAAAGAGGACCATTCACCGTCTTCAACAAATCCAGATAATTTCATAATGTAACAGTAACTGCTCCACTGATTCTGATGCAGTTGGAATTTAGTCTTTGGTCCTCACCGTTTCCTAACAATCAATGCTGTTAGTTTTGGTGCCTGATGTGCTATTAAGGCTCAATATAGTCAGGAGGGCGGTGTCAGGCAGGAACAGATAAAGGGTGTGATTCTGAGTTCTGACATTGGCTCCCTCTGATTGGAGCTCTGAATCTCACCCCCACCTGAAACCATTCACCTGACAGTACAGTGTTTAAATAGCACATCAGGAATTAAAACTAACTGTAAATAGCATTTGCTATCAGCATAAAAAGGTGTCAGTATACAATCAGTATGTGCATCAGTCTGTTTTTAGTCTCAAACTGAATGCAAATGGACGGATGGTATACTGATGTGTGAACCAAGCCTAAGAGATGCTCTCCCACTGTGTATCAGAGGAAGACTGCAACCAGCGCAATAACCTCCATTGTTCCAGCAAATGATAAAGGTTCTTATTGTGGCCACATGGTATAGGCTGTGAGTAAACATGAACCTTACTGGCTGTTGTAATGGGGCTCCATGCAACACTGCTTTGCAGCTTCTTCTGCTTTGCCTCTGATGAGAAGGAGTTCTGTGTATGGAAAATCAGACCCCAGGTAATGTGGCTGTGAAATCCCACAGGGCAGTCCCAGATATGAATCTTCTACATGTGCTGCTCTTATCAGTGAAAGTGTCTTCCAAACAACAAAAGACACCATTAAGTAGAGGGAATATCAGAGAATGTGTGGGATGCATCAGGTTAGCTGTGCTATAGATATCATATTGTGTGGAAACCATCAGCAGGTCATTATTTAGGATTGGGCGGTAAAGAGGTTGTCTATGAAAAGTCTGACTGAGTGATGCTATCAAGTGGATTTTTATTGCCTACTGTAATAACAGAAAACTATTACCCAGCTTATTTTGGCAATACTGTTGATTCTAGAGATTACAGATACAGTTTTGCAAACAGCATAGTATATACCCATATATATAACTTCTGGAGTGTGTTATATACAGTATATACATATACTGATTCATCACCTGTGGCTCCCTGCTCTCCCTTTCTAACTATAGATTTAGGCACATAAGGGGCATTTCTCCCATGTTGAAGGAAAATACATTATTATTTTCGATGGCCTTATGCATTCGCAGATATGAGGTTCTGGCCATTCACAGACAATACCTCACTCTGATCATTTGCTGGTGGTGTGTTGCCTGTGTTTGATTCGAGAGATCAACATTTTTTGGGTTTTATTTTCTATATCTTGCATGTCTCTGGGTATGTGAAAATGCGTTTTTTTCATGGCATATAGGATTTCATTGATGTGATGCATTCTTGATGACATATGCAGAATTTTGTTGTTCCTAGGAAAGCTTGTTCTCAGTAATTGGCCATAGTAAGGGTGTGTTTACATGATGCATCTATATGGAAGAACTGCATGCAGTTTTTATCTTCAGTAATAGGCTAGCCAGAGGTAAACAAGAGCTTTTATATTTAATGGCATACAAGTGAAATCTATATATAGATAGACTATATACATTATAGTCTATGGGGTCTGTGTGCTTTCTCTGCACACCGCTTGCAAATGCGTTCGGTAGTCCGTTCGGCATTAAAATGCTGCAAATGAGTGGTCAATGATTAGGAGCGGACATTCCTTGGAAACTTTGTTCCTGCTAGGTCAGTCAGTATAAAATATGTTTAGGGCTGGTCACACATGTACAATAACTGTGGGCTGAACACTATTTCCTCTGATTCCCCATACATGTGGTTACAGGAGAGTAAGGCATTGTCAGATGTATCTCGCATCAACTTATGTCTCAAAGTTGAAAGGTCCTCCTATTCACATTATATGATCAGTTCCACCTACTATAAACCTGCAAGTTCAACCAATATACACTCACCGGCCACTTTATTAGGTACACCATGCTAGTAACGGGTTGGACCCCCTTTTGCCTTCAGAACTGCCTCAATTCTTCGTGGCATAGATTCAACAAGGTGCTGGAAGCATTCCTCAGAGATTTTGGTCCATATTGACATGATGGCACCACACTGTTGCCGCAGATTTGTCGGCTGCACATCCATGATGCGAATCTCCCGTTCCACCACATCCCAAAGATGCTCTATTGGATTGAGATCTGGTGACTGTGGAGGCCATTGGAGTACAGTGAACTCATTGTCATGTTCAAGAAACCAGTCTGAGATGATTCCAGCTTTATGACATGGCGCATTATCCTGCTGAAAGTAGCCATCAGATGTTGGGTACATTGTGGTCATAAAGGGATGGACATGGTCAGCAACAATACTCAGGTAGGCTTTGGCGTTGCAACGATGCTCAATTGGTACCAAGGGGCCCAAAGAGTGCCACGAAAATATTCCCCACACCATGACACCACCACCACCAGCCTGAACCGTTGATACAAGGCAGGATGGATCCATGCTTTCATGTTGTTGACGCCAAATTCTGACCCTACCATCCGAATGGCGCAGTAGAAATCGAGACTCATCAGACCAGGCAACGTTTTTCCAATCTTCAATTGTCCAATTTCGATGAGCTTGTGCAAATTGTAGCCTCAGTTTCCTGTTCTTAGCTGAAAGGAGTGGCACCCGGTGTGGTCTTCTGCTGCTGTAGCCCATCTGCCTCAAAGTTTGACGTACTGTGCGTTCAGAGATGCTCTTCTGGCTACCTTGGTTGTAACGGGTGGCTATTTGAGTCACTGTTGCCTTTCTATCAGCTCGAACCAGTCTGGCCATTCTCCTCTGACCTCTGGCATCAACAACGCATTTCCACCCACAGAACTGCCGCTCACTGGATGTTTTTTCTTTTTCGGACCATTCTCTGTAAACCCTAGAGATGGTTGTGCGTGAAAATCCCAGTAGATCAGCAGTTTCTGAAATACTCAGACCAGCCCTTCTGGCACCAACAACCATGCCACGTTCAAAGGCACTCAAATCACCTTTCTTCCCCATACTGATGCTCGGTTTGAACTGCAGGAGATTGTCTTGACCATGTCTACATGCCTAAATGCACTGAGTTGCCGCCATGTGATTGGCTGATTAGAAATTAAGTGTTAACGAGCAGTTGGACAGGTGTACCTAATAAAGTGGCCGGTGAGTGTATGTTTAGGCTAAGGCCCCACAGGACGATCCGCAGCACTCTGAACAGAAAGTTCACAGAGTTTTCCTCCACTGACTTTCTGTTGCAATTTTATCTACAGGAAAGCCACCGGTTTTAAATGCAAAGTGGGCATGGAATTCGCATGAATCCTATCAACTTTGCAGTTACTGTAAAACGCCGCAATTTTTCCCACGGCGTTTCCACGATGGGCAAATCGCGGCGTTTCCAGCCCGTGGGGCCCTGGCCTTAATGTGTATAATATATATGGACAGATCTAAGGGTTTTTTGGGGACTAAATATTAATGACCTATGATATTTTAAAACATTTTCAACTTCCCTAGAAAACCTAGTGATCAACACTGTGGTTCTCTGCACACTATCTTCAGAACTGACTGAATGTGAATGTGCTGTTTGGACTATATCTCAGCATTTGGGGCCACAATTTGTTTAAAACTAGCCTTATATACATACAGTTGTACTCTAAAGTTTATATACCCCGGCAGAATTTTTGTTTTTTTGGCCTTTTTTTCAGAGAATATGAATGATAACACAAAAACTTTTTCTCCATTCATGGTTAGTGGTTGGTTGAAGCCATTTATTGTCAAACTTCTGTGTTTTTTTCTTTTTAAATCATGACAACCAAAAACATCAAAATGACCCTGTTCAAAAGTTCCCATACCTTGGTGATTTTGGCCTGATATAGCATTCGGCCCATCAACGCTGGTTCTGAATCGAATCTTTACTGCGAATAGCTAGTAGTATTCGATCAAGTACGAATATTTTGAAAACCGTAGTATTCGATCGAATACTACTCGCTCATCTCTAATAGAGACCAACTCATACATAATATGACAGGGATAGAGCGCCCTGCTCATAAGGGCTAATAATCTAGGAGGAAGGAAGAGGGTGAAGACGGTAGATAATGGTGAGGAATCATTTTCCCCTGCAGTTCAGTATTTTATATACTCATTTGTGCTTCAGGTTCCTAAACTGTTTTATTTCACCACTGTAAGGGATGCAACATCATTTTGTCTTATGTTTAAGAAACTTTTTGAAGCTGATATAGACTGTGGCTATGTATGGTTAAGCATGTGTCCTGGCTTATCACTGTACTCACTGTACACTGTAAGTGAATTCATGACAGTATAAGATTGGTGTTCATAGAGACTAGAGAGCAAATCTTGATAATGTGACTTATTTATGAAAATCCTATTACAATATGGGAACATTTACAGTTCAGTGACTGATTAGACAGAGATCTGTTACCAATTCACAGCTGGGAGTTGTCTGGTTTTGCTGTTCGGTTGGTTCTGCCTGTATTTGTTATTGTTTCAAATTCTAAAAATGTTTTACTCAAATTTAGAAAGGACAACATTTGGACAATGATAAACGAATGACAAGAAAGACATAAACTGTAGTGGAAGACCCTGCAGAGTCCACCCTGGGAGAACAGCATGTCTCCAGCTGGGCAGCTTACTACAGTCAACCAATAAAGGATTGTGTTTTTAGAAGAAAGCATAATTATTTTCTTTAAGTCTGAGGAGGTAGGGATTTCTTCTCAGAAAGTAATGCTGATATGTTTTGCAATGAGGTTACATGACACACTTTAATGTATGTTTACAAGTTACATGGGAAAATTTCTGGAGCAAAATTAAACACTACACACGTGGACAAAATTGTTGGTAGCCCTCGTTTAATGAAAGAAAAACCCATCACTTGAATCTGACAAAAGTAATAATAAATAAAAATTCTATGAAAATGAACAAATGAAAGTCAGACATTGCTTTTTGCTTCAGCAGAATTTTTCCAAAAAATAAAAGTCATGAAACAGGCCTGGACAGAAATGATGGTTCCAGTAACTTAATATCTTGTTGTACAACCTTTTGAGACAATCACTGAGATCACACAATTCCTGTAACTGTCAATGAGACTTCTGCCCCTCTCAACAGGTATTTTGGCCCATTCTCATGAGCAAACTGCTCCAGTTGTCTCCGGTTCGAAGGGTGCCTTTTCCAGACAACATGTTTCAGCTCCTTCCGAAGCTCAATAGGATTTAGGTCAGGGCTCATAGAAGGCAACTTCAGAATAGTCCAATGTTTTTTTCTAGCCATTCTTATGGGGTTTTAGCTTCTAATATCTCCTATAAGTTTCTCCAGCTGTATGCTGGGTCATCAGAGAGCAAGTGATAAAGGAAACAGCATAAAGGCAGTGTCTGAGGATCCCTCACTATTTAAGACTATTTCCTAAACCCACATCCCCATACCTCCATTCTCGGAGCAATCAGAAGTGGTGGGGAAGGCCTTGTGATGCTCAGCTCCACCCTCGGAAGTGACACAAGGTAGAGGAAGGGGGGGGGCTCACTCTCTTCATCACTATGGGAAAGATAAGCATGCCCCTGAGCTGCTCTGAATACCAGATTGATACTTGGATTGTGTAAGGAAAATGAGTATGGATAAAAGCAAATATGAACCATTAAATCTCGCATTGCTGTGCAACCAAAAGCTTATTAGTTATCATCAGAAATGGAACGCAGGCAAAGAGAGTCCCAGCATCTATTAGTACATCTTCCAATGTTAGCAATAAATCCAATGTATCACAAGTATATGACAGTATCGATCCAACAAACGAATGGAGAATTCTATCAATATAGATCTCAATATTATGGGTGAGACTTCCTATACCTAATACTATTGGTCTGCCTTTTAAAGGGTCAATCCCTTTATGGACTTTAGGTAAAGAATTGCTATCATTTCGAACTTAGGAACTTCCTTCAATTTTTCTATATCCTTTTTTACCATTTCCAAAAAGATCTCTATATGAGGGTATTCAGGTATGGGAGGCATATGTGTATATCTCAGATTAAATCAGTGAATAGATCCTTAAATGAGGTCTAACTAGGTCTTTGCAAGCACCCAAATCCCCAGCTTCCAGATTGTGATTTGCATTAGTAAGTCTATCCTATGGGCATGATATTTATCTCACTGTAATTTATGTATAATGACAAATATTTAATCCCTACAAAGGGATCAAAACAAACATCCTTCTGACAGTGGGGAGATATTAATGGAACCGATGTCGTGAGTATCAGGGCGCATACCAGGAATGTCAAAAGTGCTCTGAATTCAGCGCACTGTTAGTTTTCTAGTGGTATATAATAATACACATGGATGAAGATGAGACAGGTCCTCTTTAATGTATTTTAAGATTGTTTAGTTACATAACTACTGTCATATAGGAGCAGATTAGGTTCAAGTGGTTTTTCTATACAATGTAGGCAAACATCCATGTATATAATAATATTGTTGTAACAAACCAAATAGTTTTCTAGGGCAATATCTAGTAATGTTTCAAAGTCCAAATCTAAAGTGAACACAAATGTAGAATGAGCTGGCAAAGATCAAACTTTCCTAAAAGTCTGAGTGACAAAAATCTATTGCTATTTAATGGAGCAGTAAACCAGTACTCTGCAGTTTTACACAGTAGATAACTCCACTGTCCTCCCTGCCTGAGATATACCGTTCTATAATAGCAATAACTCAGTGAAAAATTACTCCATGGGGAAAGTTTCAGCTATCCAAAAAACAACAACAGATGACTTTATCTTCCAAATGCCAGCAATATACAATTAAGACCTCATTGGTCAAAAAGAGAAAGCTGCTCTTAGCACCAAAAACGTCAAAACCGCTGTCTGTGATTGGGAACCTCTTTTTTTTGAAGGAGTAAAACAGGCTTGGCTATTATTCATTTTATGCCCTTAGGTTTGTTTAAAAACCAAATATTTATTTATAGGAAGTTACCTTCATAAAGGAGGTACTAAAAGCAATTATATTATTTTTTTCACCAATGTAGAGCAAAAAATGAGAAGGGACACTGAGCGCTCTAAGTGCAGTATTGGGATGACAAGTAGTAAAAAGATGTGAAAAACACTGATATAACCAGTTGGCCTCTCACCAGACAGGGTTGTGAGTAGTTGCAATCCCTTTGATGGCTTTTGTATGGAATCCAAGTGAGAGTGGCAGTGGATCTGGTGGTGCACCGGATGACCGGAGGAAGGATATGTGGAAAACAAAAACCAAAGGTCCGTGGTAGGAAGAAGATCCGCTCTCACTGGTATTGATGAGACACAAGAACCAGAATCTCCAATAATGGAACCTTTATTGAGGTAGATAAAACTTCACAACGCATTTCGGGCCAAACCAGGCCCTTTCTCAAGAGCAAATACGCTAAAAGATACACATAAAAATGCATACTGTAAGGATTGGAGTCAGGGTCAGGCAGTGCAAAGTGATACAGCTGGGAAAGCAACACTGTGCAACTAATGACAAAAGGGGTCGCAGGCCCTGCAGCTATAACTATGCTGTAGTATCTGAGATGAGGCAGACCAATGCACTTCCTAATTGAAGTGCGCCTACCACGGCTCCTAACCTTCTATCCGGCGGCTAGGATAAGGGGAGAGGAGGCCCTGAAAGTCCTAGGGACTGGAATCACGGGGTCACACCTAAACAGAAAGCACAGTGTCAATGCAATGCAAAACAAAAGACTAAACAGCATGGAACCAGGGAGGACCACAAGTCCCAGCAAGACACAGAAGAGAAGGCGAGGTCAGACGAGCAAGAGGTCGAGCCAGGAGATATAATAAAGGTACCAAATCAAAAGACTAGGGATAGTCAAAAATACAAGCCGGGTAAATAAACCAAGAAAACAGACAGAAGACAAACAGACAGGAAACTGACTGAGCAGAGGACCAGGAAACACAAGTGAATGGCTGGCAAGGATCCATGCCTGGGTGGGGTTTAAATAGCAGCAGAGAAACACACCTGATGGCTAATGGCATGGAGACTGAAGGCAAGGAAAAGATTAACCCTTAATGACCTAAGCACACCCAATAGAACTCCTAACACGTCTCCCAGGGAGACGCCGCACAGCAAGAAGACCACGGCGACTCCATATCCTGACAGTACCCCCCCTTTGAGGAGGGGCCTCCGGACCCTCAAGAGGACCCCCTGGCTTGGTAGGGCAAGAACGGAAAAACTTCTCCACCATCGCCTGACATGCAAAAGTTTTATTACCATTAACAGGAATAGCAGGGAGTAAACATTTCTCAATATTATTAGGAGGTACCTGTGTGCCTGAGTGACCCTCCCGGAAATCACTCAGGCATTGGCGTTTCCCGGCGGTGGTTTAGGTCTGGTTGGACAGTTTCTCAGGATATGTCCAGGTTTGCCGCAATACAGAAACAGAGCGTTTTCTAGGCGATATTTTTTCCTGGAGGCGGTTGTGGACCCCAATATCATTGGTTCTTCTTCAGGAATAGAACAAGAGTTAGGAACAGCAGAAGGAGGTATAGGATCCGAAAGGACAGACCAGGATTTAGCTGAGGACCCAGGTTTGCTTAATTTCTCTCTACGCCTTTCCCTAAGCCTCCTATCAATAGAAATAGCCAAGGACATAAAGTCTCCTAGATTTTCAGGGACTGGATGACTTACTAGAGCATCTTTTACAGAATCAGATAAGCCTTGTCTAAGAAGGGTTAACAAAGGTCTGTCTGTCCACTCTGACTGTGAGCTCCACTGACGAAACTCCATACAATAGTCCTCGGCAGTTCTAACTCCCTGCTGAATAGACAACAGATGGGACTGGGCCAAGGCAACTCTATTAGGGTCATCATAAATCTGACCTAATGTTTGAAAAAACTTTTTTAACGAATTCCATTCAGGAGCTCCAGCAGGTAGAGCCAAGGCCCAGTCTTGTGGTGACCCTCGTAGAAGGGACACAACCAGCGCCACCTGCTCTGCTTCAGAAGAAAGGAAATTAAAACGAAAAAATAAACGGCAAGATTCCCGAAATGTTCGGAATCTGTCTGGTTTACCGTCAAAACGGTCAAGCAAGAGCATTTTAGGATCCTGACGGGTATTAAATATGGGAAAAACTGGTGATTTAATAGAAGAACCTGCAGTGGCTGATGCTGGATCAGGCAAAGCCTCCAGACGCTGCGAGACTTGGTTAATTAACCCAGCCATGCCCTGCACCTGCCTTGACAGTTCGTCCAGACGGTCAGTTACGGAGTGTTCGGCATCCATACTAAACCGCCGGGCGGCCTGTCTAGGGTAAGGGCCAGCCATTATGTAAGGATTGGAGTCAGGGTCAGGCAGTGCAAAGTGACACAGCTGGGAAAGCAACACTGACAACTAAGCAACTAATGACAAAAGGGGTCGCAGGCCCTGCAGCTATAACTATGCTGTAATATCTGAGATGAGGCAGACCAATGCACTTCCTAATTGAAGTGCGCCTACCACGGCTCCTAACCTTCTATCCGGCGGCTAGGATAAGGGGAGAGGAGGCCCTGAAAGTGCTAGGGACTGGAATCACGGGGTCACACCTAAACAGAAAGCACAGTGTCAATGCAATGCAAAACAAAAGACTAAACAGCATGGAACCAGGGAGGACCACAAGTCCCAGCAAGACACAGAAGAGAAGGCGAGGTCAGACGAGCAAGAGGTCGAGCCAGGAGATATAATAAAGGTACCAAATCAAAAGACTAGGGATAGTCAAAAATACAAGCCGGGTAAATAAACCAAGAAAACAGACAGAAGACGAACAGACAGGAATCTGACTGAGCAGAGGACCAGGAAACACAAGTGAATGGCTGGCAAGGATCCATGCCTGGGTGGGGTTTAAATAGCAGCAGAGAAACACACCTGATGGCTAATGACATGGAGACTGAAGGCAAGGAAAAGATTAACCCTTAATGACCTAAGCACACCCAATAGAACTCCTAACACGTCTCCCAGGGAGACGCCGCGCAGCAAGGAGACCGCGGCGACTCCGTATCCTGACACATACAGTATACATAAACAAATATAATACATACAAATAGCGCATCAAACCCAGAAGACCGGGCAGGATAGGTGGATATTTTAAACTGAACTGGCTCGGTTGTAATATTAAAAAATATAAAGTAATAAAACTCAAATTGTCCAAGGATAAGAACACATATCAGGAAAAATCTATTTTACATTAAGGGTCCATTCACACGGAGTAACGTGCCGCGTGATCTGGCACGTATACGGCGTGTGTGACTTTGAGCGCCATAAAAGCTCCCATTGATTTCAATGGGAGCCTGGATCGTATACGCCGCATTATTTTGCGGGCGCAAAATCACGGCTGCAAAATAACGCGGCGTATACGATCCAGGCTCCCATTGAAATCAATGGGAGCTTTTACAGCGCTCAAAGTCACACACGCCGTATACGTGCCACATCATGCGGCACATTATTCCATGTGAATGGACCCTTCAAAATATCGATATAGAGGATATATAGATTGTGCAACTTTTGGCTAGTGAAAACATCGCATCTTCACCAAGACATACATAAAAGTGTCAATTTTATTAGCCTGTTACATTTTGACTAGGGTTGAGCCGATCTTGAGATTTCAGGATCGTTTTTAAAATCCAATTTCCGATCATTTTCCAGCTGATCCCGATCCCAATTAATGCAAGTCAATGGGATTTTTTAATGATCGAAAATCAGATTTTAAAAGTGATCCTGTTCACTACACAGCGTGGAGTCCAAAAATTTAAGACTTCAATTTTTGGACTCCACGCTGTGTAGTGATTAAAAAAATCTGCCGGCTACTTAGTCCCCCCACTTACCTGCACAGAGCCGCTGCCGCCTCCCCTCCCAGGGTGAACGCCGCTCCCCGGAGCTCTGGGCGCCCCCACCTCCCTAGGCTAGTGTTACTGATGCTGGGAGAAGGCGGGTTTGTTGTGGCTTAGGAGAGTATGGGCGGGTACAGGGCGGGGAGACGTGAGTGCATCACACACATCTCCCCTCCCTGTACCCACCCACACTCTCCTAACCCACAACAAGCCCACCTACTCCCAGTATCAGTAACTGTAGTGCTAAGGTCCCTTTAAGAATATTAGATGGTAACAGTTAGCCTGTAAGTTCTGTAGACACCAGCTGATGCCGGATAGATGATGCTTATAATTCTTGGTGAAGCTTTAACCTGTATATAGATGTGTAATGTAAGCTATGGAGACAATTCTCTGTCTTCGCCGGTCGCCTCCACGGTTGATGATTTTCTTTTCCAGGCAGATAATGATGTAAGCTCTTTGTGTTGATTCTGTATCTTAATCTTTGTATATTAATCTTTGTAACTTTTATTATACAACAGTGTACACAATATCACACTATCTTTTTTTATTTTATTTAATCACTGATTCTTCATATAATAAAATTAGTAAAGCATTCACAGTTGCCTTCTTTAAAGCCGTACACGCCCCTTTAAAATAGTTGGCAAAACAGTAACACTAACCTAGGGAGGCAGGGGCGTGCACAGCACTTTGCCGGCGTGTGAAAGAGAGGAAAGGACAGAGAACAAAGGCCCGGAGCTCCGGGGAGAAGCAGTGGTTCTGTGCAGGTAAGTGGGTTGAGTGAACGGGATCGGAATTCCCAACCCAAGAGACAAAATGCCCACCGCTCAGGAATCAGTGGAGTGGCATCTATTGAATGATAAAAAGAATTGGAGTTGGTTGAGGTGGAACTCCTCTTTAAAGACTTAAAGCACATCTTTCTAGTTACAAACCTACTATAGTTAACTCGTGGGCAGTGCTGGTAGTCCATTGTGAGAAAAAGTGCTTTAGAAATATTTGTTGCTGTGGGTTATCTTTCTGGGTCATTTACAGATGGACACTCTCACTGTAGAGTGTCGATTGGAAGGGATTTGCCCAACAATCAGTCTCAGTTAATGGAAACATATAAAAATCCTAAACCTTCTAAAAATTTCATAGCTTTTTGGTACTCTGTGTCACTTGTAATACTTATGTCTTCTTATTAGCACTTAGGTACAACTGCTACTTCTGTAACACCTATGGCTGATTAAGGATATTGACAATTTGGGGGCCTTGTTTAGGTAAATTACATTGTATTGTTTCCCGTGTTATATTAGCAATACAAAAACAATAAAGTGTTAATATTGAATTTGCATTTGGTTCATAATTTCTTTGCTACCTGTTAAGAAACCATTTGCAATCCAACAGTAGGGCATTTTCAGATGCAGACATTGAAAGATGAGTTCACAGTTACCATCCACATGGTGCGTCAGTTTAGATAGTCTTCTTTATGTTGGCAATATGTAAACTAATTCTCCATTTAAAAGTTATGTTGGAGTCAAGGTTCTCAGCAAGCTAATTTTACTCTTAAACAAAGCACAGTTTCAAGCTATTCTTGTTAATCATCCACCCACCTTCCTTTCCTTCACCACCTCAGATTTTAGATAGGAGGTTCAATTACAGTCCTTTATTTCATAGTATTTTCGGTCTTAGATCTCTTCAAACAATATAGTCTGCTTTTAGTCTGTTGAAACTTATGTGCTTTCTGATATGTGTATTGCAAAGGGAAGCAAAGTCTCTCTTTGTTCTGTTTCTCTATAATTGCTCTTTACCTTGCTTTCTATTTTTATATATGCTACTTAACATGTATATAATAAGCAGAAATGTGTTATTATCAATGTCGAGTTCAATAATCAGGAAAATTATAGTAAATCATTGAAACTCCAGAACTAATAATTTGAGTCTGTTTGAATGTCCTGTCTTTGGAACAAAAGAGAACTGACTGATGGAAACATTCATAATTTCTTTGTTTTGAGCGCATATATAAATCTTAGCATAACCTAGCTCCAGTATACAATTACACAAGAATACATACTTTCAGTGGAGTGAGAGTTTACAAGAAAGTATATGGTTTATTGGAAAACCGAAAAAAAAAGAATTTGTGATGATTGCACATGAACCAACTTTACAATAGTCCTTAAAGATTACCTGAAGTTTTATTAAGAATTGAAATACCTACAGGGTCTTGGTGGGTAATCTGTTCTCTGGCTGCATATGCCTTTATATGTAGTGTGCTATCAGTTTTTCTACTAATAATAAACACATTAAGGTTGCAACACATCTTGCATTTCTCTCTGAGACAGTGCACGGTTGCAATACAGAGTAGTCTACCGTTCCCCATCCAGTATTACTCCTTGGTTACAACCCCAATGCAGTGAGAGAACTCTCTCCAGCGCCGCCTCTATTTCCTTCAGCAACGGCCTCTTCACACGTCTTCTTCTGGCGTGCGGGGGGTCAAAATTCAACGCATGCACAAGTTGGCTCTGCCAGTAGGCCGCGGGCAGAACCGAATTCACATGCGGGTGGCCAATTTTTTGTGGCCGCTTACGCGAGCATGCTCAGTACCCTCCTGTAGGTCTATGGAGTACAGTACAGAGTGTACTGCGCCTGATCACGTAAGCGGCCACAAAAAAATGTCCACCTGCATGTGAGGTCGGCTCTGCCTGAGGTCCGCTGGCAGAACTGACTTGCGCATGCGTTGAATTTTGACCCCCCGCACGCTGGAAGAAGACGCGTGAAGAGGCAGTTGCTGAAGAAGATGGAGGCGGTGCTGGAGAGAGTTCTCTTGCAGCATTGGGGATGCGCCCAGTGCTGTTTGAGCACAGGGACCCGTCCCTAGTGCTGTGAGAGAACTCATTTGCATACCGACAAAAAACGTGATTTCAAACGAACGGTGGTGTGAAGAAGACATCAAAAGGTAGGAGAAGAATAAGCCTTTCTCAAGGCTATTCCGACATGTTAGTGAGAAAAAAATGAGTTTGAATGATAGGATCCCTTTAAATTTGGTTTTATAGCGACAGTCTGGAAGTATTGTAAAGTGTACTGTTAGCTTAATGTTAGCAATACACTTGTCACTCCTTAAACAATGAAGCATGCAGTTTGCCATGCTTGTGAACATATGCTTGGGCCAAGAGACCTGCTGTCATGGCCAGAGTAGTTGTCGTCATCATTAGAGATGAGCGAACACTGTTCGGATCAGCCGATCCGAACAGCACGCTCCCATAGAAATGAATTGAAGCACCTTTTTAAACAGATAAGGTTTCCCTTTTTATGGTCGACTTGGGACAGAAACCGAAATGCTAGTATGAATCTAGTGTTAAAGTTCTGTGTTCTTCAATGTTAAAGAATTGTTATTCTATAACACAGCCAGACCATTTTTTGAACTGCCACTAACTCCTATATTCTCTCCCTATAACAGTCTACATAAATGAACTATATCTATTTAATCTATCCTTCTCTTCTCGCTCTCCATTATCCCCTATCTCTATTCCAAAGTTTCTTCATTTTTGTCTGGTTCTGCTCACTGAGTTCTGTTCCTGCTCTCTTTCTACCTTCTTTTCTATAAAAATGACTTCTCGCTGAGTATTCCCTTATATAGCGCCTATGACATCATCAATGACCTCTGCACCCTCAGGAATAGCTCAAAGGCTGAAGAAATGGATTATCGAAAAGCCTACCTCAGTCACAGATCAAGTATTCCTCTTAGTCACTGCTTTCTGCTCACTTCACATGGCAGCTTTTTTTGCTGCTTTAATTGAAACAAATCCCAAATGGTTTTTTGTTGTTGGAAATTTACCTTTTAGTGAATTTCGTATCAAATCCAGTTAGCTTGGTTTGCTCGTCTATACTTTGTTATAAATATACGGTAGTCTAACAAAGGATGACATCCTTTACAATAAGTGATAGTGACAGTTCAGCTCATCTGCCTTTTCCCTTTCTTTGAGCAATGACCTCTACAAAACACTACTGAATGCGCAAGTATAGGTAGAATGGCATTATTTTTCCTACTAAAATAATTAGAAGGCACAATAGAGGATATCCTCAATATCCTCTATAGTATATATCCTCTGCAACCTCTATAATATATATCCTCTATATCCTCTATAACAGGGGTCGGCAACCCCTGGCACGCGTGCCAAGACTGGCACACGAGGCATATTTTGCTGGCACTGCAGCCAGCCCGCAACTTTCATACACTAAATGAGAGAGAGCATCCTTTCAGTGCTCTGGTAGAGCTGCTGTGTAGGACACGTCCCCTTCTCTCACTGCCGACCAATCAGAGATGAGCCTCTCACTGCACAGGATAAGGGCTCCCTGGAGCTGCTGCTACACGTGAGGAGTTTCTGCAGTCTGCAGCCCTGAGGAGGAGAAGCAAAGTGAAAGTAAAAACACCAGGTACGTGTGTGTTACTAACTATTCTCATTAATGTCAGGCATTTGGGGTTATTACTTTAGTTTTAGTAACTCCATGTGCCTCACATTAATAGCAGTTAACCCCATCATGTCCCTCACATTAACCCTGTGTGGCTCACATAAGGGTTACTGATATGTGAGACATATGGGGATACTAATAAAGGATCTATATAATGAAGATATTCACTTATTACCTCCATATGTCTCACATATCAGTGTCCCTTATGTAAAGCACACAGGGGGTTAATGTGAGGGACATGATTTGGTTAACTGCTATTAATATGAGGCACATTGAGTTGTTAACCTGCAATGCACATGACCAGACTCTTTATCTACAACTGTGGATAAAGTACAGACCTATACATTTCTATGGACCCATATATACAGCCATTCTTTTTGTGGCTGTGTATCTGGGCCAAATTGAAGAGCTGAAAACTATTGAGCAGGTCCTATATGTATCCTATACATCCCCTATATCTGTCCTATACATCCCCTATATCTGTCCTATACATCCCCTATATCTGTCTGCATTTGCAGCCCTGTCAATTCATTTTAACATATAGGTCAGTGAAAACCACATGCGTGCCACTTGTATGCAGGAGGCGTAAGGCTGAGGCCCCACATTGCAGAAACGCAGCGTTTTTGTTGCAGATTTTGATGCAGTTTATTTCAACCAAAGCTAAAAATGGCTACAGAAGGAATGGGAAATATATAGGAAGCTTCTAATACGTCTCCCTTCTGCTCAATCCACTCCTGGCTTAGGCTCAGAAAAACACAGCAAAATATGTAACAAAAAAAGCTGTGTTCCAACAACGTGAGGGCCTTAGGCTAAAGCCCCACGTTGCAGAAACAGCTTTTTTTCGTTGCAGATTTTGCTGGTTTTTTTGAGCTGAAGCCAGGAGTAGATTGAGCAGGAGGGAGACATATAAGAAGCTTCCTATATATTTCCCGTTCCTTTTCTAGCCATTCTTGGCTTTGACGGAAAAAAAACGCAGCTAAATCTGCAATAAAAAAAGCTGCATTTTTGTAATGTGGGGCCTCAGCCTTAGTGTGATTCTATTGGATGGTGACACTGTAACTAGATGCAATTATAGCCAAATCCAGTTCCTGGGCACCAGTGCGGTCACTTTGTTGAAAGTGTGACACCGATTAATTCCTGGCTGGGGTTTTGCTGTTACTGCACCACCAGGAACTAAAAGTGACTGAAATTTAATCTGCATTTCACTTAGGGAGCGTTCACACTACCGTCGGTGTCCGACAGCTAGTGTCCACTGCCACAGGTATGACCTTACTCTGCTCCCAGTCACATACATTACCACTAATTGTGGGTTACGCATGTACTTACATTGCTTCTAAAGGAAAAGAACATGTGTATCCAGGCAAATAGCGGTAAGTGCATGTGGCTGGGAGCACAGAATGATAGCACCTCTATGTTGTGGTTTGTGCTATATGACTTTAGTGTAGGTGTCGTCAGCTTTACAATTATTGCCCGGCACTCCGAGGACCTCATCTTTGATTTTTTAATTTAAATCGGCACGCCGAACAAAAAAGGTTGCCTACCCCTGCTCTATAATATATATCCTCTGCAACCTCTATAATATATATCCTTTATACCCTCTATAATATATATCCTCTACAACCTCTATAATATATATCCTCTATATCGATTCACTGAGATATAGATACAATTATTCCTTTTAACAAAGTGCACTGAAGGGGGATAGACACATCCACCATAGGAATATTAATAAATAAAACTTTACTTTTATTAGATATGCTTTAAAAACTGGACACAAACAAAAGTATAAATTTTTTTTAAATTTTTAAATAAATTCTGGGACATTTTGAGAGCAGACTCTGACTTGGAAGAAGAGGTGGGCACTGGACCCAGTATTACCTTCAGAAAAGGGAAAAATTTGAAAGATCGTTTGGTGCACAGTAACCTACCTAATGGAGGATGGCACATGGTTGGCCCAGAGTAAACCTGCCGGCACATTTAAATGTGGTAAATGTTCAGCCTGCCCATTTGTAAAAAAGAGCCCTTTTTTTGAGAGTGTAATAACAGGGAGGAAATATCAATGCAGAAACTTTGCAAACTGTGAAACAATGGGTGTCTTGTATCTCCTCAGTTGCCCATGCCCACTTAACTATGTGGGTAAAACGATCAGGCAGCTGAGGAGAAGAATCAGAGATCACATATGCGACATCCAGAATGGACGTGACACTCCGGTTGCGCGACACTTTGTAAATTTTCATTCGGGAGATACCTCTGGTCTCAAGGTACAGGTTATGGAGGTGATAAAACCTCACCCAAGAGGAGGAGACTGGGATAACTTTGTACTGAGAAGAGAGACCCAATGGATTTATAGAATGGAAAGTTTATCTCCCAAAGGTCTCAATGAACAGCTGGATTTCACTTGCTTCCTGGAGTAGAGGGCATGTGATCCTATGCGGCTGGGCTGCCACAAACACGTCCGGCATGGCTCATATCCTTTTGTCCATTACATCTACATATCTATGTGTTTAATTTAGATCTAGTGTATTGATGATCTATACCAATAATACACAAATAGAGATCCTGTAGACTTTGATGAGGGTGATAAATCACCATTACACTTTTCTTGCAATTGGGCGACTTGTTGCCAATTACCCTAGTAATGTTACACTTACCCCTTGAGCCTATATCCATCAATGTACGATCACACCTAGTAATGGGTTTAAAATATGTAATACATTAATATTAATCAACAAAGTAAACATCTAGTGTTTGTAGAGAGATGAGACTGTCTAATACCTCCTAACGTTGCGTATTTAGAATTGATACTTGAAATAACGTTTCCATTATACCAGTACGGGTTTTAATATAGTTGTTGATACTTACCTGATTTACTGGGGCGTCGTATATAATGTATCAATTATATGCACGTAGTAGGGTGGTAGTGATGATGGTGGAAATCTCTATGTTTCACATAGAATGATGTCTATTGATGTATACATATTGTAGTGTTAATTAAGTAAATCTAACAAACACTTTAGGAAACCAGACATTATTAGTTACCAACAAACTAACAGAGGAGAAGGTTTACTCCCCTATAACATGCGTTAATAAGAGACTTAAGGGGCGATACCTGTTGATATCGAAGTATATAAGTCCCTGCGCATGCGCCGGCAACCCGGTGAGAACATTGTAGGTGTAGCGCTGGGTTAAGGAACGATAGTTCATTTATTTCCATTAGGCGCATGCGCGATATCTGATGGGATGTAAGTCAGTCTCTGCGCATGCGCCGGTAAGCCGGCGAGAACGCTGCATGAGAAGCGCTGGGTGAAGGAACGAAAGTTCATTTATTTCTATGAGGCGCATGCGCGAACATCGCGTCAGATTCCATGTATGCCGCATATGGGAGTGTGGTCCCGATCCAATAGGAGTGGAGGTGGGAGGCTCCTTTTGCGGAGAGAGTATCCATTCTTTGATGTAACTCTAAGAGGGTGTGACCGTCAAATTAAGCTGATTGGCCATTTTTCTGATGGAGGGAGTGGGGAGTGTCTTAAATACCTGCAAGTGAGCAGGGCTATTCACCGCTGAACATTTGAGCGGCGGTCCTGCTAGCGGTCAGAACATCTACCGCTTGTTGCTATATGCTATGTCTGTGTTCCTGGGGCGAGGAGCTTATAGATAGACCCCTGATGATTCTCTCCCATAGAGAAGAAACGCGTAGGGTCAAATTGAGAAGTTATTGATACTACCCACACACGGACAATTTGAGCAGTGACCTGACCGATGGTACCTCCCTTCTCTGTTGGTGTGGCATTAGGCCAGTAGCCTCAGAGGGGTGGGGGAGTATCCCATTGTGTCTGTGTATGCGGTCTTGCTCATATTTTAATCTGTGATGCTGTTGGTGGCACTTGTAGGGAGTGAGTGAGGTTTTGCAGGGACAACTAAAGCAGTACCTCCTTTCCCTATATATCGCTCATTCTTGTAATAAGCGGGTATTGGTGATGGACAAAATTTTTTTTATACTTTTGTTTGTGTCCAGTTTTTAAAGCATATCTAATAAAAGTATAGTTTTATTTATTAATATTCCTATGGTGGATGTGTCTATCCCCCTTCAGTGCACTTTATATCCTCTATATCCTCTATAGTATATATCCTCTGCAACCTCTATAATATATATCCTCTATAATATATATCCTCTACAACCTCTATAATATATATCCTCAATATCCTCTATAATATATATCCTCTACAACCTCTATAATATATATCCTCTGCAACCTCTATAATATATATCCTCTACAACCTCTATAATATATATCCTCTATAATATATATCCTCTGCAACCTCTATAATATATATCCTCTATATCCTCTATAATATATATCCTCTGCAACCTCTATAATATATATCCTCAATATCCTCTATAATATATATCCTTTGCAACCTCTATAATATATATCCTCTATATCCTCTATAGTATATATCCTCTGCAACCTCTATAATATATATCCTCTACAATCTCTATAATATATATCCTCTACAACCTCTATAATATATATCCTCTGCAACCTCTATAATATATATCCTCTGCAACCTCTATAATATATATCCTCTGCAACCTCTATAATATATATCTTCTATATCCTCTATAATATATATTCTTTGCAACCTCTATAATATATATTCTCTATATCCTCTATAATATATATCCTCTACAACCTCTATAATATATATCCTCTACAACCTCTATAATATATATCCTCTGCAACCTCTATAATATATATCTTCTATATCCTCTATAATATATATCCTCTGCAACCTCTATAATATATATCCTTTATATCCTCTATAATATATATCCTCTGCAACCTCTATAATATATATCTTCTATATCCTCTATAATATATATCCTCTGCAACCTCTATAATATATATCCTTTATATCCTCTATAATATATATCCTCTGCAACCTCTATAATATATATCCTCTACAACCTCTATAATATATATCCTCTGCAACCTCTATAATATATATCCTCTACAACCTCTATAATATATATCCTCTGCAACCTCTATAATATATATCTTCTATATCCTCTATAATATATATCCTCTGCAACCTCTATAATATATATCCTCTATATCCTCAATAATATATATCCTCTGCAACCTCTATAATATATATCCTCTATATCCTCTATAGTATATATCCTCTGCAAACTCTATAATATATATCCTCTATATCCTCTATAATATATATATCCTCTGCAACCTCTATAATATATATCCTCTATCTCCTCTATATCCTCTTGACACCTCCTCTATCTCCTCTATATCCTCTTGACACCTCTATATCCTCTTATATCCTTATGACACCTCCTGAAAAAAAATATAAAACATTAATAAAAAAAAGTTTTTTAAAACATTTAAATAAAATAATTAAAACTATTAAAATAAATTTTTCATATTTTTTTCAGGTGGTGTCCCCACCACCTGAAAAAAAATATAAAAAAAATGTACAAAAAAGTTTTTTTAAAAAATTTAAATAAAATAATTTAAAAAATAAGTAAAACAATACGCCAATAAAATGTCGTTATTAAAGGTTATAGCCCCATCCCCACAACACCATACAAAATAAAAATTACCATAACGAAGAGGAAAAACTATTTTATAAAGTTTTTCAGTGGCACTTTGTGTTATTAAATAAAAAAAAAAAAAAAAAAAAAAAAGTGAAAACCAGACCTCCTATTTTGTTTATATTTTCCTGGATATAAAAAAAAATTAAAACACATTCGAAAATAAAAATAACATAAAAATAAAGCCCTATGTGTCTCCGAAAAAAGACACAAAATTAGTTGAATATGACGTATGAGAAAAATGTTACAGCCCTCTAAACTGCACTTACAAAATAAACCTAAAATGTGTCTTGGCCTGGACCACAATCTGATCTGGTACTGAAGTGGTTAAAAAAAGGGATCTGTGTTTTCAGTATTTTTGTTTTTTGTTACATGTAGTTAAGTTCCTTATTTTATGTCTGGGTCTGAAAAAGAAAACAATTTAATAAAGTTAATAGAAAATGTAATACCTAATATCAATTCATTAGAAATACCCCCCCCCCCCCCCATCGTTAATATCGCTCATTATCTTTGGCACCTATGTAGGTTTTAGGTAAAATATGTTAAGTGCTCCCTACAGAATTTCTGTCCTGTCACTGCAGTAAATATCATGGGGGAGAGATGAACAGTTTTTTTGTTTTCCTCTCTAAATTTATGATCATCATCCCCTGGAAGGCTTTTTGGAAGATGTTACATTGACTCTACCATTGTTGGTGTCCGTTGTCAGCATCCATCAGAAAATGTCAACATAGGGCATTAACAGATCACCCAGATATCTATTAAAAATCCCATAGTTTTCAATGGATTTGTTATGTCATCCATTAGCATCCGTATTCATCAAATCTGTCACAAGTCTATTATTTTGGCAAAGAGAATAACGCATGGTGCAAGACTTTTGGCTCCGATCAGAACAGCCTTATGATGGATGTGAAGTATCCGTTATCTTTTAACACTAATGTCTGTGACTAATGGATGTATAACAGATGGTAACAGTCGTCTGATATACCATATCTTATTTCTGTCCAGGTTTTTCTGCACAGTTTTTTTTTTTTTTTTTTTTAAATGGACGCAATCATAAAAAACTTCCAATGGCATTGTGAACCTTAGACAGCAATGTCAAACTTTTCGTCTGCTGTTGTAGCCATCCATGCTGCAGTAAGGAAATGTCAAACTGCGCTTTTGGACCAGTAGTTGTGGCACAGAGCTTTGTATTTGGCTCCAAGGATTTTCTCTACTGCTCAAAAAATAAACCAACAAGGTGGAAGAAAGCACTCTATCTAGTTTTTAACATTAAAGTCAATCATGATTGATGGAGGAAGAATGTGCACCATCTGTAGCCATTATTTTATTACTTTTTCAGTCTGTTTTTCTGATCCTATGACAAATCCAAACAATGGACTAAATAGTGGAAGTGTGATCCAAGAATTATTAAAGTTATTTCCTAAGTAGCTAAGCTAAAAAAGTTAGGTAAACGTCTGACCTCTAAGAACCCACTATTGTTGAGAACAGCAGGATGCTAGTCCTAATGTGCATTTGACTGTTTTTGACTATTCACATTGTTTTTGACATTAGTGGGGGTCTGAGAGATTGCAAATCCATCAAACTTATATTTATAACCTAAAAGATTTATATATATTTTAGAATATCCCCTTTAGGATAAAGCCCCATGTAGCAGGCCACAGACAAAAATTGTTGCGGGAAAAAAAACATAGTTTTTCCCACAATGCTTTTTGCAGAAAGTCTGTAGAGTTTCTCTCTGCAGACTTTCTGATTCAATTATACCTAGACGGAAACCACCAATGTTTCTGTAGCTATAACTGATATGCTACGATTTCTGCTACCGGTATATTTCTGTAATTTGTGGATGGGATTCACTAGAATTCCATCCACTTTGCAGAGATTGTAAAGCACTGTGGTTTTTGTTGCAGCATTTCCGCATTTACCCTTTGTGAGGTCCAAAGAATCCAGAGTGAGGTATGCATGTATAAGGTTCACATTTTATCTCATATGTAAAAATTTATACATGGACAAAACTTGTTTAGACCAAAGGAGGCTGTCACATTGTAATCCACAAATGGATGCCCTGCTTCACAATCAAATCAAATCAAATAGGCTTTATTGGCACGTCCGAATGGATATTTGGCAATGCCAAAGCTAGTAAAGTGGGGGGGGGGGGGAGTTGGAGTCGAGGGTGAGAGTATGGGGTAAGGGGGTGTGGTAAGTGGTGGCTGATTTGGGGTATAACAGTCCATGGAGTCTCAACTTCCTCTTAGTTGGTGACCACTATATGGGGAGGTGGGGTGGGGTGGGGCAGGAGGTTTGGGGTATAACAGTCAGTAGAGTCTCATCTTCCTCTTAGTTGGTGACCGCTATATGGGGAGGTGGGGTGGGGCAGGTGGTTTGCGGTATAACAGTCCGTGGAATCTCTTCCCTATACCATGCACTGACAGAGAGTTTAGGGTCCATTAATGGAGCATATGGCTTTCTTATAGTATAGCTTTTTCTTGTGATATACAGATATACCGGTAGCAGCCACCTACATGACTAGTGTGGTACAGTACATTAAAGGCATAACATGGCTACTCCACTTTACTTTACTTTGAATGAGCAGTATTCTACCTAAATAGCATATATGTGCTACACTATCATTATAGCATATAACAACTATCATGTTGCCGCAGCTACATCTTATGGATGCCCTAGCAGCAATTTTGTAATATGCTGATATGTACGTGCAGTGAATTCCAGTATATTAAAAAGTGAAAATAAAATATATGAAGCGAAAAATATCTTTTTGGTATAGTAACATACAAATAAATAAAACATAAATTCATTTTATCCAATATTATATGAAAAAGTAATTGGCATAAAACACATAATATAAACAATATGGTATCCTCATAATAATACGAATCTATACAATACATTTCAATACTATTCAATATGGTTAGTGAATGGAGTAAAGACATTTTTTTATACTGTAAAAAATATAAATGGTAACACATGTACATCTTAAAATGGTCTTCTGACAAAGTACAATTTTTGCCACATAATGATCATCACACAATGTGGGAAGGCAAAAACGAAAATGTTCTTCAGGTCAGGGCGATGATCTATAGGCTAGAGACATGTCTGTTCCTCTGCTTGCTCTTCCCTCAGTGCACAGAAACCTGTTGCCCTGGAAGATTTAGTGCATTGGTTACTTGTAAAAAATCATTGCTCTATCTATTGTGTCTTCTGAACTGCTAAGTGTCTCCCCTCTCCTCCCTCCTTCCCAGTCAGCTCATTAGTTAGTGAGGATCCTGGGATGGAGGGGGCACAGGAGACACTGAACATTTCTAGTTACACAACATGCAGACTGCCAGTTTAATAATTTGTGGAAACACGGCAATCGCTAAATCTTCAGTGCAACAGGGTTCTGAGGGCAAAGGGCTGAGTAGAGATTTTCCCCAGCAACAGCTTTTTGTTGTATGCATAAGGACGGCAATTCCAGGGACATTTTGTGGCAATAGTTAGGACGGGTTCACATCTGCGCCCGGTCTACAGTTTAGCCAAACCGGCCTGTTTTCGTCTTTTGCCCCATGAAACTGGACAGGAGACGGAAACCCGGTGGTCATCTTTCAATCCCATTCACTTGAATGGGTTTGCAGAGGTGACCGCCTGTGTGCTTCTTCTGCCTTTCCACGGGGAAAACGTTTTTTTTTTAGCCTGACGCAAAGCTGGACATGCAGGACTTTGTATCCATCTAAAAAAAAGGCCACAGTCATAAACCATCTACAAAAAAAACTTTGTGTTTTTTTTCACAGAAAGTCTGCAGAGTTTTCCTCTGCAGACTTTCTGTTTCTATTATACCTAAATGGAAAAACGCCAGCGTTTCTGTAGGTATAATTGACAAGCTGCGATTTGCAAAAACGGAGCAGTTTTTAAAATCACAGCATTTCTACTATAGATATTTTTGTGTAATGTGTGGATGGGATTAGCCAGAACTCCATCCACTTTACAGGTACTTTAAAACACCGTGGTCTACTGTAAGTGTGGCCCTAGCCTAATAGAGGAGACATGGAGGACACAGGCGTGCATCTGTATTAAACTGCAATAAGAAGTACTTTGTAAATGTTGGTTTTGACAGTTTTAAACAACTGTTCTGTGTCAGGAATAACCTCCTGCTGACTGGTTAAGAGCAACCGAAATTCTACCAAAATCCCAATACCAAGCTTGACCAACCAGAATTATTAATCTTGGAAATGTAAGGTTGTCCTAAATAAACAATGAATCGCTTGGTGGGCACCTGTAAGGGCTGGTCCTGGCAGCATTATCTTATTGAGAACAGTTCATCTCTAATGTTGTAGGTATTCTTGCCAAGTGCAATTTTAATTGATGTAATACATCTTATTTCCATTGTCAGGGTCTGGGGTTGCTAGATGGGGTGGCATAGACACACAAGTCCAGTTTCTTTAGTCAAAAACAAAGGTAGAGTTTATTTTCACTCAAAAATACAGTGCAGCAACAAAAGGAAACAATACAAAAATAAATACCTGCCCGGCTAGGCTCTAACTGAACATAGAATAGGTTACCTCACCTAGAGTAACATATATCCAAAAAGCCAGTAGAATCATTCAGGACACAGCTCCAAAAGTATGACCTCTCTGTCAGCTCTCCAGCCAAGCTCTGCCAAAGTGTTGCTGCTGGAGCAACTTCTTAAAGAGGACCTTTCACCATTTTTCCCAAAGGCAGTGTTATATACTGCCAGAAAGCTGACAGTGCGCTGAGTTCAGCGCAATGTCGGCTTTCCCGATCTGTGCCCGGTGTGGAGAGCTTACGGTCCGGTACTGTAGCTCTTCTATGGTCAGAAGGGCGTTTTTGACCATTAGCCAGGAACGTCCTTCTGCCTCGCGGCACCAATCGCGCTGTGCTGTGGAGCCGGGAGGAACGCCCCCTCCCTCTGCTCACACAGCTTGTCCATAGACGAGCATTATCAGGAGAGGGAGGGGGCGTTCCTCCCCGCTCCACAGCACAGCGCAATTGGCGCCGCGAGGCAGAAGGACGTTCCTGGCTAATGGTCAGAAACACCCTTCTGACCATAGAAGAGCTACGGTACCGGACCGTAAGCTCTTCACACCGGGCACAGATCGGGAAAGCCGACAGTGCACTGAACTCAGCGCACTGTCAGCTTTCCGGCAGTATATAACATTGCCTTTGGAAAAAATGGTGAAAGGTCCTCTTTAAGCCTCCTTTACGAGGAGACTCTCTGCAGCTGAGTCGCTGCCGGAATATCCCCAAAGTGTGGACTGGAGGGGGGTGGAATGACAGGTCTCACTACCAATCCTACCTGTCATTCCTAAAAATCCAGCCCAGTACTGAGCATTTACCAAAACGCTCAGCAGACGAAAGTTGTCTGCAGAGAACAAACATTCCTTCTGGAGTTCTCTCATCTCACCCACCTGAGTAGTCTGGGTGAGATGTACATCCCCTCCATTACCTGACCAGCTAGTGGCTTACAGCATATCTATCTATCTATCTATCTATCTATCTATCTATCTATCGAGAGAGGGAGAGAGAGAGAGAGAGAGAGAGAGAGAGAGAGAGAGAGAGAGAGAGAGAGAGAGTTGATAGAATATGCACTTCTGCATTTCCTACCCCTTACTTGTGCCTTTTATATAACTGAGCGGAGCCAGCCAACCGCTTTTGTTTCACTTTATAAAGGTACAATATACGATAATTTTCTTTACAGAACACCACTTTGTGCATTCTTAATTTACGTGTACAATTTTGTCTTTGTACACTAACTCCAAAAATATTTTATTCAGAAGCCATTTAATATACCGAACTTTATTAATGTAAAAGTTCTTTATATGGACAAGAGCAGTTTTTCCAAGGAAATATAGCCAGCCATAAAGATTTCAAAGAGTCCCACAGTATAAAATTGACTAGCGTATGGAAACCATTTGAAACATATACAACGTTACAATCTAAATTAAACCATGATATTTATTTATATAGCCATGGCGATCCTTGGTGTGCAGAAGATATGTGTGCTTTTAACAGTGTGGTTTTCTCATATTTAAGGACATTGAACGACTGCATTACATTTAATTAAAAGCACTGGTAGGCCTACAGAGATGTTAAAAGGTCTTGATCTGAGCAGCGTGTTGACATCAGATGAATAGGGAGGCCACCTGCTAGCTCCACTTTTGGCATTGTGAATGGTTTGCATTCCTGTGGCCTGTTGCTCTGCATGATCACGCTCAGCACTTCACAGTCCCATGAACTGTTTAATATCATGGATACCTTCCAGTCAGCTCAGCTATCTTTTCTGTTAAGATTAATGTACTATAAATGAAGACCCATTGCATTATTTCAACAATGAGTGTATAATGCTTTTACTAAATGCATACTACTTCAAAGGAACGGAAAAGTGTGTGGATTAAGATAAAATACTTCCATTCCTGTCTAGGATCATTAGCACACTTGTACATGAAGGCCAAGACAACACAATTAATTTTACATCCATCGCATCACCGGGGCTATTTCCAATATTCTCTGCACATTACTTTGGAGTACAATTTGTTTTTGAGTGTTGTGAATGCCAGTATGTACTTAAGTCTATCGGTTGGCTTTAGGAAAAAGTCATTTACATCTCATTACAGCACATTACAAAAAGCAGGATTCCTGTAAACATCGGCAAATAACATAATAGTTCATAGTAATTATACTGCTACACATATGTATCTTTATGAACAAATTTTTAACTACTAAGTAACTCATGGTAGTATGGTCTATGAACATCAGGAGTAAATACTAATAACTGGAGAACTATACAGGAATAAATGTTATTTTATCCATTTGTATAACTAAAAGACATATTGAAATGTGTGAGTAAGGCATGAAACCAGATTCACCCATAAAGGGATAGATTTACAGCACTATTGTAGTTATGACTCAACGGTAGTGTAAAATGCATCAACATGCAGCTTATTTTGTCGTGTCTTGGTGCATTTTGACACATCTAGATAACAATCAAATTTTACTGATTCAGGGCAGGGCTCCACGTGGTGTAAACGCTGCAAATTGCCCGCGGATGGAAACACCATGGAAAAAAACGCAGTGCTTTATACTTACAGCAAAATGGATGGGATTCTAGAAAATTCCTTCCTCACTTTGTAGAAAAATATGTGCAGCAAACTTAATGTGAAAAGCACTGCGGGAAAAAACGCTATTTAATGAACACAGAAAGGTCAGATTTTGGCAAGACAAAAGTTTTGTCACCTTGTCATATAATGCACCCAATCCTAATTTACAGCCTCCCCAGTGCTCACTAATTGATCGTTTAATTAGTGGGGGTGTATAAAAAGAACTCCAGCACCACAGACCTTCACTTGAACTACAACTTCTCCACTGACAACATGCCAAAACTCAACCCTGCGACCAAAGCCTTGATTATCAAGAGGCTGAAGACCAGATCCACTGCACAGATGGCTGGCACCTTTAATGTGTCTCAGCGTCAAGTACAAATAATTACAAAACGATTTGAACAGACTAGAGATGTTTTTGACAAGCCCAGGTCCGGCAGACCCCGCAAGACAATGGCTCAGGAAGAACGTTTGTTGGTTAGAAAATTAAAAGCCAGCCCCTCTTCCACTGCGGCAGAGCTCCAACAGGCCTGGTCACCTCAAGTCCCTGTGTCAACTAGAACAGTTTATAGGATTCTGTCTCAAAATGGCCTCCATGGTCAAATCAGTGCCCAGAAGCCAGCACTAAACAAAAGGCAATTAAAGGCCCACAGCCTTCTAAATGGATGGACGCTGGAAAAGTGGCAGAAGGTGGATTTCTCAGATGACTCTTCAGTTGAATTACACCACAGCCGCCGCAAATACTGCAGGAGACCTACTGGAGCCCGTATGGATCCAAGATACACCCAGAAAACAGTTAAGTTTGGTGGTGGAAAGATCATGGTCTGGGGTTACATTCAGTATGGGGTGTGCAAAACATTTGCAAGGTGGAAGGCAATATCAATAGCCTAAAATATCAAGAAGTATTAGCTTCCTCTTACATTCCCAATCATAAAAAGGGTCAAATTTTGCAGCAGTATGGTGCTCCATCTCATACATCCATCTCTACAATAAAGTTCCTCTAGGCAAAGAAGATGAAGGTGCTCCAGCACTGGCCAGCCCAGTCACCAGACATGAACATCATTGAGCATGTTTGGGGTAGGATGAAAGAGGAAGCTTGGCAGACAACTCTGGGAGGCATATAAGATGGCATTCTGTGCTATTACTGATGACTTCATCAATAAATTGTATGAATCATTGTCAAAACGTATGGAAGCCGTCCTTCAAGTTCATGGAAGTCACACAAAATATTAAATATGGCTCTAATAGCACCACAACTTCATTCACCAATGTTAGGAAACATATCTTTGTATTTGAACTGAATTATTGGTTTGATTTTCACATTACTTTATGTGGGCGACAAAACTTTTGTCTTGCCAAAATCTGACCTTTCTGTGTTCATTAAATGATCAATATTTCAGCAGTGAAGCCAATTTATTTTCTTTAAAAAAAAACATTTTGGAGGGTTTCAGTTTTCATGAGTCATTTCTAAAACCAATGGATGAATTTAAAGTCATTTTATAAGCCTTTGATTCCACAACATGGATAAGCGACAGAACTTTTGTCAGGGACTGTATGTATGCATTTGTATGTGCATATATATGTGCATATAACATATATATACATACATCTGGGTATCTGTACAGATATATTTATGTATATTTCTACATATTTACGTGTATATATAATATATATATATATATATATATATATATATATATATATATATATTTTATATATATATATATATATATATATATATATATATATATATATATAATTATATATTTATTTATTAACCAAGTATGTCTGTAAAACACAATTGTATAATCTGGTCCCATGATTCAACACCTTCCAGTAAGGATGTGTTCACAAAGTGATTCACAGTCATTTTTGCTTTGAAAAAAATGCATGCATTTTTATTGAAAAACCTCATGCTTTTTAAAAAATCTGCACAGGCATTTTAAAAAATGATTTTTGGTCAAAAAGTAATTTCTGTCAGTGCAAAGACAACAGGGGCCGATGATCCGCAAGGGAGAACTGCGCTCACTGGTATAGAGAGGATGGCAACAAAATATCCAGGATACAAGAAATTTATTACATTTATTAAATATATAAAAACTCTCTAATCTATGGTTTTTATATATTTGTTTAATTTTATTATAATGGGTCAGATGTGAATACTCATCTATGTGGTCCTCACCTTATGCATCTTTTCATTATGTTGTTTTACAGCCCCTTTTTGCACTTGAGAAAGGGCCGTTTTCAGGCCCGATACGCGTCATGTTGTGCTTTACCTACCTTAATAAATTTCTTGTATCTTGGATTTTGTGTTGCCATCCTCTCTATACCAGTGATCGTGCTTCTCCCTGTTGTCTTTGTCCAGTATTTATTCAGTCCTCCGGTATACGGATAGAACTGCTGCCACTCTCACCTTATCAAAGTTCAAAGTGTTGTGACTATTCACAACCCTTTAAGGTGAGAGGCCACCTGGTCATTGTTCCTGTGTACAATTCTGACTGAACCTGTGTCCCTTTAAATACTACACTTAGTGCGCTCGGCATCCCCTCTCTTTTTTTCTTTTGTATTTCTGTATGTGGTCTTGCTATAACACTGAAGCAGCATGCCTGCTGTCTTGGGGTTCTCAGATCTCACCTTCACCCCACACATTTAGACACTTGCACGCTCTTGTCACCTACAACTCAAAAACATTTCTAGAATTCAATCTTTTCACACTGAAGAAACAGCAAAAACATCCAATTTTGTTCTGATTCTCTTTTATCTAGACCATTGCACTTCTCTTCTAATTGATCTTCCTCTTACTCACCTCTCCCCTCTATAATTGGTCCTGAATGCAGCCACCAGACTCATCTGTCACATTGGTACATAGACGTATCTACCGTCTACGCATTTGTCTGAACCTCCCACTCCTGTTTCCAAGACTTTTCTCAAGCTGCACCAGTGCTTTGGAGCACATTACCCTGGACAATCAGATTAATACCCAACTACAGCAGCTTCAAAACTGCACTAAAATCACATCTGTTTAGTCTTATTACATGACCTGACACATTGTTCTACACCTCATCATTACACTATTTTTTATCCTAAAATATCCTTCCTACGCTATTCCTCAGAACCAGACCCCTCTATCTAGAGGTTAACCTGACCCCTATGCACTTAGTATCTGTATAGATATCAGCTGGTGATGGGCTCACACAGCTTCAGTTGTATGAATCTATTTATTAAGAGATGGCTGGATCATTCTACCAAACAAGCTGTCTTACCTGTTCCTGTAGCCTCTGATTTGTAAAGTGTTGCAGAATATTTTGATGCTATATAAATAAAGTTATTATTATTCATTAAAAGCACCATGCACAGATTTAGCAGGACCCCAAATGACACTGATGATCAAGCAGTCACATGCTGTTCATTTTTTTTACTCTCTCTATGCATCTACCATGATGCCAGCCTGCCAGTGTTGATAAAAACCCTACCCCTGTTCACAGAAGAATGCCTGTCCAATGGAGGCAGGTGAGAGTAAAGAAATACAGATGAAAATATGGTTGTCTGCCTGACCCTGCCACTGAAGCTGCTACCACTAATTACATCTAGATGTTTGAAGCAGGAAATGGCTTGTCTGGTGATCAGGACCCCATCTCTTCCCGGCTGCTCTGGCAGTCAATAAAGTTTCTCCAAATACTGCTATCATCAGTAATGATATCACATTCATGGTGGGTATGACTGACAACTGAAGTCACGTGCACAATGAACAACACATGATCAGCAACAGTAAGGAAGTAATTGTAACAAGGACTGTGTTGCTCACACAATTCTGTAAAATGGTAGGCAATTTTTATGTGGTCTCAATTATAAAAATTAATTTCAGCACATATTTTATATATTAAAAAAAAGCTTGGAATACCAATTAAAAAAAAAAAACAAAGCAAAATTCACACCCAATGAAAAACACCTGATATTTTAAAACTGCTCCAGATTTATTATCCACCATCAGCCACTATGATTTAGTTAGCACATTTTAAGATAGTCTGCTTAAGTTTATATTTTCTGTTAGAGTAGCAGCCCATTGGGAGGAAAACCAGGAGGTTGCCAGTAGCAGTCATTGTGGTCCCTGTGGCAAGGATCTCTACCACATCCTCTGGAGCTCCTCCAAGGCTTGTACAAGACTGAGGGGCTCTGTAGAAGGCCTAATTGTAGTAGTGGTGTACCCCCCCCCCCAGGACATGACCTAATAGTGGTCCTTTGTGAGCCTGATTGGAACTGGATTGCTCTTGATGGTAGGCAGACTCACTTTAACTTTAGCGGTATTGTTGTGGGGCGCCCTCTCAGCCAACACAGATTGAGTGGGACAATCACATAATCATGGTGATCTTCCAGGTAGCAGGTAGAGATTTCAAGACCCTAAGAACACACCTAGAGGTTGAATACATTGGTGGATCATGGAGCTATCAACTCTGTGTACCATTATTCAGCCTTTGACTGCGTCAGAGAAGTACAATGAGCACCAAACTGCAGACACCATTACTGCCAGAGCAGAATTTTTTTTTTGTGTGTAATAAATTAAACTATGTGTGTGTGTGTGTGTGTGTGTGTGTGGGGGGGGGCAGTTACAAAAAGTTTGAACAGGGCCTTTTATTCTTTTAAGACAGCATTAATGGTGAGTGCAGGACTGATACTCATATGGCAGGGTTGCAGACAAAGTATCTCATTTGCTGGTGAACAACAAGGAAAAGAACAGTTTCTTCCAGATGTTAGAGGTACAGAGCTTAGGAATTTCCACTGAAGCTGGAGCTGAGTGTTAAAAATGTGCTGAATTCACCAAAACCACATTGTCTGCAGATTTAACATTGATACATTTTCCCCAGTATTTCTAAAACAACTGCTATTTTTCGAAGGGTTATGCAATGTTGACTATGGTTATAGGGTCCCATGATTTCTATGTATGGTGGATATATTTCTTATGTTTGTGATATACACTTTTGGTTTAGTTTTAAAAAAAAAAGCCTTCACAGAAATAGCATAGGTGCTCTCAGCCTAAGGCTGGTTGTGGACAACCATGCTGCAACCGGCCTGCCGTGTAGCACGGGCTGCACGTGGGGGACACAGGTATGTCCCCATTAGCCACCTGTGCATGGGTCATGCTTCCATGGGTCCTTTAAATTAAAAGATCCATAGAAGCACGGGCCGCAAAATAGGACATGAATAGGGCCTGTCCAATCTCATGGAGCCCGGACTGTCGGTCAAGACTGTGAAAATCACGGTCATGTGTACGAGTCCATAGAAAAGAATGGATCAGTGTTCTCTCTGTGAAATACATGGATAGCACACTGTTCCACAGAACCATCGTCTGCAACCAGCCTAAAAGTGTTCCTTTATTCATATACCTAAACAGAAATGTGAAGAGTATTATTAGGTAAACCAGTCATTTTGAAGTAATTGAGAAGTGACAAAAAGTGAATTATTTATGCTTTTTTCTTGTTTTTCACATTCGAAGATTTTATTTTCATCCTTGGCAACAGAATCTGCTGCCAAATTGTAGACCCATTTGAATTAACATCTCAGCAAATAACAGCACTGTAACTTTAGTTATGTGAATAAGAAAGTTACAAGTTGTAAAGAGCTCAATCAAATAGTCAACCAATATAATAGCAAATCTCAAAAATATACCAAAAAGTTAATATTGCATAAAGTAAAAACAAACAAAAAATAGGACCATAAAAAAAAGTTGCAATCAAATTTATAAAGTTACGAAGCATTTTGTAGTTTTATTGTTTTTATTATGACAACTATTGCAGTCATTGTTATTGGAGCCCTCGGGGGACACAATTATTTGAGTGTATTTCACAGTATTAGGCAAGTTACTTATGCCAACAACACACTCATTATATGACATCCCAGTGAGCTGCTGAGATGCTGGAACAATTACAGGCACGGTGCGAGGAACAAGTTCAGTGGCAGGGCAGCATGAGAGCTGCCGAAACACCGGAGCATGAGGATCATCGATGCCAAGAACACGCTTATTATATGGCTTCCCAGTGAGATGCTGAGATGCCGGAACAATCACAGGCACAGCGTGAGGAACAAGTTTAGCAGCAGGACAGCTTGAGAGCTGCCGAAACGTCGAATCAAGTAAACCATCGATGGCAGCAATTTGCTGAATATAGGCGGATCATGGACGCCAACAACACAAAGTAGGCAGAGGTTAGTATTTGATAAATTAGTAAGGCTTGATAAATAAGTTTAGAACTTCTTTCCTGTGACGTTATTCCATTTTCTCTGCCATTACTCTATTGCAGTGAAATTTCAACAAATTTATCAAATTATAATTTCATCAAGATTATAACCATTTGTTAATGATAATGTTTAGTATTTGACCAGTTTGAAGGGATTCTATCTTTAAACAACACATTATAAATAGAGATGAGCGAACACTAAAGTGTCCGAGGTTCGAAATCCGATTCGAACAGCCGCACACTGTTCGGCTGTTCGAACGGATTTCGAACCCCATTATAGTGTATGGAGGGAAATGTTCGTTTCAGGGGTAGGCAACATTCGATAAAATCGTACTTACCAAGTCCACGAGTGACGGTCGGGCTGGATTCTGCTTGAAGTCTTCTCCTGGCGCAGGGTCCCTGCGTCCTCTTCTGGGTGGAATTCACTCTGCCTAGACGCCTGAGCAGAGCCGACTGCGCATGTGCGTGTATGCGTGTGCATGCCCACGCATGCGCAGTCGACTCTGCCTAGGCCGGATGCCTAGGCAGAGTGAATTCCACCCGGAAGAAGACGCGGGGACGCAGCGCGGAGAAGACTTCGGAAAGGTAAGAGAAGAACCAGCGTTGATTGGCAGAATGTATAGCATTCTGCCAATCAACGCTGGTTCTGCATCGAACATTAAACTTCGAACAGCTAGTAGTGTTCGATCGAGTACGAGTATTTCGAATACCATAGTATTCGATCGAACACCTACTCGATCGAACACTACTCGCTCATCTCTAATTATAAACTAAAATCATGTAGGAATAGCCTTTATAAATGTGAAATGTAGAAAACAGGGCACTCACCCGCCACGGGATACATAAAACATTCGTTTTTATTTCATCCTCTTTAAAAAAAGGTCAAACCTTGACCATCGGGGTACAGAAGACGGAATGATGCAAAGAAACAAACAGCGCCGATCGTTTCGTGCTTAGTGCACTTCGTCAGGCACTTAGTCGGAAGCCTGACGAAGTGCACTAAGCACGAAATGATCGGCGCTGTTTGTTTCTTTGCATCATTCCGTCTTCTGTACCCCGATGGTCAAGGTTTGACCTTTTTTTAAAGAGGATGAAATAAAAACAAATGTTTTATGTATCCCGTGGCGGGTGAGTGCCCTGTTTTCTATATTTCACATCGATATGTCACTGCCTGTCTAGGTTTTTTCACAGTGAGCACCACCCTGGGATTTAAATTTATTCCATGGTTTTTTGGCTGTTACAGCCGGGAATTTTTGCCAATACTGACACAAGATTGTGAATACAAGCGTTGTCGCAGTAGTGCCGCTGACTACTTTGTTCTTTGCAATATATAGCCTTTATAAAGGCTATTCATTTCTTACCTTTATCTTGAAGGTCCGCGCTGCCATTTTTGAACTTCTCTTCATTCTTCATTGTGCTCAAAAAGCACAAGGGGCGTTCCTCCAGTGCTCTGAGCACAGTGGTGTCATCCATTCCAGCGCCACCTTTTTCTGCTCCGTTGGCTATTCTCCTCCTCTTCACTCCATTTCTTACAAGTGACCACCACAAAATGGCCGAAGGAACAGCCGACTGTGCATGTCCGTCGGACACTTTGTGGTGGTTTCTTACATGAGACACATGCAGTCGCCTGTTCCATCGGCCATTCTGTGGTGGTCTCCTGTAAGAAGAGAGGGAGAATGGCTGATGGAACAGAAGAAAGGCGACACTGGAATAGATGACACCACTGTGCGCCTGTGCTTCCAAGCACAATGAAGAATGAAGAAAAATTCAAAAATGGCGGCACTGACATTGTGCCAGCTGCAGGAGAATGCCATGGGAGAGGGAATCACAGCTGCCATTGCTGCCAGGTCTCAAACCCAAGTGTTGATTAAAATACTATATAGTTCCATGTGCACTGTTTGTGAAAAAGTATATATATATATATATATATATATATATATATATATATATAAATCTCCCAAGGGCCCAAAGAAGCCTGGAGCCTATTCTCTTTTTATCATGAGTGGAGACTCTGAATGTAGATAACAGTTTGTAAATTCTTTCATACATTTCTATAGTCACACAAAATCTAACCTCTGACTACGTTTTTCATGGAAAGTTTGTGATAAAATTTTGGTAGTTGTTTATGGATTAAAATAAACAGGTTTACGAGCAGCGGATGAGTGTTTTCATGTTTAATTTGAAGTTTTAACTACAAGGCCAATTTTTAGTTTCAACAATCGTTTTTCACTTCAATGGAAAATATTTGCTCATGGTCTAGACTTTTTTATGCTTTGAGTTGACAAAAAGCAGGAGCATGGCAAATATATTTTCCTCTCTAAAAATTAAAACATGTAAAGTGTAGTGGGGACACATTATAAAGCTAAGACCCTACGCTGTGAAACACAGCTAAAAAACAATGCAGAAAAAAACACAAAAGAAATGCATTGGGTTTTTTTGCAGCGTTTTTCATTGTGTTTTTGCTGTGTTTCTTTGACTGAAGCCCCATGTTGCAGAAACACAACTTTTTTGTTGCAGATTTTGTTCAGTTTTTTGTTACTACATAGTTAGAATGTAAATGGAGCTTGTCAGCAGTTAATTGAGTATAAACCTAATCGTGATTCTACAGTTTCCTACTGTGCATCTGTTAGGTTAAGGCCCCACGTTGCGAAAATGCAGTGTTTTTTGTTGCAGATTTTTCAGATTTTTTTTTTTTTTTTTTTTTTTTTTTTTTTTAGCCAAAGTAAGGCTGAGACCCCATGAAGCCCCATGTGGTGGAAATGCAATGTTTTAAAGTCCCTGCAAAACTGGATGGGATTCCAGCAAATCCCATCTATACATTGCAGAAAGATACCTGCAATGGAAATCACAGCATGTTAACTATACCTGTGGAAAGGCTAGTGGTTTCTGTAACAGAAAGTCTGCGGAAAATCTACGTACTTTCTGCGAAAAGCCTAAAGGAGACTTAGCAGAAGGGAAATGTCTAGGTCAGGAGTCAGCAATCCCCAACATGTACCAAGAGCGGCATGTGAGGCTTATTTCCCTGGCATGGGCAGCCTGAGTCATTGCCTGACTGTTTTGATCGGACCAAACATGGATGAAATGAAACTGATATTATTATATCTTCATACCCCAGAGTATAATAAGCAGAGCCTATAGAACATAATACCATGTGACTATGGGACACGATACCGTGTGCAGGGGCCATTATGGGACATAATAGCATATGCAGGGACCACTATGAGACATAATACAGTGTGCGGGGCCACTAATAGACATAATATCGTGTGCAGGGGTTGCTGTGAGACTTAATACTGTGTGCAGGGGCCACTTTGGCGATGGGGCATAATATTGTATGCAGGAGCTGCTATGGGATATAATACAGTGTGCAGGGGCCATTATGGGATATAATACCATGTGCAGGGGCCACAATTGGACGTAATACCATGTGAGAGGCTGCTATGGGACATTATTCTGTATAACAGTGTGTTTTTGCACAAAAAATGCAGGCATTTTTTTTGTGCAAAAACGCACCATGTGAACTTAATTTTACATCAAAGTAAAAGTTCCAGTGGTCCAAGAATTTAGCTGCATCCAGATACATAGTGTGTTTCCACCATAAGGATGCTGCCATACGGTGCCCCTGGACACATACATTTACCATGTACTTTCATTGCTTCTAATGAAAAAATACAGGTGCACCTCAGGAAATAGCAGTAAGCACATGTGTCCTAAAGCATCTGGGGGCAGCACTTCTGTGTTATGGTTTGTGGTATATGACTTTAGTACAGGGGTCGTCAGCTTTACAATTATTGCATTCCAAGTACCTATTCTTTCCTCTTTTTAAATTAAATTGGCATGCCAAACAAAAACGGTTTTTTACCCCTGATATAGGTGCGTCTTTTATATTGTATTTTCCATTCCATTTCAATGCATTCCTGAAATTGAGTGGATCTCAGTCTAAGATATCCACCACTTCACCCCACCTACCTTCTAAATTACTTAGGTTAAAAAATGTCTTTATTTAGATTGCCGTGACCACCTCAGGCACGTTTTCTTATTTTACAATGACGTTCTAGCTCCAGAAGAGGGAAATGGAATGTCACCTATACTAACCCACCCCATCATACTTAACTGTCTTCTTATAACATCTCTGCCTGTTCGGGCCTCTGCGCCACCCTCTGCTCGTGTGCTGCGTCGCAGGAGGCGTGTGCAGTTTGATAATCTGCTTAAAGTTTTTAGTCGCACTGTGTGAACTCAGCTCTAGTTCTGTGATTGCATTTGAACCACACCCGTCTTCTGCCTATGTTGCCTCGGTCCATTAAGTGGTTAATCTGTCTTGCCTGTGATTGACAGCTTTCCTTCCTATCAGGTTCAGGGCGGGTTCTTCCTTCCCTATTTAGTCTTGGCTCACAGTCACACTGGTGTCGGTTATTGCCCTTGCTTTCTGGTATCTCTTGCTGTTATTTACTTATGCTAATCCTTGACCTCTGGCTTTCCTACTGACTATTCTCTTGACTCCGATTTGGCACTGCATCGCTCTCTTGTTACCGAACCCTGGCTACCTGACCTCCCTTTGTTGTTGTACGTCTTGTCTGCGTTTTGTGTTTCACGTATTCAGGGAGGGATTGTCTTCGTGGTTGTCGCCTATTACCTAGGATAGGGTCTGGCAATAGGAAGGGCAAGCGGGGGGCTTCAGTTTAGGGCTCACTGTCCCTTGTGCCCCTCCCTCCAGGGTTCACCAGCAGCTTCTGGGGAATTATCATCTGGCTATTCCCTAACACTTCTGCTCTGGACCTTCTGGGCACAGGACATCATTATACTCCAGCTCTATTGTGCAAGCATGAGCAGCTGGCAGATATCAAGAAGAGGAGGTGCCAGCCGCACAGAAGAAGTGATGTCCCTTGCCCAGAAGGTCTGGATCAGAAGACAGGTATTATGATGGGATGAGGGATTGAGCTAGTTAGAAAGGGCTAGCAGTGGGCGGGCGACTAGATAAACAGGGAGGGGGTGTGAGTGAGAAAAGGAGGGGGAGAGAGTGAGAGAGGGAGGTGATGGGAGTCAGCTCTGTATGGCCCAAGGCATCATGGTCGTTGTAGGTAAAACGGAACAGGTAGATACCATGTAAATAAATGTAGAAGATGCCAGGAGCTCACAGATAAACTCAGAAATCACTCAAAACACTGCTAAAGGTATTTGGTTGCACTTACTAACCTATTACTACTGCCCTAGACTGCTACGGATTAGAACCATATTGTCTTTAGTGACAAAACCAGGTTCTGTTTTGGGATGAAATGAGAATTGGGTTTGATAATGGAGACTTTCACATGGACCCCTACAAAAACCATAATAAATCTGATCAAAAAATTTACCCCAAAATGGTACCAAATGAAAGTATAACTTGAAACGCAAAGAATAAGTCCTCACTTTGCTATGTTATGAATTTTGGAAGGCAGGTACAATCTACCCTTTGTCCTTATAGTGTGAAAAATAAGGTATCTTATTCCATGTGGATGAAATATATTTGTACGTCATATTGTTTGTAAAGTGTTACCAAAAAGTAAAAAAGCTGTAAGTGGAGCATGTTGTGAAAGAAACAAGATGAACATGACTCTTCATTCTCAAAGAAAATACATTTGTTATATGTCACCATAGTAGAACCCCCCAAAGGCAGGAGAACAGATAGTCATTTAGAATCCCTTAGATCAAACTGGAATCTTTCAACTAGCCCTCATTTAGTGTAAGCGGAATAGCTTGAAGGTAGTTTAGCAGTACATGTGAAGAGGTTCAAAAAGATCAAGTAGTCTATTGTTAGGCATTTACCCGATACCTGATAGTCAAAAAGTTGATCTTAGATTAGCTTTCAACCTTTCATTTATACTGAAGAAAAGGAAAGTTTACAATATTTTACTGCTTTCAATCACACTGTACACTGCTTAACACTTTACATATTAAAATGTTTCAAAACTATACATTTCATGTCGTTGAGTGAGATACAAAGTAATACATGTAATAGATGAAATGTGAATAATTTATAAACTGACCCAACTATTTTATATATAGCACCTAGCATATAGCAATAACCACCATGAAAGTAAGAAAGGAAGAAATGTGAATGTTTAAATGAACTCAAATGCTAATGCTAAAAGTAAGTATTATTTATTATTTAGTAAGTATTATTTTATTTACAAGTAAAACATAATTTTTTGAAAATGAATGGTTTTCCTGGGGTCACTGTATTCTGACTCCTATCATATTTTTACTGTATTGCTGATAAAGGTAAGTCAGGGCTTTTTTTTTTTTTTTAATGTAGATTGTGAGCCCCATATAGAGCTCACAATGTACATTTTTCCCTATCAGTATGTCTTTGGAATATGGGATGGAAATCCATGCAAACACGGGGAGAACATACAAACTCCATGCAGATGGTTTTTTGCCCTTGGCGGGATTTGAACACCAGGACTCCAGCACTGCAAGGCTCTTTATTTGCGAGACAAGTTGGACTTTCCATTGGTATTAATGTTTGGTATGTATGACTTTTTGATCTCTTTTTATTGTTATTTTTTGGGGACAGCAAAGTGACCAAAATACGTTAATTTGTGCATTGCAGTATATTTTAATTACAACATTCACCATATGGGATAAATAACACTATTACCAGATTGTGGGAATACGTGGGGATATCTAACATGTTTGTTTATTTTTGTTTACATTATATATTTATAGTTAAAAGGGTTGGCCACTTTCAGACCAATATTGACAAACAAACATACAATAAAAAGATATACAATTTTCCAATATACTTTCTGTATTAATTCCTGACGATTTTCTAGATTTCGGCTTGCTGTCATTCATTCTGTTACTTCTAGTGGATAAAAGTCTGACCATGGTCATGTGATTTACGGTCCATGGTCATGTGATGAGCACACAGGTGCCGCTCGTTATAGTCACAGCACAGTAATCAGACATCTGCCTGGTAATCAGCTGTGCACCTGTGTGCTCATCACATGACCATGGACCGTAAATCACATGACCATGGTCAGACTTTTATCCACTAGAAGTAACAGAATGAATGACAGCAAGCAGAGATCTAGAAAACTGTGAGGATTTGCTACAGAAAGTATATTGGAAAATTGCACAACTTTTTATTGTACATTTGTTTGTCAATATTGGTCTGAAAGTGGCCAACCCCTCTAAGGCTAAGGCCCCATATTGTAGAAATGCAGCTTTTTTCTTGCAGATTTTGCTGATGTTTTTTGAGCCAAAGCTAAGAATGGCTACAAAAGAAATGGGAAATATATAGGAAATTCTTATATTTCTCCCTTCTGCTTAATCTACTCCTGGCTTTGGCTCAAAAAACCACACCAAAATCTGCAACAACAAAAAAAAATGTGGGGCCTCTGCCTAAGGGGGTGTTCACACTACCATTGGTGGCCAACAACAGTGTCTGTAGCTACTGTCTGATCAAGATTCTAGCAACGGACACTACCTGAGTCCGCTACAATTTCAATTCATTTTAATGGGATTTTATCAGTTGTCCTTTAGTGTCCATTTGTATCCTTAAGTGTCCATTTACAAGCATGTCCATTTTTCAAGCGGACAAAAAAAAATCCTACATGCAGGTAAATGTCCATTTTTTTTAATTTTTTTTTAACATTGAGGTCTATGGGCAATGGACAGTAACTAATAGCCATCAGTTACTGTCCATTATGACAGGTGTCTTTTTTTAAAAAACAGACATCTTTTGTGTGGACACCAATGGTAGTGAGAACCCTATCTAAAATGGTTTTTAAACTTTTCCTTATTTGTTTATTTTTGTATATTTTTGAGTTTTTTCACTTTTTCCCTGTCCCACAAGGGGACTTGAAGCTGGGATCTCAGATCCCCTATATGGAAGGCAGACAAAAACGGATAGTAATCTGTTTGTGTCAGTTTTACCCTTTTTATTCTTCTCTATGTATGCTCAAAATGAAGAAGATAAAAATAAAATACGGATTTGTCTAACAAACAGACTAAACTGATAACATTTCCCACGTACTATTTATTATAGGAGATTTTTCTGACATTCTTTCCTTCTTTTTCAAGCATAAGGGGGGTCTTTTTCTTCCAACCCCCTGGATCTTATTTGTTAAACAAAATATTCCATATGTGGCTCTTCAGAAATGGGTGCATTGCTTTAATGCCTTTCGTTATTACAAACAGTTCTGATACTTCTGATCCAGTTAAAGCTGTCATCAATTTAATCTATGAGAAGCCATCTATTGTTTGGAATGTGGTAATTTTGTACCCCTTGCTCTTGATGTAAAACATATGACAATAATTTTGGTAATTATATTATAATTTCTTATATTTGAAATGCTTGGCACATGTCAAGGTTGATAAACAGAACAAGTTATTTTAGAAAGGGTTTAAGTGATTACATATTATGTATACTTAGTTTTCTTTTTATCATCACTTTCTGCTATCTGCAGATACATTTTAATAGGTTATGACAGTTGTGTATTTATAGCTTTTTACGGTTAGATGTATTTACTTAAAGGAAAGAGACTCAAAAAAGCATTAAACAAATAATATCTTTCATACCTCAAACTGACCACAGTTTTCCAGATGGTTCCCACTTCAGCTTTGCTATATTTCTTTTTCTGTAAATGCTAACCTGTTATTAAAATAGAAGAACCTCTATTGTGAACTAGGAGATGACAGTAACATCTACATTATTTTTAGCAACTCCAGTTACCCTACTTACTGCACTTTTACAGGCAACACGGTGTTTGGAAATTTAAAACAAAAAAAACTTTTTCAGTTTTTGGGTTTTATTTTCCTGTACTGATGCTGCAGGGGGGGGGGGGAACTAATATCAGCTACCATTGTTCAGCAGTGGAATTCAGTGGTATAATTATGGCAGTTACATAGAGCGTGACCTTGCCCAGGTCCAGAGGTTACGGGTGCCCACATGAGTCCCCAGTGAAAGTGACACTTTCATCTGTTCGTGCATCTTCAGAACACAGATACATTTGGATACTATGCAGAGAAGAGAACCATTGGCTTCTTTAACTTCTATTTAGTCTATATCTAGAGTCTGTTAAGTGTGGCTTTGTAGTCATTGCATCACGTCACCAGTGCTGAACTGAAGCCATCAGGAAGAAAGAAGAGGACCCAGCTGTTGTGGAAATGGGAGTAGGTCAGTATGATTTTTTATTTTTTATTTGCAGGAATGGGGCATTATGATAAGGAAGAACAAATGGGGGTGTTATTTTTGTGTGGAGGCACAATGGGCATTAATATTATATGGGGCATTACTATTTTATGAGGGCCCAAAGGGATTGCTGTGCATGGGAAACAAAAGGCAACGTTTCTATTGGGTATGGTATGGGGGCAGCATTACTATTCAATGTAGAGTCTAATACTCGATAAGGGAACAAGGGAAGGGATTGTTGTGGTGCTATTCCTGTGTGAGGGTATAAATAGGCCACTGTTACTGTTTTAGATCACAAAAGAGGGCAACATTACTTTCTTAAGGAGCCTTCACACGGAGTTACGCTCCGCTCATTCTGAACGTAAAACTCGTTCAGAATGAGCGCATAAAAACCAGATCCCGTTGATTTCTATGGGTGCCGGCATATGCGCGTATCACATTGAAAGCAATAGTTAAAAAAGCCTCCCATTGATTTCAACGGGTAGCATGCGTATGCTGGCACCCATAAAAATCAATGGGATCTGGTTTTTATGCGCTCATTCTGAACTAGTTTTACGTTCAGAAGGAGCAGAGCGTAACTCTGTGTGAAGGCTCCCTTACAGTACAAAAGGAGTATTATTACTATGCCGAGAAACAACTTGTGCAATAATCACTGTTGGGGGAACAAAGGAGGCTATTTTATTGTGCAGGGGCCTAAAATTGGCAGTATTATTGTTTAAGGACACTAGTACTGTATGTGGCAGAAAACAAAGATGCTATTACTGTATAGGGCATCAGGAGGGGACCTAAATGCAAAGTTTATGTAGTCGTGGGGAACATTTGGAATAGCGCTGGAGTGAGAAGCTAAAAGATATTTGCTCATTAAATTCTGTAGATATAAGTCATAGCTGGAAGTTGTCATGTAAGTATGGGCTGGATAGAGAAGAAAAGGGAAATGAACGCCTCCAATAACATTTTACCTATACTGTACGCACTAATATAGCCTGTAAAGCACCTGTGCAGAAATGAAATGCACCACTACATGGTTGCTGAATGGTGGTATGTGTGTCTTAAGTATAATGATTTTTATTTAATATCAGTATGGTGGTATTATTCTGGTGGTACGGGGGCCCTATTCACATGTCTGTTACATTTTTCATGTGCCAAATGTCCTGTAAAATGGACGTATTGGGCCTTATTTACAGGTCCATAAAAACGTCTTGTAACTGCTGCTTTTTGAATGACCATCACATGACCAGTTTAAAATCCGTGTGGCCATTCATATGTTTATATTTTTTAAAACCATCAAAATGGACAAATATAGGACACATCAGTTTTTTGTTTTTTTTTGATGGACCATCTTCACTGCCTGTTAAAATTCCGCACATGCATGTGGTCACGAAGTAATGATATTATTTGTACCATTTTATTGGTGTGATTGGCTGTGGTATTCTGGGTATTGTTTGTAATCACAATTTTCATTATATCTGTTGCTTGTATAGTGGTGTTATATACTTGCCTACTGTATGATTGTATTATTTAGAGGCCTGCTGGCATACATTCACATCTAAGCAACATACTAGTGGTGGTGATGCAAGAAGCTCTCTTCTCTGAGGCTATAGGTCTCTAGGCACTCCCCACAAGGGTAGTATTTTTGGAAATTCTGGATTCAGCTAGTCTAGTATTGATGATCATTTCTGGAAACATAATAAATGATGGTAATGAACATGTTAAATGCAGTAACTGTGGATTTTTAGTGTTGTAATATTTTTGCTTAACTGCTTCTGTATAAATAAGATACAATATTAGAGTGATTGTCCAGGAATTGGAGTAACCTATGGGGCAGCCGGGAAGGTGCAAAATAAAAAAGAAAAGTATTCTTTCTTGTCCCTGGCGCTTCATTGTTTACAACGATGCCCTTCTTGATTTGTATCAGAGGCATTTGAGACTTGGAGTATTCTGTTACCCCGAATGACTACTTTATTAGAGACCCATCCAGTAGCTCATTAGACTTCATTTGCCTTCAGAACTGCAATAATTCATCATGACATTGTGGTAACCAGGGGCAACGGGCAATGTAGTGTTGTCACGTTTGGGCAGAGTGGTGTCCCGGTGTATCCCTGATTATCCACAACCCTTTCCACTCTTCCATTCACCCAGGTGCGATGTGCAGGATAACAGTCGACCACACAGGGTTAAGGTGAACAGGTTAACTTTACTGAAGAAACCGACAGTCTTACAGTGCTTTGCAGCAGCAGGTTCACAGTGCAATGTGACAAAGTCCAGTACAGGCACTGAAGAGTTAAGTGAGGCACCAATCACCAATCCTTATGTCCCTTAGCAGTAGTTGGGAGGACGGTTGCTATTAGCAATGTGAAGGTGTTCAAATACAGTAGGAGAGTAGATGATAGGACAGGCCAGCCCTTGTGGGAGACAACGGTAACTGCGGCTTCGTAACTTGGATCGTTACGGATAAAGACTCACGTTTGGTGATGTCGGGGTGCAGTGGCTCGGGGACCGATGACAGGCCACTAGCAAGGCAGGAGGGTCCTTGAAGTAGTTGCCCCTCCTGGCAAACAGTATGCACAATACTTTAGGGAGGTAGGAGACCTTGCAGAGTTTCCGCAGCTCGCAGGGCTCTGTCCGGAGAGGTAGAAGGTGCAGGAGTTGATTTCAGGGGTGCAGGCACTTCAGCCCAGCTGTACCGGCGGGCTATATCTTCCAGTCCCGGATTTCAGCTTGTCAGGGGTCTCGGCTGAGACCTGCAGTCTCACTGCAACTTCAGAGAAAACAAGTAGGCCTAGACCTCAGGCTTGAGGCCTACACAGGAGCTGAGGGCTGCTGGCAGGTGTGTCTGCCTTCCCTAGACTCTAGGTCTAGACTGCAGGCCTGAGAGGAAGGAAGCTCCTCCCAGGGAGAGGACTGGATAGGGATTGGTGCTCGCAACTCACATGTCTAGCAGGAAACTTAAAGTGACAGTACATAACAATACATTTATAATGCAGAGTACATCAGAACCTATATAAAAGAGAGATACATCTGCCTAAATACTGACAGGGGTGCCACAGAGGTGCTGGGGAGCAGTGCCCAGGAGTAAGCTACTGGCCACAGGCGCACAAGGGCCCTAACTCACTATCAGTGGCCGCTCTGGGTCACTGCAACATACATAGATATCATCTGTGGTTCTCAGAAGACAATGAGAGCTGTATTAGAGGAGTATGTGCCAAGAAGACACTCCACTAAACACTATTACTGAATATCCACCACTTAAACGGTTGACACTTAACAGGAAGGGTTTATACTGCTTGTGCCAAATTCTAACCCTCCAATATCCGTGGCGGAATAAATTGTGTTAGCTGGAACACCATCATTGTATTTGTCTGCACCAGGGTCGGACTGGGGTGCCTAGGGCCCACCAGTGGGATTATTTCCAGGGGCCCACCCTACTGCCATATGTAATATCGCCCGTCCAGTTTTTGCCATTATACACGTTTAAAGTGCATTTTCACGCACAATATAGTGTGCAAAACAGCTATGGCTACACTACTACTTCCTTCATGCAACCAAAGATCGCAGCGTCCCTTTGGGACTCTTTCACATTAGTGAATGGAGTCGCATTGGGTCCCTCAGGTTGCAATGTGACTCCATTCACTAACATGAGTGAAAGAATCACAGGGCGACACATCTTTGGTTGTATGGCGGAAGTTATAGTGTAGCCATAGCCTTATGCTAGGTTCACAAAAGCAGCAAGCTCTCCGTCATACAGGTCCACCATGGGACCAGAATGACGGAGAGGTGGACTGTCAAAATGGCGGTTACACACAGACAGTGGCAGACCTCATTAACATAATGAAGTCTGCCAGGTGTCAGCCATTTTCAGGCAGATAAGGGTATGTTCACACATCAGTATGCCATCCATCTGTTTGAATTCAGTTTGACACTTCAAAACGGACTGATGCACATACTGATTGTATACTGACACCTTTTTATGCTGATAGCAAACGCTCTCCGTCCTCTAGAGGACAGATAAGGGGATTAAAAGTAGCAATTGTAAACAGAGTAGAGATCAGTATGTGTATCAGTCCGTTTTGAAGTGTCAAACTGAATTCAAACGGACGGATGGCATACTGATGTGTGAACATACCCTAAGTCCTCAGCGGTTTCTGAAACTTGAATATTGTTATGCTGGAGCTCTAGAAAAGGGCACCAGCATAACAATAGAGTGGGACGTTATCTATGGGGTGGGTGGACTACAACTCTCAACAGTTCCAGGGCATCTGGAACTGCTGGGAGTTGTAGTAATTGAAAGATTTGGGGGCATCTTTCGATTGTTCGCCTCAGACAGCGGGGGGATTGGGGGTGCTAGCAGTACCATTACAATAAATTACAACATTACAATAAATACAATGCAATGTGATATTTTGTGCTGTAATACTCACAGGTGACGTCTTCCCACATTTCCTGTCTCTTCCCTTTGGACCGCCATGATCACTTCTTCCAGCTGTGACTTGACTCTATAAAGTTTGAAACACAGACATCTTTGACTCCTCACTTCTCCACACATCCAACCCCTATATTATATATATATATATATATATATATATATATATATATATATATATCACAGCAGCCCCTGCAGCCTATATTATGCCCCACAGTGGCACAATAGACTGTGGGGCGTAATAGAGGTTGCAGGGGGGCCGCTGTGGGGCATAATAGAGGTTACAGGGGCCACAGTGGACCCTTCAAGCTCTATTGTGCCCCACAGTTGCACATCCATGAACTATTATTATACTCAGGGGTCTTTTCAGACCCTGAGTATAATAATCGGAGCCCCAGGGGAGGCGAGGAAACATAATAAACACTGTTACTCACCTCTCCGGGATCCGATTTTACTCCTAGCAGGCTTTGGGCCTATATGGTAATGTGTCAGACGTCACGTGGTCTGGGATATTACCATATAGGCCCAAAGCCTGTGCTAGCAGTAACATATGGCCCAAAGCCTGTGGTAGCAGTAACAACCTGTTGCCATACAGGCCCAAAGCCTGTGCTCGCAGTAACAGGTTATTACTACTACTACCACAGGCTTCAGGACTATATGGTACTGCTAGAACATGCTTCGGGCCTATATGGTAATATTCCAGACCACGTGACGTCTGGGCATTACCATATAGCCCCGAAGCCAGCTAGAAGTAACATCGGGTCCCGGAGAGGTAAGTAACATTGTTTATTATGTTCTCTCACCTCCCCTGGGGCTCCGATTATTATACTCGGGGGTCTGAAAAGACCCCTGAGTATAATATTAGCGACAGTGGGATTGCGGCCTGGCCCGGGCCTATTCACTACTGCCCGCCGCGGCCTAAAGTACAAGGAGAAGCGGGGGCGGCAGTGAGCAGGTCCGGGTTAGTAAATAGGCCGCTGCCTGCTGGTAGATACTAGAGCAGGCAGCGGCCTATTATAAAACAAAAAAAAGTTATTATACTTACCGACCGCGCGCTGCTGCTCCCGCTGCTGCCGCATCCTCTTCTCTCAGACATCTGTGTATCAGCGTAGGCGGCATGATGACGCCGCCTACGCTGATATGTAGATGGCTGAACAAGCGCAAGGAGAGCGGCAGCTCTCCTTGCGCTGGTTCTTGGGATTAGGGGAGGTGCCCTAAGCGCCTCCCCTAATCCTCCTCTGACATGGGCAGGGGCCCGATTGAAATGTCAGGGGCCCGATCCATCCCGATCCATCCCCATCAATGGGCTGGATCGGGATGGATCGGGCCCCTGCCTATGCTAAAATAAGCATCAGTATAGTCGGGGCCTGGGGCCCACCGGGGGATTCCCCGGTGCTCCGGCGGGCCAGTCCGACCCTGGTCTGCACTGATTCTTGTCATCCTCCCCTTCCCTCTAAGTTACCGAGTAATTTACATCTATAGGATCCACTTTCACTTGATATTTCATCTTTAACAATATACTCTCACAATTGTTGCATGAGAAAACCCCTTTAAAGCAAATGTTACAATAAACCTGATGTTAAAATTTTGACATAATAATATCCTTGTACCTATAATGTTCCCTTAGTGTACCATCAGTAAAATACTAATAACAAGTAAAATCCAAGTAAAGCCAAATGTTATGGTGTTTACAACTTTTTGTTTTATAATAGGGTATATTCAATGACAAATTTGTTGCAGAAACTTCAGTGGCTTTCCCTCTCAACTGCATAGGCATTTTAGAGGTATATAAGGTTGCAATTAGATTAAAAGGGGTTTTCCTTGACTTATAAAATTGATGACCTTTGAATAGTTTATCAATTCAAGATTACCAGGTTTCTGACACTGGGGGCCCCAAACTGTCAGCTGCTTGAAGTGACAGTGGTACTTTATGAGTGTCACTTCTGCTTCACAGGTCATATAATCAGGCCTGTTTGCAGCTCAGTCCCATTCAAATAAATTTGGGCTGAATCACAAAACCAAATACAGTTAGTGCATAATGTATTTTGCTGTACTTGGGTTTCAGTAAAGAAGCAGCATCACTTGTCCAAATGATCCCGAATGTTGAACCACCACTGATCTTTGATTGACGACATATCAAAGGGTCATTCATCAACCTTATAAGTTCACAAAACTCCTTTAGGCTAAGGCCCCACGGGACGTCCTGCAGAAAAAGGGTCTACGAGTAGTAAGCCCTGGTTTCAACTCTGTCTGCATCCTCCAGGTGAAGATAGGGTTAAGTACAATGAAACAGTGAGCTGTCAGCTATTACCATTACCTGAGTCTTAGACTGAGTTCACACAGAGTTTTTTGGTCCGGATTTTGATGCGGAATCCACCTCAGAATCCAGCTCCAAACAACGCCTCCCATTGACTTCAATGGGAGCCAGTCGCTTCTTTTTTCTGGTAGTGTTTTTTTCCCGCTCGCAGAAAAAAAGAAGCGAGCTGCCCCATCTTGCCACGGATTCTGCGGATGAATCCTCCACGGTGTCCAAGCAGGACTTTTCTTACCTACACATATACAGTATCTTAATGATACCTTTCCAAAAGACCACCTCTTTGAGAAGATAACCCCTGAGCCAGACCACATTTTCAGTTTTTTCCATGAACTTCTTTGAGAAGACCACCCTGCTAGAAGACCATTTTTAATGCAATTTAGGTTGGCCATCAAAGAGGATTCATTGTACAATTCTCTATAGAAATAATAAAGTCTCAAGGTCCTTTGTTTAATATATAGGGCTAAAAAGTTAAATTAATGATATTGATAACATTTTATACTTACAAATAACATTGGAAAACACGCTGTGGCTATCTTAAATGTCATTAAGTGTTTCTTAAGCAGTTCTTTATGCTAATTTCAAATCTTAAAACTGTTTTGCTCTATCAGGTCAAATAAATGTTTTTATTTTGCTTAAATAGGACTACAAGCTTCTGATAGTATACACAATTATATAATATATATGTTCTCTCTCTCTCTCTCTCTCTCTCTCTATATATATACTAGCATCTGCCTGCGACTTCGTCTGCATGTTGTTGTTGGCAATGACACGCATATATGCATGCAATCGTTTCTGGCGATGATCCGCCTGCACCCCTGTCTCGGCTCTGCTACATCTCAGTATATATGTGTATAATAAGTAGCCTATGTTTCATTCCAGGTCACAACCTATGTATGTGGCAAATGTCAGCCAAATCCGTTCAGCCATTTTGGCGTGATTGAGGACCAAACACACAAACTTTCACATTTATAATATTAGTAGGATATGTATATATAAAAGAATATTGCTTTATAATTATTTATTAAAGGGGCTCTATCATTGGTAAAAGTCATTTTTAACTAATCACATCCTTGCACAGCCTTTAGAAAGACTATTCCACACATACCTTCTGTATGTAAATAGCCTCAATAATGTTTGAATAAGTCAGTTTTTATTCATATGCTAATTAGCTTCTCAGTGCACAGGAAGTTGTCAGCCAGCTCTCCTCTCTATGCTTTGTGCTGTGTATGAGAGCAGGGAGGAGTCAGCAGCAGCAGCCTGTGCTATATACACAGGAAACAGTGCACGAAGAGACTTCCGGGGTGTGCATAGAAGGCTCATTAGCATATGAATAAAAATGGACTTATTGAAAATCTACTGAGGCAATTTACATACAAAAGGTACATGTGGAATAGCCTTTCTAGAAAACTTAGGCGCAGCGATGAACATGGCGAGCGCTTCCACCAGGACATTTCGGTGATGGAGTCACACTATGAGAGTCAGTGGAGTGCAGCGATGTTGGCAGACTACTGTTGGACGCTTCAGCGTGATTTGTCAACTCATCAGTATAAGTGGAAGTCCACAGCCAAGAAATTTAAACCATGAACATGTTTAACGAATTTTTGCACATATTTTACAGATATTAGACTTCAAACTGAATTTTTGTTTATCACATAATATGTTATATATAATTTCAGTAGCTATAGCCACGTTCATTTTTTAAAATTCATGTAGCAATAACTTTTAAAATACAAGTTTTTGTACAAAAATTACATTTATGTTTTGAAGTAATTAATTGAAATATAAAATTTAAGATCGTGGATATTTCAAGAATGGAGGGTGATAGAGAAAAACAGTTTGCATATTTGAAATCAGCATGTTCAAATTGACTAAGATCGATTATTGTATAACAAGATACCTGCAGAAAGTTTTTTTTGTTGCTGTTTAGTGTAATTCTCTCTTACAAACATATATAATGCTATTCCTGTCAGCGTTAGTCTCATTCTGTCGCAAGTTTTTGATTTGCAGGTAAAACACTGCTGTGCTTTCCTATAGAGAGCTACTGTGGTATTTCCCTTTTAAGTATTTGTGTACCTGGCCCCTTTAAGAGAAATTAGATAGCATCTTTAGCTGAGCATGCCTAGTACAGATCTGTGATACAGTCAGGAAATCTATGCCGGCATTCTGATGGGAGTAAAACATACACAGCAGATTACAGATCTGTATATTATGGGTAAGAAGGAAAGGAAAAAATGCAAAGGTGACCTCTGCAATCCATTACAAAGCAAATGTGAAAATCATGTAATGACTGTAATGAGCTGTATACAGCATGTCGTCATCCAGCTGCAGGAATAAGCACATTTCAGAAAGATAAGACAGCAAATCGTTCCTATTTTATTATCACATTTCATTTACATGACGCGAGTTCTATGAAATGTTATTGAATAAATGCATTGAATTCTTAAAATACAGATGGATCAGGTCAGAGGCAGCAGAACTGGAAAGTGAGGAGGAAAATATGATGGCATATTGCTTAGAGTGTGGCATTACAAAGCAATAATTTACTTGGACATATTGCTCCCCATAATAATGGTACTGGTGCTGATAGTTACAGTTTCACATTAATGACATTTGGATTTTTTTATACTCATATTATCCTTTTTGCACATAGTCCTTGAGGTATATTATTAGCTGTTAAGCTGCTTCCAGTAAGTAATATATAGAAGTAGTAAAGGTCACACAAATCACAAAAAGCATTTACACAAGTGACATTTGTTTCTCATTTCAGCTGTTTGCTAATTTCACCAAGTCTGCTTGACTATACCTTGTGTCTGATGGGTAACGTTCCAACTGCGGTCAAGCATTGCCTTAGCTACCAACACCTTCTAAAAGATCAAGCCTGGGTTGGAGATGTAGCAACTACACAGGTATAGTATTGTATATATATATATATATATATATATATATATACACACACACACATATACTGTATATTCTTTTCAGTGTATGTTCATGTACAACATGTATGATTGATTATGGGTTCGTTTTATTAATTCTGTCAACATTAAAGAGGACCTTTCTCCTCCTAGGGCACATGCGGTGTAATACACTGCTAGAAAGCGCACTATTGGCTTTCATGTTCTGTGCCCCCAGTGAAGCGCTATCGGTGCTGATACTGTAGCTCTTCACTGTCAGAAGGGCGTTTCTGACAGTCAGTCGGGAAGCTCTTCCTCACAGTAGCGTCTATAGCACTCTACTGTGAGAGGGGGGTGTTGCTTACCGCCCAGCGATGTAGCTGAGCGGTGAGGAACACCCCTTCTGTACTTGTCTATGGACGAGTACTATTAGGAGGGGAGGAAGGTGTTCGTCACCGCTCTCACAGTACAGCGCAATAGACGCTACTGTGAGGAAGAGCGTTCCTGACTGACTGTCAGAAACGCCCTTCTGACAGTGAAGAGCTATGGTACCGGCACCGATAGCTCTTCACCGGGGGCACAGAACGTGAAAGCCAATAGTGCACTGAATTCAGCGCACTTTCTGCTTTCTAGCGGTGTATTAAACCGCATGTGCCGCAGGAGGTGAAAGTTCCTCTTTATGTTATGAGCTACTGAAAGGATTGGGTGTGGGAAGTTTGCAGCAGTGCAGCAAAATGAACCATAAGGGGATTATTTGGTTTCTATTATTTATGTCAGATCAAAGTAAGATCTGCAGGGTTCTGACACCCATTAACTCTGCATATCACCATTACGGAGACAGCACAGATCTCTGTATTATTTACATTATACTGTGTGGAAGGGCCACTATTGCACATTATAATGCATGAAGTGGACATTACACAGTATAGGGGCTGCTATAAGACATTATACTGTGTGGAGGGGCCACTATTGCACATTATAATGCATGAAGTGGATATTACACAGTATAGGGGCTGCTATAGGATATTATACTGTGCGGAGGGACCTTTGGTGTAAAGGAGGGGAACAGAGCTTTCTGAACATCCCGGTGCCAATGGTTCCCTCAATCTGCCCCTCTTTATAAATATGAAACTTGAAAAAACTGTGCAGAGTTTAATGTTCTCTATCCACTTTAGTAGTGGAAGCCTTTTGTCTTGATCAATTGCTGGTGGATATAACCAGAAATTGCTTTTTTTTTGGACAGGTCATCTTGCAGGTCATGGCAATAGTCTAGCAAATCCACTTTCAGCTGTTTCCATAATTTCTTGCCTGGTGTCAAGGAGCTTAAACCCTGTATTCCCACCTTAGCCATGACTAGTATAGATGAGAATACCACTTTAAGCCTATTAAATGGCAGCGGGCTATATTATTCTGGGTAAATTTTGTTACTGTGGTTAACACATTTTTTTAAAATTTTAATATAAATTATTTTTTCAGGGGCCATGTGGAAGTGGGCTTCCGAAATATGTAAAAATAGTAGAAGTTGGACCAAGAGATGGCTTACAAAATGAAAAGGTAACATTTATGTGTAGATTAAGTGTCCATAAAAATCATATAACTCCCTTGGACATTTTCATAATTGTCTGTGCATGAACATTATTGATTTTTTTGGACAGTGAACACCATAAAATATTCTTAGTTTAATGATAATAGTGAAAACATTAAGGGCATATTAAGGTTTTGGCTGCAGTGGAAAGAAATGCCGTGTTTTACAGTCCCAGCAAAGTGGATGAGATTTCATCAATCTCATGCACATATTGCAGAAAAAAGCTGCAAAAAAGCTGAGTTTTCAAAGACGCAACATGCTAATTTTAGCGGCAGAATTGCAGGTATTCCCCTTTATGTTTAATAGGAGAAGAAACAATGCAGGGAAAAATGTAGAAAAGGAGAGTGCATGTGTGTGGGATTCATGGCAGACCTGAGTCACTAGAGCTCAGTACCTTTGCAGGCCATCAGTGGTTATAACCAGCTAAAAAAGGCATTACTTTACATCCAATGGCGACTCATCACCCCAGGGTAGTTCTTCTACAAATCTGCCACAAGCCATAAAGTGACAGAATTGCAGGCCTTGACTGATCCCACCTCTCTGTCAGCCATCAACTATAGTCAGATTCACTTGCCACCGATGGTGGGCTTCACAACCGTCTGATTCTCTTGCCTCCCTGGTGGGTCTCTTCCCCAGTAGTCTCACAGAGGAAGTTCTTCTTCCCCTCTGTTAGCAGGTGATCTCCACCTACGCTAGTCCTTCCAGGTATGGAGCCATCCTCAGTGCCTTGACCTTTCTGGGCATGTGCTCCAAAGCCGAGACCTCCCTCCAGATCAATTGACTAGAACTTAGGGCCATCTTCTTAGTTTTGTCTCATTAAACCTTTCTCCTTTAAGAACGTCCAGTCAGAGAAAGATCTACTGGTGAACAGACCACTTACCTAGGTTGAGTTTTTCTTGGCTTAGGTAGTTTATCGCCCAATTGTCCACTCCTGGAATATGGAGCACCGAAGGGGATGGAACATAACGTTCCACCCAAGGAAGAGAAAGGGAGGCTTCTTGCATGGCAGCACAGCTCCTGGTGACCCCCCCCATGGATCAAGTAGGAAATTGGATCGGAGGCCTTCTGACCCCAGTGACACTTTCCTGGTTGTCTTCCTGGTAGTCCTTATTTCATCCGCAGAGTCTCTGAACCAGCTGAACTGTCCCAGAAGACTCCATTGCATCTTCTCCACAGGGACAAGGCTGTCCTTCATCCACCACCTTCTTTTTTGCCTAAAGCGGTTTCTTCCTTCCACATCAATGAATCTCAAAAAACAATAGCGAGAGAAACACCGAGCGGCCCGTAGTTCAATATTGTTAAAACCAAAGGTGATGAAATGCAATTGTAGGCTCACCTTTGTGGGTTGTGGATACACAACTCTAAATTAGCAATGGGAACGATTGACAGAGATACCCCGCTCTGGAGTGTGTAGAGCTGCTAGGTTCCTGACACCCTGCCGGTGTATAGGCATGCAAAATAGGACCGGTACTGGACCAAAGTGTGGATGATACAGTGATTAAGAACCCGTGCTCAGGTGTATGGCTAAAACAACGACTTTATTGAGCGATCAAGGTACAACGCGTTTCGGGCGTCACATGTCCTATTTTATATTATATTTCACATGTCCTATTTTATATTAGCTATCACCTTTACTTTTGTTTATTATTTCACATGTCCTATTTTATATTAGCTATCACCTTTACTTTTGTTTATTATTTCACATGTCCTATTTTATATTAGCTATCACCTTTACTTTTGTTTATTATTTCACATGCCCTATTTTATATTAGGGCTAGTCACTTACTCAGTTGTTTATACAAATTAAGAACAACTGTAGTGATGATATATAAAAGAAAAAAGTTTTCTGGGTATTGTAATATAATTACTTTAGTATTGATATGTAGAAGAGAAAAGTCTTTTGGATAGTGAATATGGATTTTTATTATTGTATACATTATTTTATAATTGTGCACCTTAGGAAGGGCGAAGTGACGCCTGAAATGCATTGTGCCTTGATTGCGCAATAAAGTTGTTGTTTTAGCCATACACCTAATCACTGGATCATCCACACTTTGGGCCAGTACCGGTCCTATTTTGCATTCCACATCAATGAGGACATTGTCTTTTCATTTTTCTGTCCGAAACCCCAAGCTCCCGTATGAGTGCTCTCTTCACTGTCTGGATATGGTTTGGGTGATCCATTTCTATTTGTCTCTCACTTACTCCTTCCTTCATTTGGGCATCTTGTTGGTTTTACCTAGCTGCTTCCAAGTCTTCAATCTCTGGATGGATTCGGTCTGCTATCTGCGAGGCCTATTGGCTCAACAACAGGCCGCCGCCTCTCTGTGCGACTGCTCATTCCAGAGAGCTGTTGAAACTTCCTGGCTGTTAAACATCGGGATTCTGCCACCCATGTCTACTAAATTGTTTTCATAGCCGTCGATTAATTCCCACCCTCTGGGACTGCTTTTGGACATCTCATGGTCCTGTGTCCCTCAATGAAATAAGTGAGAAAAATTGATATTTGTGCTCTATGTAAAATCCTTTTCTCACTGTATTCATTGGGAGGCACCATTCCCAACCTTGTTTTCTTGTTCTTGCTACAGGCTTAGAGACCTTGTGATAAAACCTCACTGTTAAAGACCAACAAACTGCTTTAACTTTGAAATTCAGATTTTATTCAGCTCTTACACCCTGTATTATCCAACATGAATGCAACCTGAAGCCTCTCCTTCAAATTTTGCAGAAACACAATATAAAAAAAAAACCACTTTACCTTCTCTTTACAATGGGTATCCACCTTCTGCAAATGTAAACATAGCTTCTTAGCACTTCAAAATGGTGAAACTATACTGGAAAAGTATTGGGTTTTTTGCCCAAGGTATCTCTTACACCATTGAAGGACTCCCCAAAAGGGACATTCCCCAGATGGACCACCTAGGCCTATTGTGGTGGCTGAAGTCCAACAGCTAGAGATCTCTGCAGAGTTCCTGTCTTACCTGAACATGATGTTAATTACATAACATTGTCTTACAGGATGTCTAGGGAATTACTGTTAGCTCAGTATACGCTTTATTTTGGGAATGATTATCACTGTATTTTCTTCTCTTTTTGTTTCTTGATTAAGCAGGCTGTAAAAACAAAATCTGTAAGAAATTCACACAAATGCAGTTTTTCTCTTAATTTCACAGCTTTCCAATTTTTTTTCCAGCTTTCCAGTATATCATACTGAATAGTACCATTTCGAAGTACAATTTGTCCCGCAAACATTAAGACCTCAAATGGCTTTGTGAACAGAAAAATAAAAAAGTTATGAAGTTTGAAGGCAGGGAGTAAAAAACGAAAAATGAAAATCGAAAAAATGCCTGTGGTAAGAAGAGGTTAATGTACTGTTAAAAGCAGAGCAGGTCCAATATTTGTCTATTTTCGAGAATCTATCAATAGGCTCAAATATATTAGGCATCCATGAAAGCAGATGCACCATGGATTCAACCGGCCGTGAAATAAATGGATGCTGAATTTCTCTTGGCTGTTTTTTTTTTTCGATATTTGTGTGCATGAGACCTGAGCATTACATGGTGCCAATTCAATACCATGTCTTGTGTAATAAAGGCAGGTTCTCCAAAGTAAGATGTGGTCATTGTGACTGCTCTTTACTCTGGCTATGGGATGAGGATCATGAACACAAACACCCACTTTATTATCTCTGAAATCCCTAATAAGTATATACTATACTAGCTAGAGATGAGCGAACACTATTCGAAACAGCCGTTTCGAATAGCACGCTCCCATAGAAATGAATGGAAGCGGCGGCTGCTTAACCCCCCGCATGCCGGCTACGTCCATTAATTTCAATTGGAGCATGCTATTCGAAATGGCTGTTTCGAATAGTGTTCGCTCATCTCTAATACTAGCATCTGCTCACGACTTCCTCTGAGGGTTGGCGTTGGCGCTGAGCCACTTATATTTAGCCAATTGCTGTTGTTGATGATCCGCCTGCTCCCGCGTCTTGGCTTTGCTACATCACTGCATATGCGCAGCATACCCAACTGTATGTACATCTCTGCATATGGAGAGCCTACTGAGCTGTGCTACAGTGTTGCCTAAGCTCTGCTACATCTGGCCATTTGGAGTACAGGGATCTTCTTATGTCAGTGTCTGAGCAGCTTCTGTGTTGGAAATAGCTGAACGGATGTTGCTAAATTTGCCACAGTTCGATCAGCCTGCTCCCGCGTCTCGGCTCTGCTACAACGCTGCATATGCGTAGGATACCTAGCTTTATGTAGATCTTTGCATATGGAGAGCCTACAGAGCTGTGCTACAGCACTGCCTAAGCTCTGCTACATCGGAAAATTGTGATTACAGGGGTTTGGTTATGTCAGTATCTGAGCAGCCTCTGTGTTTCAAATGGCTGACCGAATGTTGCTGAAATGTGCCACAGTTCTCTCCCATCAGAGTCAGATCAACACATTCCCCCGTCATACTCCACTTGCCCACACACAGCCTGCATGTTCTGTAGTCTCCTAATCTTCCATGAGACTTCATTTTATTCAGCTTTCACACTGGCCAGTTTCATCCTATATAGCTCCACCCACAAAATAGTGTGTATCTCCACCCACCCAATAGTGTGATCCTATCAGAGAATGGCTTAAGGACCTGTGATGACGTCATCACAGGTCCTTTAGTGTAGGGTGAACCTAAATTCGTGCATAGCGGCCGTGTAGTGCCGTGATTTACCCGGATAAAAAGTAGCCTATGTTTTAATCGGGGTTCCTATCTATGTATGTGGCAAATTTCAGGCAAATCCGTTCAGCCGTTTTTGCATGATTGAGGAACAAATATCCAAACACACAAACATCCAAACAAAAAAACTTTCACATTTATAATATTAGAAGTATAAAACTGTACAACCCCTTTTCTAAAGGAGGACCCCCTTAAGATCACTCTGAACTGAAAAATTTAGCAATTTGGCTATTATCGCAAGAAACCTGTAAATGAATGAACGAACGAATGAATGAATGATCGATCATGGCCATACTCTGTTTTTTGTAGTAGCATCTCTTTGTTCTGTTTAGTTGAGCAGGATGCTCTGTACAGGACTTCTTTCTATGATAGCCATATGCTTTAAGTTGGGTCATATGAACAGATGCTGATGTGAAGGGTAATTTACATTCTTTAAAGGTTAATGGTGACATTAAGACAAGGTGAAGTAAAGGTCAAGGTGAAGTTGTACTTACCAAACTTCTGTAACTTGAAAGAGTTAATACTGCTATTTTCAGATTCAAACACAAATTATTCATTATTTAAAAATGTAAAACAGGTGGTCCTATCTAGGACAGTTATGGTGTATCTATAGAATATGCCATGATTGTCTGATATATGGGTTGAAACTCCTGGAACTGCACTTCTTATGAGAACCTCAGTCCTCATCTTGCAGTTGATGTGAATGAAGTATGCTTGGCTATTTTCTGTAGACGTAAATGGCACACTGACTTCTCCATTCATAACTGTTGCAAGATGGGGGATAGGGGACCCCTGTTATTGAGATAAGTACAGGTCCTAAACATAACACCAGTTTGTATTTCTGAGCTCTTTATCTCCCTCTTCCAGTTATCAGGTCAGCTAATTGCATTTTGCTGATAAGGGCTGAGACAGGGAGTCTGTTACCTCTGTATGCAAACACAGACCTAAAACTGAGTTTATTGCAAGCTGACTCTTGGTCCTGTAGCATGTAAATTTGGGATTATCATCACCTATCAAATACAGCTCTGCTACATCAGCTTCAGATTGTGGATGTTCCGGTGATACTGTACTAATTTATTTACAACCATCCCTCAGTACTGACTGAAAACATGTATTGCTATGAAGAGAGATAGCAGAGCAAGTGAAACCCCGCCCACAAATTTACGGAGAAAACCAGGAAGTGAACAGAGCACACAGTCTGTAAGATGGTGAACAGGCGAGTTAGGAATACCCCTTTAAGTTCTTGATGTCTCCCTGATATGTTATCTGCTTCAGACCCTCCATAATTTTTGTAGCTTTGTTCTATTTTAACTATGACCTGTTATAGATGGCGTCTCTAGACTGGACACAGTATTCCAGGTTTGGTTTGGCTAGCGCTTTTATACAGCAGGACCACAATCTCTCTCTTCCTACTGGTTATACCCTAGCTATGCAGTCAAGAATTGCTTTTTCTGCTGTCTGGTTGAACCTTTGACTTATTTTGAAGCTGCCTGATACAAGGACCAATGGAGTCATCAATTGCTTTCCCGGCTAATAAAGAAGTCCTGTCTAACACAGAATTGCTAATATGAAACTTAGAAGATTAATTTACCCTATGTTTCATCTACTCATTCAATTTCACCATGGATGAGTGTCAAAACATGTTGGGAGAGCTTACTGAATGTTTTTAATAGGCAGGGTATATTAATATAACACTGAGGTATATACTGCAGCTATCAGAATCAATAGTATTATGAGAAGATGACTAACAAAAAATACAAAGAAATATTGAATTTACACAAAATACTCTCCATTTTTAGTTTTAGTACATCAAATTGAAGGGTACAATTTAGTAGTGATAGTTGACATTCTAGTATATAAGGCTGAGTGTAAAATTTTGTTTAGTGTTGCCTCAGGGACCTCTTGGAGGAGCATGAGTTCAAGCTTACTTGTGCCCATATGCTTTATTAAATTAAATTTAAATTCACATAAAAAGATAATAAAACATATTGTGAATACATTTCACTTATTTTGCACTAATTTTAACCTCTCCCTGACATCCACCGTAATAGCATGGCAGATGTTGGGTAGTTTACTGACATCTGCTATATTACAGTCCTATGAAAAAGTTTGGGCACCCCTATTAATCTTAATCATTTTTAGTTCTAAATATTTTGGTATTTGCAACAGCCATTTCAGTTTGATATATCTAATAACTGATGGACACAGTAATATTTCAGGATTGAAATGAGGTTTATTGTACTAACAGAAAATGTGCAATATGCATTAAACCAAAATTTGACCGGTGCAAAAGTATGGGCACCTCAACAGAAAAGTGACATTAATATTTAGTAGATCCTCCTTTTGCAAAGATAACAGCCTCTAGTCGCTTCCTGTAGCTTTTAATCAGTTCCTGGATCCTGGATAAAGGTATTTTGGACAAACAATTCAAGTTCAGTTAAGTTAGATGGTCGCCGAGCATGGACAGCCCGCTTCAAATCATCCCACAGATGTTCAATGATATTCAGGTCTGGGGACTGGGATGGCCATTCCAGAACATTGTAATTGTTCCTCTGCATGAATGCCTGAGGATTTGGAGCGGTGTTTTGGATCATTGTCTTGCTGAAATATCCATCCCCGGCGTAACTTCAACTTCGTCACTGATTCTTGAACATTATTCTCAAGAATCTGCTGATACTGAGTGGAATCCATGCGACTCTCAACTTTAACAAGATTCCCGATGCCGGCATTGGCCACACAGCCCCAAAGCATGATGGAACCTCCACCAAATTTTACAGTGGGTAGCATGTGTTTTTCTTGGAATGCTGTTTCTTTTTGGACGCCATGCATAACGCCTTTTTTTATAACCAAACAACTCAATTTTTGTTTCCAAAATGAAGCTGCCTTGTCCAAATGTGCTTTTTCATACCTCAGGCAACTCTATTTGTGGCGTACGTGCAGAAACGGCTTCTTTCTCATCACTCTCCCATACAGCTTCTATTTGTGCAAAGTGCGCTGTATTGCTGACTGATGCACAGTGACACCATCTGCAGCAAGATGATGCTGCAGCTCTTTGGAGGTGGTCTGTGGATTGTCCTTGACTGTTCTCACCATTCTTCTTCTCTGCCTTTCTGATATTTTTCTTGGCCTGCCACTTCTGGGCTTAACAAGAACTGTCCCTGTGGTCTTCCATCTCCTTACTATGTTCCTCACAGTGGAAACTGACAGGTTAAATCTCTGAGACAACGTTTTGTATCCTTCCCCTGAACAACTATGTTGAACAATCTTTGTTTTCAGATCATTTGAGAGCGGGCTGTCCATGTTCGGCGACCATCAAACTTAACTGAACTTGAATTGTTTTGTAGAAAGAAATGGTCCAAAATACCTTCATCCAGGATCCAGGAACTGATTAAAAGCTACAGGAAGCGACTAGAGGCTGTTATCTTTGCAAAAGGAGGATGTACTAAATATTAATGTCACTTTTCTGTTGAGGTGCCCATACTTTTGCACCGGTCAAATTTTGGTTTAATGCATATTGCGCATTTTCTGTTAGTACAATAAACCTCATTTCAATCCTGAAATATTACTGTGTCCATCAGTTATTAGATATATCAAACTGAAATGGCTGTTGCAAACACCAAAATATTTAGAACTAAAAATGATTAAGATTAATAGGGGTGCCCAAACTTTTTCATAGGACTGTATATAGCAGAGACCTAGCACTCACACTTGTTCAAATCTGATCAAGGCGCCATTTTGGCAATCTTGCAGTCACCCTTCACTCAGCCTGCAAACTGAGTGTAAATCGCACCCCAACACAGTCCCTGCACCCCCAAATTAATACACCTGTTGTAACCATAATCAAGGACTAGTTGGAATACCAGACACACACTACTGCTCCCAACAGCAGACATAAACACACTTTAAAACAGGTAATGGGTTCATAGAGCAACACAGAGAGCCTTAAATTGAACAATTTAATGCCCAAAAGGTTCTGTGCTATATATCAAATAAAAGATAATAAAGGACACGAAAAGCAAACAGCCTTAAAATAATGGGGAAAAAAACAGAATAATACTTAGTCTTTGGTCACAGGAAGCTTAGAGGGTCTTTTCAATGGAATTGGACACCCCCAGCTCTGTTAGCTAACCTCCACAGATGTGTGTTGGAAGTAAGTTGAAACAGTTTATTATGGTTTATGCCAAGCCACATCTCCCTGCCAGGGTGCCCCCCTCCTCTTATTCCCTAATGTGGGAAATCAATGATGCATCGTTATCTGGGAAAGATGGGTTTTCTTTTTTTTGCCTTGCAGAGCTGTGTTCCTCCTGGGCTCTGAGGCCTCCTGAGCTCTGAGGTTATGACACCTCTTTTCTACTCTGCTTGTTGGACCAAGATATCATAAAATAATGATTTGTTTCATTACAGCCACACCTCTTGAAAAGGTCCCTCCCACTTTTGCTGCAATCTGCAATTCATGAATCACCATGTGAAGAGCTTGCCCAGATTGACATCTCAGTTCATTTGAATGAGAGCTGACCTGCAATAGTGTCTCCAGGCCAGTAAACTCTGTAAGGGCTATCTGCTTCTGGCTCTGTACACAGTCCTGTCATCAAATGATTGGTGCAGGGCTTGGGTGATCCTCACTAATCTTCAAATAATGAACTAGCCTAGAGATTGTCCATTAATTGTCTTGGTTATCCTTTTTAACCCCTTCCTGACATCCGCCCTAGTAGTACGGCGCATGCCGGGTATTTAACTATGGTGGCTGCCCGGGAGTCGGGCAGTCGCCATAGCCACCGGGTGTCTACTGTTTTATACAGTAGACAACCAGTGGTAGAACACATAGAACACATATAAAAGTACTTAAATACTGTGAAACAAATACATGTTAAGTATCCCTGTGTCCGGAATTGCCTGCTCTACAAATCTATAAAAATATTTTTCCTGTACGGTAAATGCCGTACCAGGAAAAAGAGTCAAAAGTGCCAAACCGCCGTTTTTTCACTGTTTTGCTTCTGATAAAAATTTGAATAAAAAGTGATCAAAGCAATAGCATTTCCCCAAAATGGTAGAACTGAAAAGTACACCCGGCCCCACAAAAAAAGACACCCTAGGCATCCCCATACACGAACATATAAAAAAGTTATGGGTGTCAGAATATGGCGACTTTTAGAAAAAATTTTTTTTAACACAGTTATGGATTTTTTTAAGGGGTTAAAATGTAAATAAAACCATATAAATTTGGTAGCCCTGGAATCGTACCAAATCATAGAATACAAGAGACATGTAATTTTGGCTGCACAGTGAACACCGTAAAACCGATGCCCGTAAGAAAGTCGCAGAAATGCATTTTTTTCTTCAAATCCACCCCATTCTGAATTTTTTTCCTGCTTCCCAGTACATTATATAGAATAATTAATGGTGGCATCATGAAGAAAAATTTGTCCCGCAAAAATTAAGACCTCATATGGCTCTGGGAGCGGAGAAATAAAAAAGTTATGGGGTTTAGAAGGAGGGGCGTCAAAAATGAAAAACGAAAATCGAAATATGCCATCGGTGGGAAGGGGTTAATGAAGTTAACCGATCATTCTATGGCATGAAATGTTTTCTAATTTTAACAGGTTAAAGTAATATTTTTAGCTCCAGTTATAAAGCTATGAAATAGAATAGCAACAGATTTGAAAAATAAATACAGTTTAAAACATGCCTAAAATTATAGACTGACTTATAGGATGAAAAAGCCTGCAAACATAAAGTAATGGATAATAATATACTACAAACTTCTGTATTCCACATCATAAACGCTACAGTGGACAAAGATATCAACATGTACTGATGGGGAATTTATATTGTGACTCATACTTGAGACAGCGAGCAATGATATCTGAGTGTTGTGGGATATGTTGGCACTATATAAGTAAAATCTAATTATTAGCTGCTATTATATCTATGTAATCAATATACAGAAAATGGATAAGAAAATATTTTCTTGCAAAAAAATAAATAAAATACTGCTAATTCTTTTTTTCATTCCAGGCTTTTGTACCAACTGACATTAAAATTGAGTTAATCAACCGCCTCTCAGAAGCAGGCCTACCGGTCATAGAAGTCACTAGTTTTGTGTCTTCCAAATGGGTACCCCAGGTAAGATATTTAAGATTTACAAAGATTTTATTAGACTAGGTTCATATCATGTTTGCATTATATTGTTCATGCATCCATTTATAAAGAGTATGCAAATAACTGGATGCAAACGGATCATAAGTAAATGCCACCCTTTTAGGCTAACTTGTAGCAAACTAAAGCTAAAAGATGCTGTGAAATGCAACACAGCGAAAAATCATTTAGTGTTTTATGGGTTTTTTTTGAGATTTTGAGATCCTCTATTATATCTATAGGGGAAATGTTGGTGTTTCTATATGTAAAATTTACATTTTTTTTTCCCCAATGTGTAGAGGGGATTAGTCAAAATCTCTTTGCTGGTACTTAAAGCACAGCTTTTTTTTCTGTTGTGTTTCCACAATCGCCAAAAATGCTACATTTCTGTGACATGGAGCCTTAGCCTTACTGAAACATCAAATTTCAAAAAAGATGTATACATCTCTTTTTTATTAATTTTTAAAAAAGATTTTTTAGGATAGGAAAAGCAAGATAGACCAAGTCTTTCAGTACTACAAAAACATTGAAGTATTTAGAAAGTGGATGTCCTTTCCATGGAAATTTTTGCATCTGTTTTTGTGCTCTTTTTTTTTTTTTTTTAATGGATGCATAAACTACATAGTAAAATGTGACTTACCTGTTGTCCATCATGCAAGATTTATTAATACAGATCTTAAAAGCTAAATATCTAGGATTGTAAGTCAGTTATTCATGAGTAAAGATGTTATTAACACTTACAACACCTCTATCTTTCAATTAGAACGTTTTATTGATATTTTTTTTCAAGAGATAAGCAGCAATAAAAATAACAGGAAAAATAAAACCATTGAGAAGGGAGCGGGTGAGGGGAGTAAGGGGAAATGACCAATAAGAGGAATGAGTAGAACAAATGAGGGTAGGGGTCGGGAGGAGTACAAAACTCTGGCACAGCAGAGTCATAAACATACATTGAACATAATAGAAAAACATGGTGTGTAGCAATAAAGAGGGAATACCTCCAACCGGAAGTGGAAATAAAATTGAGTGTGGAAAAGAGAAGGGGAGTATTGGAAAAGAGTGGGTGGGGAACAGGCGAAGTAAAAGCAGAGCAGATAGGAGAAGGAGAAGATGAAGAGTTCAGGGAGGAGAATCAGGAAAAGAGGACTGGAAGGCAGGAGAGTATTAGAAAGTATTCCATAGGAGCCATCTGAGTTCTGCGACCAAGTCCTCCATGCTCCAGATGTACAGAAATTCCTGAAAACAAGCCATAATGGTCAGGGGAGATGTGGACTTCCATAGCCTCGGGATGACCAACATGTTTACAAATAGCATAAAAACCAAGGAGTCTATGAGTGTGCTTATGTAGCTTATCAGAGAAAATAGAGAGAAGGAGGGGTGCAGAATCATCCAGTAGAGCAACCCCAGTAACTATCTTGACAAATCTGCACATTTGGCATCAAAAAGACGAGAGCATTCCCACCAGATGTGTATCATCATGCCATATATACAGCAATGATCTGAGACTGAGGGAAAGATCTTGTGGAGTAAAGCATGGACCCTGTACCATTGGGATAGAATTTTATAGTTTTTCCCTTGAGCTTTGCACGAAATGGAGAACTTATGGCTTAGCTAGAAGGCAGAGAGCCACACATCTGGCAGGTATGCAGTACCAAGCTCCCTCGCCCAGCCAACAGTGTAGGTCAGAAGCAGATCATTTAAGGTATTAAGAGTAAGCTGTAAACAGTTAAGATGGGGTGAGGTGGTGCCAAGTGGGCTCTGGATTGGACTTCAAATGGGAATAGTGGCCTGTGCAGTGTCCTTGTCTGTTTCAGAGAGGTGTGAAATGGTGTTTTACATAGAACCAATGGGAGCTAAAGATCCTAGCTGCTGGGGTTACTAGATCAGAATAGGGGAGAAGAGAGGATGTAGAGAGTACTTGAGAGAACATGAAGGGATAGTGGTTAGTGTTACAAGCAAGGAACTGCAGGGAAGTCTGGGTTGCCTGAGATAGGTGTTAATGGGCCACCAGTAGTAAACAGTCATCTGACTGAGGTATGGAGGCGACAGGGGCTCAACACGTGACATGTCACCTATGGGAGATCTAGAGGATCCAACCAGTGGCATTTGTGGAGCCACAGAAGAGGCACGTGAGCCAGAGTGACCTCTCAAAGGTAACCCAGAAGAAGAGAACAACAGAATAACTGAGAAGCCGGAGAAGTGAAGCCACCTCATAACATCCTGTCTTCCCTGAGGATCTGTTTGGAGGGAGCCAAACATGGGGAGGTGATTTAGTGACTAGGTATCAGACTGAGTCCTGGGGAGCTGTACTCTCAAATATATAATGGCCTTACGGGACCAGGGGAAAGAGGAAAGCAGAGTAAAGTGAGTGTACCATTGAGTCTGGTAGGGAGATTTACAGGGCAGTGCTCTTGGAAAGGTTTATTTTATGGCTTGTAGTCTGTAAAGAGCATTGTAGGAGAATAAAATAATAATAAAATTAACCCGGCATATGGCAGGGTCCAAGCTTCCTGGCATGAGAACCTGGTGTGCTTGGTCGGTTTCAATACTTGTTTCAATTGGGTGGTCCAGGAGTGTGTAGAATATTCACGTGAGGGTTATGATGAGCTGAGAAGTCAGGGTAGCTTCAGGCAGGTCACATGTACAAATGTTGTTGCGGTGATTGCAGTTCTTATTATCTTTTTATGCCATTGATAGAGGATTAACTATTATAAAATGGGCAAAATAGCAAATAAGGTAGGTCATACACATACACTGGAAGGGTTTTCTGCGTTTTTCTGTGTTCTTGCATTATGTTGATTTAATATGGCCCATAATTTTAAAAGTTCTAAACCCTTAGGTCTAAATTGGGAAGTCAAATCAAATCAAATCAAAAAAAGCTTTATTGGCACGTCCAAATAGATATTTGGCATTGCCAAAGCTAGTAAAGTGTGGGGGGGGATTTGGACTCGGGTGGGTGAGTGGTGGGGGTGGGGTGGGTGGTTTGGGGTATAACAGTCCATGGAGTCTCATCTTCCTCTTCGTTGGTGACCGTTATATGGGGAGGTGGGGTGGGGCGGGGCGGTTGGTTTGGGGTATAACAGTCCGTGAAGTTGGTACATTCTTCGATCAGAAGATTCTAGTCAGGAGGAGGGATTAGTCAGTTCACTACTTCCCCTACTAATAATGAAATCCTTGAAATGTTATTTTAAAATACAGATATTTATAGTATGTCACACACACACACATATATATATATATATATATATATATATATTAATAATATATATATATATATGTGTGTGTGTGTGTGTGTGTGTGTGTGTGTATAAATACCTTCAGACTTTATTTTCCTGAACTTGTCTGCATCTTCCAGATAAATGAATATACCTACAGACAAAAAAAATTTGTAGCATATAAATATGTACAAAGATATATTTACAAAGAGAAAATGATATTCCAACGGAAACCTGAAGCAGACAAGGTGAAAGGTTTAATGCCACAGACAATAAGCCCTTGAATTGATTTCAAATTAGAGTTCTTGGGTTATTGAACACCTAGCTAGAGGGGGAGTGAGAGGTTAACCTTGAGGTCAAGGAAAAGATATCATCCAACTCAGACAAGGCATTACATTTACAATTACAATCTTGCCTTCAGGTATGGGAATAGAGTAGCACTGGCTACACTAACTTATGACAATGAACAAAATTTTTTACAGAAGTATATTGACAGGCTTTGATCTATGTGCTATATCAGATCATATACACTGTATTATGAATCACCATAGAATCTATTTTACTTCAACCTGTAAGGTCAATTCCCAGGATCATTTTGAAATCTAAAATAACACGGAGTCCTGCTTTCTCCTTGTATCTTTTCTGTTTGCTGTTCCCTATTTTCTACAACATTGCATATTCTGTATGAGCACCAGTGGATGTTGAATAGAATATAAATGATCCTTGGGACCGGAATCAATGAGCCAAATAATAGCTAGTCTCTATTTCTAAATAAACTGTCTGCTGCCTCAAAAATAAAATCTGACATTAACTAGAATAAAGTAAACATATTTTGATAGCTAATACAATTCTTAAGTATTTGTTTTATAATGAGCACCACTTAAAGAGGACCTTTCATGTCCTCGGGCACATGTGGATTTATATATCGCTAGAAAGCCAGTATTCCCCATTATGTGCCCCTGGTGAAGACCTATTGGTGCTGTTACCGTAGCCCTTCACTGTCAGAAGGGTGTTTCTGACAATCTATGGGGAACGCCCCTCCTGACAGTAGTGTCCGTAGCACTGTACTATCAAAGGGGGTGTTCCTTACCGCCCAGTGATGACTCTGAGTGGTGAGGTATGCCTCTCCTGACAGTAATCATCCGTAGACAAGTACTGGGGGGGGGGGGCGTATAGGTATTTGCTAGTTAGTAAGGGATGAGCTATTGTCCCAATACAAATCTGACAGTACTTTTGTATAATTAGTGAAATAATTCTAGCCCTATGAGCTATCCCTTATATGAAATTGATAATATAATGTGCACTGTGAAACAAAACAAGCAAAAAAAAAAAAGAAAAAAGTGCAAATAAACAATAATCTCACTCAAACATAATATGTATAAACAACCACATACTAATTACAAAAAGAAAATGCCATGAAATGACGTCTCTAGTTTACCAAATAGGCCCATGCAAATAAGGACATATAAGGACTCGGAACATAAAATGAATATGCATAAAATATGATATAAAGAACTACACCCAACCCATTAAGCAATGTTATCGTTACCACACGCATATTGCTCATATCCTGGGCTTCCTCAAGGGAATTGGTACATGTGCTAGTCTTCACTGACATTTATACCATGTTGCCCATGTAAGTTCGAGCGTCACCACATATTTAATGCGCAGAGATGAGAACCAAGGTTGATCTCTCGGGATCATGAAAGTATCTAGCCTTCAATATAATGGCACTGTATCTATCCACAGTGCATGTGCGTGAATACTAATGATCTCACGTGACCATTCACAGTGTGCAAAATATAGTAAGCGATAATTATATCCATAGTTGCCGACTCCATACTTTTTGTTCTGTGCGTATAGTAGCTACCGCTTCAATACAAAAAGCATTCTAAAAAGCAGAAAATATGGCCGCTTGGGACTTACTGAATCATTGTTAGCTTAGTCAACCAGACTCATCATTATAAAGTAATCCAAAGATACCAGACATCCTCAATAATAATCTGGGTGACATAAGGCATTTAATCAAATTGTTAAACAATATTTCATATTGCGAGTAAATCTAATTTGTACATCTACACAGTAAGTTACCTACATGCATGTAGAGGGGTAGCATTGAATATTACCATTGGCGTAACTACCACCATAGCAGCAGAAGCAGCTGCCACAGGGCCTGGGACATTAGGGGCCCGGTGACAGCCTCTACCGCTGCTATCATTATACTCAGGGGTCTTTTCGGATTCTCATAGTATCAGAATATCATCAATACAACAATGCCATCTGAATACTTGTGTCTTGAACGTTCCGGTGGAGAACACTTGTACCTCCTCCCACCAACCCAAAAATAGGATTGTGTTGAAAGGGGCACAGTGTGCTCCCATCGCAGCACCAGAAATTTGTTTGTTAAAAACATTGTTAAAAAGGTAATAGCTATGAAAAAAGCAAAAAATATTATAATTTCATGCAAAACTCCAAAAATGGACTGAGCAAAATTACTGATATTTTCATCTTAATATTTATTTGCACACCCTTTGGAAAAAATAACTGAAATCAATCACTTCCTAAAACTATCAACAAGCTTCTTACACCTCTCAAATGGAATTTTGGTCCCCTCTTCTTTTGAAAACTGCTCGAGATTGCTCTTACATTAGAAGGGTACCTTCTCCCAACAGAAATTTCTCCCCAGGTGCTCAATGGGATTTATTGAACTGGAAACAATGGGAATGCAAGTGAATTTGTGAAAATACAACAAGTACAGCATACCATAGGTGACTTTAATAGAAGCAGTCTTGGACTTCAGAAGCACCTCCAGCTCTTTAGTGTTGTCTGAGAAGAATGATAACTATGACTTATGATGTTCAAGCCAATTAACTGCATTTTAAATAGTCACTAATATCTTATCATTGAACTAACAATCTCCCATGAATAATTATTTCCTGCTAACATTGGCAACAATGTGTTTTTAATCAATCCATTTCCTGTGTTTACTTAGAATTTTGACATACAGAGATAAGCAATTTGCTTTACCTGCACAATCTGGGTTAGCATTTGCAATTGAAGAAGACATAATATTCAATATTATATTAAGTAGATTTAAGGTAATTTAAGGAGTTGTCTAGGATAAAAAAATGGGTTTATTGTGATAAATTATGTAAAGTAAAAGCAAGTGATTGGCTACAGTGGTCATCTGTGGACATGACATCACTCAACACAACACCTAAAAACCAGTGCGGTACACCAGAGTGGAGGTTTGGAATGGAAAGGCATCGGATAGGTAAGCGCTGCTTCTTTTCTTATTTTTCTTAATTAATACAATTCCCACTATTACCTACTTCCTTTTTCTGATTCCGGATATTTAAGGCCTAATCTTAGATAGGAATGCCAAGGCCCCCACTACCCAGCATAATGTCAGTGACCATGTGTGCAAAAATATACCTATGTGAACAATGAAGGGAAACCCTTCTGTAGATTAGTGGCGATTTGTAGAGCAGGATTCCCACTATTCAATTATTGATGGCCTATGGTAAGTATTAGTCCCGAAAACCACTTAATTTACCATAAAAAGAAATAATAGACTGTGTTAAATTATTATCCAAATTATATTTTTATCTGATTTTCCTAGCTGGTCGACGCAAATGACAGTTAGTATAATAGTGAAATCTTCAACCATTTAGAGTATAAATCAAACTTTATTTAACCTCCCAATGATATTTTTCCCCACAAGTTACAAAATCAAAATCCATTGTTCCAAATTATTATGCACAACAGAGTTTCTAAACATTTAACAGGTTGTAAAGAACTGAAAATGGTCATTTGTTGAAATCACAGCATTTCTACGTCACATTTACTGAAATCTAAAGCTATGTCAATCAAAAACATATTTTTTTTTAATTATATTTTTATTAAAGTTTTTCAATAAAGTGGGCAAATACAAAGTAACCAAAAGATGAAGTGTAATTCTCAAAAGAACAAAGTATGAGGTACGCTCAAGGATGCAGTTAGGAATACTAGGCAACAATCAATACAATGCAAAAAGATGCAAAAAAAAAAAAAATCTAAGAAAAAACAAACAAGATCAAAGGGGGGGCACAGAACAGGTACCTTAGGGAAAAGTGCAGGAAAACAACAGATAAGGGGGAGGCATATCTCCGTTCGAGTTAAAAGAGTGGAGGAGGGCTAGCATGTGGTACCAGAGCATCAACATATTCTAAACAGTTTCTTTATGTGTGATACATCTGAAGGTGTTAGCTGTCCTTCTCCAAATGAGCAGCCAGGCAGCATCATAGAAAGGCTCCCCAAAATAATTTCCCATTTCGTCAAGTAGCTGTGTTTAGGCAAAGTGGTTAGGGTAGGATCTGAGGGGATTCTATAAATATTTGAGAAGAGACTAGCAGCAGTAATTTCTGATTTACTTTTCATTTTCTGATAACTTTTTCAAAAAATGTAGGTTCAGGAGCACTAGAAGACAGTGTAGGCTCGGAGGAAAATCTGAATATACGAGAATTAACTAATCTAGGATTTGGACGGTAAATGATGACCACACCATTAGTTTCTCTGCTTTTATACCCATAGCAGCCAATGAGGTATTCTTTGTTGCATGAGATGATGCATTGTTACTAGAGATGAGCGAACACTAAAATGTTCGAGGTTCGAAATTCGATTCGAACAGCCGCTCAATGTTCGTGTGTTCGAATGGGTTTCGAACCCCATTATAGTCTATGGGGAACAGATACTCGTTAAGGGGGAAACCCAAATCCGTGTCTGGAGGGTCACCAAGTCCACTATGACACCCCAGGAAATGATGCCAACACCTCTGGAATGACACTGGGACAGCAGGGGAAGCATGTCTGGGGGCATCTAACACACCAAAGACCCTCTATTACCCCAACATCACAGCCTAACAACTACACACTTTACACACTCAATACCACATCTCTGACAGTAGGAAAACACCTTGAAACATGTGTATTTGGCACTTGCAGTGAGGAGAGCTTGTCACCAGCAGTGAATTTGGCCCTTGTAGTAAGTTGAGGTTGGCACCAACATTTGTTTTGAAAATCAGGGTGGATTGAGCCTCTAACCAGCAGAGTTTGGGCAAATTCATGGTGGAGGGAGCCTCTAAACACCCCAGTTTGGGCAAATTCATGGTGGAGGGAGCCTCTAAAAACCCCAGTTTGGACCAATTCATGGTGGAGGGAGCCTCTAACCAGCCCAGTGTGGGCAAATTCATGGTGGAGGGAGCCTCTAAAAAACCCAGTTTGGACCAATTCATGGTGGAGGGAGCCTCTAACCAGCCCAGTTTGGGCAAATTCATGGTGGAGGGAGCCTCTAAAAAACCCAGTTTGGACCAATTCATGGTGGAGGGAGCCTCTAACCAGCCCAGTTTGGGCAAATTCATGGTGGAGGGAGCCTCTAAAAAACCCAGTTTGGACCAATTCATGGTGGAGGGAGCCTCTAACCAGCCCAGTTTGGGCAAATTCATGGTGGAGGGAGCCTCTAAACAGCCCAGTTTGGGCAAATTCATGGTGGAGGGAGCGTCTAAACAGCCCAGTTTGGGCAAATTCATGGTGGAGGGAGCCTCTAACCAGCCCAGTTTGGACCAATTAATGGTGGAGGGAGCCTCTAACCAGCCCAGTTTGGGCAAATTCATGGTGGAGGGAGCCTCTAAACAGCCCAGTTTGGACCAATTCATGGTGGAGGGAGCCTCTAAAAAACCCAGTTTGGACCAATTCATGGTGGAGGGAGCCTCTAAACAGCCCAGTTTGGGCAAATTCATGGTGGAGGGAGCCTCTAACCAGCCCAGTTTGGACCAATTCATGGTGGAGGGAGCCTCTAACCAGCCCAGTTTGGGCAAATTCATGGTGGAGGGAGCCTCTAAACAGCCCAGTTTGGACCAATTCATGGTGGAGGGAGCCTCTAAAAAACCCAGTTTGGACCAATTCATGGTGGAGGGAGCCTCTAAACAGCCCAGTTTGGGCAAATTCATGGTGGAGGGAGCCTCTAACCAGCCCAGTTTGGACCAATTAATGGTGGAGGGAGCCTCTAAACAGCCAAGTTTTGGGAAATTCATGGTGGAGGGAGCCTCTAACCAGCCCAGTTTGGACCAATTCATGGTGGAGGGAGCCTCTAAACAGCCCAGTTTGGGCCAATTCATGGTGGAGGGAGCCTCTAAAAAACCCAGTTTGGACCAATTCATGGTGGAGGGAGCCTCTAACCAGCCCAGTTTGGACCAATTAATGGTGGAGGGAGCCTCTAAACAGCCAAGTTTGGACCAATTCATGGTGGAGGGAGCCTCTAAAAACCCCAGTTTGGACCAATTCATGGTGGAGGGAGCCTCTAACCAGCCCAGTTTGGGCAAATTCATGGTGGAGGGAGCCTCTAAACAGCCCAGTTTGGGCAAATTCATGGTGGAGGGAGCCTCTAACCAGCCCAGTTTGGACCAATTAATGGTGGAGGGAGCCGCTAAACAGCCCAGTTTGGACCAATTCATGGTGGAGGGAGCCTCTAAAAACCCCAGTTTGGACCAATTCATGGTGGAGGGAGCCTCTAAAAAACCCAGTTTGGACCAATTCATGGTGGAGGGAGCCTCTAACCAGCCCAGTTTGGACCAATTAATGGTGGAGGGAGCCTCTAAACAGCCAAGTTTGGACCAATTCATGGTGGAGGGAGCCTCTAAAAACCCCAGTTTGGACCAATTCATGGTGGAGGGAGCCTCTAAAAAACCCAGTTTGGACCAATTCATGGTGGAGGGAGCCTCTAAACAGCCCAGTTTGGGCAAATTCATGGTGGAGGGAGCCTCTAAAAACCCCAGTTTGGACCAATTCATGGTGGAGGGAGCCTCTAAAAACCCCAGTTTGGACCAATTCATGGTGGAGGGAGCCTCTAAAAACCCCAGTTTGGACCAATTCATGGTGGAGGGAGCCTCTAAAAAACCCAGTTTGGACCAATTCATGGTGGAGGGAGCCTCTAACCAGCCCAGTTTGGACCAATTCATGGTGGAGGGAGCCTCTAAAAACCCCAGTTTGGACCAATTCATGGTGGAGGGAGCCTCTAAACAGCCCAGTTTGGACCAATTCATGGTGGAGGGAGCCTCTAAAAACCCCAATTTGGACCAATTCATGGTGGAGGGAGCCTCTAACCAGCCCAGTTTGGACCAATTCATGGTGGAGGGAGCCTCTAACCAGCCCAGTTTGGGCAAATTCATGGTGGAGGGAGCCTCTAAAAACCCCAATTTGGACCAATTCATGGTGGAGGGAGCCTCTAAACAGCCCAGTTTTGGCAAATTCATGGTGGAGGGAGCCTCTAAAAACCCCAGTTTGGACCAATTCATGGTGGAGGGTGCCTCTAACCAGCCCAGTTTGGGCAAATTCATGGTGGAGGGAGCCTCTAACCAGCAGAGTTGTGGGAAAGCAGGGTGGAGGGAGCCTCTAACCAGCAGAGTTGGTGGAAATCAGGGTGGAGGGAGCCTCTAACCAGCAGAGTTGGGGGAAATCATGTTGGAGGGAGCCTAGTATTAGCAGAATTGTGCAACGCTTATGGTGGATGAGTATGAGGATGCGGAGGAATTGGAGAGGTTGAGTACAGACATGGAGTTTCATGTTGGGGTGCTTTACACAGGTGGGCACAAAAATGAAGGCTCTATCCAGTGGTGGTTCATTTTTATCAAAGTGAGCCGGTCGGCACTCTCAGCTGACAGACGGGTGCGCTTGTCAGTGATGATGCCACCGGCTGCACTGAACACCCTCTCAGATAGGACGCTGGCGGCAGGACAGGACAGCACCTCCAAGGCATATAGGGCAAGTTCAAGCCACAGGTCCAACTTCGACACCCAATACGTGTAGGGCGCAGAGGGGTCGGAGAGGACAGGGCTGTGGTCGGAAAGGTATTCCCGCAACATGCGCCTATACTTCTCACGCCTGGTGACACTAGGACCCTCCGTGGAGGCACTTTGGCGAGGGGGTGCCATCAAGGTGTCCCAGACCTTAGACAGTGTGCCCCTCGTTTGTGTGGACCGGTGAGAACTTGGTTGCCTACTGGAGGAACTGCCCTCCCTGCCGCCAACGTCACATGCTGGAAACATCTCCATCATATTCTGCACCAATTGCCTGTGGCAAGCATTGATGCGATTGGCCCTCCCCTCTACCGGAATAAAAGACGAGATGTTGTTTTTATACCGGGGGTCAAGGATAGCAAAGATCCAGTACTGGTTGTCCTCCATGATTTTGACAATACGCTTGTCGGTTGTAAAGCACCCCAACATGAACTCAGCCATGTCTGCCACAGTGTTAGTTGGCATGACTCCTCTGGCCCCACCGGAAAGTTCAATCTCCATTTCCTCCTCATCCTCCATGTCTACCCATCCGCGCTGCAACAATGGGACGATTCGAAGTTGCCCGGAAGCCTCCTGTATCACCATCACATCATCGGACAACTCTTCTTCCTCCTCCTCCTCCTCCTCCTCCTCCTCCATTAAACGCAGTGAAGCGGACAGATGTGTGGACCTACTCTCCAGCTGTGACGGATCGGATGCTATCCCTAACTCCTCTGTGTGATCTGAGTTATCCCTGATGTCAATCAGGGATTCTCTCAGAACACACAAGAGCGGGATTGTAAGGCTCACCATCGCATCCTCAGAGCTCACCCTCCTTGTGGACTCCTCAAAGACCCGTAGGATGTCACAAAGGTCTCTCATCCATGGCCACTCATGGATGTGAAACTGAGGCAGCTGACTTTGTGGCACCCTAGGGTTTTGTAGCTGGTATTCCATCAAAGGTCTCTGCTGTTCAACCACTCTATTCAACATCTGAAACGTTGAGTTCCAGCGTGTGGGGACGTCGCACAAAAGCCGGTGTTGTGGCACATGCAGGCGTTGCTGGAGAGATTTTAAGCTAGCAGCGGCTACTGTCGACTTGCGAAAGTGGGCGCACATGCGCCGCACTTTCACCAGTAGCTCTGGAACATTGGGGTAGCTCTTTAGGAAACGTTGCACCACTAGGTTGAAGACGTGGGCCAGGCATGGAACATGTTGGAGTCCGGCAAGCTCCAGAGCTGCTACCAGGTTCCGGCCGTTATCACAAACGACCATGCCTGGGCCCAGGTGCAGCGGCTCAAACCATATTGCCGTCTCATCGAGGAGGGCATCCCTCACCTCGGAGGCAGTGTGCTGTCTGTCCCCCAAGCTGATCAGCTTCAGCACAGCCTGCTGACGTCTACCAACGCCAGTGCTGCAACGTTTCCAACTCGTAGCTGGGGTCAATCTAACAGCGGAGGAGGAGGCGGTGGCGGAGGAGGAGGCGGTGGCGGAGGAGGAGGCGGTAGAGGAGGAGGAGGAGGGGGGTGTTCTTCTCGTGTCCCTGCCAGGAATGTTAGGCGGGGAGACGAGGTACACCGGGCCAGTTTGGGAAGCAGTCCCAGCCTCAACTACATTCACCCAGTGTGCCGTCAGTGAAATGTAGCGTCCCTGTCCGCATGCACTTGTCCACGCGTCGGTGGTCAAGTGGACCTTTGTGCAAAGCGCGGAACTAAGGGCCCGCCTGATGTTGAGTGACACGTGCTGGTGCAAGGCGGGGACGGCACACCGGGAGAAGTAGTGACGGCTAGGGACGGCATAGCGAGGTGCCGCAGTTGCCATCAGGTCCAGGAAGGCGGGAGTTTCAACAAGCCGGAACGCCAACATCTCCTGGGCCAGCAGTTTAGCGATGTTGGCGTTCAAGGCTTGCGCGTGTGGGTGGTTAGCAGTGTATTTCTGCCGCCGCTCCAATGTCTGAGAGATGGTGGGTTGTTGTAAAGAAACGCCTGATGGTGCCTTTGATGGTGCAGGAGAAGGAGATAAGACAGGACCAGGGGAGGATGAGGTAGAAGTCAACAAAGTGGCGGAGGCAGATGAAGTGGTGTCCTGGCTCGTCCTCTGGAGTGCATCGCCAGCACAGTCAGCAGTGGCAGTGGCAGAGGCAGAGGCAGTGGCAGAGGCAGTGGCAGTGGGGTGAACGGCAGGCGGCCTTTGTCCTGCCGTTGCTGCCTGCCACTGATTCCAGTGCTTGGATTCCAAATGACGGCGCATTGAAGTGGTGGACAGGTTGCTCTTCTCAGAGCCCCTAATCAATTTCGAGAGGCAAATTGTGCAGACAACACTATATCTGTCCTCGGCGCATTCCTTGAAAAAACTCCACACCTTCGAGAAACGTGCCCTCGAGGTGGGAGTTTTTCGGGGCTGGGTACGAACTGGAACATCTTGGGAGATTCCGGGTGTGGCCTGGCTTCGCCTAAGCTGCTGACCTCTGCCTCTGCCTCTAGCTACCCTTTTTGGTGCTGCACCTGCCTCAACATCCACACTACTTTCCCCGCTTGACATCCCCCCTGTCCAGGTCGGGTCAGTGTCCTCATCATCCACCACTTCCTCTTCCAACTCCTGTCTCATCTCCTCCTACCGCACAATGCGCCGGTCAACTGGATGCCCTGACGGCAACTGCGTCACATCATCGTCGATGAGGGTGGGTTTCTGGTCATCCACCACCAAATCGAACGGAGATGGAGGAGACTCTAGTGTTTGAGCATCTGGACACAGATGCTCCTCTGTTAGGTTCGTGGAATCGTGACGTGGAGAGGCAGGTTGAGGGACAATGAAAGGAGCGGAGAACAGCTCTGGGGAGCAGGGACAGTTTGGGTTATTGTTCTGTAAAGCTTCGGAATTTTGGGAGGAAGGAAGACAAGACTGTTGGGTAATAGGAGGAGAGGAGGCAGAGTCTGACTGGCTGCTGGACAATGTGCTGTAAGCGTTCTCTGACAGCCATTGCAAGACCTGTTCCTGGTTCTCGGGCCTACTAAGGTTTGTACCCTGCAGTTTAGTTAATGTGGCAAGCAACCCTGGCACTGTGGAGTGGCGCAATGCTTGCTGCCCCACAGGAGTAGGCACGGGACGCCCTGTGGCTTCACTGCTACCTTGCTCCCCAGAACCATTCCCTCGACCTCGCCCACGGCCTCGTCCACGTCCCTTTCCGGGAGCCTTGCGCATTTTGAATTCCTAGTTAGAAATTGGCACTGTATACCAGTAGTAAAAATTGTGGGTGCACGTAACCCCAATATATTCTTTGAATTCCCAGTCAGACACTGGCACTATATGGCAGTAGCAAGAAATGAGGGTATTTGTATTCCCAATATATTCTTTGAATTCCCAGTCAGACAATGGCACTGTATACCAGTAGTAAAAATTGTGGGTGCACGTAACCCCAATATATTCTTTGAATTACCAGTCAGAAACTGGCACTATATGGCAGTAGCAAGAAATGAGGGTATTTGTATTCCCAATATATTCTTTGAATTCCCAGTCAGACAATGGCACTGTATACCAGTAGTAAAAATTGTGGGTGCACGTAACCCCAATATATTCTTTGAATTCCCAGTCAGACACTGGCACTATATGGCAGTAGCAAGAAATGAGGGTATTTGTATTCCCAATATATTCTTTGAATTCCCAGTCAGACAATGGCACTGTATACCAGTAGTAAAAATTGTGGGTGCACGTAACCCCAATATATTCTTTGAATTCCCAGTCAGACACTGGCACTATATGGCAGTAGCAAGAAATGAGGGTATTTGTATTCCCAATATATTCTTTGAATTCCCAGTCAGACAATGGCACTGTATACCAGTAGTAAAAATTGTGGGTGCACGTAACCCCAATATATTCTTTGAATTCCCAGTCAGACACTGGCACTATATGGCAGTAGCAAGAAATGAGGGTATTTGTATTCCCAATATATTCTTTGAATTCCCAGTCAGACAATGGCACTGTATACCAGTAGTAAAAATTGTGGGTGCACGTAACCCCAATATATTCTTTGAATTCCCAGTCAGACACTGGCACTATATGGCAGTAGCAAGAAATGAGGGTATTTGTATTCCCAATATATTCTTTGAATTCCCAGTCAGACAATGGCACTGTATACCAGTAGTAAAAATTGTGGGTGCACGTAACCCCAATATATTCTTTGAATTACCAGTCAGAAACTGGCACTATATGGCAGTAGCAAGAAATGAGGGTATTTGTATTCCCAATATATTCTTTGAATTCCCAGTCAGACACTGGCACTATATGGCAGTAGCAAGAAATGAGGGTATTTGTATTCCCAATATATTCTTTGAATTCCCAGTCAGACAATGGCACTGTATACCAGTAGTAAAAATTGTGGGTGCACGTAACCCCAATATATTCTTTGAATTACCAGTCAGAAACTGGCACTATATGGCAGTAGCAAGAAATGAGGGTATTTGTATTCCCAATATATTCTTTGAATTCCCAGTCAGACAATGGCACTGTATACCAGTAGTAAAAATTGTGGGTGCACGTAACCCCAATATATTCTTTGAATTCCCAGTCAGACACTGGCACTATATGGCAGTAGCAAGAAATGAGGGTATTTGTATTCCCAATATATTCTTTGAATTCCCAGTCAGACAATGGCACTGTATACCAGTAGTAAAAATTGTGGGTGCACGTAACCCCAATATATTCTTTGAATTCCCAGTCAGACACTGGCACTATATGGCAGTAGCAAGAAATGAGGGTATTTGTATTCCCAATATATTCTTTGAATTCCCAGTCAGACAATGGCACTGTATACCAGTAGTAAAAATTGTGGGTGCACGTAACCCCAATATATTCTTTGAATTACCAGTCAGAAACTGGCACTATATGGCAGTAGCAAGAAATGAGGGTATTTGTATTCCCAATATATTCTTTGAATTCCCAGTCAGACAATGGCACTGTATACCAGTAGTAAAAATTGTGGGTGCACGTAACCCCAATATATTCTTTGAATTACCAGTCAGAAACTGGCACTATATGGCAATAGCAAGAAATGAGGGTATTTGTATTCCCAATATATTCTTTGAATTCCCAGTCAGACAATGGCACTGTATACCAGTAGTAAAAATTGTGGGTGCACGTAACCCCAATATATTCTTTGAATTACCAGTCAGAAACTGGCACTATATGGCAGTAGCAAGAAATGAGGGTATTTGTATTCCCAATATATTCTTTGAATTCCCAGTCAGACAATGGCACTGTATACCAGTAGTAAAAATTGTGGGTGCACGTAACCCCAATATATTCTTTGAATTACCAGTCAGAAACTGGCACTATATGGCAGTAGCAAGAAATGAGGGTATTTGTATTCCCAATATATTCTTTGAATTCCCAGTCAGACAATGGCACTGTATACCAGTAGTAAAAATTGTGGGTGCACGTAACCCCAATATATTCTTTGAATTACCAGTCAGAAACTGGCACTATATGGCAGTAGCAAGAAATGAGGGTATTTGTATTCCCAATATATTCTTTGAATTCCCAGTCAGACAATGGCACTGTATACCAGTAGTAAAAATTGTGGGTGCACGTAACCCCAATATATTCTTTGAATTACCAGTCAGAAACTGGCACTATATGGCAGTAGCAAGAAATGAGGGTATTTGTATTCCCAATATATTCTTTGAATTCCCAGTCAGACAATGGCACTGTATACCAGTAGTAAAAATTGTGGGTGCACGTAACCCCAATATATTCTTTGAATTACCAGTCAGAAACTGGCACTATATGGCAGTAGCAAGAAATGAGGGTATTTGTATTCCCAATATATTCTTTGAATTCCCAGTCAGACAATGGCACTGTATACCAGTAGTAAAAATTGTGGGTGCACGTAACCCCAATATATTCTTTGAATTACCAGTCAGAAACTGGCACTATATGGCAGTAGCAAGAAATGAGGGTATTTGTATTCCCAATATATTCTTTGAATTCCCAGTCAGACAATGGCACTGTATACCAGTAGTAAAAATTGTGGGTGCACGTAACCCCAATATATTCTTTGAATTCCCAGTCAGACACTGGCACTATATGGCAGTAGCAAGAAATGAGGGTATTTGTATTCCCAATATATTCTTTGAATTCCCAGTCAGACAATGGCACTGTATACCAGTAGTAAAAATTGTGGGTGCACGTAACCCCAATATATTCTTTGAATTACCAGTCAGAAACTGGCACTATATGGCAGTAGCAAGAAATGAGGGTATTTGTATTCCCAATATATTCTTTGAATTCCCAGTCAGACAATGGCACTGTATACCAGTAGTAAAAATTGTGGGTGCACGTAACCCCAATATATTCTTTGAATTACCAGTCAGAAACTGGCACTATATGGCAGTAGCAAGAAATGAGGGTATTTGTATTCCCAATATATTCTTTGAATTCCCAGTCAGACAATGGCACTGTATACCAGTAGTAAAAATTGTGGGTGCACGTAACCCCAATATATTCTTTGAATTACCAGTCAGAAACTGGCACTATATGGCAGTAGCAAGAAATGAGGGTATTTGTATTCCCAATATATTCTTTGAATTCCCAGTCAGACAATGGCACTGTATACCAGTAGTAAAAATTGTGGGTGCACGTAACCCCAATATATTCTTTGAATTACCAGTCAGAAACTGGCACTATATGGCAGTAGCAAGAAATGAGGGTATTTGTATTCCCAATATATTCTTTGAATTCCCAGTCAGACAATGGCACTGTATACCAGTAGTAAAAATTGTGGGTGCACGTAACCCCAATATATTCTTTGAATTCCCAGTCAGACACTGGCACTATATGGCAGTAGCAAGAAATGAGGGTATTTGTATTCCCAATATATTCTTTGAATTCCCAGTCAGACAATGGCACTGTATACCAGTAGTAAAAATTGTGGGTGCACGTAACCCCAATATATTCTTTGAATTACCAGTCAGAAACTGGCACTATATGGCAGTAGCAAGAAATGAGGGTATTTGTATTCCCAATATATTCTTTGAATTCCCAGTCAGACAATGGCACTGTATACCAGTAGTAAAAATTGTGGGTGCACGTAACCCCAATATATTCTTTGAATTCCCAGTCAGACACTGGCACTATATGGCAGTAGCAAGAAATGAGGGTATTTGTATTCCCAATATATTCTTTGAATTCCCAGTCAGACAATGGCACTGTATACCAGTAGTAAAAATTGTGGGTGCACGTAACCCCAATATATTCTTTGAATTCCCAGTCAGACACTGGCACTATATGGCAGTAGCAAGAAATGAGGGTATTTGTATTCCCAATATATTCTTTGAATTCCCAGTCAGACAATGGCACTGTATACCAGTAGTAAAAATTGTGGGTGCACGTAACCCCAATATATTCTTTGAATTACCAGTCAGAAACTGGCACTATATGGCAGTAGCAAGAAATGAGGGTATTTATAACCCCAATATATTCTTTGAATTCCCAGTCAGACAATGGCACTGTATACCAGTAGTAAAAATTGTGGGTGTATATAGCCCCAATTCTATTGCTAGGGGACTTGCAGGGTATTTCTGGGGTGAAGGTGGGGGGGCACACCGTTGGAACGGGTATCGGGGTATATATCGGGTATACGGGAATACACTGACAGTGTATTCCATTCAGGATCCTGGGAAAGCTGGGTTGCGGCGATTGAGCTCGTCAGTGCCACGTTACACTGACAAGCTTCTCCCTGGAATTTAGCTCTTACAAGAGCTGTTGGTTGTCTTCTCCTTCCTATCCTAGCCTGTCCCTGCCTACCCAGAATCTAAGCCCTAGCTAGCTGGACGGAAACCTCCGTCCTCGGTGAATTGCAAGCTCAGAATGACGCGAACCTGGGCGGCGCTGTTCTTTTAAATTAGAGGTCACATGTTTTCGGCAGCCAATGGGTTTTGCCTACTTTTCTCAACGTCACCGGTGTCGTAGTTCCTGTCCCACCTACCCTGCGCTGTTATTGGAGCAAAAAAGGCGCCAGGGAAGGTGGGAGGGGAATCGAGTAATGGCGCACTTTACCACGCGGTGTTCGATTCGATTCGAACATGCCGAACAGCCTAATATCCGATCGAACATGAGTTCGATAGAACACTGTTCGCTCATCTCTAATTGTTACGCAGGAAGATGATTTTGCTATGGAAGCCAGCCAAGGCCCCATGTAGCGCAAATGCCACAATTTTACCACAGAGTTTTACAGTTCCTGCAATGTGGATAGAATTCTGGCTAATCCCATCCACATATTGCAGAAACATATCTGCAGTGGATATGCTGTGATTTCAAAAAACATAGTGTTTTTGTAAATCTCAGCATTTCAATTATACCTACAGAAAAGCTGGCTTTTTCCATATAGGTATAATTGAAGCAGAAAGTTAACAGAGGAAAACTCTGTGGACTCTCTGTGAAAAGTGCTGCGGGAAAAACCACAATGTGTTTCCGCCGCGGTTTTTCCTGCAGTGTTTTGTGGCTGTGGTTCGCTATTTTGGACCTTAGCCTTAAGTAGGTTACCTTTAATTGGGTTCACCTGGCAAACTAAATATCACGGATGTTTGATATCGATTTTAGTGATCCAAAAAGCGATGTAATTGAGAAACAAAGAAATTTAATCTATGACACGTAAATCGGATTTGCATAATAATTTGGAACACCATATATTGTGTGTTAATATATTGCATAAATATATTTCTATATAAGGCATTTCTCATGCAATGGTCAGTTGGTCTGTCGTGTCAAGAATGACAGTTCTTTTGTGAATGAATATAGATCTATAAATAAAACTTTATTACTTATATATCATAGAGATTATTTTGGCTAAAGGACATGGAAATATAATCAATGTGACAATAAGTACTTTGTGAATCGGAATTCTATATATGCTGCCTTTTAACCACCCTGAACAAATCATAAATGTAACTGGGAAAAGGCTATACTTCTGGGAAAACCGCCAGAAAGAATGATTTCCTGGGGATGAAAGGATTTCCAAGCCACTGGAAAATTAAACAGTGATGCGGAATATTGAAAACAAAAAAGGTGGGCCTATAATTCCTTCTAGGTAAAAAGCGTGTATTCTTCATAGCAGAATAAAACTCAAGATACGTAACATATAAAGTAAAACTTTACATTTGCTGAAACTTTCTTACACCTCTATTATTATACAAGGAGAGGTAAGAGTAATATAACTGCTAATATGGGAATTGCCATAATCTGCATGTAGATATAATAGACCTAAAGTCAAATAGAAAACTGCAGTGTAGTCCAGAGAAACCATAGAAACAGTACTTATGTACTTACTTGTATTAAACAAATCATATAGATTGAGAACATGGATGGCGCAACCAGACAGGTAAACTATTGTAGAGACAGTGATCCTCAGTTTTCTGGGCAGCGTGCAATACAAACTGCTTCTATTCTGCTTTTCAGGGAAGGATCAAAGCCTGTGCTGCAGCACAGCAATGTACAGCTAAGCTAAGACGACTGCTTCTGAACCTTCGCTTGTGAACAAGCAAGTGCTATTTCTTATATTGCTGCAGACTGAGACATGAAGCAGGGTCGGACTGAGGTGCCTAGGGCCCATCAGTAAAATTCATATATAGTTACATGCAAATAGTAACTGACACTTATTCACAAATTCCTAAAATGTTGCAAGCATTGTTCAGTGATATCTGCTGACCAGGCCTTGTCCTCTGATTGCTTCTGCCCTGGAGTCCTATCAGTAGCCCACCGCCTGGCTTTTGACTTGAACTAGGGCCCTTCTGTCTCTGTGACCGGTGGGTATTTGCTCCTACAAGCGCATTGTGATTGAGAAGATGGAGCCCAGGTAGGAGGGATACTGGTTAGCCTAACCCTACTTCTGGATGTCACTTCACCCTCTGATTGGCCTCAACAGTCGTGTGCGGCACAAGACTTCTGGCAAAGAAGACACGGTGCACGCCTGAACAGACAACGGCAGCAGATAGATGAATTTTTTTTTTACTTTTACCTACCTCTACTTCTTTTATGATTTGTCCAATTCCTGGACTAACTCTTTAATATAAAGGGGCTATTAATAGGAATGTTTAATGTAAAGGGGGAATTAGGGTGCTATATCTATGTAAGAGTGCATCAGGGGCATAAATAATACAAGGAGACATAAGAGGGTATAATAATAATAGGGGAATAGGGCAATATTAATTTTAGGTGGCACTCGGGGGCAGGATTGATTTAAAGAGGACCTTTCATGTCTTCGGGCACATGCGGTTTTATATACCGCTAGCAAGCCATCAGTGCGCTGAAAGGTCCTCTATAAGAGGTTACACAGAAACATTATTAATTGGAGGCATTATTCATTGAGGGACACTATTCATTAAAGGGGGCACATAGGCGCAGTATTAAGTTAAAAAGGCAAAGAAATTTATATTATTTCATTAATTGGGGGTAATAGCAGGTTGGGTCCTTGTGTTTTGAGGACAATGGTGGTCGGGTGCCTGAAAAAGTGAGGAGCTTAAGATGTATTTGTTGCAAACTTTACAGAGACAATTGACTGCTGGAAGAAGTGATCGTGGTGGTCCAGATCGAAGAGATGGGAAATAACTAATATTAAAAAGTCACCAAAGCAGGAGGGGATTAACAAGCAATACTTGCAATTGTATACTAAGATAGCAATCTATATTTATATATCTTGCAGCGCGTTACAATTTGGGAAGTAACAAACAGCATTTGTTCACAAAAAACACAAATGGCAGTGACAAAAATTCACTGCACCGCAAAGAGTGAAATCCACTCTTTTGCAACAAAAAAACAACATGTTACAGATTGAGGCTGAGGAAACACATTGTGGAAATGCAGCATTTTTTGTTGCAGATTTTGCTGCTTTTTTTGAGCCAAAGCCACTCCTGACTTTGGTTCAAAAACACATAAAAATCTGCAACAAAAAAGATTGTGTTTCATTGTTGTAAGTGATAATACAAATATGTCATACATAGATCATAAAAAATATTCATGAACACAAACAGGTCAGCTGTAAGATTTATGTGGGAACAAATAATAATATATATATATTTTTTTTTAATGTAGATTGTGAGCCCCACATAGAGCTCACAATGTACATTTTTTCCCTATCAGTATGTCTTTTTTGGAATATGGGATGGAAATCCATGCAAACACAGGGAGAACATACAAACTCCTTGCAGATAGTTTTTTGTCCTTGGTGGGATTTGAACACCAGGACTCCAGCGCTACAAGGCTGCAGTGCTAACCACTGAGCCACCGTGTGGCCCCACAAATAATAATATATAGCAATGGAAAAGCTAGATAGCACTGTATTTGACACTGTCTATTGTAATACAAATGTAATTCTACATTGTTTAATGTATGTGCTTATTATAAAGGAATTAAGTATAAATTCTTTATAATATAGAACATATGAATATAACTTTAGATTTAATATTGATGGATTTTTTTTATTCTTTTAATCCCTCAAACTGAGCCAATCCAAGATGATTTTTTTTATTCCATATTAAATTCTATGAATTGCTTATAGAAGCTACTAATTGTGTTACATTGTTACATTGCCACCCAGTGGTTAGAAGAGGAAAAGCAATATGTTAATGTACATTTGTCACTCTGACACATTCTACATTGTATGTTATAAAAAGGATATTATCAAAATGTGAATCTTTTCACATACACAGTATCTATCTAGACAGTCTTTTTCTCTGTCAGTCGGTTTCTCTATCTATCTATCTATCTATCTATCTATCTATCTATCTATCTATCTATCTATCTATCTATCTATCGTAAAGAGAAGAACGCAACAGCAGATTCCCTAGAAATGCTTTCCGAATAATGATCAATATATAATGTTATGTGAAGCACAGAAGTCTTGCAAACAAAGCTAAATAAGTTGGGAAGATTCTTGGAGCAGATTTATAGTGTGATGTAACGTGGAAATAGAGCAGCAAAAATCATCTACTTGTTCCCATTAAAGCTGGTACTATGTGCGTTAGTGTATATATTGTAAGCTAGCTTATGCTGTAGAAAGAGAAAAGGTAGAAAAACATTTCAGCGTAAAATTGTAAGCTCTCCTCTTACACAAATAACCTTGCTAAGATATTAATTCTTCGGAGATGTTAGCTCCTTCTTACAATAACCTGCACGTCTTGATATTGCTATTGGGTTTATTCTGATATTCAGCAATGAAAAAAGAGAGAATAACTTGCCCAAAGCACAAAATGAGGTTTAAAGGGTACCTTTACTCAGATGAGTTTTCAGAATAAGCCAGCATGTGTTTAATAACCATATCTTTGACTATAATTTGACGTGTGATGCAATTTCTGAGCTTAGCTCACTCCACAATAATGTCTTCCCATACATAAGAGCACTGCACATTGTATCACACCTCACAACTCTATGGATTGCCAACAAGCTGTTATTTGAGCTCACTGTGTCTTCCCAACCTCAATAAAATGATCCCTACATAAAAGCTTGGACCACTTTAACTCTCATAGTTGTAATTTTTTCAGTTGAGTGCAAGTTTTCTAAACAGAAATACTTATCATACCATTTATGACCCTGAGTTGTTTCCCAACAGCCATCTTTCTGGAATTTTTAAAATTTTTGCAAACAGCTACTTTACTCTAGTTATAGTCACAACATTAAAACATAAAAAAAAACTATCAGATCTCTGGTTTTGTTAATCTTCAGTCAGTAGATATTCTGCTGGATTTGTATCTATATTGAATGTAAGTGTAATATAATTTTGAAAACCTGGATCAGTTTGGCTCAAAAAGAGGTGACGCTTCTTTCTGTAATAGTCTATCTCAACGAAGAGCCATGCCCACAGTTCTGTTCTGTCTTCTAATGAACATGCCAGTCTTCTGGATGAGCACATATTCTTCCTACCTCAATACCGTCATCAGTCCTCAGGCACAAGTCCAACCACTTCCACATCTCATAGTTAATGTTGTTTTTCAGGGAATACAGGGTTTCTGAATAATTACAGGGCAATGGGCAAGTCTAAGGGGTAAAAACAAATAGGGAAACAAACACTTTCCATTAACAAGATACAATACATTATTTATAATTAGAATTTATTATATCATAGCTATTCATTATTAAAGAAACACATCATAGTAGATATACTTTATAAAATAAACCACTAACGCAGAAGAGTGTTCAGTTATTTCCAGAATAAGGTAGAAATAGATCCAAAGACATTTCAGATGATGGATAAAGAACTGAATTATGGTACCAATTTATAATAAAGTTATATAATTTATCATTGTGCATTGACGACAATTTCTAACATGCCTACCCTAATGTGTAAAGTCATGTGTGCATATTTTTAAAGCTTGCTTTGTGGATATTTCTGCAGACCCATAAGTGCATACCATCCTTCTATACATTCATACTGATAACTCCCCTATGTCCTTATTAGCTGTGGATCCTGCACAACAATGTTTAAGATGGACAGATGTAGCTTAACATGTTGACAACACTGTGGCACATCTCAAGGCTTCAATGACTTATGTTGTTAAAATCTCACACTGCAGCAAATTATCACACTGCATAGAGCCAAGATTAACTCTGCTATGTATGTATAACATGAAGCCTCGGTGATTAATACTCCTAGGAAACTGTTATCCAAGCACTAGAAAAACAATAAACTATAATGTATTTATCCCTGTTTCAGATGTCAGATCACACAGAAGTCATGCAAGGCATAAAGATGTTCAGAGGTGTCCAGTATCCTGTTCTCACTCCAAATATCCAGGGGTTTCAATCTGCAGTAAGTATTTTAGGCAAGTAGAATATGTCTGTAATAATAATTTGTGTGCTCTTTCTTTACTTGCAATGTTATTAACATTTCATGTTTATAGAATAGCTTAAGTCCTTGGAAAATTTAGTAGGAAAACTGAACATTGCCTTGTGTATCCCATAAACATCATGTAAGCTATTGGGGAAGCTTTGCTACAATAGCTAGTTACATGTAAAATAAATGCATTAAAATACTGACTATAGATGTTTAAATGGGTTATGCCAGGATATACAGTCCAATGCTAGCATACGAATATCATAGATCATCAATGGAAGACCACATACAACTTCTGTGATCCATTCCCAACTGCTAGGACACTTTATCTCCTGTTGGCTCTGCTCAGCATTGACTATAATAGGATCATGTAGACACTGAAGAAAGTGGAGGGGAGGAGAGAAAGTGACAAGCTGACTTTGTAGTACCACTGTATATTTTTATCTGCCAGCAGAAGTTACAGTGGTCAGACATTGGTGACATGTATCAATAGTCGCGCCATTAAAGTTTCCCGGTACTTTAATGAATTTATTATACAGTATATGGTAGAAATATAATCCTAGTTGTAATTTTATCATTTCTGATTATAAAGGGATCGAGTACTACTAAGTGACATGTAAAACATTTAGGGGTGACAGGAGTTACAATGTAACAGCTGAGTCATATAGCAGTGTTTCCATGCCATGACAGTACAGTGTTTAATGGCATCACTGCTGTAATGTCTAATGGCATCTTGCACAAATCAACATGATAATGCTATAATGGCTACACTATGTAGTCACACCTAAGTGGTCATTTTACACAAGGCACCATTCTCCAAGGTTCTAGGCAGAATATTTAACATTTGCTTTTCTGCTATTTATCACCACCATCTGAGACTAAGGAAAGCCATATTGCAGGGAACTTGGCTTATTGAATAAGAGCCCCTAGTCTCTGAGAGTCATTATGTCACTTAAAGGCAATCTCTTACCAGAATAGATATCAACTATCATAGATATATCAACACAGTCTCAAATGGGCTCTTTCATCAATGAGAGCTCATATTCATTTTGACAAAAATGGCAATATCTTGGCAACAGAGGCCCTGATTCCCAAGGGGAAAACACTGTTTAATTTAGCTCTCTAACCTACATATCTGTAGGGCTGGGTTGATATTCTGGGTTTTGGTGGCTCCTTTTAAAATAAATCTAATAAACTGTGCAATATTTACTAAGATTAATCCCTTATGGTTCTATACTATATAAGAACACATGTCCTTGTACCGTGTTAGCCAGTGGATATGAAATGAAAAATTTTTTTGAGAGAAGTCCTCAGTAGTTGATGCGTTTTTTAATGGCTAACTTAAAAAAATTTTTGATGACATATTGAGCTTTCGGGACTACTATAGAGTTCTATACTATACATAGTGCAGTGTCTGGAGAAGGGGATCGAAGAGTTAGAGGCTGAAAAACACAAAAGAGAGAATACATTCACTGCCCCCTAGACCCTGCATCATGCTAAAGGAGTGCTAGAAGTGTTCCTTTTATCATATCAACCCTTCTCATAACTAGTACATGTATGCTAAGTCGAGTCGACAAAAAATACTTTGGTGCTCCATTAGCCTCAAAGCAGCTAAGTGACTGTTTAATCCATACCGCCTCCTTGTTCCCTTCTCTCTATCAATTTTCATTGCATAGTGAAGCCTTTCACAATGTTGTGAGTTGGGGTAGTTGTGGCCCAATAACAGGTACTTAAGTTATTAGGGTTTTAGGGTGCTGTTATCCATGTATTATGTATAAGGTATTCATGTAGCTCTGCATTCAGCGGCAGAACATGCGACACCAGTAGCAATGCCACCCTGAATACATGTGATGACATCAGTTTTCACCAGTCATAACTATATAAAAGGACACATTGTGCATGATATTTCTCTGACAACCTCAGAAAAAGTCTCACACATTTGTCGTATTGGAAACAAGACAAGCATGAAATTTTGCTTAATCTGTTTTCAGTAAGTGAAGGCTTTTCTAATAAACTGTGCTGTTTTCTAACAGGACTGTTGAAATTTATCTTCTTATTTCTGTCTGGGTTTATTTTTATGCATGAAGAGCTGAAAGTCCTTTGATGCATGACTCCGCTACACTGTCTAATATCTTAGACACGTTTGCAATTGTAATGTTTTAAAACAATGGCACGGTTTTGTATCATTAAGTCCCAGATGTTGTGCACATGTGTTTTGAATGGAATTGTATATAGCGCAATTCTGTTGTTAGCCATCCAAGATCCAAAGACATTGAGAGGAATAAAGTGATTGTCTAAATAGATTTACATAAGGAAATTGTATAGTATTTTACTTCTTACGTTGTATATTTGTCATTAGGCTGTAAATGATCTACTGTCCCTTTTTACGGAAATGTCACAAATTTTACACTGGAGAATTTTTTCTATTTTTTTTACCATTCACACCCCACACACTTTTTGAAAAATACGGCAAATAGGGCATAGAACAGTAAAAAACAAAAAAACAAAGAAAACCCCCACAATTGTTTGCACAAATCCAGACATGCACAAAAATTTGGAACAAAGCTTGCAGAAAGAGTTTATTGTAGAGATGAGCGAGTACTGTTCGGATCAGCTGATCCGAACAGCACTCTCGCATAGAAATGAATGGACGTAGCCGGCACGCGGGGGGTTAAGTGGCCGGCCACCGTCAAAGCGGAAGTACCAGGTGCATCCATTCATTTCTATGGAGCGTGCTGTTCGGATCGGCTGATCCGAACAGTACTCGCTCATCTCTATTTATCAGTAAACCTCAGTATCATACACTTATTATACCAAATGTCTTTCTACATATTTGTTCAGCATATATTATATTTTTTAACTATTTGTTGTAGCATATTGTATGTGGGATTTGTCTTCCAGATTGCGGCTGGAGCTAAAGAAGTTGCTGTGTTTGGAGCAGCATCGGAGACATTTTGCGAGAAGAACATTAATTGTTCTATTGAGGAAAGCATGGGAAGATTTGAAGAAGTTATAAAGTCTGCTCACAGTATCAATGTTCCAGTACGCGGGTATTTATTTACAATTTTACTTCATATGTTTGTCTATTCGTAGATTAATATTCCTTTTTATATGTATTATACCACGGGGCCTTTTGTACTGCTCTCAGGGACCTGGTCACAGATCTGATGGAAAGGATCCTGGAAGATGATGCCAGAAACTAAAATCATGTCATGTATTTTACAAGCCAGCTGTCTGGCCTCTCCCTTAGAACTGTGACAGAATCCGTGTCATTGACCTACACTGGTAGGTCAGCCCACGAAGAGAAGATGGTCGCAGAACCCAACAGGCAGTAGAGCCTTGCACATTTTGCTTAATAAACTTATCTTTTTCTTTTAATATTGTAGTCAATAAGGCCCTATTCATATCCGCGTTCAGGTTTCCGTTCCGGGAGCCGCTTTGAGATCACCCGAACGGAAAAAAAATCCACATTACAAGCGGTTACCTAAAGAAACCTGTAGACCCTGTAGACTATAATGGGGGTCTTCGTGGTTTCCGCTCGGTTTTCGCAAAAAACATGCAGAGAGAAAATTGCTGCTTGCTGATATTCCTGATGGCACCACTGACAATCATGTATAAAATACCGGATAATGTCTGATCAAGCAGTAGAACCCCCATTGTTCCAACATTACTCTCTTCTACTATACATAGGCAATAGGCAATATTTGGTTTGGCAAAACTGCTGTAACTTAGTAAAATATAATTGTAAACAAATTAACAATGTTTTATTTTATAAGGAATATACATTTATAAATTTATGTGAATCAGAATACATTCATTGACATATTTTCTTGATAGATGTAAAGTGCAGCAGATTTATCAGTTTCTAATACTGTTTGATAAATCTGGCATATACAGTATATATATATATAGAGAGAGAGAGAGAAAGAGAGAAAGAGAGAGAGAGAGAGAGAGAGAGAGAGAGAGAGAGAGAGAGAGAGAGAGACTGACTGGTTAGTCTAACTGATTTGGCTTAGTGTAAGTAAAAAAAATGCTCCAAAATTTTGGTGTATTTTTTTGGCGCACAGTGTCCCTGGCCCAGTTTCTGATAAGCTACTCCTCTTCTGCACAAGCAATTTATTTATCTAAAAAATGTCTGAAACACTTGATAAATGTGGCTCGAGCCATGTTAGACAGTATTTGTAAATATATAGTACTGAAATGCTGAGAAAAGTGGATCTGCAAGTTAGTGAATGCATGCATATATTTTAATCTCTAGAGATCAACACTGTAAAATGAAGAAATATTATACATGGTCTGCATTATACACTGCTCAAAAAAATAAAGGGAACACTTAAGCAACACAATGTAACTTCAAGCAACACTGATCGACAATCAATTTCACATGCTGTTGTGCAAATGGAATTGACAATAGATGGAAATTATTGGCAGTTACCGAGACACACTCAATAAAGGAGGGATTTGCAGGTGGGGACCAGATGGGCTGATGTTTTGGTCACTTTTGAATGTTGGCTGTGCTTTCACACTCATGGTAGCATGAGACAGACTCTACAACCCACACAAGTGGCTCAGGTAGTGCAGCTCATCCAGGCTGGCACATCAATGCGAGCTGTGGCAAGAAGGTTTGCTGTGTCTGTCAGCATAGTGTCCAGAGGCTGAAGGCGCTACCAGGGGACAGGCAAGTACACCAGAAGACGTGGAGGGTGCCGTAGGAGGGCAACAACCTAGCAGCAGGACCACTATCTCCGCCTTTGTGCAAGGAGGAACAGGAGGAGCACTGCCAGAGCCCTGCAAAATGACCTCCAGCAGGCCACAAATGTGCATGTCTGTACAAACAATTAGAAACTGACTCCATGAGTTCCATGGCATTTGCCACAGAACAACAGGATTGGCAACTTCACCACTGGCGCCCTGTGCTCTTCACAGATGAAAGCAGTTTCACACTGAGCACACGTGACAGATGTGGCAGAGTCTGGAAACATCGTGGAGAGTGATCTACCGCCTGCAACATCCTTCAGCATGACCGGTTTGGCAGTGGGTCAGTAATGGTGTGAGGTGGCGTTTCTTTGGAGGGCCGCACATCCCTCCATCTGCTCGCCAGAGGTAGCCTGACTGCCATTAGGTACCGAAATGAGATCCTCAGACCCCTTGTGACACCATATACTGGTGAGGTTGGCCCTGGTTTCCTCCTAATGCAGGACAATGCCAGACTTCATGTGGCTGGAGTGTGTCAGCAGTTCTGTAAGATGAAGGCATTGAAGCCATGGATTGGCCCACCTGTTCCCTAGACCTGAATCCGAATGAGCACATCTGGGACATCATGTCTCGCTCCATCCACCAATGTCACGTTGCACCACAGACTGTCCAGGAATTGGCAGATGCTTTAGTCCAGATCTGGGAGGAGATCCCTCAGGAGACCATCCGCAACCTCATCAGGTGCATGCCCAGGCGTTGTAGGGAGGTCATACAGGCACATTGAGGCCACACACACTACTGAGCCTCATTTTGACATGTTTTAAGGACATTACAACAATGTTGGATCAGCCTGTAGTGTGTTTTTTCCACTTTAATTTTGGGGGTGACTCTAAATCCAGGCCTCCATTCAGTGGTGTAACTACCGTGGTAGCAGCTGCCACAGGGCCCGGGACATTAGGGGCCTGGTGACAGCCGCTACCGCTGCTATCATTATACTCGGGGATCTTTTCGGACCCCCGAGTATAATGATCGGCACCCCAGGAGAGGTAAGCAGGGATGGCGTTAGGGGGGGCAAACTTGGCTATTGCCCAGGGCCCCAGCACTTGCAGGGGCCCCCTGTTGGTGGAATACTTTCCCTATTAATTGGGACCTGCCAGCTACACCATAGGCATCACAGGTTTGTTAGGGTCCATTCACACGAGGAAAATGGTGAGGAATTTGGTGTGAAATTTCAGCGCTGAAAAAAAACCTCCCATTGACTTCAATGGGTTCCTTTTTCTGCTAGTAGAAAAAGGAGCCCATTGAAGTCAATGGGAGGCTTTTATTTCTTTTTTTAATCAGATAATTTTTATTAACAAATTTTTCTTAACATAAAATCAAACAATCGACAAAACAACAGCAACACAATAACAATTCAAAGTAAATATGGAGACACAATCCGACACATAAAGAGGGAAGGGGGAAGTCCATTAGGACCCCCTGCTAAATCTCCCATACCTCCTTTGATTTCCATATAAAGAATAGCATTCGGGAGATCAAGGAAACAGAGAAAGTTGAAGTGAGAGATCTGTTCCTAATCAGAGATGGGGAGAGAAGGCCAGGTGTGTCCAACCATGCTCCCAAATTTTTTAAAATTTAGTTTGGGCCTTTCTCTGTATATATACTCCCCTCTCCAGCCTAATAGTATTATTAACTCTAGATATCAATTCCACTAGAGAAGGAGGACTCGAGTCCGGGAGGCTTTTATTTCAGTGCTGAAATTCCACATCAAATTCCTCACCATTTTCCTCCATGAGAATGGATCCTTATAGAGTTTGGCTAAGTTTCCAGGTTTATACAGATTGCTGGAGCAAAAAAATGTGGCAACAAAGACGTGACAATAAAAGTGCATCATGGGGCAACATGGTGGCTCAGTGGCTAGCACTGCAGCCTTGCAGTGCTGGACTCCTGGGTTCGAATCCTGCCAAGAACAAAAAAACATCTGCAAGGAGTTTGGAGTATGGGAGGAAACATGGTGAGAACATACAAAGACATACTGATAGGGAAAAAGGTACATTGGGAGCCCTATATAAGGCTCACAATCTACATTAAAAAAATTTAAATGAAAGTACATTATTTAAAAAAACAAAACATGTCAATAAATAGAGATGAGCGAACACTAAAATGTTCGAGGTTCGAAATTCGTCTATGGGGAACATATACTCGTTAAGGGGGAAACCCAAATCCGTGTCTGGAGGGTCACCAAGTCCACTATGACACCACAGGAAATGATGCCAACACCTCTGGAATGACACTGGGACAGCAGGGGAAGCATGTCTGGGGGCATCTAACACACCAAAGACCCTCTATTACCCCAACATCACAGCCTAACAACTACACACTTTACACATTCCAAAAAACCTCTATCAAAGTGGGAAAATACCTGGAAACCTTCTTTACTCCCCAAATGGATGGACACAAACCCCAATTTAAGCTCAACAAACAGTAACAACCACCCCTTTAAATCACGTTCCCCATGACAACCACGGATGGAATAGACAATGGGAAATCCAAAAGCCCTCACCCTTAACTGTCATTTTGAGTGTGTGTGTGTGTGTGTGTGTGTGTGTGTGTGTGTGTGTGATGTGGTAAGACCTTCCAAAATTCACTTTTCTAGCCCTTAACATGAGCCCTTTCAAACAAAGTTACAGGACCTTAAGCTGAGCTACCAGCAGAGATTGAGACCCTTGGCATGAGTAGAGCCTTGCACCAGCAGTGTTTTTGGCACTTAGGGTGAGTTGAGCCTTGTACCAGCGTGTGTCCCTTAACATCAGGCAGGCCCTAAGTTCTGCACTTTGCACAAAAGTTCCACATTAACTAGGCTGAATGGTACAAACCTTAGTAGGCCCGAGAACCAGGAACAGGTCTTGCAATGGCTGTCGGATAACGCTTAAAGCACATTGTCCACCAGCCAGTCAGCCTCTACCTCCTCTTACCCAACAGTCTTGTCCTCCTTCCACCCAAAATTCCCAATCTTCCCAGAACAATAACCCCAACTGTCCCTGCTCCCCAGAGCTGTTCTCCCTTCCTTTGTCTGTACCGCAAGCTGCCCCTCCATTTCGCGATTCCACGGACCTAACAGACGAGTATCTGTGTCCAGATGCTCAGACACTAGAGTCTCCTCCATCTCCGGTCGATTTGGTGGCGGATGACCAGCAACCCACCCTCATCGACGACGATGAGACGCAGTTGCTGTCAGGGCAGCCAGTTGACATGCGCATTGTGCAGGAGGAGGAGGCGAGACAGGAGTTGGAAGAGGAGGTGGTGGACGACGAGGACACCGACCCCACCTGGACAAGGCGGATATCAAGCTGGGAAAGTAGTGTGGATGTTGAGGCAGGTGCAGCACCAAAAAGGGTAGCTAGAGGCAGAGGTCAACAGCTTTGCCGAAGCCAGGCCAGACCCGGAATGTCCGAAGATGTTCCCTTTTGTACCCAGCCCAGAAAAACTCCCCCATCGAGGGCACGTTTCTCGAAGGTGTAGAGTTTTTTCAAGGATTGCGCCGAGGACAGATATAGTGTCGTCTACACAATTTGCCTCTCGAAATCGAGTAGGGGCCCTGAGAAGAGCAACCTGTCCACCACTTCAATGCACCGTCATTTGGAATCCAAGCACTGGAATCAGTGGCAGGCAGCAACGGCAGGACAAACGTCGCCCGCCGTTCATACCACTGCCTCTGCTCACAGTGCTGGCGATGCACTCCAGAGGACGAGCCAGGACATCAGTTCATCTGCCTCCGCCACTTTGTTGACTTCTCCCTCATCCTCCCCTGTTTCTGTCTTATCTCCTTCTCCTGCACCATCAAAGGCACCATCAGGCGCTTCTTTACAACAACCCACCATCTCTCAGACATTGGAGCGCCGGCAGAAATACACCGCTAACCACCCACCCACGCAAGCCTAGAACGCCAACATCGCTAAACTGCTGGCCCAGGAGATGTTGGCGTTCCGACTTGTTGAAACTCCCGCCTTCCCGGACCTGATGGCAACTGTGGCACCTCACTATGCCGTCCCTAGCTGTCACAACTTCTCCCGGTGTGGCGTCCCCACCTTGCACCAGCATGTGTCACTCAACATCAGGTGGGCCCTTAGTTCCACGCTTTCTGCAAGGTCCACTTGACCACCGACACTTGGACAAGCGCCTGTGGTCAGGGATGCTGCAGTGCTTATCTTTAATGACAGGCAGGGTGAATGTGGTGGAGTCTGTTCCTCGGGTGCAAACTGGGGTGGCCTATCTCCTCTCCCAGGCCAAAATTCATGGCAGGAGTAGACTGAAACCCTACGATGCTGCAACCTCCACCCCAGCTACTAGCGGCAAACGCTGTAACACTGGTGTGGGGAGATGTCAGCAGGCCGTGCTCAAACTGATCAGCTTGGGGGACAGACAGCACAGTGCCTCCGAGGTCAGGGATGCCATCTTGGCTGAGATGGCATTTTTTTTTCCCTGCTACACCTGGGGCCTGGCATTTTTGCGCCTGTGATAATGGCTGGAACCTGGTAGCAGATCTGGAGCTTGCCAGACTCAAACACGGTCCACGCATGGCCCACGTTTTTCAACTTTTTGGTGCCATGTTTCTTTGAAACCTACACCATTGTGCCTGATATACAGGTCAAAGTGGGGCCATTTTCGTAAGTGAGAACTAGCCTCTGCTAGGCAGAAAACATTCAGAGCACACTCCTCTCATCTTCGCACCGTTGGCTGGCAGAGGAAGACGAGGGGGTTGGAGTGGCATCTGATGTCCCTGTCCCACACGAGGCTAGAGGGTGCACTTCAGTGCATCCCATTGCTTCACCACAAATGGTGTGAAGGGGAATGGGAAATGGAGAGTGACCCTTACAGTTGGGGCCAGCAAAGGCATGCCAAGTAACACACTGGCACACATGGCTGACTTCATCTTGGGTTGCTTTTCAACACATATTTCACATCATGAAGAACAAATAATACTGGATTTTTACAAGCCTCGAACCCCGGTCTAGGTCTAATGTCTGTTCATTTCTTATATTAGGGGAGAGGGAAAAAAAATTACTTCAGTGATACGTTTAGCGTACATAGACTGACTATTAATGTGTATCCCACTTAGTGTTGTTAGGGTTACACACCGTCACAACCTGGCTAAAGCTTCTATAGCTGTTAATAAAGTCAACATAACTTTACGGTATCCAAAAAGACAGCTGGTACCGACAGAGAGCAAGACAAATGTCAACCAAAGCTGTGAGCTCTGAACACCCACAGTGACTTTGGCGTCATCATCATTATAAGGGAGCGGGTGGTAATAAATAACTTGGCAGTGCCTAAAACCCAAAAAGCTTATACAACTATATTTACATTAAGATACACAAATGACACTTTTTAGTAGCATGTCATGAGACAAACTGATAAGCTCTTCCTTTGTGCAGTGCTATTTGAAAGTTAAACGCTGCCTTTATTTTAATTCTGGAGAAGGTGCAGACATTAGATTTAGAACATGTTGTCTTCAATGTCCAAATCCTCTATATAGGTAATGAGTTTTTCGGGCCGAGCTGTCTGGGAACGAGCTGGTGCAGCACTGACAACCTGGGTGAATATGGCAAGAGCCTGAGATGTAGGGTGAATGAATCCCCAAATTATTTGGGGAATTTCCACTCAGAAACTGGCACTATATACCAGTAGCAAAAATTGTGGGTGCACGTAACCCCAATATATTCTTTGAATTCCCAGTCAGACAATGGCACTATATGGCAGTGGCAGGACTTGAAGGTATTTATAACCCCAATATATTCTTTGAATTCCCAGTGAGAAACTGGCACTATATGGCAGTGGCAGGACTTGAAGGTATTTGTAACCCCAATATATTCTTTGAATTCCCAGTCAGACAATGGCACTATATGGCAGTGGCAGGACTTGAAGGTATTTATAACCCCAATATATTCTTTGAATTCCCAGTGAGAAACTGGCACTATATGGCAGTGGCAGGACTTGAAGGTATTTGTAACCCCAATATATTCTTTGAATTCCCAGTGAGAAACTGGCACTATATGGCAGTGGCAGGACTTGAAGGTATTTGTAACCCCAATATATTCTTTGCATTCCCAGTCAGACAATGGCACTATATGGCAGTGGCAGGACTTGAAGGTATTTGTAACCCCAATATATTCTTTGAATTCCCAGTCAGACAATGGCACTATATGGCAGTGGCAGGACTTGAAGGTATTTATAACCCCAATATATTCTTTGAATTCCCAGTGAGAAACTGGCACTATATGGCAGTGGCAGGACTTGAAGGTATTTGTAACCCCAATATATTCTTTGAATTCCCAGTGAGAAACTGGCACTATATGGCAGTGGCAGGACTTGAAGGTATTTGTAACCCCAATATATTCTTTGCATTCCCAGTCAGACAATGGCACTATATGGCAGTGGCAGGACTTGAAGGTATTTGTAACCCCAATATATTCTTTGAATTCCCAGTCAGACAATGGCACTATATGGCAGCGGCAGGACTTGAAGGTATTTATAACCCCAATATATTCTTTGAATTCCCAGTGAGAAACTGGCACTATATGGCAGTGGCAGGACTTGAAGGTATTTGTAACCCCAATATATTCTTTGCATTCCCAGTCAGACAATGGCACTATATGGCAGTGGCAGGACTTGAAGGTATTTGTAACCCCAATATATTCTTTGAATTCCCAGTCAGAAACTGGCACTATATGGCAGTAGCAAGAAATTAGGGTATTTGTAAACCCAATATATTCTTTGAATTCCCAGTCAGAAACTGGCACTATATGGCAGTAGCAAGAAATGAGGGTATTTGTAAACCCAATATATTCTTGGAATTCCCAGTCAGACAATGGCACTATATGGCAGTAGCAAGAAATGAGGGTATTTGTAAACCCAATATATTCTTGGAATTCCCAGTCAGACAATGGAACTATATAGCAGTAGCAAGAAATGAGGGTATTTGTAAACCCAATATATTCTTTGAATTCCCAGTCAGAAACTGGCACTATATGGAAGTAGCAAGAAATGAGGGTATTTGTAACCCCAATATATTCTTTGAATTCCCAGTCAGAAACTGGCACTATATGGCAGTAGCAAGAAATGAGGGTATTTGTAAACCCAATATATTCTTGGAATTCCCAGTCAGACAATGGCACTATATAGCAGTAGCAAGAAATGAGGGTATTTGTAACCCCAATATATTCTTTGAATTCCCAGTCAGACAATGGCACTATATAGCAGTAGCAAGAAATGAGGGTATTTGTAAACCCAATATATTCTTGGAATTCCCAGTGAGACAATGGCACTATATGGCAGTAGCAAGAAATGAGGGTATTTGTAAACCCAATATATTCTTTGAATTCCCAGTCAGACAATGGCACTATATGGCAGTAGCAAGAAATGAGGGTATTTGTAACCCCAATATATTCTTTGAATTCCCAGTCAGAAACTGGCACTATATGGCAGTAGCAAGAAATGAGGGTATTTGTAACCCCAATATATTCTTTGAATTCCCAGTCAGAAACTGGCACTATATGGCAGTAGCAAGAAATGAGGGTATTTGTAACCCCAATATATTCTTGGAATTCCCAGTCAGACAATGGCACTATATAGCAGTAGCAAGAAATGAGGGTATTTGTAACTCGAATATATTCTTTGAATTCCCAGTCAGACAATGGCACTATATAGCAGTAGCAAGAAATGAGGGTATTTGTAAACCCAATATATTCTTGGAATTCCCAGTCAGACAATGGCACTATATAGCAGTAGCAAGAAATGAGGGTATTTGTAAACCCAATATAGTCTTGGAATTCCCAGTCAGAAACTGGCACTATATGGCAGTAGCAAGAAATGAGGGTATTTGTAAACCCAATATATTCTTTGAATTCCCAGTCAGACAATGGCACTATATGGCAGTAGCAAGAAATGAGGGTATTTGTAAACCCAATATATTCTTTGAATTCCCAGTCAGGCAATGGCACTATATAGCAGTAGCAAGAAATGAGGGTATTTGTAAACCCAATATATTCTTTGAATTCCCAGTCAGACAATGGCACTATATAGCAGTAGCAAGAAATGAGGGTATTTGTAAACCCAATATATTCTTGGAATTCCCAGTCAGACAATGGCACTATATGGCAGTAGCAAGAAATGAGGGTATTTGTAAACCCAATATATTCTTGGAATTCCCAGTCAGACAATGGCACTATATGGCAGTAGCAAAAATAGTGGGTGTATATAGCCCCAATTCTATTGCTAGGGGACTTGCAGGGTATTTCTGGGGTGAAGGTGGGGGGGCACACCATTGGAACGGGGATTTGGGGTGTATATATGGGGTATACGGGAATACACTGTCAGTGTATTCCATTCAGGATCCTGGGAAAGCTGGGTTGCAGCGATTGAGCCCGTCAGTGCCACGTTACACTGACAAGCTTCTCCCTGGAATTGAAGCTATATGTAACCCCAATATATTCTTTGAATTCCCAGTCAGACAATGGCACTATATGGCAGTAGCAAAAATAGTGGGTGTATATAGCCCCAATTCTATTGCTAGGGGACTTGCAAGGTATTTCTGAGGTGAAGGTGGGGGGGCACACTGTTGGAACGGGGATTTGGGGTGTATATATGGGGTATACGGGAATACACTGTCAGTGTATTCCATTCAGGATCCTGGGAAAGCTGGGTTGCGGCGATTGAGCCCGTCAGTGCCACGTTACACTGACAAGCTTCTCCCTGGAATTTAGCTCTTACAAGAGCTGTTGTGGTTGTCTTCTCCTTCCTATCCTAGCCTGTCCCTGCCTACCCAGAATCTAAGCCCTAGCTAGCTGGACGGAAACCTCCGTCCTCGGTGAATTGCAAGCTCAGAATGACGCGAACCTGGACGGCGCTGTTCTTTTAAATTAGAGGTCACATGTTTTCGGCAGCCAATGGGTTTTTCCTACTTTTTTCAACGTCACCGGTGTCGTAGTTCCTGTCCCACCTACCCTGCGCTGTTATTGGAGCAAAAAAGGCGCCAGGGAAGGTGGGAGGGGAATCGAGTAATGGCGCACTTTACCACGCGGTGTTCGATTCGATTCGAACATGCCGAACAGCCTAATATCCGATCGAACATGAGTTTGATAGAACACTGTTCGCTCATCTCTACCAATAAACAGTTTCCTAATTCCTGAAGCAGATTTTTTCAAGTTGCAAAACGCTCCTTGTGAACGTACCCTTAGAGAGCTGGAAATTAGATAGATGGGTTCCTAGGAGTCCTCACAGTGTTATACACTATGTTTTAAGCCATTTCAACATGTGGTTCATACTGAACTTGTTCAACCCAAAATAAGTTTTGGGCCTTAGCCACTCAAAAATGAATTTTGAGAGGTTAGACCATCTCTAGTTTTGACAATAGGAATGATAGCACCAGCTGTAAACAGGTAAACATTTCCTGGAATAATAACAGGGCAACAGAACAATGCAATGTTATAACAAAATATTCTGCAGAACTGTTGCTTCATATGAAATATAAAAAATGTGCTGTTTCATATGGCGTACAAAATGTTTCTGGTACTGTGGGTCTTTGTACTCTTAACCTCAATATTTTAGTGTTTTTTTTCTGCACAAAGACAGAATCTAATACAACCGAAGAATGTATCTATAAAATAATTTTTTAATAATTCTGGTAATTTTATATTTCTAGAATTCCGAATAACTATAAACACTATGCCCCATCTGTGCAGCTATTAGGCACTTTCTGGAAAATACCCAGGTCTTTAATCTAACATTCTCTATTGTATCCAGTATGGTGAGACATAACAAGGAGCAACACATATTTCAGCCATCTGGACAGTTTTCTGCTTCATTCTTTGCCATTGTAAATGCTATGCTAATAGTTTTTATTCTAATGTTTTCTGTGTTTGTCAGTCTAGTAAGCAAATGTAAGTTAATTTGAGGTTGACAGCTCTTTCATCCAATCTCACCACAGACATGCATACTGAACTATGTGTCTTTGAGAGGCTTGAGTTACAAATTTTAGCCTATTAGGGGTATAGCCAAGAGAAATTAGAATTCTACAAGGGGAAGGAGAATGAAAAAAAGGTGGAGTGTGTAAGATGTAACTGGTAAGAACAGTGAATTAATATTGTGATGATGTTGAAATCTACAGTATGGTAGACACATGAAAAAATTATTATGAGTATATGCCTGCTCAAAAATAGCTAGAAAGAAAGAAATGTATTTGGTATATAAAGTAGTGCTAGTGTAAGGTAATCTCAGAATTGACTGAGGAAATTTTAGGGCTACTAGGACAAAGGGTGAAGAGAGGGTAACTACACAATTTGTGGAAACCAACACAAAAATTAAGGGCAAAATCAATGATAGCTTAACGTAATATAAACACACTGCCAAAAAGCAAACTACCACCATATGGTTTGATAAAAAGTATATAAATTTTATTGAGACATGTAAAAAGTCAATAATAACCATACAGAAAAAAGAAGGGGAAAACAATATGTCACCAGTGATAACCTATACCATATAGTTAATAAATAAATCCATCTATAACCACTCTCGCTATATTCAAACCACTCTATATTATGATAGTGTACCAAAGGATATATAGATATGTATATACATGTAAACTACCAGACCCATAATGAAGAACATCCTCTTCAAAGAGAATATACACTCACCGGCCACTTTATTAGGTACACCTGTCCAACTGCTCGTTAACACTTAATTTCTAATCAGCCAATCACATGGTGGCAACTCAGTGCATTTAGGCATGTAGACATGGTCAAGACAATCTCCTGCAGTTCAAACCGAGCATCAGTATGGGGAAGAAAGGTGATTTGAGTGCCTTTGAACGTGGCATGGTTGTTGGTGCCAGAAGGGCTGGTCTGAGTATTTCAGAAACTGCTGATCTACTGGGATTTTCACGCACAACCATCTCTAGGGTTTACAGAGAATGGTCCGAAAAAGAAAAAACATCCAGTGAGCGGCAGTTCTGTGGGCGGAAATGCGTTGTTGATGCCAGAGGTCAGAGGAGAATGGCCAGACTGGTTCGAGCTGATAGAATGGCAACAGTGACTCAAATAGCCACCCGTTACAACCAAGGTAGCCAGAAGAGCATCTCTGAACGCACAGTACGTCGAACTTTGAGGCAGATGGGCTACAGCAGCAGAAGACCACACCGGGTGCCACTCCTTTCAGCTAAGAACAGGAAACTGAGGCTACAATTTGCACAAGCTCATCGAAATTGGACAATTGAAGATTGGAAAAATGTTGCCTGGTCTGATGAGTCTCGATTTCTGCTGCGACATTAGGATGGTAGGGTCAGAATTTGGCGTCAACAACATGAAAGCATGGATCCATCCTGCCTTGTATCAACGGTTCAGGCTGGTGGTGGAGGTGTCATGGTGTGGGGAATATTTTCTTGGCACTCTTTGGGCCCCTTGGTACCAATTGAGCATCGTTGCAACGCCAAAGCCTACCTGAGTATTGTTGCTGACCATGTCCATCCCTTTATGACCACAATGTACCCAACATCTGATGGCTACTTTCAGCAGGATAATGCGCCATGTCATAAAGCTGGAATCATCTCAGACTGGTTTCTTGAACATGACAATGAGTTCACTGTACTCCAATGGCCTCCACAGTCACCAGATCTCAATCCAATAGAGCATCTTTGGGATGTGGTGGAACGGGAGATTCGCATCATGGATGTGCAGCCGACAAATCTGCGGCAACTGTGTGATGCCATCATGTCAATATGGACCAAAATCTCTGAGGAATCCTTCCAGTACCTTGTTGAATCTATGCCACGAAGAATTGAGGCAGTTCTGAAGGCAAAAGGGGGTCCATCCCGTTACTAGCATGGTGTACCTAATAAAGTGGCCGGTGAGTGTATGTTCTAATGGTTATGAGGGGTGGATATATACATGTAAAAAGTATGGTATAAACGGCTCACTAACATGTATAACATATGGCAAAGCAGAAGTGGAGATGTAGAAAAAATCAAGAGTAATACCTGGTTATTGCATTAACACTGGTGAACGCACCCCGACGCACGTTTCGCCACCTAAGGCTTCGTCAGGGGGAGGAAGAATGTGTGGAAATCCTGACTAGAAGATATAATTTGTTACATTTAATCAGACATAATCCAATGTTTACTACAATCATCATTCTTAGAGAAAATGGCCTGTTTTTATTTCTTTAATTACCGTATATACCCGAATATAAGCTGAGGCCGCTAATTTTGCCACAAAAAACTGGGAAAACTTATTGACTCGATTATAAGCCTGGGGGTGGGAATTAGGGGGAGAAATCCACCATTGCAGACAAAAAGTCTGGTCATGTGCATTACAGCTTAGTACAGCTCTGCCTCATAGTAATAGCAGTTAACCCCATTATGTCCCTCACATTAACCCCCTGTGTGCCTCACATAAGAGTTACTGATATGTGGGACATATGGAGGTAATAATGAGGTATCTTCATAATTAGGGTCCTTTATTAGTACCCCGATGTGTCTCACATATTAGTAACCCTTATATGGGGCACACAGGGGTTAATGTGAGGGACATGATGGGGTTAACTGCTATTAATGTGAGGCACATGGAGTTACTAAAACTAAATTAATAACCCCAAATGCCTGACATTACTAGGAATAGTAACCCCAGCAGGTACCTGTGTGTGTCACTTTACTGTAGCTTCCTCTCCTCCATACGACAGATATCTTTCATAAGACACAATGAATCCTGCACTGACTGATCTGCAGATGTTACATTCTAGTGGCTACAGGACCTTTGATGACATCACAGTCACGTGACCTACGTGACAAGCCAATCACAGGGCAGTAGCACTAAAGGACCTCGCCCTTCGTTTAATTTATGCAGATCCCTGCAAGGCACATGCGGTTTTATATACTGCTAGAAAACCAACAGTGTGCTGAATGTCGGCTTACCCGTTATGTGCCCCAGGGGAAGAGCTATCAGTGCCATTACCAATAGTTCTTCACTGTCAGAAGGGCGTTTCTGACAGTCTTTGAGGAATGCCCCTCCTGATAGTACTGTCCATAGCGCTATACTATGAGGGGGCGTTCCTTACCACCCAGCCATGATGCTGAGAAGGTGAGGAATGCCCCCCCCCCCATCCTCAGTACTCCTGATAGTACTCGTCCATAGACCAGTACTGTCAGGAATGGGTACTAATAGTGTATTTGTAATGAATATACATTAATATAATCCTGAGTTTTCTTCCTTCTTCCCATCAGGTCTTTGCAAAATGATACCTGAGATGAATAATGAATAATGAGATGTCAGACTTAATGAATTATGGTCGTTTTTCTAACATGTCATCTTGTCCCAGAAAAGCAATTTTGCTACTAATATCACTGAATATAGATAAGTAGTTCAATTTAAAAAGATGCATAAGAATATTCTATAATCTATATTACTTTCTATGTACTCTATAAATTGACAAAACTATTTCCTGTTTTCTAGTTAGATCTACATTATATGCTAATGATTCAGTGTGCTTTAGAGGAATGAACTATTTGCCATTGTGTTAATGCTTTCCTCATTTTTAGAATTAGTGCTTACTATAAGACATTAATATGATTAGCAGTTACAGGATTATAATAGGATTTATAGCATAACACAATGAAAGGACTAGGGATTTAGCAAATAGATTTTACAATATTTGCAAAATAAACCTGTGTTCCATGTATTACTTATACGCAACAATAAATTGCTAGTCTATGATAGCTTTTAACTAAAAAGCTGTACATACAATCCATTCTTTATACAGACAAACATGAAAATGTTTCCAGTTGTAGTTGTTATCTTTTGTTACCATTGTTAGTTTTCAGGCTGATATTGCAACATTCAGATATAAACAGTTGCAGCAGCACTCTGTAAAAGTTCTTAGGCCCTATTCACATCTGCGTTCATGTTTCCATTTGGAGAGTACACTTGGGAACCCCCCCAAAAAAGAAACCTATATGCATTAAAAAGCAGTTACCTGGAAAACCTGCGCACCCCATAGGCTATAAGCGGTAAATGCATTAAAAAGTGGTTACTTAAGGAAACCTGCAAGCAGAACTTTTCTCTCTGCATGATTCGTGCGGAAACCAAGTGCAAACCACACAGACCACATTATAATCTATGGGGTCCATGTGGTTTCCTTAAGTAACCGCTTTTTAATGCATATAGGCTTCCGTTTGGGGGTCCCAAAGTTGACTCACCGAATGGAAACCCGAACGTAGATGTGAACCGGGCCTTAGTAAATTACTGCTCTGTCCATGTGAGAGCCCATCTGCTAGCAACAAGGCAACCTCTTAAAATGGGACCCTACAATGCAAAGACTCACTGTTCTCTGGACTAGGCCTCCAAATTAATTTAAGGGAAATTGTACGGTATACTCAGCTCTAATTTAAAACAGCCGGCTGTGAATTAAAGGCACGGGTGGCACACGGGAACACGCAGATGTCCCCTGTGTGCCGGCCATGCCTCTGTGGCTCCTTTCATTAAATGAATGGGAGCCATGGAAGCAAGAGCCGCAAAATAGGACAAGAATAGGACCTGTTTTATATTTCCGGACTGTCGGCCTGCACACGTGACCATGTAATTCGTAGAAATGAATGGGTCAATGTGTTATCCGTGAAATACAGCCACGGTCGCCTGCAACCAGCCTAAATGATTAAATGTGCGTCATTCACATCCCTATGTGCAGAATGCAACAAATAAACATAGTCAACACTAACGTCCCATCTGAAGAGGTCGCCTTATCCCTGGCAGACGGCGTCTAACAATTTGATTAAATGGTGCACCAAGAACCTCATATGCAGTCACCCAGTTTTATGGTGTGATTTGTAGCCTTTCAAGAATACTTTTTAGCATTTGCGATATTGTATTAAATTGGATTAATAAGAAATTCTAGTCTGTAAACAAATAATTATTGCTATTAATTGTGACAAGAAAACTTTTGTTATACTGTACCTGTATCTTAAAAATCTAAAACAAATGTTTGTTTTACAGCTATGTGTCTTGTGTAATAGGCTGCCCTTATGAAGGAAATATTGAGCCTCATAAAGTAGCTGAGGTAAGATAAAGATCTGTAATACAAAATTTTTATTTTACAACAGTTAATATGGTTAACAGTGTTGTCTTGCAGAATTAGAGACTTGAGTTTTTGTCTCACTACAGATCTCATATACAGAGTTTATAGGTTCTCCCTGTGTTTTTGTGTGTTCTACACTACAATTTCCACTTGTACTCCATCTACATACTGTACAGAAAAGTTAATTAGTTCCTAAAAAATTATATTATATGAAATATTGCCCTAGTCTCTATGTTTGAGATAGGGAACATAGAGCTGAATTGGGGGCAATGACTGATATGAGTGATAAATTCTACAAAGCACTGTGGGTTATTGCAGTTTCTTTTGTTTTTCCAAAAACTAAACCAATTGTGCTCATGGATTTTGCCTTGTATTATGACTCAGCCCCTTTCACTTAAAGTGTACCTCCAATTATAAAACACCTTTCCATAAATGAATAGTAAAGGTAAATAAGATGAGGCTTTTAATTGATTTATTGCCATATTCTTTGCACTTATAGACCTATATGTTGAAGACCTGCTTGATGTGTAGCAGCTGCAGTAATTTGTATGTCTTTTCCAGCAGCCTATTCCTCTTTTTCTCTATATACAAATATGCAAAAAAAAAAAAAAACCTTAAAAAGCTTTAAAAAAAATGAGAATGAAACATATTTTTGCAATAAGACATTACAAAATTTCTTGTATACACAAGTTGTTTTGTAATTGGAGGTATGCTTTCAATAGGGCTTAATCACATTTCTTGATATAGCCCATATATTAATCAGGCCTGGTTCACATCTGTGTTTGTTATTTCATTCAGGGGGTCCCCAAATGGACTCCCTGAACGGAATACCGAATGCAGATGCGAACCAGGCCTAAGAGAGATCCAGATTTTGAAAAAATGAAACAAATCATGTTTTTCTAATGTCTAATCTTTTTCTAATGCCCAGAGATGCAGAACTCTGATTCCTCTTGAGGGTGGGTTCACACCTGCGCCCGATCTCCGCTTTCGGGGTTCCATCTTCCGCCCTGAGAAACTGGGCAGGGGACGGAAGCCCAGCAGTCACTTTTCAAACACATTCACTTGAATGGGTTTGCAAAGTGTCCGCCCCTGAGCTTCTTCTGCCTCTCTGCAGCGAAACCATTTTTTTTCATCGGACACAAAGTCCTGCATGTCCGACATTGTGTCCAGTTAAAAAAACGGTTTTGCCACGAAGAGACAGAAAACGCTCATGGGCGATGACTTTGTAAACCTATTCAAGTGAATGGGTTTGAAAACTGACTGCTGGGTTTCTGTCTCCTGTCCAATTTCTCAGGTAGAAGACAGAAACCCGCCGTATTGCCTAAAGCGGAGACCGGGACGCTGTTGTGAACCCACCCTTAGTTCCTCAAAGTACTGTCCCTGCTTAACTCTGTTGATCAGCAGCCAGTTTAGTGATTTATCATAAATCATTAAAAAAAAAAAAAAAAAAAATAGAATATAGTCTGTAGATTGCTTTGATTCTAAAAATATACTTTATGGTACAGCTATTTATTCTATTTCAGTAGAAAGCTTTTGTATGCGTTTAGAACGTTAAAAGTTGGTGTTAAACTTAAAGATTTATGTACAGAATGTTTGAGGTTCTCTGACATGACCATAAATAAGGGTATGTTCACAAATGTCAGAGTAGCAGAGATTTCTGTTTTTGTCCCATTCACTAGAATGGAACTTGTGGAAATCACTGCACCTTCTGCAAAAAAAACCTCTTAGGGAGCGTTCACACTACCGTCGGTGTCCGACATGTAGTGTCTGCTCCTAGTGTCCGCTCAAAATCTGTCACGGACACTAGGAGCGGACACTAGATGTGTCCGTGACACCTGTCATTCACTTGAATGGGCATCGGGTGCGTTCTTTTGCACTCCGTGCCCGTCCTTCCCTGTCCGCAAGAGAAGATGTCCGACTTCTCAAGCGGACAGAGGAACCCTGCATGCAGGACACTAGGAGCGGACACTAGGAGCGGACACTACATGTCGGACACCGACGGTAGTGTGAATGCCCCCTTATGCAGTCATCTGGATCAAATCTACCGCATGGGAGCATGCCCTAACACCTATTAATACGGTTACGTACCTTAGTGATTGTTAAATATCTTGTATTTGCCGGTGAGACTTGTGTCCACTGTTAAATATCCTTGAAATTGTGGGATAGACTTGTGTCACGTGCTGTAGGCCTTATCCACGATATGAAGAAGTCAGCTTGTTATAAATCAATGTAAGGTTTTATTAATATCTTGAAGGGAAACACAGGAACAGGGAAAATGTCCAAATAACACAAATATCAGTCAGTTGTCAATAGCTTACATCTTCAGAGAAGTTAAATCATCTGGATATCTTATAGTTACAGCTTGGTTCATGCTTGTCATCTGGTTGGTGGACTTGGGCTGGTTACGACGTCCATGGATGTCCATCTGCCTGGACCACCCACCCTGGTCTTCCAAAGACAGACCTCCTGGTCTTCCCAAAGACAGACCTCCTGGTCTTCCCCTGGTCTTCCCAAAGACAGACCCAGACATGTGTATTTCTTACTCATTTATATTCATGAGAGGGGGTGTTACCTTCCATCTTGCTGCTATGTAAGGAGATTTCTAAAATGGTGTACTCTAACCGCACCCATGTTCCCAGAATATAAGACTATGATGTCAGTAGAGTGTTAACCCCATGTCTGCTAGAGAATATTGTAAATATATAATATTTAACAGTGATAAAAAAAAAAAAAAAAACACATAAGAGAATCCTGCAATGCATTTAACTTTGTGGCAAAAGAGTTTTCATAAAACAAATTTAAAAATACCCCTGTCTCTCTTATGTGGCCCAAACTTACATGGGTCTATCTCATTATAGAGGAGAGTAGGGATAAATACACAATAACTCTAAGGGTCCGTTCACACAATGTAACACAGCGTTGATTCTGACACGTAAACTCATGTCAGAGTCAGTGCTGCAAAACAGAATTCCATTGACTTCAATGGGTTCCGTTGAGCATGTAACACATTGAAATCAATAGGTTAAAAACCCTCCCATTGATTCTCTTTTGCAGCGCTGATTCTGACACGAGTTTATGTGTCAGAATCAACGCCACGTGGGGGCCACACGGTGGCTCAGTGGTTAGCACTGCAGCCTTGCAGCACTGGGGTCCTGGTGTTCGAATCCCGCCAAGGGCAAACAACCATCTGCAAGGAGTTTGTATGTTCTCCCTGTGTTTGCATGGATTTCCATCCCATATTCCAAAGACATACTGATAGGGAAAATGTACATTGTGAGCTCTATGTAGGGCTCACAATCTACATAAAAAAAAAAAGAAAAAAAAAAAAGAATCAACGCCGCGTTACATCGTGTGAATGGACCTTAACACATAATGTTATCTATAAAATGAGATCAATACTACTGAATTACTAAGTAATGGTACATTACCATAGACTACCACTGCTACAATTAACATAGATGAACTACTGCACAACATGGATTAATTTAATTTATGGACATTTCATTTATTTAATTTTTAATTTATGGACATTCTGATGCGATTTCATTGTTGAACTTTACTGATGAGGAATGCAAGCGACAAATTTTTCATGGACTATCTTTATCTGCAATCATTTTAGATTAAAAAAACTTTTATAAGGATTTATTCAGTTGGCTTCATCCAATGATTTGTAAAACTTTTAACGTATGTACACTTGACTTGAATGGTGTATGTTGGGAACAAAGCCCACAACAGCAGCCAATATGCCTAGATAGGAGCTGTACATACAGTTCTTATTTGAAGTAATAGGTTTTCAAGAGTATATCTAGATATCTAGTTTATTTATATCTACATTGCTAGGAAAATATCTAGGTTGTGGGCGTGGCCTAAGTCACTGATGCAGTAAAATGCTTCTCTGAGAGCTCCTGCCCTGCCTGTAATAATGGACCACAGCAGGCAATTGTCTCCTCCATGGGCAAAAAAAACTACCCAGAAAAACCTCCCCAAGACTGGATTTCCCAGAAGACTCTGGCTACTTACCTGCTTCTAGCAGCTTCAGAACTCCACGTGGCGGTGGCCATCTTGGTCCACCACTTCTTCGGACGCTGAACTTCCTCTGCCAAAGCAGGCTACTGTGCAAGACCTCCAGACTTCTAAATCAGGCCTTGGTGCCCCTCATGGTGCTGTCCCACTGTGCCTCAGCTTGCATGCCTTGGGATGCAATGATCCCTCAGGTGTCTTTACAGGTCAGTCCACCAGCTCCCTGCATGACTCCTGTGGGGTCTCCACCACCTACTTGGGTCCCACTGCCCCAGGTCCTGCCTTGCCTCCTCTGAAAGCTTTGACGGGCTACAATTCAGTTTTACCAGGACCTTTCCTCGGTCAGTCTGCAGAAACAGAAATACCTTTATCCACTACTTCAACTTCTGAGAGATCATCAAATTCCCTACTGCTGAGGTTTCCCTTTTGCCTTACCTGCTAGGTACAACGGACACTCGACTACACTATGGTCTTTTGATGACATCCGCCCCTTCTGCGGAGTCCTACTGCACCAGATGAAAAGCTGCACACTCCTCAGCTCATATTTCTCTTTGTGTCTTTGTTTGAGTGTTTCCCCCCCCTACAAGTTATGTCTTTTGTCTTTGTTGCCTGATGTTCCTTTGCTGAGTAGGTTTGCAACAGGCTATCGCTGAGCCTTTTGTGTCACCGAGAGGAAAGTGACTACTAGGCTTGAAGCCTATCCTCCACCACCAACTCTGGAGGCCTACCACCAAAAGTACTGCTTGCCCTGAGAATAGCAGTTGTCTACTTATCAGACATAGGCCTTGAGGCCTAACCAGCTTCACTTGTGTGTTCTCTTAGCCAGAGGCCTAAGAGCACCATTACCACTTTCATAACTACTGTCCCTGATTCCATAGTATGTACCTTTCCTCGGCACTATCTCTGAATGCTCTGCATTTCGAGGTATCACCAATGGTGTTGATTCCACCATACTATCCACAGTGCTGAAGAAACTGACCCTGATGCTCTATATCCTCTCCAATTGCAGATGTGCAGGGAACAGTTGGATGCAAGTGACCTGTGGGGTGGCTGAACACTGTCACTATGGAGTATTTGCCATCGATCCGCAGCATAGATACAGCAGCTCCAAGACAGGGACCTCAGAGGGAGGACATCCACTGCCGCTGTGTCATTCCTACCACTAGTTGCGGAACCACTTGTTGCACCACCTCCACCATTGACCCACAATCTCGGAATGCCGACAGCGAGTACCTCACTACAGGGGGGTTGGGCAGACTACATGCTCCAAATAACTGTCCATTACTATGCCAAGACCAGGTGATTAACCCCTCCATGTTTCTTTACATGAGGGAGATAGGGGTAAACCACCTATGGATGGCAAGCACTAAGCTGCCGCTGCCACCTCAGAGGCTTAAAAGTGCACCTATGACACCTATGACCTATGTCAATTTGCTGCCAATGATAGAACAGAACTTCAACTGTCTCCTCTGCACACAGAAAGGGACCTGATCACCGCTGTCACCTGAGTGGCTCAGGATTAAACTGATGATGCCTACGACGCACCCTGTGAATGTTGTTCATGCTGTCACAGGGGGTCCACAATCTCTTGCTCAATCAGTTGAGTACCATAATAAAAACTGTTTCTGCCACACAAAACATGTACTGGGCCAACACCACTCCGAAAAGCACCACTTCCAGTAGGTACCTATTAGACATTTGCCTGTGCTGAGTCCAAAATAGGCCACACCAACATGGGCACAATTTGCCTTTTTGCATCTCCCTCATCACCAACTAGTCCGGACTGTATCACTAGCGATGAATCTCTCAACATCGAGGTGATGGCCAACACCGAGGTGATGCCGAAAGACTTAAGCATCAAGCTAAAAGAATGTAAAGTAGAATTCAGATGGAAAGTAGAGTATGGTAGCTAGGAACAAAATGAAAGAGGGGTGGTTAAGTCTGTAAACCATCACGGGGATAAACCAACAAGTCTGCCCTGAAAGAGGGGACAAAGAGTATGTTTATCTGCTTAACAGGCTTTACTGATGCATGGTATGACAACGCAACCATTGGGGAAGACCAACCACCTGTGGAACTGAATGCTGGCCCCTGACTCATTAATTCTGAGGACATGAAAAGTGGACTAGAGAATGTAAGAGTAGGCAAATTCGATGGGCCTGATAATGTTGCGCCAAAAGTCTGTAAAAACTGCACCGAACAAATTTGTGTGGTCCTCACAGAGCTATTCAGCTTTAGTGTTTACTAGTGCATCTCAATAAATTTGAATATGATAAAAATGTACATTTTTTTAGTAATTCAATTGAAAAAGTGAAACCCGTATATTATATCGAGTCATTACAAACAGAGTAAACTTTTCCAAATGTTTCTTTCTGTTAATGTTGATGAAAGTATGTCCAGTAAATGCCCTCAATACTTGGTGGGGGCTCCTTTTACATGAATGACGGCATCAATGCAGCAATGTGGCATGGAGGGATCAGCCTGTGGCACTGCAGAGGTGTTATGGAAGCCCAGGTTGTATGAAAGCAGCCTTCAGCTCATCTGTATTGTTGGGTCTGGTGTCTCTTCCTCTTGATAATACCCCATAGATTCTCTTTGGGGTTAAGGTCAGGCGTAGAGATGAGCGAACAGTGTTCTATCGAACACATGTTCGATCGGATATCAGGGTGTTCGCCATGTTCGAATCGAATCGAACACCGCGTGGTAAAGTGCGCCAAAATTCGATTCCCCTCCCACCTTCCCTGGCGCCTTTTTTGCACCAATAACAGCGCAGGGGAGGTGGGACAGGAACTACGACACCGGGGGCATTGAAAAAAATTGGAAAAAGTCATTGGCTGCCGAAATCAGGTGACCTCCATTTTAGACGAATAGTGGATTTCAAATCCGGGTCATATGAGAATGTGAACTTTGTGACTAAGAGACAGGGATAGCTGTACAGGCAGGGATAGCTAGGGATAACCTTTATTTAGGGGGGAATGTTATTAAAAATAACTTTTTGGGGCTCTATCGGGTGTGTAATTGTGATTTTTGTGAGATAAACTTTTTCCCATAGGGATGCATTGGCCAGCGCTGATTGGCCAGAGTACGGAATTCGGCCAATCAGCGCTGGCCAATGCATTCTATTAGCTTGATGAAGCAGAGTGTGCACAAGGGTTCAAGCGCACCCTCGGCTCTGATGTAGCAGAGCCGAGGCTGCACAAGGGTTCAAGCGCACCCTCGGCTCTGATGTAGGAGAGCCGAGGGTGCACTTGAACCCTTGTGCACCCTCAGCTCTGCTACATCAGAGCCGAGGGTGCGCTTGAACCCTTGTGCACACTCTGCTTCATCAAGCTAATAGAATGCATTGGCCAGCGCTGATTGGCCAATGTATTCTATTAGCCTGATGAAGTAGAGCTGAATGTGTGTGCTAAGCACACTCATTCAGCACTGCTTCATCACGCCAATACAATGCATTAGCCAGTGCTGATTGGCCAGAGTACGGAATTCGGCCAATCAGCGCTGGCCAATGCATTCTATTAGCCCGATGAAGTAGAGCTGAATGTGTGTGCTAAGCACACACATTCAGCACTGCTTCATCACGCCAATACAATGCATTAGCCAGTGCTGATTGGCCAGAGTACGGAACTCGACCAATCAGCGCTGGCTCTGCTGGAGGAGGCGGAGTCTAAGATCGCTCCACACCAGTCTCCATTCAGGTCCGACCTTAGACTCCGCCTCCTCCGGCAGAGCCAGCGCTGATTGGCCGAAGGCTGGCCAATGCATTCCTATGCGAATGCAGAGACTTAGCAGTGCTGAGTCAGTTTTGCTCAACTACACATCTGATGCACACTCGGCACTGCTACATCAGATGTAGCAATCTGATGTAGCAGAGCCGAGGGTGCACTAGAACCCCTGTGCAAACTCAGTTCACGCTAATAGAATGCATTGGCCAGCGCTGATTGGCCAATGCATTCTATTAGCCCGATGAAGTAGAGCTGAATGTGTGTGCTAAGCACACACATTCAGCACTGCTTCATCACGCCAATACAATGCATTAGCCAGTGCTGATTGGCCAGAGTACGGAATTCGGCCAATCAGCGCTGGCCAATGCATTCTATTAGCCCGATGAAGTAGAGCTGAATGTGTGTGCTAAGCACACACATTCAGCACTGCTTCATCACGCCAATACAATGCATTAGCCAGTGCTGATTGGCCAGAGTACGGAATTCGGCCAATCAGCGCTGGCTCTGCTGGAGGAGGCGGAGTCTAAGGTCGGACCTGAATGGAGACTGGTGTGGAGCGATCTTAGACTCCGCCTCCTCCAGCAGAGCCAGCGCTGATTGGCCGAATTCCGTACTCTGGCCAATCAGCACTGGCTAATGCATTGTATTGGCGTGATGAAGCAGTGCTGAATGTGTGTGCTTAGCACACACATTCAGCTCTACTTCATCGGGCTAATAGAATGCATTGGCCAGTGCTGATTGGCCAGAGTACGGAATTCGGCCAATCAGCGCTGGCCAATGCATTCTATTAGCCCGATGAAGCAGTGCTGAATGTGTGTGCTTAGCACACACATTCAGCTCTACTTCATCGGGCTAATAGAATGCATTGGCCAGCGCTGATTGGCCAGAGTACGGAATTCGGCCAATCAGCGCTGGCTCTGCTGGAGGAGGCGGAGTCTAAGATCGCTCCACACCAGTCTCCATTCAGGTCCGACCTTAGACTCCGCCTCCTCCAGCAGAGCCAGCGCTGATTGGCCGAATTCCGTACTCTGGCCAATCAGCACTGGCTAATGCATTGTATTGGCGTGATGAAGCAGTGCTGAATGTGTGTGCTTAGCACACACATTCAGCTCTACTTCATCGGGCTAATAGAATGCATTGGCCAGCGCTGATTGGCCGAATTCCGTACTCTGGCCAATCAGCACTGGCTAATGCATTGTATTGGCGTGATGAAGCAGTGCTGAATGTGTGTGCTTAGCACACACATTCAGCTCTACTTCATCGGGCTAATAGAATGCATTGGCCAGCGCTGATTGGCCAGAGTACGGAATTCGGCCAATCAGCGCTGGCTCTGCTGGAGGAGGCGGAGTCTAAGGTCGGACCTGAATGGAGACTGGTGTGGAGCGATCTTAGACTCCGCCTCCTCCAGCAGAGCCAGCGCTGATTGGTCGAGTTCCGTACTCTGGCCAATCAGCACTGGCCAATGCATTTCTATGGGGAAAAGTTAGCTTGCGAAAATCGCAAACTGACAGGGATTTCCATGAAATAAAGTGACTTTTATGCCCCCAGACATGCTTCCCCTGCTGTCCCAGTGTCATTCCAGGGTGTTGGTATCATTTCCTGGGGTGTCATAGTGGACTTGGTGACCCTCCAGACACGAATTTGGGTTTCCCCCTTAACGAGTTTATGTTCCCCATAGACTATAATGGGGTTCGAAACCCATTCGAACACTCGAACAGTGAGCGGCTGTTCGAATCGAATTTCGAACCTCGAACATTTTAGTGTTCGCTCATCTCTAGTCAGGCGAGTTTGCTGGCCAATCAAACACAGTGATATTGTGGTTATTAAACCAGGTCTTGGTACTTTTGATAGTGTGGACAGGAGCCAAGTCCTATTGGGAAATGAAAATTTCCATCTCCAAAAAGCTTGTCAGCAGAGGGAAGCATGAAGTGCTCTAGAATTTCCTGGTAGACAGCTGCACTGACTTTGATCTTGATAAAACACAGTAGACCTACACCAGCAGGTGACAGAGGGCTCTCCAAACCATTACTGATTGCTGCTAGACCTCAAGCAGCTTGGATTGTGTACAGCGGCCTCTCCACTCTTCCTCCAGACTCTGGGACCTTGATTTCCAAATGAAATGCAAAATTTACTTTCATCTGAAAACACTTTTGACCACTGAGCAACAGTCCAGAACTTTGTGATGATATTCTAATTTATTGAGATGCACTAGTATGTGCACCATGTACTGGTAGCCTGTAAAACATCATGACTGATCCCAGTGTCAAAAAAGAGAAAAGAGAACCATCCTACCATCGTCCGATCACACTGACATCACACGTTATGAAAGTGTTTGAACGCCTGCTGCTTTGCCACCTGAAAACATACATAGCTCTGTATCTTGACCGACTGCACTTTGCTTCCCTTGCTTGGGAACAATTCTTCCTAACCCTAAAATATTGCCCCTTAGGGAAACCCCTCCTCAGAGGAAATAAGTGACTACTCTCCGATCAGAGGAGGGAATTTGTTGCAATGGGTTATCTGAAGATCCTCATACTTTTTTTTCCCTTTTTAGAAAAATATTAAGAAAAAATATGCTGTCTCTTCCCACTTTGAAGGTGAAAGACAATCCAATTTTGTTATATACAAAGCATTAACAATTTCTGGAAGGACTTGACTTCCTTTTGATGATCTACGTGTGCATAAGATTGACTGAATAACCTCATAGTTTTTGTTTTTGTATATATGTTACTGTTACTTTGGTAAATACTTTGATTATACATAATAACCAATAGCAGTGGTTAATGTGATGAGATGTAGTCAATTTATTATTGTAACCAGTTATTTTACATACAACCCAAACCCTCTTGGTTGAAGTGATAAATTACAATATTTAGGAAGTACAGGATTTTCATCAGTGCTTGTGAAATAAAAAGGAAAATGTTTTATTTAATGAACAAACTGTTTTATTCTTCACATTTGTAGACAAACAACCTACTACTTGTTACAACATGGCAGACTGTTATGGCATGTGTGTTAGGGTGGGGTCCCGCAGGTTTCCCGTCCAGCGCACGGCGCCACCTGCGGGCCAATCCAACCCTCGCCCTCGGCGTCGTGCAGTGAGCTGTATGGACTCTAAGTCCAGCTTTCTGCCTACTGAGCATGCTCAGACCTTTTGGAGGCACTCAGAGGCTAAGTCCCATTCTTCTCCTACTGAGCTTGCTCAGACCTTTTGGAAGTGCTCAGAGGCTAAGTCCCATTCTTCTCCTACTGAGTGTGCTCAGACTTTTTGGAGGCGTTCAGAGGCTAAGTCCCATTCTGCCCATACCGAGCATGTCTGGTGAAGTATGGCCACCGCCCCTGTGGGCTGGGACTTGCCTTTATATAGTGTGAGCCGACACCTGCCTGGTGCTCACATTTTGACTATATACTTTGAGACAGGAGGTCAGGCCTAGGTTCCAGTGAAAGGCAGGAGCAGTCTAGGGATCTAGTTAGGCTTCCTTGGCTCTGCCAGTGGGAATCTGTGAAGCCTATTGTACTGTCTACTTACATTGTAGCTCCTAGCTGTTATGGAGCCCTTTATATTACTGACCAGGAGTGGCGTTTAGCCTCTGGCAGTCTTTACTGTGTAGCAGGGTGAAGCATATGCCAGTGTCCATCTCTCTGCAGAGAGTTCGCAGATGACCTTTGCACGGCCTCAATTGGCTTCACTCAGCAGCTATACACAGGTGCGCTTTCCCAGTGAAGTTAACTGGTGAGAGTTGGTTTGCAGGCTGTTCACATTGTAACCGCACTAACACCACTGCCAGTGCAGTTAACTGGCGGTTAGCCTTTCAGGCACACGGCTGCCCCTCAGGGGGCCTGTGGACATCACTGCAGTGTCTTGCAGTCTAGCGGTTCTGTCTCGTTTAAAATTATTATTTTCATATATATAGACAGAACCGTAACAATGTGGAATTACACAGTAACCCCGGCTTCTTGCAGCTACATTTTCCTGAAAGAAATTTTCCCCTGCAGTTACATCTTTTGAAACCTTAACCACCTGTGATTGAAGATTTCCTGACACACTCACAAAGTGTCACAATTATATCTGGAACTTCCTCTTGTGAAATGAAATTCTCCTTACAATTGGCAAACTAGTTCCTAGAATACTTTGGAGGCAATCGTCCTTTCTTAGCGCCAATCTCATACATCTTGCCATCAGCTTCCACCGGCAGAATGACCCTAAGAATGTTCCTGGAGTCACTTCTGTCCTTCTAGACATCCGGAACAGACAGGTTCAAACCTGCATAAGTGTGACATTTATCATAGGAACCGGAGGGTGCTGGATATTATTCATAATAACACGTTAATGTGATTAATCCTGTAAAATCTAAAATATTTATTACATTAACCACCTTTATTGGTTTTATGTATAATACTGTTTATTATGCATAGTATTCACATTTATGAAAGTAACAGTAACATATACAATTTTTGCATTTGGCCTGTTTGTGTGATTGGAACACTGAAAGCAATAGTGCTATGCTGCTTCATGAACTGGTTCTGTACAAGACTTGTTTTAATCTTTTTATTAAAAGTTAAGTTTTATATATTTGGTGCATCCCTGCTGGATTCATATTACAAATGAATAAGTATATATACCACTACTTATATGTTCCAAATGGAGATGTTGAATACCAAATGTCCCTTTGGAGACTAATAAAATATTATTATTCTATTCTGTACTGAAACCTCAAGTGCATATTGCTTTCAGTTGGTTTGAAGAGGACAATACAAACAAAGGATTCAACACATGAAAGGGGTTATCCTGTGGGTATTTACATTTTTATTCACAAAAATCTCAGAAATAAGTAATGCTTACCTCATCATTTACCGAGTGCAAATGTTCTGATGATGTTTTCCCTGTCCCCCACCAGTGGAAATGACTACTACTACCAAAAACTGTCATACCTCTATATTTCCTATGCATGCAAGACGTGATACAGAGTGCATCCCTTTCAGCATTTTTTAAAGCAATATTGTCTGTTTTTCCCTTTGTATATAATAAATGCTGTATATTCTAATCATTTAATTGCCTTTCTTCTTCTAGGCATCAGTTGGGGTTCTGTGATCAGATCCTCACTATGTCTTTGGTGTAATCAGAGTTTTCTGCAATAAACATTATCATTGCTGTGGTGACATCATTTCATGTGGTCATGCCAACATCTAAACATCCAAGCAGACAAGGGAAGGAACAGAATTGCAAAGTATAATATCAAATTATAAACCAAAATCTCTTTTTAATGAGGTTTGTGGCAGGAAATCGGACACTTTCTTTAATTATACTAGGAAATGCTTAAATTATAAGGAATTGCTAAAACAATATATCATTTGTGGTTTTCATACTCAGGTATCTAAAAGGCTTTACAGTATGGGTTGTTATGAGATCTCACTCGGGGACACTATTGGAGTTGGAACACCAGGCAGCATCCGAAAAATGCTGGAAGCTGTGATGAAAGAGATTCCAGTCCATGCCCTGGCTGTGCACTGCCATGACACATATGGGCAAGCATTAGCCAACATTCTTACAGCAATACAGGTAGAGTTCAACAATTTATCTTATAATTTACATTGCATACATGTCAATAGCATATTTATATTTTATAATAAAATTGTATTTGTATGTGCAGTGCAGAAGCTTTATTTCTATTTATTTTCCATTTAAACATTCTATGGGCCCCTCCCAATTTGTCTATATGCAAGAAGCTACTTACAAATTGACTGCAAGATGGTATTAAACCCCTGCACAGATATACACATATTCCCCAGATGTTTCTCCCCTGTGTTGGTGCTGCCATAAAGCCATTGGCTCGTACCTCCACATATGGTGGGACTGTGAGAAAATTAGACCCTACTGGGTGCAGAACCAACAGGTAGTGGACTAGGTATGTGACCTATCCACCCCTTGTTCACCACAGGTATTTCTCTGAACCTCTGGCCTACCTTCCCTCAAGGCCCCACAAACAGCTGTGGCTTCAGTTATTGTCGGCAGCCAAGGCTCTCATTCCTCTCCGCTGGGCTCCAGAATCTCCTCCTCCAATCCCTCATTATTTTAGGAATATTTCCCAGATTGCTTATCTGGAAGCGCTCTCTCATTAGGAACTTTTAACTATTCCAAATTCACCACTATATGTGCACCACAGGGTATACCCAATATCCCAACTGCACCCACCAGTGGGTGGATTCACCCCCTTAAATTGACCAGCTGCTAGAGGTCTCTTGACTATACATTCCCTATACATTACACACTCTCTGCCCTCATTTGTGCTTGGTTAACTTGTTGAAGTTTTGTTTTAATTGTTTCTGCAAAAAAACAAAAAAACAACATGAGAAAAATTTGAGAAAAATATTCTGACACCCATTATGTTTTTAGATTTCTGCCTGTGGAGATGTGTAAGGGTTATTTTTTACATTTTCTGCTGCACAATGTCGTTTTTATTGATACAATTTTTAGGAATATTTTATTCAGTTTTTTTGGGAGGTGAAATGGTGAAAAAAATTACCATTTGATTTAGATTTTTTTTCTTCTGCAGTGTTCACTGTAAGGAATAAATACTTTTGTATTTTATTAATTTTGGGCATTTCTAGAGGTGCTGATACCAATAATGTTATTATATATATTTACTGTATAGGTGAAGTAATGTTTTAGTTTTATTGTACAGGTTGTTACGGATGCGGCAATACCAAATATGCATAGCTTTTATTAATTTTTAGGGTTTAATTTTATATAACTCATTTAATATAGAAAAAGGGAATTTTGGGGCTTTATTCATTCATTCATTTATTTATTTCACACACTTTATTAATTTATTTTTACACTTTTTTTTACATTTTTTATTTGTTGTATAACTATACTTGGACCAGCAATACTCTGATTGCTGGTCCAGCACTATAGCCTGCAATACATGTGTATTGCAGACTATAGAGGAAATTCATTTATGCAGATGCATAGATTTACTTCCTGCAGCACGGCTGGATCAAGCAGGTAAGCAAAGGTCCTACCAGCCCGGGGTCACTAACCAGACCCCAGGCTACATAAAATGCATCAGGACACCCCCGATCTCGCCGCTTCTGTGTCTGCGCCATTACAGATCAGTAATAGTACTGAGCTGAGCGAGAACGTGCTACTTGCGAGAACGTACTATTACTGATCAGAGCGTTAAGGGGTTAATAAGAAATTTAATAGAACATATCTTGTTGTTGGTTTATACCTTTTACTATCAACATCAACTCATTATGCATCGTGATGCCAGCCTGGCTCACATGACGTCTGGTCCAACATTGAAGAGGGCCAAAAGCAGCAGGAAGTGCGCTGGAGCTCGGGAGATTTTATGTTTTTCACCGATCATTATACAGTATAATAATTGTTAATGGGTGGTCCACTATGAGGAATAATACTGTGTGAAGTGTCTACTATGGGGCATAATAATGTGTTCAGGGATCACTATGGGGAATAATACTGTTTGCAGGGACCACTATGGGGCATAATACTGTTTGGAGGGGTCACTATGGGGCATAATAAAGTGTGTGGGGACTATTATAGGGCATAATAGTCTGTGTGCAGGGGCAAAAGTGGGATATTATACTGTGTGCAAGGGCCATGGTGGGACATTATACTGTGTGCAGGGGTTTATATGGGACATTCTAGTGTATGTAAATGGGTGTTATACTGTGTGGGGGGCTGGGAAGGGGGGCCCCAATTCATAAGTATGCCAGGAGGTCCAGTCTTTGCTAGTTACGCCGCTGCGACCAACAACTAGTGGCTACTATTACCAAAGTACAAAAGCGATAGTTGATCATGCAATAATAAACAAAAACCAAAAGATCATGACCACCAAACAAAATAATGCCTTTTTATTAATATGTACATAAAACCATACATATACAGGTAAAGACACAGGGATAATTAGTTAAATGGAGGTACCACATGACATGAGGCTAGGGGGACCATGTAGGAATATATGGCATCAAATGGAATATAAGCAAAGAGAAGGGTGGGCATTACTATGAATGAGTACTATCAGTATCCATATGAAATAAGTACCAATCTATAAATACATAGTATAAAAAAACTTACTCCCATATCCTTTACAAGCATGAAAATACCAACATGGAGTCTCACCTGGCCACACTCCACCCTGAAGTACGTTTTGCCAGAAGGTTTTGTCAGTATTCTTTTTTAGAAATTCATTTTTGATAAATGTTACATGTACAAATATATACCTGTAGTTTTAGTTTACAGCATCTAGAGGGCGATGTTGGAACTTTAAAAATTTCTTTTCATCCTTGTAGGCCTTCAGTAATAGAGCAGCCAGCCTGGATATTTGTACTGACAATGAAAGCACCTATATTACAATTCTATATACATTTTTTTTTTAATATGTTAGGCATTACAAATCTTTTGGAAATGCAGTTATTTCTCTTATTCCTCTCAATCTCAAAATACAATATATAGGTTGTTGCTAAAATGTTTCAGCAGCTTCAATAAATCTACTATAATTCTAGAAGTTAGGAATAATATAATAGTAGTAATAATTAGAGATGAGCGAACAGCGTTCGATCAAATTGGTATTCGATTGAATATCAGGCTGTTAGAGGTATTCGATTCCAATCGAATACCACGCGGCAAACGCAGTAAAAATTTGTTTCCCCTCCCACCTTCCCTGGCGCTTTTTTTTTGCACCAATAACTGTGCAGGGGAGGTGGGACAGGAACTACGACAATGAAGGCAGTGAAAAAAATCTGAAAAAGCCATTGGCTGCCAAAATCAGGTGACCTCGGATTTATAAGAATAGTCGGCGCCATCTTCGTCTCATTTTGCGGCTTGGAGACATAGGGACAGAGATCTGCAGAGGGCTAGATAGGGATTAGTTTCTGCTAGGCAGGAAAAAACTGAACAACAACAGCTCTTTTCAGAGCTATACTTCAGGGAGAGGAGTTGATGTATGCTCAATCCAGATATCCACGGTGTGTACCCCCAAACGCCAAAGTGGGATACACAGCACTTGTCAGGCTATATAGGCCCAAACCCAGCTTTCCACGGTGCGTACCCCCAAAACCTAACTGGGATACACAGCAATTGTCAGGCTATATACGCTCAATCCAGCTATCCACAGTGTGTACCCCCTCAAACCTAAGGGGGATACACAGCAATTGTCAGGCTGTATACGCTCAATCCTATTTTTAAAGGTGTGTGTCCCCCAAAAAAACCTAAGGGGGTACACAGCAAATGTCAGGCTATATATGCTCAATCCAGCTATCCACAGTGCGTACCCCCTCAAAACTAAGGGGGATACACAGCAATTGTCAGGCTGTATACGCTCAATCCAGTTTTTAAAGGTGTGTGTGTCCCCCAAACCTAAGGGGGATACACAGCAACTGTTAGGCTGTATACGCTCAATCCTGTTTTTAAAGGTGTCCCCCCAAAAAAACCTAAGGGGGATACACAGCAATTGTCAGGCTATATAGGCTCAACCCAGCTTTCCATGGTGCATACCCCCAAAAACCTAACTGGGATACACAGCAATTGTCAGGCTATATATTCTCAATCCAGCTATCCACAGTGGGTACCCTCCCAAACCTAAGGGGGATACACAGCACTTGTCAGGCTATATAGGCTCAATCCAGCTTTCACGGTGCATACCCCCAAAACCTAATTGGGATATACAGCAATTGTCAGGCTATATAGGCTCAACCCAGCTTTCCACAGTGCATACCCCCAAAACCTAACTGGGTTACACAGCACTTGTCAGGCTATATATGCTCAATCCAGCTATCCACAGCGTGTACCCCCCCCCCCCCAAACCTAAGGGGGATACACAGCAATTGTCAGGCTATATAGGCTCAACCCAGTTTTCACGGTGCATACCCCCAAAACCTAATTGGGATACACAGCAATTGTCAGGCTATATACGCTCAATCCAGTTTTTAACGTGTCCCAGACCTTGGAGAGTGTTCCCCTGGTGGTTGTAGACAGGGATGGCAGTTGTTAGCCTCTTGGAGGAAATCTCCTCTCTGCTGCCAGCAAGGGTTTACGGAAACATTTCCATCGTATTCTGCACCAATTGCTTGTGGCAATTATTTATGCGATTTTTATTTTTTATTTTTTCCTCTCCCCTATCAGAACGAAGGACGAGATTTTTTTTCTTATACCAGGTGTCGAGGATTGCAAAAATCCAGTATTATTTGCTATCCATGATGCGAACTATGCCTTTGTCTCTTGAAAAGCAACTCAACATGAAGTCAACCATGGCATGACTTCGCTGCCCCCAACTGTAAGGGTCACTCTCCATTTCCTCCATTTTCCACTCCCCTTCACACCATCCGTGCTGAAGCAATGGAATGCACTGAACTTCCCCTCAAGCCTCGTGTGGGACAGTGATATCAAATGCCATTTCATCCCCCTCGTCTTCCTCAGTCAGCAAACAGTGCGAAGATGACAGGAGTGTGCTCTGAATGTTTTCAGCCTAGCAGAGGCTACTTTTCACTTATGAAAATGGCCGCACTTTCACCAGTTTCACAATGGTGTAGGTTTCAAAGAACCTTTGCACCAACAAGTTGAAAACGTGGGCCATGTGTGGACCGTGTTTGAGTCTGACAAGATCCAGATCTGCTACCAGGTTCCAGCCATTATCACAGACGCAAACATGCCTGGGCCCAGGTGCAGCGGGGAAAACCACATTGCCATCACATCGAGGATGGCATCCCTAAACTCAGGGGAAGTGTGTTTTCTGTTGGCCAAGCTGATGAGCTTCAGCACATCCTGCTGACGTCTCCCCACGCCAGTGCTGCAGCGTTTCCAGCTTACAGCTGGGGTCGATGTTACGGCAGAGGAGGAGGGTTTGTGAGAGGGTCCCAGCCTTCACTGCATTCATCCAGCATGCCGTGAGTGAGATGTAGCGTCCCTGTCTGCATGCGCTTGTCCATGCGTCGGTGGTCAAGTGCACCTTAGAGCAAAGCGGGAAACTCAGGGCCCGAATGATGCTATGGGACACATGCTGTCGCAAGTCGCACACCAAGAGAAGTAGTGACAGCTAGGTTCAGCATAGCAAGGTGCCGCAGATGCCATCAGGTCACGTAAGGCCTGAGTCTCCACCAGCATAAACGCCAACATCTTCAGGGCCAGCAGTTTTGAGATGAGGCTGTGGAAGGCTTGGGCATGTGGGTGGGTTGCGCTGTACTTCTGCCTGCAATGGCTGGGAAATGGGGAGTTGCTGGGAAGAGGTGCAAGATGGTGCAGGTAAAAGGAGCAGAGACAGGAAAAGGGGCAGATGAGGGTGAACTCCCCAAAGTTTCAGAGGCAGATGTGGAGGTGTCCAGGCTGGTGGTCTGGACTGCAGCACCAGCACTGGAAACAGTGGAAGAGGCAGTGTCGGCAACCCGGCCGACGATTGTCCTGTGTTTGCTCTTTCCCACTGAGCCCAGTGATTGCCTTACAAATGACAGCGCATGGCTGAGGTGCTCAGGTTGCTTTTCTCACTTTTCTCAGAGCCCTTATTTAGTTTTGAGTTTCACAGTGTGCAAAATGCACTCAGGTTGTCCTCCATGCATACGCTGCAAAATCTACACAACATCGAGGGAGGTGGCCAACATGGGCGAGTTTTGGGTGAGTGGCTAGCACAGGGAAAATCTTGGACCTTGCTGGCTCTGGCCTGGTTTCTGTGAAGCAGCTATCCTGTGCCTCTGGATCTGCCTCTGCCTCTAGCTGTAGCTTGATTGCAACTTTGCTCCCCAGCTGCATTTCTACGCCCTCGTCCATGTCCCTTAGCGCTATGCTTATGCATTTTGTGATGTATGCAAATGGTTTTTTTTGTATACACAGAGGCTAGATATATTGAGCGTATATTTGGTCCTATATACTGTATGACAGTATACAGGAATGAGTGACTGTCCTGTGCCTCTGGACATGCCTCTTCCTCTAGCCACCTTTTTTGCTGTTGTGCTTGCCTCCACATCTACACTGCTTTCCCCGCTAGACATCACCCCTGTCCATGTCGGGTTGGTGGCCTCGTCGTACACCAACTCCTCTTCCAATTGCTCACTCTCCTCTTACTGCAAACTGTACATAACCACAGCTTGCCCTGATGGCAACTGTGTCTCGTCATCATCACTCAGGCCGAGAAACGCCGGTTGCGGGTCCACAACCACAAAATTGGCAGCAAATAGTGGATGCTCCAGTATTTGGGCATCAGGACACACAAAGTCGTCTGGTAGCTCCTGGGATTTGGGAAGTGGTTTAACAGAGGGAGAGACAGTAAAAGGACCCAAGAATAGATCCTGGAAGGGGGCAAGGGTGGGATGACTCTGCTGGGAAGATTGGGCATGTTGGGAAGAAGGAGGGGCAGACTCTTGGGTATGAACACGACTGGAGGTAGTGGCTGACATGCAGCTATCAAGTCAGGGATTGTGATGAGCGCATGCTAATCTTTCTTTAGCTTAAAATTTGGGTTTCTGTCCATACATTTGGGGAGGAAAGAAGGTTTCCAGGTATTTTTCCACTTTCATAGAGGTTTTTTGACTGTGGAAAGTATCTAGTTGATAGGCTGTGATAGTGGTGTAAAACTGTAACTTGGGCTTGTTAGATGCCCCCGGGCATGCTTCCCCTGCTGTCCCAGTTGTATTCCAGAGGTTTTGTCATCATTTCCTGAGGTGTCATAGTGGACTTGGTGACCCTCCTGAGTCGAATGGTGGGTTCCCCTGAAACGAAGCATTTTCCCCTATATATTATAATGGGGTTCAATATTCGATCGAGTAGTCGAATATTGAGCGACTATTCGAAACGAATATCGAATATTTTAATGTTTGCTCATCTCTAGTGTTTAACAGTTGTCTGTTTGTAGTGGAAGTACTATTAGTAGACAGGCACGTGGGCTACCCTGATGTCTGGTCATGGGTGCAGAAGCTGATGCAGCACAGACTAAAAACATGGAGGGATCCGGAGTATATGTTTGAGGTTGAATGGCATGCTGTATAATGTTGTAGTGAGCAGTGAGCAATTGAGTATGGGCAGAAAATGTCAGACACCAAGCAGGAGGAATGATCAGTGCAGCAGAAAGCCATCTAGTGGGTTAGATGAGATTGATACATTCAGGCTCTTCGCTGCAGAAGCTGTAATCCTGGGACCCTCCTAAGTAGTAGCATAATACTTAGTGTCTTGACCAGCACCATGTCATGGCCTTTAATAATAATGCTTGGGCAGAAATGATTCTTGACTGAAATTGTCCCTGTGGAACTTGAAAGCAGCTGCACAACATTTTCTGAGATTAAACCTGTGTTGTGTGTGATGAGAAGTCCTGTATATACTGCCAAGTGTGACCAGAGACTGAGATTCTGTAAATTCTCTTTGATACTGTCATGACCTGTCACTCTGTGTTTCTCTGTGAACCTGCTAAGGATTGAAACCAGTAAGCTTTGTGTATATATTTTCTCAACTTTACCTTTTTCTTTAACCTGTGAATGACTTTTTGTATTGTCTAATCTCCGCATTTATTTCTAGATGGGAGTTAGTGTTGTGGACTGCGCAGTTGCTGGACTTGGTGGATGCCCTTATGCAAATGGTGCAACAGGGAATGTTGCAACTGAAGATGTATTATACATGCTTAATGGCCTTGATATTAATACGGTAATGTTCTTCATATTTCTCTGTACATTCTTGTTGTTTTTATTATTCTTACTATTTTAAAGTGCATGTGTACTTTTCAGTACTGATAACAGAAACATTAACCTACATCAAATATTGAATGACTTTGTTAATGCATTGTAATACTTATCTTGTATTGGTCCTGAGAAACAGTCTGTGATTTAGTCCCCTTGCAGATGAGCGTGGTGTGGTTCAGAGTGCTATCTGGGTTTTTCCTGGATAGTATGCTAACCCATTCATTTCTGTTGGCCCACATATGGGACTGTGTAATTCAGTCATGTATGGTTTTGCAGCTGTGCTTTCGTGGCTCCTATACTTTGAATGAATGGGGCTGCAAAAGCATGGCCACTACAAGGGAGACTGCTTTTCAATTACGGCAAGAAGCCAGTAGATGGTCGTCTGCAAGTAACCTTAGATAATTATATGGGTTGCAGAGCTGAAATTTCCTAACATTTCTGGCCAGAGAGCTAGCTTTAAAAAAAAAAATACACCAACAAACAAAAGAAAACATGATTTTGCAATGCTACGTCCTGGGATCTCTAGAATCCCCTCTTCTTTTTACAGCAGTCTGTGAATGTTTGGGAAGTGAGGATACCAGATTGGAAATTTTGGGAGAGTAATGTTGTTCTGTTCTAGTCTGATGTAGGATTTCAGCTTAATGAGATTTTATATTTCATAATGTGCCAAATGTTTTCTATAAGAGAAAGGTCTGGAGTACAAGCAAGCCAGTTCAGCACTTGGACTCCCCCACCACAATGCCATACTGTTAAGGTGGATGCAGTATGTGGTTGAGCTTTGCCTTGCTAAAATATACAAAGCCTTCACTGAAAGACATTTTTGGATGGGAGCATATTGTTCTAAATCATCTATACTCTTAAAATTGCCTTTCAAAATCTGTAAATTACCCATGCCATGGGCACTAATTCAACCCCATACTATCAGAGAAACAGACTGATATCTATGCACTGATTATAAGCTTGGTGGTCCTCTTCCTTTTGACTCTGCAGGACATGGCTTTTCATAATGAATTTTAAATTTTGATTCCTTTGACCACAGAACTGTTTCCGTTTTGCCTTAGTCCATTTTAAATGAGCTTTGGCCCAGAGAAGACAGAGATGTTTCTGGATTGTGCTGATTTATGGCTTTTTATTTGCATGACATAGCTTTAACTGATGCCTTGCAGCTCTGGAGACCTAGGTTCTAATCCAGCCGAGGACAACATCTGTGAGGAGCTTGTATGTTCTCCCCTTGTTAGTATGGGGTTCTTCCTATGCTCTACTGATAGAGAATTTAGATTGTGAGCCCGACTTGAGACAGTGTTAATAATATCTGTAATATGCGGTGGAATAACACGACAATAAGCAAAATAAGTAATAAATACATTATGGATTGTATAGCAAACTGTGTTGTCAGACAGTGAATTTTGTAAGTATTCCAGAGCCCATTTTTGATTTGCTTTACCGAGTCTTGACTGTTTTTAATGCTCTGCCTCCCGAGGAACCATAGATCACTAGCATCCAATGTTGGCAGTCACACTTGTGCACATGGGTTTCTCCAGATTCTCAGAATCTTTTGATAATACTCTACTGTAGGTTGTGGGATATTCAAAGTCTTTACAATCTCACTCAGAAAAACATTTCCACAAATGTTCCACAATTCTTAGACGCAGTTAGAGAGGAGTTAACCGATTCATAGCTAACCAGTTTCGACCTGAATTTTCCAACAGTTTGCAAAATTTTTGTAATTTGTCTTGCGCAAACAAAAATGTATTGCACAGTAAAAATACGGAGGAGATAGAGGGTCAAGTGGTCTCTGTGACCTAGGTGGGCTCCTGGTGTCACATGACAGCCTCTAGCCAATCATAAGTGTTAGGTGGAGGAATTATGGTGCTGATGTCATATACAGATTATAAGATACTATAGGCAGGAAGAAAAGCAATTTTGTGATATTCCAAGCTTTAAAAAGTCATGTTATTACTGCATAATTCAAAGGAATTGCTGCTTATACATTGCTAATGCAAAAGCAACATCAATCAACAATGCAATATAACTACAAAAATGATAAGGGGGGGGGGGGGGTTAGTGAAGGACACTTTAATTATATTTAATTAATTTTAGATACATAAGCAGAAAAATAATAGGGGTAGGGGGGCAACAGCTCAACAGTCTGCTGCGTCACTGCAGTGTTCATTGTGTTACACATACACTGGACAGGTCAACCTTTCATTGCTAATAATGTCAGTTTAAGTTTTTTCTTGCAATAGAGCAATTTGGTGTCAGATTGCCTATTATTACTATTTCTGTAGCTTGCTGCACTGTGACCTGACTGTCTACATACTGTCTTCTATTGTTTTCACTGAGAAAGTAAATTATTTCACTATAAAATCCTATTTTGCTAAGGCTTTTTTTGTGGTAGTTTGTTATAGTCTGTAATATAAAATGTCACTTTGTTAAGGCTTTTTGGCAAAAGTGTGTTTTTTTTGTCGGTACCGTAGCTCTTCACCATCAGAAGGGCGTTTCTGACAGTCAGCCAGGAACGCTCTTCCTCACAGTAGTGCTTATAGCGCTGTACTGTGAGAGCGGTGAGGAATGCCTCCCCAGTACTTGTCTATGGACAAGTACTATCAGGAGGGGAGGGAGGCGTTCCTCACTGCTCTCACAGCACAGCGCTATAGGCACTACTGTGAGGAAGAGCGTTCCTGACTGACTGTTAGAAACGCCCTTCTGATGGTGAAGAGCTATGGTACTGGCACCAACAGCTCTTCACCCGGGGCACAGAACATGAAAGCCGATAGTGTGCTGAATTCAAGACAGACAACAAGAGGTCAAACTAGCCAAGGCATCAGAACCAGGCAGGCAACTAGGTAAAAAAAAAAATCTGAATCCAAGAGAATAGTCAAGAGGTCAAAGGACTGTACATGGGAAACCTGGAATCCGCCCCAGATGTGATTGTAAAGTAAGATGTCAATCAGAGAAACTAAGGTTAACTCTTAGCGAGCCAGAGGGAATTCAGAGTACTGGCTGGACTGATACACTGAAACAAATCCCAGCTGTGCTAAAACAGAATACAACCAGAAGCCCAGGAGCAGGGAATCCTAAGTGGACACGCCTCCTGAGCCCACCATGCAGGCTAAGTATGGTGCAGAAGTCTGGACAAGGATATTACAGTTAGATTGAAAAAGGTAGTCACTAGAGATGAGCGAGTAGTGAAATATTCGAGATTCAATATTCGTTTCGAGTAGAGCCTCAATATTCGACTACTCAATCGAATATGAAATCCCATTATTGTCTATGCAAAAAAATGCTTGTTTCGGGGGAAACCACTATTCGACTAAAGGAGAGTCAACAAGTCCACAAGTAGCAGGAGGAGAGTGTTTAGGAGGAGCACTGTGCAATTAAAGCGCACGGACCCCATAGACTATAACGGGTCTGTGCGCTTTAACTGCACAGTTGCGCTGATATTCCCTGTGGAGTCCTCCTGTGGACTCCTTCCGCATGGGAGGCAAGTACTAATGTGAACTTAGTTGTCCTGCAGAACCAGCATTGATTGGCCGAATGCTATACAGTGTATAGCATTTGGCCAATCAACGTTGGTTCTGCAGCAGGCTCTTCTTTGCTAGTCAGGGGAGCTGGCAGTTTGCGATTATGTGGGAGCTGAATTTTTCTCATAGGAATGCATTGACCAGCATGGATTGGCCGAATGCTATATAGTGTACAGCATTCGGCCAATCAACGCTGGTTCTGCCAGAGGCTCCCCCCAAAAAGTAATTTCTGAAGTATTTTAAATATTAAAATGTGTAAAAGCAAGCGCCAGTGCAGTGTATGGCTAAACTAGGAGTTTGTATCCACTGTTAACTATTCTATTTTCTATAGATATACACTTTGGCTGTTTGACTTAGAGAGCTAGAAATTGGTTAGATGGGTTTCTAGGAGCCCAAAGAGTTCTACTCTATGTTTTAAGCTGTGCTTCATACCAAACTTATTGTTTCACACAAAACAATTCTTGGGATCAAACCACTCAAACCCAAAAGGAAACACATCTTGAGACGTTCGCTTATCTCTAGTGGATACATATGTAAATGTTCTGCTGCTTTATAGTATTTCAATGAGACTATTAGAGATATGTTTAACTACAATAGTTTAAAAGCATAACATAACTCTACATTATAATAGAGTGTGAAACTTGGGAGCAGACCCAGAAAAACTAAAGTTAGAAAATACAGTTCTTAAACATTATATTTAGATTGAATGTAAGTTTAACTCCTTCCCAACATCTGCTGTAGAGTGGCCACCATAGCCACTGAGTGTCTGCTGTATTGAACAGCGGAGACCCGAAGCTAATGCCCACAATCAGAGTTTGCTCTGATCACAAGCACTACTTTTTGGTCTAGCCCCCCCCCCCTCCAAAGTCATCTGGAACCCACCCCCAGCAGCCCCATACCTTCTCCATTAGAGGACAGCTCCTGTGCAGCAAGATCATAGGATAACTGGCCTCTTATAGGAATATAGCTCTTGAAGTTGGTCTATGACCAGCCTCAATAGCTGAGTAGTGAATATCCCATAGACTACAATACAGATGTATTGCAGCCTATGGGAAATGCAATCAAAAGATTGAAGGTTCAAGCCCCCTAAGGAGGGTTGATAAAATTTGAGAAATAATCGAAAGTGTCAAACAACTGTTTTTTCACCCTTTTGATACCAATAAACATTTGAATAATGATGATGCCAATTGTAGGTCAATACATACTGTTGCTGTGGCTATTTGCACCTAATATTTACCCTAGTATGGGAGATTGGAACTATGACAGATATCATAAGTATGACATTTGAAAATTTTAAACTCATTAAAAAAAGGATCTATTTTACAGACAGTTTATCATTTGGACAAGTCACAAGTGACTGTGGGTGCAGTCATAATGCTAATAGTAAGTGGTAGTAATAGTTACTAATGGTAGTCAGTCATACCATTCTATGAACCCATAGAAAAAATTGCTCTATTTTCTATATTTATCTTTCAGCGGTTGGTTAATATAAGTTCAGAATTTGTACTTTATTCTCAAGAGTATTTAAATGGTAATTGTTGAAAATCTGAAAGTGCCTTGTTCATGCCAGATCATGCGTGTAATCTAAGTGTATATCTACTGTATAAAATCCTAAAGTATATTTGATGATTTTCACTGACGGTAATACTCAGCCATTCTGTTGAACATTCATCAGACCAATTTCTGTATTTGTTTTGCCATTACAATTGTAGCTCTCTATCAAACTGTTAATGTGTAGAAAGCAAATATTGCCCATCTATCTTCTCCACTTTACCTTATGGTCCATGGTCATAACCCAAATATTATGAGCTGCTGGTCACAATACACACTCTGCAGTCATGAAAAAGAAGTAACTTTTATTCCCAATGCATTGCCACATTATGTTATTTGCTTAGCACACCACATACAATCCCAATATATTTCTTGTACCTATTATATGTGCCTGTTCTACTATAGGAGCATTCTACATGTATATCCATATTATGTGTGTATGTGTGACTGGTGTATTGTGGATTGCCATAAAAACTAAATGAGAATGAACTTTGTCAACCAGATGGAATCATTTCACAAAAGTTGCAAATGACTATGGACAGTTTACTTGTAAAGTTTATTTCTCATATTCTGGAATGATAGGGAACTTGTTAAGTTTTATGGGCCTTTAAGAATGTTACTTCCTTTGCATATTCATTCAAACTATAAATGTACTCTACAAATGATTATTCTGGAGGTTGTTGTTTTACTGTTTTGTGACATTATTATTATTATTATTTCTTTTTAGAACATATTGTTTTTCTGGTGCTTTACATACAAAATACATAATAGTGTACATTAGACTTACATAGTGAAGTAGTCTGACGAAAAAAGGGTAACAATGGTTTGAACTTTTGACTTCAAGGCTTCATATCTCATTGCACACGCCAGCTTCAAACGTAACACTACCTTCATTTTATAGACCATCATCTTGGTTATCTCAAACATAAATTTGACTTGAAATTATTTATCATATAATTAGTTATGCAGGTTTTTGTCATGTGACCGCATTGTTACTGATTAGCTCCTAAAAATCTAAATTTAAATTTTGATTGTTTTGTAAATCCACCTTTGGCTTTCAACCCTGCCTGAATCGTTCAGGGCATGCTCTCGATCAGATTCAAGCATGTCTCAACCCAAATCTGATCCCAGGTCTCTTCTATACGTTTTCAATGTTGGTGTATACTCGTTGACTCACTTGGGCACAAACACAGTGTTAGGAACCTGATGCAACAATAATACCAGTAAGTCCTGGGCAACTAGAATCCCCAAGCACCGAGGTAGACCGGAACCCCTGCAGACTCAATCGGAGGTTCTGGCCCTCCTCCACAAGGGACTGAAAGTGCCATTCCGGTGCTGGATATGGAGCGGACTGGCAGCCTCTGTGCGGTACAGCGGAGGCCCCGACACGTCCTAACACACAGCTTTTTCTTCAACTCTCTCCACAAGTGTTCGATTGGGTTGAGGTCTGGGGACTGAGGGCCAATTCAGCACCTCTACCTCATTGTCAATGAACCATTTCTTCACTAATCTTGACATATGCTTCAGGTCATCGTCCCACTGGAAAACTATGTTGTCTTTTCATACCCATATTACTTGAGTGTACGAAGTAACTCATCTTGTAGGATACTCACATATATCTCAGCACTGATCGTGGTGAAGTTTATAATGCCTTTAATTGTTTAACAACCCCGTATCAACAGGCTTCCTCCACCAAAAGTTGACAGTACCTTCAATTTTTCAATCCATTATCCCCCTTTCTCCCTCATTTCTTACAGATGTATTTGCACACATCAGAGCTCAGTCTATCTCAGTCTAGCATCCGTTTTCAATCTTCTACTGTCCTCTGTTCATACTTCCTTGCAGTCTGTTGTGTTTGGTGCAATATAAATATATATATATCACGGTGGCTCAGTGGCTAGCCTTGCAGTGCTGGAGTCCTGGGTTCGAATCCTGCCAAGGACAACATCTGCAAGGAGTTTGTATGTTCTCCCCGTGTTTGTGTGGGTTCCCTCCGGGTACTCCGGTTTCCTCCCACACGCCAAAGTCATACTGATAAGGACTGTAGATAGTGAGCCCTATACGGGACAGTGACTGCCAATGTCTGTAAAGCGTTGCAGAATATGATGGTGATACTAATAAATAAATATAAATATATATATATATATATATATATATATATATATATATACTCTAGTTTGCAGCTTACTACTTAAAATATATGTCCTGTGAGCTACAGTATACAAATATACATGTGTGCTGTGAATTAGGGTCACAAAATGGACAGATGGACAGAAGTAGAACCTGTCCTGAGTTTTACCCCAGGCCCACAATCACATACACAGGCCCATGATAATAAACATAGATATGAATGTATCAGGTCCTTTTCATTTTATTTTTATAGTCATCTAATTTATCTTAATAGTCAAAACTCTGTCAGACTCTACTAAATCTGTATACAAAACTGTGACCGATGTTGTTAAGAACCAAATACAGTATATAATGGACAGTTAGTCCCGGGCAACCAGACTCCCCTGCACACCGAGGCAAAACAGCACTGAGCATCCAACGCCATCCAACCTGGAGCAGCACCAGGCCCCAGAGGTCTTCGCCAGAGCTCCTGATGGTGGAGTTGGACTGGTAAATTCTGGGACCCAGAACTTCAGCCGCCTAGAGGGCATCACTTGCACAGTGCACCCCAGTAATAGCAGAGGTGGGTGAAGAGTCAGATGAAGCTGGTCAGCAGAGTTGAGTGCAATCACAGGCGTTTACCAGGAGATGGCGGAAGCACCGCAGGGTAGTTGTACAGGCCAGGTCGGTAATCAGGAGGTCACGCAATATTCAGGGATTAGACAAGATGTAATTGAACAAGCAGGGTCATACACTGGAGGTCACATAGTACTAAAGGGTGCAGAAAAAGGCTAATCATACATTGGAGAACACGAGATACAGAGTCACAGGTCAAGGAAAGGTGGTCTTCAGGCAAGCATATACTGTCATATACTGGAGGTACCGTAACATGGTTCAGAATCATAGGTCAAGGAGAGGAGGTCTGAAAGTCAAGCAGGGTCATACATGGAAGGCCAATAGCAAGAACACAGTAGGAGTCAGGCCTAAATATCTTCTGGCTCGCCGCTGGCCCTCCGGCCCAGAAGTCCTGGTTCTGGTCCCAGGAGGAGACCGGCAACCTCCACAGACTATTGCAAAGGTTCCGGTCCTCCCCTGAAGGGACCAGAAGTGCCGGACGCGGCGCAGTTAGTAGAGCAGGCCGGCAGCCTCCGTGCATCGAAGCAGAGACTCTGGCCTGAGACCTAACAGATGTGTTGTATTTTTAATGATTTAATACAGTATATTCCCTTTCTTTGTTGTTTTTATTTTTTTTTATTAAATTGTTGATCTCTTTCTGTTTTCAGGGGGTTGACCTCTACAAAGTGATGGAAGCTGGTCATTTTATTTGTTCTGCGTTAAATAAGAAGACAAATTCCAAAGTTTCTTTAGCAGCATTTTCACTGTGAACATTGTACTGTGCCTGCTTAATGAATATATGTGCCAATGTCTCCTGTAAAATTACAAGAATTAAATAAAATCTATTTTATAATATAATTTTTATTTTTCAAGCTGAAGTACATGGAGCTAAAGTCTATGTTATTTAGAGCTTTGTTGTTCTTATAACGTGTATTTTCCTCATTAGCTTTATATTGTTATATGCAATAATATCTATCGCAAATCTTTTGAATGCAATTGCTACAGCTAGAAGGCGTCAATGTAAAGACAACAATAACTAGAAGAGTCCACATGTATTCCTATGGCTGTCTGTACTATATTTTATATTGAATATTTGCTTGTGCTCTCAGGCTTAGTTTCTTATGTGGTCTATAAAGTATTAGAATATTTAATCAGAATGTTAGAACCTTAAGTTGTAAGTGACAATTTGTATTCAGGCCTGTGCAGTGGCGTAACTAGGAATGGCGGGGCCCCGTGGCGAACTTTTGACATGGGGCCCCCCCGACACCGAAGATCTCGACCGAGTCCCTCCTACGCATTCCTGCGCGCTCTATTATGACCAATAGTGGCCCCTGCACACAGTATTATGTCCCTTAGAGGCCCCTGCACACAGTATTATGCCCCATAGTGGCCCCTGCACACAGTATTATGTCCCATAGTGGCCCCTACAGGACTAAATACTGTCACATCACCCGCTGACCACTATACCAGGACAAATTGTGGATAAAAAATCTGGTCATGTGCATTACAATTTAGTAACTCCATGTGCCTCATATTAATAGCAGTTAACCCCATCATCTCCCTCACATTAACCCCTGTGTGCCTCACCATAAGAGTTACTGATATGTGAGAGACATGGAGGTAATAATAAAGTATCTTCATTATTATTACCCCCATATGTCTCACATATCAGTAACTCTTATGGTGAGGCACACAGGGGTTAATGTGAGGGACATGATGGGGTTAACTGCTATTAATATGAGGCACATGGAGTTACTAAAACACAAGTAATCACCCCATATGCCTGACATTAATAAGTAACCCCAGTACGTACCTGTGTAGCTTTAGTTTCATTTTCCTTCTTCCTTTCTTCCTCCAGTGCAGGATGGCAGGAGCTCGGCAGGGAGAAGCCCCGCCTCCTCCTCTCATTGGTGGGCAGAGGACAGCAGAGAAAGGGAGGGGGGAGAGAGGGGGGAGAGAGGGGGAGCATCCTGAAGCACTGACAGGAGCCAGAGCTGCAGCTCCTGTGTCTCAGCCGTTGCTGCAGCTTCGGGGCCCCCTGTTGGTGGAAAGTATTCCACCAACAGGGGGCCCCGATCATTATACTCGGGGGTCCGAAAAGACCTCCGAGAATAATGATAGCAGCGGTAGCAGCTGTCACCGGGCCCCTAATGTCCCGGGCCCTGTGGCAGCTGCTACCGCTGCTATGGTGGTAGTTACGCCACTGGGCCTGTGCTCGAAGATGTCCACTAGTGGTAACTGATGTAAGATTTCCATGAAGCAAGGCCATTTTAAATGAATGTACTATGTTATTGGCATCCTGTCCTTTAACACTGAATTTTTACCCCAGGCTAGAATATGCTGCATGGTATACTGCTTTATTTAACAACAATGGTAGCAGCATAATATAACCCGTTGGCTTCCAGTCACATGTTAAAGTGATGATAGCTACCGACCATTATTCCACCAACACATTACTCTCCCACACCGTGAAATGCATCATTAGGTTTCTGTGTACAGATGGCAACTGAAAAGGGTGAAATGGATGATGATGTGAAGACCAAATATAGATTTCTATCGCTTACATTGTATAATGGTTTCAACAATGTGATGACTGGATAGTGGTTTTTTTTTTCTTTTGTTTGTTTTTTTTTAGAACGAAATGTGCATTAGGGCAGGCGGCTGTGGTCTGTATGTGCCAGTATATGATATACCTTTATTCCATCCTTGCACTTATATTGTATTCATGTGCTTTGCACAGCTCTTATGCAGATATTATTTGATATCATGGATTGGTATAATATGCAATTGTCTTGTTACATTACAGCCTTCAGCAACTTTTGTTATGTGATATTAATATATAGATAAATAAGTAAAATGGTGAACGGTTACATGACAAAATGTGCTGAGGCTATAGAGTATGAAAGCATTATTATTTATGAATATTTATTGTATGTATTTCTGAAAATGTTTTTATTTTGCTATAACAGAACCATTATATAAATATAGAAAACATAGACAACTTCTTGTCTCGTGTTTCCTTTACCCATGTTTTCAGTCCACGAGCTCCAGAATCATAGTAAGTTCCAGGTTTGTTTGGTTAGTATCATGGTATTGAACATTGTGCTTTCCTGAGTTCAGTTGTGTATTGAAAGGTTCATTTTTCAAATGGCTTTTACTTAATTGCAATAAAACAAATTGTGCAGAAGTATCAGTTTTACTGAAACAGAAGAGGCTGTATTTGTACTGGTTAAACGTTACTGAGAAGCTGGCAGAATCAGGAAGTGCAGATGACTACATGACATTAGGAGATGTCACCCCCATCCACTGTTCCCTTATTGACACTCACTTTGAATGCTTATTGTGAGCTTCTGATTTGTCTTTTATACCTGCACTTATAGTGTTCACTTATTTGAAATGACCTTATTGTGACTCATCTCTGCCCCGTCACTGTAGAAACACATGTTTTCTGTCCATTAGACCATTACAAAACCACATAGATTCTCAGATCAAACAATCTCTCGTTTTACAACAGCTAAAATTGCTCCAAAGGGCATTTCAATCTATAAGACCATTAAACAACAGAAAAAAGTTATCTAAAGGGTATATAGTACAAAGTCAAGTTGCCTTATGCTCGGAATATGAGTTGTCTCTGAATTCATATGTCATTATGTTTAACAGGGAATCTATTATCAATCGAGAAAAACTGCTGTGTTTTATATTGTCATAGGTCATTTTTATTTATTGCTTTTATGACCTTTGTCATTAACCCTTCCAGGAACATGACAGTTTTTATCTATTACCTTTTTAGCTCTCATTCCAAAAGCCATAACCATTTTATTCCTTCAATAACATAGCCATACGAGTAATTGATTTTTTTTTTTTTTTTGGCGCAAGTTTTATTTCACAATGGAATCATTTTTTTATTCCATTTGACATACTGGGAAGCTATAAAATAATGAGAATGAGACAGAATTGGGAAAAAACAGCAGTTGTGCCATTCTCGTGCAGGTTTTGTAGGTTTTACATCACTCACTTTGTGGCAATAGTGATGGATTAGCTGCTTTCTGTAGGTCGGTACAATCATGGTGATACAAATTTATATTATTTTTTCTTATGTTTTGAAAAAAATGCAAACCTTTGAAAAAAAAGTTATATATTCCATGTTTGCAGGAATTTTCTTTATAAGCAAAATGGGGTACAGAGTCCCCGGATAGTCACCCAACGCTAGTGTGACCGCAGCCTGACTTATAGATAGCAGGCAGAGTTTAGTACATCACAGGAATGTATGAAACATACCATACCATGACCTACTTTAAAAAGCATTGTGCCCCGTTCCCACGGAGTAACACGCTGCTCATTCTGACACGTAAACATGTGTCATAGCGCGGCGCTTCAAAACAGATCCCATTGCCTTCAATGGGTGCCATCTTACACGTGCTACACATTGAAATCAATGGGTTAAAAAGCCTTCCATTGATTTCAATGTGTAGCATGTTACTCCATGGGAGCAGGGCCTTAGTATTACAGGGTAGGCATACAGTGCCTTAAGGAGATTTTCCCAAACTGAACAATCCTTGCTGAAATGCAATACCAAAAACAGCCCCTGACATCCCAGATGTGCTCAGTGGAAGACAAATCCAGAGACCCTATGGGCCTTGGTATCACATTTAGGCTAAGATCAGACAGAGTATTTTGCACCACAATCTGAGGCAGAGGCCGCCTCAGATTCCGGTCCAAAATACGGGGTAGCCGTGACTGGATGTCGATTCAGTGCACCGGCATCCACTCGCGGCACTGCGATCTGGATTAGGCCCAAATGAATGGGCCTAGTCGGGATTGTCTTCAGGCGGATTCGCGAATGAGCATGTCCATTCTTTTTTCCGGGTGCCGAAACATACCAAACAGGTGGTATAACACAATCATCCTGCATCACTTTTTTATCCAATTTTTGATTTTTTTATGTGGCAAATAACTTTGCATTCATTTTTGTGTCTATCTCAAATGACACAGATGGATCATTTGCATATCTTAGCGACACCAGCTAATTTCTTGATTTGCACAACCTTACGACTTAGCTTTCTATGCAAATATGTTAATTTCTAATTATTAAATGAGCAGTGATTGTATTAGTAAATAGCCTTGAATCCAAAGAAGTCCAACAAAAAGTCCCACATACACACTTAAATATATTGTATAAAGTCTCACTAGAAGTGTGGAAGCTATTTTTCCTGCAAAGGAGGGACCATATCTATATTAACTACTATGGATTCAGAATAAGAGCCCATAAAGCTTTTGTACTGTAGATGCAATATGAAGGTGTCCCAGTGCTTTAACCATGTAGTGTATATGTATATAACTAAATGAGCTGTGATTATTGCAATCCTAAGATTTATGAGCGCTCCCATTGAAGTGAATGGGAAGTGTTCCGGAGCCGTCCGCTGTGCTCGCGTGTACGGCTGTGAATGAGTATTTTTATAAGCCTGGCGTAACTCCGTGTGCATGCAGCCTTAAAGTCCTATTGGCAGCCCCTGCTGTCAGATTTAGGGCCACATACTACCAGCATGTTGCTGTGCAGCTGGGATTTAGTGACCCAAACTTGTCAGTATCCAAACAATCTTTAGAAAATGAATACTGTATCACATATTGGTGTTGAATCTGGAACTCCAATGGTTTTCATTGATAGTACTCCTGATATATTGTCCTCAACTTCATGTGCACAATACAAATGCTTTAGTCTTCCCCAGTGAGTTATAAAGTAAATTAATCTTTCTAAAGACTATAGAAACAGTTTTATTGTCAGGTTTGGGGCACTAAAACTTATGACACACAAATCGTTTAGTAGTCACAAATTTGGTGGAAGTATTGGATTCATCTAACTGTAATAGTTCTCTATTCCACAAATGAGGTGGTAGAGGGTCTCCCTATAATAGTGAAACATATCTAAGGTTAGATAGATGGATAGTCACATCTTTTCAACACTCTCTACTTGCCTTGATTTAACATGTGGCCCACATAACACCCAAGATAAACCTATGCTGTTTGTTGTTTCTATCTGAGTCACTTGGTTAATGACACCTGCTAGGCTGCTAATATGCCGCTAATACATGTAACCGCCTTAATATTCAGTGCAGTATACCTTTAATGAAAGTGAAGCCAGTTCTGCTATACAATTGCATCCTAGTGTCCGATTTCTGTTTTCTCATTATATCATTTGGAGTTGTTATTTATTTCTGGCCACTTTACTGTCAATTGTGGCAACCGTGTCATTTACCTTGGTCTGGCTCTGCAGTGGTTTTCTTGTCCTCACTGGAGCTTTTTCTCCATGTACAAGTTATATTTTTTGACAGCTTGGTAAATCACATTACTCCACCACTACCTGCAATTAGGACAATACTTACCTTAGCCTGGCTCCGCTGTGCTTCTATCTATATTTACCAGCACTTGGTTACCATACCATTGGTGGACTTGCTTATGCCTTGCTGCAGAATTTTCACACAGTGAGCAAGTGACTATATATTAGTCACTATATATTATTGAAGTGAGTAATAACATTACAACATATTCACACTTCATTAATAGATTACAGCAAATAGAATGTCAAGGAGGTTTATGTGGCACACAAATCATTAACCACAATATTGTTCTATTGTTTCCCACATCACCCCGTTATATACACTTGATATGGTAGTGATTTAAGCCATTCAGAATTGACAGGTTACTTGCCCTTATTAATATTGTACTCTTTCTTGAGGTTTATTTGGTTGTCATAGTGCATAAACATTTTTGAGCGGTATGCAGGGGACTCACCACTCTCTGAATTATCAGGGCCATTCTTCCCAAAAAAAACCTTTGGTTTTAGCCTTTATTTTATTTTTATTTATTTTTAGAGGCTCTTAGTAAATGTTAAGTTTTAGTTCCCAACTTCTTGCTACTGTCTTCTACTATCTCCCCAATTCTATAATGGACACTGTCGGAGCCTTCATTAGCAAACTGCAATTAGCTGACTTGTTTACCTGGATAGGAGAGCAGTAAATAACAACTCCAGGGAGCAATGAGTGAGTTATGTCATCCAACCTAAGATCAGATAACAGGCTATGTGCCTTGACAACAATGTGTAAACAAAGAGAAGAATAATTTCACATAGCAGGCAAAGAAAAAGCATTGCTACAGGACTCCTGTCTGTGGAACTGCACTGTATATGTACTCTGCTCTGACTGAGTGTTCCAAACGCTTAACTCTCTTACCCCCCCACTGCTGTGCTATGGGAGGATTCTTGCACTGTGATCAGAAAGTCAGAAATACAGCAATCTTCAATCCCCCCCCCCCCTTTTTCTTTCTTCTGTTACATCTCTACCTTTTCCCTCCCCCTACTAGCGCCTTTTATTATCCTCCCTGACCGCGCGATATCACTTCGTGCAGATTGATGAATAATGAATGTTTTCTTCGAGACTATCATATTATTATCTAATGTATGCAATGTCTCTGTTATTGCGGTCATTTTTGTGACCCTATGTGATATCCTGTTGTACTTGTTTTTCTTTGAAAAATTCAATAAAACTTATTGAAAAGAAATACAGCAATCTTCTAAAATGTACATGTTTGTGGATGAAATACCACTGAAGTCTGCTTCATTTTTCTGCCTATAAGAGTGGAAACCATATGAAAGAGACTGTTTTTATTGTAACATTGAAGTGAATAAGTACTGATACAAATAGATAGTTTTTCTTTAATAAAGGTCAATTTGATCATCCTAATCACCTGCCAGACAAGGCAGACTGGACATAAACTTTAATAATAAAATTACAAAAAACACTCCAATTGCAATGCAGTTTTAAAATAATGCTTATTGTCAGCTACAAGGATATCAACACTTAAAGGGGTTGGTTGCTTTAAAACCAATATTAAGAGACAAATGTTATTGTTTGTATAATAAAAAAAATTATAAATTTTCCCAAATACTTTATGTATCAATTCCTTTCTAGATCTCTGCTTACTGTCATTCATTCTGCTTACTTCCAATGTATAAAAGTTTAACCAGGGGATGGGAAAGGACAAGACGTTCTGTACATTTCTATGAGTATCAATACTATTTTGATCTAAAAGTCATCTAATCTATTTTTGAAGCTGTTTGCTGCTGCTGCTGTGACCAGCTCCTGGGGTAGGCTATTCCACAGATTTACAGTCCCTTATAGTGGAAAAGCTTTGATGTCTCTTTAGATTGAACCATTTTTTTCCAGATGCAGAGTGTCCCTTTGTCTTTTGAGGGGATTTTACATGGAACAGCTTTTCCCCATATTTCTTGTATGGCCATTTATATATTTATATAGGTTTATTATATCTCCCTTTTAACACCTCTTCTCCAGACTAAACACATTTAACTTCTTTAGTTTCTCCTCATAACTGAACCTTTTCCAACTCTAGGACATCCCTTCTATAAGCTGGTGCCCAGAACTGAACTGAAAAAGGGGGTGTTCACACTTGCACTTCTGTCCATCTGCCGTTATTCCACTGAAATTTCAGAAAAAACAGCTTGGGGATGACTTGCATACAGTCAGTTTAAAAACCCATTAATTTCAATGGGCTTTAAAAGCAAACCGCCAGTGTCCATATGCAGCCATGCTTTAAAAACCCATTGAAATGAATGGGGGGCGGACAGCAGCGCAAGTGTGAAGTGTGCACACGCTGGGTACAACATATTGCACACTGAACTGGTGTATTTTCATTTTTCACCATCAGCTCCACATTAATTTCTGGAAAATAAATTAATGCAACACCTGGGAGTTAAAAATGTTCACTGCACCCCTGGATACATTCCGTGAATGGTGCATTTTCCCAAATGGTATTAAGTGTCAGGGGATTCCACTCAAATGGCATTTCAAGGTCTTGCAAAAATGTCATGGCGTCCAACAACCAAACTGTCTACATCTGTGCTCCAAATACTAAATAGCACTCCTTCCTGTCTGTGTGCCCAAAAAGCAGTTTATACCTACATATCACATAGTTAAGTATATTATCCTAGGCACAATAGTGTCATAAATATGGGCATAAACTGCCCTTTGGGCACATAGGAAAGCACAAATGTGAAAGAGCGCTATGTGGCTTTTGGAGTGCACATGTAGAAGTTTACTACTTGTATGGCTTTTCATAATTGCATAGCCCCTGAGTTGCCAATGAAGTAGAATCCCCTATGGAGCGACCCCATTTTAAAAACATCACCCTCAAAGAATGTATCTATGGGCTTAGTGAACATTAGATTCCCATACGGGAATGCACAGCAGATAGTGAAAAGTAAATGTACAATGGGTACACCAAATTCTCTATTATACAGTCCTATGAAAAAGTTTGGGCACCCCTATTAATCTTAATCATTTTTAGTTCTAAATATTTTGGTATTTGCAACAGCCATTTCAGTTTGATATATCTAATAACTGATGGACACAGTAATATTTCAGGATTGAAATGAGGTTTATTGTACTAACAGAAAATGTGCAATATGCATTAAACCAAAATTTGACCGGTGCAAAAGTATGGGCACCTCAACAGAAAAGTGACATTAATATTTAGTAGATCCTCCTTTTGCAAAGATAACAGCCTCTAGTCACTTCCTGTAGCATTTAATAAGTTCCTGGATCCTGGATGAAGGTATTTTGGACAAACAATTCAAGTTCAGTTAAGTTAGATGGTCGCCGAGCATGGACAGCCCGCTTCAAATCATCCCACAGATGTTCAATGATATTCAGGTCTGGGGACTGGGATGGCCATTCCAGAACATTGTAATTGTTCCTCTGCATGAATGCCTGAGTCGATGTGGAGCGGTGTTTTGGATCATTGTCTTGCTGAAATATCCATCCCCGGCGTAACTTCAACTTAGTCACTGATTCTTGAACATAAGGGTGCATTCACACGATGTAAAATGGAGCGCAAGCTGGCAAGTATACGCGTGTCAGCATTTTGCGCGCTCAAAAAGATCCCATTGATTTCAATGGGAGTTACGAGCATATATGCAGCATTATTTTGCGCCTGTAGTTTTGCGGCCGATTAGCTGAAAGGTGTGGCTAATCGTTTTTGCCAGAGGCAGGATCAAAGCCAAAGAAGACAATCACAGTCCGAGGCCATGAGTGCAGAATAAGGTCCACAGGCACCCCACGGATGTGAGAAGGGCCTACAGATACTAGGTTGCTAGGGAAAACCCTTAGATGCTTTGGTCATGATTGATCAAGGCATCTAAGGGGTGAACATGTGTGTTTGGAGCTCAGTTGTAAGAAACAGTGTTGCCATTCAGCTTCTAAGTGGATGACATTGCTATGATGTACTATTACGTCATGGAGTGGGAATAGGTTAAAGTGGTACAGTAAAATTAGGCCTGCTTTTCCTTACCAAATACTTTTGCCACTACTGCTACTACCACCATACAACTAGACATCATCTCCAGCAGCATGACTTTATGAAAGAGAGGTCATGTCAAACCAATTTATCTGCCTGTTATATAGTGGTAAGCAGGAACAAGGGCAGCCAGTAGATGTCAAATACTTGAATGTTTCTAAAGCCTTTGCCACTGCCCCTCACATATGGTTACTGCACAGATTAAAGGGTTTGTGCCATTACGTACACTTTTCGCCTATTACGTCCATTAGTTTAGATAGTAACACTTGTTATAATTGGATCATACACAAACTCTATGGATGTTGTAAGTGGAGTGGGGCTTTTACTCTAAAGCTGGGTTCACATTGGGATTTTTGGACTGGATTTTGATGCGGAGGCAGTAGTTCAGAGAAAGGTAACCAAATGAATATGTTGTATGGAAGATCTCACATATGAAGATAGGTTAGCAAAACTGAGTTTATTTAGTGTAGAAATGAGAAGTCTGCGCAGGGATATGATATCTTTATATACATATGTAAATGCAATAAACCAAACAAAAGACACAAGGTTACTTTCTATGATTCACAGAAAAATAGTCTGGAAAAATCGAGAAAACATAACCTTTAATGAATACTAAATAAAAATAGATAATGTTAAAATGCAAATTTCCAAACCAGGCTCAGGGGCTAGTATCATACAAATATTGTGCATACATTCATGCACCGATGTTGTCCCTGTCACTGTTACTTTTTATGGTTAAAGACATTTTGTCTCAAAGTTCGAAAAAAATTACTTTACTATCCAAACTATAAGATAATGGAAAATGCTCCCCCTTTGAAAAAAGGCTAGGTATCTACCTTATAAACTGCGCTATACCCGGTTAATGGTATCAAGGTAGAATGTTCATATAGGACTCTATTATATGTGGTGTATTAAAAACTACACATTATGAACATATCCTCACACATTTTTTTATATACAGCTTTGAGAAAAACAAAGCACATTTTCTTTGAATTATATGGTTTTACATATCAGGACATAATAAAAAAAATAATCTGGAACTTAAAATAGAAAATATGATTTGATATAAACAGCATATAACAAATTACATAATTTATGTATGTACATAGATATATATTGTAAGCTGATGGCTGGTCAGGTAATGGAAGGGGTGTACATCTCACCCAGACTACTCAGGCGGGTGAGATGAGAAAACTCCAGGAATGTTTGTTCTCAGCAGACAACTTTCGTTTCATTTTGGTAAATGCTCAGTACTGGGCTGGATTTTTAGGAATGTCAGATAGGATTGGTAGCGGGACCTGTCATTCCACCCCCCTCCAGTTCACACTTTGGGGATATTCCGGCAGTGACTCAGCTGTTGAGAGTCTCCTCGTCAAGGAGGCTTAACCCTTTCGCTGCCAGGCACGTACACTGTACGTGCTCCCAAGGTGGCACTTCAGTAGCCGAGGACGTACTTAGTACGTCCTCCCTACTAATGCCGATATCTCTGGACTGCATCAACATATCTTGATGCTTTAAAATGCATTTTAAAGAAGAGACTCTCATCTTTAAAATGATACCAGGGACTTGATGATTTTACTTACAGTCTTGGAGCCATTCACTGTTGAAAACACTATTTGGCATTGACATCCAACTGCAGATCTCAATTCCCGACAGCATTTCAACAGTGAATTTCTCCAAAACTGTACATCCAATCATCGAGTTCTTGATATCATTTTAAAGATTCTCCTCTTTAAAATGCAATTGAAAGCATCAAGATATGTTGATGCAGTCCAAAGATATAGAGCTCCAAAGTGTCCCCCCCCCTCCTGTCTAAGCAAGCAATTTGCGATCTAACAAGAAAGGAAGAGGGACACGGAGCAGCCCAGCAGAGAGAGAGAGAGAGAGACACAGAAACGATCTCGCTCTCTGCATAACTTGTATGTGATAGCAGGAGGGGGGTGGCAGGGACTCTATTGTCCCTATTAACCCTTCTCCTGCCAATCAGAGCGTATGCTATATATTTGTCTCTGATTGTCACATACAGTTACAGTCCTATGAAAAAGTTTGGGCACCCCTATTAATCTTAATCATTTTTAGTTCTAAATATTTTGGTATTTGCAACAGCCATTTCAGTTTGATATATCTAATAACTGATGGACACAGTAATATTTCAGGATTGAAATGAGGTTTATTGTACTAACAGAAAATGTGCAATATGCATTAAACCAAAATTTGACCGGTGCAAAAGTATGGGCACCTCAACAGAAAAGTGACATTAATATTTAGTAGATCCTCCTTTTGCAAAGATAACAGCCTCTAGTCGCTTCCTGTAGCTTTTAATCAGTTCCTGGATCCTGGATAAAGGTATTTTGGACAAACAATTCAAGTTCAGTTAAGTTAGATGGTCGCCGAGCATGGACAGCCCGCTTCAAATCATCCCACAGATGTTCAATGATATTCAGGTCTGGGGACTGGGATGGCCATTCCAGAACATTGTAATTGTTCCTCTGCATGAATGCCTGAGGATTTGGAGCGGTGTTTTGGATCATTGTCTTGCTGAAATATCCATCCCCGGCGTAACTTCAACTTCATCACTGATTCTTGAACATTATTCTCAAGAATCTGCTGATACTGAGTGGAATCCATGTGACTCTCAACTTTAACAAGATTCCCGATGCCGGCATTGGCCACACAGCCCCAAAGCATGATGGAACCTCCACCAAATTTTACAGTGGGTAGCATGTGTTTTTCTTGGAATGCTGTTTCTTTTTGGACGCCATGCATAACGCCTTTTTTTATAACCAAACAACTCAATTTTTGTTTCCAAAATGAAGCTGGCTTGTCCAAATGTGCTTTTTCATACCTCAGGCAACTCTATTTGTGGCGTACGTGCAGAAACGGCTTCTTTATCATCACTCTCCCATACAGCTTCTATTTGTGCAACGTGCGCTGTATAGTTGACCGATGCACAGTGACACCATCTGCAGCAAGATGATGCTGCAGCTCTTTGGAGGTGGTCTGTGGATTGTCCTTGACTGTTCTCACCATTCTTCTTCTCTGCCTTTCTGATATTTTTCTTGGCCTGCCACTTCTGGGCTTAACAAGAACTGTCCCTGTGGTCTTCCATTTCCTTACTATGTTCCTCACAGTGGAAACTGACAGGTTAAATCTCTGAGACAACTTTTTGTATCCTTCCCCTGAACAACTATGTTGAACAATCTTTGTTTTCAGATCATTTGAGAGTTGTTTTAAGTAGCTTATGATGCCACTCTTCAGAGGAGATTCAAATAGGAGAACAACTTGCAATTGGCCACCTTAAATACCTTTTCTCATGATTGGATAGATCTGGCTATGAAGTTCAAAGCTCAGTGAGGTTACAAAAACAATTTTGTGCTTCAGTAAGTCAGTAAAAAGTAGTTAGGAGTATTCAAATCAATAAAATGATAAGGGTGCCCATATTTTTGCACCGGTCAAATTTTGGTTTAATGCATGTTGCACATTTTCTGTTAGTACAATAAACCTCATTTCACTCCTGAAATATTACTGTGTCCATCAGTTATTAGATATATCAAATTGAAATGGCTGCTGCAAACACCAAAATATTTAGAACTAAAAATGATTAAGATTAATAGGGGTGCCCAAACTTTTTCATAGGACTGTATCATGTAATTCCCCCCTGAGCTTAACTAGTAGGGTATTCTTATGTTATACCTCCTGAACATAACCAGGACGTTTGTTGGCACTGTGACCCAGACATTTACCATTGTCCAGGTCGCAAACCAAAAAAAAAAAGTCGCACCAAACACTTACACAACATATATATAAAGTCGCAAATAAAGTTTACATTTCACCCAATCCCTGTCCTATCTATACCTGAGCTTTCTACAGTAAAATACGTCTCTAGTGATGTCCGTTACACACTAAAATAATAGTAATAACGATTATCACTAGAGATGAACATATGGATTGCTAAAATTATTATAGGGGGATGGAAAATAGCATTTTTATGTAAAGTCCTATTTAATTTGCATGCACAAAATGGGATGGCGCATTTCTGCGATTATGGCGATTCTTTAACACCCGCCCCTGTAAATATATACATGTGTGGTATGTATGAACTCCTCACATATTGCAGTTTTATGGACAGTACATTATGTTTGCAGAAAGGGATTGCTTGAGCCGCACTTTAGTGGCAAATTTGAATTTTTGCGCAATTTTTGCTAGCAATCTCTTTGCGGCAAAGTTGAATGAAGGTGGTTGTATATATAAACTATTAAATTGTGTTTTTATATACGGTATGCTGTGTACTCTGAAAAAAGTTAGATTTTGGTATCACAGTCACAGTTTGGTAGGTGCAGTATAGCTTTTTAACATATTAGTGAACAACAGCAAAATCCTGCTTGTCTTCTGTATTCGTGTTTTTGGGAGTCCGAGCTCTTGTTGTAGTTGATGTTTGCGGTACATATAGTATATATACACATTGTGTATACCATAAGCTATTATTTTAAAAGTATTTTGTATATGAATGTGAGATTGAACATGAGTTTTAGGTGCAAATATGTGTTTTAGCGTATTTTTTCAAAAAATTATTTGTGTTGGTCGCAAAGTTGCATGAAGGTGGATGTGGCTATCAATGACCCATTAAGACATTTGTAATCTTCATATTGTCTACTTTCAAAAAATATATAGGGTTTAGGGGTTCACTTTTCATGGTGTGTAATCCCTACATTTTATAGGATGATACTTTTTTAACATTTCCAGCTTCAAAGCAGAATTTTGTTCCTTCCAGTTCTAGCGATTTTCTGAAGACACGTGCATGCGGGTGTAGGCCTTAGTGATATGAATGAACTCTGCACATGTTGAACTCTTATTTTTAGGAGGTTTGGTCATTTAATTTTTTGTTTGGTTTCCGCTTTTAACAACTAATATACATTTATTTGCATTTTCTCATAAAACATTCACTTTAAATCAAAATTGCATGAAGGTGCCTGTTCGTATACAGTACCAAGTGGCATTCTGACAATGCTGCAGGTGTCTACTTTAAGAAAATATATAGGTATGGGGGGTTGGATGCTTTTTTAATGTTGCAATTTAGGTTTGATTTGTCCATCTCAAAACTGTGAAAATTGCTCTGGCTACTGGAGGTGCAAAATTTCCAGAGACCCTTGGCAGCGAAAAGGTTAAGAAGTCAGCTCCAGCAGCAACACTTTGGCAGAGCTTGGCTGGAGAGCCAACAGAGAGGTCATATTTTTGGAGCTGTGTCCTGAATGATTCTACTGGCTTTTGATTTCTGTTATTCTAGGTGAGGTAACCTATTCTTATGTTTAGTTAGAGCCTAGTCAGGCAGGTATTTATTATTGTATTGTTTCCTTTTGTTGCTGCACTACCTTTTTGAGTGAATATAAACTCTGTCTTTGTTTTGGACTAAAGAAACCGTACTTTTGTGTCTATGCCACCCCACCTAGCAACCCCAAACCCTGACAATATCTATATATATAATTATTTATTTACCGACATCTAGGCCAAAATGCAGAAGCTGTGTGTTATTGCTTCCATAGGAATTAAGGGGGCACACAGTAACCAAGTGATGCTAATAAACCATAGACACTTTTCAATATTCGTTTTTTTAACTCCGTGCCTTTCTAAAGCCATATGGAGAATTAATTTTTGCAAGACAAATTGTACATCGTAATGGTACTATTTAATAATCCATATAATGTACTGTAAGCTGGGAAAAAAATCAGAATGGAGTGAAATTGGAAAAAAACAGCGTTAGCGCTTTTTTTTCACAGCTTTAACTGTACAGCCAAAATAACATGTTACCTATCTATTTAGGTTTTTTTTTTTTGTGTTAACCCCTTTTTAAAGAAATCCAAAACTTAAAATAAAACATTTCTTGGAGTCACCATATTCGGATACCCATAACATTTTTTTATATGTCCATGTATTCCATGTATTTGTGGGGTCAGATGTACTTTTTATTTATACCAATTTGGGGAATGTCTATTGCTTTGATTGCTATTTATCTTAAAAATGGCGGTTCAGCTCTTTTGATTTGTTTCTTGCTACAGTGTTCACCGTATGGAAAAAATATTTTTACAAGATTGTGGACCATTTTCAAACACAGGGACACCCAATGTGTATGTGTTTCACTTTAGGGACTTTTATAAGTGTTCTGTAGATGGAGGTAATTTAATTTTTTTAAATATTTTGTTAAGTTTTTTACTGTAATTTTTAGACCCCCCTAGGGATCTTGAATCCCAGGAAGTCACTAATACAATGCATTGTAATGCTAACACATGGCAATGCATTGTAAAATACCAGCACTTGTTTTACAGGCTGCATGGAGCAGACTCTAATGCAAGTGTATGCCAGACAAGCTTGAGAGCCTTCAATAGACTCCTGATTGTCATGTAAATGTATCATCACTGCCAAATCTTGTTCCGGGGTCAGCAATCCACCCCAAAATGGCACCTTGGTCAGTTTCCACCAAGGCGCCAGGGCGGGGGGTTATTGCTTGCGATCAGTGCACTAATTTCAGCATTACCACTAGATCTCCACTGTATAATGCAGTGAATATTCAGCAGCTATTTAAATACCTGAGATACACAGTAATATTATTGGAAAAAAGTTAATTGTTCCTGAGCAAGTGTGTTAACCTCAATAAAAGCAGATCTTTACTGTTTACTGATGTTGAGCAATGCCAAAAAGAAAGGCATCAGCAATGGGTGAAAAAAAGAAAAGAATCAAGGTGTTTCAATGCACAAGGGGACCTTAAAAGAGCTGTACATGAATGAATTCCCAGAATGCTCAATAAACTAAAGCAACATTGTGAAGAAGAGTGGGCCAAAATTCCTTCATAATGTTGTGAAAAACTGACAAAGTGACACACAAAACAATTACCTTAACTTTTTGACGCTAAGGGGGCATTGCATCACAGTGCTTTTCACAGAATGATGGTTCTACAAGCTGTTGATTCATGCCATGTACAGTTTTTCACATATGGCTTTTGCATTTTGGCTTCATTTCTTTTACTTAAATAGTAATATGGTGGAAACTGTTATGTGTTGTGGTTAATCTGAGGTTGTCTTTAGCTAATTTTAAGACATTCTCAGGCCAGATTTTTTTTTTATCATGTCCTGATCTATAAAACCATAGAATTAAAAGAGGATGAACTTTGTTTTTCTCATGACTGTGTAACCCTCTGATACTAGAAATAATTTAGCAGTTCCAAGAACCCATACATTGACAAGTATATATTGTAAAATATATTGCAATACATTCTTCAGGTTCAGTACAATACACAAGACACCCATTTTCTCTTTCTCAGACATATTTTTATCAACGTGATGGAATAAGAAAACCACCCCCTCCTTCTTTCTCAGGCTATTCAATTTTGTGGTTAGACAGATAGGTACCTGAGATACAAACTTGTATGCATATAATAAATCATTACAATTGTACAGTGATTTATTGAACATCTATCTTGTAGTATGAAAGCAAAGAACTAACCTAAATTCGAAAGCTCAAATAGTGAAATATTGAAATATGACTCTAATTTGGGTTAGATATTCCATGCATATGACAGTCATGTTAGACTTTGTATTTCACTAAGAAATGATTAAACTTTCAGATGCATTTCCTTGTGGAACGGAAGATTTTTTTTGTGACCTACAAGACCTGCAAGAAAAATGAAAGAACAATTCTAAAACATATAATCGATGTTTATTTTATTTTTATATTCATTTTTACTGGGTTTTGAACAGTTCTGGAAACATCTGGAAACATGTATGGTACAACCAGTTTCATACAACTTCAATATTATCAGATAAGGGTTATTGCCAATTACAACAATATAGAGAAACATATGACAAATTTAAAATGGTGTCTTTGCAGTGTGATAATAATGATGTGTATCATATTAAAGGTGTACGAGGATAGAAACAGGGAGAGAGGTACAAGAAGAAGTAGAAGAATGAAATAAAGAAACTTTGGGCATAGCATATATTTATGAAATGAAGGATTTAGTAGTCCTATTCTGACTAAGCACTATCAACGACTACAACTATACAATAGGGAGAGGCCCTGGGCAGGCATTATGGGTTATTATAATCAGTTGGTTTATACTATGTTTGATGAATTGCAATTTTGATAGTCTTCCCCACATGACAAAACATGGCCTGCACAGGAAGCATGGATATCTAATAAGAGAGATTGGAAATCTTTCTTCCTTAACCAACCTAATAATGCAGTCTGCCCCCCTCCTCTTTATTGGTTGCCATTTTCCCGTTCAGAGAGAGGCCACAGGAAAATGACTGACGGACATGTGCAGTGGGCGCAGTCAGTCATTTTCCTGTGGCCAACAAGAGAGAAAGAGGTGGAGGCAGGGAACAGGAAGAAGGTGGCACTGGAGAGTTTTCTCGCAGCACAGGGAATGCCCCCAGTGCTGTGAGAAAATTCATTACCATAATGAAGAAACCAGAAATATATACTGAACGGCGGCACAGAGAAGACTTCTAAAAGTAGGGGAAGAATAGCGCCTTTCTTAAAGAGGACCTTTAACCATCTGGGGCACGTGGGGTGTACTACACTGCTAGAAAGCCGACAGTGCACTGAATTCAGCGCACTATTGGCTTTCCTGTTCTGTGCCCCTAATGAAGAGCTATCGGTGCTGATACCGTAGCTCTTCACTGTTAGAAGGGCGTTTCTAACAGTCATTCAGGAACGCCTTTCCTCACAGTATCGTCTATAGCGCTGTGCTGTGAGAGGGGGCGTTGCTTACCTCTTGGTGATGAATATGAGCGGTGAGGATCGCCGCCCCAGTACTCGTCTATGGATGAGTACTATCAGGGGGGGAGGGAGGCATTCCTCACCGCTCTCATAGTACAGCGCTATAGACGCTTCTGTGAGGAAGGGCATTCCTGACTGACATCGCCCTTCTGACAGTGAAGAGCTATGGTACCAGCACCGATAGCGCTTCACTGGGGGCACAGAACAGGAAAGCTGAATTCAGTCAGCTTTCTAGCAGTGTATTAAACCACATGTCCCCAGATGGTGAAAGGTCCTATTTAAAGCTATGCCGACGTGAGTTTAGCTAAAAAGGGGATTCTAATGAAACCTTTAATCGAGGGGTAGCAACAATTTTGTCCACATGTGTATATGTATACATTTATGTGCATGTAATTTTTTTAATGAACAATTACAATTCATATTACACAATACTACTTTATTCAAGCAGTGGATATTTACTGTCTGGTTTGTGTATCTCATATACAATTCTTACCGTGTCTGAAGTAAAGTCAGAAGAATAATTCCAGAAATAAGTATTATACCAGAAGTGTAAGCAATAATATAAATCACAGCATCTAAAAGAGAAAACATTATCTATTGGTCAATTAAAGCCACAAATTACACGGAATTGCTGCTCAGTTGTTACAGAAATATTGTCTATTAATTGTTTTAATTTGTGGCATATTGTAATTATTTGTAATGAATACTGTATAAAACAATCATTGTTCCTGAGAGAACAATACTTTCTTTTTTCAAATTACATTTTTTATTAAATTTATGTAAAATAGACAAAGACAAATTTTATACAGAAAATGCCAACTGTAATGGATAAATAGCATAGCATACAGTCATGGCTGTAACTGTTGACACCCCTGAAATGTTTTCAGAAAATGAAATATTTCTCCCAGAAAATTATTGCAATTACACATATTTTGTTATAAACATGTTTATTTACTTTATTTGTATTGGAACAACACAATGAAACTGAGAAAAAAAAACAGACCAAATTACTGGCACCCTATTGGCACCTTATCTTAAGATTTGGTTGTACACCCTCTTTGAAACCAATCACTTCCTATACCAACAACAGGCGTCTTACACCTCTCGACTGTAATTTTGGACTTGAAGGTTGTCTTTTCACAACAGAAATGATAAGATTTCTCCACAGGGGTTCAATGAGATTTAGATCCGGACTCATTTCTAGCCACTTCGTAACTCTCCAGCGCTTTATTTCCATTCATTGAAACACAGCCATCCATACTCCTCTTCCAATGCATTATGAGCATCCACTAGTTCGTTATGTGCAGTGGAGAATTTACTCATTTTGCGTTCGATACTATCTGTTAGTTCCCAGGGCATCAACATTATGTTGCAATTTGTTAACCATGGAGTAAACATTGCTATTAATACCTGATTGTAGAAGAATAAGCATATCCTTCAGTATGTCCCTGGTATCCAGTTTACTATAAGTAGGAAATTCAGAAATATCATTGTGGCCAACCACAGAAATGGCTGCTGCATCAGTGTGTTGCTTTCTGGTACTCTTTTTAAGGGCAGGGCCTTTACAAGCAGGAGATGAGGTAGGTGAGGAACTGGGGCCTCTCATGTACCAATCTTTGAATGTAGTTGAAGAAGCATCAGGCGAAATATCTGCTCCATATGAAATCATGGAATCTTAGAAAACAGGAGAACCAGATGGTGGCGCAAATGCTTATTTTCTGAGGGGACCCCTTCAGTACTATCGCTTCCAAAAAATTCAGTTAGCTTCCTGGGAACTACGGTGGAAGTAGGTTTCTTTTTAGTAATGTTAGACCAGCTATTAATGAGCATGTATGATTAGATCTGAAATCCAGGAAATGATAAGGGCTCGTTCACATCTGCGCCCGGTCTCCGTACTTGAGGTTTCCGTTTCCTGCCTAAAACAGAGGCAGAAGACGGAAACCTGCAGGAGACTTTCTCACCCATTCATTTGAATGGGTGAGAGAGATGTCCGGCCGTGCGCGGCAGTGAGCGTTTTGCGCTCTCCGCCGCGAAACTGGGTTTTATAATCCAGACACAGAGTCGGACATGCAGTACTCTGTGTCCGGATAAAAAAATCCGGTTTCGCGGCGGAGAGCCTAAAACGCTCACCGCCGCGCACGGCCGGACCAGGTCTATGGTTTCCGTCTTCTGGCATGCAGAAGACGGAAACCATAGAACGGAGACCGTGAACGCAGGTGTGAACCTAGCGTAAGCTGCTGAAATACATGCACAGATGCAATAAGACAAGGGAATGATGTATGGCCACAGTGCTCTACAGCGCGAAATGAAGCAGACACCTAGGAGTATAAAGCCAGTATAGGTATATTGAACTCTTCAGGTGTAAAAAGGGAATCAGTTATGCTGTGAGCCACTATAGGCAAGCATGTCTCCAGGAAACCTCCATTTGCAGCATCTGATGGTGTGATACTCCAAGAACTATACACTGCCAATATAAGGTGATGAGATTCAGCAGGTTCTTTAATCTCCTGGAGAGCAGAAGCAAGGGATCCATGCAGATCATTGTGAGTAGTACTACAAAGGTTGAAAGTAGTACGCAGGCTATGGGGAATAGATGCAGAGGAGTTTCCCTTAATATTATCCAGGAAACTGTGATGAACCATCTAAGTAACAGAGCTAGATGATATAATTGTGCTCTGGTCAAATATGTAGAGTATGTAGGGTTGCAGAAGACTGACAGTGGCCACAGTATCAGTCCTTTAATAGAATGCACTGCACTCCACAAAATGGCACCAAATCATTAGAGGGACACCAGTATAGGGGTCTCAATTGTGGTGGCTGATGGTAGAACATATAGCCACAAACAGGTCACCAAATTCTGTTGCCTACCTTAACCTCTTATGCTATACAAACGGGTGCTCCAGGAATTTGGACTACGAGATCCAAACTCCTACTGACGGGATTGGAAGCTCATGTCTGGCAAAGGAATGGCACCTCTGCAGAAACTACACAGTAGAGAAGTGGCCTCTCAAGCAGTATGGATAGTTGGTCGATTGCAGGCGTCGGCGGGTAGACAGCTGGGTATAGCAAAAGCCTTGCGATCCCAGGCATTCGTCCTCACATAAGAACATGAATCGTCACGGTTTGGTCAACACTTCCATATCTGCAGTACAGAGATGTGGGCAGACCAAGGCTCACAACCACTAGAGATCGATTGTATGCCAAATGGTATTATAATATGAGTTCTCCACCACTCAGCAGGTCTCAGCAGTCCTCCTTCCTACACACCACAGAGACAACCAAAATGCCTCTGACTGATGTCTGCAATGGTAAGCCGGGAATGGCATGTATGTAGTAGGCCTCAAATGAAAATCATGGCAAAGCTCAAGCCTATGCTCAATGGCTTATGGACAGAGACTTGGGGAGTGTCCCATGATTATCAAAATGAAAGAGTATGGTAGCAGCCTAATATCGAAGGGTTTAAGTGATCAGTTCAAGGAGCTCCTACAAAGCACATCTACTTCAGGTCCCAGCAAGCCAGGCCTAACCCCGGGAACAATACTTTCTTCTTATATAGTAATTGGTCATTTGTATTGGTAATCTTTTTATGGTTCTGTATGAACTATGCTCTTAAGATGAAATTAATAAAACAGTTTCACGGATCTGTATGAAATGTAGGTAGCCGGTCATATTGCATGTTCATGTTCCCTACTGGGATTTAGAAATACTTTTAAAAAAAAGGTGCCAGTAGAAAACACATCTTGTTCCATGTGAAACAGGTCATTATTCCAGAAAACTATAAAAGGTTTTTGAGGCAGTGTGATATTTGTGGACTGTGTGTAAAGTATTAGTTACTTCTAACAAAGTCAAATTTTCTGAATAGAAGAATTATTTGATTTAGCACCCCAGCTATAGTAGAACTAGGACTGCTTCATATCATTCATAGACCATAGAACATAGAGGCAGTTTAGGTTCAATCTGAGCTATTTACAGTATATTACTGGTCAGTGAGGCATAAAGACAAACAAATTGTTATGAAGGTTGAAATATTGTGGAAAAAAATCACTTTATTCATTGTTACTGGGCAGCTGAAGAGACTGTGCTTTAGGATATTTGCAATATCTCTATGCAAACTTCAATAGCAAAACACAGACGAATAGATATCATCTGGTAGAAATGACGGAACTACTCACCAGCTTGGAATGTGTGTGAACTGGTGCTTATAATTTGCTCCCCTTGTGAATCGCTGTAAGATGCATGAGTGTTTATGGCAGTATTTTTTTCTGTATAAAGAGATAAGGTATAAGAATCAGTATAATTGTAAAGAAAAATAAAAAGACATTCACATAATGCGAGAATACAGGCAGATCAAAAAATATCCCCCCCCCCCCCAAATCTGCAAGAACACAGGAATCATATAATATCATATATAATTTCCAGTACAGGCAACTCTATTCACTCTGCAGACAGTAAAAGTAAATCAATACACAGTGTGACATTCCCCCTGGTGAAGCCAGTGTGGTGATACGTACGTTGGTGTGTACATTCTCTATTTGGAAGGTATTTTACTTTTTTTACATACCTTGCTATGCATTATTGTCTGTAACTTTTCTTCCATAGCCACTCTTTCCCTCTGCAACAGATTTACCTGTAATGCTGTTGCCCCATTACTTTATACCGCTGTTGCTCTTATTTTATTCTCTTGTGGCTTTGTATAACACTGTGCATTGATTTACTTTTAGTACCTGCAGAGTGAATAGTGTTTCCCGTACTGCACATCATATGCATATGCATTACAATTTTTTGGCTATTTGTACCGTCCCTTGTGGTCATTTTTCTGTGTTTCTTCCTCTCATATATTGTTGTTTGTGTTATTCCCTTTTAACTCAATAAATATGTACTTTATTATACCATTTTGTCTGTTGAGATTTTTGTGTATTCACATAATACACTCAAAATTGTGAACTACTTGTTCTTACTTAGCAAGGAAATGGCCCAGTATGAAAAGCCATATGGCAGCTATTGCTTATATCGCTGAAAACAAGGATTCAGGTTTCTTTCTTTAGCCTACATATAAACAACTAGCTGCTACCCGCGACTTCGTCTGCGGTGATTGTAGAAGTGTGTAAATCGAGTTTATGATCGGTTTTACGCGGCGTTAACGGGCACCGTAAGTAGACTGGCGCAAATGGACGGAAAGTTGGCAAGAACCGGAGACATAACGGGGGTAGCGCAGTATATGCGCGATTGTGTAAGGGAAGGGCTATGGTGTACATGAACCTACCAGTGTCGAGCTGGTGTATGGATCGTGCAGAGGAAAAAGCAGGGAGGTGATAGCGGCGTCGGGTACTGTTGCGGGCTAGAGGCAGGATTTTGTGTGCTGCGGCCTAAGGTGGAGACGTAAAATGGTGACGTGCTAGTAACACGTTGTTTATGTGTGCAAAGTGCGCATGCTCCTGTGAAGCTAGTGGAGTAGTGTGGTGGGCGGTGGCGCGGATCCTCCCAGCGGTGGGGTCGGCAAACATGGCTGGTCCGGAGAGTGACAGAGGTAGGCTCCTGCAATATGGTGAAGGTGAGGGTGAAAGTGGGAAAGTATAGGTGAATGTGAGTGTGTGGGGTTAGGGGCTAGGCTGTAGAGGGTAATGTGAAGTTTAGGGGTTTGCTATGGTCCAAAGTGAGATTGCAGAGATGGTGATGTCAGTTTGTTTTTTGTGGGGTTCGTGTGGAAAACGTATGTGGGTTATTGTGTTCAAAAGTAGCCTATTGCGCAATCGTGTGTATTAACTATGTTTGTGGAAAATTTCAGCCAAATCGGTGGAGCGGGTTTTGCGTGATTGACCGCCAAACATCCGAACATCCAAAGTCACAAACCCACAAACTCACAAACATTTCACATTTATAATATTAATAGGATCTAGCCAAGGGAAAGTGCTTTGAAAAAACTATTACTGAAGTATAGCATACAGGGTAAATACCCCTTCAAACCTGGCTACATCCCTACTATAACTGAACAATATGCACAATATGCTGCAGCTCTCTACGTGAGGCCTTAGCTTTAAGGAGGTACTGCATTCAGCATACGCTACAAATTCCCAAAGGCTGCCTGTGCTCATGTCAAAGATAAATGCTACACATTAGAATTAATTATACACTATACACTGTCTACCAATAAGTATTTGGACACCCAGTAAAGTTCTGCGGAGGTGGAGTTATGGTCTGGGGGTGTTTCTCCTGGTATGAACTGGGATCCTTGGTCCCAGTACATGGTAAATGCAACGCCAATGCCTATTGCACTATTTTAGATAACAGTGTGCTTCCTACATTATGGCGGTTCTATGGGTCGGACCATTGTTACTTCCAGGATGACAATACCAGCTTGATACAGTGACAATCAGGTTAACCGACTGGATTGGCCTGCCCAGAGCCCAGACAAGAACCCTATCAAGCACCTCTGGGATGAGTGGATTCGCTGAACTAAGGTGTGCAGCAGCCATCCAAAATAAGTGAAAGAACTTACCTGTCTTCTCCAAGGTGAATGGACTAAAGTACCATTAGCCATCATACAAGGATTTGTGGAAAGCATGCTCCGGAGGGTTGAGGCTGTAATTGCCGCTTGGACCACAGGTGTCCCAATACTTATTGGTAGACAGTGCATAATAGAGTATATAATGCATATGAAACATCACTTTTCTGTTACTCAAAAGTTTGAGGCACCTAAACTTTGAGCCACAGTTCAGTTAGAAAAATATATCTGACTATTACCTGCAAATATTCTATGTATTACTAAGGATCGTGTAATATACTGACGTATAGAAACAGACCATGACAACTTCCAATTACTTTTTCTGGAAAAAAAGAATGGTTGTCTGGTTGTCGGAAATGACAGATGTAATAGATACTATTTCACTCAAAACACACAGAAGAAATATTTAAATGGATTATGCATGAGATCATTTTTCATACATTGTTTTCGTGTATCTCTACTAAGGTTTGCCTTTGGATTAATTGTTTCTTTACTCAATTTTTTTTTACTTTTTTTTTTCATATGTGCTATTATTTTTCCTGTTCCAAATAGACTGTCAATATTATTATTATTATTATTATTATTATTATTATTATTATTATGTTACAAAACAATTGGGGTTTGCTTTTCAGTATATCATTGTGACAGCGGAATTGGTAATATTAATTACACATTGTCTAAGCTATACATGATCAATGATACAAATTACTTCATAGCAATCTCCTGCCCGACTTACTTAAACAGGATTTTTTGTGCAAAATGTGAGAAAATATTTCACATAAATGTTTTTCCTCATAGTTAAGTCCATTGTTGCATGTACATGGGATTTGAAGCTTTGTCCCTAGGGTGCGGATATATGCAGCATGACATTTATCATTTCCAGAACAAGTCAGATCTTCTTTGTGTAAACCGAGCAAACAGTTCCTATTATTACGACATCTGCTAACAGGCTCCCAACATTTTGATTGATATATCCCATATCGTTCTCTGTAGAAATAAAAAAGCACATTCAAAGGCAAGCAAATTTAGCAAATTGATAAAAGGAGCTGCTGAAAACAAACAATGTGTGATATCTGATATGTCTGTGCCAAGATGTGATCAGATCTTAGGTATAATTTTACTCCAGGTTGGTATTTCATCACTTAAGTCATCTTAAAAGAAGGTTTCATTTTACAAAATGCATTAAAGATTTATTTGACTAGGGTATAACAAATATGATAACTAATATAAAGTTACTGCAAGTAAATACTTAAAATTTTAGATGTTTATTCTTAAAGCTAAGAAAAAATAGAAATGACCACATAACCAATAAAGAGAAAATTTTTTCAGTTTGATTTTCACATTCTTTGATTTTTCTGAATGTACACACTGTAGTTCAGAATGTCATATCTTCATATTTTCTGCACTAATATTTCCCTTTCCTCAATTGGACTCACCATCTAGTCACCATCTAAGGCCAACTGTATAAAAAAGTCAACCATATTAATTTTTTATTCTGTAGTATGGAAGGAAACTCATACAAGCACAGAGAGAACCTACCATATACACTTGAGTATAAGCCGACCCGAATACAAGCTGAGGCCGTTAAACTTACCACAAAAAACTGGGAAAACTTATTGACTCAAGTATAAGCCTTTGGGGGGGGGGGGAGGGATGCAGCAGCTATTGGAAAATTTCAGAAGTTAAAATAGATACCAATAAAATTACATTAACTGAGACATCATGGTCATGTGCAGTACAGCTTAGTAACTCCATGTTCCTCATAGTAATAGCAGTTAACCCCATCATGTCCCTCACATTAACCCCTGTGTGATTTACTTAAGAGTTCCTGATATGTGGAACATACGGAGGTAATAATTACGTATCTTCATAGTTAAGGTCCTTTATTAGTACCCCCAAGTGTCTCACATATTAACAACCCTTATATGGGGCACACAGGGGTTAATATGAGGGAAATGATGGGGTTGACTGCTATTAATGTAAGGCACATAGAGTTACTGAAACTAGCTTCCTTTCCTTGATGCAGGGCAGCAGCAGGGGCCTCCTGGGCTTTCATCTCTCTTGCTAGAGAAAGGGGAGTGTCCTATATCATTACTGTAGCACTAAAGGATCTCCCCCTTTGTTTAATTTATGCAGGTCCTTGCCAATCCTGTACTCCATGCCTTATTTTTCCAATGCATTGTTTAAGGAACCGATCAGGGCCCCTGACCAATGCATTTGTATTAACAAAATGAAGATTAATAGTTGGGGTTCGGGGCCCACCAGGGGATTCACCAGTTCTCCCGGACCCTGACTCGAGTATAAGCCGAGGGGGGCTTTTTCAGCATAAAAACTGTGCTGAAAAAGCTGGCTTATACTCGAGTATATCCAGTGCATTGCTTGCAGATATTGCCCTTTGAAAAGCAGGTAACACTGCTAACCAGTTACCCACTAGGCTGCCTTGCATGGAAATGATATTAGATACTTCTTTCCTTTAGAGTCATAGCTTCAAGGAATAAAGCAATGCTTATACAAAACTGTATGTGACATATTAGTGTATATTTCAAGGAATAATAGATTGTCTACATTTATCAAATACTATATCAAAAGACAAACGTTAATAAATAGGAAATGCTTTGAGACATTCATCAATTATCTTGACTGATGAGCGACAATGGAGACAGTTGCTATCTGATTGAATGCATTACACAGCCATTCATTTTAATTGGTTTTATGTAATGCTTCATGCATTGCTGTGAAGTAGATAGACATTTTACACTCAGGTTCCTCCAAAGCTTAAAACTGATATTTGAAGAATAACTTAGGATCCAATTATTTTACTGAAGACCTTTTTAACAAAAAGCTCTACAGCACTAAAATTGCTATACCAAGAAGGACAAACCATAAGATTAAGACAATCAAGAAAGAAGCCTGTGTTGATAAGATCTAGAAATTATCAAATTTTGAAGCACCTAGCTCCAGTTAGTGGCATTTGGGGTGGGCATAAAAGCCAGGTTGAAAGTAAAGTATTTTAGACACTTGAAACCTTAAAATGTTGGTTCAAGTGATGCGGGTTGAATTTAGAGGCCTTGGTTGATCACTCCAGCAGATTGTTAAGCGCCCAGGCCCAGATGTTAGCTCTGTTCAACATTGCATGTCCCAGTGGTTAAGAGAGCAATGATTAGCTGGAATGACAGAAGGAGGTGCATGGAGTTGAACCTCTGCATGGCTGGTCCATCTGATTGGAAAAATGGTGTATACAATGATCCATTATATTCTGCAAGTGAAATTGGACATCTTCTACCAAGCCTAGGATGGTAGTGTTGACAAAAACCCTCAGAAGGCGTTTGGATGACATTGGGCTACTAGCCAGACGTCCAGCTACAGGTGTTCCATTCACCTAGCTCTACCCCTCTCAGAGGCAATGATAGTGCACATGGATATGTGTAAAGGTGGGCCTCTACATGGACAGCTTGCCTGATAGGAAGAATGGTATGTAGTCATCCATTCTGTGCTGTAAGTGAAATTGGATGCTACCTCTCAAGCCTGGGGTGGAAAACAAGGTAGACACCAACCATCAGAAGGTGTTTTGACAAGGATCCAGCCACTCAGCTACAATTGTTCCACTGACCTCACTGTCCAAAGCAAGATGGCTTTGTCTTAGATGCAAGACATAGATAGCTGAAGATTGATATGTAGACCATGTGGAAAATGCCATGAAGAGGCATTCATAAGGGAATTCCACACTATTCTTACACCCAGAATTATGGTGTGAGGTGGCATAATGTAGTCTAACAAGACCAAGTTGCATCTTGCTTGCTTTACTATGAGCAGACTGTGTGACTTAAATGTATTAACATGGCCTGCAGCATTGGAATTGTGTGCCATTGAACACATCTGGGATGTAATCATTCGGCAATTGCAAAGGGAGCTGCCAGCAGCAAGTCTTAATAATTTGCCTGCTCAATTGCATTCACTCTTTGTACGACCATTAATAACTTCATTAGGCATGCCAAAGCAGGTAAGCGCGTGTATTTCTGCAGGTGGTGCTCATTCCAGGTACTAAATAAATTAGGATGCTTTGAATATATTCTTTCCATTTTTTCTTATTAGCATATCATTAATATGTCTATTGAGCCTGACATTTCAATAATCCCAAGACTTTTCCTTCTTGGTACTGCAATTTCATTGTTGAGAAGTATATTGTATATTAGAATGCTCGCATTAAGAAAATGAAGACTGTTCATCTTGGGCAATCAACTTTGAATATTTTAATACATTTTATTTTCATCAATTAAAATTCCTAAATGTATAAGTTCAGGATAAGTGCAAGAAGATAGCAGCATGTTCCATCTTTACTGAATGAAAGACTGATTCTATTCAATCCGTGCTGATAGTGTCAGACTGTACAGAGATACTCCCTTATAGCAAGGGAAGTTGTAATACATAGTTGTTATTTTATTCAAGCATTTCCAAGAGGTGTAACAAATAGGGTTGAGCCGATCTTGACTTTTCAGGATCGATTTTAAAATCCGATTTCCGATCATTTTTCATTCGAACCCGATCTCAATCCCAATTCCAATCCCAATGCAAGTCAATGGAGATCGGAGATCGGATTTTAAAAGCAATCCTATTCACTTTACAGCATGGAATCTAACAATTAAACGCTTTAATTGTTAGAATCCATGCTGTGTAGTGAATCACTAAGTAGCCAGACGATTTTTTTTTTAATCCTGGTGTCCACTTACCTGCAGAGATGGCTGCTCCGGTGTTCTCCTTCTTCTTCGCCTCACTGCAGCTCCACGCTGCTCTTCTCGCCTCGCTGCTCCCTGCCTCCCAGGTTAGGAGAGGGTGGGCGGGTTAGGAGAGTGTGGGCGGGTACTGGGCGGAGAGACATCACGTCTCCCCGCCCTGTATCTGCCCACACTCTCATAAGCCACAAGCCCCGCCTTCCTAGCTCTTTAAACACTAACCTGGGAGGTGGTGGCAGCGAGGCGAGAAGAGCAGTGTGGAGCAGCAGCAAGGCGAAGAAGAATACCGGGCACCGGACCAGCCATCTCTGCAGGTAAGTAGCTACTAGAGATGTTAGTTTAGTCTCCCATTAGAATGAATGGAGGCAGCCGGTGCGCAGGGGGTTAAAGCTGTGTGTCGGCTGCTTCCATTCATTCCTATGGAACTGCAGTGGAGCCTTCACACTGAGTATACACTATATACTCAGTGTGAAGGCTAAGCAAATCATTGTGGGAAATAGTACCGATCTCGATCCCACCTAAAAAAATCACTCAACCCTAGTAACAAATGAAATGAGCAACACAGAATTCTAAGGAAAAATCCTCCAGAATTGTTGTTTTATTAGAAATATAAGTATTTACTCAAATAGACTCTTTATGAGATCTGTAAGATTCTGTTTTAATACAAGAATGGCAGTAACATAATCTAAACTCACCTGCATAATTCGTTGTCAAGACAACTTGAGACTACATGAAGACAAGATATGTGGTCATCAGAATGAGCTGTACATGATTTGCTATGGAGAACTTCTCCAGAAAGGTGACAAACTTCATGGGATTGATCACAATCGCAAAAAGCCAGCATTTGAGCCATATTGAAAGGCATAGATTCATAAAATGCTCTTATTGTTCTCTTGCAGTCTTTCACATTACAAGTTGTTCCATTGACTGGACAAGCCTTCATAAGAGCAGCCAAGTGTCTATTGCACACTGAATCTCCAAGGCAGAGAGTAGCAGCCTCATAGCAAGACTTGGGGCCACCAAATTCTATAAGGAAAACCAAGCAGTACATGAGCGATTAATACAACATGATGATGAATTTGGTGAACACAAACAAGTTAACAAAATTGTGCAACATTGTCTATAAAGTGTATTTGATTGGTTCCCTCATGGTTAGACAAATATCTCTTATAATATACGCATAATTTAAAACAGCCTGTCACTAGGGCGAAGCATATAATCCAGCAATACAGTCTAGATGGGTCAGGTTCACCTGTATGTAATGCTTTATTCCCAATGAAAAGTCATATCTCCTTTGTTGAGATGTTCATTAATTTCAGAATATGCAAATGCTATCTACAGTTCCGTCTCTTCAAACTGCTAGCTGCTAAGCTAAAATTTCACCTGCTCCTGTCATTTAAGAAAGGGGGTAGGAGGGCGTAATAGATGAAGTGTGGGGTTATAGCAGTTTGGAACAAAGACGTTTGCTAATTTGCATATTTTGAAATAAACAAATATGTCTGCAACAAAGGCACAAATTTTCAAGTGTGAGAAAAAAGTGTTACATTCAGGTGAGCCTGACCGGTCTAAGGTCTGGTTCACACCTGCATTCGGTATAACTAAAGTTATATTAAACTACCCCCCAGTTTTAAAATAATACCCTAAAAAAGAATGTGATCTACTTACGCATCGTGCACGGTGGGTGGGCATTCAGGGTCTGCCGTCTTCTTCATCCACGCCTCCTCTTCCTGCGATGTCCTCAGGTCCCGTCTTCCTCCGGCGCTCGCGAACTGACATTGCTTAAAAAAAATGGCCGGGGCACATGCGCAGTAGCATGCTGCTTCTACTACGGCTACTGCGCATGCGCCCAGGCCATTTTTTTTAAGCAATGTCAGTTTGCGAGCGCCGGAGGAAGACGGGACCCGAGGACATCACAGGAAGAGGAGGCGTGGATGAAGAAGACGGCGGACCCCTGAATGCCCGTCCACCGTGCACGATGCGTAAGTAGATCACATTCTTTTTTAGGGTATTATTTTAAAACTGGGGGTAGTTTAATATAACATTAAGGGTTATGTGGGGCTCTATCAGCATGATTTTGCTGATAGAGCCCCTTTAAAAAACTATAAGCAATCTTTACAAAGTCATCCTTTCTAATGCCAGGTAATCCTGCTGATGATGAAGTATTATGCACTGGTACCAAGAACATTGTCAACAGCTGGAGCTTTACATATTTCAACCAAAAGAGTAGTTGATGACCAAACATATTCACTATTTCTTTAGATATTTCTAGTGCACTATGCAGTTCAGTATCATTTATTATGTTTATCTTACTTGTACACCTATTTGTAAGCAATACATTACCCATATTCTTCAATGAACTGGCATCCCATTCCAAATTAATTGTCCCTTGAGAAGACGCTAAAGAAAAGGGAAAATAAACTAAATTTACTAATTATTATCAGACAAAGTAATGTTTTTTATTGGAAGTGCTGAAATTGTCATAGGGATTTCACCAAAAATAGTTCAAGAATGGCCAGAAAGAGGGAAAATATTACAGGTTATAGTTGTTTCATTTTCTGGTGCTGGGCCATTGTTTAATCTATGATCAACAAGTATGCCCAAGTCCTTCTCCTCCAGTAACTTTCCCCACTTTCAGCACTTGGGTTTGGTGTGAAGGCAAAGAGATTTCCATATGGTGAATTGCAGCATATTTATCCTCGGATATTGCAACTGCCTGTAGATCCAGTACACTTGTAGTTATCATCTGGTGTCCCAACTGGTCTTACAAATGCTTGATTGCCAATAAAACTGGAGACCAGGCAGGCCAAGGAGGTGTTGCTATCTGGTAGGAACATTCATGGCAAACCCTTGCTGCATGTTAGTGAGCATTATCCTGATAAAAAAAATGCCCTGCTATTGCTGTGAGAGACAAGACATGTGGCTGCAGGATGTCCTGAAGCAGCTGCTATAGCCTGTGACGTTTAAATAAACTGGAGACTCCCACAGGTAACAACCAATTTTCCCTTACCCATCCCCTCACAGTCATCTTCACTTAGGCCCCTGGGGATGACGCATGCCCTGATGCTGTTATATACAATGCCACCTGCAGCCAAAGTGGAGAAGGCTGTGGAATGGAGTAGGGATGGGTAAATGAAAATAGTCAGTTACATTCTGGAGCAATCCAGTAGGTAGCAGTATATTGTGTGTGGGTCTATATTTTGTGTATGGGCCAGTACACAGGGCACTATATTGTATGGAGGCCTGTAACTGGTGCACTTACTGTATGGGGGGCTATAACAAGGGCACATACAATTTGTGAGCCTGTAACACAATACTTACTGTATGGGGCCTGTAACAGGGGCTGTTACTATATTGAGGCTGTTACTGTAATGTGGACATTTACTGTATGGGGTCTTTAAAGGGGCTGTTAGTGTTTGGCGTTCTGTAACAAAGCACTTACTGTATGGGAGCCTGTAACAGGGACTATTACTATATTTAGGCCTACAACAGAGGCAATTACTGTTTGGGTGCCTGTAAAAGGGACAATACATTTATGTGAGGGGATAAAGGAGGCAATATACCTTGTGGGGGAGTCAGTAAAGGGGGCATTATACTATGTGGGAGTCAGTAAAGCAGGCATTATACCATGTAGGGTAAATGAGAATGTAATAATAATGTGAGTGTTAGGGAATAGCCAGATGATAATTCCCCAGAAGCTGCTGGCAAACCCTGGGGGAAGGGGCACAAGGGACAGTGAGCGCCAAGCTGAAGCCCCCAACTTTCCCTTCCTATTGCCAGACCCTATCCTAGGTAGTAGGCGACAACCACGAAGACAGTCCCTCCCTGAATACGTGAAACACAAAACGCAGACAAGACGAACAACAACAAATGGAGGTCAGCTAGCCAGGGTTCAGTAACAGTAGAGAGATGCAGTGCCAAATCAGAGTCCAAAAGAATAGTCAGTAGGGAAGCCAAAGGTCAAGGATTAGAGTACAAGTAATTCAACAGCAAGAAACCAGAAAGCAAGAGGCAATAACCGGCACCAGTGTGACTGTGAGCCAAGTCTAAATAGGGGAGGAAGAACCCGCCCTGAACCTGATAGGAAGGAAAGCTGTCAATCACAGGCAAGACAAAATCAAACACGTAATGGACAGAGGCAACGTAGGAAGAAGACGGGTGTGGTGCAAAAGCAATCACAGAACTAGAGCGGAGTTCACACAGTGCGACTAAAAACTTTAAGCAGATTATCAAACTGCACACGCCTCCTGCGCCGCAGCACGCGAGCAGAGGGTGGCGCAGAGGCCTGAACAGGCAGAGATGTTACAGTGAGGGCCAGTAAAGGGGAAATTATACCATGTGGACATGGGGGCAGTCAAAAGTTTGGTAATGGGCCCAGTAGTTCCCATCCATGGTCAATAGGTGTATATATTTTTTAACTTATAATGCACACAAACTTCTATTGTCATTTTGCTTTGGTATGTAGAAGTATTTCAAGTTTTGAACAGTTTTGATGTTAGATATAGATTTCTAGTTAAACCAAATGTACAAGCTGCCAGCAGGATGATGAAAGAACACACATTCCCCATAGATTTTCTAAAGAAGATGTATAAATGTATAGCAAAGTTTATCATATTTTTTTTAATATGAGTCACTATTTAAATAATTGCCATTGATGTCATTGTGCTCTGAAACAATAATGCATTATCTGTTACACCATTATTTTAATACTATTTAAATACATTTAGAACAAAGCAATGCCAACAAAAAAGGACATATCAGTCAAGCAAGTACAAGTTGCTATAAATTTTTGATTAGAGAATTGCCAAATATACATTCTAATTCATTCTATAAAATATGCCTTCTATGGAAACACTTCTGAAAGACATAGTCATTAATTCCATAGCAATGGATTATTTATATAGTGCGGTCATATTTAGTGAATCTGTTCACGTTTGGCATCATTAGGCTAATGACTTTCCAGCTTTAATGACTGATATTTAGTATGACTTTAATATAGGGCATACATATCCTATAGTCAGAACCTGTGGAGTAGTCCCCTCCCCAGAGGAAATGCATTGTTAGCAAACAACTACTATAATGTAGCGGAATTGGTCCAAAAGTCTTAATTAGAACTTAGAGTAGAAAACAATCTCCAGACCCTCCTGTTATGAGTAAAGGGACCTAGTAGCATAATGTGGGGCTAATGTGGTCTTTGCTATTATACCTTCTTCCCTCAGTACATTTCCTGTACCTGTCCTCTTGACTGGATATTTCCAGATATGTGTGTCACAATTGAAGCAGCTTTTTCTAAAAGCAATTTGATCTCCTGATAACCTAACACAAACAAATATGCTAATACTATTTATGTCTACAGATATGTCCTCCCTTAACTTTACTCTAGGCTGGACATGCCAATGACATTTACAGTAATGGCCTAAGTCTCAGCACCCCTGACAGTTTTCCAGAAAATAATTGCAATTTCACATCTTTTGTTATACACAAAAAAAAAAAAAAAAAAAAGGCAAATTGGACATCATTTCACACAAAACTCCAAAAATGGGTCAAACAAAATGTGTGGCACCTTTTCAAAATTTATAGTAAATAATTTTGTTTCAAGCATGTGATGCTCATTCAAACTCACCTGTGGCAAGTAACAGGTGTGGGCAATATAAAAATCACATCTGAAACCAGATCTAAAGGAAAAAACTTGACTCAATTTTTGCATTGTGTATTTGTGTGTGCCACAGTAAGCATGGAGAACAGAAATAGGAGAAGAGAACTGTCTGAGGACCTGAGAACCAAAATTGTGGAAAACTACCAACAATCTCAAAGTTACAAGTCCATCTCCAGAGATCTTGATGTTCCTTTGTCCACGGTGCTCAACATAATCAAGAAGTTTACAACCCATGGCACTGTAGCTAATCTCCCTGGGCATGGATGGAAGACAAAAATTGATGAAAGGTTGCAATACAGGATAGGACTGAACAAACAAACAAAAATAATTGAATAGATTGGTAATGCACCCAGGGATATACAAAACAAAAAAAGAAAAAAAAAGTGCACTAAAATTTAACTTTTATTAATGTTCATTAAAAGCTAGCTATCCATGTGATAAAAATGGTAGAAAAAGGGCTAAACTGCGTGTGTGACAAACAGGCTGCTATACTAAATTGGTGGTTTTAGGAAATATCTTAGGTACTAGGTAACTTCCTATCACTTTGGTGAATCCATTGCCTGGATCCTAGTTAGCAGGATTCCCTAAAAGGAGATTCCCTTTCAGCCATAGAACTGGGTCTCCTGTATTGGACTCAGTGTTAGTAGTTTGTGTGGTGAATTGGAGTTCCATGGGCGAAAGGGGATCTCCTTCTAGGGAATCATGCTAACTAGTATCCAGGCAATGGATTCACCAAAGTGATAGGAGGTTACCTAGTACCCAAGATATTTCCTAAACCACTAGTTTAGTATAGCAGCCTGTTTGTCACACACACAGTTTAGCCCTTTTTCTACCATTTTTATCATATGGATAGCTAGCTTTTAATGAACATTAATAAAAGTAAAATTTTAGAACACAGGATAGGACACCTGAAACCAGACAAAAATGAGAGAAGCTCTTCTTTATTCAAAGACTAAACTATACGCTCATGGTAATAAAGGAGGCAAGTTAATGACCGCAATGTTAAAGAAAGAGAGAGCCTCTTCGCATATCTCTTCTATCTCTACTCAAGATGGATCAATTACATCAGATACAACCCAAATTTCAAAAGCTTTTAATAAGTATTATGAGGGTCTATATAACTTGTCCACCTCCGACACTCCCTTAGAGATTCAAAATAAACGCCAACTCACCGCAGAATTTTTGTCCTCCCTTCGCCTCCCTACGATTCCTGACCATCAACAACAATCAGTACTAGCTTCAATTACTACTGAAGAAGTGTCATCGGTACTCAGAGGTTTTGCTAAAACTAAAAGTCTGGGCCCGAACAGATTGCCACTTTTGTATTATCTCTCCTTTTCATCTATCCTACTCCCCTTTCTAACTAGATTCTGCAACTCCCTATTACAGGGACAACCTATGCACCCCCAAACGCTAGAGGCCCATATCACTCTCATTTATAAAGAGGGTAAAGATCCGACGGCATGCAGCAGTTATAGACCAATCTCACTGTTGAATACAGACCTGAAAATCTGGGCTAAAATTTTGGCCAGACGCTTGAGTCCCTTGCTCCCCTCTCTCCTACACGAAGAACAGGTTGGCTTTGTGGGAGGGAGAGAGGGCAGGGAAAATACCACTAAACTCCTACACGCGATCTCTATTGCGAAAAGAGATTCGATCCCCCTGTTGTTTCTGGGTGTAGATGCTGAAAAAGCATTTGACATGGTGGATTGGGATTATATGGCTGCTGCTTTGTCTACATTTGGTATCCCACAAAATTTCATAAAAGCCATTCTGACGCTTTATTCTAGTCCTACTGCTAGACTCAAAGTTAATGGAGTACTCTCTGACTACTTTAAAATATCTAATGGCACGAGGCAGGGTTTTCCGCTATCTCCCGCCTGTTTTGTCTTGGTATTAGAGACACTATTGCAAAAAGTGAGGCAACACCCTGACATAAAAGGTTTTCCAATTAATTCGTCGGTCTTACAATCATTGGCATTCGCGGACGACGTGTTGTTTCTCGTAACAAACCCAGAACAGGGATTGCCGTCCTTAATGGACCTTATAGCTACATATAGTGTTATTTCCAATTATAAAATTAACGACACCAAGTCCGAAATTTTGAACATAATGTTCCTAATGATGTTCAACAACGATTGAAGAGGTCTCTTCCGTTCATTTGGAGGGATGTCTCTTTGAAATATCTTGGGATTCAACTCCCTTCTAATTTGGATAGGATATATGATCTGAATTATGCACCTGTTCTGCAATCCGTCAAACAATTACTATCTAGCTACAACCTACCATACATCTCTTGGATAGGTAGAAAAAATCTACTCCAGACATATATCTTGCCCAAATTGACATATCTATTCCAGATGTTGCCTATAGCCTTACCCCCCTTTTTTTTCGCCACGGTGCGTCATATTTTTTTGTCCTTTTTGTGGAAAGGCAGTCGTCCAAGGATAGCTTACTTAACTTTAGCTAAGGGGAGGTCAGAAGGAGGTCTGGGCCTGCCTGATGTTGAATCGTATTATAATGCAGTCCAGTTATCTAGGTGGTGTGCCTACGTAACGTCTAAGTCAACCCGAATGCTGAATATGCTAATGACCGTACAATTTGGTCCAGACTTAAACAAACTACTCTGATTTCCAAAAACTGAGTCACGCCCTGCGATGCGTGATCCGATGTTATCTGGGATACTCTCGACTTGGGGAAAAACCCAAGCTACATTATCCCCAATAATATCTCCTATTATGCCAGCGTCCCTTATACCACAGTTGTTGCCACATTCTGATAGGAAGGGATCCGATATTTGGAATAAATTAGCGGATATTACCATGTCAGATTTGTTTAACGAAGGCAAACCCCTTTCGATCTCGGCCTTACAACTTTTACTGCCTGAATTTCCTCTTAATTTCTTACACCATGCCCAAATTAGATCTTCTCTACTTAAGATGCTGACCAGTTTTTCACCATGTAGGAAGCTAACCCCGTTTGAGTCTATTTTAACTCAGAAGGATCAAGGGTCCTTGTCTGTATCTCACTGTAGGAAGTTTTTATTACTTCCCCCAACGTCTGAGAAACCCAAGTATCTCGTGGCTTGGGAGAAAGAGCTGGATAGGACTTTTGATGAAGCTGACACTAAACACATTCTCTCCAACTCATTAGGCCCATTGACATGTGTACGACTCCAGGAAACCCATTTTAAGACATTAACGAGATGGCACAGGTCTCCAGTTTGGCTTCATAGACAGAAACTGAAGGAAGATGATTTGTGTTGGCGATGACAGGCTGCGCCAGGGACTCATCTTCATATATGGTGGACATGTGAGAAGATTAGTGCATATTGGTCCCAAATTGGAAAACAGATTAAGCGTATAGTTGGCTCCTGCCCCTATTTATCTCCAGAATTAGTCCTTTTATCTTTACCGCAGGATCATTTGAAGTTCCCTTCGCATGATTTGATCATGATCCTATTGGAAACGGCAAAAACTTTGATACCCCTATTTTGGCTTAAACAGGACGCACCGCCAATTGGTTTGTGGCTTGAGAAAACCTTTCAAATATATAGATTTGACGAAATTATGAGTTGGACTAACAGATGTCATACTAAATTTCTCAATACTTGGAGACCCTGGGCCTCCTTTGCCAGTAGCCCAGAATACCTTCGGCAGTTGATCCTCTCTGATTGGTCCCTTTATTATTGTGATATCCTCCATCCTATCCCCCCCCCTCTTTTTCTTTTTATTTATTTCTTCCTTTCACTTTTTTTTTTATAGCCTAACCTACAGTCGTATGAAAAAGTTTGGGCACCCCTATTAATCTTAATCATTTTTAGTTCTAAATATTTTGGTGTTTGCAACAGCCATTTCAGTTTGCTATATCTAATAACTGATGGGCACAGTAATATTTCAGGATTGAAATGAGGTTTATTGTACTAACAGAAAATGTGCAATATGCATTAAACCAAAATTTGACCGGTGCAAAAGTATGGGCACCTCAACAGAAAAGTGACATTAATATTTAGTAGATCCTCCTTTTGCAAAGATAACAGCCTGTAGTCGCTTCCTGTAGCTTTTAATCAGTTCCTGGATCCTGGATGAAGGGATTTTGGACCATTCCTCTTTACAAAACAATTCAAGTTCAGTTAAGTTTGATGGCCGCCGAGCATGGACAGCCCGCTTCAAATCATCCTTCCTATGCCTACTCCCATTAGACCTTGTCCAGTTATAGTACCTACAGGTTTTATAAAATATTTATCTTTTAGCAACATGATAGCCCTTAATATATTTTGCATACAGATGTTTTTATTGATTGGATTTCCCATCTATGCTGAGTACCATGTGTTTATACTTGTTTTTCAATACCGCTATACTGTTTTAAAATTTAATAAATTGGATTAAATAAAGAATATAAAAAAAAATAAAAATGAGAGAAGCTGGGTCAGAGCCTGCAGCTCCATCACACAGGGGTTTAAGAAATTCCCTAGAGCATCCTTTACGACGTGGAAATGGTCAGGATAGTGAGAGACAAGGCAAGTGACTTCCTTGACACCACTACTACATATGAAAAAAAACAAAAAAACTTTTTAAGTCTTCAGTAGGTGATACCTTTTTTAATGGCTAACTCATAATGATGACAGAATATGACATTTCGAAGCTTCCTCTGAGCTTCTTCTTCAGCAGACATGCAGAAATTCCTGCAGAAAAGCAGCCCTCATTCCTGCCTGAGCTTAGAGAAGATGGCACCGATTGCAGTGTGTGAAAGTACAGTTTGAGAACTCAGAATTGGACAGTGGAGCAGAGGAAGACAAAAATGTATCCTCAAAAAACTTCCATTTCAAAAACTTCCTGAGTAAAGCTCTCTCACAAGCCCTGCAAACAATCCCATCAGACTTAGCAGACATTAATTTGGATCTCGCGACCTTAGGCCGGGGACTTGGGCCACTGAAAAAGCCTGTTCCAACCTGGCACTGCTCTCAACAGCCCTCATGGCACAAATTGCAGCAGAAAAGGACCAAATTGATAGGGCTCTTATGTTACTGGAAGATCAAGAAAACTGAAGTCGGCGTTATGATATTAGGGTGAAAGGCCTTCTAGAGTCATGGCACCTAAATTGCTCTGCACCATTATGACCGAACTTTTCAAGTCCCTGCTTGGGACTGAGAAAGCAGCCGCAGTATCTATTGAAAGGGTACACCAGGCATTATTCCCTAAAGCTTAGAATGGAGATCCTCCCAGTGGACACCATCCTTATTTTGTCAGTAGCAAAAGGGAAGACAGATATTAAATATGGTGATGCTTCACTTACTTTCTTTCAGGACCTGCCACCTTCAATTCTGATGAAGAGAAACTTTGACATGGCATTCCCCCGACCCACCCTCCATACGAACCGCTTTCCTGCACACACGATGGCCCCTACTCACACTATTATGTGCCATAGTGGCCCCTGCACATGCTATTATGCCTCATAGTGGCCCCTGCACACACTATTATGCGCAATAGGAGTCTCTGCATACACAATTATTCCCCATAGTGGCCCCTTCACACTGTACTATGCCCCATTGTGGACCGCTCATGAACAAATATTATACTCTAGGGTCTGTTGAAACCCCAGAGTATACTGATCAGAGACCCAGGGTAGGATACAAACATAAAAAACAATGTTAATTTCCTTTCCCTGGTTCTGGCGCACTCTCCGCTACTTTTGGCTATCTTCAATGTTGAACCAGACATCATGTTAGCCAGGCCAGCGTCGTGATGCATAATGAAGCTGGCCTGACCCACATGACATCTGGGACCATACAGGCCCACAGACTGCCAGAGCAAAGGAGAGGTAAGTAACAGTGTTTTTTATGTTCCATCCCCATTCTTGGCCCTCTGATAATTTGGGGTCTGAGAAGACTCCAGAGTATAATGATAGCAGAGTTTGTGGGGTTTGCGGGCACACAGCTTTAACTACCAATCCCCGTTCCAGCTCACATCCGCTTCCGCAGAAGGGGAAGCAAATAGGCCGTGAGCAGGAGTGGAGATCAGTAAGTAAATAGGACCTGTTACCTGCTGGGGTTTGGTTTTGTTTGGTTTTCTTAAAAAAAGAAACAGTTTGTAAAATTCAGGGTGAATCTGGCTCATTATGAACCGATTCACCCATGTCTATTAAATTCCAAATGATCTTGAAATGCATTTAACACACAATATCAAGACATACTTGAATAGCTGCAATTCACCTTCCTTCACTGGTTGGAGGATGGTGTAACCTACCGTCTTGAAAGACATATTTCTACTGAAATTTTGCCACTGATTGTGTTGAGAAATAAGTTAAAGGTCTGACGTCTAGTATTACTGACTAACCTCGCATCCTGGGATAAGTGGCTAGTAAATTTACTTAGATACCCTGATAACTCCCATATTGGGAGGATGCTATGGGATACAGATATTGTAGGGTCAGGTATGTTTCTGAATGTAGGGTGCATTTTTCAGGGCAATTACTCCAAGATTTCTCTCGTGCATCCCCCATACTCTGGAACTCCTTACCACGACACATAAGACTGACCCCCACAATCAGAGGATTCAAGAAGGCGCTGAAGACTCACCTATTCAGGAAGGCCTACAACCTCCAATAACACTATCACCGCACCCCCATCTGTACAGTCTCCCCCTCTCCTTCTGTCTCTACCCCCCTTCCCTCATAGATTGTAAGCCCTCGCGGGCAGGGCCCTCTACCCCACTGTGCCAGTCAGTCATTGTTAGTATTGTATCTACCTGTATATTTTGTGTATTGTATGTAACCCCCAAATGTAAAGCACCATGGAATTAATGGTGCTATATAAATAAATAATAATAATAATAATAATAATTACTCAACTACAGTATCTCCTAGAGGGTTTTTTAGGGCTAACACACAAGAAGTCTTAAACAATAAGTATTTGCAATCTTACTAACAAGTATTGTTACTATAAGGGTCAAGGACATACAGGAGCCAAGTATACCCTCCTAAGGCTAAGGGGGCATTCACACGATGTAACGCGGCGTTGATTCTGACACGTAAACTTGTGTCAGAATCAGCGCTGCAAAACAGAATTGCACTGACTTCAATGGGTTCCATTTAGCATGCATAACAAATTGAAATCAATGGGTTAAAAAGCCTCCCATTGATATCAACGTGTTACACACGCTAAACGGAACCCACTTAAGTCAATGGGATTCTGTTTTGCAGCGCTGATTCTGACACAAGTTAACGTGTCAGAATCAACGCCGCGTTACATCGTGTGAATGCCCCCTAAGGCCCCACAATGTGGAAAAGTTGTTTTATTTTGTTGCAGATTTTGCTGTGTTTTTTCAGACAAAGCTAGGAGTCAGTTTAGAAGGAGTAAGAATTGTATTTTGCTTTCAAGATATTTTCTATTTCTTCTGTAGTCACTAACAGGTTTAGTGCAGAAAAACACAGCAAAATGTGCAACAAAAAAAGCTGTGTTTTCGCAATGTGTGGCCTTAGCCTAAAGGTGGCTTGATCCATGCTTCTATTACCTATGAGATTTTCCCTTTGCATAACAAGATCCTATCATGCAGTCATTTTCGATGGTTTGGAAAAGTGTAAAGTCTGGCAATGAAACAATGTAAGGTTAAACTTTGCTCCATCTATGCCTCCTATTTAGAGAATTTCATGAAGCTTTGTTATGTTCTGGAAGCTTTCCATTATTCTTTTATATGTGTTTGTTTAAATATTGTTATTTGTTTAACCCTTAAGTACTATCATGGTGTCTAGCATACACCACTATCATACATATATCATTATGATAGGCGCCATGATAGTACTTAAGGGTTAAATGGGCTATAGTTATAACATGTATTCAGGGTACAACATTGTGCACACAAAAATGCAGTATTCTTGTTTTACTTACCTGATTCCAAAGTATTTGAATATGTGGAAATTTGACTTTCCTTTGCATAATGTAAACAGGTATTATTATTAATGCTATTCCAAACTTTTATGCATTTTCTTTTTGGTGAGTTGAGGCACACACAGTTTCCAATAACAGTCTTTTTTAGGTCGCTCCAAGCTGTCAAACAATTTTGTACTGCATCCCCGAGAATGCATTTATTTGGGTGGTTGCACTGAATTTGAAAATTTTCATATAAAGAAAAGCAATGATGGTCCTCTTTGCAGGATTGCTTTGCTGAAATGCAGTCATTCACTTTTCCTGATGAAGTATCCACCAATATTTTGCCACTTTGTATGAATCCTTTTTGAAAAATTGAGTGTTTTTGCTTAACAGATTCTGTAGTCAAAGTAGGTACTGCATGTAAAAGAGAGGAATAGTATTAAAATCATAGAACTGTACCAGTTGAAAATGAAAACGCATAAAAGTTTTTTTCGCAGCACTTGTTACAGACTTTCTGCTTCTATTATACCTATACAGAACAGGTTAGCATTTCCTTAGTTATAATTGACATGTCGCAATTCACAAAAATGCAATGGTTTTTGAAATCGCAACATGTCCACTGTGAATATTTTTCTGCAAAGTGTGAATGGCATTAGCCAGAATCTCATCCACTTTGCAGTTACTGTAAAACATAGTGGTTTTTGTCTGGGTGTTTTAGCTGCACCCAAACAATGGTGGGCCATGCCTCACAATGGATTCTTAGTATAGTGGGAGAAACATTTTAATTTTTAAAATTTAAAATTTTAATAATAGAAAAAATAATAAGCAGACAAGTACAATCAAACCAGAAAAATATAATAAGAATATAAGATTGACTTACATTATGTTTTTATGATATACTGTATATATTAAGGCATGTGCCTAGAAAGGATCATCATAATACATTTGGCTTCAGATGTCCGGTTTCCTATCATCTCTGAATTGGCTCTGTATATGTTGGGGTGTCAGCATGCATGACTCAGGGTTCCTATAAGCTTAAATAAGTTGTTACTGCTTATATTTGTTTATTACACTCACCGGCCACTTTATTAGGTACACCTGTCCAACTGCTTAACACTTAATTTCTAATCAGCCAATCACATGGCGGCAACTCAGTGCATTTAGGCATGTAGACATGGTCAAGACAATCTCCTGCAGTTCAAACCGAGCATCAGTATGGGGAAGAAAGGTGATTTGAGTGCCTTTGAACGTGGCATGGTTGTTGGTGCCAGAAGGGCTGGTCTGAGTATTTCAGAAACTGCTGATCTACTGGGATTTTCACGCATAACCATCTCTAGGGTTTACAGAGAATGGTCCGAAAAAGAAAAAACATCCAGTGAGCGGCAGTTCTGTGGGCGGAAATGCGTTGTTGATGCCAGAGGTCAGAGGAGAATGGCCAGACTGGTTCGAGCTGATAGAAAGGCAACAGTGACTCAAATAGCCACCCGTTACAACCAAGGTAGCCAGAAGAGCATCTCTGAACGCACAGTACGTCGAACTTTGAGGCAGATGGGCTACAGCAGCAGAAGACCACACCGGGTGCCACTCCTTTCAGCTAAGAACAGGAAACTGAGGCTACAATTTGCACAAGCTCATCGAAATTGGACAATTGAAGATTGGAAAAACGTTGCCTGGTCTGATGAGTCTCGATTTCTGCTGCGACATTCAGATGGTAGGGTCAGAATTTGGCGTCAACAACATGAAAGCATGGATCCATCCTGCCTTGTATCAACGGTTCAGGCTGGTGGTGGTGGTGTCATGGTGTGGGGAATATTTTCTTGGCACTCTTTGGGCCCCTTGGTACCAATTGAGCATCGTTGCAAGGCCAAAGCCTACCTGAGTATTGTTGCTGACCATGTCCATCCCTTTATGACCACAATGTACCCAACATCTGATGGCTACTTTCAGCAGGATAATGCGCCATGTCATAAAGCTGGAATCATCTCAGACTGGTTTCTTGAACATGACAACGAGTTCACTGTACTCCAATGGCCTCCACAGTCACCAGATCTCAATCCAATAGAGCATCTTTGGGATGTGGTGGAACGGGAGATTCACATCATGGATGTGCAGCCGACAAATCTGCGGCAACTGTGTGATGCCATCATGTCAATATGGACCAAAATCTCTGAGGAATGCTTCCAGCACCTTGTTGAATCTATGCCACGAAGAATTGAGGCAGTTCTGAAGGCAAAAGGGGGTCCAACCCGTTACTAGCATGGTGTACCTAATAAAGTGGCCGGTGAGTGTATATGTTACTTCCTTGAGTGTACTTCCTTATTATTTTTTCCTTAATTAATATTACTTATGTAAATCAGCAGTGTGTGACTTTCTTGTTCTCACTATCTTTAGTACTCACTGTAAAACAATAGCTTAATACCCTTTGCCTTAACACTTATACTTGTATGTCTATTCAATTCTGTTCTATCACAGCACTACTTATCTGCCTGTGTGTTATTTCTTGATTACCACCTATTGCTGTCTATTGGTGAGACTGGCAGATGTTGTTATCACGGTATGTGTGTGTGAGTACTGCACACATGATATTGTCTGCTCTGTATTTTCTGTCTAACAAATAGCAGCAGTCAGGTAGTGGTATATAAAATCGCACATTGATGAGGATTTGAAGGGTTCTCTTTAAATAACAAGAATATATATATATATATATATATATATATATATATATATATATATATATATATTAGCCCAGGATATTAGGGTATGTTCACACGGCGGAATTTGCAGTGCACCAGCATCCAGTCGCGGCATTCCGCTCTGGATTAGCCCCGAAAAATGAGCCTAATTGGGAGAGAGCCTCGCGCAGCTAGTGGCGGAAAAAGAAAAACTCTGTGTGAACATACCTTTAGACTGCAGGCAGAATCAGCACATTGCTGACTGACTGCAGGACTGACATTGCAGGACTGACTGTCAGTATGTTTAAATAGTCTGTATATAGTAGCACAGATATACCCCTTCACTCCTATATATGATTTCTATAATTAATCTGCCTGTAAATGCTTTAATCTGTCTAAATTCTTCTATTCCCAATTTTGGTTAGCAATTGTAATCTTTTAAGAACTGAGTTCTCTGTATGCAGTGAAATGGAACACAGACCCTTCCCTATGTTCACCATTACTGTAATTCCTCATGTTCAAGCTTACAGCACCTTATATTAATATGATACTATATGATATATGATATAAACAATGTAAAGTATCCACCTATCACTACATACTGGATAAGACACTGTCAGCTGATGTCTAGTGGTGCTAGAACGTCACACAACATCATACACTCTTCTCCTTTGTATTTCCTGCTCAAAACATTTAGCTGAAGTCATGGCTTTTTTGTTCACAATTGTTTCACAAAGAACACTTCTCAACAAACTTCTCTGAACAGTTGATGTATCTGGGTTCCACTAGTTTTTATTAGTTATGAGCTGAGGGTACTACTTGACATTTTCTGATTTCGAAGGGGAGTAAGCACAAGTTTCTATGGCCAACCACTGAGTCTATAGTTCTTAATGTTGTTCTTGGTGCTTCTTCAAGAAAGGTTGAACAGCACATCTTGAAAGCTAGTCTGCTTTGAAATCTTGGCTTGGCAGAGACTTTGCTGTTGCAGACAATAACCACAAATATACAGCCAATGTCATTAAGAATTACTTGAGTGAAGTAGAGAGTTCTCAAAGTAAAGATATAGTCCCTACAGAGATCTGATTTTGACATCATCAAAAGGATTTCAGCAACACCAGTTCTAGTTCTCCAAATTGTTTGTAACAACCTCCCTGCCAAGTTCCTTCAATAACTGTGTGCACGTGTACCTAGAATTGATATTGGGTTTGAAGGCAAAGAATGATCAGATCAAATATTGATTTGATTTATATTTTGCTTCTGTTTATTTACTTTCCATTTTGTTCACTTAGAAAAATAAATTATAAACATTTCGATCTTTGAAAGTACAATGTCCAAACCAAAAGACACTATTGCAGTGCAAAATATCGCTCACTTAATCCAAACACAATCCAAAAAGAGCAATCAGAATATAAAACTTAACCTTTAATGGTACTGGATAAAATATAAATATACACAAAAAACTATAAAAAGTCACACATATGATTCATGACCTCATATAAAAACCATGAAATATCCACAACCACGGGATTATTCAAAGGGAACACGGCGGTCCCAAGTAAGGTAACCAATCACACTTACCCTACTCCAGTCCGTGGTAGGATAATTCCGGAGGATATGGAAGGGATAACTACAGAGTAGGCCGTCTAGTGTGAAAATCGGGTGAAATTAGAAAATAAACACAGTCCTTATTATGTAAAAGAGGAAGGGGCTAGATTCACCTTATTGCCTAATACAGGGTCACCGCCCTATTTAGCCAGTGCCCTGACCGTAACCTAATTAACCCCTCCAAGAATTATATGCACTATAGAAACAAGGGCTAATGAAACACACAATAGCATTCAACCAACATAACATAACCCAAGCACTCCAGAGTGCCAGGGAGTGTATCTCTTCCTGGCATTGCTCTTTTTGGATTGTATCATTGAAAGTATCCTTACTTTGCCAAACTTGTTCCACCTCTCCCTAAAACTTTTGCATATATACATGCAAAATTCCTATGCATTCCTATGCCGTGATGTAGCAGTGCTGGCCGTGCGCTCAGTTCGTCTACACCGGAGATGCAGCCAAACTGAGTGCATTTGTTCATTCTTCTTTTCTTCAATTACATGAAAGTTTGCCAATGCCGTATGCTGAAAAGTAACCCCACACCATGATGATCCCACCTCCAAACTTCACTGTTGGTTTGGTGTTTTGGGGGTGATAGGCAGTGACTATTGGTCTCATCTGACCAGACTATATTCTCCCAGTATTTCACAGGCTTGTCTAAGTGTTGTTGAGAAAACTTTAAACATGCATACAAGCCATGAAGGTTAAGTCTTTGGCTCTTGGAACAATCTTCTGAGAATTCTTTTCACTCCTGTGTCTGAAGTCATGCGGGGAGCACCTAGTCATGGACAGACCATTATGATGAAATTAAGTTCTTTCCCCTTCCACATTATGGCCCAACAGTGCTCACTGGAGCCTTCAGTAGGTTAGAGATTTCTTATGTCATCAGAATGTTTTGCAACAATAAGGTCTTGATACAGGTCATGAGATGTTTGTTGTGAGACACCTCTTTACAGGTCATCAGTTGAACCAGCTGATATTTTTTCACTACAAGGCAGGATTGCTTTGTAGTTCCTACTAGATTTCAGCCGATGTCAGGGCTTCCCATGCCTTTTTTTTCACTTCTTTTCGTTCATATGTTCAATACTTTTTCACTGAATCATTTCATTTATTGTGCTTCGGGTCCTTGTGATTGAGGTGTGAGAATAGCTTATAAATAAGGGGTACCACTGAGAAATAAACTGACAGAGCTAGTTCACACTTGCATTAGAAGCTCCATTAGGATCATCCATCGCAAAACCCATTTAAAATCTGGGGAAAAGAATCTGTTTGTGCAGGACTTTTTCATCAGGCAAAATATTGAATTCTGAAACAGAAGCCTGATGAACCCTATTATAGACATATATAGATATTATAGGCTTACTTGGTGTACATTGTTTTAAACATCAGGCACTTCTGTTGAGCAGAACAACAGAAAACCATGCAGGTGTGAATTATATCTTATAAGAAAAGGTGCATTTTTCCATTTCATGAAAATACTGACGCATGTATTTACCAAAATATGCACATCACTAAAGCTGACAGGCTACCTTTAATGGAAGACAATGAACAACAATATTCCAAAAAAATTACTGACCAGTTTTTGGATTGCAGTTCTTTCCCAGTAGCTTTTTAATAGTGCAGTAGATGTCTTCAGAGCAAATACAGGCTTTGAAATCTGGATATTTTTCAGTGAACATAAAGATAGTCGAGTTGCAAATCATCAAATTTTTTAGTTGACAGTTGACACCTAAAACACAGATGAGATTCCACATTTTTAATACAAGTAAAGTAAACAATATCATGAACATACCATTTGTAAATGAAAAGTAATTTTAACCACTTCCAAGACCGGGCCATTCTTTCCTGGTTCATAAATGGGCACATTTTAGTACCTGATGGTTTTAAGCCTATACGTTTTTTTTTGTCCTGTTATATAATTTTTTATTCTATTTTGGTAATACGTATGGCTTCATTTTTCTCTCATTTTTATTCTTACAGTTTCAGTTTTCTTTACCAGTTTTCTTTCATAGATGATATTTTCCGCAGGTCAACATAGGGTGATATTCTTAATAATAGCATTTTGAAGCCGTATCTTACATATCGTGAGATGTTCAACCACTATTTTCTCTCTCAAATTATTTATTTTATATATACACTAACCAGTGAATAGTGCATATGCAAAATACAGCTAATATATTTAAAACTAATGCGCAACATGGTAAACATTATAAAGTTGGGAAACATAAAATATGAAAAATACATTCTATGTGCTTTATTTCATGCAGCTTTTAATGTGTGACCGGTTTATACTCTAAGTGCTGAAGCAGATTCCTTTTATATAGCCTGGAGAAACCAAATAAAATATTGTTAATGAATGAACACCAATATTGTTCCCTTCAGACAGCTGAATAAATATTTAAAGCAAACACCAATTATTGATAAAAAAAAGGATTGATGCCGGAGTTGAAACATAAAATCAACAAAAGACATGTGCAGGACATTTATATTGCAACATACACAACTTATTCTAACTTGGCTTGTACTGAAAATATTAATGTGCTTAAATTAGATTATAAAGTATTTTACTTCTGTGTTGGTAAAAGAGCCAAAATGTTAGAAGGATCTATAAATACATGTTTAAGTGTATTTACAAAGCGCAGTACAAATGCTAGTAATCAAACAGCTATATGTCCAGATATAATTTATGTAGACAGAGGTTAAAGGGGTTTCATGACATTATTATTATTATTATTATTATTATTATTATTATTATTATTATTATTATTATTATTATTATTATTATGTGCTGTTGAGGGCCCATAAACATAAAAAATGTTATTCATCTCTCCCAAGATCTCTATTTCCAGCAGCAGCCCCAATCCTCTGCATACAGGTCCTCCAGTTCACGTCTCTAGTTCTCTTCACAAATGCATGTGACTTATGACGTGCTGTTTGTGAAGAGATCACCACTGAGGCCTTTGATTATCCACAGAGGTCATCTTGCACAAACGGTTGGTGGACCTGTAGGCTGAAAACTGGAAATGGAGGCCTGAGGAGAGGTGAGTAAAGGCTTATTGCTTGCTGCCCCATCAGCGGCACTATTAAATGATATAAATTTAGAACACACCTTTACAGGTATTTCCAGCATATCATTTAAAGTAGTAGAACAGGATTATAAAACTATATCTGCTTTCTTCTAGAAATCCTGTGATATCTGTTCATACTGTGACTGTTCTTTTTTGTGATAGTTCATGCTGACATCATGTCATGCAATAGTCATTAAACACCATGATCACATGATTCCACATGGATATCATGTCATCCTGTCACTATGATCATATTATTTCACATGGATATCATGTCATCCTGTCACTATGATCATATGATTTCACATGGATATCATGTCATCCTATCACCATCAGCATATGATTTCACATGGATATCATGTCACCCTATCACCATGGTCATATTATTTCACATGGATATCATGTCATCCTACCACCATGATCATATGATTCCACATGGATATCATGTCATCTTATCACTATGATCATATTATTTCACATGGATATCATGTCACCCTATCACCATGGTCATATTATTTCACATGGATATCATGTCATCCTACCACCATGATCATATGATTCCACATGGATATCATGTCATCTTATCACTATGATCATATTATTTCACATGGATATCATGTCACCCTATCACCATGGTCATATGATTTCACATGTAATCCTATCACCATGATCATATGATTTCACATGGATATCATGTCATCCTGTCATTATGATCCTATGATTTCACATGGATATCGTGTCACCCTACCACCATGATCATATGATTTCACATGTAATCCTATCACCATGATCATATGATTTCACATGGATATCATGTCAGCCTGTCATTATGATCATATGATTTCACATGGATATCGTGTCACCCTACCACCAAGATCATATGATTCCACGTGGATATCACGTCATCCTGTACAGCTAGTAAAGGTTCAAAAGTTGATGTGGTTTGGCAGTATGGATTTTTCTCATTGTATGTACTATATTAAAGGGTTTGCACAGAATTAACTACAAAAAACAGGTATGTTCTAAAACATATGGCATCACCAAAACATATTTTCAGTACAAGACGTGTTAAGCTCAGTTGGTATATGTAATAGTGGACTTTAACCTACTACCTATACAGTTTCAGATTGTGCATGAGTGTTATAATATTAAATAGTTGAGTTTTAAAATGTATAAAGAAACCAACGTACTATAAAGGAAAATATCCAGCAAGGCTATCTGCTATTCAATGACATTAGTGTTATAAGTGCATTTTATTTTATTCCATAAACATCTCTTAGATTGGATAAAGTAGTCAGTGGAGATTCTTGTCGCTTACCTGAAAATTCACACACCTGTTCTGTAGCACTCCAAAGTCCTGCACATTCATCATCAGACATTTTACATCTCTCCTTCAGGTTCAAGCAATTTATAGCTTGAGATTTTGGCAAGTTTAAAAGAATTAACCAAAAAGCTAAAACAGAAATCACAAATAAAGTCACAAAGTAGTATTCATGTGACACACATCTGAAATTAGAAAACTGGGCTAAATATGGCTGTATATAATCTATGAGACACAGGTAGCTCAACTGTATTGAAACACATAGTCCAGTTTGATTTTCAGTTCAGCTATGTGAAAGAAATGGATACTGCAGTGTAAATGGTATTTCTCAGTAGGTCCCACCAATCATAATGCCAGGCTGCAACGTGAACATTGCTTACAAAGTTGCTGTTTGCCAACATATCTAGGTTATCAAAAATAACAAAAATTGTGATCATGTAAATAGAGGTTCTCTTCCAACACCAGTTACTGTATCTGCATAACATGTTATTATTATCTTTAAGTATTGTTAAGTCACATTTTAGCAAATACGTGAACTCATACACTCATAGTTTCATTTTAGATCATTGAATTTTTATATTAGATATTATATATTATTTTATAGTATGTTTACATTGCAACCTTAAATATATTTGATTTGTATTATATATTAATACAACAGCTCTCTAGATAGTTGATTCATGAATTAATGACTAAGAAGTTTAAATTTAGTAATTTCCCCAAATTTCCCCAAATTGATGGAAAGTAAGTAGATTAAAAAAAAAAAAAAAAAAAAAGATGGTTATTATTGTAAATGATTATGCTGTATACAATAATAATTGTGTGTTTTTTCTTCTACAATGTGTTATATATGTTATTATAGTGTCTGTCTGCCTTAACAATGAGTTTACATTACATGCCGCTGTTTATATTTATCTGTAAAGCCTTTTTTCTAGGACTGTATTTGCAGACCTTATAACTATCACTGTGAGATAGTCCAAATATATCTGTTCAATAGAGGTTTATCAGCTGGAGAATAATAGCAGGCAATGCTTGCAGGAGCGGAGAGAGCACCTGCTCAGGTATACTGTTCTGTATTCATAAACTACAACATTAAACAAGCATGTATGCATTCATGAGATCCGAAAACTAAGTAATAGTAACACATGATTTCAATGTATCACAGTTAGTAGAAAATAAAAGTAATCTCTGAACTCAATCTACCGTCAATATAAACAAGTTGCTTACCTGCTGAAGGGAAGAGATTAAAGGGAAATACAATAAAATAGTCGAACCAAAATATAACCATTATTAAAACTATTAATACCACTTCTACATACAGTACAGCACATGTTGATCCACATCTCTTAAAATGACACAGTGTTCCTTAATGTAAAATGTATATGACTGTAGTTACCTGTGAACCAGATGTACTTCATTGCAGTAAAGCGTGAATCCAGTGTTACTGGTGAAGTGCATGTGTCTACTGAGCACAAGCAAACAATCCTGAGCTAGGATTTCAGCACTCTTCTTACAGAACAGCTCCAGCCCACAGGACCTTGAGCTATTTGCCTGTCATTACTAGTTTGTCATATGTGTCTAGTATTCCAATTTCCAACAGATAGGGAGGACTTATCTTTGGATACCTTTTAACATTACTAGTGACAGGTGATGGAAAAGGCATGAATGTATCACAGTGTTTGAGAACTAATATATTCATACATGAATAATCACATAATCTCACAAAATTAAACCTAGTGAACATTGGTTAAAGGTTGGATACATTGAGCAATGTTTTTTAAACTTTATATTAATATATGTTACATGAAGATCCGTTTCAGAGCATAATTCATTGCTAAAAATCTGAATGATTGAGACATCCATAAAAAGTCAGTGGCCCACATTCAACAATATACGCCAGAATTTGGCAGCCAACTATCCAGATTTGTTTATCACAGTAGTTCAGGTTTATGATACATCTAGTGCATAGACTTCCTGTCTAACAGGTTATACTGCCAATCAGATAGATCAATTTAATGCCATAATTGAGGAATAATCCTGGTGTAAACTGTTACACATTAAGCCATCCATCGCTAAACCACAATTCTTTTTCTTCTAAATCACACCTTATTTGAAGCTATACAGAAAAAGAAAAAAAAATGCTTTTTCCCATATTGTAAAACTAATGTATGACTTACACAGTGAATTGTTGTATTTGATCAACTTGCCTCCATAAAAATAGAAAAAGTCATCAAAAAGTCATATGTACCCCAAATTTCACCAATAAAAACTATAGCTGATCACGCAAATAAAGCAAGGAGTCACACAAGATTTTTAAGAGTAAAGTAAAATAAATATATATGGCTTTCACAATATAGAGACATAAAATGAAATGCAAAAAATGTGAAAAGTTATATATTTGGTATCACAGTACATTTGGTATCATTGTGATTGTGGTGACCTGAAAAATAACAAGAACACATTATATATGCCTGTATAAAATTTGAACTGTAAAGTAAATGGCTACATTGCAGTTTTTCTCTGTCCATAGAAAAAGTTAATAAAGGTTGGTTAAAAAATGACATTTACATAAAAATGGTACCACTGAAAAATGTATCTCATCCTGAAAAAAAACAAAAAAACAATCCCTCTTATAGCAACCTAAAGGGATAACGAAGAGGTTTTTACAAGCATTTTTTTCTATTAGAAAATATTGAGCTACAAAGAGTTTAGACACAGAGACACAATAGGTTTCAGGATTTGGGGACGCCTTGGTCTTCCTGCTGTGCGAGGATGCCCCAGAGGCATGCCAGAGACTCCTCTGACTATATTTAATACTTTAAGGGGTTAAGTTGTTTCCTTGGTGCCTGTTCGACTGGCAGACTACCTGGCCAGTCATTCCTATCTGTGTAGGGTGGGGTTCGTATCTCTGCTCCTATTTAGGTCCACATGTTCATGTGCCTGCTGCAGGGGCGTAACTACCGTGGTAGCAGCAGTAGCAGCTGCCACAGGGCCCGGGCCATTAGGGGGCCCAGTGACAGCCGCTACCGCTGCGGGTTTTTTTTTAAAATAGTCCGTTACGGGCCCCATTCACTTGCTGATCCTGGCTGGGCCGGTCTTTGCAGACCCCCGAGTATAATGATCAGCGAACCGGGAGACGTAAGGAACATAACAAACAGTGTTACTTACCTCTCCACGATCCTGCCTCCGGCCTCCCTTATTCGTGTCTGACGTCTCTGACTTCACATGACCCGGGTCTGCTTCCCGGGTCATGTGACGTCCGACGTCATTAATGCAGGACAAGAGCGGCAGCCGACAGCCTAGGAGCCGAGCACAGGTAAGCAACTGTTTTTTTTTTAAATGTTTTTATTCCCCCAGGTCTCTGATTATTATACTCTGGGGTCTGAAACATTTTCCTTTTACCATCTTAAAATAGTAAATGAAGAGGATGCAGTGGGGTGTGCAGGTACATACTCACACCAGCAACATGGACCTGCATGTGGAATGTCTCACATCATGTGCTTGTACCCTGATAAGTCTGTACTGTTTCTTGAAGAAGCAGGACCAACTCAATGTATTTAGAAGGGTTTCCAATGATTTCATGGTTAATTTCTTACCGTTTATTATGAATGTTGCAAAATATATTTTAATTACTCACAACCAATCCAAAACAACGGCACTGCAGGCATGAGGATTACATGTGTTACATGAGCTCGGACCAAATCCCCTCCTTTTGTTTAGTGTAATTGAATACAAGCCAGTGAAGAATTACTTTCTGATTAATCAAATTGTTGGAAAAAGCTACAAAGGAGTTTACGCTGGAGGCAGTACAAGACATTTCCAATGTTGCTGTTAACACATTTTAATGGACTTAATTAAGTTATCTGTGTAATGATGGCAACAAACCACAGCACGATACTGCAAGGTAATTGATGTAGGAGAAAATCCCAATCTAATACAAACTAGAGTCTCCGAAAAATATAGCAGGATGATTTTTCTTGAGCATTGTGGTAAAATAATGAGTTATTGGCTCAGCTGCCAAACATCTTATAATTTCCTTAATGATGGCTAAGATCCGGAAGTTCACACAAGTTGCACTTTTTTTTTTTTTGCAGATTGTGTTACGGTTCTTCAGAAAGAAGGGAACTATAAAGGAAACATTTACACAACATTTACCCTTCTGGAACAGCTTTTCTGCAACATATGGTACATTTAGATGTTCAGGTCTTCAGGAGACTAGGAGAGGATCACAAAGTGAATGAAGGTATAGAGGACTGGTGGTCATTTTTAATTATTTCTTTTTCAATCATTCCATAATTTTGACTTTAAAAGCTGCATTTGAAAATCTGGACATAAAAATTTGCACCATTTTTATACAACACTCACTCCATTTCTGAGAGTGAATAAGAAAGTAGGTGGGGCTATCTTGCTAAGTTCATATACACTAGAGTAATTAAATTGTTTCCAGTCTCAATCCAATAAGTAGATGGGATGGAAGATAATATCTCAGGAGAAAAGTGTTAGATTTAAAGTGGTTTTCCAGGCAATTTTTTTTTTTTTAAATGTCTGTTAGTGCTATTAATGGGTTAATAAATGCACTCATATACCTTTAGCCATAATATGAATGATTTATGGGTGTCTCTGGGAGTTCCTGGTATCACATGCATTTGTTTACCTGCGTCAACTTCCTGCTATGTAACTTCCTCACTAACCCCTCTCCGCTTACTCCCCTCCTCCTTCCTCACTCCCCCTCCTTCCCATATATCCCTTCACTGTCTCTCTAGCCATCTAGCCTATCCCTACCTTCTCAACCCAACCCCAACCCATATTATATATTTACCTTCACTCTTCTTCCTGCGAGATAGCCACTCCTCCTGTACTGATTCTGTATGTGCGTGCTCTTCTCCACCTTTACTGCGTGGATACACAGTAGAGGTGAATTAATGGCATCAGTGCACACAGCGCTTGGAGATGAACATGCACAGAGAGAATCATTACAGAGGGAGGAGCCGTCTCGCCGGAAGAAGCATGGAGGGTATGTATAATGAGGTGGATGGGGGGAGTAGCAGTGACAATCCGTTTCTGGAAATGGGGAAACGGATTATCACCATATAATCAGAATATGTCCCTGTGGTGGTCATGTTAGCTGATTTACCTCCCATAAAATATGGATCAAAAGGGATAGACATTCCCCAATTTGAAACATGTTGGGGGTTATATTGCAAAAAGCTATGGTTTTGTCAAAAAATTAAACCATTATGATGGCTATATTCGCTCCAGAATTATTGTTATTTGGGAGAAAATTTTGTGACTGTGAGTGAAAAACTAACTCGTGATGGGAGCAGATGTGAAATCAAAATTGTTTTATTTTTTTATGCCAACACTGTGGTACCAACATAGTATAATGGAATGAATTGCCCCCAAAAGTATATAATGTAGGGGGACACATGGTGACGTTTTTTAAAAAGTGCTTTGTTGCTTAATATCCTATTAATATTATAAATGTGAAAGTTTGTGAGTTTGGATGTTTGTGGGTTTGTGTGTTTGGATGTTTGGATGTTTGTTCCTCAATCACGCAAAACCCACTCGACCGATTTGGCTGAAAGTTTCCACAAACATAGTTATTACACCTGATTGCGCAATAGGCTACTTTTCGTCACAACAGCGCACATACGTTTGTGCCAGGACCCCCACAAAACCCAAACTCACACCACCATCTCTGCAATCTCACACACTTTGGACCACAGCAAGCCACAAAATTCATATTGCCCTCTGCAGCCTCGCCCCTAACCCCACACAATCACATATACAGATACTTTACCACTTTGCCCCTCCCCTTAACGATACTCCAGGAGGCTCTCTTTAACGCTCCGGAGCAGCCATGTTTGCCGACCCCCACCGCTCTGACAATCCGCGACACCACCCACCCATGTCAATACCCCTAGGAAGTCTAATAAATGCAAAAAAAAAAGTTTAAAAAAAAGTAAAAAAAATATAAAAACAAATAAAAAGGATTAAAAATTCAAATCACCCCCCTTTCCCTAGAACACATATAAAAGTAGTTAAAAACTGGGAAACACATACATGTTAGGTATCCCCGCGTCCGAAATCGCCCGCTCTACAAAGCTATACAAATATTTTTCCTGTTTGGTAAACGCCGTAGCTGGAAAAATGGTCAAAAGTGCCAAACCGCCGTTTTTTCACTCTTTTGAATCTGATAAAAATTTGAATAAAAAGTGATCAAAGCAATAACATTTCCCGAAAATGGTAGAACTAAAAAGTACACCCGACCCCGCAAAAAAAGACGCCCTATACATCCCCAGACACGGACGTATAAAAAAGTTACGGCTGTCGGAATATGACGACTTTTTTTTAAAAAAAAATGTTTTAACACAGTTTTGGATTTTTTTAAGGGGTCAAAATGTAAATAAAACCATATAAATTTGGTATCCCCAGCATAGTAACGAAACACAGAATACAGGGGACATGTCATTTTGGTTGCACAGTGAACGCCGTAAAACCAAAGCCCCTAAGAAAGTCGCAGAAATGCATTTTTTTGTCAAATCCACCCCATTCAGAATTTTTTCCCTGCTTCCCAGTACATTATATAGAATAATTAATGGTGGCATCATGAAGAAAAATTAAGACCTCATATGGCTCTGGGAGCGGAGCAATAAAAAAGTTATGGGGTTTAGAAGGAGGGGAGTCAAAAATGAAAAACCAAAATCAAAAAATGCCATCGACAGGAAAGGGTTAACTTCAAATACTTCTGTCCCAAAGTCACTATGTAAAGTTTCTCACAACACCGTATAGCAGCTCAAATACAAATTAACTTCAATACAAAAGTCTCACGTATTCTCTGAATTATAGCAAAAACAAGATACAAAGTTACATTTCATATCCCATACCTTATACACAGTACGAAAACCTTACCCGCGCCTGTATATACCCACTTCTACAATCACCGCAGACGAAGTCGCGGGTACCAGCTAGTTATTTTATACTATTTAATTAATCGGTGTATTCTATTTTTATTGTTTCCCCCATTTCTGAGGTGTTTCTTTGAATGGTGCTTGCCAAAGGGGTTAAGCAGAGGTCAGCTGTGCACGGGCATGAGCAGGTTAAAAAGAACTTTCTTGTAACGGAGCTAGTCAGCTGATTGGACAGCTGTTACTTCAGGTGGGAAATTCAAACTATTTAAACACGGCTCAGCTGTTAGGGTCTGTCACTCACCTGTGGAAATCAGCTGGAGGAAGACTGCGCCCACCCACCCGCCCTAATGTAGCCTTAGAGACTGTCGTGATTGATTATTAGTGGGGGTTTTAGTCGCCCAGCTATTGCTGGGAGGACTACGTGTTTAATTATTTAACTATTTATTGGTATGTTATTAGTTATTTATTTATTTAATTTATTTATTAATTAATTGATTATTTTGATTACTTATGGCTGAATATTTAATCATTTTAAAGATTGATGGATTTATTTAATTATTTATTTGGTAACCCCAATAATAAACATCACGGCCTATTTATTCCACTTGAAAAAGTTGTCTGTGTCTTTGTTTATTTATTAAATTAAAATTAATTCTCTGTCCCTTTGGGTCATGTGTTACCATGTATTGGACCACACAGGACATGTCTGGTTCAGTGATGGCAGTGGAAGTAGCTGTAGCAACGTGTGGCAGTGCAGCAGGGCTTAATGCCACTACCCAATGGAAGGAACTAGAGGATGGGAGTAGTAGTTGGGGTGGTGACGTCATGGATAGGCCAAAGTCACTCAACCAACCCTTCCAGCACTTCGTCCAGGCTGAACACTGTTGAGTGGGGGACTGAGAGGTACCTGATGGTGGTGGTAGTTTTTCCCTGTAGCACTTCCAGTTGGAGAGGGGTCATCTCTTATCCCAAGCCTTGTGGTGGTGCTCAAAAGGGCCCTGTTAGTAAGCGCAGGAACAACTCAGGAGACAGTGGTGTGGTTGAGGTGAACTAATATGAACTTTACTGTGGTAAATGGTAACGCATGCAGCTTCCCAATGGGAGTTGTAGTTTCCACTGTGAAGGCTATTCCCAAACTTGGGATGAGTTATACCCAGAATATAAGATGGTGGTATGGTGTCTTTCTCACTCCAATAATATAAAGTGTCTGCGTAACTCACAAAGGTTATTGGGGCTGAATTCTATTAAGCCTCAGTAACCCAGATACCTGGAAATGAATGGGTCCTGGCTGAATGGTTCTGTAAACAACAGATTCCTCCAACTTGGCACTTCCCTCTATGAAGCTGACAACAGTTTCTTCCCTGTATCAGGGCTGTAGTTGTTTTTTTTGTTGGGCAGTTGAATAGCTTAGCAGTGTCCACTGGGATGCTACAGTAATATGATAGACCAAGCTACAGGACATGTCTAATTGAGTGGTAACAGTGGTGATAGCTGTGGCAATATTTGTGACAGTGCAGCAGAGCATAATATGATGGACCAGGCTTCAGGACATGTCTGCCTGAGTGGTGGAAGTGTTGGTAGGCATTAAGAAGATGTGGCAAAATGTGTTCTAGTGCAGAAGGGACTAATATGATGGACCAGGTCACAGAACATGTCTGTCTGAGTGGTGACAGTGGTGGCAGTTGTAGCAAATTTTGTGGCAGGGCATAACATGATGGACTAGGCCACAGGACATGTCTAACTGATTGGTGACTGTGCCAACATTTGCGGCAGTGCAGTAGGGCATAATATGATGGACAAGGCCACAAAACCTGACTGACTGGTGGCAGTAAAGGTAGGCACTAGGCAGCTGTGTCAACATGTGTGGCACTGTATCAGGACATAATACGATGGGCCAGGCAACAACACATGTCTGCCTGAGTGGTGGCAATGGTGGTACCTATTTAGGAGTAGAAGCCAGCAACAGCAGCAGTACTGTAAATGAAAGGTGATAATAATGGGAGACCATGGCACCTCTATTTGGAGGCATCAATCCCAGGTGTTTGAAAATCTTACGGTTCCATGCCTGATTCATTTGGATAAAAGTAATTTTAATAAACATTTATTAACATCTAAAAGTCATTTTAGATGTTGCAATGCCACCAGCAGTACTGAACACTCTCTAGGCTATAACACTTGAGGTTGGAGAGGATAAAACTCCCATGGCAAACTGTCCAGCTCCTTCCATTGCCCTAACCTACTGGCTCACAATTTCATAGGGTCAGATTTAGAATCGGTAGACTATAAGTGCACTCTACTGCTGGAATTACTACTGCTTTTTTGAACTGTGCTTTAGCATATGGTGCAGTGAAATGAACCACAGATCTATTTGCTTATCCACCATTTACAGCAACTAAAGACTGAAAACTAATGCACAAGCTTTTTATACATCATATATCAGCACTGTAAGGTCCACTACTTCTATTGCCTGAGCGGCTGGCAAATGTTTCTACCATATCACAGACAAGTGAATCATTGTACATGTGCAAGCTATGTATTTAATAGTCAAATACATGGTGGAGGCCATTTTCTTGTAGCTTTGTAGCCATTTTAGTTCATCTGAAGCAAATCGGAATTTGTTTGATTTAATTTAAAACCAACCCCCCCCCCCAAAAAAAAAAAAAAAAAAAAAAACTCTCTCTACTGAGGACCCATGTTCTCTGTATACACAGAAGGCAGCTATAAAATATAGCTGACACCTGCAGTTTAGAGCTGCAAACAGTTTCTGAAGTAATTGCAGCTTAGAACCCTCTAGAAGCATTAGAATTTAGCCAATACATTTTCATAAAAGCCTAAAACCTATTAAAGGCTACCAGGCTGGCCACTACTGAACCTCTGCATACAGATTTGCCTACACTTAACTGATATCCATTTGTAGTGAAAACTATTCAACACAATATCACATGATAACAAAACTGCAATCTTCCCCCTACCCCCAATCGAGAGATCACACATAATCACAAATATGATAGCAGTGTGATAACGTTTTACAAAAACCACTGTGTGTTCAGAAAGAATACTTAACTTGTGATCCGCATACTCAGACATGTCCAGTCAACAGGACTAGTAGCATATCTGGATGAGAATTGTGCTATGTAGTAATACTTCCTTAGACACCTTGCAGACAACCATAGTGTGGGTCAGTGTGCTATCCGTGTATTTCACAGATAGCATACGGACCCATTTTCTATGGGTCCATACACACAACCGTGGGCCGACAGTTTGGGCTGCATTAGATAGGACAGGTCCTATTCCTGTCCTATTTTGCGGCCTGTGCTTCCGTGGCTCCTATTCATTTAATAAAAGGAGCCACAGAAGAACAGCCTGTGTACAGGCGGCACATGGGGACATTCCCAAGGGGACTGGGTTTTATCAAAGATGGCCATTGTATATCCACTAGGACCTAAATATGTGTCACAGGATGTCTGGTATGGTTAAGTGTCTGGTCTCCTCAAAAGCTGGTCTTTTGATGAAATTGTACTGTATATCTTTCTTTTCTGGTTAGAAATTAATGTCACTGTGTTTACTAAGATTGTTTTTCACCTGAATTAAAAATAGAATATTCATGCAAGTCTGCTATTTCAAGATTGTGGAAGTCTACATCTACCCCATTTTCCTCATGGACTGGCTCTGTGAACTCTTGCACATCCAACGTATGGAGGTCCTGGTCTCAGAATTTAGATGACAGAGCACATCATCATGTCTGACTTCTCTGGAATACCTTTTACTATATTTCCACCTCCCAAGTCTCCTTTCCTTTTACTATATTTCCACCTCCCAAGTCTCCTTTCCTAACACCTCTCCTCTCTAAAATTACCTCTTCCTCCCTGTTCTTTCGCTCTTAAAGGGATCCTATCATTTAAACTAATTTTTTTTTTCCTATCACGTAGTAATAGCCTTAATACATGCTATTCCTACCATTAGATGTCTTCTCCATACTGCTGTTCCGTAGAAATCCTAGTTTTCGCAGGTATGCAAAAGAGTTCTCTTGCAGCACTGGAGGTGGGCCCCAGCGCTCAAACAGCACTCGGGCGTCCCCAATGCTGCAAGAGAACTCTCCAGCGCCACTTCCATCTTCTTCAGGAATGGATCTTCTTTGCGTCCTCTTCCGGGGGTCAGCTTCAAACTTCTAGGCCTCTGGTCTAGAGCAAAGCCAACTGCAAATGCCCGCCGGCCACAAGAAAATGGCCGCTTACACAGTATTACACAGTATTGTTATTTTATTATGCTGGAGGTTCTACCTCCCTTCTATAACATGACTACACTCTATGATATATTATTTGACCCTTCCACTGCCCCCCATTTATTTTCCCCATCTCTGTATCACCCCCTCCTTTCCTCTGTCCCCCCACAATGGTTACCCTCACTTTTGTTCTCTTTTTTTTTTTTTTTTGTAAACTGTTTTGAAATCAATAAAAACTTAGAAAGGAAAAAAATATAGAATATCAACAACTCATGATTCAGCCATTTTTCATTCCTGTATTTTCATTTTTACTACTTGCCTCCTAAAAGCTGTAACATTTTTAAATTTACCATTCACCGTACTCCGTGAGCAATTGTTCTAAGCAAATTATATGGCCATATTTGTTATTCTCCACAAGGTGCTGAAAAACTGGGGACATAAATTCTGAGTAGGGTGGAACTAAGAAAATGCAGTTGGTTCCAGTCACTATGATCATGGAAATACTTTTACAAGCTTTACTCTATATTGCAGCATCCAGACTGTCAGTAGCTACCTGTACCTGTATATTGGATGTCTACAGTACCTATAGATATTTCATAAAAGATCCATAGGTACGTTTCAGAATGTGGTAATAATCAGTAAAGTGCCAGAAGAAAATAATATGCAGTACCAAATGTGGTCAGCAGATGTCAGAGAAGGACAATTAGTAAACCTAGGTCAAAGAGTAAAGTATCCATAAAAAGCAAAAACAAGATCGCTAAATATTAGAGATGAGCGAACGGCGTTCGATCGAATATCGGGTTGTTCGAGGTATTCGATTCCAATCGAATACCCCGTGGCAAACGTATTAAAAATTCGTATCCCCTCCCACCTTCCCTGGTGCTTTTTTTGCACCAATAACTGTGCAGGGGAGGTGGGATAGGAAGTAAGAAAACGTAGGCATCGAAAAAAAATCAGAAAAAGTAATTGGATGGCTAAATCAGGTGACCTCCACTTTATACGAATAGTGGATTTCAGATTCGGGTCACATGAGACTGTGAACTATGTGACTGTGAGACAGGGATAGATGTACTGGCAGGGTTAGCTAGGAATTAGCTTTATTTAGGTAGGAATCTTACTCAAACAGCTCTTTGGGGTTCTAAATACCTTCCTTGCCAGCCCAAGATACATGCATGAGTACGGTCAATGCATTCCTATGGGAAAAAGTCAGCTCCTGCATAACGCAAGCTGCCAGCGATCCCGACTAGCATATGGTGCACTGCCACGATGTGTTTGCATTGAACTTACTCTCGCATTTAGCTCAGGCTGGCAAAGTCTCATCACTTTCAAACCTCACCTGCAAGCACATCTTGTGGCAGCCCCTTATATGCTAGTTGTGATCCCTGACAGCTTGCGTTATGCGAGAGCTGCCTTTTTCTCATAGGAATGCATTGACCAGCGTTGATTGGCCGTACAACATTGTACAACATTGTACAACGGTGTACAATATTGGCCAACCAACGCTGGTTCTGCCGGAGGCTCGTCTGTGAGGAGGCAGAGTCTAAGATCAGTCCACAGCAGTCTCCATTGTGGTCCCATCTCAGATGTAGCAGAGTTCAACGCACAGCTCTGCTACATCTCAGATGTAGCAGCGCTCAGCGCACAGCCAGCTCTGTGTTCAGCGCACAGCCAGCTCTGCTACATTTCAGATGTAGCAGAGCTGTGCACTGAACTCTGCTACATCTGAGATTTAGCAGAGCTGGCTGTGCGCTGAACACAGAGCTGGCTGTGTGCTGGAACAGAGCTGCTACATCTGAGATGTAGCAGAGCTGGCTGTGCGCTGAACACAGAGCTGGCTGTGCACTGCTACAGAGCTGCTGCAGAGCTGCTACATCTGAGATGTAGCAGAGCTGGCTGTGCGCTGCTACAGAGCTGCTAAATGTGAGATGTAGCAGAGCTGGCTGTGTACTAATACAGAGCTGCTACATCTGAGATGTAGCAGAGCTGGCTGTACGCTGAGTGCTGCTACATCTGAGATGTAGCAGAGCTGACTGTGCGCTGAACTCTGCTGCATTTGACTTCGCCTCCTCCGGCAGAACCAGCGTTGATTGACCGAATGCTGTACACTGTATGGCATTTTGCCAATCAACGCTGGTCAATGCATTCCTATGGGAAAAAGTCAGCTCCTGCATTATTAGTGGCGTAATACAGTGATTTGGGCTTGTTAGATGCCCCCAGACATGCTTCCCCTGCTGTCCCAGTTGCATTCCAGAGGTGTTGTCATCATTTCCTGAGGTGTCATAGTGGACTTGGTGACTCTGAGTTGAATAGTGGTTTCCCCTGAAACAAAGCTTTTTTCCCCATAGATTATAATTCGATATTCGTTCGTTGGAATAGTCAAATATTGAGGGGCTATTCAAAACGAATATCGAATAGTTCACTGTTCGCTCATCTCTACTAAATATACATCTGTATCTTTTTTTGCTGTTCTCTCCATTTTTGGCATTGTTGTCATAAAAGCTATACTATTGCATATAACCAAATGTCCATATAAATAGAGTTTTATAGAGATTAAATAGACAAGAATAAGACATGCAAAGCACATATTTACTCTGCAAATACTGTAGGAGCATAGGAGACATAGTGTTTATAGTGCTAAATTTTGTGTCCAATGTGCTGCATGGATATTTGGACTATATCTGTATTTCTGAGTAACCTCATCTGATAAAGTACAGTATATCTGACACTAACTGACATTGACAACTTATTTGAGAAACTTGTGGACCCCATAAACAATAATGGTATATTGTATAATAAAGGGTCCATGTGGTTTCTGCATGAAACAAGCAGAGAGAAAACTCCTACAAGAAGCACTTCTCTCTCTGCATGTTTCATGCAGAAATTGAGCGGAAACCACATGGACCCCATTATAATCTATGGGGCCCAATGGTTTCCTAAAGGTAACCGCTTTTTAATATGCATAATTTTTCGTTCAAGGGGTCCCCAAGCGGACTCCCCAAACGGAAACCCGAACGCAGATGTGAAACTAGCCTTAGTAGTGGCTGAAGGCCAGAATCTTATGATTTAACTTTTTTTTTTTTCTCAGTTTATGTGTGTCTCCTTCTGTAATATATTACTGTTTATTATCCTGTATCTGTATTACTATGCTGCTGTAACACACTGAAATTTCCCCATGGTGGGACTATTAAAGGATTATCTTACCTATGCAGGGGATCTGGAGCTCTGTGTTGGATAAACAAAGTGTCAACCACTTTAAAGGGTGCCTGTACAACTTGTCTTGCCCTTGTTATGAAGAGAACATCTATGATTCACTAAATATCTATACTAATTTCTTACCATACATGAAATAGCAGATGTTCTGTCATGTTTTATGCCATTATATGTTAATCAATTGAAATGTCCCCGTCTTTCTATCTATGACCCAAAGCGAAAGACAACAATTTAGAAGGGACCAGCCTTTCTTTCTTTCTCTCTTTCTTTCTTTCTTTCTTTCTTTCTTTCTTTCTTTCTTTCTTTCTTTCTTTCTTTCTTTCTTTCTTTCTTTCTTTCTCTTTCTCTCTTTCTCTCTTTCTCTCTTTCTTTCTTTCTTTCTTTCTTTCTTTCTTTCTTTTCTTTCTTTCTTTCTTTCCTTTCTTTCTCTCTCTTTCTTTCTTTCTTTCTTTCTTTCTTTTTCTTTCTTTCTTTCTTTCTTTTTCTTTCTTTTCCTACAAATAAAGCCAAAATAAAAACAAAACACCAACTGTATACTAAAATTGTGTGTTTTATTTCAAATCATTTGCATATTTATAAACAGGCATTTGCTTGTTAATGGAAAAATAATGAACATTATGTGCATGCTCATGTAGCAACATACAATACTTTGTATTATTCTTAATAAATTGATATCAATTAATGAATAGTTTCTAGTTGCAAGTTAAATCAATTACAATATGTTTACGTATGTTTTCTACATGAATAAGAGTTTCTTGTTTATTTTGACATTGTTTCAAATACATATTTACAACACATATGAAATGTATTTAATAGATATATAAAATACTATTTACATAAAGCTAAACATAAGCTTTTTTGCATTTCTGATTAAAGACAAAAACCTTCTTATCATGAAAAAATAAGCTTGTTTCATTGTAGTCCATTATTAAACAATAGGGATTAACTGGTAAATTGTTAGCATTGGCTGAGATCAAAAAAGCAGACCTGGCTGCATAAAGATTTATCTTCTTTAAAAGAAAAAAAAGAACATTATTAGTGAAATCCAAACTGTGAACACATTTAATAATTTTGCGTAATATTTAGACAGTACAAACTTAGATAAAGCTGGTTAAAGTTGCTGCAAATATAACATAGTGTCTCAGGATTATAAATTTAGTGCAATTTAAAAACGTTTATTTAATTTTGCGTCTGCTATTTTGCTTCATCTTGAGTCATCTTCAGTCCTACACCCTTTTCGGGCAGTCACTTCCTCTTTCCCAGAGCCTAAGGACCCCTTCACACGGCGTAAGCGCTCGGCTCATTCCGAGCCATACACGCAAGCGCTTCTAAACACTTCCCATTCACTTCAATGGGAGCGCTCGTAAAGCTGGCTTTATGTGTGCTCCCATTGAAGTAAATGGGAAGTGTTTAGAAGCGCTCACGTCTACGGCTCAGAAAGAGCCGAGCCCCCTTTGGTGATTCCTAGCCCGGTCCTTACCCCTCATGTATTTATTGTAGCAGAACAAGGCAGCCATCCTGTTCCTATGACAGTCAGAAGCCTTAGGTGGGCTCCCAGGTCTTTCATAGAAATATAACTATTGAAGCTTGCCTACAGAAGGCCTTAAGAGTTACATAATAATTTTCCTATAGACTGCAATGCAATTTAGTCTGTGGGACAAGTAATCCAATGATTGCAGGTTCCAGCCCCCTAGGTGGGACTAAAATAAATAAATAAATAAATAAATAAACCCTCCCTTGCCCTAGATCACAAATAAAAATAAATAAATAAAAACTAACATAAAAAAAAGCTCTCGTCACATCCGAAAATGCATGCACTATAAAAATATTTCTCTCAAACAGCAAACTTTACAGCAGTAAATAAAATTAGCCAATCACTGTTTTTTGTTTTTTACCATTTAGCCTCCCAAACAAAATTAAATAAAGAGTTATTTATTTAAACCTAGAGCATTCCCAGGGGCCACTATTGGGTATAATACTGCGTGCAGGGGCCACTATGGGGCATAATAGAGCGTGCAGGAATGCGTAGGAGGAGGTCGGTCGAGGTCTTCGGCATCGGTGTCCGTCGGGGGGGGGGGGGGGGGGTCATGTCAAAAGTTCGCCATGGGGCCCCGCCATTCCTAGTTTATATATCCACTGTTTATAACTATTCAATAGTTTTGGTTCCAATAATTATTATTGGCAAGTGGCTATCTGAAAAGTTCTTGGAAATCTTATTTTAGGGTAAGGCTCTTTTTGACTTTTCTCTTTTTTTTTCTATTTTTGTCTAATATATTTCCTTAATTTTTTTTCTGTGGGATGCAGGTAACAAGAGATATGGGGAACATATATATCAACTTATATTTCTTTTTTTAAATTTTAATAAATGATAATTTTAAGAAATGTATATGAATCACAAGTTAAACTATTTACCATGTACCCAGATATTACAATATACAGTACATGCAGTTGTTAGGACATTAATCAAGTACAGTAGGTTTACATTCAATGTCCAATGAATACTTTCAGTGTATCTCTTTTGGCTTTATTCCTTTTTTTTTTTTTTTTTTTAAACAGAAAATAAGCTCCATTTTACCAATGCACTTGTAACTTGTCTCCATTATTTAATTGGGTTCAGTATAGGTTATTTTATTTAGCTGGTACAGTATAGTAAGTAACAGTTGTAGTCTACACATTAGATTTGTACATAGTAGATCACTAACCGTTTTCTATCCCTTCACCCAAACTGGAGGTATTAATAGAAGCACCATCTTGTATCTTCAAAACCACCTCTGAGTTAAATGGAATAATCCTATATCTGACCATTCTATGACTTGTATCTTGTAATTTCACTGATTTTCAATTTTAAAAATATCAGTTCTCCCTGAGCTATTGGGTGGAGACTAACTAATATGATGTCTCCCTATACTGCACCAAGGTAAGAGGAGATCCTGCTCTGTTATCTCTTTGCAGCACACCCACAGTGGATAAGTCTGTATATGTATATCTGTCTCCATCAGTCCTATGAAAAAGTTTGGGCACCCCTATTAATCTTAATCATTTTTTGTTCTAAATATTTTGGTGTTTGCAACAGCCATTTCAGTTTGATATATCTAATAACTGATGGACACAGTAATATTTCAGGATTGAAATGAGGTTTATTGTACTAACAGAAAATGTGCAATATGCATTAAACCAAAATTTGACCGGTGCAAAAGTATGGGCACCCTTATCATTTTATTGATTTGAATTCCCCTAACTACTTTTTACTGACTTACTGAAGCACAAAATTGGTTTTGTAACCTCAGTGAGCTTTGAACTTCATAGCCAGATGTATCCAATCATAAGAAAAGGTATTTAAGGTGGCCAATTGCAAGTTGATCTCCTATTTGAATCTCCTCTGAAGAGTGGCATCATGGGCTACTCAAAACAACTCTCAAATGATCTGAAAACAAAGATTGTTCAACATAGTTGTTCAGGGGAAGGATACAAAAAGTTGTCTCAGAGATTTAACCTGTCAGTTTCCACTGTGAGGAACATAGTAAGGAAATGGAAGAGCACAGGGACAGTTCTTGTTAAGCCCAGAAGTGGCAGGCCAAGAAAAATATCAGAAAGACAGAGAAGAAGAATGGTGAGAACAGTCAAGGACAATCCACAGACCACCTCCAAAGAGCTGCAGCATCATCTTGCTGCAGATGGTGTCACTGTGCATTGGTCAACTATACAGCGCACTTTGCACAAATAGAAGCTGTATGGGAGAGTGATGAGAAAGAAGCCGTTTCTGCACGTACGCCACAAATAGAGTTGCCTGAGGTATGAAAAAGCACATTTGGACAAGGCAGCTTCATTTTGGAAACAAAAATTGAGTTGTTTGGTTATAAAAAAAGGCGTTATACATGGCGTCCAAAAAGAAACAGCATTCCAAGAAAAACACATGCTACCCACTGTAAAATTTGGTGGAGGTTCCATCATGCTTTGGGGCTGTGTGGCCAATGCCGGCATCAGGAATCTTGTTAAAGTTGAGAGTCGCATGGATTCCACTCAGTATCAGCAGATTCTTGAGAATAATGTTCAAGAATCAGTGACGAAGTTGAAGTTACGCCGGGAATGGATATTTCAGCAAGACAATGATCCAAAACACCGCTCCAAATCGACTCAGGCATTCATGCAGAGGAACAATTACAATGTTCTGGAATGGCCATCCCAGTCCCCAGACCTGAATATCATTGAACATCTGTGGGATGATTTGAAGCGGGCTGTCCATGCTCGGCGACCATCTAACTTAACTGAACTTGAATTGTTTGTCCAAAATACCTTTATCCAGGATCCAGGAACTGATTAAAAGCTACAGGAAGCGACTAGAGGCTGTTATCTTTGCAAAAGGAGGATCTACTAAATATTAATGTCACTTTTCTGTTGAGGTGCCCATACTTTTGCACCGGTCAAATTTTGGTTTAATGCATATTGCACATTTTCTGTTAGTACAATAAACCTCATTTCAATCCTGAAATATTACTGTGTCCATCAGTTATTAGATATATCAAACTGAAATGGCTGTTGCAAACACCAAAATATTTAGAACTAAAAATGATTAAGATTAATAGGGGTGCCCAAACTTTTTCATAGGACTGTATATATATATATATATATATATATATATATATATATATATATACACACACACACACATACAACTGTATCCCTCTGTGAGGTGCTAACAGTGAAGGTTTGTGATCAGTATAGGAGGTGGAAAGCAGTATTTTTCTGTAATAAGATGTATTACAAAGTTTTGTGTCTTCATTTGTATTATTCAGTCATAGAAAATATGAAACAACAACAACTCAAAAGTTGAGCCTTCACCTTTGAGATTACATATACACAGTCTTAGAATATGTTCACAATTGTACAATTCTGTAAGTGTATAAAGATAAATTGTCAACTTTCCTATGAGAGAAATAACAGCTTTGTAAGATATAGCACTTTATTAAGCGCATAATAAACTTATATATCACAGCTGAGTGATCACATACTTGGTATTGAAGCTAATGGTTAGTTATAGCAGCTCATTTGGTATTCTATACAGCCTTGTATGTGTATTCCTACTAGTAAAGGGAGAAATTCTGATGAAGAACACTACATTAGAAAACTGTTACTTAAAGTATATCTCTCATGTCCTATCTCAATGCAGCATGTAATACTTATTCTATGCAAGCTGGTATAGACATTGGGGGATTCATGGTGATGGGTGTATTGTACAGTGGTCTTGATGTCCCCTGCACCAATGAAGGGTGGGCTTAATTCAAGAGTCTATAAGAGAAAATGGCAGCACTCCAAAATTTTGTAAAAAAAAAAAATAATAATAATAATTAGCAAGATTTATCTAAAGTGCAATGTATCAGCTCCGTATGCAGGAGCCTTTCTTAAGCCAAATTACATGATCTATTCACACTTGAATTTGGCTTGAGAAAGGAATCTGGAGCTGAAACGTTGCACATGAAATAATTCAAATAAAAAAAAAAATTTTTTAATCTTTTTATGGTGCCCCTGTGGACTTTCCGTTGTAATTCATGAGGCACACATTTCAACATAGTTTTTCAGATCTTCTCTGCAACAAAATTTGATAGCAACAACATTTATATGCTTAGTATGGCTATGCCCTTTTCCAGAATGGTGCTGTGGCAGTCTGGCACATGCGCAATGCTGTACAGTGTACTTTTTTTGATGAAAAAAAGTTATGGCTTTTAAAAGGGGAGAATAATTTGAAAAAAATACCTGGTTGTTAAAGAGGACCTTTCATGGTTTGGGGCACAGGCAGTTCTATATACTGCTGGAAAGCTGACAGTGCGCTGAATTCAGCGCGCTGTAGGCTTTCCCGATCTGTGCCCTGGGTAAAGAGCTGTCGGTGCCAGTACCGTAGCTCTTTAAAAAAAAAAAAAAAAAATTCACTGATTTCAAACAAATGTGTGTATATTAGAAAGTTCACAGAGGGACAAATGACACTATCTGTCATATCTGTTTTTTTTTTTTTTTCTATATCTTTGTGGATCTATTGATCCAGGCTTGGTAGCGCTGTAGAATATGGGGGCCGTTCACATGCATAGATGCAGGTACAGTATATTGGTAGCGTGCTGACTGTGAAAAGGTTTGGCACGATGTAGAATGTAATGCGCATGTGTGAAGAAACAGAACGGTATAATCCTCTGCGCTTGGACTGTAGTTCAGCCTAGTGGGTGGTACATTGTAATGCATGAGGGAGATGTGCCCCACGTGGGCTAGGGGAGTGACATGAAAGAGGTGTGTTTTCAGCATGATGGAGATTGGATCACAACAGCCTGGAGGGCGGAGTAGGAGGTTTAAAAGATCTGTGTGGAGCAGGGCAACTCACCGCTGAATCTTTGAGCGGCGGTCCTGCCAGCGGTCAGCACACCACACCGCTATCATGTGTTACAGTGTTAAGCTGTTTATTTTGTGAAGTGAGAAAAAGACCCCTGATGACTCTTTTTAATAGAAGAAATGCTGCGTAGGGTCATAAATTCCCGGTTAGTCAGTGGACTTATCATCCAGTTCAGCATTTGTACGGTGACCTGACTGTCAGTGCCTCTCTCCTCTCTGTTGGCGTGGCAATAGGCCAGTAACCTCAGAGGGGGGGAGTGATTTGCTGGCAGTTCACGCTTTGGGTCCTGTTCACAAGTTGCTGTTTGGAAAAAAGCCACTGTGGTTTATTAGGGAGTGAGGGTTTCAATATCCTATAGGGCATATATAGGTGTATATACAATTGCCCCTCCCTAGTTACTTCTTCACTTTTGTATGGACTGAACAGGTGGAACACAATCATTTTGTTTTACTTTTTGGATTGGTTTTAAAGGATATCAATAAAAGTGAAATTTTATGTGTTTATTTTTTGGGGCAGATAGTGTCATTTGTCCCTCTGTGAACTACCGTAGCTATTTACAGTCAGAAGGGCATTTCTGACAGTCAGTCAGGAACGTCCTTCTCCACAGCAGTGCCTATCGCGCTGTGCTGTGTGAGCGGGGAGGAACGCCCCCTTCCTCTGCTCACAGTGCTCGCCCATAGACGAGTATTATTAGGAGGGGAGGGGGCTTTCCTCCCCGCTCACACTGTACAGCGCTATAGGCACTTCTGTGGAGAAGGAAGTTCTTGATTGACTGTCAGGAACGCCCTTCTGACTGTAAAGTGCTACGGTACCGGGACCGAAAGCTCTTTCCCAGGGCACAGATCGGGAAAACCGACAGTGCACTGAATTCAGCACACTTTCCAGCAGTATATAGAACTGCCTATGCCCCAAACCATGAAAGGTCCTCTTTAAGATTTAAATCATGTACAGTTTTAAGGGATTAATAAACAACTTGCAAGTGCATTAACTACAAGAGGAGTCATGAACTATACAAGAAAAAAAGAGACATTCACCATGTAATATAGGCATTATATTCCGCAGTCTATGCTACAGGTCTTTCTGATGCCATATTTATAGATAATAATAATAATAATTAGAGATGAGCGAACAGTGTTCTATCGAACACATGTTCGATCGGATATCAGGGTGTTCGCCATGTTCGAATCGAATCGAACACCGCGTGGTAAAGTGCGCCAAAATTCGATTCCCCTCCCACCTTCCCTGGCGCCTTTTTTGCACCAATAACAGCGCAGGGGAGGTGGGACAGGAACTACGACACTGGGGGCATTGAAAAAAATTGGAAAAAGTCATTGGCTGCCGAAATCAGGTGACCTCCATTTTAGACGAATAGTGGATTTCAAAGATCGCTCCACACCAGTCTCCATTCAGGTCCGACCTTAGACTCCGCCTCCTCCAGCAGAGCCAGCGCTGATTGGCCGAATTCCGTACTCTGGCCAATCAGCACTGGCTAATGCATTGTATTGGCGTGATGAAGCAGTGCTGAATGTGTGTGCTTAACACACACATTCAGCTCTACTTCATCGGGCTAATAGAATGCATTGGCCAATCAGCGCTGGCCAATGCATTCTATTAGCGTGAACTGAGTTTGCACAGGGGTTCTAGTGCACCCTCGGCTCTGCTACATCAGATTGCTACATCTGATGTAGCAGTGCCGAGTGTGCATCAGATGTGTAGTTGAGCAAAACTGACTCAGCACTGCTAAGTCTCTGCATTCGCATAGGAATGCATTGGCCAGCCTTCGGCCAATCAGCGCTGGCTCTGCCGGAGGAGGCGGAGTCTAAGGTCGGACCTGAATGGAGACTGGTGTGGAGCGATCTTAGACTCCGCCTCCTCCAGCAGAGCCAGCGCTGATTGGTCGAGTTCCGTACTCTGGCCAATCAGCACTGGCCAATGCATTTCTATGGGGAAAAGTTAGCTTGCGAAAATCGCAAACTGACAGGGATTTCCATGAAATAAAGTGACTTTTATGCCCCCAGACATGCTTCCCCTGCTGTCCCAGTGTCATTCCAGGGTGTTGGTATCATTTCCTGGGGTGTCATAGTGGACTTGGTGACCCTCCAGACACGAATTTGGGTTTCCCCCTTAACGAGTTTATGTTCCCCATAGACTATAATGGGGTTCGAAACCCATTCGAACACTCGAACAGTGAGCGGCTGTTCGAATCGAATTTCGAACCTCGAACATTTTAGTGTTCGCTCATCTCTAATAATAATAATAATAATAATAATAATAATAATAATAATAATAATAATTAATCAATAATATTAAAATTGGTTTGTGTTCTTAAATAAATGTTTGATTGTTTTGTTGGGATCTTGTTATTCATGAAACTATCAGAAATTAAAGTAAATGAAACCTACATGATGTGTCAAAAATGCAGGAACCTTTTAAAAACAAATATGTTTAATAAAGTAAAATGTAATTGTATAAAAATAATTTATACACCAAAGGTATGTCACATATAGTAATGGATTGAGATAAAAATTTTACAGCATCACTAACTTTTTAAAAGCTTATAAAATATGCACATTTACAAAAAAAAACTGTAAATGTACAGTGGTCTACAGAGAAAAGCCGTTTCTGTAAAGTTACTGTACATACCTATAAGCCCTTACTGAAAATAGAAAAGCTAATGGAAAGTTAATGTTTAATTTGAATACAAATATAGAGTCGTCCAGAGGTGTAACTATGACAATGGATATCTATGACATGGATTACAATACAGTGTTGCGTTATATAGCCCAATTATCATAGCAAATAAATATACAAGCTCATGGTTTACTTTTCATCTCAACTACCACATTATACATTTTATGACTCTTACGAATAGTTTAAACGTTTCATGTCCACAAAAATATAGGTACTCTGATTTGTAAATTGTGCTGGATTTTAGAGACATTCAGATGAGGTGATTTGTTAAGGTAAATCTCTAGGAGGACAACCCTTTTTCACAACAAAAAAAATTAAAATTAAAATTTGTTTTTTAATGCAAGTTACTGTAAGATACGTTCCAATAAAATAGGGCTCTTGACCATAGAGCAGACACTTCCCTGAAGCAATGCACACTCACTCCCCAGTACACTGAGCGGTGAATGCAATATTAAGTGAGTGAGATCGATATTAGCTGACTCTCAAACTATAGAGGGTTCAAATCCAGATTTGGATGACTGATACTATACAGGCTGCATAATATTGTAGAGCATTGAACTGGATGAATGTATCAGCACCCACAGAGGACATAGTCTGAGAACCCCTCTTATTCCACGTTTACAGCAGAGACTAGGCAGTGTAAACAACTTTGGGTCTCAGTTAATCTTGGTAGACTTGAGGTATTGCTAAAAAAAATCAAGACACTACCATCATAACATTACACCCCATGCTATGTTCAGCTTCTAGCAGCAATTTAACAGTTGCCCTTAATTCAACTATATCTCATTACAAAGCTGTAATGTATAACTTAGCTATAACAAACCTATTTCATTGGGACATATTAGAGTAACTTAAGTTGTCATTAATTTTTTTTTTCATACACTATTTTGAACAACCAACCTTATACCAGACTATGAAATTTATATTGTTTTGGACACCCCTGCTCCCTCTATCTTCATCCATAGGGCATAGATAAGTAGACAGATCAAATTATAAATTGTTTAGTTAATTGGTGTGACACATTCTGAAAGTAATAATGAAAATAATATTCCCAGGTTCATGGTAGGAAGTATTATCATACAAGCAACTTTTGGCACCCAGGCAGTTTATACCTATTTACTTAGAGGCGAATTTTCCTTTCAAAATTTAATTTGGGTTCATTTATTGCTTTGGACCAAAATTTATTTTCTGTCTGAAATGTTTCATTTGAAATTGGAAATGCAATTGTTTTTTGTTTTTTTTAAATTGTGTATGACACTCTGAAGACTCCTAGGAATAATCTTTTCTCTAAGCTCTCTAATGCAAACACAGCCTTAGTAATGTCAAAGTGACAGCAATGTATACAGCTATAAGTAAATGTATGATGGGCATTAGAAATGGGTGAACTGATTTGTCAATTGGTACATCCTCAATTTTCCAAATGAATTGTTTTTTAACAAACCAAATAAATTATAAGGGCTATCGCCATGTGTTTGAACAGGAAATACTGAAGAGTATAAGAGTAGAAGTATGATGAAACCCTTTCAGGGACTGTAATCCAAGGACACTGTTGCTCAGACATACTTCAGAAATCTGAGCAGGTTTAAATACACATGTGCTGCTAGGGATTGGCCAGACTAGACTTAAACATTCAAGTTACTTAGAGGGAGGACCGACAGCGAAAGGAATTGCTTGCATAATGCGCAGGGTTTGAAGTGTCCAACTGGATCAAAAAAGAATAAAAACAGGTTGATATCATTACAATATTTTCTTTTACTGCAGAAAACTTCTTTTTATTATTGTCCAGGTGACATTGTGAGTAAGTAGCTCTCAAATTTATTGAGACTTCCTAAAGAAAAAAAAAGTTGAGGATGGCCTGCACTCTGTGGTAGTAGAACCAAAGGTGCTTGTAGAAACTTCAGAATCTAATGTACGATGTAGCAAATTCCCATAAACTATTTCTCAATAGTCATAATTTATTTAATTAGATATCCTTAAACAATTTGAACATGTGATAATTATTAACAGATCTATGTGTATAGTATAAATAAGAATGTTTAGCAATGGGTCTCTTTGACAACAGTAAGGGTGAATTCACACTGAGTAAACGCTAGCTTATTCTGAACGTAAAACACGTTCAGAATAAGCGGCGTCTAAAGCAGCTCCATTCATTTCTATGGGAGCGGGGATACGAGCGCTCCCCATAGAAATGAATGGGCTGCTTCTTTCACTCCGTGCAGTCCCATTGAAGTGAATGGGGAGTGCCGGCGTGTACGCTCCGGCATGAGCAGAGCTTGCCGTACACGCCGGCACTCCCCATTCACTTCAATGGGACTGCACGGAGTGAAAGAAGCAGCCCATTCATTTCTATGGGGAGCGCTCGTATCCCCGCTCACATAGAAATGAATGGAGCTGCTTTAGACGCTGCTTATTCTGAACGTGTTTTACGTTCAGAATAAGCTAGCGTTTACTCAGTGTGAATGCACCCTAACCGTAACTTTTGGGATTCCTTTCAGATGAGCTACTGAGAATAGTAGATATGTTACACACTACAAGACATGATCTGCTTCCAAGTTCATTTCCTCATAAAGCCATGCAGGTAGCCTTCAGCCAATCATGATGGACTATGAGTAAAGAGGCGTCACAGCCAGTATAAATAGCCCATCCAGGAAACACTACCATTTTGTGAGGATACAAGATAGGAAAGAGGACCTCATGCAGATAATAGTCAAGTAAATTTTTAATGATAAAGAAAAAAAAATAGTCAGGCATGTATTTGTGAGGATTTCACACACACCCAGCCACACTAATGTTAGTGAATAGATCTGCCACTACATCTGTCTCCCTATATCATGTTTCATTTACTGTACTGATGCTTCCTGCTACCACTACACAGTGAACATCATCACCTATGGCCTGCTCCATTGCATTGTATTCCATAGTGTACTGCTACACATATTGCCACATCACCACTGCCAGCCAGACATCTTGGCCAGTCTTGCTTTGTCACATTCTACTATTCCTTACTGTTGGTGCCACAGTTTTGATATAGCAACACATGACATTTCTTCTTCTTGTTGCATTGGCTCCCATAAATTGGCAGGCAGACTGACAGTGCGCCATAATTTTTTCTTGATATTCTGTAATTATTACTGCTCGCATAAAGGGATCACTTTGGTGTTTTTTTTTTTATACACAAATTCTTCCCCTTTCAATTGGCAGGACAGTGTGCCACAAATTATTCTTCAAATTCTTTATTTATTACTTGCCACTGCCACACTGTCGACAACAAAATAAACTAAATGTCAATTCCAATGCCTTATTAGAGAAGCATTCTGCTACCATAAAGGGATAATAATTGTTTTGTTTTTTTTTTGAAGGCAACGTTTTCTTCACCACTTTTCAACTAATCATGCTACCCAACATTTTGCTTCAAAATAACACACCTGTCGCATTTACACGTGTCCAAAACAGGCTAGTTTTTTGTAAAAAAAACCATAGCTTTTTCCAAGAACCATTGTGCATGAATGAAAAAGACATGGACAAGTATCTTCCCCTAATCAGGGTAATTTTTGGAGAGCTTAAAATGTTAAAAAGCATTTTAAAAAATAACAGAGCAGTGTATGGTTAAACAAGCAATTTGTTTCCACCGCCTACCATCTGTTTTTCCATAAACAAACATATCACCGTCACTTTGACATTACTTTGGCTGTGTTTGTGTTAAAGAGCTAAAATGGACTAGATAGAATCCTAGGAGCCATGACAGTATTACACATTATGTATTCATCCAAATTTTTTAGATGTTCGCTCATGTCTACTCTTTACCAATATTTCCCAGTGTCCCAAAGTTGCCCATTTTGCCTCCAGATGACTTCCATTGTCATTTTTTAATACTTGTTCAAATATATCTTGAAATTTATCAATCTCCTATCCAAATATATATATATATATATATATATATATATATATCTTTCACTATTTTCGTAAATGTTTTAATATTTAAACTTTTTATAAAGACAAACACAGTATTGAATAGGATGCAAAAAATATTCCAAATTTTAAATATATGGCTTCCTAAAATCTATCATTTAGAAGTAATAGAAATAATTAATTTCTCAGTATATTTGTAGAAATAGCTTTCATTTCATTGTGTTGCATTTATGTGAAACTTTACCAGTTTTGTATTTGCCCAGTACTTGTATTCAGACTGCTAATATTTGTTAGGACAACATGTTCTGAGATTCTTGACACATTATCATAGTTGCTGATTTGTGTAGTTAGTGATTTTCTACTTCCAGTGCTGGCTCTTCCTCTCATAGGATTTTCATCTTGATTAATGTTATCTCCAAGGCAACAGCATGAAAAGGCCGCTTTGAATTCTTCTCTAAATTTACCTAAAAATTACAAATAAAAGATAACAAGTTGCTATAAAAAAAACCTCTAAATGTTCTGATTGACTATGAAGGAGGAGGTAGAAAAATAAGAGCGATTATAATGGTTTTTATTAGTTGTATAGAATTACGTTTAACTAGCATTAACATTGTCCCCATTTATTTCACTGAACATAATAATATGTAGCCATAATATTTTAGCATTTAAAGTGGGGAGAATTTTTCAATTGTACCTTTTATGTTTTTATTTTTTCAGTTGTTTGAATCATGTATATATATGTATGATAATAAAATATCACCTTTTCAAGATCTAATTTAGTCTCTACCTCAGAACCTTCCAAATAGTACAAATGGCAATAAATTAACAACAGTAATTCTAAAGCAAACTGTAACCTAAATAACTACTTCTTTGGCTATACAATAAAAAAATCCAATGACTTATGACTTGTCTTTTGCTGTCCAGTGCCAGACTACAGGGTAAATTGAAATGACCATTATTGACTCTCCTGATAACATTGGTTATCTTTTTATTTCAGCTATTATTAGCACTGTAAACATTGAGTCTTTGATTGTACTATTATTATGGTTTTCTTTCTAAAGACAGCCATGATAGCTATGATATTATATATAATTCTGACCTATAATTGGGTCTGTAAGGGAACAATAGTCTTGGAAAGAAAAGTTGCTGAAAACTATACTATTCTTGTTTTCAATATCTGAAACCTGCACTGTGGGAAAAATCATAATGTGTTTCTGTTTCGTTTTTTCTTGCAACCTTTTTTTGCTGCGGCCCGCTATGTAGACTTAGGCTGAAGCTCCACTTTGCGAAACCCAGCCTTTTTGGCCGCAACAGAAACGCATGCCATGGCAATAAATGCTGCATTTTACAGTAACTGCAAAGTGAATTACATTCTGGTTAATTTTATCCATTGCACATTGCAGAAAATAATCTGCAGCCTGCATTTTTGAAAATCGCAGCATATCAATTATACTTGAGGAAATGCAGTTTTTTTTTGCATAGATATAATAAGAGCAGTAAGTCAGCAGAGGAAGACTCTGCAAAAAGGCAATGGAAAACTCTGTGGAAAAAATGTAATGTGTTTCTGCTGCATTTCTTTCTGCAGCATATTTTTGGCTGGATTTCAGTACATGTTTTTTGGATTTCAGTACTTTACATATTTGCAAAAAAACCTGCTTTTTTGTTGCAGGTATTGCTGCGGTTTTTTGAGCCAAACTCCGAAGTGGCTACATAAGAAATGGGAAATATAAAGGATCTACTTAATCCACACCGAGCTTTGGCTCAAAGAAACACAGCAAAATCTGCAACCAAAAAAAAAGCTGTTTTTTGTGGCCTTAGGCTAAGGCCCCACATTGCGGAAACACAGCTTTTTTTGTTGCGGATTTTGTTGCGGTTTTTTGAGCCAAAGTCAGAAGTGGATTGAGCAGAAGGCAGAAATATAAGAATTTCCTATATATTTCCCATTCCTTGTATAGACATTCTTGGCTTTGGCTAAAAAAAACGCAACAAAATCTGCAACAAAAGAAAGCTGCGTTTCTGCAACGTGGGGCTTTAGCCTTACAGTATAGGGGACAACTGTAGTTAAATATATGCATGTAGGCAACAGTAGGGAGTGGAAAGACAGGTTTAAAGGCCGCATGTGGTAAAAAAAAAGAAAAAAATTAAAAATGCAGCATTATACAGTCCTTGCATAGTGAATCAGATTCTGGCAAATCCCATCTACACACTGCTGAAAAATAGGCGCAGAAAACATGCTGTGATTTCCAAAACTGTTGCAGTTTTGGAAGTCGCAGCATGTCAATTATAACTAAAGAAATGCCAGCGGTTTTCCTATAGGTATAATGGAAACAGAAAATCCACAGAGGAAACCTGTGTGGACTTTCTGTGAAAAGCACTGTTTTTTCTTATATACTTTATTAGAGAGTTATTTAAACTTTCATTAAAGATTGTCTCTATATATATACATTTTACTTTTTTCGGTAATAAAAACTATCAATTCATTGGTGTTACAATCTATTGGTTCATTTCCAGAAAATAAAAACAAGAAAAAAAAAAAACAGAACAACTTACCACTAAGAAAATTGTAAATGATTGGATTAGCTGCACTATTAGCATACACCAACCAATGAGAAAATGTAAACCAGGCATATACTGTTTCTCTGTCATTGGTCTGATCAAACATTCCAAAAACTCTGGAAACAAAATAGAATATGACAAACATTAATATAGTCAAAAGTTCAGGTGAAATTTTTTAGAAAAGATCATACCTGTCCCCGGTGCTCCTAAGTCCTCCCAGTGTGGTCCTGTCCTGCTGTTAGGGCATCTTCTAAAAGTGAAACTGCTCTGTGGCCATGACATGCAATCAATAGCCTCAGAAGGCCTCAGGAAGAGACCCGCGATGTCACAGGTAGGGACATTAATATGCTCTTCACTGAGGCTATTGTTTGACCTCAGCGGTCACATGTGATGGTGATTTCTGGCAAAACATAACAATGGACCTAGAGGACTGGCCCGTGCTGGGAGGCGCCTGATTAAGCAATTCAATTTTTCATCCATTTTCGTCTTTACACCTATTTAAATTTGAATGTTGAAGAATACACAAAATAATTGAACCATTCCTAGACATGGAATATGTCCAGTTGCTTGATATTCTTAAGCTCCACTTTGAGGAAACACAACTTTTTTTTGTTGCAGATCTTGCTGCATTTTTTTGAGCCAAAGCCATGAGTGAATTGAGCAGAAGGGAGAGTATATGAGCTTCCTATATATTTCTCATTAATTTAGTAGCCATGCTTAGCTTTGGCTAAAAAAACCGCTGCAAAATCTGAAAAAAACAAACAAACAAAAGCTGTGTTTTTGTAGTGTGGGTCCTTAAGAGGCCAAAAAATGCCATTTAGCTGAGTTCAAGTCTGCAGACTGATAGGACTATTGTAAAACTTTGACTTTGTCTTCCTACAGCTCTGTCTACATAGATTTTGATGTGTACTTTGGGTCCACCTATAGGTGATATTGTAACCTACTGACAGGAGGCAAACAGATTTTGGATTTCTATTTGTTTGTAGAATTCATTATACTATTGATCTTTACAAAAGACCAAGAAAATCACCCTAGTCCTAGCCCTAGTCAATTGTTCACCATAACCACCTTATGTAGATTTGACAGGGATACGTTCCCTTTTTCATTAATTTGTACATATAATCAAGTTTTAGACAGATGTGGGAAAAATGAAGAAAATATGTATATTTTCAAAAATAGAAGTGATAAGAATAGTAGATAATAGATAATAGGCAGTGGCGTAACTAGGAATGGCGGGGCCCTGTGGCGAACTTTTGACATGCCCCCCCGACCGACACTGACACCAAAGACCTCGACCGACCCCCTCCTACGCATTTCTGTGCGTTCTATTATGCCCCATAGTGGCCCCTTAACACAGTATTATTCCCCATTGTGGCCCCTGCACACAGTATTATATCCCATAGTGGCCCCTGCACACAGTATTATCCCCCATAGTGGACCCTGCACACAGTATTATCCCCCATAGTGGCCCCTGCACACAGTATTATCCCCCATAGTCACCCCTGCACACAGTATTATGTCCCACTGTGGACACCCATAAACAATTATTATACTCTGGGGTCTTTTCAGACCCCAAAGTATAATAATTGGAGACCCGGGGGAATAAAAACATAAAAAACTACTGTTACGTACCTGTCCCCCAGCTCCTACGTGGTCTTCTCCGCTGCCTTCTGTGCTGCTGTCCCTGTTCAATGACATCGGACGTCACATGACCCGGGATGCAGGCCGGGTTCATGTGACGTCAGAGACGTCATGAAGGAGGCCTGGCAGGATCGTGGAGAGGTAAGTAACATGCTTTTTATGTTCCTTACCTCTCCCGGACCGCCAATCATTATACTCGGGGGTCTGAAAAGACCCCCGAGTATAATGCCAATATTAATGCCAATATTACATCTTGGAGAATGAACTCAGTAGATGTAAACTTGTTTACTCTTGTCTCTACATGTGAGACATAATCCATGGAAGACTCCGTAATATTAAGATCAGGAGCATATTATATGTCTAGGGCCATATCCTCACTTCCAGGACAAAGCATAGATCAAAATGGTCCATATGATTACTTTCAGAAAAGTGACAAAGTGAATTAACAAAAGAGAAATCTAGATCAAATCAATATTTGGTGTGACCGCCCTTGCCCTCAAAACAAGTCTTCGATGCACACTTGCATGCAGTATTTGAACTTATTTGGCAGAAAAGTTTTTCCAAGCATGCAGGAGAATTAACCAGAGACCTTCTGTAGATGCAGACTTGTTAAAATTCTTCGGTACCCTCATGTTATCGCAAAAATACTCAATGATATTGAGATCAGGGCTCAGTGGAGACCATATCATCGCCTCTCATTGTTATTTAGCTATTGAGTACCCTCGCCCACCACCAGGGCTTCGGGGGGCTTCGGGAAATGCAGTTTTGACAGCAAACCACTATTTATTTTTCTTTTTTATTGCCAAGGTTTATCTTTTATTTTGCTCCTGATGAGCCCTACAATAATTATTAGTGAGAAACACGTTTAGCAAGTTAGGGTTGTAGCACTGGTTAGGATCTAGTACCAGGGTTTCGGGATCTTTCTTCTGTCTATTACCTTGGCAGATACATGGCTACAGCTTTCTGGTACTATACCTATGGCAACCACCTGGGGCAGTCTCCTTCTGGTGGAAGGGATATTTCACATTATGGTTCCCTGACTAGCTTAGCACAATAGAGTTCTGTGATATTTGCAGTCTCAGGAGAATATCGTATTTAGTTGTTTTCCCCCCATTCTTATGGTAAATGGTGCTATCATTGATAGCTCGGAAAGTGTTCTATTCTTAACTAGGGGCTTGAAAAGCATGTCCTTATTAGTCTTCTATTAATGTGGACGCCCGCCTATTTACACCTACATGACAGGCCTGATTCTCGATTTTAATCATATAATTTCTTAAAATTTACATTTTATGTTATTTCATTTTGGACCCCTTTCCTCTGTGATTTTGTTGGTTGTTTGATCTTGAAGAAGAGTGGCAAGTGTCAGTTGATCTTCCTGATTCAGGATCCACACTTTATACACTGGCAGTGTATGGTACATTTTCATGTTGATTTCTAATTTGAATTGTTAGAAGAAATAGAGCACATTTGTATTGAAGATGCTATGCTATACCCCAAGGATATCACATGGGGTTTTCTTGCATTTGTTAAAAAAAATAAATTACAAAATGTAAAAGAATTTACCATAACAAGCTCTTTAACCCCTTAGCGACCTTTGACGTACTATTACGTCATGGACGCGAGGTACTTCGCGCACCATGAAGTAATAATACGTCATGATTATAAACAGCCTCCGTGTCTCAAGACACGGAAACTGTAAGAAGGTTGCTGCTGTCCATGACAGCAGACAACTTTCTTTACATGAATCGGGAGATTTAACCCCCTCCCTTCCACGTGGATCGCTGCAATTGGACGATTGCTTCGCAATGTCCAATTGCAGCTTGCCGGCACAGATCCAATGATCTGTGCCGACAGATCGGTACAAAAGTGACAGTGATTGGTGCTACACCTTGCACCAATCACTGTCGAGTGTTTGGGGGGCGTACAGTGGTGCGACCCCCTCCAGATGTTTTAATTGGTCAATCTGCCAGCATCATGGCAGATTGACCAATCAATGGCATGCAGGGCAGTGTAAACTTCGGGCACTGCTCTGCTTACATCACTCCCTCTGGGAATTGCGAGCAGAGCAGAACCCGTGCTTCCCTGTGAGCGCTGTGCGTGAGATTGCTGTGTTACCGCTGCGTCATACCTCGATCAGACATCAATTCTGCCAGACATCCTAGGTCCTCTCCCAGCCAGCCCTCTACTGCCCATCTCTCCCCTCTGCCGTCTCCCGTCCCCCCTCCCATCTCCTCTCCACCCTTTCCTGACCAAGGCATCTGAGACTGTCTGGCTCCTCCAGCTTCTGGGTCCTAAACTCTGCATTCTGTGCAGAAAAGAGACTCACCTCCCTCCCCTTTTTGAGAAATCCCTTTTTGGCATTTCTCCAAATTTTTTTTTTTTTTTTGTTAGGTTTTTTTGCATTTTTGCATTTTTTTTTCCTTTTTTTTTTTTTTGTTTGTGCACAAGCTTTTTTTTTTTGTAAAACTCGCCACCGCAAATTGACCAGTAATAAAATATACGTTACTGGTCACATTTGTGATTTTTGGCTCAGTTTTTTTTCTAGTAGGTAGAAAAGAGAATTTTGTTTGTGCACAAGCTTTTTTTTTTGTAAAACTCGCTAACCGCAAATTGACCAGTAATAAAATATACGTTACTGGTCACATTTGTGATTTTTGGCTCAGTTTTTTTTTCTAGTAGGTAGAAAAGAGAATTTTGTTTGTGCACAAGCTTTTTTTTTTGTAAAACTCGCCACCGCAAATTGACCAGTAATAAAATATACGTTATTGGTCACATTTGTGATTTTTGGCTCAGTTTTTTTTTCTAGTAGGTAGAAAAGAGAATTTTGTTTGTGCACAAGCTTTTTTTTTTGTAAAACTCGCCACCGCAAATTGACCAGTAATAAAATATACGTTACTGGTCACATTTGTGATTTTTGGCTCAGTTTTTTTTTCTAGTAGGTAGAAAAGAGAATTTTGTTTGTGCACAAGCTTTTTTTTTTGTAAAACTCGCCACCGCAAATTGACCAGTAATAAAATATACGTTACTGGTCACATTTGTGATTTTGGGGGCAGTTTTTTTTTCTAGTAGGTAGAAAAGAGAATTTTGTTTGTGCACAAGCTTTTTTTTTTTGTAAAACTCGCCACCGCAAATTGACCAGTAATAAAATATACGTTACTGGTCACATTTGTGATTTTTGGCTCAGTTTTTTTTTCTAGTAGGTAGAAGAGAGAATTTTGTTTGTGCACAAGCTTTTTTTTTTGTAAAACTCGCCACCGCAAACTGACCAGTAATAAAATATACATTATTGGTCACATTTGTGATTTTTGGCTCAGTTTTTTTTCAATCTATATATAGCTCCATTTTTGATAGAAGGGAAGGTTTTTTTTTTTTTTTACATAAAATACACGTGTTAAAGCACAACACACACCCCACACTGAAAAAGTTTCAAAGAAATAAAGTTTCAAAGAAATAAAGTTTCAAGAAATAAAGTTTTATATACTCAAGTAAAACACCACACACACACACAAAAATGTCCCAATCATCCCAAAGAAGGTTTTCAGTAGAAGAGGCATACGCCATACTGGCCTCTGACACTGATACCGCCAGCGAGGGAGAAGAGGAAAATGCCCCATTCCTTTATTTTTCCTCTTCTTCCTCCTCCTCCTCCTCCTCCAGTGATGAGCAACCCCAAAGGAGGCGCCCCAGAACAATTGCTGAGTTAGTTGCCCCACCTGTAGAGCCCATGTGGACCCCACCCCCAGAAAATTATGAGCCTCAGCTTCCTGACTTTGTTGCCCGGTCAGGAATACAAATTGAGACTGAGGGCTTCAGAGAAAATGACTTTTTCAAAATCTTTTTCTCTGATGAGTTTGTAGATCTTATGGTGGCCCAAACGAATTTGTACGCTGAACAATTTTTGGAACAAAATGCCACCTCTTCCTATGCCAGGCCACAGAACTGGACCCCAGTAAATGCAGCAGAAATGAAGATTTTCTGGGGTCTTATTCTGCATATGGGCGTAGTGAAAAAACCTAAAATTCGTCAGTATTGGAGTACAGACGTCTTGCACAACACTCCAATCTATCGAATGGCTATGTCCAGGAAGCGGTTTGAAAGTATCCTAAAGTTCATTCATTATAATGATAATTCCCAGTGCCCGCCCCAAGATGCCCCAAATTTTGACCGCTTATACAAAGTTAGGCCAGTCATTGACCACTTTAGTTCCAAATTTGCAGAGTCCTACATCCCTGATCAGAACATTGCAATTGATGAGTCTCTGATCAGTTTCAAAGGGAGGCTAAAATTCCGCCAATACTTGCCCAGTAAGCGGGCACGGTATGGCATTAAAATGTATAAGCTATGTGAGAGCAGTTCAGGATACACTTATAAATTTAGGGTGTATGAAGGAAGGGACACAAGGATTGAGCCCCCAGACTGCCCCCCAATCCTAGGAGTTAGTGGGAAAATTGTGTGGGATTTGATGCACCCACTGCTGGACAAGGGTTATCACCTCTATGTGGATAACTTTTACACCAGCATCCCACTCTTTAGGTCCCTGAGTTCTAGAGGAACTGCAGCTTGTGGGACTGTGCGCAGAAATCAAAGAGGCCTCCCTAGGGCACATATTGAGCAGCGCCTCAGAAAGGGTGAGAGTAGTGCCGTCTGCAATGAAAATATGCTGCTGGTCAAGTATAGGGACAAGAGGGATGTCCTTGTACTGACCACAGCTAATGGCAGCGGCAGCACCTCTGTCCCTCTGCGTGGCACCAGTACCACTGTCTCCAAGCCAGACTGCATCCTGGCATACAATAAGTACATGGGAGGGGTTGATCTATCTGATCAAGTCCTAAAGCCCTACAGTGCCATGCGAAAAACAAGAGTGTGGTACAAAAAGCTGGCCGTGCACATGGTTCAGATGGCATTGTATAACTCTTACGTGCTATCACGATGTGCAGGCCACACAGGAACTTTCCTTGAGTTTCAGGAGGCAATTATCAAGTCCCTGATATTTGGGGACCTAGAAGTGCCAGGCCCCAGTACTTCTGAAGCTCATGGTTCCCGTATTGTACCAGGGCAACATTTTCCCGGTGAAGTCCCCCAAACTGCTAAAAAAGGGAAAACTCAGAAAAGATGCAGAGTGTGTTACAAAAGAGGAATAAGGAGAGACACCATTTATCAGTGTGACACCTGCCCTGATAAACCTGGCCTGTGCATGAAGGAGTGCTTTAGATTGTACCACACTTCCATGGAATATTAATTTTAGAATTTATTTTCCATGGAATATCGCCTCCTTATACCATCACGTACTCTGCACACAATTACTTTCATCCGGTTATGCAGTAATTTCTGGATAATAAATTATTGCCATACAAGCTGCATCCAAATGTTTGCTATACTTCTTGGTAAATTTTTTAAGAGGTGTAATTTAACACTAACGTCACTGAAGTCAAGGGGTCTAGTTTCCAAAATGGGGTCACATTTTGGGGGTTTCCACTGTTTTGGCACTTCAAGGCCTCTACAAATGTGACATGGTAACTAAAACCAATTTCAGCCAAATCTACCCTCCAACTATTGTTCTATCCCACTGTGTGACCATACATCACTTTACGTCCACATGTGGGGCATTTCTGTAGTTGGGAGAAAATGCTTGACAATTTGTGGGGTGCATTTTCTCTTTTAACCCCTTGTGGAAATGCATAATTTGGGGTTAAAGCTACATTTTATAGCAAAAAAATGTCACTTTTCCTTTTGTTGGGCCAATTCTGTTACACTCCTGTAGGGTCAAAGGGCTCACTATACCCCTTGATAAATTCCTTGAGGGGTCTAGTTTCCAAAATGGGGTCATTTTGGGGGGGTTTCTACTGTTCTGGCACTTCAGGGGCTCTCCAAATGCAACATGGTGCCTTGTACAAACTCAAGCTAAATTTGCCCTCCAAAATCCCAATAGCGCTCCTTCCACTCTGGACCTTACAGCGTGCCCATAGATCACTTTACATCCACATGTGGGGCATTCCTGTTTTTGGTAGAAAATGCTTGACAACTTGTGGGGTGCATTTTCTCTTTTAACCCCTTGTGGAAATGCATAATTTGGGGTTAAAGCTACATTTTATAGCAAAAAATGTCACTTTTCCTTTTGTTGGGCCAATTCTGTTACACTCCTGTAGTGTCAAAGTGCTCACTATACCCCTTGATAAATTCCTTGAGGGGTCTAGTTTCCAAAATGGGGTCACATTTTGGGGGTTTCCACTGTTTTGGCACCTTGGGGGCTCTGCAAAAGGAACATGGTGCCTGCAATCTATTTTAGCAAAATCTGGCCTACAAAATCCAATTAGCGCTCCATCCGTTCTGAGAGCGACCGTGTGCCCGTACATTAGGGTACCAGCACATATGGGGTATTGCCGTGTTCGGGAGAAATTGCGTAACAAAATGTGGGGTGCAATTTCTCCTTTAACCCCTCGTGAAGATGAAAAATTTGGGGCTACAGTGACATTTTATTATAAAAAAGTAATTTTTCATTTTCACTTCTCAATGGTAAAAAAATCTGTGAAGCACCTGTAGAGTTCAAGTGCTCACTATACCCCTTGATAAATTCCTTGAGGGGTCTAGTTTCCAAAATGGGGTCATTTTGGGGGGGTTTCTACTGTTCTGGCACTTCAGGGGCTCTCCAAATGCAACATGGTGCCTTGTACAAACTCAAGCTAAATTTGCCCTCCAAAATCCCAATAGCGCTCCTTCCGCTCTGGACCTTACAGCGTGCCCATAGATCACTTTAAATCCACATGTGGGGCATTCCTGTTTTTGGAAGAAAATGCTTGACAACTTGTGGGGTGCATTTTCTCTTTTAACCCCTTGTGGAAATGCATAATTTGGGGTTAAAGCTACATTTTATAGCAAAAAATGTCACTTTTCCTTTTGTTGGGCCAATTCTGTTACACTCCTGTAGGGTCAAAGTGCTCACTATACCCCTTGATAAATTCCTTGAGGGATCTAGTTTCCAAAATGGGGTCACATTTTGGGGGTTTCCACTGTTTTGGCACCTTGGGGGCTCTGCAAAAGGAACATGGTGCCTGCAATCTATTTTAGCAAAATCTGGCCTACAAAATCCAATTAGCGCTCCATCCGTTCTGAGAGCGACCGTGTGCCCGTACATTAGGGTACCAGCACAGTATTGCCGTGTTCGGGAGAAATTGCGTAACAAAATGTGGGGTGCAATTTCTCCTTTAACCCTTAGTAAATGTGTAAATTCTAGGGCTAAATGAATATATTAGTGATAGAAATTGAAAAATGTAAATTTGACCTCCATTTTGTTTTAATTGCTGTGAAATGCTGAAAGGGTTAAGAAACTTTCTAACTGCTGTTTTGGATTCTTTCAGGAGTGCAGTTTTGAGAATGGGGTGACTTATGGGGGTTTTTACAAGAGAGGCCTCTCAAGTTCCCTTCAAAACTGAACTGGTCCCTTGAAAAATGTGTTTTGGAAATTTTCTTGAAAATTTGGAAAATCACTGCTTGACTTGTAAGCCTTATAATATCTGAAAAAAATGAAAGGGTGATTAAAATTTGACTTCTACATAAATCAGAGACATGGTTAATTATATTTATCAAAAAATTTGGGTAGTATGGCTTTCCATTTGAAAGGCTTGCAATTTCAAAGTTTGAAAACTGCACTTTTTTCCAAATTTTCATCAAATTTCCTATTTTTTCATAATCAAAGGCAAAAAATATCGACAAAAATTTTCTACTGACATGAAGTACAATATGTCACAAAAAAACAATCTCAGAATCACTTGTGTAAGTTAAAGCGTCTCAAAGCTATTGCCATTTAAAGTGACACATGTCAGTTTTGAAAAAAGAGGCCTGGTCCTTAAGTCACTTTTGGGCTGTGTCTCTAAGGGGTTAAGACAAGCAGTCACATAAACACACATTCAATAATAAATAATAAAACAAATACAATTATAGCTTATATTGACTGTACATATTGAATTATAATTATAATGACAGCAGTACTTACCTTTTCATAATATTTAGGATACTAATTGGTAAATAACATATTGAAAACACCAGTAGGACGACCATGAGCATGCGAGCAGTCTTTCTTCTAGCACGGATCTGTTTTATTTCAGCAGCCACGCCATTAATTCTAGGTTTTACTACTTGTTGTCCTTGCCCCTTGGATTGGATTGGGCATTGTAAAGGTTTCCACTTCCTCTGAACTATGGATGAAGTTCCTGGAATCTGTTATGTAAGGAATTAAACAATTTTAGAACTAATGCTATAATAGGTGAGGTATATACATGTACAAATTGTTTTACTATATGTTTTAGTCATTATGTAAATTTATCAGACACAAATCCTTGGGTGAAATTAAACAATTTATTCATAGTTATATCATATGCTAACTAGCTGTCATTTGTATATCTTGGACTTTGATTTCCCCCACCATAATATCATCAGTCCAAATTTAATAAAAATATCATCAATATATATTATCATAGATAAGATGAGTTCCATGGATGGTGATTTGCATTAGAAACTCACCTGACGACACCAAAGCTTCCGAAAAATTTGCAGATATGCTAGAATCATGAGGCACAATGGAACCATGTATGTTATAAAGAAGAAACAGATATGGTATGCTTTAGAGTAAATTTCACCTAAAATAGAAACAGAAAATTAAGTAACTTTACTGTCTATGCTATATATAAATGAAGTAATGTAACACATAGCAGAACCTTTGGTACTGGGTCCTCTTAATTTTAATATATTTATCAATTACCTTGTAGAGAATTTACAGAGCATATTTTTGATGTTTACAGATGATACTAAACTATGTCAAGTAATCAAAGTTTGTAGTAGAATATTACAGGGGAAGCTAGGGAAGCTGGAAGCATGGCTGGAGATTGGGAGATGAAGTTTAATGTAGAAGACTGTAAGATTATGCATTTGAATTGAAAAAATAAAATAAACAAATCCATGAAGGCATCATACAAAGAACTTTCCAATTATCCTTTTACTAATAGACTGGTGACAGTGAAAAGGGAACATCATTTACAACTAGAGGAAAGAACATTTTACCAGCAAGCATCATAGATGGGGATTCCTTCCTATAAGAGTGGTGAGACAATTGTTCTTTTCAAAATAGCTCAAGCTCATCCAGATTGGATGGAGAACATCTGTGAACAGCAATTTTCATGTCTTGCCATAGGTGCTCAATGGGATTTAAGTCTGGACTTTTACTGGGCCATTCTAAGACATGAATATTCTTTGATCTAAACCATTTCACTTTAGCTCTGGCTGTATCTTTAGGGCCATGGTCTTGCTGGAAGGTCACTTCCCTTCCCAGTCTCAAGTCTTTTGCAGCCTTCAAAAGGTTTTTTCCAAGGTTTTTACTCCATCCATCTTCCCATCATCACTGACCAGCTTCCCTGTTCCTGTAGAAGAAAAGCCTCCCTACAGCATGATCCTGCCCCCGCCATGTTTCACAGTGGGGATGGTGTGTTCAGGGGGGTGAGCAATGTTACTTTTCCACCACACATGGTGCTTTGTAATTAGGCCAAAAAGTTAAATTTCAGTCTCATCTGATAGAGCACCTTCCTCCACATCTTTGGTGTGTCCCGTATATGGTTTGTGGAAAACTGCAAACAGCACTTCTTATGTCTTTCTTTAATCAATGTTTTTTTTTTCTTGCCACTCTTCCATAAGGGCTAGATTCATGGAGTGTGCAGAATCGCAGAGTGCTACTGCTTTAAGTGTTTGTCTTTTGTACCCCTGGGTTATGTTGATATGCCTCATCCTTTATGTTCTATGTTATAATGTCAACTATATATATTGTTAAGCATCTTTCCTGTTGTTTCCCCTCAATGTTTCAAACCATTACCGTTGGTTCAGGTGTGGCCGATCACAGGTCACTGGATGGGGTTGTAGGAGATCTAGGTCTTCAGGGTGTTCTTCAGTTTGGTTCCAGCTCTAGCTCAGTACAGTGACAATGTACAGAGTATTCCTACAGCCAACATCTGAATTGAAGCCCAACGGCTACCCATACAGCCCCTAGGAGGAGAGAATCTTGCTCTAGGCTCATCTAGAGACAGCTCTGACAAGAGAGTATGGCTGTCTGCATTATTGGACATGTTATGTGTCGCGGTAGGAGGAACAGGAGAGGACCCTGAGAGGAGGAACGTGTTTGGGCTTAGACTGAAGGTAACCAGGTCCCTGTCAGTACTCCCTGTGACACCACTGCCCTCAGCATCCCTGTCTGGGAGAACTCGAGAGAAGTAGCTGGAGAACTTTGCCATAGAGTCTGTAACATTCCTAGCTTGGACTAGCAAGTGGCACATCCTCCGCCACCACAACTCCCATACTCTGGTCTCCTCCACCTAGGTTGTGACATATGTGTTGTGATGTTTAAAACAGTGTGCTTCACAGGAGGATGTGTGCTATAGTGCGTGAAAGTGCATGAGAGGCTTATCTTTTGCATGAACTTAGTCTCTTGGAGGAAGAGTTTTCAGTAGCTCTGCTGCTTAAGGTCCTGCTTCTGAAGGCATGTTTAGGACTTGAGTGTGGAAAGGAGAATATTTGTAAAACAGTATGAAACAGACCTGGCGGTTATAGAAGCTGCCTGGCTCCTGAGCTGCCGCCATAGTTAAACACCCAGTATCCGCCACACTAGTATGATGGATGTCGAGAAGGGTTAAAACTGCAGTTTGAGCACACATAGGCTTACAGTGTCATATAGTGACCATACGTTTCCGAGATTTGAATGCAAAGCAGATGGTGAAATGTGAATATATAAATTGTGCCGAATACATAGACTACACTACATTCCCCACTATTTTCCCAGTAGCTCCTAGTGTTGAGGGAGCATTCTGGTCGATCACATCTAGTGTCTTTTCCCTCATAATATCAAAATATGGGGTGTACTGGATGTATGCTACCACAATTTACACATTTACCTTTCTTTAGTTTTGCACTCAATATTGTCCTAAAAATGTGGTGATTAGGGTTGAGCGATCGGGATCGGAGAAGATCAGATTCCGATCGGCGATCGAGAAAATTTCACGATCACGATTGGAATTCCGATCCTGATCTTTTCGGGCGGGATCGAGATTGGGGCTTATTTCCCACAATGCTTGGCTACTGGCCAATCACTGTGGGAAAAACTTAGCACCCATAGGAATGAATGGAAGTGTCCAGCTGCTTATCCCCCTGCGTGCTTGCTGCGTCCATTCATTCCTATGGATTTACCGCAGCCTGTTACTCTTCTGCTTCGTCCCTGTTTTACCATATACTCAGCTGAATACACGGTAAAAGAGGGACAAAGCAGAAGAGTGGCAGGCTGCGGTAAATCACTGTGTGCTGCGCTGCTGTGAGGACGATGAGGCAAGTTCACGAGTAGATAGATACTACTGTACATTGACTTGTCTATCTACTAGACAAGTCAATGTAAAGTAATATCTATCTACTTGTGAACTTCATTCAACTTACCTGCTCAGAAGTGCTGCCGCTGCCCTCTGCTGGTCCGGTCCTCTGTCCTTCGTGTGGCTTCAGAGCACCCTCTGCCCCGCCCCCGCTTCCCTAGACTAGTAGTATAGAGAAGGCTGCTCTTAGGAGAGTGTGGGCGAGTATTGGAAGGGGAGACATGAGTGATGCATTCACGTCTCCCCGCCCACACTCTCTATCTGCACCAAGCCCCACCTACTCCCTTCATCTCTACAATACTAGTCTAGGGAGGTGGGGGGGCGCTCTGAAGACATGTGAAGGACAGAGGACTGGACCAGACCAAGAAGAACTGGGAGCTGCAGCTGTGCAGGTAAGCGGACACTGGGGGGAGAGGGATCGGAATTGGGATCGGGTTCGTTTGTTAACTTTATATACCATGTTTTCTAATGAGTGATAGCAAAAAATCCTTACTTTTGGATATTTTTCCCTTTTTTGTTTTTTTCTACAACATGTTCACAGTGCAGCTACCAAGTACCAAGAAGGGGCCCCATTATGGTTTCTATTATACATTTTTTTATTGTGTGCCTGCTCCTGTGTATGTATTGTTTTAGTAAATCGACTGTCACATTTTACTGCAGAAATTCTAACTAGGCTATACAACATTTCTTGGCTTTGCCAAATCACATAATGAAGGTTAGATAAACGCTCATGTATTAGCTGATAAATGAATTTTTTTTCTTGCCGCTCGGATAAGGCATTATCGCTGAACTGTTATATTCCATTCAACCAATTTAAATTCTGACATACTTTACAATTAGAAAAAAAAAATGTAATAATCTATCAGAGCACTCACCTTCCCAGCGTTCATCACAGACTGTGAATAATACCGTTTTGTTAGCTAAATCCGGAAACACACTTTTACACTCCATGACGATTGCCTGAGGGATCATTATAACGCAGGACACAATCCAAATAATAATGATGCTATTTCTTGCTCTCTTGGCAGTACTTTTAAACATTAACGGATGGCAGATTGCATACCATCTATCCAGGGCGATACAACTGAGTGTTAGCACAGAGACAGAAACTGACACAGTCTGCAAAGAAAGATTACAAATATTAGACCATTGTCATTAAAACTGAAACTCAGTGTTTTGCATGAAAACATATAAAACTAGTCTTTCTTGCAGTTTGTTTTTTTCTTCACTTTTCAGCACATTATATATGATCCAGATGACTATTGTTACCAATATTGATTGTCTGATGTATAGGTATCTGGTAACTTAGTTCAGATCTTTTTATTCATGTTTAGGGTTGAGCGATCGTGTTCGGAAAAGATCGGATTCCGATCGGTGATTGAGAAAATTTCACGATCGCCATCGGAATTCCGAACACGATCTTTTTATGTCGGATCGAGATCGGTGATTTTTCCCACAATGCATTGCTTAGCCTTCACACTGAGTATACAATGTATATTCAGTGTGAAGGCTCTGCTGCAGTTCCATAGGAATGAATGGAAGAAGCCGACACACAGCCTTAACCCCCTGCGCGCCGGCTGCCTCCATTCATTCGAATGGAAGGCTAAACTAAATCTTTAGCAGCTACTTACCTCTAGAGATGGCTGCTCCAGTGCCCTCCTTCTTCTTGCCTCGCTGCCCCGCCTCCCAGGTTAGTGTTTAAAGCGCTAGGTAGGCGGGGCTTGTGGCTTAGTGTGGGCGGGTACAGGGCGGGGAGATGTGACGTCTCCCCTCCCAGTACCCGCCCACACTTTCCTAACCCGCCCACACTCTCCTAACCTGGCAGGGAGAGGGCAGCGAAGGAAGAAAAGCAGCGTGGAGCAGCAGCAAGGCGAAGAATGAAGGCACGGGGCACAGGACCAGTCATCTCTGGAGGTAAGTGAACACCAGGGGGTAGGATTGCTTTTAAAATCCGATCTCCGATTAAAAAAAAAATCCCATTGACTTGCATTGGGATCGGAATTGGGATCGAGATCGGGTTCGAATGAAAAATGATCGGAAATCGGATTTTAAAATCAATCCTGAAAAGTCAAGATCGGCTCAACCCTATTCATGTTCCAATTTTTTTAAATCTTTGTTGTTTACTTAATTTTTTCTCACTTTTTCTTGCATTCTTGTCCAAGGCAAGATTTTTACACAAGGTAACTGCAGCAGCAACACATTGTGGTTTTTCCCACTTTTCATGCTGCTTCAATTATACCTATTCAGAAACTGCCACCATTTCCGTATGTATAATTGAAATGCTGTGATTTCCAAAACCATGGTTTTGGAAACCACAGCATGTCCACTATACGTATTTTCCCGCAATGTGTGAATGAGATTCACAAGCCTGCAGGGTCTGTAAAACGCTGCGTTTTTTTTCTGCAAATCACAGTGTTTACGTTACATGGGGCCTTAGCCTCATATTAGCCTCTTGGGGCCTTAGCCTATGGCATTTTGTATACATATATAGATGGAAATTAGTTGCTGTTGAGATACGCATATGTGTTTAGTGGCATGACGTGGTCGCAGGAGCGGATTAGCAATATATATTACTGGGAAAATTCCCTTTGGACCAACCCATTAAGGACGCAGGTCCCTTACCCTGACTATTGCTGCAGAGCATAGCCCAGTGACTGACATTCTGTGATTTTGTGGTCCACAGTGTGTGATTCATCTCACAAAGTTTGCTCAGTAGTTCTCTGTCTCTAAGGGCATTCATGAGGCCGGAAGACCTATGCCAGGAGAGGTGAGTAAAACTATTTTTTATGTTCAATCACCTCCACTCGGCCCCCACTCATTATATTCTGAGGTCTGAAGAGTTCCCAGAGTACAATAATGGTTTGTTTGTGGAGAACCCAAAAAATTTAGAGTTCTTTCAAACCTAAGTTAAAAATTTTTTTTTTTGAAGAAAACCATAGGGGGCAATTATGGGATACTGTATATATAATATATTATGTTAGTGGACTACTATGGGACATTATACTATGTGGAGGGGCCAGTATGGATCATTATACTATGTGGAGGACTGCTATGGGATATTATACAGTGTAGAAGCCACTATGGGATATCATACTGTGTAAAGTATGGAACATTCTTCTTAAAGGGGTTGTTCAGGTGTAATCTTAAAGAGGATTTTCCATCTCCTTGTTTCTGCTTTGCCTGCAGTGTCTGATTCTCACTTCCTGTGTTCAACTCCCCCCTCCTCCGCTGAACATGACACACAATTCTTCTGCAGATCAGATAATATGCATATGCTTGTACAGAATATTCTCAGTGTTATCTGTGTGTTTACAAAGCAAGATAACAGATTGGGATTTATGAGTAAAACTGCAATTAACTGAATGATTGTCCTGCCAGTACTAAGTGACATCAATTGTCCTATATCCTAGGTCTGTGGTTATAGCAACGCTGTGTAAACAATGGAAGGAATAAGGGCCCCTTCATATGGCGTAAGCTCTTGGCTCATTCTGAGCCGTACACGTGAGCACTTTTAACCCCTTCCCGCCGATGGCATTTTTTGATTTTCGTTTTTCGTTTTTGACTCCCCTCCTTCTAAACCCCATAACTTTTTTATTTCTCTGCTCCCAGAGTCATATGAGGTCTTAATTTTTGCGGGACAATTTTTTCTTCATGATGCCACCATTAATTATTCTATATAATGTACTGGGAAGCAGGAAAAAAATTCAGAATGGGGTGGATTTGAAGAAAAAATGCATTTCTGCGACTTTCTTACGGGCTTTGGTTTTACGGCGTTCACTGTGCAGCCAAAATGATATGTCCCCTGTATTCTGTGTTTCGGTACGGTTCCAGGGATACCAAATTTATATGGTTTTATTTACATTTTGACCCCTAAAAAAATTTCCAAAACGGTGTTAAAAAATTTTTTTTCTAAAAGTCGCCATATTCCGACGGCCGTAACTTTTTTATACATAGGTGTACGGGGATGCATAGGGCGTATTTTTTTGCGGGGCTGGATGTACTTTTTCTACCATTTTCGGGAAATGTTATTACTTTGATCACTTTTTATTCAAATTTTTATCAGAATTAAAACAGTGAAAAAACGGCGGTTTGGCACTTTTGACTATTTTTCCTGCTACGGCGTTTACCGAACAGGAAAAATATTTTTATAGATTTGTAGAGCGGGCGATTTCGGACGCGGGGATACCTAACATGTATATGTTTCACAGTTTTTAACTACTTTTATATGTGTTCTAGGGAAAGGGGGGTGATTTGAACTTTTAATACTTTTTATATTTTTTTTTACTTTTTTTTTAATTTTTTTTTTGCATTTATTAGACCCCCTAGGGGTGTTGAACCCCAGGGGGTCTGATCACTAATGCAATGCATTACAATGCTAATGCATTGCAATGCATTGCAAAAAAGCATCATCTCTTTTGCAGGCTGTATACACCAGCCTGCAAAAGAGAGAATTTGCAGACTGGCTGGGAGCCCTTAACAAGGCTCCCGGCTGTCATGGCAACGGGGGGTCGGCCCTGGAGCATGCTCCAGGAGCCGGCGATCCCTGCCAAAATGGCGGCGCCCATGCGCCGCCGGGAAGATGGCGCCTCCGGCGCCTTTGACAGCAGCGCCGGAGGGGTTAATGCCTCCGATCGGTCCGGGGACCGATCGGAGGCATTAGAGCCGGTTGTCTACTGCTTAAAGCAGTAGACACCCGGCGGCTATGACGGCCGCCCGGCTCCCGGGCGGTCGCCATAGTTACAGACCCGACACGCGCCGTACTATTACGGCGCATGTCGGGAAGGGGTTAAACACTTTCCATTCACTTCAACGGGAGCGCGCGTAAAGCCGGAAAAGAAAGAAAGAAATAGAAGCAGAAAGTCCACAGAGGTTTCCACTTTCTATGAAAAGCATAGCACTTTTTTTTCGAGATACATCCAAAGGAGAAAAAGAGGAGGAATGATATAAAGTTGTCCTGTATGCACAATAAAGTGGCATTCACTAACATTGAAGATTCAGTGAATTTCTTATTGAAGTTGACACCACAGCATTGGCTGCCATTTCTCCTCTTTTTTTCTTTGTATGTATCTTCCTAGTATCTGGATTAACTATATATACTATACTATACTGTACTATACTGTGCCATACTATACTATATCAATATACAGTATCCTGCAAGCAGCACTTTTCTCTCCGCATGTTTTGTGTGCAAACCACACGAACCCCATTATAGTCTACGGGGTCTATGTGTTTTCCCAGGTAAATGCTTTTCTCTGCGTATAGGTTTCCACTTGGGGGGTCCTTAGGTAACATGTCAGATTAAATATGTACACATGTACAAACAAAATGAAATACATATACGTATGAGTGCAAACAAAATTATATGAATCAATACATTCACTTTACAGGGAAACTATCATCAAAATAAGTCTGTTATTAGTGTTATTAGTGTATACGTGCTTGATTTTCTAGTCATTGAATATACAATATGGTAACATTTCTACTATTACATAATACAGTAAACTACACCCCTGAAAATGGAAAACTGGAAGTTTGGTCTGTTTATACCAAGATTATATAAAAATGTAGAGTTGATCCAAAGCCCTTCGAGGAGGAATTTTGGGAGAACAGAATGATTCACTTTAATTCCCATAATCAACAGGGAACAATATCCCAATGTATTTCTTTATTACTAAACTTCATGTAATGAGATTAACTCATATTAACCCCTTCCCGACATTCGCCTTACTGTTCTAGCGGTCTTTGCAGCTCTACAGCAGAGCAGCAACCATATCTACATGTCGTTACATATGCCGTTACACAGCTTGATCAATTGAAAAATTAAAAGGTAATGGTTCTTAGAATAAAGTGATGCAAAACAAAAGTACCGAATTATTAAAAAGAAAGTGTTTTTATTGTGCAAAAGTATGAAAACATAAAAAATACGTTTTGACAAATATCGCTATAATCATACTGACGCACAGAATCAGGTAAAGAAAAAGAACACAAAAAATAACCCCAAAAATTGAAGAATTGCTATTTTTAACGTTATATTTGTATATTTGTTAATATAACTTGTTTCGGCAAAATCAAGCCATCATATGGCTATGTCAATGGAACTATAAAATAGTTATGGCTCTCAGAATATAGGAGTGAAAAAAAGCAAGAAAGTATTTGGCCCTAAAGGTCAAAGTAGGCGGTGTCATTAAGGGGTTAAGTCAAATTAAATTTCCTACCTTTTTCATGTTCCATGGCTGCCATCAAGCCCTTGTTCCTCATCTTCTGATATGGAATTTGGCTAGGCCAGTAATAAACCCTACAGATAAAATAAAGAAGAACCCTGACATGGCTTCTACCTTATTGTAAATGAATTAGAATGACTTAGTTTGTGTATAAATGAGCTGTGTTACAGCTGAATTACACGGAGGGCTTTTGTCATATAGGCCCTTTCTCTCAATAATCCAATATAAAGTGGATCATTTCTATCTAAATTTACTCTTAATTCAAATGCCCGTTTAACTTAACACCAAAGGCAATCTCTATCATCATAGCAGCCGGTATCTCCTAGCTTAAATGTATACATCTTTTGGGGTTAATGGGCCTGTGAACGTTGTCAATACTGGAGAAATGTTAGTAATAGAAAGCTCAAACTTCCCTTTTAAGACCGCGGCCCCACGTTGCGTTTTACAGTACCTGCAAAGTGGATGGGATTCTGGTTAATCCCATCCACACATTGCAGAAAAAAATATGCAGCAGAGATGGAGCAGATTAAAAAATTGTGTGTTTCGGTTAGTTCATACCTATAGAAATGCTAGTGTTTTCTGTATATGTATAATAGAGGCAGAAAGTCCACAAAGGAAAACTCTGTGGACTTTCTGTGAAAAACACTGCAGAAAAAAATGCAATGCATTTCCTCCATAGTCTTTTCCACAGCATTTTTCGGCTGCAGCTCGCTACGTGGGGCCTTAGCCTAACATGGTATCCATTGTGCTTCGCACTGATAAGCAAATCACCATGTTCTATGTTGTTTAAGACTCTTTATAAATGATGCTTTGGCATAAAGTCAATTGAGTGTATCTAAATAGAATTGAACTATTTGTCCAGTATTAAAAAAAATGTCCCCTGATTTTACAAAAGCAGCGCTGACTATCCATGGTCTTTGTCTGCTATTACAGTTGTTACATTTGCTTAAGGGGATTCTATCATTAGAATGTCATATTTTACTACTAACACGTAGGAATAGCCTTAAGAAAGGCTATTCTTCTCCTACCTTTAGAAGTGTTCTCCATGGCGCCATTTGGTGGATATTCCTGTTTTTCATTGTTATGCAAATGAGTTTTTTCACAGCACTGCCTCATTTTCTACTGGCACGCCACTCCACGGCGTCCTCTGCGAAATCTTCTTCTGGAGATGGTGTCTTCAGGATCTAAATCCCAGGCATGCACAGCCAGTTCTGCCATCAGGCAGAGCCGACTGCACATGTCTGTGCAGAAATTTTCTTGTGGACTCTTACAGGAGCGTACTGCATGCACAGTATGCTCGTGTAAGTGGCTTCACGAAAATGGCCGCAGACATGCACAGTCGGCTTTGCCTGAAGCCGGATGGCAGAGCTGATTGTGCATGCCTGGGATTTAGATCCCAAAGACACCATCGCCAGAAGAAGACATCGCAGAGGACACTGCGGGGAGGCGTGCCAGTAGAAGATGAGGCAGCGCTGGAGAGTTTTCAAAAAGTACAGGGACCGCCCCCAGTGTTGTTTGAGTGTAGGGGAACGCCCCCAGTGCTGCGAGAAAACTAATTTGCATAACAACAAAAAATGGGTATAACCTACCGAATGGCAACATGGAGAAGAATTCTAAAGGTAGGAGAAGAATAGCCTTTCTTAAGGCTATTTCTACATGTTAGTAGTAAAATATGGGATTATAATGATAGAATCCCTTTAAATGTAGATGAGGTGCAATAATAGGCAGAGCTCATGGACAGATGTGGCAGTTTTTTGGAAAGGCAACTCCTTTAAAGAATGGTAATTTTAAAATTTTTACCTAAATTTTATGTAACTTCTATGAAGGAAAACCCTTGAAGGCTAATTTTAGACAGAAGTATTTTTTATCAGGAATGGATGAAATTGGTTTTGTATAAAAAAATTACAAGCAGGTAATATGTGAAATAATTTTTGCATGATAGTTTCCCCATGTATGATTGAATGTATTTGCCTGTAACCAATACACTTGCTTAGCATATTTTATAATGGTAGAATTTTTTTTACAGATTTTACAAACAGATTTTCAAAGACTCAAAGAATGAAAATACAATGGGTAAATAAATTTTGCTAAGTCTTTCTGCATGTCAGCATCAATGAGTAAACTCCCTTAATAAAAACAAACATAACCAAGGACAACCCTCATTTTCCCTATAGGTTTAAAGGGAAAAACATAATGTAAAATGCTGCTGAAAAATACAATGCATTTTTGCTGCATTTTTTTCCTGCACTGTTTTTCAGCTGTGGTTCACTATATAGGGCTTTCGCCTACAAAATGTGTGCTTTTAGTCCATACTATGATACAAAACAAAACTGCAAGCTATATAGTTTTGTAAGGAGTGATGTATATTGGGCTGTGTTTTCTCTTAGACACCTTGAAAGGCCCCACATAGTCCCTAATATACTTATATGGAAAATGCCAGCGTTTCCGAAGGTATAATTGACATGCTGCGATTAACAAAAAAGTGACGGTATTTTTCTGCAATGTGTGTATGAGATTAGCCAGAATCCCATCCACTTTGCAGGTACTGTAAAACTGTTTACATCAAATAGTGGAGTTTTCACAATATGGGGGTCTGGTATTAGACAATGAAGGGAACCTTGCAATTCAGTGAAATATACTATACCACCCTTTTCACTGAAGCTACTGACCCAACCCATTAGGATGTAATGAAAAGAAATGGTATGGGAAAAAGGATCATAGGTTCAAATGTGACCAAGGGCAACATCTCCATGGATTTTATATGTTCTTTTGGTGACTGTATATGTTAACTCCCACATACCAGAAACATACGGCTAGGTAAATTAGCTTCCTGTAAAAAACAACTGATCCTTAGCTGGCAGCCAATAACTGGTTAATCCAGTTACAAATACTTGTCTTTATATGTCCGACCTCTTTAATTATTAAAATCCTCAATTCAATTCCTACTATAATACAATCATCTAGAACAACAGTAATAGAAATAGTATAACAAAACCACCTAATGAAATGATGATATAGGTTATATTGTCTTGCATGGCAGAATTAACGTTACTGAACAAGCAGCAATATTAAGCACATTTCATACTACATTTTAAACATTTTCATGTTATAGTAAAGGCTGTGAGATATATATATATATATATATATATATATATATATATATATATATATATATGTACAACCAGGGCACTGTACCTGTAAGTAAGGAATTACTTTGCAAAGAGTTTTTCCAAAGAACCACGTTTCAGTTATGTCAACTACCAATGTTGCTGGAAGACATGTGATAGTGACAAGCACGTCTGCAAGTGACAAGTTGACTATAAAATAGTTGGTGACAGTCCTCATATGATGATTCTTCCAAACTGCAACACAAACTAAAAAGATGCACAAATTTTAAAGCAAATTATATTATATTATTATATTATTATATATTATATATTATATTATTATAATATTATAAAATATTGCCAAATAAATACCTTCACTGTGATGAATTACATAATCTATGTATTCTGCTTGTTTTCTAATATTCTATTACTGTTTTAGTACCTTTTATAGGACAAAACAAAGAAATAGGTATACAGACACTCAAAATAGTGAGGTCAAAAATAGACCAAAACTCGTAATAAGAATATACAAACTTTAATAGTATCACATTAAAAAGTTATACAAAATAGATGATGCGAGTAACACACAGATAAATGTACAAAAAAGAGCACAGCAAAGAGTCCAATACTGCCCAGGATAGTTATTAAATGTAATTAAACGTGAGTGGTAAACAGAATATATATACCACATGAACCAGCAAGGTAAGCTAAAGTATAAGGCCAGATTATACAAATGCTACCAAAAGGAGGCCAAATGTATCCTAAAGTATATATAGTGCAAAGTGCAATAATGCAAACACACAATTAAGCTAAAAGTATGTGAGCATTGAGTACTTATAGACTAGAAAAAATGGCCACAAAGTAGATTGTAAAAAACTTAATAAACGGCAGCAGAGGTTATACAGCAGGTCTATCATATTAATGAATGGAAGTACATGATATAAACCATGTAAGTAGAAGTAGAGGGGCAATAGAAGAAACTGCCGACTCGCACCCGACGCGCACGTTTCGGCACGCCTGCCTTCGTCTGGGGGTGACAACAATGGGGGTGACAATCCTGGGCAGTATTGGACTCTTTGCTGTGCTCTTTTTTTGTACATTTATCTGTGTGTTACTCGCATCATCTATTTTGTATAACTTTTTAATGTGATACTATTAAAGTTTGTATATTCTTATTGTCACAGCCTGGCTGTGACAATACTGAAATAGTGGTTGTACTATACCCCTGTGAAGAGTTTGTATATTCTTATTACGAGTTTTGGTCTATTTTTGACCTCACTATTTTGAGTGTCTGTATACCTATTTCTTTGTTTTGTCTATTAGTTTGTGGTATAGACACGATTTTGGATGTAGGACAATACTTTGGGAACATACTATGTGTCTCAAAACTATATTTAGTTTTTCCCTCTTATGTGCTAGGTTTGTTTTTACCTTTTATAGGAGTAGCACTAACAGTGATATCAGGAATAGGTTATGCTTCAGATGTACTCACATCTACTGGTGCTTTCCCTTGTAATTTCTGCCACTTTTGACAGTAACCCTATATCCGCATGCATTAATACTGTACATGCTGGATGTTATTATTGTGTGTTCAGATTGCTGCTACCTTCACTAACTTCTTTCCTGTACGTCTTGTACCATGCTTCTAAATGAGGAATGTCTTCTCTCTTATGTGGATACACCATGATGCTTAGGAGTATGTGATCTCTTAGGTCCAACTTTAGGGATTTTGTTGGTACTAAGCTTCCTTTTTTTTTTAAATGTAAATTTTTTTTAAATTTTTTCAGAAACTAGAAAAGTTACCAACAATGCACTAAAGTACACCACATAGTATACATGTAAAACAGAGTGTAACACACAAAGAATGCATGAACATTTACATGTAAATGAGAATGCCATGTTTCAATACAATAAAGTGAAAAAGTCTCTCTATGTCAAATTCATCACGGCAATCAACTAAGTGAAGGAATTAGACAGACTTCACAGCATCAAAAAAGTAATTTTCTAAGTAAAGACTGATTAATTTTGAAAGTAAATGTTAACAATAGAAAATCAATGCAATGATATTTATTGCCTTTGAGGGTATGCTATTAAACTGCAAAAACTGTTTGGATTCAGAACTACAGATTTGAATTTCATTCTCCCATGTGGGGCCTAGTGTACTCAGATGAAAGGAAGCATATTCTGGTGCTGATTGTTACTGTATCAGAGCACATGTCACCAGGACTGTTTTAATACATTGGTGGGCCCTGTGCAAGTGTTTCATAAGTGCCCCCCCATCACCTAGAAATACCTGACCTGCACAAATTAATGTCCATCATAATGCTCCCTTCCAGTTAACCCCCACATTGTCATGTCCCCCCCCCAATTGCCCTCACACTGTTATGTCCACTTCGGTTTGCCCCCCACAGTATGTCCCCCACAGTGTCATGTCCCTCTCAGGTTGCTTCTACAGTATCATACCCCCCAGGTTTCTCCCCACAGTATGTCCACCATAGTGTCACGTCCCCCTCGGGTTGCCCCCATGTTATCATGTCGCTCTCAGTTTGCCCCCATAGTATGACATCCTTCCAGGCTGCCTCACAATAATGTTCCCTCAGGTTGCCCCACAGTATGTCCCCCCAGATTGCCTCCACAGTTTTATGTCCTTCACTATATATAATCAAAAGTAAAAACAAACCTTATTACTCACTTTTCCCCATTCCCCTGTTTACTCTTGTCTCTGGTCCCAGATTCTTCAAGGAGTAACTGGCTCAATATAAATGACATCACTACATTGCGCCTCCTGCTCCCAGGACACAGGGAGCAAAGACAGCAGCCAGGTGGTGAAGTAGAGAATAGATGGCTCCCTACTTCATTACTGTCTACAATTCATCAGTGTCCTTCGGACGCCAATGAGTTGAAGCAGACCAGTTCCGCTGCTTTGGATAGTGGGACTGAAGATGCAGGACTGTCCCGCTGTCCAAAGTGGGTCCCTGCTACTATAGGGCCCAGTGGAAGTGCACTGTTGACCATATGGTTAAAGTGTCACTGCATGTCACTGTTGCACGTTATATGTCATGGGTATCAGGATGTGGACTTTCTAAGCCAAATAGCCAGTTTGACATTTGGTCACTTCTAACAGCATGATCTAGTGATACAGTTCCAGTATTCACTCTTAAACTCCCATATTTTGTACTGGACTTTGCAGCACTAAGGTTACCAGGTTAATAACTCTTTGAGTAGTCCCAATTTAGGCTAGGTGACAACACAAGTATAATAACACGCCCCAGAAAATATAATTGACAAATTCTCGAAACACTGTTGAAGCATTACATAAACCAAATGACAATACCAGATACTCCTAATCATTGTCTTAAGTATTAGAAACATTTTTCCACTCATTGCCTTTCCAAATTTGGATCAAATTGTAAGCTTATTGGAGATCCAGCTTGGTGTAAATCTTGGCCCATTAAATATGGACTAATAGAAATGAATAACAATTGATACATATTTTTCAGAGTAATCTCATTAAGGCCATGGCAGTATCTCCAGTCATTGGAAGATGATGATAAAGGGAAAAGGTAACACCACTATTCGAAGGTATCAGTCAAAGGTAGGGTTGAGCAATCGTGTTTGGAAAAAATCGGATTCCGATCGGCGATCGAGAAAATTTCATGATCGCGATCGGAATTCCAAACACGACCTGTTTATGTGGGATCGAGATCGGTGATCTTTTCCCACAATGCCTTCACACTGAGTATATAGTGTATACTCAGTGTGAAGGCTCCGCTGCGGTTCCATAAAAATGAATGGAAGCAGCCGGCACACAGCCTTAACCCCTTGCGTGCCGGCTGCCTCCATTCATTCTAATGGGAGACTAAAGCTACTTACCTCCAGAGATGGCTGGTCCGCTGCTCCGCTGCTCTTTGCTTCGCAGCCGGTCCAGCTGCCGTCTTCTTCTACTCGCTGCCCCCTCCCTGCCAGGTTAGGAGAGTGTGGGTGGGTTAGGAGAGTGTGGGACGTGACGTCTCCCCTCCCAGTAACTGCCCACACTCTCCTAACCCACCCACACTCTCCTAACCTGGCAAGGAGGGGGCAGCGAGGCGGAGAAGACAACAGCTGGACCGGCAGCGAAGCAAAGAGCACCGGACCAGCCATCTCTGGAGGTAAGTGGACATAAGGGGGGACTAAGTAGCCAGAGGATTAAAAAAAAAATCCTCTGGCTACTTAGTGATTCACTACACAACGTGGATTCTAACAATTGTTAGATTCCATGCTGTATAGTGAATAGGATTGCTTTTAAAATCCGATCTCCGATTAATAAAAAAAATCCCATTGACCTGCATTGAGATCGGAATTGGGATCGAGATCGGGTTCGAATGAAAAATGATCGGAAATCGGATTTTAAAATCGATCCTGAAAAGTCAAGATTGGCTCAACCCTAGTCAAAGGTGTTTGAAATTAATTTTGATAAAAGGATTTTCCACATTCCCTGTGTACAGTTTTGTCCTTTTAGATGTTACAATACCACCACCAGCAGTGAGCACTCTTTTGGCCATAACACTTGAAGCTGGACAAGAGAGGTGCACACTAGTTATGACTGTACATGCTGGTGCAGTCTGTGGGAGTCAGTTGCCTGTTGTGAATCCGGTTGGCACTGCAATCTGAAAAATCTTTGCTTTATCTTCTTCCATATACTGTACTGGGCTTGGCTGTTGCTGCTATTTATTCCTCCTGACACTTGTAGCACTGGCAGAGGAGGTAGAGTGCTGGCTGAGTGAGGTGGACTGGAAGTGGGTAGAGAGGTCACCTGGGTATGCATAAAACTGGCAGTTGCAGTTCTTTCCCTAAACTCTACAGTATTCCTCCAGACAAGAATTCTGCCATTTTGTTTTTTGAGTGATGCTAATAATAAACTTTTCACTGTGTAAGCAGCAGCGCATACAACCTGCCATGCTTACCAGTGTATGTGCAAACTCAGTGACCTTCCATAGCTGGTGTTCTTGCCAGCGTGATCGTCATCATCATCTTCTCCTTGAATCAGACTCCTCCACTGGCTCTGCTCTGGATGCCGTCTCCGCTTTGCATCCAAGAGAGAGTCTTCCTCCTCTTTTTCTTCTTCGAGCACAGGAATCCCAGTTGTCCCTCTACCATAACGACCTTGAACCGGATCCTCATCTTCCTTCATCAACACAGGGTGATGACATTGACTAATAGATGGAATCTGTTCCTCATCCTCCATCCTTCGTGGCATGGATATAAGGGTTTCCTGTAAGATATACAATAGAGGAATAACATCGCTGATGCTGTATTCATCCAAGCAGACAAATTTTATGGTTTCTTCAAAGGGCTTGAGAAGCTAGCAAACTTCTCAAATGACGTATCTTAAAGTAACATATTGTCCCTGTGGTCTGCTGCATGCAATAATCATTCACTGCCTTCTGCTGCTCACATAAACACTCCAGCATTTTATAGGCGGAGTTCCACTGGCATGGAATGTCGCAGATAAGGCAGTGCAAAAGCAAACCATTTTGTTGTTGCAAAACAAGGAGAGTGTTTTTTGAGAAGTGAGAATGGCTGAAATGCGCAGAGGTGTTTCTGGTCATAAGGAGAACCTCTTTTAAGCCACTATACAGGTTAATAAACCAGTGAATCATCAGATTAAGGACATGCATTATACAGGGACAATTTATTGTTATGCAGCACAGCAACAATATTGGTGTCATTGTTGCTTCAAACGCTGCCCAGTTGGCATTGGCGAGCAGCCATCCAGCATGATACTTGCTACAGGATACAACAAAGCAGCTCAACCGCTGTGTGACTTTTCAGATCCAGGCTCATTAATTGCAAAAATGGAAGGCAGAGCTTCACCTTACACCCATGAAATGTGGGTGGAGGAGGAGAAAAAGAAGCAATGACTTGCCCTGCTGAAGATGGGTCCTGCACGGTATTGGAACTGTGCCTGCACAATCAGGGTGTAACTAGCACCTGGGCTTGCTGCATTTCTGGATTGGGGGCACTGCCATTCAAAACTTTGACCCAGTGGGCCGTGAAAACAATGTATTGTCCTTGTCCATAATTGCTGCTGCATTTGTCAAAGGTGGCATGCACCTTTTCACAGACTGACGTATCCAAGAAAAGGCCCAAGTTCTCTGCCACATGGTGATATAAATCAGGAACAGCTTTTCTAGAGAAATAATGATGGCTAGATATCCTCCTTTGAAGTTGAGCACATGCCATCAGTTGTCAAAACTCAATGGAATCCATGAAGTGGTACAGCAGCAACTGCACTGCCATCAGCTAGGTCAGGTGCGAGTTAAGTTGCAAAGCTTCCAGATAGCTGGCCGCATATTGCTGTCTCCTGGAGGAAGAGGGGGAACAGTTGGTGATAATGTAGATAATGATGACCATGTGCTAGTGCTACATGTAGCTGTGGATTGTCTATCAGGAAGATCACAGAGAGTAGTATGAAGACAGCTTTGTTCACTTCCCCTGTCCGTGCCACTGTCAAATCGATTTTTCAGAAAATAAGAGAGTGATGTCTTTTCATGTGAGTACATAGAGATATCGGTCCTACTTTGTTCATGTGCATGGCCACGGCGATGTTTCTGCTTGATGCTCTTGTACTTCACCATGGATTTATTATTTGGCAATGTACATAAGGGCAAAGTGGGGGCAAGGTCTCTGTCTCCTTTTTGATGAAACTATTGGAATAAGAAGCATAGCAAGGTGGGAGACATGAAGGTCTCAGAGGGTCTCAGAGAGCAAGGATGAGATTTAAAGGATACTTCACGTAGGCATTGAGAAAGCTGTGTCTGTGCTGGTTTCTAAGGTTAATTCAACATACAATACCCCCTCTGCATTGATTAAAGGAAACTAGTAATAAAATAATAAAAACTTCTTGGTTGAACTCTGTTTTTGGGCTGCAGGAAATGAATGGTCTTAATCACAGGAAGAATCACTCACATCTCTTCACATCACTTGTGGACACATGCATAAACAATACTTTCACTATGTGGTCCAATCAAATAATGGTTGACTATAAACCAGTCTGTGGAAAACTGGTACATGTGAAGATACTGATATTGAAGTTTTTGGTAAAGATCTTGCCTAGAGGTTTTAAAATGTAAAGTGATGTGGAATATGTTGGCATTATATAAATAAAAAATATTATTATTATTATTATTATTATTATTATTATTATTATTATTATTATCTACTAGAGATGAGTGAGTAGTGTCAGATCGAGTAGGTGTTCGATCGAATACTACGGTATTCGAGATACTCGTACTCGATCGAACACTACTAGCTGTTCGAAGTTTAAGGTTCGATGCAGAACCAGCGTTGATTGGCAGAATGCTATACATTCTGCCAATCAACGCTGGTTCTTCTCTTACCTTTAGAAGTCTTCTCTGTGCAGCTTCCCCGCGGCATCTTCCAGCTGGAATTCACTCTGCCTAGGCATCCGGCCTAGGCAGAGCTGACTGCGCATGTGCTCTGTAGAGAGCCTGGGCCACAAAATGCAAAAATATAGAATCTGTGCTGAGTTTTACCCGCTATTAGCCCCATGCACAGGCCTGTGATAATACATTGCACTATAATGGTTCAGTGTGCTATGTGTGAGAAATGCAAAATGACAATGCACAAGTTCATGTGCATGGAGCCTAAACAGCAGGGGAAGTACACATATTTAATGGAGTTGTCTGTTACATTTTTTATTATTTAATATTTCTATTAGTGGGACTACAAACATAACAAACCAGTATTCAACTCTCCCCAGGATTCCATTTCCAAGAGCTCCAAGAGCTCCAACTCTGTTTGCTTGCGTTCAGGTCACACAGATGCAACTAACCACAGGCATAAGCGGTCATATATGAGAAATCGCTGGTGATATCAGTCAGAAAACCTGAATACAGGTGAACAGAGCAGCTGGTGTTGGAAACGGAGAACTGGGGAGATGTGACTACTTGCTTGTTATGTCCCTTTTAATTTCCCATGTTTGTGTGCATGGAGCCTAAACAATAGGGGAAGTACACTTCTTTAAAGAGTTGTCTTTTTAATTTTTGTAACTATTTACTACTGCTGCTAGTGGGGCTCACTGAAGATTGCATAGCACAAAAATCTCTGGAATGGTGTGAAAAGGTTAGTGCCTAAGGCTAGTGAAGAAATGTGCAAAGGGATAGACGCCACCTACAGTGCTTTGCAAAAGTATTCGGCCCCCTTGAACTTTTCAACCTTTTGCCACATTTCAGGCTTCAAACATAAAGATATCAGATTTAAATTTTTAGTGAAGAATCAACAAGTGGGACACAATTGTGAAGTGGAACAAAATTTATTGGATATTTTAAACTTTTTTTTAAGACTGAAATGTGGCAAAAGGTTGAAAAGTTCAAGGGGGCCGAATACTATTGCAAGGCACTGTATGTAAGACAGCCTTGAAATCAGCATCAGTTAGTAACTAGAGATGAGCACGTAGTGAAATATTCGATATTCATTTTGAGTAGCCCCTCAATATTTGACTATTCGACCGAATATCGAATCCCATTATAGTCTATGGGGAAAAAATGCTCGTTTCAGGGGAACCCACCATTCGACTAAGGAGAGTCACCAAGTCCACAATGACACCCCAAGAAATGATGCCAACACCTCTGGAATGCAACTGGGACAGCAGGGGAAGCATGCCTGGGTGCATCTAATATGCGCCCTAATAAGTCCCAGTATTACCCCAATATCACAGCCTATCAACTAGACACTTTCCAAACTCAATAGAACCTGTATGGAAAGTGGAAAAATACTTGGAAACCTTCTTTCCTCTACATTAATATGGACAGAAACACAAATTTAAAACTAAAGAAACATTAGCATGTGCTCATCACAATTCCTGACTTGACAGCTGCGTTAAGCATGGTGCAGGGTACAACGCAGACCAGGCCCAAGCACCAGGAACAGGTGTTACAAGGGCTACTGGAAAATGCTTCCAGCGGCTTTTCCACTAGCCAGTCAGCCACTACCTTCAGTCGTGTTCATACCCAAGAGTCTGCCCCTCCATCCTCCCAACATGCCCAATCTTCCCAGCAGAGTCATCCCACCCTTGCCCCTTCCCAGAAGCTGCTTTTGGGTCCTTTTCCAGTCTTCGACTCTGTTCAACCACTTCACGAATCCAAGGAGCTAACAGACAAATTTCTCTGTCCTGATGTCCAAACACTGGAGCATCCGCCATCTTCTGCCAATTTTGTGGTTGTGGACCCACAACCAGCGTTTCTCAGCCTCAGTGATGATGATGAGACACAGTTGCCATCAGAGTAGGCTGTGGTTATGTGCGGTTTGCAGTAAGAGGAGAGTGAGCAATTGGAAGAGGAGGTGGTGAACGACAAGTCCACCGACCCAACTTGGACAGCGGTGATGTGTAGCGTGGAAAGCAGTGTAGATTTGGAAGCAAGCACAGCATCAAAAAAGCTGGCTAGAGGTAAAGGCCTGTCCAGAGGCACAGGATAGCTGCTTCACAGAAGCCAGGCCAGAGCCAGCAAGGTCCAAGATGTTCCCTGTACTAGCCACCCAAAAGTCACCCATCGAGGCCACGTCCCTCGATGGTGTGTAGACTTTGCAACGTATGTGCGGAGGACAAACTGAGTGCAGTTTGCACACTGTGCAACTCAAAACTGAATAGGGTCTCAGCCATGTGCCTTCATTTGTAAGGCAAGCACTGGGCTCAATGGGAGAGAGCAAACACAGGACAATCGTCAGCTGGCGTTGCCGACACTGACTCTTCCACTCTTTCCAGTGCTGGCGCTGCAGTGCAGACCACTAGCCAGGACACCTCCACATCTGCCTCTGACACTTTGGGATTTAAACGGTCACATCTCAAAACTGCTGGCCCTGGAGATGTTGGCGTTTCTGCTTGTGGAGCAGCACGTGTCCCATAACATCAGGCAGGCCCTGAGTTCCGCGCATTGCTCTAAGGTTCACTTGACCACCGACGCCTGGACAAGCGCATGTGGACAGGGACGCTGCATCTCTGTAATGAAAGGCTTGGTGAATGTAGTGGAAGTTGCGACCGGGTTGCAAAATGGGGCGGCCTATCTCCTCTCCTCGCTCAAGATTCCTGGCAGGGGTTCTCACAAAGCCTCCTTCTCCGCCGTAACATCAACACCAGCTGCAAGCTGGAAACACTTCAGCACTGCTGTGTGGAGATTTCAGCAGGTCGTGCTGAAGCTCATCAGCTTGACCGACAGAAAACACACTGCTCCCGAGGTGAGGGATGCCATCCTACATCCTAGGGGAGACTGCAATGTGGTGTTCGCTGATGCACCTGGGCCCAAGCTTGTTTGTTTGTGATAATGGCCAAAATGTTGTAGTGGCTCTGGAGCTTGCCAAACTGAAACACAGTCCACGCCTGGCCCACGTTTTCAACTTGGTGGTGACAATGTTTTTAAAAACTTAAGCGGTATAGAAGAAAAAGCAGGAAGTGCACTCACCCATAGATGAATATCTTCTAAAAGGCATCCTTTATTAGGGAAAAGCATCAATAAAAGACAACCATCAGGGAGGAAAAAGACAGCATATATGGCGTGGAAAAGGGCAACAGCTGTTTCGCGCTCCCCTGAGCACTTTTTCAAGCCTTCAATGCCCTTCCTGCTTTTTCTTCCGCTTATTTTCAAATGATACTACTTGGATGTTGAGCATCCCCAGACTTAATAACTCATACTGGTCGTCTCCTCGTTTAAATATTTATTCATCTTGGATTTGATCCGCATAAGTGTGTAATTAGCAGTGCCATTCTCATCTTTCTGTTCTGTTTTTAAAAACTTACACCAATGTTCACGAGCTACTGATGAAAGAGCGGCCACTTCCATAAGTCTACAGTAGCCGCTGCTGGCCAGAAAACCCTCCAGCTATGCCTACATCTACCTGAAGCACCGGCTGTTGTCACCACATGCTGAAACCCTAGATACCATATGTTGAGCAGGGTGTGTGAGCAGCAGAGACCTTTGATGGAGTTCCATCTCCAAAACCCAAGGGTTCATCAAAGTCAGCTCCCTCAGTTTCTCAACCATGAGCGCCCTTGGATGGCAGACTTATGTGAAATCCTATCCCATCCTTTTCACTGGACACTTTCCAAACTCAATATAACCTCTATGAAAGTCTAAATACTTTGAAACCTTGTTTTCTCAACATTAGTATGGACAGAAACAAAAATGTAAAGCAAAAGAAACTTTAGCATGAACCCCTATACATCACATTGCCCATGACAACCACAGATGGCTTAGGCAATAAGAAATCCAACAGCCCCACCCTTAACTGTCATTGTGTGTGTGTGTGTGTGTGCGTGTGTGTGTGTGTGTGTGTGTGTGTGTGTGTGATGTGGTAAGACCTTAAAAAATTCACTTTTGTGGCCCTTAACATGAGTCCATCAAAATTAAGTTAGAGTCCCTTAAGCTGAGCTACCACCAGAGATTGAGGCCCTTGAGGTGACTTCAGCCTTGGCATACAATCCATCAGTTTGTGAAGTCACTCATTCCTGTATACTGTCTATACAGTATATAGGACCTAATATACGCTCAATATATCTAGCCTCTGTGTATACAAAAAAAACCCATTTGTATACATCACAAAATGCATAAGGCTAGCTCTAAGGGACGTGGACGAGGACGTGCCCGGGGGCGTGGAAATGCAGCTGGGAGCAAGGTTGCGGTCAAGCTACAGCTAGAGGCAGAGGCATGTAGGATTTAGCTTTCTGCTTGAAAAATCAGACACCTTTGTAAACGGACATTTAAAGACACCCATGGACACTAAATGACCCTACATGGTGTCCCATTTAAAATCATGCAAACTGTAAACGGACACAGCTAATGTCCGATGCTAAAATCTTCTGCGGACATTAGCATCTGACACTAGCAGTCGGACACCAACGCTAGGGTGAACCCTGCTTAACACAACATTTCACAGAGTGTTTTGTGATATGTAATCTTAGTTATGTATACTTCACCTGCTGTTTAATTATAGGTATTACACTATATACGATAGTGCTAGTCACCCACACAAATCTGGTTCTGGTTTACTATGCTTTATGTATTGCGTGATTATTTTATTATACTGACTTATATTTTTAGAGACGTTCTTGCATATTTTTTAGGATTTGAATTCTACAGGAGAACCAGTCATAGGACATACAGGTGGCATATGCATGTGGGAGAATGCAGCACGATAGAGTCAGCAGTGGGGAGGACGACCCTTGTAGGATAAGTAAATATGCTGGTGGCCATGAGCCACCAGGCGTACGGTATATTTCAGATTCAATTTGATAGTGTGTGTTACACTGAATTGCTCACTTTGTTCATGCATGATCTCCTACTGTATGAATACTGTATATGGAGATAAACTTTGCTCCTAGTAACCACTTTTCCATAGCCACTTCAGTACACTAATTTATTATAGTTGGTTATACCTAACTTATCTGTATTAACAATAAAAAAAGTTATTGGACTTCATAATTCTGTTTTACAAAATTCAGTGAACAGTTGTTAATTTCACGTGGGAGTAAAATGTGACAGGTCCTCTAGAAAAAAAGGTATGCTAAGAGTGAGAATAAAGGTTAAACTGTGAAAATGAATAATGTGCACATTTTGCCATTTTATAAATGAGCTAAAATGAATATCCCTGGTAACAAGTTTTATTATTTTGATATATTGCATAATATATTTTGTGTACCTAATGTTTACTAATGTGTCAAAGCAGACTGTTAGGAAAAGATATTATAATTGTGCTCAGTAATTCTGTTTGTAACATACAATTATCACAATACCCTTGTCTGCCTAGACCTTAATGTACTTTGATTTGCTTAGATACACTGAGAAAGCAATAATGAGTCCTTGGAAATTCTATTTCTACCTTGACAGCAAAAATTATATGGTTCTTTCTCTGGACAAAGAAATTGACAAATTCTTTATGTAAAAAGTTACTTTTCTCTTTTATTGGGTCATAAATTTCATTTCGCCAATTTTAGGTTAGCTCTTTTTTTTACATAAGAAAGATAGAAACTGCCCTTATAAATTCATAACTATTTCGATACAAAGAAAAAAAAAAACTTCTTTAGTTTAAAACTTGTCTCACCATACAAGGAATGTGGAAGACCAATTTTTTACTTTACTTTTTACTGCAAGTCGCTACGTGGAGCCTTAGCCTTAATAAGTATTTGACTGTGTGTTCAATTGGTCTTCTACATTCCTTATATATATACTAGCTGGTACCCGCGACTTCGTCTGCGGTGATTGTAGAAGTGGGTATATACAGGCGTGGGTAAGGTTTTCGTGGTGTGTATAAGGTATGGGATATGAAATGTAAGTTTGTATCTTGTTTTTGCTGTAATTCAGAGAATACGTGAGACTTTTGTGTTGAAGTTAATTTGTATTAGAGCTGCTATACGGTGTTGTGAGAAACTTTACATAGTGACTTTGGGACAGAAGTATTTGAAGTTAACCCTTTCCCGCCAATGGCATTTTTTGATTTTCGTTTTTGACTCCCCTCCTTCTAAACCCCATAACTTTTTTATTTCTCCGCTCCCAGAGCCATATGAGGTCTTAATTTTTCCTGGGACAAATTTTTCTTCATGATGCCACCATTATTTATTCTATATAATGTACTGGGAAGCAGGGAAAAAATTCAGAATGGGGTGGATTTGAAGAAAAAATGCATTTCTGCGACTTTCTTACGGGCTTTGGTTTTACGGCGTTCACTGTGCAACCAAAATGACATGTCCCCTGTATTCTGTGCTTCGTTACAATTCCAGGGATACCAAATTTATATGGTTTTATTTACATTTTGACCCCTTAAAAAAAATCCAAAACTGTGTTAAAAAATTATTTTTTGAAAAGTCGCCATATTCCGACAGCCGTAACTTTTTTATACATGCGTGTACGGGGATGTATAGGGCGTCATTTTTTGTGGGAACGGGTGTACTTTGTAGTTCTACCATTTTCGGGAAATGTTATTGCTTTGATCACTTTTTATTCAAATTTTTAGCAAAATCAAAACAGTGAAAAAATGGCGGTTTGGCACTTTTGACCATTTTTCCTGCTACGGCGTTTACCGAACAGGAAAAATATTTGTATAACTTTGTAGAGCGGGCGATTTAGGATGCGCAGATACCTAACATGTATGTGTTTCACACTTTTTAACTACTTTTATATGTGTTCTAGGGAAAGGGAGGTGATTTGAATTTTTAATCCTTTTTATTTATTTTTTTAATATTTTTTTTACTTTTTTTAAACTTTTTTTTTTGCATTTATTAGACCGCCTAGGGGTATTGACATGGGTGGGCGGTGTCGCGGATTTTCAGAGCGGTGGGGGTCGGCAAACATGGCTGCTCCGGAGCGTTAAAGAGCGCCTCCTGGAGAATCGTTAAGGTGAGGGGCAAAGTGGTAAAGTATTATGTATATGTGATTGTGTGGGGTTAGGGGCTAGGCTGTAGAGGGCAATATGAATTTTGTGGCTTGCTATGGTCCAAAGTGTGTGAGATTGCAGAGATGGTGGTGTGAGTTTGGGTTTTGTGGGGGTCCTGGCACAAACGTATGTGCGCTATTGTGACGAAAAGTAGCCTATTGTTTAATCGAGTGTAATGACTATGTTTGTGGAAAATTTCAGCCAAATCGGTGGAGCGGTTTTTCCGTGATTGAGGAACAAACATCCGAACATGCAAACATCCAAACACACAAACCCACAAACCCACAAACTCACAAACTTTCACATTTATAATATTAATAGGATTAATACTGTAGAATAGTCCCTCAGTGAATTGACTATACTTTGGCACGATTTGCCCCATGTAGCATAAAAACCGTGGCGTTTTACAGTCCCTACAAAAGTGTTTGGGATTCTAGCAAATCCCATCCACACACTGCAGAAAAATAGTCGTAGCAGAAATGAAAAACTCTAGCATAGGGAAAAATTGAGGCAGTTCATGAATTACAGTTATGTCACTATTTTAGCACAAATCACAGAGGACTCCATGCATTATATTTATTTCTCTACATGAAACTTTATCTTTGTTCTTTTTGGCACATGCCTGGTTCATCCCAAATATTGCAAATTGTTTAGTTTTTAATGGCAATTCATTGTAGATGAACCAAAATGGACATCATTTTGTGAAAATGGCCATGTTTATGTCTAGTAAATACAGAGGAGAAATGTGTGTATGACTCAGACACTGTCTGTGGTGTTGTAGCGCTACCTGATAGTCTCTCAGTCAATAGACAGGGGTAGGTAGATACCTTACAGTGCTGAAGTTATAATCACTATACAAGGTGGTACACTGATGATCAGCCTTTAGTTGCTATAATGGTGGACATGCAAATGAATCTATGCACCACATAGTACAGTTTTGCAAATGCTTGCTTGCAGCAAGCAACAGTTAGAGAACTAGGAGAATTTAGCCAGATCCAAGCAATTACACATTCAGATTAGTGCTAGAAATCAGTAGAGACCGTGCAGGATCATAAGAAGAGAGAAAATATGTGCTGCTACTGCTTACACATAGACACAGACAGGAAAGTTAAATCTTATATTGCCAATAATCTAAGTTTGTCTATCTGTTGTGCAATAGAGCAGTTTCAGCTATGTACACAGTCTTAAAACATACTTTTTTAATCTTGTTAGTGAAAAATGTTTTGTTAAGAAGTTTTTTTTTCTGATTCGGTAAGCAAATACACAGTGTGACCGAGTGTTATTAACATGAAAAAAAATATTGATTGTTTAAGTGTTTCTTTTTTGCTATGTGTATATACAGTAAAGCAGCCTGTCTAGATCTAAAAAAAAGAATCTCCGTTATGTAATCATTGTTTTGAGTTGTTCACCCAAAATACAGTTAGCTTGTGCTAATCTGAAAAAAAAAAAAAAAAAAAAACTTTTGTAATTTCATGTCATTTTCTTCTCTGGTCAGCAACTACACAGTGTGACAGAGTTTGGGTCATCTGAAAAAATATACATCAATTACTGGTAAGCATTTTTTTTGTTTTTAAGTGTTTATTTTGCTGTGTTCAACAAATATACAGTCTAGACTGTAATCTGATCTGAAAAAAAAAACTCTGTTATTTAAAGCTGACTTTTCTTTAAATACTTAACTACTTTAAATTGCCAAACAATCACTATAATTAAGCACTGAGTGCATTAAAAAATAATTGGGAAAAACAGGACAGGAGACAAAAAGAGGAGAATGAGGAAACACTTGTGCAAATACTAACAATAAGAAAGAGGGTGGCAAAAGCAACACTACTTCTGGTTTTGGTGGCACCACCAGTAGCCACAGGATTGTTGTACTTTCTGAGAATGAAGATGAAGATAGGCATTATTTAGTTGGCTTGTCTCAGTCACAGTAGGGTATTGCATATGAGAATGATATGAGTGATATGAGTAATATGTTGAGTCAGGCTGCTGTGTGTTACTCCTCCTCCATAACACATTATTTACTTCACTGGACTGTGGATTGTGTCTCCTTTAGATCCTTTATTGACACAAATCCCTGGTAGTCATGTGGCACCTGCTGAGCAATATATTTCTATTAGTCAGAGCAGTTTTCCTCCTCTATTTCATGGATGAGTATAGTAAGAACTTTTCTTGTATGTAAGAAGAGGAAGAAGACATGACTGTTGGTGGTGCAGTTGCAAGTGGTAGGAGGTGTGGTATTACTACTGGTAGTTAACCTAGTATTGGAGCAAAGAGATATCTAGAGGTGGAAATTCTAAGGGTATGCATGGCCATAATATGTTAGAAAAAATGAAGAAGATGACAGTCCTGATGATGATTATTTTAGCAGACAGGAGCTGGCAACTGGATCAGGGTGACTAAGTGAAATTAGATTAAGACAGTGGTGGCACTTATCAATAGAGGATAACTAATTTCTCTAGTAAGGCTGTACTTGCTTTATTTTGCCATGTGTCGGGGAAGATGTGCCTTTCCTTGGAAACATCAATCTGGGGAAAGATGCACGCCACCATCAACACATGTAGCAGCAACTACGGCCATGGACAATACATGACATTACAGCTGCTCGATTTGCAATGACAAAATGGTTTCCCTTTGCACTGTCTTATCTGTGACATTCCAACTCTCTGGAACTCTACCTTAAACATGTTGGAGCATATGTGTGAGCAGAAGGCAATTAATGATTATTGCGTGCAGGAGCCCCTACAGATAATGTGTTAATTAACCCCTTCATGCCACAGCCAAGTTTAAATTTTGCATTTTCACTTTTCCTTTTTTATTATTAAAGCACGGGTCTTAACCCAACGATTCAGAGTTAGAGGATCCCAACAACAGATACTATCTTGGGTCTATCAAAGAGCTAAAAAGTCCCCCCTACACCCATGGACTGAGTGAATTCCTTAAATATTAGAGTTATTACAAACTACTACTGTCAATGGAGTAATGTGGTAATGTGACATATATTATTCATGAAATCTGGAACATTATTCTTACTGATCCTAGAGTGTCATCTTCTTTACATTAAAGCTCTCTTTTACAGCCAGATATGTGTAAAATGTAAAGAACAGACTAATACATAGTCATTTTGTTAGACCAACTACAAATATCAGAACTAGCACAAGACTAAGGGGAACATATCCTTGTAGGGACTATAGTATCTGCAAATATATATATATATATATATATATATATATATATATATATATATATATATATACATATATATAACCCTACTGATGGCAAACATTTCAGATTTTGTAAATTCTAGAACTAGAAATGTTGAATATGTTGAATATGCATTGGTTTGTTCCTCCCATTCTACAAAGACATACTCATAGTGAAAAAAATGTACATTGCAATCCCCATATGGGGCTCACGATCTACATTTAAGAAAAAAAATATGTTTGGTCTCAGTCGCAGGTCATGGGTCTTGTAAAAGGATAATGACCCAAAACACACAGCTAAAAACACTCAAGAATGGCTAAGAGTAAAACATTGGACTATTCTGAAGTGGCCTTCTATGAACCCTGACCTAAATCCTATTGAGCATCTTTGGAAGGAGCTGAAACATGACATCTGGAAAAGGCAGCCTCCAAACCCGAGACAACTGGAGCAGTTTGCTCATGAGGAGGGGCCAAAATACCTGCTGAGAGGTGCAGAAGTCTCATTGACAGTTACAGGAATCGTCTGATTGCCTCAAAAGGTTGTGCAACAAAATATTAAGTTAAGGGAACCATAATTTCTAATGTCCAGGCCTGTCTGGTCTGTTATGACATGGTTTTTGACACAAATTTTGATGTGGTTTTTGACATGTTTTTTTAATGTGTTTTTTTTTTCTCCAACACACTGTATGGACATGGAAACTTCTCTTTAAAAAATCGCTAGTGGTTTTTGTAAAAACCACATCATGTTTTTTCCGCCTCCCATTGTCTTGGGGTCAGTTCACACAGAGTTTTTTGCAGGTGGATTTTTTTTCAATGGGAGTCACTAGCAGTTTTTTCTGCTAGTGACTCCAGAAGAAAAAAATCGACATGACCTATCTTTAGGCAAATTCCGCCTGGAAAAACCCATTGAAGTCAATGGGAGGTGGAAAAAATGTGACACTTTTTTGGCCTTTTTTTTTACAGAGAAGTTTCCAGGTCCATACAGAAAGCCAGAACAAAAAAAAAAAAAAAAGTCAAAAACGACGTAAAAAAATGCGTAAAAAAACACGTCATAAACCACGTCAAATACCATGTCAAATAAAAGGTTCCTAATTCCTGAAGCAGATTTTTTTTTTTAAGGTTGCAAAAAACTGAATGTGAACTGACCCTTCAATGGGTTTTTCCATGCGGAATCTGCCTGAAGATAGGTCATGTCGCTTTTTTCTTCTGGAGTCACTAGCTGAAAAAAAAAAAAACTGCTAATGACTCCCATTGAAATTAATGGGAGGCAGTTTTTCAGTTGGATTTTGAGGCGGATTTTGTAATAACGCAATCACAGCAAATAGTGATAATAATATTATAGTAGGGAATTAGAATTTAGGAAATTTTCACACTAGAATCTTTCGCATAGGGTTAAGGTGAATTTGTTTTAAAATGATCATTCTGTCATTTCAATAAATATTTTACTGTCATAACTATAATATTTCTGACTTAGATTACCATAAATGTTTTTCTATCTTGCTTGTATTAGTTCTGCAGTTCCATACAGCAGATGAATTTTGTTTGTGTCTTTCGTGTATTCTATTCCATTAGTTACACATTTATAAACAAATACTTCAGGGCTTTTTACATTTAATCAGCTATGCCATTTTGATACAAACTTATAGTAACTAACAGTGTCCAATTTCAAACATTACATCCCCACTGTAAATATACTACACACACACACACACACACACACACACACACACACACACACACACACACACACACACACACACATACAGTGCCTTGCGAAAGTGTTCTGCCCCCTTGAACTTTTCAACCTTTTGCCACATTTCAGGCTTCAAACTTAAAGATATAACATTTTTATTTTTTGGGGGAAGAATCAACAACAATTGGGGCACAATTGTGAAGTGGACCGAAATGTATTGGATATTATAAGCTTTTTTAAACAAATAAAAAACTGAAAAGTGGGGCGTGCAAAATTATTTGGCCCCTTTACTTTCAGGGTAAGTTCACACAGGTTTTTTTTTAATCGGAACCTAAGGCGGAGGCCACCTCAGGTTCCGAACCAAAAGACGGGTAGCCACGACGGAAAGCCGGTGCACTGCATCGGCATCCAGCCGCGCACTCTGCTCTGGATTAGGCCCAATGAATGGGCCTAGTCCGGAGCAAGGAGTGTCTTCAGGCCGAATCGCAAGGTGAAATGGCGTGAAGAATGAGCATCTCGCTTCTTTTTCCAGGAGCCGTTATCCAGAAAAAGTCTTGTTTAAAGTGTGCCACAAGCCACCTGGGAGACACACCAAATATGTGGAAGAAAATCGAACATTTTGGCCACAATGCAAAACGGTTTTTGGTATAAAAGTAACAAAGCTCATCACCCTGAACACTCCATCCCCACTGTCAAACACGGTGATAGCAGCAACATGGTTTGGGCCTGCTTTTCTTCAGCAGGGAAGATGGTTAAAATTGATGGGAAGATGGATGGAGCCACATACAGGACCATTCTGGAAGAAAACCTGTTGGAGTCTGCAAAAGACCTGAGACTGGGGCGGAGATTTATCTTCCAACAAGACAATGATCCAAAACATAAAGCAAAATTTACAATGTAATAGTTCACAAATAAACGTATCCAGGTGTTAGAATGGCCAAGTCAAAGTCCAGACCTGAATCCAATCAAGAATCTGTGGAAAGAGCTGAAAACTGCTGCTCACAAAAGCTCTCCATCCAACCTCACTGAGCTCCAGCTGTTTTGCAAGGAAGAATGGGCAAGAATTTCAGTCTCTCGATGTGCAAAACTGATAGAGACTTACCCCGAGCGACTTACAGCTATAATCACAGCAAAAGGTGGCCCTACAAAGTATTAATGCAAGGGGGCCAAATAATTTTGCACGCTCCACTTTTCAGTTTTGTTTTTTCTTAAGTTTAAAATATCCAATACATTTCGTTCCACTTCACAATTGTGTCCCACTTGTTGTTGATTCTGCCCCCAAGATTAAAATTTGATATCTTTATGTTTGAAGCCTGAAATGTGGCAAAACGTTGAAAAGTTCAAGGGGGGGCAAATTCTTTCACAAGGCACTGTATACACACACACTCACACACACTCCTCGAAAATCTACATTGTTGCATCAAACGAACACTAGATGGCACTGTACTATCATGAATGAATAACCAGTATAGCGCTGCATGTTAACCCACCTGTCAAATTCACAAATTCGCACATGCGGTAGAAAATGATAGATATTTCCATTTTGACCAAAAATGAAATTCCTTTAATCTTAGTTTTTTTCTGAAAAGTGAGGCACATCAAAAATACTCTATATCTCAAGTAAAATACACACCCATATTGTCCAGACAGAATTATTATTGGGAAGTAGTGGACAGCTTGTGTCTTTGCACAGCAACACATGAAATCAGACTCTGATATAGAATGCCATGGCATAACAAACACAAACACATAAAACATATTAAAACACAAAAAATGGGATTTGGTAGAGGTCAATGAAACCAAACATTGTATATGAAAGGCATTTATATTGGGATGTATTCTTTTGTCATATAGACTGGACTTGGTCGGAAGCACACATGTATTACTAGCAAGAATCCAAATCATATTAGTGGGGAAAGCAGTTTTAGATGTGAACCTGCAATGGAAGGAATACTTATTGCAATTGTGTGATTTGAAGGAAATTTGAGCTTCAGATAGACAATTAATAATATCTGATATTTCATGGATATTATTATGCAGTTTACAGTGCACTAACATTTATAACCTTTTGTCTTCAGAGTATAGGACAATTTACTTTTATCCTTGCAGGAATAGTAGAGGGATTGTAAATGCAAATTAAGTGCAATCTCTTATCATTTCTATGCATAGTATCAAAGCACACCTAAATATCAGTCACTGAATGCTATGACCTATTACTATGACCTGAAGAGCATCCTGCATAGAAATAAAGGCTAAAGAGTACCAGCACTATTGTTTAGTGGGACCGGTGCTGCAATGTACTGACACGTATTGTACTTCATCTCTACTCACATTACTCTAAGAAATAATCTAACTATAACAAAATAAGCATAAAACATAAATGTATCACTGATGGTAAACAGCATACCTCTTACTATAAGCCACAGGGAAAATGAATTCATCCTATACATAAAGGTCACTTACCTAAAATATTTCCAATAAGAGCAATGATAAAAACTGCAATATATCCTGCTATGAGCACCCATTCATATTCCTTAGGATGTAAATAATCCCTCCATAGATAGCGCAGAAACTCATCATCATAATCCGAAGATGGATTAAGAAGTGGCTCCTGAGTCACATTTACATCTTGCACAGACCAATTCCTATAGATAAAACCATCAAGTTTTGTTCCTGGCATGCTTCTCCAGTTAGAAATGTGGATCTGATATCCTTGTTGATAAAATACATGAATCACAGATGAATTCCCATGGACTGCTCAACTTCTATAGGTGCAAACAGAAGCATCCTTTCATAGATGCCACAATCCATTCTACATAAGGCTTTGCAAGTGTTTTTGCAGTAAGAGTTAAAGGCACACTAACTTTTTTTTCCCACTAAGCTTGCTGTACACATGCCATTAATGTGCAGAATATAATATCCTTTTTGCTTGAAGGAATTGAAGAGAGACAATCACAGCCAGTAAGAGAGGATCGCGTGCTCCTTTCTCAGTGTTTGAATCCATTTAACTGACTCCAAGTACAGGAGCTCCCTCTCTCTCCTCTAGCCCATCCCCTCCCATAAAGTGTAAATGTACAGCAGCTGGAGAAAGTGGTCTGTCACCTTACATTTGCTGCAATGCAAAATATATTACATGGTAATGGCACCAAATAATAACTGAGCATTAATGTAATCATTTCTTCTTAATGTGTCCCTCAGATAAGCTTTTTGTTAGTGTAAAGGGTTAATTGCTGTAATAATTCCCAGATCTTTATCCTGTGTATATTGCAGGGGGGATGGAGGTGATGAGTACACGATAGCAATATTTAACACAGAAATGTCTAGGGCTAGAGATACCAAACCTCTCGAGATTTGTTTCATTTCAGGTTCAGGATGCTCAAGTCCCAGATTCGTTTCAGGTCGAACAAATTTGATACAAACCACAACTTAAATTGGCTTAAAACACTGCTAGGAAGCTATCTATACAACTATCTATATTGCTCACTTGGTGACACAATTCCATTATGCCAACTCGAAAGACCTATTTGCTACATGTGTGCCTGCACGTCTCATTATCTGGTTGTGGATCTTGAACTTGCCATCAATTTACCATTTGGTAATGTACAAGATTCCCATACGGGAGATGATCGCATATAGCTGATGCCACCAAAACTAGCAGCAGTGGAAACATGTCTGCCAGTTCCACCACCACCTGATCTTGCCTTATTTCTATTCCTAGTCAGTCTTTTGGATGTTGGGGCTGTACATCAATTGGAATTTTTATTATTGCCTCTGCCACCACCCTCTTCCTCTGCTATTACCCAGTCACCATTTGCCAGGTCTTATCTGTTAGGCTGTATTCACACTGAGTAACGCTGGCGTTTTTTGTGCTTATTTTTGCACATAGCGCCACGTAAATGCCGCGTAGCGCCACGTTAACGCCGTGTGTACGCCGCGTTAACGCCGCGCTATTTTGCGGTGGCGTTGCCCGGCATTAATAATAATATTTGTGGTTCAATGCTTTCCAAAACGTCTTTAGGCCTGGGCCCCAAGGTGGAAACGCTGCAGGAAAAACCGCAGCATTTTACAGTAAGGGCAAAGTGGATGGGATTCTAGTGAATGCCCACTTTGCAGAAAAAAACACAATGAGAACATGCCATGATTTCCAAAACCAGCACGGTTTTGGAAATTGCAGCATGTCAATTATACCTACAGAAACGCTGGCGGTTTCCCCATAGAAATAATTGAAGCAGAGGAAAACTCTGCAAACTTTCTGTCTGAAATGCTGTGGGAAGAACCACGATGCGTTGCCAACACGGGTTTTCCTGCAGCGCTTTTTTGCTGTGGGACATCCCGTGGGCCTTAGCCTTATTCTCATAAAGTACAACAACAATGTGGCTTCCTAACAGGGCTTGCTACTTGCAGGAATGTCCCCTTCCCCCACTCCTTTTGCCTGTCCCCTGCCTTGATTTTTTTTTCAATCATTTCATTGCTCACTTGGATTAAATAGAGATAAAATGATTGTCAACAATTCTAACACTGTGTATACATAGTTGTTTTTTTTTTTTTTATTAACCAAAATACTTTTTCCAGATAAATAGCAAAGCATTAAAAGGGTCAGTGACTAGACTAGAGTTATGCCAGTCAGCTTGTATTTTTTGCACCGTTAAATGGGGGCAGTTTGGGTAACCAAAAAAAAAAAAAAAAACCTTAACAAACAGAGATTTTTTTCAGATTAACAGGCTATGTCACAATGTATATTGACTGAGCAAAAAAAAGATTTTTTTCTCAGATTAGTGCAGGCTGCAAGACTATATATGAACATAAAAAATGCCTAAGAAAATACATGTTTTCAAATTAACATGCTCCAACCAAAACAAACCTTAACAAAAGATTTTTCATAAATAGGACCAATTGTCAGTAAAAACTATGTTTAAAGAATCTGTGTATAGGTGAAACTGCTCTATTGCCCAACAGACTTACTCTGGGTTCACACTAGCCTTTGGGTTTCCGCTCTTCAGGTCCGCTTGGGGAACTGAAAAAAGGTAAATCCTATCCACTTAAAAAGTGGTTACCCTTGGAAACCTGTGGACTCCAAAGACTATAATGGAGAAAAGTCCCCCTATTATGCATATCTTAAGCAGAATAGGGGAGGGAGTCGTCCCTGAATGGTCACCAAATGCCAGTGTGACTACAGACTTAGGCAAAATGAGATTATTGGCAACAAAAAGTTAACTGCATGTGTATTAGTGGAGGATGCTGTTATCAGGTTCACAACAGCACATATGTTCTCCCTTATTCCTAATAGCTATAATTCTATTACTAATCTGCCTGTAATTGATTCATTCTAACTAAACTGTCTTATTCCTAAGATTCTCCAGCTCTATGGCTTGTAATTGTAAGATTTTTTTTAACTTAGTGCACGGTATGATGCAGTGAGAAGAATCACCAATCCCTTCCCTTATATAACGTATATGAAATCAGCGCTGTGATGTGTCCTCCTATCACTGTCCTTCGCATTTCATAGGTTTCAATAAAAACTGCATAATTTGGAATACTTGGGTCAAACCCAATTCATAATGAATTTGTTCACTCATCTGTCTAGGACGCTATGCACTGTTCCAAACACAAATATGAAAAACTGGCCCAAAGAGAGGACTTTTTCTCTCCCACCAACATAGGGTCATTTAGAAGCATGTTGTTATGTCTTAATGTATAATGTAATTGTTGTCTATTCGGTATACTGTGTAATAACAGACAATAGGAGATACACTGAGATATAATATATTTGATAAAGTCTTGCATTTGTATAGATTTTCTTATTCCAAATCCTTATGCCAAGTGCCTACTATATATAAATTACTATAAGGCTTTGATCAGACTCTGTAATGCATATTTTAAAAGCACGAAATGAACACCTATCCCTGTGATTAAAGCCTAGACTATACTGTCTACTATGCAACACTAGGACTTGGGACTTGTATTCCTTATTTTTATGTTGCTCAGCAGAATACCCTGCATTTTGTCATAAATACATTATATTTCAGTGACATTTGTGCATAACCTTGTACAGGGGTCCCTCAAGTTGCAATATTATTAGAAGGATGCCATTAGACTATTGGAGACAAAATTCTCTAGAATTAAATTCAGGCAGCATAATGTTGCATATGAATAGCCTCTCCAGATGCCAGAAGCAGTGTAAAGTTCTGATTTCTTTTTGATAATCAAAATCCTTAAGAAGTCAATGAGGATAGAGATCATGACCTTAGAGATGCTTTCCAAAAATTAATGCAGTTGAAAATGAATATTGGCATTTTTCCAGCGAGATGTTACTCATAGCTCTATATGTCATGCTCAGCTTGTGCTACTGTGAAACTGTTTTCTCGTCATTATACTGTATTTTCAGGTTTTAGAAACATCCCACGTGTCATCATTTTGGTTGGAAATACAGCAGAGCTTAGAAGTGAACTTGGATCTTGGGCTATATTTAGTTTATAAAGGATGATATCATGGTGTCCCAGTTGTGTGTGACAGTTAACATACAGTGTACTGCCCATGGGCAGCATACTGTATGTTAACAAGCAGCCTCCAGGGCCATGATATAATAGCATGACATTGTGCATTAAGGGACAACTTGGAAAGCTGGGGGTAAAGTAAACCTTTAAGTCACTTTTTATGAATTGTTATTATATTTTTATATATAATTATATAACAATATATGGTGATTTTTTTTTTTGATTTTTTTTTTTAAGATTATTCAAATGAAATTATGAAAGGACAAACTAGTAATGGTTCTTACACCTTGAATATGTTAACAACTCAGAACTGTCTAGAGTTTACAGAGGCAAGATCATGCAGTAAAACATCCAGCGGTTTCCATTTCTTTATGTTGAAATGCCATTCTAATGAGAAAATTCAGTGGAGAGAAGCCAGGCTGATAGTATTAAAGCATTGGTATGCTGAGGATAATTACTAAATATATAACAAATTCAAACTTCAAGTGGCTAGGCTATAGCAACAGAAGACTGCTCCAGGTTCCAATCTTATCAGCTAATGGCACAATCTCACTAGGGATATTTTTGCTGTCTTTTGATCACTACAAAGCGGTAGCAGCTTGTCCTATAAAAATAAATAGGATCCAACCTTTGCAAAAGTGACCTTAAAACACATTAGCAGTATGATGGGCGAATTTCTCAGGATATGTCTCATTTTGAGATAAAATTCCTTTTCAAAAAACAAAGAAAGATCCATCCCTTTGAAAATGTGTAAAAAAAAAACTTACTGTCTTCTACCAAAAACTATATTTGTCAGTATTGTACGGAGAAAGTCTTTAACTACAAACAGCTGTTCTTAATTGACGGAATGAAGAATAGGATTAAACAATAAGATAAGTCATCTTCTTTGTCTTTTTCCAAAACATTTGTGCCTGCAGAAGCTGCCCCCAAACCTCAAGAAACTGAAAATGTGACTTGAAAGTTGAATAACCTTCTAGTTGCTAAAGTAGGACAGAAGACATTTCTTCGCTTCATTTCAATTAAAAGAACCATTAGATAGGAAGGCTGACTGTCTGCTAAATTAAATCTTGGGACACTTGTGAAACTTGGTGTTGGTCTTGGTGTCACCTGTATTGCTTATGCATAGGTGGCTGGACTAGTTTGAGACCCATCTTAGAGGAAGCACTTCAAGGGAAGAAATTTTGTGATCTTTTCTGCAGAATCTATTAAAATTGCTTTTCATGTGGGGGTTCTCACAAACAGGCACTCTGGTTTAAAATGTGGTCTTGGGATCAAGTGTCTAAAGCCAAGCTGTGTTCCATTCCCTTCCATTGGGATTATGTTTTTGAATCTAGTCACCCAGTTTAAAAAAAAGCTGTTGACAAAAACAAAGCCCTTCCTGAATTCAAAAACCCTAAAAGGAAGCAGGCAAGTTCTCCCCAAAACTATGAAGGGTAAAAGAAATCTACCATCTGGTAGATGGTGTCTTATGCAAAAGGAGGCAATAGTAGGAACAAACAGTACTAGTCAAGAGCATCAATGATGGCATAACTGGTGTGTGTGTGTGTGTGGGGGGGCTGGTTGTCAAAACTCTTCCCCCATTTAAACCTATGGCAGACTCCAACAATAGATTTCTTACCTCAAAGACTGCATTTTGGTAGCGATTACCTCAGCTCGCGTGGTCAGCGAAATACAGGACTTATCCATACAAGAGCCGTGTCTTAATATAAAATAATGGATGTTTGTATAGTAATTTGCCCAGACCCTACTTTCCTTCCATAAGTGGTGTCTTATTTACATTTATAGCAGGAGATTATTATACCATATCTCTATCAAAATCCTTCAAATTGTAGGGAAGTAAAATTTCAATCTCTCGATGTAAGAGGACTGTTTTAAACTATCCAAAAACTCCAAGCTCCTTTAGAATAGATTCTAGCCTATTTGTACAGTTCTAGGGGTCTAACATGAGCAAAAAAACCTCCAAAATCACTATTGCCCTATAGATTGAAAAAAGTAATCTCTGAATATATAGAAATCATAGAAAATGTTAAAAGAATAATATTTGAAAAATTAATTGTTTAGAAAAATTTAAATATAGAAATTTTGCTTGTGGTTTTCATATAGAAATCAGGGCCTTTGTGTCCTCGGCAAATTTGAGAGCTTGATCCTAATCTGCAATATCTGTATCTTGGGCAGAGATATCAGAGGGCTCTCTTGATCAGATTTGCAGGACTGTACCTTGGTCCTTTCTGAGCACGTTTACTTAACATTACAGGCTTAACCTTCTGTCAGGCATTATATTTCCTTTGGCAGAAAGTTTTTCATGCCATTGTTCCCCCCTAAAAAATAATTTTCATTTCTTAAGTCTCTTCTGGTGCTGTCATGGATGTTTGGTTTTGATAAAATAGAATTTGACTTACTGTTTCCTTATTTATTTCTTTTTTCATAATTGAACATGTTTAGCAAATAATACATAGATATATTCTGTTGTGACAATAGTAACTTAATAAGCACTGAGGAGTGGGAGTGGGGGTGGGGGGCTTTTAACCGCCTCTGGTGCTGTCATGGAGGCTTTCTTAGAAATTGAATTGTAAGTCTCATTCTATTTTATCAATACAGTATAAAACGTAACTAGAAGTAATTGACATATCATATGACCTATATGGAATTTACAAATTAAATATAATAGCAGACTCATCTTTCTCCAAGCATGTAAGGATAATTTTCAACATCAACAAAGAAGATGGCCTACACATGATTTTTAAAGGAAAAGCCACAATCTTTGAGAAAAAGAAGTCAACAGACACCAGTTTTATTGCGATGAAATCCTTGAATAACTAGCCCTGGAACCATCTTTGGGGATAACAGATTGTCCATCCAGTAAATTAAAGAAATATTGTTTGCTTTTATTTAGCAAAGCAGTAAAAAGTATCATGTCTAAACTGCTAATGTCCGGTGTATGGACCCAAACCACTAGATATGACAGGATCAGACTATCCTAGCTATTCTTGAGTAAAGGAGATGAGTTTTGAGATGATTCAAATCTTCTTTTTACTGCTCAATAAAATCTTAAAAGGATCTACTTACTATGCGGAGATCGCTACGTCAGGACTACAATATTGAGTATACACACAGTTAAACTGTGCCACCAGTTTTGACCGGTCACAACTGCTGACTATACTATACCCAGTATTGGAAGAGACAGGACTATTGAAGATTTGTCATTTTAATTTATGTTGTCCAGAAATACAGCCTTCACAGACAAGCCATAAATGACAGAAACTGTCTAGCAAGAACTACATCTAATTCATTAACATCTACTCCTATGATGAATCTATTCCATTGTGTTCCAATGCAATTGATGTTTAAAGTGTGCCTGTCCTAGTCATACCAAAAAAAGCAGATGTCAGATGGAGCTGTAAATTATTTTCTTTTCATTGTTCCTTTTATTGGCAAATACGAACACTATATTGAACAGGCAGAGCTCTATTACCATATTAGCAAGTAGGTCTCTAAGAGTGTAAGAATAAAGGTAACCACCAGTGTTACATGATGGAGCAGTCTTATCATCTATTCACTTATACCCAAGAAGTGTGGCAAAAGATGGGCAGCTTTTACAATATGAGGAATATATCTATGTATTTCTATGTCTGGCCATCTAGCCATCTGTTATGCAGATTGAAATTTATGGCCTGTCCCAAGAATGGAATATAAATAGGCTATGAATTACAAATTCCTCGACAACCTTGTTAAAGAAAGATAAAGGAGAAAGATAAAGTAGGAGAAAAATAAATTAACCAGATCATGATGAAAGACAAGCACATTGTTTAGACAATTTGATCCTTCAATGAATTGTTTGTATGCTATGTGTACAAATTCTTACAAAAAAATGTACATAAGTGAATTGTAAGGCGACGTCCTGATAGAAGGACTTCTTTTATTCTGGCATAGGCTGGGGCCACATGCTCTGTTTTACTGTATCTGCTAAGTGAATGGGAATCAGGCGAATACCATTCACACATTGCAGAAAAAAATATGTAGCTCAAAAGCTGCGTTTTCAAAAATTCCTGTTTTTTGAAAACCCCGCCATGTCAATTATACCTGCGGAAACATTGGCATTTTCCATATGGGGATAAAAGGGGCAGAATGTCCATGGAATGACCATAAAATGAGGGACCTTTGATGAAGTGGTGAATCACTGCTGTGTTTGGACCCATGTTTTTGGCCTGAGATAAGAGATGTCTTTGCTTCTCCTATTGGAAGTCTCTAAACCTTTGTCTCTTTTTGGATGAGGTCCTACATAGAGAGCCACAGACAAAAAATGCTGCTTTTTTCACAGAATGTCTGCCGAGTTCTTCCCTGTAAACTTTCTGCTTCTATTATACCCATATGGAAAACGCCAGCGTTTCTGTACGTTATAATTGATTTGGTGTGATTTAACAAGGTGCAAGCATTTTTGAAATCGCAGCATTTCCACCTGAAGATGTTTTTCTGCAACATGTAGAGGGGATTACCCGGAATTCCATCCACTTTGTAGGTGCTGTAATATGCAGCATTTTTGTATTCTCATCATGTGGCCCTTGCCTTTCACTTATGTCAATATTTCTCTTAATTCTCTTCTATCACATTCTTGCAAGTAAACTTTAAACCGCTTTATTCCATGTGACTGCTTTAATTGATGAGACCAATTATTTTGATGTTTGCCACAACAGTTGGTGGAGATTGAAGACAATTTATTTTCCATAGGATGTCCATTTCCAATAAATTGCTTGGTACAGAGTCAATGAGTAGAAACACTGCCTGAGTGCTGACGTAAATTCACTTTTCTATCTAGGCCGGCCTCAGGCACTTGCCTATTATGGAAAGGTCAGAGGCTAAGTTACTTTGCAATGCTGTTTGTGCTACCCCCACCCATTCCCTAGACAAGGAAAAGGAAACATATTTACGAAGATCCAAAAAATCAATTTGTCATTGTTCTATTCTGTTTGCTTGAGGAGTACTGCAATGGTGAGCAATGTGACTGTAATGACTACAATTGAAGCAGTCCTTTACCTATCACTCCTTGATGTGTGTACTATAAAATCTTTTGGGATACATTCTTGGTATTTTCTGCCAACACAAACTCAATGCCAAGGTTAAAATAACAGTCAATTGTTTCTTCTCATACCAGTCTACAATCATATAAAATATTTTTCCCACATGGCGAATGTCTTTGCGTGAAAAATAAAAAAAATAAAAGTGCAAAATAGTTTTTTCTTCATTTTACTTCTCATAAAAATTTTAATAAAAAGTGATCAAAACATCAGACATTCCCCAAAAGTGTATTACAAAAAAAAAACAAAAAACATCAGACATTCCTCAAAAGTGTATTACAAAAAAAAAAAAAAGTCTTGCCTTATACATCCCCATACATGGAAACATAAAAAGTTATGTGTGTCAAAATAAGGCAACTTCAAGAAAAATGTATTTTTTGCAAACTTTTAGATTTTTTAAAGGGTTAAAACACAAACTATGTAAATTTTGTACCCCTTGAATTGTATTTACCCACAGAATACAGGTGACGTGTCATTTTGGTTGCACAGTGGAGACGGTAAATCAAAACCGTAAGAAAGTTGCACAAAAGCATGGGTTTTTTTGCAATTTAACCCCATTCTGAATGTTTTCCAATCATATGGAATATTAGATGGAACCATTACAAAGTAACATTTGTCCTGCAAACATTGAGCCTGAATATGGTTCTGTGAATGGAAAAATAACAATGTTATGGAGTTTGGAATACAGTGAATGAAAAACAAATATGATATAAATCCTTTGGCGGACAGTGGTTAATGAGTCACCTGTGAAAGACAATAACAATGTTGCTTGTAGCCAGAGTCATCAAAGCAAGATCTGAGGAAGAAATGAATGACTGGTAAGAAATCTCACCCACTTTTGTTTATTCCCTCGATCCTCCTGTCTGGGTTACTTGCAAAAGAAAATGAAGCTGTTGGTTTTGACATGCCAGGAAATTCTCCATCAACTCTTATGCCAAACCTCAAAGCAGTTGAAGGTTTATTTACAAGTGAGGATACAGTATGAGACTGAGGCCCCACATTGCAGAAACACAGCTTTTTCTTTGCAGATTTTTTTGCTGTTTTTTGAGCCAAAGACAGAAATGGATTGAGCAGAAAGTAGAAATATAAGAACTTCCTATGTATCCCCCATCACTTTTGTAGCCATTCTTGGCTTTGAGTCAGAAAACCGCAGCAAAATCTGCTGTTTCCACAATGTGGGGCCTCAGCCTAAACAGGTTTTGAGAATTGTGAAAAATTAATAAATAAATGAAAAAGAAATACCGGCTTAGAGACTTATTTTCATTATGGAAAATGTTATTTTTTTTGGATGTTTAATTTTTATAATTATTTAATTAGTTTGTTGTTGAGTTGCCCAGAACAATATGGGAGAGCAACAAAGTTCATTCAAGAGTAAAATAGTAACAACTATAACCATACAAACATAGCAAACACAATTAGGAATAGGAACTGGTCCATCATACTGAAAGTATAGAGTTTTTTTTTGTTTGTTTTGTTTTCAGTGTTTCTTAAGGCATTATTTTTGAAATGGGGAAAATCTAACTCTGTGATTTTTTTAATGTATTTATGTTATTACATTATACCCATAGTCAGTACAGTTGAAAAAAAGACATGGTAATGTATATAAGGCAGGCACAGAAAAACTTCCCATAGAGACTAATGGAAGCACTGGCTCAAGTAGTAGAGTGGTTGCCTTCCATGCATAATCATTATGTGTGACCCTAATAATGACACTTAAAATAAATATAATAAAATTTTAAACAGATCAAAGAACATCCTTGTTAATATTCCTTGCACCGAGGAGCTATAACAGTGCAGAGAATACAGATGAGCCAGCAGCTCAGTGAAAATGAATGCTCATTGGGTGACCAAGTGAGAGGGCAAGAAAGCCTGGTGAGTTGACAAGTCTGCACAAGCAACATAAGAGGCATACCTGTCCTCTGTATCCTTTGGCAGGTGCATTAAGGAGGGAGGGGTAAGAGGCAGTGGACATACAGTGTTTCTCTGATGTAGTGTTTAAATGCATGGCAATAGCTAAGGGGGTGTAGAGGCAGAGGGTGGGTGGCTTCAATAAGGTCATATGCGGATATGTTTTGTATGCTGGAGGCATTGCTCACAGTCTTCATAAATCTCCACCAGTCAGTGTAAAGATAAGGTGGTGTACATAATTTGCTGTAATCTAAATTAAGTAAAGTATACAAAAAAAGCTCCTTAAGGTCAAAATTGTAAAACATCTGGCCAGCACTAATAACCCTACAAGTGGGACTATCAGGGGCAGCTAAATTTTTTTTTCAATAAAAGATGGGACAATATTTCATTTCCACTTTTTTTGTAGAAACCACGTAGACGTTGCAATACAACAAGTGAAGGGCGAACCTCTCAAGTTTAGTTTAGTTTCAATTTCAACTAGTTTAATGCCAAAAAATATTTCCAACAGAATTTGCCCTGAATCTGAATTTAAATATGCTTAAAACATAGTGTATGACACAGTTAGAGCCCTATCTAACCTTTTCTAGCTCTCTAAGGCAAACACAGGCAATGCTTACTACACACTTAGGTGAATTTCTGATATCTGCAGTTTCCAAATGTGTCACATGTGTGACCTGTAGCACTGACATCCCACCTGATGAAGGTCCTAGAGAGACTGGTCCTGACACACCTACGCCCCCTAGTGAGCTTCGCTCTGGACCCCCTCCAGTTTGCCTACCGGCCAGGCATTGGGGTAGATGATGCCATCATCCACCTTCTTCATAGAGCTCTCTCTCACCTGGAGAAACCCGGGAACACTGTGAGAATAATGTTCTTTGATTTCTCCAGTGCGTTCAACACCATTCAGCCAGGGCTACTGAGGGAGAAGCTGAACCTTGGTGGTGTGGACCATCACCTGTCCAACTGGATCCTAGACTACCTGACAAACCGCCCTCAGTATGTGAGAGCCCAGGACTGTGTGTCTGACACTGTGATCTGTAGTACGGGGGCACCTCAAGGTACAGTTCTTGCCCCATTCCTCTTCACACTGTACACTGCTGACTTCAGGCACAACTCATCCAGCTGTTACTTACAGAAGTACTCCGATGACTCTGCTATAGTCGGTCTTATCACTGATGGCGATGATAGGGAATACAGAGACTTAAACCGGGATTTTGTTGAATGGTGCCAGCAGAACCAGCTCAGGATTAATGCTGGGAAGACCAAGGAGATGGTGGTGGACTTTAGTAAACGGAGAGGTGCTCCGACCCCGGTGGAGATCCAAGGAACATGTATTGAGATAGTCAGGACCTATAAGTACCTGGGCGTGCTCCTCAATAATAAACTAGACTGGGCTGATCGCCTGGAGGCGCTGCACAGAAAGGGCCACAGCAGACTCTACCTGCTCAGGAGGCTGAGGGCCTTCGGAGTCCGGGGGACACTTCTTAGGGCCTTCTTCAACTCTGTGGTTGCCTCAGCCATCTTTTTCGGTGTGGCCTGCTGGGGAAGCAGTATATCAACCAGGGACAGAAATAGACTTGACAGGCTGATCAGGAGGGCCAGCTCTGTCCTGGGGAGCCCCTTGGACCCAGTACAGGTGGTGGGTGACAGAAGGATACTGTCTGTGGTGACCTCCATGCGGGAGAACAAATCCCACCCCATGTATGGGACCCTGATAAGACTTGGCAGCACTGTAAGCGACCGTCTGCTTCACCCCAAGTGTGAGAAGGAGCGCTATCGCAGGTCCTTCCTTCCAACCGCGACCAGGCTGTATAATCTACATCAGACCAAACGAAGAGCTCTCCGCACAGAGAACTAATGATTATGAGGATGACCATGTCTTCCTCTTTCTCTTCTGTTTTTCCTTAGCTGCCATGGACTCCTAGTATATCTTCTCTTCTCAGCTTATCTGTGTCTACGTCTGTAACATATTACTCTGTATTATCCTGTATCTGTATTACTATGCTGCTGTAACACGCTGAAATTTCCCCAAGGTGGGACTATTAAAGGATTATCTTATCTTATCTTATCTTATGCCAGGGATTCCACTTTTCAGGGGCTCTACAAAAGTTGCATAACGTACAAAAACCAAAACCCTTCTTCCCTTCTATACGTGGCTGTTTCTCCAAACATCAGCTTATACCCACATATGACATTCTTAAGTGGGGTATCCAGGGTACAACAATGTCATATATGTGGCCATAAATTGTTGTTTAGGCACACAGCAGGTTGCAGAAGTGAAGGGGGACTATTTGTCTTTTAGAGCGCAGATTTTTGGGTTTCGTGTGCCATGTCACATTTGTAGAGCTCCTAAGGTGCCTGTAAATGAGATTTCTTTGGAAAGTCACACAATTTTATAACCTCAAAGAATTCATCAAAGGGCAGTGAGAATTATTTTTTTTAGATGTTAATATACAGCAAATGGTGAAAAATTAATAAGTTAGCTGTGTATGGCAAAGTCCCCACTATTATCCCTCTAACTCCTAGTACTTTGGGGGCATCTCGGGAGTCACTTTTGGTGTCTTTTGCTTTCTAATCTCGTAACTTGCACATCATACACACTTCTCTTTCTGGTGAAGTCAATTTTGTCCTAAAGATATAGAGATTTTTGTGTTTATTTTTGCAATTGTATTGTATAAACTATATATCTTATTTTTCTAGTGAGGTAGCCATATTAGGACTTTTTTTTTGTGGGGCAAGATATACTTCTTAGCACTAATGACACTATCTTGGGGTGCTTAAAATTAACTTATGGAGGAAGCTACAGCTCCGCTTTGCCAAGCGACAGCCTCAAAAACTTTTTAAATTTTAGTTTTTATTAATGGAAACAATACAAAGTTTTCACAGAATATATGAACACAAATAACAAAAAGAACATGGGTAATAAGAGCCAAAGCATTGAGATCAACAGTTCAACAAAAATCAGACTGCCAATCCAGTGAGCGGAAAAAAAACAACATGCCAAAATATCAAAAGATTACTCAAGTACCACCATGTGCTTCAACTGGAGAAGAGAAGGCACTTTCATTAGGGGTAAACAGGGTAGGAAACCAAGGGAACAACCTTTGAGTTCGAAACATAGCTCAGAATCATACAGTCAACAAAAGAGGGGCCGGAGGCCAAGACGGCGGATGAAAAGGTAAGGCTGGAGGAAAAGGTCTCAGTCAAAGGGGGACATTGACATGATTATTGAACTTGGAGTAACACTCCAAGGTAAAGTCCAGGTGTACTTGCTGAACAAGTTCAGCTATTGTAAGGCAGGACATACACTTCCATTGTCGAGCGATCATCATTCTCGCAGCCAGTATGACCTGCCCTAGCACAGTGCACATATTATCAGGAAGAGTGTCTGCATCCAGGAAACAAAGTGCCAAACCTGGGGACCGATGAAGTGGCAGATTAGTCATTGAGACATAAACTGGAAAGCGGCAGTCCAAAAGGCTGATACCGGGGGGCATTCCCACCACATATACAACGTAGTGCCATGGCCGCCACAACCTTTCCAGCAAAGGTTCGAGTGGAAGGGGACAATATGCACTAGTTGGAACGGGGTTCTATGCCATCTAAGGACAATTTTGCATGCCATCTCCCAATATGCTGCTCTCCTAGATATGTTCCGGACAGCTCCCAATGGGGAAACAGATGTCACTGAAAAATCTGATTATGTGCTTGGGGTGGTCCATTGACAGCCCCGGCGATGTGGGTAAATATATACATTTTTGGTAAAGTGAGTAAGTTAGAAGTTAGACGGGGGAGGGTGTTTAGCTTAATTTAGAAATATGATTTTATCACAGACGCTTTAAGTGGCATTTATATGTAGCTCTCTCCTTCACCTTCACATCATGTTATGCTATAAATATTCCACTGCATTATATATTATGTCCATTTTTTGTATGATTTTATAATCTTCCCTTGGTACTATACTGTTTTAATTCCATCTTGTTTCCATGACAAACAGTTTTATTTATGAATTTAGTATGAAACTGGAAATGCATTTGCTTAAAGCTCAGTTTGTATGCTTTGTTCCCATGCTGAATCCCAGTCTCGCAATATAAACAACTATATTAAGATGGATGACTGTATTTTACACATTTGAATTCCCTGAACTCAGAATTGTATATTGATGAAAGGTAACTTTCTAAATAGTATATCCATACTAATAAATAGAAGGAGTGTGCAAAGTGTGCAAAGCTAAACTTATATTTCTCCCATAAATCCATAGAGATTGTAAAGATAACAAACTTTGTATTTTGTTAAAGAAAATGATCTGTTCTTCACAGCTGTTCACAGCATCAGATACTGAAGCCCATTGATGCAAAGCAGCGCCCCTAAAGCCCTTTTCTATTCATTTGCATAGGGATAAAAGAACAATTTTTACAAGAATAGAGCAGCGGTCATTAGAGATGAGCGAACACTGTTCGACTGTTCGAATGGATTTCAAACCCCATTATAGTCTATGGGGGGAAATGCTCATTTCAGGGGTACGCAAAATTCGATAAAATTATACTTACCAAGTCCACGAGTGACGGTCGGGCTGGATTCTCCGTGCAGTCTTCTCCCGGCGCAGCGTCCCTGCGTCTTCTTCCGGCTGGAATTCACTCTGCCTAGGCATCGGGGCCTAGGCAGAGCTGACTGCACATGCGCGGTCATGCGCGGACATGCGCAGTCGGCTCTGCCTAGGCCGAATGCCTAGGCAGAGTGAATTCCAGCCGGAAGACGCCGCGGGGACGCTGCACGGAGAAGACTTCTAAAGGTAAGAGAAGAACCAGCATTGATTGGCAGAATGTATAGCATTCTGCCAATCAACGCTGGTTCTGCATCGAACCTTAAACTTCGAACAGCTAGTAGTGTTCGATCGAGTACGAGTATTTTGAATACCATTGTATTCGATCGAACACCTACTCGATCAAACACTACTCGCTCATCTCTAGCGGTCGTGAATAAGATATACATCATTGTAAACTGACAGCCTAATTTATGTCTTAATTTTGTGCTGACAGACTCCCTTTAATGCTGTTATTGGCTTTGTATCTCTGTCTCTGTCCTTTTCCTCCTCCCCTCTTCATAGACTTAATTGTAAATGAATCTACTTGTGTACTGAGTATGGACTAAAATCACTGAGATGAGAAGTAAAGACAGGATTAATACTTAGGGCTCGTTCACACGAGGCACGAGGGGGCAGATTTTGGTGCTGAATCCACATCAGAATCCGCCCCATCACAATAGAGATCTATGCAGACCGCTCGCGTCCTTTTTACCGTGAGCGGTATGTTCCTGCTCAAAGAAAAAAGAAGCGAGCTGTCCTTTCTTCAGGCGGATTCCGCGGCTGATTCCGCGGCAGCACCGTCCGGGCTAGGCCCATTCATTTGATCCTACTCCGGAGGGTGCTTTAAATGAAAAACAAGTTATTAAATTTGTTAATTTTTTTGTATAATATCTCTTCCTCCTTTGTTTTCACCTGATGTGATATGTTTAGCATTATTCCTTCAAGTTCTTTAACTTACTTAAATGGGTTAAATTTTTCAAATACAGCGACATGCAGAAGTTTAGACACGCCTGATCAAAATGACTGTTATTGCGAATAGTTAAACAAGTTGAAGATAAAATGACCTTTAAAAGGCATAAAGTTCAAGATTAAACACTCTTGTCTATAATTTTTAGAAATATCAGTATATTGTTTTGTTTGAGTATAATTTTAGCGTGAAAAAGGGAAAGGAGACACCTTGTAAAAGTTTGGGAACCCTTGTAGATTTATGTGCTAAGATAACTTTGACCAGGATCTCAGACCTTAATAAACCAGTTAGGGTCATGGCTTGTTGACAATCATCATTTGCAAATTTTACAGCTTTATAATTCTTGAAGAAAACAACGCCATCTGTAAAAAAGAAAAACTGAAACTGAAGATGGATTCTTCAAATGGATAATGATCCTAAGCACACGTCAAACTCCACCATAGACTACCTAAAAAGGCAGAAGCTGAAGGTTTTACCATGGCCCTCACAGTCCCATAATCTGAACATCACTGAAAATCTGTGGCTAGACCTCAAAAGAGCAGTGCATGTAAGACAACCCAGGAATCTCACAGAACTGAAGATTTTTATATGGAGGAACGGATGAAAATCCCTTAAACAAGAATTGAAATACTCTTGGCTGGCTACAAAAAGCCTTTACAAGATGTGATACTTTACAAAGGGGGTGCTACTAGGTACTAACCATGCAGGGTGTCCAAATGTTTCCATCGGGTCTTTCATTTTTTGTTATTTTGAAAATGTAAAATATGAAAAAAATACTTTGAGAATGTGTCATGTTTAATGTTACGCCTTTTGAAGATGATTTTATGTTCAACTTGCTTATCTGTTCACAATAGCAGTCATTTTGACCAGGGGTGTCCACACTTTTGCATGCCGATGTAGGTTTCCATATTTCACAGGTAGAAAATATGTGTGCTCTATATAAAAGAATTCACTGAAAAGCGGAGGACACCATCCGCTCATAGAACAACTAAAATATAACTTTTATTAGGCTCATTAAAAGTATAGAGCATGAATATTACACACTGTGCTCAGTGTATCTGATTTGTGAGATAAATAGAAGGGATAGGGTAAATTGATTCAGATTCACTCCACTTGGGAAAACCCTCACTCCCTAATAATCAATAAGAGGCTTTCTCCAAATACTGCTTGTCACATAAAAAACACCTATCGGAGGCTCTAGGATCCCCCCCCTCTGAGGTTACTGGCCTAATGCCACGCCAACAGAGAGGGAAATGGTCTCCAAGGCCAGGTGTTCTCAGAGGCAGTACCAGGAAAAGCAAGACCACCACTAGCTTAGGAAAGACCCTACGCGTTTCCTCTACATAGGAGATTCATCAGGGGTCAAGTAACATTCCTCACAAAAGGAAGCGGTAACATCCGCTATTATAAAGGACAGTGTGCGTTCTGACTGCCGGCAGGACCGCCGCTCACATTCACTGTAGGTTTCCAGTTTCATGATCTAAATACAGTATGTTATTTTTGCATTTCTCTGTAATGAATTTAACTGCTTTTATTGAGAATTCATAGAACGTGTTGTCCCTTTCTTCTTGTATACATGGTTTAATTAGATCCCCTGCCAAAGTTTTGCATACTATTAGACATTTGAGAATAATATTATTATTTATATACTTCTCTAATGAAGCAGACTGAGGACTGATTTCTATATGCAGTATATGAGTGAAGCACAATTAGAAGAAAATCTCTTTGGTCATGGCGGCTTTGCATTATTATTTCTAAACAAACTGTCATTTATGCAGTCACTTTCTCCTAGTTGCTTTGAAAAAATGGCATGTATTGATCTAGTCCTAGTCCAATCAACATATTTTTAATATTGGTTCCTGGATTAATAAGTGTATTCAATTAAAAATGTGGATGGCAACAGTAACACTACTTCTGGTTTTGGCAGCTGCGCCCATAGCCATAGGCTACCTGAGAATTTTGATTACTTTACTTTACTCACTCATCTCAGAAGTGTAGGCCTAAGGGAAGTAGATATTCCAGCTGGCAGGCCAGGCACACTAACAGTGCCAGAAATTTTCCTTGAAATTCTGTAAATTGTCATTCTGTATCATTCTGCTTCCAAAAAGGAATAATTTTGGTGTTTATTTGAAAAGCCATTTCATCACTTTTCAACCAGGTACATTATCACAAAATTTTCTCCAAAATAACAAGCCACTTGCACTTACAAAGTGCAAGTGGCTTGTTAAACATGCTCATTTTTATATACAGTAAAACTATTAGGCTGTGTTCATACAGAGTTTTTTGGTCAGGAATTTGGTCAGGAGTCTGCCTCAAAATCCTGACCAAAAAACGCCTCACTATGTAGTCCTATGTAATCTTTTTTTTTTTTTTTTTTATTCTATTAGCAGATTCTCCGCTAGCAGAAAAAATCCGCTAGCAGTTTTTCCGCTAGCGGAAAAAAGAATGGACATGTTCATTCTTCAGGCGGATTCCGACTCAGGAAATCAATACAAGTCAAGGGGAGGCAGAAAAACCGCTAGCGTTTTTTGGCGCGTTTTTTTGGCAAAAATGCCTCAAAAAACGCCAGGCGGATTTTCCACCTCCAATGATTTGCATTGATTTTTTTCAGGCGGAAACGTCTGAAAAACGCTTAAAAAAAGCCTAAAAAAAACCTCCTCAAAAACACCTCAAAAAATGCCTCATGAATTTTCCTGAAGCAGATTTTTCCTGACCAAATTCCTGACCAAAGAACTCTGTGTGAACGCAGCCTTAGTTTTTCCACTATAACTGCCATTTTTCTGTATAAAACACAGGTAAGCAAATTCGCTCAAAACAGGCAATTTTTTGAAGTGTTTTAAATGTTAAAAGGCGTAAAAAAAAGTGTCAATGCAGTGTATGGTTAAAGTAGCAGTTTGGAGGAGCGTGGCTAGCTACACATGGCACCAGTTGTGTAAAATAGCTATTCTTCTGTAACCTCGACCCTAAAAAGTGGCTGTTGTTTGTACATGCTCACTGAAATACCTTCCCACTGACACCCTGGCTGCGATGGTGATCATGACCCCCAGGAAAAGTATGAAAAGCCCTCATACACTGACAAAGTTTTTTTCTGGCCACAGACTCTCTCCAAGATGGCCACAGACACTCTTCAAGATGGCGCTGGAACACAGGAACACTCAAGCTGCATGGGAGACCAGCATGGCCAGTGCACCTACAGCTGTTAGTATCCCTCACTCAGCCAGATCAACTTCACAATGTGATGCTGGTCTCTCCCTGGATCCCACTACCTCACTACTTACCTCACCACGTCAGGTAGGCCACCTGGGGAAGAAGGCCAGACAAGAAGGCCTACTCTCTCCTGCTATAGCTGCATCCTCTCCTGTTTTGCAAAATGGAGGCGCATTGCTGAGTGGAGACAATAACCCCATTACTGAGGCCTTGATGCGGCCATATTATTTCAACTACCTTTTTACCTAGCCTAGCTAAAGAAATGCTCATCTTAGTAAGTGTGGGTCACTGTGTTAAAAGATGAACATTTAGTTTAACTTGAAAAAATTACAGACGTACTGTAGCACAGTTTAACGTGACACTTAACACATTAGCTACCCTTCAGAAAGTCAACTTACATTCCTACTTAATGAAGCGTGTATTAACAATTCGTGGAAAATAGTACTATTTACATCTAAAAGAAAATTTATGACATAGATAGCTTGTACGGTTACCAGAGGGATTAGGACAAATATAGAACCACCAGAAGTGGTATTATTATCAATTTGTCAACCTTTATCTCTGATAAGACAAGACAAGAATATGATAATACTAAGTTTTAAGTATTAAAGCTGAAATGAAAAACAACCTGTATCAAAATGATCAGAATTGTACTGCATACGGTATGTAATCTGCCAGCTGAAAGATAACACTTATCTGTTCTGAACTGTATCAATAGGGCAGAATTGTTTATTGATACTTGACTAAGACCATATACTGTAAATATGAGATGACTGTTGATACTTTGTATTTGACTACTATATTTTTCCCACTATGGCTAGTTGTCACCTATTTGTAAGATAGAGAATAAGATTATGATTGTTGGGGTTCAGATCCACAGTGGTCACAAGAATGGGGGTCTACAAGTGTCCACATATAACCTCGGTAAATGTGGTGGATGTGTGAACTCCATTTGCTTCTATGGGACTTCTGAGAAAAGACAGCTATAGTACGTTCTACATAAGGACATTGCATATAATCTTTGCAAAGGTGAAAAATTATTACAAGCATGTCCAAATAAAATCATTTTTATAAAAAAAAAATGCTATAGTTTACATAATCGAACTGTAATAGAAACTGCTCTTCTCTTTTCCCATTAAGATTACTATACAGTACAGTGTCCACTGGTGAAATAGCAGATTCTGATCATCCTTTAGTTAACAGCAGACGCAGTGGCCATGACTATAAAATAAATCATATGTGTATGCAAATAGAGACATTGGTAAACTATTGCATGATTTTGATACTGTTCGTTAATGGTAATGCTAATTTAAGCAGGTATAGGGATGGCGTGATAGCCATTTTCTGGAGACAGTCACAGGAGAGGGTCATTTCATTCATGTCTACATTGGCAATGACAGCAAAGTCAAGTATCTTACCAGCATTAGGATAATTCCTTTCATATCTCCGTTGGCCTCTTTAATTAGATATTAGTTTATAAAAAAAATTAGAGATGCTCTTTAATGTCAGCATAATCTAAGAGCAAATGGATATCTGAAGAAGTACTTGGGCAGACCACCAAGAAACATGAATTATTTGTAAAATGTGGCACGTGCAGTACCAGTAGATGCTAAGCAGCAAGTGGAGGCAATGATTAAAAGGCCACTAGAAAATCATTTCAGATACTTTGCATTAATTAAAAATTCTCCTATAGATGTCCTGGTATTTAGTTATGAACTTTTAGTAATACGTGTGGTTTCAGATAATTGATGATTAATGTTAGGCTTTTTAACAATGAATTGTGTGGTTCCTTCCCATAAGTCTCATAAAAACTTTGTTTGGTATTATGTTCTCATTCTCTAATCGCTCTCATATTTTATAAACCAGTACGCTGTATTTTTGTTAATGACGACAATGAATTCCCAGTTGCAATGATCATATTATAAATTAGTATAGTCATTTACATATTTTCTGATTTAAAGTATTTTAAATACTAAAGATAGAAACTTTACACATTACTTATGCTGTTTGCTGTTTTATTCGCAGCTTAGGGCAGGTTGACATCTGCGCCCATACGCGCTTTAGCCAATCCAGCTGGGTTTCCATCTTCTGAACTGAGAAACTGGACAGGGGATGGAAACCCGGGAGTCAGTTTTCAAACCCATTCAAGTGAATGGGTTTGAAAAGTGTGCATCTGTGAGTGTTTTGTACCTGTCCGCAGCAAAACTGTTTTTTTTTTAACCGGACACAAAGTCTGGCATGTCCGACTTTGTGTCTGGTTAAAAAAAAAACAGTTTTGCTGGGGGCAACTAGAGAGGGACATTAAACTCGGTCTCTGGAAGGGGTCATTAAACAGTAGGGGTAGCTGGAGGGAGACATTAAACTGGGGGTAACTAGAGGCAGGCAGGTCCCCCTACAGCTACTCCCATGGTTTAATGTCCTCCTCCAGTGACCCCCATTGTTTAATGTCCCCCCTTCAGTTGTCTCCAGTTTAATGTCCCTCTTAGTATCCCCCCAGTTTAAGTGCCCACCTTCATCTACCCTCAGTTTAATGCCCCCTCCCTCCAATGCCCTGGGGAGGCTTTTCTTCAGCAGGACAGGGAAGCTGGTCAGAGTTGATGGCAAGATGGATCAAGTTAAATAAAGGGCAATCCTGGAAAAAAAACCTGCTGGAGGCTTCAAAAGAATTGACACTGGAAAGGAGATTCACTTGGAGATAGAGACCGATGGGTGCTGGCCAGAGAGATTCAGAAGAACCGCACCCAATGTGATGGCTTACATATACTAGGAGTTTCATCAGGCATCTGGGAGTATTGTGTCGCTCCATACCATCCGTAAGGAAGCACATCTGCTGGGTTCTTCAAACTATTGAATATGAATAAATGTTGTTTTCTATTCTACCACAGGTGTCCAAATACTTATTGGTAGACAGTGTATAACAATTTGATAGTCCAAGACAAGATTGGACAGTTGGTCAGCTAATCCAGATGTCTAACTGGAATCAACTACCCTATATTAGTACTATTTTTGTAATGCAAGTAGTACATTTTAAGGGTTATAAAGGGGGTATCTTTGTGGTTCCGTGCAACTTCCATTTCCGATTAAGTGAAATTTTTACCATATTTGTAAAATTGTTCCCTCTCTTTATGGCATTTGTCACTCTTAGGGTGCATTCACACTGAGTATACGCTGACTGATTCTGAACGTTAAAACAGCACATACAAAGCAGATCCCATTCATTTCAATGGGGAGCGCACGTATGCTGGATCCCATTGAAATGAATGGGATCTGCTTTGTATGTGCTGTTTTAACGTTCAGAATCAGTCAGCGTATACTCAGTGTGAATGCACCCTAAGAGTGACAAATGCCATAAAGAAAGGGAACAATTTTACAAATATGGTAAAAATTTACTGTAATCCATCCATTCTGAGAACAAAGATATAATTTTCTCATAAACTTTATGAGATATACAATTGCATGGGGGTCCAAAGTGGCTCTGCATTCATTAAACTGGATAAATTACCAGTATCTGACCTTATAGCCATATCACATATTATCAAAGTAGCCAGATCCACTATAGCTAGGAGCTGGAAATCTATAACCTTTGCATAATACACAATTGCATAATGAAACACTTTATTGCATAAAGACAGGAGAGTCAATCGTCCTTCAAACCAAAATGGACTAAATGTCTGGAACACAAAAAGAAAATCATTAGTGACAATTAAGGTATTACAGTCTTACCAAACACTATAGAATAACATCAGGTAAATATTCCTGCTACATATTTCCTATTACAAGTATAGAAGTAGGCACAATTTTATATATAATGTTACTTTTATTGTTTATTATAGGTGTTAATTCTCTGTTACTGACTTATACAAATAATAAAAAGTATATTGCTAATTCACATAAAAGAAAGAGACCAGGGTATTAAAAAGTAACTTTCATTGCATCATCTGTGAACTTCTTGGTATATCTGTTTGATATTACTTTGTCATAAAGGTGACACTATAACAATATATCACTAGCATAACCGTAAATGTGTACTCATTCTCCATAAGATGAAAATACTTTTCATTCTATGTTATGTTATTTGTAACTCTTTTCATGAAACAATAATAAAAATTAAGACATAAAAAGAAGTGTTTTGTATCCAATGCCTACCTTCTATTTTCCCATAGACATAAAAGTTACTGTCACTTTGACATTAATTTTAGCTAGGAATGGGCTAGTTAGAGTCCCAAGACCCTCTACAGTGTCATACACAAAGTTCAGGGGATAATCATACTCATTAGGGAGAGTGTGTACCTACACAGGCGTATGGAGACTTACAAGCCATTTCTGATTCGCTAGGGATTATGGGTAAAAAATATGCAAATGCGGAGATTATTGGCAAACTAGTATTTTTTTTTTCCACAGCTGAGAATCTGTTCCTTTTGGAATAGAAATACTAGTTTGGCAATAATCCCCGCATTATGTTATTAGGCTCACTAAACGAGTCATGCATCATGTTAAGAGGGCTGCCCCTAGAGGGCAGCAACCAGAGGCACTGTTCTCCTAATTACATCCTGGAGAACAGATTTACATATTTTTTTACCCATACACAAAGTTGTAAGACAATTTAAAGCAGAAACTTTGTTATCAAATTAATTATCAAACTTGCCTTTCTTATTTTGCATTGCAAGTCCATTTTCATAAAAAATCTGCATTTTATTCTTATGCAAATTAGTTCAAATTTGTTATCTTTCTGGGGCTTAACCCTCCTCTTTAGATAAAAACACCTCACGTCCATCCAGCTCTGCCTGCTATTGCTTCCACTTTCACTTTGTCACATCTGCAGTTAGGGGTGATTATCTAAAGCGGAGAGTGAAGGCCTAACAGGAGAAAACATGTCCTTTTCAGCTAATTTGCATATGAATGAAATGCAAATTTTCATGAAAATGGATCTGCAACACAGAATAAAAAAAGTGACTTTGGAACGTGTAGAATCAGCCCTACAATGTACCATAATTAGTTTGATACAAATTTTCCTGCTGACAGACTCCCTTTAAATCCTGATTCATAACAAATGTATTGAAACTGAAATGGATCTTTGGACCAAACCAACTAGAAACCATAACAAACCAAATATTCAGAGGTTCATCCATCTCTAACCCTAACTCTACAATGCTCCAAAATGCATTTTGGCATTTTATATACATATACAGTACTCTTTTAGTTAAATCTCTTCTAAGTAGACATTTATAGGTTTCTAAAGAATAAAGTGTGTTCCTATTCTATGTATACAGTAGAAAAGAGGGCACAGCTCCAAACTCACTAGATGATCCCCAAATAAATAGTAGAAATAGACAAGAGGTAGGTAAGGCCCCAGGTGGTTCTCATGTCTGAATAAATAAGGAATATCCAAATATTCTATCATATATAGAAATAGGAGGGCACTCACCAGGATTTCTAAAATTTCAGTTTTTATTACATATGTACTATAAAAAGTGCTAGCATGGGGAGGAAGGAGCGTTGGAACAATGGCCATTTCGAGCTACCGAGTGCTTTGTCAGGCCCCAAATGTTTAAACCCATCAGGATGCCTCCTAAAGCACTGTATGCTGTGTTAGCGTCAAAGGAAGAGAGATGCATCCATCACATCATCAACGTGCACAAGAATCTAGCCGCTCTATTGACAACAATTATGCCAACAATATCAAACCTTCAAAGGTAATTACTAAGGAAATGAGGGACTCCGAGCGCATCACTGTGACGCAGCAGGCGGATCCTCTCGATAACAGAAAGAGGACTGGAATAGCCCCAGCAGGGAGAAAAGCACTAAGCTTGGATACAAAACAAAAATATAGAATAAGAAAAGTGGCTGCAAGAAAATACTTGCACCAGAATGGGGGAGCAAAATTACAAAAAAACACACATAATTTTTGTCATTTAAATCAAGGAGATCTAAGGATTCCGTTCTCAAACTATACCTAGCTTTTTTTACAAACAAAATCTATGTCTATCTCCTCCATAATGTAGTACTTGAACATGTTTCATACCTGTAAATTGAAAAAACAGTAAAATGTTCGAGGTTTGATATTCGTTTCGAGTAGCTCCTCAATATTCGACTACTCGAATCAAATATCGAACCCTATTATAGTCTATGGGGGGAAGATGTTCGTTTCAGGGGTAGGCAACGTTCAATCAAATTATACTTACCAAGTCCACGAGTGAGGGTCGGGCTGGATCCTCCGCACTACAAGCGGACATGCGCAGTCGGCTCTGCCCAGGCCCGATGCCTGGCAGAGTGAATGAAGAGCCAGAAGACGCCGCGGGGAAGCTGCACGGAGAAGACTTCTAAAGGTAGGCGAAGAACCAGCGTTGATTGGCGGAATGTATAGCATTCGGCCAATCAATGCTGGTTCTGCATCAAACTTTTACATTCAAATAGCGAGTGGTATTTCGAATACCATAGTATTCGATTGAATACCTACTCGATCGAGTACTACTTGCTCATCTCTAGTAACAACCCTTCCATTATGTGCAGATTGAAATGCTGTATAAATTATGGAGTCCTAAGCCTGACAAAACCAATTTAACGTGCTCACAGTTTCGAGCATACAACGGTGTAATAGTTTTCCCTATGTAGAAAATATTGCAGTGGTATATTATAACATACACAACAAACTTAGGCTAGGATCTCACTTGCGTTGGGCTCTTGGTTGTTTGGGATGGAGAGTCCATCCGCTAAAACAGGAGTTACCCACTGACACTTACAGACCTTGTCTCCCTTTGATGTTGACACTGCACACAATATTTTAGGAGGCATCCTGGTGGTTTTACATATTTGGTAGTGTGAAATGACCGTCACTCCAATGCTACAGTGCCTTCCTCCCCATGCCAGCGCTTTTTATTGTATGTATGGAATAAAGACTGAAGTTTTAAAAATTCCAGTGAGTGGCCTCCTTTTTCTATGTATGGTATTCTAAACTTGCAGATTTGAACAATTGTAAATGACATAGACTGATAGATTTATTCATTTTAAGTGGATGGTATGTTAGATAAAATCCTATTTAACTGTAGCAGAAACATAGCTATATCTGCGTGACAGGCCGTGACAGCCTTCATTAGGCTCCTGGCTGTCATAGGAACGGGACAGTTCTAGCCATCTTACCACGTTGGAGAAGTTATGCTATTATTTTCAGATTATTATTTCTTTAAAAACCTTGTATTAATCTATAGGAGCTATCTTTCAATTGATGGTGCTAGGAACAAATTCCTCAATTTCACCAATGAGGTCTTACTTGCATATTCCTTACTCAATCTTTGTAAAAAACAAAAATATGTAAACAATGAAACAGCTATAAACGCAAAAGTAATTGCCATTATAGATTCCCCCCTTTAAGAATGTTTAACAATGTTTTTATTTTTGCATTACTGGCTTTTATAAGTTTATTAACTACTCTTTTGCATGGTTTGAAAAGTCAATAAAATTTTCTTTGTAAATAACGTTTTATTGGATTTTCAAAATAGCAATACAGTTACAAACAAAACATTAAACAGTGCTGGTATATAACCACAGATTGAGCAACAAAGGACATAATGAGAGGTGAAACATGGGGGGGGGGGGTAGAGACAACCCCAATGAATTCTGGAAATAAGAGTCCAAATGCCTCAAAGAATATCATAATTAACCAGGAGGTTCCCATAGGTGCACCCAGGTAGGACCTTAAGAGAACGTATACCATGGCGCCCACATAAAGCTGAACTTCTGGTGAGTGCAAAGTTCCAAGTGGGAAAGTGAAAGCTCCTCCGTTCCTCCATATGGACTACTTGAGAGACTTTCCATAAAAAGGGGATTTGGATGCCCAGTATAAAGGGATCAAAGATTTGGCGATAGACATAAGGTGAAGAAAGAGGTAAGAGGTTTGGGGAGTCAACAAACCTGTTTCAGAACCTGCTGAATGAGCGACTAGTAGGGGGATATCTTTTTGCATTCCCAACAGATATACAAATAGGAGCCTGGGCAGTGGCGTAACTACTGCCGTAGCAGCAGAGGCAGCTGCCACAGGGCCCGACACGTCAGGGGGCACGGGCCTCCGATGTGTCAATTTGAACAAAATCTTTTTATTTTTTATTACTTCTGAAAGCTCAACCCCCCCCCCCTTCTCTCGGGTGGGTGGAGAGAGAGGGGGCTCCGGTCTTACCTATTTTGTTAGCCTTTGCGGGGTGTTCGCTTTCCACCCTGCGTAGGCCTGAACAGAACCTTACGCAATGTCTCCTCCCTCAGCGTGCACCCTGACGCTGGAGGGTGGAGAATTATTTTGCAAGAAGAAGTGGGGGAGTCCATGTTTAGAAGCACGGAGCACTTGTGAAAGCACAGGTGAGTCCTGGCAGGCAGGACTGGAGCGCTGAGCACTTGTAAAGACAGGTGTGCTCAGCGCTGGTGAAGACATCGCTCTGCGCTTGCTGTGTGGTGGTGACGGTGTTCATAATGTCCACCGTGAGTAACAGTGTTTTGTTATGTTTTTCTCCCCCTGGGTCTCCGATTATTATACTCTGGGGTCTGAAAAGACCCCAGAGTATAATAATTGTTTATGGGTGTCCACAGTAGGGGATAATACTGTGTGTAGGGGCCACTGAGGGACATAATACTGTGTGCAGGGGCCAATATGGGACATAATACTATGTTCAGGGTCCACTATGGGGTATAATACTGTGTGCAGGGTCCACTATGGGGCATAATAGAGCGCACAGAAATGCGTAGGAGGGGGTCGGTTGAGGTCTTCGGCGTCGGTCGAGGTGGGGGGGGGGACCCTCATGTCAAAAGTTCACTGCGGGGCCCCATCATTCCTTACGCCACTCAGCCTGGGGCCTTATGGCAGTGCCATCACAAAGAGGAAACCTCAGGATAAAAATTCTGAATTACAGTGGGCGTGGGCATTTTATACTATCTTGTTGATCAATTTAAAGCTCGACTCTTGCAAGCATACACATCTAAAAGGGCCCATGAATCATTTGAAGACAGAGGATATTTCTCCAGGAGTGAGGGACATTTGAAGTTCTGCCTCCCATTTTCGTACATATGAGGGAAGCTCTGTTCGCGTAGAAGGTTAGAGTAGAGAGTAGATAGAGGTCTTGGCATACTTTGCTTCCGGAGTAGAAGCTGCGATTGCTAGACTCCAGCCTCAGCACTCCCAGGTTTAGTGTCTTAATCGATTGATATGTCATTAGTCTGGAGTCAATAACATTTTTGAGTGTGTCAGTACAAAAGTGCTTTAAAAATAAATAATCACCCAAAACCTAAATCAATTTCTCTAATTTTGTTTGCCTTAGTTCTCGGATTCATAATTTAAAAACTGAATAATTTTAGAAGTAAAATTAGCCAATAGATCTTGCTCAGCGCTTGAAACAAATTAGATTACAACTCGGTGATAAAAAATAGAGATAACTGGTGAACTTTTCAAGTGCCACAATATGTTCATAGAGGACATGACAGTGTTACAATACAGACTGTAGATAAGGAGGGCAAACACAAAATGAAAAGAAACATTTATAGAAAAGTTGAACAAAAAAAAATTACTAGAACTTTAGGTACAGTAGATTGGCTGTAGGTATGACAAAGGGTTTAGGGATAGCAAAAATATGCTATTTTGAGCAGCAATAAAACCTGATCTCAATACACAATACACGTGTAAAGAATATATGTGTAAAAATAAGACTCCCATTGACTTCAATGACATTTTTTACACGTGTAAAAAACGCGCCAGAAAACGCGACGCATCGTGTTTTTTTTTAAAACACATGTAAAAAATGTCATTGAAGTCAATGGGAGTCTTATTTTTACACATATATTCTTTACACGTGCATTGTGCCAAAATGAGCGCGTGTTTACTCCGTGTGAATGGACCCTTAGACTTTGGGAGTCCATGCCCCATCATAACTATGATAAATAATGCTTGGTATCCAGTCCTGACTTTGCCAGCGGCCGGCCGGCGTCACAGGTGCTTCCATTCATTTCTATGGGAGTGTGCTGTTCGGATCGGCTGATCCGAACAGTGTTCGCTCATCTTTAATTATAATATTTCTATACTGGTGACTTATTATCTACTCTTGGTATATATATTTTTGATTTCATTGCCTATCTTGGTGATGTTCCCTTTTTGGAACATTGTAGTCCTATTATTTACCTTTTCCCTCCCTTTATGGCGAGGTTTACTAGAATTTAGTTTTGTGAACCACCATTTTAATTTACAATTTTGTACCTACACTATATATGATTTATATTCCATTTTTCTATAATTTTAGGACAAATATTGCCATTACCTTGTGATTACTTTAATGTGGATATATTTGTATGTTCTATTTCTATTTAATTGTTTATTAGTGTTGAGCGAGTAGTATTATATCGAATACCTTGCTGGCATAGGAATGCGTGTAATCTGCCGAACACCAAGGGGTTAAATGCAACACCAAGGGGTTAAATGCTTCGAATATTCGATGCGTTTAACCCCTTGGTGTTCGGCCGATTACACGCATTCCTATGTCGGCGAGATATTCGTTCTAATACTACTCGCTCAACACTAATGTTTATTATTTATTTTTGGTATTTAATAAATGATATACTTTTCTTTTTATGCATTGTGTGGAATTTCTTTGTAGTTTAATAAACTTTATTGAGGTAATAAGTGATGTCTTGTGGTGAAAGGGTGGGAGAGAAAGCAGACATAATATTCTTTAGAGTGGTTGGCTATATCTTTGGGATCAAAAAGCTTTCCCTGAGTGGTAAGATGTGACAGGAAAGGTATCCCGCATTTCCTATGCCTTACTTTTAATTTGGTTGCAAGCAATTTCCCTGCTTTGTTCCCTTGAGCATAAAAGGCAGCTTTAACTTTCTAGAGGTGTTTTTCATAAGTATGCAAAAGTTCAGCGCACAATTGATATCTGAAGATTGATAGCTGAGCAACCTGGGATGAAGTCTAATATTTTTCATTGATAAACTCCAAGGTTTTAATGTCATTTAAAATAAAGGCTTTATGAGCATTTCAGAGTTTTTTTTCTCTCGGATAAAGTCTTTGTGTTTTCCAGACTCTATTGAGTTGAAAGTGATTAATTAAATCAGATTCAATAGTTTTCCTATAAGCGGGGTGGAACATTAGGTAGGAACTACAACTCCACAGGAACACAGGACAGAGGGGGTCACATTATATTGCTGAGACAGAGCGACTGCGGCATGGTCTGACTATTTTATACATTCTATAGAAGATCGTATTGCATGGTAAAGTATTATTCTATTCACTATAAACAGATCTAGTCTGGAGTATCTGTTATGTACTGTCAAGAAGTATGAGTAATCTCATTCAGTACTGTGATGTAGCCTCTATACATGCCACAGAAGTGTAGTAAGCAGAAATGGAGGGTATCTGGAGGAGAAGAATAATCCATTTATGAGGCTGGTGTTGTATTGAATTCACCACAGATGAGAAATTTATCTTGTTTGTGGTTATCAATCAGGCACAAGAGTTATTTTTATAGAAACATATTTGATGGCGATTGGGGGTATATATATATATATATATATATATATATATATATATATATATATATATTTGCAATGGTATATATAACATTGTTAATACTGCCTATAACAACAATATAGTGACCATAGCACTTGTAATTACTTTCATAGGTCCAAAGGATAATGTACTTTAAAGGGGCTCTATCATTGGGAAAAGTCATTTTGAACTAATCACATCCTTGCATAGCCTTTAGAAAGGCTACTTCACACCTACCTTTAGTATGTAAATTGCATCAGTGGTTTCTGAATAAGTTCATTTTTATTCATATGCTAATTAGACTGGTGCACAATGCATTGTGCACCACCTTTGCTATTGTTTCCTATGGGTGTATACTGCACAGGCTGCTGCTGATGACTTCCTGCTTCCTGTTTGCACATCTCGGCATAGTAATGCATTGACTAGCGCTGATTGGCCGAATGCTATACAGAGTATAGCATTCGGCCAATCATCGCTGATTCTGCTGGAGGAGGCAGAGTCTAAGATCGGTCCACAGCAGTCTCCATTCTGGTCCAATTTAGACTCTGCCTCCTCACGGACGAGCCTCTGGCAGAACCAGCATTGATTGGCCGAATGCTGTACTCTGTATGGCATTCAGCCAATCAATGCTGGTTAATGCATTCCTATTGGAAAAAAGTCAGCTCCCGCATATCGCAAGCTGACAGGGATCCCAACGTAATACAGTGACTTGGGCATGTTAGATGCCCCAAGACATGCTTCCCCTGCTGTCCCAGTTGCATTCCAGGGTGTTGGCATCATTTCCTGGGGTGTCATAGTGGACTTGGTGACCCTCCTAAGTTGAATAGTGGTTTCCCCCTAAACGAGTATTTATTCCTCATAGACTATAATGGGGTTCCATGTTCGATCGAACAGTCGAGTATTGAGTGGCTATTCGAATCGAACTTCAAACATTTCACTGTTCGCTCATCTCTAATAATAATAATATAATAATACATTTTATTTATATAGAGCCAACATATTCCGCAGCACTGTACAATTTGTAGGGTTCAAATACAGACAAAAAGATGCATTACAAAGAGAGTAATTTCACACAATGGGACTGAGGGCCCTGCTCGCAAGAACTTACAATCTATGAGGTTGAGGGGGTGACACTAGAGGTAGCAGGGGGGCATCGGAGGTGGCATTGCTTATACAGTGGTCAGACAATTTTGTAATATAGGTTACTTTCATTACACAAACATAAAACTTTATGAACCGTCACCAGTTGTGTCCTTTAACATGTGGATGGTGCTTGGACCTATAAAGTTAGCCTGATATGGCATCATATCATGCGGGATAATGTGGGAGCTGGAACAGAGGAGGGTTTAAATTTTAGGGATTCTAATTACGGTACAGAAGGGTTTACATTAGGAATTGTGATAGGTCTGTCTGAAAAGATGTGTCTTTAGTTTGTGCTTAAAGCAATTCTCACGGATTGAAGGATATCCCTGAATTTTGACATTGTTTCTCCTAGATCTGTCCTTTAAATAGGCCACTATGGCTCTCACTGGCACTACATCTGCTTCCAAATATTAATCACATCTACTGTATGTACTCACTATGAGCTTTAGGAAATTCGCCCATTTTCACCTCCCTCTGGTCTACTATGCTGCCTAAATCATGCACTGAGGTTTGCAGCAGAGATTTTAGGATAGAAATAACTTTATGGAAAGAATGTGTCAATGCTATGAGCAAATCTTTCATGGAGGATTGATTGATAGTTGGGACCTCAGCCAAAAAAAACACACTTGCCGCCTCTTCTTGTGTAATTGCAGTGCCATATAGAGTATCACAGCTCACTTCTGGTCTTATAGGAAGACTATCTTGAAGCCTAGATCTCTGTTTGACTGGGCTCATGGAAGTTGGGAGAAAGTGGTTGACAGTGGGAGACCATGGGAGCCTGCCATGTCTCAACAGCATCTGATAGTTGGCAGGTCTTCCTGAAGTCCAGAGTTTGTCTAGAAAAGCAAGTCAGCAATATAGGGAGCTGGCAGAGGTTCCATTGGAGGAGGTACAGTAAGTCATTTGATTAGATTACCACCATTAGTTTCTTGGTGCAGGGAACAAGCGTCATCTTGGCAGGTTTGGTGCTAACCTTCCTGAATCTTGTCATAGCCCAGGATGTCAGAATTTCCAATGAGAAGGTTTTTTTTTATCCAGTTTTCAATCAGAAATCCTGTGAATAGTTGAATAAGGGGAATAGACTAATAAGCTATAAGGCACCAAAGCACTGCCATCCAACTCAGCAGCCAAACTGTTCCCTAGCCCTGGACCTTTTCATCCAGTAATTCAGAATAATTGATCTAACAATTTAGGTCACTAGAGATCATTACTTTACAAAGGTGTTTTTTTGTACAGGACACAAATAGGTAGCATGCACTGCTTTGTTTTAGATGGTTTATCAAGTCCTCACTTTATGGTCGAGAAAAAGTATTTCAATAGATGAAAAATCATCCTTGTTTTGTTTGATGAAATTCAGAACTTACACTTATTACATAGATTTCAATAGGGCTAGTTCAAGAGTTTCAATTAGTAGAAAGAGAATTCTGTAGACATAAAATTACTAATCACATTACAGGTCTATTTCTCTATTTCTACAGTTCTATATAGTGAAAATACATGGCTTAATGGATAAAATCATAATAGATATGCATCTTTATTTGGCAAATGAGTTCTAGGGTTAATAACTGTATTTAAAATGTATATTTATTTTACTGTTTTAGTTTCTATCCTTGCAAAACATCCTAGACCAGCGGTTCTTATTCAAAACTCTGCAATCTGTGTTTTTCCCCACACGCAGCTCAGCTACCTCCCAGTTACCTACACACCTCTGTATCCATGTTCTCCATACCCACAGCTCTACTACTACCATGTTTTCATCCTCCACACACACAAACTAATGCTATCCACATGTTTTCATCCTCCCTATCACCCCTAGCACTGTTACTTCTGTGTTCTCTTCCCTATAGCCATGCAGGCACAGCTTCTACAATACACTGAGCTAGTGTACAACAAGCTCCATCCCTGAATGTCATTGGTCACATGACTGCAACATCATGAAAGGTCCTATTGCACTACATGCAAAATACTGCCAATTAGTTTTGATGTCAGTTTGCAATGTGGAGAACAAATTTCTCAACATGGCTTGCACCCCTGATGATGATTAGCGATGGACCTCTGAATTAGAGATGGACCTCAGAAGATTTGTCTCATACCAGTTCACACAAAGGAGTTCTCCGAATCGCTTCAGTCCAAACTTACTCAGATAGAGCCGGAAGTGAAATTATTATACTCTCTTCGGACCACAGAGCATAAAAAGTGTAGGACCAGTGGAGGTGTAAAAAATACTCTTTTGGGCCTTCAATCTGTCTCTTCAGTGACTTCTAGCGGTGTACTGAAATGTCATGTCACATGGTGTGCCACGTCACCACTGAGGACTGTGATTGGGGTGACTCATAGGACATCACAGGAAAGTGCTAGAAGTAACTAAAGGCTAAGACAGAGCACAAGGAAAGCTCAAAAGAGGTAATAAAAGGTGAGTATAAATGTTTTGTTTTTTTTTATATTTGACACCTCCCATAGATCGCCAACCATAATTTACCACGATGCAGGTCTCAAGTGCCATTTTTCTTTTTTTTTCTTGCCTATCTCTAATGATGGCATACTCCAACTCCAGAGAGATATGACATAATTTGGGAGTATAACATAACTCTGGGTGGGTACCCCATAAGTATGATATGCCCTGCAAGCAATGCCAAATGTCCAAGCATACCAAACATACAGATTGAACTATGCTGCATTCCCCAAATATATCATTTGGAGCACTTATTACTTTTCAACATCCATATTCTTCAGATCCCTACCTTGAGGGTTCCATGGCCATCTTTTTGGTGCATGGATGGTCATAATTTTTCTTTGTTTGATATACGCAGTGCTAGCCAGTCCTGCTTTCAGGCTGACAAGGAGTTGTGACATTTGTGACAGTTGTGACTGACCTGGTAATAAGTGTCTGTCTGCATTCAATGTACATCCTGAAGGGATTTGGAATTAACCTGGAAATTAGAAAGGAGCCCGACTAATGCATTGAAGAAAACTCTTATCTACAGCAATGCACATACAATTTAAAACATAACTAGACACTTAATTCTTACAATATGATATATACATAATTCATCACCGTGCCCTACAGGACATAAGGTATTTTCATCCTGATAACAATACTATGAGATTGGATAGGTTATAGGTGTTCTCCTTTGCAAGCAGAGAAATCACTGGGAACAATTGCAGCTTTCTGTCCTGCTTGGAACAGCTTTAAAAAAGCTAAGTATAAAGCGAGTGTGGGAGCTTGCGAGTGTGGTTTGTTCCTAAGTGTGGTTTGTTCTAAGTGTGACTTAAGATTAAGTGACTTTAGATTCAGGGACTTTACCAGGAAAAACCTTTCACTCTTTATTTGAATTTATTTGTTTTGCTGTAATATTTCCCATCAGGTAAGATGAACTCCATATTTACCAATGCTGTCCAGTGTGCATCTTGCAACATGTATGCTCTGCTTGAGCAGCCGCTTGAGGGGGCATACTGTTGTGAAAGATGCAATCACATTGCACATTTGGAAGCCCAGATCATGGATCTAAATGGGCAAATTGAAACACTGAGATCCATTGATAACTTGGAAAGGAGTTTGTTGCTCACAGAGCAGCAACTCGTTGGGGCAAGTTCACAGGGGAATGGTAGCATGGAGGTGCAGAAACCTGAGGCAGCTAGCTTGGTGACAGAAAGCAGCAGGGTAGAGGGAAGGGTGCCAGGGAGGTTAGTCCTGAACTGGCACACCCCGATAAGTTTGCTAAATTGGCAGATGAGGGGGATGTTAGTACAGGGGTAACATTGCTGCAGCACGATACTTCCTCTGAAAGCCAGGGGAATGTCTGCTCCAGTAAGAAGGGGGATAGGAGCGCAGAGAAGACTAGACAGGTGCTGGTAGTGGGAGATTCAAATATTAGGAGAACAGATAGGGCAATCTGTCACAAAGACCGGGATCGTCGTACGGTGTGTTGCCTTCCTGGCGCTCGAGTTTGACACATCGCGGATCGAGTTGACAGATTACTGGGTGGAGCTGGTGTGGATCCAGCGGTCATGGTGCACATTGGTACAAATGACAAAGTTAGCAGTAGGTGGAACTTCCTTAAAAATGATTTCAGGGATTTAGGGAGCAAGTTGAAGGCAAGGACGTCCAGGGTAGTATTCTCAGAAATACTGCCTGTTCCACGAGCCACACAGGAAAGGCAGCGGGAGATTAGGGAGGTAAACAAGTGGCTCAAGAGTTGGTGTGGCAAGGAGGGGTTTAGGTTCCTGGAGAACTGAGCCGACTTTGCTGTGGGCTACAGGTTCTATGCTAGGGATGGGCTGCATCTCAATGGGGAGGGTGCAGCTGTGATGGGGGAGAAGATGGCTAGACGGTTGGAGGAGTGTTTAAACTAGGTACTGGGGAGGAGGGTAACAGATGTAGAGGGCAAGATAGTGTAGAAATGGAAAGAGGGCTAGATACTGTAACTGGGGTGGAGCGGGGAGGGGGGGGGGTTAGAGCAGTCAGTAGGCAATAGAAGAGTAGGAAAGATAAATCTATGAAATGTATGTATACGAATGCCCGAAGCCTCACTAACAAGATGGAGGAACTAGAAGTGATGATGTTGGAAGAAAATTATGACATAGTGGGGGTAAGTGAGACATGAGTAGACTCTAGCTATGACTGGGCTGTAAATATACAAGGGTACAGTATGTTTAGAAAGGAGGAAAATGATTATGTGGAGTCCTTATGGGTGGAAATTATGGGAGGAACAAAAAATAATAAAATACTGATAGGGGTTTATTATAAATCTCCAAATATAATGGAAGAAGCTGAAAATATACTAATAAAACAAATAGATGAGGCCGCAAAGCATAATAAAGTCATTATTATGGGGGATTTCAACTACCCTGATATCAACTGGAAGGCAGAAACCTGCAGGTCCAACAAAGGGAACAGGTTCTTGTCAGTAATAAAAGACAATTACCTATCACAACTAGTGCAGGATCCAACAAGAGGCGAGGCACGACTAGACCTAATTTTAACAAATGAACCTGGCACACTGTCAAAAGTGGAGGTTGGGGGACATCTGGGTAATAGTGACCATAACATAATAAGTTTTCTTGTACACATTAAGAAGACGTTCATTAGAGGGGGTACAAAAACACTAAACTTCACGAAGGCCAATTTTAACCAGCTGAGAGAGGAGCTTAGCAGCATAAACTGGGACAATGTCCTCAACGTGACAGGAACACAAACTAAATGGGACATCTTCAAAAATATACTAAATAAGAGCACTAGAAAACACATACCCTATGGACAGCTTGTCCTGGACTGGCTTAGGTTGGCAAAAATGCCGCCCTCCCTGAGGCCCTGGCACAGTGCCGCCTGAAGCGCTCGCTTCAGGTCGCCTCATGGGAGGTGCGGCACTGCCTATGGGAATAAGCGGACCAGAAATCATAGAAAACCAATATGGCTAACTAAAATGGTACAGAATGCAATGAGGGATAAAAAGGAAGCATTTAAAGTACTAAAACAAGAGAGTAGCGACACAGCATTAAAAAACTATAAGGAGAAAAATAAATTGTGCAAAAGACAAATAAAGGAGGGGAAGATTGAGGCTGAGAGAAACTTTGCCAAGGAAAGTAAAAGTAATCCAAAATAATTCTTCAATTACATAAATAATAAGAGAATAAAAACTTGCCAGTATGCAAGTAAACTGCTACCTACAATCCAATACTGTCTTCGAATGTGGAGTCTAAGGCATTCCCGATATTTTCACCAGGATGCACTAGGCAGGATGCTTCTTCTGCTTGGGACCCAGGTCACAAAGTCAAGTTAGTAAAAGAGTTTGCAGAATAATATGAATTACATAATAGTAGACTAAAGGAGTAATGAGGAGGCTGAGAATTGCCCAAACAAACATTAAAACAATCTCAGGCAAATGACTGAACTACAGCCAAGTCTATTTTGGGGTCTGTTTCGGACCTGTTCAGTCCTAACAAAATCAGTGGGTGAACCTCATGTGAGGAATCTGGTGAGGTTCAATCAACAAATACTCTTAGTGGCGTTCAGTGGCCTCCATTATAAGGGTATGGTATGAACTTTGCAGAAATAGTAAGTACAAAGGACCTCAAGCAGCTCATATTCCATATTCCCTTGGTCAGTCCACCAAGTATTTTACTAGTGATGTACATGGCCAATATGGTAACAGGGCCCAGAGGAGATGCGGCACACATTGACACTAAGGAAATTACATCAGTGGTTCTGTGTGGCCCTTCCTATCTGTATCATGGAACAGGAATGCAATGGGGAGTGCTTTAATATAATCCCCCTGGGGAACGATAGGCTGGGTCGCCGGATCCAATTTAATAGCAGTTAATGCCCTCCAGCATGTGTTTGGAAACCCCCACAACTGTAGGTTATGTCATTAGATAAACCGACAACTGTTAGTATTATGGCTGCCAAATTACCAATCTGGTATAGTCAATTGAGGAATGATTCCAGCAACCCAGGAAATGCATAGTGACTGGTAAAGACACTATGATAGAGGTAGATTACATTTGGGACTGGCCTTCTAAGAATATCAGCTATGTTGTATACTAGGGCCAATACTCCTCTCCAGGTGTAACAGGAAGAGAAAATGACAGTACCTGGATGGACGGTGCCCCTTTCCTGTCACTGGTGGTCATTGAAAAACTTTTCACACCACAAGGTTCTTGTTATGTGGTCCATATGCGTTATGTTTGGCCATATGTGGCTGACACCTACCTGATGTGTAGATACATTTGGTTAACTATTAGTGTCTTTATACATTTGCCCCTGAGAGTGGCAGCCAGTGAATCTGGGTGGCAGTGTTTATTCTTAGCATAGCTTCATCAGTGTATTTTTTTCCAGAAAACCCCGCTAATATCTAAAGTAGGTTCCAACTTATTGAAATGTATTATATATTTCAAGATGGATTGGATATTTCTTCATGAATGAAAGAGAAGAAATTAAGAGCTTTTTTACATTTTTATCTTTAGTTAACATACATTACTCCAATTTATTTAATTGATTTGACTAAAACCTCTTGTGAATTAGGAATTTCTGAAGTTAGATGACGTTCAATTAAACCCATGCAAGATGTAAAAATTGAATGACATAACATAAATGGGCTAATGGGATGCCGGCTTTAATAGCATACTTGGCACTTCTCAGAAAACGAAAAGATAAAAGCTTGTGTATTTCTAGTTTTTCAATTAGTTCATTTCCAAGGTGCCTGTTTGTACCTACTTGAACAGATCAATGAGAAACAACAGTAAAAGCATGCAATTTAATATAATTAACTGTATTAGCATTCTTACGCAATAGCATGACACAAGGAGCAATGGATATATAACTAGAAATGAGGAAACTGGTTTGGAACATAACGGGTTTGGATTTAAAGGGATTCTTTCATTAGAATCCCATTTTTAACTTAGCCCACGTTGGAATAGCCTTCAGAAAAGCTATTCTTCCCCTAACTTTAGAACTCTTCTACGCTCGGCTGTTCGGTAGATATCCCAGTTTTTGTTGTTATGCTAATGAGTCTCCAGACAGCACAGGGGGAGTTCCCCCATGCTCAAACAGCACTGGTGGTGTGCCCTGTGCTGCTTGAAAACTCTCCAGTGCCACCTCCATCTTCTTCTCCGCCATTGCCTCTTCTTCCACGCCACCATTACATCTTCATCCAAAAACGCCAACTGCGCATGTCTGTCAGCCATTTTTCTGTGTTCGAACAGGAGAGCCCACAGGAAAATGGCCGATAGGCATTGTGCAGTCAGAGCTTTTGGATGAAGATGCAACGGTGACTTGGGAGAAGAGGAGGCGGCGCTGGAGAGTTTTCAAGCAGGACAGGGAGCACGTCAGGGATCAAATAGGTTTCCCCATAACTCCTTGTAAAAAGCTCTCATGACAGGAGACAGTCAATAATCAGAAACTATACTCTACAGAGCTTATATAATCACTTTTCACCATCCGCTGTGCATTCATGTCGGGAATACAAATGCTCACTATACCATATACACTATACACTAAACTATATAATTTATCCTTGGGTACAGTGAGCAGTTTTAACTGCCAAGTGTTGCTGTAATTTATTTTCAGAAATTATTATGTAGCTTATGGTGAAAGTAGAAAATTTTTTCAGGAATACGTAGTTTCAGTGTGCAATATGTTGTGCCATGTTTGTATCAGAGCTGAATGCTGCAAAAGCTGTTGTGCCCAAGATACCCACTTAATGATTTTTAGAGCGTCTCTGCTGACAACAGATTGGTGCAATGCATCGGGCACTGATACGGCCGTATTTCTGAAAAACTGCAATTTTCCCTTTTCATTATTAATTGCGCATTAATTTCTGAAAATGAAATTAATACAACACTCAAGGGTTAAAAATGCTTGCTACACCACTTGATAAATCCCTTGAGGGGTGTAGTTTCCAAATGCAAGTAGAATGAAAAAAATACATACTCACTCGAGTCCTGTTATGGTTGCCATCTGCAATGTAATGCAGGCCTCAGTCCTCTTCCAGTTGGTAGCCTGAGTTGTTGTGGCGTGGCTCAGTGGCTTGTAGCTTATAAAGGAAACCGGAGGGACACGTGGGAGTAATGGACCTCTGTGTCCCTCCATAGTAATCAACTGTATTGGCGGCTATTTATGAGGTAGGATTATAATGGGATCAATTATTTTTTGGTGTTGGGCCTCTTGCAACCCTGAGATATAATCCAAATTTCCTTTATTATAATCCATCCATGATCAGAAAAGAGCCCTCATATCAACTGTTAAGAACAATGATGGAGCAATGATGATTTTTGCGTGTTTTACTGGTTTCAAACTGAAGTATTATAATATATATATATATATATATATATATATATATATATATATATATATAAGGCAACCTATCCAATAGCTAACACTACAACAGAATGGCTGAAAAAGAAAAGAATCAAGGTGCTGCAATGGGCCAGTTCAAGTCCGCCCCTCACCCAATTCTGTGGCAGGACCTTAAGTGAGCTGTGCATAAACAAATGCCCACAAACCTCAATGCAATGAACCAATCTTGTGTCAGAGAATGGGCCAAAATACCTCTACAACAATATGAGAGACTAATAAAGTCATACAGAAAACGATTATTTCAAGTTATTGCTGCTAAATGTGATTCTACAACTACTGATTATTAGTGTGTACTTAGTTTTCCACATATGGATTTTCGATTTTGGCTTTATTTTTGTTAAACATGACCTAATAGTACCTCCAACAGTATCCAACTTTTTGGATCCTTCAATAGGCACTGCTTCTGGCACAGTTGGAAGTTTTTCTCTAGCCCCCACTGTTCTTGAACGATCAGTGGTGTTATTTTCAGCATCTCAAATGTTAACTTAGACTGCCTACTGTCATGTGGGTATTCCTGGGCTAGAGCAGACACTATGAGATTATCCAGTTGAAATTATTGGGAGCAACCCAGATAGACCAGGAAAGGTAATTAAATGTTTTTTATTTTAATTTTGCACAACTTCCCTGCCCTCCAGCTATCATACTACTTTCCAGAATACACCCCAGAGTATAGAAACAACTATTTCCCAATAAATCTCATGTGTATTGACCAAGATCGTTGCAAAATTAATTTTCCAAAATAATGAATCTCATAAGGTTTGCCCATCACTAGTCTTGAAACTTAAATGGGTTGTCCAGGCAAAATTGGACAACCCCATTAACTTTTAAATCAGCAGAGGGCAGAGAAAAAAATGCATTCTCGCCTGTCCCTGATGCTTCAGTGTCCTCCACGTGGCTTCTCTCTGGTCTCTTCCAGAGTTCCACTGAAGCCGGGGATTGGCCTCAGTGGTCAAGTGACCAATCAGCAGCTTCAGAGGAACTCCATAAGAGATCTGTTGTGAAGAAGGAGTGGAAAGTGCTGGTAGGACACCTGAGGTGAGTATAATTTTTTAAAAAATTTTTCACTGCCACTGGATGATTTAAAAGTTAAAGGGGTTGTCCATTTTTGCCTGGACAACCCTTTTAAAGCCATAAAACCAACAAACTACTGGCTAACACTTGGTTGTTACATCATGGTATTTTAGGAGGAGGAGGAGGAGGCTGTTGTACATTATCATAGTAAATAGGTTTACTATACAGTCCTATGAAAAAGTTTGGGCACCCCTATTAATCTTAATCATTTTTAGTTCTAAATATTTTGGTGTTTGCAACAGCCATTTCAGTTTGATATATCTAATAACTGATGGACACAGTAATATTTCAGGATTGAAATGAGGTTTATTGTACTAACAGAAAATGCGCAATATGCATTAAACCAAAATTTGACCGGTGCAAAAATATGGGCACCTCAACAGAAAAGTGACATTAATATTTAGTACATCCTCCTTTTGCAAAGATAACAGCCTCTAGTCGCTTCCTGTAGCTTTTAATCAGTTCCTGGATTCTGGATGAAGGTATTTTGGACCATTTCTTTCTACAAAACAATTCAAGTTCAGTTAAGTTTGATGGTCGCCGAACATGGACAGCCCGCTCTCAAATGATCTGAAAACAAAGATTGTTCAACATAGTTGTTCAGGGGAAGGATACAAAAAGTTGTCTCAGAGATTTAACCTGTCAGTTTCCACTGTGAGGAACATAGTAAGGAAATGGAAGACCACAGGGACAGTTCTTGTTAAGCCCAGAAGTGGCAGGCCAAGAAAAATATCAGAAAGGCAGAGAAGAAGAATGGTGAGAACAGTCAAGGACAATCCACAGACCACCTCCAAAGAACTGCAGCATCATCTTGCTGCAGATGGTGTCACTGTGCATCGGTCAGCTATACAGCGCACTTTGCACAAATAGAAGCTGTATGGGAGAGTGATGAGAAAGAAGCCGTTTCTGCATGTACGCCACAAATAGAGTTGCCTGAGGTATGAAAAAGCACATTTGGACAAGGCAGCTTCATTTTGGAAACAAAAATTGAGTTGTTTGGTTATAAAAAAAAAGGCGTTATGCATGGCGTCCAAAAAGAAACAGCATTCCAAGAAAAACACATGCTACCCACTGTAAAATTTGGTGGAGGTTCCATCATGCTTTGGGGCTGTGTGGCCAATGCTGGCATCGGGAATCTTGTTAAAGTTGAGGGTCGCAGGGATTCCACTCAGTATCAGCAGATTCTTGAGAATAATGTTCAAGAATCAGTGACGAAGTTGAAGTTACGCCGGGGATGGATATTTCAGCAAGACAATGATCCAAAACACCGCTCCAAATCCTCAGGCATTCATGGAGAGGAACAATTACAATGTTCTGGAATGGCCATCCCAGTCCCCAGACCTGAATATCATTGAACATCTGTGGGATGATTTGAAGCGGGATGTCCATGCTCGGCGACCATCTAACTTAACTGAACTTGAATTGCTTGTCCAAAATACCTTTATCCAGGATCCAGGAACTGATTAAAAGCTACAGGAAGCGACTAGAGGCTGTTATCTTTGCAAAAGGAGGATCTACTAAATATTAATGTCACTTTTCTGTTGAGGTGCCCATACTTTTGCACCGGTCAAATTTTGGTTTAATGCATATTGCACATTTTCTGTTAGTACAATAAACCTCATTTCAATCCTGAAATATTACTGTGTCCATCAGTTATTAGATATATCAAACTGAAATGGCTGTTGCAAATACCAAAATATTTAGAACTAAAAATGATTAAGATTAATAGGGGTGCCCAAACTTTTTCATAGGACTGTATATCTGCTATGAAAACATGTCTGACCTCTTCCCCCAGATGCAAACAGAACTTGGTGTTTCAGCCAAATATTATTATTATTATTATTATTATTATTATTATTATTATTATTATTATCATTGTTTATTTATATAACACCATTAATTCCATGGTGCTTTACATTTGGGGGTTACATACAATACACAAAATATACAGGTAGATATAATACTAACAATGACCGACTGGCACAGTGGGATAGAGGGCCCTGCCCGCAAGGGCTTACAATGTATGAATATCCACTTCTCTTTATGAAAACCTGAAGTTCAAACATTGGATTTCCTCCTACTAGTATTGTGGAGACAATTGGGGACATTTGAGTTGTGACCAAAATAATAGGAGTTCCAATATATTGTTGCTGGAAATATATTGAAAACACTTTGGAATTGAAAGGTTGAGGCTGTTGAGCAGTGGCCCTTTAATCCTTCCTTATATATATGCATATTCTACTGATTCATCTTCAATAAGTCTAGGACTAGGTTCATTATTAATAACCTTTATTGTTCTACTACAGAAATGATGAAAAACAACATGAACTTGTTGACTAATGGTATAGACAGCAGGAAGTCTTCAAAGCAGAGGCTTAAATGAAATATTATATCGCAATAAAATGTTTATTTATATAAGTAATATGTGCTTACACTGACATGTTTTGTATCCCTGAATAAACTGTTTGACAAGGACTCTTAGTACTCGGGGAATACAGTCAACTCAGATTATGATACTGAGCCCGTCATGAAATTGTGTTAGAGAAGGAAGAAAAGATGCGTAACCTTGAATATTTCTTTACTCAACATTGTGAGACTGCACAAAAAAACAATAGCATTAGAGCTTAAAACTTGACTAAAGCCGTGGATTTTATTTAATTTCTTCAGGGATTTAGCTCCTATGTGTCAGTTAAAATAAAGCCTGGCAAATATATGCATTCTGAAATGCAAGCATGTTTCTACAGAGAATAGAATGAATTACTTTATAAAGAATTAAACATTTGATAGCTGTATAAAACATAAATGTATATGTTTGCATTGAACAACACTGAGAGAATTGCCCACGCAATATACCATGCAACACTAACTGTACTTGAGGATGGGGCCATCAATGATTTCCCTTAAAGACAGTTTCCCAAGCACAAAGTATTAAATGATATATATTATCTGATTCTCGCTGTGTTTCGGCTCAATTTGACTTTTTTATTTCTAAAATGCTGTTCAAAAGATATGGCCCCTAGAAGATTATGTGAATTAGCTCTTATTCCTTAAGCGGAGCCACTGGTGGGTCTAATCAAGCAGCTTTATCTAGGTCCTTTTTCAAGCGAGAGCTCTCACAAGTAATAGCACCTATGTTGGAGAAGTTATCTGCCCTCAGGTTGGCAATCAAGCATCTGGGTCATAGAGTAGACACGATAGAAGAGCAACAGTCCACCACTGTGACTTTTTCCACAACTCTAGAACAAGTGTATGTTAGTCAGCTAGATGCTCTGAATTTAGCTTTTAACATGCTAGAGGACCGAGAAAACAAGGGATGGTATATGAACATTAGATTTAAAGGAATCCCAGAGTCCATAGCACATGAAGAACTTCCTGAAACTGCTCAGGAGATTTTTGCTACATTGCTGGCTACAGGTCAGTCAAAAGACATTGCCCATTGAGTCTTTTACCCCAGTTCTTCAGAAAGTGAACCCCCTTACATCTTAAAGAGGACCTCTCACCATGTCCAACAAGTCCAGCTCTTTACATCATTAAATAAAGGATACTCCACTGATTCCAGAACAGTTTGAATTTTTTCTCTAGTCCTCACCATTACTGAGCAATCAATACAGTTAATGTTTGAGTACTATCAATAGAGAAACTAAACAGTATATCAGGTACAAAAATGTGGTGTCAGACAGGAGCAGGCAAGTGGTGTAATTCTGAGCTCTGACACTGGTTGCCTCTGATTGGAGATCTTAATCATGCCTGACCTTCTGACATTATATAGCTTAACCCCTTCCCAACATCTACTGCAATAGTAATGCGGATACCAGGTTTTAAAAGATGGTGGCCCATACAGCGGAGACCTGAAGCTAATGCCTGTGATCAGAGTCCACTATGATCGCAGGCATTGCAAATCATGAACCTCGAAACCAGTACACATTAGGTATCCCTGTGTCCAAAAACACCCGCTCTACAAAATTATAAAAATATTTTTTCCATATGGTGAACGCTGTAGCGGGAAAAAGAAATCAAAAGTGCCAAAACGCTGTTTTATCTTTGCTTCATCTCTGATAAAAATTAGAATAAAAAGTGATATTCACCAAAATGGTATAACAGAAAATTACACCTGGCCTCACAAAAAAAGACACCTTATGCATCCCTGTACATAGAAATATTAAAAAAAGGTTACTGGTATCGACTTTAAGAATAGTTTTTTTGCAAAGTTTTTAGGTTTTTGTTAAAGGGTTAAAATGTAAACAAAACTATATAAAATTGGCATGCCCAGAATTGTACCGAAACATAAAATATAGGTAACATGTCATTTTGGATGCAGAGTGAACACCGTAAAATCGAAGCCCGTTAGAAAGTCACATAAATGCAATTTTTCTCCAATTCTACTCCATTCTGAATTTTTTTTCAGCTTCTCAATACATGGTACAGAATAATAATTGCAACCATTATGAAGAAAAATGTGTCCCACAAACATTAAGCCCTCATGGCTCTATGAAACAACAAATAAAAAAGTGATGGGGTTTGGATGGTGGGTAGGAAAAATAGATACAGTCTTGGAATCCCTGGTGAAGTTGTATACCACCAATTCAGGACATGCCCTGTGACTATCAATTACCCTGAAGAAATTTAATGACTTTGTGAAAGGCATTAGAGTTAAAGGTAGGGATATTACCTAAGCTTTGAACCTGTTACTAGCCTCCTCCGTATGTGTTTCATCTACATACCAGAAAGCCTTAGACTGGGGCCCCACATTGCGGAAATGCAGCTTATTTTGTTGCAGATTTTGTTGTGGTTTTTTGAGCCAAAGCCAGGACTAGACTGAACAGAAGTTAGAAGTTTAAGCGCTTCCTATATATTTCCAATTCCATTTGCAGCCACTCCTGGCTTTGGCTCAAAAAAACGCAACAAAATCTGCAACAAAAAAAAGCTGCGTTTCCACAACGTGGGACCTCAGTCGTAATCAGGTTTCACAGAAGGTAAAGAAGGCTTCCCTAGAGGATACTTGGAGACTGGTTCGCTGTTCTTCTAGGGACTATTCTTAATACTCCTCTATTCACAGGTCATACCTAACTCACAGCATTGTGCTGGATTTAAATAGCTTGTTCTACTGCTCACTCTTATCAGCCAGATTCTGTTTTTGCTGTTATTAGCTTCTAGAACTCAACCATAACATACTAATTTTGCAGACAACCTTTTAATGCTTATTAGCAATCCTAAACAGGCCTTACCATTCATGATTGATCTATTTGACCAATTTAGAAGACTCTCCGACTTAAATGAATTACCCAAAGTTTGAAGCTTTGAACACTACTGCCCCCAGTCATATACAACAAATTCAACAGTCTTCTGCATTCTGCTGCAAACTTCTCAACTCACCTATTTGGTCATTCAATTAACCTGTGACCCCAGACAACTGTATCAAGACAATTATGCTCCTCTTATAGCTAATATCCAATACCAGCTGCAATTTTTTCTGCCCATGATGTGCTGGATTTGGAGAAAAAGTATTCTTAAACCTAAAATATTGTACCTCCTTCAGATTATTTCAATATCCCTACTTTGCTCTTTTTTTATGCCGATGCATGCAATATTTAGCACTTTCATCTGGAAGGAAGAGCCCTAGACTGGTATATGACAGGCTAATATAGAAAAAAACCCACTGGAGGATTTGGCCTACCAGATATTCGTACGTATTATGAAGCAACCCATGTGAAAGAGGTGGTTACAGTTGAACAACCTGTCTGTAGGCACTCTGAAAGGACAACGCTATCGCAGACACAGTGGGCTGAATTCACTCTCCCTTTAGTTGTATCACAAGTCGCAGTATTGGCAATTTTAAGCCACTAGCTACTGCTTCCCCAATAATTTTGGACACTATCCCATGGCTAACAGCAAACTTGATTCAGTTTCTGCTATGTCGTGGTTCTCTATATATGTCAGAGTTTTGGAGTTATCTCTGAAAACACAAACTAAAACTTTTTAAAGGCTGCTTTCATAGACTTACCCTATCTTGAACTGACAGGTTCTCTCTTTTTATCACCACATCAGGCTATTACACATAAATACCCAATAGTCAAAAACCTCATTAGGGTGCGTTCACACGATGTAACGTGCCGCGTGATGTGGCACGTATACGGCGTGTGAGACTTTGCGCGCCGTAAACGCTCCCATTGATTTCAATGGGAGTTAGGAACGTATACGCCACGTTAGTTTGTGGCGCACCCTTAGGTTGTAAAAATGTCTTAAGGAAAAGCTCCCCAATAGAGCCATTTCGGTTTTGTATGATATGAGGATTAAAATAATAATAATAATAATAGTAATTCTTGTTCTTGAAAAATAGTAGAATAGTAGCTTGTTGTGATCATAGTGCTTACCTTACAGGTCAGCACTGCCAGCCAGTCTAGGGCATAGTGATATCGAAACTGGGAAAAGAAGCAGATGTACACTGTTATCAGTTCTTGTTGTGTCTGCATGTCGTAAAACTAGGCCCGGAAGTGGATCTCCCTGTAAGGGCATGTACCCTGTGACTGTAGTATGTCATACTTCCTAAAAGTATCCACTGGATGCTGCAATAAACTGAAACATTTGCTTGAGATACACTGGTGTCTGAGTCTGTTTCCCGAGTGCTCGAACTTATTGATTATTGATTTGGCCCCTAATAATGATTACCTACACTCCTTTACAAAAACTTAACACCAGCTGATATATGGCCATGAGAATCCAAGTTGGGTGGAATCTTTAATTATTCAGTTATTTGGCCTATCTATCAGAGGCCTAATGGATTCTCGCGCTGCGTGCGCATTCAGGATAACTCCTAAAAAATAATGACAAGGTGGTATTTCTCTATCCTCCATGGTTAGCCATGGTGGCTACTTGTTGGAGTTGTGGAAGGGTTGGCACCACCCTGGGCCATGTATTTTGACCCCGCCCCTGTATACAACCTCTCTGGAAAGAAGTGGAGTCCTATGTCAATAGGATTTACCACAGCTCTATTTTTTTGACTCCTGAATCTATCCTCTTAGTGTCCCCCCATGAATTATGGTTATCAACCAAATTCTGCTTACCCAGTCAGATGATATAGGCAGCTGTACTATTCATTCTGCCATTATGGCCATCGACTCCTCACAGTTTCTAAATTTACTAACTCTTCTCTGCCGCTCTCTGATCACAACCTTTTATCTCTCGTTATCAGTGCCCTTTCCCCTTCACAAGATACACCTACCCATCACACATATAGGAACTTGCGTGCTATTGACACCCAGCACCTCTCAGATACTCTACAGTCCTCTTTGTCCCCCCATCTCCTCAATCTCCTGTCACAATCTGGCCACCAGTCACTATAATGAAACACTTAAGAATGCATTGAATGAGGTGGTTCCCCCCTCCACTCGTGAAGTTCCACAAAGGAGGAAGCAACCCTGGCACACGTCACAGACACGTTTTCTTCAGCAGTGCTCTAGGTGTGCCGAACATCTGTGGAGAAAATCACATGCACCTGCAGATTTCCTCCACTTCAAATTTATGCGCTTAAAACATATAGTTATGCCCCTTACCTCGCCAAACAAGCCAAACATTTAACCACCCTCATCTCTTCTCTCTCAAGCAACCCTAAAAGGCTTTTTGAAACTTTTCACTATTTACTCACACCCGAGGTGCAGACGCCATTCACAGACCTTAGTGCTGATGACCTGGTCACTTATTTCCATGATAAAATGGATAAGATCCATCAGGAAATAACTGCCCAATCCCATTGATTCCCACACCTACCATAGTACTGGTCCCCTTACCAACCGCACTTCAGACTGTCCATTCTCATCTTTTGAACCTGTTACAGAAGAGGAAGTATCCCAGCTACTTTCTTCTTTTTTTATTTTATTTTATTTTTAAATGTAAATTGAGAGCCCCATATAGGGATCACAATGTACTTTTTTTTCTTCCTATCAGTATGTCTTTGTAGAATGAGAGGAAATCCATGCAAACACGGGGAGAACATACAAATTCCTTGCAGATGTTGTTCCTGGCGGGGGATTCAAACCCAGGACTCCAGTGCTGCAAGGCTGCAGTGCTAACCACTGAGCCTCTGTGTTGCCCCCCAGCTACTTTCTTCATCTCGCCCTACAACCTGCAGTAGTGACCCCTTCCCCTCCAATCTCTGTCGCCTGCTGTCACAACTTACCTTACTAAAATATTTACCCTCTCTCTTCTGGAATTTTCCCATCCTCTTTCAAGCATGCTATTGAAAAAACCCTCCCTGGACCTGTCCTGTGCTGCTAACTATCGACCTGTCTCTAATCTCGCCTTCATCTCTAAAATCTTGGAATGCCTGGTCTATTCTTGTTTAATCTGCTATCTCTCTGCTAACTCTCTGCTTGACCCCTTAAAATCTGGTTTCTGCGCTCTGCACTCTACTGAAGCAGCCCTCACAAAAGTATCCAATGATCTCTTAATGGCTAAATCTAATGGTGACTTCTCTATTCTTATTCTTCTAGACCTCTCTGCAGCTTTTGACACTGTTGACCATTAACTCCTCCTCACTATGCTCCGCTCAGTCAGCCTCAAGGACACTATGCTCTCCTGGTTCCCTCTTATCTCTCAGATCACACATTCAGTGTATCATTTGCAGGCTCTGTTTCTTCCCTCTTTCCCTTGCTGTTGGGGTTCCTCAGGGCTTGGTCCTAGGCCCCCTGCTCTTTTCTCTCTACACAGCCCCATTGGACAAACCATCCCCAGATTTGGCTTCCGATATCATCTTTATGCTGATGACACCCAATTATATACATCTTCCCGTGACTTCACCCCTGCACTCATACAGAACACCAGTGACTGTCTTTATTATGTCTCAAATATCATGTCCTCACTCTAAATCTCTCCAAGACTGAACTACTACTGTTTCCACCATCTAATAGATCTGTTCCTGATATATCCATTACAGTCTTAGGCCTTACTATAACTCCTAGGCAGCATTCCCGCTGCATCGCGGTTATGTTTGACTCAGACCTTTCCTTCACCCCCCATATTGAATCACTGGCACACTCATGTCACCTCCACCTCAAAAACATCTCCAGAATACATCCTTTCCTTACCAGAGATACATTAAAGACATTTATTGTCTCTCTGATTCATTCTCGCCTTGACTACTGTAATTCCTTACTAATCGGTCTTCCCCTCACTAAACTCTCCCCTCTACAATCTATTCTGAGTTCAGCGGCCAGGCTCATCTATCTGTATAGATGCTACAGCGATGCCTCCAGTCTGTGCCGGTCACTACATTGGCTGCCAATGCATTATAGAATAAAGTATAAAGTTAGCACCCTCATCCACAAGGCTCTCCATAATGCTGCACCTCCCTACATTTCCTCCCTCATCTCTTTTTTTTTTTTTTCTTAAATGTAGATTGTGAGCTCCACATAGGGCTCACAATGTACATTTTCCCCCTATCAGTATGTCTTTTTGGAATATGGGATGGAAATCCATGCAAACATGGGGAGAACATACAAACTCCTGGCAGATAGTTTTTTGCCCTTGGTGGAATTTGAACACCAGGACCCAGCGCGGCAAGACTGCAGTGCTAACCACTGAGCCACCATGTGGCCCTTCATTTCCTCCCTCATCTCTGTCTATCGCCCAACCCATGCTCTCTGTTCACTCAATGACCTAACACTTACATCCTCTATTATCAGAACTTCCCGCGCTCGTATACAAGACTTCTCCTGAGTTGCACCACTTCTCTAGAATGCTCTATCCTGGACAATCAGATTAACTCCCAATTTCTACAGCTTCAAGCGAAACTGAAGACACATCTTTCCAGACAGACCTATCACAATTCTTAATGTAAACCCTTCCGTAACGTAATTAGAATCCCTAAAATCTAACCCTCCTCTGTTCCAGCTCCCACATTACCCCACATGATATGTTGCCATTTCAGGATAACTTTATATGTCGAACCTCCATCCACATGTTAAAGGACACAACTGGTGATGGCTCATAAAGTTTTATGTTTGTGTAATGACAGTAACCTCTATTACAAAATTGTCTGACCACTGTATAAGCAATGCCGCCCCTGCTACCTCTTGTGTCACCCCCTCTACCTCATAGATTGTAAGCTCTTGAGAGCAGGGCCCTCAGTCCCTTTGTGTAAAAGGACTTTCGTTGTAATGTATCTTTCTGTCTGTATTTGAACTCTACAAATTGTACAGTGCTGCGGGATATGTTGGCGCTATATAAAAAAAGGTATTAATTATTATTATTATTATTATTATTATTATTATTGCTAAGCGCAGACATCCCCACAATAGCTCAGTGGTTTGATAAAATTATACAAATCCATAGACTAAAGGAATTTGTCCCTTTATAAGATCATTGGTGTAGAGATAAACTTGTAATATCTTTTGTCTCCAGGAGACACATTTATTGGCAAGTGATAATTACAACCTGTCCCATATGACTTTGTACATTTCTTTTGTTCCAACATTAATAAGAAGCACAAAAGATTGTGTATTGCTGTGAAAAATATGATTGACTTTAATACCCATGAAATTGCAATAGATCTCCATGAACAGTTTAGAATTTTGATATGCTCTATAAATCGAGTACATTATATGTTAGTGTCTGTATTTGCTTCAAACAAAGCTCAAACCAGTTTCATAAATGGACCTTATAAAAATTCCTTCACTGTAGCTAAGGGTCATGTTATTTTATGTGGGGACTTTAATTCTCCAGTTTCTAGGTTATGGGATTGTATCTCACCTGCTGGTGTGGACAGTTAAGAGCTTGGGCGCCTTGTCTTGGAAAATTATCTGCATGATTGTACTAGGATGCAAACGAGAGCAATTATACATCCCTTTCTTTCAGACATGTCTCACATTGAAAAATCAATTTCTTTCTAGTGGACCGCTTTACCATTCCGCTACGCAAGAAATCTAGCATACGCTAGGTTCACACTAGCGCCCGGAGTCCGTTCTGAGCTTTCTGTCTTCTGCATGCAGAAGACGGAAAGCTGTCAGACTGGGTCCGGCCATGTGCGCCGGTGAGCGTTTTATGCTCTCCGCTGCTAAGCTATTTTTTTTAAACCAGACACAGAGTACTGCATGTCCGACCCTGTGTCCGATTTAAAAAAAAAAAAAAAAAAGGTTTTGCGGCGGAGAGCATAAAACGCTCGCCGGTGCTCATGGCCGGACATCTTTCAAACCCACGCATATACTGGTAAGCATGGTAGGCTATATAGCTATGCTGCTTACATAGTGACAATCTGGTGACTTCTGCTTGCTCCCAGTCCACTTCACTCAACCAGGCACACCACCTCCCTTGTCAGGAGGAGTAAAAGCAGCAGCAGTTAGGTTCAGTACAGTATCTGAAAGATGATGAACCAGAAATCCGGCAGCGCCAATCGGAGACAAAATGGGCAACTGACATTCATTGGCTGCACTGGCATGTACATTTGTACCTAGAGTGCACCTAAACAAACAGATAACTCTTACCCATGGAATTCTGGGCCAATAAGTAAGAGTAGCAGAAGGAGCTGGCACAGATTGCGGCCTGGTCCATGACATTTCATATACCACACTGCTTGTGCCACAGTGTTGGTATTAAAAAAAAAAAAAAAATTGTCTCCCAAATAACAATAAGCCTGTAACTATTAAAAACAGGCTCATTTTTCTACAGAAGTATTGATTTTTGTAATATAATGGCTATGTGCCTGAAAAACACCTTGTCCCCCTTTTTGAAGCATCATTACAGTGTACGGTTAAGGTTGGAGTTTGTATTCACTGCTTAAAATGTAACTGTCTTTTTTTTTTACTAATGTGCCGGGGGTGTTTGACGACCATTTTTGTAACATACTTTATTAAGTTATCTAACTCCCTTATTATTATAAAACAGGCTGTAACATTTTCCCTAGCAACCCAGTAAATGAGCCATTACTAGGGAATATGCAAAGCTGAAGCATTTACCAAAGGAGAATGGTGGCCTGAAATGGCTGTATCTCCGATTTTGTACCACCTAGAAACATAGTTCTGGTATCTTAAGCAAGCTTCCAAGATTGAAGCACTTGATGTGAAAGAATATCTAAGTGATATCACTAGTTAAGAATCTCATCATTCGTTTAATCCCAGAACCATTTGTCTAGGTGGCATTAAATCAAAGATACAGCCATTTGAAGTGACACCCACCTTTGGTAACTACTTCAGCTCTATGTACGGCATTGAGTATATTTGTACAGACAGAGTTTCTCTGGCAATGCTTAAAATTTAATAGACTAATAAACTATATTTCAAAAATATTTACAACACATGCAATAACACACACACAAAAAAACCCCATCTATTTTCCCACAGACATACATGTCACTTTCACTTTGACATAACTTTGGATGTGTTTGCCTTAGAGAGCTTATAGTTGGATAGATAGGTTAACCTTAAGAGTGCTATAAGTTTCAAGCAAATTAAAGGTGTGGTTTATTCCGAACTTGTTCAACCCAAAACAAAGCTTGGTTCCAAACCACCCAATGTGAAATAATAGAGGCTAGATGTACTCCAAGGCTGAGCACATGCAATCATTCAGCAGAATACAGTGGAACCCAGTAAATGGCACAGAAGTGACTGCACCACCAGCAACTTCACTAAGTGCGAGTTACTTTGTAGAACCTAGATGATACTAGGGGGAAGAAGTTGCAGAAGCATATGGTAATGAAGATAATAACAACGACTATATGCTGGGTGTAGATGTGGCCTGCCTACATGAAAGATCATGAAAAGTAGGTTTAGGATGCTTGCTTAATTTGCCTGTCACTGTCCATTTTGCCTAATTAGCTGGTGATGCCTTTCTATATTATTGTGAAGAGACATAGTTCCTATATTCGTGCCAGCATGCCCACAGCTAATTTTCTGCTTGCAGATATTTTGCAATGGCATGAATTTGTTGTTTGGTAACGTACAAAGAAAATCCAGACAGGAGATTACTGCACACACCTGCTGTCAACACCAACATTGTGAAAGGAATGTGCAAATACCATCAGTGCCTCCATCACCACCCAAGTCCGCCTTTATTTAGCCCCAGGCAGGATATTTTTGGTTGTGCATTAGCTGAAATAATTACTATCCCCCACTGCTACTACTACCTTTTTCCCCTGTTATCAGCTTGTCACCCTGACCTGGTTGCCAGGTTCTATCTGCAACAGATTAATCATCAGCAATGTCACGGTCTTCCTCTGACACTTTTTTGTCACTTATCCTTGCCATTGAATTCTTGTAGATTTTCATAATTCCTACCTCAAGATTTACCCCTACTAACCTTACTAGCACAACGACCACTAGTACCACACCCCTGTTACTACTGGCTCCACCACCAATAGATGAGAGAGCCAAGTAATCAAAATTTATTTTCATTCTCATTCATATTCTCATGAAGCGCAACAGCCATGAACCTACTCTTGGTGTTGCTAAGACCAGACGTAGTGTTGCTGTTACCACCCTTACTCCTATTGTTAATACTTGCAGCGGTGGTTGATGTGACAGTAGACAATCTTTTTCCAGTCATTTTACTGCACTACCTACCTAATAGTGAATGGCAGTATTTCTGACACTGTGAGTATTTTACATACTTATTTTACAATAAAAAAAAAAAAAAAAACTATTGCAAAATGATGATGAAAGAAATAAGATTTGGAACTTGAAGGGTGACCTGGCCATTCAAAAATATTTAATGAGTAACAAACCATGTCAAAGAGTCAGACTAGATTTGGTGAGTGACTGCAGAAACCAGATTCCTTAAAATCAGACCTGGTTTATAAAGCTTAAGTCTCCCCTTAATAAAGCCAAAGTAGAAGAAATGCTGTTTTTTTTTGAAAATGTATAATTCTTGCAGTTAGCTGCTAAGTGGATTCTGTATTTAAGAGGTAAATCCTCAATTCTGAATGTATTCGTAACTCTTATTCGTACAAAGTGCCATGAGCTATGCCTGTTAACTGCCAGCCAATAGGTCTTCTGTCTCTTTATTACTGCAGTTAAAGAGGCTGTTCCATTATGGAAACTTAACTGTTGAATGGACTAGCAGTGCACTTGCGTCATTAACACAATACAATAATAGCAGCGGTTACATATAACAAACTTAGATCTGCTACGTTGCTACTTACAAACTTTGTATATTCATAAAATATCCTGGAATTTACAATTTATGCTATCTATGCTATATGGCTTTTTGTTGATACAGTATATTCAATTAATGTTAAAAATAACAAATACTAATAATGACAGTATAATTTTATTAGAAAACACATATTTTACAAAATAGGCACATAAGCAATCCTATTGCATTGATAAGCCAGAAAACAATACCCTATTTACAATTATATTTAAAAAAAGAAGAAGAAAAAAAAGGGAATTGGGTCAGATTTATTATCGAATCTAAAAAAAAAAAAAAGAAGCTGTCTATGTTGTCCATAGAAACCAATCACAGTGGAGCTTTAATTTTTGAAAGACAAATAAACAGCTTTGCTATGACTGGTTGCTATAGGCTTTTTGCTGTAGAAATTATAATAAATCTGCCCTATTGTTCTTTATTGCTTCTTATGAATGAAGCTTCCAAATTTTTGCATGAACCTGCCAAATTTATTTTCATTTGGTTGGACAGAGTTATAGACATTTGAGTTGTAATTCATGGCTTGTGGTTGTCTTGAATAATTGGGAATCACTCCCTTACTTTTATAGTCCTGACTTTGATAGACCTGAGCATTCATACTTGGTGTATTAGAAGAGGGTACATTGTTTTCTAACTTATAAAACTGTTCAAAACGACTATAGACCCTTCTGTCATTTGGACGAGAGACGCTGGAGTCCTCCTGAGGTTTTGGAAAGTCTTGCATTGGCTGTACTATACTTACATCCCTACGTGGCAGCTCTTTGTGATGGAGATCTCTGTGTGAGTGTCTTAAATGCATTTCTCTCTGCATCATATGGGGGAGGGTATTATGATGCACTTCTCTCTGAGACAATACTCTGTGAATGCCATCCTTTGGATTTCTTAAGGAGATTTCTCTCTGCATTGAGGGAGTTACAACTCTACCATATGGATTAGTTTGAACTTTTGCCTTTGTATCTTGGAATTGAATCTGTTCGGTGTTAAACCGAGGAGCAGATGCATCGCCTGTGTTTTCAAGAAATTTATTTTCAACACTACTCACAGTAGGTGACCGATTCGTTTTACCATCCTCTGAAACAAGGATGTTTGATCTACTAGACCCTAGGGTAACATTTTCTTTACTTTTATTTAGGCTTATTTGTGAGACAGAAAGCATCTTCTCCTTTCGAGGAGAGGAATCATTTTTGGAGTCAGATTTTTTTGGACTCAGTTCAGCATCATCCTCAGAGATCAATGTGTCAGAACTGCTGCACATTCTATAGAAAGCCGGTGCTTTGTTTTTAGATAGACTGTCTTTTTTATCTGGAGCTAGGTTGAGCAATGATTTTAGTTTCTTTGATCCTTTTTTAAGAAAGCTTGGGGAACCTTTATTCTCTTTCTTACCTGGGGAATCTTTGCTATCATCTTCATCCAATGTTTCTGTGGATAAGGATTGCTTAACAGGTTGCATAGTATCACCATCAACAGGATCACTTCCATTTGCAGCGTTTTTTCCTAGTTTGTCAGTGTTGTGAGAATCTGGAGGACGAACGGGGATTTCCTGCTTTTTAACTAGTGATGTATAAATATAGTTTGGCGGAATTATATTGTTGCTTTGACCTAGGTTTACCTTACGACTTTCAAAGAGTGGCAAGCTGCGCCTTTTTAGAATGTTGTCATTTGGTTTCCGAATACTTTCAGGCTGTTTGTTGGTGGACAGTGTTGTATAGAGGTAATTTGATGGCCCTGGATTAGTATTATAACCTAAACCATGGTTCATTTGTTGTGAGTTTCCTGGCACTTGTAGACTATGTCTCTTCAACATATCCTGATGGTGAGAAGACTGTGGTGTATCATGACTTGGTAAATGGTTGACTTCTTTTGGCTCTGAAACCCTTGCATGTAATGGTGAAGATGACTTTGGAGTTTGACTCCCTTGAGAATCAACAATAGTTGAATTGGAGTGGGAGGAGTTTGTTGTACAACTACTGGCTTCTCTTTGTTCTGGCAAAGTTGGCTTGTACAGAATCGATGTCCGTAGCCTCGACTGGCTATACAATGAGTTATCTGGTGCATTATCAGCTACTTCATTGCTATCTCCTCTGTTGAACTCCACTTGTGTTGATTCTGGAGCTACATCGGAGTGGTCATTTAAGTAAGATTCAATTCTCCAGTTTCTGAGAAAAGACTTGGTAGTGTGCTCCAAAGTTGGCATTCTTTGCTGCACGGAACGCACATGATTGTCCGTCCCATGAAAAGATCTGCGTACACTTGAATTTCTTTCGGAAAGATTGGGTGCTAATCTCTGGGACAAACGGTTGACAAAGCTTTGAGTTGTAGATCCATTATAGTTACTTGAATACCCTCCCCTGGATGATGCACCTATACTAGCAACATCTGGATGTCTATTCCAGTAAGTGGGTTGTTGAATGATTCTACTATTTGTAGCTCTATTCAGCATTAAATAGGGAGACGCATCAGTCTTTTCTCCTGCTGCATAGCTATGTCGCTTCCAGTTGTCATTCCGATCAAACTGCTGGAACTGATTGATTTTACTTTGAACATTATTATATCCCCGATAGGACAAATTTCTTGTATTGTATCTTTCTTCATCATTGTTGATAAATCGACTCCTTGCTTTTAAATAAGAAGAATCTAACATGCTCATTTGCTCTTTTCTTCCGAAGAGGCTTCTTTGACTTGAGGCAGAGAGTAAAGAGGATAATGAATTTTGATATGAATGACTTTCCCACGGAATTTTTTTGTGTTTTCCAGTCACAGATATTTCTGGTCCAAATGCTGCAGGGATAGATGAACGTGCATATAGTGTCCGAAATTCCTCATCAAAGCATTCTACTAGTTTCCCAGTGATAACTTGGATCATACTTAAGTGAACTTTTTCATATGACCACATGAAGCTTTAAAAAGAAAAAGAAAGACAAGATGATTAGTTGAATAATAATGTGTAACTCACATATTTGCAGGTGCTTATAACTGCTTAACCTTAGGATATATTTAATTCAAGGAATAGTTACATTCAAAATTTTAATTTTTTTCATATTTACTATATTATACTTATTTACTAAAGAATTATTATAGATAAATTGGGGCAGATAAACTAATAGTGTGTAACTTTTAGACAGTGCGAAGTTAGACTAGACAACCTTAAGCCATCAAAGATTTGTTTAATGTTGGCATGCTTTTAGACAGTATAACTTAAAATTGCAGGTTTTCTTGCAGCGTTTTTCACAAAAAGTGACTTTCTGTTTCAATTATACCTATTCGGAAACCGTCTGCATTTCTGTCAGTATAATTGACACACTGCAATTTACAGCATGTCCACTGTGGATAATTTTATTGAATGGGTTTGCAAAGTGACCACCCATGTTTGTCTTCTGCCTGTCAGCAGAGAAACCGTTTTTTTTTTTTTAACTGGACACAAAGTCCTGTATGTCCGACTTTGTGTCCAACTAAAAAAAAAAAAAAATGGTTTCCCCGCAGACTGGCAGAAGACAAACATGGGTGGTCACTTTGCAAACCCATTCAAGTGAGTAGGTTTGAAAACTGACCGCTGGTTTTCCGTCTCCTGTCCAGTTTGATGGGGCAGAAGACGGAAACTGGCCGGATTGGCTAAACTGGAGACCAGGCGCAGATGTGAACCCATTCTAAACTATACATATTTTCCCAAACATCCGCTTCATTCAGTGTGACAGGCACTGTACAAAAAGAATGAAGTAGAAAATAAACAAAGCTCCATAGAGGATATAATGTTACACTGTGAACAAAAGTTAAATAAATCCTCTTGTTATTGAAAATCTTAGGTTTGGAGTGCCCTCTTAGAAGTGTTGGCAACTATTCTTTGGATATTTTATTTAAATGTTGCACCCACTTTTGCTTTGAGTACTGAAAGAAATGTTTCTTCCTCAATTACCTATCTATATATCCAATCTTGTAAAATATATGTAATACTTGCATGTAATACAATAGATGATAAAATAAAATGATATCCTTAAACTGTCTTCAACAATGTACAGTAATATAGTAATATATGAATTCAGCGAACTATCAGCTTTCCCACTATGTGCTCTGGTACTGGAGATAATGGTGCCATTAATTTCTATATCTACTGATATCTCCCCACTGTCAGAAAGGCAGGCCTAACAACATATCATCATCACAGGACTGTAAAGAATGCCCCCTTTGACAGTTAGAATAAAGTCAAGGAGGGGTTCCTCACAGCCCAGCAATGATGCTAGGCTGTTAGGGCAACCCTTCTGACAGTGGGGGGGATATTGGTGCCGAAATTAACTGCACTGATATCTCCAGCACTAGGGCACATACCGATGCAATGAATTCATCACACTGCAGCTTTCTTGCGGTATATAATACTGCACATTGATAAGGACATGAAAGACCCTTTTTAACTTTGAGATCCCCACCAATTTCATGCAGGTGATTCCTTAATCTTATCATTGTCTACAGAACAGCAAATACATGACTATGGTGGTCAAGTCCATAGGGTCAACATGACCCAACTATGACCAGTGATTGCATACAATCTATACTATCAAACAAAGTATCAGGACAAAAGATCATTACTACAGTGGTGTACACACAAAGGTATTGGGGGACAGAAAACCATGGCTGAGGTAATGGTGTATAATTTGTTATAATTAAGTAAATAGCTTATTGTTTTATTACCACTTGTACAACTATTTATTTATTCCATTTCAAACAAGAACAAAATTAAGCCAATTCATCATTCTACAATTTTTTATATCAATATTGATTAAGTAAAACTGGATATCTTGCACAGTTCTGGAGTTCAGAGAAAAATTAACAATAATGCTTAATAATGCATAAACTGTGAACTAGTGCAAGAGTATTTGACCAGGAAGCCAAATCTTCATATACTTCAAAGCAAAATATAGGTATACTAATTTAGATATAGTAAAGTAGCAAAATGTCCTACAAGAGGATCTGTGTGGTAGGACTGAATTTGTGAGCAGTAATGGATGTTCTAAGAAGAAATCAAAAGGACACCAGGGGGCAGCAGAACAAATAGCAATATCCAAATATAGAGCAGTTTATACATTCATTTAATTGAATCATGATGTAAGAAATTTAGTATTTTGGTAAGCAAAATTTTAGTACAACACTTTAGTAAAACACTTAGTAAAACACTTTATTATTAATAATAATAATAATAATAATAATAATAATAATAATAATAATAATACATTATTTATTATTATTATTATTATTAATAATAATAATCATCATCATCATCATTATATATATCACAAACACTGACATCAGATATAAAAATACATGGAATGTATTTTACCTGTAAGTACCATATATAACTTTCTCACAGTCAACTAGCAGAAACTTCTGTTCCATTTTTCCACAGAACTTTGCACCAGACTTAGAAAAATATTCCTGTCCTTTAACCGTTCGTACTCTCATGTTCTGCGTAAAAAAAAAAAATAGTATAAAATGTAATACACTGTATAAATGAATCACAATTCTACACTATAAACCATATTTTGATTTGAAATGTCCCTGTTATGTATGTACTGTCCTAGAACGTGATGTGGGTGCGTCTCGAAGAGGTTCATTTACTCTACTCACTCAATCTTACATTCAACCTTTACTCAGGCTGTAAGCTGAGCATAAATAACATCTTAACACAATCCACACACTACAGATATGCGCTGCTACTGCCTACTGAATTCTAGGCCAAAAGGTTCTCAACACACAAGCACTGACTGCTCCCAGAAGTCTGAAGGCCAAACACACTTAATAAGACAATGAATCCATAGAGCATACAAGAACTAACATTTAAGTGAATGATTTAATACAAATTTGTTCAGTGCTTAGATAAAAATATAGATAAAAATATAGATAAAAAAAGCAAAATTAAAATGGCACACAAGCAAAACAGTTACATAATAAAAGAGCTGAAAAAACTAAAAAACCTCATTTTCAAGTTACAGTCCTTCCAGATTATGGGGAAAGGGCTGTGACAATATCCCCATAATCCTCTCAAACAAGTTACCAGATTTTGATTAGTTGAACTATAGTATTAGGCTTAAGTCTATAGCTGTGTGAGCTGACTGTTCCATGGCTATTATGACATGTGAATAATGAGGTAGGTCTTTATGTGACCTCTATCTACTACTGATTTGGGCCATTGGTACTAAGAATACTGATGACGAACAAATTAAGGTTGTCAGGAGTCCTATTTTATGGTATCCTCTGAAATGGATATACCTCCTAGATTCTTTTTATATCTAGGTACCTTATTTTACTATTTTTCTATTTAGAATTAAGTTATATTGTTTTCATTCTTCCTCTTATTTCAGTGACTTATTGTAAAATCCCTGTGGCCTAAAGGAATTAATTCATACCTGTTTTTGAATTCACCCCCTGTATGGGTTGAGGGTTGCTCAGCTCTGGGGATTTTGTCCATTTGGTCATCCTCTGAAAATTACAGTGTATAAGCCAGACCCAGGAGAACATTAAAATCGCCCTGACCGGTATATACATTTTTGGGGCTTTCATTACAGTCCCATTCTGCCTACCTTTGCAATGTAAAAAAAAATGACTAGACTTCATTGGTTATAGCTTTTCTCTAAGCAATTACTGTTTTCTTAACTTGAAGCTAGACTAAGGACTGAGTGCAAGAAAGAACAAAAAAAACGTCAGAGCTCTTAAACCTGAAAACAAAGTAGCTGGATTTGTCAGTAAATTACTTGCCTACACATTATTTTAACATAATTATATGACAGATACATATTTTACAAGAACTAATGCAAAAACGACTAAAATGTGATTCTCTAATGTTCATTGGTATTCAATAAGCACAAGTGTATCTATTACTACGATATAAAAAGAGCATAGTATACTCACAATCCCAATATATATTTTCTACTAGAATGTACCTTGCTTTGTAAATCAGCATATGCATGATGTCTATTATATATATTAAGAAAAACTTTACTCTTCTCTTCATAATCTACATAATTGGATGTTTATATATTTTACTTTAGATGTCAAAATAGGCAATTCTACTCTGCGCCTTTGATTATGTTCACACTATATATGGGTACTCCATTTAGACTATGTTTATTAAGCCCATTTACGTCTGTGTTTGGTATTCCATTCGGGAAGTCCGCTTGGGGACCCCAAAATGGAAACCTATACGCTTTAAAAAGTGGTTGGCGCTCGGTTTCTGCTTGCAGTACTCTCCGCATGATTTGTGTGGACACCGAGCGGAAACCACTGCCAAGCTGTAGCCAAGTTATCCTTTTGGATCATGTTTAGATATTATTATTATAGTTTTGTAAACATTGCAAACTGCATTTGAAGTCCAGCTTATTAAAAACGTTTCAATAGAATTGTATATACAAAACGTATACCTTGTATCCACTGTACAGACATAGTGGCATACTGCTTAGGCTAATGTTTGGCCATATTTTACCAATACTTTCTCTAATAGTAATGCTCTGTGAAAAAATCTTTCCAACTTGCTTTTATTGCTAGGAAAATAAAAGCACTCAGCTTGTTCTGTGGTGTGCCTAGATATAAGATCCATTAGCTTCATGCTATATGTGTGCGTGTGCATGGGGATGTCTGCTTTATTATCAAATAATATTATATCAGCTTATATTCATGCTGTTCATATACTGTTGTTGTAATTGTTTACTGTATATGTACAATGCTTATGAATTCACATAAAATGATGTTTCTTTGATAAAAGCCGGCTTTTATTCAACACATTCAGCTATGGGAAAATCAGAAATAATTTAATAGAATTTTGGTCCAAGAAGCATTGGTAGTCTTATAATCTCGAAAAATGACAATACTATAATACCATTAGGAATTGGCTTAATCCGTGAAAAGAAGAAGAGATAAGGACAAAGTAATTTACTTTCAACATCTTGTACACTATTTCAAGAAAGCACAGCAAATACTATATTGAAGTTTGCTAGCTTTTCTATTTTCCAATATGTTTGATCCTTCTGACTTAAAGGGGTATTCCCGTCTTATAAAGTGATGGCATGTGACTAACAGAAATAAGCTGCCTCAAAAGTGACTACAGGCTTTCATTACCTGCCAAGCTAGCAACCGACTTTAGGCAGTAACACCATGGCTTTTAACATTATTATGAAACCTGAATTGAGAAAAAGCTTTCAGAATAATCCTGGCTGTTTGGCGACGCTGGAAGCTTTGCAGCTGGACAACCACAGGTTGAAGAAAATTGGTTTATGGTATGTATCCCGCACAGCAATAAGTCCGTTTTCTGCCCTGGGATATTTACAAGCCCCTGCTCCAGGTGGATTGTGCCTGTCAATTATATATATATATATATATATATATATATATATATATATATATATATATATATATATCAGAAAAATATGTACAGTTTAAAATTAAATAAGACATTCAACCTTCCCTTACTGCTTTGTTTTAGTTGCTACCTGGAGCCCCAGCAATGGCATTTAATCAGTGACCTGTGACCTGGAGTGGTGGACACCCAAATTATTATTTCTAATTTATAAATAGGACAGAGGTGGCAAAAAAAAAAAAAAAAAAAGTCACTCACATTTCCCCGATGCTCCAGTTCCTCCCTGAGCAGTCACGTCCTACAACTCCAGTGATGTCTTCTGCCGGAAGTACCCGCTGCACGGGACCGCTGAGGCCAATCAATGGGCTTAACAGCCTCAGTGGAAGGGAACCGGGACGTCACAGCCAGCAAGAAATTCAAAGAAGGTAACGGAGCTGCAGTACCAGACTGCACTGGGAGGCCATCGTAGCACCCGGGACAGGCAAGTATGTTTTATTTTTTTTCACCTCCCTCAGACTATTTTCAAAATAATTTATTTGCCCGGACAACCTCTTTAAGTGTCATGTCATTACATTTTGCGGTGTTTTACAGTCAGAGTAAAGTGGATGGGATTCTAGTGAATCCTATGCACACTTTGCGGTAAAAACCGCTCTGCGGACACACAGCGATTTCCTACATGGCATGGTTTTGGAAATTGCTGCCTGTCAATTATACCTATGGAAACACCTGCGGTTTCCCCATAGGTATAATTGAAACAGAAACTCCGCAGAGGAAACCTGTGCTAACTTGCTGTCTAAAGCGCTGCGGGAAGAACTGCAATGTGTTGCCACTGCGGTTTTTCCCACAGGGCTTTTTTACTGCGGTATGCCACGTGAGGCCTTGGCTTTACAGTGTTTTTATTCTCATTCACATATTGCCAATAAAAAGTGCAGAAAAGATATGCAAGTATTTTCCTTATATATTTAATAGGGGAAGGATAAATGCAGAGAAAAACTCAGCAGAAAAAACTAAATGAAAATGTGTTTCACCACATAGGACCTTAGCATTAAGGATGAAAAATACAGGACATGGAGTCAGAACCTTGCCTCAGCCAGCAACAAAAATCTTCTGAATTGGGAAAGATAGCCCCTCCCTGCATATTTTATTTGCCATTTTACTCTTCATTTGAAGTAGCTCAAAGTATAATGTTTTCAGATCACCACCACTGACCCAGACATGTCCTGCGACCTGATCCATCATATTATTCTATACCATACTGCCACTCATGTTGCCACAGAAACCGCCACTACCACCCCTCATCCAGACATGTCCTGTGGCTTGGTTCATCATATTAATACATACTTTACTGCTTGCCACTCATTCTGCTACAGCTACCACCACTCCCTCCACTAAGCCAGTTGATGTATTGTGGCATGATGGATCATATTATTCAATGCTGTACTGCCATTTAGGTTGCTCCAGCTCCCACCACTGCCACCACTGATCCAGAGATGTACAGTGGCCAGATCCATCGTATTCCACCATAACGCAGAGTGTGCCATAAAAAAACCCAAAACTATTTTTATTTTACATCTGCTTCCATAAAGGGATAATTTTTGGTGGCTTTTTTTGAAAGGCTAATTCTTCATCACTTTCCAACTAGGAAAGAAAAACAAGACTGTAGCACTGAGAAAGTCATCAAAACTACTATGATATCTATAAAACCATTTGCAATATAATGCCATGTGTGAAAACAACCATGAGAAAATACCTTTCCCTAAAAAAGGGTAATACAGTATTTAGAGCTGTCACCCTTCATTCACATCTGTGTATAGTAATCCGTTCAGGGAGTCCACATGGGGACCCCCCAAACGGAATACCAAATGCATTTGCAAGCGCTGTGTAGTAAAAGCACAGGACTCCATTATAGTCTAGGGGTCTATAGTCTTGCCACGCGCTTCCCACATGCATCATGCGGATAGGAAAGTATATTGTGAACCACTTTCCTTTCCGCATGTTTTGTGTGGAGATATGGTAGCAAGCACAGGACCCCATTATAGTCTATGGGGATCCGTGTGCTTTTACTGCACACTGCTTGCAACTGCGTTTGGTATTCCGTTCGGTGGGAGTTCCCATGTAGACTTCCCCAAACGGAATATCAACGGAGATGTGAACCAACCCTTACAATGTGTAAAAATGAATGGCAGAGCAGTGTATAGTTACACTTGGAGTTTGTATCCACTGCTTACCATCCATTTTTCCATAGACAAATATATCACATTCAGTTTGACATAACTTCAGCTGTGTTTGCTTTAGAGAGCTAGAAATTGGATAGCTAGGTTCCCTGGTAGTCCTGAGAGTGGTCTGTGTTCTATTCTATGTCTTAAGCCAGTTTAAGCTGTGGGTCATACCGAACTTGTACAACCCAAAATAAATCTTGGACCCAAATCAATGGAACCAGAAACACATCTCTAGCTGAGTCTAATGAAACAGAGCCAAATTCACTTGACTTTTCTATAGCAGCGGCAAGCATTATAATAACTCAAGCTGCAGCTGTATCCTTGAAAAGTCATTCATTTTTTATAAATAACCCATAGATAAAAATATCTGTTGTTGGGCTTGCAAAATCCATAAACTTTGTTCACAGAAATTAGGAAGTATTATTCATTACTATGTCTAGAAAAATATTAACCCCTTCCCGCCGATGGCATTTTTTGATTTTCGTTTTTCGTTTTTGACTCCCCTCCTTCTAAACCCCATAACTTTTTTATTTCTCCGCTCCCAGAGCCATATGAGGTCTTAATTTTTGCGGGACAAATTTTTCTTCATGATGCTACCATTAATTATTCTATATAATGTACTGGGAAGCAGGAAAAAAATTCAGAATGGGGTGGATTTGAAGAAAAAATGCATTTCTGCGACTTTCTTACGGGCTTTGGTTTTACGGCGTTCACTGTGCAGCCAAAATGACATGTCCCCTATATTCTGTGTTTCGGTACGGTTCCAGGGATACCAAATTTATATGGTTTTATTTACATTTTGACCCCTAAAAAAAATTCCAAAACGGTGTTAAAAAATTTTTTTTCTAAAAGTCGCCATATTCCGACGGCCGTAAGTTTTTTATACATAGGTGTACGGGGATGCATAGGGCGTCTTTTTTTGCGGGGCCGGGTGTACTTTTTAGTTCTACCATTTTCGGGAAATGTTATTGCTTTGATCACTTTTTATTCAAATTTTTATCAGAATCAAAACAGTGAAAAAACGGCGGTTTGGCACTTTTGACTATTTTTCCTGCTACGGTGTTTACCGCATACACCAGCCTGCAAAAGAGAGAATTTGCAGACCGGATGGGAGCCTTTAACAAGGCTCCCAGCTGTCATGGCAACATGACGTCGGCCCTGGAGCATGCTCCAGGAGCCGGCGATCCCTGCCAAAATGGCGGTGCCCATGCGCCACCGGGAAAATGGCGCCTCCGGCGCATTTGACAGCAGCGCCGGAGGGGTTAATGCCTCCTATCGGTCCGGGGACCGATCGGAGGCATTAGAGCCGGTTGTCTACTGCTTAAAGCAGTAGACACCCGGCGGCTATGGCGGCCGCCTGGCTACCGGGCGGTCGCCATAGTTACAGACCCGACACGCGCCGTACTAATACGGCGCATGTCGGGAAGGGGTTAAAGTAATAAAAATATGAAAATTTGGAAACAGTTTTTTCACATAACATTGTGGACAAAGAACCCCCCTCAGTAGCAGGAAGCAGAATATAATATTTGAGAATGTTGCATTTTCTGAAATTATGGTAAATAGGTCAGGTTGGTAAAACCTAAAAAAATAAAATGGCGTTTTTATTATTAGTCTCATTATTGTCAAGCAATATAGTGTTTTGCTTGTTTTTGTGTTTTTTTAAGTTGGTGATTTTGCAACACACAGCTTTGTGCATGTTGAGCCAATAGGAAAGCCATCCTCTGCTACAACTAACTCACAGCTCAATCTCACACTGACCTCTGTATCAGGCTACACAATTGAGCATAACACGTACACAGTCTACACACCCAGGAACACCAGTGTTATCATCACCCATTGAATATAGGTAATAAGTCTCAACAATACATTTCACTACCAGTGTGTTACAGTGTTTACTTCTCTTTTTTTTTTTCTTTTATCTCCACCTTTTAAAAGCTATAACATTTTCCTATAGGCACAGTCATATAAGGCCTTGTTTTTTTAAGATACAAGTTGTAATTATAAATGACACCATTTTAGAGTATGTATGTATTCCCTATCCTCGATTAACGGTTTTTGTAGTACTTTGAAAAAAACCACAGTAATTCAATCTTTTTTGGGAGGATTTGTTTTTCTGCCAGTACTATATAGAGTAAATGACATGACACTTTATGGGTGAGAAGATGCCACTTTTTTTTTACCCTTTTGAGGAAACATGGTAGTTTGTGCATTAAAGGGGCTCTATCATTGGGAAAAGTCATTTTTAACTAATCACATCTTTGCATAGCCTTTAGAAGGCTATTCCACACCTACCTTTAGTATGTAAATTGCCTCAGTGGTTTTTGAATAAGTCTGTTTTTATTCATATGCTAATTAGACTGGTACACAATTTTTTGCTTATGTTATGTGTTTTTTAATCCCTTAAAGAGGACCTTTCATCAGATTGGGCACAGGCAGTTCTATATACTGCTGGAAAGCTGACAGTGCGCTGAATTCAGCGCACTGTCGGCTTTCCCGATCTGTGCCCCGGGTAAAGCGCTATCGGTCCCGGTACCGTAGCGCTTTACGGTCAGAAGGGCGTTTCTGACAGTTAGCCAGGGACGCCCTTCTGCCCAGCAGCGCCTAATGCGCTGTACTGTGGAGCGGAGAGGAACTCCCCCCTCCCCTCCTGATAATACTCACCTATGGACGAGCACTGTGAGCAGAGGGAGGGAGGGAGAGGGGCGTTCGTCCCCGGTCTCAGAGCACAGCGCGATAGGCGCTGCTGGGCAGAAGGGCGTTCCTGGCTAACTGTCAGAAATGCCCTTCTGACTGTAAAGCGCTACGGTACAGGGACCGATAGCGCTTTACCCGGGGCACGGATTGGGAAAGCCAACAGTGCGCTGAATTCAGTGCACTGTCATCTTTCCAGCAGTATATAGAACTGCCTGTGCCCAATCTGATGAAAGGTCCTCTGTAATGCTCAGCACCGCACTATTACGTTAGGCTGAGTGTATAGTTAATAGTATGGCGCTGTAATGCCGAGAGCTGGGAACAGCTGCTGGAGTGAGAAGATTGAGATGGATTAGGAGGGATTGCCATGGTAGCCAGCCTACTTATGCATAGTTCCAATAGGGTATCACAGCAGAGTGGATAAAACTTAACCTGAAGGCCGGGGCCCCGCGGGCTGGAAACACCGTGATTTGCCCGTGGCGGAAACGCTGTGGGAAAAATCATGGCGTTTTACAGTACTTGGATGGGATTCATGCAAATTCCCATGCCCACTTTGCGGAAAAAATCGCAGCATGTTGTTGCAGTTTTGAAAATTGCAGCACGACAATTATAGCTACGGAAACGCCGGTGCCTTCCCATAGATATAATTGTAACAGAAAGTCTGCACAGGAAAACTCCATGAACTTTCTGTTCAAAGCGTTGCAGGAAGAACTGCGATGCATTCACACCGCGGTTGTTCCCGCAGAGTTTTAGCGTGGAGTTTCCGGCCTGTGGGGCCTTAGCTTTAATTATATCAACAATAAAAGTGAGTAACCATATAAACAATAAAATAAACAAACATAATATCCAAGAATATCCAAAATATTGAATGGCAAGAAAACATAGTCACTTGTATATCATGCCATCACCTCAATAAATTCACCAAATCAAGTCCGCCATAGCGTTATGACAGGGTGTAAAAAAAAAAAAAAAGGAATTCAACACAAAAAATATGCATCCCAAATTCAAATGATACAGGAATCAAGCGGAAGACCAAGCTGAGAGATAATAAATGGTGTCAACACGCCAGGATAGGAGCAATGGGACCAGCAATCCTGTAAAGAGTCACCATGTCAGGATAGAAGCAATGGGACCAGCAATCCTGTAAAGAGTCACCATGTCAGGATAGAAGCAATGGGACCAGCAATCCTGTAAAGAGTCATCACGTCAGGATAGGAGCAATGGGACCAGCAATCCTGTAAAGAGTCATCACGTCTAGATAGAAGCAATGGGACCAGCAATCCCATGCCAGACGGAGCTGCTGTCTTCCACTAGCCCTATATTAAATGTCTAAGTGGTCCCACACCCCAAATACCCCTGCCCTTACAAGGACAGTCCACAACGGACCCTCATAGAAGTATTCGCCTCAATTCTCTCTAATGCGTATATAGCCGCATCATATAATACGGTAATAGTATGGCGCAGAGCGGGAAGGGATTAATATAGATATCAGAAGCAGTTCTCCTCAAGATTACTTGGATACTCTTCCTTTAAGACTACAAAGTCCAAACCTTAATGTCACATGGAGAACTGAGCACTTTGCTTTACTGTCCTCTCAGTCTATTATTCATTCCATGGCCAGTTAAGGGCTTTATTCTTCTTACAAAATTAACCATAAAGATACCAAATATAAAAAGTTAGGTTACTCTTTCTACTCTCAATAGTAAAATAGTAAAATACAATTTTACATTTACGTAAAATGTAGGGTACACCAATATGAGGATAAAAAATATGTAATATAGAATTAAAATGATATACTGTCTTAATATATAAATCAGAACTCACAAAACATTGCTTTACATTTCAAATGCAACAAAACACCCCAGGAGGCTCTGACAGGTTACACAATATCCAGACACCAATTACTGTCACCATGTGTGCTGAGTCTTGTTGATGGCTGAAAAATAGCTTATTTATGTCTCATGCACCGGTTGAAATAATTATTTGCTGTTAGAAGTTATGCAGAATTTTTGTGAAAAACAAGACAGGTTAGTTAATTTTACTGTAAATCATGAATTACTGACCTTAGTCCAAGTAACAAATGGAATAAATCAGTAATCTGACATTTTTCATAATGAGTTATCTTGTGCATAATCATAGATAGTGAAGTTTGGTTATATTTAACATAGTGACAAATATAAAGACTTTGTAGATCGGCCACTACTGGGTCTTATGCTGCAGGATCTCCCATACTGTGTATTCACAGATGGGGATCTACTCCTAACCCCCTGGAAACCCTGCAAAAATGTTTAACTTTTAATTATCTACAAATTTAAATAGTCATGTTCATGGGGATATCCCTTTAAGTAACAGATCAAAAGATCACAAGTTCAAGTCCCTTAAGGAGACTAAAAGATACTGTGAAAAAACTTAAATAAAGTTTTAGAAAAAAATCATAATAAAACATTAGTCTCCCATCCAAGCACACACATCATTTAATGTTTCGTGTTTTATTAGGGGGCATTGATACAGAAGTTTATCTAGATGTCTACAATTGTATGCCTATACAGATGCATAAAGTGTGACAGTAGCAGTATTTTCTTTATGCATTTGGGCATGGTCCTTGCTTAGGGCTAGTTCACACGTGAACTGCCCGCGCGGGTTTTGACACAGAGAGAGACGCGGCGAGCCGCGTCTCTCTCTTGTCAAAACCCGCCCGCCGCGACCATCGCTGTCGCGGCTTAACCCTCTGCTGTCAGCTCAAATTAATGAGCCGACATAGGAGGGAGCTGCGGGGGGCGGAAGCCGCGCGACTGAGACAGCGCGGCTTCTGCCTGAAGAAAGGACATGTCCTTTCTTTTCTCCGCTAGCAGCAGCTCGCCGCTAGCGGAGAACAGAAGCCCGGCGGTCTCCATAGACCACCATTATAAGGGGAGGTTTTGGACGCGAAATCCGCTGTCAAAAACCTCCCCTTATACTCACGTGTGAACTAGCCCTTAGCATTGTACTATACATGGCATGGTATCCCTTCTTAGATGAAATGTCAGGAATGCTCTTCCATCTATATGCATAAAATAGAGATGTCCTGATGGTCAATCAAGTTAAACTTATTAGAAAATTACAATTATTGAAATAGTGCAGGATAATAGACACACAAAAGTGTATAAAACATGTATTGTAACCTGTGTTTATCTCTCAAAAATATTTAAAATAATACAAACTAATATATATATATATATATATATATATATATATATATATATATATATATATTTTATTTTTTTTCAAAACAGGAAGCCTGTCTGCATTGCATGTTCACTTCTCACTGAATGGGATCAAAGAAGAACCTGCTTTTTTCTGTTAAGTTAAAAGGGACCTTTCACCACCTCCACCAATACAAGTTTTTAGCACATGCTCCACTGATTCCAGCACAGTTGGAATTTTTTTTTAGCCTTCACCTTTCACAAGCAAATAAACACATTTAGTTTTGGTGCCTGATGTGCTATTTAAGCTTTGTAATGTCCAAAGGGCAATGTCAGGTAGGGGGGCATGATTCAGAGACCCAATAAGTGGTAGCCATTGTCAGAGCTCAGAATCACAGAATCACACTCCTTGCCTCTAAATAGAATATCGGGCACCAAATATAATAGCATTGATTGCTCAGGATTGGTGAGAGCTAGAGAAAAATATCCAACTGTGCCAGAATCAGTGAAGTGGCATCTATTAATTGATGCTAAGAAACTGATTGAGGTAGTGAAATGTCCTCTTTAATTACAAAGTGCAGAAGACAAAAGAAAAGGTCTACTAATACTAATAGACTTAAAAAATACCTATAAATAAATCATGACTAGAGATGAGCGAACAGTGTTCTATCGAACACATGTTCGATCGGATATCAGGGTGTTCGCCATGTTCGAATCAAATCGAACACCGCGTGGTAAAGTGCGCCAAAATTCGATTCCCCTCCCACCTTCCCTGGCGCCTTTTTTGCACCAATAACAGCGCAGGGGAGGTGGGACAGGAACTACGACACCGGGGGCATTGAAAAAAATTGGAAAAAGTCATTGGCTGCCGAAATCAGGTGACCTCCATTTTAGACGAATAGTGGATTTCAAATCCGGGTCATATGAGAATGTGAACTTTGTGACTATGAGACAGGGATAGCTGTACAGGCAGGGATAGCTAGGGATAACCTTTATTTAGGGGGGAATGTTATTAAAAATAACTTTTTGGGGCTCTATCGGGTGTGTAATTGTGATTTTTGTGAGATAAACTTTTTCCCATAGGAATGCATTGGCCAGCGCTGATTGGCCAGAGTACGGAACTCGACCAATCAGCGCTGGCTCTGCTGGAGGAGGCGGAGTCTAAGATCGCTCCACACCAGTCTCCATTCAGGTCCGACCTTAGACTCCGCCTCCTCCAGCAGAGCCAGCGCTGATTGGCCGAATTCCGTACTCTGGCCAATCAGCACTGGCTAATGCATTGTATTGGCGTGATGAAGCAGTGCTGAATGTGTGTGCTTAGCACACACATTCAGCTCTACTTCATCGGGCTAATAGAATGCATTGGCCAATCAGCGCTGGCCAATGCATTCTATTAGCTTGATGAAGCAGAGTGTGCACAAGGGTTCAAGCGCACCCTCGGCTCTGATGTAGCAGAGCCGAGGCTGCACAAGGGTTCAAGCGCACCCTCGGCTCTGATGTAGCAGAGCCGAGGGTGCACTTGAACCCTTGTGCACCCTCGGCTCTGCTACATCAGAGCCGAGGGTGCGCTTGAACCCTTGTGCAGCCTTGGCTCTGCTACATCAGAGCCGAGGGTGCGCTTGAACCCTTGTGCACCCTCGGCTCTGCTACATCAGAGCCGAGGGTGCGCTTGAACCCTTGTGCACACTCTGCTTCATCAAGCTAATAGAATGCATTGGCCAGCGCTGATTGGCCAATGCATTCTATTAGCCCGATGAAGTAGAGCTGAATGTGTGTGCTAAGCACACACATTCAGCACTGCTTCATCACGCCAATACAATGCATTAGCCAGTGCTGATTGGCCAGAGTACGGAATTCGGCCAATCAGCGCTGGCTCTGCTGGAGGAGGCGGAGTCTAAGGTCGGACCTGAATGGAGACTGGTGTGGAGCGATCTTAGACTCCGCCTCCTCCAGCAGAGTCAGCGCTGATTGGTCGAGTTCCGTACTCTGGCCAATCAGCGCTGGCCAATGCATTCTATTAGCCCGATGAAGTAGAGCTGAATGTGTGTGCTAAGCACACACATTCAGCACTGCTTCATCACGCCAATACAATGCATTAGCCAGTGCTGATTGGCCAGAGTACGGAATTCGGCCAATCAGCGCTGGCTCTGCTGGAGGAGGCGGAGTCTAAGGTCGGACCTGAATGGAGACTGGTGTGGAGCGATCTTAGACTCCGCCTCCTCCAGCAGAGCCAGCGCTGATTGGTCGAGTTCCGTACTCTGGCCAATCAGCGCTGGCCAATGCATTCTATTAGCCCGATGAAGTAGAGCTGAATGTGTGTGCTTAGCACACACATTCAGCTCTACTTCATCGGGCTAATAGAATGCATTGGCCAATCAGTGCTGGCCAATGCATTCTATTAGCGTGAACTGAGTTTGCACAGGGGTTCTAGTGCACCCTCGGCTCTGCTACATCAGATTGCTACATCTGATGTAGCAGTGCCGAGTGTGCATCAGATGTGTAGTTGAGCAAAACTGACTCAGCACTGCTAAGTCTCTGCATTCGCATAGGAATGCATTGGCCAGCCTTCGGCCAATCAGCGCTGGCTCTGCCGGAGAAGGCGGAGTCTAAGGTCGGACCTGAATGGAGACTGGTGTGGAGCGATCTTAGACTCCGCCTCCTCCAGCAGAGCCAGCGCTGATTGGTCGAGTTCCGTACTCTGGCCAATCAGCACTGGCCAATGCATTTCTATGGGGAAAAGTTAGCTTGCGAAAATCGCAAACTGACAGGGATTTCCATGAAATAAAGTGACTTTTATGCCCCCAGACATGCTTCCCCTGCTGTCCCAGTGTCATTCCAGGGTGTTGGCATCATTTCCTGGGGTGTCATAGTGGACTTGGTGACCCTCCAGACACGAATTTGGGTTTCCCCCTTAACGAGTTTATGTTCCCCATAGACTATAATGGGGTTCGAAGCCCATTCGAACACTCGAACAGTGAGCGGCTGTTCGAATCGAATTTCGAACCTCGAACATTTTAGTGTTCGCTCATCTCTAATCATGACAATAAAACAAACTAATACAGAGAACCAGAAAGTAATAACCTAGTAGATATATGTTTGTCCCTCTCAACCCTTCTCCTCGTAATTGGTCATTTTGCTAATTAAAACACAGTCACTTTCACATGGCAGTAATGTGGTCAGTATTTAACAACAGCATGTCAGCCAGAACTGGGAGTTATTCCGAAACACAGAAGCTCTGCAAAATCTTTCATTTTTCTGTGTGTATGTTCAATTATTATTTTAGCTTATGATTAGAGATGAGCGAACACTAAAATGTTCGAGGTTCGAAATTCGATTCGAACAGCCGCTCAATGTTCGTGTGTTCGAACGGGTTTCGAACCCCATTATAGTCTATGGGGAACAGATACTCGTTAAGGGGGAAACCCAAATCCGTGTCTGGAGGGTCACCAAGTCCACTATGACACCCCAGGAAATGATGCCAACACCTCTGGAATGACACTGGGACAGCAGGGGAAGCATGTCTGGGGGCATCTAACACACCAAAGACCCTCTAATACCCCAACATCACAGCCTAACAACTACACACTTTACACACTCAATACCACCTCTCTGACAGTAGGAAAACACCTTGAAACATGTGTATTTGGCACTTGAGGCAGTGAGGAGAGCTTGTCACCAGCAGTGAATTTGGCCCTTGTAGTAAGTTGAGGTTGGCACCAACATTTGTTTTGAAAATCAGGGTGGATTGAGCCTCTAACCAGCAGAGTTTGGGCAAATTCATGGTGGAGGGAGCCTCTAAAAACCCGAGTTTGGACCAATTCATGGTGGAGGGAGCCTCTAAAAACCCCAGTTTGGACCAATTCATGGTGGAGGGAGCCTCTAAAAACCCCAGTTTGGACCAATTCATGATGGAGGGAGCCTCTAAACAGCCCAGTTTGGGCAAATTCATGGTGGAGGGAGCCTCTAAAAACCAGCAGTTTGGACCAATTCATGGTGGAGGGAGCCTCTAAAAACCCCAGTTTGGACCAATTCATGGTGGAGGGAGCCTCTAAACAGCCCAGTTTGGGCAAATTCATGGTGGAGGGAGCCTCTAAACAGCCCAGTTTGGGCAAATTCATGGTGGAGGGAGCCTCTAAAAACCCCAGTTTGGACCAATTCATGGTGGAGGGAGCCTCTAAAAACCCCAGTTTGGACCAATTCATGGTGGAGGGAGCCTCTAAAAACCCCAGTTTGGACCAATTCATGATGGAGGGAGCCTCTAAACAGCCCAGTTTGGGCAAATTCATGGTGGAGGGAGCCTCTAAAAACCCCAGTTTGGACCAATTCATGGTGGAGGGAGCCTCTAAAAACCCCAGTTTGGACCAATTCATGGTGGAGGGAGCCTCTAAACAGCCCAGTTTGGACCAATTCATGGTGGAGGGAGCCTCTAAAAACCCCAGTTTGGACCAATTCATGGTGGAGGGAGCCTCTAAACAGCCCAGTTTGGGCAAATTCATGGTGGAGGGAGCCTCTAAACAGCCCAGTTTGGGCAAATTCATGGTGGAGGGAGCCTCTAAAAACCCCAGTTTGGACCAATTCATGGTGGAGGGAGCCTCTAAAAACCCCAGTTTGGACCAATTCATGGTGGAGGGAGCCTCTAAAAACCCCAGTTTGGACCAATTCATGATGGAGGGAGCCTCTAAACAGCCCAGTTTGGGCAAATTCATGGTGGAGGGAGCCTCTAAAAACCCCCAGTTTGGACCAATTCATGGTGGAGGGAGCCTCTAAAAACCCCAGTTTGGACCAATTCATGGTGGAGGGAGCCTCTAAACAGCTCAGTTTGGGCAAATTCATGGTGGAGGGAGCCTCTAAACAGCCCAGTTTGGGCAAATTCATGGTGGAGGGAGCCTCTAAAAACCCCAGTTTGGACCAATTCATGGTGGAGGGAGCCTCTAAACAGCCCAGTTTGGGCAAATTCATGGTGGAGGGAGCCTCTAAAAACCCCCAGTTTGGACCAATTCATGGTGGAGGGAGCCTCTAAACAGCCCAGTTTGGGCAAATTCATGGTGGAGGGAGCCTCTAAACAGCCCAGTTTGGGCAAATTCATGGTGGAGGGAGCCTCTAAAACCCCCAGTTTGGACCAATTCATGGTGGAGGGAGCCTCTAAAAACCCCAGTTTGGACCAATTCATGGTGGAGGGAGCCTCTAAACAGCTCAGTTTGGGCAAATTCATGGTGGAGGGAGCCTCTAAACAGCCCAGTTTGGGCAAATTCATGGTGGAGGGAGCCTCTAAAAACCCCAGTTTGGACCAATTCATGGTGGAGGGAGCCTCTAAAAACCCCAGTTTGGACCAATTCATGGTGGAGGGAGCCTCTAAAAACCCCAGTTTGGACCAATTCATGATGGAGGGAGCCTCTAAACAGCCCAGTTTGGGCAAATTCATGGTGGAGGGAGCCTCTAACCAGCCCAGTTTGGACCAATTCATGGTGGAGGGAGCCTCTAAAAACCCCAGTTTGGACCAATTCATGGTGGAGGGAGCCTCTAAAAACCCCAGTTTGGACCAATTCATGATGGAGGGAGCCTCTAAACAGCCCAGTTTGGGCAAATTCATGGTGGAGGGAGCCTCTAAAAACCCCCAGTTTGGACCAATTCATGGTGGAGGGAGCCTCTAACCAGCTGAGTTGGTGGAAATCAGGGTGGAGGGAGCCTCTAACCAGCAGAGTTGTGGGAAAGCAGGGTGGAGGGAGCCTCTAACCAGCAGAGTTGGTGGAAATCAGGGTGGAGGGAGCCTCTAACCAGCAGAGTTGTGGGAAAGCAGGGTGGAGGGAGCCTCTAACCAGCAGAGTTGTGGGAAAGCAGGGTGGAGGGAGCCTCTAACCAGCAGAGTTGTGGGAAAGCAGGGTGGAGGGAGCCTCTAACCAGCAGAGTTGGTGGAAATCAGGGTGGAGGGAGCCTCTAACCAGCAGAGTTGGGGGAAATCAGGGTGGAGGGAGCCTAGTATTAGCAGAATTGTGCAACGCTTATGGTGGATGAGTATGAGGATGCGGAAGAATTGGAGAGGTTGAGTACAGACATGGAGTTTCATGTTGGGGTGCTTTACACAGGTGGGCACAAAAATGAAGGCTCTATCCAGTGGTGGTTCATTTTTATCAAAGTGAGCCGGTCGGCACTCTCAGCTGACAGACGGGTGCGCTTGTCAGTGATGATGCCACCGGCTGCACTGAACACCCTCTCAGATAGGACGCTGGCGGCAGGACAGGACAGCACCTCCAAGGCATATAGGGCAAGTTCAAGCCACAGGTCCAACTTCGACACCCAATACGTGTAGGGCGCAGAGGGGTCGGAGAGGACAGGGCTGTGGTCGGAAAGGTATTCCCGCAACATGCGCCTATACTTCTCACGCCTGATGACACTAGGACCCTCCGTGGCGGCACTTTGGCGAGGGGGTGCCATCAAGGTGTCCCAGACCTTAGACAGTGTGCCCCTCGTTTGTGTGGACCGGTGAGAACTTGGTTGCCTACTGGAGGAACTGCCCTCCCTGCCGCCAACGTCATATGCTGGAAACATCTCCATCATATTCTGCACCAATTGCCTGTGGCAAGCATTGATGCGATTGGCCCTCCCCTCTACCGGAATAAAAGACGAGATGTTGTTTTTATACCGGGGGTCAAGGATAGCAAAGATCCAGTACTGGTTGTCCTCCATGATTTTGACAATACGCTTGTCGGTTGTAAAGCACCCCAACATGAACTCAGCCATGTCTGCCACAGTGTTAGTTGGCATGACTCCTCTGGCCCCACCGGAAAGTTCAATCTCCATTTCCTCCTCATCCTCCATGTCTACCCATCCGCGCTGCAACAATGGGACGATTCGAAGTTGCCCGGAAGCCTCCTGTATCACCATCACATCATCGGACAACTCTTCTTCCTCCTCCTCCTCCTCCTCCTCCTCCATTAAACGCAGTGAAGCGGACAGATGTGTGGACCTACTCTCCAGCTGTGACGGATCGGATGCTATCCCTAACTCCTCTGTGTGATCTGAGTTATCCCTGATGTCAATCAGGGATTCTCTCAGAACACACAAGAGCGGGATTGTAAGGCTCACCATCGCATCCTCAGAGCTCACCCTCCTTGTGGACTCCTCAAAGACCCGTAGGATGTCACAAAGGTCTCTCATCCATGGCCACTCATGGATGTGAAACTGAGGCAGCTGACTTTGTGGCACCCTAGGGTTTTGTAGCTGGTATTCCATCAAAGGTCTCTGCTGCTCAACCACTCTATTCAACATCTGAAACGTTGAGTTCCAGCGTGTGGGGACGTTGCACAAAAGCCGGTGTTGTGGCACATGCAGGCGTTGCTGGAGAGATTTTAAGCTAGCAGCGGCTACTGTCGACTTGCGAAAGTGGGCGCACATGCACCGCACTTTCACCAGTAGCTCTGGAACATTGGGGTAGCTCTTTAGGAAACGTTGCACCACTAGGTTGAAGACGTGGGCCAGGCATGGAACATGTTGGAGTCCGGCAAGCTCCAGAGCTGCTACCAGGTTCCGGCCGTTATCACAAACGACCATGCCTGGGCCCAGGTGCAGCGGCTCAAACCATATTGCCGTCTCATCGAGGAGGGCATCCCTCACCTCGGAGGCAGTGTGCTGTCTGTCCCCCAAGCTGATCAGCTTCAGCACAGCCTGCTGACGTCTACCAACGCCAGTGCTGCAACGTTTCCAACTCGTAGCTGGGGTCAATCTAACAGCGGAGGAGGAGGCGGTGGCGGAGGAGGAGGCGGTGGCGGAGGAGGAGGCGGTAGAGGAGGAGGAGGAGGAGGGGGGTGTTCTTCTCGTGTCCCTGCCAGGAATGTTAGGCGGGGAGACGAGGTACACCGGGCCAGTTTGGGAAGCAGTCCCAGCCTCAACTACATTCACCCAGTGTGCCGTCAGTGAAATGTAGCGTCCCTGTCCGCATGCACTTGTCCACGCGTCGGTGGTCAAGTGGACCTTTGTGCAAAGCGCGGAACTAAGGGCCCGCCTGATGTTGAGTGATACGTGCTGGTGCAAGGCGGGGACGGCACACCGGGAGAAGTAGTGACGGCTAGGGACGGCATAGCGAGGTGCCGCAGTTGCCATCAGGTCCAGGAAGGCGGGAGTTTCAACAAGCCGGAACGCCAACATCTCCTGGGCCAGCAGTTTAGCGATGTTGGCGTTCAAGGCTTGCGCATGTGGGTGGTTAGCAGTGTATTTCTGCTGCCGCTCCAATGTCTGAGAGATGGTGGGTTGTTGTAAAGAAGCGCCTGATGGTGCCTTTGATGGTGCAGGAGAAGGAGATAAGACAGGAACAGGGGAGGATGAGGGAGAGTTCAACAAAGTGGCGGAGGCAGATGAAGTGGTGTCCTGGCTCGTCCTCTGGAGTGCATCGCCAGCACAGTCAGCAGTGGCAGTGGCAGAGGCAGAGGCAGTGGCAGAGGCAGTGGCAGTGGCGTGAACGGCAGGCGGCCTTTGTCCTGCCGTTGCTGCCTGCCACTGATTCCAGTGCTTGGATTCCAAATGACGGCGCATTGAAGTGGTGGACAGGTTGCTCTTCTCAGAGCCCTTAATCAATTTCGAGAGGCAAATTGTGCAGACAACACTATATCTGTCCTCGGCGCATTCCTTGAAAAAACTCCACACCTTCGAGAAACGTGCCCTCGAGGTGGGAGTTTTTCGGGGCTGGGTACGAACTGGAACATCTTGGGAGATTCCGGGTGTGGCCTGGCTTCGCCTAAGCTGCTGACCTCTGCCTCTGCCTCTAGCTACCCTTTTTGGTGCTGCACCTGCCTCAACATCCACACTACTTTCCCCGCTTGACATCCCCCCTGTCCAGGTCGGGTCAGTGTCCTCATCATCCACCACTTCCTCTTCCAACTCCTGTCTCATCTCCTCCTCCCGCACAATGCGCCGGTCAACTGGATGCCCTGACGGCAACTGCGTCACATCATCGTCGATGAGGGTGGGTTGCTGGTCATCCACCACCAAATCGAACGGAGATGGAGGAGACTCTAGTGTTTGAGCATCTGGACACAGATGCTCCTCTGTTAGGTTCGTGGAATCGTGACGTGGAGAGGCAGGTTGAGGGACAATGAAAGGAGCGGAGAACAGCTCTGGGGAGCAGGGACAGTTGGGGTTATTGTTCTGTGAAGCTTGGGAATTTTGGGAGGAAGGAGGACAAGACTGTTGGGTAATAGGAGGAGAGGAGGCAGAGTCTGACTGGCTGCTGGACAATGTGCTGTAAGCGTTCTCTGACAGCCATTGCAAGACCTGTTCCTGGTTCTCGGGCCTACTAAGGTTTGTACCCTGCAGTTTAGTTAATGTGGCAAGCAACCCTGGCACTGTGGAGTGGCGCAATGCTTGCTGCCCCACAGGAGTAGGCACGGGACGCCCTGTGGCTTCACTGCTACCTTGCTCCCCAGAACCATTCCCCCGACCTCGCCCACGGCCTCGTCCACGTCCCTTTCCGGGAGCCTTGCGCATTTTGAATTCCCAGTTAGAAATTGGCACTATATACCAGTAGCAAAAATTGTGGGTGCACGTAACCCCAATATATTCTTTGAATTCCCAGTCAGACAATGGCACTATATACCAGTAGCAAGAAATGAGGGTATTTATAACCCCAATATATTCTCTGAATTACCAGTCAGAAACTGGCACTATATGGCAGTAGCAAGAAATGAGGGTATTTATAACCCCAATATATTCTTTGAATTCCCAGTCAGACAATGGCACTATATACCAGTAGCAAGAAATGAGGGTATTTATAACCCCAATATATTCTTTGAATTCCCAGTCAGACAATGGCACTATATACCAGTAGCAAAAATTGTGGGTGCACGTAACCCCAATATATTCTTTGAATTCCCAGTCAGACAATGGCACTATATACCAGTAGCAAAAATTGTGGGTGCACGTAACCCAAATATATTCTTTGAATTACCAGTCAGAAACTGGCACTATATGGCAGTAGCAAGAAATGAGGGTATTTGTAACCCCAATATATTCTTTGAATTCCCAGTCAGACAATGGCACTATATACCAGTAGCAAGAAATGAGGGTATTTATAACCCCAATATATTCTTTGAATTCCGAGTCAGACAATGGCACTATATACCAGTAGCAAGAAATGAGGGTATTTATAACCCCAATATATTCTTTGAATTACCAGTCAGAAACTGGCACTATATGGCAGTAGCAAGAAATGAGGGTATTTGTAACCCCAATATATTCTTTGAATTCCCAGTCAGACAATGGCACTATATACCAGTAGCAAGAAATGAGGGTATTTGTAACCCCAATATATTCTTTGAATTCCCAGTCAGACAATGGCACTACATACCAGTAGCAAAAATTGTGGGTGCACGTAACCCCAATATATTCTTTGAATTACCAGTCAGAAACTGGCACTATATGGCAGTAGCAAGAAATGAGGGTATTTGTAACCCCAATATATTCTTTGAATTCCCAGTCAGACAATGGCACTATATACCAGTAGCAAGAAATGAGGGTATTTGTAACCCCAATATATTCTTTGAATTCCCAGTCAGACAATGGCACTATATACCAGTAGCAAGAAATGAGGGTATTTATAACCCCAATATATTCTTTGAATTACCAGTCAGAAACTGGCACTATATGGCAGTAGCAAGAAATGAGGGTATTTGTAACCCCAATATATTCTTTGAATTCCCAGTCAGACAATGGCACTATATACCAGTAGCAAGAAATGAGGGTATTTGTAACCCCAATATATTCTTTGAATTCCCAGTCAGACAATGGCACTATATACCAGTAGCAAGAAATGAGGGTATTTATAACCCCAATATATTCTTTGAATTACCAGTCAGACTCTGGCACTATATGGCAGTAGCAAGAAATGAGGGTATTTGTAACCCCAATATATTCTTTGAATTCCCAGTCAGACAATGGCACTATATACCAGTAGCAAGAAATGAGGGTATTTGTAACCCCAATATATTCTTTGAATTCCCAGTCAGACAATGGCACTATATACCAGTAGCAAAAATTGTGGGTGCACGTAACCCCAATATATTCTTTGAATTACCAGTCAGAAACTGGCACTATATGGCAGTAGCAAGAAATGAGGGTATTTGTAACACCAATATATTCTTTGAATTCCCAGTCAGACAATGGCACTATATACCAGTAGCAAGAAATGAGGGTATTTATAACCCCAATATATTCTTTGAATTCCCAGTCAGACAATGGCACTATATACCAGTAGCAAGAAATGAGGGTATTTATAACCCCAATATATTCTTTGAATTACCAGTCAGAAACTGGCACTATATGGCAGTAGCAAGAAATGAGGGTATTTGTAACCCCAATATATTCTTTGAATTCCCAGTCAGACAATGGCACTATATACCAGTAGCAAGAAATGAGGGTATTTGTAACCCCAATATATTCTTTGAATTCCCAGTCAGACAATGGCACTATATACCAGTAGCAAGAAATGAGGGTATTTATAACCCCAATATATTCTTTGAATTACCAGTCAGAAACTGGCACTATATGGCAGTAGCAAGAAATGAGGGTATTTGTAACCCCAATATATTCTTTGAATTCCCAGTCAGACAATGGCACTATATACCAGTAGCAAGAAATGAGGGTATTTATAACCCCAATATATTCTTTGAATTACCAGTCAGAAACTGGCACTATATGGCAGTAGCAAGAAATGAGGGTATTTATAACCCCAATATATTCTTTGAATTCCCAGTCAGACAATGGCACTATATACCAGTAGCAAAAATTGTGGGTGCACGTAACCCCAATATATTCTTTGAATTACCAGTCAGAAACTGGCACTATATGGCAGTAGCAAGAAATGAGGGTATTTGTAACCCCAATATATTCTTTGAATTTCCAGTCAGACAATGGCACTATATACCAGTAGCAAGAAATGAGGGTATTTGTAACCCCAATATATTCTTTGAATTCCCAGTCAGACAATGGCACTATATACCAGTAGCAAGAAATGAGGGTATTTGTAAACCCAATATATTCTTTGAATTCCCAGTCAGACAATGGCACTATATACCAGTAGCAAAAATTGTGGGTGCACGTAACCCCAATATATTCTTTGAATTACCAGTCAGAAACTGGCACTATATGGCAGTAGCAAAAAATGAGGGTATTTGTAACCCCAATATATTCTTTGAATTCCCAGTCAGACAATGGCACTATATACCAGTAGCAAGAAATGAGGGTATTTATAACCCTAATATATTCTTTGAATTCCCAGTCAGACAATGGCACTATATACCAGTAGCAAGAAATGAGGGTATTTATAACCCCAATATATTCTTTGAATTACCAGTCAGAAACTGGCACTATATGGCAGTAGCAAGAAATGAGGGTATTTATAACCCCAATATATTCTTTGAATTCCCAGTCAGACAATGGCACTATATACCAGTAGCAAGAAATGAGGGTATTTGTAACCCCAATATATTCTTTGAATTCCCAGTCAGACAATGGCACTATATACCAGTAGCAAGAAATGAGGGTATTTATAACCCCAATATATTCTTTGAATTCCCAGTCAGACAATGGCACTATATACCAGTAGCAAAAATTGTGGGTGCACGTAACCCCAATATATTCTTTGAATTCCCAGTCAGACAATGGCACTATATGGCAGTAGCAAAAATAGTGGGTGTATATAGCCCCAATTCTATTGCTAGGGGACTTGCAGGGTATTTCTGGGGTGAAGGTGGGGGGGCACACCGTTGGAACGGGTATCGGGGGTATATATCGGGTATACGGGAATACACTGACAGTGTATTCCATTCAGGATCCTGGGAAAGCTGGGTTGCGGCGATTGAGCCTGTCAGTGCTACGTTACATTGACAAGCTTCTCCCTGGAATTTAGCTCTTATAAGAACTGTTGGTTGTCTTCTCCTTCCTATCCTAGCCTGTCCCTGCCTACCCAGAATCTAAGCCCTAGCTAACTGGACGGAAACCTCCGTCCCCGGTGAATTGCAAGCTCAGAATGACGCGAAGCTGGGCGTCGCTGTTCTTTTAAATTAGAGGTCACATGTTTTCGGCAGCCAATGGGTTTTGCCTACTTTTTTCAACGTCACCGGTGTCGTAGTTCCTGTCCCACCTACCCTGCGCTGTTATTGGAGCAAAAAAGGCGCCAGGGAAGGTGGGAGGGGAATCGAGTAATGGCGCACTTTACCACGCGGTGTTCGATTCGATTCAAACATGCCGAACAGCCTAATATCCGATCGAACATGAGTTCGATAGAACACTGTTCGCTCATCTCTACTTATGATTATAGAGCAAACTATTAACCAAAATAATGCCATGTAAAAGAGCTCTAAGGCCAAGGCTGCGCAGGATCTGACAGATCTGGCAGAGCCAGAGAAAGCTTCAAAATTTTTTTCTCAAATAACTCAGGTCAGTAGAACATAAATGGACACAGAAAATCAAATGGTGAATATTATAAAAATATAAGCATTCCCTGGGATCTAGTCTAGTATGCAATAGCATACTCTGCGATCAAAATGATCTGTTGTTTTAATATATCATGCCTGTTATCGTGTTGAGATCTAGATTTGTTTTTTATGAACAGGATATTTTTGCATGCGGTGTTATCAGCTGTAATCGTTTATTGTGGCAAAATACAGCAACTAAAGAATGTTAAGTTCTGGGTGTACGAAAGTTTAGTTTTTTGACTATTTTGAATTTTATTATGAAGAATGGTGGCCCCATTATATGAATTAACTCCTTAGTACTACAAGACAGTTACATCCATCATGAACTTGTGTTTAATGATGGATATATCCTTTATGGAGATCATTCAGGCGCACTGAGCACATAGCAAGGTTCCTGCCACAACTGCGTAGATCAGATAATGCTGATCGCCAACAGTTTAACCCCTTAGATACTATAATCACTTGCAACTGCAGCATCTAGGCAATTAGACAGAGGTAAAAGGTTCAATATGACAGCCCCTCTTCCCCATGACACGATCGCACGCTTTTGAGAAGTTGCCATGACAGTCAGAGGCCTCTTGGCCAGCCTTAGGGTCTGTTCATACAGGGGAAACCTTTTCCACTATGTGAATTCTCTGTTTGGTTAGCCGCGACAGAATGCCAATGTAGTGCATTACAAACTGGCGTACATTTTCCCTCTAGGCACATAGTCCCAAAGAGAGTCATTTATGAGGAGGTTAGTGAGTATCAGTTATAACACACAGCTAAGTCCAATTAATAAAACTGGCGCTAAAAATCATATTAAAAACTGCTGCATTCTGACATTATTTTATGCATAAATTTTAAGATATTTAGGATAAGTGGAAGAAAAAATGTAAAACAGAAAAATGAGAAGAAAAAGAGTTTATGCTAGACTTAAATTTGATAGAGTTCTGTATGGTTATAGTATGCATTATTTTTATTACTATTCATTACTACTAGTGAGAAAATGATAGAAGTAGTACAAATACCGTAGTATTACTGATATAGTATATTACATTGATATAAAACACCTGTTACTTTGAGTCAATCCGGTACAGGTGGCATAGAGAATATATATCATTTAATCTATAATAGATAGATAGATAGATAGATAGATAGATAGATAGATAGATAGATAGGAGATAGATAGATAGATAGATAGATAGATAGGAGATAGATAGATAGATAGATAGATAGATAGATAGATAGATAGATAGATGTAAAATATTATACTAGTATTCTTCTTACCCTTAGTCTTTGAACTTGTAATCCCTGTTTCTCTGCCATGGTCAAAAAATGTGGAAAGTTGACATCATCAAGAAGTAGATAGACTGGAACTCCTCTAGTTGAGGCCTCCACAAGTTCTTTGAATATATCAATATCAGTAAACATGTCCATCACAATGGCTATCACCTAGAGATACAATAAGATTGTGTTACTCTCCTGTAATTTTCTAAAAAAAAAAAAAAGAGCCAGTAAACTAACCCTAGCACAATAATTGCAATGACACAGAAACTTTATTTTAATAAATTGAAATACTTTAAACATTTATTATTCTTATTGGTGACCTTCCTACTGTTTCCCTGAGAGTAGCGTGAACTGCATAGAGTATTAAGAGACTCAAAGACTTGGGCTACTCTAATTTTTTAACCAAATCCTAGTATTTTTAATTCTAATGCTTAATATGTATATCTATGCCTCTACAAATGTCACAAAAATGAAGGCATTTCTGTCTTGAATATAGTTTAACAAATCCATGCAATCCAACACCCTACTGGTAGAGAAGGGCAAACTTGGTGAAATTTGTTTCCACAAATATTCGTAAAGTTCAGTACATTACAGGATAGACCTGATAGACATTGCCTTTAGTTGAACTTTTAAATTTTTGTTTTGGCTTCTGTTTCTTACATAATAAAAATACAACTAATCTGTATAATCTAACAGCAATAAAGTATTGTCGGAGGGATTTATAGAGTATTGTTTTCAAAATCAAACAATATTAGATGAAATTGAAATACCATTTCCAGCTGCCCATCGCGCTTAATTTCAGAAACAGCATTGTATTTTCCTAGTTTGCAAATCCTTGTTTTGCTGAAGTTAATACCATCACAGCTGTTCTTGTAATGAATTCATTTTGCCACAAATGAAAAATGCATTAACCAGTTAAAATGTAGTAATTATTATAAACAGTATTAGAAAACTTCATGATTCTTTGTTCCGCTGCATATTAAGTTGGTTATATTAATGATGTTTTCCTTTTTAAAAGTTTATGGTGAATCAACAGGATATCTCAAACATGTCTGATAGGTAAGGTTAGTTAGGGGTGGAGTTATCTTTTTATTAATGAGTTCTCAAATTACAAATGGTAGTAAGAACAGAAAAAAAAATCTATCTAGTAAACAATCTATGGAAAGAAATGTCTTAAAGTCACACAATCAAGTAGAGGCTCTAGAACATAGATCACTACATTATGTAAATAATTAAGTGAAAATTAAGAGAAAATTAAAGGCAAGGATAAAGAGTAAGTAGAAGGGGGATCTTCATCAATGGCTCATGAGACCTCGGGCCATTGTTAGCATGTAATCTAGAGAGGCATTCACCCATACCCCACAGTGGCAAAGTCAATAAAGAAATCTCTGAGTCTAGTGGTGTATGAAAGTGTAAAACTAATTTAATTAATTTGTGTATCTTATACCAGTAGCCATGGATGCCAGGGCAGTTCCAGAAGATAAGGGAACCAATTCTATAGAAAATTGAAAATGGGGATCATTTAGTGTTTAATGTTCTGCCTTTGGAATCTATAACTCTGTTCTAGTGAGTCCATTAATTCCTGAGGAATGTTAACTGGTAGGGCTTCAGTTTTGTGTTAGTTTTCTTACTCCCAAATTGTCCATATTCTGAGAGAGTCTTCATCAGGTTAGTGACACAAGGTTAGTGACACACAGGAGGACTTTCTCACATTCTTCTTAAAGCTGCCAGTCCCAAAGGTGAGACTCTGACCTGTCAGATATTATTGGACTATCCATACATACAGATGTTTTACCCTTGACTGCTCCCCAGTTTGGTTTTGCCTCAAATTTCTCATGAAACCAGGCCAAAAACAATATCACAACATACTATTAAACATCTTGCAAGACTGTAATTTACATGTACCTATACCCCACAATGGTTTGTCGCACATAGACACATATATAGGATAGTAGGTATATAACATTGTGATTACTTTTCCCAAAGTCTTTTTTTTTCTTTTTAAAGCTTTTTACCAGATAAACATACCTGGACATGTTAAGTCAAAGGGAAAGGCACACTGGTATGCCACATATTAAACCATTTCATAACTGTGGATTTGCAGGAAACACCTGCAAATATATGCCTCTAGAAATATAAGCCGATGTACAGTATGTGTCTTCAGAATCACATACTTACAGTATATTGATGAGTACAACGTTTAGCAATGTAACAGTATGAATCCACTTCTGTCTTTGCCATGTCTTCCAAGCTGTGACTACACAGCCACCTAAACTGCTGCAACACTGCCTGATGTTTATATACACCCTTGCTTAGGCAAATGCAGACCACTAATAATACTGTATAAAATCAGAAGTCAGCAAGTAGTTAAGATAGGAATTAACTTGTCATATATTCCCTGTTTGACCAAAATGGTTCATATAGCATCCATTTTTTTCAATCATGAACCAGGCAGAGGTTTAGCCTTTGTAATTTGCAAGCAGCATTGTCTGATAGGGTTCATGTTTGCGTTGACACTTTTGAAATGTCAATGAGAATGGATGCACGGCACATTTCTCTCTGCCACATTCAGTTTTGAAAAAGCAGATGTCCAATGGACCCCATTGACCATTTTCGTAGTCCAGCTCTCCGCTCTCTAGTGGACTCGAATGACAGAGAGGACAGAGCTAATGTAAGCCTAGCGTTATTCTGATTTTCCTTATAATTTGGCTTCTTCCTCATGGGAGTTTAACATTGTTTGGATCAATATGGCAAGATAATAGATGGAACTGTATAGACTTATGTTTTTTTCTAGACTTACAAATTGTGTTACAAAGTGTAAGGTAAGACATATAGCCTGAAGGCTGAACTAATTCTGTGATAGCATAACTTCCTGTTATTAATGAGATCTGACTAATGTTCCTAATAATTACTGTTTAGAAATTGGCTGAACGTCAAAGTATAGATATATACAGGCACCTGACCTGTGGGGAACAATATTCTTTCTTTTAGTGAAATGGTTTACCAGTTATATATAAATATAGCATAATTACTATGTAAGTCATAGAGCATACTAAGATAATTTCTGTGCCAGCGTCACAATCATTGTTTGCTAATAGTATATTGAAATATTTCAGTTTCGTTCAGTACAATTCTATTCAGTCCAGTAATGATTAAATGACTCATATTGTAGTTTATAAACCATTTTAATACATTTCAAAATATAATAATAACATCGTCCCACAAAGGATTAACCATCCTACTGTTTAATTCATCATCCATATTGTTCATTATTGTGGGTGAATTCAGTTTATGACTGAATGGAGTGATTTAGATTTCATTTGGAGGGTCATATATGTCCATTCTTTGTTTTTCTCTTGAGATATCAAAAATATGGTCAAGCCACTTATATCTTAATTACTTAAGAAATTGTTGCGTTCATTTATTTATAGTTTATTCCAAAGCTAGAAAATCTTTATTGCAAATTGTATTGAATAATTTCATTACTTTGCTTTTAATCTTTCTTTTAAGTAGATAAAATGTAAATGTGGCATTTCAAAGAACTTTATGAGAAAGAGAAGGGTCAAATGATATATGGATTTCACCTGCCCATTCATTTGAAATTGAAATAGAATGTTTTATGCAAAGTTAAGCCTCCATGTGGTTAAAATACTTCAAACGCTTATTAAATAAGATATTAAAATATGATATGTGAAATGCTATACTGTAGGCCTGGCCTCCATTTCATTAGATGAAACATGATACCAAGAAAAATGAAGCTGTTCTAGAGGTAACTCAAAGCAGCAAATGTGGAAATAAAACTTAACTTTTACTCTAAATAATATAAAATGGTACCCATATAAACTCTTAGAATAAAATAGATTCCATTTCAATGAAATCTTTCTTCAACGTTAAATATAGATACTAAAAGTGATACAAAATTCATGTACAACCAGTCTTGCAAAAAATAGTTTTGTTTTTTTTTTCTGTCCCAATGAGATTGGAGGGAACCAAAGTACTGTTTCCTGTTTAAACCTAGAAAAATGACGATCCCAAGAACTATTCCACTGGAAAATATCACAATAGGACAAAAATCTTCAGGAACCTTAGCCTTTTGGGCCCTTTAGCTTTCAGGATTTATTTTACTTTTTTGTTTCCACTTATTCTGTTTGTTAACTAGAGACAAGTGAACCAGTTCATAACAAGACAGGTTTGTTTCATAAATTTGGAGCTCAGCAAATCTGAAATTTATAGGGTTCATCAGCCACAAACTAGTATTATGTGTAAGTATTGGAGTCAGGGTCAGGCGGTGTGAGATGACACAGCTGGGATGCAAAACTGTGCAACTAATGGCAAAAGGGGTCGTAGGCCCTGCGGCTAGAACTATGCTGTTATATCTGAGGTGAGGCAGACCAATGCACTCCCTAATTGAAGTGCGCCTGCCGTGACTCCTGCGCTACTGTGCAGGTGGCTAGGGTGAAGGAAAAGGAAGCCCTGAAAGTGCTAGGGGCTGGAGTAACGAGGGTCACGCCTAAGCAGAAAGCACAGTGTAAAATGCAATGCAAAACGAAAGACAAGATAGCATAGAACCAGGGAGGACACAAGTCTCAGCGAGAACACAATAGAGAAGGCGAGGTCGGACAAGCAAAGGGTAAAACCAGGATATCTGAATGAAGTAGCAAATCAGAAAACAAAGAATAATCAAATACAAGCCAGATACACTGCAACTAATACACAGACTGAAAGAGACACAGACAGGATATCTGACAGAGCAGGAGACCACGAAACACAACGTGAATGGCTGGCAAGGATACAAGCCTGGGTGGGGTTTAAATAACAGCAGAGAAAAACACACCCAAAAAACAATGATGGCTAATGGCATAGAGTACTGAGAGTAGGGAAAAGATTAACCCTTAATCACCTAAGCGCAACCAAAAGAACTCTTAACACGTCTCCAGGGGAGACCGCGGCGACTCCGTGTCCTGACATTATGTTCTTGTGTCCCTTCAGACCCCAGAGTATTATAAGCATACCAGGGAAGGTATCTAAACAAACAGTCTTACTCCCCTCTAATGAACCTCCTTTGTGGCATCCAGGGATCCCTCAGCATACTCTTCAGGCCTCTTGGGCCTTCTAAATGATGTCAGGCAACTGAGGCCTGTCATTGGGCTTCTGTGGTCTTATGGGGCATAACATAAGTGGCAGCCACTGATGTCTTTCAGGAGCCTGGAAGAAGTGTGAATAAAATGCAGAGGGGCCACTGATTGCTGAAACAGAGCCCAGGATAGATGATTAAGACAGTTTGCTATTAGAGATGAGCGAACAGTGTTCTATCGAACTCATGTTCGATCGGATATTAGGCTGTTCGGCATGTTCGAATCGAATCGAACACCGCGTGGTAAAGTGCGCCATTACTCGATTCCCCTCCCACCTTCCCTGGCGCCTTTTTTGCTCCAATAACAGCGCAGGGTAGGTGGGACAGGAACTACGACACCGGTGACGTTGAGAAAAGTAGGCAAAACCCATTGGCTGCCGAAAACATGTGACCTCTAATTTAAAAGAACAGCGCCGCCCAGGTTCGCGTCATTCTGAGCTTGCAATTCACCGAGGACGGAGGTTTCCGTCCAGCTAGCTAGGGCTTAGATTCTGGGTAGGCAGGGACAGGCTAGGATAGGAAGGAGAAGACAACCAACAGCTCTTGTAAGAGCTAAATTCCAGGGAGAAGCTTGTCAGTGTAACGTGGCACTGACGGGCTCAATCGCCGCAACCCAGCTTTCCCAGGATCCTGAATGGAATACACTGTCAGTGTATTCCCGTATACCCGATATATACCCCGATACCCGTTCCAACGGTGTGCCCCCCCACCTTCACCCCAGAAATACCCTGCAAGTCCCCTAGCAATAGAATTGGGGCTATATACACCCACAATTTTTACTACTGGTATACAGTGCCATTGTCTGACTGGGAATTCAAAGAATATATTGGGAATACAAATACCCTCATTTCTTGCTACTGCCATATAGTGCCAGTGTCTGACTGGTAATTCAAAGAATATATTGGGGTTACGTGCACCCACAATTTTTACTACTGGTATACAGTGCCATTGTCTGACTGGGAATTCAAAGAATATATTGGGAATACAAATACCCTCATTTCTTGCTACTGCCATATAGTGCCAGTTTCTGACTGGTAATTCAAAGAATATATTGGGGTTACGTGCACCCACAATTTTTACTACTGGTATACAGTGCCATTGTCTGACTGGGAATTCAAAGAATATATTGGGGTTATAAATACCCTCATTTCTTGCTACTGCCATATAGTGCCAGTTTCTGACTGGTAATTCAAAGAATATATTGGGGTTACGTGCACCCACAATTTTTACTACTGGTATACAGTGCCATTGTCTGACTGGGAATTCAAAGAGTATATTGGGAATACAAATACCCTCATTTCTTGCTACTGCCATATAGTGCCAGTGTCTGACTGGGAATTCAAAGAATATATTGGGGTTACGTGCACCCACAATTTTTACTACTGGTATACAGTGCCATTGTCTGACTGGGAATTCAAAGAATATATTGGGGTTATAAATACCCTCATTTCTTGCTACTGCCATATAGTGCCAGTTTCTGACTGGTAATTCAAAGAATATATTGGGGTTACGTGCACCCACAATTTTTACTACTGGTATACAGTGCCATTGTCTGACTGGGAATTCAAAGAATATATTGGGAATACAAATACCCTCATTTCTTGCTACTGCCATATAGTGCCAGTGTCTGACTGGGAATTCAAAGAATATATTGGGGTTACGTGCACCCACAATTTTTACTACTGGTATACAGTGCCATTGTCTGACTGGGAATTCAAAGAATATATTGGGAATACAAATACCCTCATTTCTTGCTACTGCCATATAGTGCCAGTTTCTGACTGGTAATTCAAAGAATATATTGGGGTTACGTGCACTCACAATTTTTACTACTGGTATACAGTGCCATTGTCTGACTGGGAATTCAAAGAATATATTGGGAATACAAATACCCTCATTTCTTGCTACTGCCATATAGTGCCAGTTTCTGACTGGTAATTCAAAGAATATATTGGGGTTACGTGCACCCACAATTTTTACTACTGGTATACAGTGCCATTGTCTGACTGGGAATTCAAAGAATATATTGGGGTTATAAATACCCTCATTTCTTGCTACTGCCATATAGTGCCAGTTTCTGACTGGTAATTCAAAGAATATATTGGGGTTACGTGCACCCACAATTTTTACTACTGGTATACAGTGCCATTGTCTGACTGGGAATTCAAAGAGTATATTGGGAATACAAATACCCTCATTTCTTGCTACTGCCATATAGTGCCAGTGTCTGACTGGGAATTCAAAGAATATATTGGGGTTACGTGCACCCACAATTTTTACTACTGGTATACAGTGCCATTGTCTGACTGGGAATTCAAAGAATATATTGGGGTTATAAATACCCTCATTTCTTGCTACTGCCATATAGTGCCAGTTTCTGACTGGTAATTCAAAGAATATATTGGGGTTACGTGCACCCACAATTTTTACTACTGGTATACAGTGCCATTGTCTGACTGGGAATTCAAAGAATATATTGGGAATACAAATACCCTCATTTCTTGCTACTGCCATATAGTGCCAGTGTCTGACTGGGAATTCAAAGAATATATTGGGGTTACGTGCACCCACAATTTTTACTACTGGTATACAGTGCCATTGTCTGACTGGGAATTCAAAGAATATATTGGGAATACAAATACCCTCATTTCTTGCTACTGCCATATAGTGCCAGTTTCTGACTGGTAATTCAAAGAATATATTGGGGTTACGTGCACCCACAATTTTTACTACTGGTATACAGTGCCATTGTCTGACTGGGAATTCAAAGAGTATATTGGGAATACAAATACCCTCATTTCTTGCTACTGCCATATAGTGCCAGTGTCTGACTGGGAATTCAAAGAATATATTGGGGTTACGTGCACCCACAATTTTTACTACTGGTATACAGTGCCATTGTCTGACTGGGAATTCAAAGAGTATATTGGGAATACAAATACCCTCATTTCTTGCTACTGCCATATAGTGCCAGTGTCTGACTGGGAATTCAAAGAATATATTGGGGTTACGTGCACCCACAATTTTTACTACTGGTATACAGTGCCATTGTCTGACTGGGAATTCAAAGAATATATTGGGGTTATAAATACCCTCATTTCTTGCTACTGCCATATAGTGCCAGTTTCTGACTGGTAATTCAAAGAATATATTGGGGTTATGTGCACCCACAATTTTTACTACTGGTATACAGTGCCATTGTCTGACTGGGAATTCAAAGAATATATTGGGAATACAAATACCCTCATTTCTTGCTACTGCCATATAGTGCCAGTGTCTGACTGGGAATTCAAAGAATATATTGGGGTTACGTGCACCCACAATTTTTACTACTGGTATACAGTGCCAATTTCTAACTAGGAATTCAAAATGCGCAAGGCTCCCGGAAAGGGACGTGGACGAGGCCGTGGGCGAGGTCAGGGGAATGGTTCTGGGGAGCAAGGTAGCAGTGAAGCCACAGGGCGTCCCGTGCCTACTCCTGTGGGGCAGCAAGCATTGCGCCACTCCACAGTGCCATGGTTGCTTGCCACATTAACTAAACTGCAGGGTACAAACCTTAGTAGGCCCGAGAACCAGGAACAGGTCTTGCAATGGCTGTCAGAGAACGCTTACAGCACATTGTCCAGCAGCCAGTCAGACTCTGCCTCCTCTCCTCCTATTACCCAACAGTCTTGTCTTCCTTCCTCCCAAAATTCCGAAGCTTTACAGAACAATAACCCAAACTGTCCCTGCTCCCCAGAGCTGTTCTCCGCTCCTTTCATTGTCCCTCAACCTGCCTCTCCACGTCACGATTCCACAAACCTAACAGAGGAGCATCTGTGTCCAGATGCTCAAACACTAGAGTCTCCTCCATCTCCGTTCGATTTGGTGGTGGATGACCAGCAACCCACCCTCATCGACGATGATGTGACGCAGTTGCCGTCAGGGCATCCAGTTGACCGGCGCATTGTGCGGGAGGAGGAGATGAGACAGGAGTTGGAAGAGGAAGTGGTGGATGATGAGGACACTGACCCGACCTGGACAGGGGGGATGTCAAGCGGGGAAAGTAGTGTGGATGTTGAGGCAGGTGCAGCACCAAAAAGGGTAGCTAGAGGCAGAGGCAGAGGTCAGCAGCTTAGGCGAAGCCAGGCCACACCCGGAATCTCCCAAGATGTTCCAGTTCGTACCCAGCCCCGAAAAACTCCCACCTCGAGGGCACGTTTCTCGAAGGTGTGGAGTTTTTTCAAGGAATGCGCCGAGGACAGATATAGTGTTGTCTGCACAATTTGCCTCTCGAAATTGATTAGGGGCTCTGAGAAGAGCAACCTGTCCACCACTTCAATGCGCCGTCATTTGGAATCCAAGCACTGGAATCAGTGGCAGGCAGCAACGGCAGGACAAAGGCCGCCTGCCGTTCACGCCACTGCCACTGCCTCTGCCACTGCCTCTGCCTCTGCCACTGCCACTGCTGACTGTGCTGGCGATGCACTCCAGAGGACGAGCCAGGACACCACTTCATCTGCCTCCGCCACTTTGTTGACTTCTACCTCATCCTCCCCTGGTCCTGTCTTATCTCCTTCTCCTGCACCATCAAAGGCACCATCAGGCGTTTCTTTACAACAACCCACCATCTCTCAGACATTGGAGCGGCGGCAGAAATACACTGCTAACCACCCACACGCGCAAGCCTTGAACGCCAACATCGCTAAACTGCTGGCCCAGGAGATGTTGGCGTTCCGGCTTCTTGAAACTCCCGCCTTCCTGGACCTGATGGCAACTGCGGCACCTCGCTATGCCGTCCCTAGCCGTCACTACTTCTCCCGGTGTGCCGTCCCCGCCTTGCACCAGCACGTGTCACTCAACATCAGGCGGGCCCTTAGTTCCGCGCTTTGCACAAAGGTCCACTTGACCACCGACGCGTGGACAAGTGCATGCGGACAGGGACGCTACATTTCACTGACGGCACACTGGGTGAATGTAGTTGAGGCTGGGACTGCTTCCCAAACTGGCCCGGTGTACCTCGTCTCCCCGCCTAACATTCCTGGCAGGGACACGAGAAGAACACCCCCCTCCTCCTCCTCCTCTACCGCCTCCTCCTCCGCCACCGCCTCCTCCTCCGCTGTTAGATTGACCCCAGCTACGAGTTGGAAATGTTGCAGCACTGGCGTTGGTAGACGTCAGCAGGCTGTGCTGAAGCTGATCAGCTTGGGAGACAGACAGCACACTGCCTCCGAGGTGAGGGATGCCCTCCTCGATGAGACGGCAATATGGTTTGAGCCGCTGCACCTGGGCCCAGGCATGGTCGTTTGTGATAACGGCCGGAACCTGGTAGCAGCTCTGGAGCTTGCCGGACTCCAACATGTTCCATGCCTGGCCCACGTCTTCAACCTAGTGGTGCAACGTTTCCTAAAGAGCTACCCCAATGTTCCAGAGCTACTGGTGAAAGTGCGGCGCATGTGCGCCCACTTTCGCAAGTCGACAGTAGCCGCTGCTAGCTTAAAATCTCTCCAGCAACGCCTGCATGTGCCACAACACCGGCTTTTGTGCGACGTCCCCACACGCTGGAACTCAACGTTTCAGATGTTGAATAGAGTGGTTGAGCAGCAGAGACCTTTGATGGAATACCAGCTACAAAACCCTAGGGTGCCACAAAGTCAGCTGCCTCAGTTTCACATCCATGAGTGGCCATGGATGAGAGACCTTTGTGACATCCTACGGGTCTTTGAGGAGTCCACAAGGAGGGTGAGCTCTGAGGATGCGATGGTGAGCCTTACAATCCCGCTCTTGTGTGTTCTGAGAGAATCCCTGATTGACATCAAGTTAGGGATAGCATCCGATCCGTCACAGCTGGAGAGTAGGTCCACACATCTGTCCGCTTCACTGCGTTTAATGGAGGAGGAGGAGGAGGAGGAAGAAGAGTTGTCCGATGATGTGATGGTGATACAGGAGGCTTCCGGGCAACTTCGAATCGTCCCATTGTTGCAGCGCGGATGGGTAGACATGGAGGATGAGGAGGAAATGGAGATTGAACTTTCCGGTGGGGCCAGAGGAGTCATGCCAACTAACACTGTGGCAGACATGGCTGAGTTCATGTTGGGGTGCTTTACAACCGACAAGCGTATTGTCAAAATCATGGAGGACAACCAGTACTGGATCTTTGCTATCCTTGACCCCCGGTATAAAAACAACATCTCGTCTTTTATTCCGGTAGAGGGGAGGGCCAATCGCATCAATGCTTGCCACAGGCAATTGGTGCAGAATATGATGGAGATGTTTCCAGCATGTGACGTTGGCGGCAGGGAGGGCAGTTCCTCCAGTAGGCAACCAAGTTCTCACCGGTCCACACAAACGAGGGGCACACTGTCTAAGGTCTGGGACACCTTGATGGCACCCCCTCGCCAAAGTGCCGCCACGGAGGGTCCTAGTGTCACCAGGCGTGAGAAGTATAGGCGCATGTTGCGGGAATACCTTTCCGACCACAGCCCTGTCCTCTCCGACCCCTCTGCGCCCTACACGTATTGGGTGTCGAAGTTGGACCTGTGGCTTGAACTTGCCCTATATGCCTTGGAGGTGCTGTCCTGTCCTGCCGCCAGCGTCCTATCTGAGAGGGTGTTCAGTGCAGCCGGTGGCATCATCACTGACAAGCGCACCCGTCTGTCAGCTGAGAGTGCCGACCGGCTCACTTTGATAAAAATGAACCACCACTGGATAGAGCCTTCATTTTTGTGCCCACCTGTGTAAAGCACCCCAACATGAAACTCCATGTCTGTACTCAACCTCTCCAATTCCTCCGCATCCTCATACTCATCCACCATAAGCGTTGCACAATTCTGCTAATACTAAGCTCCCTCCAACATGATTTCCCCCAACTCTGCTGGTTAGAGGCTCCCTCCACCCTGATTTCCACCAACTCTGCTGGTTAGAGGCTCCCTCCACCCTGCTTTCCCACAACTCTGCTGGTTAGAGGCTCCCTCCACCATGAATTTGCCCAAACTGGGCTGTTTAGAGGCTCCCTCCACCATGAATTGGTCCAAACTGGGTTTTTTAGAGGCTCCCTCCACCATGAATTGGTCCAAACTGGGCTGTTTAGAGGCTCCCTCCACCATGAATTTGCCCAAACTGGGCTGTTTAGCGGCTCCCTCCACCATTAATTGGTCCAAACTGGGCTGGTTAGAGGCTCCCTCCACCATGAATTTGCCCAAACTGGGCTGTTTAGAGGCTCCCTCCACCATGAATTTGCCCAAACTGGGCTGGTTAGAGGCTCCCTCCACCATGAATTGGTCCAAACTGGGTTTTTTAGAGGCTCCCTCCACCATGAATTTGCCCAAACTGGGCTGTTTAGAGGCTCCCTCCACCATGAATTGGTCCAAACTGGGCTGTTTAGAGGCTCCCTCCACCATTAATTGGTCCAAACTGGGCTGGTTAGAGGCTCCCTCCACCATGAATTTCCCAAAACTTGGCTGTTTAGAGGCTCCCTCCACCATTAATTGGTCCAAACTGGGCTGGTTAGAGGCTCCCTCCACCATGAATTTGCCCAAACTGGGCTGTTTAGAGGCTCCCTCCACCATGAATTGGTCCAAACTGGGTTTTTTAGAGGCTCCCTCCACCATGAATTGGTCCAAACTGGGCTGTTTAGAGGCTCCCTCCACCATGAATTTGCCCAAACTGGGCTGTTTAGCGGCTCCCTCCACCATTAATTGGTCCAAACTGGGCTGGTTAGAGGCTCCCTCCACCATGAATTTGCCCAAACTGGGCTGTTTAGAGGCTCCCTCCACCATGAATTTGCCCAAACTGGGCTGGTTAGAGGCTCCCTCCACCATGAATTGGTCCAAACTGGGGTTTTTAGAGGCTCCCTCCACCATGAATTGGTCCAAACTTGGCTGTTTAGAGGCTCCCTCCACCATTAATTGGTCCAAACTGGGCTGGTTAGAGGCTCCCTCCACCATGAATTGGTCCAAACTGGGTTTTTTAGAGGCTCCCTCCACCATGAATTGGTCCAAACTGGGGTTTTTAGAGGCTCCCTCCACCATGAATTGGTCCAAACTGGGCTGTTTAGCGGCTCCCTCCACCATTAATTGGTCCAAACTGGGCTGGTTAGAGGCTCCCTCCACCATGAATTTGCCCAAACTGGGCTGTTTAGAGGCTCCCTCCACCATGAATTTGCCCAAACTGGGCTGGTTAGAGGCTCCTTCCACCATGAATTGGTCCAAACTGGGCTGGTTAGAGGCTCCCTCCACCATGAATTTCCCAAAACTTGGCTGTTTAGAGGCTCCCTCCACCATTAATTGGTCCAAACTGGGCTGGTTAGAGGCTCCCTCCACCATGAATTTGCCCAAACTGGGCTGTTTAGAGGCTCCCTCCACCATGAATTTGCCCAAACTGGGCTGTTTAGAGGCTCCCTCCACCATGAATTGGTCCAAACTGGGTTTTTTAGAGGCTCCCTCCACCATGAATTGGTCCAAACTGGGCTGTTTAGAGGCTCCCTCCACCATGAATTTGCCCAAACTGGGCTGTTTAGCGGCTCCCTCCACCATTAATTGGTCCAAACTGGGCTGGTTAGAGGCTCCCTCCACCATGAATTTGCCCAAACTGGGCTGTTTAGAGGCTCCCTCCACCATGAATTTGCCCAAACTGGGCTGGTTAGAGGCTCCCTCCACCATGAATTGGTCCAAACTGGGTTTTTTAGAGGCTCCCTCCACCATGAATTTGCCCAAACTGGGCTGGTTAGAGGCTCCCTCCACCATTAATTGGTCCAAACTGGGCTGGTTAGAGGCTCCCTCCACCATTAATTGGTCCAAACTGGGCTGGTTAGAGGCTCCCTCCACCATTAATTGGTCCAAACTGGGCTGGTTAGAGGCTCCCTCCACCATGAATTTGCCCAAACTGGGCTGTTTAGAGGCTCCCTCCACCATGAATTGGTCCAAACTGGGTTTTTTAGAGGCTCCCTCCACCATGAATTGGTCCAAACTGGGCTGTTTAGAGGCTCCCTCCACCATGAATGTGCCCAAACTGGGCTGTTTAGCGGCTCCCTCCACCATTAATTGGTCCAAACTGGGCTGGTTAGAGGCTCCCTCCACCATGAATTTGCCCAAACTGGGCTGTTTAGAGGCTCCCTCCACCATGAATTTGCCCAAACTGGGCTGGTTAGAGGCTCCCTCCACCATGAATTGGTCCAAACTGGGGTTTTTAGAGGCTCCCTCCACCATGAATTGGTCCAAACTTGGCTGTTTAGAGGCTCCCTCCACCATGAATTGGTCCAAACTGGGGTGGTTAGAGGCTCCCTCCACCATTAATTGGTCCAAACTGGGCTGGTTAGAGGCTCCCTCCACCATTAATTGGTCCAAACTGGGCTGGTTAGAGGCTCCCTCCACCATTAATTGGTCCAAACTGGGCTGGTTAGAGGCTCCCTCCACCATTAATTGGTCCAAACTGGGCTGGTTAGAGGCTCCCTCCACCATGAATTTGCCCAAACTGGGCTGTTTAGAGGCTCCCTCCACCATGAATTGGTCCAAACTGGGTTTTTTAGAGGCTCCCTCCACCATGAATTGGTCCAAACTGGGCTGTTTAGAGGCTCCCTCCACCATGAATTTGCCCAAACTGGGCTGTTTAGCGGCTCCCTCCACCATTAATTGGTCCAAACTGGGCTGGTTAGAGGCTCCCTCCACCATGAATTTGCCCAAACTGGGCTGTTTAGAGGCTCCCTCCACCATGAATTTGCCCAAACTGGGCTGGTTAGAGGCTCCCTCCACCATGAATTGGTCCAAACTGGGGTTTTTAGAAGCTCCCTCCACCATGAATTGGTCCAAACTTGGCTGTTTAGAGGCTCCCTCCACCATGAATTGGTCCAAACTGGGGTGGTTAGAGGCTCCCTCCACCATTAATTGGTCCAAACTGGGCTGGTTAGAGGCTCCCTCCACCATTAATTGGTCCAAACTGGGCTGGTTAGAGGCTCCCTCCACCATTAATTGGTCCAAACTGGGCTGGTTAGAGGCTCCCTCCACCATTAATTGGTCCAAACTGGGCTGGTTAGAGGCTCCCTCCACCATGAATTTGCCCAAACTGGGCTGGTTAGAGGCTCCCTCCACCATGAATTGGTCCAAACTGGGGTTTTTAGAGGCTCCCTCCACCATGAATTTGCCCAAACTGGGGTGTTTAGAGGCTCCCTCCACCATGAATTTGCCCAAACTCTGCTGGTTAGAGGCTCAATCCACCCTGATTTTCAAAACAAATGTTGGTGCCAACCTCAACTTACTACAAGGGCCAAATTCACTGCTGGTGACAAGCTCTCCTCACTGCAAGTGCCAAATACACATGTTTCAAGGTGTTTTCCTACTGTCAGAGAGGTGGTATTGAGTGTGTAAAGTGTGTAGTTGTTAGGCTGTGATGTTGGGGTAATAGAGGGTCTTTGGTGTGTTAGATGCCCCCAGACATGCTTCCCCTGCTGTCCCAGTGTCATTCCAGAGGTGTTGGCATCATTTCCTGGGGTGTCATAGTGGACTTGGTGACCCTCCAGACACGGATTTGGGTTTCCCCCTTAACGAGTATCTGTTCCCCATAGACTATAATGGGGTTCGAAACCCGTTCGAACACACGAACATTGAGCGGCTGTTCGAATCGAATTTCGAACCTCGAACATTTTAGTGTTCGCTCATCTCTATTTGCTATGGTTATCCATCTCTTCTAGGCCTTTAGTTTTTATATTACCGCATCTCAAGAGACTTTAGAGTATAATGATAGCAGTTCTGGTTCAAACCAAACAACTCTTGCCCAAAACAAAACAGGCAGGTCATCCTACGAATATTGCCAAAATGAATATCGGTAGATTCGCCCATCTCTACTGCGAACTGATTTATCTTTGCAGAAACATTTCTGTAGGAGACGAACTGCACTTAGTTCAATCACCATTTGATGGACCACATGTATGTTAGGGGTTAAGTATGTACTTATGTAATTATTTGTTTATAATTTATAAATGGAGAAATTCCGAAAATACAATTTTTTTTTCCATTCCGTTTTTATTTTTTCTTACTCATCAATAATGGTGTTAGAAATACTTGTATAAAATTGCTTGACAAACCAACTATATCTATATTATTTATTGTATTTTAATTGTCATTGCATAACACATATTTAGTATACAATATTTTTTGAGCTTTTTACATATGGCTTATTTACTATTATTTATTTATTTAAATTTGGGTTATTTATAAGATTTAGCAAGATATACAGGTGTAAGGCCCGGTTCACATTTGTGCTCAGGTTTCCGTATGGAGTGTCTGCTTGAGGACACCCCAAATGGAAACCTATCCATGTAAAAAAGTGGTTACCTAAGGAAATCTGCTGACCCCATAGACTATAATGCGGTCCGTGTGGTTTCCTCTCAGTTTCCACATGAAAAATGGGGAGAGAAAAGTGTTGCTTGCAGGACTTGTCTATCCACATATTTCATGCGGATAAGCAAATGGAAGGGCCTGAACGCAGATGTGAACCAGGCCTAACAGAACATGGTGATCAGATGCAAAAAGAACAAGACATCTATCTGGACCACTTCTGATGCCCATAGTATACACTGACTAGAGCTGGAATCAGTTTGCTCTTTGCCCTCCATAGCATCTGGGTACTACTCATTTAAGTCAATGTGAGCTGAGCTGCAACAAAATTCTCAAGGAAAACTTTAATATTCCATTCTGTTGATCTTCATTTCGATTTGATATCTGATTGTACTGTTCTTACTATGGCTTATTACAAAGAGAAGGCAAATAGACATATTCATTACGAGTTTGCTTTTCATCTTCAGCCACTTAAAAGATCGCAAAGGTGAGTAACAAATGATAGAGAACTTCTGCTGTAAAATGCTCTTACTTGAACTATAATGCATATGTAAAATGTCATCAATGTGACATGCAGTTCCAGTAAAGAGAAAGAAAAATGAATTTTATAAAGTAAAACTGATAAATGAGTATTGTACAAATGATACAGTCAGTGTAAAGGTATGTCCTGGAAGAAAACAATGGCAGATCTCTAGATCAGCACTTGGACTTTTAACTTTTGCCTGACTTTTTTAATTTTGAATATTGATGACTGCCATGGTTGGACAATTTTCCAATTTTCAAATGAATGGTCAGACCTTTAAAGCCACTGCCATATGCTAAAGAAAATGGAATGCAGGCCAAAAATTGCTTTTACCAGGTTGGACAGATATATACTCCTCTGTATTTGAAATCAACCCCTGATAGTTCTGAGCGTCTCCTGTTTGGGTTTTGAGCAAAGTACCTAATTGTTTATCTCAAGAGGGGGACAGTCCATAAAACTGCAGAGGTTGCAGTCACTTAAATATGACACTGGAACATTGAAACTCTGAAAACTTGATCTTGGAAATACATAGCTGACAGTGCTCAGAAAAAGAATGATTTGATCAATGATGATTTGATGAAAATTGGCGTAGAGGAATGAATAACTTTTCCCCAATGATCCTTTTTCTGCTAAAACATTTTACACCAGAATTCAGCGTAAACAGAAAAAAAAAAAATGCTGCAAATTGTAACAAGCAACAAACTTCTGCAACAATGGGCAACTTTTCTAATTATTCATCAAATTTTGAAAGGTATGAGAAGAGTTAGTGTGAGATCAAAGGAGAATAGGTCATCAATTTTATGTGGCTGGAAAACCACTTTGAATCAAGCATATTAAAAAGAATTGTTAAAAATTAAACAAATTGTCATGTACAGTCGTGGCCACCTATTGGTTCTCAGACAGGCCCTCATTATCCCAATGAATACTACCCTGCCATATGAAAATATTGTAATCACAGCTTTCTCTTATTTACTTATGTTCTGTTTTTCGTTCCATTTCACTGAGGTTTGGTTCTTGTAATGTTTTGATGCTCTGACACATTCTCAATAAAGAAGGTAAAAAAAAATGAAGCTAATTTTTTCACAAATATATATGCATGGTTATAGCAGACATAAATTTGTTTTATACCTGCCAGACAGTTTATTATACAGTATGACACATTTATTAAGAGTCTCTTGCCCTTTGGTAAATTTATAGGAGACTCTCACCAAATATCTCCTTTGCAGATTCTGGCATAAGGCACACAAATTAGTCAATGTGAGATAATGTTTAAGCTTTGGTTTTTATGACTGTCAAGTTAGATTTGTCCATTACATATTTCAATATGTTAACTCAAAGGCAAAAATTCTGTAAATGTAGTTGGGAGTAGAAATAAAAGGCAACACTGAAATATTGTGCACATTTTGCAGCTGAATGTTTGACATCAAATTGTTTGTTATGCATAGGGATGAGCGAACAGTGAAATATTCGAGATTTGATATTCGTTTCGAATAGCCCCTCAATATTCGACTATTCGAATGAATATCGAACCCCATTATAGTCTAAGGGGAAAAATGCTTCATTTCAGGGGAAGCTCCACTTCGACTCAGGAGAGTCACCAAGTCCACTATGACACCCCAGGAAATGATGCCCACACCCTGGAATGCAACTGGGACAGCAGGGGAAGCATGCCTGGCGGCATCTAACAAGCCCAAGTACCTGTATTACGGCACTATCTCGTTGGGATCCCTGTCAGCTTGCGATATGCGGTAGCTGACTTTTTCCCATAGGAATGCATTGACCAGCGTTGATTGGCCGAATGCCATACAGAGTACAATATTCAGCCAATCAACACTGGTTCTGCCGGAGGAGGCGGAGTCTAAGATCGGTCCACAGCAGTCTCCATTCTGGTCCGATCTCAGATGTAGCAGTGTTGAGCGCACAGCTCTGCTTCACCAGAGATGTAGCAGAACTGGCTGTGCGCTGAGGTCTGCTACACCGGAGATGTAGCAGAACTGAGTGTGCGCTGAGCTCTGCTACATACAGAGATGCATCTCCGGCGGGGCTTTTCCTACATGGGGCCTTTGCCTTAGTGTCCATTCACATGGAGGAAAATGGCGGTGAATTTGGTGCTGAATTTCAGCGCTGAAAAAAAGCCTTCCATTAACTTCAATGCCTTTTTCTGCTAGCAGAAAAAGGAACCCATTGAAATCAATGGGAAGGTTTTTTTTTCAGCGCTGAAATTCCACACCAAATTCCTCACCATTTCCTCCGTGTGAATGCACCCTTACAGTGTAGTACACAGTATATTGAGATAATCAGGATGAGGCCCAACAGCGAGACTCAGCTAAAAACCCTGTGGAAAAAAATAGCGGTGAATCACAATGTATTTTTTTCCACAGTGTATTTCATTGAGCTTTTGATGCATTCTCCCTGTACTTTCTCCCGATTGCATAGCTGAAAGTAACCGGCCATGTTTTTTGAAGCGCACACATTTTAGAGGTTGTGGCTGTTCCACATCTTATTTTTTCCTGCAACGTGTGTATGAGGTAAATTTCATTCACTTTGTTGATTCTGTAAAACACTTTTTTTTTTCTATAGTAGAAAAAAAGACGTTGCGTTTCTGCAAAGTGGGGTTTCAGGTATGTATGGCCTATACTGAGCATAGGCCATAAATAAAGTTTAACCCTGGACAACCCCTCCCTGGACAACCCCTTTAATATGTCCCACACAGTTTAACATCCCCTTTCTGCACAGGATGTTACCCCATCACTTCTCCCACACAATATAATGGCGCCATCACTGTTCCCCATACATTATGGGGGATCAGTGAAGAGGCCACTGTATGATGGGGAGCAGTGGAGAGGCCACACAAGATTTGGCCCAGACAACCGCTTAAAAGAGGTTCTCTATAAACAGGAGTTATCACTGTAGTGGCCACCAGAGAGGTGTAAAAAAAAAAAAAAAAGTACACTGACCTGTCCCCAGCACCCCATTGTCCCCAGCCTGTATCTGTTCAGTCTCATGGTGTCAACTCATTTCTGGAAGTCCTGTACCTAGTTGGCCTCAGTGATCACAGGACTCCCAGCAAGGAGTCGCCAGCACGAGACTGAACGGACACTGGCGGCGGACAACGGAGACAGGTGAGTATGCTTTCTTATTTGTTTTTTATTTTACACCTCCCGCCTGGCACATGAGTTGCTCCAATTCCTGGACAACCATTTTAAAAGATTTATCCATGTTTCTAATATTGATGGGCTGTCCTTAGGATAGACCATCAATATTACATCTGTGATGATCCAACAGGCAGGGCCCCTGCAGATCAGCTCTTCCAGGACAGAGCAGCTACAGGTAATGGTAACATTTCTAGGAGCCGCACTGTTCACTTGCCATACATGGTGTAGCAGTAGGTTTAGGTAGTGCAGTGGTGCCCATGGTATAGTGCGTGAGCAGCATGGCTCTGGACATGTTATTACATTTAGCCGTCATGTCTCGATACTGCTGATCTGCAGGGTCCTGGTGGTGGGCCCCTAGAAACAATTCCACTGGTGGGCCCTAGACATCCCAATCCGACCATGTCAGTGTTCCAAATCTCCCCCAGCACCTGCTGGAAGAGACTAAGGGCACTCGACATGCTAATCCTTTTTTTCCTCAAGATGCAAGCTACTGCCAAAGATGAAATTACATGTGTATGGAAAGGCGGATAGGAACAGCTATCAACTAACAGCTATTGAAAAGTATATGAACACCTTAACTTTACTGTGTTTACAAACTTGACTGTATGACATCTCTTCTCATACAATACATACAGGACTTTTACACTTCTAAGCCAAAGGCAGAAATGCCTATGATTTTCGTCTATATTACAGAGGGTTGGGTTCTTCACAATATTTGACTCAGCAGGTATTAAACAGGGCGGATGACTGTCTCATTCTTGCTTGCCTTGTACATTTTACTTTCTAAAGAAATCAGATGCATAAGCAAAACTACTTAACCCTTGAATTACTTGACATGTTCTGATGTTTGTGCTTAAACTTTTTTAAGGCCTATTGAAATGACTTTGACTGTTATCACATTTTAGTCGTATTTTATCAAAGACAGACTTGTATCTCACAACTTGTATGGATTGTTATAAATATGCAAAATAATGAAAATATAGATTACTTACATTAAAAGCAGGACTTTTGTAACAGGTATATGTTTATTATAATTTTGACTATAACATTAATACAGCTATGGATTCTATTTCATCCACACATAGTAAAATACTGTATGGTATAATCTAATATTATGGGAGTATTCTATATAGACAAAAAATGCTCTATAATCTCTAGGACAGTGGTTACTAACATTCTGAAGGTGGGACCCACTTTTGGATGAGACCTCCGTCTACCATACTTAGCCCCATTTAAAAACAAAATCCCTACCTGTATTCTGTCTCTTAGGGCTAGTTCAGACAGGGCTAGGGACCACGTATTTTGGTCCTGATTTTGATGCGGGAAACTGTGTCAGAATAGGACCAAAATGCGCCTGCTGCAACTGTTGCAGCTTCTGATAGTCGTGGCTTCCCACTCTGAAGTAGGCCCAAATGAATGGGCCTAGTCCGGTGTGTGCTGTGGTGAGGCAGACGCCGCGGCTGAATCAGCAGCGGAATCCGCCTGAAGAAAGATATTCCACCCACAATGAAGAAATCATGATGGATTTTCTGACCTTAGAAATTTCCTGCATTCATGGTTGTATCTGCTGGCAACTGATCAAGACAACAAGACTGTGACCACAAGATATTTAGAGATAATCTATAAAGGGGTTGGCCACTTTCAGACCAATATTGACAAACAATTGTACAAAAAAAAGATATACAATTTTCCAATATACTTTCTGTATCAATTCCTCACAGTTTTCTAGATTTCAGCTTGCTTTCATTCATTCTGTTATTTCTAGAGGATAAAACTCTGACCATGGTCATGTGATTTACGGTCCATGGTCATGTGATGTACGGTCCATGGTCATGTGATGAGCACACAGGTGCACAGCTGATTACCAGGCAGATGTCTGATTACTGTGCTGTGACTATAACGAGCAGCACCTGTGTGCTCATCACATGACCATGGACCGTAAATCACATGACCATGGTCAGAGTTTTATCCTCTAGAAGTAACAGAATGAATGACAGCAAGCAGAGATCTAGAAAACTGTGAGGAATTAATACAGGAAGTATATTGGAAAATTGTATATCTTTTTATTGTACATTTGTTTGTTAATATTGGTCTGAAAGTGGCCAACCCCTTTAAGACTCTGCAAAATGTTTAATTACTTATATTTGCAAAAAAAATTTTTTAATTACCTGCAAATTTAAAAATAGTTACATTATAAATGGGAATACCCCTTTAAAGGGAAAATTGGTACTAAACTGATGATAGTACCTTGTGAAGCGGCTTCTACACTTTCCAAAGGTGCTTTTCTTAGGGATGGTTCACACTAGCGCTTGTATTCCGTCCGGAAGAAGTCCGCATAGACACCCCCGGACGGAATACCATCGTAATTGCAAGCGATGCGCTGTCAAAGCACACGGACCCCATAGACTATAATAGGCTCCGTGTGATTGCCGCGCACTGCCCGCACAAATTCGTCTTTGGGGACCATGTGCTTTCACATTGCTTTCAATTGCGATTGTATTCCGTCCGGGGGGTGTCCATGAAGACTCCTTCCGGATGGAATACAAGCGCTAGTGTGAACCAACCCTAATTCTGTATTCCATCTCCATTTTCATGAAAATCAGAGTTTCATCTCATAATACATACATTTGGACATTTCCAGCAAAGGAAAGAGAAAAAATAGACACAACTGTAACTGATTATATACCTAGATATTGAACTTTCTGGGGAAGTCTAGGTGCTCCTTGCTTGAGGTCAAACACCATGACACTTTTGAATTGTGACTATCAGGCATGTTAGACAGCAACTCCTCTATTAAAATGCACACTTAGCTCAGTTAAACATTAGAGATGAGCGAACACTAAAATGTTCGAGGTTCGAAATTCGATTCGAACAGCCGCTCAATGTTCGTGTGTTCGAACGGGTTTCGAACCCCATTATAGTCTATGGGGAACAGATACTCGTTAAGGGGGAAACCCAAATCCGTGTCTGGAGGGTCACCAAGTCCACTATGACACCCCAGGAAATGATGCCAACACCTCTGGAATGACACTGGGACAGCAGGGGAAGCATGTCTGGGGGCATCTAACACACCAAAGACCCTCTATTACCCCAACATCACAGCCTAACAACTACACACTTTACACACTCAATACCACCTCTCTGACAGTAGGAAAACACCTTGAAACATGTGTATTTGGCACTTGCAGTGAGGAGAGCCTGTCACCAGCAGTGAATTTGGCCCTTATAGTAAGTTGAGGTTGGCACCAACATTTGTTTTGAAAATCAGGGTGGATTGAGCCTCTAACCAGCAGAGTTTGGGCAAATTCATGGTGGAGGGAGCCTCTAAACACCCCAGTTTGGACCAATTCATGGTGGAGGGAGCCTCTAAAAACCCCAGTTTGGACCAATTCATGATGGAGGGAGCCTCTAAACAGCCCAGTTTCGGCAAATTCATGGTGGAGGGAGCCTCTAAAAACCCCCAGTTTGGACCAATTCATGGTGGAGGGAGCCTCTAAAAACCCCAGTTTGGACCAATTCATGGTGGAGGGAGCCTCTAAACAGCCCAGTTTGGGCAAATTCATGGTGGAGGGAGCCTCTAAACAGCCCAGTTTGGGCAAATTCATGGTGGAGGAAGCCTCTAGAAACCACAGTTTGGACCAATTCATGTTGGAGGGAGCCTCTAAAAACCCCAGTTTGGACCAATTCATGGTGGAGGGAGCCTCTAAACAGCCCAGTTTGGGCAAATTCATGGTGGAGGGAGCCTCTAAACAGCCCAGTTTGGGCAAATTCATGGTGGAGGGAGCCTCTAAAAACCCCAGTTTGGACCAATTCATGGTGGAGGGAGCCTCTAAAAACCCCAGTTTGGACCAATTCATGGTGGAGGGAGCCTCTAAAAACCCCAGTTTGGACCAATTCATGGTGGAGGGAGCCTCTAAACAGCTCAGTTTGGGCAAATTCATGGTGGAGGGAGCCTCTAAACAGCCCAGTTTGGGCAAATTCATGGTGGAGGGAGCCTCTAAAAACCCCAGTTTGGACCAATTCATGGTGGAGGGAGCCTCTAAAAACCCCAGTTTGGACCAATTCATGGTGGAGGGAGCCTCTAAACAGCCCAGTTTGGACCAATTCATGGTGGAGGGAGCCTCTAAAAACCCCAGTTTGAACCAATTCATGGTGGAGGGAGCCTCTAAAAACCCCAGTTTGGACCAATTCATGATGGAGGGAGCCTCTAAACAGCCCAGTTTGGGCAAATTCATGGTGGAGGGAGCCTCTAAAAACCCCCAGTTTGGACCAATTCATGGTGGAGGGAGCCTCTAAACAGCTCAGTTTGGGCAAATTCATGGTGGAGGGAGCCTCTAAACAGCCCAGTTTGGGCAAATTCATGATGGAGGGAGCCTCTAAACAGCCCAGTTTGGGCAAATTCATGGTGGAGGGAGCCTCTAAAAACCCCCAGTTTGGACCAATTCATGGTGGAGGGAGCCGCTAAAAACCCCAGTTTGGACCAATTCATGGTGGAGGGAGCCTCTAAACAGCCCAGTTTGGACCAATTCATGGTGGAGGGAGCCTCTAAAAACCCCAGTTTGGACCAATTCATGGTGGAGGGAGCCGCTAAACAGCCCAGTTTGGACCAATTCATGGTGGAGGGAGCCTCTAACCAGCAGAGTTGTGGGAAAGCAGGGTGGAGGGAGCCTCTAACCAGCAGAGTTGGTGGAAATCAGGGTGGAGGGAGCCTCTAACCAGCAGAGTTGTGGGAAAGCAGGGTGGAGGGAGCCTCTAACCAGCAGAGTTGTGGGAAAGCAGGGTGGAGGGAGCCTCTAACCAGCAGAGTTGTGAAAAAGCAGGGTGGAGGGAGCCTCTAACCAGCAGAGTTGGTGGAAATCAGGGTGGAGGGAGCCTCTAACCAGCAGAGTTGGGGGAAATCAGGGTGGAGGGAGCCTAGTATTAGCAGAATTGTGCAACGCTTATGGTGGATGAGTATGAGGATGCGGAGGAATTGGAGAGGTTGAGTACAGACATGGAGTTTCATGTTGGGGTGCTTTACACAGGTGGGCACAAAAATGAAGGCTCTATCCAGTGGTGGTTGATTTTTATCAAAGTGAGCCGGTCGGCACTCTCAGCTGACAGACGGGTGCGCTTGTCAGTGATGATGCCACCGGCTGCACTGAACACCCTCTCAGATAGGACGCTGGCGGCAGGACAGGACAGCACCTCCAAGGCATATAGGGCAAGTTCAAGCCACAGGTCCAACTTCGACACCCAATACTTGTAGGGCGCAGAGGGGTCGGAGAGGACAGGGCTGTGGTCGGAAAGGTATTCCCGCAACATGCGCCTATACTTCTCACGCCTGGTGACACTAGGACCCTCCATGGCAGCACTTTGGCGAGGGGGTGCCATCAAGGTGTCCCAGACCTTAGACAGTGTGCCCCTCGTTTGTGTGGACCGGTGATAACTTGGTTGCCTACTGGAGGAACTGCCCTCCCTGCCGCCAACGTCACATGCTGGAAACATCTCCATCATATTCTGCACCAATTGCCTGTGGCAAGCATTGATGCGATTGGCCCTCCCCTCTACCGGAATAAAAGACGAGATGTTGTTTTTATACCGGGGGTCAAGGATAGCAAAGATCCAGTACTGGTTGTCCTCCATGATTTTGACAATATGCTTGTCGGTTGTAAAGCACCCCAACATGAACTCAGCCATGTCTGCCACAGTGTTAGTTGGCATGACTCCTCTGGCCCCACCGGAAAGTTCAATCTCCATTTCCTCCTCATCCTCCATGTCTACCCATCCGTGCTGCAACAATGGGACGATTCGAAGTTGCCCGGAAGCCTCCTGTATCACCATCACATCATCGGACAACTCTTCTTCCTCCTCCTCCTCCTCCTCCTCCTCCATTAAACGCAGTGAAGCGGACAGATGTGTGGACCTACTCTCCAGCTGTGACGGATCGGATGCTATCCCTAACTCCTCTGTGTGATCTGAGTTATCCCTGATGTCAATCAGGGATTCTCTCAGAACACACAAGAGCGGGATTGTAAGGCTCACCATCGCATCCTCAGAGCTCACCCTCCTTGTGGACTCCTCAAAGACCCGTAGGATGTCACAAAGGTCTCTCATCCATGGCCACTCATGGATGTGAAACTGAGGCAGCTGACTTTGTGGCACCCTAGGGTTTTGTAGCTGGTATTCCATCAAAGGTCTCTGCTGCTCAACCGCTCTATTCAACATCTGAAACGTTGAGTTCCAGCATGTGGGGACGTCGCACAAAAGCCGGTGTTGTGGCACATGCAGGCGTTGCTGGAGAGATTTTAAGCTAGCAGCGGCTACTGTCGACTTGCGAAAGTGGGCGCACATGCGCCGCACTTTCACCAGTAGCTCTGGAACATTGGGGTAGCTCTTTAGGAAACGTTGCACCACTAGGTTGAAGACGTGGGCCAGGCATGGAACATGTTGGAGTCCGGCAAGCTCCAGAGCTGCTACCAGGTTCCGGCCGTTATCACAAATGACCATGCCTGGGCCCAGGTGCAGCGGCTCAAACCATATTGCCGTCTCATCGAGGAGGGCATCCCTCACCTCGGAGGCAGTGTGCTGTCTGTCCCCCAAGCTGATCAGCTTCAGCACAGCCTGCTGACGTCTACCAACGCCAGTGCTGCAACGTTTCCAACTCATAGCTGGGGTCAATCTAACAGCGGAGGAGGAGGCGGTGGCGGAGGAGGAGGCGGTGGCGGAGGAGGAGGCGGTAGAGGAGGAGGAGGAGGGGGGTGTTCTTCTCGTGTCCCTGCCAGGAATGTTAGGCGGGGAGACGAGGTACACCGGGCCAGTTTGGGAAGCAGTCCCAGCCTCAACTACATTCACCCAGTGTGCCGTCAGTGAAATGTAGCGTCCCTGTCCGCATGCACTTGTCCACGCGTCGGTGGTCAAGTGGACCTTTGTGCAAAGCGCGGAACTAAGGGCCCGCCTGATGTTGAGTGACACGTGCTGGTGCAAGGCGGGGACGGCACACCGGGAGAAGTAGTGACGGCTAGGGACGGCATAGCGAGGTGCCGCAGTTGCCATCAGGTCCAGGAAGGCGGGAGTTTCAACAAGCCGGAACGCCAACATCTCCTGGGCCAGCAGTTTAGCGATGTTGGCGTTCAAGGCTTGCGCGTGTGGGTGGATATCAGTGTATTTCTGCCGCCGCTCCAATGTCTGAGAGATGGTGGGTTGTTGTAAAGAAGCGCCTGATGGTGCCTTTGATGGTGTAGGAGAAGGAGATAAGACAGGAACAGGGGAGGATGAGGGAGAAGTCAACAAAGTGGCGGAGGCAGATGAAGTGGTGTCCTGGCTCGTCCTCTGGAGTGCATCGCCAGCACAGTCAGCAGTGGCAGTGGCAGAGGCAGTGGCAGTGGCGTGAACGGCAGGCGGCCTTTGTCCTGCCGTTGCTGCCTGCCACTGATTCCAGTGCTTGGATTCCAAATGACGGCGCATTGAAGTGGTGGACAGGTTGCTCTTCTCAGAGCCCCTAATCAATTTCGAGAGGCAAATTGTGCAGACAACACTATATCTGTCCTCGGTGCATTCCTTGAAAAAACTCCACACCTTCGAGAAACGTGCCCTCGAGGTGGGAGTTTTTCGGGGCTGGGTACGAACTGGAACATCTTGGGACATTCCGGGTGTGGCCTGGCTTCGCCTAAGCTGCTGACCTCTGCCTCTGCCTCTAGCTACCCTTTTTGGTGCTGCACCTGCCTCAACATCCACACTACTTTCCCCGCTTGACATCCCCCCTGTCCAGGTCGGGTCAGTGTCCTCATCATCCACCACTTCCTCTTCCAACTCCTGTCTCATCTCCTCCTCCCGCACAATGCGCCGGTCAACTGGATGCCCTGACGGCAACTGCGTCACATCATCGTCGATGAGGGTGGGTTGCTGGTCATCCACCACCAAATCGAACGGAGATGGAGGAGACTCTAGTGTTTGAGCATCTGGACACAGATGCTCCTCTGTTAGGTTCGTGGAATCGTGACGTGGAGAGGCAGGTTGAGGGACAATGAAAGGAGCGGAGAACAGCTCTGGGGAGCAGGGACAGTTGGGGTTATTGTTCTGTGAAGCTTGGGAATTTTGGGAGGAAGGAGGACAAGACTGTTGGGTAATAGGAGGAGAGGAGGCAGAGTCTGACTGGCTGCTGGACAATGTGCTGTAAGCGTTCTCTGACAGCCATTGCAAGACCTGTTCCTGGTTCTCGGGCCTACTAAGGTTTGTACCCTGCAGTTTAGTTAATGTGGCAAGCAACCCTGGCACTGTGGAGTGGCGCAATGCTTGCTGCCCCACAGGAGTAGGCACGGGATGCCCTGTAGCTTCACTGCTACCTTGCTCCCCAGAACCATTCCCCCGACCTCGCCCACGGCCTCGTCCACGTCCCTTTCCGGGAGCCTTGCGCATTTTGAATTCCCAGTTAGAAATTGGCACTATATACCAGTAGCAAAAATTGTGGGTGCACGTAACCCCAATATATTCTTTGAATTCCCAGTCAGACAATGGCACTATATACCAGTAGCAAGAAATGAGGGTATTTATAACCCCAATATATTCTTTGAATTACCAGTCAGAAACTGGCACTATATGGCAGTAGCAAGAAATGAGGGTATTTATAACCCCAATATATTCTTTGAATTCCCAGTCAGACAATGGCACTATATACCAGTAGCAAGAAATGAGGGTATTTATAACCCCAATATATTCTTTGAATTACCAGTCAGAAACTGGCACTATATGGCAGTAGCAAGAAATGAGGGTATTTATAACCCCAATATATTCTTTGAATTACCAGTCAGAAACTGGCACTATATGGCAGTAGCAAGAAATGAGGGTATTTGTAACCCCAATATATTCTTTGAATTCCCAGTCAGACAATGGCACTATATACCAGTAGCAAGAAATGAGGGTATTTATAACCCCAATATATTCTTTGAATTCCCAGTCAGACAATGGCACTATATACCAGTAGCAAAAATTGTGGGTGTATATAGCCCCAATTCTATTGCTAGGGGACTTGCAGGGTATTTCTGGGGTGAAGGTGGGGGGGCACACCGTTGGAATGGGTATCGGGGGTATATATCGGGTATACGGGAATACACTGTCAGTGTATTCCATTCAGGATCCTGGGAAAGCTGGGTTGCGGCGATTGAGCCCGTCAGTGCCACGTTACACTGACAAGCTTCTCCCTGGAATTGAAGTTATATGTAAGCCCAATATATTCTTTGAATTCCCAGTGAGACAATGGCACTATATGGCAGTAGCAAAAATAGTGGGTGTATATAGCCCCAATTCTATTGCTAGGGGACTTGCAGGGTATTTCTGGGGTGAAGGTGGGGGGGCACACCGTTGGAACGGGTATCGGGGGTATATATCGGGTATACGGGAATACACTGACAGTGTATTCCATTCAGGATCCTGGGAAAGCTGGGTTGCGGCGATTGAGCCCGTCAGTGCCACGTTACACTGACAAGCTTCTCCCTGGAATTTAGCTCTTATAAGAACTGTTGGTTGTCTTCTCCTTCCTATCCTAGCCTGTCCCTGCCTACCCAGAATCTAAGCCCTAGCTAACTGGACGGAAACCTCCGTCCCCGGTGAATTGCAAGCTCAGAATGACGCGAAGCTGGGCGTCGCTGTTCTTTTAAATTAGAGGTCACATGTTTTCGGCAGCCAATGGGTTTTGCCTACTTTTTTCAACGTCACCGGTGTCGTAGTTCCTGTCCCACCTACCCTGCGCTGTTATTGGAGCAAAAAAGGCGCCAGGGAAGGTGGGAGGGGAATCGAGTAATGGCGCACTTTAGGGAGCAGGGACAGTTGGGGTTATTGTTCTGTGAAGCTTGGGAATTTTGGGAGGAAGGAGGACAAGACTGTTGGGTAATAGGAGGAGAGGAGGCAGAGTCTGACTGGCTGCTGGACAATGTGCTGTAAGCGTTCTCTGACAGCCATTGCAAGACCTGTTCCTCGTTCTCGGGCCTACTAAGGTTTGTACCCTGCAGTTTAGTTAATGTGGCAAGCAACCCTGGCACTGTGGAGTGGCGCAATGCTTGCTGCCCCACAGGAGTAGGCACGGGATGCCCTGTGGCTTCACTGCTACCTTGCTCCCCAGAACCATTCCCCCGACCTCGCCCACGGCCTCGTCCACGTCCCTTTCCGGGAGCCTTGCGCATTTTGAATTCCCAGTTAGAAATTGGCACTATATACCAGTAGCAAAAATTGTGGGTGCACGTAACCCCAATATATTCTTTGAATTCCCAGTCAGACAATGGCACTATATACCAGTAGCAAGAAATGAGGGTATTTATAACCCCAATATATTCTTTGAATTACCAGTCAGAAACTGGCACTATATGGCAGTAGCAAGAAATGAGGGTATTTATAACCCCAATATATTCTTTGAATTCCCAGTCAGACAATGGCACTATATACCAGTAGCAAGAAATGAGGGTATTTATAACCCCAATATATTCTTTGAATTACCAGTCAGAAACTGGCACTATATGGCAGTAGCAAGAAATGAGGGTATTTATAACCCCAATATATTCTTTGAATTACCAGTCAGAAACTGGCACTATATGGCAGTAGCAAGAAATGAGGGTATTTGTAACCCCAATATATTCTTTGAATTCCCAGTCAGACAATGGCACTATATACCAGTAGCAAGAAATGAGGGTATTTATAACCCCAATATATTCTTTGAATTCCCAGTCAGACAATGGCACTATATACCAGTAGCAAAAATTGTGGGTGTATATAGCCCCAATTCTATTGCTAGGGGACTTGCAGTGTATTTCTGGGGTGAAGGTGGGGGGGCACACCGTTGGAACGGGTATCGGGGGTATATATCGGGTATACGGGAATACACTGTCAGTGTATTCCATTCAGGATCCTGGGAAAGCTGGGTTGCGGCGATTGAGCCCGTCAGTGCCACGTTACACTGACAAGCTTCTCCCTGGAATTGAAGTTATATGTAAGCCCAATATATTCTTTGAATTCCCAGTGAGACAATGGCACTATATGGCAGTAGCAAAAATAGTGGGTGTATATAGCCCCAATTCTATTGCTAGGGGACTTGCAGGGTATTTCTGGGGTGAAGGTGGGGGGGCACACCGTTGGAACGGGTATCGGGGGTATATATCGGGTATACGGGAATACACTGACAGTGTATTCCATTCAGGATCCTGGGAAAGCTGGGTTGCGGCGATTGAGCCCGTCAGTGCCACGTTACACTGACAAGCTTCTCCCTGGAATTTAGCTCTTATAAGAACTGTTGGTTGTCTTCTCCTTCCTATCCTAGCCTGTCCCTGCCTATCCAGAATCTAAGCCCTAGCTAACTGGACGGAAACCTCTGTCCCCGGTGAATTGCAAGCTCAGAATGACGCGAAGCTGGGCGTCGCTGTTCTTTTAAATTAGAGGTCACATGTTTTCGGCAGCCAATGGGTTTTGCCTACTTTTTTCAACGTCACCGGTGTCGTAGTTCCTGTCCCACCTACCCTGCGCTGTTATTGGAGCAAAAAAGGCGCCAGGGAAGGTGGGAGGGGAATCGAGTAATGGCGCACTTTACCACGCGGTGTTCGATTTGATTCGAACATGCCGAACAGCCTAATATCCGATCGAACATGAGTTCGATAGAACACTGTTCGCTCATCTCTATTAAACATGAGTGACGAGTTTTCCTGGTGCCATTAGTTCTGCTTATCAGTAGGATCAGATCATAATTCATATTTAACTAGAGGGAGGACCCGGCTTCGCACGGGTATATTACATTTTATGTTTGTGTTGTGGCCCCATAAGAATTGTCCAATTTTGCACTGGTATATTTTGTATGTTGTTTGTGTGTATGTCCATAAGCGTCATGTGATTATGTGTATCTCATTTTGGATATCAGTGAAAAATCTGTGATCAGTTGTTATGGATACCTGGAGTAAAGCTGTATCAAATCCTTCCCCATGTAGTACTGTGTTTAGACGCAAGTTTGTAATCCTTGTTGGTGTGGTACTGTGTGCAGATGCACATATTTAATCCTCTGGCGTGTGGTACTGTGTGCAGAGGCATGTATCTAATCCTCAAAGTGTGATACTGTGTTCAGACGCACGTATCGAATCCTCCCCCGTGTGGTATTGTGTGAAGAGGCACGTATCTAATCCTATAGCATGTGGTACTGAGTGCAGATGCGCTTATCTAATCCTATGGCATGTGGTACTGTGTGCAGATGCGCGTATCAAATCCTATGGCATGTGGTACTGTGTGCAGAGGTGCATATCTTATGCTTTGGTGTGTGGAACTGTGTGCAGATGCGTGTATCCAATCCTTTGGCATGTGTTACTGTGTGCAGACGCGTGTATCTAATCCTTCGGCATGTGGAACCGTGTGCAGACGCAAGTATCTAATCCTTCAGTGTGTGGAACTATGTGCAGAAGCGCGTATTTAATCCTCTGGTGTGTGGGACTGTGTGCAGACGCATGTATCTAATCCTCTGGCATGTGATACTGTGTGCTGATCTGTGTATCTAATCCTCTGATCTCAGTTTAGATATGAGTGTTGTATTGTGCATGTGGAGTGACCGTGTGTATTGCAGTTGGAATATGAGTGAAAGACTTGTAGGTTTGTATTGGCTAAGGGGGGGGGGGGGGGGCAGTTGTGTTTGGAATGCTGTATCTCAGCAACGGTACGTCTGAGCGAGTTGGAGTCTTGTCTTAAACCTTCCCGGATACCTGAAGTATCTCTGTACCAAATTTGGTGAAGATCGGTCCAGTCGTTTGGTTTGTATTAGAGAACAGACAGACGGACAGACGGACAGACAGACAGACAGACAAGAATTCATCTTTATAATATAGAGAGATATTTCCAGAGCTTTGTTATCGAGCAAAGGTCCTAAGGAGTGGCACTTGCTCTGTGCAATCACAATGGTCACACACTTAATTTCATTTTGAAACCATGTAAAACTACAATGTTGAAGAGAAGGTAGCTTAGTCCAGCAATATTTACCGGATTGGCAGGTAATTTCCAGGGAAGCCTCAATCTGCAACTTATTTAAATATGACCTCTCCAGTTCCTTTTGTGCCATGAATATGGGTTTACCAGACCCTGTGTGTACTATGTACGTTATCAGCAGCCCTAAGTCACAGATGCCTGTTTTATTACTCTATTTAGACATCTAGCTGAGATTTCAGTATATAAAGCTTTGCCGCAGCAATGTGAGAGTAAATGTATTCTTGTTATTTTTTCAAATCTTTAAAAAAAAGTTTTTAAAAGTGAATAAACATAAATTCTGGCATTTCTGTAAGCACAATTGCCACGTTGAATTTATTGCTTTGCATTTTATACCAGTTTCAGATTTTAAGGGTGAATAAAAAAAGTAATACAGTGACCTCTACTGTGTAGGTCTTACGGTTTTTCAAAGGAAATTATTATTTGTTTGATATATTTGGGTTCATAACATTTTATTAAAGTAAGAAAAGTAGTAGAAGCTAGGTTATCTATTTTTCTGGCATTTTATAGCAAAAAGTATTCAACATTGCAAATGCCGGTGCTCTAAATCTTGTAAAACCAATAGAAGTGTCGCATACAGATCATTTTGAGTATGTCTTTTAAACTTTGGATAATACGCTGAAGAGTCTTCATGAGATGCAGGTGTATTATATTTACTTACCCCTGTAAGGTAGTGGATTTCAGCAACAGAAGACTTAGGTGTAATGCAAAGTTGTGTATAACTAGAGATACGCTTTAAAACTATGGCTACATTTACACACTTTTTTTAGTAAAGTTTTTTTTTCCATTGCTCAAATTTGCCATTAAAACAGAATGTATTTGGACACAAAATAATTCAGGTGGTTTATTTTCTGTTTATGATCAGGAGCCAAATAAATCTTATTTTTCGTACAACAAAAGTTAATGATATCCTGTTTTTAAGGTGCAGATTTTGTCATTTTTAATTGTGAATTGCAATCTTTCAAGGGTTTTGCTATCATGTTGCAATATTGTATTGAGTTACAAGTAGGGTTGAGCGATCGGCGATTCCGAATTCCGATCCCGATCTTTTCCAACAGGTCGGAGTTATGTCAAGATCGGCTCAACCCTAAAAGTGACTTTTCCCATAGAGAAACATTGATTAGGGTTGAGGATCGGGATCGGAAAAGATTGGATTCCGATCGGCGAACGAGCAAATTTCACGATCGCGATAGAGATCGGTTGGAAAATCAGATTTTAAAATCGATCTTGAAATCTCAAGATCAGCTCAATCCTAGTTACAAGAAATTGGAGTCTAATCAAATGAAAGCTATTTTAGGTCGAGGCCTCACGGGATGGAAATGCCGTAATTTGCCTGTGGCGGAAACGCCATGGGAAAAATCGCTGCTTTTTACAGTACAGGGAAAGTGGATGGGATTTTAGCAAATCTCCTGCCTACTTTGCAGTAAAAACTGCCGTGGGGACACACTGCAATTTCCAACACTGACGCGGTGTTGAAAATCGCAGCATGTGAATTATACCTATGGATACATTGGTAGTTTTCCCGTAGGTCTAATTGTAACAGAAAGTCCACAATGGAAAACTCAGCATTGCCACCGTGGTTTTTCCCGCAGCGCTTTATTGCTGCAGGATGTCCCGTGGGGCCTTAGTCTTAAGGGTATTTTAAGAACCAGTAGGCTTTGAAGTAAAATAGCACCTTTGAGTTATAAAGACATGGTAGACATAGGGAACTACGAATTTCCCAGGCTTCTTTTTGTTTCAGGTTTGGTTGGTTCGGGTCCAATACTTGTTTTGGATCAAACACCAGGGGCTATAACTACCATTGCCTTTTGGTTTCTCTTGGCTTCTTTCCAACACAGAAATTTGTGTGTAAATGGACTCATTTAATTACACCCAATTGATATACTTTATTAATGAATCCTATTCCTATTAAATTATTTCCTGTATATGGTTTGTAAAGGATATGTTCAATGAGCTTTAATGCTAAACATGTACGCTTTACAATTTCTGTTTCTTCCTGAATTAGAACATGAATCAACTTGAAATAATCTCAACTTTAGTAAATGCAAATGTAATAGACCGGCGGATGCCGGGGAGTGTCTTAGCTGCCGGGGCCTGCAGATTGCCGCGCTACTGCCACCGCTGGTTTTCTTCAGCGGCAGGAGCGTGACTATACTGCAGGCCCCGGCAGCTAAGACACTCCCCGGCATCCGACGGTCTATTACAGCAGATGCTGGGGACTGTCTTAGCTGCCGGGGCCTGCAGATTGCCGCGCTACTGCCGCTGAAGAAAACCAGCGGTGGCAGTAGCGCGGCCATGCTGCAAATCCACTCCTCCTCCACAGGTCCCGGCAGTCAGTTAGCCCCATACCTTTAGTGATGCAGGCCGGCTCCTGCATGGCGAGGCCGCAGGAGCCGACCTGTTCCGATGACAGCTGGGAGCCTAATGAAGGCTCCGAGGCTTGTCATAGATATATATTACTATCACGGCTGGTCTATGACCCTCCGCGATAGTAATGTATAGAATCTCCCATAGACGGCAATACACTTGCATTGCCGTCTATGGGACTTGCAATCAAATGATTGCAGGTTCAAGCCCCCTAGGCGGGGGATATTAAAATAGTAAAAAAAAAAGAAACACTTAAAAAAAATATAATAAAAAATAAAATAAATAAAAGTTCACCTCCTTTCCCTAGAATACATATAAAAGTATAACATTACTGTGAAACATACACATTAGGTATCCCTGTGTCTGAAAATGCCCGGTCTACTAATATTTTTATGTACAGTGAACGTCAAAATCAAAAGTGCTAAACTGCCGGGTTTTTCTCTCAGTTTTGCCTCTGAATTAAATAAAAGGTGATCTAAGCAATAAACATTTCCCAAAATGGTATATCTAAAAAGTACACCTGGGCCCACAAAAAAAACGCCCTATACATCCCCGTACAGCTGCAGGGTCACCTGTCAATGTGGCCTTGCAGCTGTTCCAAAACTACAACTCCCATATATTAAATATTTTACCATTTTTTGCCTGAAAATTTTTTTTCCCTATTTTTCTCCTCTAAAACCTGGGTGCGTCTTATAGTCTGAAAAATACGGTACATACTTATATGGTTAGATATTTGTTATGTACCAGAGCAGAGGGGTGTATAAATAGGTCATACAATATATTCTTGTATATATTTCCATATGTTAAAACACAGAGGTAGAAAAATAGAACTGACAAATTTAACCTACAAACACGTACCATGTAACTAAAATAGGAAAAACAGAGGCTGTTTTTAGAAAGTCATTACAAAGCCATTATTTTAAAGATTACTGTGGCTCTATCATGGCTCTGCCTATACAGGGAACACAGTAAGGAATAATTTGTGCTTGATTTATTCAGTAAAAAGTTGTGTAAATGCTAGCGACACTCATAGAGAAGGACAATGAGTCCTGCTTACCATGAAATAAGGTTATACATTACTCTATATGACTGAATGTAGCATGACCTACAGACTTTCTTAATGGATGCTGTCAGTCATGTACAAAATAGCTAGTCTAGTATACAATTTATACAATGTAGACACTATCTTGAACAATATGCGTAATGCATTAATGGAAATGTATCAGTTTCAAATGAAAGACATTTCTCAAAGACCTGTAAGACATGTCTGATTTCGTAAATACTTGTGAAATAATTCCTGAGCATATTTTCTTAGAACTCTCTGTTGAGTTGTTCTTCTGTTCTTACTCTTGGAAGTATATAAATAAATTGACTAGAGGGTGTTACATTCTCCTTTTTTAGAAGGTGTGTCACCACACTGTTTAATACCCCCAATACTGATAGGACAGTGTCCCAATGTGTACATACACGTCTTTAATAAGAAAAATGGTAGCACCAAATCGGTAATGTATTCATACATTTCTAAAATATCCCAGACTTGATATTCTATATGGGATAAAAGGATGTTAGGAGAACAGACATACTTAAAGATAAAGAAAGAATTTAAAGGAAGAAATTGCCCCTCCAAAAGTCGATCCTTCTATGTTAAAAACTGATGGTTATCTATAGCAATGCATCATCTGGTGAATTAACTACTTAAATTGACGCAACAGTATGTACTTTATTTTACTTAATCGATTAGTAAGAAAATCCTGAAAAAGTTAAATCCTGTATTTTCTATATCACATGTTTATACAAATATCTATAATTAGTTAACTATTTAACAAGAAACATGAAAAACGTAGCAAACCAAACTTTCATACTCTATAATTAGAGATGAGCGAACAGTAAAATGTTCGAGGTTCGATATTCGTTTCGAGTAGCCCCTCAATATTCAACTACTCAAATCGAATATCGAACCCTATTATACTCTATGGGGAGAAAATGCTCGTTTCAGGAGTAGGCAACGTTCGATAAAATTATACTTACCAAGTCCACGAGTGAGGGTCGGGCTGGATCCTCCGGGAAGTCTTCTCCGTGCAGCGTCCCCGCGACGTCTTCCGGCTCTGAATTCACACTGCCAGGCATCGGGCCAATTGCGCATGCCCGCACTACAAGAGGACATGCACAGTCGGAGAAGACTTCTAAAGGTAGGAGAAGAACCAGCATTGATTGGCTGACTGTATAGCATTCGGCCAATCAATGCTGGTTCTGCATTGAACTTTTCCATTCGAACAGCGAGTGGTACTCGATCGAGTACGAGTATTTCGAATACCGTAGTATTTGATCGAATACCTACTCGATCGAATACTACTCGCTCATCTCTATCTATAATAACTAATGCCATTTATATGATCAGTTGGATCTCTTGTTTTTACAAAAATTATATTCGTTATTACACAAGTATGGTAAAAGTTTTACAAGAAAACTTACTAAAAATTAAAGCGCCTTGGGAATGAAAGGAAATGTAAAACTGACACGTCTATATCTTAGATCATTTCTCATGTTGTCTAAAATTATCTCATGTCATTTCTATAGAATGCCGCAAAGAAAATACTGACACAACATTCTTGAGACATCTTTAATCGTTAATTAAAATGTTGGGATAAATAATTAATGGTTTGTCTTTTAATTTGCTTGTGTAGTTAATGATTCATCCATGAGTCTTCAGAGCAGAATAATATAACACTCATCATTAGTTTTCTCATATCCTCAGTGTTTAGTCACCAGACCTGTTCCACATAATGTGGGAACAGAGAAATGTATAGATCGCTGCCTACATGTACTCATATCCTTCCTGAATAAATTATATATTCTAGCAAAAAAAAAAATCACGTTTCAACAAGCACACTTGAGCATGACCATTAAATACAAGGGTTCACAAAATATAGTAGTATTCTACAGTACAACATCATCTAGAAATACTACCACTTTATCCATGATCTGTGTCTGGTATTACAACTCCAGTCCGGCAACTTGATCATATTTTGTGACAGACTCTAAACTTTTATCTTAACAAAGTCTTCTGAGATCGGGTTCACATCTGCATTTGGTATTCCATTGGGGGAGTCTGAGTGGAATACTAAATGCATTAAAAAACGATGAGCATTGAAAATACACAGACCTGATAGACTGTAATGGGGTCCGTGTGTTTTCAGCACAATGTCCGTATAAATCATGCAGAGAGAAAAGTGCTGCTTGAAGCACTTTTCTCTTCACATGACTCGTGTGGACAACACGCGGAAAACACATGAACCCCATTATAGTCTACCGCTTTTTAATGCATTCGGTATTCCATTTTGGGGGTCCCCAAGCGGACTCTACCATTGGAATACAGAACACAGATGTGAACCAGGCCTAATGAAAAAACTAAACAAAACATAAAATTGTTACAATATAGAACAGAGCCATCCATGAAAAGGTATTTCTTACAATAAAAAACAACTTGGATTCCAATTTCTCATTAAAACCAATTTAACACAATATCATGACCTGGACATAAAGGCCTTGAAAGGTTGTGAATCACTCTGTCCCGCTGGTTGTCCACCCAATAACACCTATATGGTAGTTAGCATATCACTTTGTGATAACATATGACAAAAACAGCATATAGCCCCTATTAGACAGCTCAATAATCAGGGAAGCTATGGGGGATAGGCATTCCTGATAATTTTGCCCCTGATCAACCAAGCAACCAGCAAACTAGACACTTGTTGTCTACATGATCGTATCTTTTCTAATGGATAAAAATGCAGACTATTGGAAGCAGATCACCCTTTGTAAACATGGATGTGCCAAGGTTAATCCATCTATGTAATTAGATACGAGCAAAGTAATTAGGCCAATGCAAACAAATGCATCAATCATCAATAAGCACCGGTCCTGGCCAGGATACATGTGTCAGTGGATCTAGGTTATGTGGCAGAATCTGTTAGTAATGATCTACAAACAAAGTTTATAGATGATTTCGGATGTAACTATAAGGTTTAGACAACTGAAAAATTGATATATAAAGCTTTTTACTTGTTTATTGTTTTTATTACTTTATAACTATGAGTTTTACTTATAAAAAGACGTTTACCAACAAAGCTTTTACAGTGGACATTCACCACCTCCACTCTTTACATCCAACTCCATTAATTCCAGTACAGTTGGCCATTTTTCTGTAACCCCCTAATATTCCTAAGCAATAATTTCAGTTTGTTTCAGCACCCATTAGGCTAACTCTAGCTCTATAACTCTATTATTAGGTTGGGGTCCCAGGCTGTATGATCCAGATGAAGAATGTCCTCCTGAGAAACCTGATTTGAACATTGGATGTTGGAATTAAGTTCACCAATTGCTCAGGAAACGTGGAGAATACAAAAAAAAAAATTCCAAGTGCTCCAGAATTAGTGGAACGGCAACTACTGAAGGATGTAAAGAGTGTTTGAGGGTAGTAAAAGGTCCTCTTCAAAATGAAAGATCAGTCAGTTTTGAGGTAAGGATGCCGTATCATTGCTGTCTAGCTAAAATTGTGACCACCAAGACCGCCACCGTTATTTTAAACTTGGAAAGTATTTAATTTGCAGAAACACTTGTGGTAAGTCCACGGAGACGTAGCTTTTCTGAAAAAAGAAACTTACTATAATGTGCGAGCTACATTCCTGGAATGAGGGACCGTCAGTAGGTAGAAGGTGAGCACTGTTTTTTTTAATTTTTTTATTTGTAACATGTTTTGGACAACTCCACTACTTGAGAAAGTTACACATCTCAGTCAAAGATGGAAATATTCATAAGAAAATACAATCTGTATTCACGGCTAGATCCCTACAAGACTTTGAGAAACATGCAGGCAATCTTAGGAAAATAATATACAGTTTGTTTTTCTGCTTATCTTTATAAATCATTTATACAGTCCTATGAAAAAGTTTGGGCACCCCTATTAATCTTAATCATTTTTAGTTCTAAATATTTTGGTGTTTGCAGCAGCCATTTCAGTTTGATATATCTAATAACTGATGGACACAGTAATATTTCAGGATTGAAATGAGGTTTATTGTACTAACAGAAAATGTGCAATATGCATTAAACCAAAATTTGACCGGTGCAAAAGTATGGGCACCTCAACAGAAAAGTGACATTAATATTTAGTACATCCTCCTTTTGCAAAGATAACAGCCTCTAGTCGCTTCCTGTAGCTTTTAATCAGTTCCTGGATCCTGGATAAAGGTATTTTGGACAAACAATTCGTGTTCAGTTCAGTTTGATGGTCGCCGAGCATGGACAGCCCGCTTCACATCATCCCACAGATGTTCAATGATATTCAGGTCTGGGGACTGGGATGGCCATTCCAGAACATTGTAATTGTTCCTCTGCATGAATGCCTGAGGATTTGGAGCGGTGTTTTGGATCATTGTCTTGCTGAAATATCCATCCCCGGCGTAACTTCAACTTCATCACTGATTCTTGAACATTATTCTCAAGAATCCGCTGATACTGAGTGGAATCCATGCGACCCTCAACTTTAACAAGATTCCCGATGCCGGCATTGGCCACACAGCCCCAAAGCATGATGGAACCTCCACCAAATTTTACAGTGGGTAGCAAGTGCTTTTCTTGGAATGCTGTTTCTTTTTGGACGCCATGCATAACGCCTTTTTGTATGACCAAACAACTCAATCTTTGTTTCCAAAATGAAGTTGGCTTCTCCAAATGTGCTTTTTCATACCTCAGGCAACTCTATTTGTGGCGTACGTGCAGAAACGGCTTCTTTCTCATCACTCTCCCATACAGCTTCTCCTTGTGCAAAGTGCGCTGTATTGTTGACCGATGCACAGTGACTCCATCTGCAGCAAGATGATGCTGCAGCTCTTTGGAGGTGGTCTGTGGATTGTCCTTGACTGTTCTCACCATTCTTCTTCTCTGCCTTTCTGATATTTTTCTTGGCCTGCCACTTCTGGGCTTAACAAGAACTGTCCCTGTGGTCTTCCATTTCCTTACTATGTTCCTCACAGTGGAAACTGACAGGTTAAATCTCTGAGACAACGTTTTGTATCCTTCCCCTGAACAACTATGTTGAACAATCTTTGTTTTCAGATCATTTGAGAGCGGGCTGTCCATGTTCGGCGACCATCAAACTTAACCGAACTTGAATTGTTTTGTAGAAAGAAATGGTCCAAAATACCTTTATCCAGGATCCAGGAACTGATTAAAAGCTACAGGAAGCGACTAGAGGCTGTTATCTTTGCAAAAGGAGGATGTACTAAATATTAATGTCACTTTTCTGTTGAGGTGCCCATATTTTTGCACCGGTCAAATTTTGGTTTAATGCATATTGCGCATTTTAGTTAGTTACAATAAACCTACAATAAACCTCATTTCAATCCTGAAATATTACTGTGTCCATCAGTTATTAGATATATCAAACTGACATGGCTGCTGCAAACACCAAAATATTTAGAACTAAAAATGATTAAGATTAATAGGGGTGCCCAAACTTTTTCATAGGACTGTATATGTAGTGTTATTTTAAACTAGTAACCCTGACAATGTGTAAAGGATTCCCAGCACTATCGCTATGTGCTACCATATTATTCAGATGCATTCATTTTAACTATAAATTGACAGCTTATTTTTTTATTTTTTTTTTAAATGTCTACAAAATAATCTTATTATGAAAGGAATCTTTGGAATCTCTGGTGCTGAAAAGGGTCCTGTGTTCTACTTCACCTTTAGGCTAAGTCCCCACTTAGCAAACCACCAGCGTTTCCGTAGGTATAATTGACATGCAAGCGTTTTTTGAAATTTCAGCAGTTCTGCTGCAGATTTTTTTCTGCAATGTGTGGTTGGGGTTAGGTACTGTAATACTGTGTACTGTAATATGCAGAATTTTTTTTTTTTTTTTTTTTTAAATGTAGATTGTGAGCCCCATATAGAGCTCACAATGTACATTTTTCCCTATCAGTCTTTGGAATATGGGATGAAATCCATGCAAACACGGGGAGAACATACAAACTCCTTGCAGATGGTTTTATGCCCTTGGCGGGATTTGAACACCAGGACTCCAGTGTTGCAAGGCTGCAGTGCTAACCACTGAGCCACCATGTGGCCCCTCTAATATGCAGAATTTTTCACCATGATGTGACCAAAATTCTGCATGTATGCAATGGGGGGCCCAGTCTTAATGTCAAAACACAAATACCCTGGGTTGTTTATATAGTTTTAACAGAACATTTGACATTTGACTTTTGGGTAGAGGAGTGACACAAGTGTTAGTATCACTTATACAGTGGTCCAGCTACTTTTATCACGCATGTAAATTACACCGTATGAGCCGTCATCAGTCAGTGTCATTTAATGTGTCACCAGGGATTTCAAATATAACGTTACAGTTATATAGTTATACGGCATCAAATCCTGTGAGATATTGTGGGAGCGTTAACAGTGGAGTGTTAGTTTTAGTGATTCTAAATGTGGGAGGGTTTAGAATAGTAATGGTGATAGGCCTGAGAGATTCAGTTTCAGATGAAGTGAAGACATGATGTTTGAGACAGCAGAGAGCCACTGGTGTTCTGTATTAGTGCAGGGGTGATGTTAGGGTATATAGCTGGGTGCCATTAGTAGAGATGAGTGAATAGTATTCGAAACTCTAGTTTCGAATACCTTGCTCCATAGGAATGAATGGAAGCAGGAGCGGAAGCCGGCGGCCGGTGCTTAACCCCTTAGTGTTCGGCCGCTTCCATTCATTCCTATGGGTGTGTGCTATTCGAAACAGCTGTTTCGAATAGTACTTGTACTATAATTCTATATCAATCCAGCGTAAGGAAGTATGTTCAAGGTAATGATAAATGAGCTAAATCTGGCACATGTATTAAATAATGAAGCTGGAATTAGGCATTGGGTTATAGGGCATTACAGGGTTACATCCAATGCTAGCATGCTACAATTCATACACTAGAAAACTGGAAAGTAATTTTGCAAAGTTTTGCTATGGAACCGCTTCCTATGCATGACCAGGTATTTTGCTTCTTTTTTTTAATCTATAAAAAGACCCATATGTATAATGCATTTTTAGCAATGGCCCAACCAGTAAACTGTCAGTCATTTTTTTTTTTTTTAAACCAAGCATAATGTTCGTAATGGTATATAAATATGTGCATAGAAGCATTTTCTGCACCTGTTATCCTACACAAAATTGACAGCATTCTACTTAGAGTTTAACTCTATTGCTTACTTTGCACATCGCTGAAGATAAGCTTTCAAAACAAAAATTTCTTGTGCATAATTCTATATATGTCTTACAACATAAATGAATTCCAAATGGTAGAGCAAACTAAGATGCTCATCACATATGACAGGAAAAAGCGCTTGGAGATTGTTTGAATCTCAGACAAAATGTTTCTAAAACTTTAAAAAGTTATTGGGAAACAGATTTGGGTCATTAAGGGTGTTCCCATATAGGAATTTTACACTGATTTGGGGAATTTCTCTTCATTTTCCACCATGTGAATGGCCCCTTACTGTGTACTGCAGTTATGTATGTATGTATTGAATATATTGACTTTAAGGCTGAAGCTGCACATTGCAAAAACGCAGAATTTTTTTAAATTCTGGCTAATCCTATCCACATGTCCGGAAAAAAATCAGCAGTGGAAATGCTGCATTTTCAAAAATGTCTGTGTTTTTGAAAATAGCAGCATGTCAATTATACCTGTGGGAATGCTGACGTTCTCCCTATAGTTATAATAAGGGCAGAAAACGCAATGAAAAATGATGTGGCTAAAAATGTGATGCGTTTATGCTCTGTTTTTTTCTGCAGCGTTTTTTTTTTTACTGTGTTTTGCTACCTGGGGCCTTAGCCTAAAGGGGTTTTCAAGACTATAATTTTGACATATCCTTATACACTGTCTACCAATAAGTATTTGGACACCCATGCAAATGAAGATATCTAGGGTCATGATGTAAGTCACGCCTTCCGCCATTAAATAGGAAACAGCATTGGCATAAGTGCATTGGCATTAGTCACATGCAAGATGCCACAAAGTGCAGGGTTGTTCGATTTCGAGAAATGGGTAATTTTCGGGTACCACAGAAATAGTCGATCCTTAAGGGAAAACGAACAGAATTACTCAAAATTGATAGTGGCCTTTGTGATTACGAAACAGAATGTGAATGGTAATTGTCGGAATGTACCCCAAGTCGGCAGACCCCCAAAACTGGGAGATAGAGACCGACGAGTGCTGACCAGAGAAATCACACCCAACTGATGGCTCACATACACCAGGAGTTTCAACAGCCATCCGGGAGTATTGTGTCAATCAATACCATCCGTAAGGAAGCATCTTCTGGGTTCTACCAACTATTGGATATGAATAAATGTTGTTTTTCTATTCTAACACAGGTGTCCAAATACTTATTGGTAGACAGTGCAATAGGTCATCAATATCAGATTAATGAGAGTTGATTAGCTGGAGATGTCCAACTGTTATCTTTTCTAAGGGTTTGTAGGTTTATAGGTGTAGCTCAGTCCCATTCATGCGAGTGAGGTTGAGCTGCAATACCATGTACAGCTGTTGTGCAGTCAAGTGAACATTGCAGCCTCTTCAAACAGCTGATTGGTAGGGGTGTATGTTGGATACACTTGGGAGTTGTATAAGCTGCTAGCCCAGATCAGCTCTTCAGAGTAGTTCAGGTTGCATTTCTCCTGAAACTAGGGCTAATGTAACAGCCTCAGTTACAAGGGAAGTCATCAAAAAAAAGTTGTGTTAAATGTCCTTCAAAGTAAAATAAAATAAACTGCCATACCCACTTCACAGTACAGTATAATGCTCCACATTGGACCCTGCACAGTATCATATGCTCAATGGTGAACTGCCCCCGCACAGTTATGTGTGTACGTTGGCATCGCCTCTTTGTAAGGTGGCTGGATCCACAACTGCCAGGAAGAACAGGCAAATGTAATGGAGCCGGCACCTCTAGTTTGTGGTGTGTATGGCGTTCCCTCTGCATTAAAAATGACATAGAAATGTGGTCCAATGGGGTCAATACAGTTACGGTGTGATCCGATTTATTTTAAAAGTGACAAAAATGCATTAACTTGCGCATTGCAATATTTCTTTTCCTTGTGGCGTTCATCATACAAGATAATTAACACTATTTTTGGATAGTGGGGATTTATATGCACCTGGAGATACCCAACATGTTTGTTTATTTATATTTGCCTACATTATATATTTTTTTAAATATAAAGGCTTTTTTTTTAACTTTTATTATTTATTTGTGTTTTTATTATGTGTGAGGTTTTATTTTCACTTTTTACATGTCCCAGAAGAGGCTTGAAGCTGGGATCTCAGATCTCCTGTGGAATGTCCTGCAATACATAGTACAACAAACTTTAAAAAAAAATCATCCTTTATTTAAACTTTAAGCTGAAGCCCGACATTGCAAAAACGCAAATTCCATCCACACATTCCAGAAAAAAAAAAATCTGCACCAGAAAAACGATGTTTTCAAAAATCGCATTGTTTTTGAAAATCACAGCATGTCAATTATACCTGCAGAAATGCTGGCATTTTCCAGATCGATATAATAAGGACAGAAAGTCTGCAGAGGAAAACTCAATGAAAAATGCTGCATGAAAAACCACAGTGCTTTGCTATGTGGGCTCTTAGCCTTAACCGGTTAAGGACCAGGCCCAGAAGTACATTAAGGACCGGGCCTCTTTTTTCAAAACTGACATGTGTCACTTTAAATGGCAATAACTTTGAGACGCTTTAACTTACACAAGTGATTTTGAAATAGTTTTTTCGTAGCACATTATATTTCATGTTAGTGGTAAACACTAATCAATATTTTTGTATTTATTTATAAAAAAACTAGCAAATTTGATGGAAATTTGGAAAAAATTGCAATTTTCAAAATGTGAAATTCTCTGCTTTTCAGGCAGATAGTCATACCATCCAAATACATGAATAAATATTATCTCCCATATCTCTGCTTTATATCGGCATCATCTTTTGATCGTCTTTTAATTCATTTTGGATGTTACAAGGCTTACAAGTGTAACAGCGATTTTCCAGATTTACAAGAAAATTCCTCAAACTAATTTTTTAGGGAACACTTCAGTTCTGAAAGGAATTATAAAGGCCTATATAATAGAAACCCCCATAAATCACCCCATTTTCAAAACTACACCCCTCAAATTATTCAAAACAGCATTTGGGATGTTTGTTAACCCTTTAAGCATTTCATAAGAATAAAAATAATATGGAGGTCAAATTTAGACATTTCATTTTTTTTCACTAATACATTCATTTAGACCTAAAATTAACACATTCACAAAGGGTTAAAGGAGAAAATGCATCTCACATTTTGTTATGCAATTTCTCCCGTGCACAGAAATACCCCACATGTGGGTGTAAACTGATTTTTGGGCACACGGCAGTGCACGAAAGGGAAGGAGTGACACTGGGTGTTTGAACAGCATATTTTGCTGGAATAATTTTCAGGCACCATGTCACATTTGCAGAGCCCTTAGCGTACCAAAACAATGGAAACCCCCCAAAAGTGACCCCATTTTAGAATCTACACCCCTCACGGAATTCATCAAGGGGTATAGTGAGCATTTAGACCGTACAGTTGTTTCACAGATTTTACTAACATTGGAATGTGTAAAAGAAAAATTACTAAAATGTCACTTTATCCCCAAAGTTTTCATTTTCACAAGGGGTTAAAGGAGTAAAAGCCCCCCAAAGTTTGTTAAACAATTTATCCTGAACACGGCAATACCCCATATGTGGCCATATTCTGCTGTATGGGAACATGGCGGGGCTCAGAATGGAAGGAGCGCTATTTTGCTTTTGGATGGCAGATTTTGCTGGAATAATTTTTAGGTGCCATGTCGCATTTGCAGAGCCCCTAGAGAACCAATACAGTGGAAACCCCCTAAAAGTGACCCCATTTTGGAAACTACACCCCCCACAAAACATATCAAAGGGTAGAGTGAGCATTTTGACCCTACAGCTGTTTCACAGATTTTATTAACATTGGGACATGAAAATGAAAATTTACTTTTTTTCCAACAAACTGTCAATTTAGCCCCAAATTTTTCATTTTCACAAGAGGATAAAGGAAAAAAAGCTCCCTAAAGTTCGTTACACAATTTCTCCTGAACACAGAAATGCCCCATATGTGGTCATAATCTACTGTATGGGAACATGGCGGGGCTCAGAATGGAAAGCGCGCTATTTGGCTTTTGAAGGGCAGATTTTGCTGGAATATTTTTCAGGTGCCATGTCGCATTTGCAGAGCCCCTAGTGTACCAATAAAGTGGAAACCCCCTAAAAGTGACCCCATTTTGGAAACTACACCCCTCATAGAATTTATCTCGGGGTTTGGTGAGCATTTTGGCCTCACAGCTGATTCACAGATTTTATTAACAATTGGACATAAAAATGAAAAATTACTTTTTTTTTCCAATAATCGTCCATTTAGCGCCATATTTTTAATTTTGCAAGTAGCTGAAGAATTAAAAGCCCCCCAGAGTTTGTTACACAATTTCTTCTTAACACGGCAATACCCCATATGTGGCCATAATCTGCTGTATGGGTATACGGTGGGGCTCAGAATGGAAAGAGCGCTATTTGGCTTTTAGAAAGCAGATGTGGCTGGAATAGTTCTCAGGTGTCATGTCGCATTAGCTGAGCCCCTAAAGTATCAATACAATGGAAACCCCCCATTGTGACCCCATTTTAGAAACTACACAGGTGACAGTAAACTGGAATTCACCAAGAAGTGACCCCATTTTGTAGGGACACTTTTAGGGCCTCTGCAAATGTGACGTGGTGTCCAAAAACAAAGAATATAAATCTGCACTCCAAAAGCACATATCGCTCCTTCACATCTGCGCCCTGCTGGGTACCCAAATAGCGGTGTATGCCCACATGTATGACACTGGTGTACCCCGGATAACGGACTTAATGCCATATGTGGGTATAAATGGCTGTTTGGGCACAGCCGGGCACAGAAGGGAAGGAGCGCTATTTTGGTTTTTGGAGCACAGTTTGGTTTTAGGACACCATGCCACTTTTGCAAAGCCCCTGAATTGTCAATGAAGTGGAATCCGCAGACATGTCACCCCATTTTGGACACTAGCCCACTCATGGGATTTATCAAGTGGTGTAGCGAGCATTTTTCACCCTTGAGTGTTGCATTTATTTAGTTTCCAGAAATGAAATCACAGCTGATAATGAGAAGTTAAAGATGAAAAATTTCCAGAGATTCGCCATTTTAGTGCCCGATATGTTGTGCCCAACTTATGTCAGCAGAGACACTCCATAAACTGGTAAGCGGGTATCCCGGGCACAACAGCTTTTAGAGCGTTCATCTCTGATACAAGGCGGGCACAACATATTACGCACTGAAATGACGTGTTCCTGGAAAAATTGTCATTTTCACCTCTCACAATCAGCTTCGTATTCATTTATGGATAATAAGTTATAGCAACACTTGGGGGTTAAAAATGCTCTCTGTACCCCTGGAGAAATCCTTCAGGGGTGTAGTTTCCAAAATAAGGTCACATATCAGGGAATTCCACTTTACTGGCGTTTCAGATCTACAAAAATGTCATGGCATCCAAAAACCAAACCGTCTGTGCTCCAAAAACCCAATAACCCTTCTTCCCTTTTGCGTCCAGCTGTGCCCTAATATCAGTTTATACCCACATATGACATTACGTCTGATATAACGGGTACACCAGTGTCATACATGTGTCATAAACTGCAGTTTGGGCGCACAGCAGGGCGCAGAAGCGAAGGAGCGCGATGCGGCTTTTGGAGTACAGATTTTGATGTTTGGTATCTGGACGCCATGTCATGTTTGTAGAGCCTGTAAGGTACCAGAAAAGTGGATTCCCCAAAGGAGTGACCCCATTTTGAAAACTGCACCCCTCAAAGAATGTATCAGGGGGTGTAGTGAGGATTAGTATGCCAGATGTGACTGCAAAGCGGATGGCGAAGAGGGAACATATAAGCGGTGCGGAGGACATTGCAGACACCAAATTCCCTACTATGTCCCAGTAGCTCCTATGATTGGGGGAGTCACTCTGGGGGTCACTTTGGGGGTCACTTCTGGTGTTTTTTCGCTCATAAGCTGTAAATCTGGGGTGTCCCCTGATATTCGCTCGCACAGCTTATATATTCCCTACCTGCCGCAGCCAGTTGTGTTCTAATAATTTGGCGATTTTTGGGGGGTTTTGCCTTGACATTGCTAGATGCTATATTTTCTTTATTTTTCTGGTGACATGGCCATATAAGGGCTTGTTGTTTGCAGGATGAGATGTATTTTGTAATGACACCATCTTTGGGTGCCTACAACTTAATGATTACATTTTATTAACTCTTTCTTGCTGGATTAAAAAAAAATCAATCCTGCATTGAGTTTTACATTTTAAATTTTTCGCCATGCAGCGTACAGCATAAGTAACATGTGTCCTTTATTCTGCGGGTCGGTACGGTTACGGCGATACCTCATTTATGTTATTTTTTTATGCGATACTAAGTCTGCAGAACAAAAACACATATGGGGACATAAATCAATGTTTTTTGCATCGCCATCTTCTGAGAGATGTAACATTTTTATTTTTCAGTTGACAGTGTTGGTTGAGGGCTTATTTTTTGCGGGAAAATGTGCGCTTTTTATTGGCACTGTTGTGGGGTGAATATGACTTTTTGATCACTTTTTATAGCATATTTTGTAGGATGAGATGGCAAAAAATCATTATTTCCGGCGAGTTTTTTCCGTTTTTTTTTTTCCGACGTTCACTGTGTACATTAAATATTATTTCAGTTTTATTGTACAGGTTGTTACGGACGCGGCGATACCAAATATGCATTGCTTTTTTTAATTTTTAGTGCTTTTTTTTTATATAATTCATTTTGTATAGAAAAAAGGGATTTTTGGACTTTAGAACTTTATTACTTTTTTCATACACTTTATTTTTTTTTTTTTTTACTTTTTTTTTTACTTTTTCATGTGTCCCTTTAGGACACTTGAATCAGTTGATGCTTTGATGAAAGCATCAGCTGATTCAGCACAGTAGCAGACTGGACACGAGCAGGACATGAGCCTGCTCGTGTCCTGTAAGCTGCAGAGGAAGTGAGACACATCGCTCACTTCCTCCACCGCCTGGCAGGATCACCAGGTATGTGGGGCTCCGGTAGTCTGGGGTCACTGGCCAGACCCCAGACTACCTCCTACTGACATCGGCACCCCCCGATCTCGCCGCGGGGGGTGCCGATCGGGTTAACCTGTCGGCGGATCCCTTTCGATCGCGCCGTGATGTTTGATGGCGCGATCGAAAGGGTTAACACGTCCAATCGGACTCAGTTCCGACTGGACGTTATGGAGGAAGGGGTTAGGTGTTAGTAACACCTAACCCCTGTCCCCCCCGCACCCCTCCCCCCGCCAGAAAGGTACCTAAAGGCCGGACGTATTTCGGCAATAGTCCGGTCTTTAGGTACCAGCACATGAGGCCGTAAATTTACGTACGGCGGTCCTCATGTGGTTAAACTACTTGTAGTAAGATTCTAGATTTCTATATTATTTATATCCAGACAATATGTTTTTACATTGTTTTAGGCCCCATTCACACGGGGCAAGAGGGGGCGCGAAATCGACGTCATAATCTGCCCCTCACAATGGTGGTCTATGTAGACCACTAGCGGAAAAAAGAAATGAGCTGCCCTTTCATTTGGACCTAATCAGGAGCGGAAAGCCACGAGGGAATATGACACGCAGATTCCTTGTGTGAGCCCAGCCTTATACTCTCAGTTTTCTATTTTATTTACCCTTCCCATCCACAAACATTAATGATTCAATTATCAAGCATCTATTTTATAGTAACCCTGCCGCTTTTAGACTGTGTGAACAACATGTATTATGTACCTACTTTGAAATCTATTACACAGGCTTTAAAAAAAAATGTATAATAGATTTGGCTGGCCAATGTTCTTTTGAATGCAAGGGTCAAATACAGCATATAGTTGTAGTTATCCTACAGACCTATTCTGGGAGGAACAGCCTTATGGACTGGAGTAGAAATTCTTGTGTCAAACAAGTGTTCCTAGTGCCAGCTCACCTACCTTCTATGCACAGGCCAAAAACACCCTCCTTGTGACAATTCAACCCATAGACAAGTTCAATAATTATTAACTGGACTCTGATTAAACGCAAGGAGAAATACTCAGTTTATGAGTTTCAGATCACTATGATTCTGGGATAAGCAGAATACCAAATACTGGTCTTTGGTTAAATTTTAATTGGGTGGAAATTCAGTCATAATTTCAAGTAGTTGTCCAGAACAGTGAAAAATAGGATGTAAACATGACACAACATAAGTATTCGTTAACACTGTAGAGAATTATTAGGAGAAATCCTAATGGAGAATAGACATTGTCAGCAGCAGAAGATAACATAGCACCGAATCCTTCTGGCTATGCAAAATACATGAATATGGCTAGCAAAGTTTATTATAATCATAAAGATGTTGTGGTTTTGTGATGATACAAATTATTGGTTTTCAGCACAGTAAACATATGCAATTGAAAACAAAGATATATATTAAATATTTTAGTACGTTCATTGCCTTTTTAATGTGTATGCAAATAGAAACTTAGAGCATAAATGTTATTTATTTCTACACATATGATTCTTTAACCACCTCCGCCCTTTGGGTTTTTACATCTGGAATGTGGTTGCCTTGTTCTGCAGTGATGTATCGGTACGTCCAAGCAGTTTTCAGCAGCTGCTGAAATGGAAACCAGCTGTAACTTCAGCCAAAGCTCCCATAGAAAAGACAGGGAAGGTTTATTACTTTCCCTGCCCTGCTGATTGCTGTGTATACAGTGCTCAATGAGTGCTGTATACACCGCTATGGACGCTTACATGATGCAGCTTCCCTCTGACCTGGCGGTCACATGATTCACCGGGATCAGAGTCTGTTAGAGCTGCTGGGTCCAGCTAAAGGACCCAGATCAGCTCTATAGTTATGGGCATGAGGCTGTATTCTTACTGCAACTTGGGCTAAATGTACCAGCCCCAGTTACAGGGGAAATCACCCTCCCCAATGAAAAAAAAAAAGGAAATAAAATAATTTAAACTATTTTTAAAAGTTAATTTAAAAAAAATGAAAAGTGAAAAACAGACATGTTTTTCCATTTTCTTTTGTTTATAATTTTCCTGAATATAAAAAAGCACTCAATGTACTATCCAATCTAATGTTTTAGCTCCTGGTGTCCTACATTGCTCAGAGTATTTAGTGAATACGACCCATAGGATAAGTACAAATATCAGACAACAGACTATTAAATTGATCCATCTCATGAATTCCTTCTGTTTATGAGGTAGGCTCCAGGGATCCCTATACAAGATATGACTATATATGAATTAGTTTCATCATGTGTAAATTACATTACGTCATATCATACAGTATACTTTAACATTACAGCTCCTACTAAGAAAACACCACGTCTGTTGGCCATCTTTAGGCTAATACCTTTGAGACACAGGTAGAGTTTTGATGCTATGTACTCCTGGCTCTCCTTTTCCTTCCTATGATGTTTTTTACTAGACCATGCATTGTGCTATATCTGTTTCTGTATCACCATTCCTTAATTTCAATTCCTTCAGACACGTGTATTACAAATTCATGGATCCCCGGGTAACCACAGTCAAGCCATCTGATCGATGACTTACTTATGGATGTCTAGATGAATTAATGTCCTATTATTGATACATGCATTATGCCTAAATTAATCTCTGTTGTATGACTACTTGGCCATTTGGCAATTACAATTTTGTAATTTTGTACTATATTTGACTCTATAAGTGACAAATCTACAGTATATGTTGCATTGTACATACTTTTGTATGCAGTGCTCATTATTTATACACTATGTTTTGTAGAATTTGATGAAGTCCAGGATCGTGGCAGAAACGTTATTGATTAATTATATACTATATCACGAGTGTTTGAGCAAAGTAAAAAAACACTTAAGCAACGTATGAAGTGGAAATCCTTATACTTTGATTTTATGGACTCTGGCCATAAATCCACACCAAGCCAACAAAGTGCATTACACACCTATTATTACTATAATATACTGTATATAATATATAAATAATACTTAAAGCTGAAGTACATAAATAAAATGATCTTATCTTATCTTACCTTTCTAGCTTCCTTGATACTCTTCCTGACCATTTCCTTGATTGTAAGTGGATGCCCTCTTGGTGGGTGAAAATAGAGATTTATATCTGTAGCCCCTATTTGTCCTGGTGCCACATATGGCCAGCCAAGGTCAAGATTTGGTGCTTCTACATCAGACTCTATAGGCCAATAAGTTCCAGAAGACGAGTTATCATCTGTTGAGTCTCCTTGTATATTGTCCACACTCTCCACTGGCTTCTGAATATGACTTATGATATAATTCAGTTCATTTTCTGCAAGGAATTCTGTAGCTCTTTCCTGAACAAGAAACTCTTGATAGGAAGTAACACCTCCATCGATTAGCGCATCGATAGCGACACGATACCATTCCTTGTAGTGAGGTTCTATAAAGCTTTCATTTCTGCCTTCATCATGTAAAGATGAAAGCAACGATAATGTGTCTACCATGGCCGACATTTTGAAAAATTTGACCAAACACCTGAAACACATGAAAATATTATTAGATTATGAAGAGTTCAGTATTATGTTGACTAGGTGGTGGATACAATAAGTCTATTTTGTAGTCAGTGGGAAATATATTGCAGCTTCCTCTTTAAAAGCATGATATGATTGCTTTCTATTGAAAAAGGCATCTGGCCATGTGCCACAAACAATAAAAGGTTTATAGAGGATATCAATATCATAATTGTAGTTATTACACATGGGTACAATGCATTTGAAATATAGGGCAGCACATTGTCAGCACAAACTCTGATAATTCGTAGAGAAATACTAAATATAATGGTTATTTTTATGTTTACTAATGTATAGACATTTCTTCTGTTGATCACACCCAGTGCTTTATGATAGTTTTATCACTGAAGTCAATACTAACAGCTGCAATATGTTCAGTCCACATTAACTTATCAAGTGTTATGGCTCCAGATGGTTTGTGCAATACATAGTTGCTACGGTTTTCTAACAATTGGATATCAACAGTAACTGTAGACTCATCAGATATATGGTAAAACCGTCTAAAACACCAGTTTTATGATGCAAGCACAAGGAGTCAAGGTCAATATAATATTCTCACACAATAGGCATTATTAGGTTATAGGTGTTCAGTAAGGACAACTTTTAACTGTTGTCTGAGAACTTCTGAGATGTGCATGTTATAAGTAATATAAGAAACATTATTATTACCGTATAAATATGATCTGAAATAGTATTAAAGGGTTGTCTGGGGTTTAAAACAAAATAGAAATAGTTCTCAGGAAATCTATCTATCTACCATATACTCGAGTATAAGCTGAATTTTTCAGTAGTTTTTGTGCTGAAAAAGCCCCCCTCGGCTTATACTTGAGTCAGCAAAAAAAAAATGTATTATTATTATTATTATTATTATTATTATTTTTATTTATTTTTTTTTTTGGGGGGGGGGTCTATGACCAGCCACAATATCAATGTATAGAATCTCCCATAAAATAGTGGGGAAAAAAAGAAGCTTTAAAAAAATAAAAGTTCTAAATCACTCCTTTCCCTAGAATACATACAAAAGTAGAAAATGACTGTGAAACACAAACACATTAGGTATCCCTGTGTCTGAAAGTGCCCGGTCTACTGAATATAGGGTATCTGCAGTGCTCCTGTTCCATAGGGAAGGGGTTAATAGAAGCACTGCAGATACCCTATATTCATCCAGACTGAATTTGAAATTTTCCAGTAGCTGCTGCATTTCCCCCCTCGGCTTATACTCGAGTCAATAAGTTTTCCCAGTTTTTTTGTGGTAAAATTAGGGGCCTCGGCTTATATTCGGGTCGGCTTATACTCGAGTATATACGGTATCTAAATATCTATCCATATACAAATGAAGGAAATATTAAGGGAATTGCCTCAGCATGACACTGTGTTAATATAATATGCCTATATTATTTACATGGTGTGTTGCTCATAGTCTTATAGTAACATGCTACGGTATATGATATGTTTGGTTATTGAGTAGTGTGCCAAGTATTGGTTTGACTCTTGCTATATCTATATCTACATGTCTGTTTATTTTTTGTAAGACATATCTGTGTATGTATACCATTACAGGATATAGTATGTTTTCTGTTTTAATTATTTTATATAGTTTTGTCAGCTAATAAAACTTATATAAGGAGAAAAGAACACCAATTTCATAACAAGTTGAATTAAGGGTTCAGGTCAATATAGACTATACAAAAATATGTTTATGAAATTCCAAGTGTGGTTATCATCAGTTTCTTATCATAGTTTCAGGGGTTCGGCCAAGCTGGATTGTCTCCAAACATTTCTGTCGATTGTACGTATATAATCGTATTTGTAGTTGGTATTTAGTTTAAGGCTACATGCGCAAGACAGTGAAAAAATGGACTTTTCAAAAGGACAAAAATGTCAGTTATTAATGTTCATTTCTCGTCAATGTGTCAGGGCTCATTCACATCTGCGCCTGGGACTCCGTTCTGCAGGTTACCGTTTCCTGCACAAAACAGGGCAGGAGACAGAAATCTGCAGTAATTTTTCAAACCTATTCATTTGAATGGGTTTGAAAAGTGTCTGATCATGAGCGCCGGTGAGCGTTTTATGCTCTCCGCGTGAAACGTTTTTTTTTTTACCGGACACAGAGTCGGACATGCAGTACTCTGGTACATGTCCGCTGTGACATGTGTGCCTTACAATTTCGCTTCTCGTGGAGATTTCTGAAATACGTCATTTCAAAGCGATAAAGGACATAATGCTTGAGAAAATGTAACATGAAATCGTGTGGTGGTCTAACTGCATCTAACACCTAGCTTTAATAAAACCAGTTCTGGATTTAACTTGTATGGGATATGAATACTATAGCATAATAAGCCATCAATAAACCTACATAACATATACATTTTAGCAGCAATATGACAATGTATCATCAGAGCTGATCTAAAATTCTAGATGATGACACAGGCAAGACAACCTCACCCTTATTGCTTCCTTCTCTAATGCAACATAAGAAGTCTTTGGAAACTGCTTGGTCATCAAAGCATCGCCTTAATAAGCCATTACACTTTATTTAAGCTCATAAATGATCAAAGCAACTTTGAAATGTCTATGTTACATATTTCATTATCAATCTATAGTGGTTTAAGGATGGAAAAGATCATGTGGCAGCAAAACGATATTTTGGAATGCTAGTTATGTGACATCATGGGTGAGCCCTTATTGCTCGATAGCAAAAGGTTTGGCATTCGAGTTATTTCAAGTTTAAACAAAACAAAGAGAGAAGTCAAAACACACGCCGCCATCCCTTCTACAGTAATGTCTTCTATAGTCAGGGATGAGGCCAAGCATTTATGACATCAAATAAATAAAAGAAAAGAAAGATAAACGATAAGATAACATAGGATAAAAGATAAAGATAAGAAGATAAGATGAGATAAAAGAAAGATTCACATTTTTTGCACTATATGAGTTACATAGATTGTTTCTTTCGAAGGTGGCCATACCTTGGATGACAGTAAACTATCCAGCTTCACAATTACTATATACACTTCGTACATTTACAGTATTGCAGCAAGGAGATGTTAATACGCTTTTTGGCTAATTTCCTCCAAAATTGTTGAGTTGGACCATGATTAGTCTAATGTGTATGGCCACCCTTACCTATTTTCACATAGAATAGAACATGATTTCTAGTCCCTCAGGTGGAAGGTAAAAGTTTTTTTTGTTTTTTTTTAATGTAGCTGGAATGCATGACTATCCATAATTCATAAAGTACTGAAAATTTAGAAAAATAACAGCCACTAAAATATAACTTTTAGTACATCCTTTAACCCTTTCTGCCACAGACATTTTTCAAATTTTGATGTTCGCTTTTGACAACTTTTAATTTTTTCGTTCACAGAGTTATATGAAGGATTTGTTTTTGCAGGATAAATTGTACCATTTAATATTCCATACAATATACTGTAGAACTGGTAAAATTCAGAATGGGGAGAAAGTAGAGAAAAACTGTATTATCATAACTTTCTTACAGGCTTTGTTTTTACAACATTCACGTTGCAGCAAAAATGACACCTGTATTCTATAGGCCGGTACAATTCTGGCAATGCCAAATATTTTTACGTTTTAACCCCTTATAGTAATCCCAAATTTAGCAAAAAATTTTGTTGCTGGGTAATATATAAGTATTATTTATACCAATTTTGTGAATGTTTTTTGGTTTGATTGATTTCTCTGCCCACATCCCAGACTTCATATCTGCAGACGAGAAGAGAAAACTCTACATCCTACTGGGAGAAGAAGAGGCCATTGTGGAGATCGCTGCCCAATACGTGTCCAGCTGTCACCAAACAAGAGGAAGATGAGACTGACAGACAGAAAACAGCGGTTCAGTTCATTTGATTTTTTTCTTCCTGCTACGCCAATTACTGTATGGAAAAAAAATATATTTCTAAGTTTGTAGTTCAGGTGTTTTTGGACACAAGGATACCTAATATGTTTGTGTTTTACATTATTTATGTACTTTTTTAAGTGTTCTGTGGGGTATTTGAATTTTTATTATTTTTTACTATTATTTTACCTTTTCTTGTTATTTTTTGGACCTCAGAAGGTCTGATAACTAATGCAATGCATTGTAAAATAATGCCACATAGAGCAGCCTATAATACAAGGGTACGCCAGACAAACCTGGGAGCCTTCAATAGGCTCCCTGCTATTATGGCAATGGATCATTGCAATCCACCCCAAAATATCTGTCACGGTTGTGTAGATGCTCCACAACCATGGTACTGAATGGTGCTAGCACTATTAGGGAAACATGGCAGGTAAGCTGTCCCTAGCACTAAGATGGCTGACTGGGCCCTGCCTGAGGGTGTTGGTCAGCTGTTCCCGAGCTAAGCTCAGCCCCAACAACTACTGGCTCTCTAAACGTGAAGACCTAACAGACACGTAGGATGAGAGGTGAAAGAGGCTAGGGTCTGGGAAAATAGAGGTGGTCACCCATAGCGAAAGGATTAGTACAACTGCAAACACTACAAGTTAGGATGGGGCATGCTGGAGAACTAACAGGTGCCGCACAACTACTAAACACACAACAGGAATTGAGGAGAGGAAGAGTTGAGTAGTGAGGAAAGGGTATCACAGGACAGGGGCAAAACCAACCTGGAACCTAAAACAGAAACTCACTAATACCAAAACAGTGACAGGCAGCCAGAAATGCAGGACAGGGGTTGAGTAGCAATGTATGAGGGAAAAGCAGACTCTCACACAGAACAAAACTCACTCCACTTCCAATACAGCTCCAGAAACCATACAACTCCAACTAAACTCTCCTTCTAGACTGGGCCAAGAATCCTAGCTGGTAACCATGAAAACCGGTGAGGACTGAAGCCAGCAGTCAGCATTTTAAAGACCTGATAGGTTGATGACAATTACATACACCTGAAGCACGCATCCACCGAGACACAAAGCAAGCTCAAGTAGACACTGTGGCAGATACCCAACCATTATCCCAACAGCTCAGTGGCAAAAAGAATTGACCAGAGACCCACAGGACACCGGCTCAAATCCCCAGACAAACACCACCAAAGACCACTCAACTATTTTATAAATAACTCAGATCCTGACAATATCATTGACCAGGCACTGATTATAGGCATTGCCACCAAGTCTCTGCTGTATAATACTATTTGGACAGATAGCAGGAAAGGGCTAAAAAGTTTCCTGTTTGCCATGTCTCTAGATATACATATATTTCTGAGTCACTAGCAAAGATTTATGAAAATGCCTAAAAGCAAATGTCTAAGAGTCTTTATTTCTCTGTGATTGGTTTCTATGGTTTCTAATCAGGCTGGTATATAAAGGGACCTTTTTAGTAGGCCCAAAAGCTTGCAATATGTCATCATTTTTAGTTAGCCATTAGAGATGAGCGAACAGTGTTCTATCGAACACATGTTCGATCGGATATCAGGGTGTTCGCCATGTTCGAATCGAATCGAACACCACGTGGTAAAGTGCACCAAAATTCGATTCCCCTCCCACCATCCCTGGCGCCTTTTTTGCACCAATAACAGCGCAGGGGAGGTGGGACAGGAACTACGACACTGGGGGCATTGAAAAAAATTGGAAAAAGTCATTGGCTGCCGAAATCAGGTGACCTCCATTTTAGACGAATAGTGGATTTCAAATCCGGGTCATATGAGAATGTGAACTTTGTGACTATGAGACAGGGATAGCTGTACAGGCAGGGATAGCTAGGGATAACCTTTATTTAGGGGGGAATGTTATTAAAAATAACTTTTTGGGGCTCTATCGGGTGTGTAATTGTGATTTTTGTGAGATAAACTTTTTCCCATAGGGATGCATTGGCCAGCGCTGATTGGCCGAATTCCGTACTCTGGCCAATCAGTGCTGGCCAATGCATTCTATTAGCTTGATGAAGCAGAGTGTGCACAAGGGTTCAAGCGCACCCTCGGCTCTGATGTAGGAGAGCCGAGGGTGCACTTGAACCCTTGTGCACCCTCAGCTCTGCTACATCAGAGCCGAGGGTGCGCTTGAACCCTTGTGCACACTCTGCTTCATCAAGCTAATAGAATGCATTGGCCAGCGCTGATTGGCCAATGTATTCTATTAGCCTGATGAAGTAGAGCTGAATGTGTGTGCTAAGCACACACATTCAGCTCTACTTCATCGGGCTAATAGAATGCATTGGCCAGCGCTGATTGGCCAGAGTACGGAACTCGACCAATCAGCGCTGGCTCTGCTGGAGGAGGCGGAGTCTAAGATCGCTCCACACCAGTCTCCATTCAGGTCCGACCTTAGACTCCGCCTCCTCCGGCAGAGCCAGCGCTGATTGGCCGAATTCCGTACTCTGGCCAATCAGCACTGGCTAATGCATTGTATTGGCTTGATGAAGCAGTGCTGAATGTGTGTGCTTAGCACACACATTCAGCTCTACTTCATCGGGCTAATAGAATGCATTGGCCAGCGCTGATTGGCCGAATTCCGTACTCTGGCCAATCAGCACTGGCTAATGCATTGTATTGGCTTGATGAAGCAGTGCTGAATGTGTGTGCTTAGCACACACATTCAGCTCTACTTCATCGGGCTAATAGAATGCATTGGCCAATCAGCGCTGGCCAATGCATTCTATTAGCGTGAACTGAGTTTGCACAGGGGTTCTAGTGCACCCTCGGCTCTGCTACATCAGATTGCTACATCTGATGTAGCAGTGCCGAGTGTGCATCAGATGTGTAGTTGAGCAAAACTGACTCAGCACTGCTAAGTCTGCATTCGCATAGGAATGCATTGGCCAGCCTTCGGCCAATCAGCGCTGGCTCTGCCGGAGGAGGCGGAGTCTAAGGTCGGACCTGAATGGAGACTGGTGTGGAGCGATCTTAGACTCCGCCTCCTCCAGCAGAGCCAGCGCTGATTGGCCGAATTCCGTACTCTGGCCAATCAGCACTGGCTAATGCATTGTATTGGCTTGATGAAGCAGTGCTGAATGTGTGTGCTTAGCACACACATTCAGCTCTACTTCATCGGGCTAATAGAATGCATTGGCCAGCGCTGATTGGTCAAATTCCGTACTCTGGCCAATCAGCACTGGCTAATGCATTGTATTGGCTTGATGAAGCAGTGCTGAATGTGTGTGCTTAGCACACACATTCAGCTCTACTTCATCGGGCTAATAGAATGCATTGGCCAGCGCTGATTGGCCGAATTCCGTACTCTGGCCAATCAGCACTGGCTAATGCATTGTATTGGCTTGATGAAGCAGTGCTGAATGTGTGTGCTTAGCACACACATTCAGCTCTACTTCATCGGGCTAATAGAATGCATTGGCCAATCAGCGCTGGCCAATGCATTCTATTAGCGTGAACTGAGTTTGCACAGGGGTTCTAGTGCACCCTCGGCTCTGCTACATCAGATTGCTACATCTGATGTAGCAGTGCCGAGTGTGCATCAGATGTGTAGTTGAGCAAAACTGACTCAGCACTGCTAAGTCTGCATTCGCATAGGAATGCATTGGCCAGCCTTCGGCCAATCAGCGCTGGCTCTGCCGGAGGAGGCGGAGTCTAAGGTCGGACCTGAATGGAGACTGGTGTGGAGCGATCTTAGACTCCGCCTCCTCCAGCAGAGCCAGCGCTGATTGGCCGAATTCCGTACTCTGGCCAATCAGCACTGGCTAATGCATTGTATTGGCTTGATGAAGCAGTGCTGAATGTGTGTGCTTAGCACACACATTCAGCTCTACTTCATCGGGCTAATAGAATGCATTGGCCAATCAGCGCTGGCCAATGCATTCTATTAGCGTGAACTGAGTTTGCACAGGGGTTCTAGTGCACCCTCGGCTCTGCTACATCAGATTGCTACATCTGATGTAGCAGTGCCGAGTGTGCATCAGATGTGTAGTTGAGCAAAACTGACTCAGCACTGCTAAGTCTGCATTCGCATAGGAATGCATTGGCCAGCCTTCGGCCAATCAGCGCTGGCTCTGCCGGAGGAGGCGGAGTCTAAGGTCGGACCTGAATGGAGACTGGTGTGGAGCTATCTTAGACTCCGCCTCCTCCAGCAGAGCCAGCGCTGATTGGTCGAGTTCCGTACTCTGGCCAATCAGCACTGGCCAATGCATTTCTATGGGGAAAAGTTAGCTTGCGAAAATCGCAAACTGACAGGGATTTCCATGAAATAAAGTGACTTTTATGCCCCCAGACATGCTTCCCCTGCTGTCCCAGTGTCATTCCAGGGTGTTGGTATCATTTCCTGGGGTGTCATAGTGGACTTGGTGACCCTCCAGACACGAATTTGGGTTTCCCCCTTAACGAGTTTATGTTCCCCATAGACTATAATGGGGTTCGAAACCCATTCGAACACTCGAACAGTGAGCGGCTGTTCGAATCGAATTTCGAACCTCGAACATTTTAGTGTTCGCTCATCTCTATTAGCCATTAAACAATGTATCAACTACTGAAGACTACTCAATTTTTTTTTTTATATTTCATATCCACTGGCTAACACGGTACAAAAATATTTTTCCTTATATTATGTAGAGAGAATTGTCAACCCAATGTCCAGAGCTAGCTATCAGATAGACCATCATTCATAAACAGACTAATAATTAAATCATAATACACTAATAACAGTTGATAATAAAGTCACACCTTTCATTGATAACAAAGAATAGTGTGATGCTATATATCCATACCTTAGCCGACACCTTTTCCCTTTGAAGATAATATACATTTATCAAGGGCTTTAGAAGCTACAATGATTAGATAATACCACAAGACCTAATATTAGTCAAATCAAAGTGAGAGTCTCTTTTGGGTCTCATAACCATCTATAAGACTAAATCAAAGTCAATCGTTATTCAGAGAAACGCCAGGAATAAGCAGGGTGCAGGTAATAACTAATACAAGCCATATCTACATGGATGCATAGACTATGTACTCTTGCATGTAATAAAGAATGTGTAAAGAATACAGTCCCATCCAGAAGGAGACATAAGATCACTAGTACTTATCTGCCTCAGTACAAATAATGGAGGTAAGTGTCTGACAGGTATCCAAAGCAGCATACAGTAATACTCTGCTATCGGCCATACTACATGAGGTCACGGATGTTTATATATGTTGAGGAACACACCACTTTATATAGCTCAAGGTATTTTTCTTTATAAAGGCTAGTATTGCAACTGGAAACTTATCCGATTTTAGCTTTCATGTCACGCATTTCATGTATAGATATACTCAAAATAATGGTACAGAGCTTGATAATTAAGCAATATAGATGGAAATTGGCACCAAACATAATAATTCCATGGTCGGTGATATAATAATGATCATCTAAACAACTTAGTATTTGCATTGTATTTCTTTGCTGTTACATGTTTCCTGATTTTCACTTGCAACCACACAAAAAATATTACATTAATTGCCTTTGACCCTTGAAACAATAGGACCACCATTCTAACACTAAAAAATAACTGCAAGGCATATGTTATAAATAGGAGATGAAAATAACCCGAAACATCAAAGTGAGAATCTCCTCCAAGCCCAGACTGAAATGTGGTATAAACAAGTATTTATAATTTAAAAAAACACATATTCCACTTCAAATCAACTTTGCAGGGAAACCAATCTATAATATATTCTTGTGTGATTGGTGGGTGTTCCAGATGTATAATTTCAGATAAAATTAGAAACTGAAATTGCAACAATTTTCATGTATATAAAAGTACATTATGTTACTACTAAAGTGTAACTGCAGTTACAGGAAACTTTTGATGTTAGAAGTTTTGATTGGTGGGGTCAAGATGCTAAGACTGCAAATTGTTTGAGGGTAGAAGGAGCATCATGCGTTGCCTCTTTTATTGTCCACCAAAATGCCATTTGTCAACCACAGTGTTCACTATAAATTACATCCAGGATTCCTGCAGATCATCTGTTTTAGGCCACCCTATGTACCAGTAATGCTAATGATTAGAGATGAGCGAACACTATTCGAAACAGCCGTTTCAAATAGCACGCTCCCATAGAAATGAATGGAAATGGCTGACACGCTGACTTTGCCGGCCACTTAACCCTCCGCGTGCCGGCTACATCCATTCATTTCTATGGGAGCAGCTGTTTCAAATAGTGTTCGCTCATATCTACTAGTGACCTATAATGTATATGGGTTTAGGTACTGCAACACTATCCCATACAGTTCACTAGACCATTGGCGGTATTTTTTTTTTTTATATATATATTTTTTATTTTTGCAATTTAAAAAATAAGCAGTAACAAAGGAACAACTGACAGCAGCGCCATACATGTGCAATTGGGTTAAAAAATTCATTACACAACACAGAGGATCTATCAAGAATGCAATGCAATAACATATTGTAGAGGAAAACGAAAAACAGAACCTTCTCATATTGCTGCATCAACACACACACACCCATCAATCATCTACCATTCACGTTGCTTTGTCCTCCCAGGCCCCAAGAACTAAACCAATAAGTTGCAGTCTCATTTATCTTCAACCAACATGCATTTATCTTTTCAAATGTATGTGGACATTTTCTACTAAGGAAGAGTTGCTGGTATAAGGGGATATATTTGTTAATAAGCTGGAGAAAATGATCAAGGAGGGTACATCAGGGAATTGCCAGGCCATAACTAACTTTCATGCACAAAAAGCGTAAAGTGAAAAAAAACTATTTATCATAGTGTCCCTCAACCACTCCACCACTTACACCAAATCGTACCGTGGGAAAGTCAATATGCTTATGTAAAAAGGAAATTATGACAGACCAGAAGGTGGAACCTTGGAGTAAGAGACCTTGCAAAATTAGACTGCAAATAAAATGCTAGAAAAGCAAGATGACAGCTCCAGCTTAGAGAACTCCAAGTCAGGGAAAAAAGATAATAATTAAGTGATAAAAGCATGTAATGATGATATAAGACATCTCTTGGGAGCCGGAGATGCTCTACAAATTTTAAAAAAGGAAGAAGTCCCATGTTTTCAGGCTTGAGCTGACCCAGAATTTGTACCCCTGCCCTCATCCACATCACTGCCCCTGACAAAAACCTAAAATGGATAAGATGCCGATTCATCCAAATGGGGGTCCTTGGGAAGGGTAGGGGAATAGAGTTCTCTGTAACAATGACATAAGATGTGTGCCAAGCTTGGGTAACAGTCAGCTGTATTTTTCACTACTGGTTCAGCAGAGCTAGAGAGAATGGGCTGCATCCCACCCCTACGACCTATTAGTGAAAGAGAAAGACAGATGAGTTTAACTGTGCTCCTCTGAGCAGTAACATCTTTGCTTAACTTTTTGAAGTTGCAAACAAAGTGGAGTTCTGTATGCATCCATAAAAAGTCTGAAGAAAGACAATCTCTTCTTCTGCCCATTCTTTTTTAGCAATTAGTGACATAGAAGAGTCAGCACCCCATACCAGGGGCTTAGCTAAAGGCTCAAAGGCCCTGGTGCAAAAGCTTACTTAGGCCCTCCCTACACAACTTAACTACCAGACACATCTCATGCATACATTATAGCAGTATTTACACTCCCCTTCATTTTCTCACTTCAGAGCTCCAGAGTACAGAAGTCGGGAATTTACCATGCATAGACTACCAGCCATCAAAGGAAAACAGAAAGGGTGACTTATCGATGTTGGTTTTGGTTTCTGGGCCAGGTCACAGCTGTGACCACTGTGGCCCTTAATGTTATATCAGTGCTTCTGACATTGAAAACCAGTAAAATTGCAATCCTGAATAAGCTCTGATATATGTAATAAATCTCCATGCATCTCAAACAGATAATCGGCTGCACAGACATACTGATTTGTAATAGCTGAACAAAAAATTTCAAAAGACCTGTAACAAAGAAAATGGAAAGATTTTAATGCAGCGAACTACATACAGTAGGTCAACAGTATACCTAGCACCCCCACAGATCCCTTGAGACAGGAATGGCTCCCATTCAAGACGTGAACAAGAACCCCAACTGGTAATAAAGACATTTTCCTTTAAGTACTTTTGTACACTCAGAGAACATTCTACATATTTAGCAGATATAAAAGGAGAAGTAGCCTAATGTTATAAGAAGACTGAGAAAATGGAAAAGAGGAAAGCGGGACGAGATTAGAGAGAGAGGGGAAGAAAGGGGGACAGGAGGAGAGAATATAAATAAAGAAGGGGAAGGAGAACGTAGGGAATTAGGGTGTGAAGTAAAATAAGGCACCCAGTGGGAAAATCCTATGTAGGTAATGATCTCCCCGCAAATTATTCCACAGGGTCCTACTAGGCTGGAGGGGTCTGGCCAAATGTTGCTCTTGATAAATCTGGTGTACAGACATTTAGACGGACTAACCACAGTCACCTAACCCACTTACCTACAAGTGGAGTTAGTGGCATAAACATGCAAACTATTACAAAATGTTTGAACAAATAGGATAAAAAAAATGCAAATATTAACTTTGCATTATGTCACAAATCCCAAGAAAGGCCTGGGGACCCAAGTGGTGTAAATACTGGGGTTTGCCCACAGCTTTTTATAGTCACAGCAAAGTGGTGATTCCAGCTGTTTCCCTATAGGTACAATGGAAGCAGAAAATCCACAGAGTATACCTCATCGGACTTTCTGTGAAAACCGTTGCAACCTTGTTTTTTTCCTCCAGAGCTTTTTTTGCTGTGGCCACCACATGGGCTTTAGCCTCAAACTTAAATCCTCCCCTTTGTGTTTTGGCTATCTATTATTTGGTGCTTTTATACCAGTCTCTTTAGCTGATACCTCTTCACCCAAAAGCACACAATTCTGATGTATAATAAATTCTATCTTATTTAATAAATGTCAACTGTACTTTTTATGTTCATCCCAGTAGCACATGTAATTTAACTACTAGTGCTTTCATGAGCAAGTGAAGTGCTGGATAGAAAGTGACATAAATTTCCATTTTACAGACACACATTTCAAGTCTGTCAGGTCACATAGTATTGCTAAATCAGACAGGGAGTTGTCCTAAACAGACTCCACTAATCTTGAAAATTATTGGCAAGTAGCAGCAAAGACCTGAACCACTTCCCTTACTCATCATCCTAGAAATTACTCTATTGTCTCCCTTCAGCGAAGATTTTTTTTATCCCTAAGAAGAACAAACAGCAAAGTACAAAGGTTCATTTAATAGCTCCTATGTCAACTTCCAACCACAGGGCTCACAAAAAATTGTTTGACAAGTCTGGGTAGAGCTGCAGTCAACAAACAAAGAACATACATTACAGTAAGTTTAATAATTTACTTCTCCCCTTTTTCTTCATTTGTACACATTTGGCAGGACTCAGACGGTTGTCCCTAAAGCTATTATCCTTCCTCTTGTTATGTGTACATGTAATTAGCTAGAATTCCCTCCACCTCATCTATTAGTAGGGATAAGCTGAAGTTTGCTACCGCCTATGTGCTGACAATTGTAAGTACTTTAGAACTGTCAGTCTAGGAAACACATGACTTTTCTTCGCAGCTCTCTCTGGATCAGCTGATACAATGGAATTTTTACACGGGACCTGACAGACACATTTACCAGTTACACTGGGGAGGAGAATGATCCTCTATAGGTATGGCTACCAAAGTAGCAGGCCAAAACAGTACTGGGTCCTAGTAGCTCATGAGTGAGGCAGTATATGGTAGAAAGCACTTCACCAAAAGTCCAAGGAAATGAGAAAATGACTGATAGGGCTAAGCAGGGACCATGAAAATCTGAGTTTTTCATATCCTCAATTCAACCACTTAAGGTAATTAGGGTAAGGAGGAAGAAAAGGCACCCAGTGGAAAATTCCTATATAAGCATCATATTACACACCTGTGATTGTCCATTAACGGGACCATTATGGTTCAATTAAACACGTTATGTACAGTTAAAATTGAAAGCACACTTCATCCTCCTGAAATGGGTTTATTAGGACTGGGGCTAGATACTATCCCCCAACCATACATGATAGTACTATGCCACATATTTTTTTATCAATTATGTCTTCTCTAGAACAAAACTGGAAAATAACTTTTCTCCTACCAATTGCTAATATCATACAAAAAAAAATTACAAAAACATCCATTATGAATATCTATATGTAAAAAAAACAACAACACCATGAATTTGTAAAAGATTGGCACTGTTGGAGAACTTCTGGGTTCACTTCACCTCTCCTCTTCTATGTAATAACCAGGCATATTTACTTGACTTTTGGATATGGGATGTCCCTCACTCCTTCCTAAAACCACCCAAACTACGGTAAATATTGACTTTTGGAATAAATGCACAAAAAACTTTATTTTGGGTGTCAAAATGGCCACAGCTTTATTAAACTCACAGAAGTAAAATAATGACAGAAGGAGTCAGGTGAAGTGCTAGACCATTGGGATTCACGAATACTATGAGATCCCCAGCTGTCTGACATACAGCACCCGGCCAGACAGCAATAAATAAATAAAGGGGCGACACGCTCCAGCTTGCAATTCTAGCAGAGCCAGTACACTTTAAGGGCACCAATGACCCTGTGCTTAACCCCTGTGCCCGCTCCTGGATGACGTTACTATTACGACATCCTTCAGGCTGGCCATTTCCAAAGCTCAGCCTGTTCACCACCATGAGGTTTAATCTCCTCTATTAGTTAAAATAAGTCCACAATAACTTGACTGCAACTTCCACCTGACTCCTCAACCACAAAAGTAAAGCTGTGACAGTGTACCAATGGACCATGTGACAAGTAACACTTTATTACACACAACTGACTAAACATCGCAAACCCTCAACTCAGAAAGAGTCATCCTACAGCACTCAGGAGAGGAAAAAAACCCCGTGGAGGAAGCCTCTAGGGAACCATGGGAACCATACTCCTAAAGCAGAATATACACAGGTATGTACGCCTAAAGCTGAATATACACTGATATATTCTTAAAGCTGAACCAGTCTGTATAAATCTACACAACTACTGCACAAAGAAGAAACTGCAGGAGTTATTGGTTTCCCCATCCCAAAGTCATGTCCCCCTTTGCTGATGGCTCCGGGGGTGTCTTTCCAACACAACCTTCTTGTTTCCTGGTGACTTGCCTCTTTCATGTCTGTTTTAGGGCAGGGTTCTTATTAAGACTAGTATATCAAATGGCTGTCTTAGTAATTCGACCCCTATATTTTAGCACATAGATTTCCTATGAGACCAACAGGCACTCTGTCTACTGCAATATGGTGCTTATGTGATGCTCTAAGACTGTATGCCTGTGTAATGTGACTTATATAGAAAGATGGCTTTATGACTTTATATAATCTCAAATTGGTCCATAAGGTAACAGGCACAATAAACTCTCTATTAAGTACATAGATGCCATATAGTATCTCCATCAGTTATGCACCTACTTAATAACTGGGTAGATTATACAACAAACTATCCAGAAGTATACTACACCTAGGTATAGAAGCAGGCTGACCAATATCATCCCCGCCCTCCCAGTGCCGCCTATTCAATGTCTCAACCTCAATCATCTTGCTGCTGCCTGAGGACAACTGCTGTATGAACATGTATCCCAGAGCTTGAAGGCCATAATATAAGGCAAGAGTCAAGCTGTAGCAAACTGACAAGTACCTAGGACAGAAACAGTTCAAGGCACGGTGTAGGCAGAAAGATAATAATGCAAAAACCATGTGTTCTGGCAGAGTTCTAGTAATTTGCAAACAGGGGTCAGGTATTATTTGCATGAAGCTCTATAGGGAGTCCCTAGATTGAATTTTACTGGAGCCTTTATAGGTGTGTGCACAGCAGAGAACATTCTTGAAGATGTGAACTCTCCCCTTTGTCTGAGTCTAACCCTTTTGTTATCATGGTTCTACAGACAGCTAGCCCACGCTCTGAAGCCTCCTCATTTTTGCCTTATTGTAATTGAAGACATATTGTCCAGCACAAAGCATGAGTAAACATGTCATGTGAGGTAATGATAAAGAAACTTTTCAGCTGATTCTTTATATTTGTACCTGTTGTGCATGACCTATATTGAGTAAGGCCAGTATATGGCACACATCTGCACTGCAACAACACAATGGCTCCCAGTAATGGGAGTGTCACTGCTGTACTCAATAGGGTGAGACCTGGAATCTGTGCACAGGATGCACTTTGCAATTAGCTAGAAAGCTGATCGTTAGGGTTTTTTTTTTTGGTTTTTTTTTTACAGCATAGGTGTATTTTATAATATATATATATATATATATATATATATATATATATATATATATATACATACATACACACAATTGGTATTAGAGAACACGCCTGACGGATATTTCAACATAAATATTGCAAACATTAAATTATTTGACTCCTTAAAGATGCTTCTTTGTCTTGTCATATATGAAGATGCAAGTATGCCCTCAGAAAGAGCTATTCTCCACATTTAGGCGTACACATGCACTCCATTGATCACCAGCGAGAGTCCTTCTGGCATAAAAATGGACAGAGTTTACCATTTGACAAGTCTGGAGGCTAAGTACACATATTTTCAGTCTGAAGCCTAAATCCACATATCTGTTTTATGATATAACTGGATCTACCCCACATATGTATAACCACGTTATTCTACAGAGACAACGTGTACAGGCATATATCGATATACACTATGCCTGCAAGTTTATGTGAAAACAACTCAATGCAAATTAAATAAAAGCTCAAATACTTAAAATAAATGATTTTTTTTTTTTTTACAAAATAAAACTCAAGAAACAATAAAAATATAAATATTAGGTATCTTCATGCCTATAATAATTTTAACAATCAAGTCATGACATCTGTTTGGATAAACTAATTTAATAAATTAAATAAATAAATAAATATAAGTAATTGTATGTATATATGTATATATACTATGCCACTAATGGCTCCAACAACAGCATACAAGTGGTTTAGAAGTCATTTTAGTGGCAGTAGACATGTTTAAGGGATTAGTACACTGCATGATGATGGATCCAATTATTCATGTTTTCATAGGACCATCTTTGTCATTCGATTACAGGGACGCACTGCCGACAATTGTCTGACAAATAAATGTTGGAGGAACAATCATGATAACAATCATTACAACTCAATGTACTTTGCATCAAACAGTGTAATAGGTTGATGCAACCCTACAGAGATTAGTTAGTTTATTGTTAGTTGGTGCTAATACTCAGTCTGCCTCAACAGATGCGATTCCACCTTTATTATCTAAAGATAAGTTGGTAGAGGAATTGGGATGTCAGTAAACTGTGATAAGGTGGATACTCATGGGTGTAGCTATAGGGGGTGGAGAGATAACAGTTGCTGTCCTGCTCTGGACCCCGAAGTCTCTCAGAACCATAAAATATATCAATATAAACTGGAACAGATATCAGGAGCCCCATTACAGATTTTGCATTGGAGTTTAGGAGTTTCAACCTTTATTGGCACTGCTTCACTCCTCATAAACTTCTTACCAACACTACGGTATAAAAGCTGAAAAAAAAAACTTAATAGAGCCATTATTTGATTTAACAAAGAATGACCACCAATATGGCTTACAATGAGCAGAGATTATAACCTTACAATCCACATTACAAATAAGCATGTAACCACAAGAGCCATATTCAGGCTGTACTCTGGTGATCACTTGACAACGTGATATGCTGACAAAGGAGCTGGATAACAATATGTCAATTTATGACACAGTATCATAGTATCATTGGCATATTAGCTCAATACGGCCTGGCCTACTGTAATATTTAAAGAAACTTGTGATACTTACAAATAGTTGAAATGGTAAATCTAAATCAATGACATAAAATATAATAAGATACATAATTCTGTATGAATGTAACCTCCCACTGTTGAAGCTTTCAATATAAAACATCCATTCACAGGCCCAAATCTAACCCTAATGCATTGAACTTCAATTTTACACATTAATATAAAGTTAATACATTGATGATGTTGACAAACATGATTAAAATGATAAGTAAGTATGAACACTAACTTTTAGTGGTTAAATAATTTTTTCTTAAATGGGTTTCCTGTTTTCGGAAAAGCATTACACTAGATTATGAGCCCTCTCACATACAAGGCCCTATGCAACTGCACATGATCTATGATAGTTTCCCTCAGAGACCACCTACATGTTTGGTCAGTCACTAAATAGTGGACAAATACACTTAAAGATTGTATCAGTTAAAATACATCAAAACTATAGTACAAGATAGAATCGAAAGCATTCAGAATGTATCAAATTACAACCACTTCGATAGTTTTGCCTCATGATAAGAAAGGGCTTTAGTTAAGAAGAGTCAGAAAATGTACCATTTTTTTTAGTAAATATTAGTATCATTGCTTGGAGTAAAATACTGGTGTATCAGTACCGACTTGGAGTTTAAAGAAAGATACCCTATTAGGCAATTTGGACTGAATTGATAAAGATCCGTAATTTAGGACCAACACCCCATAACATGGGCCACACGGTGGCTCAGTGGTTAGCACTGCAGCCTTGCAGCACTGGAGTCCTGGTGTTCAAATCTCACCAAGGACAAAAAGCCATCTGCAAGGAGTTTGTATGTTCTCCCCATCTTTGCATGGATTTCGATCCCATATTCCAAAGACATACGGGCGCTGAGTGGTGGTCGCTGTGCATCGCTGCACCCAGTAGAGTAGGGACCCACTATAAAGAGGTCGCCGTGAAGTGGCTAGTGGGCTTATGCACATTGATCAATATTTATACTAAGAACATCATGTTCGGTATTGTAAAATTTGCTGAGAAGCACTAGATCAATGTATAAAGTTGGGATGTGTGGGCCATGTTTTTCTCTTTTTGCACATGTATGGTAAGTTTCTTCCTTCACCGTTTTTTTTTTTTGTTTGTTTGTTTGTTTTTGCCTTGGTACCACCACTCCCCCTATTTTGCCCAGGTGTTTTTAATTAGCAGGAAACTGCAAAAAGGGACCCACCTACTAGCTCTCAGTCCTCTGACTGGGGCAATATGATAAGGTTGTTTTTTGAGATCTGTTCATACGGTGCGGTGCTGCATGGTGTCTGCTGCTCCTGTGGTGCTGTGCCCATGGGGTAGCGCGGCCCAGAGCATGGGGGCTTGGTCTGGTGGCAGGGGTGTTGCCGGACCACTGGGTCGCTCGCCCTGCGGGCGCTGTGTTGCGGTTGTGGCGGTTGCTGTGCAGCGCCGTGCCCAGTAGAGTAGGGACCCACTATAAAGAGGTCGCCGTTAAGTGGCTAGTGGGCATATGCACATTGATCAATATGTATACTAAGAACCTCATATTCGGTATTGCAAAATTTGCTAAGAAGTACTAGATCAATGTATAAGGTTGGGATGTGCGGGCCATGTTTTTCTCTTTTTGCACATGAAAAATGGACATTGTGAGCTCTATGTGGGGCTCACAATCGACATTGGGAAAAAAAAAAATCCCATAACATGGTAGATTTCTAATTCTTAATTTTCCAATGTAACAATTAGTGCCAGAATCCTTTTACAAACAGCTGACAGTAGCATAAAATAACAAAGTAGTCACCTTACTCATCGCCTGCTGCTTCCATGTTGATACAGCACTTCCCTGTTTACCTAGCTTCAGTGATGTCATTGTCTTTAGACATGTGACTTCTGTACCAAATCCTTGGGCACTGTGGTGACCTCAATAGTGTCCATCAGTCATTGCTACAGTCAGTAACTACTAGGTCTGTCTGTATGTTGACACATCATTGCTGGACATATAAACTAAGACTGGCATGTGACTGGTAAAGTGCAGAGGAATGGGAATGGATAGCTATAGTATAATATCTTTATAACTGCTATAGTGCAATTTATTTGGCTATAGAATAATTTATATAATGTATACCATAGTCATCTGTTTGTAAAAGACTTCATGGGGTTTGAAAAACCTTTTAGTTTGGGACCACATGTGGTGTAGTGGTAGCAGCTTAGCCACCAGTAGAATCATCAATGACTAACCAGTTGCAATATACAGTAGCAGTGCAGTGGATGGAACAAAAGGAAACCTGTTTGGAACCAGAAGCAGGTCAGTTTCTTCAACAAAGGCTGAAAACTGAACTAGCTGCTGGAATAAAACCTGTGGTGAAATCTATTTGTGCTTTTCATGGGTTTTTGGCCTCGGGTAGATCTGCTGTAGAATGTCCACTACAGACATCCCGTAATGGACATGACACACGTAGCCTTAGACTTAAGGCCTCCTTCACACAATCATGTGTACGGTCCAGTATACCGAACATGATATTAATGTGTTAACCATGCTTTTCAATAACCAATACATTGGAGTGAGTAGAACTAGTCAATACTGACAGCTATAGCATTGTCTCCATATTTTGCAGCTTTTCGCTACAGCCCAGACACACAGCTTTAAAAACTATGGCTGTGTGTATGGGCCCATAGAGGTGCATGTGTCCCTACTTTGCAGATCCACAATTGTGGGCCAAAAGTACAGTTGTGGGTAAGATGCCTAGGTTTCACCAAAATTAGTTATACAGCCCCAATGAAATCAGTGATGAATGGGCTGCAATCACACACATTGACAACACATACATTCACAACAACTTATACATCTAGATAGGTAGATAAATAGCAAAAGAAGGTATACTATACTATAGCAATTATATCATGTCATTGGGATATGACGTGGTTAACAATAAATTCAATTCAATCTTATATGTATAATAAAATACCACATTAGGCTATACAGTAGCTAAATAACACACACACACACATACAGACACATATCTGCTTGTATTATGATGTATTATTACATTGTACCACTTGGATTTATTTATACCTTTATACATTGTCGCGCTCACTCCTAGGTATAGAGTAAAATATGTACGGCACAAAAAAGTAATTCTCGCAGTCACAACAATAAAACTTTTTTTTTTACACATAAATCATATAACATTGTGGCTACCTAGCCTGGAATAAAACCAGAGAAGCCATCTTCACAGAGTTACTTTCAGACAGTTCATAGACAGAGCAGAATACAGACACTTCCATGTCACTATCACTTTGAAGCATCTTAGATTAGAGTGACTGATCCGTCAGTCCACATTATACACTCTATCTGTCTTCTGCATATCTATAACCTATGTGCCGTATTTTTTTTACTTATCGGATGTGAAACTAGCCCAGCAAAAGAAGTTTAGTTACTTACCATGAAATGGAAGCAGTGAAAGGGCCGGCAGGTAGAAGCTTGTGTGATTTGTGTCACTGCTCTGGAGGAGATATGAGAGTAATGTGTTTGGGTTTGGCTAGTCCTCATGAATAGAGCCCTTGGGAGACAGGTGTGTTACCTGTTGTAACATGCAAATGACTTGTCATATGAAACCGCCTAGAATGTAGGAGCAGCGCAAAACCAGTTTAAACTCCAGGCCCATCCCTTGCCTGTAATAATGTCAGGCTGGAGATTTCACTAAGCACAGCAAGCTCGCTGATGTGAGAATGGGGGAGGGAGTTGTTATAAAGTAATGACAGTACAAGCCTGAACGTCTTAGTGACATTATCACACTTTATGACTAGAATATTAGTCAGGGGCTAACTTCTCCTAGACTTTCTTAAGTTTTATTGCTTTCCTAAGCAACATAACATAGACATAGTATAATGAGCAAATATTCTATATACTTTTGGAGTAAGTCTTGCTATGTAGCTTATAGTGGTGTGTGAACTTTCACTTCACGTAAAGATGGGATATTTGACACATGGAAGCTCAGAACTCAGTCCTTTCAATACCTTGAGCAGAAGCAGAAAGCTTTAGTAAGTGAATCTGGATAAGCTTTAATATTGAATGGTTAGCTGCAGCAGAATTCACAACAAAGGTAACCAAAGCTTCGAGCACTGTGACATTGTCACAGATGGCTATGACAGATCACTGTAGATGATTTATGAAAAAAATATATCTATCTATCTTTCTATCTATCTCTCCCTCTCCGATAACTCTGCTATAGTAGGCCTTATCACTGATGGCGACGATAGGGAATACAGAGACTTAAACCGGGATTTTGTTGAATGGTGCCAGCAGAACCAGCTCAGGATTAATGCTGGGAAGACCAAGGAGATGGTGGTGGACTTTAGTAAACGGAGAAGTGCTCCGACCCCGGTGGAGATCCAAGGAACATATATTGAGATAGACAGGACCTATCTTTCAGACAGTTCATAGACAGAGCAGAATACAGACACTTCCATGTCACTATCACTTTGAAGCATCTTAGATTAGAGTGAGGAGCATCTGGGCATGCTCCTCAATAATAAACTAGACTGGGCTGATCACCTGGAGGCTCTGCACAGAAAGGGCCACAGCAGACTCTACCTTCTCAGGAGGCTGAGGGTCTTCGGAGTCCAGGGGACACTTCTTAGGGCCTTCTTCAACTCTGTGGTTGCCTCAGCCATCTTTTTCGGTGTGGCCTGCTGGGGGAGCAGTATATCAACCAGGGACAGAAATAGACTTGACAGGCTGATCAGGAGGGCCAGCTCTGTCCTGGGGAGCCCCTTGGACCCAGTACAGGTGGTGGGTGACAGAAGGATACTGTCTGTGGTGACCTCCATGCGGGAGAACAAATCCCACCCATGTATGGGACCTTGATGGGACTTGGCAGCACTGTAAGTGACCGTCTGCTTCATCCCAAGTGTGAGAAGGAGCGCTATCGCAGGTCCTTCCTTCCAACCGCGACCAGGCTGTATAATCAACATCAGACCAAGCAAAGATCACTCCGCACAGAGAACTAATGATTATGACGATGACCATGAAGTCTTCCTCTTTCTCTTCCGTTTTTCCTTAGCTGCTATGGACTCCTAGTATATCTTCTCTTCTCAGCTTATGTGTGCCTACGTCTGTAATATATTACTCTATTATCCTGTACCCGTATTACTATGCTGCTGTAACATGCTGAAATTTCCCCAATGTGGGACTATTAAAGGATTATCTTATCTTCTATCTATCTATCTATCTATCTATCTATCTATCTATCTATCTATCTATCTATCTATCTATCTCTTCCTCTATCTATCTCTCCATTTATCTGTCTATCTATCTGTTTATCTCTGTCTGTTTATTTATCTATCCATATCTTTAGAAAAACAAAATTTTAAAGCAGCTCAACACTAATACCAAAGCTGGGTGCAAGTCCACAAGGGATGTGGCTACCTCCCAAGACAATAGTGGAAGGACAAAAACTGTCAGCACTCCAAGATATTTAAAGGAAATTCAGTGTTGTATTCTAGAGGCAACGTTTTGGTTCCTGGACTGGAACATTTCTCAGGCTGGGGCCCCATGGGTCAGAAACGCTCACGGTGGAAACGCAGTAACTGCAAAGTGGATGGAATTCACAAGAATCCCATTCTTACTTTGTGGTAAAATCATGGCACAGATAAACTGGCACAGTTTTGGAAATTGCAGCATGTCAATTATATCTACGGAAACGCCAGCAGTTTCCCCATAGATATAATTGTAACAGAAAGTCCACGGAGGAAAACTCTGTGAATTTTCTGTTTAAAGTGCTGCAGGAAGAACCGTGATGCGTCACCATTTATTTGCTTGAGAAAGGTTCTAGTCCAGGAACCGAAACGTCGCATCTGGAATAACACACTGGATTTCCTTTGAATATCTTGAAGTGCTACAGGTTTTGTCTATCTATCTATCTATCTATCTATCTATCTATCTATCTATCTATCTATCTATCTATCTATCTATCTCTTTAACTATCCACATACAGGAGCTTTTCATAGTCAATAATGATGGAATTACTGTGACAGTAATAGATTAATAGATTTGGTGCCCGTCTTTGTAGTTAAAACTAGAGATGAGCGAACAGTGTTCTATCGAACTCATGTTCGATCGGATATTAGGCTGTTCGGCATGTTCAAATCAAATCGAACACCGCGTGGTAAAGTGCGCCATTACTCGATTCCCCAGGGACAGGAACTACGACACCGGTGACGTTGAAAAAAGTAGGCAAAACCCATTGGCTGCCGAAAACATGTGACCTCTAATTTAAAAGAACAGCGACGCCCAGCTTCGCGTCATTCTGAGCTTGCAATTCACCGGGGACGGAGGTTTCCGTCCAGTTAGCTAGGGCTTAGATTCTGGGTAGGCAGGGACAGGCTAGGATAGGAAGGAGAAGACAACCAACAGCTCTTATAAGAGCTAAATTCCAGGGAGAAGCTTGTCAGTGTAACGTGGCACTGACGGGCTCAATCGCCGCAACCCAGCTTTCCCAGGATCCTGAATGGAATACACTGACAGTGTATTCCCGTATACCCGATATATACCCCCGATACCCGTTCCAACGGTGTGCCCCCCCACCTTCACCCCAGAAATACCCTGCAAGTCCCCTAGCAATAGAATTGGGGCTATATACACCCACTATTTTTGCTACTGCCATATAGTGCCATTGTCTCACTGGGAATTCAAAGAATATATTGGGGTTACATATCACTTCAATTCCAGGGAGAAGCTTGTCAGTGTAACGTGGCACTGACGGGCTCAATCGCCGCAACCCAGCTTTCCCAGGATCCTGAATGGAACACACTGACAGTGTATTCCCGTATACCCCATATATACACCCCAAATCCCCGTTCCAACGGTGTGCCCCCCCACCTTCACCTCAGAAATACCCTGCAAGTCCCCTAGCAATAGAATTGGGGCTATATACACCCACAATTTTTGCTACTGCTATACAGTGCCATTGTCTCACTGGGAATTCAAAGAATATATGGGGGTTACGTGCACCCACAATTTTTGCTACTGCTATATAGTGCCATTGTCTCACTGGGAATTCAAAGAATATATGGGGGTTATGTGCACCCACAATTTTTGCTACTGGTATATAGTGCCAGTTTCTGACTGGGAATTCAAAGAATATATTGGGGTTACGTGCACCCACAATTTTTGCTACTGCTATATAGTTCCAGTTTCTGACTGGTAATTCAAAGAATATATTGGGGTTACGTGCACCCACAATTTTTGCTACTGCTGTACAGTGCCATTGTCTCACTGGGAATTCAAAGAATATATGGGGTTACGTGCACCCACAATTTTTGCTACTGCTATACAGTGCCATTGTCTCACTGGGAATTCAAAGAATATATTGGGGTTACGTGCACCCACAATTTTTGCTACTGGTATATAGTGCCATTGTCTCACTGGGAATTCAAAGAATATATTGGGTTTATGTGCACACACAATTTTTGCTACTGCTATATAGTGCCAGTTTCTGACTGGTAATTCAAAGAATATATGGGGGTTACGTGCACCCACAATTTTTACTACTGGTATATAGTGCCATTGTCTGACTGGGAATTCAAAGAATATATTGGGGTTATGTGCACCCACAATTTTTGCTACTGCTATATAGTGCCAGTTTCTGACTGGTAATTCAAAGAATATATTGGGGTTACGTGCACCCACAATTTTTGCTACTGCTATACAATGCCATTGTCTCACTGGGAATTCAAAGAATATATTGGGGTTACATGCACCCACAATTTTTGCTACTGGTATATAGTGCCATTGTCTCACAGGGAATTCAAAGAATATATTGGGTTTATGTGCACCCACAATTTTTGCTACTGGTATATAGTGCCATTGTCTGACTGGGAATTCAAAGAATATATGGGGGTTACGTGCACCCACAATTTTTGCTACTGGCATATAGTGCCATTGTCTGACTGGGAATTCAAAGAATATATTGGGGTTATGTGCACCCACAATTTTTGCTACTGGTATATAGTGCCATTGTCTGACTGGGAATTCAAAGAATATATGGGGGTTACGTGCACCCACAATTTTTGCTACTGCTATATAGTGCCATTGTCTCACTGGGAATTCAAAGAATATATGGGGGTTACGTGCACCCACAATTTTTACTACTGGTATATAGTGCCATTGTCTGACTGGGAATTCAAAGAATATATTGGGGTTATGTGCACCCACAATTTTTGCTACTGGTATATAGTGCCATTGTCTCACTGGGAATTCAAAGAATATATTGGGTTTATGTGCACCCATAATTTTTGCTATTGGTATATAGTGCCATTGTCTGACTGGGAATTCAAAGAATATATGGGGGTTACGTGCACCCACAATTTTTGCTACTGGTATATAGTGCCATTGTCTGACTGGGAATTCAAAGAATATATGGGGGTTACGTGCACCCACAATTTTTGCTACTGGTATATAGTGCCAGTTTCTGAGTGGAAATTCCCCAAATAATTTGGGGATTCATTCACCCTACATCTCAGGCTCTTGCCATATTCACCCAGGTTGTCAGTGCTGCACCAGCTCGTTCCCAGACAGCTCGGCCCGAAAAACACATTACCTATATAGAGGATTTGGACAATGAAGACAACATGTTCTAAATCTAATGTCTGCACCTTCTCCAGAATTAAAATAAAGGCAGCGTTTGACTTTCAAATAGCACTGCACAAAGGAAGATCTTATCAGCTTGTCTCATGACATGCTACTGAAAAGTGTCATTTGTGTATCTTAATGTAAATATAGTTGTATAAGCTTTTTGGGTTTTAGGCACTGCCAAGTTATTTATTACCACCCGCTCCCTTATAATGATGATGACGCCAAAGTCACTGTGGGTGTTCAGAGCTCACAGCTTTGGTTGACATTTGTCTTGCTCTCTGTCGGTACCAGCTGTCTTTTTGGATACCGTAAAGTTATGTTGACTTTATTAACAGCTATAGAAGCTTTAGCCAGGTTGTGACGGTGTGTAACCCTAACAACACTAAGTGGGATACACATTAATAGTCAGTCTATGTACGCTAAACGTATCACTGAAGTAATTTTTTTTCCCTCTCCCCTAATATAAGAAAGGAACAGACATTAGACCTAGACCGGGGTTCGAGGCTTGTAAAAATCCAGTATTATTTGTTCTTCCTGATGTGACATATGTGTTGAAAAGCAACCCAAGATGAAGTCAGCCATGTGTGCCAGTGTGTTACTTGGCATGCCTTTGCTGGCCCCAACTGTAAGGGTCACTCTCCATTTCCTCCATTTTCCACTCCCCTTCACACCATTTGTGGTGAAGCAATGGGATGCACTGAAGTGCACCCTCTAGCCTCGTGTGGGACAGGGACATCAGATGCCACTCCAACCCCCTCGTCTTCCTCCGCCAGCCAACGGTGCGAAGATGAGAGGAGTGTGCTCTGAATGTTTTCTGCCTAGCAGAGGCTAGTTCTCACTTACGAAAATGGCCCCACTTTGACCTGTATATCAGGCACAATGGTGTAGGTTTCAAAGAAACATGGCACCAACAAGTTGGAAAACGTGGGCCATGCGTGGACCGTGTTTGAGTCTGGCAAGCTCCAGATCTGCTACCAGGTTCCAGCCATTATCACAGGCGCAAAAATGCCAGGCCCCAGGTGTAGCAGGGAAAAAAAAATGCCATCTCAGCCAGGATGGCATCCCTGACCTCGGAGGCACTGTGCTGTCTGTCCCCCAAGCTGATCAGTTTCAGCACGGCCTGCTGACATCTCCCCACGCCAGTGTTACAGTGTTTTCCGCTAGTAGCTGGGGTGGAGGTTGCAGCATCGTAGGGTTTCAGTCTACTCCTGCCATGAATTTTGGCCTGGGAGAGGAGATAGGCCATCCCAGTTTGCACCGGGGACCAGACTCCACCACATTCACCCTGCCTGTCATTAAAGATAAGCACTGCAGCATCCCTGACCACAGGCGCTTGTCCATGTGTCGGTGGTCAAGTGGACCTTGCAGCAAAGCGCAGAGCTCTGGGCCCGACTGATGTTATGGGACACATGCAGGCGCAAGGCAGGGACAGCACACCAAGAGAAGTAGTAACGGCTAGGCCCAGCATAGGGAGGTGCCCCAGCTGCCATCTGCTGACGGAAGGCCTGGGTCTCCAGAAGCATAAACAAACACCAACATCTCCAGGGCCAGCAGTTTATCGATGAGGCTGTTAAAGGCTTGGGCATGGGGGTGGGTTGTGTTGTACTTCTGCCTGCAATGAAAAGCTTGGGAAATGTGGAGTGGCTGGGAAGAGGCGCATGATGGTGCAGGCCAAAAGGGCGCATGAGGGTGAACTCCCCAATGTGTCAGAGATATGTGTGTAGGTGTCCTTGCATCATATACTTGCACCATATTTGGCTTTGGAAGTTAATTTTGTGCCAAAAAGTGGTTAAGACAGCGATCCCTCAGCTACTCCCGTTACACTGTCTAGTGAAATTACCATCTTTGGAAGTGGACCACCACTTGTAAGATCCCAAAGGAAGCAGGCAAGAGATGTGCAGTGCAGAAAAAAAGATGAGAAAATAAGTGTAGGCTGTAGAGCACAGAGGGATCGGAGAGGACAGAGCTGGTGTCGGCCAGGTATTCCCACAACATGCGCCTATACTTATCCCTCCTGGTGACACTAGGCCCCTGAGTGGCAGTAATTTGTCCAGGGGGGCCATTAACGTGTTCCAGACCTAGGAATAAGTCTTCCAACAGGGTAGAGTTTTGCATGCCTTTGCTTCTACCCACTGTTTTTGCTGCTTAGCTTCCCTCCACATCTACACTGCTTTCACCCCTAAACATCACCCCAGTTTATGCCTTTGCTTCTACCCTGTTTTTTTTGTTGAATTAGCTTCCCTCCACATCTACACTGCTTTAGCCCCTAAACATCACCCCAGTTTATGCCTTTGCTTCTACCCTGTTTTTTGTTGTTGAATTAGCTTCCCTCCACATCTACACTGCTTTAGCCCCTAAACATCACCCCAGTTTATGCCTTTGCTTCTACCCAGGTTTTTTGTTGATTTAGCTTCCCTCTACATCTACACTGCTTTAGCCCCTAGACATCACCCCTGTCCATGTGGGGTCGGTGGCCTCGTCATCCACCAACTCCTCTTCCAATTGCGCACTGGCCCCTTACTGCAAACCGCACATGACCACAGCTTGCCCTGATGGCAACTGTGTCTCATGATCCCCACTTAGGTCCAGACAAGTCGGTGGCGGGTCCAAAACCCCAAAATTGGAAGGAAATGGCGGATGCTGCAGTATTTCTAACACCTGTTCCTGGTGCTCGGGCCTGGTCTGTGTTGTACCCTGCACCCTGCTTAACGCAGCTGCCATATCCGAAGTTGTGCTGAGCGCATGCTAATGTTTCGTGTCCAGTGCAATGGATGGGATGGGATTTCACATAAGTCTGCCACCCATGGCCACTCATGGTTGAGCAACTGAGGGATTTGACTTTGACGAACCCGAGGGTTTTGGAGTTGGAACTACATCAAAGGTCTGTGCTGCTCACACACTCTGCTCAACACATGATACAGTCCTATGAAAAAGTTTGGGCACCCCTATTAATCTTAATCATTTTTAGTTCTAAATATTTTGGTGTTTGCAACAGCCATTTCAGTTTGATATATCTAATAACTGATGGACACAGTAATATTTCAGGATTGAAATGAGGTTTATTGTACTAACAGAAAATGCGCAATATGCATTAAACCAAAATTTGACCGGTGCAAAAATATGGGCACCTCAACAGAAAAGTGACATTAATATTTAGTACATCCTCCTTTTGCAAAGATAACAGCCTCTAGTCGCTTCCTGTAGCTTTTAATCAGTTCCTGGATCCTGGATAAAGGTATTTTGGACCATTTCTTTCTACAAAACAATTCAAGTTCAGTTCAGTTTGATGGTCGCCGAACATGGACAGCCCGCTCTCAAATGATCTGAAAACAAAGATTGTTCAACATAGTTGTTCAGGGGAAGGATACAAAACGTTGTCTCAGAGATTTAACCTGTCAGTTTCCACTGTGAGGAACATAGTAAGGAAATGGAAGACCACAGGGACAGTTCTTGTTAAGCCCAGAAGTGGCAGGCCAAGAAAAATAGAAAGGCAGAGAAGAAGAATGGTGAGAACAGTCAAGGACAATCCACAGACCACCTCCAAAGAGCTGCAGCATCATCTTGCTGCAGATGGTGTCACTGTGCATCGGTCAACTATACAGCGCACTTTGCACAAATAGAAGCTGTATGGGAGAGTGATGAGAAAGAAGCCGTTTCTGCACGTACGCCACAAATAGAGTTGCCTGAGGTATGAAAAAGCACATTTGGACAAGGCAGCTTCATTTTGGAAACAAAAATTGAGCTGTTTGGTTATAAGAAAAGGCGTTATGCATGGCGTCCAAAAAGAAACAGCATTCCAAGAAAAACACTTGCTACCCACTGTAAAATTTGGTGGAGGTTCCATCATGCTTTGGGGCTGTGTGGCCAATGCCGGCATCGGGAATCTTGTTAAAGTTGAGAGTCGCATGGATTCCACTCAGTATCAGCAGATTCTTGAGAATAATGTTCAAGAATCAGTGACGAAGTTGAAGTTACGCCAGGGATGGATATTTCAGCAAGACAATGATCCAAAACACCGCTCCAAATCCTCAGGCATTCATGCAGAGGAACAATTACAATGTTCTGGAATGGCCATCCCAGTCCCCAGACCTGAATATCATTGAACATCTGTGGGATGATTTGAAGCGGGCTGTCCATGCTCGGCGACCATCTAACTTAACTGAACTTGAATTGTTTGTCCAAAATACGTTTATCCAGGATCCAGGAACTGATTAAAAGCTACAGGAAGCGACTAGAGGCTGTTATCTTTGCAAAAGGAGGATGTACTAATTATTAATGTCACTTTTCTGTTGAGGTGCCCATACTTTTGCACCGGTCAAATTTTGGTTTAATGCATATTGTGCATTTTCTGTTAGTACAATAAACCTCATTTCAATCCTGAAATATTACTGTGTCCATCAGTTATTAGATATATCAAACTGAAATGGCTGTTGCAAATACCAAAATATTTAGAACTAAAAATGATTAAGATTAATAGGGGTGCCCAAACTTTTTCATAGGACTGTATGTTTAGTGCCAGCAGTGTGGAGACGTCGCACAACAGCCGTTGTTCCAGCAGGTACAGGCGTTGTAGGAGTGCATAGAGGCTAGCAGCGGCAACTATAGACTTTAAAAACTATCCGCACAAGCGCCACACTTTCACCAGTAGCTCAGGAACATTGGGGTACCTTTTTCAAAAGATTAGCAGCAATGAGTTAAAAACGTGGCCCAGGCATGGAATATGTTGCAGGCTGCCAAGCTACAGAGCCGATCCCAGGTTACGGTCATTATCACACATGACAACATGCCTGGGCCCAGGTGCAGTGGCAAAAACCACATTGCCGTCTCATCGAGGATGGCATGACTCACTTTGTAGGCAGTGTGCTGTCTGGCCCCCAAGCTGATGAGCTTCAGCACGGCCCGCTGACGTCTCCCCACACCAGTGTTGCAGCATTTCCAGCTCGTAGCTGGGGTCAATTTAACAGCGGAGGAGGGTGGTGTTTCAGCCCTCCTCCCAGGAATGTTGTGTGGGGAGACAAGTCAGTCCACCACATTTTGCGACCCGGTTCATGCCTCAAGTACATTCAACCACTGTGCCAAGATTGAAAGGTAGCGTCCCTGTCCGCATGCACTTGTCCATTCGTAGCTGGTCACGTGGATCTTTTGGGCAAAGCTCTGAACTTAGGGACCGCCTCATGTTTGGGGAAAAGTGCTGGTGTGGACGGCACAGTGAGGTGGCGCAGTAGCCAGCAGGCCCAAAAAGGGCAGAGTGTCCACAAGCTGGGACCCCAACATCTCCTGGGCCAGAATTTTTGAGATGAGGCCGTTGAAGCCTTGGGCATGTGGGTGGGTTGTGCTGTACTTTAGCCTGGAATGAAAGGCCTGGGAGATGGGGAGTCGCATTGCAAAGTGTGTAAACCACACTCAGTTTGTCCTCGACCTATACATTTAGAAATGATCTCCCCCAGCGAGGAACGTGGCCTCGATGGGGGAATTTTTCTAAGGAAGCTAGAAAAGAGGGCATCTTGGGCCTTGCTGGTTCAGGTCTAGCTTCTGTCATGCAGCTGTCTTCTTCCTCTGGACATCCCTTTGCCTCTAGCCACCTTTTTCCCTGCTTAGCTTGCCTCCACATCCACACTGCTTTTGCCCCTAGACATCACCCCAGTCCATGCCTTAGCTTGTACCCCCAGTTTTTCCTGCTTAGCTTGCCTCCACATCCACACTGCTTTTGCCCCTAGACATCATCCCTATCCATGCCTCTGCCCCTAGCCATAACTCTGCCACCCCTGGAAACTCATGGTGCAGAAACTTTGGGAGCTGACTTTGAGGAACCCTTGGGTTTTGTAGATGGAACTCCATCAAAGGTCTGTGCAGCTCACACACCCTGCTCAAGATATGGTATTGTAGGGTTTCAGCGTGTGTGAATGATGGACAACAGCCTGTGTTTGGACAGATGTAGGCCTTGCTAGAGTGTTTTTAGGCTAGCAGCGACTCCTGTGCACTTGCAAAAGTGGGCGCACAAGCGCCGCATTTTCAACAGTAGCTTCGGTACATTTGGGTATGTTTTCAAAAAACTTTGCACCACTAGGTTAGACGTGGGCCAAACATGGAACGTGTTGGAGGCTGGCAAGCTCCAGAGCCGCTACCAGGTTCCAGCCATTATCACAGGCGCAAAAATGCCAGGCCCCAGGTGTAGCAGGGAAAAAAAAATGCCATCTCAGCCAGGATGGCATCCCTGACCTCGGAGGCACTGTGCTGTCTGTCCCCCAAGCTGATGAGCTTCAGCACCGCCTGCTGACGTCTCCCCACACCAGTGTTTTAGCGTTTGCTGCTAGTAGCTGGGGTGGAGGTTGCAGCGTCGTAGGGTTTCAGTCTACTCCTGCCATGAATTTTGGCCTGGGAGAGGAGATAGGGTACCTCAGTTTGCACCCCGGGACCAGACTCCACCACATTCACCCTGCCTGTCCTTAAAGATAAGCAGCATCCCTGACCACAGGCGCTTGTCCAAGTGTCGGTGGTCAAGTGGACCTTGCAGCAAAGCGCGGAACTAAGGGCCCACCTGATGTTGAGTGACACGTGCTGGTGCAAGGCGGGGACGCCACACCGGGAGAAGTTGTGACAGCTAGGGACGGCATAGTGAGGTGCCACAGTTGCCATCAGGTCCGGGAAGGCGGGAGTTTCAACAAGCCGGAACACCAACCTCTCCTGGGCCAGCAGTTTAGCGATGTTGGCGTTCTAGGCTTGCGTGGGTGGGTGGTTAGCGGTGTATTTCTGCCGGTGCTCCAATGTCTGAGAGATGGTGGGTTGTTGTAAAGAAGCGCCTGATGGTGCCTTTGATGGTGCAGGAGAAGGAGATAAGACAGAAACAGGGGAGGATGAGGGAGAAGTCAACAAAGTGGCGGAGGCAGATGAAGTGATGTCCTGGCTCGTCCTCTGGAGTGCATCGCCAGCACTGTGAGCAGAGGCAGTGGCATGAACGGCGGGCGACGTTTGTCCTGCCGTTGCTGCCTGCCACTGATTCCATTGCTTGGATTCCAAATGACGGTGCATTGAAGTGGTGGACAGGTTGCTCTTCTCAGGGCCCCTACTCGATTTCGAGAGGCAAATTGTGTAGATGACACTATATCTGTCCTCGGCGCATTCCTTGAAAAAACTCTACACCTTCAAGAAACGTGCCCTCGATGGGGGAGTTTTTCTGGGCTGGGTACAAAAGGGAACATCTTCGGACATTCCGGGTCTGGCCTGGCTTCGGCAAAGCAGCTGACCTCTGCCTCTGGACATGTCTCTGCCTCTAGCTACCCTTTTTGGTGCTGCACCTGCCTCAACATCCACACTACTTTCCCAGCTTGACATCCGCCTTGTCCAGGTGGGGTCGGTGTCCTCGTCGTCCATCACCTCCTCTTCCAACTCCTGTCTCGCCTCCTCCTCCTGCACAATGCGCATGTCAACTGGCTGCCCTGACAGCAACTGCGTCTCATCGTCGTCGATGAGGGTGGGTTGCTGGTCATCCGCCACCAAATCGACCGGAGATGGAATGGAGGAGACTCTAGTGTTTGAGCATCTGGACACAGATACTCGTCTGTTAGGTCCGTGGAATCGCGAAATGGAGGGGCAGGTTGCGGTACAGTCAAAGGAAGGGAGAACAGCTCTGGGGAGCAGGGACAGTTGGGGTTATTGTTCTGGGAAGATTGGGAATTTTGGGTGGAAGGAGGACAAGACTGTTGGGTAAGAGGAGGTAGAGGCTGACTGGCTGGTGGACAATGTGCTTTAAGCGTTATCCGACAGCCATTGCAAGACCTGTTCCTGGTTCTCGGGCCTACTAATCTTTGTACCATTCAGCCTAGTTAATGTGGAACTTTTGTGCAAAGCGCAGAACTTAGGGCCCCCCTGATGTTAAGGGACACACGCTGGTACAAGGCTCAACTCACCCTAAGTGCCAAAAACACTGCTGGTGCAAGGCTCTACTCATGCCAAGGGCCTCAATCTCTGCTGGTAGCTCAGCTTAAGGTCCTGTAACTTTGTTTGGAAGGGCTCATGTTAAGTGCTAGAAAAGTGAATTTTGGAAGGTCTTACCACATCACACACACACACACACACACACACACACACACACACACACACACACACACTCAAAATGACAGTTAAGGGTGAGGGCTTTTGGAATTCCCATTGCCTATTCCATTTGTGGTTGTCATGGGGAACGTGATTTAAAGGGGTGGTTGTTACTGTTTGTTGAGCTTAAATTGGGGTTTGTGTCCATCCATTTGGGGAGTAAAGAAGGTTTCCAGGTATTTTCCCACTTTGATAGAGGTTTTTTTGAATGTGGAAAGTGTGTAGTTGTTAGGCTGTGATGTTGGGGTAATAGAGGGTCTTTGGTGTGTTAGATGCCCCCAGACATGCTTCCCCTGCTGTCCCAGTGTCATTCCAGAGGTGTTGGCATCATTTCCTGGGGTGTCATAGTGGACTTGGTGACCCTCCAGACACGGATTTGGGTTTCCCCCTTAACGAGTATCTGTTCCCCATAGACTATAATGGGGTTCGAAACCCGTTCGAACACACGAACATTGAGCGGCTGTTCGAATCGAATTTCGAACCTCGAACATTTTAGTGTTCGCTCATCTCTAGTTAAAACACCTTCCACACCTTTGTGAAGGTTTTCTACAATATTTTTGAGTGCGTCTGTGGGAATCTATTCTCAGAAAAGTATTTGTGAGGTAGGGCACTGATGTGACTCTCTCTAATGCCTTGCCTATTGACCTTGCTTTGTGTACTGGGGTAAAGTCATACTCAAGAGCCCACCCCTATTCCCACAGTCTGACAGGTAACATTCTCCTGTTATGCACCAGACGCAGGCTCATCCCTCAGACTGCCAGACAGAGAAATATTATTCATTACTCCATAGAACACATTTCCACTAGTTAAGAGTTCAGAGGCGACATGCTTTACATTACTCCATCTTGTACTTGGTGAAGGTTTGTATGCAGCTGCTTGACCACAAAACCATGCCATGAAGTCCCTGGCACATAGATATGGTGCTGGTATCAATGCCAGTTATTGAGTTAGAAGAATATTTAAAAATGTTATGCTCTATGTGTCTGAGTACTTGGCGACTCCACTCTGTAATTTGTCAAGGCCTGCGACTTCATAGCTGAGTTGATCATGGAATACCGAGAAGGGAGGCAATTTCACAAAAAGAGCAATGGCACATCTCACTGTTTTTCACTGGAATCGGAAACTTCAGATTGAGACTTTTTAATGAATCAATTCACCATAATGAATGTCTGAATTTCAGGAGATTGACTCCCATATACCTGAATGTAAAACAGTCAAATTTGATTGTTTAGCTTTAATAGTCAAAAGTTAATATACTGTATCACATAATTAGATTCTTCTAAAACAAAAGGTTTGTCTCTCATTTTTAAGATCATTAACAGCTCCTATTCTGTGATCTAAAACAGAAGTGTGGAACAATTCAGCAAATGCTTAAGCTTTTTCACCTAAAATAAGAAAAACCCTATGGCAAATCTTATGTAATCTAATAAAGTTGACTACCGACCTGTAGCACTGACATCCCACCTGATGAAGGTCCTAGAGAGACTGGTCCTGACACACCTACGCACCCTAGTGAGCTCCGTTCTGGACCCCCTCCAGTTTGCCTATCGACCGGGCATTGGGGTAGATGACGCCATCATCCACCTTCTTCATAGAGCTCTCTCTCACCTGGAGAAATCCGGGAACACTGTGAGAATAATGTTCTTTGATTTCTCCAGTGCGTTCAACACCATTCAGCCAGGGCTATTGAGGGAGAAGCTGAACCTCGGTGGAGTGGACCATCACCTGTCCAACTGGATACTAGACTATCTGACAAACCGCCCTCAGTATGTGAGTATGTGAGAGCCCAGCACTGTGTGTCTGACACTGTGATCTGTAGTACGGGGGCACCACAAGGTACAGTTCTTGCCCCATTTCTCTTCACATTGTACACTGCTGACTTTAGGCACAACTCATCCAGCTGTTACTTACAGAAGTACTCCAATGACTCTGCTATAGTCGGCCTTATCACCGATGGTGACGATAGGGAATACAGAGACTTAAACCGGGACTTTGTTGAATGGTGCTAGCAGAATCACCTCAGGATGAATGCTGGGAAGACCAAAGAGATGGTGGTGGACTTTAGTAAACGGAAAAGTGCTCCGACCCCAGTGGAGATCCAAGGGACATGCATTGAGATAGTCAGGACCTATAAGTATCTGGGCGTACTCCTCAATAATAATCTGGACTGGGCTGATCACCTGGAGGCGCTGCACAGAAAGGGCCACAGCAGACTCTACCTGCTCAGGAGGCTGAGGGCCTTCGGAGTCCAGGGGCCACTTCTTAGGGCCTTTTAAAACTCTGTGGTTGCTTCAGCCATCTTTTTTAATGTGGTCTGCTGGGGAAGCAGTATATCAACCAGGGACAGAAATAGACTCAACAGGCTGATCAGAAGTGCCAGCTCTGTCCTGGGGAGCCCCTTGGACCCAGTACAGGTGGTGGGTGACAGAAGGATACTGTCTGTGGTGACCTCCATGAGGGAGAACAAATCCCACCCCATGTATGAGACCTTGATGGCACTTAGCAGCACTGTAAGTGACCGTCTGCTTCACCCCAAGTGTGAGAAGGAGCGCTATCGCAAGTCCTTCCTTCCAACCGCGACCAGGCTGTATAATCTACATCAGACCAAGCGAACATCACTCCGCACAGAAAACTGAATATATATGATTATGAAGTCTTCCTTCTTTCTCTTCCATTCCTTAGCTGCCGTGGACTCCTAGTAGATCTTCTCTTCTCAGCATATGTGTGTCTACTTCTGTATTATATTACTGTGTTTTATCCTGTATCTGTATTACTTTGCTGCTGTAACATACTGAAATTTCCCCACTGTGGGACTATTAAAGGATTATATTATCTTATCTTAATGTACACCAACAGGAGATGGGCAATCCAATTTATTATGGACCGGATTCTACCTAAATATTTCTAACAAAAACAAACAAATGACAATTCATCTTGGAACTAAAATGGCCTCACCACATGTCTGAGCAGGGAATACAGAAGAGACATGTGTGTGACTCAAACTTTAATGTTCTAGCACCACCTTACATCAGCTGACAGTCTTTCAGGCATGATACAGTGGTAGATGTCATATACACTCTAGTGAAGTGAAGAGAGAGTGGAGATAGTGAAGGATCTGTGATTCATCTCACTGCATCATACAGAGCACTATTATATAATTTTGTAAAAATCAAACAATTACACAGGCAGATTATATCTCTGGTATTTAATATTTTTTTGCTCTGCGCATCCAGTACACAGCATGATGGAGTGTGCTACTCTTAAAAAATGTGTTTCTTAAGCACTTTTCTTTGTTGCTGCCCATACATTCTTGCAGCCTGTGCAAATCTAAAGAAAACACTTTCTTATATAAGAGTTTTTTCTGCTCTGCTGATATATACAGTCTCACAGCCTGCTCTAATCTGAAACAAATCTCTGCGTTATTTAAAGATTTTATTTTTTATACTTAGTCAATAAACAGTGTTTGCCATAGAGAACTAAAAATTGTATAGTTAGATTCCTAGGATCCCCGTTTGTATTATATACTATGTTTTAAGTCATTTTAAGGTGTGATTCACACAGTGCTTTTTCGAACCGAAACAAATCTTGGACCCAAGCCACTAGAGATGAGCGAGTAGTACTCGATCGAGTAAGTATTCGATCGAATACTACAGTATTCGAAATTGAAAAATTTATTTCAGCACAAAACAGCAACTGACTCAGTGGTTAAGTTAGCATGCATGACACAAGGCCAATGATTGGATGCAGTGATCACATGGATTTGTAGCACTTATATACTGCAGGGAATTTAAAAAAAGACCAGTTGGGACCACCAGAGCATAGTAAAAGATTTAACATGTGAGTAAAAGTTATTCTTTTATTTTAAAACATTTCTGCTCATAATGTAATGGTCTAAACCCTCAAACAGGCCATTTAAGAGGTTAAATAAATGAAAGAACGATACATGCCTGGGGGCTTTGCCCTATCTTGAGTAATGTAAGAAAAATATTCTTGATATTCCAGTTCTGCTTACTCAATGCGAACATTTTCTGTTCACTAATATGCCATTGTGTAACATTTTACCTTATCTACAGGTCCAACTTTCCGACTAGAACTCTTTGCCTGACTTAGAACTTAAAGAAGAACTTTCACCACTGCCACTAACTCCAACTCATTGCATCTTTCAGTAGGCAATCTCCACTGTTTCTGGAACAGATGGATATTTTTCTCTATCTGTTATGACCCGGTCTCAGCAGTCTCGGCCTGTTAGGTTCAGGCGCGGAGTGTCCGGACGGCATTCAGCGCGTGAATCACCTGATGCACGGCAGGGGAATATTCACACCAGACATGCTGTTTCTGCTCTGGCACTCGGGCGTGGCTCACGTGGTGAGTTGCCTGGTTCTATCAGTGCCTGGTGTGTCTTGGCCTCTGAAGGGGTTAAGTTCTCTGCAGTGCTGAATACTTTACAGGCCATGGGCGAGGCCTTCTCCTTACTATATAAGGCTGTTGCACTTGCTATCTGATGCCGGTCTTAAACGTCTGTTCCTGTTCCCCAGTCTGTCGTCTGAAGCTGCTACCATCTGCATCCCGGCCCATCCAGTTTCTTGCTCCTGTTCACACAGGACTAGTTCTCTAAGTATTGAGCTTATATCCAGACATAGTGTTCCGGGCGCAGCGAGCCCTAGGTATTTTTCTGTTTGGAGGTTTGGAATTTTTTTTTGGTAGGGGTTTTTATAGTGTGTGATACTCAGTTCTGTTTTTTCCTATCCCTTGCTTTAGTTCAGTTATTCTGTGTTTCACGTTTATTTTCTCCCTATGCTTTTCGTTACTCATGTTCACTGTTAGTCCAAGTCTGGACATCCGTGGGGGGCTTGTTCTGTATCTGCCTCTCCTTCATAAACATGAAGCTAGACAGGGGCTCTATTTCCCTTTTGTAGGTTAGCTACTTCTCCGGCTGTGCTCGTGCCCATTCAGGCAAATTAGTCGGGCCCACGGCTACTTCTAGTTGTGCGAGGCAGGGTGTAGGAGTATCCACACTATAAGTCCAAACTGCTCATACTTATTTTTTGTTTTTTATATATGTTTTTCCTTAACTGGACTGAGGAGTTATCAGTCCAGGGCCAGTCTGTGGTCGAGGATCCCCAGATCATAACACTATCCTCCACTATTCCCAAGCAATAATTTCTGTTTTTTTTCTCTAATATCCACTGTTATTGAGCAATCAATCCTGTTAGTTTCACGAAAATGAAGCCACTTGCAGAAGAATGTACCTGTGCTGGAGAAGATAGCATAAATGTGTTACAACTACCAGGATTATATGGGAACAGTGAGCATTAGAGTAAAGATTCTAACTGTGCCAGAATCATTGAAGAACTGTCTATAGGAGAATGCAAACAAAGTTGAATGGAGGTGGTGAAAGTTCCTCTTACACTTTTCAGAAAAATTTAAAGAGGACCTTTCACCATTTTTCCCACAAGCAGTTTTATATACTGCCGGAAAGCTGACAGTGCGCTGAGTTCAGCACACTGTCGGCTTTCCCGATCTGGGCCCAGTGTGAAGAGCTTACAGTCCGGTACCGTAGCTCTTCTATGGTCAGAAGTGCGTTTCTGACACTCAGTCAGAGACCTCCTTCTTCACAGCACAGCCAGTTGCGCTGTGCTGTGAGAGCCGGGAGGAACTCCCCCCCTCCCTTCCTGATAATGCTCGTCTATGGACGAGTACTGCGAGCAGATGGAGGGGGCGTTCCTCCCGGCTCCACAGTACAGCGCGATTGGCTGTGCTGTGAAGAAGGACGTCTCTGGCTAAGTGTCAGAAACGCCCTTCTGACCATAGAAGAGCTACGGTACCGGACCGTAAGCTCTTCACACTGGGCCCAGATCGGGAAAGCCGACAGTGCGCTGAACTCAGCGCACTGTCAGCTTTCCGGCAGTACATAGAACTGCCTGTGGGCCCAATGGTGAAAGGTCCTCTTTAAAGAGGTTATCCAGATTTATTCAATTTTAGATAAGAAGAGTGATTGACTGTGGCATGCCCGTAGATTAACTGTTTTTCCATGCCGGAGTGATCTACAGTACTCACTCACCATATTTTTGATAGTGGTCATAGGGAGTATAGCAGGTATTGTATGGGCATTAATGGAAGAATGACTTCAGTACTCATTATGGGTACTATTAAAGGTACAATGAATGAGCACTGCAGCATGAGGCACCACATAGAAGCTGAATGGGTCTAGGCAGTTGGATCCATCATTCTAAAATTGATGTCCTATCCTATGTATATGATTCATTAAATATAGAGAGCTCCATAAAGTTTTAATGTGTGTGTGGGGGGGTCATCTCTATGTGCTGCCAAAAATACATATAACAAAGAGAAGAAAGCTGCACATATATTGAGACGCTCATAATCGTCAAGTATGGATAGGACATCGACTTTAATAAGCTGGACTCCTACAAATTGTAATATAAGCACATTTCCCACACTGCTGATCCTCTTTGGTCCCTGATGTTTTACAAGCATAATGATGTAAAGTCATATCATTGTCATGGCAGGTGTGATAACATGGAAATCCTCACATTGCATTTCCTCATACTTGTGAATTAAAAAATTATATGCAATTCAAAACTTGAGGTCACAAAATTGGTACACTCATTGCTAATGCTTGTAGTTACAGGTCCAAAGCCTCAGGGTGCTGTGCTGATATCATGATAATATTTCCGGTTCTGATTCCTTCCAAGTTCACAGGGTGGATTTAGATTTATGCCTGTGCTCCAGTGATACCTTACGATTACTAGGACACTTCAGATTCCATTGATAGTGTAACAAATGGAATACAAAGATTGGAAAGACAAGTAAAGATGTGATACAGTATGGACAGTATGTATATTAACCAGTATAGAAAGTTTGTAGCTGTAGGCAGTTTTCTCAACAAATGTTTACAAAATGAGATTCTGCAGAGTCTTTACCTTAGTGTATAGCACTAGTATGTGTTTTTCTGGAATACATTGTATAGATTTTCAAGGATGAAAAGACAAGTCTTGTGTTCCCAAGAACAGCCAAGGGAATTTTAAATAATTCCTGTCACCACTGTCAGTTTTAGTAAATTTTTAAATTCCAATAAAAAAATTTGTGTTATGTTGTTCTTCTGTGACAGTCATCCTTTGTAGGACCCCCCCCCCCCAACTACTATCACCAAGTTGTAAATTTATTCATATATTTCTAAGAACAGTGAAGCAATGCAGAGTTCCAGAATTGGGATTTCATAAAGAAAATGCGTCATATATATTTTCTACAATAAACCAGACAGTAGAGAGTAAAAGTCATCTATACTAAAAATGTTCCAGACGGTAAAGAATTCATTTTGATAACATTTGTTATAATATTCTAAGAATATACATTTTGTACAGACAATTGTTGACATTGTCAGTTTAATAGTTATTTTCTATTGCTTGAATATAATATTGCTATACAGATGTGTCCTTCATTAATTTTATTCTTGACTCAACAAACCTATGACATAATACATTAGATAACAAGCTGTGAAAGAAAAATCTAAAATGACTCCATCTGTAGATGCATGTATTTCCTATGAGTGGGCACCTAGCGGTTCTGAAGTTTGTTGTATCCTAATGATGATTTTACTTGCATATTGATATTGCATTGAATTTTTATTGTAATAAATTGGAATTCATAATTAAAACCAATAAAAGGTTTCACATAACTATATGTGTGAACAGTTCTGTATTTTTATTTTAAAAAGTTAATTGAATTTTTAAGAATGGAATAAAATATTTTTTAAAAAATGACGGAAGGGGCATCTGAGGAGATGGAGCCAGATGGAGCCAGATATGATGTGCCAATATCTCAGACACTGCCTTGCAGAAAGATTGAAGGTCTTGGCATGACCACCACACATGCAAAATGTCAGAACCCTGTCCTTTCCTACTACAGGGGGAGTGACAAGGTTGTCAATAAAGATTTTAACAATTGTGGCAAATTTTCTCAGGAGACAGAGTTGGCAGGTGTCAAGTTGAAGGTCCAAGATAAAACTTACCGCCTGGTCTGAAATTCTGAATGTTGTACTTTTCATCCACCACCAGTAGTTTTTTCTCCACTGCAGGGCCGAGAGAAGAAATGTGCAGTTATATAAAGCACTATAGAATCTATTGCCAGGGTTGCCTGAAGTACTCTGACGTCTTCTTTCCTGAACAACCTGCCAATTTAATCACACATGAGTTATAAAATATTCATAAAATACTTGTTCCGTGTTGTCCTGCTTCATTGTATACATAACCTCTGCAAGGAGCACTTTGTATACAGCAGATGCTGTAGTTAATGCCAAGCAAGGGCCCATTACAGCAGACGTCAGCCATTTTATTCTGAGTTACAGTGGATTACATTTCCATGCACCCCTTACTCCAGGGGGAGGAGGATCAGAGAAAGGGACTGATTGGCTGAGTAGAGGATTACGGGAAAGGCCATATGCTGGTGAGGTTGACCCTGGGTTCCTCCTAATGCAGGACAATGCCAGACCTCATGTGGCTGGAGTGTGTCAGCAGTTCCTGGAAGATGAAGGCATTGAAGCTATGGACTGGCTTGTTCGTTCCCCAGACCTGAATCCGATTGAGCACATCTTGGGACATCATGTCTCGCTCCATCCACCAACATCACGTTCAGGGCCGGCTCCAGGTTTTTATGGGCCCTTGGGCGACAGACCCTCAGTGGGCCCCCTTGTAAAGGAGGCGGGGGAGTCGAGACACTGTGCATCGCAGATGAAGCGAGTGACGTCATGCAGGAGTGTGGCGTCACCAACGCCATACCTCCCAATTTTTAAAGAGAAGAAAGAGGAGCAAAATGTGCGGCGTGCTCTGCGCGCCGCGGCAAATTTGGCTCCACCCACTTTTGTTGATTCCACCCATTCTCATTCATTTATCATGTGCTCCCACACAGTACAATCCTCCTACAGTCACCCGTAAATTATATGCCCCCCCTCCATCTCTCCCCCAGTTTCATATACACCCTTCCTTTGCCCCCAGTTTCATGTCCCCCCCTCCATCTCTGTCCCCAGTTTCATCACGTTCTCCCCCTTCATCTGCCCACAGTTTCATGTCCCCCGTCTCTGCCCCAGTGTCATGCTGTTCTCCTCCCCTTCATCTGCCCCAATGTCATGCCGTTCCCCCCTCCCCTTCATTTGCCCCCCAGTTTCATTGGGCCCCCTCCATCTTTGTCCCCAGTTTCATGCCGTTCTCTCCCCACAACATTCATGTTCTCCAGTGTCATGCCGTTCCCCCCCCCCCCCCTTCATTTGCCCCCCAGTTTCATGGGCCCCCTTCATTATGTTCCACCTTTATATTTAATACAAAACAAACACTTACACTCACCTTCCATCACTCACCTTCCATCGATACGCGATTAAAGCAGGAGCTTTGAGTTCAGCTCCTGCTTAGCTGCGGCCCGGCTTGCGTGTGTAGGCGTGATGACGTCATCGCGCCTACACACGCAAGCCGGGCCGGAGCTTTAAAGTAGGAGCTGAACTCACAGCTCCTGCTTTAATCGCGTATGTATTCCAGCTCATCGGCGGACGGACGCCGATGAGCTGAAATCGTGACAGGCAAGTGCCGGGGGGCCCCCAGAGCCTCTGTGGGCCCCGGCACTTGCCCGACTATGCTGTGCGCTGACGCCGGCCCTGATCACGTTGCATCACAGACTGTCCAGGAGTTGGCAGATGTCCAGGTCTGGGAGGAGATCCCTCAGGAGACCATCCGCAACCTCATCAGGAGCATGCCCAGCCATTGTAGGGAGATCATACAGGCACGAAGAGGCCACACACACTACTGAGCCTCATTTTAACTCCAAATCTAGGCCTCCATTGGTTAATAAATTTGATTTCTAGTGATCATTTTTATGTGATTTTGTTGTCATCACATTCAACTTTGTGCAGAAGAAAGTATTCAATGAGAATATTTCATTTATTCAGATCTAGGATGTGTTATTTGAGTGTTCCCTTTATTTTTTTGAGCAGTGTACTACTTTCCCAAACAAAAAAGGGTCCCTCCCAAAAACTCTTGTTACATCCACCACTGCAACGTACACTACCAATTAAATCATTACATAATAAGATGAAGAGAAAAAGAGGCAGTGGCAAAAATTATAATGAAATTAATTTATTAATAACTAATAGAGATGACCAAACAGCGTTTGACCGAGTACATGTTTGATCAGATATCAGGCTGTTTGAGATGTTCGATTCCAGTCGAACACCACCTGGCAAACTCACTAAAAATTCGATTCCCCTCCCACCTTCCCTGGCACTTTTTTTGCACCAATAACTGTGCAGGGGAGGTGGGACAGGAACTACAACAGCGGAGGCATTGAAAAAAAATCGGAAAAAGCCATTGGCTGCTGAAATCAGGTGACCTCCACTTTAGACGAGTAGAGGATTTCAGATCCGGTTCATATGAGACTGTGAACTATGTGACTGTGAGACAGGGATAGATGTACTGGCAGGGTTAGCTAGGAATTAGCTTTATTTAGGTAGGAATGTTACTCAAGCAGCTCTTTGGGGCTCTATCTTGTGGCAGCCCATTATATGCTAGTCGAGATCCCTGTCAGCTTGCGTTATGCGGGAGCTGACTTTTCCCCATAGGAAAGCATTTGTCAGCGTTGATTGGCCGAATGCCGTACAGTGTACAGCATTCGGCCAATCAACATTGGTTCTGCCAGAGGAGGTGGAGTCTAAGATTGGTCCACAGCAGTCTCCATTGTGGTCCGATCTCAGATGTAGCAGAGTTGACAGAGCACTGCTATATCCCAGATGTAGCAGCTACAACTCTGCTACATCTGAGATCGGACCACAATGGAGACTGCTGTGGACCGTTCTTAGACCTCACCTCCTCCGGCAGAACCAGCGTTTTTTGGCCAAATGCTGTACACTGTACGACATTTGGCCAATCAACGCTGGCCAATGCTTTCCTATGGGGAAAAGTCAGTTCCCACTCAACTCTGCTATTCCAGAGATGTAGCAGCCCATTATATGCTAGTCGGGATCCCTGTCAGCTTGTGTTATGCGGGAGCTGACTTTTCCCCATAGGAAAGCATTGGTCAGCGTTGATTGGCCGAATGCCGTACAGTGTACAGCATTCGGCCAATCAACATTGGTTCTGCCAGAGGAGGTGGAGTCTAAGATTGGTCCACAGCAGTCTCCATTGTGGTCCGATCTCAGATGTAGCAGAGTTGACAGAGCACTGCTATATCCCAGATGTAGCAGCTACAACTCTGCTACATCTGAGATCGGACCACAATGGAGACTGCTGTGGACCGTTCTTAGACTCTGCCTCCTCCAGCAGAACCAGCGTTTTTTGGCCAAATGCTGTACACTGTACGGCATTTGGCCAATCAACGCTGGCCAATGCTTTCCTATGGGGAAAAGTCAGTTCCCACTCAACTCTGCTATTCCAGAGATGTAGCAGTGCTGTGCGGTCAACGCTGCTACATCTGAGATGTACAGAGCTCTGTCAACTCTGCTACATCTGAGATTGGACCACAATGGAGACTGCTGTGGACCGATCTTAGACTCCGCCTCCTCCGGCAGAACCAGCGTTGATTGGCCGAATTCTGTACACTGTACGGCATTCGGCCAATCAACGCTGGCCAATGCTTTCCTATGGGGAAAAGTCAGCTCCCACATTATTAGTGGCGCAATACAGGGACTTTGGCGTGTTAGATGCCCCCAGACATGCTTCCCCTGCAGTCCCAGTTGCATGCCCGAGGTGTTGTCATCATTTTCTGATGTGTCACAGTGGACTTGGTGACCCTCCTGAGTTGAATATTGGTTTCCCCGTAAACGAGTATTTTTTCCCCATAGACTATAATAGGATTCGATATTCACTCGAACAGTCGAGTTTTGAGGGGCTACTCGAATCAAATATCGGACTTCGAACATTTCACTGTTCGCTCATCTCTAATAACTAAATACAAAATTATAATACATGTAGAATGAATTAAATTAAAGAGATAAAAATAGCCTTATAATGTGAGGGGTTCCCTATTCCTGTTAAATAGCCATGAATTAACGGAGGAAGGCTGGCTCGCCACTGTTAAATATCTTGTATTTGCCGGTGAGACTTGTGTCCACTGTTAAATATCCGTACCTGGCCTTGAAATTGTGGGATAGACTTGTGTCACGTGTTGTAGGCCATATCCACGATAGGAAGAAGTCAGCTTGTTATAAATCAGTGTAGAGGTTTATTAATATCTTGAAGGAAAACACAGGAACAGGGAAAATGTCCAAATAACACAAATATCAGTCAATGTCAATAGCTTACATCTTCAGAGAAGTTAAATCATCTGGATATCTTGTAGTTACAGCTTGGTTCATGCTTGTCATCTGGTTGGTGGACTTGGGCTGGTTACGACGTCCATGGATGTCCATCTGCCTGGACCACCCACCCTGGTGTTCCCAAAGACAGACCTCCTGGTCTTCCCCTGGTCTTCCCAAAGACAGACCCAGACATGTGTATTTCTTACTCATTTATATTCATGAGAGTGGGTGTTACCTTCCATCTTGTAGCTATGTAAGGAGATTTCTAAAATGGTCTACTCTAACCGCACCCATGTCCCCAGAATATAAGACTATGATGTCAGTAGAGTGTTAACCCCATGTCTGCTAGAGAATATTGTAAATATATATTTAACAATTCCTCACTCATGCGCTGCACAAAATACACATGTATATCCCAAAAAAAGGGGGAGACAAGAGTTTGTGTCTAACTATAAATAAATATTGACCCACTGTCTGCCAATTTCATTTCTAATAATGAATTACTAGGATGCTCTGTGCGGCATGATATACACCAGCTACTTCAGTTTATAGGCATTAGTAAACAATGCGATCCCTATAAACACCACTGGCCCAGGCATAGAAGCTGTGGAGACGCTTGTCCAGTCCTATGGTTACTTGGTCATAAATAGAGATCAGCGAACAGTGTTCTATCGAACACATGTTCGATCGGATATTAGGCTGTTTGCCATGTTCGAATCGAATCGAACACCACGTGGTAAAGTGCGCGAAAACTCAATTCTTCTCCCACCTTCCCTGGCGCCTTTTTTGCTCCAATAACAGAGCAGGGTAGGTAGGACGGGAACTACGACACCGGTGACGTTGAAAAAAATTGTAAAAACCCATTGGCTGCCAAAAACATGTGACCTCTGATTTAAAAGAACAGCGCCACCCAGCTTCGCGTCATTCTGAGCTTGCAATTCACCGGGGACGGAGGTTTCCATCGATTTAGCTAGGGATTACATTCTGATAGGCAGGGATAGAATAGGATAGGAAGGAGAAGATAACCAACAGCTCTTGTAAGAGCTAAATTCCAGGGAGAAGCTTCTCAGTGTAACGTGGCATTGATGGGCTCAATTGGCGCAACCCAGCTTTCCACAGTGTTGAGGATCCGGAATGGAATACACTGAAAGTGTATTCCCGTACACCCTATACACCCCCGATCCACGTTCCAAAGGTGTGCCCCCCACCTCCACCCCAAAAACTAAATTGAATACACTGTAAGTCCCCTAACAATAGAATTGAGGCTACATACATTCTCAATTCTTTCTACTGCCATATAGTGCCAGGGTCTGACTGGGAATTCAAAGAATATATTGGGGTTACATACACCCTCAATTCTTGCTACTGCCATATAGTGCCAGGGTCTGACTGGGAATTCAAAGAATATATTGGGGTTACATACACCCTCAATTCTTGCTACTGCCATATAGTGCCAGGGTCTGACTCGGAATTCAAAGAATATATTGGGGTTACATACTACTCTTAGTTCTTGCTACTGCCATATAGTGCCATTTTCTGACTGGGAATTCAAAGAATATATTGGGGTTACATATACCCTCAATTCTTGCTACTGGTATATAGTGCCATTTTCTGACTGGGAATTCAAAGAATATATTGGGGTTATATACACCCTCAATTCTTGCTACTGGTATATAGTGCCATTTTCTGACTGGGAATTCAAAGAATAAATTGGGGTTATATATACACTCAATTCTTGCTACTGCTATATAGTGCCAGGGTCTGACTGTGAATTCAAAGAATATATTGGGGTTACATACTACCCTTAGTTCTTGCTACTGCCATATAGTGCCATTTTCTGACTGGGAATTCAAAGAATATATTGGGGTTATATACACCCTCAATTCTTGCTACTGGTATATAGTGCCATTTTCTGACTGGGAATTCAAAGAATAAATTGGGGTTATATATACCCTCAATACTTGCTACTGCCATATAGTGCCACGGTCTGACTGGGAATTCAAAGAATATATTGGGGTTACATACATCCTCAATTCTTGCTACTGGCATATAGTGCCAAGGTCTGACTGGGAATTCAAAGAATATATTGGGGTTACATATACCCTCAATTCTTGCTACTGGTATATAGTGCCATTTTCTGACTGGGAATTCAAAGAATATATTGGGGTTACATACACCCTCAATTCTTGCTACTGGTATATAGTGCCATTTTCCGACTGGGAATTCAAAGAATATATTGGGGTTACATACACCCTCAATTCTTGCTACTGCCATATCGTGCCAGGGTCTGACTGGGAATTCAAAGAATATATTGGGGTTACATACACCCTCAATTCTTGCTACTGCCATATAGTGCCAGGATCTGACTGGGAATTCAAAGAAAATATTGGGGTTACATATACCCTCAATTCTTGCTACTGCCATATAGTGCGACGGTCTGACTGGGAATTCAAAGAATATATTGGGGTTACATACACCCTCAATTCTTGCTACTGCCATATAGTGCCAGGGTCTGACTGGGAATTCAAAGAATATATTGGGGTTACATACACCCTCAATTCTTGCTACTGCCATATAGTGCCAGGGTCTGACTGGGAATTCAAAGAATATATTGGGGTTACATACACCCTCAATTCTTGCTACTGCCATATAGTGCCAGGGTCTGACTGGGAATTCAAAGAATATATTGGGGTTACATACACCCTCAATTCTTGCTACTGCCATATAGTGCCAGGGTCTGACTCGGAATTCAAAGAATATATTGGGGTTACATACTACTCTTAGTTCTTGCTACTGCCATATAGTGCCATTTTCTGACTGGGAATTCAAAGAATATATTGGGGTTACATATACCCTCAATTCTTGCTACTGGTATATAGTGCCATTTTCTGACTGGGAATTCAAAGAATATATTGGGGTAATATACACCCTCAATTCTTGCTACTGGTATATAGTGCCATTTTCTGACTGGGAATTCAAAGAATAAATTGGGGTTATATATACCCTCAATTCTTACTACTGCTATATAGTGCCAGGGTCTGACTGGGAATTCAAAGAATATATTGGGGTTACATACTACCCTTAGTTCTTGCTACTGCCATATAGTGCCATTTTCTGACTGGGAATTCAAAGAATATATTGGGGTTACATACACCCTCAATTCTTGCTACTGGTATATAGTGCCAGGGTCTGACTGGGAATTCAAAGAATATATTGGGGTTACATACACCCTCAATTCTTGCTACTGCCATATCGTGCCAGGGTCTGACTGGGAATTCAAAGAATATATTGGGGTTACATACACCCTCAATTCCTGCTACTGCCATATAGTGCCAGGGTCTGACTGGGAATTCAAAGAAAATATTGGGGTTACATATACCCTCAATTCTTGCTACTGCCATATAGTGCGACGGTCTGACTGGGAATTCAAAGAATATATTGGGGTTACATACACCCTCAATTCTTGCTACTGCCATATAGTGCCAGGGTCTGACTGGGAATTCAAAGAATATATTGGGGTTACATACACCCTCAATTCTTGCTACTGCCATATAGTGCCAGGGTCTGACTGGGAATTCAAAGAATATATTGGGGTTACATACACCCTCAATTCTTGCTACTGCCATATAGTGCCAGGATCTGACTGGGAATTCAAAGAATATATTGGGGTTACATACACCCTCAATTCTTGCTACTGCCATATAGTGCCAGGGTCTGACTCGGAATTCAAAGAATGTATTGGGGTTACATACTACTCTTAGTTCTTGCTACTGCCATATAGTGCCATTTTACTGGGAATTCAAAGAATATATTGGGGTTACGTATACCCTCAATTCTTGCTACTGGTATATAGTGCCATTTTCTGACTGGGAATTCAAAGAATATATTGGGGTTATATACACCCTCAATTCTTGCTACTGGTATATAGTGCCATTTTCTGACTGGGAATTCAAAGAATAAATTGGGGTTATATATACACTCAATTCTTGCTACTGCTATATAGTGCCAGGGTCTGACTGTGAATTCAAAGAATATATTGGGGTTACATACTACCCTTAGTTCTTGCTACTGCCATATAGTGCCATTTTCTGACTGGGAATTCAAAGAATATATTGGGGTTATATACACCCTCAATTCTTGCTACTGGTATATAGTGCCATTTTCTGACTGGGAATTCAAAGAATAAATTGGGGTTATATATACCCTCAATTCTTGCTACTGCCATATAGTGCCACGGTCTGACTGGGAATTCAAAGAATATATTGGGGTTACATACATCCTCAATTCTTGCTACTGCCATATAGTGCCAAGGTCTGACTGGGAATTCAAAGAATATATTGGGGTTACATATACCCTCAATTCTTGCTACTGGTATATAGTGCCATTTTCTGACTGGGAATTCAAAGAATATATTGGGGTTACATACACCCTCAATTCTTGCTACTGGTATATAGTGCCATTTTCCGACTGGGAATTCAAAGAATATATTGGGGTTACATACACCCTCAATTCTTGCTACTGCCATATAGTGCCAGGATCTGACTGGGAATTCAAAGAAAATATTGGGGTTACATATACCCTCAATTCTTGCTACTGCCATATAGTGCGACGGTCTGACTGAGAATTCAAAGAATATATTGGGGTTACATATACCCTCAATTCTTGCTACTGCATATAGTGCCAGGGTCTGACTGGGAATTCAAAGAATATATTGGGGTTACATACACCCTCAATTCTTGCTACTGCCATATAGTGCCAGGGTCTGACTGGGAATTCAAAGAATATATTGGGGTTACATACACCCTCAATTCTTGCTACTGCCATATAGTGCCAGGGTCTGACTGGGAATTCAAAGAATATATTGGGGTTACATACACCCTCAATTCTTGCTACTGCCATATAGTGCCAGGGTCTGACTGGGAATTCAAAGAATATATTGGGGTTACATACTACTCTTAGTTCTTGCTACTGCCATATAGTGCCATTTTCTGACTGGGAATTCAAAGAATATATTGGGGTTACATATACCCTCAATTCTTGCTACTGGTATATAGTGCCATTTTCTGACTGGGAATTCAAAGAATATATTGGGGTTATATACACCCTCAATTCTTGCTACTGGTATATAGTGCCATTTTCCGACTGGGAATTCAAAGAATATATTGGGGTTACATACACCCTCAATTCTTGCTACTGCCATATCGTGCCAGGGTCTGACTGGGAATTCAAAGAATATATTGGGGTTACATACACCCTCAATTCTTGCTACTGCCATATAGTGCCAGGATCTGACTGGGAATTCAAAGAAAATATTGGGGTTACATATACCCTCAATTCTTGCTACTGCCATATAGTGCGACGGTCTGACTGGGAATTCAAAGAATATATTGGGGTTACATACACCCTCAATTCTTGCTACTGCCATATAGTGCCAGGGTCTGACTGGGAATTCAAAGAATATATTGGGGTTACATACACCCTCAATTCTTGCTACTGCCATATAGTGCCAGGGTCTGACTGGGAATTCAAAGAATATATTGGGGTTACATACACCCTCAATTCTTGCTACTGCCATATAGTGCCAGGGTCTGACTGGGAATTCAAAGAATATATTGGGGTTACATACACCCTCAATTCTTGCTACTGCCATATAGTGCCAGGGTCTGACTCGGAATTCAAAGAATATATTGGGGTTACATACTACTCTTAGTTCTTGCTACTGCCATATAGTGCCATTTTCTGACTGGGAATTCAAAGAATATATTGGGGTTACATATACCCTCAATTCTTGCTACTGGTATATAGTGCCATTTTCTGACTGGGAATTCAAAGAATATATTGGGGTAATATACACCCTCAATTCTTGCTACTGGTATATAGTGCCATTTTCTGACTGGGAATTCAAAGAATAAATTGGGGTTATATATACCCTCAATTCTTACTACTGCTATATAGTGCCAGGGTCTGACTGGGAATTCAAAGAATATATTGGGGTTACATACTACCCTTAGTTCTTGCTACTGCCATATAGTGCCATTTTCTGACTGGGAATTCAAAGAATATATTGGGGTTACATACACCCTCAATTCTTGCTACTGGTATATAGTGCCAGGGTCTGACTGGGAATTCAAAGAATATATTGGGGTTACATACACCCTCAATTCTTGCTACTGCCATATCGTGCCAGGGTCTGACTGGGAATTCAAAGAATATATTGGGGTTACATACACCCTCAATTCCTGCTACTGCCATATAGTGCCAGGGTCTGACTGGGAATTCAAAGAAAATATTGGGGTTACATATACCCTCAATTCTTGCTACTGCCATATAGTGCGACGGTCTGACTGGGAATTCAAAGAATATATTGGGGTTACATACACCCTCAATTCTTGCTACTGCCATATAGTGCCAGGGTCTGACTGGGAATTCAAAGAATATATTGGGGTTACATACACCCTCAATTCTTGCTACTGCCATATAGTGCCAGGGTCTGACTGGGAATTCAAAGAATATATTGGGGTTACATACACCCTCAATTCTTGCTACTGCCATATAGTGCCAGGATCTGACTGGGAATTCAAAGAATATATTGGGGTTACATACACCCTCAATTCTTGCTACTGCCATATAGTGCCAGGGTCTGACTCGGAATTCAAAGAATGTATTGGGGTTACATACTACTCTTAGTTCTTGCTACTGCCATATAGTGCCATTTTACTGGGAATTCAAAGAATATATTGGGGTTACGTATACCCTCAATTCTTGCTACTGGTATATAGTGCCATTTTCTGACTGGGAATTCAAAGAATATATTGGGGTTATATACACCCTCAATTCTTGCTACTGGTATATAGTGCCATTTTCTGACTGGGAATTCAAAGAATAAATTGGGGTTATATATACACTCAATTCTTGCTACTGCTATATAGTGCCAGGGTCTGACTGTGAATTCAAAGAATATATTGGGGTTACATACTACCCTTAGTTCTTGCTACTGCCATATAGTGCCATTTTCTGACTGGGAATTCAAAGAATATATTGGGGTTATATACACCCTCAATTCTTGCTACTGGTATATAGTGCCATTTTCTGACTGGGAATTCAAAGAATAAATTGGGGTTATATATACCCTCAATTCTTGCTACTGCCATATAGTGCCACGGTCTGACTGGGAATTCAAAGAATATATTGGGGTTACATACATCCTCAATTCTTGCTACTGCCATATAGTGCCAAGGTCTGACTGGGAATTCAAAGAATATATTGGGGTTACATATACCCTCAATTCTTGCTACTGGTATATAGTGCCATTTTCTGACTGGGAATTCAAAGAATATATTGGGGTTACATACACCCTCAATTCTTGCTACTGGTATATAGTGCCATTTTCTGACTGGGAATTCAAAGAATATATTGGGGTTACATACACCCTCAATTCTTGCTACTGCCATATAGTGCCAGGATCTGACTGGGAATTCAAAGAAAATATTGGGGTTACATATACCCTCAATTCTTGCTACTGCCATATAGTGCGACGGTCTGACTGAGAATTCAAAGAATATATTGGGGTTACATATACCCTCAATTCTTGCTACTGCATATAGTGCCAGGGTCTGACTGGGAATTCAAAGAATATATTGGGGTTACATACACCCTCAATTCTTGCTACTGCCATATAGTGCCAGGGTCTGACTGGGAATTCAAAGAATATATTGGGGTTACATACACCCTCAATTCTTGCTACTGCCATATAGTGCCAGGGTCTGACTGGGAATTCAAAGAATATATTGGGGTTACATACACCCTCAATTCTTGCTACTGCCATATAGTGCCAGGGTCTGACTGGGAATTCAAAGAATATATTGGGGTTACATACTACTCTTAGTTCTTGCTACTGCCATATAGTGCCATTTTCTGACTGGGAATTCAAAGAATATATTGGGGTTACATATACCCTCAATTCTTGCTACTGGTATATAGTGCCATTTTCTGACTGGGAATTCAAAGAATATATTGGGGTTATATACACCCTCAATTCTTGCTACTGGTATATAGTGCCATTTTCTGACTGGGAATTCAAAGAATAAATTGGGGTTATATATACCCTCAATTCTTGCTACTGCTATATAGTGCCAGGGTCTGACTGGGAATTCAAAGAATATATTGGGGTTACATACTACCCTTAGTTCTTGCTACTGCCATATAGTGCCATTTTCTGACTGGGAATTCAAAGAATATATTGGGGTTATATACACCCTCAATTCTTGCTACTGGTATATAGTGCCATTTTCTGACTGGGAATTCAAAGAATAAATTGGGGTTATATATACCCTCAATTCTTGCTACTGCCATATAGTGCCACGGTCTGACTGGGAATTCAAAGAATATATTGGGGTTACATACATCCTCAATTCTTGCTACTGCCATATAGTGCCAAGGTCTGACTGGGAATTCAAAGAATATATTGGGGTTACATATACCCTCAATTCTTGCTACTGGTATATAGTGCCAGGGTCTGACTGGGAATTCAAAGAATATATTGGGGTTACATACTACTCTTAGTTCTTGCTACTGCCATATAGTGCCATTTTCTGACTGGGAATTCAAAGAATATATTGGGGTTACATACACCCTCAATTCTTGCTACTGCCATATCGTGCCAGGGTCTGACTGGGAATTCAAAGAATATATTGGGGTTACATACACCCTCAATTCTTGCTACTGCCATATAGTGCCAGGGTCTGACTGGGAATTCAAAGAATATATTGGGGTTACATATACCCTCAATTCTTGCTACTGGTATATAGTGCCATTTTCTGACTGGGAATTCAAAGAATATATTGGGGTTACATACACCCTCAATTCTTGCTACTGCCATATAGTGCCAGGGTCTGACTGGGAATTCAAAGAATATATTGGGGTTACATACACCCTCAATTCTTGCTACTGCCATATAGTGCCAGGGTCTGACTGGGAATTCAAAGAATATATTGGGGTTACATACACCCTCAATTCTTGCTACTGCCATATAGTGCCAGGATCTGACTGGGAATTCAAAGAATATATTGGGGTTACATACACCCTCAATTCTTGCTACTGGTATATAGTGCCATTTTCTGACTGGGAATTCAAAGAATAAATTGGGGTTATATATACCCTCAATTCTTGCTACTGCCATATAGTGCCACGGTCTGACTGGAAATTCAAAGAATATATTGGGGTTACAAACATCCTCAATTCTTGCTACTGCCATATAGTGCCATTTTCTGACTGGGAATTCAAAGAATATATTGGGGTTATATACACCCTCAATTCTTGCTACTGGTATATAGTGCCATTTTCTGACTGGGAATTCAAAGAATAAATTGGGGTTATATATACCCTCAATTCTTGCTACTGCCATATAGTGCCACGGTCTGACTGGGAATTCAAAGAATATATTGGGGTTACATACATCCTCAATTCTTGCTACTGCCATATAGTGCCAAGGTCTGACTGGGAATTCAAAGAATATATTGGGGTTACATATACCCTTAGTTCTTGCTACTGGTATATAGTGCCATTTTCTGACTGGGAATTCAAAGAATATATTGGGGTTACATACACCCTCAATTCTTGCTACTGCCATATAGTGCCAGGGTCTGACTGGGAATTCAAAGAATATATTAGGGTTACATACACCCTCAATTCTTGCTACTGCCATATAGTGCCAGGATCTGACTGGGAATTCAAAGAATATATTGGGGTTACATACACCCTCAATTCTTGCTACTGCCATATAGTGCCAGGGTCTGACTGGGAATTCAAAGAATATATTGGGGTTACATACACCCTCAATTCTTGCTACTGCCATATAGTGCCAAGGTCTGACTGGGAATTCAAAGAATATATTGGGGTTACATATACCCTTAGTTCTTGCTACTGGTATATAGTGCCATTTTCTGACTGGGAATTCAAAGAATATATTGGGGTTACATACACCCTCAATTCTTGCTACTGCCATATAGTGCCAGGGTCTGACTGGGAATTCAAAGAATATATTGGGGTTACATACACCCTCAATTCTTGCTACTGCCATATAGTGCCAGGATCTGACTGGGAATTCAAAGAATATATTGGGGTTACATACACCCTCAGTTCTTGCTACTGCCATATAGTGCCAGGGTCTGACTGGGAATTCAAAGAATATATTGGGGTTACATACACCCTCAATTCTTGCTACTGCCATATAGTGCCATTTTCTGACTGGGAATTCAAAGAATATATTGGGGTTACATACACCCTCAATTCTTGCTACTGGTATATAGTGCCATTTTCCGACTGGGAATTCAAAGAATATATTGGGGTTACATACACCCTCAATTCTTGCTACTGCCATATCGTGCCAGGGTCTGACTGGGAATTCAAAGAATATATTGGGGTTACATACACCCTCAATTCTTGCTACTGCCATATAGTGCCAGGATCTGACTGGGAATTCAAAGAAAATATTGGGGTTACATATACCCTCAATTCTTGCTACTGCCATATAGTGCGACGGTCTGACTGAGAATTCAAAGAATATATTGGGGTTACATATACCCTCAATTCTTGCTACTGCATATAGTGCCAGGGTCTGACTGGGAATTCAAAGAATATATTGGGGTTACATACACCCTCAATTCTTGCTACTGCCATATAGTGCCAGGGTCTGACTGGGAATTCAAAGAATATATTGGGGTTACATACACCCTCAATTCTTGCTACTGCCATATAGTGCCAGGGTCTGACTGGGAATTCAAAGAATATATTGGGGTTACATACACCCTCAATTCTTGCTACTGCCATATAGTGCCAGGGTCTGACTCGGAATTCAAAGAATATATTGGGGTTACATACTACTCTTAGTTCTTGCTACTGCCATATAGTGCCATTTTCTGACTGGGAATTCAAAGAATATATTGGGGTTACATATACCCTCAATTCTTGCTACTGGTATATAGTGCCATTTTCTGACTGGGAATTCAAAGAATATATTGGGGTTATATACACCCTCAATTCTTGCTACTGGTATATAGTGCCATTTTCTGACTGGGAATTCAAAGAATAAATTGGGGTTATATATACCCTCAATTCTTGCTACTGCTATATAGTGCCAGGGTCTGACTGGGAATTCAAAGAATATATTGGGGTTACATACTACCCTTAGTTCTTGCTACTGCCATATAGTGCCATTTTCTGACTGGGAATTCAAAGAATATATTGGGGTTATATACACCCTCAATTCTTGCTACTGGTATATAGTGCCATTTTCTGACTGGGAATTCAAAGAATAAATTGGGGTTATATATACCCTCAATTCTTGCTACTGCCATATAGTGCCACGGTCTGACTGGGAATTCAAAGAATATATTGGGGTTACATACATCCTCAATTCTTGCTACTGCCATATAGTGCCAAGGTCTGACTGGGAATTCAAAGAATATATTGGGGTTACATATACCCTCAATTCTTGCTACTGGTATATAGTGCCAGGGTCTGACTGGGAATTCAAAGAAAATATTGGGGTTACATATACCCTCAATTCTTGCTACTGCCATATAGTGCGACGGTCTGACTGGGAATTCAAAGAATATATTGGGGTTACATACACCCTCAATTCTTGCTACTGCCATATCGTGCCAGGGTCTGACTGGGAATTCAAAGAATATATTGGGGTTACATACACCCTCAATTCCTGCTACTTCCATATAGTGCCAGGGTCTGACTGGGAATTCAAAGAAAATATTGGGGTTACATATACACTCAATTCTTGCTACTGCCATATAGTGCGACGGTCTGACTGGGAATTCAAAGAATATATTGGGGTTACATACACCCTCAATTCTTGCTACTGCCATATAGTGCCAGGGTCTGACTGGGAATTCAAAGAATATATTGGGGTTACATACACCCTCAATTCTTGCTACTGCCATATAGTGCCAGGGTCTGACTGGGAATTCAAAGAATATATTGGGGTTACATACACCCTCAATTCTTGCTACTGCCATATAGTGCCAGGATCTGACTGGGAATTCAAAGAATATATTGGGGTTACATACACCCTCAATTCTTGCTACTGCCATATAGTGCCAGGGTCTGACTCGGAATTCAAAGAATGTATTGGGGTTACATACTACTCTTAGTTCTTGCTACTGCCATATAGTGCCATTTTCTGACTGGGAATTCAAAGAATATATTGGGGTTATATACACCCTCAATTCTTGCTACTGGTATATAGTGCCATTTTCTGACTGGGAATTCAAAGAATAAATTGGGGGTATATATACCCTCAATTCTTGCTACTGCCATATAGTGCCAGGGTCTGACTGGGAATTCAAAGAATATATTGGGGTTACATACATCCTCAATTCTTGCTACTGCCATATAGTGTCAGGGTCTGACTGGGAATTCAAAGAATATATTGGGGTTACATACTACCCTTTGTTCTTGCTACTGCCATGTAGTGCCATTTTCTGACTGGGAATTCAAAGAATATATTGGGGTTATATACACCCTCAATTCTTGCTACTGGTATATAGTGCCATTTTCTGACTGGGAATTCAAAGAATAAATTGGGGTTATATATACCCTCAATTCTTGCTACTGCCATATAGTGCCACGGTCTGACTGGGAATTCAAAGAATATATTGGGGTTACATACATCCTCAATTCTTGCTACTGCCATATAGTGCCAAGGTCTGACTGGGAATTCAAAGAATATATTGGGGTTACATACACCCTCAATTCTTGCTACTGCCATATAGTGCCAGGATCTGACTGGGAATTCAAAGAAAATATTGGGGTTACATATACCCTCAATTCTTGCTACTGCCATATAGTGCGACGGTCTGACTGAGAATTCAAAGAATATATTGGGGTTACATATACCCTCAATTCTTGCTACTGCATATAGTGCCAGGGTCTGACTGGGAATTCAAAGAATATATTGGGGTTACATACACCCTCAATTCTTGCTACTGCCATATAGTGCCAGGGTCTGACTGGGAATTCAAAGAATATATTGGGGTTACATACACCCTCAATTCTTGCTACTGCCATATAGTGCCAGGGTCTGACTCGGAATTCAAAGAATATATTGGGGTTACATACTACTCTTAGTTCTTGCTACTGCCATATAGTGCCATTTTCTGACTGGGAATTCAAAGAATATATTGGGGTTACATATACCCTCAATTCTTGCTACTGGTATATAGTGCCATTTTCTGACTGGGAATTCAAAGAATATATTGGGGTTATATACACCCTCAATTCTTGCTACTGGTATATAGTGCCATTTTCTGACTGGGAATTCAAAGAATAAATTGGGGTTATATATACCCTCAATTCTTGCTACTGCTATATAGTGCCAGGGTCTGACTGGGAATTCAAAGAATATATTGGGGTTACATACTACCCTTAGTTCTTGCTACTGCCATATAGTGCCATTTTCTGACTGGGAATTCAAAGAATATATTGGGGTTATATACACCCTCAATTCTTGCTACTGGTATATAGTGCCATTTTCTGACTGGGAATTCAAAGAATAAATTGGGGTTATATATACCCTCAATTCTTGCTACTGCCATATAGTGCCACGGTCTGACTGGGAATTCAAAGAATATATTGGGGTTACATACATCCTCAATTCTTGCTACTGCCATATAGTGCCAAGGTCTGACTGGGAATTCAAAGAATATATTGGGGTTACATATACCCTCAATTCTTGCTACTGGTATATAGTGCCAGGGTCTGACTGGGAATTCAAAGAAAATATTGGGGTTACATATACCCTCAATTCTTGCTACTGCCATATAGTGCGACGGTCTGACTGGGAATTCAAAGAATATATTGGGGTTACATACACCCTCAATTCTTGCTACTGCCATATCGTGCCAGGGTCTGACTGGGAATTCAAAGAATATATTGGGGTTACATACACCCTCAATTCCTGCTACTGCCATATAGTGCCAGGGTCTGACTGGGAATTCAAAGAATATATTGGGGTTACATACACCCTCAATTCTTGCTACTGCCATATAGTGCCAGGATCTGACTGGGAATTCAAAGAATATATTGGGGTTACATACACCCTCAATTCTTGCTACTGCCATATAGTGCCAGGGTCTGACTCGGAATTCAAAGAATGTATTGGGGTTACATACTACTCTTAGTTCTTGCTACTGCCATATAGTGCCATTTTCTGACTGGGAATTCAAAGAATATATTGGGGTTACATATACCCTCAATTCTTGCTACTGGTATATAGTGCCATTTTCTGACTGGGAATTCAAAGAATATATTGGGGTTATATACACCCTCAATTCTTGCTACTGGTATATAGTGCCATTTTCTGACTGGGAATTCAAAGAATAAATTGGGGTTATATATACCCTCAATTCTTGCTACTGCCATATAGTGCCAGGGTCTGACTGGGAATTCAAAGAATATATTGGGGTTACATACATCCTCAATTCTTGCTACTGCCATATAGTGCCAGGGTCTGACTGGGAATTCAAAGAATATATTGGGGTTACATACTACCCTTTGTTCTTGCTACTGCCATATAGTGCCATTTTCTGACTGGGAATTCAAAGAATATATTGGGGTTATATACACCCTCAATTCTTGCTACTGGTATATAGTGCCATTTTCTGACTGGGAATTCAAAGAATAAATTGGGGTTATATATACCCTCAATTCTTGCTACTGCCATATAGTGCCACGGTCTGACTGGGAATTCAAAGAATATATTGGGGTTACATACACCCTCAATTCTTGCTACTGCCATATAGTGCCAGGGTCTGACTGGGAATTCAAAGAATATATTGGGGTTACATACATCCTCAATTCTTGCTACTGCCATATAGTGCCAAGGTCTGACTGGGAATTCAAAGAGTATATTGGGGTTACATACACCCTCAATTCTTGCTACTGCCATATAGTGCCAGGGTCTGACTCGGAATTCAAAGAATATATTGGGGTTACATACTACTCTTAGTTCTTGCTACTGCCATATAGTGCCATTTTCTGACTGGGAATTCAAAGAATATATTGGGGTTACATACACCCTCAATTCTTGCTACTGCCATATCGTGCCAGGGTCTGACTGGGAATTCAAAGAATATATTGGGGTTACATACACCCTCAATTCTTGCTACTGCCATATAGTGCCAGGGTCTGACTGGGAATTCAAAGAATATATTGGGGTTACATATACCCTCAATTCTTGCTACTGGTATATAGTGCCATTTTCTGACTGGGAATTCAAAGAATATATTGGGGTTACATACACCCTCAATTCTTGCTACTGCCATATAGTGCCAGGGTCTGACTGGGAATTCAAAGAATATATTGGGGTTACATACACCCTCAATTCTTGCTACTGCCATATAGTGCCAGGGTCTGACTGGGAATTCAAAGAATATATTGGGGTTACATACACCCTCAATTCTTGCTACTGCCATATAGTGCCAGGATCTGACTGGGAATTCAAAGAATATATTGGGGTTACATACACCCTCAATTCTTGCTACTGGTATATAGTGCCATTTTCTGACTGGGAATTCAAAGAATAAATTGGGGTTATATATACCCTCAATTCTTGCTACTGCCATATAGTGCCACGGTCTGACTGGGAATTCAAAGAATATATTGGGGTTACATACATCCTCAATTCTTGCTACTGCCATATAGTGCCATTTTCTGACTGGGAATTCAAAGAATATTTTGGGGTTATATACACCCTCAATTCTTGCTACTGGTATATAGTGCCATTTTCTGACTGGGAATTCAAAGAATAAATTGGGGTTATATATACCCTCAATTCTTGCTACTGCCATATAGTGCCACGGTCTGACTGGGAATTCAAAGAATATATTGGGGTTACATACATCCTCAATTCTTGCTACTGCCATATAGTGCCAAGGTCTGACTGGGAATTCAAAGAATATATTGGGGTTACATACACCCTCAATTCTTGCTACTGCCATATAGTGCCAGGATCTGACTGGGAATTCAAAGAAAATATTGGGGTTACATATACCCTCAATTCTTGCTACTGCCATATAGTGCGACGGTCTGACTGAGAATTCAAAGAATATATTGGGGTTACATATACCCTCAATTCTTGCTACTGCATATAGTGCCAGGGTCTGACTGGGAATTCAAAGAATATATTGGGGTTACATACACCCTCAATTCTTGCTACTGCCATATAGTGCCAGGGTCTGACTGGGAATTCAAAGAATATATTGGGGTTACATACACCCTCAATTCTTGCTACTGCCATATAGTGCCAGGGTCTGACTGGGAATTCAAAGAATATATTGGGGTTACATACACCCTCAATTCTTGCTACTGCCATATAGTGCCAGGGTCTGACTCGGAATTCAAAGAATATATTGGGGTTACATACTACTCTTAGTTCTTGCTACTGCCATATAGTGCCATTTTCTGACTGGGAATTCAAAGAATATATTGGGGTTACATATACCCTCAATTCTTGCTACTGGTATATAGTGCCATTTTCTGACTGGGAATTCAAAGAATATATTGGGGTTATATACACCCTCAATTCTTGCTACTGGTATATAGTGCCATTTTCTGACTGGGAATTCAAAGAATAAATTGGGGTTATATATACCCTCAATTCTTGCTACTGCTATATAGTGCCAGGGTCTGACTGGGAATTCAAAGAATATATTGGGGTTACATACTACCCTTAGTTCTTGCTACTGCCATATAGTGCCATTTTCTGACTGGGAATTCAAAGAATATATTGGGGTTATATACACCCTCAATTCTTGCTACTGGTATATAGTGCCATTTTCTGACTGGGAATTCAAAGAATAAATTGGGGTTATATATACCCTCAATTCTTGCTACTGCCATATAGTGCCACGGTCTGACTGGGAATTCAAAGAATATATTGGGGTTACATACATCCTCAATTCTTGCTACTGCCATATAGTGCCAAGGTCTGACTGGGAATTCAAAGAATATATTGGGGTTACATATACCCTCAATTCTTGCTACTGGTATATAGTGCCAGGGTCTGACTGGGAATTCAAAGAAAATATTGGGGTTACATATACCCTCAATTCTTGCTACTGCCATATAGTGCGACGGTCTGACTGGGAATTCAAAGAATATATTGGGGTTACATACACCCTCAATTCTTGCTACTGCCATATCGTGCCAGGGTCTGACTGGGAATTCAAAGAATATATTGGGGTTACATACACCCTCAATTCCTGCTACTGCCATATAGTGCCAGGGTCTGACTGGGAATTCAAAGAATATATTGGGGTTACATACACCCTCAATTCTTGCTACTGCCATATAGTGCCAGGATCTGACTGGGAATTCAAAGAATATATTGGGGTTACATACACCCTCAATTCTTGCTACTGCCATATAGTGCCAGGGTCTGACTCGGAATTCAAAGAATGTATTGGGGTTACATACTACTCTTAGTTCTTGCTACTGCCATATAGTGCCATTTTCTGACTGGGAATTCAAAGAATATATTGGGGTTACATATACCCTCAATTCTTGCTACTGGTATATAGTGCCATTTTCTGACTGGGAATTCAAAGAATATATTGGGGTTATATACACCCTCAATTCTTGCTACTGGTATATAGTGCCATTTTCTGACTGGGAATTCAAAGAATAAATTGGGGTTATATATACCCTCAATTCTTGCTACTGCCATATAGTGCCAGGGTCTGACTGGGAATTCAAAGAATATATTGGGGTTACATACATCCTCAATTCTTGCTACTGCCATATAGTGCCAGGGTCTGACTGGGAATTCAAAGAATATATTGGGGTTACATACTACCCTTTGTTCTTGCTACTGCCATATAGTGCCATTTTCTGACTGGGAATTCAAAGAATATATTGGGGTTATATACACCCTCAATTCTTGCTACTGGTATATAGTGCCATTTTCTGACTGGGAATTCAAAGAATAAATTGGGGTTATATATACCCTCAATTCTTGCTACTGCCATATAGTGCCAAGGTCTGACTGGGAATTCAAAGAATATATTGGGGTTACATACACCCTCAATTCTTGCTACTGCCATATAGTGCCAGGGTCTGACTGGGAATTCAAAGAATATATTGGGGTTACATACACCCTCAATTCTTGCTACTGCCATATAGTGCCAGGGTCTGACTGGGAATTCAAAGAATATATTGGGGTTACATATACCCTCAATTCTTGCTACTGCCATATAGTGCCAGGATCTGACTGGGAATTCAAAGAATATATTGGGGTTACATTCACCCTCAATTCTTGCTACTGGTATATAGTGCCATTTTCTGACTGGGAATTCAAAGAATAAATTGGGGTTATATATACCCTCAATTCTTGCTACTGCCATATAGTGCCACGGTCTGACTGGGAATTCAAAGAATATATTGGGGTTACATACATCCTCAATTCTTGCTACTGCCATATAGTGCCAAGGTCTGACTGGGAATTCAAAGAGTATATTGGGGTTACATACACCCTCAATTCTTGCTACTGCCATATAGTGCCAGGGTCTGACTCGGAATTCAAAGAATATATTGGGGTTACATACTACTCTTAGTTCTTGCTACTGCCATATAGTGCCATTTTCTGACTGGGAATTCAAAGAATATATTGGGGTTACATACACCCTCAATTCTTGCTACTGCCATATCGTGCCAGGGTCTGACTGGGAATTCAAAGAATATATTGGGGTTACATACACCCTCAATTCTTGCTACTGCCATATAGTGCCAGGGTCTGACTGGGAATTCAAAGAATATATTGGGGTTACATATACCCTCAATTCTTGCTACTGGTATATAGTGCCATTTTCTGACTGGGAATTCAAAGAATATATTGGGGTTACATACACCCTCAATTCTTGCTACTGCCATATAGTGCCAGGGTCTGACTGGGAATTCAAAGAATATATTGGGGTTACATACACCCTCAATTCTTGCTACTGCTATATAGTGCCAGGGTCTGACTGGGAATTCAAAGAATATATTGGGGTTACATACACCCTCAATTCTTGCTACTGCCATATAGTGCCAGGATCTGACTGGGAATTCAAAGAATATATTGGGGTTACATACACCCTCAATTCTTGCTACTGGTATATAGTGCCATTTTCTGACTGGGAATTCAAAGAATAAATTGGGGTTATATATACCCTCAATTCTTGCTACTGCCATATAGTGCCACGGTCTGACTGGGAATTCAAAGAATATATTGGGGTTACATACATCCTCAATTCTTGCTACTGCCATATAGTGCCATTTTCTGACTGGGAATTCAAAGAATATTTTGGGGTTATATACACCCTCAATTCTTGCTACTGGTATATAGTGCCATTTTCTGACTGGGAATTCAAAGAATAAATTGGGGTTATATATACCCTCAATTCTTGCTACTGCCATATAGTGCCACGGTCTGACTGGGAATTCAAAGAATATATTGGGGTTACATACATCCTCAATTCTTGCTACTGCCATATAGTGCCAAGGTCTGACTGGGAATTCAAAGAATATATTGGGGTTACATATACCCTCAATTCTTGCTACTGGTATATAGTGCCATTTTCTGACTGGGAATTCAAAGAATATATTGGGGTTACATACACCCTCAATTCTTGCTACTGCCATATAGTGCCAGGGTCTGACTGGGAATTCAAAGAATATATTGGGGTTACATACACCCTCAATTCTTGCTACTGCCATATAGTGCCAGGATCTGACTGGGAATTCAAAGAATATATTGGGGTTACATACACCCTCAATTCTTGCTACTGCCATATAGTGCCAGGGTCTGACTGGGAATTCAAAGAATATATTGGGGTTACATACACCCTCAATTCTTGCTACTGCCATATAGTGCCAGGATCTGACTGTGAATTCAAAGAATATATTGGGGTTACATACACCCTCAATTCTTGCTACTGCCATATAGTGCCAGGGTCTGACTCGGAATTCAAAGAATATATTGGGGTTACATACTACTCTTAGTTCTTGCTACTGCCATATAGTGCCATTTTCTGACTGGGAATTAAAAGAATATATTGGGGTTACATATACCCTCAATTCTTGCTACTGGTATATAGTGCCATTTTCTGACTGGGAATTCAAAGAATATATTGGGGTTATATACACCCTCAATTCTTGCTACTGGTATATAGTGCCATTTTCTGACTGGGAATTCAAAGAATTAAATTGGGGTTATATATACACCCTCAATTCTTGCTACTGCTATATAGTGCCAGGGTCTGACTGGGAATTCAAAGAATACATTGGGGTTACATACTACCCTTAGTTCTTGCTACTGCCATATAGTGCCATTTTCTGACTGGGAATTCAAAGAATATATTGGGGTTATATACACCCTCAATTCTTGCTAATGGTATATAGTGCCATTTTCTGACTGGGAATTCAAAGAATATATTGGGGTTATATACACCCTCAATTCTTGCTACTGGTATATAGTGCCATTTTCTGACTGGGAATTCAAAGAATAAATTGGGGTTATATATACCCTCAATTCTTGCTACTGCCATATAGTGCCACGGTCTGACTGGGAATTCAAAGAATATATTGGGGTTACATACATCCTCAATTCTTGCTACTGCCATATAGTGCCAAGGTCTGACTGGGAATTCAAAGAATATATTGGGGTTACATATACCCTCAATTCTTGCTACTGGTATATAGTGCCATTTTCTGACTGGGAATTCAAAGAATATATTGGGGTTACATACACCCTCAATTCTTGCTACTGGTATATAGTGCCATTTTCTGACTGGGAATTCAAAGAATATATTGGGGTTACATACACCCTCAATTCTTGCTACTGCCATATCGTGCCAGGGTCTGACTGGGAATTCAAAGAATATATTGGGGTTACATACACCCTCAATTCTTGCTACTGCCATATAGTGCCAGGGTCTGACTGGGAATTCAAAGAATATATTGGGGTTACATATACCCTCAATTCTTGCTACTGCCATATAGTGCGACGGTCTGACTGGGAATTCAAAGAATATATTAGGGTTACATACACCCTCAATTCTTGCTACTGCCATATAGTGCCAGGTTCTGACTGGGAATTCAAAGAATATATTGGGGCTACATACACCCTCAATTCTTGCTACTGCCATATAGTGCCAGTTTCTGAGTGGAAATTCCCCAAATAATTTGGGGATACATTCACTCTACATCTCAGGCTCTTGCCATATTCACCCAGGTTGTCAGTGCTGCACCAGCTCGTTCCCAGACAGCTCGGCCCAAAAAACCCATTACCTATATAGATGATTTTGACAATGAATACATCATGTTCTAAATCTAATCTGTCTGCACCTTCTCCTGAATTAAAATGAAGGCAGCTATTAACTTTCAAATAGCACTGCACAAAGGAAGATCTTATCAGCTTGTCTCATGACATGCTACTAAAAAGTGTCATTTGTGTATCTTAATGTAAATATAGTTGTAAGCTTGTTGAGTTTTAGGCACTGCCAAGTTATTTATTACCACCTGCTCCCTTTTAATGATGATGCCAAAGTCACTGTGGGTGTTCAGAGCTCACAGCTTTTGTTGACATTTGTCTTGCTCTCTGTCAGTACCAGCTGTCTTTTTGGATACTGTAAAGTTATGTTGACTTTATTAACATCTATAGAAGCTTTAGCCAGGTTGTGATGGTGTGTAACAACAACACTAAGTGGGATACACATTAATCGTCAGTCTATGTATGCTAAACGCATCACTTAAGTACATTTTTTTTCCTCTCCCCTAATATAACAAAGGAACAGACATTAGAGCTAGACCGGGGTTCGAGGCTTGCAAAAATCCAGTATTATTTGCTCTCCATGATGTGAAGTATGCGTTAGACTCTTGAAAAGCAACCCAACATGAAGTCAGCCATGTGTGCCAGTGTGTTACTTGGCATGCCTTTGCTGGCCCCAACTGTAAGGGTCACTCTCCATTTCCTCCATTTTCCACTCTTTCCATCTGTGGTGAAGCAATGGGATGCACTGAAGTGCACCCTCTAGCCTCGTGTGGGACAGGGACATCAGATGCCACTCCATCCCCCTCGTCTTCCTCCGCCAGCCAACGGTGCAAAGATGAGAGGAGTGTGCTCTGAATGTTTTCTGCCTAGCAGAGGCTAGTTCTCACTTATGAAAATGGCCACACTTTGACCTGTATATCAGGCACAATGGTGTAGGTTTCAAAGAAACATGGCACCAACAAGTTGGAAAACGTGGGCCATGCGTGGACCGTGTTTGAGTCTGGCAAGCTCCAGATCTGCTACCAGGTTCCAGCCATTATCACAGGCGCAAAAATGCCAGGCCCCAGGTGTAGCAGGGAAAAAAAATGCCAGGCGCTTGTCCATGTGTCGGTGGTCAAGTGGACCTTGCAGCAAAGCGCAGAGCTCTGTGCCCGACTGATGTTATGGGACACATGCAGGTGCAAGGCAGGGACAGCACACCAAGAGAAGTAGTAACGGCTAGGCCCAGCATAGGGAGGTGCCATCTGCTGACGGAAGGCCTGGGTATCCAGAAGCCTAAACGCCAACATCTAAAGGGCCAGCAGTTTTTCGATGAGGCTGTTAAAGGCTTGGGCATGGGGGTGGGTTGTGCTGTACTTCTGCCTGCAATGAAAAGCCTGGGAGATGTGGAGTGGCTCGGAAGAGACGCATGATGGTGCAGGCCAAAAGGGCACATGAGGGTGAACTCCCCAATGTGTCAGAGACAGATGTGTAGGTGTCCTTGCATCATATACTTGCACCATACTTGGCTTTGGAATTTAATTTTGTGCCAAAAAGTGGTTAAAGAGGACCTTTCACCACTTTTGGGCACATGCAGTGTTATATACTGCTGGAAAGCTGGCAGTGCGCTGAGTTCAGCGCACTGTCGGCTTTCCCGATCTGTGCCCGGTGTACAGAGCTTACGGTGCCGGTACCGTAGTGCTCTATGGTCAGAAGGGCGTTTCTGACCATTAGCCAGAGACGTCCTTCTGCCTCGCGGCGCCTATCGCGCTGTGCTGTGGAGCGGGGAGGAACGCCCCCTCCCTCTGCTCACACAGCTCGTCCATAGACGAGTATTATCAGGAGCGGGAGGGGGCGTTCCTCCCTGCTCCACAGCACAGCGTGATAGGCGCCGCGAGGCAGAAGGATGTCTCTGGCTAATGGTCAGAAACGCTCTTCTGACCATAGAGCACTACAGTACCGGCACCGTAAGCTCTGTACACCGGGCACAGATCGGGAAAGCCGACAGTGCGCTGAATTCAGCGCACTGTCAGCTTTCCAGCAGTATATAACACTGCATGTGCCCAAAAGTGGTGAAAGGTCCTCTTTAAGACAGTGATCCCTCAACTAATCCCGTTATACTGTCCATTGACAACTCCAGCACTGAAGTTACCATCTCTTGAAGTGGACCACCACTTCTGAGATCCCAAAGGAAGTTGGCAAGAGATGTGTAATGCAGAAAAAAAGATGAGAAAATAAGTGTAGGCTGTAGAGCACAGGGGATCGGAGAGGACAGAGCTGGGGTCGGCCAGGTATTCCCACAACATGCACCTATACTTGTCCCTCCTGGTGACACTAGGCCCCTGAGTGGCAGTAATTTGTCCAGGCGGGCCATTAACGTGTCCCAGACCTAGGAATAAGTCTTCCAACAGGGTAGAGTTTTGCATGCCTTTGCTTCTACCCACTGTTTTTGCTGCTTAGCTTCCCTCAACATCTACACTGCTTTTGCCCCTAAACATCACCCCAGTTTATGGATCTGCTTCTACCCTGTTGTTTTGTTGAATTAGCTTCCTTCCACATCTACACTGCTTTCACCCCTAAAAGTCACCCCAGTTTATGCCTTTGCTTCTACCCAGGTTTTTTGTTGATTTAGCTTCCCTCCACATCTACACTGCTTTAGCCCCTAGACATCACCCCTGTCCATGTGGGATCGGTGGCCTCGTCATCCACCAACTCCTCTTCCAATTGTGCACTGTCCCCTTACTGCAAACCGCACATGACCACAGCTTTCCCTGATGGCAACTGTGTCTCATGATCCTCACTGAGGTCCAGAAACATCAGTGGCAGGTCCACAACCACAAAATTGGAAGGAAATGGCGGATGCTGTAGTATTTCTAACACCTGTTCCTGGTGCTCGGGCCTGGTCTGTGTTGTACCCTGCTTAACGCAGCTACCATATCCGGAGTTGTGATGAGCGCATAATGTTTCGTGTCCACTGCAATGGATGGGATAGGATTTCACATAAGTCTGCCACCCATGGCCACTCATGGTTGAGCAACTGAGGGAGCTGACTTTGACAAATCCTAGGGTTTTGCAGTTGGAACTCCATCAAAGGTCTGTGCTGCTCACACACTCTGCTCAAGAGATGATATGTTTAGTTCCAGCAGTGTGGAGACGTCGCACAACAGCCGTTGTTCGGGCAGATACCGGCGTTGTAGGAGTGCATAGAGGCTAGCAGCGGCAACTATAGACTTTCAAAACTATCCGCACAAGCGCTGCACTTTTACCAGTAGCTCAGGAATATTGGGGTCTGCTGACGTCCTGCTGACGTCTCCCCACACCAGTGTTGCAGCCTTTCCAGCTCGTAGCTGGGGTCCACTTAACGGCAGAGGAGGAGGAGGGTGGTGTTTCAGCCCTCCTCCCAGGAATGTTGTATGGCGAAACAAGTCAGTCCACCACATTTTGCAAGCCGGTCCATGCCTCAAGTACATTCAACCACTGTGCCAAGATTGAAAGGTAGCATCCCTGTCCGCATGCACTTGTCCATTCGTAGCTGGTCACATGGAACTTTTGGGCAAAGCGCTGAACTTAGGGACTGCCTAATGTTTGGGGAAAAGTGCTGGTGTGGACGGCACAGTGAGGTGGCGCAGTAGCCTGCAGGCCCAAAAAGGGCAGAGTGTCCACAAGCCGGGACCCCAACATCTCCTGGGCCAGAATTTTTGAGATGAGGCCGTTGAAGCCTTGGGCATGTGGGTGGGTTGTGCTGTACTTTAGCCTGGAATGAAAGGCCTGGGAGATGGGGAGTCGCATTGCAAAGTGTGTAAACCACACTCAGTTTGTCCTCGACCTATACATTTAGAAATAATCTCCCCCACCGAGGAACGTGGCCTCGATGGGGGAATTTTTCTAAGGAAGCTAGAAAACAGAGCATCTTGGGCCTTGCTGGCTCAGGCCTAGCTTCTGTCATGCAGCTGTCTTCTGCCTCTGGACATCCCTTTGCCTCTAGCCAACTTTTTCCCTGCTTAGCTTGCCTCCACATCCAGACTGCTTTTGCCCCTAGATATCACCCCAGTCCATGCCTCTGCTTGTACCCCCAGTTTTTTCTGCTTAGCTTACCTTCACATCCACACTGCTTTTGCCCCTACACATCACCTCTATCCATGCCTCTAGCCATAACTCTGCCACCCCTGTAAACTCATGGTGCAGAAACTGAGGGAGCTGACTTTGAGGAGCCCTTGGGTTTTGTAGATGGAACTCCATCAAAGGTCTATGCAGCTCACACATTCTGGTCAAGATATGGTATGTAGGGTTTCAGCGTGTGTGGACAACGGACAACAGCCAGTGTTCGGGCAGCTGTAGGCCTTGCTGGAGTGTTTTAAGGCTAGCAGCGGCTCCTGTACACTTGCAAAAGTGGGCGCACAAGCGCCGCATTTTCACCAGTAGCTTCGGTACATTTGGGTATGTTTTCAAAAAACGTTGCACCACTAAGTTAGACGTGGGCCAAGCATGGAACGTGTTGGAGGCTGGCAAGCTCCAGAGCCGCTACCAGGTTCCTGCCATTATCACACATGACAAAAATGCCTGGCCCCAGGTGCAGCAGGGAAAAACACATTGCCATCTCAGCCAGGATGGCATCCCTGACCTCAGAGGCAGTGTGCTGTCTGTCCCCCAAGCTGATGAGCTTCATTGCGGCCTGCTGACGTCTCCCCACGCCAGTAGTTGGGCTCGATTCAAGGGCGGAGGAGGAGACGGAGGCAGGAGCACTCCTGCCAGGAATATTGGGCGGGGAGACAAGGCAGGCCGCCACAGTTTGCGACCTGGTCCCAGCCTCAACTACATTCAGCCAGTGCGCCGTGTTTGAGATGTAGCATCCCTGGCCGCATGCACTTGTCCACGCGTCGGTGGTCAAGTGGAACTTTTGTGCAAAGCGCAGAACTTAGGGCCCGCCTCATGTTACGGGACACACGCTGGTGCAAGGCTCAACTCACCCTAAGGGCCAAAAACACTGCTGGTGAATTTTGTTCCGTTCAAAAGGACTGTGTTTACATTTGGCTCAGTCGCAGCTCCAGGACATGCCTTTGAAGGCAAGGTTTCCTTTAGTGGCTCCATCTCAGCAGGATGATGATGGTGAAGCTTGGTTAAATCTGGTGTCGGAAGGGAAAGTGGTTTCTGATCTACATCTAAAGTACTGGAGCATGTTGTTTGGACAATTAACACCTGATCAGAACCCTGTATAGGTAATGTAGAGTCCGATATTAGAGGACCATTACCGCTAGTAGTGGTTGCAGCCAATTCTCCCCCTTTGCGGTCCTCTAAATCAAAGTTACCCCCAGGATTTGATGCCAAAATGTTATCAATTTGACAGTCAAAAGGAAGGTCAATGTCTGGGTCCTCAGTCCAATCCACTGCATCAATCCAACACAATGAGAGTGATGGTTCTGGAACCACTGTTTTAGGGGCACAGAGTTTTAAAAGGGCTAACACTCTACTGGTGCAAGGCTTTACTCACTCCAAGGGCCAAAAACACTGCTGGTGCAAGGCTCTACTCATGCCAAGGGCCTCAATCTCCGCTGGTAGCTCAGCTTAAGGTCCTGTAACTTTGTTTGGAAGGGCTCATGTTAAGGGCTAGAAAAGTGAATTTTGGAAGGTCTTACCACATCACACACACACACACACACACACACACACTTAAAATGACAGTTAAGGGTGAGGGCTTTTGGATTTCCCATTGTCTATTCCATTTGTGGTTGTCATGGGGAACGTGATTTAAAGGGGTGGTTGTTACTGTTTTTTGAGCTTAAATTGTGGTTTGTTTCCATCCATTTGGGGAATAAAGAAGGTTTCCAGGTATTTTCCCACTTTGATAGAGGTTTTTTTGAATGTGGAAAGTGTGTAGTTGTTAGGCTGTGATCTTGCGGTAATAGAGGGTCTTTGGTGTGTTAGATGCCCCCAGACATGCTTCCCCTGCTGTCCCAGTATCATTCCAGAGGTGTTGGCATCATTTCCTGGGGTGTCATAGTGGACTTGGTGACCCTCCTGAGATGGATTTGGGTTTCCCCCTTAACGAGTATATGTTCCCCATAGACTATAATGGGGTTCGAAACCCGTTCTAACACTCGAACAGTGAGCGGCTGTTCGAATCGGATTTCAAACCTCGAACATTTTAGTGTTCGCTCATCTCTAGTCATAAACACTGGACAAGATAAGTGTATTAGGTCTGGGTATGAAATCTCCTGATACTCCTATCACCATGGCAAAATTCTGAATATGCCAGTGGTTGCCAAATATTGAGCCCAGGCACAATGCAATAATCTATGTAACTAGTAAAAGGTTGCATATTACTTTGCTGGGTGAAACCAACCATAATGACGAAATGATCCTCTGTGATATGAGTCAGAGCATGGTGTGGAGCCACACTGCCAGATCACAGTTACTGATCTAGAACCACTTATGGCTGAATCAGATGAACTTCCTTCCTCTTCACAATAAATAGACACAATATGTCACAAGTGAGGAATAGGGGATTCCTCACATTATAGGGCTATTTATACTTTGATTTTATTCATTCTATGTGAATTAGAATTTTAGTAGTTATTAATAAATGTTAAGTTTTAAATTTAATTTAATTTTGATTTTCACCACTGCCTCTTTTCCTCTTTGTCTACGAGATAGTATTACTAGAAGGGTCAGGGAAGACCTTGGACTATTGAGGGTTTTGCCATGTGTCTCTCAATCTTTATAACAATGCCCATTGCCCATAGGTATGGCTAGTAATGAGGAACAAAAGGACCTAGCCTAAATTTTAGATTTACATTTAGATTGAAGTAAATAGTCATTGTTCCCAACAGCAAGCAGGTCCATATCGTGTTTCTAAAAGTGAGCCCATTTAGAAAAAAGCGTGGTTGACTGGCTAGGGGTGGTCTCCAGTAAAAGTATATGACTCTGCCTGCCATGAAAGTCTAATAAAATATGCTTGTAGAGATTTTCTCCTTTCACTTGTTACTCTAATTATACCTGCTGCTCTAATTTTGTCTAATTTCATTAGTCACAGCGTACAGTTTACAGCAGCTTATATTAAATGTGATATACAACCTGATCAGCCAAAACTCAATCACCATGCAGAAAGAGGTCAGGTGCTCCTAAGTACAAGGGCAAGTCCAGCCCCAAAAGTTAATCCTGAAGAAAATTGCGGGACATTTTATTCCACAATTAACAAGAAATAGCTAGTTGTATAAACTGAAGCTCATCGGTTTATGCAAAATCTGTAAATAGCTCCTAATTAGCACATGCCATTTAACATACTGGTCTCCTCTTACAGGACCAGTGTCAGACTGAAGGGTCTAGGGCACACCAGAAAATTGGTTCACCTAACACCTTATGCTAATAGCATATATCATGGCTCCTTCACTGAAATCATGCATATGTGCTGACTATTCCGCAACCAGCACTGTGTTTTAGTTTTCCCAGTATTATGATTCCCTATAGTACTGTGCTTGACCAAAAGCCTAAGATTTTAGCGTGAAACCTGTGATTCAGATATAGTACACAGAGCTGCCATCAGGAACTTTTAGCCTCCCTACCAATGTATAATGTTCCACATGCTTTATAAAGCTCCATAGTGCCCTCCACAGTATAATGCTCCACAGTAGCTCCACACTATATAAGATGCTCCTTGAAGCCCCCTTCATACAGTATAATAGGCTTCCCACAGTGTCCTCCGCCCAGTATAATATACTCCCCAGCAGCCCCATACAGTATAATAGGCTCCCCTCAGTGCCAAGTATTATGGCTGATCAGGAAGTGAGCATCTATGAATTTGCCTTAACAAAGTGGCTGACTCACTTTATGACCTCCTTTTGTTGCCTCTGATGAGCTGTGCTAAGTCCACAGCAGAAACGCACCAGGATGTATCATATGAGGCAGTGTGCTTGAATGTATGCATTTAGCCAGACGGATTGAGAATGTAATGTAAGCACTGTAGATATAAATTCAGCAAGATTTCTGGACAAGTCTTTTACTGGTGAGGTAGCCTTTGATTGAATATGTTTGCAGTGGGGGATTTGTACAAATGCATGGGGAAAGTGGATTATTTTCACTCTGCTATGGCCATACAAAGAAAACTTCCCACACACAGGAAAATCTCAACATGTAAAAATTATCTCACACAAACAGCAACGACATCCAAACCTACCTACATTACCTCTTGGGAGTCTGAACTCAAGACATCCCTAACGAGTGACGAAACAGAATTTATCCTCTCTCACTCACACGGGTTTTCTGTTTGTTCTAGACTCCAAGAAAACCATTTTAAAGTATTATCCCGTTGGTACAGAACACCCACATGGTTTTTGCAAAGGGGCTTATCAACCACAGACACATGTTGGAGATGCAAAAAAGCTGTAGGCACAATGCTACACATTTGGTGGGAATGTGAAGCGATTCAAAGATATTGGCATGACGTACTGGCACAGATCAAACTCATTATGGGGAGAATCCCTGAAATTGGCCCAGCAGAGTCATTACTCTCGAAACCCTCAACAAACTATAAACCTTCTAAACAAAATCTAGTAACACACCTTTTGGAAGCAGCCAAATCAATTATCCTGTTATATTGGCTTCAACAATCCCCACCGACTGTTCAGATGTGGATGGAAAAGGTGCATCAAATAGCTTGTTTTGAGGAGTTAATAAGTTGGAAAGACAGATCTCATGATGCATATGTAAAACTTTGGGGCCCCTGGAGGAAATACTGCGCTTAGTCCTCCCATGGAATATTTATGTTACATTTTGACAAAACTGTGATATGGTACTGCAATATAATACGCTTATTAAATCCATGTATTTTCAGACCCTTCCCCCTCCCCTCCTCCCTCCTCCCCTCCCTTCCCCCTCAATACAAAAGCATGATTTATCTTACCTGACCCTGGTTCTCGGGTGTTGCCCTAGTTTGTCCACCCCTTTGGTACAGAAACCCAAATTCTGGATATCAATCCCTACCCACTATGCTAATGTTGTTATATTCAACGATAAATCATATTAACATGAGACAAGCTATTTCATATACTCTTGTTGTATACCCAACCTACTGATTTATAATTTTTCTTCTTATTTGTTTTTTTTCACTGTTTAAACCTACTACTCAGTTCTAATTGTTTTGGTGAACTATGTAAATGTGTAAAATTGTTGTTAAAACCCAATAAAAATTGAGAATTCAAAAAAAAAAAAAAAAAAAAGAAAACTTCACTTGTTAGCTGATTATTAAAGGCTATATCGTGTGATTTATGATTATACTTTTAAAATTACTATTAAAATTTATATTTTAGTGTATTTGTTGTCAAGATTCGGGGACGCCGTGGCATTCCTGCTATGCGGCGCATGCCCCGGAGGCGTGTCAGTGACTCCTCTGGCTGTTTTTAGTGCACTAAGGGTTTTAAGTTGCCTCCTTGGTGTCAGTTTGACTGGCAGGCTGTCTGGCCAGTCATTCCCATCTGTGATGGGTGGGGTTGTAGCCCAGTTCCTATTTAACTCCACTCGTCTATCTTCATTTGCCTGCTATAGGTTCTATATAGTTTGGTATTGCCAGTTTCTGTATACTTGTACACTTGCTACAAACACTTAATCTTTGTTTTCCCTTCCTGTTCCTTGCCTGTTTTGTTTTCCTGTTTATTTCAGTATTCTACTTCTTACTTATTCCTACTACTGGTCTAGCTTGAACTCTGTACAGCTATTGTTCTCTGTTACCTGCCGCTACTAGTAATTCCCTGTCTCATTTGACATCTCAGCCCACTGGTAGGGTAATTATAGGGAATCTATTTAGGTTCCTGTGAGGGGCGCCCTTGTAAGGACGTTACTCTGACGTTAGGCAGGTTCAGTCAGGGGTTCTTATAGGGAAAGTTTCCCAATCTGTTTCCGCCCACGTTCCAGGACTTGCACCCAGCCGTCACCAATCCAGGTCAGTGTCTTACATTTGTCTTTTCAGATTTTTTTGCTCTCCTCAGTGACACCATCAGTATATTGCTCCACAGTGGCCCCACACAGTATAATAAGCTCCCCACAGTGCCCCCCTAGTATAATGTTCCACAGTAGTCCCACACAGTATATAGGATCCCACAGGGCCCTCACAATATCATGCACCATGGTGTCGCCACACAGCAGAATATACTCCCCAGCAGCCGTACAAAATATATTTGGCTCCCCACAGTGTCACCATGATTATAATGCTCCACGGTGTCCTCACACAATATAATATATGTCCCAGAGGCCTCCCCAATATAATGCTCCACAGTGGTCCCACAAAGTATAAAAAAGCTCCCAAGAGTCACAAATTGCTTCAGACGAACCTCTCAAAATTTGATTCAACAAATATTCATGAGAGTTAGCCCTCTAGTTCATTTCAGACTTCCAGTTCATATTAGTCTAAATATTATATTCTGGGGTTTCTTCAAACCTCCAAGTATTATACGTAGAGTCCCAGGAGATGTGAGGGGAATTAACAACCTTGTCTCAACTCTCTTGGGCATCCTCATGTCACCCAACTGTCTTTGGCTTTTTTCTTCAGGTCTGTGGCTAATGTCACATATCCCGGGGGAAGTTCCCTGCTGAGACCTCAACAATCACATGATTGGCGCTGACATTATGATACCAGCATGCCTCATGTAACTGCCCAATCACATGCTACAGCAGTGACCCCAGAGTTGCGTGACATCTGCCAAAGACCAGAAATGGCCAGAAGATGAAGCTGGGGACCGTAAGATGAACAGAAGAGGTAGATATCAATGTTTGTTATTTTTATTAACCTTCCCTAGACAGGCTTCTATTAGAAGTGGGCCCTCTCGTCCTCCTCTGCGCCAGTCTGATACTGTATAGGAAAAAAAAATCTACTTTTTGGGCCCCTCAGGCTTCAGTTTCTGGGGAATGACTGCAAACTGTAAACTCCCTATAGACAAACATCTGCTAGTAACAAGAGGTTCTGGTTATAAAGGTTAGTGCATGTCACCAAAAGCTGCATTTACGGAGTTCAGGAGCAACTTTGAACATTGTTTTGTACTGCCCTTTCTATAGGGCCATAACAGCTCACTTTGCCTTAGACCTTGAGAATGAATATGCTGCTACTTAGCCGATGGCAATTATAAATCAATATAGTTATTCATGTCTTCAGATGTAACCACAAAAAAATGACATTACAGATGAACTATATGTGAAATATATGTGTCTACCACTTTTAATGACACAAACGTTTATTTTACAAAAATGTTGCCTTTCAGTACCTGTATTGAAATCTGTATTCATAATACAGTAGATGGCAGACCATAGGACACAAAATAATAACACAATGTTTTAACATAATATGACCCTGTCAGGTAGTATCTTCACATACTGAATGAATACCACCATATAACAATGACCCCATACTGCCATCATATCAAGACAGTTAATAATGGAACCATATTACATATGATTGAAGAAAAAAGCACTATCATAAAATCAACATATAGTGGCAAAAGTGCACCTAGTGAGGTTCCTTTTAATCATGGCTTGTCTTGGCAATGTTTACTGCACAGAAATTGCTGGTTCATTGCTAAATCAACACAAATTCCCCATCCTGCGGCTACCCCCAAGGTATACCTGGGGCCCAACCTTTCAGAAAGCACTTAATACATATACAATCTGTATACCATGTTATATATTATAACTAGAGATGAGCGAACACTAAAATGTTCGAGGTTCGAAATTCGATTCGAACAGCCGCTCACTGTTCGAGTGTTCGAATGGGTTTCGAACCCCATTATAGTCTATGGGGAACATAAACTCGTTAAGGGGGAAACCCAAATTCGTGTCTGGAGGGTCACCAAGTCCACTATGACACCCCAGGAAATGATACCAACACCCTGGAATGACAGGGGAAGCATGTCTGGGGGCATAAAAGTCACTTTATTTCATGGAAATCCCTGTCAGTTTGCGATTTTCGCAAGCTAACTTTTCCCCATAGAAATGCATTGGCCAGTGCTGATTGGCCAGAGTACGGAACTTGACCAATCAGCGCTGGCTCTGCTGGAGGAGGCGGAGTCTAAGATCGCTCCACACCAGTCTCCATTCAGGTCCGACCTTAGACTCCGCCTCCTCCGGCAGAGCCAGCGCTGATTGGCCGGAAGGCTGGCCAATGCATTCCTATGCGAATGCAGAGACTTAGCAGTGCTGAGTCAGTTTTGCTCAACTACACATCTGATGCACACTCGGCACTGCTACATCAGATGTAGCAATCTGATGTAGCAGAGCCGAGGGTGCACTAGAACCCCTGTGCAAACTCAGTTCACGCTAATAGAATGCATTGGCCAGCGCTGATTGGCCAATGCATTCTATTAGCCCGATGAAGTAGAGCTGAATGTGTGTGCTAAGCACACTCATTCAGCACTGCTTCATCACGCCAATACAATGCATTAGCCAGTGCTGATTGGCCAGAGTACGGAATTCGGCCAATCAGCGCTGGCCAATGCATTCTATTAGCCCGATGAAGTAGAGCTGAATGTGTGTGCTAAGCACACACATTCAGCACTGCTTCATCACGCCAATACAATGCATTAGCCAGTGCTGATTGGCCAGAGTACGGAATTCGGCCAATCAGCGCTGGCTCTGCTGGAGGAGGCGGAGTCTAAGATCGCTCCACACCAGTCTCCATTCAGGTCCGACCTTAGACTCCGCCTCCTCCAGCAGAGCCAGCGCTGATTGGCCGAATTCCGTACTCTGGCCAATCAGCACTGGCTAATGCATTGTATTGGCGTGATGAAGCAGTGCTGAATGTGTGTGCTTAGCACACACATTCAGCTCTACTTCATCGGGCTAATAGAATGCATTGGCCAGCGCTGATTGGCCAGAGTACGGAATTCGGCCAATCAGCGCTGGCTCTGCTGGAGGAGGCGGAGTCTAAGATCGCTCCACACCAGTCTCCATTCAGGTCCGACCTTAGACTCCGCCTCCTCCAGCAGAGCCAGCGCTGATTGGCCAGAGTACGGAATTCGGCCAATCAGCACTGGCTAATGCATTGTATTGGCGGGATGAAGCAGTGCTGAATGTGTGTGCTTAGCACACACATTCAGCTCTACTTCATCGGGCTAATAGAATGCATTGGCCAGCGCTGATTGGCCGAATTCCGTACTCTGGCCAATCAGCACTGGCTAATGCATTGTATTGGCGTGATGAAGCAGTGCTGAATGTGTGTGCTTAGCACACACATTCAGCTCTACTTCATCGGGCTGATAGAATGCATTGGCCAATCAGCGTTGGCCAATGCATTCTATTAGCGTGAACTGAGTTTGCACAGGGGTTCTAGTGCACCCTCGGCTCTGCTACATCAGATTGCTACATCTGATGTAGCAGTGCCGAGTGTGCATCAGATGTGTAGTTGAGCAAAACTGACTCAGCACTGCTAAGTCTCTGCATTCGCATAGGAATGCATTGGCCAGCCTTCGGCCAATCAGCGCTGGCTCTGCCGGAGGAGGCGGAGTCTAAGGTCGGACCTGAATGGAGACTGGTGTGGAGCGATCTTAGACTCCGCCTCCTCCAGCAGAGCCAGCGCTGATTGGTCGAGTTCCGTACTCTGGCCAATCAGCGCTGGCCAATGCATTCTATTAGCCCGATGAAGTAGAGCTGAATGTGTGTGCTTAGCACACACATTCAGCTCTACTTCATCAGGCTAATAGAATACATTGGCCAATCAGCGCTGGCCAATGCATTCTATTAGCTTGATGAAGCAGAGTGTGCACAAGGGTTCAAGCGCACCCTCGGCTCTGATGTAGCAGAGCTGAGGGTGCACAAGGGTTAAAGTGCACCCTCGGCTCTCCTACATCAGAGCCGAGGGTGCGCTTGAACCCTTGTGCAGCCTCGGCTCTGTTACATCAGAGCCGAGGGTGCGCTTGAACCCTTGTGCACACTCTGCTTCATCAAGCTAATAGAATGCATTGGCCAGCGCTGATTGGCCAGAGTACGGAATTCGGCCAATCAGCGCTGGCCAATGCATCCCTATGGGAAAAAGTTTATCTCACAAAAATCACAATTACACACCCGATAGAGCCCCAAAAAGTTATTTTTAATAACATTCCCCCCTAAATAAAGGTTATCCCTAGCTATCCCTGCCTGTACAGCTATCCCTGTCTCATAGTCACAAAGTTCACATTCTCATATGACCCGGATTTGAAATCCACTATTCGTCTAAAATGGAGGTCACCTGATTTCGGCAGCCAATGACTTTTTCCAATTTTTTTCAATGCCCCCAGTGTCGTAGTTCCTGTCCCACCTCCCCTGCGCTGTTATTGGTGCAAAAAAGGCGCCAGGGAAGGTGGGAGGGGAATCGAATTTTGGCGCACTTTACCACGCGGTGTTCGATTCGATTCGAACATAGCGAACACCCTGATATCCGATCGAACATGTGTTCGATAGAACACTGTTCGCTCATCTCTAATTATAACATGTAATTTATAAACTGTATCTATATATTACATAGTGCTAGAGTGGGTGATCTGTAACATAATATGATACACAGACCAATATATATAAAACTTATATATAGTGTTATGTACATATTATAATAAGTAGTGTTCTAAGGGGGATACTTGCAATTCGACACATCATTTTTATGCTCATTTTCAACTTTTTTGCAGACATCTCCCAAGAAAGAAAGCATAGGATAGCAGTGGTAAACAATAGCTGCTGCAAATGTTCCACCTACCTACCAGGATCCTAATGTACCATTCAATTTGTCTTTCCCATCCCCATCCCCCATATCATCCAAATCCTCGCCAAACTATTTTTATGGTATCTGTAGGCACCATGGCCCCCTTTTTCCAAGGCTTGCCTATCTGAAGCCACACCTATTATCACTTTAGTTTGACAATTTTTGATATAACATGTGATTCATTCTTCTTAAGAATGTCTTAAAATTAAAATATGCTTGCTCAGTTTGACCTTACCCTTTCCTTTGCCCTCATTTGTTACATTTAGAATAGCTTTCAAGTTAATACGCAAAGGTTCTGTCCCCGACACTTCCAGATGTCTTAGCACCGTCATCATTCACCACAGTATAATACATGGACATTTACTTTCTAGTGGTCTGATAATGATAAAAGCAGTATTGGCAATGAGCTCTTCGTTATTATGTGCTTTAATCGTTCCGCACTAATGAGGCTCCGTTCAGAGAATCTGACAAATATAATGACTGATTTACTTTCTATGAATATAAATGATGTCTTCTTCTATAATTTCAGCTGGAATGGTAAATGTCCTTGAAATGATTAAGAGATTCCTTCTGAATTCACATTTTATTTAACAAGCAAAAACATCACATACAGACAGCAGGTCAAAGCATTTGCTCACTGTTTAGTATTAATAATACAATTTTGATTTGCCATATTACACTTCATGAAAACCAGACATAAGAATCCTCAATGGAGGATCCAACAAATAAAAACAATTAGAGTCTCTCAGTGAACTAGTCCTTTATGTTAATGTCAATGGTCTGCATTTTAATACCATGCAATGAAGTTCTGTTACTAATGGACAAGATATTCTATGTGCATGCCTCTTGGTAAATTATTAGCACCTACTGCTGTCAATGCACCCAAACTGGTATAAAATGTATAAGAAATTTCTCCCATTGATGTGGAACTCTTTCCATGACCACCAAACATGGCAAAGTTTTATGATGTAACCTTGTTCAGAGATGGAGTGTGTACTTGGGGATAGTTAGATCTATATTCTACAAGTACAATACAAGTAAAAAATCTACAAAGTGTTCTGAGGCAAAGTCATCAGTATAAGATTGGACTTGGCTTCTGATACTAGGGACCCTTCAGATGGAGAATACGCTGTCTGATTTTGAACGTGTAGACGTTCCGAATAGAGATGAGCGAGTACTGTTCGGATCAGCCGATCCGAACAGCACGCTCCATAGAAATGAATGGATGCACCTGGTACTTCCACTTTGACGGAGGCCGGCCGCTTAACCCCCTGCTGCCGGCTACGTCCATTCATTTCTATGCGAGCTGATCCTGGTACTCGCTCATCTCTAGTTCCGAATCATCAGCGTTTAAAGAAGGTCCCATTGCTTTCTATGGGAGCCGGCATACGTGCGCTCCCCATAGAAATGAAGGGGCTGCTTTTTCCCATTCATTTCTATGGGGAGCACACGTATGCCGGCTCCCATAGAAAGCAATGGGAGCTGCTTTAAACGTTGAAGATTCGGAACGTCTACACGTTCAAAATCAGACAGCGTATCCTCCGCCTGAAGGGGCCCTAATACCTTATATATTCCATATGTACATATAGCATGCTAATCTTTCAGAGTCCTATCTGTACCTGTAATACAACATGTAGTGATATAGTCTGTGATTTTTTCTTATTGACTCTGTATCTACCTATGTTTGACCCCTTATAGGCACAAGGAAGAGCTTTAAGGCTCGCTGACCATTTTCATATTTTCCATTTCAACCTTCCAAAATCCATAATTTATTTTTCTGCTGACATAACCATAATAGGGCTTATTGTATAAGTTGTAATTTTATTTGGCACCATTTTGCATTACAGACAGTATAATATTTTTCTTTTTTACGGCATTCACTCTGCATTAAAAATGACAAGGCGGCTTTGTCTAGCACGTCAATAGGATTATGGCAATACTATATTTATTTTATTATGTTTTATGAATAAAATGCCATTTTGTGAAAATATTCCTGGGAGCTCCGTATTCTGTTGTGACTCATTCATAACCCAAACAAGTGAGCAGCCATTTACCTGAAATCTGTGTACCTCTGCATATACCTGATGGTATCGCGCCAGACTGGAGTTGCAGAAACATTATTCACAGGCATGGAATGTCATCTGATATTACATAGATTTCAGCAATACGGTCCAATATTAGGAATCTGTACGTGATGTGTTCCTGTTCGAAGTCCCATGATTGAAAATGTTATGTATGTAAATCTGTCAGTAATCCTGTGCATTTGACTGTTTTGAGATCTCCTACAAAGACTGGCAAAACATTGAGATCAAATGTTCAGCTTTATATCAGAGAATCATATGAAGGGTTTTGTAAACTATTAAAATGAGATTAAGGTCACAGAAGTACCACACTGGGGACAGAAATAAAGGCCCTCTTTGGGTGAGAATGAGCCTTTATACTGTAATTTGGGAAATAAAGAATTGAGCTAGAAAATATTCCCAATTATCACGACACAGCCAGACAGTAGGGTAAGTTCAGATGGGGCTTTTAGGACCGGAACCTGAGGCAGAGGCCGCCTTAGGTTCTGGTCCTAAAACCGGGTATCCGCGACTGAAAGCTGGTACACTGCACCAGCATCCAGCCACGCACATTGAATGGGCCTAGTCTGGAGGAGGGTGTGTTTTGGCCTGAAGAATGATCACCTCGCTGCTTTTTCCAGGACCCGGAACAAGCCGGCTCCCGGAAAAAACTCCTGACGTGAACGTCGCAGTAAAAATGGCGGCGTTTTACAGTCAGAGCAAAGTGGATGGGATTCTAGTGAATCCCATGCCCATTTTGCAGTAAAAACCGCGCTCAAACACATCGTCATTTCCAAAACCAGCAGGGTTTTGGAAATCACAGCTTTTCAATTATACCTAAGGAATAATAGCGGTTTCCTCTGTGAACTTTCTGTCTAATGCACTAAGGGAGATGCGTTGCTGTCGCGTTTTTTCCCCCAGCACTTTCTTGCTGCAGGACGCCTAGTGGGGCCTTAGCCTTAAAGTGTTTTTACACCATGTCCTTACGGGGGTTAAAAGAAAACTATGAAACAAATTGTAAGTTGGGAAATAAAGAACTGAACAAACAATTTTTCTTCATTATGATAGCAAATTTAGATGTTATTATAAGCTGTATTTATTTAGTACAGGCACTTTAAAGGGTATAAAGGATATTTCAGCTGACAATTACCTTCTCCTTCAGGGCATAAAGATCTGCCAGACACTGACACGGTTATTAATCCAACAAACATCTACAGTTACACTTGTTTCCTCAAGGGTATATCAGGATACATATGGGTTTGCCCCTATACACTTAGCTGCTCTTTATAAAGTTCTTATTGAAATCACTGAAATTTACCTTTGAGTGTTAGTTACAGTGTAAAGGACGCTGGTGTGCAGTTTCTGTATCTTGCTTTGCATTGTATTTCTAAAATTTGCACCTTGCCCCTAGCAACCTGACTGTATACAATAAAATGAATGTTGTAAGTGATATGATAAAATAGAAAGTTTTAAGCCTAGTGCATACAGTCTAGGTCAGAGGACAAACAAGTAAGAATGAGGAAGCAGAGCCAACATACAGTACTGCATGATCAGAGATTCTGAACATAGTAAAGCCCATCCTTATGTAATGCTCTCTAATGAAGTCTCTAAGAGTGGGCTCCATGCATTTCTTCTTATAATTTAAGGCTAGATTCACATCTGAGCACATCTCCATCGTTCGAGTCCGCCGGGGACAGCCGGACCGCTAAAACAACAGTTACTACCATACACCTGAGGGCCCAATAGACTACAACCACCGGGTGGCCATCAGGGGTCTGTACAGGACTTTTCTTTCTGCTGAATTTAAGTGCTTTCTGCAGCAGAGGCTATGGTGCAGGTGTGAACCAATCCTTAGTGCTGTACATCTACTTGAGTTCTGATAGGTGCTTATGATGTATACAAATGTACTTATCTCTTCTACCAGGAGTTGTCTCACAAAGACCTCACCTAGCTTAGTACACTTTCTCCTAGTCTACATACATACACACACTAAGTGCATTCAATAGACAACATGCTATTCATTATTAGGTTGGGTCCCTCTTGCAATGGATATTGGTGCACCTTAGCAATATTAGGTGCAACTAATAAGGATTTAGAATAGGAACAGTGGAGTAACAACTGTTGCTTGAAGAATAAATGGATTCCAGCAGGTACTAAGCTGTAAATCTTTATCACCATTCAGGAGTAGTTTGATGTAGTAGGTCACTCTTCTGTTAACCTGCAAATTACAATTGGTTCAGACAGTGTTTAATATGGGATGGCAGGATCCACTGCTGAGGACCAGATTTTCTCTCGAGACCCACTGGAATTGTCAGAGGCAATGGGGGGATTTATCAGTCCCTCTATGATAAATACTGTGTCACACTTTCCCGATCTGTGCCCTGAGTAAAGCGCTATCGGTCCCAGTACCGTGGCGCTTTACAGTCAGAAGGGCGTTTCTGACAGTCTGACAGTCAGTCAGGTACATCCTTCTCCACAGCAGCGTCTATAGCGCTGTACAGTATGAGCAGGGAGGAACGTCCCCTCCCTCTGCTCACAGTGCTCGTCCATAGACGAGTATTATCAGGAGGGGAGGGGGTGTTCCTCCCCGCTCACACAGCACAGCGCGATAGGCGCTGCTGTGGAGAAGGACGTTCCTGACAGACTGTCAGAAATGCCCTTCTGACTGTAAAGCGCTACGGTACTGGGACCAATAGCGCTTTACCCGAGGCACAGATCAGGAAAGCTGATAGTGCGCTGAATTCAGCACACTGCCGGCTTTCCAGCAATATATGGAACTGCCTGAGCCCAATCTGATGAAAGGTCCTCTTTAAGGGACTGCAGCCTCTTCATAAGTCTTTCAGAAACTGGCGGGCTCCTTTATTAAGACCGGCATACAATACGCCAGTTTTAATGAGTCTGGCCTATTGTCTCTGCAGTCTAGCTATAGTTGGCTCTATCACAGTAAATAAAACAAAACACTACCAATCATTTATCTACGTCAGTGACAGATATTTGTCTCCGGCTCACTGCCCCGAGGAGAGCTGAGAAATGTAGTTGTGCTGCTTTCTTCAGTTACTGCACCACTTCTGTTCACCAATGGCTAGTCATATCATTGCCTGCAACTTGCCACAAACCCATTAAAGGGCTAGTGAATTGTGCTTAGAATACACTGTTCTTGGTGATTCTCTCTGTAGTGCTTTTCAGTTCATACTTTAGGTTACATAATTCCTCACATAATGCCAATTTAACCAATTCCCTTGTCTATTATTACACTGTACCCACTTCTTACAAGGCAAAGAAATATCATTTGTCTGCATGTTAAAAAGCAACTACATTGTTCAATGTTATTAATATGTCAAGCTAACCAACTTTCAAGTAATAATAGTCATGAATTAATCTACATATATAATCACACTATTGAATAATACCAGCATCATACGGAAAGCAATGCAGACCTGGCTGAGACATATATCTCCTTAATTGCTAAGGAACTTGATAAATAACAGTCACGTGGAAGGCGCTTCCAAATAAAGCATGTCACAGTTCCTAGAATATGTATTTAAAACATAACAATAGTATCTTAGAGTTAGGATTAACCCTCTATTGACTGGGTATGTTTGGCATTTTGTAAACCATTGTTACAATGTTATGTATTATATGTTTGCAAATATGTATATGGCATAAAGTCATGTAAAGAAAAAGTATACCTTCTTTGAATTCTGTGGATTTGCGTACCAGTTCATAATAATAAATCTGGTTTCTAGTCTGAAAATTAGGTAAATAAAACCTCAGATCAACAACAAACACTCGGCCAGAATGCCTAAACACTGTATGCAAAATTTCGGTTAGTGCAGCCTCACTGCTGCAATAGGAATTAAGGCTGGGTTCATACAGTGCATTTTTTGCTGAAAGCTGCATGCAGTTTTTAATTGCAGTAATGCCTAGCATGCAGTAATTCAGCAAAAAAGCTCAGGCCTGGTTCACATCTGCATTCGGTATTCCATTTGGGGAGTCCGCATGGGGACCCCCTGAACGGAAAATCGAATTCATTGACAAGTGGTGAGCTTATGAAAACACACGGACGCCATAGACTATAATGGGGTCCGTTTATTTTCTGCGTTTTGTCCTCATGGAACATGTGGAGAGAAAAGTACTTCATGAACTACTTTCCTCTCCACATGATTCGTGCAGACACTGCGCAGAAAACACACAGATCCCGTTATAGTCTATGGGGTTCCCATGGGGTCCCCATGCGGATTCTCTAAAGAGAATACCAGATGTGAACCTGGCCTAAGTATAAACCAATACAAAGAGGGTAAATGGCATGCCAAGTGCTGTCAATTAAATATCCTTGATTAATTGACCATCAGCAAGTGTGACTGCGTCTACCCTACACATTATAAATAAAGAACTGCATGCCAATTTTAATTCTTTGCATGGCATCTACATGTTTATGGCTACACCTCTTGTTTACTGGCCATTAGCTCACAGGTGAAATGCACAGTAACATCTGCTATTTATTACTGCAATTAAAAATTGCATGCAGTTCTGTAGTATAAAAGTGCCATGTAAAAACATCCCTAAATTAGAAGTTTTGGCAGTTTTCTGCCATTTATTAACACATTGACAATGAGAAAAGACATAAGCAATGAGCGTAGTGAAGCAATTGTTGCTTCCCTTCAAATTGAGAAGGGTTATAATGCCATTTCCAAACATTTAGAAGTCTGTCATTCTAAAGTGATAAAGATTACTCACAAGTGGAAAACATGCACATATAACCCAGCAAATTCACCCAAAGGTCAAACAATGCAAAAAAGCCTCACCTAAGACTCTACTGGTCTCAGTTAAAATGCTAAATGTTCAAGTCCATAACAGTACAATAAGGAAAAGACTGAAGAAGTATGGATTGTTTGGAAGCATCTTGAAAGCATCTTGTACCAAAAAAAGAACACTTCAGCATACCTTAACCCTTTAAAGACCTGGCCTACTTTGACCTTAATGACCAAGACTTTATTTTGTTTTTCATCATTGCTTCTCTAAAGCCGTAGCTTATTTTTGTGACCTACACTGCAGAGCTGATTTGGATATCCCAGTACCCACCAGCTCCTGCAGTTTTCAATGCCCAGCAGCTCACATGACCGCTGGGCCAGAAAGGAAGCCACATCATGGCTGCTACCACACTTCTAAATGCAGCTCTCCTTGATTCTGATGCTGTATGATCTCGTGCAGTGTCTTAGCTCTGCAAGGATATATATATATATATATATATATATATATATATATATATATATATATATATATATATCAGCCCCAGATTCCTTACTTATGTGTGGTCCAGTGTGGGTCTGGAATAGGTTTCAACCCCAGGTGTGGGTCATAGGCTCATTACTGGCCCATAAAAGGTTGCAAAGCCTGCACTTCAGGGCAGGCAGACCTAGAAAGTGAGGAGGCAGCTGTGTCTGTCCTGTAACCCTGAAACCGATGAGGCCAATTTGTGCTTGTGTTATTTTGTGTGGCTGCTAGTAAACCACATGTATAGTTAGGGTGTTACTGCTGTTTAGTTAGTTGCTCGAATGAGCAGGAGTTTTTTATTTTTTTTTTTCGCCTGAAGTTAAGGCTGTATTTTGTTTTGCTCATTTGTGCCTGAAGTGAAGGTATACATATATATATATATATATATATATATATATATATATATATATATATATATATAATCTTTGCACAGTTAGTAGCTGTCCACCATTTTCTAAGGCCAGATATTTGGTTATGTCTTGATGCATAAAACCATATAATTCACATAGAGTGTACTTTATTTTTCTCCATATAAGGGCAAAATCGATATTTTATTATCTTATTTTAACATTAAAAATGGGTGAAGCAGCCAAAAATATTTCTACTGAATTAATTCCATATGCTAAGAATGTTCACTTTTACTGGACACTTTTCATATAACTTTTGGAAGTAGGCTAACCAACTGGAAACCACTTTCTTAAATTAATATTTTGTGTCCAGATATTTGTGCTTTGTTGGAACAATCCACAATTTTTTGTTCTGTCTGCGTCAACATATTTATTTTTATCTGTCCAGATGGGAGTTTATCGTACTAAATTGGAACAAATATATTTTCATTATATCAGAGGAAAGCTTTAATTGTCATTAGTTATTTCCCTGTGTGATTAAACAGATGGTTCTAATAATGAAATGTATGCCTAAAAGGAAGCAAAGTTGTTCAAAATTCTTAATTGTATTTCTGACTGACCAAAACATATTAGTTATTCAATCCAAATAAACAAACAAGTTTAAGTTTCAGAAAGGAAACAGGACATCTGTATGGTTTAAGGAGAGAGGGATGCAGCACTTAACCGTCCTCTGTTTCCTGTGTTACTGCTACCGTATAATAGTTCTGTACTATACTATCAGTATAATCCATATACAGTTAACTCCCCCTAGTGGTGGCTGCATGTAGACAAACATACGTATATATTTACAGACTAGCTGGTACCCGCGACTTCGTCTGCGGTGATTGTAGAAGTGGGTATATACAGGCGTGGGTAAGGTTTTCGTAGTGTGTATAAGGTATGGGATATGAAATGTAACTGTGTATCTTGTTTTTGCTATAATTCAGAGAATACGTGAGACTTTTGTGTTAAAGTTAATTTGTATTAGAGCTGCTATACGGTGTTGTGAGAAACTGTACATAGTGACTTTGGGACAAATCAAATCAAAAAAGCTTTATTGGCACGTCCGAATAGATATTTGGCATTGCCAAAGCTAGTAGAGTGGGGGGGGGGGGAGTTGGACTCGGGTGGGTGGGGGGTGGGGGTGGTGTGGGTGGTTTGGGGTATAACAGTCCATGGAGTCTCATCTTCCTCTTCGTTGGTGACCGTTATATGGGGAGGTGGGGTGGGGCGGGGCGGTTGGTTTGGGGTATAACAGTCCGTGGAGTCTCATCTTCCTCTTCGTTGGTGACCGTTATATGGGGAGGTGGGGTGGGGCGGGGCGGTTGGTTTGGGGTATAACAGTCCGTGGAGTCTCATCTTCCTCTTCGTTGGTGACTGCTATATGGGGAGGTGGGGTGGGGTGGGGCGGGTGTTTTGGGATAAATATAACAGTCCGTGGAGTCTCATCTTCCTCTTATTTGGTGACAGCTGGACACGTATTGGGCAGCGATCTCCACAGTGGCCTCTTCTTCTCCCAGTAGGATGTAGAGTTTCCTCTTCTCGTCTGCAGATATGAAGTCTGGGATGTGGGCAGAGAGTCTTTGGTAGTAGACGGCCCTCACAGCTGAGTATTTGGTGCAGTGTAGCAGGAAGTGGGTCTCGTCTTCTAGGACCCCCTGGTCACAGTGCTGGCACAGTCTCTTCTCCCGTGGCTTGTACGTCTGCCTGTATCGCCCCGTCTCTATCTCTAGGTTGTGGGCGCTCAGTCTGTACCGGCTCAGGGTCTGTCTGTGCTTGGGGTGGCGTATTCTCTCCAGGTAGGTGGCCATGGTGTAGTCCCTTTGTAGGGATTGGTACACGGTGAGTTTCTTGGAGTTATTTATTTCGTTTCTCCATTCTTCAATGTACCGCTCTCTGTTTGCCTCTGTGGTCGCCTTTATTTCGGCCTTGGTTATCATCTGTTGGTGTTTTTGGTTTGGTGGTTGGCTGTTGTTTGGTTGGTGAGTGTCTGGTTTGCTCAGGTGGCTTAGCCATGCTTGGTGGTGGTAGGAGTCAGGCTTGCTCCCCTGGATGTGTGCCTGGAAAGCTAGCGCCCTCTTCTGTATGGTGAGCCATAGGGGGAGTCTGCCTAGCTCTGCCCTGCAGGCCATGTTGGTGGTGTTGCGATGGACATGGAGCAGGTATTTGCAGAACTCCAGGTGGAAGTTCTCTGTTGGGCTGGAATCCCACTTTGACTGGTCTGGGTAGGTGGCTGGGCCCCAAACCTCACTGCCATAGAGAAGGATCGGGGAGATGACTGCTTCAAATATCTTCAGCCAGACCCTCACCGGTGGTTTGAGGTGGTACAGTTGTCTTCTGATGGCGTAGAAGGTTCTGCAGGCTTTTGCTTTCAGGGTTTCTATTGCTGCTTTGAAGCTTCCTGATTGGCTGAGCTCCAGCCCCAGGTAGGTGTAGCTGTTGGTTTTCTCTAGTGTGGAGCCGTTCAGTGTGAATTGTGGGGTGGTGGAGGCTTTATTGTGGCCCTTCTTCTGGAATACCATGACTTTGGTCTTCTTCTGGTTGATGGGTCAGAGGGTTTTGAAGTTAACCCTTTCCCGCCGATGGCATTTTTTGATTTTCGTTTTTGACTCCCCTCCTTCTAAACCCCATAACTTTTTTATTTCTCCGCTCCCAGAGTCATATGAGGTCTTAATTTTTGCGGGACAAATTTTTCTTCATGATGCCACCATTATTTATTCTATATAATGTACTGGGAAGCAGGAAAAAATTCAGAATGGGGTGGATTTGAAGAAAAAATTCATTTCTGTGACTTTCTTACGGGCTTTGGTTTTACGGTATTCACTCTGCAACCAAAATGATATGTCCCCTGTATTCTGTGTTTCGTTACGATGCCAGGGATACCAAATTTATAAGGTTTTATTTACATTTTGACCTGTTAAAAAAAATCCAAAACTGTGTTAAAAATTTTTTTTTTTGAAAAGTCGCCATATTCCGACAGCCGTAACTTTTTTATACGTGCGTGTACGGGGATGTATAGGGCGTCTTTTTTTGCGGGACCGGGTGTACTTTGTATTTCTACCATTTTCGGGAGATGTTATTGCTTTGATCACTTTTTATTCAAATTTTTATCAGAATCAAAACAGTGAAAAAATGGCGGTTTGGCACTTTTGACCATTTTTCCCGCTACGGCGTTTAGCGAACAGGAAAAATATTTGTATAGCTTTGTAGAGCGGGCGATTTCGGACGTGAGGATACCTAACATGTATGTGTTTCACAGTTTTTAACTACTTTTATATGTGTTCTAGGAAAAGGGGGGTGATTTGAATTTTTTATCCTTTTTATTTTTGTTTTTATATATTTTTTACTTTTTTTAAACTTTTTTTTTGCAATTATTAGACCTCCTAGGGGTATTGACATAGGTGGGCGGTGTCGCGGATTGTCAGAGCGGTGGGGGTCGGCAAACATGGCTGCTCCGGAGCGTTAAAGAGAGCCTCCTGGAGTATTGGTAAGGTGAGGGGCAAAGTGGTAAAGTATATGTATATGTGATTGTGTGGGGTTAGGGGCTAGGCTGTAGAGGGCAATATGAATTTTGTGGCTTGATATGGTCCAAAGTGTGTGAGATTGCAGAGATGGTGGTGTGAGTTTGGGTTTTGTGGGGGTCCTGGCACAAACGTATGTGCGCTATTGTGACGAAAAGTAGCCTATTGTTTAATCGGGTGTATTACCTATGTTTGTGGAAAATTTCAGCCAAATCGGTGGAGCGGTTTTTCCGTGATTGAGGAACAAACATCCGAACATGCAAACATCCAAACACACAAACCCACAAACTCACAAACTTTCACATTTATAATATTAATAGGATCAGTTAAATAGAATTTTGGAAGTGAAGAAGTATTCAGGTAATAAAAAAAAATAATGGATATGAAATAACTATCCATGGGAGTATAACTGCTAGCATCCCTCACCGATCATGAGAATATTGGTCTCATGTTCCCTGTTTGAATGGGGCAGTAGGTCTCTTATGCACTGTTTATCTTTATTTCACAGACTGGACAAGCACTTGGCTATCCTTGACAGTCAAATAGAATCGCAATTTGTAAAACAGCAGCACATATGTACTAGATGGACCCCCACCCATTAGACCATTAGCACTTACCTATAGTAACCTGGAATGGCTGGAATATCACTTTGAATGTTTAATTAAATAATTGAATAATTTTAATTAATGAATAGATATAACACATTGAAAAGGGTTCTCAGTGAGAATTGGAACCCATACTGATCTTTGCTGTGATACCCTTTACTTTTTGTATATGTTCTTCTCCTAATAAAAGGAACACAAAGAGATAAATTGCTTCCATATCTACATTAGTGGTGAACGCTTTGGTTCTAATTAGAGATGAGCAAACAGTAAAATGTTCGACATTCGATATTCGTTTCGAGTAGCCCCTCAATATTCGACTACTCGAATCGAATATCGAACCACATTATAGTCTATGGGGGAAAAATGCTCGTTTCAGGGGTAGGCAACATTCGATCAAATTATACTTACCAAGTCCACGAGTGAGTGTCGGGCTGGATCCTCCGAGAAGTCTTCTCTGTGCAGGTTCCCCGCGGCGTCTTCCGGCTCTGAATTCACTCTGCCAGGCATCGGGCCTGGGCAGAGTCGACTGCGCATGCCCGCACTACAAGAAAATGGCCGCTTACAGTTAAAGCGGCCATTTTCTTGTAGTGCAGGCATGCGCAGTCAGCTCTGCCCAGGCCCGATGCCTGGCAGAGTGAATTCAGAGCTGGAAGACGCCGCGGGGAAGCTGCACGGAGAAGACTTCTAAAGGTAGGAGAAGAACTAGCGTTGATTGGCTGACTGTATAGCATTCAGCCAATCAATGCTGGTTTTGCAACAAATTTTTCCATTCAAATAGCGAGTGGTACTCGATCGAGTATGAGTATTTTGAATACCATAGTATTCGATCGAATACCTACTCGATCGAATACTACTCGCTCATCTCTAGTTCTAATGTCTTGGTGTTACTAGTTTATAGCTAATCCAAAACTATTCATAATGCACAGGATACGCAAGCCCTTTTCTGTTTACCTCTAGTACACAAACAGAATGTATGTAGACAATGTAGTAATTGCATGTGATAACTTTGGTTGTGATCCATCCAGTCACGCACTGTTATAAACCTGCTGTGACCTTTTACCACATAAGGTGTGTTTCTTAACATATAGCTTCTCGCTACTTACAAATGATCACAGTAAGTATAAATACCCAATAGTGTGAGTCATATACCAAAGGTTAAGAAGTAGCAGTATAACCACGCATAGGAGTGGTTGCCTGTTTGATAAATTTATAATTACTAGAGATGAGCGAACAGTGTAATATTCGATATTTGATTCGATTCGAATAGCCCCTCAACTTTCGACTATTCGAACGAATCCCGAATCCATTATCGTCTATGGGGAAAAAAAGTTTGTTTCAGGGGAAACCACTATTCGACTCAGGAGGGTCACCAAGTGCACTATGACACCTCAGCAAATGATGACATCACCTCTGAAATGCAACTGGGACAGCAGGGGAAGCATGCCTGGGGGCATCTTACACGCCCAAGTCACAGTTTTACCCCACTATCACAGCCTATCAACTACACACTTTCCACACTCAAAAAAACCTCTATGAAAGTGGAAAAATACCTGGAAACCTTCTTTCCTCCCCAATTGTATAGACAGAAAGCCAAATTTTAAGCTAAAGAAACATTAGCACGCGGCAAGAGTCTGGTCCTCCTTCCTCCCAACATGCCAAATCTTCCCAGCACAGTGATCCCACATTTCCCCCCTCCCAGGAGATGTTTTCAGGTCCTTTAACCACCCCTCACTCTGTCCAACCACTTCACCAATCCCAGGAGCTACCAGACGACTTTGTGTGTCCTGATGCTTAAACACTGGAGCATCCGCCATCTCTGGGTGATTTAGTTGTTGTGGACCAGCAACCCGTCCTCAGTAATGCCAGTGCTTGCGCTGCAGTCCAGACCACCAGCCAGGTCACCTCCACATCTGCCTCTGACACTTTGGGGAGTTCACCCTCATCCTCCCCTTTTCCTGTCACTGCTCCTTTTGCCTGCACCATCAGGCGCCTCTTCCCAGCAAATCCCCATCTCCCAGGCCTTTCATTGCCAGCAGAAGTACAGCGCAACCCACCCACATGCCCAAGCCTTCAATGGCCTCATCTTAAAACTGCTGGCCCAGGAGATGTTGCCCTCCCATCTTGTGGAGTCTCAGGCCTTCTGTGACCTGCTGGCAACTGCGGCACCTCGCTATTCTGTCCCTACTTCTCCCGGGGTGCTGTCCATGCCTTTCACCAGCACATGTCCCGTAACATCAGGCAGGCCCTAAGTTCCGCGCTTTGCACAAAGTTCCACTTGACCACCAATGCGTGGACAAGTGCATGCAGCCAGGGACGCTACATCTCAATCATGGCGCACTGGCTGAATGTAGTTGAGGCTGGGACCGGGTCACAAACTGTGGCGGCCTGCCTTGTCTCCCCGCCCAATATTCCTGGCAGGAGTGCTGAAACACCAGCCTCCTTCTCCTCCTCCTCCTCCTTCTCCTCCGCCGCCGTTAAATCGTCCCCAGCTACGAGCTGGAAACGCTGCAACATTGGTGTGGGGAGATGTCAGCAGGCCGTGCTGAAGCTCATTAGCTTGGGGAACAGACAGCACACTGCCTCAGAGGTGAGGGATGCCATCCTGGATGAGACGGCATTGTGGTTTTCGCCGCTGCACCTGGGCCCAGGCATTTTTTCGTGTGTGATAATGGCCGGAACCTGGTAGCGGCTCTGGAGCTTGCCAGCCTTCAACACGGGCCATGCCTGGCCCACTTTTCAACTTATTGGTACAACGGTCTTTAAAAACATACCCCAATGTTCTCGAGCTACTGGTGAAAGTGAGGCGCTTGTGCGCCCACTTTGGCAAGTCTACAGTAGCTGCTGCTAGCCTCAATACACTCCAGCAACGCCTACATCTGCCTGAAGCACCGGCTGTTTTTTCGAGGTCACCACATGCTGAAACCCTATATAACCTATGTTGAGTAGGGTGTGTGAGCAGCAGAGACCTTTGATGGAGTTCCAAATCCAAAACCCAAGGGTTCATCAAAGTCAGCTCCCTCAGTTTCTCAACCATGAGTGCCCATGGATGGCAGACTTATGTGAAATCCTATCCCATCCTTTCCACTGGACACTTTACAAACTCACTAGAACCTCTATGAAAGTGGATAAATAATTGGAAACCTTCTTTTCTCTACATTAATATGGATAGAAACATAACTTTAAACAGAAAGAAACATTAGCATGCGCTCATCACAATTCCTGATATGACAGCTGCGTTAAGCAGGGTGCAGGGTACAACGCAGACCTGGCCTGAGCACCAGGAACAGGTGTTATAATGGCTAGCAGAGTTCCATCTCCAAAACCCAAGGGTTCATCAAAGTCAGCTCCCTCAATTTCACAACCATGAGTGCCCATGGATGGCAGACTTATGTGAATCCCTATCCCATCCTTTCCACTGGACACTTTACAAATTCAATAGAACCTCTATGAAAGTCTAAATACAAACTCAACATGTGGGGTGCAGGGGTGTACTGTGGCGGGATGTTGGGTGCAAGGTTGACTGTGTGGGGGGGAGAGATGCGGGATGCAGGGTGGACTGTGTGTGAGGGGAAGATGTGGGGTTCAGGGTGTACTGTGGGGAGCAGGGAGTACTGTGGAGGAATGTGAGGTGTAAGGTTGACTGTGGGTGGTGGAGAGATATGGGGTGCATGGGTGTACTGTGGGGAGGAGATGTGGGGTGTATTGTTGTACTGTGGGGTGCTTTGGTGGACTGTGAGGGGAGAGATGTGGGGTGCAGGGTGTACCCAATGAGAAATGGATGGGAAATGGGTGGAGTCAATTTAGAGGGTGGAGCTAAATTTTTCGCAGCCCGCCCACATTTTGTCCCTCTTTTTGTCCTATAAAAGTTGGGAGATATGAGTTTAGGTACTTATGTGTAATGAGTTCATGTGCATTGTGAACTGCTTAGTTGTGTTTGGTGGCAGCTAGATTTTTTTATCATTTATCTTGTAAATTGTCAGCTGTATAGTTATTTCACTTTCACAGTTTTGACCATTGATTTTCTTGTACATGTGTAAGCAGAGATGGTCTAAGTATGCATGTTTACATAGGGAGAAAGTGATAAGCCGTTGCTTATAGGCCACCCCCATACAGAGTCATCATACACACCTAGAAACAGAAGTTAAGAAGCTAGAAAGAAAGGTAAAGTTTATCCCAATTTTTTTCTTGAATCAAGATAGGAGTTAGAAATCTAATGGATTAATTTCTTCTCTCTATGTATGCAAATATAAATATTTTTTTAACAAGTTATTCAGAAGCAAATTCCTTTAATATCATGTTAAATCTAGTCAAAATTCTTTTCTTCTATTATTCTGTTGTTATTTTATAGACTGCTAAGCCTGAACTTGATTTTATAGCCGTTTGGGTGGGTTCCTCCCTTGACTTTCCTTGAGTGAAGACACTATGCTATTAAATGCAGCCCAGTTCTAAAATACTAAAAGAGAATATAGTTCAAACTATGACACATTGTGTTATATATTTTTTTCTATGTCCATAAACTACATAAGTCAACAATTTAACAGTATGGACTTATGTGGACATATACACTATGTGATCCAAAGTATCCAGACACCCCCCAAAACATATGTTTTTCATATAAGGTGCATTGTGCTGCCACTTACTGCCAGGTACTCCATATCAGCGACCTCAGTAAACATTAGACATCGTGAGAGAGAAGAATGGGCGCTCTGCGGAACTCACGGACTTCGAACGTGGTCAGGTGATTGGGTGCCACACATCACGCAGGTCAATGCCAAACGACGCCTCGCTTGGAGTAAGGAGGGTAAACATTGGACGATTGAACAGTGGAAAAACGTTGTGTGGAGTGACAAATCACGGTACACAATGTGGCGATCCGATGGCAGTGTGTGGGTATGGCGAATGCCCGGTGAACGCTATCTGCTGGCGTGTGTAGTGCCAACAGAAAAATTCGGAGGCGGTGGTGTTATGGTGTGATCATGTTTTTCATGGAGGGGGCTTGCACCCCTTGTTGTTTTGCGTGGCACTATCACAGCACAGGCCTACATTGATGTTTTAAACACCTTCTTGCTTCCCACTGTTGAAGAGCAATTCGGGGATGGCAATTGCATCTTTCAACATGATCGAGCACCTGTTTGTACTGCACGGCCTGTGGTGGAGTGGTTACACGACAATAACATCTCTGTAATGGACTGGCCTGCATAGAGTCCTGACTTGAATCCTATAGAACACCTTTGGGATGTTTTGGAATGCCAACTTCATGCCAGGCCTCACTGACCTACATCGATACCTCTCCTCAGTGTAGCACTCTGTGAAGAATGGGCTGCCATTCCCCAAGAAACCTTCCAGCACCTGATTGAACGTATGCCTGCGAGAGTGGAAGCTGTCATCAAGGCTAAGGGGTGGGCCAACACCATATTGAATTCCAGAATTACCGATGGAGGGCGCCACGAACTTGTAAGTCATTTTCAGCCAGGTGTCCGGATACTTTTGATCACATAGTGTATGTCTAGATGTCATCATCTTTAAAGATTCACATTTCCATTGGAAACATACTGCAATTCATTGTCACCCAGTAGGTGGTGCAGCACTACTTAAAGAAGCACTCCAGCAAAAACCATATTTCCATCCCTACGCCCATACCTGCTTGTCTGTCACTCTTCAGTCTTCTTTCATGTTTACGGCTCTCATATCCCTTCACTCCAGCTTCTCCTCAGCTCTTGACCAGACAACATGAGGGGTTAAAGACTGTATCAGTATGGTGGAGGGCTGTGCAAATATCCATCTTTCTGTATACTCCTAAATAGTCTATGAGACTAAAAGCATATAGTAAGGCTGAGATGTGTGAAGGGAACTCGCTCTCATTACTAGAGATGGGTGAACCAATTCGTTATGAGCCAGGTTCGACCCAAATATGCCAAATTGATCAGTTTATAACTATACCAAATAATTGGTGATTCATCTCATTAACAAAAAATTAACGAAAATGGCTGCCACAACATGCATTGTGGAATGAAACTACAGAAGAGACACGTGTCTGTGAGTCACAATGACACCTGGCATCACCTGACAGCCTCTCAGGCAATAGTCAGTGGTAGGTGGATAGCTTAGGGGTCATTCATCACACCACCGTTGGTTACTGTCAGTAGTGTCCATTGCTATTGTCCAATACAAGATTGTAGCAACGGACACTAGCTGAAGTGTCACAAATCCATTAAATTTTAGGGGGCAACATGGTGGCTCAGTCCTGGGGTCGAATCCTGCCAGGAGCAACATCCACATCTCTCCGTGTTTGCGTGAATTTCCTCCCATTCTACAAAGACATATTTAAATGGAAAAAAATGTACATTGTGATCCCTATATGGGGCTCACAATCTACATTTAAAAAAAAAAAAAAAAGAAGAGAAATAAATAAATAAAAAAATCTGTTAAATTTTCATTCATTTCAATGGGATTTTATTTTGTGTCCGTTAGTGACCGTTAGTGTCCATTTACACCAAATTTGTCATATGTCCGTTATTTTTCACAGACAAATAATCTGGCATGTAGGACTTGTATGTCCATGAAAAATAACGACTTCTTGACGGACGTCAAGCGTGCGTTACTTTTTAACACTAAAGCCTATGGGTAGTGGACTTATAGCAGACGGTAACTGATAGTCATCAGTAGGTGTCTCTGCCTGGCAACTCTTCACCACTTCATCATGCCTGTTGCCAGATAACTTAATATAAAAAAAAAGAAATATAAATGTGTATATACAGTGTTGATATTCACTGAAGGCTCTTTTGGTGTTATGCTTCTCTGCAAGTGGTTTTCCTGCCTCTGGAGTCTGGTTGACAGCTAATGAAGAAGTTAATCAAAAGTGGAAATAGTCATACACAGCTAATCGTAGAACTTCTCTTGGCACAGTTCTCCATACAGACTGGAACAGACTTCCCTTGTCATGTGGGCGGATGTAAAAGGATGAATCCAGAAGCTTCGCCTTCGCCGTTGTCTCTGCCTGGCAACTCTTCACCACTTCATCCTCAGCCTGATCATCTGTAGGTCAAAAAGAAAAGATGGAGCAATCATTTTTAAAAATGCCAGCAGCAACTGAAGGAGGATATCTAGCCACCATTATTTCTCTAGGAAAGCTGTCCCTGCTTTATAACACCATTTGATGGATAACGAGGGCTTTTCCTTAGATGAATTAGTCTGGGGAAAGGTGAATGCAACCGTCAACATGGCGTCAACAAGGAAAATACATGGATCTCAGTGCACAATTAGTTAATGTTTTGAGTGGCAGAGGTCACAGTCCAGAAATGCAACAAGGCCAGGAACTTGTTCCACCTCGTTTGTGCAGGCTCAGTTCCAACGCCATGCAGGACCCATCCGCCATTTCTGGATCTTCTTCTCTGAACTGTTTCTCACAGCTACCTTTTCTAAAGCAAGGCATAAATTCTCTTACCTCATTCATGGGTGTAAGGTGAAGAACTGCCATGTGGTTTTACAATTAATGAGCCTGGAACAGAGAAACCACACAGTGGAAATGCTGCTTCATTGTATCCTGCAGCAAGTATCCTGCGATGGATCCTTGCCAACTCCAACTAGACAGTATTGCCAGCAACAATGGCATCACGATTGTTGTTGGGCTGCAGTTGGGTTGAATAACACATTCTCCCGTTATGGCCCATGTGCTGAATCGAATGGTGCTCTTTATGACCATAAAAGTGTCTGTTGATTTCACTAAAAACTCACCTGCTTGACTTGCATTGATAATTGGTCTTTGGACCATCTTATGTACAACATTCCAACTCCTTGGACCTCTACTGTAAACATGCTGGAGAGTAGGTGTGAGCAACATAAGGCAGTGAACGATTATTGTACGCAGCAGACCACAGGGACAATGTGTTATTTTGGAATCCATCATTGAAGACTCATGAGAAAATGTGTTGGTTTCTCAATCCCTTTGAAGAGGCCACCAAATCTGTCAGCGGCGACAACTGCAACATCAGCGATGTCATATTTTTATTATTTTTATTACAAGAAACACTTATACTCATGAAGAGGAGAAACCTTTTCCTTCACTTGATCAACATCATCCCCCTGGGTTGATGAAAGGAGAACTGGAGAAGGATGAAGATCTGGGTCATTGTCATTATAGTGGAGAACTAAGACTCCTAGACTGGAAGTGGAGGATGCAGAGTGTGTCCTTGATATGTCACAGGCATAGCCAGGCGTGGAAGTTGACTCTTATTCCTTTCAAGATGATGGTGATGATTATGATGATGATGATGATGATCATGCTGGCCAAGAATACCAACCATAGCAGGCAGATCCCTGGATCTGGGAATACACATGCAAGAATAGCAGGCTGTATACTCTACTGCTTACATAGTGACAATCATAATGTTAGCATCAGGCAGAGGGATGAGTACTCAATGGCATTGCTCTTCGATCCTTGCAATAATGCCAGAATGGGGGAATTTTTCCTTGTCCCCCAAATGGAAGCAAAATTGGAATATTATCAGGTTGCCGCAGCTGTTTGGAATACCACTGCAAGTGTCAGTCACATGCATGCTCAGGTTGTCTCTGTCTGCTCCCAATCCAATTCAGCTCCTACATCATTCTATGTACATTTTATCAGGTCAGGATAAGAATAACATGACATTACAGGAGAGATGGATTTAGATAAAAAGAATAACTTAGTAGGATAATACTGGCTGAAATATATATATATATATACTAGCAGTATCTGCAAATCCGTCACTTATTGCGCAATCCAATTGCATGGCAGGCTCGGGGCCCCCCCCCCCCCCTTGCGTGCCGTGTGGCCACTGCGGGCCCTTCCTACAGCAGTTCTCCCATGCACCCTCAGGTCCCACAGCCTGTGGCCCCCTACCTATACCTCCCAACCTTTGAATAGTAGAAAGAGGGACAAAATGTGCCGTTCTCCTGCCCCTTCATCTGCTCCAGTGTGAAGCCGTTCTCCCCCCCACACATCTGCCGCAGTGTCATGCCGTTCTCCCCCCTTCGTCTGCTCCAGTGTCATGCCATTCTCCCTTCCTTTCATTTGCTCCAGTGTCCTGCCATTCTCCCCCCCTTCATCTGCCCCAGTGTCATGCCGTTCTCCACCCCCCCTTCATATGCTGCAGTGGCATGCCGTTCTACTCCCCTCTTCATCTGCTCCAGTGTCAAGCCATTCTCCCTCCCCTTCATCTGCCCCAGTGTCATGCCGTTCTCCCCCCCTTCATCCCCTTCCCATCCCCGTGGTTTTGCCGGACTGACCACTGCAGGGCGCACGCCATACTGTGGCGTGTGCAGCTGTCAGCTGCCGGCATGCTGGATGACATTTTCTTCATGTCAAGCCACAGCCGGCCTGTGCCTCTGTAGCTCCGCCCCCTGCAGTCGCCTGGGCCAATGGCAGCACGCCATATGACATTGTGACGTCATCGCAGGTCCTGCTACCTACACCGACTGCGAATTTGGTCCTCGCGGCTGGCAAACGCGGCTATATATGTTGCTTGTGAGGCGCCTTCTATCCCTTCCCACCTCAGTGGTTCTGCCTGACTCACCACTCCAGGGCGCGCGGGCCGGCTCCAGCGCGGGCAGCGTGTGCGGCTTGCAGTTGCCGGCATGCAGGACGCCATTTTCTTCAGGTCAATCCGCGGCCGGCTTGTGCCTCTGTAGCTCCACCCCTGCAGTCGCTTGGGCCAATGGCAGTATGCCGTATGACGTTGTGACGTCATCTCAGGTCCTGCTGCCTACACCGACTGTGAATTCGGGCAATAAACATGGATGGTGAGGCGCCTATGTTCTATTCCTGGTGCCATCCTAGGTATGTGCAAAATTTGAGGGAAATCCGTTTGCCCGTTGAGGTGTGATTGCGGAACAAACATCCATACTCACAAACATCCAAACACACAAACTTTCACATTTATAATATTAGTAGGAAGGATTTATATATATATATATATATATATATATATATATATATATATATATATATATATATATTTATTTTCAGGGTAAGGTGATCAATGTGATGAATGAAGGTCGGCAGGCCTCAACTGTTCATCTGGTACCTGCTATGTCTGTGCATCAAGAAATGTATCTGAACTGAGACTATTTGATATTACAAATTTAATTTTGGAAAGATATTTCCCCACAGTAAACTCCTTCACTAGTGATTCAACATTTCATTCTTGCATATTTGAGTCTTTTTATCTTTTCCTTTGTTGTTTTTTGCAAATTTACATTAACTCTCTACATTTATCAAACAGCCATCTCAGCCTGATGGAGTGTCAGAGCTCTGTCTGTACTGTGAACCAAAGAGATGATTTCCATTAGCTGTCCCTCTTCATCCTGCATGTGTCACTGCATAAGTCTCAAGTGATATATGTCTTTTTATTAATTCTGTAATATTATTATCCTCAATATTTCAGTATTATTGACAATTATTGTGGGTTAGGAAAGTTGGGCTCTATAGCAGAATAATTTATAGTTCTCCCTGTAAGTTTGTCACTGCATTGCTTACACTATAATTACTCTGTGACATGTAAGTCTGTGGCATATGTAAGGGAACAGCTGTAGGGGCTGCAGAGATAGCAGTTATGCCTGACCACCAAAATCTTCAAACATGATTCAAAACAACTAAGTTTTCTACGAACCAGTACAGAAACAGCATATTATGATGTCAGTTGAGCAATCTTGACATGACTGGTCATAGTTTTAGGGTTACTTGGTATACACCCCTTTGAATAACTACCATTGGTGACCGTCAGCAGTGTCCGTAGCAGCAGACACTAGCTGAACCACCAGAAACCCGTCAAAATATCCATTCATTTCAATGGGATTTTATATTGTGTCTGTTAGTGTCTGTTTGTGTCTGTTTACACCTAATCCTTCAGAAGTCTGTTTTTTACCAGCGGATAAAAAATCCTGCATTCAGGATTTTTGTGTCCATTAGAAAAAACGGATGGCAAGTGTCCGTTATTTTCTTAACATTGAAGTCTATGGACAAAGGACTTATAATGGACTGTAACTGATAGCCATCGGTTACTGTCTGTTATTTTGTGTCCGTTTTTTCTGCACATGCTCAGACAGCAGAAACAAACCCAAGAAAAAAAAGGACAGTATAAAAAAAACGGACACCAACTGATAGAGATGAGCGAGTACTATTCGAAACGGCCGTTTTGAATAGCACGCACTCATAGGTATGAATGGAAGCAGCCGGCATGCAGACTTTGCCAGCCGTCAGCCACTTAACCCCCTGCGTGCCAGCTGCGTCCATTCATTCCTATGTGTTCATGCTATTCGAAACGGGAGTTTCTAATAGCACTCGCTCATCTCTACTAACTGACACTGATGCTGTTTTTTTTTCCAATTGATCCATTAAATAGATCAGTTATAAAAACGAACACATGAATATCAGTTAGGGCGGGTTCACATCTGCACCCCGGTCTCCATTTTGCAGGTTTCCATTTCCTGCCCAAAACTGGGCAGGAGACGGAAACCTGCAGTCATTTTTCAAACCCATTCATTTGAATGGGTTTGGAAAGTGTCCGTCCGTGAGCGCCCGCGAGCGTTTTGTGTTCTCCGCGGCGAAACCATTTTTTTTTACCGGACACAAAGTCGGACATGCAGGACTTTGTGTCCGGTTAAAAAAAAAAATGAGGAGAGCACAAAACGCTCACAGGCGCTCACGGATGGACACTGTCTGCCTAGTTTCTGTCTTCTGTCGGCAGAAGACGGAAACCTGAAAACGGAGATCGGGCGCAGGTGTGAACCCGCCCTTAGTGTCCATTAATGTCTGTTATGAAAGATGTACTTTTTTTTTTTTTTTTTTTTAACGTACACCTTCATAATGCAATTCAACGGTAGTGTGAAAGCAGCCTAAAAGTATTGGAATACTTGATATTGACTAACATGAACACACCAAAATAATAATATAATATTGTGAAGTGTCATTTAATAATTACGCATATCTAAGTTTATGGTTGGAAATATGATTTTAAAAAATATACCAGAAAGAAAGAAAGATAGATAGATAGATAGATAGATAGATAGATAGATAGATAGATAGATAGATAGATAGATACAAAATATCATGTTACAGCAAGCTGTAGTGTCAAGCTAATCTTCTACGGTACATGTGTTATATGTATACTGTAGGTAACGTCATAGGATCATAGTGAGGGTGATGACAGATCAGAGTCAATCAATTTTAATATTTTGTTACAGTATGTAATATTGGTCCAGGTTAATCCTACTATTACGTTTTTTTTGTTTTGTTTTTTTTCAAATGAAACATTATAAAACTTGCTAATAAACTTTGTATCAACTTCTCACAGTTTCAAGATATCTGCTCTCTGCTAACAAAATATTGGCCTCTTTGCAGGAAAGCAACATGTTAAACACCCAAATAGTTGCTTTTTGATGCGCTTTGTTTATTTGCCCCAAGGTCTGAAGCACCTGACATTTCACAAGTACAATACCTAAAATGACGTGTTAAAAGCAGCTCACATAACATTAGAAATATGGGTGTGAAAAGGGTTTGCGCACTGCTCATTTTACATTATTTTTAGGGTGAACAGACCAAGACTGAGAAGGACTACATGAGCACATCATCACACTTACATAGTAATAAGCCAGCCAATGTTTGCATGTAGAACTTGTTCTGTTTAGCATAAGTTAGACATAGGGTTGTCAACAGGATGGTTGTCCAGTTATTAGACATAGAGTTGTCCAGTTATTAGACATAGAGTTGTCCAGGTATTAGACATAGGGTTGTCAGCTGGTATTGATACCTGAAGGCCAGTGCTGTTAATTATTTTTCACTGCACCTTTTATTTGCTGATGATATATTTAAAGGGCTGTTCCCATGTCAGCCTTTCAGCCAGGCTGCGTGCAGTGCCTGCTTCTCGCTTCCTGTATTTCTCTCCTCATGGGTGGTCTGTTAGGGAGCAATGTATTGCAAGTTTTACTGCATGTCTACCGAGGAGGCCAGCTAAGGAAGGATACATCTATATACGTTGGTACACTTACAGCATAAATGTTTTTTTTTTAACAATGTGGTTTCTGTGTGGTGTGCTGTGTGTAACTATATATGTATATATGTCAGCAATGTCTAAAGCTAGAGACTGCATGATTATTCACATTCTCATTTGAAAAGGTTCATTCTGGGCTGAAAAGAGTCAAGTGGACATATCCTGTCTGTATACTGATGTGATAGTAAAAGTCCAAGAAGTTTGCATTTACAAAAAACTTGAGTGATGGTCTTTCTACCGTCTGTAACTATATGGCATACAGTTGCATTCTGTATGTCAGAATCATCTCTCGAAGATATACAGTATACCAGGGTTTTTACTGAACTTACGCTAGGTTCACACCTGCGTTCTTTCCGTTCTGTGGTTTCCGTCTTCTGCATGCCAGAAGACGGAAACCACAGACCGGGTCCGGCCTTGAGCGGCGGTGAGCGTTTTATGCTCTCCGCCGCAAAAACGGATTTTTTAATCCGGACACAGAGTACTGCATGTCCGACTCTGTGTCCGGATTATAAAACCCGGTTTCGCGGGGGAGAGCGCAAAACGCTCACTGCCGCTCACGGTCGGACATCTCTCTCACCCATTCAAATGAATGGGTGAGAGACTCCTGCAGGTTTCAGTCTCCTGCTCTGTTTTATGCAGGAAACGGAAACCTGCAGAACGGAGACCGGGCGCAGATGTGAACGAGCCCTTAGACGTCAGAACATCTCCTAGAGTCCTAAAATGAGATTACAGAAGGATCGGAAAAACTGACACAAACGGAGGACTTTCTGTATCCATAATCTACTTCAATGTGAATGCATGGTTCCTTCTATCTGTTTTCTGTCCTTCTCATGGAATGAATAACAAACTGCAGCATTGATGAACTTTAAATGATATCATCTTTATTTTTCTATTGGATTTCATCTAGAATGGGCTAGAAGTCATTTTTGTAATTAGTTTTCATTAAACGTTTTCTACTATTGGCTTCTGCAGTTTATGTATTACCATATATAAAAAGCTGCTTGATGCCATTACGTATGAACAATGACAGATCACAAATCAACTGTTTGGGTCCATTCACACGGAGGAAATTGGTGAGGAATTTGGTGTGGAATTTCAGTGCTGAAAAAAAGCCTCCCATTGACTTCAATGAGTTCCTATTTCTGCTAGATAACCTAAGACGAGTTATCATTGTATCAATGTTGCTTCATCTTGTATCACTGACTGCAGAAGCCAAACAGTGCACACTATTTAACAAAAAACAATTATGAAAACACTATGAAAAATAATAATAAACATTATGAAAAATAGTTGCAGTTTTATTGTGAAAATAATCCAAAGGTGGCCTGAGACATAGATAAGACTAAGCTAGCCCTATTATATTACGTATACATGATCAGTTGTTTCTCCTCTATCACTTCAGTACCATCAGGAGATGAGAAAGAGTGCTATTAAATTATATGACAGCTATAAAATATGTCTCATCAGTACTTATTAAAGGTTCATAAGCTCTGCAGATGTTTGTCTGGAAAGACATATTGTACAATAACTAGACCAGTTCTGGAGTCTGACTGATGGCTAATGTTAAAAATAATGTTGCTGCCACTACTATGAGTCATTTACATACCTGTGAAGTATTATAATCTGACAAATCGCCAATAACGTTTTCCTTTCTGACTGATATTAGTGCAGTAAATGAAATCTGCAGTATTCGAAGGTAAATGTATAAGCATAGATGTGATAGAACTCAAAGTGTTTCTAAAGGTCAGAGGTAATCAATATTAGCGTAAATCACATAAGAAGCGTTTAGGTTCACTATTGATATAGTCTAAGATTATATAGATCATAAAAAACCCTAGAAATATATTTATTTATTTAATCAGTTATATACATATACATAAAATATGCATACACTAGCTGGTACCTGCGACTTCGTCTGCAGTGATTGTAGAAGTGGGTATATACAGGCGCAGGTAAGGTTTTCGTACTGTGTATAAGGTATGGGATATGAATTGTAACTTTGTATCTTGTTGTTGCTGTAATTCTGAGAGCACATGAGACTTTTGTGTTGAATGTAATTTGTATTTCAGCTGCTATACAGTGTTGTGAGAAACTGTACATAGTGTCTTTGGGACAGAGGTATTTCAAGTGAATATACTTCGATATACGACATTGTATGATTTGTTATTTTCCGCCAGTACATGTAAGTTTTGGGCACAGGATACTCTTGCGCAAGGCACATAAAGTTGTCCATGTGAGAAGCCTGGTGTGGCCAAATGTATTCCTGCTACTTTCAGTGTTTGTCCTTGGGATTTATTAATGGTCATTGTTAAAGCCAATTTAAGGGGAAATTGTAGTCGTTTGAATTGAAATGGGAAATGATTTGGTATAGTTGGAATGCGTGGGATTAACACACTGTCACCTTTAGCTGCTCCTGTAAGAATAGTGGCTTCAATGATATTTGTTCCTAGTTGTGTGACACGTAGCCTCGTGCCATTACACAATCGGGGTGCATCGAGATTACGCATGAGTAGAACAGGGACGACAATCTTGAGTTCTAGTTTATGTGAAGGGACGCCGGGTAATTCTAAGGTGGGCAGTAAGGCAGATTGTTGACATTATTATCGACCGTTACGTGTTCTTGGTGGGTTGAAACGGTACATCGGTGACTTTGGCTCATAAAACCGCAGCAAAATTTGCAACCAAAACGCTGTGTTAACGCAACGTGGTGCTTCAGCTTTAGGCCTCCTGCACAGAAATGGCACGGATATGGTTTTCACTGACCTATAGATTAAAAATAAATTGACAGGGCTGCAAATACGGACAGGTGTAGGAAAGGTATAGGACATATATAGGACCTGCTCTATATTTTACAGCTCAATTTGTCCCGGACACACAGCCGGAAAAACAGGATCTATGTGTATGGGCCCATTGAAATGTACAGGACCATAGTTTTATCCACAATTGTAGATACAAGTCTGGCCCTGTGCATGACAGTTTAGTAACTCCATGTGCCTCTTATTAATAGCAATTAACCCCATCATGTCCCTCACATTAACCCTTGTGTAAGAGTTACTGATATGTGAGAGACTTGGAGGTAATAATTAAGCATCTTCATTATTGAGGTCTTTTATTAGTACCTCCATATGTCTCACATACTATTAACCTTTATATGGGGTGCACAGGGGTTAATATGAGGGACATGACGGGGTTTATTCCTATTAATGTGAGGCACTTGGAGTTACTAACACTAAACTAATAACCCCAAATGCCTGACATTAATGAGAATAGGAACTAAAGGAAGGGACCTGTGTGTTTGTTACTTTCACTTTGCTAGCAGCTTCCTCTCCTCTTCGGGGAACCTTTGCAGGATGCAGGCAGCAGGAGCTATCACTATAGGAGGCAGAGACCTGAGCGATTAAGCTCCACCCCCTGGCTTTCCTGCACCCCTCTCATTGGAGGGCAGTGAGAGAAGGGGAGTGTCCTTATGCCTCAGCTCTAGCAGAGCACTGAAGGGACGCTCAGACTTCATTTAACTCTTGCAGGTCCTGTGCTGCTGGCGTGCCAGTGAAATATGGCAGGAGTGCCACTCTTGGCACGTGTGCCAGGGGTTGCTGATCTTTGCTGCAGAGGGCAATATGAATTTTGTGGCTTGCTATGGTCCAAAGTGTGTGAGATTACAGAGATAGTGATGTGAGTTTGGGTTTTGTGGGGGTCCTGGGAAAAACGTATGTGCGCTATTGTGACGAAAAGTAGCCTATTGCGCAATCCTGTGTAGTTTTGTGGAAAATTTCAGCCAAATCGGTGGAGCGGGTTTTGCATGATTGAGGAACAAACATCCAAACACACAAACCCACAAACATCCAAACTCACAAACTTTCACCTTTATAATATTAATAGGATACACATACATACATGTAAGGCTGGCTTTAGATCTGTGCAAAAATCGTCGGAGAAAAATTCTTGTATGTGCAATGAGTCCATCGGGCTGCATGTGTAACCGCTGTTGTAGCAGTTCAGCTCTCAATTGTTTGGGTCCATCGATGGAACTGAACTATGGAAAGCCCAAGAAAGTGTGACCCTAGCGTAATATTGTTTGTACATGAGAAATTCTGTTCTGATCTAATAGATTCAGGTCCAACCTCTGGGACCATCATCTATTTCAAGAATGGGGTCCCACTTGTTGATTCATGGAGAGGGGCCAAAAAAATCACAACCAACTTGATAATATGATCCAATAGGTGGGAAAAATAGTATAACATTGAGGATTATATTGCGTTTCTTTGAGTAAAAGCTAAGAATAGCTTCAAAAGGGGAAACATACAGGAAACCTTTATACTTCTCCCTTCTGTTACATCCACTCCTGGCTTTGGCTTATAAAAACACAGCAAAATCTGCAATAAGAACTGCATTTTTTTTTTTACTTTTTTTGTTTAAGCAGGGGACTAGACTTCATATTACAGACAGAGTACGCTGCGGCACTAATGCAGATTCTGTGATGTCTCCCCATACGGGACTCCCTAGTAGTGGTTGGGAGTGAATAGCGCTGTGCACTCCAGCAATGACACCTTTTAGATATTTGTCTTGCAGGGATTTCTATGTTATAACAGCCATGTACTAAGGCATCATTTTGGCCATTAACACATTACTTGACCATTTAGCACAGTTGTTTGGCACTGAGATTTTTCATTATTATATATAGCCACAATTTATAACGTGGAGAGATACACAGTTATTTAATAATAGATTACTATGCCCCTCATATAGTGGAAAGGAGGTGATATTATATAAAGTAGAGCTCCAACACACCTCCCTATCCCGTATAGATTTTGTGTATGATAGTGAGTCAAGGGTTCAGTGTGCCTGTTTAACAACTTTAACCCTGACGCTCCATTGACTGTCACATATTATTTTTGCCTTGTTTGAGATCAGAAACTATATATCTGCCCAGGCAAATATTGCCAATTCATATTATTGAGGTGATGAAATTTGTCAAGCAGTTATATTCTGCTGTACATGTTATCTGTAAAGATCTTCCAAGGTTCCCCGGGAGACTACTTGTATGAGTAGAAGGATATTCCTCCCCACTATACTCACAATACATTAGAGTAGTGATGTGATCAATCAATAAAATCTATTATAGATAAAGATTTTGCGGACATGAGTTTATTTTGCACAACTCATTTGTAATACCGTGATGTCCTTTATCCTATCTATATTTGTCCTTTGGTGATCCCAGCACACTCTCAGTTTTTTTTAGAATGTGTGAATATCATTTCCTTATGCTTTCATCAGTATAGTGTTTTGTTTGACTACACCACGGATGTCCTCCAGCAAAAAGACAAAGAATTTGGCAGATCTAATTCTGCAGAGCTTTTGGGAAATACAGTGACATAATTAAAGTAGACATTTAATTTTCTTATGATTTGTAGGAACTCCGGGATATAGTATTCAGTGGGCATATGTCATTATCCTGTGGTCACAAGCTTATCAAATGAATTAAAGGTGTTCTGTGAGCAATATGAAATAAAAATGAAATAGAATGCCTATATGAAACACACAATTTCCTCATGTTTATGTGGTGCCACCTGCTGGCTGAAGTAAGTATAACATAGCAGGTTTAAGAATCTTGGAGTGTTTTTGCTTCATTTGTTAACTAATTGATTTCTAATTTTCTGAGAGCATTTTATTATTTTCACTCTAAGAACTGTCTTATGGCAGCATAAAGATTACCTTGGTTTTCCAAGCCTATCTGTTAAGGTCAAATGCTCATTCAGTCCCTGACAATTCAACATTCAGTATAATTTCATTTTAATGCAGGGATATTGGCACATGAGAAGAGGATAGCTTCTGTCAGTGGCTGCACACTAGATGAAGGTACTGACATATTCTGACAGCTCTTTGTACCTCATCCGAGGATTAAGATCTGACGACTGTGAAAGCCTAATTAGCTAAGGAAACTTGCTGTCATGCTCTTGAAATCATCCTATGGCTGTATGACCCTGCGTGTCCTTCAGCCGCCATGGAGGGATGAAGTTGGTCAGTCACAAAGCTTAGGTAAGCGCTAAGGTTTAAATGTCTATCCACAGATACAGAGAACCCAGGCTGTGCCAAGAAAAAGTTCCCCACACCATTAGTCCACCTCCACTAGCCTAAGGCTAGGTTCTGCTTGGGGACCCCTCGAACGGAAACTTAATCCGCATAAAAAATCAGTTTCCTTAGGAAATCTGTGGACCCCGTAGACTATAATGGGGTCTGTATGGTTTCCTGCACAAAAATGTGGAGAGAAAAGTGCTGCTTGCAGGACTTTTCTCTCCACATTTTTCATGCAGAGAGGGGAAAGGAATCCACAAACGCCGATATGAAGCAGGTCTAAGAAGAAGGGTTCAATTAATGTTCTTAACATCAAATTCTGGCCCTCCCATGAGCATGATGCATCCGAAATCTGGATTCATCTAAGTAGGTGATGTTTTTTCAACACTTGTAATCAAATATCTGCATTTTTTTTACCGACTCGAGCAGCACTCAAACTGGTCGTCTACTGTTATAGGACATTCGTATAAAGGGACATTGAGTTGTGTATTCAGATACATTAGATGGAGTACGACCAGTACATTTGGTACGTTTTCTTTGACTCTGCCCCACCTGTGCACCGAATTCCATTTTGATTGTTTTCTTTTTCACACCATTTTTGGTATTCTCTTAACAATGTTGCAGAAGAATACCCTACAAAGTTGGCATTCTTTGAAATACTGGCCCAGCTGGACTAGCATTGATGTTCACCATCCCTCGTTCAGGCTAAGGTCACACATTGGGTAAAAGCTGTGTCTGGTTGCAGATTTTGAAATTGTTGGTATCTTCAGAGGAAGCCCTTATACTTCTCCCATCTGTTAAATTCACTCCTGGCTTTGGCTCAAAAACCATGGCAAAATCCGCAATAAAAAAATCCCTGCTTTTCTACGACATGTGGCCTCAGCCTTAAATCCACTCAGATCATTCGATGTCCACCCTAAAACTGACCATGGTAAACTTGCTACGTGGATTTTATACTACACATGTCTAATTTCCATACAGGGAGTCTCCTGGTGTCTAACATGGTTAGTTTTATATTTCAGATCTTTTATTGCTCTGTTGCTATATTTAGCATAAACTGTAATATTAAGCGTATGATGAACTTTACATAGAAAAGACAATTATTCAGTAAAAGCTTGTAGCATCGTGAATGTTATTTGGTTGCTAAGGGAACAAAGACATTTCCTGCGTATTTCTATAGTTTCCTATTACTGCATAAAAAGAAAGACAAAGTAGAAGAATCCAAACTACTTCATTGCAATAGTAAGAAGTTTTCGAGCGAAGCCCAATCCAATTTTCAAAGGAGCAGGGACATATAGGCCAAAAAAAAATGAACGATCTGTGCTCTTAGGAAGGATGGAATCCCAGGTCACTTATGATAGAAATCAAGCCTCTTTATTGTTAAATCGAAATCACAACGCGTTTCGGGGACAGGAATCCCCTTTTTCAAGTGCAACAGTGTTAAACAAATCTGCTATACGTGGCCACAGCTAGATTGCACATCCTGGCGGAGAACCTGACCCACGGGAAGAAGAAGTTCGGGAGACTCATGACATGGAAGTGGACAAGCTTGTCACAGCTCTTCTCGCTGAAGTTGTTCACTATACAACACTGTTGTGATATGCTATTAGTGTTGATGTGTGCTGATGCTCTTTGTGTTGTTAATTCAAGCCTTTAAACATGGAAACAAGGGGCCCACAACATTAAAGAGTCACTGCATTAAGCGGCTCGCCTTGTACTAGGTACTTTCTCCTCCCTCGAGTCCACTCTTTTACTCTCTCCTAGTCCTCAAAGGCTGCACTGTTGTGAATGACTTTTTGTCAGCATTCTTAGGGGGTGGGGAGTATGGAGACTCAGTGAGTTCCTGCCGTTATGAGAACATGATGTGCATTCTTCTAGCGCTGACTGTGACTGGGGTCCAGGCTTTCCTCATTATGCCGCTGAATTTGAAGATGTCTCTTAGCAGGGCATAATATTTTTTCTTGCTGTTTTTATCATAATTGGAAATTGAAGATATACTAAAGGCCTTTTTCAACTGAACAATTTTACATTCAATTACTAGGAATGAACACTCACACAAGCGCTGATTCTTGGGTTCATTGGGTGATTGGTCAATTTCAACAGAACAAAAAAATCATTGCTCACCAGCAAAACATCGCGCTGTGTAATAAGGACTCATATTCCAGCAAATACTGAAAACACGTGTTGGGGGATTGATCGCTTTAGCAATCACTTTTACTGCATGTGTGCTGCATCAGCCGGTGTATACAAGCATTGATCGGCATGTTTTGTAGCCTTTTAGTCTAATGCCAACCTAAGTTCAGAATGTACAACAAATGTGTAGGGATAACCTAGGTTATCATATTAGTTTATGTTGCAGGTTCCAACTGACCATAATAAAATTAAAAATAACTTGATCAATTAGAGCCTAGTAGTCATGGTTCTATAATATCTAGGTAAATTCAACATAACATATTGACCAGCTTTTTGCTGTACAACTCTATTTAGGGAAGGTAGTTTGGTAGCAGCAGTGGTGCAGACCCAAACAGTCAAGACAGGGACACAAAATGCAGAAAACTGGTTTATTTAGAAAAAAAACAAAACAGGAAAATAAATAAACCTTGACACAAAATGAGCAAAACAAAATACACCCTTAACTTCATGCAAAAATAAAACAAATTCCTGCTCGTCCGAGTGACTAAGTAAACAGAAGTAATAACCTAACTATAAGTGTGGCTTACTACCAGCCACAAGAAAAACACAAGAACATATTGGTCTCACCAGACTCAGGGTTGCAGGGCAGACCCATCCACCTCTTCACTTCCTGGATCTGCCCTGAAGTGCAGGCTCTGCAACCTTTTATGGGCTAGTAATAAGACTCAGGACCCACACCTGGGGCTGAAACCTACTCCAGACCCACACTGGACCACACTTAAAGTCAGGAATCTGTGGCTGATATAGCGCGACTCCAGCACTAGCACTAGCATCTAGCAAAAAGACATTTTATTTAGTGGAAAGTACAGCAACTTATTTCATATTTCTTTCCTACAAAAGACCATATGAAATAGTCAAATCAAGTTGTATTAAATGTATCTTTTTTCTTTAGAACTCTGAAAGAAACTTGAAGTTTTTTTTCATACAACTGCTAATGAAAAGAGCATTTACTGTATTTTTTATAAAATATAAAAAGTCTTTACTTTAAACCTGTCAGATGTTTTTTGAGAAATATATCTGAAATGCAAATTCATACCCCGACTGCTGTTCTTCTAAAACTCCAAGAGAATTATTGTATTACTGTGTGTACCGGAAAATGCAGGGATATATTATAGGAGACACATTCTCTCTGACATCTATGAAGCATTATGATGTGGCATATCGAGGGCAGGCGAGGAAAAGATGGCTAAACAGCTCAAACTAAATTTAGAAAAACAAAAAAACAGTCTTCAACTCTTTCCCACCACAGCCATTTTTCATTTTTTTTATTTTGGTTTTTGGCTTAGAAAAGTCATACATTTTTATTTTAACCATTCACAGAACTAATTGAGAGTTACTTGTTGTGGGACGAATAGCTACTTCATATTGATTCTATTGAATATGCTATACAATGCACTGAGAAGCTGCAAAAATTACAATGTGGTGGATTTATTTTTAAAAAAATTGCAAAAACAGCTTTTTACGTTGCAGAAACAGATTTTTTGTTGCAGATTTTGTTGTGTTTTTTCGAGCCAAAGCCAGGAGTAGATTGAGCAAAAGACAAAAGTATAAGAGCTTCCTATATATTTCCCATTTATTTTGTAGCCATTCTTGTCTTGCATTTGCTTCCATTATACTTGTAAGTAAACTGCCAGAGTTTCCGTATATATAATTGAAATGCTGCCATTTGCAAAATCAAAATTTTCTGCGTGTATTTTTCCCCATTGTGTGAATGGGATTTGTTGGAATTCAGAATTCAGGTGTCAGAAGTCAGGAGTCAATTGTCAGAAGTTAGGAGTCAGAAGTCAAGTATCAGAGTTGCGAACTACCATTCATTTGATGTTTGGCTCCGATTTCATGGGTTGTCCTAATATGGACACTGTACACTGTAGACGTAAGTATCAGACTTTAACCCTGCTGTTCTGTTCGCATTTGCTATACACTTGTACTGTTCCCGGGTCAATATGACCCGACCTATTAATTTTTGATTTTTAGCTACTCTAATTGTTTTATTTGAATACTTTTTTTCATTGAAATACTGTATGTGAATATCTTTGATCATAAACAAAAGAAAAATTTAAATTCAAACTTAATTTTTTTTTTTTTCATAAAAAGGTTACAGAGGCTTTTTGCAATTATCTTCGATTGTTGACATTCTGCACACAAATAAAGAAGCTTTACATTACTATTACTAAAACATGAAATTTAACTTTTTGAAAACAAATTTTATAAATCAACAAATGAAAAATCATAAAAACTTCAACCATTTTTTATTATTATTATTGTTTGTTTATATAGCACCATTAATTCTATGGTGCTTTACATTTGGGGGTTACATACAATTCACAAAATATACAGGTACATATCATACTAACAGTGATCTGCTGGCACAGTGGGGTAGAGGGCCCTGCCCGCGAGGGCTTACAATCTATGAGGGAAGGGGGTAGAGACAGAATGAGAGGGGGAGACTGTACAGATGGCAGTGCGGTGATAGTGTTATTGGAGGTTGTAGGCCTTCCTGAATAGGGGAGTCTTCAGGGCCTTCTTGAATCCTGTGATTGTGAGGGTCAGTCTTATGTGTCGTGGTAAGGAGTTCCAGAGTATGGGGGATGCACGGGAGAAGTCTTGGAGACGGTTGTGTGAGGAGCGGATGAGGGCAGAGCGGAGTAGGAGGTGATTTTAGAAAGAAAAAAAAACTGAACGTTCACGAGTTTTTACATTGAGCACAATAATAAGACACATGTCCTTTACACAGATATTTTGAACATCCAGCACATGTCAGATTAGTCTTATTGTCACAGGGAGATGGACAGAAGCTCCATCTCTTCCTTTTTTTGCTGGTAGCTGTGCTGGTGGAGGCCGTGGATGTGGAGTCTCTTTCTTCAGCATGCTGGACACTTTTTACAATGGCTGCTGCTCCCTCACTTCTGGGGGTCACTTTTCTGCTCTCAATATATGGCCTCACCAGGGATTTATCCAATTCCTCAAGAAATAATCTTCTTTTATGCAGCTTATTCCGGTTCCAATCGGGGTCGATTTCTCTCCATAAGACAAATGCATTGTATGCAGAAACGTCCAGTATGTTATAAAATAAAATCATTGGCCACCGATTGGTTTTGCGTTTGCATGTATATGTTGATATTACTTGGTCTAAAGTATCACCTGCTCCCTTTGTGGCATTATAATCCAAAATAATGTCAGGCTTTCTGTCTTCTCTATCACTTACGGCATTGTCATGGTGCATTGTGCTCATGAGAATTACCTGTTGTGTTTTTTTTTTTTTTTTTGGAACATAATACAACAGTTGTATTTCCAGAAAAATAAAAAGTTGAACTGTACTCCTCTCTCTTGCTAAGGATACCTTGCGGTAGTTCAGGTTTGTTTTTTCTCATAGTACCCAGCATGGTAAGTTGTTTTTTCTTCAACATCTGGCCTAGTTGATAGGATGTAAACAAGTTGTCACATGTGACATTTTGTCCTTTTAGACCATGAGTCAAATCTAGAACAACACGCATACTCTGATTTTTTTCAGGTCTCTCATCAGGGGCTTTTCCTGTATACACTGGAACATTTAGAGCATATGAACTTTTGCTGTCGCAAAGTGTCCAGATCTTGATGCCATATTTTGCTGGCTTACTTGGTGTATATTGTCTGAATGGGCACCTACCTCGGAATGCCACCAGTTGCTTATCAACAGTTACATTTTCACCACTGTTATACAATTTTGGTAGAATCTCTACCCATTGATTCCAAACATTTCTAATAGGGGCTAGTTTATCTTTAGCTCTTCTTTCCATTCTATCTGTTTTAGAATCAAACCGCAGTACTCTCGAAAAGTCATGAAACCTTTCAAGACACATTGTAGCTCTAAATATGTGGCAACCGGTTTCACAATTCCACAAACTTTTACCCTTTGAATGATAGACAACCAGTCTCCTCTCTCACAAACAGACTAGATAATTACTTGCTTACTAATAAGAACAGTGAAACCACCAGCATTTGGAGATGAAGAACACATAAAAAAACATAACTTTTGCAGTCAGAAATAATCAGAGACTTGTAGAACAATATAAAATGCTATCGGGTCATATTGACCCGAACAGTACAAGTGTAACAATCAGCGTGTAGCAAAAAGTAAACAAAAAAACCAAACAAAAAAAAATAAAAAATGTAGAGCTCCACAAATGAGGAAAAGTCAAGGAACCACTAGTTTCAAATCCTCATTAAAAAAAATCTGCAGGGTCTCAAAAATCATTTCGGGTCATATTGACCCGAACAGAACAGCAGGGTTAAGTTCCATAAAATCAAGATTGAAAAGTTTTCACTATGCATACTGACTTCATATAACTGCTGCAGACAAAATGTTTCGAACCCAATGTCATATGAAAACTAAGATTCTGAGCTTTAAGGCTGGATTCATGCTATCATGATTCGTACGTATAATACTGACCAGATTTCCATTGTGATCCAAGTTACCAGACAGGAATTGTGAATACATGTAAAATGCAGCCAATAACATTAACTCACCCTCAGTGCAAATATAATATGTAGTCATTGTCACCTGGTTCTCCTTGAACTAAATGATAAAAGGAATCCAGCAATCTTTATTAGCAATTTATTATCCATAAATTATAGATTAGAAATGTAATATTCGCTTCAAACATGTGATGTACTGGCCCAGATGATTTGCTGATTTTGGCAGGACTAATAATCATTGCCTGACAGCAGCACATTGCCTTACCGCCTAGCACGTTGTCTAATATAGCCTATGCTGCTGACAGGCAATGAAAATATATACAATATCGGGGACCACTGAAGGGACAACTGTATGCGGGGGGTGGGGGAATCAGCAAAGTAGTCATAAAAAATTAGGTCCGAACTATCCCTTTAAAGATGCATTGGAACAGCGCCGCACCTCCCATGAGGCAACCTGAAGCGACTGCTTCAGGCGGCGCTATGCCAGGGCCTCGGGAGGTCGGCATTTTTGCTGACCTAAGCCAGTCCAGGACAACCTGTCCTGGACTGGCTTAGCATCACCGTGTCTGCAGCCCGACACGGGAAGCGAGCGGTGTATTGGGGCAGCCCTGCTGGATACAGCGCTGCTCCAGCGGCCGCCCCTCACACTCAGACAGAGAGCAGGTCCTCTCCCTGCCTGCGAACGCCGCTCGGCCACGCCCCCTTTCTGATTGACCCTGCCCCTTCCGCTCAGCTCCGCCCCTTTCTTGCGACACCCCACCCCCTCAGCTCCGCCCCTCCTCCTCCGCTTCAGGCAGCAGAAAGCCCAGGTTCACCTCTGCATTGGAACATACGGTACTTCTGACTAACTGTGATTTGGCACAGATTCTGTTATCTAGTTCCCAAATTACGTGGCGGAGATCTAAAAATCTTAGAGACCTATTGACTAGGAGCCATTATGTTCCTCAGTATCCAAAATATATTTTTGGAAGTCAGGGCCCTACATGGGGTAGCTTTAATTGGGGACATTGTGCTGCCTGTAAATAAGTGGTGCGGAGTTCTGAATTTTGGAAATCTAGTGGTAACAGACAGTACAAAATTGTGCACTACATTTTGTGCAGTGATCTATTTTGCCACTTGTCAATGTGGCCTCATTTACACTATGTGATCAAAAGTATCTGGACACCTGGCTGAAAATGAATTAAAAGTTTGTGGTGCCCTCCATCAGTAATGCTGGAATTCAATATGGTGTTGGCCCACCCTTAGCCTTGATGACAGCTTCCACTCTCGCAGGCATACGTTCAATCAGGTGCTGGAAGGTTTCTTGGGGAATGTCAGCAGGGGCGGATCCAGGGCCGGGCGAGCCGGGCAACCACCCGGGGCCCCGCACCCAGCGGGGCCCCGCGGCAGGGCTCGTACCAAACAAAACTCGGGTCGGTCGGTAGGGCAATTGCCGAGGGCCACAGCACTTGCAGGAGCCTCCTGTCGGTCCTCTATCAGTAGCTGCAGCTCCCTGCACACAGTGTGCTTCACACATATACTTTCCCTATTAGGAAGTATATGTCGGAAGCACACTGTGTACCTGCAGCATCGGCTAATATACAGCAGCCAGCCAGGGAGCTGCAGCTAGTGATAGAGGACGCTCCCTCCTCACCCCTCTTCTCTGGCTGCCCTCTGTCAACCAATGAGAGGGTGAGGAGAGCCGAGGAGGCGGAGCTTATCGCTCTACAGAAGATCCCTGCCGTCCTGCATCCTGCACACGAGAGGGAGAAGTTCAGCAAAGTGAAAGAAAGCACACGCAGGTACAGGCTGGAGGGGGGAGGGGGGTTACTATTCCTATTAATATCAGGCATTTGGAGTTATTCATTTAGTTTTGGTAACTCCATGTGCCTCATATTAATAGCAGTTAACCCCATCATATCCCTCACATTAACCCCCTGTATACTTCACCATAAGGGTTACTGATGTGTGAGATATATGGGGGTAATAATTATGAAGATACTTCATTATTACCTCCATGTCTCTCACATATCAGTAACTCTTATGTGAGGCACACAGGGGGTTAATGTGAAGGACATGATAGGGTTAATTGCTATTAATATGAGGCACATGGAGTATATTAGGGGGCGCTCACACTACTGTCAGTGTCCGCTGCTAATGTCGTTCAAAATCTTGCACTAACATTAGCAGCGGACACTAGCTGTGTCCGTGACATTCTGCATTCATTTAAAGGGGCTCTATCAGCAAAATTATGCTAATAGAGCCCCACATATGCGTGAATAGCCTTTAAAAAGGTCCCGTAAATGTTATATTAACATTTTATTTTTTCCAAAAGCATTAAAACATATATGCTAATCGTACCTGAACGTGCACCATGGGCAGGGATGCACGATGCTACATCATCTTCGGGCACTCCTGCCTCTTCTGTCTTCTTGTAGTTACGCCCTCTGGTTCCATGTCTTCTTCCGTCTTCTTGTCTTCAAATCCCACACCTGCGTAATAGCGCTTCCCTCCGGAGCACTACTGCGCAGGCTCACTTGCCATTCCCCGTAGAACTACACAAGCGTACTGCACGCTTGCGAACTGCCATTAAGTAAAATGGCAAGTGAGTCTGCGCAGTAGCGATCCGGAGGGAAGTGCTACTACGCAGGCGCGAGATTTGAAGACCTCAAGCCGGAAAAAGACCAATAGGAAGCCGGCAGAAGAGACGGGACCAGAGGGCGTCGCTCCAAGAAGACAGAAGAGGCAGGCGTGCCCGAAGCTGACGTCACACCGTGCATCACCGCCCCCAGTGCACGTTCGGTAAGATTTGCATATATGTTTTTATGCTTTTATTTAAAAACGGGACGGGGGTTTAATATAACTTTAGTGGTGCCTGAATGGACTTTATAAAGGCTATTCACGCATATGTGCGGCTCTATTAGCATAATTTTGCTGATAGAACCCCTTTAAATGGACATTGGGCGCATTGTTTTACACTCCGTGCCTGTCCTAAAGATGTCCGACTTTTCAAGCGGACAGAAAAAACCTACATGTCGGGTTTTTGTAAGTAGGGTCCCACCACAGTCAATTGCCCAGGGCCCCGCAAAGCCTGGATCCGCCACTGAATGGCAGCCCATTCTTCACGGAGTGCTACACTGAGTAGAGGTATCGATGTAGGTCGGTGAGGCCTGGCACGAAGTTGGTGTTCCAAAACATCCCAAAGGTGTTCTATAGGATTCAAGTCAGGACTCTGTGCAGGCCAGTCCATTACAGAGATGTTATTGTCATGTAACCACTCCGCCACAGGCCGTGCAGTACAAACAGGTGCTCGATTGTATTGAAAGATGCAATCACCATCCCCGAATTGCTCTTCAACAGTGGGAAGCAAGAAGGTGTTTAAAACATCAATGTAGGCCTGTGCTGTGATAGTGCCACGCAAAACAACAAGGGGTGCAAGCCCCCTCCATGAAAAACACAACCACACCATAACACCACCTCCTCCGAATTTTACTGTTGGCACTACACACGCTGGCAGATAGCGTTCACCGGGCATTCGCCATACCCACACCCTGCCATCGGATCGCCACATTGTGTACCGTGATTCATCACTCCACAAAATCTTTTTCCACTGTTCAATCGTCCAATGTTTAGGGGCCACATGGTGGCTCAGTGGTTAGCACTGCAACCTTGCAGCGCTGGAGTCCTGGTGTTCAAATCCCACCAAGGGCAAAAAACCATCTGCAAGGAGTTTGTATGTTCTCCGCATGTTTGCATGGATTTCCATCCCATATTCCAAAAAAGACATACTGATAGGGAAAAAGAAAATGTACATTGTGAGCTCTATGTGGGGCTCACAATCTACATAAAAAAAAAAAATCGTCCAATTTTTACGCTCCTTACACCAAGCGAGGCGTCGTTTGACATTGACCTGTTTGATGTGTGGCACCCAATCACCTGACCACGTTTGAAGTCCGTGAGTTCCACGGAGTGCCCCATTCTGCTCTCTCATGATGTCTAGTGTCTACTGAGGTCGCTGATATGGAGTACCTGACAGTAGGTGGCAGCACAATGCACCTAATATGAAAAACGTATGTTTCTGGGGGTGTCTGGATACTTTTGCTCACATAGTGTATATTGGAATGAAAAGTAGGTCACTCAGAGTATGGCTCCTTGGGCATGCTAGTAAGATCGTGGCAGCAGAAAAAGCTCGAAAATTTTAACAATACCAACCCATACCACATCACTTTCGTAATTTTCACTCATGAGTAGGGTTGAGCGATCGGGATCAGAAAAGATAGGATTCCGACCGATAACCGAGTTAATTTCACGATCGCGATCGGAATTTCAATCCCGATCTTTTTCGGCAGGATTGAGGTTGGAGGTTATCTCAAGATCTGCTCAACCCTATCCATGTATGTACCATTAATAAGGTTGAGCCTTTGGGATCGGGAAAGATCGGATCACGATCGGCAATTGAGCAAATTTCACAATCGCAATCGGCTGGAAAATGATAGAAAATCAGATTTTAAAAACGTCATCTCAGGCCCTTGTGCTGCTATACGATTGGTGCGCATCATGAAGTGGGCTGCGCTATCTATGCTCACTCTGGACACAGAACGAGCGGCAGAAAATGGCATTGCATGAGCGGGCAGCCGAGTGCCGAACATGCCGCCATCGGTGGAGACCGCCGCAGAGCGTGCATCGGTGAGTCCGTGGGGGCCATGGGGTCAGGTGAAGTTGGACACATTACGCCACACCGGCATCTGCCCGTCGCGCCACCTGCATGGCCACGGCTGCTGCGAAGTATGCCGGCCATATACACACGTCTACATTAGCAGCACCAGCGGGCCAAGGGTGAGTAGAGGGGAGGCGGATTGCACAGGTGGAGGAGGGGGGGAAGTGGGTGACCGGGGTCACGGGTGGGTGGTGGTGGTGGGGGAGATGGAGGAGGTGACTGTATTCTCTAAAGGGGGGAGGGAGAGGGGAGGCGCGGGTGGGGGGTACCGCGGGTGAGGGGGCCATGGTGAGAGTAGAGGTGAGAGTAGAGGGAGTCGGCGAGGAGCGGAAAGGGGACCGCGGGCGCAGCAGTCGGGCCGAGGGGCCCGCGGCAGCCGCAAGGAAAGAGGCGTGGGGGCCACAGGCCGCGCTGCAGGTGGTTCGAGCGAGGGTGAGGGGGCTGCGGACGAAGTCACGGGTATAGCTAGTGTAATGTCTTCAAGAAGTATGAGGAGTCAGGGATGAAATCCAACAGCAACTCGGTTTATTTGCATTTCCACACATAGATCTGCAACTTCTTCCTAGCCATGTGCAAGCAACCCCCATCTCCTTCCTAGTCCCTGTTCTCATGAGTCCCTGCTCTTAAAGAGACTATATATTACAGCTAGTATGCTTATAACTTTGGCCCCTATTGCCATGCTCTGGTTATAACTAGGGCTATATATTTTGTAATAATATTTTTATGGTACTTTTTTATTTTGATCAGATATCCTTTTTCATGTGTGCTGGATTTAGGGGCCATAAATGTGGGGATATGTGTGGATTCTTTGCATCTGCACTTGTATATTTATCATACTATTGATGTATAATTATCTTTAGTCCCATTATATTATTTAGTATTAGTGGACTATATTGCAGGATCAGTACTCCCTGGTAGGGTGGGTTCTTTGTACCTTACACGCTATCTTCCATCTGCATGCACGTTTGTAATTCTCTCTGGCTATTTGTGTATGGCTATTTATTGTACTTTACAACAGGGGTGGATCCAGGGCCGGGCGAGCCGGGCAACCGCCTGGGGCCCCGCACCCAGCAGGGCCCCGCGGCAGGGCCCGTACCAAACAAAACTCGGGTCGGTCGGTAGGGCAATTGCCGAGGGCCACAGCACTTGTAGGAGCCTCCTGTCGGTCCTCTATCAGTAGCTGCAGCTCCCTGCACACAGTGTGCTTCACACATATACCTTCCCTATTAGGAAGTATATGTCGGAAGCACACTGTGTACCTGCAGCATCGGCTAATAGACAGCAGCCAGCCAGGGAGCTGCAGCTATGGATAGAGGACGCTCCCTCCTCACCCCCCTTCTCTGGCTGCCCTCTGTCAACCAATGAGAGGGTGAGGAGAGCCAAGGAGGCGGAGCTTATCGCTCTACAGAAGATCCCTGCTGTCCTGCATCCTGCACACGAGAGGGAGAAGTTCAGCAAAGTGAAAGAAAGCACACGCAGGTACAGGCTGGAGGGGGGAGGGGGGGTTACTATTCCTATTAATATCAGGCAGAAGAGACGGGACCAGAGGGCGTCGCTCCAAGAAGACAGAAGAGGCAGGCGTGCCCGAAGCTGACGTCGCACCGTGCATCACCGCCCCCAGTGCATGTTCGGTAAGATTTGCATATATGTTTTTATGCTTTTATTTAAAAACGGGATGGGGGTTTAATATAACTTTAGTGGTGCCTGAATGGACTTTATAAAGGCTATTCACACATATGTGGGGCTCTATTAGCATAATTTTGCTGATAGAACCCCTTTAAATGGACATTGGGCGCATTGTTTTACACTCCGTGCCTGTCCTAAAGATGTCCGACTTTTCAAGCGGACAGAAAAAACCTACATGTCGGGTTTTTGTAAGTAGGGCCCCGCCACAGTCAATTGCCCAGGGCCCCGCAAAGCCTGGATCCGCCACTGCTTTACAAGAATAAAGATTATTATTACTATTTTTCTTCTATATGTGGAGTCTCTATAAACTTATTTCTCTTCAGTTCTTAGGATCCTTCTGCTTGCAATAAATAATAAAAGTCATTGATACTTTATAGTTGGTGATTTTCCCCATGTTAATTAAAGGTATAAATTTACCATACTCTGCTTCTGTAACCTACGGTTGTATACTGTTGGTATATGTTTGCTCTTATTTTCTCTGTATTGTAAAAAGTTTCTTCTCAATATAAATTTAAATTAAAAAAAATAAATAAATAAAAAATAATAATAATAATAAAAGGAATCCAGCAACTTTATCCTATTAATATTATAAAGGTGAATGTTTGTGAGTTTGTGGGTTTGTGTGTTTGGATGTTTGTTCCTCAATCACAGCCAAACGGCTGAACGGATTTGGGTGAAATTTCACACACACCTACATAATTCCCACGAAATATGAATAGGCTACTTTAAATGTGGGTCACTCACCCCAAATCGCCACCGTCACCCTCCAAAGACCCCTCTGCCTCGGCTATAGAAGCTGGCATTCTGCCAGCACTTCTCTGTCCATGCTCCTCCTATTGGTGCATGGCAGGCTGTGGGCAGGCTATGGAACCAGGGCTGCGACACCATAGGTTCAGGGCTGCATGTGGGTGTGCTGATTCACCAGGGACACAGTTAGGAAGACGGCGGCCGCTCACAGGGTCCCGGAGCTGCAGCTATGCCAGGCTGCCTAGACACATCGCGGAGGAGGCTGCTGCACCCGACACTCCACACATACAGGTGAGTGCAGTGGGGAAGAGGGGGTGTCCCGGGGGGGGGGGGTGTCCTGGGGGGGGAGGGGTGTCCCGGGGGAAGGGGGTGTCCCCAGGTCGGTATCCCCAGCTTCAGTTCCCTCCTACATCGGCCCCCGTGTAGTAGCACTCACCTCGGCCTATCTCCTCCTCTCCTGTGTCTCCTCGCTGCATACAGCCGGCTGCCTGTGTCCTATATCAAGCACAGCAAGCTCTGGCTTGCTGGTTGCTATGACGCCAGGCCTGCTCTGCTACATAAACGACACAAAACTGTCTGCATCGTCTGCAGTGGAGGACATAGGCAAAGGTGAGTGCTACTATACGGGGGCCGATGTAGGAGGGGGGGGGGGCTATGAAGCTGGGGGGGACATGAGACTGTGGGGCAGAGATGGGGGGAGACACTGGGGGCAGAGATGGGGGGGACATGAGACGGGGGGCAGAGATGGGGGGTAAGACACTGGGGGCAGAGATGGGGGGGACATGAGACTGGGGGGCAGAAACTGGGGGCAGAGATGGGGGAACATGAGACTGGAGGGCTGAGATGGGGGAAACTGGCGGCAGAGATGGAGGGACATGAGACTGGGGTCAGAGATGGGGGGAAGAAACTGGGGGCACAGATGGGGGGACAAGAAACTGGGGGCAGATGAAGTGGCCTGGGGGCAGAGAAGGGGGGACATGAAGCTGGCGACACAGATGGGGTGAGAAGAAACTGGGGGCAGAGATGGGGGGACAAGATACTGGGGCCAGATGAACTAGACTGGGGGCACAGATAGGGGGACAAGAAATATAAGTGGTTCAGCCCCACCGCCAACCCGTAGACGAAGTCGCGGGTACCAGCTAGTGGTCCATAAATTATTAATTAGTAATTTATTATCCACTTCAAACATGTGATTTACTGGCCCAGATGTTTTGCTGATTTTGGCAGGACAAAAATTACTGCCCGACAGCAGCACATTTGCTTGGGTAATCAGGCTGGTGCCAAGTGAACTCTGATCAGCACGTTTTGTAGATATACAGGATATTAGCCCAACATCACTTCTTCCACAGAATATAATGGCCCTATCACTGGTCCCATACAATATGGGGGACCACTGAAGGGGCCACTGTATGGGGGGACCAGTGAAGTAGTCATAAAAAAATTAAGTCTGGACAAACCCTTTAAAGAGGACCTTTCATCAGATCGGGCACATGCAGTTTTATATACTGCTGGAAAGCTGACAGTGCGCTGAATTCAGCGCACTGTCAGCTTACCCGATCTGTGCCCGGTGTAAAGCGCTATCGGTCCCGGGACCGTAGCGCTTTAGTGTCAGAAGGGCGTTTCTGACACTTAGCCAGGGATGCCCTTCTGCCCAGCAGCGCCTATCGCGCTGCACAATGTGAGCGGGAAGGAACGGAGGGGGGAGTTACTCCCCGCTCCACAGTACAGCGCGATAGGCACTGCTGGGCAGAAGGGCGTCCTTGGCTAAGTGTCAGAAACGCCCTTCTGACTGTAAAGCGCTACTTTACCGGGACCGATAACGCTTTACACCGGGCACAGATCGGGAAAGCCGATAGTGCGCTGAATTCAGCGCACTGTCAGCTTTCCAGCAGTATATAAAACTGCATGTGCCCGATCTGATGAAAGGTCCTCTTTAAAGAATTTGCCCATAAATTGGAGCAACCACTGTGGCTGCCACGAAGGTGTAAAATAAAAAAAAAAAGGTATATTCACTAGGGTTGAGCGATCCCAATCTTTTCCAGCGGGAGCGAGATCGGAGGTTATTTCCCACAATGCTTAGCTACTGGCCAATCATTGTGGGAAAAGCTATAGTATCAGATGAGCAAGTACTATTCGAAACTCCCGTTTCGAATAGCACGCACCCATAGGAATGAATGGAAGCGGCCGGCACACAGACTTTGCCGGCGTCCGGCCGCTTAACCCCTGCATGCCGGCTGCGTCCATTCATTTCTACGGATTTACCACAGCCTGCCACTCTTCTGCTTCGTCCCTGTTTTACATCTGAAATGTAGCAGTCCAGTAGGGAGGAAACAGAAGAGTCGATAGTATCTATCTACTCGCGAACTTTGCTCAACTTACCTGCACAGATCTGCTGCCGCTGCCACTCCTTGTTCTTCTCGCTCCTCTTCTCTCTCATTGACATGCCTTCAGAGTGCCTTGCGCACCCCCGCCTCCCTAGACTACTGTTAGAGATGCTGGGAGAAGGTGGGGCTTGTGGCTTAGGAGAGTGTGGGTGGGTAGTGGGAGGGGAGACGTGAGTGATGCACTCACGCCTTCCTGCCCACACTCTCCTAAGCCACATCAAGCCCCGCCTACTCCCATCATCTCTAAAACTAGCCTAGGGAGGTGGGAACGTGCAGGGCGCTCTGAAGGCATGTCAATGAGACAGGACCGGACCGAGAAGAATGGGGAGCAGCAGTGGCAGCGGATCTGTGCAGGTAAGCGGACACCAGGGGGGCTAAGTAGCCGGGGGATTTTTTTTTTAATCACTACACAGCGTGGAATCCAAAAATTGAAACAATTTTTGAAACAACTCCATGCTGTGTAGTGAATAGGATCGTTTTTAAAATCCAATCTTCATTTATTTAAAAAAATCCCATTGACTTGCATTGGGATCGGAATTGGGATCGGGTTCGAATGGAAAATGAGCAGAAATTTTAAAACTGATCCTGAAATTTCAAGATCTGCTCAACCCTAATATTCACCTGTCCACTCTTTGTTTAACTGGTAATTCATACCAAGAGGGCTGATTTTCCAAAAACACAGTTAGTCAGTTTTCCTAGTCTCTTTGTACAGATATAAGACGTGTAATCTTTCCTTCTGTCTTGTTGCAATGCCTCATTACTCAGTGATAGGCAGCTACACTCATTTGTAATTCCTTTTTGTTGTTTTATCTTCTCGCCTTCTTGTTCTTTTGTATTCCTTTTGTGCTACACCACGGATATTTTTTCAACATGTCAATCTGGCAATATTTCACACTGTATCTTACATACAGACATTTTTCAATGTATGACTGCCATTGACGTACTTTAGCTCTTTTGTTGTGAAAAACTTATTAGAAAAGGCTTAAATATTAATTAGCTATTGCTTAACTGCATCATATCTCCATTCTACCGCATTTGTTATACATTTCTATACGTATATGCCACAGGAAGTAAAGCTGTAAGAATACATATCAAAGTGTGCTTGGGTGTTAATGTTTCTCACACATACAGAGAAAACTGACAAATACAACGTGCATTAAAATGAAAAAAACTGTCAGCTATGATGTGAAGAGAAGAAATAATACAGATTTACAATATTCCTTTGTATAATTCTATTTAATGAAAGAAAATAAAAATTATGACGGAGATTTTAAATTATGCTAGCAATATTTCATCTCATAAACTAGACTGTTTGCTCTTCTCATTTCTTCTCTGGTTAATATAATAATAGTCACAAATATCAAAATAAATTCATTTAAAATCAAATTAAATAAATTTCGAGAAGGCATTTCAATGGATAAATCAATATCAAGAAAATGTAAGCAGCAAGACAATATGTGCTAAGTAATTAACCTTCAACTGTTATAATTAATCCTAATGATTCATACGTATGTATTAGTTTTAGTTCATTGATACTATAAACAAAAGAAATTGTTGCAGTATGTAACTGCAGTAACTAATTATAGCAGAATAAATGAGTTATCCCAAGATTAACATTTACTACCAATTCAGGATATACTAAGCAGAGGTGTAGCTAACGGGAGCCAACTCTATGGGGCCCCACCCAGGGCTGCTACAAAGAAAGAGAGCAAATTCAACCATATTGGCATGTACAAGTACACTGATACAGTTGTTATACATAGTAGAGAAGAAAGCTGGTGGCTTCCTGCTCTACCATTCTCTTACTTGTAGGCCTCTTCATGCCTCCAGTCTACAAGGTGCTTTGACCACAACCAAGCCTTCTGCGTTCTGGAATGGGCACAATGATGTTGTCGCATTGCACCTATGCTAGGATACAGATATCTTAAGAAGGCGGCAGCTTCATCTTCGTGCATCCGAAGAACGAAGGATAGGTGAGTGTAATTTATTATTTTTTATGATGTGAGCTGTGATGCAGTAGTGCCAACTGGTGTTTTTATAGCGTACTGAGATATCTGCTTCTGGCTCCATGCTCTGTATAGTACAGGGACTGGAAACACAACAGATGACCAAGCCTAAGTATAGCCCATTGAAAAAAATCACAGACAACCTCTTTAATGTACGGAGAACAATAGGGGCAATACTTATGTAAGGGAGGGTCACGGGCATGGTTAATACAAAAAATTGTGTTACTTACTGGGGAATTGGACAGTATTAAAGGGGTTGTCCAGGATTTGAAGGTTATTGATTAGGGGCATTAATAATTGCAGGTGCACTATTTATTTGTAGGGGAAAGGGGTGTCATTAATTTAAAGATGTGCACAGAGGATGTTATTCCTTTCCAGGGTTTTTTTTTATAATCTATATTTTAAAATTGGGAGTAGCAACAGGATGGAGATTTGTGTAGTGTAGGTGAGGGAAAATGTGGGTTGGGTGTCTGTCACCTTAAAGTCAATACATTTTGCCTGTTTTGTACTCATTCAAATGATATACAGAGCCTTATGTAGAAACTTATCTACATGATGGTAATATTGGTATAAATGGGAAGGGAGCCCAGAAAGATGTGCTCTCCCTTAGCTACGCCTCTGGTGATTGGTCAGTGGGGGTTCCACTGCTCAGATTACTTACTATTGGATGGATAAGCAGGCGCACAAGCACGCTACTGCTCCATTTAAAGTATAGAGCAGTGGTTCCCAAACCTTCTGAATGAGAGACCCACTTTTGGACAAGAATTTTGTTTGGGACCATCCTGTACCATACTTAGTCGCATTTGAAAAATAAATGTCCATAACCTGTATTCAGCCTCTTATTCCGCTGTTCTCTACAGTTTATTATGTCTTTTATTGCTGTATCCTGTTTTTTATTCTATACTGCCTAAAGAATTTATGGGGTCCTATACCGGCAAAATTTGTGTGCTCCTCTCCTCCCCATGGTATCTTACAGTTTCCTGTCCTGTGGCACCCACACAGTATATATTATGTTCCCTGGTGCTCCCCACACAGTATAATATTTATAGTAGCATGGACAGGTGAGTAAAGTACCAGCTTCTACTTATGGCAATAAAACAATAAGAAGTGATTAATTGAAAAAAAGAATGGCACCCTAGTTTATGCCATGATAGGTACCCCTGCCTATTTATCACTGATGGCTCCCCAGCCCCAACAGTCTTTACGAACCCATCAGGGAGTCATGACCATCAGTGGTAAATAGTCAGGGGTGCCTCATGGCATAAACTGGGATGCCAATCCATTTTTTAATCAGTATAATGATCCACAGTGGCTCTCTCTACAGGCAATGCCCCTGAGTGTATGAGCCTCTTATTTGGGTTGCTCTGCAGTATATGATCCCCCTTTTTTATATAAGAAGACCACTATTTATTGTATTATTGTAATAGGTAGCAGCCGATAATTTACTCACCTATCTAGACTTGTGTCCAGGCTCGCCTCCGTTGTTGCCTCTATGCAGTGCTGCACTTATGTCATGATGCTGAGAAACACCAGGGCATTACATATAATGTCCTGGCATTCTTCAGTGCCTGGTATAGTGCACAATGGTGGTGGCAGCAGAGCTGGCCCGGACAGGAACATGGACAGGTGAGTAAGTTATCGGCCTCTACCAGCTGCAATAAAGCAACAGGTAGAAGCCTAATATATATTATATATATATATATATATATATATATATATATATATATATATATATATATATCTGTAGAGCATTCCACTGTGTGTGGGGGCCCACTGTGGACCATTATACTGTCTGGGACCACTCTGGGGAATTATACTGTCTTGGACCACAGTGGAGCATTATAATATATGAGGCCGCTGTGGAGCATTATACTTTGGAGGCTGACTGGGAAGCATATAATACTGTGTGAGAGCCACTGTGCAGCATATTTTACTGTGTTGGGGGCTACTGTGGAGCATTATACCATGTGAAGACACTATGGAGCATATTATACTGTGTGGGGAACACCGGGGAATATTATATATACTGTATGGAGGCCACAGGACAGGAAACTGTAAGATACATTGAGAAGGAGGGGGGCACACAAATTTTTTATAGAACCCCAAAATTTCTGATGGTAGAATAGAATAAAAGGCAGACTACAATGCTAAACGGCAGAATAAAAGGAAGATTACAGTGGAATAAGAGGTTAGGGACATTTTTTTTTAATGTGATTAACTATTGTACAGGGGATTCCCGGCAAAATTCTCGTTCTCGTCCAAAAACGGATCCCACCTTCATTAAGTTTGGGAACCACTAATCTAGAGGATTGATGAAGATAGCTAAGCATCATGCTCGGCTATCTTTGTCAGTTCACAGACTTTCAGTGGACCAGCACAGCTCATACTAATCCATTCAAATGGAGGACAAAACTCACATTGTTGTCATTTGTGGGGTCTCCAATGTTGAAAGTCCTAGCAGTGGGACCCAAACCCATTAATTATCGCATATTCTGTGCATAGGTGATCAGTGTCAATCTTAGGATAACACTTTTATTTTAACTTGCTCTCTTGTGAAACTTCGAATTACACAAAACATGAGGCTTAAAGAAAAAATGATGGTATTATGTCATATGACACCAAGCTCCTATTATCAAGCTTTCAATTCCACATTCATTTTCTCCACGAGCAATTCTGAAATATCCATTTTCACCCCACGTGTTTCCCCACGAATTTGCAACAATCTGAAACATAAAAATCGAAAATATGTAATTCATGTAACAGAATGTAGTTATGATTAGTTATAACCGAATGGTGTGCCTAAGGCCCACACCACTATAATAATAGAAGTCACATGACATGAACAACAATTTTTTTGGCAAATTGGTAAGAGCAGAGGCATAGCTGGAGGGACTGTAGCGAGCTACACTGTAACAAATTGCTTTCTTGGCAAATTCTGTACTAATGTTTCAACTCATTTACTTTGCTAAATTCAGGTACGGATCTCTAGCACACATTCAATCTGCTAACAGTGTTCAGCCCCTCCTGTTCTGGATTTGTAGGTTTCCCAAATTCAATTCCTACAGCTTTTAATGTTTTACCAAGTATGGTGGCCGAAGCAGCTCTGAAGCAGAGCAGCTGCACTAGCTGCCGGGTATGTGTTGTTTCATACAGCAAGGACCAGAAGCATTGCCTGTGATCAGAGATGACTGTGATCAGGGGCATTTAACTACTCAATTTAAACCTAAAAGTTTAAATCACCCCCCTTTTCCAAGATCACATATAACACAAATTATAAAAAAAAAGTATGTTTGTAAATTACACCAAAATGATAAACTTACCCAAAATTTTTCATGATTTCGTAAAGCACCCCACCTAATAAAGAAAAAATAAATTAATAAAAATTAGCACAGATAATTAAATTCTTGCGAAATGAAATGTTGTTATGATATTATACATATATACCCCCTACTGTGCCAGCCGATCACTGTTAGTATTATATCTACCTGTATATTTTGTGTATTGTATGTAAACCCCCCAATGTAAAGCACCATGGAATTAATGGTGCTATATAAATAAATAATAATAATAATAATTTTAATAATAATAATAATAAATGTGATTATTTAAAGTGAGTCTGCCAGCAGTAAAATCAGTATCAAGCTAATGACAATATCTTGGAGGGCAGGGACAATGTGGTGGCTCAGTGGTTAGTGCTGCAGCCTTGCAGTACTGGAGTTATGGGTTCAAATATCACCAGAAACAACATCTGCAAGGAGTTTGTATGGTCTCCTACATGGGGCTCACAATCTATATATATATATATATATATATATATATATATATATATATCTTGAAGGGCAGCTGCTGCACTTTGCAGTTCTATATTTCATATCCATTTTCATGAAAATCTGTGATTTATTCTTGTGCAAATTAGTTGAAAAGGGCTATGGCATCAGGCCCCATGTAGCGGGCCACCACCAAAAAGCTCAGTGTTTTCACAGAAGTTATGCATCATTTTCCTCTACGTTTTCTTCATGAGAATGGAGCTGCAATGCAGAATAAGAAAGGCATCGTAGGAAATTGCAGAAGCTGCTCAACAAGATACTTTCATTAGGCTGGGTTCGTACATGCAGGACTTTGTGTCCGTGCAAAAAAAAAAAAAAAAAAGCAAGCCGTCTCCTGTCCAGTTTCCCTGGAGTTTACGACAGAAGCCCCGAGGCGGACAGCGGCAATAGTGTGAACCTAGCCTTAGTGTGACCGATTTCGCTAATGAAAGACCCCCTTTAACACCAAATTTTTTAGGTTTAACATTCTACAGTATATTGTTAAATTTGGAAATATATGTACTGCATATAGTAGCACAATGAAATTATGTCTGTGAAGAGTCACCACTAGACCTAGCTTAGATGGCTTGCTGTACGCTGTTACTAAGCAGTATGGAGTTAATGTCTAATCTTCTCTCAGCAGTTGTGACAACTTCAGGTAAATTTATTTCTGTTACTTAATGGTGTGTGTTTTCAGGGTATATTGAGCTCTATATCAAAATATATTTTAATGATTTACATCACTCTGATTTTATAACAGCTTGATGGGCAAATCATTTTAACTGTCATCCTAACATTACTTCCTATGTTTTATATCTTCTAGGCACATTTGCATTTATACTTATACTTAACAATCCTGAAGTCTTTCAGTTCTTCCAAGGCTTATGAGATGTTATCACTTTTCAGCAGTCATCTCAATAACCTCACAGACAGGATTGCATTTACAGATTAAAACCTATAGCTAGGTAACACAGGGTCCATCATTCACAAGTGCTGGATGGCCAAATCAAAGAATTCATTCATGTGGTACCCAAATAGGTACCTGCACAGTAGGTTGTAAGATGCAGCAATGTACAGAAAAAGAGTCTCATTGGATTATATTAAGTACTTAACTTAAGTGTCACTGTCAGTGGGCTGCCGCTGGTCCCTCCTCTTGATGCTCTTTCTGACAGCAATTAGTTGCTTTGGTACTGAGCACCAATTCTTGGCAGTTTTTTTAAAAATATAGCGGCATCTTTATAATGTTAGGTTCACACTAGCGTTTAAGTGTCTGTATGAGACTCCATTCTCATTCTGTTTAAAATCTGCTGAGGCCCCGTTCACATCAGCCTTTGGTAATCCATTCAGGGAGTCCGCATGTCCCTCTGTGGCCTAAGCTGTTATACAGCATTCAAATATGAGCTGTGCACTATATAGAGTACAGGTGCAAAAAATATAGTGGGCACCACCAATATTGTGTATAAAGACTATATATGGTGTTAGGAGTACTTAGCTATATTGCTGATATTCAGGAGAGGCTAGAAGCAGTATAATTCTAAGTACAAAGAGAGTGGAGATGCAGAACACAATCCGGATACAAAAACTCCTTTTATTGAACACGGTGGAGACAGGTATCAGCTGTGGACAAATAGACAGCAATGGGTCGTTTCTGGTCAAGTCTGTAGAAGCGCCGTAAGTGCGAAACGGCCTGTTGCTGTTTGTTTGTCCACAGCTGATACCTGTCTTCACCGTGTTCAATAAAAGGAGTTTTTATATCTGGATTGTGTGCCGCTCCTCCACACTCTTTGTTTGCTACACTATATAGAGTGTTCACCATTGTTCTGTAACCCTACCAATCATAAAGTGATGGTAAATTCTAGCAATATACTTTATAACATAAATGAGTAATGAATTTTCAATTTGGCAACCTAAATTGGGTAACCAGAGCTATGGATGTCTAGTATATAACGCTTTCTGTTTAATATCCTGTAAATGAGAGTCTAAAATGTGCAATATACAATAAATGTCTATAGTGAAAAAATAACCTATATGGTAGATTATAGTGGAAGATGATCATGATGATAATGATTGTTGTTGTTATTATTATTATTATTATTATTATTATTATTATTATTATTATTATTATTATATTGTTATGGTAGATTAGACCCAGGCAAGATACCATCTGTCTGTACCAAACTTTTACACATTTAGTTAGTGATTTTTTTTTTTAAATAGTTAATGTTTAGAGATGAGCGAACATTAAAATGTCCGAGGTTCGAAATCCGATTCGAACAGCCACACACTGTTCGACTGTTCGAACGGATTTTGAACCCCATTATAGTCTATGGGGGGAAATGCTCGTTTCAGGGGTACACAAAATTCGATAAAATTATACTTACCAAGTCCACGAGTGACGGTCGGGCTGGATTCTACTTGAAGCTTCTCCTGGCGCAGCGTCCCCGCGTCTTCTTCCAGCTGGAATTCACTCTGCCTAGGCATCGGGGCCTAGGCAGAGCCGACTGCGCATGCACTGCCGGATGCCTAGGCAGAGTGAATTCCAGCCGGAAGACGCCACGGGAACGCTGCACGGAGAAGACTTCGGAAAGGTAAGAGAAGAACTAGCGTTGATTGGCAGAATGTATAGCATTCTGCCAATCAACGCTGGTTTTGCATCGAACCTTAAACTTCGAACAGCTAGTAGTGTTCGATCAAGTACGAGTATTTCGAATACCATAGTATTCAATCGAACACCTACTCGATCGAACACTACTCGCTCATCTCTATTAATGTTGTGTTTTAACCCATTTTTCATAAATACAATACTGTGGAATAAATGCCATTATTAAATAAACAATAACTAACAAGGAAAAAAAATAATTCTAGTTTGTAAATGCTATAAAACCTAATATTGTTTTCTCTTAGTCACTTTGGATAATTGACGTGTACAGTACTTGAAGATCAAGTAATGCATGTCTGTAATTCTTACGGCCCAGTACTTTCATTTATTTTTCTTGTTTATGCACTAGAAATCTATTTTAAGATCTTGTTTTTGTTTCCAATCTAATATACCTACTGTATTTGCTTCTGTGATGCTTTGCTGTTTTTTTTTCTGTTTCATTAATTTTTTTAGTCCCTTTGAGTTTTAGAGCAAGCATTGTCTATTCTCCTTGAGTACATTTCCTTTAACCAAAGTAGTTGCTTTTTACTTCTAAAATGTCAAAGAATACACTTCAGATATACTCAAATTATTCCCATTTTGTCTTGTTGCTTTTGTTTACGAATATGTCTCCCTTGATCTAGATGTCTGAGTGTTTGAGGAGTCATTGAGTTACAGTGTTTATGTACATTTTTTTACCAACTGTTTTATTGCAAGCAAAATAAAATGCTACCATAATGTGATCACTGTATTCTCACCAGTATTAGGATTTAGCATTTCTTTTATTATTTAGGTAAAGTATTAGGGCAGTGATGGCGAACCTATAGCACAGGTGCCAGAGGTGGCACTCAGAGCCCTCTCTTTGGGCACCCATCCATGGAACAGATTACACTGTGTGGGGGCCAACGTGGAGCAAATTGTACTGTGTAGGGACCAAGGTGCAGCAAATTATACTGTGTAGGGGCCACTGTGGAGCTGATTGTACTGTGTGGGGGTCACAGTGGAGCAGAAATCTCTGTAAAACCCTATTCGCATGACCATATTTTGCAGGTCTGTAATTGTGTACAATTGGGGATCCACACATTATTAAGGTTAAATTGCCGTGTTGGCACTTTGTGATAAATGTGTGGGTTTTTTGGTAAGGATTTTGAGACCGTATTCACCTCAAAATCCTGACAAAAACGCTTGTGCCGATTCGCGGAAAAAGAAGTGAGGTACTCATTCTTCAAGCCGTTTTGCTTCGCGATTCGACCTGAAGACACTTCCTCCTCCAGACTAGGCCCATTCATTGGGCCTAACCCGGAGCGGAGTGCGCTGAGTTTTATGCAGGTGGTTTTCGACACAGAATCCACCTCAAAATCTGCCTGCAAAAAAAGGCTCCCATTCATTTCAATGGGAGCCGTTTGCTTTTTTTTCCCGCTAGTGATTTTTTATCAGCTGGAAAAAAGAAGTAGCATGCCCTATCTTCCTGCAGATTCCAACACTGACTCAGCATCCGCGGCGCGAGATTCACTCTCAATTAGACCCATTCATTTGGGTCTTACCAGGAGTGGGATGCCATGATGGGATGCCGTTGCGGCTAGCCATGTGGAGAAGTCACATGGTGGAAAAGGTTTCCGCCATGTGAACTAGCCTTTAAAGGGAACCTATCATTATGAACCTGTAATCCAATCTACAAGCATTAGTTATAGAGTAGGAAGAGTTTAGCAGATTTTTACACAATTTTAACAGAGAATATTCAATACAATTTGTAACATATTTATGACAATCTGTGCTCTTTCTATAACTAGGAGTACAGTAGATGGTCCTACTTGTCAGTCTTCAATGACCTGTTGATCACTGATTTGGACCACCCCCTCAATCCCTTATATTACAATTTTTAGTGAATCATATGTCATAAAATTATATTTCAATTTTCTCAGCTCTACCTCCTTTCTATCACATGTAAGAAGTTTCCTTTAACACAAAATACATTTTGCAAATTGATAAAAAAAAATTTGTTACTTATATAGCCCCAACACATTCCAAAGCACTTTACATATATTGCCATTGCTCACTGTCTCAAGTAAGGCTCATAAAGTAAATGTAAGCACAACATATTTCTTTGAATTATTAGCAGAAGGAATCACTGTCTTACCCTGGAGACATATTACATTGCTTTTACAGAATCTATTGGGTTACCTTTCTACTGGCTAATGTATTATTATAAAAAGTCATAAAATTAAAAAGTGCGCCTTCCTAAAACCAATGACTTACCCTACGATCTTAACAGAATGTGTGCCACTTTCTCCTGGTTTCATTTCGCTCCTGCCTATATATTTGTAGATGCCAGTTTTATAAAGGAAGAAGTCTTCATGAACTGTCATTATAGCTGGAAAGAAAGAAAATCTTCTACAGTGAAGCTTATTACAGTATGCAAGTGTCATCAAAAAGAATATAGTAATAGACATTTAGTGCCAGTTGGTATCTGCTCTAACAATGGAAAATCCACAGTATGCATCAGTATGCATCACTCTGGCTTCATTTATATTGTGATAGAAAATCCTGAATAAATAATAAATAATAATAAAAAGATTAGTAAACTAGTAGTACAGATGGCACAATTAATAGGAAGTTTCAGTCCAATATGGGACCTTTATCAACAACCGTCTGGCCATGAGAAGTGTGGCATGCATCCTTGATCTACTTACGGCCAGATGATTGTTGCTAATAATCCCATATCGGACTGAAATGTCCACTAGGGCACTACAGCACACCCTATGAGCACCAGCTTACCCTCTACTAAGTCAGTTCTGTAGCTGCTCCTACTGAAATGTAGTGGCATATTGTCTCAATGCCTCTACATTTACTGTAACCACAAGGTGCTTTTAGCTAAAACTCTGTGTCTGACTCAACCTCCTGCAAGATATTTCACATTGTAACCTGAACACAAATCTACCCACACCATATGGCTCTTGAGAAGAACCACTAGCTAGCTATCAAAAACACAGGGCCTCAATAATACAATGTTAAATGGTACAAAACAATTCTGGGCATGTCCCTTAAGGAGACAGCACAAAATAAAGATTCAGAGCACACACTTTCGTATATACAGAGTGCCATTATATAATCTCTCCCATGTGCAAATATCAAACTCACATAAAACATCTTATACTTAAATATTGTTCTTTTGTTGTATAAGTAAAATGATACAGTTGAATGGATCTACATGATTTATGGTAAAATCTTCCAGGCAACTCCAATGAAAACTCAAAATAAATCACTTTAGAAGATAGTAAAGGGAAGCGACTCCCCACTTGGACACTATCCAGAAATCAACTCATATAATATATATGGTGATAGGTCTCTTGAAATATTCATAAAACATAACTTTTATTAAATTTTGTAAAATATCAAGGTCCGGACTAGACAAACACATAAATAAAATAAGAATAAGAAGGTCTGCCTCAGAGTCTGATTACCTACAGGAGTATTATAGCGGATGAACTAGCCTGGGTATGCTGAAATAAATATAGGCAAATGAGATCCACATCCACTTAGATACCCCCCTATATTTCACTACACTCTGGCCCTAAAGTAGATCCACTCAAAAGTATTATTTATGAGAATGATAGCAACAGAAGGGGTCCAAACTGAATAAATCAGCCTGTATATCAGAGACAGATATATCCCTGAATATAAATCAATAAATAGGTGTGCATCTCATAAATGATTGTGGAAACCTCACTCATAAAGATAAGGACTGCACGCTAATGATATTCATAAATGACAGAGATGATTATAAGAAAACATTGTCACTTGTCACAGACAGACCAGCAGCTTCCCATCATATAAGTGAGTGCGAGGATGACTGTTAATCTAACTCACACATCAGAATCTGTACTTAAAGTATATGAAGCGAGTGATAGGAAGAAACAGGCAGAGCTGCCTCCAATGTCCTCTTAAAATATCCATTCCCTATGATACTTCCTCCCTCTAGATAATGAAGACTATACAGTAGTCACTGACAGACTATCTAGCTAAAAGCTGCCAACTCCATCCCGTGGGTCACTGATAGACTATCTAGCTTAAAGCTGCTAACTTCATCCCATGGGTCACTGGCAGACTATGGGATGGAGTTAGCAGCTTTTAGCTAGATAATCTGCCAGTGACTCTAGTCTTCATTACCTAGAGGGAGGAAGCATCATAGGTTGAGATGAGCGAGTAGTGAAATATTCAAGATTCGATATTCGTTTCGAGTAGAGCCTCAATATTCGACTACTCCATCGAATATCGAATCCCATTATAGTCTATGGGAAAAAATGCTTGTTTCAGGGGAAAGCACTATTCGACTAAAGGAGAGTCACCAAGTCTACGAGTAGCAGGAGAGTGTTTAGGAGGAGCGAAGTGCAGTTAAAGCACATGGACCCCCTAGACTATGGGCCGGTTCACATTAGCACTTGCGGAAGGAGTCCACAGGAGGACCCCCCAAATGGAATATCAGCGCAACTGCAAGCGCTGGACAGTTAAGCACACAGACCCCATAGCATATAATGGGCTCTGTGTGCTTGCAGCACACTGCAATAAATAATTGAATTAATTAATTAATTAATGATTCATGCGGGCAGTATGTGGCAAGCACATGGAGCCCATTATATGCTATGGGGACCATGTGTTTAACTGTCCAGTGCTTGCAGTTGCGCTGATATTTCATTGGGGGGGGGGGGGGAGAGCTAACGTCAAGCGGCCCTTACTCGTCCTGCAGAACCAGCATTGATTGGCCGAATGCTATACACTGTCAAAGCTGGTTCTGCAGCAGGCTTGTCTTTGCTATTCGGGAGAACTGGCAGCTTGCGGTTATGTGGGAGCTGACTTTTTCTCATAGGAATGCATTGACCAGCGTTGATTGGCCGAATGCTATACAGTGTATAGCATTTGGCCAATCAACGCTGGTTCTGAGTCAAATCTTTACTGCGAATAGCTAGTAGTATTCGATAGAGTACGAGTATTTCGAATACCATAGTATTTGTTCGAATACCTACTTGATCGAATACTACTCGCTTATCTCTAGTCATAGGGAATAGATATTTTAAGAGGACATTGGAGGCAGCTCGCATCACCATGTATATTATATGTCAACTTCATTGTTTTCCCATGAAATAAAAATTACAAATAAGTTTGTAAAAAAAAAAAGCAAAAAAGTCATTTAACAATTTTTATCAAGGTAAACATTAAAATTGCACATGAGTAAATTCCAATTTTAGCACAGACTACAGACAACTTAGTATATCAATAATTACTAATCTTTAAAGAGGTATTTCCATGTAATGAAATTATGGCAAGGGGACCCCCATTTATCCTGAGAATGAAGATACTGCAGCTAGTTTCATTGACTTGGTTGGACTAATGCTGCAAATCCCCTGCACAACAGCTGACAAGGGGCAAATTTTCCGTGAAAGAATTGCAATATTATTTGAGCCATAGGTTTTTATTAGTCTGTTTTATGAAGGCTATAATACCAAGAAGATGGAAATTAAGACTGGTTTACCCATTCAATAATGACACTAATAACCTTTACTTTACCTTTACCAAGGACTGGATGATAAGCTGTCTTACAAATGGCAAATATCATCTGTGGATTCACACTGTCAAATTACTACAATTATTGTTGAATTAGAGAAATATGTTTCCCATCCAGAATTTGTCAAATTAAATATCTCTCTTACTATCAAACTCCTAAATTTAGGGGCAATTAGAACAAAATATAGGCGATGCAGAAGGGGTTGTAAAAGCAAGCGCAGTAAGACAGAGCCAAGCCCCAAACACAACAAAACAGAGGATTAAAGGGTTTGTCCACTTTCAGACTAATACTGGAGACAAATGTAATTGTTACTATAATAAAAATTTAAATAATTTTCCAAAATATTTTTCTGTACCAATTTCTCCCGTTTTTCTAGATTTTTCCTTGCTGTCATTCACTCTGCTTATCTACAGTGTATAAAAACCAGTCCATGATCCGTGATCATGGGATGATATCCAAGTGCACAGCTCATTACAGTCACAGAACAGTAATCAGATATCTGCCTAGTAACGAGCTGTGCATCTGTGCGTCCATCACATGACCATGGATATGACCATGGATATATTACATGACCATGGACTGTATATCACATAACCATGGAATGATGTTTATCCATTGGGAATAAGCAGAATAAAAGAAAGCAAGCAGAGATCTAGAAAACTGATGCAAAATGTATATTGTAAAATTGTATAACTTTTTATTATGCAAACAATTACTTTTGTCTCTCAATATTGGTCTGAAAGTGGCCAACCCATTTTAAGTATTTTTAGTTTATCAAAACACGATTTACCCCCCGCATAACTCATACATTAGGAAACAAACCCCCACCAGGCATTTTGCAATAGTGAGGGTTTGTCTGATCAGTCTACCTACAAGGGATTCCTCCAGTCTGACTCCAGGCCCTATTTTCACCAATTTGAAACCTAAGTCTACTTTCTGCTCAACACCGAAAGGGAAATAATGTTGAAACATTTCATCACTTCATAGAATCAGAATTTTACAAGCTAAAATCCACTTCTATCAATGACAAGAACCATCTCCGTAGTGAAGAAAGGCTAGCTTTGGAATCCCTTATTGATAACCTTTTTAAAAAGTTAGATTGCAACAAATAAGTTACAAATAATTCAAGAATTAGAAAAACTTCATTAAAAACTTCATTTTCTAGGACCCTGATGGTGGGTGCTGGTACTCAGTTGTTATTGGAAGTTATTTTTATTTTCTTTATTCATCATAATCACTTCACGTTTGGCTGTGAACATTTATAAAGGACAAATTTCAAGGTAATGATATTGGGTCATTGAAAATCTATTTACATAATTACGTAGTTAGCAATATGGTTAAAAAAAGACAAAAGTCAATCAAAGTCAACCAAGGAGAGGGAAAAGGACATAGCGGAAGTGAAGGGGTGAAAGAAACAAGGAGTCTATGTAGTAATATAAGAATTATCGGTATGTTTTTATTTTTTTGCTCCCAAAAAGAGTTAAGAAAAGTTAAAGATAAAATAATTAATGAGCTACTGTATATGTACCACAAAATGGAATCATTAAAGAGGACCTTTCTTCTCCTGGGGCACATGTGGTTTTATAAACCGCTAGTAAACCGACAGTGCGCTGAATTTAGTTTTCACGTTCTGTGCCCCCGGTGAAGCTCTTCTGTGCCCGGTACTGTAGCTCTTCACTATCACAAGGGCATTTCTGACAGTCAGTCAGGAACATCCTTCCTCACAGTAGCGTCTAGAGCGCTGTACTGTGAGGGCAGTGAGGAACGCCCCCTCCCCTCCTGATAGTACTGGGGACGTTCCTCACCGCTCAGCGTCATCGCATGGTAAGCAATGCCCCCTCTGACAGTACAGCGCAATAGATGCTGCTGTAAGGAAGGGCGTTTCTGACAGTGAAGAGCTAAAATACCGACACTGATAGCGCTTCACCAGGGGCACAGAACGTGAAAGCCGATAGTGTGCTGTATTCAGCTTTCTAGCGGTGTATTACACCGCATGTGCCCCAGGAGGTGAAAGGTCCTCTTTAAATACTACAACTTATAAAAAAGAAATACCTACATAGTACATTAAAGGAAAAAGAGAAACATTGTGGGTCTTGGTAGATGAATGGATAAACTTAAAAATGGCCTGGTAACAGAAAACATGGGAATTGTTTCTCTAAACCAGTGATTTCAGTTGTTAAAGAAAGACTTGTAATCCTGTAGGGATCTGGACTCCAAAAAAGCTGCTATGCTCTAGTTATGTCTATGATCCAGAGCTCACATAAGATATGGAAAACCAGGAGATAAAGACATAAGTTAAAGTGTCTGTGTCCATATGTAGACTCTGTGACAGGGCCCTCAATCTCATTAAATTTTTTATTCCATGACTTTGCATCATTTATTATGCAAATTGCATTAAAGTTAATGTCCTAGCTGGTAGCTATAATTGTACTTTATCCACTTCACATTGGTCCTTAGCTATGTCATATGACTGACATGCATAAACATGACTCTTAAGGGGCATTCACACTACCATCGCTGTCCGCCCAGGGGTTTCCGTCCTAAACCACGGGCAAGCCGGACAGGGGACGGCTTGCCGGCGGTCAGCTTTAAAACCCATTAATTTGAATGGGTTTTTAAAGGTAATTGCTTTAAACAAGATGCTATGTAAATACTTTCATTGAATATTAGGCCACTGTACCTTGCACTGGGCCATTTTCCATTATTTCTTGCATGATCTCTCTTTCCTGTATAAAATGAAATATGCTAATTACTAAAGAATAACATAAGAAACCAAACATATATAAAACTTCTATATGGAAAGCTTCAGAGAATGTGTCTTAAATTAATAAACAAGTCATTAAAGAAAAATATAGTTTTGTAACATAAAATATAAAAATTGTGAGTCTTCAGTAGTTGATAACTTTTAAGGGCTACTGAAAATATGACACATAGCAAGTAGTGATGAGCGAATAGTATTCGATCGAATACCTCCCTTTGCATAGTTATTGGTATACTTGGTCGAATACCACGCAGTAAAAATTCAATTCCCCTCCTGCCTTCCATGGCACTTTTTTTTTTTTTTTTTTTTTTTTTTTTTTTACACCAATAACAATCCAGGGGAGGTATTCGATCGAAACTACTCGCTCATCCCTAATAGCAAGCAAACTACTTATTTCTTTTCATCGGGCATAGTATAACAGAATATAAGAGGACTCACCTATTTATACACTAAAGTATATATGATACAGGGTAATTGACCATTCCTATATTTATTTTTTTATGTAGATTGTGAGCCCCATATAGGGATCACAATGTACATTTTTTTTTTCCTATCAGTATGTCTTTGTAGAATGAGAGGAAATCCACGCAAACACGGGGAGAACATACAAACTCGTTGCCGATGCTGAGGGGCTACACGTGGCTCAGTGGTTAGCACTGCAGCCTTGCAGTGCTGGGTCCTGGTGTTCAAATCCCGCCAAGGGCCAAAAACCATTTGCAAGGAGTTTTCCCCGTGTTTGCATGTACTTCCATCCCATATTCCAAAAAGACATACTGATAGGGAAAAATGTACATTGTGAGCTCACAATCTACAGTATGAAAAAAAAAAAAAACTCCTTGCAGATGTTGTTACTGGTGGAATTCAAACCCAAGCCAGCACAGGAAGTTCCCAGCAGCACTTGTCTCTGCTCTTATCTGATATGTGTGTGTGCAAACAGGAAGCTGAGTCATCAGCAGCAGCCTGTGCATATTAAACAATAGCAAAGGGGGTGCATGATGCATCGTGCAGCAGTCTAATTAGCATATGAATAAAAACTGACTTATTCAGAAACCACTGAGGCAAGCTACATACTAAAGGTAGGTGTGGAATAGACCTTCTAAAAGCTATGCAAGGATGTGATTAGTTAAAAATGACTTTTCCCAATGATAGAGCCCCTTTAACTAAATTAAAGTTACATTGATGGTAGACACAAGCGCCCACATGTATACATGTGATCACCATTATCTGACTACAAAGTTTGTTAAGGACTCCACTGTTCCAGTCAGCAAATTTAATATACATAAATATTATGACACACTAGAAAAATCCTGAACATGTTGCAATTCATTGCACAACCACTAAGTGAATGTATATAGGAAAAGACCCATTAGTGTAAATAGCGCCTGATTATTGCTGGTTATCTCACACTGCTCATTGTGCTACATGTATAACCAAAACTAAATGCAAGGCCAATTCTACAAGTGTGTTTAAAAATGTTCTTAAGTCGAATACAAAGTCTGTTAAAAACACAAGATCTTTGTCTGCTGAATAACCTTTCTAGTAAAAAGACTCACAGTTGAAGGTACTCTGTAAGGGGGGCTGCATTGGTAAAGGTAGTTGGAATCTTCTAGCCGATTTGGACATGGGTCTGTTGCATGGCTTTTCCCATATTTATCAGTAATGCTCAAGATGTTGCAAGTATTATATGCTTCAGAATTATTATTCATTTGAAAGGGGGAACATTGATGAGAGACCAGGCTGCAGAGAAAGTAAAAATTAATATTAAATGCATTAATATTGATATAAAACCAATATTCCATGGATATATATTCTACCATAAATTATCAATGTCCTCATACATTGTGTGCCAAATCGTGTATGTATGTGTTACTGGCATTAACCATTAATAATTTTTATTTCCATTTAAACCAATTACATAAATCAGAGAATGAGGTTAGAATCAGAATCAATATGATTAAACATTGATGTATCTCTCTATCTTATAAAAATGAATTTCTGTCTGTCTGTCTGTCTGTTCTTTATGCGCGACCAAATGACTGCACCGATCTTCACCAAATTTGGCACACAGATACTTCAGGTGTTCAGGGAAGGTTTAAGACGAGAACCCAACTCACTCGGATGTACCGTTCTGGAGATACAGCTTTCCCAAGACCCTGACCCACCATTAGCCAAAACAAATCTGCAAGTCTTTCACTCATATTCCAACTGCAATACACACAGTCACTGCACATGTACAATCCAACACTGATAACCAAGCTGAGATACACGCATCAGAGGATTAGATACACAGATTAGTACACAATATCATATGTCAGAGGATTAGATATGCGCGTCTGCACACAGTTCCACAAGCCGAAGGATTAGATATGCGCGTCTGCACACAGTTCCACATGCCAGAGGATTAGATACGCGCATCTGCTCACAGTTCCACATGCCAAAGGATTAGATACACATGTCTGCACAAAGTATCATGTGCCAAAAGATTAGATACGCGCTTCTGCACACAGTTCCACATGCCAGAGGATTAGATACATGCATCTACACAAAATGCCATGCACTGGAGAATTAGATACACAGGTCAGCACACAGTATCACATGGCATAGGATTAGATACATGCGTCTGCACACATTTCTACACACCAGAGGATTAGATACGCGTGTCTTCACAAAGTACCACACGCTGGAGGATTAGATACACAGGTCAGCACACAGTATCACATGCTAGAGGATTAGATAGACATGTCTGCCCACAGTTCCACATGTCAAAGGATTAGATACGCGTGTCTGCACACAGTTCTACACACCAGAAGATTAGATACATGTGTCTGCACAAAGAACCACATGCCAGAGGATTAGATACACAAGTCAGCAAATAGTATCACACACCAGAGGATTAGATATGTGCATCTTCACACAGTACCACATGGCAGCCAGAGGATTAGATACGTGCATCTGCTCACAATACCACACACCAGAGGATTAGATATGCGCCACTGCACACAATACCACATGCTGGAGGATTGGATACACACCACTGCACACGATACTATACGCCGGAGGATTAGATATACGCACATGCACACAATACCACATGCCAGAGGATTACACATGCGCCACTGCACACAATACCACACACCGGAGGATTGGATACATGCCACTGCACACAATACCATACACCGGAGGATTAGATACACGCCACTGCACACAATACCATACACCGGAGGATTAGATACGCACCACTGCACACAATACCACATGCTGGAGAATTAGATACGCGCCACTGTACACAATACCACACGCCAAAGGATTAGATACATGCTATTGCGCACAATACCACACAGGGAAGGTTACATACACGCGTCTGCACACAGTACCACACAGCAGAGGATCAGATACACGCGTCTGCACAAATTACCACACGCTGGAGGATTAGATACACAGGTCAGCACACAGTATCATACGCCAAAGGATTAGATACGCGTGTCTGCATACAGTACTACTCACTGGAGGATTAGATACACGCATCTGCACACAATAACACACGCTGGAGGATTAGATTCACAAGTCAGCACACAGTATCACACGCCAGAGGATTAATAATAATAATACGTTTTATTTATATAGCGCCAACATATTCCGCAGCACTGTACAATTTGTAGGGTTCAGATATAGACAGATACATAACAAAGAACTTCATTTCACACAATGGGACTGAGGGCCCTGCTCAAGACAGATTACAATCTATGAGGTAGAGGGGGTGACACAAGAGGTAGCAGGGGCGGTATTGCTTATACAGTATTCAGACAATTCTTTTTTTTTTTTTTATGTAGATTGTGAGCCCCATATAGAGCTCACAATGTACATTTTTCCCTATCAGCGTGTCTTTTTTGGAATATGGGATGGAAATCCATGCAAACACGGGGAGAACATACAAACTCCTTGCAGATGGTATTTTGCCTTTGGCGGGATTTGAACACCAGGACACCAGCGCTGCAAAGCTGCAGTGCTAACCACTGAGCCACTGTGTGGCCCCTAGTATTCAGACAATTCTGTAATAGAGGTGACTGTCATTACACAAATAATGCTGTATGAACCGTCACTAGTGGTGACCTTTAACATGTGGATGGAGCTTGAACAGATAAGTTAGGCTGAAAAGGCACCATATCAAGTGGGGTAGTGTGGGAGCGGGGACAGAGGAGGGTTAAAATTTAGGGATTCTAATTGTAGTACGGAAGGGTTGACATTAGGAATTGTGATAGGCCTGTCTGAAGAGATGTGTCTTTAGTTTGCGCTTAAAGCTGTAGAAATTGGGAGTTAATCTGATTGTCTGGGATAGAGCATTCCAGAGAAGTGGTGCAACTCGGGAGAAGTCTTGTATACGAGCGTGGGAGGTTCTGAGAGGATGTAAGTGTTAGGTCATTGAGTGAGCGGAGAACATGGGTTGTGCGGTAGACAGAGATGAGGGAGGAAATGTAGGGAGGTGCAGCATTATGGAGAGCCTTGTGGATGAGAGTGATAACTTTATATTTTATTCTATAATGAATAGGCAGCCAATGTAGTGACTGGCACAGACCCGAGGCATCGCTGTAGCGTCTAGCCTGATAGATGAGCCTGGCCGCTGCATTCAGAATAGATAAGGATTAGATAAGCACATATGCACACAATATCAATGCACACAATACCACACACCAGAAGATTAGATACGTGGCTCTGCACAGAGTACCACATATTAGAGTTTTACTCCAGGTTTCCATAGCAACCCAGCCATTTTTCTTTACTGCTTTATGTCAGCATTAAAGGGGCAGGGTGCTGTGGATGACACTGTTACTCAAGGTCACATACACCCAGCTTTACTCCAGGTCTCCATAACAACTGATCGCAGGTTTTTCACTGATATCCGAAATGAGATGCTTATGGACACACACACACACATACACACACACACAAACGATATGCAAAATACACCATTGCAAAACGGGACAATTCTTATGGGGCCACTACACAAACAAAAAATGAAATATACCCGTGCGAAGCCAGGTCCTCCTGCTAGTTCGAGTTTTAATACTATGACTAGTCCACAGGATAGGTCATCAGTATGTGATTTGTCAGTGTCTGACACAAAAACCCTGCACTGATCAGCTGTTGGGACTTGGAACACTGTAGGGATTGTAGGGTTATAGGTTGGACTTGATGGTCTTTATCCAACCTCATCAACTATGTAAACTATGGAAGCTGCTAGTGGATGAGGCATATGTTCAGCACTGCACAAATTTAAAGGGGTTGTCCCATCTCAAGGACCTTATCTATACTGGTAGCTTATGCAAATTGAAGACTTTTACTAATTAGATTGCTTTAGAAATGCTACTTTTTTGCCTGCTATGTGAACCTACTTATTCCTCCCTTACTAAGCATTGCTATAACCACGGACCTGTGAGATAGGACAAATGATGTCACTTACTCAGTGCTGGCAGGCCAATCAGTTCAGCTAATTGCAGTTTACTGATAAAGCTGAGTCTCTTATCTCTTTATGTAAACCCACAGATAACACTGAGCCTATTCTATAGATTAATCTGCATATTATCTGATTGGTATAAGCATTGTGATACCTCATAGTGTTGTTCAGCAAGAGGGGAAGAATACAGAAAAGTTAGAAGTAGAGACTGCAGGAAGACTGCAAAAAATGGCTGAAGCAAAAGCTGATCTGTGAGGGGTGCAAGTATTCACATACTTATGACCTATCCTATGCCTATATGGTATGAAAACTAAATTTTTGGCCAGAAAACCCCTTTAATGTCTGTAGATGTAAGCTACACATGTATTACCAGTCACTTCTTTGTGTTATCCTACCATAATCAGCATTGTCTATAAACTTATACGTGTACACAGAATGGTCATTTTTATGGCACTTATACAGAGCTAAAACTAAGATGATTTTTCAATATTTTTAACATTTTGATACCTCTCAAGCAATGTCTCAAGGTGGTAATACACAAAGGATAGCAGTTAGATACTTTTATTTGAAACATACTCCTGTAAACATGCTCATACTCTACAGATATTCTAAGTATACATATTAATAAACATGGCTACAGTTTCCAGAAAGTGCTTCATGAAATTTAACAAACATCTGTTCTTCTTCTTTGAAACAGTGTCTCTTATGTTCATTGGCTTAAATATTCAAGTGAATGGGGCTAAATGCATCACCAGACACAGCCCATACACAAGAGGTGTAATGTTTATGGAAAAATAAGGCTTTTCTTGTAATCATATAATTTATTTATCCTACTTGTATAAAACATATTTCCAGAGCACTTTGCAGACATCATTGCTCACTAGTGTCAATAACTTCTCTAGTATAGGATTTGCAGCTAGATACCTCTCGAATCAGGGTACCTCTCACTTAAAGGGGTATTCCCATGAACATAATCATATCTATATTTGTAGATAAGTAAAAGTTAACCGCTTCACGACGGCTGACTGTATATAAACGTCGGCGCGGCTTTGGCTCTGTGCCGCGCCAACGTTTATAAACTGACCCTTTTAAAATGGGGATCGGGTCTCCCCGAGGGTCCGGAGCTCCGTGGACCTAGCGCTAATAGCTGCTGGGGTCCACGGAGACATGATCAGGACCTGATAGATTCAGGTCCCGATCATGTAGCAGCCATGTCAGGGAAAGTTTGTTGCAGTAACAAACTTTCCCTGACATGAGATGCCGCCCGCAGGTAAATGGTCCTGCGGGCGGCATCGTGAGCAAGTGTTAGCTATATGTTATAGCTAACACTGTGCCCGATGTACTCCGATTGGAGCTGGTGTCCGATCGGAGTTTAACCCCTTCAGTTCCGTGATCAAACATGATCACGGCACTGAAGCGGTTCTGCGATGTTATCGGCACCCCCCGCGGGGAGATCGGGGGGTGCCGATATGTAAAACATGCACCCTGGGGTCTAACCAGTGACCCCAGGCTGCATGAGCCCCCGTTACCTGGTTGACCCTGCCAGGTACTAAGGAAGCCAAGCGATGCGTCTACATCGCTTGGCTTCCTGTTACAGACTGGAGACACGTGCAGCCTGTGTCTCCAGCCTGATTGATTCAGCAATGAATTCATTGCAGAATCAAGTGACCTAAAAGAGACACATAAAAAAAAGTGAAAAATAAATAATAAAGTGTTTGAAAAAAATTAATAAAGTTATAAAGCCCCAAAAATTCATTTTTATTCAATAGAAAATGAATTATATATAAAAAACTAAAAATTAATAAAAACAATGCATATCTGGTACCGCCGCGTCCGTAACAATCTGTTCAATAAAACTGAAATAATATTTAATGAACGTCGGGGAAAAAAAATGGAAAAAACCCGTCGGAGGTAGTGATTTTTCGCCATCTCACCTAAAAAAAAAAATGCTATAAAAAGTGATCAAAAAGTCATAATCACCCCACAACAGTGCCAATAAAAAGCACAGGTTGTCCAGCAAAAACTAAGCCCTCAAACAACACTGTCAACCGAAAAATAAAAATGTTACGCCTCTCAGAAGATGGCGATGCAAAAATCACTGATTTTGTCCCCAAATGTGTTTTTGTTCTGCAGAATTAGTATCGCATAAAAAAATATAAATGAGGTATCGCCGTAACCGTACCGACCCGCAGAATAAAGGCTACATGTTAGTTATACTGTACACTGCATTCTGTAACCGTACTGACCCGCAGAATAAAGGTCACATATTACTTATAAGGTACGCTGCATGGCGAAAAATTTAAAAGGTAAAACGCAATGCCAGAATTGATTTTATTTTTTTTTAAATCCAGCAAAAAAAGAGTTAATAAAATGTATTCAATAAGTTGTTAGGCACCCAAAAATGGTGTCATTACAAAATGCATCTCATCCCACAAACAACAAGCCCTTATATGGCCACGTCACCAGGAAAATATAGAAATTATAGCATCTAGTAATGTGAAGACAAAAAAAAACCCAAATCACCAAATCATTAGAACACAACTGGCTGCGTCAGGAAGGGAATATATAAGCTGTGCGAGCGGATATCAGGGGACACCCCAGATTTACAGCTTATGAGGGAACAGACACCAGAAATGACCCCCAAAGTGACCCCCAGAGTGACTCCCCCAATCATAGGAGCTACTGGGACATAGTAGGGAATTTGGTGTCTGCAATGTTCTCCGCACAGCTTACATATTCCCTCTTCGCCATCCGCTGTGCAGTCACATCTGGGATACTAATACTCACTACACCCCCTGAAAAATTCTTTGAGGGGTGCAGTTTTCAAAATGGGGTCACTCCTTTGGGGAATCCACTTTTCTGGTACCTTACAGGCTCTACAAACATGACATGGCGTCCAGATACCAAACATCTGAATCTGTACTTCAAAAGCCGCATCGCCCTCCTTCCCTTCTGAGCCCTGCTGTGTGCCCAAACTGCAGTTTATGCCACATGTATGACACACGTATGACACTGGTGTACCCGGGATACCGTACGCAATGCCATATGTGGGTATAAACTGATATAGGGGCACAGCCGGACACAGAAGGGTTGTTTGGTTTTTGGAGCGCAGACGGTTTGGTTTTTGGATGCCACGACACTTTTGCGGAGCTGAAATGCCCGTAAAGTGGAATCCCCTGATATGAAACCTTATTTTGAAACTACACCCCTGAAGGATTTATCCAGGGGTACAGAGAGCATTTTTAACCCCCAAGTGTTGCTATAACTTATTATCTATAAATGAATACGAAGCTGATTGTGAAAGGTAAAAATATTTTTTTCCAGGAATACGTCATTTCAGTGCCTAATATTTTGTGCCCACCTTGTATCAGAGATGAACGCTCTAAAAGCTGTTGTGCCCGGGATAAATCCCATCAGTGGGGTAGTGTCCAAAATGCGGTGACATGTCTGCGGATTCCACTTTATTGGCAATTCAGGGGCTTTGCAAAAGTGGCATGGTGTCCTAAAACCAAACTGTGCACCAAAAACCAAAATAGCGCTCCTTCCCTTCTGTGCCCGGCTGTGCCCAAACAGCCGATTCTACCCACATATGGCATTACGTACGTTATCCGGGGTACACCAGTGTCATACATGTGGGCATAAACCACCATTTGGGTACACAGCAGGGCACAGATGTGAAGGAGCGATATGTGCATTTGGAGTGCAGATTTAGATTGTTGGTGTTTGGACACCATATCATATTTGCAGAGACCCTAAAAATGCCCTTACAAAATGGGGTCACTTCTTGGGGAATTCTAGTTTACTGTTGCCTCCAGGGCTCTACAAAAACAACATGGCGCCCAGAGGGTTCCTCTAAATCTGCACCCCAAAAGCTAAAAAGCGCAGTGCTCCTTCCCTTCTGAGCCCTGCTCTGTGCCCAAGTAGCAGTTTACACCCACATATATAATTTTTTGCCCCTTAGGATGGCTCCTTAATAGTTTTAGGAGTGCAGGTCTCTGACAACACAAAGTGGGTGCAATGTATTGGGCGCCGAAATGGCTGATTTCTTTAAAAATTTCAATTTTCATTTTGTACGTTAATTTTTGGGAAGAATTTTTAGGCTCAAAATGATAATACGCCTTGATACATTCTTTGATGGGTGTAGTTTTTAAAATGGGGTCACTTTTGAGGGGTTTCTATTGTATTGATACTTTAGGGGCTCAACAAATGCGACATGGCACCTGAAAACTATTCCAGCAAAACCTGCTCTCCAAAACCCAAATAGCGCTCTTTCCATTCTGAGCCCCACCATGTACCCATACAGCAGATTATGGCCACATATGGAGTATTGCCGTGTTCAGGAGAAATTGTGTAACAAAATGTGGGGGGATTTTTCTCTTTTAACCCCTTGTGAAAATAAAAACTTTGGAGATAAAGGGACATTTTAGTAATTTTTAACCTACACATCCCAAGGTTAGTAAAATCTGTGAAACGGCTATAGGGTCAAAATGCTCATTGTACCCCTCAATGAATACCTTAAGGGGTCTAGTTTATAAAATGGGGTCATTTATGGGGGTTTTCAATTGTTTTGGTAACTCAAATCTTGTTTGAATGCGCAATGGGCCTGAAACATTTAGAAGCAAAATTATGTCTTTGAAATCCAGTTGGTGCTCCCTTCTTTTTGGGCCCTAACGTGCGTCTGTACATAGGATTAAGGCCACAAAGTGTACATTTTTGAACACAGGAGAAATGGGGTAATCTATTTTGGGGTGTTTCTCTTCATTTTCATGCATTATGGGGAAAAAACTGCCTTTAAAATGACACTTGTGTAAAAAATATGAATTTTTTTTGTTTGACGCAAATTTTTTCAAAACCTATGGAGTCAAAATATTCATTATACCCCTCAAAGAATAACTCACGGGGTCTAGTTTCTAAAATGGTCACAATTTGGAGGTTTCTACTATTTGGGCACCTTGAGGGTACTGCAAATGGGACATGGTGCTTGATCATGATTCCAGCAAAATCTGGCCTCCAAAACCCAATTAGCGCTCTTTCCGTTCTGAGTGCTGCCATGTGTCCGTATATCAGTATACCAGAACATATGGGGTATTGTTGCATTCAGTAGAAATTGTGTAGCAAAATGTGGGTTGCAATTTCTCCTTTACCCCCTTTTGAAGATGAAAAATTGGGGGCTAAAGTGACATTATATCAGAAAAAAAAATAATTTTAAATTTTCATGTCTCAATGGTAAAAAAATCTGTGAAACACCTGTAGGGTCAAAGTTCTCACTATACCCCTGGATACATTCCTTGAGGGGTCTAGTTTTCAAAATGGTATCATTTTGGGGGGGTTTCCACTGTTCTGGCACTTCAGGGGCTCTGCAAATGCGACATGGTGCCTGAAACAGATTCCAGCAAAATCTGCCCTCCAAAATCCCAATAGCACTCCTTCTGTTCTGGACCCTACAGTGTGCCCATACATCATTTAACTTTCTCACATGGGACGGTTTCATGCTTGGGGGAAATTGCTTAATAGAATTTAGAATGCGTTTTCTCCTTTAACACGTTGTGAATGTGTAAATTCTAGGGTTAAATGAATATATTAGTGAAAAAAAATTTAAATTGTAAATTTGACCTCTATTTTGTTTTAATTGCCGTGAAATGCTGAAAGGGTTAAGAAACTTCCTAAATGCAGTTATGAATTCTTCCAGGAGTGTAGTTTTTAGAATGGGGTGATTTATGGGGGTTTATATTAGAGAGGCCTTTCAAGACCCCTTCAGAACTGAACTGGTCCCTTGAAAAATGTGTGTTGGAAAGATTCTTACAAATTTGGAAAATTACTGCTTGACTTTTAAGCCTTATAACATCTGAAAAAAATGAAAGGGCAATTAAAGTTTGATGCCAATATAAAGCAGAGATATGGTAAATTAAATTTATGAAGTAGTTTGGGTAGTATGACATTCTACATGAAAGGCATGCAATTTCAAAGTTTGAAAACTGCATTTTTTTCAAAATTTTCACCAAATGTCCTATTTCTTCATAATAAAAGACAAAACATATTGACCAAAATGTACCACTGACACGATGTACAATGTGTCACGAGAAAACAATCTCAGAATCACCATGATAAGTTAATGCATCTCAAAGTTATTACCACATAAAGTGACACATGTCAGATTTGAAAAATGAGGCCTGGTCATCTAGGTACTTTTAGGCTCTGTCTTGAAGAGGTTAAACATCTTTGCAAATATAGTAGTTAAACATTCTGAAGAGTTTTGAAGATTTTCTCTACCATCTTAGTGGAGACATGTGGTGCGTTGATCGGTTTCCAATAGATACGACCACAAATGCAAAAACTTTCTATGGTCTGGGAATTGTCAGTAACCCAGCTATGATTTTCTTATTGTAGCTGGGTTATTAGGAAGAGAAACTGCATGTATCAGAAAATATCCTAGCCACAATAAGGAATTCATGACTGATTTTCTGACCTTAGAAAGGTCTTGCATTCATGGTCATATCCACTGGCAACTGATCAAGACAACAAAACTGCGACCACAAGATATTTAGAGAAAAATCTTTAAGACTCTGCAAAATGTTTAATTACTTATATTTGCAAAAATGTTTAACTTTTAATCTACCAATTTAAAAATGGTAATGTTCGTGGAAATACCTCTTTCATGGCATCCCAGACATACGCCAGAAAGAAATTTAGCGCTAGCTCACCACTGACTACATCTCCCACTGATCGCAACCAAAATGGGTCTATCTGCAATTGTATCTGCAAAGGAAAGTGGTTAGAAACCACTATTTCTATAACTATTTCTTTCATCAAAAACGGCTACGTCAATTCAAGAGAGAGCCCAGTTAGACATCATATAACAGGAGTATCTCCTTTCCAAAGAATAGCAGGCTCGCCATAAGTCCACCAATCCCATTTCCTGAAGGACCCGTGCCAGAGATGTGGGCCGCGCAGCCACATTAATAATGCTAATAGAATACTTGTCCCAGTAGTTATGTAGGCAGTTGTTAAAATCCTCTACTATAAGCACTGGTACACCAGGAGAGGCCAGCATAAATAAGATCACTTATATTAGGATATTGCCTGAATGGAGGGGGGAAGGTGGCATATATGGCCACTAAAATATACATCCAACCCCATATAACACACTTATATCGACCATTAGTGTAAGTTATGGAGTCTGACTCCCCATGCATGGGTGGAATACAACGAAGAGTACTGTGATCTCACCCAGGCCTATCACAACATCTGGATATTCTACTGAATAATGTGTGTTTCAAACAATGACTGGTTGAAACTGTCTCAACTACTGAAGAACAGCATATCGTTTGATCCCCTCCCCAAGACCTGGATGCATTTCTCAAACAGAAAAATATAACCGGTTATGGGTTCTAAATTTTTTTATTGACAAGTTGATCCAGGGTTTTATAGTGATTGCCACATTGGAATCATGAAGGGCTTTTTTCCCTGATATGGGGCCATTGGCATAAGCCTCATGGGGGATTTTTGCCTTCCTCTGGATCAACACTGTAGGGTTATAGTATGAACTTGATGGACTGATACCTTCATCCAACCTCATCTACTATGTAACTATATAACTGTAGAATGCCATATACATGAATAAGGTAAAGAAGTTCGAGCACTGTTTATAGTTGTGGTAAACCTGGTATTCTGAACAGCTGCAATTATACATGCATGTTGCTAGCTGTATACTATACCTCTGAGGATTCTGTGTAATATAGTGAGACATTGGGGATCCATTCAGTATGTATACTCTAATGTCTGCAATTTCTCATCATTAAATATAAAAGCCTCAACAGCCATTGTGTCAGAATAGTTACTACAAATGTCCAAGTTATCAGTAATGTTTTATAAATGTCCATTTATCTCTATCTTTCATGAATTATCTCAGGAGTCCAATATCCATTGAATGAAGCAACTTTTATACACATTGCCAAGACGCAGAAATTATACACAGTGGGCATTTTCTAACTTATTTCATTGAGAGAGAATTCATGCAGTTTATCTTTCAATGATAAATTTTAATCTCATGTCACTCACCATACTAAAGTACTAAATCATTTTTAATAGTGAAAATGAAAGATATAGCATGATTTAAGTGCTAGAACATGGTGCATGATAAAATGTTCAACCATGTCCTATGATGCAGTCATTTTCCTATGTGATGCCCTATTAAGTGAGAAGCAAATCAAATCAGCACAAATTGAGTTCATGATGAATTTCCTAAAAGTTTTGGATTGCATAAGAAAGCAGAGAAGAAGGTTCACATGACCTCAAGGAAAGGTCCAGCAAGCTTATAATGCCTGGAAGTAAATAGCTCTCTTCTCTGTGCAGGGCCAGCAGTGAAGAGGGGACCCTAAGGGTAAGTTCACACAGGTTTTTTGGTCCGGAACGGGAGGCGGAGGCCACCTCAGGTTCCGGACCAATAAACGGGTAGCCGTGACCGAATGCCGGTGCACTCTGCTGATGATTAGGCCCAATGAATGGGCCTGTCGGGAGGAGGGAGTGTCTTCAGGCTGAATCGCGAGGTGAATCCACCTGAAGAATGAGCATCTTGCTTCTTTTTTTGGGACCCGCAACAAACCAGCTCCTGAAAAAAAGAACTGACCGGCTGATTGATTTCATTGGGAGCCATCTTTTTGGTCAGGATTTTGAGGCGGATACGGCCTCAAAATCCTGACCAAAAAACCCCATGTGAACTTACCCTAAGGATCTGGAGCACTAGACTTTTGGAAGACCAAGAGTGACGTACAGGGTGTCAAGGTGCAGGTGGCACAATGAAGGCAGCTGAGTCCAATAGCAGGGAAAGGCCATCAGATATTAATAAACTATACTATGGATTGGTTATCAGTATACAGAACCTGGACCTGGCGGTTTTGGATAAAATGAGAAGATGGTCCCTATATGTTGCTCTAAATATATTCTGTATCACATAATAATTTTATTTTTATGATAGTTATGCAAAAATGAACAAATATATCTAATTTTTTGTGACCATAAAATTATGTGAAAATCACCCTAATATTTACCCACGTTTTCTCAGGAACCACCAAGCACCATCTATGTGCCCTCCTCTACATCCATATTGATTGTGAACATTGCACGATATCAAATCCTGAGGAGACAGATTTGACGTGTGTCGACCTTCAGAGTGTATTGCAACTCGATCTGCTGCAACACCTGTGATTGAGACAATGTACATTAGAACAAATAAAATATACATTTTACATATTATATTGTAGAAAAATGTAATTTACTAAGTAATGCGAACAGAAAGTAGCTTACCTGTTACACATATCTGCAACAAAAATGTACAGAAATTTCCATTTCCTAAAGTGAATGTGTCACCATAAAATTACTGTGTAGGGGCCATAAAAAGAGGCCAGATTCTGTGTGGGGGCTATAAAAAGGGCAAAATGAGGTCATACATTGTGGGGGACATAAGAAAGGGGTTATATATTGAGGGGGTGGCCTAATAAAGGGATCATATTCTGCGGGGGTCATAAAGAGTGGGGTCATTTACTGTGGATGGTAAAAAGGGGGTCATATACCATGTGGGGGGCTTAAAAGAAGTGGATCATATACTGTATGGGGGTAAACAAAAAGAGAGTAATATACCATATGACTTGGATTATGACAAGACCTAGACCACAGAAAGTTCCTGTATTTATGGTTGTATCTATTGGCAAGACAGAAGACTGTAATAGCTAACATGGTTAAAGAAAAATGCTGAATAATTTTTAATTATTTATATCTGCAAAATGTTTAACTTTTAATTCTCTACTAATTTAAATGTGGATATATTCATGGGGGAAAAAAATCATACTGAAACTTGAAAGTCATGGCATATTTTTCCAACATACTGTATATAAAAGTTAAATATTGGGCCCATGGTGCGGTTACTTCAATAAAACTTCATGACGAACACTGGCTAAATGGTAATTTATTCTAAGCAAAAATACTCTGAAAATTCTAGTACTGTTTGTTATGTACATTGAAAGTATTCACAAGGAATAAAGTCTAATCTATAACTCTTTGTTCTCATTATCGACTGTTCATATAGGTCTAAACATTTAAGGAGGAAAAATGTGAAATGTGAAAAACGTTGTGGAAATAAACACGATACGTTTCCAACGCAGTCTTTACCGCAATGGTTTTTTGCAACAGTACAATTGTAACATCTCTGCCTGTTCGGGTCACTGCACCACCCTCTGCTCGCATGCTGCGGCGCAGGGGGCGTGTGCAGTTTGAGAATCTGCTTAAAGTTTTTAGTTGCACTGTGTGAACACGGCTCTAGTCCTTAATTGGATTTGCACCACACCCGTCTTCTGCCAAGGTTGCCTCTGTCCATTAAGTGGTTAATCTGGCCTTGCCCTGTGATTGACAGCTGCCTTTCTGTGAACTCCATGGGCGGGTTCTTCCTCCCTATTTAGCCTTGGTTCCCATTCACACCAGTGCTTGTTATTGCCGTGCGCATACCTGCTCTTACTGTCCCTGTTTGCTTATACTATTATACTTGACCTTTGGCTTTTCTCATTGACTATTCTCTTGACTCCGATTTGGCCCTGCATCGCTCTCTTGTTACCGAACCCTGGCTACCTGACCTCCCTTTGTTGTTGTACGTCTTGTCTGCGTTTTGTGTTTCACATATTCACAGAGGGATTGTCCTCGTGGTTGTCGCCTATTACCTAGGATAGGGCCTGGCAATAGGAAGGGAAAGCGGGGGGCTTCAGCTTAGGGCTCACTGTCTCTTGTGCCCCTCCCAGGGTTTAACAGTTCTGGGAATTGCTGTCTTAGCAATTCCCTTACAACATTGCATGGGGTCTTAGCCTAACAGTGGTCACTTTGGCATAACAAATTTTATAGTTAGAGTTTGATCAAAGTTAAAACCCATTTTCATGTATCCTTATATACAATAGGGTACTTGCAGTAGGGCTCTTGGTGTAAGCAGAGTACTGTTGCAACTTGTGATGTTCCCATTTGTATACGCAATCACAGGAACATGCAACCGCATTTCTAGTACATATTTTTCAGCAGTGCTGACCAATTTTTGTGCGTTTGTTGAAAAAGTGCTGCAAGTCCGATCTTTTCATCCAGTATTTTCAGTTTAAAACTATGAACACCCAAAAGATGTTATTATATTCAATAGGGTCAGTCAGACACTGTTGGTGCCGCTGTTTTAGCTGTCTGTGTATCCATTGTTCTGATCCTGCATAGCGTAAAAGGCTATACACTCCCAAAATGGCTTCAATAAAAATAATACCCTTTGCAGAGTGCTGTACATAGAAATATGAAAAAGATACAGGTAACAGAATATTGTGGTGCACAGAAATATATATTTTTTAAGGTTTTGTTAAGGTATTAAAGCATAACAAAAACTGCAGTATATACATTTAGCAGCATTGTCCTCATACTGTACCACTGAATGATAAATATATCAAATATGAAATGGTTGCCAGTGTATCTTTTGCTCAGAGTTTTCTTGTTGTTTCTACAAGTGTCTGACATTGACAATTTCTTGAAAGATGATTCATAACATTAATAACAACTGAATTGAATATGCTACCATATAATCAACAATATTGGCTTTCAAATGTATAGAATTAAACAAATAGAGTAATTGTATTACTTGCAGTTGAAAATGCCCATGACGCAGCACAATTCTTTTGATCCAAAGGTCTATGGATATAGCCAGGCCATTTATAGGAAGCTATGAAAAACAGTGGAAATTCTTCATCTGGAGATACACGATGCTAAATGAAAAAAATGTCATTGTTAAGAATATAATAGGATGTAAATAAAAAACTATGTATATTATCCTGCTACTAAAAATACTATAAAATGATATACTATAAATTCTGTATCATAACTGCCATTGAACATATAGCGTAGAGTAAATATTGTTTGCAATCATGCACTTTAAATATGTATCCAAATGTTCCTGCAAAATATTTAGGAAATATACAGTTCTCTGTAAAAGGTAAAGTATATAGTCCAGTTTAGCTATACTGTAGGTGTTGTGAACAATACATAGAATATTGTAAAATACTATTTAGTTAACCACTGGACTGCCCTTAGAGTAATTGTGAGAAAAGCGTTTTACAAATGTTTGTTTTTATGTTATCTTCCTTTCCTTATAATGTTCCTTGGTCTTAGAACACTATAAAATGTTTTAGGGAGAAGAGACTGTATCTTGGCAAAGTAACTGCTATATGCTTGTATTTTATAGCTCCCATATGGACACTGTGAAACAATAACAAGGAGACTTATCTTACAACTAATAGTGAAACATAGAAATAACATTTAGATGAAAAGGGGAAAAATGAAGTTCAATAAAAGATGGAAAAAAATTATTACATTTAGGTTCTTTCCAAAAGAAATATATTTTGAAAGAACGTAAGATAAGAAGAGAATATCTGACATTTGGGCACGATCGCTGGTGGGGAGGGGAGTTTGAAAATAGAAAGGGGAATTGGTAGATATTGTGATTTAATATAGTTCTTTGTATATGTAAATTATTGAAATATAAGATAGAAATTTGTAACAAAAATGTATATGATGGATTTCCTTTTCATATCAGTAATATTAATTAATGGAAAAAAAAAAAAAAGCCATCAGCTATGACAAGCATTGGATGGAGTGGTTTAAAGCAAAAAGTACGAACAGATTCTAATACCAAGAACTAATGAAATTTCCAAACAGTTTCCTAAGGGGTATTACTGATTTTCTTCGATCCTACTTGTGTGTACATAGCCAAATTTTACCATAAATAAGGATCGGTGGTTCCCTGCGGTTCAAGGGTATCAAGTTAAGTTCCCCGTAGAATCAAAATAATATCAGTTTATTAGACTCATGTGAGGTTCGGGGGTTCCTAATTTGTAACAAATCATAGTCTGCTTAAATTGATTTTCTTTAAATATTTAGATTAGGAGGTTTCATCATTTGTGTAATTGTGTGTAGTCAAGTGTGTAATGACACAAAACTTATTCCTATCAACTTTAATGAAATCATTTGATCTTCTTTGCTTGTACTTAGTCATTAATTAAACTGTAGAAAAATTGGATACTTAAAAATGAACTTTTATTGTAATATATTTAAAATGGCACACACTCCATATCCGAAAATGTTTAAAACTTGCACACTACAAAGTTCAGTTCATATGCTCAGGGGCTCAAGAGGGACCATTCTAGGTCTGGGATAGAGGCACATAGTTTTATTCGCCACTCAATTCACTCCTTAATCACTACTTCCCTCAATGAATTAAAGCACCTAGCATAGTAATCTAATTTAATCTAATCAGATTTAATAGCTCATCAGAGGTATTAGATATATTTAGTTATGAGTTCTTGGATATAAAGATTCCCCAGCATGAGCTCCCAGGCCAGTACTAGTATACAGCTGTGAGTCTGTGCTGGGTATGTGAACCCTAAGATCCTCCCCCTCATGTGACATCAGCAGGGAAGTGCCCAACTCCATCGTGCCGCATCACAGTGATGTGCGGTAACACGTCTATCATTTTTGGAGATCGCGTGTGTGTCATTTTAAATATATTATTATGTAATAAGTGTCCATGGCTAATGTCCATACAAGATTTTAGCAATGGACACTAGCTAGTCCATTTGCAATTTCCATTCATTTCAGTGGGATTTTTTCTTGAGTCCTTTAGTGTCCGTTTGTGTCCTTTAGTGTCCGTTTCCAACCATGTCCGTTTTTTCAAGCGGACAAAAAAATCCTACATCCTCTCCCATGGAACTGGTATTACCTGCACTACATGGACTGGCTTTAGTATTACAACAATCTCCTCTACTGGTCCCCACATGGGAGAGGAGGGTGGAGGAAAAATACAGATTTGGGGATCTGGTTAATTTAATGGATCAGTTGGAATTACCATAGAAACTCAAAGTTGTGAAGAATAAGAACCAACAGCATTTTATAAAGTCTCTGGCTGTATACTGACTTCCTTTCCAAAGAAACACATTAATCACTTAGTGAAGGAAAATATTTGACTTGTTATTTAGCAGCAATTTGTCAACCAAGAATATTTTCCATTTCCATTAAAAATAACTATTCTCTCAATTTATTTACTTTACTCTTATTTTAGAAAATGAAAGCATATTGCTAGATTTACATGAAGGAAAAAAAAATTATTGGAGCACACATCATCATTTAATCAAATGTAAAGCACCCTGGGATTAATGGTGCTATATAAAAAAAAAAAAAAAAAAAAAAAAAAAAAAAAAAAAAAAAAATAATAATAATAATAATAATAATAAATAATTTGAATTAATATATCAAAATATTTTGAATAATTTATAGCTTTTGTTGAATAAAATTGTAGCATCTTTTACAACTTCTGAATCAGATATTTATTTTGCCTTTTCAACATTCTTAGTGCAGTTGGCTTAAAGTGGTTGCCCAACTTGTACACTTTTTGCTTGTAAAAAGGGTCAACGTGACCTAAAAATTAAGCGTCCTACTCTTTTTACTGATCTCCTCCAGTCCTGGACCCCCTTAAAATGGAAATATGAGTGCTCAGGCAATGGCTGACTGAGATAGATCCCAGCTGTAGCTAGTTATTACTTGAGGTGTCACATTTCCAGTCCATATAGGACCAGGAAAACCTACAGGGGACCCAGGAAGAGTCAAAACGGGGTCATTTGGGGATCAGTGTGTTGAGTAGGACTTATTTTAAAAATTAGACCATTTTGACCATTAGAGTGTTATTGTAAAGAAATTCACATAGAATATTAATAATATTCCAATTTTGAATTATTATATTACAGCCTTGTGGTATATGAAAAAAGGTACAGTAAATCCAATAAGAATCTAGTTTATCACTACCAGGGATCAGTGTCAATGAAGAATATGAAGGAGACACAGAAACACACAGAAGCCTGACTCACTCTTGAATGCAATATTCTCCTGTGGCTGAGCTGAATCAGCTAAATAATCAAAAAATTCATCTTTCTTCTCAGAAGGTAAAACAATCCTGTGGCTACCTGCGATGTCACCAAAACCAGAAGTAGTGTTGCTCTCGCCACCAACATTCTTATGGTTAGTAGTAGTACTTACACAAGTGTTTCCTCCTCCCTCTCCTTTTGTCAAAACAAACAAACAAAAAAAAAAAAGAACACAGAGTTTCCTTTTTTACATTAGTGAAGGGAACACTATTACTGTGTGTATATATATATATAATTCTGCACTACTATTGTGTGTATTTATATACAGTTATGTACTACTACTACTTTGTATATTATATATAATTGCACTTGCACATATATTAAAATGCTTACAATATTTTGTTCAGATTAATCACATTGCTCCTTCACACTGTGTATGGGTGAGACACCGGACCAGAGCGATTTCTCCATCTCTATTCGCTTTAATAAAGTAAGCTGCATTATGGTGTTTCATTCTCTTTTATAGTAACCTATAAGAGCTAATCTTATAGATGATGGGTATGTAATTATTACTGGACATATACAGTAAATGTGACCACAATACTAATAGCCATGTGTAACCATTTGGTTGTGTTATACTTTTAAATGCAGATAAAAAAAATCATTGGGTAATTGAATGTTCTTGACCACATACGGCTCAATTACCTTTCTATAACTTGTACAAGATATATAACAATTGAAGAAAAAAAAACAAGAAATTTTCAACAGTTATCTGTTTCTAAATGACTTTCCCACATTAGATGCATTTTTCATTATTTTGTTATTTTCTGCCCTGTATATCACAATACAAGAGAAAGGGAAAAATCTGCAGTTTGCTATTGCTATTACCCATCTGAAATAGCTTTGTGACTCATTGTTCAATGATCTTTAAATTATATATATATATATATATATATATATATATATATATATATATATATATATATATATATATATAGCATTTTCTGTTCATTTTACTGTTATCTACAATATTATGCGTCTTGGGGTCAAAGTTACAATAAAGTGAATCACTTAAGCTAAATATTATTGATAACAGTTATGTAAAGAACATTATTCACTGTTTTATGAGCTATAGTTTGTGTCAGTTTATAATATATATTCTTGGAATTATTCAGCTAAATGACATATCGTACTTTTTTAATACCTTGTTTCAGGGAAAATTGTATATAAGGAAAATGTTTGTTTTTTTGTCAAAACATTCCTGCAATGAAGATCATAATATCACCAATGACATGAAAATTTTGGTTTTAAGAGGGAATTTTAAATCTAGCAAAGATTAACAGATTTATGAGCACAAATTTATGACATTGTTTAACACTTGAGAGAGAGGGATGAATCTCTCACATGGGTTCATGGCATCCCACAGAACTCACTGAACTGAGATAGCCAGCCATAAAAGACACTCTGTGAACTGATAAGAACATTGTAAACTGATGAATTGTTTAGTTGTTCAGTTGTATAACCAATAACCTTCTTCTACCCTCCCTCCTAGAATTATATTCCTATGTGTCCCTCTTGTACATAAATATGCAGCCTTCAAAAATTGTTTTTAGATATACCTGAAGAAAAAGCCGGGAGCTTCAAAACGTTGAAATCTACCTTCATTATTAGTTAGCCATTAAAAAGGTATCAACTACTGAAGACTCAAGGTTTTTTTTTGTTTGTTTTTTTTTATATATATTTCAGGAAAATTGTGTAATTCAGGATATTTGTGGCTCTTCTCTCTTTAGCTAAGATATGCATTGTTTCCACATCTCATCTATGAGCAGCACATGGTTAGTACCAATATTTAGTCTATGACTGTAAATAAAAATGTTCTGTTCACCGACAGTAAGCAGAAATTTTAAAAATTAAATTAAAATTTGAATTTTAGATATTTGCCTAAATTTGTATGCAGTACATTATATTGAACAAAACCTTTAATGTGAAGCGAATAAACTTAAAGGTTTTTCTCATTTCTGTGGGGAAGGGGCTTCAAAGCTGGTTATGGGGGCTTCAAAGCTTGTTCATATTATAGTGAACCTACAATAACTTACAGTAAATTGAAATGTAACTTATTGTGTAGCATAAGCTTGTCACTTGAAGCATAAGCAATACACCAAATACATTATTAGTACAGATTCCTTTTTATAATAATACTGTGGTCCAACCAATAGAGAAAACTTACTGTCATTTCATTCATGCTGAGGAGTGAAGGAGACGGAGGTTTAGTACCTAACCGATATTCAAATCCTTCCCTTAATGTCATGCCCCAAAATTGACTGTAGTTGTCTGCTTTCCATCTGCAATTTAATAAATTATTGCAAAAAAATATTGATTTACTTATCTTCACATTATACTAAAATATTCTATACTTCAATATTTTGGACATATACTGGGGCTAACTTTGTAGAACGCCTATTAAATGTTATAAACATCTTTAAAAACACCATTTCAATTGATCTTTCATATAAACTATTTTGTATAAAAGGTATAATATATAAATATTAGTAGCCCAATATAAATTATAAATTGTATTCAACATTACAGGGGAATAAAAAATATGTATGTAACATTCTTCTTGAACTATAATTAAGGAAAATTTTCCATTTTGATATCTACTTAAAGGGGTTTCTTGGTAGATAAATACTAGTGACTAGAGATGAGCGAACAGTGTTCTATCGAACTCATGTTCGATCGGATATTAGGCTGTTCGGCATGTTCGAATCGAATCGAACACCGCGTGGTAAAGTGCGCCATTACTCGATTCCCCTCCCACCTTCCCTGGCGCCTTTTTTGCTCCAATAACAGCGCAGGGTAGGTGGGACAGGAACTACGACACCGGTGACGTTGAGAAAAGTAGGCAAAACCCATTGGCTGCCGAAAACATGTGACCTCTAATTTAAAAGAACAGCGCCGCCCAGGTTCGCGTCATTCTGAGCTTGCAATTCACCGAGGACGGAGGTTTCCGTCCAGCTAGCTAGGGCTTAGATTCTGGGTAGGCAGGGACAGGCTAGGATAGGAAGGAGAAGACAACCACAACAGCTCTTGTAAGAGCTAAATTCCAGGGAGAAGCTTGTCAGTGTAACGTGGCACTGACGGGCTCAATCGCCGCAACCCAGCTTTCCCAGGATCCTGAATGGAATACACTGTCAGTGTATTCCCATATACCCCGATACCCGTTCCAACGGTGTGCCCCCCCACCTTCACCCCAGAAATACCCTGCAAGTCCCCTAGCAATAGAATTGGGGCTATATACACCCACAATTTTTACTACTGGTATACAGTGCCATTGTCTGACTGGGAATTCAAAGAATATATTGGGAATACAAATACCCTCATTTCTTGCTACTGCCATATAGTGCCAGTGTCTGACTGGGAATTCAAAGAATATATTGGGGTTACGTGCACCCACAATTTTTACTACTGGTATACAGTGCCATTGTCTGACTGGGAATTCAAAGAATATATTGGGAATACAAATACCCTCATTTCTTGCTACTGCCATATAGTGCCAGTGTCTGACTGGGAATTCAAAGAATATATTGGGGTTACGTGCACCCACAATTTTTACTACTGGTATACAGTGCCATTGTCTGACTGGGAATTCAAAGAATATATTGGGAATACAAATACCCTCATTTCTTGCTACTGCCATAAAGTGCCAGTTTCTGACTGGTAATTCAAAGAATATATTGGGGTTACGTGCACCCACAATTTTTACTACTGGTATACAGTGCCATTGTCTGACTGGGAATTCAAAGAATATATTGGGAATACAAATACCCTCATTTCTTGCTACTGCCATATAGTGCCAGTGTCTGACTGGGAATTCAAAGAATATATTGGGGTTACGTGCACCCACAATTTTTACTACTGGTATACAGTGCCATTGTCTGACTGGGAATTCAAAGAATATATTGGGAATACAAATACCCTCATTTCTTGCTACTGCCATATAGTGCCAGTGTCTGACTGGGAATTCAAAGAATATATTGGGGTTACATGCACCCACAATTTTTACTACTGGTATACAGTGCCATTGTCTGACTGGGAATTCAAAGAATATATTGGGAATACAAATACCCTCATTTCTTGCTACTGCCATATAGTGCCAGTGTCTGACTGGGAATTCAAAGAATATATTGGGGTTACGTGCACCCACAATTTTTACTACTGGTATACAGTGCCATTGTCTGACTGGGAATTCAAAGAATATATTGGGAATACAAATACCCTCATTTCTTGCTACTGCCATATAGTGCCAGTGTCTGACTGGGAATTCAAAGAATATATTGGGGTTACGTGCACCCACAATTTTTACTACTGGTATACAGTGCCATTGTCTGACTGGGAATTCAAAGAATATATTGGGAATACAAATACCCTCATTTCTTGCTACTGCCATATAGTGCCAGTGTCTGACTGGGAATTCAAAGAATATATTGGGGTTACGTGCACCCACAATTTTTACTACTGGTATACAGTGCCATTGTCTGACTGGGAATTCAAAGAATATATTGGGAATACAAATACCCTCATTTCTTGCTACTGCCATATAGTGCCAGTGTCTGACTGGTAATTCAAAGAATATATTGGTGTTACGTGCACCCACAATTTTTACTACTGGTATACAGTGCCATTGTCTGACTGGGAATTCAAAGAATATATTGGGAATACAAATACCCTCATTTCTTGCTACTGCCATATAGTGCCAGTGTCTGACTGGGAATTCAAAGAATATATTGGGGTTACGTGCACCCACAATTTTTACTACTGGTATACAGTGCCATTGTCTGACTGGGAATTCAAAGAATATATTGGGAATACAAATACCCTCATTTCTTGCTACTGCCATATAGTGCCAGTGTCTGACTGGGAATTCAAAGAATATATTGGGGTTACGTGCACCCACAATTTTTACTACTGGTATACAGTGCCATTGTCTGACTGGGAATTCAAAGAATATATTGGGAATACAAATACCCTCATTTCTTGCTACTGCCATATAGTGCCAGTTTCTGACTGGTAATTCAAAGAATATATTGGGGTTACGTGCACCCACAATTTTTACTACTGGTATACAGTGCCATTGTCTGACTGGGAATTCAAAGAATATATTGGGAATACAAATACCCTCATTTCTTGCTACTGCCATATAGTGCCAGTGTCTGACTGGGAATTCAAAGAATATATTGGGGTTACATGCACCCACAATTTTTACTACTGGTATACAGTGCCATTGTCTGACTGGGAATTCAAAGAATATATTGGGGTTATAAATACCCTCATTTCTTGCTACTGCCATATAGTGCCAGTTTCTGACTGGTAATTCAAAGAATATATTGGGGTTACGTGCACCCACAATTTTTACTACTGGTATACAGTGCCATTGTCTGACTGGGAATTCAAAGAATATATTGGGAATACAAATACCCTCATTTCTTGCTACTGCCATATAGTGCCAGTGTCTGACTGGGAATTCAAAGAATATATTGTGGTTACGTGCACCCACAATTTTTACTACTGGTATACAGTGCCATTGTCTGACTGGGAATTCAAAGAATATATTGGGAATACAAATACCCTCATTTCTTGCTACTGCCATATAGTGCCAGTTTCTGACTGGTAATTCAAAGAATATATTGTGGTTACGTGCACCCACAATTTTTACTACTGGTATACAGTGCCATTGTCTGACTGGGAATTCAAAGAATATATTGGGAATACAAATACCCTCATTTCTTGCTTCTGCCATATAGTGCCAGTGTCTGACTGGGAATTCAAAGAATATATTGGGGTTACGTGCACCCACAATTTTTACTACTGGTATACAGTGCCATTGTCTGACTGGGAATTCAAAGAATATATTGGGAATACAAATACCCTCATTTCTTGCTACTGCCATATAGTGCCAGTGTCTGACTGGGAATTCAAAGAATATATTGGGGTTACGTGCACCCACAATTTTTACTACTGGTATACAGTGCCATTGTCTGACTGGGAATTCAAAGAATATATTGGGAATACAAATACCCTCATTTCTTGCTACTGCCATATAGTGCCAGTTTCTGACTGGTAATTCAAAGAATATATTGTGGTTACATGCACCCACAATTTTTACTACTGGTATACAGTGCCATTGTCTGACTGGGAATTCAAAGAATATATTGGGAATACAAATACCCTCATTTCTTGCTTCTGCCATATAGTGCCAGTGTCTGACTGGGAATTCAAAGAATATATTGGGGTTACGTGCACCCACAATTTTTACTACTGGTATACAGTGCCATTGTCTGACTGGGAATTCAAAGAATATATTGGGAATACAAATACCCTCATTTCTTGCTACTGCCATATAGTGCCAGTGTCTGACTGGGAATTCAAAGAATATATTGGGGTTACGTGCACCCACAATTTTTACTACTGGTATACAGTGCCATTGTCTGACTGGGAATTCAAAGAATATATTGGGAATACAAATACCCTCATTTCTTGCTACTGCCATATAGTGCCAGTGTCTGACTGGGAATTCAAAGAATATATTGGGAATACAAATACCCTCATTTCTTGCTACTGCCATATAGTGCCAGTTTCTGACTGGTAATTCAAAGAATATATTGGGGTTACGTGCACCCACAATTTTTACTACTGGTATACAGTGCCAATTTCTAACTAGGAATTCAAAATGCGCAAGGCTCCCGGAAAGGGACGTGGACGAGGCCGTGGGCGAGGTCGGGGGAATGGTTCTGGGGAGCAAGGTAGCAGTGAAGCCACAGGGCGTCCCGTGCCTACTCCTGTGGGGCAGCAAGCATTGCGCCACTCCACAGTGCCAGGGTTGCTTGCCACATTAACTAAACTGCAGGGTACAAACCTTAGTAGGCCCGAGAACCAGGAACAGGTCTTGCAATGGCTGTCAGAGAACGCTTACAGCACATTGTCCAGCAGCCAGTCAGACTCTGCCTCCTCTCCTCCTATTACCCAACAGTCTTGTCTTCCTTCCTCCCAAAATTCCGAAGCTTTACAGAACAATAACCCAAACTGTCCCTGCTCCCCAGAGCTGTTCTCCGCTCCTTTCATTGTCCCTCAACCTGCCTCTCCACGTCACGATTCCACGAACCTAACAGAGGAGCATCTGTGTCCAGATGCTCAAACACTAGAGTCTCCTCCATCTCCGTTAGATTTGGTGGTGGATGACCAGCAACCCACCCTCATCGACGATGATGTGACGCAGTTGCCGTCAGGGCATCCAGTTGACCGGCGCATTGTGCGGGAGGAGGAGATGAGACAGGAGTTGGAAGAGGAAGTGGTGGATGATGAGGACACTGACCCGACCTGGACAGGGGGGATGTCAAGCGGGGAAAGTAGTGTGGATGTTGAGGCAGGTGCAGCACCAAAAAGGGTAGCTAGAGGCAGAGGCAGAGGTCAGCAGCTTAGGCGAAGCCAGGCCACACCCGGAATCTCCCAAGATGTTCCAGTTCGTACCCAGCCCCGAAAAACTCCCACCTCGAGGGCACGTTTCTCGAAGGTGTGGAGTTTTTTCAAGGAATGCGCCGAGGACAGATATAGTGTTGTCTGCACAATTTGCCTCTCGAAATTGATTAGGGGCTCTGAGAAGAGCAACCTGTCCACCACTTCAATGCGCCGTCATTTGGAATCCAAGCACTGGAATCAGTGGCAGGCAGCAACGGCAGGACAAAGGCCGCCTGCCGTTCACGCCACTGCCACTGCCTCTGCCACTGCCTCTGCCTCTGCCACTGCCACTGCTGACTGTGCTGGCGATGCACTCCAGAGGACGAGCCAGGACACCACTTCATCTGCCTCCGCCACTTTGTTGACTTCTACCTCATCCTCCCCTGGTCCTGTCTTATCTCCTTCTCCTGCACCATCAAAGGCACCATCAGGCGTTTCTTTACAACAACCCACCATCTCTCAGACATTGGAGCGGCGGCAGAAATACACTGCTAACCACCCACACGCGCAAGCCTTGAACGCCAACATCGCTAAACTGCTGGCCCAGGAGATGTTGGCGTTCCGGCTTGTTGAAACTCCCGCCTTCCTGGACCTGATGGCAACTGCGGCACCTCGCTATGCCGTCCCTAGCCGTCACTACTTCTCCCGGTGTGCCGTCCCAGCCTTGCACCAGCACGTGTCACTCAACATCAGGCGGGCCCTTAGTTCCGCGCTTTGCACAAAGGTCCACTTGACCACCGACGCGTGGACAAGTGCATGCGGACAGGGACGCTACATTTCACTGACGGCACACTGGGTGAATGTAGTTGAGGCTGGGACTGCTTCCCAAACTGGCCCGGTGTACCTCGTCTCCCCGCCTAACATTACTGGCAGGGACACGAGAAGAACACCCCCCTCCTCCTCCTCCTCTACCGCCTCCTCCTCCGCCACCGCCTCCTCCTCCGCTGTTAGATTGACCCCAGCTACGAGTTGGAGACGTTGCAGCACTGGCGTTGGTAGACGTCAGCAGGCTGTGCTGAAGCTGATCAGCTTGGGGGACAGACAGCACACTGCCTCCGAGGTGAGGGATGCCCTCCTCGATGAGACGGCAATATGGTTTGAGCCGCTGCACCTGGGCCCAGGCATGGTCGTTTGTGATAACGGCCGGAACCTGGTAGCAGCTCTGGAGCTTGCCGGACTCCAACATGTTCCATGCCTGGCCCACGTCTTCAACCTAGTGGTGCAACGTTTCCTAAAGAGCTACCCCAATGTTCCAGAGCTACTGGTGAAAGTGCGGCGCATGTGCGCCCACTTTCGCAAGTCGACAGTAGCCGCTGCTAGCTTAAAATCTCTCCAGCAACGCCTGCATGTGCCACAACACCGGCTTTTGTGCGACGTCCCCACACGCTGGAACTCAACGTTTCAGATGTTGAATAGAGTGGTTGAGCAGCAGAGACCTTTGATGGAATACCAGCTACAAAACCCTAGGGTGCCACAAAGTCAGCTGCCTCAGTTTCACATCCATGAGTGGCCATGGATGAGAGACCTTTGTGACATCCTACGGGTCTTTGAGGAGTCCACAAGGAGGGTGAGCTCTGAGGATGCGATGGTGAGCCTTACAATCCCGCTCTTGTGTGTTCTGAGAGAATCCCTGATTGACATCAGGGATAACTCAGATCACACAGAGGAGTTAGGAATAGCATCCGATCCGTCACAGCTGGAGAGTAGGTCCACACATCTGTCCGCTTCACTGCATTTAATGGAGGAGGAGGAGGAGGAGGAAGAAGAGTTGTCCGATGATGTGATGGTGATACAGGAGGCTTCCGGGCAACTTCGAATCGTCCCATTGTTGCAGCGCGGATGGGTAGACATGGAGGATGAGGAGGAAATGGAGATTGAACTTTCCGGTGGGGCCAGAGGAGTCATGCCAACTAACACTGTGGCAGACATGGCTGAGTTCATGTTGGGGTGCTTTACAACCGACAAGCGTATTGTCAAAATCATGGAGGACAACCAGTACTGGATCTTTGCTATCCTTGACCCCCGGTATAAAAACAACATCTCGTCTTTTATTCCGGTAGAGGGGAGGGCCAATCGCATCAATGCTTGCCACAGGCAATTGGTGCAGAATATGATGGAGATGTTTCCAGCATGTGACGTTGGCGGCAGGGAGGGCAGTTCCTCCAGTAGGCAACCAAGTTCTCACCGGTCCACACAAACGAGGGGCACACTGTCTAAGGTCTGGGACACCTTGATGGCACCCCCTCGCCAAAGTGCCGCCACGGAGGGTCCTAGTGTCACCAGGCGTGAGAAGTATAGGCGCATGTTGCGGGAATACCTTTCCGACCACAGCCCTGTCCTCTCCGACCCCTCTGCGCCCTACACGTATTGGGTGTCGAAGTTGGACCTGTGGCTTGAACTTGCCCTATATGCCTTGGAGGTGCTGTCCTGTCCTGCCGCCAGCGTCCTATCTGAGAGGGTGTTCAGTGCAGCCGGTGGCATCATCACTGACAAGCGCACCCGTCTGTCAGCTGAGAGTACCGACCGGCTCACTTTGATAAAAATGAACCACCACTGGATAGAGCCTTCATTTTTGTGCCCACTTGTGTAAAGCACCCCAACATGAAACTCCATGTCTGTACTCAACCTCTCCAATTCCTCCGCATCCTCATACTCATCCACCATAAGCGTTGCACAATTCTGCTAATACTAGGCTCCCTCCAACATGATTTCCCCCAACTCTGCTGGTTAGAGGCTCCCTCCACCCTGATTTCCACCAACTCTGCTGGTTAGAGGCTCCCTCCACCCTGCTTTCCCACAACTCTGCTGGTTAGAGGCTCCCTCCACCATGAATTTGCCCAAACTGGGCTGGTTAGAGGCTCCCTCCACCATGAATTGGTCCAAACTGGGTTTTTTAGAGGCTCCCTCCACCATTAATTGGTCCAAACTGGGCTGGTTAGAGGCTCCCTCCACCATGAATTTGCCCAAACTGGGCTGTTTAGAGGCTCCCTCCACCATGAATTTGCCCAAACTGGGCTGGTTAGAGGCTCCCTCCACCATGAATTGGTCCAAACTGGGGTTTTTAGAGGCTCCCTCCACCATGAATTGGTCCAAACTTGGCTGTTTAGAGGCTCCCTCCACCATTAATTGGTCCAAACTGGGCTGGTTAGAGGCTCCCTCCACCATGAATTGGTCCAAACTGGGTTTTTTAGAGGCTCCCTCCACCCTGAATTTGCCCAAACTGGGCTGTTTAGAGGCTCCCTCCACCATGAATTGGTCCAAACTGGGCTGTTTAGAGGCTCCCTCCACCATGAATTTGCCCAAACTGGGCTGTTTAGAGGCTCCCTCCACCATGAATTGGTCCAAACTGGCCTGTTTAGAGGCTCCCTCCACCATTAATTGGTCCAAACTGGGCTGGTTAGAGGCTCCCTCCACCATGAATTTCCCAAAACTTGGCTGTTTAGAGGCTCCCTCCACCATTAATTGGTCCAAACTGGGCTGGTTAGAGGCTCCCTCCACCATGAATTTGCCCAAACTGGGCTGTTTAGAGGCTCCCTCCACCATGAATTGGTCCAAACTGGGTTTTTTAGAGGCTCCCTCCACCATGAATTGGTCCAAACTGGGCTGTTTAGAGGCTCCCTCCACCATGAATTTGCCCAAACTGGGCTGTTTAGCGGCTCCCTCCACCATTAATTGGTCCAAACTGGGCTGGTTAGAGGCTCCCTCCACCATGAATTTGCCCAAACTGGGCTGTTTAGAGGCTCCCTCCACCATGAATTTGCCCAAACTGGGCTGGTTAGAGGCTCCCTCCACCATGAATTGGTCCAAACTGGGTTTTTAGAGGCTCCCTCCACCATGAATTTGCCCAAACTGGGCTGTTTAGAGGCTCCCTCCACCATGAATTGGTCCAAACTGGGGTGGTTAGAGGCTCCCTCCACCATTAATTGGTCCAAACTGGGCTGGTTAGAGGCTCCCTCCACCATTAATTGGTCCAGACTGGGCTGGTTAGAGGCTCCCTCCACCATTAATTGGTCCAAACTGGGCTGGTTAGAGGCTCCCTCCACCATGAATTGGTCCAAACTGGGGTTTTTAGAGGCTCCCTCCACCATGAATTGGTCCAAACTTGGCTGTTTAGAGGCTCCCTCCACCATTAATTGGTCCAAACTGGGCTGGTTAGAGGCTCCCTCCACCATGAATTGGTCCAAACTGGGTTTTTTAGAGGCTCCCTCCACCATGAATTGGTCCAAACTGGGGTTTTTAGAGGCTCCCTCCACCATGAATTGGTCCAAACTGGGCTGTTTAGCGGCTCCCTCCACCATTAATTGGTCCAAACTGGGCTGGTTAGAGGCTCCCTCCACCATGAATTTGCCCAAACTGGGCTGTTTAGAGGCTCCCTCCACCATGAATTTGCCCAAACTGGGCTGGTTAGAGGCTCCCTCCACCATGAATTGGTCCAAACTGAGGTTTTTAGAGGCTCCCTCCACCATGAATTGGTCCAAACTTGGCTGTTTAGAGGCTCCCTCCACCATTAATTGGTCCAAACTGGGCTGGTTAGAGGCTCCCTCCACCATGAATTGGTCCAAACTGGGTTTTTTAGAGGCTCCCTCCACCATGAATTTGCCCAAACTGGGTTTTTTAGAGGCTCCCTCCACCATGAATTTCCCAAAACTTGGCTGTTTAGAGGCTCCCTCCACCATTAATTGGTCCAAACTGGGCTGGTTAGAGGCTCCCTCCACCATGAATTTGCCCAAACTGGGCTGTTTAGAGGCTCCCTCCACCATGAATTGGTCCAAACTGGGTTTTTTAGAGGCTCCCTCCACCATGAATTGGTCCAAACTGGGCTGTTTAGAGGCTCCCTCCACCATGAATTTGCCCAAACTGGGCTGTTTAGCGGCTCCCTCCACCATTAATTGGTCCAAACTGGGCTGGTTAGAGGCTCCCTCCACCATGAATTTGCCCAAACTGGGCTGTTTAGAGGCTCCCTCCACCATGAATTTGCCCAAACTGGGCTGGTTAGAGGCTCCCTCCACCATGAATTGGTCCAAACTGGGGTTTTTAGAGGCTCCCTCCACCATGAATTGGTCCAAACTTGGCTGTTTAGAGGCTCCCTCCACCATGAATTGGTCCAAACTGGGGTGGTTAGAGGCTCCCTCCACCATTAATTGGTCCAAACTGGGCTGGTTAGGGGCTCCCTCCACCATTAATTGGTCCAAACTGGGCTGGTTAGAGGCTCCCTCCACCATTAATTGGTCCAAACTGGGCTGGTTAGAGGCTCCCTCCACCATTAATTGGTCCAAACTGGGCTGGTTAGAGGCTCCCTCCACCATGAATTTGCCCAAACTGGGCTGGTTAGAGGCTCCCTCCACCATGAATTGGTCCAAACTGGGTTTTTTAGAGGCTCCCTCCACCATGAATTTGCCCAAACTGGGCTGGTTAGAGGCTCCCTCCACCATGAATTTGCCCAAACTGGGCTGGTTAGAGGCTCCCTCCACCATGAATTGGTCCAAACTGGGTTTTTTAGAGGCTCCCTCCACCATGAATTTGCCCACACTGGGCTGGTTAGAGGCTCCCTCCACCATGAATTGGTCCAAACTGGGGTTTTTAGAGGCTCCCTCCACCATGAATTTGCCCAAACTGGGGTGTTTAGAGGCTCCCTCCACCATGAATTTGCCCAAACTCTGCTGGTTAGAGGCTCAATCCACCCTGATTTTCAAAACAAATGTTGGTGCCAACCTCAACTTACTACAAGGGCCAAATTCACTGCTGGTGACAAGCTCTCCTCACTGCAAGTGCCAAATACACATGTTTCAAGGTGTTTTCCTACTGTCAGAGATGTGGTATTGAGTGTGTAAAGTGTGTAGTTGTTAGGCTGTGATGTTGGGGTAATAGAGGGTCTTTGGTGTGTTAGATGCCCCCAGACATGCTTCCCCTGCTGTCCCAGTGTCATTCCAGAGGTGTTGGCATCATTTCCTGGGGTGTCATAGTGGACTTGGTGACCCTCCAGACACGGATTTGGGTTTCCCCCTTAACGAGTATCTGTTCCCCATAGACTATAATGGGGTTCGAAACCCATTCGAACACACGAACATTGAGCGGCTGTTCGAATCGAATTTCGAACCTCGAACATTTTAGTGTTCGCTCATCTCTACTAGTGACCTATTCTGCAATATCAAGCACGATCCCTATGCAATGTATGGTGATTGGCATTTAGAGACAATGCCATATAGTTGATCCGAAACCCTCAGTCTCTTCAAAGAGTTGATCAATGGGAATTTCAGATGTCCCAAGGATAGATAATTCATCTTACAATCCCATAAAACCCCTTTAAGTTACTTTTATCATACCCAGGTTCTGAATGTTTGGAACCTGGGATTACAGGCTTATTTCAACACCGGGACATGTGATTGGCACCTGGGACCTGACTCCCTCCTCTTCCTTCTCCTCTCCTTGTTCAATTTTATGGCCTATTTTGTAAGGGCTGACAGACTTTCTGATTGTGGAACCAATGCCTGCCCCTTTCTCTGTATTTCCAATGGCCCGCTATGTATGTCATTCGTGGGAACAGGAAGAAGAAGGAGGAGTGCCTGAATAAATACTGGAGCCCCACTTTGCAAATATGCAGCGTTTTATAGTACTAGTTTCTGGCTACTCCCATCCACACATTGCAGAAAAAAATCAGCAGCAGTAAAGTTGTATTTTCAAAAATGCAGAAAGTCTACAGAGGAAGCCTTCACATGGAGTAAACGCGTGTGTATTTTTGCAAAATACAGGTGCATTCACACTACTGATACGCTGCCTGATTCTGAACGTTAAAACACGTTCAGAATCAGCGCGTATAAAGCAGTTCCCATTCATTTCAATGGGAGCCAGCATACGAGCACTCCCCATTGAAATGAATGGGCTGCTTTTTTCACTACAAGCACTCCCATTGAAGTGAATGGTAAGTGCTCGCGTGTACAGCTAGCTCAGCTCATTCCGAGCCGTACACACGAGCACTTCCCATTCACTTCAATGGGAGTGCTTGTAGTGAAAAAAGCAGCCCATTCATTTCAATGGGGAGCGCTCGTATGCCGGCTCCCATTAAAATGAATGGGAACGGCTTTATACGTGCTGATTCTGAACGTGTTTTAACGTTCAGAATCAGGCAGTGTATCAGTAGTGTGAACTTACCCTACACGTGTAAAAATATGCGTGTAAAAATAACACTCCCATTGACTTCAATGACATTTTACAGGCGTATTTTTACAGGCGTATTTTTGCAAGTGTAAAAAATAGCATTGAAGTCAATGGGAGTCTTATTTTTACACATATATTTTTACACATTTTTACACATGTAGGGTCTAGAGATGAGTGAACAGTGTTCTATCGAACTCATGTTCGATCGGATATTAAGCTGTTCGGCATGTTCGAATCGAATCGAACACCGCGTGGTAAAGTGCGCCATTACTCGATTCCCCTCCCACCTTCCCTGGCGCCTTTTTTGCTCCAATAACAGCGCAGGGTAGGTGGGACAGGAACTACGACACCGGTGACGTTGAAAAAAGTAGGCAAAACCCATTGGCTGCCGAAAACATGTGACCTCTAATTTAAAAGAACAGCGACGCCCAGCTTCGCGTCATTCTGAGCTTGCAATTCACCGGGGACGGAGGTTTCCGTCCAGTTAGCTAGGGCTTAGATTCTGGGTAGGCAGGGACAGGCTAGGATAGGAAGGAGAAGACAACCAACAGTTCTTATAAGAGCTAAATTCCAGGGAGAAGCTTGTCAGTGTAACGTGGCACTGACGGGCTCAATCGCCGCAACCCAGCTTTCCCAGGATCCTGAATGGAATACACTGACAGTGTATTCCCGTATACCCGATATATACCCCCGATACCCGTTCCAACGGTGTGCCCCCCCACCTTCACCCCAGAAATACACTGCAAGTCCCCTAGCAATAGAATTGGGGCTATATACACCCACTATTTTTGCTACTGCTATATAGTGCCATTGTCTCACTGGGAATTCAAAGAATATATTGGGCTTACATATAACTTCAATTCCAGGGAGAAGCTTGTCAGTGTAACGTGGCACTGACGGGCTCAATCGCCGCAACCCAGCTTTCCCAGGATCCTGAATGGAATACACTGTCAGTGTATTCCCGTATACCCCATATATACACCCCAAATCCCCGTTCCAACGGTGTGCCCCCCCACCTTCACCTCAGAAATACCCTGCAAGTCCCCTAGCAATAGAATTGGGGCTATATACACCTACTATTTTTGCTACTGGTATATAGTGCCATTGTCTGACTGGGAATTCAAAGAATATATTGGGGTTACGTGCACCCACAATTTTTGCTACTTGTATATAGTGCCATTGTCTCACTGGGAATTCAAAGAATATATTGGGCTTACATATAACTTCAATTCCAGGGAGAAGCTTGTCAGTGTAACGTGGCACTGACGGGCTCAATCGCCGCAACCCAGCTTTCCCAGGATCCTGAATGGAACACACTGACAGTGTATTCCCGTATACCCCATATATACACCACAAATCCCCGTTCCAACGGTGTGCCCCCCCACCTTCACCTCAGAAATACCCTGCAAGTCCCCTAGCAATAGAATTGGGGCTATATACACCCACTATTTTTGCTACTGGCATATAGTGCCATTGTCTGACTGGGAATTCAAAGAATATATTGGGGTTACGTGCACCCACAATTTTTGCTACTGGTATATAGTGCCATTGTCTGACTGGGAATTCAAAGAATATATTGGGGTTACGTGCACCCACAATTTTTGCTACTGGTATATAGTGCCATTGTCTCACTGGGAATTCAAAGAATATATGGGGGTTACGTGCACCCACAATTTTTGCTACTGCTATACAGTGCCATTGTCTCACTGGGAATTCAAAGAATATATGGGGGTTACGTGCACCCACAATTTTTGCTACTGCTATACAGTGCCATTGTCTGACTGGTAATTCAAAGAATATATTGGGGTTACGTGCACCCACAATTTTTGCTACTGGTATATAGTGCCATTGTCTGACTGGGAATTCAAAGAATATATTGGGGTTACAAATACCCTCATTTCTTGCTACTGGTATATAGTGCCATTGTCTGACTGGGAATTCAAAGAATATATTGGGGTTACAAATACCCTCATTTCTTGCTACTGCCATATAGTGCCAGTTTCTGACTGGTAATTCAAAGAATATATTGGGGTTACGTGCACCCACAATTTTTGCTACTGGTATATAGTGCCATTGTCTGACTGGGAATTCAAAGAATATATTGGGGTTACGTGCACCCACAATTTTTGCTACTGGTATATAGTGCCATTGTCTGACTGGGAATTCAAAGAATATATGGGGGTTACGTGCACCCACAATTTTTGCTACTGCTATACAGTGCCATTGTCTCACTGGGAATTCAAAGAATATATTGGGGTTATGTGCACCCACAATTTTTGCTACTGGTATATAGTGCCATTGTCTGACTGGGAATTCAAAGAATATATTGGGGTTACAAATACCCTCATTTCTTGCTACTGCCATATAGTGCCAGTTTCTGACTGGTAATTCAAAGAATATATTGGGGTTACGTGCACCCACAATTTTTGCTACTGGTATATAGTGCCATTGTCTGACTGGGAATTCAAAGAATATATTGGGGTTACAAATACCCTCATTTCTTGCTACTGGTATATAGTGCCATTGTCTGACTGGGAATTCAAAGAATATATTGGGGTTACAAATACCCTCATTTCTTGCTACTGGTATATAGTGCCATTGTCTGACTGGGAATTCAAAGAATATATTGGGGTTACAAATACCCTCATTTCTTGCTACTGCCATATAGTGCCAGTTTCTGACTGGTAATTCAAAGAATATATTGGGGTTACGTGCACCCACAATTTTTGCTACTGGTATATAGTGCCATTGTCTGACTGGGAATTCAAAGAATATATTGGGGTTACAAATACCCTCATTTCTTGCTACTGGTATATAGTGCCATTGTCTGACTGGGAATTCAAAGAATATATTGGGGTTACAAATACCCTCATTTCTTGCTACTGGTATATAGTGCCATTGTCTGACTGGGAATTCAAAGAATATATTGGGGTTATAAATACCCTCATTTCTTGCTACTGCCATATAGTGCCAGTTTCTGACTGGTAATTCGAAGAATATATTGGGGTTATAAATACCCTCATTTCTTGCTACTGGTATATAGTGCCATTGTCTGACTGGGAATTCAAAGAATATATTGGGGTTATAAATACCCTCATTTCTTGCTACTGGTATATAGTGCCATTGTCTGACTGGGAATTCAAAGAATATATTGGGGTTACAAATACCCTCATTTCTTGCTACTGCCATATAGTGCCAGTTTCTGACTGGTAATTCAAAGAATATATTGGGGTTACGTGCACCCACAATTTTTGCTACTGGTATATAGTGCCATTGTCTGACTGGGAATTCAAAGAATATATTGGGGTTATAAATACCCTCATTTCTTGCTACTGGTATATAGTGCCATTGTCTGACTGGGAATTCAAAGAATATATTGGGGTTACAAATACCCTCATTTCTTGCTACTGCCATATAGTGCCAGTTTCTGACTGGTAATTCAAAGAATATATTGGGGTTACGTGCACCCACAATTTTTGCTACTGGTATATAGTGCCATTGTCTGACTGGGAATTCAAAGAATATATTGGGGTTACAAATACCCTCATTTCTTGCTACTGGTATATAGTGCCACTGTCTGACTGGGAATTCAAAGAATATATTGGGGTTACAAATACCCTCATTTCTTGCTACTGTTATATAGTGCCATTGTCTGACTGGGAATTCAAAGAATATATTGGGGTTATAAATATCCTCATTTCTTGCTACTGCCATATAGTGCCAGTTTCTGACTGGCAATTCAAAGAATATATTGGGGTTATAAATACCCTCATTTCTTGCTACTGGTATATAGTGCCAATGTCTGACTGAGAATTCAAAGAATATATTGGGGTTATAAATACCCTCATTTCTTGCTACTGGTATATAGTGCCATTGTCTGACTGGGAATTCAAAGAATATATTGGGGTTACAAATACCCTCATTTCTTGCTACTGCCATATAGTGCCAGTTTCTGACTGGTAATTCAAAGAATATATTGGGGTTACGTGCACCCACAATTTTTGCTACTGGTATATAGTGCCATTGTCTGACTGGGAATTCAAAGAATATATTGGGGTTACAAATACCCTCATTTCTTGCTACTGGTATATAGTGCCATTGTCTGACTGGGAATTCAAAGAATATATTGGGGTTACGTGCACCCACAATTTTTGCTACTGGTATATAGTGCCAATTTCTAACTGGGAATTCAAAATGCGCAAGGCTCCCGGAAAGGGACGTGGACGAGGCCGTGGGCGAGGTCGGGGGAATGGTTCTGGGGAGCAAGGTAGCAGTGAAGCCACAGGGCGTCCCGTGCCTACTCCTGTGGGGCAGCAAGCATTGCGCCACTCCACAGTGCCAGGGTTGCTTGCCACATTAACTAAACTGCAGGGTACAAACCTTAGTAGGCCCGAGAACCAGGAACAGGTCTTGCAATGGCTGTCAGAGAACGCTTACAGCACATTGTCCAGCAGCCAGTCAGACTCTGCCTCCTCTCCTCCTATTACCCAACAGTCTTGTCCTCCTTCCTCCCAAAATTCCCAAGCTTCACAGAACAATAACCCTAACTGTCCCTGCTCCCCAGAGCTGTTCTCCGCTCCTTTCATTGTCCCTCAACCTGCCTCTCCACGTCACGATTCCACGAACCTAACAGAGGAGCATCAGTGTCCAGATGCTCAAACACTAGAGTCTCCTCCATCTCCGTTCGATTTGGTGGTGGATGACCAGCAACCCACCCTCATCGACGATGATGTGACGCAGTTGCCGTCAGGGCATCCAGTTGACCGGCGCATTGTGCGGGAGGAGGAGATGAGACAGGAGTTGGAAGAGGAAGTGGTGGATGATGAGGACACTGACCCGACCTGGACAGGGGGGATGTCAAGCGGGGAAAGTAGTGTGGATGTTGAGGCAGGTGCAGCACCAAAAAGGGTAGCTAGAGGCAGAGGCAGAGGTCAGCAGCTTAGGCGAAGCCAGGCCACACCCGGAATCTCCCAAGATGTTCCAGTTCGTACCCAGCCCCGAAAAACTCCCACCTCGAGGGCACGTTTCTTGAAGGTGTTGAGTTTTTTCAAGGAATGCGCCGAGGACAGATATAGTGTTGTCTGCACAATTTGCCTCTCGAAATTGATTAGGGGCTCTGAGAAGAGCAACCTGTCCACCACTTCAATGCGCCGTCATTTGAAATCCAAGCACTGGAATCAGTGGCAGGCAGCAACGGCAGGACAAAGGCCGCCTGCCGTTCACGCCACTGCCACTGCCTCTGCCACTGCCTCTGCCTCTGCCACTGCCACTGCTGACTGTGCTGGCGATGCACTACAGAGGACGAGCCAGGACACCACTTCATCTGCCTCCGCCACTTTGTTGACTTCTCCCTCATCCTCCCCTGTTCCTGTCTTATCTCCTTCTCCTGCACCATCAAAGGCACCATCAGGCGCTTCTTTACAACAACCCACCATCTCTCAGACATTGGAGCGGCGGCAGAAATACACTGCTAACCACCCACACGCGCAAGCCTTGAACGCCAACATCGCTAAACTGCTGGCCCAGGAGATGTTGGCGTTCCGGCTTGTTGAAACTCCCGCCTTCCTGGACCTGATGGCAACTGCGGCACCTCGCTATGCCGTCCCTAGCCGTCACTACTTCTCCCGGTGTGCCGTCCCCGCCTTGCACCAGCACGTGTCACTCAACATCAGGCGGGCCCTTAGTTCCGCGCTTTGCACAAATGTCCACTTGACCACCGACGCGTGGACAAGTGCATGCGGACAGGGACGCTACATTTCACTGACGGCACACTGGGTGAATGTAGTTGAGGCTGGGACTGCTTCCCAAACTGGCCCGGTGTACCTCGTCTCCCCGCCTAACATTCCTGGCAGGGACACGAGAAGAACACCCCCCTCCTCCTCTCTCAGGATCTTGTTTTGTTGAACTCTTTTTTGCCATCAGTCAAGATGGAGTTTTTTGTGTTTCCTGCCTGTGACTTACCCTGATTTCCTGATTCTTCATTATTTAGCATGTGTATTCTGATTACCCAGTTGCCTGAGTATTGTTTTCAGAAGCCTGTCTTCTGCAAGGACCTCAAGCTCAAACTGACTGTTCCAAGTTGGTGAATTACCTGCAAGTTGATTGCTACCTAGAACCACTACCCCCAGCAAGTCCTCCTGCTACCTAAGACTTGCTATCCACCCGGTCCACAGGAGCCGTGGAACTACTGACCCCAGCAAGTCCTCCTGCTACTAAGACTTTGCTATCCACCTGGTCTAAAGGAGCCGTGGAACTGCTGATCCCAGCAAGCCCTCCTGCTACAAGGACTTTGCTACCCACCCGGTCCAAAGGAGCCGTGGAACTACAGCCTCCAGCAAGCCCTCCTGCTGAGTATAGGACCACTGCTTCCGGCCAAGCCTCCCTGCCTTCCACAGAACGGACTGTAAGTCTATTTGTATATTACTATTGCTAGACTCACTGTTCCCAGCCATTGGTCTCTAGAAAATAGAAAGGGTATTGTGACATCCTCCTCCTCTACCGCCTCCTCCTCCTCTACCGCCTCCTCCTCCGCCACCGCCTCCTCCTCCGCCACCGCCTCCTCCTCCGCTGTTAGATTGACCCCAGCTACGAGTTGGAAACGTTGCAGCACTGGAGTTGGTAGACGTCAGCAGGCTGTGCTGAAGCTGATCAGCTTGGGGGACAGACAGCACACTGCCTCCGAGGTGAGGGATGCCCTCCTCGATGAGACGGCAATATGGTTTGAGCCGCTGCACCTGGGCCCAGGCATGGTCGTTTGTGATAACGGCCGGAACCTGGTAGCAGCTCTGGAGCTTGCCGGACTCCAACATGTTCCATGCCTGGCCCACGTCTTCAACCTAGTGGTGCAACGTTTCCTAAAGAGCTACCCCAATGTTCCAGAGCTACTGGTGAAAGTGCGGCGCATGTGCCCCCACTTTCGCAAGTCGACAGAAGCCGCTGCTAGCTTAAAATCTCTCCAGCAACGCCTGCATGTGCCACAACACCGGCTTTTGTGCGACGTCCCCACACGCTGGAACTCAACGTTTCAGATGTTGAATAGAGTGGTTGAGCAGCAGAGACCTTTGATGGAATACCAGCTACAAAACCCTAGGGTGCCACAAAGTCAGCTGCCTCAGTTTCACATCCATGAGTGGCCATGGATGAGAGACCTTTGTGACATCCTACGGGTCTTTGAGGAGTCCACAAGGAGGGTGAGCCCTGAGGATGCGATGGTGAGCCTTACAATCCCGCTCTTGTGTGTTCTGAGAGAATCCCTGATTGACATCAGGGATAACTCAGATCACACAGAGGAGTTAGGGATAGCATCCGATCCGTTACAGCTGGAGAGTAGGTCCACACATCTGTCCGCTTCACTGCGTTTAATGGAGGAGGAGGAGGAGGAGGAGGAAGAAGAGTTGTCCGATGATGTGATGGTGATACAGGAGGCTTCCGGGCAACTTCGAATCGTCCCATTGTTGCAGCGCGGATGGGTAGACATGGAGGATGAGGAGGAAATGGAGATTGAACTTTCCGGTGGGGCCAGAGGAGTCATGCCAACTAACACTGTGGCAGACATGGCTGAGTTCATGTTGGGGTGCTTTACAACCGACAAGCGTATTGTCAAAATCATGGAGGACAACCAGTACTGGATCTTTGCTATCCTTGACCCCCGGTATAAAAACAACATCTCGTCTTTTATTCCGGTAGAGGGGAGGGCCAATCGCATCAATGCTTGCCACAGGCAATTGGTGCAGAATATGATGGAGATGTTTCCAGCATGTGACGTTGGAGGCAGGGAGGGCAGTTCCTCCAGTAGGCAACCAAGTTCTCACCGGTCCACACAAACGAGGGGCACACTGTCTAAGGTCTGGGACACCTTGATGGCACCCCCTCGCCAAAGTGCCGCCACGGAGGGTCCTAGTATCACCAGGCGTGAGAAGTATAGGCGCATGTTGCGGGAATACCTTTCTGACCACAGCCCTGTCCTCTCCGACCCCTCTGCGCCCTACACGTATTGGGTGTCGAAGTTGGACCTGTGGCTTGAACTTGCCCTATATGCCTTGGAGGTGCTGTCCTGTCCTGCCGCCAGCGTCCTATCTGAGAGGGTGTTCAGTGCAGCCGGTGGCATCATCACTGACAAGCGCACCCGTCTGTCAGCTGAGAGTGCCGACCGGCTCACTTTGATAAAAATGAATCACCACTGGATAGAGCCTTCATTTTTGTGCCCACCTGTGTAAAGCACCCCAACATGAAACTCCATGTCTGTACTCAACCTCTCCAATTCCTCCGCATCCTCATACTCATCCACCATAAGCGTTGCACAATTCTGCTAATACTAGGCTCCCTCCACCCTGATTTCCCCCAACTCTGCTGGTTAGAGGCTCCCTCCACCCTGCTTTCCCCCAACTCTGCTGGTTAGAGGCTCCCTCCACCCTGCTTTCCCACAACTCTGCTGGTTAGAGGCTCCCTCCACCCTGATTTCCACCAACTCTGCTGGTTAGAGGCTCCCTCCACCCTGCTTTCCCACAACTCTGCTGGTTAGAGGCTCCCTCCACCCTGATTTCCACCAACTCTGCTGTTTAGAGGCTCCCTCCACCATGAATTGGTCCAAACTGGGCTGTTTAGAGGCTCCCTCCACCATGAATTGGTCCAAACTGGGGTTTTTAGAGGCTCCCTCCACCATGAATTGGTCCAAACTGGGGTTTTTAGAGGCTCCCTCCACCATGAATTGGTCCAAACTGGGGTTTTTAGAGGCTCCCTCCACCATGAATTGGTCCAAACTGGGCTGGTTAGAGGCTCCCTCCACCATGAATTTGCCCAAACTGGGCTGTTTAGAGGCTCCCTCCACCATGAATTTGCCCAAACTGGGCTGTTTAGAGGCTCCGTCCACCATGAATTTGCCCAAACTGGGCTGTTTAGAGGCTCCCTCCACCATGAATTGGTCCAAACTGGGGTTTTTAGAGGCTCCCTCCACCATGAATTGGTCCAAACTGGGCTTTTTAGAGGCTCCCTCCACCATGAATTGGTCCAAACTGGGGTTTTTAGAGGCTCCCTCCACCATGAATTGGTCCAAACTGGACTGGTTAGAGGCTCCCTCCACCATGAATTTGCCCAAACTGGGCTGTTTAGAGGCTCCCTCCACCATGAATTTGCCCAAACTGGGCTGTTTAGAGGCTCCCTCCACCATGAATTGGTCCAAACTGAGGTTTTTAGAGGCTCCCTCCACCATGAATTGGTCCAAACTGGGGTTTTTAGAGGCTCCCTCCACCATGAATTTGCCCAAACTGGGCTGTTTAGAGGCTCCCTCCACCATGAATTGGTCCAAACTGGGGTTTTTAGAGGCTCCCTCCACCATGAATTTGCCCAAACTGGGCTGTTTAGAGGCTCCCTCCACCATGAATTTGCCCAAACTGGGCTGTTTAGAGGCTCCCTCCACCATGAATTGGTCCAAACTCGGGTTTTTAGAGGCTCCCTCCACCATGAATTGGTCCAAACTGGGGGTTTTTAGAGGCTCCCTCCACCATGAATTTGCCCAAACTGGGCTAGTTAGAGGCTCCCTCCATCATGAATTGGTCCAAACTGGGGTTTTTAGAGGCTCCCTCCACCATGAATTGGTCCAAACTGGGGTTTTTAGAGGCTCCCTCCACCATGAATTGGTCCAAACTGGGGTTTTTAGAGGCTCCCTCCACCATGAATTTGCCCCAACTCTGCTGGTTAGAGGCTCAATCCACCCTGATTTTCAAAACAAATGTTGGTGCCAACCTCAACTTACTACAAGGGCCAAATTCACTGCTGGTGACAAGCTCTCCTCACTGCAAGTGCCAAATACACATGTTTCAAGGTGTTTTCCTACTGTCAGAGAGGTGGTATTGAGTGTGTAAAGTGTGTAGTTGTTAGGCTGTGATGTTGGGGTAATAGAGGGTCTTTGGTGTGTTAGATGCCCCCAGACATGCTTCCCCTGCTGTCCCAGTGTCATTCCAGAGGTGTTGGCATCATTTCCTGGGGTGTCATAGTGGACTTGGTGACCCTCCAGACACGGATTTGGGTTTCCCCCTTAACGAGTATCTGTTCCCCATAGACTATAATGGGGTTCGAAACCCGTTCGAACACACGAACATTGAGCGGCTGTTCAAATCGAATTTCGAACCTCGAACATTTTAGTGTTCGCTCATCTCTAGTAGGGTCCATTCACACGGAGTAACGTGCTGCGTGATGTGGCACGTATACAGCGTGTGAGACTTTGTGCGCCGTAAAAGCTCAAATTGATTTCAGCAAAATCACGGCCGCAAAATAACGCAGCGTATAAGATCCAGGCTCCCATTGAAATCAATGGGAGCTTTTACGGCGTGCAAAGTCTCACACGCTGTATACGTGCCACATCACGCTACACGTTACTCCGTGTGAATGGACCCGTATTTTGCAAAAATACATGTGCATTTACTCCGTGTGAAGGCTCCCGAAAACTGTAAAATTGCAATGAAAAATGCTGCAGAAAAAAAACACGAAATGCATTTCTGACGTTTTTTGGGTTTTTTTTTGCTGCGCTTTGCTATGTGGGGCCATGGTCTAAAAGGGCATTTCTCACCATATCTTTAAATGTGTCTCGGTTGTAATTGTTTCTTGGAGTGTTTATTGACAAGTATGATCACTATCATTTGTCTTCTAAATTTTACAATCTCTTGAAGTCTCAAGTCTTTATATTATGATTAGAATAGCTTAGTAGAATGTTTAACCTTAACTAGTAATTTATTTCATTTTACACTTAATTTACAAGTAGAGATGAGCGAGTAGTATTCGATCGAGTAGGTATTCGATCGAATACTACGGTATTCAAAATACTCGTACTCGATCGAGTATCACTCGCTATTCGAATGGAAAAGTTCGATGCAGAACCAGCATTGATTGGCCGAATGCTATACAGTCGGCCAATAAACACTGGTTCTTCTCCTACCTTTAGAAGTCTCCTCCCTGCAACTTCCCCGCAGTGTCTTCCAGCTCGGAATTCACTCTGCCAGGCATCGGGGCTGGGCAGAGCCAACTGCGCATGTCCATGCTACAAGAAAATGGCCGCATTGACTGTAAGCGGCCATTTTCTTGTAGTGCTGGCATGTGCAGTCGGCTCTTCCCAGGCCTGATGCCTGGCAGAGTGAATTCAGAGCCGGAAGATGCCGCGGGGACGCTGCACGGAGAAGACTTCTCGGAGGATCCAGCCCGACCCTCACTCATGGACTTGGTAAGTGTAATTTGATCAAACGTTGCCTACCCCTGAAATGAGTATTTCCCCCATAGACTATAATAGGATTCAATATTCGATTTGAGAAGTCGAATATAGAGCAGCTACTTGAAACGAATATCGAATATCGAACATTTTACTGTTCGCTCATCTCTATTTACAAGAAGACAGCTATTGTATCATTATTTTGTTTACTCACCCAAAGTTTCCTTCATTTACAAAGTTAAGTAATTCTGGCTCAACAAGACAGGTATGGGATGTACATCTCCAATGATTCTCCAGACAATAACTGCAAGATAAGAGAAGAGGAACAACATGAATAATGAAGACAATACAAGCCTAAGCAGAGCAGGGATTCACAAATTTTGGTGTGTCAAAAACATAATAAATATCGCCCTGTTGCAGTACCTGACTGTTATCATTATATGATCAATAGGCTATTGGTACTTGTCCATCTCTAATTTACTTTCATCAGTACCAAGATTAGATGATGTGCCTGACGTGCATTAACTTTCATTAGCACCAACACTGCTTGAAGTGCCTGACGTGCAGATTTGATTTCAGCATGTTAGGCATAAAAAACAGTTACAGTTGAGCTTGGGATTGTTTATGTAAAATAGAGGACTTTGACCAGTAGGGAACAATATGACTTATATAAAAGCTATCATGAGGGAATTGTGGCTTACATAAGGGACATTTGTGGGTTACATGGTGGCATTGTGATTGGCATGTCAACAGTGCACTTTGGCTGAACCAGTCTTCTCCTTACATACAAATAAGCATTAAAAAATTATCAACACAACAATGTCTATAGACAATGGGAGGAAACATGTAGAGACAAAAGGCAACACTTTGATATAAAAATTATACTTTGAGGTAGCCGATTTTGAAATCATTTGGCCCCTCACATTGAAGTCTGGAGCATTTGTACACTGCCTGTGTCTCTTGGTATTTGTTTTACCAATGCTGAGGGCTCAGGCTTTATTACATTGACCTCACAATGTCCATTGTTTTTTTCTGGACACTATTAGATTTTGTTTGGGGTAATGGGATTAACCCACTGTGGTCTCCATTTCTATAGCCCCACACAAGAGCAGTTAATTATTTGGCTGGCTGGTATCACCTACAGCATATGTCTAAGATCTGTCATCTGAGGTTATAGCTAATAACATTTTAAACACACTTTTGCTCTATAAAATTATATTTTGAGCATTGTTATATACTGTATACCTCACAGTTGATGTGATTTTTTTTGGGTTGCACATAGTTAACTCTGATATGGTGAGAGATAGTCTCGCTGATATCCTATGGACTAGTTTTATTCAGGGTTCCTAGTGTTGCAGCCATGGTTTAGACTTATCCCTGCATTTAGGATAGGCCTATAATTAATCACAATTCACACATTGGGAGGTATATTTTTTATTTCATTATACATATTTATACCCTGGGTTTTTCATTTTAATGTATATCAATAAAGAATTAGTTTGAAATTGTTGCCATTTCAGTTGGAATTAGTGTTGGAATATTGCTCCCTTTGAACTATTGTCAATGAGTTCTTGGTGAGCAGATTTTGTTATTATCAGTTTCAGGTGCCATGTCGAATTTTCAAAGTCCTTGAGGTGCCAAAAGAGCAGAAAATGACCCCATTTTGGAAACTAGACAAATAAAATGTCACTTTAGCCATACTATTTTCATAGTCACAAAGTGTTAAAGGATAAAAAGCAACTAACATTTTTCTCCTCAATACAGCAAGTAAGCTACTGTCCACACAGGGCTCGGGATGGAAAGAGCCCAAATTGGAATTTTGGAGAGTAGATATTATTGGATTAGTTTTCAGGTACCATATCCCATATGCAGAGCCCCGAGGTGCCTGATTAGCAAAACACCCTACACGCGGTCCGAATCCTTTGCTTGGAAATATGGCAGAGCTCAGAAATGAAGAAGCACAATGAGTATTTGAGACCTAATTTGAATACACTGAATTTACACTGCATTGCCAAGCAATTGCAGAGAGTCTGAGGAAAAAAAAAAAAAAAAAAATGCACTCCCTATTTTTTAAACTACTTATCTCAAAGAATTTCTCATGGTGTATAGTGGTAATTTTGAAGCCAAAAATCCCAAAAATTATTTGCAAGTGAAAATAGAAATATGTTGTGCCCACATGTAGTCATAAAACCTTTAAGCAAGTTATCCTGGTTACAAAAAAAATTGTACATGTTGGTGTTAACTGCTGTTTGGGGACACAGCAGGTCTCAGAAGGAAAGGAGCGCTGAACTGGAAATATTTCACTGTCTGAGGTGTGCTAACAGTAAAGGAAATAGGTAAAAAACAAATGAATGAGGATCAATATTGCCCAATGACACCATAAATAGTTTTTATGGTTTAGAATATTTAACCATAATTTCCATAGTTTACAACTTAGGCTTAGTTCATATCCGCGCTGGAGTTTCCATAGGAACTCTGTTGCAGTGTCTGCTTGAAACGGTGGGCGAAAAAAGTCCTTCACTCTACAACGCTCCCAGAAGTCTAAAGGGAGTAAATATCACTAGCTGTGTTACCCCTTTTGTGTGCTAGTCGTGCGTGTTGTGGGTATATTGGTGACTCTACCATTAATTGGTAAGTGGTGACATTTCTGTGTGTAGATGTGAGTTTGGGAAGAATATGCAAATCTGACTTCCATGATGTAATTAGGATGCCAGTGCCTCAAGTATGCACACCAATAGAGGGCGCTGACTGAGAATGTTTAAGTCTGTCTTCCATGATGTAATTAGGAAGACAGAGTCTCAGTCAAGACATCCAATAGAGGGCGCTCCTTTTAACATCATGCTGACCTTCTCAGAGGCCTTTATTTGCAATGATGTCGGAATTATACCAGATACAGTCTCAACCAGTCTATACCAGATACAATCTCATAGATGTGAGATTGTAAGGTTTGAGTGCACACAGGGTTTTTTGGTCCGGAAACTGAGGCAGAGGCCACCTCAGTTTCTGTACCAAAAAACGGGTAGCTGCGACTGAATGCCAGTGCAGTGCACCAGCATCCAGTCGCATACTCCGCTCTGGATTAGGCCAAATAAATGGATCTAGGAGGGAGTGTCTTCAGGTGGATTCACAAGGCGAATCAGCCTGAAGAATGAGCATGTCCGTTGTTTTTTCTGGGAGCCGTTTGTTCCGGCTCCCGGAAAAAAGATCTGACCGACTCCCATTGACTTCAATGGAGCCGTCTTTTTGATCAGGATTTTGAGGCGAATTTGGCCTCAAAATCCTGACTAAAAACTCTGTGTGAACTCAAACCTAAGGGTTGCTCCACTCCTGTTTAGCCTATTGTGACAGGTAAGCTGGACGGGAATGTGGAAGTGGAGTATCCCTTTTTATGATCTTGTGTATGTGGTGAGTAAAGTGTATGGATACCCCACAGAATTGATATGCAGTAGGCAGATATATCTGGCATGAGACCCCAGTTTCTGAAAGTGGGCAGTTAAATTCAGCTGACTTTGGCTCATTTCTGAAATGGCCAGAACTTTTATTACTAAATTTAAGAGGGATTTAATTTATTTTTTATTTTATAAATTATATTTATATATATTTGAGAAACATTTTATATGTTGACTGCTAACTAATTCACAAGGTTTCATAAGAAGTCATAGCTGTTTTTTAAAACTGAATTAAAATTGATGTACAATATGACTTTATTCATTTTTCAATAGGATTAGACCAATAGAAATTGGCAATTAGTGTAGGCAAACTACTTGAAGCATTCTTCAGCATATTCCCAAGATGCCAAGTATTTACTTGGCCACATGTAATATATTGTATACATGGTATAAGGGGCAAGCAAAGCTGACCTTTTGCTATGTATATATTACAATAATGAATTTTGGGCCTCTAGTTCCCTAAGCCAATTACTGCTGCGCTATCCATGTAATAGAGCTGTGCAATCTATTCAACTCAATAACATCAAGGTTTTCCATGGATTCATGGAGAATGCATGATAATACCATGTGTTCGATAACTATATTTACAATCCACCATTTACACATTCAGAAGTTTTCTAAATTTGTTACATACTATATTTTTGCATGTATGAAAACTTCAAAATAACCTGAGGAATTTATATGGCGCCATTTGTTCAGGTCATATAGGAAATATAATGAATTGATTTTGTAGCATATGAATATTCATAGAGACTGTTGTGTAATCTGCCTCAAGGCTTATGCCAATGGCAAGGTTGTATACATAGTCCATTACTATGCTGCATTGAAAGGTGACTTTGTACAGAATTCTAGTCTCCTCTTGGAGTAATGCAGTATCTAATGGGGCATGTCAGGATCTCCTGAGTGCTCTTGGATAAGATTTGAGACACAGAAGTATAAGTATGAACCCTTAGACTACAGTATTTGCACTACATTACAGATCAGTACTATAGAGATCCAAAATACAGCTCTGATAAATCTAGAATTATTGCTGCACATTTTACTAAGAGCTATATATAAGATATCTCTCTACTTTAAATCAAGGATGCTAGTGGATTGCCAGTCTCAGACACTGTATCTGATTCTACATTTTAGCAAAGGAACGGAATAATTAAAAGTAGAGACTTGCTAAGGCACATAGAGACATGGACCATTTCTTTTGTGGTTCAATTGCTGCTTAAGGACGCAGGTTAACAAATTAGAAGCATGCATCTCCCGAAGGGAAAGACAAGAGGAGATACTTCTGAACAAGATTTTGTTCTGTGGGTTGACAATGTCTGTTATATAGAGATAAACGAATGAAAAAGGAATTATATGGTGACAAATGTCTATCAGTAATATGTAGTAGGGGTGTCAAAGCCTCAAACTATAAGTGAATGGCATCACATACAATACAAATAAACAAGTGCTGTGTTAAACAGACATATTGTAACCATCAGGTAACACTGTGGCCACCCCATACATATAAATAATAGACTATAGGCAAGATTATAGGCAATAAAAACACATTCCTACGCGTTTTGCCTACAATCGGCTTCATCAGCAGGTGACAAGGTGTCCAGGTTACCATCTGCCCTTCTGTATGTTCATTTTAACAGGATTATACATTTGTCATTAAAACTTATTTTATGGGTTTTTTTCTATCTAATAAATACTATTTCACAGGTATATATGTTTGTGGTTATATCTGTTGCATGACCACAAATTTTTTGAAATTGGGTTAAGTTGAAATACCAGATGGCTGTTTACAACCTGTCTACTATATGTTTCTGCTGACAATTCTCAGATGCCCATTAAATATTTTTGAGCAGAATTTTATTTTAACAAAATAGGAGGAAAACAAGGGTATGTTTGACTAGTAATGTTATGTATAAATGGTTCTAATACTCCCTAGGTAGCATCCACCAAAAGGGATCACTATTTTCTTGTATTGCACTCGTTTTGTAAGGGAATTGCAATAGGAGCAATTCCTCAGTAGCTGCTGGTGAACCCTAGGATGAGGGGCACAATAGACAGTGAGCCCTAAGCTGAATTCCCCCCACTGTCCCTTGCTGCTTGCCGGTCTTATCCTAAGCTATAGATGGCAACTAGTTGACGGGCCCTTCCTATATACGTGACAACACAGAACGAAGACAAGACAACAACAAAGGGAGGTCAGCTAGCCAAGGGTACAGTAACTGTTGAGCAACACAGTACAGAATCAAAATCCAAGAGAGTAGTCAAAGGGTAAACCAGAGGTCACTTAACAGTATGGGTATTTTAAACTACACTTCAGAGTAGGCAAAAATATTAGTTAAAACTCAACTTTTATTAGTTATAATTAAAACCACATATATATAACACAATAACCTATAACTCTGAGGTTTATTCAGTCTAGTATTTTCAGTATCAGATTTTTCCTAGACACCTCAGAAGTTACTAGAAAAAGCATCTATTCCTAGGTGCAAATCCACCTGGTCTAGTGTGATAAGAAACACTCCTTTTCAATCTAGTGTCTATATAATGCATGAGTGTTATACACAGGGCAATTAGGAAATATGGTTAGATCCCTAGAGTAACATAGTAATACGGGGATTAGGTTTGACTGAGTCCATATGAAGACTGTCCGCTATATCAGAACACGTCTACTTTACAGCCATTCACCCTTTAGTCACATAACATGTTCCATGTTAGATCCAGACCCATTATACCATTTGCCCCATTAAGATGGAAATCATCAAGAGTGGTGTATTTTGTAGCTGTTGTGATTATTTCATGAATAATAAAGATTGATATGCAGCTACTTAGTTACTCTGTTTCTTTAAAACACTCAGGCCATTATTTAAACAAGACACCAATGAGGGGTTCAATAGAGACAAAAATATAACCTATGTATCCCTATTCAAGTAGTGACGAGTAGGGCTAGAAGGTTCAAAGGATATCGTATCCATGGCTACAATTATATTGGCCTATTTTGATACACTTCCCCACCCACTCAAAACAAAACCGCTGTATCCTTTTCAAGGCTGCAGAGCATTCCTTAGCTGGCAGGGTTTACAATCTCTTAATCTTCCCCTAGTGTGCTTGGACCTGCTCTGCCTATATTTGGATATATCTAGTCTCTCTACGCGTTTCCCCCGGCTAGTTCCCTACACCGGGTTCATCAGGAGAGTAAAGTAGCGTCAGAATATGACATTCGCGGCCCCCCACGATGATTGCGGTAAAAACCACAGTTCTCTGCGCCCTGATGGTGGACGCCGATACTTGGGTTGAAGACAGCGAGCGCTTCAAAGAAGAAGTATATATATGCATTCCACGCCCCTGCCGGCAACCAATCCACGAGTAGTCCAGCGGAGGCTCGGTGGCAGGACCACGCCCCCGGATTTTGATTGGATGACCACTCGGGAGTGGTTTCCCGAGTGGTCATCCAATCAAAATCCGGGGGCGTGGTCCTGCCGCCGAGCCTCCGCTGGACTACTCGTGGATTGGTTGCCGGCAGGGGCGTGGAATGCATATATATATACTTCTTCTTTGAAGCACTCGCTGTCTTCAACACAAGTATTGGCGTCCACCATCAGGGCGCAGAGAACTGTGGTTTTTACCGCAATCATCGTGGGGGGCCGCGAATGTCATATTCTGACGCTACTTTACTCTCCTGATGAACCCGGTGTAGGGAACTAGCCGGGGGAAACGCGTAGAGAGACTAGATATATCCAAATATAGGCAGAGCAGGTCCAAGCACACTAGGGGAAGATTAAGAGATTGTAAACCCTGCCAGCTAAGGAATGCTCTGCAGCCTTGAAAAGGATACAGCGGTTTTGTTTTGAGTGGGTGGGGAAGTGTATCAAAATAGGCCAATATAATTGTAGCCACGGATACGATATCCTTTGAACCTTCTAGCCCTACTCGTCACTACTTGAATAGGGATAAATAGGTTATATTTTTATCTCTATTGAACCCCTCATTGGTGTCTTGTTTAAATAATGGCCTGAGTGTTTTAAAGAAACAGAGTAACTAAGTAGCTGCATATCAATCTTTATTATTCATGAAATAATCACAACAGCTACAAAATACACCACTCTTGATGATTTCCATCTTAATGGGGCAAATGGTATAATGGGTCTGGATCTAACATGGAACATGTTATGTGACTAAAGGGTGAATGGCTGTAAAGTAGACGTGTTCTGATATAGCGGACAGTCTTCATATGGACTCAGTCAAACCTAATCCCCGTATTACTATGTTACTCTAGGGATCTAACCATATTTCCTAATTGCCCTGTGTATAACACTCATGCATTATATAGACACTAGATTGAAAAGGAGTGTTTCTTATCACACTAGACCAGGTGGATTTGCACCTAGGAATAGATGCTTTTTCTAGTAACTTCTGAGGTGTCTAGGAAAAATCTGATACTGAAAATACTAGACTGAATAAACCTCAGAGTTATAGGTTATTGTGTTATATATATGTGGTTTTAATTATAACTAATAAAAGTTGAGTTTTAACTAATATTTAAACCAGAGGTCAGCAATACAATAGTAGCAGAAGAGAAGCTTAGCAGAGACAAGTCACAATAGCCAGCAAGTCTATGAGGCCTTATCTCCAGTATATAGGAAGCCCAAGACCCGCCCTAGGCTTGATTAAAAGAAAGGCTGTCAATCACACAGGGAAAGCTAGAATTAATTATTTGATAGACCTAGGAAACAAGGTGAAGGAGATCAGTGTGGTGTAAATTCTATTACAGAGATAGAGCAGTGTTCACACAGTGGAACGAAAAACACTAAACAAGGAATCAAGCTGAACTCGCCTCCTGCGCCTCAGCATGCGAGCAGAGGGTGTTGCAGAGATCCAAACAGACATGATTACAATGGGGTGGGGGGCATTAACAGGGGATAGGAAGGATGGGAAGCTTGAGTATGCAGACAAGTTGTAAACAAGTCTTTATGGTGGTCTGGGAAGGAAAGAGAAATGTAAATGCTACTAAAATGTACAGAAGGGACAGAGCCAACAGGTATGAGAATTTGGGCAGCCCAAGCTGAGCTTTTGCAGAACCTGTAAGCCTTTATTTGTTCCCCTAGAAGAGTCGTAAATAGAGATGAGCGAACAGTAAAATATTCGATATTCGAATATCGAACCCTATTATAATCTATGGGAAAAAATGCTTCGTTTCAGGGGAACCCACCATTCGACTCAGGAGGGTCACCAAGTCCACTATGACACCTCAGGAAATGATGACAACACCTCTGGAATGCAACTGGGACAGCAGGGGAAGCATGCCTGGGGACATCTAACAAGCCCAAGTCACAGTTTTACCCCACCATCACAGCCTATCAACTACACACTTTCCACACTAAAAAAAAAAAAAAAAACACTATTAAAGTGGGGAAGTACCTGGAAACCTTCTTTCTTCCCCAATTGGATGGACAGAAACCCAAATTTTAAGCTAAAGAAACATTACCAAGCACCCCTTTAAATCACGTTGCCCATTACAACCACAGATGGCATAGGCAATGGGAAATCCAACAGTACCCACCCTGAACTGTCATTGTGGATGTTTGTGTGTGTGTGTGATGTGGTAAGACCTTCCAATAAGCCCATAAACTGAGCTACCAGCAGAGTTTTAGGCCCTTTAACTTAGTTCAGCCTTGCACCAGCAGAGTTTTTTGCCCAATGGGTTAGTTGAGCCTTGCACCAGCAGAGTGTTAGCCCCTTTAAAATTGTTAGCCCCTAAAACAGTGATTCCAGAACCATCACTCTCATTGTGTGGGATTGATGCAGTGGATTGGACTGAGGACCCAGACATTGACCTTGATTTTGATTGTGAAATTGATAACATTTTGGCATCAAGTCCTGGGGGTAACTTTTATTTAGAGGACCGCAAAGGTGGAGAATTGGCTGCAACCACTACTACCGGTAATGGTCCTTTTATATGGGACTCTACATTACCTCTACAGGGTTCTGATCAGGTGTTAATAGTCCAAACAACATGCTCTAGTACTATAGATGTAGATCAGAAACCACTTTCCCTTCCGACACCAGATTTAACCAAGCTTCACCATCATCATCCTGCTGAGATGGAGCCAGTAAAGGAAACCTTGCCTTCAAAGGTATGTTGTGGAGCTGCGACTGAGCCAAATCTAAACATAGAGTCCTTTGGAACTGAACAAAATTCACCAGCAGTGTCTTTGGCCCTTAGGGTGAGTTGAGCCTTGCACCAGCACGTGTCCTGTAACATCAGGCGGGCCCCAAGTTCTGCGCTTTGCACAAAGTTCCACTTGACCACCGACACGTGGACAAGTGCATGCGGCCAGGGATGCTACATCTCAATCATGGCACACTGGCTGAATGTAGTTGAGGCTGGGACCGGGTCGCAAACTTTGGCAGCCTGCCTTGTCTCCCCGCCCAATATTCCTGGCAGGAGTGCTGAAAAACCACCCTCCTCCTCTGCCGTTAAATTGACCCCAGCTACGAGCTGGAAACGCTGCAACACTGGCGTGGGGAGATGTCAGCAGGCCGAGCTGAAGCTCATCAGCTTGGGGGACAGACAGCACACTGCCTCCGAGGTCAGGGATGCCATCCTGGATGAGATGGCAATGTTTTTTGCCCTGCTGCAACTGGGCCCAGGCAGGTTGGCGTATGTGATAATGGCCAGAACCTGGTAGCAGATCTGGAGCTTGCCAGACTCAAACACAGTCCACACATGGCCCACGTTTTCAAATTATTGGTGCAACGGTTTCTAACAACTTACCCTAATTTACACAAGCTACTGGTTAAAGTGCGGTGCTTGTGCTCCCACTTTGGAAAGTCTACAGTACCTGGTGCTAGCCTCAATACACTCCAGCAACGCCTACATCTGCCTGGAGCACCGATTGTTCTGCAAATTCACCACACGTTGAAACCCTAGATACCATATGTTGAGCAGGGTGTGTGAGCAGCAGAGACCTTTGATGGAGTTCCATCTACAAAACCCAAGGGTTCATAAAAGTCAGCTCCCTCAGTTTCTGCACCATGAGTTTCCATGGGTGGCAGACTTATGTGAAATCCTATCCCATCCTTTCCACCAGACAAGAAACATTAGCATGCACTCATCACAATTCCTGATATGACAGCTGCATTAAGCAGGGTGCAGGGTACAACGCAGACCAGGCCCAAGCACCAGGAACAGGTGTTACAATGGCTAGTGGATAATGCTTCCAGCTGCTTTTCCACCAATCAGTCAGCCACTACCTGCAGTCATGTTCATACTCAAGAGTATGCCCCTCCTTCCTCCCAACATGCCCAATCTTACCCAATCTTATTAACTGAGTCATGCATGATGTTAAGGGAGCTGCCACTAGAGGGCAGCATACAGAGGCACTGTTCTCCTAATTACATCCTGGAGAATAGATTTGCATATTTTTTTACCCAGAATCCCTAGCGGAGCAGGAATGACTTGTAAGTCTCCATACGCCTATGTAGGCACACACTCTCCCTAATGTATATAATTATCCCCTGACCCCAATCTTATTAACAGAGTCATCCCACCCCTGCCCCCTCCCAAGATCTCTTTTTGGGTCCTTTTACTGTCTCCCCCTCTGTTGAACCACTTCCCGAATCCCAGGAGTTACCAGACGACTTTGTGTGTACTGATGCCCAAACACTGGAGCATCCACCATCACCTGGCGATTTTGTGATTGTGGACCCGCAACCAGCATTTTCCATCCTCAGTGGTGATGATGAGACACAGTTGCTATTAGAGCATGCTGTTGTCATGTGTGGTTTGCAGTAAGAGGAGAGTGAGCAATTGGAAGAGGAGTTGGTGGATGACGATGGCCACCAACCCTAAATGGACAGGGGTGATGTATAGCGGGGAAAGCAGTGTAGATGTGGAGGAAAGCTAAACAGGAAAAAAGGTGGCAACAGGCAGAGTCATGGACTGGGGTGATGTCTAGGGGTGAAAGCAGTGTAGATGTGGATGCAAGTGCAGCAGCAAAAAAGGTGGCTAGAGGCAGAGGCATGTCCAAAGGCAGCAAGGCCAAAGATTTTCCAAGTACTAGCCACTCGTGCAAAACTCGCCCATGTTGCCAGGCTAATTCCTTCAACAGGCTAACAACTGCCATCCGGTCCACACCCACCAGGGGCACACTCTCCAAGGTCTGGGACACGTTAATGGCACCCCCTGGCCAAACTACCGCCACTGAGGGGCCTAGTGTCACCAGGAGGGACAAGTATAGGCGCATGTTGCAGGAGTACCTGGCCGACCCCAGCCCTGTCCTCTCCGATCCCTCTGCGCCCTACATTTAGTGGGTCTCCAAGTTGGATTTGTGGCTGGAACTTGCGCTCTATACATTGGAGGTCCTTTCCTGCCTTGACACCAGCGTGCTATCGGAAGATGTCTTCAGCGCAGTTGGTGGCATCATCACGGATAAGCACAGCCAGCTGTCAGCTGACAGTACTGACCGGCTGACGCTGATCAAAATGAACAGCCACCGGATAGACCCATCATTTTCATATCCAGCAGTGTCAAGCACCCTGACATGACGTTTGATGTGTGTGCTCACCCTCTACAATTCTTCCTCCTCCTCATAGTCTTCCACTATCATCGTTGCACAATTCTGCTCCTACTAGGTTCAATTCACACTAATGCCCCCAAACTCTTCTGGTTAGAGGCTCAATCCACCCTGATTTCCCCAACTGTGCTGGTTAGAAGCTCATTATAAGTCATGCCAAGTAACACACTGGCACACATGGCTGACTTCATGTTAGGTTGCTTTTCAAGAGACAAAGGCATAGTTCACATCATGGAGAGCAAACAATAATGGATTTTTGCAATCCTTGACCCCCGGTATAAGTTAAAAATCTCATCCTTTGTTCTGGTGCAGGAGAGGAAAAAATCACACAAATGATATGTAAATATGGAGGCAGGCTAAGCAGCAAAAAAGGTGGCTACAGGCAGAGGCATGGACAGGGGTGATGTATAGCGGGGAAAGCAGTGATGTGGAGGTGAGCTAAGCAGGAAAAAAGGTGGCTAGAAGCCAAGGCATGTCCAGAGGCAGCAAGGCCAAAGATTTTACGTGTACTAGCCACTCATGCAAAGCTCGCACATGTTGCCAGACTTATGTGAGATCTCTCCGTGTATTTGAGGAGTCCACCAAGAGGGTCAGCTGTGACATCGCATTAGTGATTTTGTGTGTGATGCAAGAATTCCTCATCACCATCAGGGATAATGCATTGTATGCTGAGGAGTCGGGCATAGAAGCAGAACCATTCCAGCAGGATAGTCAGTGCACACTCCTGTCCGCTTCACAGCGTATATTGATGGAGGAAGAGGAGGATGACGAAGTAGCAGATGATCTCATTGTCACAAAGGAGTCTAGCGGGACCCCCTGGCCAAACTACCCCCACTGAGACCCTTAAAAATTGGATTCAGCGTACATAGCCTGACTTAATTTCTGTGTCTCCCACCTAGGTTTTGGGGGTACACACCGTCGATATCTGGATTGAGCGTACATAGCCGGACTGAATTTCGGTGACTCCCACCTAGCTTTTGGGGGTACACACCGTCGATATCTGGACTGAGCGTACATAGCCTGACTGAATTTCTGTGTCTCCCACCTAGGTTTTGGGGGTACACACCATGGATATCTGGATTGAGCGTACATAGCATGATTGAATTTCTGTTTCTCACACCTAGGTTTAGGGGGTACACACCCTCGATATCTGGATTGAGCGTACGTAGCCTGACTGAATTTTGGTGTCTCCCACCTAGGTTTTGGGGGTACACACCGTTGATATCTGGATTGAGCGTACATAGCCGGACTGAATTTCAGTGTCTCCCACCTAGGTTTTGGGGGTACACACCCTGGATATCTGGATTGAGCGTACATAGCCAGACGTAATTGCTCTGTATCCCTGGTTTGGGGTTACACATTGCGTGAACAGCACTGAATTGCTCTGTATCCTTGTTTTGGGGTTACACACTGCCTGAAAAGCTAGGTTCAGCCTATATGGCTGGAGTGAATTGCTCTGTATCCCTGTTAGGTGTTTGGGGGGACACTGCCTCCAAAGCTGGGTTGAGTGTATCTGGCTGGACTGAATTGCTCTGTATCCTTGTTTTGGGGTTACACACTGCCTGAAAAGCTGGGTTAAGCCTATATGGCTGGACTGAATTGCTCTGTATCCCTGTTAGGTGTTTGGGGGGATACTGCCTGCAAAGCTGGGTTCAGCGTATCTGGCTGGACTGATTTGCTCTGTATCCCTGATAGGTGTTTTTGGGGACACTGCCTGCAAAGCTGGGTTGAGCGTATCTGGCTGGACTGAATTGCTCTGTATCCCTGTTAGGTGTTTGGGGGGATACTGCCTGCAAAGCTGGGTTGAGCGTATCTGGCTGGACTGAATTGCTCTGTATCCCTGTTTTGGGATTACACACTGCCTGAAAAGCTGGGTTCAGCCTATATGGCTGGACTGAATTGCTCTGTATCTCTGTTAGGTGTTTGGGGGGACACTGCCTGCAAAGCTGGGTTCAGCGTATCTAGCTGGACTGATTTGCTCTGTATCCCTGTTAGGTGTTTGGGGGGGGGGGGGGGGGACACTGCCTGCAAAGCTGGGTTGAGCGTATCTGGCTGGACTGATTTGCTCTATATCCCTGTTAGGTGTTTGGGGGGATCCTGCCTGCAAAGCTGGGTTCAGCGTATCTGGCTGGACTGATTTGCTCTGTATCCCTGTTAGATGTTTGGGGGGACACTGCCTGCAAAGCTGGGTTGAGCGTATCTTGCTGGACTGAATTGCTCTGTATCCCTGTTTTGGGATTACACACTGCCTGAAAAGCTGGGTTCAGCCTATATGGCTGGACTGATTTGCTCTGTATCCCTGTTAGGTGTTTGGGGGGGGACACTGCTTGCAAAGCTGGGTTAAACGTATCTGGCTGGACTGAATTGCTCTGTATCCCTGATTTGGGGAGACACCCCGTTGAAATCTCGACTCTTCTCCATGCAGGGTATAGCTCTGAAAAGAGCTGTTGTTGTTCTTCAGTTTTTCCCTGCGTACTAGAAGCTATCTAGCCCTCAGCAGATATCTCTCTCTCCCTATTTCTCACCGCAAATAAGATAAGATAAGATAAGATAATCCTTTAATAGTCCCACAGTGGGGAAATTTCAGTATGTTACAGCTGCATAGTAATACAGATACATGATAATACACAGTAAATATTACAGAAGTAGTAGACACACATATTCTGAGAAAGATATACTAGGAGTCCATAGCAGCTAAGGAACAGAGAAGAAAGAAGGAGGACATTCATAATCATTAGTTCTCTGTGCGGAGTGATCTTCGCTTGGTCTGATGTAGATTATACAGCCTGATCGCGGTTGGAAGGAAGGACTTGCGATAGCGTTCCTTCTCACACTTGGGGTGAAGCAGACGGTCACTTACAGTACTGCCAAGTGCCATCAAAGTCTCATATATGGGGTGGGATTTATTCTCCGGCATGGAGGTCACCACAGACAGTATCCTTCTGTCACCCACCACCTGTACTGGGTCCAAGGGGCTCCCCAGGACAGAGCTGGCCCTCCTGATCAGCCTGTCAAGTCTATTTCTGTCCCTGGTTGATATACTGCTCCCCCAGCAGGCTACACCGAAAAAGATGGCTGAGGCAACCACAGAGTTGAAAAAGGCCCTAAGAAGTGTCCCCTGGACTCCGAAGGCCCTCAGCCTCCTGAGCAGGTAGAGTCTGCTGTGGCACTTTCTGTGCAGCGTTTCCAGGTGATCAGCCCAGTCTAGTTTATTATTGAGGAGCACACCCAGATACTTATAGGTCCTGACTATCTCAATGCATGTCCCCTGGATCTCCACCGGGGTCGGAGCACTCCTCCGTTTCCCAAATTCCACCACCATCTCCTTGGTCTTCCCAGCATTAATCTTGAGATGGTTCTGCTGGCACCATTCAACAAAATCCCGGTTTAAGTCTCTGTATTCCCTATCGTCGCCATCAGTGATAAGGCTGACTATAGCAGAGTCATCGGAGTACTTCTGTAAGTAACAGCTGGATGAGTTGTGCCTAAAGTCAGCAGTGTACAGTGTGAAGAGAAATGGGGCAAGAACTGTACCTTGTGGTGCCCCCGTACTACAGATCACAGTGTCAGGCACACAGTCCTGGGCTCTCACATACTGAGGGCGGGTTGTCAGGTAGTCTAGGATCCAGTTGGACAGGTGATGGTCCACTCCACCAAGGTTCAGCTTCTCCCTCAGTAGCTCTGGCTGAATGGTGTTGAAAGCACTGGAGAAATCAAAGAACATTATTCTCACAGTGTTCCCGGGTTTCTCCAGGTGAGAGAGAGCTCTATGAAGAAGGTGGATGATGGCATCATCCACCCCAATGCCTGGCCGATAGGCAAACTGGAGGGGGTCCAGAGCGGAGCTCACTAGGGGGCGTAGGTGTGTCAGGACCAGTCTCTCTAGGACCTTCATCAGGTGGGATGTCAGTGCTACAGGTCGGTAGTCATTGTAGCCCATCGGGTTGGGTTTCTTTGGGACTGGTACCACGCAAGATGTTTTCCATAGTTGAGGTACCACTCCTAGCTTTAGACTCATATTGTACATGTGCGTAATAATACCACACAGCTGGTCACTGCACATTTTTAGAACTCTTACACTTATACCATCAGGTCCTCCGGCCTTGTCTGCTTTAATCCTCTTGATTTCCTGATACACCAGAGACTCCTTGAGGATCAGACATTCGGATTGCAAATTACTGCCAGTCGGTGGGGGTTGGGTCTTGGTGTGTGAGGGGAGGGGGGTTGCTTGTGAGGGGGGAGTTGGCTTGGAGTCGAATCTATTGAAGAATAGATTAAGCTCATTAAGCCACTTCCTGTCAGCATCTATCTGATGAGCGGCCTTTTGTTTGTGTCCGGATATCACTTTCAGACTGTCCCAGACCTTTGAGACTCTACCCTCCCCCATCTGTAGTTCACGACACGTTCAATGACACAAAGATGGTACTGGCTATTCTTATAAATGGGAGGTCACATGTTTTCGGCAGCCAATGGTTTTTTCAATTTTTTTCAATGCCTCTGTTGTCGTAGTTCCTGTCCCACCTCCCCTGCACAGTTATTGGTGCAAAAAAGCACCAGGGAAGGTGGGAGGGGATACAAATTTTTACTGCGTATGCCGCGTGGTATTCAATTGCAAACAAATACCTCGAATGACCTGATATTCGATCGAATACCTATTTGATCAAACGGTGTTTGGTCATCTCTAGTCGTAAACACAATGACACTCCTCTCCCACCCCAATCCCATTGAACTCAGTATTCTTTAAAAGGATATGGTGAATTGTTAAATCAGACAATCCAGCTACGTGGAGTATCAAAAGGCATTTCTAAAGTTTAAGCATATGTTGTATCTGACAAGTTTGGTTCTTGCAGTTGTATTGTAAGGGTCCCATGTCACTTAGAATATATTTAGTACAATTCCTTCAGTACCATCCTAATGTTATACGATATGACAATGTTTGCTAGTTACCAGCAGTATTATGCAAAAAATGATCTAGGAAATAACTGACAGATACACATGTGAGAAAATACATTACTTGTTATTCTTAAAGTTTGCTTAATGAAACCTGCTAAAAGCGACTCCACAGGCAAACGTTCTGCAAAGGTCCCTGAATAGCAGCGCATGATATTTTTTTTTATATTGCGAACAAAAAAAAAATAAAAAAGAAAAAGGAAAGAAAAAAGCCTTTCAGCACAGCATGAAAGAAAGAAATAAAAGTTTGTCCTGACAACAGTAACTAATCTATTGGTTACCATGGAAGGAACAGAAAAGAAAACAAGAAACGTGTTAGACGTAGAATAACATAAACAAAAAATACAATGAGAGGGCTCTGAGCCTTGTCTTAGCTGGCCACTCTATTAAGATGGATCCTCCAGGGGAGCACATTAGTAACGTCTTCAAGGCAAGTTGCTGTGTCAAGTTGTTTCAGACTATGCACTTTACTGTATAAGTGTATCTTAGGTCATACCACAAAGCTACACAGAAATATATAAAGACTGTAATAAGAACCATACAGTGACTACATTAAGGTGCAATAAAGGGCACTTAAATAGTGCACAGGAGGTTATTGACAATGGTAGGACAAGAATCATATTGCTAACATAATACATAAACAGCTGTCCTTGGCTGAGAAGACTGTATCTGGCAAAATCCCAGCATCATTGCAAACAAAGGCCTCTGAGAAGGTCGGTATGATGTTAAAGGGAGCGCCCTCTATAGGTTTGCTTGACTGAGACTCTGTCTTTCTAATTACATCATGGAAGATAGACTTGCACATTCTCAGTCAGCGCCCTCTATTGGTGTGCATACTTGAGGCACTGGCTTTCCAATTACATCATGGAAGTCAGATTTGCATATTCTTCCCATAATACATAAATGCATTTTACATGTACAAGAATTTGTATATACTATATAATGCAGTATATACAGCTGTGGCCAAAAGTTTTCAGCCTGTCACAGAGCCTGATTTTGTTTTTCACAAATTTAGCTGCTTCTGAGTTTTTAGATCTTTCAGTCAGATGTTTCTATGGTATATGGAAGTACAATTATAAGCATTTCCTAAGTGTCTAAAGTTTTTGTTTGTGTTATACTAATGAGTGAGGGCATTCCCCTGTGCTCAAGCAGCACTGGGGGCATGTAAGCGACCACAAGAAAATGGCCGCACAGACATACGCAGTCATCTCTGCCGAAGCTCAATGGCAGAGCTGACTGAGCATGCGTGGGATTTAGATCTTGAAGACACCAGCGCCGGAAGAGGACATTGCAGTGGAGGCAGTGCTGGTTTTCTAGTGCTGCGAGAAAACTCATTAGCAAAAGGAAGAAAATCGGGAATATCTACTGAACGGTGGCGTGGAGAAGAAATCTAAAAGTAGGAGAAGAATAGCCTTTCTAAAGGCTATTCCGACACGGTGTTTGTGAAATATGGGATTCTCATGATAGAATCCCTTTAATGCAAAGACTCAATATTTGCTGTGTTGATACTAAGGGTCCATTCACACGGAGGAAAATGGTGAGGAATTTGGTGTGGAATTTCAGTGCTAAAAAAAAAGCCTCTCATTGACTTCAAGGGGTTACTTTCACTGCTTCTTTTCTGCTTTTTAGTGGTATATAAAGCCACATATTGATGAGGACATAAAAGGTCCTCTTTAAACTGATGGGTACCACACTTGATAGCTACACACTACATGCCTGTGTGTAGCAGAAAAAGGAACCCATAGAAGTCAATGAGAGGCTTTTTTTTCAGCACTGAAATTCCACACCAAATTCCTCACCATTTTCCTCTGTGTGAATGGACTTTTATTTATTAAGAATTCTGTAATTTGTCCCGGGATGCTGGGCATCATGTTCTGTGCCAAATCCTGACTATTGGTAACCCATTCTTGCATAGTTAGTTTATCACAATTTCTATCCTTCGGCTTGCCCACCTGCTTTTTGAACACTGACCATAGGATTTTAATGGGATTGAGATCTGGAGAGTTTCGTGGCCATGGACCCAAAACTTGTATTTTCCAATGAACAATTTAGTGATCGCTTTTGTCTTGTGACATGTTGCTCTATCATGCTGGAAAAACCATTGTTCATCACCAAATTGCTCATTGGGAGAAGTGGCTGTAATTATTTATTTATTCTTTTATCAGTTATTCATTTAATTAATTCTATTTAGTATTATATGGATTTTTTTTCTTTTATATGAATGTTGTTTGGTGCCTATTCAGACCTTTGTCTGACTTTTGCAGAGTACTTACGGGCATTTTGCCAGAGAGAGTTTCTGCACATGTGCGGACACGCACAATGGATGCAATCCAGTTCCTACATAGAAACACTATCCTGCCATGTACAGCAGCAGTAAATGAATGCTGAAACACCTACATGTGGCTTTTCCATTGCTTAACCTCATATCAAGTACATATACTAAGTGGAATGTCACCAATACATTTTATTACTATCATCTGCATTCTTTATTAGCTTAACAAGGTTATGTTGAGCAATCTTTGAGCAAATTGTCAAGGAACATTTACTTCGGTACCTGGATGGGAAGGCATTAATTAACCAGAGCCAGCACGGCTTTATGACCAATAAATCTTGTCAGACTAACCTGATTTCCTTCTACAACAAAATCACTGAATGGTTGGACCAAGGGAATGCCGTGGACATAGTATATCTTGACTTCAGTAAGGCATTTGATAAAGTATCACATAACCTTCTTATTGAAAAAATGATTAAGTATGGCTTTGACAAAAAATCAGTTAGGTGGATTCACAACTGGCTTAATGATCGGGCACAACGAGTAATACTAAATGGCTACACATCGAACTGGAAGAAAGTCAAAAGCGGGGTGCCGCAGGGCTCTGTTCTGGGCCCAGTACTTTTTAATATCTTTATAAATGATCTGGACGATGGAATTATTGGGGAACTCATAAAATTTATAGCAATAGGAATAGGAATAGCCAACACTAGAGAGGAGAGAGAGTGTATTCAAAAGGACTTAGACACACTGGAACAATGGGCTGAGGCGAACAAAATGGTATTTAACAGGGACAAATGCAAAGTTCTACATCTGGGTAACAGAAATGTAAAAAACATATATAGTATGGGAGGAATAGAACTAAGTGATAGCATAGGGGAAAAGGACTTGGGCATAATAGTAGATCACAAATTCAACATGAGCCAACAGTGCGGTGCTGCTGCAAAAAAGGCTAATAAAATTCTGGGATGTATTAAGACAAGCATTGAATCTAGATCAAGAGAGGTCATTATTCCGCTGTACTCTTCCCTGGTCAGACCACACCTGGAATACTGTGTACAGTTCTGGGCGCCTCAATTCAAGAAAGACATCGATATATTGGAGCAAGTCCAGAGAAGAGCAACCAAAATGGTGGAAGGTCTGCAAACCATGTCCTATGAGGAGCGCCTAAAAGAACTGGGATTGTTTAGTTTGCAGAAGAGAAGGCTGAGGGGAGATTTAATAGCAGTCTACAAATATCTGAAAGGTAGTCACAGTGCAGAGGGATCTACCCTATTCTCATTAGCACAAGGAAGTACAAGAAGCATGGGATGAAATTAAAGGGAAAGAGATACAGATTAGACAGTAGGAAAAACTTTCTGACAGTGAGGGTAGTGAGAGAGTGGAATAGGCTGCCACGGGAGGTGGTGGGCGCTCCATCAATGGAAATCTTCAAGCGGAATCTGGATAAACATATAGCTGGGATGATTTAGGAAAACCTGCACTCGCAGGGGGTTGGACCCGATGGCCCTTGAGGTCCCTTCCAACTCTACCATAAGAATAAGAATGTTAAAGTAGAATCGGGTGCACTATCGGCTTTTTAGTGGTATATAAAACTACATATCTTTAAACTGATGGGTAACCACACTTGATAGCTACTACACGCCTGTGTGTTTCTTCTAGCCTCTAATAGCCAATTAAATCTACTTTATTAAATAGGATATTAATTAAGATTACTAGAAGAATGACTTAAGTTCTCATCTTAAATTGATTACTTTGACATTTAGTAAGGTTGTCAGGAATTGCACTGCCTGCTTTACCCTTCAGGCTTATACAACAAACCAAAGGCTGACCAATTAGATTAAATGTAGTTCAATGTTTGTTGCGACCTTTTATGAGATTGTTGGAGGTGGTTACTATTTTCTATGTATATGACATGGATATTAGATAATTATCTTCCTTAAATGAAAATAAGTAATCTAGAAGGGGTGACTATTCCTGTAGGCAATACAGCATAATATCTTGGCAACGAACATGACATAAGAAACACATGACAATATAATAAACACAAAGACATTACCAGTAATTGCAGTTGTCTTTCCGTATTGATTTATCTTGATAATAGGATCCATCTTTAAAGCATCCTGTCAATACAACAATATATATTTTTATATCTATGGTCTTTACATGTTATTAAATATAATATCTTCTGTATATTTATCAAACAAGGGAAACAATGAGTTATGTACAAATAATATTTGTGCATTTCTCATCTATTTCATTCTCTGATCATGCATTTCTATATCTGATATGATTGAGATTAATGCAACACATGGAATTTGAGCTGGATGATTCATTTGGTTTTCTTCCATTAATTACCATTCTAATGTATGTGGTAGAATTAACCCTTTATACAAAGTGTAAATGTCAACAGTATATTTATCTTATAGATATTTATAAAAATAAATATTTGTAAAAGGTTAATGTACCGTCTTAAAGGGGTATTCGCACGTCGCATACTCACCAGTCTTCACTGCTGTAAAATCTTCTTCCTTCCTGGTTTCTTGCGTCATTTGGTGGGCGGGGATTCATATGCAACTTGCCGATTAGTTCCACCCCCAAAATAGATGTAGTTTCACTTACCACATAGCGTGATCCTATGGGGCGGCTGAAGGGCCTGTGATGTCATCAAAGGTCCTCAAACAACACTATATGCACAATATTGGGCTATGAAGTACAGGCAGGAGCAACTCCATTCTGTGTTACATACAGAAACTGCCTGTCTCTGCCATAATGAACACAATTGAATTGGCTAGCCTGATAACTGGGAGAACAGAAGACGTTCAGAAATGAAAGCAGCTCCTCTCCCCTATCTGAGTGCAGGACCTAGGTCTTGTGGTGTAGACACAGGAATAGCTAGATACACTGGCTGGCTCCTGTGCACTTAGCCCCTCCTCCCTCCCCCCTGAGAGCGGCAGATACATCACTTGACTCATGAGCAGCTAAGTCAGGGCTGTGCCAACAATGAATTGAATAAAGTAAGATAGTGGACAAACAAAGCAGTTTTGCTGAAGCAGTGTATTTAGGAAAAGTCTTACATCCACATTAACAAGCAGTATAAATAGGATCCTTGTGATGGGACAATCCCTTTAAGTATTCACAGGGGAAGTATGCAAAATTTACACAACAAAGTCAAAGGATAGTTTGTTTTGCTTGCTTTGCTAGTGGTTATTGATGCCTTGGTTTTCACAATGAGTTTTCATCCTTTGGATCTTGACAGATTTGTAAAGAATAAGAAAAAAAATTGCAATACCCCATAAGCATAGCTTACAGACTAAATATCAAATCACTCATATACTAAATACAGAATGCATGAACTCTTGAGCATTGACTACTGTTACAATATGTTCTAAGGAAATATGTCTAGTCTAGGTTTATATACATCTATTTTCTTCAAACCACCAGTAAGAGTAATGGAAACCCTGACAGCATATCTAAGGCCCTGTTCACATCACACTACAGCAGGTTTCAGCAACCTTTGGTCCTTGAGAAACTACAACTCCAAGCATGCTCCTCTTCCAAGAATAGCTGAGCAAGTGTGCATGCTGGGAAGTAATGTTTCACAACATCTATAATGCTGAAGGTTTCTATTCCCTAAGCTAGAGTCTTCCACCTGAGGCATATATAATATATGAAGGATATTGTCTCATATACTTCTCTGACATATTAAATAATAGAGACATACAGTAGGTTATGTTACCCATAGGCATTCATGTTAAAAACAAAAGAAAAAAGAAAAAAAAAAAAAAAAAACCTCATATGACTTGATTTTTACAGAATGGACGACAGTATATCACTTCAGGCGTATTGTATATAGAAAACATGGAGCTGTAATGTAATGTGAATGGAGCCTAAGAGATAAAGTATATAAATGTCTGAGCTATAAGATATACAATAGGTGAGATACTCTTATATTAATAAGTGGAGCTCTGTATGACATCAGAGGAGAGTAAAATATTCACTTGGGTGCAGATTTCCTTCCAGAACTATAATGCATATAAATCACACATTGAATGTACAAACCACACACAGTCTCTACAGATTTGTTTTCATTGCTAAAGCAGACATTTATTTCTTATTACAAAAGCCTAATAATCCGCTGTGAGTCATAATTATCACATAATGAAGCTTGAAAGACTCCGAGGAGAATAAGCACTATATTGCACGCATTCGCGAATGACAGTGTAAATTTTTTATCCTTTATAAGTTTAATTTTTATTTGATTCAAAGAAGAATAGAAGTAATGAAACAATGCACTGAATAAATCTAGTTACAAGCTTGAGGCAGGATATAGTTATTAATAGAGATGAGCGAACAGTGTTCTATCGAACTCATGTTCGATCGGATATTAGGCTGTTCGGCATGTTCGAATCGAATCGAACACCGCGTGGTAAAGTGCGCCATTACTCGATTCCCCTCCCACCTTCCCTGGCGCCTTTTTTGCTCCAATAACAGCGCAGGGTAGGTGGGACAGGAACTACGACACCGGTGACGTTGAAAAAAGTAGGCAAAACCCATTGGCTGCCGAAAACATGTGACCTCTAATTTAAAAGAACAGCGCCGCCCAGGTTCGCGTCATTCTGAGCTTGCAATTCACCGAGGACGGAGGTTTCCGTCCAGCTAGCTAGGGCTTAGATTCTGGGTAGGCAGGGACAGGCTAGGATAGGAAGGAGAAGACAACCAACAGCTCTTATAAGAGCTAAATTCCAGGGAGAAGCTTGTCAGTGTAACGTGGCACTGACGGGCTCAATCGCCGCAACCCAGCTTTCCCAGGATCCTGAATGGAATACACTGTCAGTGTATTCCCGTATACCCGATATATACCCCGATACCCGTTCCAACGGTGTGCCCCCCCACCTTCACCCCAGAAATACCCTGCAAGTCCCCTAGCAATAGAATTGGGGCTATATACACCCACAATTTTTACTACTGGTATACAGTGCCATTGTCTGACTGGGAATTCAAAGAATATATTGGGAATACAAATACCCTCATTTCTTGCTACTGCCATATAGTGCCAGTTTCTGACTGGTAATTCAAAGAATATATTGGGGTTACGTGCACCCACAATTTTTACTACTGGTATACAGTGCCATTGTCTGACTGGGAATTCAAAGAATATATTGGGAATACAAATACCCTCATTTCTTGCTACTGCCATATAGTGCCAGTGTCTGACTGGGAATTCAAAGAATATATTGGGGTTACGTGCACCCACAATTTTTACTACTGGTATACAGTGCCATTGTCTGACTGGGAATTCAAAGAGTATATTGGGAATACAAATACCCTCATTTCTTGCTACTGCCATATAGTGCCAGTTTCTGACTGGGAATTCAAAGAATATATTGGGGTTACGTGCACCCACAATTTTTACTACTGGTATACAGTGCCATTGTCTGACTGGGAATTCAAAGAATATATTGGGGTTATAAATACCCTCATTTCTTGCTACTGCCATATAGTGCCAGTTTCTGACTGGTAATTCAAAGAATATATTGGGGTTACGTGCACCCACAATTTTTACTACTGGTATACAGTGCCATTGTCTGACTGGGAATTCAAAGAGTATATTGGGAATACAAATACCCTCATTTCTTGCTACTGCCATATAGTGCCAGTTTCTGACTGGTAATTCAAAGAATATATTGGGGTTACGTGCACCCACAATTTTTACTACTGGTATACAGTGCCATTGTCTGACTGGGAATTCAAAGAGTATATTGGGAATACAAATACCCTCATTTCTTGCTACTGCCATATAGTGCCAGTTTCTGACTGGGAATTCAAAGAATATATTGGGGTTACGTGCACCCACAATTTTTACTACTGGTATACAGTGCCATTGTCTGACTGGGAATTCAAAGAATATATTGGGGTTATAAATACCCTCATTTCTTGCTACTGCCATATAGTGCCAGTTTCTGACTGGTAATTCAAAGAATATATTGGGGTTACGTGCACCCACAATTTTTACTACTGGTATACAGTGCCATTGTCTGACTGGGAATTCAAAGAGTATATTGGGAATACAAATACCCTCATTTCTTGCTACTGCCATATAGTGCCAGTTTCTGACTGGGAATTCAAAGAATATATTGGGGTTACGTGCACCCACAATTTTTACTACTGGTATACAGTGCCATTGTCTGACTGGGAATTCAAAGAATATATTGGGGTTATAAATACCCTCATTTCTTGCTACTGCCATATAGTGCCAGTTTCTGACTGGTAATTCAAAGAATATATTGGGGTTACGTGCACCCACAATTTTTACTACTGGTATACAGTGCCATTGTCTGACTGGGAATTCAAAGAATATATTGGGAATACAAATACCCTCATTTCTTGCTACTGCCATATAGTGCCAGTTTCTGACTGGGAATTCAAAGAATATATTGGGGTTACGTGCACCCACAATTTTTACTACTGGTATACAGTGCCATTGTCTGACTGGGAATTCAAAGAATATATTGGGGTTATAAATACCCTCATTTCTTGCTACTGCCATATAGTGCCAGTTTCTGACTGGTAATTCAAAGAATATATTGGGGTTACGTGCACCCACAATTTTTACTACTGGTATACAGTGCCATTGTCTGACTGGGAATTCAAAGAATATATTGGGGTTATAAATACCCTCATTTCTTGCTACTGCCATATAGTGCCAGTTTCTGACTGGTAATTCAAAGAATATATTGGGGTTACGTGCACCCACAATTTTTACTACTGGTATACAGTGCCATTGTCTGACTGGGAATTCAAAGAGTATATTGGGAATACAAATACCCTCATTTCTTGCTACTGCCATATAGTGCCAGTGTCTGACTGGTAATTCAAAGAATATATTGGGGTTACGTGCACCCACAATTTTTACTACTGGTATACAGTGCCATTGTCTGACTGGGAATTCAAAGAATATATTGGGAATACAAATACCCTCATTTCTTGCTACTGCCATATAGTGCCAGTTTCTGACTGGGAATTCAAAGAATATATTGGGGTTACGTGCACCCACAATTTTTACTACTGGTATACAGTGCCATTGTCTGACTGGGAATTCAAAGAATATATTGGGGTTATAAATACCCTCATTTCTTGCTACTGCCATATAGTGCCAGTTTCTGACTGGTAATTCAAAGAATATATTGGGGTTACGTGCACCCACAATTTTTACTACTGGTATACAGTGCCATTGTCTGACTGGGAATTCAAAGAATATATTGGGGTTATAAATACCCTCATTTCTTGCTACTGCCATATAGTGCCAGTTTCTGACTGGTAATTCAAAGAATATATTGGGGTTACGTGCACCCACAATTTTTACTACTGGTATACAGTGCCATTGTCTGACTGGGAATTCAAAGAGTATATTGGGAATACAAATACCCTCATTTCTTGCTACTGCCATATAGTGCCAGTGTCTGACTGGTAATTCAAAGAATATATTGGGGTTACGTGCACCCACAATTTTTACTACTGGTATACAGTGCCATTGTCTGACTGGGAATTCAAAGAATATATTGGGAATACAAATACCCTCATTTCTTGCTACTGCCATATAGTGCCAGTGTCTGACTGGGAATTCAAAGAATATATTGGGGTTACGTGCACCCACAATTTTTACTACTGGTATACAGTGCCATTGTCTGACTGGGAATTCAAAGAGTATATTGGGAATACAAATACCCTCATTTCTTGCTACTGCCATATAGTGCCAGTTTCTGACTGGGAATTCAAAGAATATATTGGGGTTACGTGCACCCACAATTTTTACTACTGGTATACAGTGCCATTGTCTGACTGGGAATTCAAAGAGTATATTGGGAATACAAATACCCTCATTTCTTGCTACTGCCATATAGTGCCAGTTTCTGACTGGGAATTCAAAGAATATATTGGGGTTACGTGCACCCACAATTTTTACTACTGGTATACAGTGCCATTGTCTGACTGGGAATTCAAAGAATATATTGGGGTTATAAATACCCTCATTTCTTGCTACTGCCATATAGTGCCAGTTTCTGACTGGTAATTCAAAGAATATATTGGGGTTACGTGCACCCACAATTTTTACTACTGGTATACAGTGCCATTGTCTGACTGGGAATTCAAAGAATATATTGGGGTTATAAATACCCTCATTTCTTGCTACTGCCATATAGTGCCAGTTTCTGACTGGTAATTCAAAGAATATATTGGGGTTACGTGCACCCACAATTTTTACTACTGGTATACAGTGCCATTGTCTGACTGGGAATTCAAAGAATATATTGGGAATACAAATACCCTCATTTCTTGCTACTGCCATATAGTGCCAGTGTCTGACTGGTAATTCAAAGAATATATTGGGGTTACGTGCACCCACAATTTTTACTACTGGTATACAGTGCCATTGTCTGACTGGGAATTCAAAGAATATATTGGGAATACAAATACCCTCATTTCTTGCTACTGCCATATAGTGCCAGTGTCTGACTGGGAATTCAAAGAATATATTGGGGTTACGTGCACCCACAATTTTTACTACTGGTATACAGTGCCATTGTCTGACTGGGAATTCAAAGAGTATATTGGGAATACAAATACCCTCATTTCTTGCTACTGCCATATAGTGCCAGTTTCTGACTGGGAATTCAAAGAATATATTGGGGTTACGTGCACCCACAATTTTTACTACTGGTATACAGTGCCATTGTCTGACTGGGAATTCAAAGAGTATATTGGGAATACAAATACCCTCATTTCTTGCTACTGCCATATAGTGCCAGTGTCTGACTGGGAATTCAAAGAATATATTGGGGTTACGTGCACCCACAATTTTTACTACTGGTATACAGTGCCAATTTCTAACTAGGAATTCAAAATGCGCAAGGCTCCCGGAAAGGGACGTGGACGAGGCCGTGGGCGAGGTCGGGGGAATGGTTCTGGGGAGCAAGGTAGCAGTGAAGCCACAGGGCGTCCCGTGCCTACTCCTGTGGGGCAGCAAGCATTGCGCCACTCCACAGTGCCAGGGTTGCTTGCCACATTAACTAAACTGCAGGGTACAAACCTTAGTAGGCCCGAGAACCAGGAACAGGTCTTGCAATGGCTGTCAGAGAACGCTTACAGCACATTGTCCAGCAGCCAGTCAGACTCTGCCTCCTCTCCTCCTATTACCCAACAGTCTTGTCTTCCTTCCTCCCAAAATTCCGAAGCTTTACAGAACAATAACCCAAACTGTCCCTGCTCCCCAGAGCTGTTCTCCGCTCCTTTCATTGTCCCTCAACCTGCCTCTCCACGTCACGATTCCACGAACCTAACAGAGGAGCATCTGTGTCCAGATGCTCAAACACTAGAGTCTCCTCCATCTCCGTTCGATTTGGTGGTGGATGACCAGCAACCCACCCTCATCGACGATGATGTGACGCAGTTGCCGTCAGGGCATCCAGTTGACCGGCGCATTGTGCGGGAGGAGGAGATGAGACAGGAGTTGGAAGAGGAAGTGGTGGATGATGAGGACACTGACCCGACCTGGACAGGGGGGATGTCAAGCGGGGAAAGTAGTGTGGATGTTGAGGCAGGTGCAGCACCAAAAAGGGTAGCTAGAGGCAGAGGCAGAGGTCAGCAGCTTAGGCGAAGCCAGGCCACACCCGGAATCTCCCAAGATGTTCCAGTTCGTACCCAGCCCCGAAAAACTCCCACCTCGAGGGCACGTTTCTCGAAGGTGTGGAGTTTTTTCAAGGAATGCGCCGAGGACAGATATAGTGTTGTCTGCACAATTTGCCTCTCGAAATTGATTAGGGGCTCTGAGAAGAGCAACCTGTCCACCACTTCAATGCGCCGTCATTTGGAATCCAAGCACTGGAATCAGTGGCAGGCAGCAACGGCAGGACAAAGGCCGCCTGCCGTTCACGCCACTGCCACTGCCTCTGCCACTGCCTCTGCCTCTGCCACTGCCACTGCTGACTGTGCTGGCGATGCACTCCAGAGGACGAGCCAGGACACCACTTCATCTGCCTCCGCCACTTTGTTGACTTCTACCTCATCCTCCCCTGGTCCTGTCTTATCTCCTTCTCCTGCACCATCAAAGGCACCATCAGGCGTTTCTTTACAACAACCCACCATCTCTCAGACATTGGAGCGGCGGCAGAAATACACTGCTAACCACCCACACGCGCAAGCCTTGAACGCCAACATCGCTAAACTGCTGGCCCAGGAGATGTTGGCGTTCCGGCTTGTTGAAACTCCCGCCTTCCTGGACCTGATGGCAACTGCGGCACCTCGCTATGCCGTCCCTAGCCGTCACTACTTCTCCCGGTGTGCCGTCCCCGCCTTGCACCAGCACGTGTCACTCAACATCAGGCGGGCCCTTAGTTCCGCGCTTTGCACAAAGGTCCACTTGACCACCGACGCGTGGACAAGTGCATGCGGACAGGGACGCTACATTTCACTGACGGCACACTGGGTGAATGTAGTTGAGGCTGGGACTGCTTCCCAAACTGGCCCGGTGTACCTCGTCTCCCCGCCTAACATTCCTGGCAGGGACACGAGAAGAACACCCCCCTCCTCCTCCTCCTCTACCGCCTCCTCCTCCGCCACCGCCTCCTCCTCCGCCACCGCCTCCTCCTCCGCTGTTAGATTGACCCCAGCTACGAGTTGGAAACGTTGCAGCACTGGCGTTGGTAGACGTCAGCAGGCTGTGCTGAAGCTGATCAGCTTGGGGGACAGACAGCACACTGCCTCCGAGGTGAGGGATGCCCTCCTCGATGAGACGGCAATATGGTTTGAGCCGCTGCACCTGGGCCCAGGCATGGTCGTTTGTGATAACGGCCGGAACCTGGTAGCAGCTCTGGAGCTTGCCGGACTCCAACATGTTCCATGCCTGGCCCACGTCTTCAACCTAGTGGTGCAACGTTTCCTAAAGAGCTACCCCAATGTTCCAGAGCTACTGGTGAAAGTGCGGCGCATGTGCGCCCACTTTCGCAAGTCGACAGTAGCCGCTGCTAGCTTAAAATCTCTCCAGCAACGCCTGCATGTGCCACAACACCGGCTTTTGTGCGACGTCCCCACACGCTGGAACTCAACGTTTCAGATGTTGAATAGAGTGGTTGAGCAGCAGAGACCTTTGATGGAATACCAGCTACAAAACCCTAGGGTGCCACAAAGTCAGCTGCCTCAGTTTCACATCCATGAGTGGCCATGGATGAGAGACCTTTGTGACATCCTACGGGTCTTTGAGGAGTCCACAAGGAGGGTGAGCTCTGAGGATGCGATGGTGAGCCTTACAATCCCGCTCTTGTGTGTTCTGAGAGAATCCCTGATTGACATCAGGGATAACTCAGATCACACAGAGGAGTTAGGGATAGCATCCGATCCGTCACAGCTGGAGAGTAGGTCCACACATCTGTCCGCTTCACTGCGTTTAATGGAGGAGGAGGAGGAGGAGGAGGAGGAGGAAGAAGAGTTGTCCGATGATGTGATGGTGATACAGGAGGCTTCCGGGCAACTTCGAATCGTCCCATTGTTGCAGCGCGGATGGGTAGACATGGAGGATGAGGAGGAAATGGAGATTGAACTTTCCGGTGGGGCCAGAGGAGTCATGCCAACTAACACTGTGGCAGACATGGCTGAGTTCATGTTGGGGTGCTTTACAACCGACAAGCGTATTGTCAAAATCATGGAGGACAACCAGTACTGGATCTTTGCTATCCTTGACCCCCGGTATAAAAACAACATCTCGTCTTTTATTCCGGTAGAGGGGAGGGCCAATCGCATCAATGCTTGCCACAGGCAATTGGTGCAGAATATGATGGAGATGTTTCCAGCATGTGACGTTGGCGGCAGGGAGGGCAGTTCCTCCAGTAGGCAACCAAGTTCTCACCGGTCCACACAAACGAGGGGCACACTGTCTAAGGTCTGGGACACCTTGATGGCACCCCCTCGCCAAAGTGCCGCCACGGAGGGTCCTAGTGTCACCAGGCGTGAGAAGTATAGGCGCATGTTGCGGGAATACCTTTCCGACCACAGCCCTGTCCTCTCCGACCCCTCTGCGCCCTACACGTATTGGGTGTCGAAGTTGGACCTGTGGCTTGAACTTGCCCTATATGCCTTGGAGGTGCTGTCCTGTCCTGCCGCCAGCGTCCTATCTGAGAGGGTGTTCAGTGCAGCCGGTGGCATCATCACTGACAAGCGCACCCGTCTGTCAGCTGAGAGTGCCGACCGGCTCACTTTGATAAAAATGAACCACCACTGGGTAGAGCCGTCATTTTTGTGCCCACCTGTGTAAAGCACCCCAACATGAAACTCCATGTCTGTACTCAACCTCTCCAATTCCTCCGCATCCTCATACTCATCCACCATAAGCGTTGCACAATTCTGCTAATACTAGGCTCCCTCCAACATGATTTCCCCCAACTCTGCTGGTTAGAGGCTCCCTCCACCCTGATTTCCACCAACTCTGCTGGTTAGAGGCTCCCTCCACCCTGCTTTCCCACAACTCTGCTGGTTAGAGGCTCCTTCCACCATGAATTTGCCCAAACTGGGCTGTTTAGAGGCTCCCTCCACCATGAATTGGTCCAAACTGGGCTGGTTAGAGGCTCCCTCCACCATTAATTGGTCCAAACTGGGCTGGTTAGAGGCTCCCTCCACCATTAATTGGTCCAAACTGGGCTGGTTAGAGGCTCCCTCCACCATTAATTGGTCCAAACTGGGCTGGTTAGAGGCTCCCTCCACCATGAATTTCCCAAAACTTGGCTGTTTAGAGGCTCCCTCCACCATGAATTGGTCCAAACTGGGGTGGTTAGAGGCTCCCTCCACCATTAATTGGTCCAAACTGGGCTGGTTAGAGGCTCCCTCCACCATTAATTGGTCCAAACTGGGCTGGTTAGAGGCTCCCTCCACCATGAATTTGCCCAAACTGGGCTGTTTAGAGGCTCCCTCCACCATGAATTTGCCCAAACTGGGCTGGTTAGAGGCTCCCTCCACCATGAATTGGTCCAAACGGGTTTTTAGAGGCTCCCTTCACCATGAATTGGTCCAAACTTGGCTGTTTAGAGGCTCCCTCCACCATGAATTGGTCCAAACGGGTTTTTAGAGGCTCCCTTCACCATGAATTGGTCCAAACTTGGCTGTTTAGAGGCTCCCTCCACCATGAATTGGTCCAAACTGGGGTGGTTAGAGGCTCCCTCCACCATTAATTGGTCCAAACTGGGCTGGTTAGAGGCTCCCTCCACCATTAATTGGTCCAAACTGGGCTGGTTAGAGGCTCCCTCCACCATGAATTGGTCCAAACTGGGGTTTTTAGAGGCTCCCTCCACCATGAATTGGTCCAAACTTGGCTGTTTAGAGGCTCCCTCCACCATTAATTGGTCCAAACTGGGCTGGTTAGAGGCTCCCTCCACCATGAATTGGTCCAAACTGGGCTGGTTAGAGGCTCCCTCCACCATTAATTGGTCCAAACTGGGCTGGTTAGAGGCTCCCTCCACCATTAATTGGTCCAAACTGGGCTGGTTAGAGGCTCCCTCCACCATGAATTTCCCAAAACTTGGCTGTTTAGAGGCTCCCTCCACCATTAATTGGTCCAAACTGGGCTGGTTAGAGGCTCCCTCCACCATGAATTGGTCCAAACTGGGGTTTTTAGAGGCTCCCTCCACCATGAATTGGTCCAAACTTGGCTGTTTAGAGGCTCCCTCCACCATGAATTGGTCCAAACTGGGGTGGTTAGAGGCTCCCTCCGCCATTAATTGGTCCAAACTGGGCTGGTTAGAGGCTCCCTCCACCATTAATTGGTCCAAACTGGGCTGGTTAGAGGCTCCCTCCACCATGAATTTGCCCAAACTGGGCTGTTTAGAGGCTCCCTCCACCATGAATTTGCCCAAACTGGGCTGGTTAGAGGCTCCCTCCACCATGAATTGGTCCAAACGGGTTTTTAGAGGCTCCCTTCACCATGAATTGGTCCAAACTTGGCTGTTTAGAGGCTCCCTCCACCATGAATTGGTCCAAACTGGGGTGGTTAGAGGCTCCCTCCACCATTAATTGGTCCAAACTGGGCTGGTTAGAGGCTCCCTCCACCATTAATTGGTCCAAACTGGGCTGGTTAGAGGCTCCCTCCACCATGAATTGGTCCAAACTGGGGTTTTTAGAGGCTCCCTCCACCATGAATTGGTCCAAACTTGGCTGTTTAGAGGCTCCCTCCACCATTAATTGGTCCAAACTGGGCTGGTTAGAGGCTCCCTCCACCATGAATTGGTCCAAACTGGGTTTTTTAGAGGCTCCCTCCACCATGAATTTGCCCAAACTGGGCTGTTTAGAGGCTCCCTCCACCATGAATTGGTCCAAACTGGGTTTTTTAGAGGCTCCCTCCACCATGAATTGGTCCAAACTGGGCTGGTTAGAGGCTCCCTGCACCATGAATTGGTCCAAACTTGGCTGTTTAGAGGCTCCCTCCACCATTAATTGGTCCAAACTGGGCTGGTTAGAGGCTCCCTCCACCATGAATTGGTCCAAACTGGGTTTTTTAGAGGCTCCCTCCACCATGAATTTGCCCAAACTGGGCTGTTTAGAGGCTCCCTCCACCATGAATTGGTCCAAACTGGGTTTTTTAGAGGCTCCCTCCACCATGAATTTGCCCAAACTGGGCTGTTTAGAGGCTCCCTCCACCATGAATTGGTCCAAACTGGGTTTTTTAGAGGCTCCCTCCACCATGAATTTGCCCAAACTGGGCTGGTTAGAGGCTCCCTCCACCATGAATTGGTCCAAACTGGGTTTTTTAGAGGCTCCCTCCACCATGAATTTGCCCAAACTGGGCTGTTTAGAGGCTCCCTCCACCATGAATTGGTCCAAACTGGGTTTTTTAGAGGCTCCCTCCACCATGAATTTGCCCAAACTGGGCTGGTTAGAGGCTCCCTCCACCATGAATTGGTCCAAACTGGGTTTTTTAGAGGCTCCCTCCACCATGAATTTGCCCAAACTGGGCTGTTTAGAGGCTCCCTCCACCATGAATTGGTCCAAACTGGGTTTTTTAGAGGCTCCCTCCACCATGAATTGGTCCAAACTGGGCTGGTTAGAGGCTCCCTCCACCATGAATTGGTCCAAACTTGGCTGTTTAGAGGCTCCCTCCACCATTAATTGGTCCAAACTGGGCTGGTTAGAGGCTCCCTCCACCATGAATTTGCCCAAACTGGGCTGTTTAGAGGCTCCCTCCACCATGAATTTGCCCAAACTGGGCTGGTTAGAGGCTCCCTCCACCATGAATTGGTCCAAACGGGTTTTTAGAGGCTCCCTTCACCATGAATTGGTCCAAACTTGGCTGTTTAGAGGCTCCCTCCACCATGAATTGGTCCAAACTGGGGTGGTTAGAGGCTCCCTCCACCATTAATTGGTCCAAACTGGGCTGGTTAGAGGCTCCCTCCACCATTAATTGGTCCAAACTGGGCTGGTTAGAGGCTCCCTCCACCATGAATTGGTCCAAACTGGGGTTTTTAGAGGCTCCCTCCACCATGAATTGGTCCAAACTTGGCTGTTTAGAGGCTCCCTCCACCATTAATTGGTCCAAACTGGGCTGGTTAGAGGCTCCCTCCACCATGAATTGGTCCAAACGGGTTTTTAGAGGCTCCCTTCACCATGAATTGGTCCAAACTTGGCTGTTTAGAGGCTCCCTCCACCATGAATTGGTCCAAACTTGGCTGTTTAGAGGCTCCCTCCACCATGAATTGGTCCAAACTGGGTTTTTTAGAGGCTCCCTCCACCATGAATTTGCCCAAACTGGGCTGTTTAGAGGCTCCCTCCACCATTAATTGGTCCAAACTGGGCTGGTTAGAGGCTCCCTCCACCATGAATTGGTCCAAACTGGGCTGGTTAGAGGCTCCCTCCACCATGAATTTGCCCAAACTGGGCTGTTTAGAGGCTCCCTCCACCATGAATTTGCCCAAACTGGGCTGGTTAGAGGCTCCCTCCACCATGAATTGGTCCAAACTGGGGTTTTTAGAGGCTCCCTCCACCATGAATTGGTCCAAACTTGGCTGTTTAGAGGCTCCCTCCACCATTAATTGGTCCAAACTGGGCTGGTTAGAGGCTCCCTCCACCATGAATTGGTCCAAACTGGGTTTTTTAGAGGCTCCCTCCACCATGAATTTGCCCAAACTGGGCTGTTTAGAGGCTCCCTCCACCATGAATTGGTCCAAACTGGGGTGGTTAGAGGCTCCCTCCACCATTAATTGGTCCAAACTGGGCTGGTTAGAGGCTCCCTCCACCATTAATTGGTCCAAACTGGGCTGGTTAGAGGCTCCCTCCACCATGAATTTGCCCAAACTGGGCTGGTTAGAGGCTCCCTCCACCATGAACTGGTCCAAACTGGGTTTTTTAGAGGCTCCCTCCACCATGAATTTGCCCAAACTGGGCTGGTTAGAGGCTGCCTCCACCATGAATTGGTCCAAACTGGGGTTTTTAGAGGCTCCCTCCACCATGAATTTGCCCAAACTCTGCTGGTTAGAGGCTCAATCCACCCTGATTTTCAAAACAAATGTTGGTGCCAACCTCAACTTACTACAAGGGCCAAATTCACTGCTGGTGACAAGCTCTCCTCACTGCAAGTGCCAAATACACATGTTTCAAGGTGTTTTCCTACTGTCAGAGAGGTGGTATTGAGTGTGTAAAGTGTGTAGTTGTTAGGCTGTGATGTTGGGGTAATAGAGGGTCTTTGGTGTGTTAGATGCCCCCAGACATGCTTCCCCTGCTGTCCCAGTGTCATTCCAGAGGTGTTGGCATCATTTCCTGGGGTGTCATAGTGGACTTGGTGACCCTCCAGACACGGATTTGGGTTTCCCCCTTAACGAGTATCTGTTCCCCATAGACTATAATGGGGTTCGAAACCCGTTCGAACACACGAACATTGAGCGGCTGTTCGAATCGAATTTCGAACCTCGAACATTTTAGTGTTCGCTCATCTCTAGTTATTAATGTTAATAACTCTTTCCCAAATTCTTTATATATTCTTACACCGGAAGAACTTGATGAAGCTGACACCTTAAAACATAGATCCCATATTGAAAGCCATATTAGTCATAGGAGTAATGGTTTCAGAATTTCAGCCATTCAATATGGCTTTGGTTTCATTGAAATTCATTCTGTAAGGCCTTATATACGCAGTATAGCAGTAACAGAGGCTGTACAGCTATAGTAGCAGGTATGGAATTGTATGGCCTTTATTGTGCTGACATATGGACTGCGTAGGGTGCAGCATGCTATGACTTATTCTCATCTAGAAAAGATGGGGCAAATTTATTTAGACTGGTGTATCATAAGACTTCATAAATCAGGTGCATGTCCATACGCTAGAATAGAGATCTATGCCAGTTAGGAACTGATGTAGATTTCCATTATACCTCGTGCCAGAAAGCTGGTATCAATCATAATGAGTATGTTGGGCCAGCTTGGCTTTGTGACCATGTCCACCCATATTCACACAATCCAGCAAGCGAGGCCATATTGGCATAGAGGGATTGATAAATATCCCCCATAGTTTCTAGTAGAAAATTGGTCTGTACATACAGAATTCAATGGTGTGTGCTAAATTTATTTTCTGATGCTTCATAAGAAATCTGATAGAAAAATCTTTGTTTGTCTTAAGGTCTAAAGAGGTACAATAAGGGTTTGAAAACTAGCAGAGAACCTACAGTATAGCAATAATTGACATTTTGTGTTTGAAATCAATGCACTTTGCATTGTAGGTTCATTTCAACGGTGTGTGAATAGCTTGTGTTTAAAGGGATTCTATCATTGGGAAAACCCATTTTTAACTAAGCATACATTTGCATAGCCTTTGGAAAGTCTATTCCAGACATAACTTTACCAGTATACCACAAGTGGATAGAGATAGAAAAATTATCGCAGAAAAATCCAGCACAAAGTCGGACGAAGGATAAAATCACCTTTTATTTGAATTCATTAAAAGCCTCCATATAGGAACCGTCTGTTCATTTCATCAGTGCATAGATATAACTGCTACACGTTTCAGGGAAGGGACCTGCTTGGTCCCGAAACGCGTAGCAGTTACATCTATGCACTGATGAAATGAACAGATGGTTCCTATATGGAGGCTTTTAATGAATTCAAATAAAAGGTGATTTTATCCTTCGTCCGACTTTGTGCTGGATTTTTCTGCGATTGTGAGTTGACTCAGCTGGACAAGTCCACCGGTGTCCGTGCACAGTTGGACGATTGGGAATCCAATCTACTCCATATGAGGGTGAGCTGAAAAAATCTTTTCCTTTTGTATATAGAAAAATGATGGTTGGCTCCGATACACCCTGACTCCCTCCTATAGTCCAGCCCTCACAACTCGCCCCTTCCCCCTTTCCTCCCCACACTCCTCTATGATTGCCTGTCTCTTCCATCCTTATTACCCTCCCAGGTTTATGTCAGAGGGCTCTGGCCTTTGGTTTGAGGGGGTCTCTTGCAATTTGCAGATATAATCGATTGTAGGTTGTGCTTCCTTCTTCCCTTTGCAGATCTGTATTCTAAATTTAATTTCCCTTTAGTAGTGAGTTTTCATACCTTCAGATTAGTCATCTAGCCAAATCTATTTTCCAGGAGTCCAGGAGTAAGACCTTTCAGTGCATCACATATAAAGAAAATTTTTGCAAGATGCTGTTTCCCTGGTACAACACCCCAGCCCTTATCCACTCTTTCAATGCTATTGCTCTTGAAATGTGCTGGTGGTGTAATGCCAGTCAAACCCACATTTTCACTAGAGATGAGTGAGTAGTGAAATATTCGATATTCGTTTTAGGTAGCCTCTCAATATTCGACTATTCAACCGAATATCGAATCCAATTATAGTCTATGGGGAAAAAATTCTCATTTCAGGGGAAATCATAATTCGACTAAGGAGAGTCACCAAGTCCACAATGACACCCCAGGAAATTATATACACAAATATAAACATAGGGCATACAAAATAGAGGTAGACACTAAGAAAGTGAATACATTTGCCAAAAAAACAGGCAAGACTACCCAGACAATTTATAAAAATATAACAAAGTTTAGTAATAATGAATGCATAAAAACACAAGTAAATCAAAAAATAGAAAAAGGGACAAAGGAGAACACATCCAAAATAAACCAGCATACAGGTAGGTGTGGTAAATGATATGAACAATTACTGAAAAAAAGGGGGGGGGGACTGAAGATATAGTGCCAGTAGTATATACAATCACCAATATCTTATGTACAATACATAATAGTGGACCAATGGCTAAACTATGGTAACCAGATTGAATGTAAGGCTACGTAAAACACCCCTTATAAGGATAGGAAATACAAATAGAAAGTTAATACCAGAACCTTACCAAGTGATGCATGGACAACGCTCCAACACGTGTTTCACCTGATCTGGCTTACTGCCTAATCCTGCCTACCCCTGCCTACCCTCCTGAGGAAAAATTTGAAAAAATTGGAAAAATACTTGGAAACCTTCTTTCCTCCACAATAGCATGGACAGAAACAAAAATTTAAAGCTAAAGAAACATTAGCATGCACCCCTTTTATATCACGTTGCCCATGACAACCACAGATGGCATAGGCAATGGGAAATCCAACAGCCCCCACTCTTAACTGTCATTGTGAGTGTGTGTGTGTGTGTGTGTGTGTGTGTGTGTGTGTGTGTGTGTGATGTGGTAAGACCTTCAAAAATTCACTTTTCTTGCCCTTAACTGAGCCCTTCCAAATTAAGTTAGAGGCCCTTAAGCTGAGTTACCAGCAGAAATTGAGGCCTTTGAGGTGACTTGAGCCTTTTACCAGCATAGTTTTAGGCCCTTTAAGTTAGTTCAGCCTTGCACCAGCGGAGTGTTAGGCCCTTTAAGTGAGTTGCGCCTTGCACCAGCAGAGTTTTTTTGCCCTTTGGGTGAGTTGAGCCTTGCAGTGTATATGTACACTGTTCCTGCAGTGTAGATCTGAAAATAGCTGTTGTTTACGAATGTTTTCCTGCCTATCAGAAGCTACAATCACTTTCTCACCCTCAGTACAATCTCTCCCTATCTCACCAAAACGCATCTGACACGAATATGGCTAACATTATTCTTATAAATCCGAGGTCACCTGATTTAGCCAGCCAATGACTTTTTCCTATTTTTTTTTTTTGATGCCTACGTTTTCCTGCTTCCTGTGCCACCTTTCCTGCACAGTTATTGGTGCAAAAAAAGCACCAGGGAAGGTGGGAGGGCATACAAATTTTTGCTGCGTTTACCGCGTGGAATTCTATTGGAATCAAATATCTCGAATACCTTAATATTCGGTCGAATATCTACTCAATCAAATGTATACGCTCATCTCTAATTTTCACCTTTTTTGGTCCTGCCCTTTGATCTAGCCCTTCTGGGCCATGTACAAACATTGATACAGCAAGTGTTGGACCTTAGTTCCTTCTTCCTTGAACATATCTCCTCAAATTTACTCTTGACAAATAATGGAAGAACTCTGTAGAACTGCTATTACGTATCTTAGTACGGGGGCACCACAAGGTACAGTTCTTGCCCCATTTCTCTTCACACTGTACACTGCTGACTTTAGGCACAACTCCTCCAGCTATTACTTACAGAAGTACTCCGATGACTCTGCTATAGTCGGCCTTATCACTGATGGCGACGATAGGGAATACAGAGACTTAAATCGGGATTTTGTTGAATGGTGCCAGCAGAACCAGCTCAGGATTAATGCTGGGAAGACCAAGGAGATGGTGGTGGACTTTAGTAAACGGAGAGGTGCTCCGACCCCGGTGGAGATCCAGGGGACATGCATTGAGATAGTCAGGACCTATAAGTATCTGGGTGTGCTCCTCAATAATAAACTAGACTGGGCTGATCACCTGGAGGCGCTGCACAGAAAGGGCCACAGCAGACTCTACCTGCTCAGGAGGCTGAGGGCCTTCGGAGTCCAGGGGACACTTCTTAGGGCCTTCTTCAACTCTGTGGTTGCCTCAGCCATCTTTTTCGGTGTAGCCTGCTGGGGGAGCAGTATATCAACCAGGGACAGAAATAGACTTGACAGGCTGATCAGGAGGGCCAGCTCTGTCCTGGGGAGCCCCTTGGACCCAGTACAGGTGGTGGGTGACAGAAGGATACTGTCTGTGGTGACCTCCATGCGGGATAACAAATCCCACCCCATGTATGGGACCCTGATGGGACTTGGCAGCACTGTAAGTGACCGTCTGCTTCACCCCAAGTGTGAGAAGGAGCGCTATCGCAAGTCCTTCCTTCCAACCGCGACCAGGCTGTATAATCTACATCAGACCAAGCGAAGATCACTCCGCACAGAGTACTAATGATTATGAATGTCCTCCTCCTTTCTTCTCTGTTCCTAAGCTGCTATGGACTCCTAGTATATCTTTCTCAGCATATGTGTGTCTACTACTTCTGTAATATTTACTGTTTATTACCATGTATCTGTATTACTATGCAGCTGAAACATACTGAAATTTCCCCACTGTGGGACTATTAAAGGATTATCTTATCTTACATCAGCCCCCCTTCTCTGGAGGAGTTATATACCAGATTGAGAAACTATAGGACACTTGACTATCCTACTCCCCTACTGAATGACTAAGAGGATCGATTCCAGGCCATATGGCAACCCTGGGATACATTCTGGACACTTCACGATATTTGACCTCTAGAGATCATCCTCTCCTTTTTTAACCTCCCTCACCAGCTGGAGACACTAGGTTGCTTATGATTGTCTTTTCCCTCCCCTTGCTTTTCCTGCTTTATTGTATCTTGTCTTGTGTTCCCCCTACTCTTTGTTTTATTGAATGTACTCTGTTTTAGCTGTAATTCCTGTGCTTAGATAAATACACTGTTTTTCCTTTTTTGACTATGCCATTCAATTGCCTTATACTACTCTTATTTCTTATTATGGCTTTTGTTTGTATTCTTACATTGTTAAAAAATGTAATAGTTTACAATTTACTATGTTTATTCAGACAATGCAGATGTTCTTTTATGTCTGATGCACACACAAGCTCAGCAACTATAAAGTGAACTTCATTGACATGCGTTGTATTCATACTGTTTTCACCTTACCCTTTTTATCAGACGTTCCAGAGAATAATGTAGAAGGAGCATTTGTTGTTGAAGGTTCTTCCAAATTTTGTCCGGCGCAAGTAATCCAGAAATCTGGGCAACAGTCTACATGTCCCAATGGTGTCTGGTCACAAAAACTGTCACAGTAACATGTTGCATTTTTCCCAATATAAAACAGGTTGCAATCATCATTTCTACTGTCACAACAGCCATAAGTGGTGCAATAACTGTCTATATCCAGTGATCTTTTTGCTCTGGCACTCCTTAACAGCTTATTTTCCTTTGCAGAATAGAGGTTTACCATAAGATGTCTTTCAGAAAAAACTTCTTTAAAATAAAAAATCGTTAAGAAAAATAAATAAATATAAAACACACTACCCATCCTCACTTGGAACGTCGCTGCATACCATATGAACTGGAATTTACAAGGAGACATACAGTCTTATTGAATGTGAACTTTGTTAGGTAATCTTGATTAAAAATTAACTAGTGTTATCAAGTGATCAGCTACAAAATGTGAAAAAGCTATTAAAATGTGCAAACACAATAATACGATATAGACTTTGGACCTCTAATTGTAACTATATAATAAATTCTTCAATAGTAGATTATTCTTAAAACTTACTAAAATACAGTATGCACAATAAAATAGCTGTATTAAGTCTATGGATATATACCAATGGACACAGTTTTCATAATATTTCCTCTGGTATATTAAAGTGATGGGAATATCCTTTTAATTCCCTCTAAGCTTTCTTTCTCTGTAAAGGTAATAATAAAATATATAGTGCAGGCATTGTTAGTAGAGATGAGCGAACACCGTTCAATAGAATAGGTATTCGATCGAATATCAGGCCGTTCAAGATATTCGTACCCAATCGAATAGCACGCGGCATATGCAGTAAAAATTTGTATCCTCTCCCACCTTCCTTGGCGCGTTTTTTGCACCAATAACTGTGCAGGGGAGGTGGGACAGGAACTACGACAACAGAGGAAGTGAAAAAAAACTGAAAAAACCCATTGGCTGCCGAAAACATGTGACCTCCCATTCAGAAGAACGGCCACCGCCATATTCGTGTCATTTCACGGTGAGAGATAGGGAGAGAAACATATCTGCTGAGGGCTAGATAGGCATTAGCTTCAGATAGGCAGGGAAAAACTGAAGAAAAACAACAGCTCTTCTCAGAGCTATACACTGCAGGGACAGGAATCCAGCTTTCCCCGGACGGTGGAAAACAGGGATACAGAACAGTTACTTGTTGCTATATACGTGCACACCAGCTTTTGTTAGGGGTGTCCCCCCACAAAATAGCAGGAATCCACAGCAGTTACTTCTTGCTATATATGTGCAAACCAGCTTAAGCAGGATGGGGTTGAGGATGGGGACGTGGAAATGCAGATGTGGAGCAAGGTTGGGCTCAACCAACAGTGTCTACTGTGCCTACTGCTCTGCGGCAGCAAGCATTGCGCTTCCCCACAGTCTCCGGCTTGATGGCCACATTAAGTAGGGTGCAGGGTACAATCCTAACCAGGCCCGAGCACCAGGTAGAGGTGTTACAATGGATGGCGGACAATGCTTCCAGTACATTCTCCACCAGCCAGTCAGTCTCTACCTCTACTCCTCCTCCTGCCCAACAGTCTGGTCCTCCTTACTCACAACATGCCCAATCTCCCCAGCAAAATAATCCCACCTTTTCCACCTTCCAGGAGCTGTTTTCGGGTCCATTCACTGTCCCTCTCTCTGTCCCACTACGTCCTGAATCACCAGAGGTAACAGATGAGTTACTGTGTCCTGATGCACAAACACTGGAGCATCCGTTATCTCCTGTTGTTGTTGTTGTTGACCAGCAATCGGCCCTCAGTGACGACGATGACGAGACACAGTTGCCATCAGGGCAGCCTGCTGCCATCATCGGTGTGAAAGAGGAGGAGGAATTTTGTTCCTCTCTCAGTGGAACCCTAAATTCACAACTCCACCCACCGCTTGACCAAAGCCTGTGTTCTGGCTCCAGGGTACTTTCTAAATAATACCAAAATGAGGTAGTTGAAATGGACCATTTTCCTTAAGAACTATAAACTGTTTTGAATTGCATTATGTATTTACTTGTATGTATTCTGGGAAACAAATTTACTTTGATTTTATCATAAATCAGCTAAGAAAATCCTTGAGAGAGAGACCATGGCCTGAGCCATTAGATAGCCAGTCAGATTTGCTAGTGAATGTAACTCTGTAGCTTGATATTATTGGAATACATTCAACTGAAACATCTAAAACGTTTAATAAAAACCGATTGCAAAGGTTATTTTTAGCTCAAAATACATGTAACTAAATAAAAATCGAACTACTGGTATACTCTAGAGCGACAGAATTGTATTGACATTTTTCAAAGACCCATCTACTTCTGTCTTGGAGTATTAGTAAGATATATATTTAGAGAGTAAACGTTTCTTCCTACATGAATTTGTGCTGTGTCTTTCCATTATTGCTCTTCAATATACATGACCTTTGACACTACTTACAATGTATCATCCATTACTTTTGTTAAAACCTTATAGTGATACTACTGGCATTTTATGATTTTCAGCAGGAAATTCCTGTCTCTAGAAAGGTATTTCTCTGATGTGATTAATGTGAATGGGTGACAACGTTGACCTTCAATTCCAGATTTGAGAGATAGATGTTTATATGAACTTGAACTATAGAAGTAAACACCTATCTATAATCAACTACAATCAAAACATCTTATACCATTTATTTTTTTATGTAAGTACCCCAAATTATAGTAAAAATATTATTCTATAGGTACTACTTCTCAAAGAATTATAGACACAGTCCAGTCACATTAATGTGACCACCTGTCAAAATCCAGAAAAACCACCTTTCACAGAGCGGACCACTGCGAGACGTGCAGGAAGAGAGGGGATGTTGTGATGATGTTCACTGGGATGTTGAGCCGTGCCGACTCCAGTGTCGTGGCCAGCTGTGCTAGGTTACGTGGTTGAGCATCCATGGCGCAAACAACTCGATTGAGGTGGTCCCACAGATTCTCGATTGGGTTCAAGTCCGGGGAATTTTCTGGCCAAGGGAGTATGGTAAACTCATCCTGGTGCTCCTCGAACCACACACGTACACTGCGAGCCTTATGACACGTCACATTGTCCTGCTGGTAGATGCCATCATCCTGAGGAAACACAATTCACATGTAGGGGTGAACATGGTCTGCAAGGATAGATTCATACTTGTGTTAATCCATCGTGCCTTCCACAATGATGAGTGCATCCAGATGGCTGATGACATGGGCCTTCTGCGATTGGTTATTTAACGTTGATGTCAATAGTAAGCGGTGGTCACATTAATGTGACTGGACTGTGTATAATTCTTCAGAGTTTCTTTGGACCAGGCAGTAGTTAAACTCCAATCTGTTTTATGTCATGCAATCTATTGGCATAGGTTTATCTGTGTTTCCGTTTCAGAATCAAAGAGAATTTGTACTTTACCTCTTGGTTTTCATGTCCACTCCCATGTCAAATCTTGATAATAAAAACAAAGGTATTTACAAGAGTATAAATATATTTATGTAGATTATTGTAAAATCTCATTTGACTTTGGTTTTTCCTATAGTTTCTGTCTTGAAACAAAATCTCTTCCTAAGTTTCAGTTCTCATGTGGACTGCAGAAGGTTATCACTGTATTGAATTCGTTGTATCTTCTGTTTACCTAAAGATGCTGTCCTTGATTTTTTTTCTGGCCTATTCATAATTATTGGTTTGGCATCTAATCGCTGTACTATATGATGCATTGAGTTGGAGGCAGATAGCTCTATACACTGTATAACTGATAACTGGGAGCTGGGACACTAATGTTGTATGGCTATTATACTGTACAGACCTATGTTCTATTTTTCTCAGTTTTCACTGATTCCTCAATATACCTAAATGTATGGAGGATCCATGAACATGGATACCCCTCAAGTGTAAGACAGCAGTGAAATACACTGTATTTTTCGGACTATAAGACGAACTTTTTTCCCCACAAATTTTGGGGGAAAAGAAGGGTGTGTCTTATAGTCTGAATATGGCGCCCGCTGTAATAGAGAGGCAGATGCCGGCAAGGGATAGATGCAGGTGCCGGGGCCTAAGACATCGCTGCGCTCCTCGGCACTGCATGAAGCCAGCAGCGGGAGGAGTGATGCTATTCCGCTCCTCCGTCCCTCCTCGCCGCTGGCTTCATGCAGGGCAGAGGAGCACAACGATGTCTCAGGCCCCGGCACCTGTGCCGGCGTCTATCCCTCGCCGGCATCTGCCTCTCTAGTACAGCGGATGCCGGGTCTGTGTTGGCGGCCCCTTCTCCTCCGGGGCCGGTCCCCACCGGCCCCATACCTGTAAAGTTGCAGGCCGGCTCCTGCGTGGCGATATCGCAGGAGCCGACCTGTTCGGGTGACAGCCGGGAGCCTAATGAAGGCCTGTCATTGCTATATTAGTATTGCGGCTGGGTCTATGACCAGCCGTAATACTAATAGACAGAATGTTCCATACACGGCAATACAGTTGTATTGCCGTCTATGAGACTTGCAATCAAGTGACCGCAGGTTCAAGCCCCCGGGGTGGGAATAAAATAGTAAAAAAAAAAAAAAAAAAAACTTTAAAAATATATAATAAAAAAATGAAATAAATAAAAGTTCTAAATCACCTCCTTTCCCTAGAATATATATAACAGTAGAAAATCATATATCCTAAACCGCTGGGTTTTTTTTTCAATACAAGGTGATCTAAGCAATAGACATTCCCCAAAATGGTATAACTAAAAAGTACATCTGGCCCCGCAAAAAAAAAAAAAAAAAAAAACACTCTATGCGTCCCCGTACAGCTGCAGGGTCACCTGTCAATGTGGCCTTGCAGCTGTTGCAAAACTACAACTCCCATATATTAAATATTTTACCATTTTTTGCTTTAAAAATTTTTTTCCCTATTTTCCTCCTCTAAAACCTAGGTGCGTCTTATAGTCCAGTGCGTCTTATAGTCCGAAAAATATGGTTTTTCACTGCTATATTGCACCTCAGGGTGGTGAATGTAGAGTGGTGTAAGTTGAAGATGCAGTAATATGTTGAATGTACTCATGGTGTAAGTTCAACACTTACTTGTATCACCTGACTACATCACATGTAGCTCAATAACTTTCAAGGGATATTTCTATTGCATTGCATAAAAATGTCTGAAATTAATGTAAATTGTCTACAACAATTATTCAATTTACATAGATTTCCTATTATATGGCCATAATTTCCTCACATGGGAGGCAAAAATAAGCCAAAATTATGGATTCATATTCAATTTTCCATTTTTGTATACAGGGTAAATGGGCATTATGAGAAAAAAATCGAACCAATTAAAAAACAAAAGTATAATATAAACATATAAGCGAACCACAAAAAGTGACCCATGTAATCCATAATAATAACGCAAATCTTTAAATATTAGTCATTAAATATATAAATAAAAAAATAAAATGGTGAAAGGTTACACAATAGGTGCTGAGACTGGATAGAATACCAACCCATAATACCTAACAGTATAAACTACATAAAAGCTATGCGGAGCACATGCTTACAATGTTAGTGTAAGGATGTAATAAATGTATATAAGCGAACAGTAAAATGTTCGAGGTTCGATATTCATTTCGAGTAGCCCCTCAATATTCGACTACTCGAATCAAATATCGAACCCTATTATAGTCTATGGGGGGAAAATGCTCGTTTCAGGGGTAGGCAACGTTCGATCAAATTATACTTACCAAGTCCAAGAGTGAGGGTCGGGCTGGATCCTCCGAGCAGTCTTCTCCTTGCAGCGTCCCCGCGGCATCTTCCGACTCTTCATTCACTCTGCCAAGCATCGGGCCTGGGCAGAGCCGACTGCACTACAAGCGGACATGCGCAGTCGGCTCTGCCCAGGCCCGATGCCTGGCAGAGTGAATGAAGAGCCGGAAGATGCCGCGGGGAAGCTGCACGGAGAAGACTTCTAAAGGTAGGAGAAGAACCAGCGTTGATTGACTGACTGTATAGCATTCGGCCAATCAAAGCTGGTTCTGCATCGAACTTTTACATTCGAACTGCGAGTGGTACTCGATCGAGTACTACTCGCTCAAGTCTAGTAGTAACACATACAGACCACCACTGCCTGACCAAATGGACATTTCACTCCCACACTTTTCCTAAGGTTTCTTCAGTAAAAATGGCACCAAAGCTAATTTTCACAGGCCGTCTTTACATATGTAAAAGTAAGTAAAAATAAATGTAATATATTCCATAATGTTAAAATGTGAAGCTAAGGTGCAATACCAGGCACAACCCATGGACAGATGTGGAGCAACCCCTTTAAGACTATTCTCAGCTATGTTGGGAAGATCTGTCAGATTTGACAGCAAGAATAGCATTACATTTACCTCTGTTCCTGCCAATAAAATGAACCTCATCTGACTCCTTTGTAAGTAAATTAGGTATGTGGGAATAAAATGTTTAATATTACACAGTATTCTGGCTTTCATTGTACGTGGAAATACTAGCACATCCCATTATGATAATGATAAAGAATTTGACATAACATTACATTACCTCATAGTCTTCTGTCATTTACTTTATGTCGCTCGTTTCTTATTCCAGTAATTACCATTTGCAATGTTTAGTTTAGTTAGTTTATTCGTTTAATTGTACTATGATGTAAAATCTTTAATCTTACAAGCCACATTCATTTCAATATGTCTGTAGTATTACAGTACAGAATGGTAAGATCAGAAGAGGAGATGCACAGCGCTGCTGATAGACGTGTTTGTTCTCCAGTATCTTCTGCAGCATACGGCGACTGGAAAGACAAAGTACACATACTGCTGCAATGCTATTTTCATCCCCTTTTAATTCTACTTTTGCTTATTTTTCAAGATGCTTTTCACTAAATTGATCGAATAAACTCAACTAGAATACTTTAAGGTGGTATCAAGTCAGACAAAAAGCATGTCTACTAAAATATTAAGAAAGACAACAGCATCCGCCTCACAATTAACAGAGAACAATACAAGGTATACAGGTCTCTTAGAAGCTGTCTAACTCATTCCACTACACTACTGCAATAACAATAACAATTGTCACTGAAACTTTCAAGACAGTTACCAACTGAATAAAACTGTAATGACACAATACAAACAATATTAAAGAGTTTCTATCATTGGAATCCCGTTTTAAGCTAAACCGACATTGGAATAACCTTAAGATGTATTCTCCGTGCCAGCATTCCTTAGATATTATGGTTTTCGTCCACATTCTAATTAGTTTTCTCATAGCACTGGGGCATCCCCAGCACTCAAACAGCACTGGGGGTGTCCCCGGTGCCGCAAGAAAACTATCCAGCGCTGCCTTCTTCTTATTTGACTTCTCCGCCTCTTCTTTCCTGTTCAGCCACAGGAAAATGGCCGATGGACATGCTGTGTACCCCACCACTCTCCACGGCAATACAATCACAGATAATAAAGGTCATATGGAGCTGTGACATCTTGTATGCTTGCTGCATTGCTCACAAGGGGGTAGTATTCTTGTAAACAGTACGTCACATCTGAGGTTAATGACTTGAAAATAAATCAGATACATGGTGCTGAATTTAAACAGGATATATACACTCACCGGCCACTTTATTAGGTACACCTGTCCAACTGCTCGTTAACACTTAATTTCTAATCAGCCAATCACATGGCGGCAACTCAGTGCATTTAGGCATGTAGACATGGTCAAGACAATCCCCTGCAGTTCAAACCGAGCATCAGTATGGGGAAGAAAGGTGATTTGAGTGCCTTTGAACGTGGCATGGTTGTTGGTGCCAGAAGGGCTGGTCTGAGTATTTCAGAAACTGCTGATCTACTGGGATTTTCATGCACAACCATCTCTAGGGTTTACAGAGAATGGTCCGAAAAAGAAAAAACATCCAGTGAGCGGCAGTTCTGTGGGCGGAAATGCGTTGTTGATGCCAGAGGTCAGAGGAGAATGGCCAGACTGGTTCGAGCTGATAGAAAGGCAACAGTAACTGAAATAGCCACCCGTTACAACCAAGGTAGCCAGAAGAGCATCTCTGAACGCACAGTACGTCGAACTTTGAGGCAGATGGGCTACAGCAGCAGAAGACCACACCGGGTGCCACTCCTTTCAGCTAAGAACAGGAAACTGAGGCTACAATTTGCACAAGCTCATCGAAATTGGACAATTGAAGATTGGAAAAACGTTGCCTGGTCTGATGAGTCTCGATTTATGCTGCGACATTCGGATGGTAGGGTCAGAATTTGGCGTCAACAACATGAAAGCATGGATCCATCCTGCCTTGTATCAACGGTTCAGGCTGGTGGTGGTGGTGTCATGGTGTGGGGAATATTTTCTTGGCACTCTTTTGACCCCTTGGTACCAATTGAGCATCGTTGCAATGCCAAAGCCTACCTGAGTATTGTTGCTGACCATGTCCATCCCTTTATGACCACAATGTACCCAACATCTGATGGCTACTTTCAGCAGGATAATGCGCCATGTCATAAAGCTGGAATCATCTCAGACTGGTTTCTTGAACATGACAATGAGTTCACTGTACTCCAATGGCCTCCACAGTCACCAGATCTCAATCCAATAGAGCATCTTTGGGATGTGGTGGAACGGGAGATTCGCGTCATGGATGTGCAGCCGACAAATCTGCGGCAACTGTGTGATGCCATCATGTCAATATGGACCAAAATCTCTGAGGAATGCTTCCAGCACCTTGTTGAATCTATGCCACGAAGAATTGAGGCAGTTCTGAAGGCAAAAGGGGGTCCAACCCGTTACTAGCATGGTGTACCTAATAAAGTGGCCGGTGAGTGTATATTACAAAATGTTTTGCATTGATGCATCCTGTTATTTGGCCCATATTTTTTAAAAACCGCATAACCCTTTTATGGCTAAGGCCCAATGTTGCAGATAAGCAACGTTTATGCCTGCTGTGGAAATGCAGCAGATATAAGGCTGTGTTTTACAGTAACAACAAAGAGAGTGAGATTCTGGCTAATCCCACCAAAACCTGGCAGGAAAAAAAACAATACGGAAAAGCTGTGTTTTCAGTTTTACCCATGGAAATGCAGGCGTTTTCCCTATAGATTTAATAAGGGAAGGAAAAACATAAAGAAAAACACAGCAGAAATGAAATTAAAAATGTTTTGAAAAAAAAAACCAATGTGTTTTTACTGCGTTTTTTTTCTACAGCCTTTAGTTATGGGTTCACCATGTGGTATCTTAGCCTACAGGGGTTTTCCCACACAAGACATTTATGGCATATCCACAGGATATTAAACCCACCAAGCCTCTATGCCCTAATATTTACCTATGACCTTGCTGAGAAGACTGTCAGCTATGGTTGGGGTTAACAAAAACAGCATGGTTCTGTACTACTCTGTTTCTGTAGCTCATAGACAAGTAAATGAGAGTAACAGAAACAGCGTAGAACTCTTTTTCCATTCACTTTTATGGGCATTATGAAATGTGCACAGCTCGCATCCACTCTGTTTCTGCAAAATCCAACCAAAGCTGACAGTTTGTTCATCGAGGTTGTAATTAGGTAAATAACAGGGCATAGAGGCTGGGCTGGCTAATGTGGTGGGACCTGCATATGTCAGACATATCCTGTAGATATGCTACAAATGTCTTTAGTGGGAAAACCTCTATAAACACTGACAATTCTCAAAGGGGTTTACGCACAAAAAAACTATATTTGCATTTGTATGCAATTAAAAGTTAACCATCTTACTAAGATAAATAATTAAAAATTGTGAAAACTGTTAAATTATGATCATGAAACTTTATTGTCCGCTGCAAGTATTTTTTAGCAATGTGTGGATGGGATTCCATCCACTTTGCAGAGACTACAAAATGCCGCAGTTTTTTCCTCAGCATTTCTGCCGTGGCCAAACTGCAGTGTTTCTACAAAGTGGTGCCCTAGTCTTACGCTGAGGCACCACATTGCGGAAAATCAGCTTTTTTCATTGCAGATTTTGCTATGGTTTTTTGAGCCAAATACAGGAGTGGATTGAGTAGAAAGACTTCCAATATATCTCCCATTTCTTATCTAGCCATTCATGGTTTTAGTAAAAAAAACAAAAACATAATTTTTCATTATTTATATTTTCAAAAATCTTTCTCATTCAGCTGCAGGAAAATAGCCAATAGACATGGGCAGACGGCGCTTTGGAACAAAGAGAAGAGGATCACGCGAGAAGAAGGCGGAAGAGAAGACAGAGGTCATCGCTGGAGAGTTTTCAAGCAGCACTGGGGATGCCCCCAGTGCTGCGAGAAAACTTATTTACATAAGGAAGTAAGAAGATATTTCTAAGGAACGGCAGTGTGGATCAGAATAATAAAGATAAGAGAAGAATATCCTTTCTTAAGGCTATTCCTACGTGTATTTAGTTTAAAAAGGGTATTCTAATGATAGAATCCCTTTAATATGTAACATGCAAAATTAAAAATAGACAGCACCGCACTGTATATAGTGTAGTAAGTAGGTACAGTGAGGGGCAAACCTAGTATATTGGTTGCTCTCACCTGGTCGGGTTGTGAAGGATCACAACCACCGTACGAGTTTTGGAACCATTTACTAGAGGGTTCCTCCCTGAGGGTAATGTAAGCTGCAACGTCCAATCACCAGTGATGTAGAGACAAAATACCAAGGAACATCAACAAGGACTGCGCTTTACCCGTAGAAGTTTTGATTAACTGCATACAAGTTTGTGACCCTTTATTAAGTGTATAAGAACTGTTAAAACATAAAAATAGAGTACACAAAAATACATCTCAGTATTGCTGTATAGAAATCATAAGTCTAAATACGGAGGTTATTTCCATTATCACTTAAAATATATGTTATTTATGTATCAATTATACAGGTTTTCATTTAGATAATATATGAAATTTTGGAAGGGGCCTTTAGTCTAGTGTAGAGGTCATAATACTGTATTCTTAACATCAAATACATATTTCTAGGAGAGCTATGTAGAGTTATGGATGTAGTAAGTACAGTGCTCTACTGTCCTTCACCTTGTTACTGATTATACAAGTACCACGGCTTCACAAAGGTAAGTACATTCAGGTATGGTATATATTTATGAAGAGGATTATATGACTAAAATAGCTTTGAATATAGTAAATAGCTTTGGATATAATAAATAGTGAGTCCGGAACTCCGGTAACTTACCCCCTTCTGCCGCCTGTCCGGAGGTAAGCAAATTTAAGTCACTGGTGGGAGTGGTTACAGTGCTTCCTGCACTGTTGGTGCAGCGCATGTGCATTGCAGTGCACGTGTGGCCACTCCTGGGCTATCCCTTGGCGTCTGTAGTGCTGGAGTGCGCATGTGCGGGAAAGCTGGCACATGCAGGTTGAATTCTACCATTAGCCTGAAGCCCCACATCGCACGTGTTCGTTTTTGCAGCGGATCCCCATAGACTATAATGGAGTCCATGTGCTTGCTGCCAGATCTCTGCAGGGATCATGCGGACAGGAAAGTAGTTCACAATCTAATCCTGTCCATATGATTCGTGCGGGCAGCGCACAGCAAGCACACAGACCCCATTATAGTCTATGGGGTCCGTGTTCTTTTACTGCACAGCGCTTGCACTTACTTTTGGTATTCTGTCCCAATGCGGTCTCCCCCGGATACAATACCAATGTAGATGTCGACAAGAGGTTAGCTTACTTTAATTACCATTGTGCTATAATTAAATTCCCAGGCATTCTATATTAGCATCATAGTACCTAATTTTATCTCTATTATCTATCTAGATTGCATTTATTTAGTTATAGTGTGATATTGAAATTTAATTTTCTTTATTACCAGTATCAAAGCTCTAAAGATTTTGAGATGGGTCATTAAATAGTTGGCAGGTTGAAAAATCTTATGGCTGGAACCTAACAGCTTATGAAACAACAGTGCTTGTTTTTAATCTTCAAAATGCATAGACAATTAGACAGACAGTATACTATATCAACACATTGCAGAAATATGCCTAACATTTATTTCATAAGATGTTGATAAATAAATAAAAAAAATATATAAATTTCACACAAATAAAACATACTGTATACACTCAAGTATAAGCCGACTTTTTCAGCACAGTTTTTGCTAGCAGAAGTACCGTAAGTACTTCTGCAGTTTGAAATGAACAGCATCGCCATGCTCCTGCGGGCATCCCGCCCCGGTGTATGGATGCCGGGTCCGGATGCCGGGTCTGTAGCTATAATGGTGCCGCTCTGCTATATACGTACACGCGGGCACTTCCCATTCACTTCAATGGGAGCGCTCGTACTGGAAAAAGCAGCCCATTCATTTCTATGGGGAGCGCTCGTATGCCGGCTCCCATAGAAATGAATGGAACTGCTTTATACGCCACTTATTCTGAATGTGTTTTACGTTCAGAATAAGCTGCCATATACGTAGTGTGAATGAGCCCTTACAGCGATAATGCCAGAATTCATGAGCTCTGGCATCTCCGCTGTTAGGCTGCATGCATACGAAGTTACGCCGGGCTTGTAAAAATACTCATTCACAGCCGCACATGCGAGCGCTGCGGACGGCTCCCGAACACTTCCCATTTACTTCAATGGGAGTGCTCGTAACGCCGGCGTTACAGCGACGATGCCCTCCACGGGTGGAACTTGAAGCTTCCGTGGGGAACCGCTGCTGGGAGGCGACAGGCATCGCCATGCCCTTGGAAAGAGGAGGGAGCGGGCACGACCGCTCTCTCAAGGGCCAACCTGAAGCACTGAGGGAGATCCCCTGGGGCTGGCAGGAGCTCAGAGGGCGGACCTGAAGGAAGACCTCGGCCGCCGGACCTGAAGGTGTCCCCCACAAAATAGCAGGAGTCCACAGCAGTTACTTCTTGCTATATATGTGCAAACTAGCTTTTCTTTGGGGTGTGTCCCCCCCACAAATTTGCAGGAATAGAGAGCAGTTATCTCCTGCTATATACGTGCAAACCAGCTTTTATTAGGGGTGTCCCCCACAAAATAGCAGGAATCCACAGCAGTTACTACTTGCTATATATGTGCAAACCAGCTTTTCTTTGGGGTGTCCCCCCCCCACACAAATTTGCAGGAATACAAAGTAGTTACCTCCTGCTACATACATGCAAGCCAGCTTTTATTAGGAGTGTCCCCCACAAAATAGCAAGAATCCACAGCAGTTACTTCTTGCTATATACGTGCAAACCAGTTTTTTTTTTGTTCCCCCCCCACACACACACACACACACAAATTTGTAGGAATACAGAGCAGTTACCTTCTGCTATATGCGTGCAAGCCAGCTTTTATTAGGGGTGTCCCCCACAAATGTGCAGGAATCCACAGCAGTTACTTCTTGCTATATACGTGCAAACCAGGTTTTCTTTGGGGTGCCCCCCCCAATTTGCAGGAATACAGAGCAGTTACCTCCTGCTATATACGTGCAAACCATCTTTTATTAGGGTGTCCCCCACAAAATAGCAGGAATCCGCAGCAGTTATTTCTTGCTATATACGTGACAAACAGCTTGTCTCAGGGGTGTCCCCCACAAAATAGCAAGAATCCACAGCAGTTACTTCTTGCTATACACATGACAAACAGCTTTTCTCAGGGGTGTCCCCCACAAAATAGCAGGAATCCATAGCAGTTAATTCTTGCTATATACGTGACAAACAGCTTTTCTCAGGGGTGTCCCCCACAAAATAGCAGGAATCCACAGCAGTTACTTCTTGCTATATACGTGACAAAAAACAGCATTTCTCAGGGGTGTCCCCCACAAAATAGCAGGAATCCACAGCAGTTACTTCTTGCTATATACATGACAAACAGCTTTTCTCAGGGGTGTCCCCCACAAAATAGCAGGAATCCACAGCAGTTACTTCTTGCTATATACGTGACAAATAGCTTTTCTCAGGGGTGTCCAACACAAAATAGCAAGAATCCACAACAGTTACTTCTTGCTATATATGTGACAAACAGCTTTTCTCAGGAAGCAATGCGCTTCCCCACAGGCTCCGGCTTGATGGCCACATTAAGTAGGGTACAGGGTACAACCAGGAAGAGGTGTTACAATGGATGGCGGACAATGCTTCCAGCACATTCTTCACCAGCCAGTCAGCCTCTACCTCAACTCCTCCTCCTACCCAACAGTCTGGTTTGCCTTCCTCACAACATGCCCAATCTTTCCAGCAATCTAATCCCACCTTTCCCACCTCCCAGGAGCTGTTTTCGGTTCCATTCACTGTCCCTCTCTCTGTCCCACCACGTCCTCAATCACCAGAGGTAACAGATGAGTTGCTGTGTCCTGATGCACAAACACTGGAGCACCCATTATCTCCTGTTGTTGTTGTTGACTAGCAATCAGCCCTCAGTGATGACGATGACGAGACACAATTGCCATCAGGACAGCCTGTTGCCATGTGCGGTGTGCAGGAGGAGGAGGAGCCGTCAGAGGAATTGGAAGAGGAGGTAGTGGACGACGAGGACACTGACCCGACCTGGACAGGGTGGATGTTAAGCAGGGAGAGCAGTGTAGATGTAGAGGGAAGTGCAGCACCAAAGAGGGTGGCTAGAGGTAGAGGCATATCCAGAGGCAGAGGACAGCTGCTTCACCGAAGCCAGGCCACAGCCAGCAGGGTCCAAAATGTTCCCTCTTGTACCCAGCCTAGAAAAACTCCCACATCAAGTCCACAGTCTTTGGTGGTGTGGAATGTTTTTAATGTATGTGCAGCGGACAAATATACTGTGGTTTGCACACTCTGCAACTCGAAACTGAGTAGGGGCTCTGAAAAGGGCAACCTTGCAACCATTGGCATGCGCCGACATTTGGAAGACAAGCACTGTGCTCAGTGGCAGAGAGCAAACGCAGGACAATCGTCGCCACTGCCTCTCCCACTGTTGCCAGTGCTGGTGCTGCAGTCCAGACCAGCAGCCAGGAAACCTCCACATGTGCCTCCACCACTTTGGAGACTTCTCCCTCATCCTCCCCTTTTCCTGCCTCAGCGCCTTCTCCTGCCTTAGCTAATTGTCCTGCCTTACCTCCTTCTCCTGTACCATCATGCGCCTCTTCACAGCAACCCACCATCTCCCAGACTTTTCAGCGCAGGCAAAAATACAGCGCTACCCACCCCCATGCACAAGGCTTAAACGCGCTCATCTCCAAACTCCTGGCCCAGGAGATGTTGCCATTCCGGCTTGTAGAAACTCAGGCCTTCCGTGACCTGATTGCAAGTGCGGCACCTCGCTTTGCCGTCCCTAGCTGTCACTACTTCTCCCACTGTGCCGTCCATGCTTTGCACCAGCATGTGTCACGCAACATCAGGCAGGCCCTAAGTTCTGCGATTTGCACAAAGGTCCACTTGACTACCGACGCGTGGACAAGTGCATGCGGACAGGGACGCTACATTTCACTGATAGCACACTGGGTGAATGTAGTTGAGGCTGGGACCGGGTCACAGTCTACATCATTTCTCCGCCCAACATTCCTGGCAAGGGCTCTGAACCACCACCTTCCTCCTCCGCCTCTGCCATCACACCGACCCCAGCCACCTGCTGGAAACGCTGCAGCACTGGCATGGGGAAACGCCAGCAGGCCATGCTGAAGCTGATCAAGTTGGGGGACAGACAGCACACTGCCTCCGAGGTGAGGAATGCCCTCCTCGATGAGGCGGCAACTTGGTTTTCGCCGCTGCACCTGGGCCCAGGCATGGTCGTGATATCGACTGCAACCTGGTAGCGGCTCTGGAGCTTGCCAACCTTCAACACGTTCTATGCCTGGCCCACGTGTTCAATTTAGTGGTGCAATGTTTTTTAAAAACGTACCCAAATGCACCCGAGCTACTGGTGAAAGTGCGGCGCTTGTGTGCACACTTTCGCAAGTCTACAGTAGCCGCTGCTAGCCTCCGAAGCCTCCAGCAACGCCACCATCTGCCAGAACACCGGCTGATGTTCGATGTCCCCACACGCTGGAACTCGACATACCACATGTTGAGCAGAGTGTGTGAGCAGCAGAGACCCTTGATGGAGAACCATCTCCAAAACCCAAGGGTACCTGAGTCAGCTCCCACAGTTTCTGCACCATGAGTGGCCATGGGTGGCAGACTTATGCGAGATCTTGCGTGTCTTTGAGGAGTCAACCATGAGGGTCAGCTGTGACGACGCACTCGTGAGTGTCACAATCCCGCTCCTGTGTGTGATGCGAGAACCCCTCATCGCCATCAGGGATAATGCATTGGATGCTGAGGAGTCGGGCATAGGAGCACAACCATTCCAGCAGGATAGTCAGGGCACACTCCTGTCCGCTTCACAGCGTATATTGAGGGAGGAAGAGGAGGAGGATGAAGAAGCAGCAGATCTCATTGTCACACAGGAGGCTAGCGGAGAAGTTCATTGCGTCCCATTGTGGTAGCGCGGTTGGGGCGAAATGGAGGAGGAAATGGAGAGTGACCATTCTGGTGGGGGCAGCCAAGTGATGCCAAGTAACACTCTGGCACACATGGCTAATACATGTTGGAGTGCTTTTCAACTGACAAACGCATTGTCAAAATCCTGGAGAGCAACGCCTACTGGATTTTTGTAATCGTCGACCCCCGGTATAAAAATAATGTATGTAATTTTATACCAGTAGAGGGTAGGGCCAGTCGCATCAGTGATTGCCACAAGCAACTGGTGCAGAATATGATGGAGATATTTCCATCAACTCTTGTTGGCAGCACACAGGACAGTTCCTCCAACAGGCGAACAACTGTCATCCATTCCCCACCCGGCAGGGGCACACTCTCCAAGGTCTGGGACACATTAATGGCACCAACTCGCCAAACTACCACCACTGAGGGGCGTACTGTCACCAGGAGGGACAAGTATAGTCGAGTGTTGCCCTGTCCTCTCCAATCCCTCTGCACCCTATACTTATTGGGTCTCCAAGTTGGATTTGTGGCTGGAACTTGCGCTGTACACATTGGAGGTTCTTTCCTGCCCTGCCACCAGCGTGCTTTCGAAACGGGTCTTCAGCACAGCTGGTGGCATAATGATGGATAAGCGCAGCCAGCTGTCAGCTGACAGTGCTGACCAGCTGATGCTGATAAAAATTAACAGCCACTGGATAGACCCATCAGTTTCATGCCCACCGGTGTCAAGCACCCCGACATGAAGTTTCATGTGTGTGCTCACCCTATACAATTCCTCCTCCTCCTCATACTCCTCCACCATCAGCGTTGCATAATTGTGCTCCCACTAGGCTCAATTCAGCCTGATTTCCCCCAACTCTGCTGGTTAGAGTCTCAATCCACCCTGATCCCCCCCCCAAAATCCGCTGGTTAGAGTCTCAATCCACCATGATTCCCCGCAACTCTGCTGGTTAGAGTCTCAATCCACCCTGATTCCCCCCAACTCTTCTGGTTAGAGTCTCAATCCACCCTGATTCCCCCCCAAATCCGCTGGTTAGAGTCTCAATCCACCATGATTCCCCCCAACTCTGCTGGTTAGAGGCTCAACTCACTCCAAGGGCCAAAAACACTGATGGCACAAGGCTCTACTCACTCTAAGGGCCTAAAATTCTGCTGGTAAGAGGCTGAAGTCAACAAAAGGGCCTCAATATCTGCTGGTAGCTCAGTTTCAGGGCCTGTAACTTAATTTTGAAGGGCTCACGTTAAGGGCCATAAAAGTGAATTTTGGAAGGTCTTACCACATCACACACACACATCCACAATGACAGTTCAGGGTGGGTACTGTTGGATTTGCCATTGCCTATTCCATCTATGGTTGTCATGGGCAACGTGATTTAAAGGGGTGCTTGGTAATGTTTCTTTAAGATAAGATAAGATAATCCTTTAATAGTCCCACATTGGGGAAATAGCTTAGCTTGAATTTGGGTTTCTGTCCATCCAGTTGGGGAAGAAAGAAGGTTTCCAGGTATTTTCCCACTTTGATAGAGGTTTTTTTGAGTGTGGAAAGTGTGTAGTTGATAGGTTGTGATAGTGGGGTAAAACTGTGACTTGGGCTTGTTAGATGTCCCCAGACATGCTTCCCCTGCTGTCCCAGTTGCATTGCAGAGGTGTTGGCATCATTTGCTGAGGTGTCATAGTGGACTTGGTGACCTTCCTGAGTCGAATGGTGGGATCCCCTGAAACAAAGCATTTTCTCCCATAGACTATAATGGGGTTCGATATTCGTTCAAATAGTCAAATATTGAATGGCTATTCGAAACGAATATCGAATATTTTACTGTCCGCTCAACTCTATTTGGGACCTTTTCAGCTATTATAAGTTCTTTATCTATGTGGGCACTTCCAATGAATGTGGGCATTGTGCCTTAGATTTAATACTTGAAAATATATTCTATGAATCGGAGCTAATATGAGCTACAATTATGGCATTGCCTATAGTGCTATTAATTAAAAGCATGCGTTTCAGAGTGTGAAAACATTGTAATTAGTTACTGATGAAACATCCCACTTGGAATATCACTGTTTGTAATGATGATGTGACTGCTCCTAAACTTAGATGTTCTGGTTCTATATTGTGTACAATTAAACTTTTGTGTACAACCAAATAATTAAGTCAAAATTACTTTATTCTTTAATTATAATGTAGAGCAAACATGTATGAGTAAGTTTCACATCTACTTTCAGACCCAACAAAATATTAAAATCCGTCCTATTTAAAGGAACCCTGTCACATGAAAAATGCAGTGCAGTCTTTAGATAATATGTTACAGAGCGGACAATGCTGAGTAGATTGATCTCTAGATTTGTGGGGAAAAATTCAGTATATAAGTCATTTATTCAACGAAATCTCTGTTCTTACTATGTTGAGAATTCAAGAAGATGGTACTATCAGTGACTAACAGACTCCCCTATGTGTCTGTGCATCCAGCAATAGCTGTCAATAACTGATAGGACCGCTTCCCTGTTATCTTAGCATACTGAAGGAAGAGCAGATGTTTCAATTGATGAGTGACAAGATATATTTAGACTAAGGCCCCACGTAATGTCCTGCAGCAAAAAACACTGGTTAATTAGGTTTTTACCCCTAATAATATGCAATTATTGTATCTTTGAATATAATGTATACATCAGAGTCAAAAGTATAACAATTTATATTTGTAAGAGGGTTGAAACTCAATGGTGGACTAGCTGGTATTATTGGGCCTGTGATGTGTATTATGTTACCGACATTATTTTTCTAATATACTGTAGATATATATGATATAATGTAACTGGTACATTGTCAAATGTTCGGATGATACCCAGATGTGACATATAATGTGTTGGTAAACTCTATGTGCAGTAATGTACAATATGCCCTTTTGCAGGTGGCTGGAGGGATAGTCAGATCCTATTATATTAAGGGAGTTGACAGCAGAGGTGAGCTTCCAAGGCCACATGGGATATATGCTAATTTTACCCTACTTTGGCTCATATATAACTTGTAAAGATCTGCCTCAAAAAGCTATATAGGGATATATATCAAATCATGCTTTTTTTGCTCTGGAGGAACAGCTGTGCCTTCCATTATATAGACAACTCAATGGTCTCTATTGTAATGTGTAAATATAGACTACCATCTCTCCCAAACATATTCATCTGACTCCATTGTGTTGCATAGCACTTTATACTTGACTAAGGGGCGGTTCACACTTGCACCCAGTGACTGGTTTGTGCATTCCGTCGGGTTTCCATCTTCAGCCTCGGCAACACTGGACAAGGGACGGAAACCCAGAGGTCAGTTTTAAAAACCCATTCACTTGAATGGATTTGTAAAGATGACCACCCATGTCCACCTGTGGCCTGTCCATGGGAAACCATATTTTTAGCCGGACAGAAAGTCCTGCATGTCCGACTTTGTGTCCAGCTAAAAAAAATGGTTTCCCTGCAGACAGGCCGCAGCTGGACACAGGTGGTCAATCTTTACAAACCCATGAATGGGTTTTAAAGCTGACTGTTGGGTTTCCGTTCTCTGTCCAGTTTCGCCGGGGCTGAACGGAAACTCAACGGAATGCACAAACTGGACACGAGGCGCAAGAGTGAACTTCCCTTTACATACCAACGATATGCTGTAAAACACTGTAAGGGACTCTGTACTGCAGTGGTGCAGTTGAATATACTTGTGGAAGGTGGTAGACTTCATTTAAGTTCTCCTGTCTTGAAGCCAAATTTTATGTATTCATTCCAGGTTCCAGCAGAGATAATCTTGTTTGGCTAACGTTTAGGGGACTTTACAACCTAGAGATTGTTCACTTCTGTGTGTTTGCATATTGGGTTATCTGGTCTTTGTCTGACTCTCAGGATTGTTCTAGTTATACTAGTATATGGTTATTTTAGAGCTCAGAGCTTGTATGCAGAATGTGCAAGAATAAAATCCTCAAAAGCTTGCTATATTCTTGTGAATTAACGTTTTAAATTTTTATGATATTCACAAAGGCTGGGTTACATATAGTTATCCAGGTAAACAGCCTTCTGGGTCATACACCTCATGATCTGAAAGGATGTTTTCTTGGGGTAATCCCATACAGCTTAGGCACATCAATAGTACCCAGGTACCTGGTTAAAGAAAGAAACCGGAATTTTACAAATGTGGTTTATGCAGGTGTAATAAGAAGAAAAATCCTCTTTCTCTCACCATATTGAAGTTTGTCAAATCAGATCTTTCATTCATTGTAATAGTACTAACATTGTTTGTTTAGCCCAGAGCACTTTATGTGAGGGGAACATTTTGGATCTCAAACCTGGACACAACAGCCCATAAATGGAATGACTTGCTCCTACTTCCCGCAAGGTGGTGAACTGATATACACATCAATGATGTTACAGGCATTGCTTTTGTACAGCAATTTACTATTACATCACTGAGTATTAACTCATAGTACAGTGCTAAATTCTAAGGGGAGGGGTTAAAAGCAGAATAAAAGATGGCAACCAGAGTTTCTGTGAGCCAGTTTGATTTGGTGCTTTCCTTTGAGATTTTGATGCATAACATGTGAATTGAGAGCATTGAGTCCATTTTTTGTTCTATTATGTGTTTCCACTTTTTTATTTGCTTTTAGTTTTATTGGTAACTTATAATATAAAACAACATGCCGTAATAATAATAATAATAATAATAATAATAATAATAATAATAACAACACAATTGCCCTAGTGGGCTAGTGGCTAACTGTCTGTAATTTCTTGGACAGTCTGTAAAAATAAGGTAGTTTTTTCTAGAGTGAGTAAAACAAATCTGATGTGATTTTTTTCATTTAGAAGAGCCTGCACAGATTATTATGACTGTAATTATGAACATTTTACAAGTCAAAGTAATTTCTGCTAATGTGTTCATATCAGTATTCTGAGCTACAGACATTTTCACATACTAATTATTGTTCATTATGGTTTCCAATATGTTTGGATGCTAAAAATAATGGTTGCTGTTTTCCAGAAAAAATCAGGTTGGCAACCCTTTCCCCTAGTCTTGTATCTAAATATCCTGGCCAACGCAGAATGACTTGTTGGTACCAACCTCTGGCACTCAGCACCCAGGACACATGCCATGCTAGTTAACATAGTTGATGTAGAGGTAACCATACCGGAAACTGTGCTGATGATGGATTTAAGATTACTGTAATAATACATTGTTTTAAGGTTGATAATGTACAAATGGAACATGAGCATAATAATACACAATATGTAACATGACCTTTTAAAAAGTAATTTAATATGTTCTCCTAAATGGAAATATTATTACAATTGTACTCTCCAGGCATAGTTCTTAAATGTCGGGATTATATCATTCATACAAATTTAAAAAAAAGGTGAGGAACAAAAACCTGCTTTCCATCCCCGCTCAGCTATCTGACTGTCACTCTCCAGGCTTCTTTCATGCATACTGTCCTCATATTCCAACAGTCGATCTTGTCCTCAGCTCTTGATATGACTCCATTTTGACTTTTATACTTATCATTGCTCTGCTATCAATCCCATGATGTATTATTGCAGCAACATGGGCTCCTAAAGACTATACTTTATCCACCAACTGGGGGCAATGTAATAATCATTCTATCTATATTCTCCTAAATAATACTATAACATATATTTAGGGGGCCACTGAGCTCCTTCTCCATAGCTATTTGGAAAGAACTGTCCGATCTTCAGTACCTAGTGGCTGAAGTTTATGTTGCCCCTTATGGAGAGCCTGTATGGTGCAGTCCTTCATAGAGGAAGTCTCTTTTTTGCTCTTCCATTATTCCATGTACATTTTAAGTCTGAGTGAGAGTCACATATAGCAGAAGAGACGTATTCAAATAGAAAGGAATAACTAGATTACTACTGGTTGAATTATATATTGGGAGAATACATACAAAACAATAGGGAAAAAGGTTCACTGGAGTGCTTCTTTAATACTATAGATCGTATTATTATCCATAACATGGAAATGACAATTTCTGAATATACAGAATAAAGTCCAAATCAATTTGTATACCATCAAAAAGCAAAATCTCCATAAAACTGTGCATTTATTTACAATTATTAAAACAACCACAATACATATGATCATCCAAAAACTCACTAGCAGTAGCCACAAAAGACAAGTGCATGATGTTAATAAGAGTGGCGCAGTCAAAGCACCAAGTGAAACCTAAGCCATGAATGTGAATACTAAAGAACACAAGACTTAGGATGAGAGCCATATACAAGTCACCAAAAATACAACAGTTTTGGAAATGGCAGCATTTCCACTGCGGGTATTTCTCTGCAATGTATGGATGGAATTCGTTCACTAAGTAAGCCTAAAGGGTTTGTGTATGACTTACATATTAATGACTGATCATTAGGGTAGATCTTCAATATGTGGGGTGGGGGATCTGACACCTGGGACCCTTACAGATGAGTGAGCCATGAAGCCTTTCTCACTGAATACCAAGCACATCACTGTAAATAGGCTATGGACTGTGCTTGGTATTTGAGCTCTGTCCTATTCACTTGAATGGGATTGAGCTGCCAATAGTCATATGATGACTGAATGAGTTGTCACCGACCTGTGGCAGCTTGTGATCACCACTAGTGATTTTTTTTAGATGATCATATATTTTGTAGGTGTTTAATAACTGTAAACAAAGATTATTGGGCTTTATAGAGATTTTGATACTCCATTGTTCTTGTGTAGGTGATATAACTGTATATTTTTTAATCAGGATTTGGTGCCAAGCTGCAAAATATGATCTGAATTCAAAATGTTAGAAACATATTTATGTTTGTTATGACAGATGGCTAAGTCAAGACTAAAAAAAACTGAGACAGCGCTAATTACAGACTTATCGTACAACATGGTATATTTTAATTACAGTGAAACATAGTGCTTGCTAATGCAATGTTGAGATGTTTTTTTGCAAATTGCAGATCAGTATTTTTGGACTGTATAAACCACTACAGTCATGCACATGAAGCCAAAATAAGTACAAACTCTGTTTGTGCAGACATACAGTACATACGTATATGAATATATTTCCACAAATTTACATAACTAAAAAGCCACATCAAGCAATGTTATATTCCAAATTAAAAGATCATTTTAATACATCTTCTTGGGCAAGTTGCTGAATATGATGAAAACATATAATGGTGATGTTCAGAGATATCTTTGTTCAGATGACTTAATTTCTTCTCATTCTGGTTTCAACCTGCAAGACACAGAATGGTCACAAATCGTAAATCTGTGTATTGGCCACTTTCAAGAGGAAAATGTCTCTTTAAGTTAATATGTGTATTCCTCATGTAATTCCTCATTCCTTGTTACCATTCCCTCATGAGCTAAGGGAAGCATAGATAATGAGAGGCAGACAAAGCATGGAGGAGAAACTAGCATGAAATTGTGGGCTCCTTCTTTCAGGGAAATCTTTTTGGCAACTATTGTTTATCCTTGGAAGATGGTTGCAGTTGGCTTACTGGAATTTCTTTTCCTGGAGGCTTTGTTACAGCCTTTGTTAGCATCCCCCCTTCCCACACGAATTAAGGAAGCATGGGGAGAGAGAGGCATCTCCCTGGATGGCTTCAGAATTCTTCGGGAGGATAGAACATGTGAAAGGAGGAGGGCTTGCAATGAAAGATGGTGCACTTTGGGGCATTTTTGTGGAACAAAGGTGGTGATGCATGATCTCCTACCTACCTAAGGAACTACCACATGTTAATCGTAATAGCTGCATATGTCCTTCACCTTTGCAAAAAAAGCTGTTTCTGACTGTTATTCAAAAGAAGGACTGTCCATATAATATCTGAGCCTATCAGAGTAAAAACTTTAATTTGCAACAGCTATGTACTATTTGCAGAAGAGGGGGTCCTGTCCATGTGGGACAGTGGGATTATTATGAGAGAACCACTTTAATATCAGCTGCTGGTCATCTACTGAAGTGCATCAAATAGTTTATTGGCTAGAATGGATGCAGTGGTCTCAGCTGCAACTTGGTCGCTAAGCCAAGGGGGCCAAAAGAGGTCTCTCCTCACCGCATGCAGTTCTAGCAGAATCTGGTACTGTATCAACAGGTTGAGCTTCACAGGAATCAATCCACTCATTCAAGCAACTTGGTGTTGTGATTAGATAGGCTTGTGGAGGGAGGAGATATTATGAGGTGTAATCCTTTACTCAAATATTTGGCTGGGCCATCTATCAGTTAATAAGCAGCTTTGTCCTCCTTGTGGAGATGGAAGAGGATGATAAGCAGGGCACCATCTCTTCTCATCTGCATTCTTAATTCTGTGCTTGTTACCACCATCTTTTGTAATTTGTTACTCATTTGCAGTCCACAATTGTAATGCACTGCTGCATAGTCAGTATAGTCAGTGTCACTCAGCTCATATGTGATATAACACATAAACCAGCTGACATGCTACCCTCCAGGGAATATATGCTGTATGTACTGCATTTACATATCAAGCTGAATTTATTGGAGATGCATCTAAGAGCTGAAAAATACACTGGCATGTGTGCAAAAAAACTATACAGTTATTTACATTAAGGACACAACCAAAAAACACCATAAGGCTAAGGCCGGATGGGACGACTGGCAGCTATACAGCGCTGTGGGAAAAACCGCAGCAGGAAAGTATCGCGTTTCTTCCCGCAGTGCTTTCAACAGAAAGTTTGTGGAGTTTTCCTCCGTGGACTTTGTGTTTCTTGAAAATCACGGCCGCAAAATAACACGGCCTATACGATCCAGGCTCCCATTGAAATCAATGGGAGCTTTTACGGCACGCACAGCCTCACACGCCATATACGTGCCACATCACGCGGCACGTTACTCCATGTGAATGGACCCCAAGTCAGTTTAAACTAGGCTTAATATATACAAGTATCATCAGTTATTGAGTGCTAGAAACTCCTGAAATATTCAGCTCCCTCTATTTTATCAGATGTTTGGAAATATATTCAGATAACCAGGGCAACCATTCCCTTACTTCAAATACTTCATATGCATAGAGATGATATGATCATGTTACAAAAGTGAAATATAGTTTGATTTAGAAATTGAAAACTCTTATCTTTGACCAACATAGAGAGGGCAGGAAATATAATAAAAGATCCTGATGACACTTGCAAACTGATGATAAAAGATTTGATTTTAGCTTCCTGCTAAAGAAAGAATTCCGTACATAAGAAATTAAGCACACTGTATATGCTAAAATATATAGAATACACTTGTGTTAATTGTATGTATTTAAATGAGATATATTGATATTTATATGTAGTGCAGATATAATATATATGTAGCTACATTTAACATAGTCTGATTCTGCTCAAACTCCTGTATCGTAGAGGCAATTTTTGATTTGCGGGTCTCATCTTTAAGAAGTCTGTCGTTCAGATGTCACGTAAAAGAGAAAGGACAAGAAAGAAAAAACCCAATACAAGCAAGGTATACATATTTGCAGCACTACATCTAATATTATCAAATGTTATCAGTTTTCAGAAATTGAACGGGTTGTCAGTTTTGGACAATTATTGCTTGTTAGGCTCAGTTCACATCTGTGTTGGCTCTCCACGTGGGTATTCTGCCCTTTTTGGCTGGAAACTGAACGGAAACCACACAGACCCTTTTATAGTCTATGGGGTTTGCAGGTTTCCTAAGTTAACTGCTTCTTTATGTGGATTAGGTTCCCCAAGCAAACCCCCATTACGGAAACCTGTGCGCAGATGTGTACCAAGTAGAGATGAGCGAGTACTGTTCGGATCAGCTGATCCGAACAGCACGCTCCATAGAAATGAATGGCTGCACCTGGTACTTCCACTTTGACGGCGGCCGGCCGCTTAACCACCCGTGTGTCGGCTACGTCCATTCATTTCTAAGCGAGCGTGCTGTTCGGTTCGGCTGATCCGAACAGTACTCGTTCATCTCTAGTACCAAGCCTTAGGACATTTCTTAACAAAAGAACATTAACAACCAGCGACTAGTTACAATTTGTAGGGAAACACAGCAGTAAGTGTTCAGTTTTCCTGTTTTGCCATCACAGTGAATTTAAGTGTTATACATTGTTTATTCAAATCAATCTCTCTGTAATCCGGGATAGGACAGGGATGAGAAATGCTCTTTATAACTGCTAAGAAATAAAGAACTTGGCTTAGGATCCCCTCTACTAATACAGAATATCCTACTGTTGAATAGTTGCATTTTATGAGCATATTACAATGTATGCCTAGGATATAAATTAATTCATGATGCTACAAGGACATGTAATGTATTATTTTGCTAAGCATTTCTAAACCTTATTAATATTCTTTGCATTCTATCTCTCAGGTACAAATTCTGTAATCATTGACTGGCACAATCTTTTACAACACAGCTAAGGGCATTGACTTTGATCTTTAAATACTGAATTTTACTAAATTTATGCTTTACTGTAACCCTGTTAAAGATTTACAAGAAACCTTAACAGTTATTCTGTCAACACTTAAACATAAAATACGTAGCATGTACATAACCTTAATAAACTCTATCTTTGAAATATTAGCACATATTTCTGAACAATATGAATAAACAAATGTGATAATTGAAGAAATGTATTAAAAGTGGAAGAGATACCTGAAGCAACCAGATACAAGCTTTAGCTTTTCTAAAATTGATTGTTATCAATTTATGTTAATACTATGCTATCCTATTAATATCATGAACTAGCTTCTGCCCGTGGCTTTGTCTGCGTGGACTTCAGCATTGGGTCCAGAGAGAAATGAAACATTTGTAATAAAGAAAATTAATGGGATAATAAATTTCACCCGTCATATCGCTTGCGCTGTAATAGAGAAAAATAGCTGCAGTTTTGCGTTTAAGTGATTAGGTATTTGATATGGTATATGGTAATCGCTGGATTGTTGTTTTGGTTTTGTTTCATTTTCTTTAATTACAGTCTTTTGCTTTGTTAATCGGAATTTATTACTTGCTTTGCCATGTTTGCTTGCTTTTGGTTTCTTTGGTTGCTTAGCAACTCAGATTTTTTTGTTTGTGTTTTGATCAGTTTGTGTTCGTTAGTGAATTTTGTTTTACTTTTCATTTGTTGTTTTCACTTTAACGCAAATTAGCAGTTTCCCCATTTTAAACATGGCGGGAAAATGAAAATTTAATTTGTGGCAAAATTCTAAAAAAAAAAGAGAGCTATGAAGGTAGCCAGAAGTCAACAGAGTTCTCCTCAAGTGGAGCTGAGGGGAATTGCGCAAGCTAGGCGTCAAGTGGCTCTTATAGCAGCCGAAATGCTGGAGCAGGTGGATCATTGACGTCAACAACATGCTCATTATATGGCGTCCCAGCGAGCTGCTGAGATGCCAGAACAATCGCAGGCACTGTGCGAGGAACAAGTTCAGCGGCAGGCCAGCTTGAAAGCTGCTGAAACGCCAGAGCAGGTGAACCATTGACGGCAGCAATTTGCTGAGTATATGGCATCCCAGAGAGCTGCTGAGACTGTCGAGGAAGCAGAAGCTCGGATACGGGCTGTTGCTCAAAGGGTGGCACAGCAGCGGCAAATATCCACTCAAAACACTTGGAGTGTTTTTGAACGCACTGCATTGAAGTATGATGCAAGTCTTGACTACGACAGCCACAGGCTCCTAAAAATGGAGAGAATAGTGCAAACAATATGACGGGTGAAATTTTTTATCCCATTAATTTTTTTTATTACTCACACATTTTTCATTTCTCTCTGGACCCAATTTTGAAGTCCACGCAGATGAAGTGGCGGGCAGAAGCTAGTATAGACTATATGGTGAGAAGTGTGTGGACTTTTTGTTCCAACTACTGACTGAGTTCAGGTATTTCAGTCATGCCTATAATATGACTGGGAGGGAGCTGTCATTCACACCCAGCAGGAGTAATTGTCAAGTAGATACTGTTTCTAGGCTGAAGCTGCCTCAGCCCTCAGTGACTACTTACAGCAAATTGCATATGACTTTATGATTTCACACATATATACCCTCTCTTTGCTGCAACAGAGACATTAGAAGGGATACCAATGGGGAGGGAATTGCTTCATCCTGCACATGATGGGGCCAGTTTTTATATTTAAAGAGGACCTTTCATCATCTGGGGCACATGCAATTTTATACACCGCTAGAAAGCTGACAGTGCGCTGAATTCAGTGCGTTATCAGCTTTCCCATTCTGTGCTCCCGGTGAAAAGCTATTGGTGCCGGTACCGTAGCTCTTCAGTGACAGACTGTCAGAAACGCTTCTCCTCGCAGTAGCTAAATTTTATAACAATGGCTGAGGCATGAAAATGTAAGCAAGAAAACCCCAGAGTGGCGCAACCAGTGCTGAAATGCATAGTACTTAAAAATAGTCTATCTTGTCTTGTACACAAGCTTAAAGGATTATTCCCATCTCAGCAAATCACTGCCAAGATGGGAATAACCAGACAACTATAGCTGACCAACGAACAAATCATAGCTTGTTGTTTGAATGCATCTATTATATGAAATAAAACATGCAGATGCATTGCCCTGTGTAATTAATAAGTTAATTAATCAATGATTCTAAATGGGGAACAAATTATCGCAACCCGGATCATTCTTCTCTTTACTTTGAAAGAATTATATTATACACAGATGAAAATGCACAATCAGCAGGTGTAAGTCAGCCTCAAATATAGTGTATGAAGATGATTTAAGATGTAATTCAAATTGCAAAGATGCACACAAAGGTTATTGAGGAGACAAATAAACTACAGAGTTCAAGATACAAATTGTTTCTAAATGCAGCAATTAGAGATATTAAAGTTATTTACACTTAGATTTTCACCGCTTTACTAAGATATTAACCGGAAATTTCTCCTTTTATAGATTTTTTTTGTAAAGTAGTATTAGGTGATAACTTTTTCATTAACGTCACATAAAAAAACTGAAGCAATTAAATATGAGACGTTTTAATGGAACGCCTACTGCAACTAGATGGAACCATAATAGGATTGAGTCACCCTTAGGTTGCGACAAATTTCCATTAACAAAACCTTAATTTAATCTTTAGAAGTGCTGTATTACATAGTACTTAGAATTCATCTACCAGTCATATTCACTTTTATGTGTTAAATCCAATATTTTCAGTATTGATTTAATCAAAATGCATGTTAAATCCAGTTGAGCAAGCACTGAAATAATTTATATTTAATATTATTATATAAAATAAAGGATGTCAAGTACTTTGGCCATCCTGGGAATTTAAATGAGCTAAGAGCATACTTTAAACCATTTGTAAATGTATAATGGTAAAATGTAACATTTATTTCATCTCAATCTATTGTTGTGTAAAGGAATATAATGTAAAGTACGCAGGATTGGTTTTCAATATTTTGCGCCAGGACAAAACCACAAAAAAAAAATTAAGCAATAATAGGCAGCACGGCCTATGGTGGTTTCTTCCAGGATGCAATGGGTGGAATATGTGGTACAGACTTAGCATTTTTTTCAGAAACTTGTATCTCTAATGTGACATTCACACAACTGTGAGTAAAAATGGGCTGTTTTATACCCAAGAGGCACTTGTTTTCAAGGATCCCTCATACATTCCTTTGTATGGATGGATCCATGAAAAAATAAAAAAGGGCTCACAATGTACATTTTTTCCCCCTATCAGTATGTCTTTTTGGAACATGGGATGGACATCCATGCAAATACAGGGAGAACATACAAACTCCTTGCAGATGTATTTTTGCCCTTGGCGGACCAGGACCAGGACCCAGCTCTGCAAGACTGCAGTGCTAACCACTGAGCCACCGTGTGGCCCTGGATCCAAGAAAATTAACAAAAATAAAGCATGCCTATATTTTGAAGGTTCATCACAACAGACCATCAAAATCAGTCATATGAATAGTCCCTATTCACAGACAGTAAAAATAAGGTGGCCTAGTGACAGCTGTTAACATGACAACCGTCACACAATTGATTTTCATTGTCATATGAATATAAGGGAATTCTCTTAATCTCTGCACTGCAGATTTTCATTTTTACACTCCGTCATGGAAGCACAAAAAGAAAATCACAGAAGTCTGGACCTTTTGACAGAGTCTGCAGCAGATGTCAATGCAAACTTACATTTGCTAATTTAAAATGAAACAAATTCGCATATGACAACATATAATAATTGGAAATTTGGGCATATACCAAAACGATACTTACAGCTCCACAAGCTTTTTAGAGTAGATTTAAAAGGGTTGTTTTGTTTCAGAAGATGTTAAAAATGTTGAGTTTATGTTTGGAGTTTCCACAAGGCTGTGTGCTCTGGGAATGATGGAGTTAAAAGTTACTGTCCTTGCAGACAAGTAAACCTGATTTTTTGGTCTATTATTTCTTTAACTCTTTACTATTTTAACTTTTTCTTTTCCAGAGTATAAATCTTTGGGGGAACATAAAATATTTCCTATGTTAGAGGCCATGAAATGTCGTCTTTAACCATTTAACCAATATCCGCCACACATTCCCGTATAACTAAAATGCACATCTGACCCTGCAAAAAAAAAAAGAACGCCTTATGCAACTCCATATATATGAATATAAAAAAATTACAGATGTCACAATAACTTACAGGTGTTACAATTAGTAAATTCCAAGAAATTTTTTGCCTAAAAGTTATAGGTTTTTGGTGAGAAAATGAAATAAAAACTACATAAATTTGGTATCAACATATTTCAATCAACCAGCATAATACTGGTAACTTGTCATTGTGGCTGCTCTGTTTACAATTTAAAAATAGAACCCTTAAGGATGTAGTGCAAGTGCAGTTTTTCTCTAACTCTACCCCAGCCTGAATTTTTTTTCCATCTTCCCAGTCCATCACACTGAATATTGAATGGTACCATTATAAAGTACAGTTTTTCAACAAAAAAAAAAATCTCTAATATTTCTATTTGAATAGAAGATATAATAAGCTATGGCCTTTTGAAGGCTAGAGGAAAAATTGAAAATTGAAAAATGGTGAGTAGGAAGGGAATGCTGTCATCCTTGGACTGTGAATGAACCCTTTCATGATGAGGAGTGGTTTGGTCCTCTACAATCAAAAAAATATTTAACCTTTTGAAATGTTGAACATTTTTCTTATGCTAGGTTCACCCTAGCATTGGCTTATCCATGTAATAGCAGTTACACGGATCTCTGCAGACTCCATTGACTATAATGGGGGTCCATCAGGTGTCCATTTATTTTAAAACTGGCAGAAAAAAGTCCTTCCTTTGTGCAGAACCGTTTCACCTAGAATATGAACTGCCATGAAAACCAACCTATTGGACCCCAATGATGTGAAGAATCTGTGTGCAAGACTAACTTGAAAGCTGTATGGGCTCATTTCATAAAATTGTAGATGAATAAATATACTTGCTGCCTTTAATATAAACAATTAATATTGAGACAACAAAATTTAAACTTACCTGAAGGTAGGGCTATTCTCTTTTGTAAGGAGGCATGGAGAATTGTTGGAACAGATTTGGATAAAATTTTCCGTGCTTGTGTTCTTTTGCTGCCATTGGTCGGATAACTCCTGGCTTTGTCATCTTTAAAAAAAATAAAATAAAATAAATAAATAAATAAATAAATAAAGGAACAAAACATAATTGAAATGTCCATCCAATTCCAAATTTGCCATAAAGGTAACAGCGTTCCCTTTCTACAGAACTAAAGGAACTTCATGAGAAGCAGTACGATGAAGTAATATGGCCAGATACATGAGATCCAAATTCTGCCATAACAATTGACAATAGAAAAGTAATTTTGGCATTCCATTCAGCTTCATAGTTATTGCAGCTTCAATAATTTTAAGTCATAACATTTATTTCCATTTGCAACACAGCACTCAACAGAATAATAATGCAAAGTAATATAATACTTTTTTGACATTCAAATATTCATTTTCTTTAAGTATAGCACTGTTGCAGATTTGTCATTTTACTAATGTCCACTAATATGTCCTGCACTAAAAGGGTTTATGATTTTTGAAGTGAGATTTTAAAGAGGTTTCCCCAACTGGACAACTCTTAAAGGGGCTCTCTCATTGGAAAAAGTCATTTTTAACTAATCACATCCTTGCATAGCCTTTAGAAAGTCTATTCCACACCTACCTTTAGTATGTAAATTGCCTCAGTAATGTTTGAATAAGTCCATTTTTATTCATATGCTAATTAGGCTCTGCACGGGAAGTTGTCAGCCAGCTCTCCTCTCCCTGCTGTGTTCTGTGTATGGAGCAGGGAGGAGGAGTCAGCAGCAGCCTGTGCTGTATATACAGAAGACAGTGCACCAGGAGACCCGGGGTGCACAGAGAAGCTAATTAGCATATGAATAAAAACGGACTTATTCAAAATCTACTGAGTCAATTTACATTCAAAAGGTAGGTGTGGAATAGCCTTTCTAAAGGCTATGCAAGGATGTGATTAGTTAAAAAGGACTTTTTCCAACGGTAGAGCCCCTTTAAACAAGGTTTACCGAAGAGCATTATCAGTGCGCAGTGGCTTCCTTATTACAGCCATGGGTCTAATGACCTGAACTAACAGCATTAAATATCCATATGATAATGTGTGTTTGCGTCATTAGACCTACAGTCAGACTAAGGCTAGATTCACACCTGCGCCTTCCGTTCATGGGGTTCCCAAGCAGACCCCAAGAACAGAAACACGAACGCATGCGTGAACGAGATTGTAATATGCTGCAGGAATGCATTTGTAATAAACTCTTGTGAAATTTAGAATGAAGCTGCCCTAGCAATCAGCTGATCATTATAGATCTAACTACTTTAATCCAGGGATCAGCTAGATAGCTAGATGTGGCAACTTAAGGGGGCATTCACATGGAGAAAAGTGGCACTGATTCTGCCACAATAACTCACGGCAGAGTCAGCGCTGTTATAAAGACTCCCATTGACTTCAATGGGTTCCGTTTAATGCACAGAACACATTGACATCAATGGGAGGCTTTTTATCAGCGCTGATTCTGCTGCAAGTTATTGTGGCAGAATCAGCGCCACTTTACTCCGTGTGAATGCCCCCTAAAAGGGCTCTCCAGGGAATTTATTTTACTTATTTCCTACAAGGGTTTTTAAATGCTCTACCTAGTGGTTTCAGGATGGTTCCATCCTCGGATCACATGGCTGATATCAGCATTTGGATCCAAAGCACTCTGCCTTTCTATAGAAGCCGTTATCTGTGCCATCAATTTCATTAGACCATGAGACACTCTTTGCAATGACTTTCAGCTCTGGTTGAAGGGGGAGGGGGACAGTTTTCCATAAAAGTATCCTTATAATTTACTATCCCTTAATGGATCCTAACAATACTGTTTCTTTAATGTATGAAGGGTATGATGGCTGAATTGAATCCACATTCTAGTCAAACCTGAAAGGTTTGGTAACTATGAGACACATTCCAGTATTCCTCTGACTTTACTGCTGTTTTCTAGAGGCTCTCCCCAGTTATCATTTTACCTTCTACTTCCACTCTTGGGGGGCATTCACATGGAGTAAAGTGGCACTGATTCTGCCACGATAACTTGCAGCAGAATCAGCACTCATAAAGAATCCCATTGACTTCAATGGGTTCCGTTTAACGCGCGGAACACATTGAAATCAATGGGGGTCTTTTTATCAGCACTAGAGATGAGCGAAAAGTAAAATGTTCGAGGTTCGATATTCGTTTCGAATAGCCCCTCAATATTCAACTACTCAAATCGAATATTGAACCCTATTATAGTCTATGGGGGGAAAATGCTCGTTTCAGGGGTAGGTAACGTTCGATCAAATTATACTTACCAAGTCCACGAGTGAGGGTTGGGCTGGATCCTCCAAGCAGTCTTCTCCATGCAGCTTCCGCGCGGTGTCTTCCAGCTCTGAATTCACTCTGCCAGGCATCGGGCCTGGGCAGAGCCGACTGCGCATGTCCGCACTACAAGCGGACATGCGCAGTCGGCTCTGCCCAGGCCCGATGCCTGGCAGAGTGAATGAAGAGCCGGAAGACGCCGCGGGGAAGCTGCATGGAGAAGACTTCTAAAGGTAGGAGAAGAACCAGTGTTGATTGGCCGACTGTATAGCATTCGGCCAATCAATGCTGGTTCTGCATCGAACTTTTACATTCGAACAACGAGTGGTACTCGATCGAGTACGAGTATTTCGAATACCGTAGTATTCGATCGAATACCTACTCGATCGAGTACTACTCTCTCATCTCTATGAGAGACGATTTGGTCCAAATTTCCATCTACCAATACACCTTTTTTTTCCTTCACTATACCTGACGGTACTACACGGTAGTGCACTCAATGTCTCTTTATTTTTTTTTTCTCTGAGTAGCCCAATAATACATGAAAACTCAGGAATGGACAAATCTCTTTTGTTAATTCACTTTTTGTTAATTCTTAAAAATAAACCCTTATATTTTTAAAGTATTCCTGATATTCTATTCCTGTATTCCAATATACAGTATATCTATCTATCTATCTATCTATCTATCTATCTATCTATCTATCTATCTATATATAATCAGCACTGATTATGCCGCTAGTTATCGTGGCAGAATCAGCGCCACTTTACTCCGTGTGAATACCCCCTTGATGTTGTTCTGTCTACCTTTGGGCACTAGCAAACCAGACCCAGACTCCGCCCTTATTGAATAATCCCCTAACCCCTTGAAAACTCCTCTATAGCTCTCATTACTTGCTAGTACAAGAGACTCTAGTTTCTGCCATGTCATATGTTCTTGTTGAGTGCACATTGTACCATTTTCAATGCTCATATGCTCCTGCTTCGACATGTTTTTTCACTTCTACATGTACTGATACACTATGAAATAGTAACATGCGGTCAAATAGTAATTTTTACATGCACCGTATGTTAAAACCAAATTTTATTTTTTTAGGGAGAAGCTATCATCAGTATCAGATCAGGGGCTCCGACACATGGACCCCATACTAATCAGCTCTACCAGCTAGCCTCCTCTTCAGAACATTATGCATCAGTCAGAGTTGTAAGCAGAAGGAGCCATCTAATTTATAGTGGTGGTGCCAAAATTCTTCAGCTTACTGCTACTTATGTGGCCAACTTTTTTGTTTCTAGACTGAATATTGACCGTAATATCTAGTTACCGCTTTAAAAAAAATTCTCAATCTATTATTTTTTTTTATCATGTGCGCACACATATGAAAATAAATGTTATTGGTAAAAAGACAATTAAGATAAAAGAATAATGTTTATTGTGAAAAAGTGTTGTCCACAGCATAAAGCTTTCATCCGGGGGCAACAGTGGTTAGCACTGCAGCCTTGCAGCGCTGGAGTCCTGGGTTCAAATCCCACCAGGAACTACATCTGCAAGGAGTTTGTATGTTCTCCCCGTGTATGCATGGATTTCATCCCATTCCACAAAAATATACTTAAATTAAAAGAAAAAAAAATGTACATTGTGATTCCTATATGGGGCTCACAATCTACATTTAAAAAAAAAAACAAAAAACCTTTCAACTAACTTTTTGTATAAGAAACTTCTTTTCTTTTTTACAACACTCCTGTACATAACACAAAAACATATTAAATCTTAAAATTGAATATTAAAATTGAATTTCATATCATTCAGCACAATTTACATTTAGCAAAGGCCATGTATTTCTATTTTTGCTGAATTCTACCCGGTAATGTTGTAATTGAGTGGTTTAGTCTGTATTATGAATTGTAATAAGATTATATCAATCATTTTATTTTATTATTTGTGAAGTGGAAAAGAAGCAAATTTTGTAAGAATAAGTACTCACTTGAGGATCCATTGCTTTTGTATTTACAAGAGTCTGGAGTGTGGCCTGTGGTTGAAAAATAAAAGTTTCGTAAAGTAAATGCATGATTATTTTTACAGAACCAATAAAAATTACATACAATTACATACAATTACATACAATTACAAACACGCATAATACTACACCAATTTTTAACAAAATTGCTATATATTTTTTTTATAACCCTTTCAGGACCAAAAACTTCACACGTCCAAATGTCCATAGTGCAATTCTACCTATTTGAATAACATATTCTAAACATAAATATTTTTTTGTTTTAGACGTTGTCATAGCTATTTTTCTTTTTTTTGCATATGTGGTTTTTCCTACAGCACTTTTCACAGAAAGCCCACAGAGTTTCTGTAGATACTAGAGATGAGCGAGTAGTATTCGATCGAGTAGGTATTCGATCGAATATTACGGTATTCAAAATACTCGTACCCGATCGAGCACCACTCGCTATTTGAATAGAAAAGTTCGATGCAGAACCAGCATTGATTGGCCGAATGCTATACAGAATTCAGAGCCGGAAGACGCCACGGGAACGCTGCGCGGCGAAGACTTCTCGGAGGATCCAGCCCGACCCTCACTCGTGGACTTGGTAAGTGTAATTTGCTCGAATGTTGCCTACCCCTGAAACAAGCATTTCCCCCCCATAGACTATAATAGGATTCGATATTCGATTCGAGTAGTCGAATATTGAGTGGCTACTCGAAACGAATATCGAATAGCGAACATTTTACTGTTCGCTCATCTCTAGTAGATACTATTGACATGCTGCAACGGTTACTGAAATCGCAGCATGTTCACTGCAGATATTTTTCTGCAATGTGTGGATGGGATTAGCCAGAATCCCATTCATTTTGCAGGTACTGCCATTGCGTTTCCACTGTGACAAATTTGCGGTGTTTGCGCTATATTGGGCCAGGCCTAAATAATTCTTTTCAGCTTTATTTATGGAAAAAATAGCAACAATTTTAAAAACTGCAAACTTCCTTTATTTTTCTCTCTTATAATTTAGTATAATTACTTTAACAAATAAACTTAATAGCCCAGTATAATCCTCATAGCCAAAATATTTGTATTCTTCCCAACATACAGAACATAGTGGCTATAACGTCCAAGAACAAAAGGGGGAAGGTATCTGTAAATGGGAGAAAAAATTGTCAAATTAAGCTATGTTTATATCTGTGTTGGAAGTTCAGTTTGGGTGAAGATCATCGCAGATTCTACTGAACATACAGAACATTTTTGTCCATCAAATGACAGACAACATAATGGAATACTGCTGGACGCCATAGGGATAGTTAAATTGGCAGGCTCAATAAACTTTTGCATAAATCAGCATAAATCAATATATTTTTATCAGAGCACAGAAATGTCTTTCTTCTCTTACTAGCAGGTCTACCCACTCCCTCTCTCCTGTACTATACTGAATTTCAGAGTACAGGTCGCGTGACTCAGATTAGATATTTCTGTACAAGTGGGTCTGTCTAGTGACATCATATTACCACACTGATCCATAGTAACAAGGAAATGTATGCATAAAATATATAAAATTAAAAGGAGTTTACAGGCAAATGACATGGGTGACCTACCCTTAGCATAGGTCAACCTTGAGTTTTCTTGTGGTTCGCCTTATAGTTTTGTTTTGGACAAAACTTGTTTGACCCTGAATGTAACTGCTATTATTACACACTTTTATTCACCTTTCCTGGGCTCCTTTGTGTTGTATGGTGCAGGCCACTATCCTCGACAGGCCTCCTGCATGATGTCAGTTCTTATGTTTGACTATTGAGGATTGTTATTTGGCATAATGGTCACAGACATGGGGAGTTCCAACAACCTATTGCTTCCAGCTTTATTCTCCCTATAGTGATAGCTGAGAATGCCCCTCCCCCAGTACTCTATGGACAAGTACTGTCAGGAGTAGGGGAGGTGTTCCTCACCACTCAGCATCATGGCTGGGTGGTAAGGAACACACACTCTGACAGTACAGCGCAATAGGCTCTACTGTGAGGAGGGGCATTCCTGATAGACTGATAGTAATGGCACCGATAGCTCTTCAGCGGGAGCACAGAATGGGAAAGACAATAGTGCGCTGAATTCAGCGCACTGTTGACTTTCTAGCGGCGTATTACACCGCATGTGCCCAAGGACATGAAAGGTCCTCTTTAAAGCTGGTCATCTCATGCCACATAGCTTGCAATATGCTGAGCCAAAAGTAAAGATGAGGAAGGACACATTTGTATATACTGTATATCACCACTGTATGATTTCGAGTCCCTGAAATTAATGATGAATAGATCTGTCTTGACATGTCTAGAGCACTCCACATTTCTAAATGGAGTAAATGTATCTTAAGTGACAGAGATTGCAATAAATCAATTAACAAACATCATATACTTAAAGTGTTGCATATTCAGAGAATTTCTCTTTTCAACTTGTTGGCTAAAAGTTCTGTTAATTAAATTGTCCACTATGTACATTTCATTAACCTTGGTGTTTTTCGGGGGCACTGTCATAGCAAGATATTGCTATGTGAATATTGCTGAAGCTTAATTATATGAAAACATCTAACTATTAATTCCAGAAGTAATTCATTTCAGTAAATTCCAGTAACAGGAAGATATATATGAGCTAAGTTAATTACTATTCCTTATCAGTGTGTTAAATAGCTTCAACCTGAAATGTGTTGCTTATACAAGGAAGAATATTGTGCAATATTAATATTTAACAAAATGTAAACAAAAATAAAGAAAGTATATTACAAGTATATTAAAGTTTAGAATCTTAAAGAAGTTGGCCTCTTATAGAGCAACACTGAGAAACCAATATTATTATCATTTCACACGTACTTTTTTGTATGTAGATTGCCTCAGTGACTTTTGAATGAATACAAAAACAGGTAAGTATTTTCAGCTCACCCCATTCATTGTCTGTAATCCAATCTCGGTGTGCACGGATACCAGCGGACCCAACCGGCTACACGATTTCAAAGAACAAAGAATTCCAGCACTATCCGAAGTCTTAAAATGTTCAAATCTTTATTCTCAATCCATTAAAAATTATTCTGGAAACCACATAGGGTACAAACAAAGGACCGGATTTGTTAAACTTTAATCTGCTTCTGACTGAAAATGTTGAGAAACAGCAAAGATCCTTTTCCTTGGCCAACAAACTACAACTCACCCTGCAGAGAAACCAACAAACCCTCAAACAGCTCCATTGAAGAAAAAATAATAATTTTACAGGACTGGGAATCAGGCAATAATATTTAAAGTCTTTAGTGCAAGAATTGTAAAACATTAAACATTAATAAAAAAAACAATAGATTTTATGTACACCATAATAGTGACATTACAAGGTATTACAAATCCTGTAGAAATCAAGCCATGTGGATATGTCAACATAAAAATAATAACAAGATATTGATTTTAGAATATCAAGATAAAAAAAAATTGCACACAGTTATATCACAGCACAGGAATAATGCACACAGGGATATTATCTCTGTACTTTGTACATTATGTACGGCTACGTGTCCCGAAACGCGTAGCCGTTGATGTTTGTACCCTATGTGGTTTCCAGAATAATTTTTAATGGATTGAGAATAAAGATTTGGACATTTTAAGACTTCGGATAGTGCTGGAATTCTTTGTTCTTTGGACTTTTGAATGAGCCTGCTTTTATTCATATGCTAATTAGCCTCCAGCTAGCGCAGGAAGTTCCCAGCAGCCTCCTCTCTGCTATTCTCTCCTATCTGTGTGTGCAAACGGGAAGCAGGAAGTCATCAGCAGCAGCCTGTGCTGTATACATACATAGGAAAGAATAGAGAGTGGAGTGCACGATGAGACTTCCAGGGTGCACAAAAGGCTAATTAGCATATGAATAAAAGTGGGCTCATTCAAAAACCACTGAGGCTATTTTTACATACAAAAGGTAGGCGTGGAATAGCCTTTCTAAAGGCTATGCAAGTATGTGATTAGTTAAAAATGACTTTTCCCAATGATAGAGCCCCTTTAAAACACAGAATAAAACAGCTTTTCTTTTGGTACTTTATAAAATCCTGGGTGGAAATACCAGTGTAGCAGACATAACATTATCACTGTGCTGTGACGTCACTGTGTATATTATCTCTGTACTTTGTACATTATGCACTATGTGTATTATCCATATGCTGTGATATCATTGTATGTACTATCCTAGTACTGAAATATCACTGAGTGCATTATCCCTGCACTATGAAATCCCTGTGTGCATTATTCCTGTGCTGTGATATAACTGTGTGCAATTTTTTTTTATCTTGATATTCTAAAATCAATATCTTGTTATTATTTTTATGTTGACATATCCACATGGCTTGATTTCTACAGGATTTGTAATACCTTGTAATGTCACTATTATGGTGTACATAAAATCTATTGTTTTTTTTTATTAATGTTTAATGTTTTTACAATTCTTGCACTAAAGACTTTAAAAATATTATTGCCTGATTCCCAGTCCTGTAAAATTATTATTTTTTTCTTCAATGGAGCTGTTTGAGGGTTTGTTGGTTTCTCTGCAGGGTGAGTTGTAGTTTGTTGGCCAAGGAAAAGGATCTTTGCTGTTTCTCAACATTTTCAGTCAGAAGCAGATTAAAGTTTAACAAATCCGGTCCTTTGTTTCTGCCACAGATAAGAGCCACAATGTGTTTGGCTTTGGCAGCTATACAACTGCTGCAGAGAAGCTAAGGATAAGCCTTGATCTGTATAAAATGTTATCTTTGCTGCTGCTAGAAGCAAATGAGTAGCAAATGCAGCATATAAGCAAGAAACAAACAACAGTCCAGGATTTCCACGTGAAAAAGTAAAGGTTTTGTGTTCCATGGGTAATATTTGGTCAATGCAACTAGGACATTTCTGAAGTTTAGTTGAGAAGCCTCCTAGCCACGTGAAACTTACTGTGGCACATGGAATCAAAGTTCATTGACATTTAGTTGCCATTATGTTGTGACTTGTAACAATATTTCTTCTTTTGTCATATGGTGCAGTTCTGGATTGTTAGGTATATAGATACATACATGGATATCTGTGTGATGACTGCACAACAATAGTTGTAAATCAGTGTCTATTCTACGTTTAATCTACTCACATATTTGGTTTCACGCCCAGCCGACTTCAGAGGAGGCCTTGGCATCTATAAAGTAAAGAGGTGATAAATGCTATATTTTCTTACTTTCATGACCATTGATATTCCACAGAAAATCAAACTGATGTCTATGAAACATCAGAAAATGTTTGCCTTAATGATATATCGATAAACACCAAAAGGAAATGTACTTTGACATCCGAAAGCTGCCGCAGGTAGGGTCCTTTTGTAAAGTCAGTGATGGTATAATGGCTTTATTGTAAATCTGTGCTATAAGTTACACATTTATAATGGAAAAGTATCAGATACTTAGATACCAGGTAAATGCAAGTAGTATGTAGGTGAACAAAGGTACATCAATCACAAAAAGGTTCAGATAAATAGAGAGAGATACTAGTATTTATAGATATATTTTATCTGCAGAGTTTACAATACAAAATGGAAAATTTTGTTATACAGGGTGAAAAGCAAGTGCATGTCACAAGGACTCAAATGAAGTCATTCATTGTCCCTCCATCCCTAGTCTCATACTAGTCAAAGGCATGTACACAACATCTGTTTTTTGATAACTCCAAACATATGCCCTTCAGCAGAAGATTGTCTCACGAAAAATAAATAGGATCGCTCTACTATTCTATAATGACCAACTTTTTGACCTTGCTATTTAACCACTTCAGTACCGGGCCAATTTGTGGTCCATTTTAGGTTTATTTTGTATGTGAGGTTTTGAGATCAGTAAAATTTTTCTCGTATGTCTCGGTCAACTAATTTTTGTGTCTTTTTTCGGGGACACATACGGCTTTATTTTTATGTTATTTTTATTTTCAAATGTGTTTTAATTTTTTTGTATCCATGAAAATATAAACATAATAGGAGGGAAATTGTTTCTGGTTTTCAATTTATTATTTATAATAATAATACCACAAAGTGTCACTGAAAAACTTTATAATATAGTTTTTCCTCTCCATTACGGTAATTTTTATTTTGTATGGTGTCGTCGGGGGTGGGGCCATAACCTTTAATAACGGCATTTTATTAGCGTATTATTTATTTATTTTTTATTATTATTTTATTTACATTTTTTGAAAGTTTTTTATTATATTTTTATTTTTTTAATTTTTTTCTAGATTGTGTCCCCATAAGGTGATAAGAGACCTTTGGGGACATCTGATCACTTATTTTTTTGTACTTGAGGCTGATTTCTCCTATAACTGGGGCTGCTACATTTAACCCCAGTTGCAGGAGAAATCCAGCCTCCTGCACACTGTATATACAACTTACTGAGCTGATCTGGGGTCCTGTAGGACGCAGCAGCTTTTGCAAGACTCTGCTCCCGGCGGATCACGTGTCCGCCGGGTCAGAGGGCAGCTGAATTATGGCAGCGTCCATAGCTGTGTATACAGCGCTCATTGAGCACTGTATACACAGCGATCGAGATAGCAGGGGAGGTAATAAATCTTCCCTGCCATCTCTCTGGGAGCTCCGGCTGAAGTTACAGCTGGCTCCCATTGAAAGCAGCTGCACGATCTCCGTGCAGCTGCTGTGTTCTGACTGGACATACAGGTACGTCCTGTCAGAACAAGACAACCACTTCCCGGACATATATAGTCTATGGGCGGTCCGGAAGTGGTTAAGCTACGTGTACCACTAAAAAACTAGTGTGAACATGCCCTTGCAAATTATTGTTGATTTTAGTAAAAGTTATTATGCTGATCAATTTAGTCTCTTAACTGGTTAAGTATATACCACATACACTTGAGTATAAGACGACACTAATATAAGCCGAGGCCCCTAATTTTACCACAAAAAAACTGGGAATAATTTATTGACTCGAGTATAAACCTAGGGGGGGGGGGGGAATCCACCATTGCAGATAAAAAGTCTGGTCATGTGCATTGCAGCTTAGTAACTCCATGGGGATCATAGTAATAGCAGTTAACCCCATCATGTCCCTCAAATTAATCCCCTGTGTGCCTCACATAAGAGTTACTGATATGTGGGACATATGGAGGTAATAATTAAAGTCCTTTATTAGTACCCCCATGTGTTTCACATATTGGTAACCCTTATATGGGACACACAGGGGTTAATATGAGGGACATGATGGGGTTAACTGCTATTAATGTGAGGCACATGGAGTTACTGACACTAAATTAATAATCCAAAATGCCTGACATTACTAGGAATAGTAATCCCAGCAGGTACCTGTGTGTTTTACTTTCACTTTACTGTAGCTTCCTCTCCTTGATATGACAGACATCTTCTATAAGACACAATGAATCCTGCACAAAATGGACACTGACTTATCTGCAGATGTTATACTCTAGTAGCTATAGGACCTTTGATGACATCACAGTCACGTAACCTACATGACAAACCAATCACAGAGCAGTAGCAATAAAGGACCCCACCCCTTCATTTAATTTATGCAGGTCCTTGCAGGTCTCTGTGCTCTGTGGACCCTGCCTCGAGTATAAGCTGAGGGGGGCTTTTTCAGCAAAAAAACTGTGCTAAAAAAAGTCGGCTTATACTCGAGTATATATGGTACATAATAAGTTGTACGTATTAGATGCCGTATAGTAAATTTTTCTTTAAATAGGTCAAATCTAGCAAATTGTCAACAATATAAGCTTAGATGTGTGTGTCAATATGGTCATTATTATGGATTATTCTAAAATGGAGGCAGTAAGTATAAGTGATTCATCACATACTGTTATATACTGCAAAATGTGAACTACATTGGCATTGAAAACTAAAATTCATGCTGTATATTAACTAGGTATTCTCAACCAGAAGCTTTATTCCTGTGCCACAGTGTAGGCTCTTTGCACATGGATTTACTGAACTCATGATACCTTACAGAGCAGGTTCATGACACAAGGATCTGTCTGTGGATCCCTGATCCTCTCAGGCACTGCTTCAGTCATTTGTGGCAATAAGATGATAAGGATTAGATATAAGCAGCTAAAGTGGTTCTCCCATCTCAGCCTTTCAGCCAGGCTGTGTGCAGTGTCTTCTTCTCATTTCCTGTATTTCTCTCCCTCCCCCTCCTGCTGAATGGACACACAACACTTCTGCAGATCATATACTATGCAGATTATTGTACAGAACAGACTCTGTGTTATCTATATGTTTACACAGAGAGATAACAGACTTGGCTTTATCAGCAAACTGCAATTATCTGAACAGATTGCCCTGTCGGCACTGAGTAAATTACATCACTTGTCCTATCACACTGGTCCATGGTTATAGCAAAACAGTGTAAACAATGGGAGGAATAAGTTTACATAGCAGCAGGGGTGAACCTGCCTTTTTCGCAGCCCGAGGCGGATGACAGAAAGGCGGAGCGAAGGGGCATGGTGGAGCGGCGTTAGCAGGCAGAGAGCAGGCACGGAGAGGACCTGCTCTACCTCAGCGTGAGGGGAGGCTGCTGGAGCAGCGCTGCGTCCACAGGGCCTCCCCAATCCACCGCTCGGTGACGGTGACGCTAAGCCAGTCCAGGACAGCTTGTTCTGGACTGGCTTAGGTAAGCAAAATTGCCGCCCTCCCCGGGGCCCTGGCATAGCGCCGCCTGAAGCGGTCGCTTCAGGTCGCCTCATGGGAGGTGCGGCGCTGCATAGCAGGAAAACAAAGCAGCATTTCTCAAGCAATATATTAAGGAAAAGTCTTCAATTTACATAAGCTACCAGTAAAGATAAAATTCTTAAGATGGAACAACCGCTTTAAATACTAAAGTATTGGATAGTCTACATAAAGGAATTTATCTCACTAGCAAGAAAAAAATACTTACATGTAAAGATTTTTTCTCTGATTTCAAGTTTGCAGATCTTGATGCAGAGTTGGACTGCTTGTAAAACAAACAAAAGCTTAGTTTTATGATTGTTTCACTACATATATAATAATATTATATATATATATATACAGTCCTATGAAAAAGTTTGGGCACCCCTATTAATCTTAATCATTTTTTGTTCTAAATATTTTGGTGTTTGCAACAGCCATTTCTGTTAGGAGTATTTTGTGTCGTGGGTATTGGTGCACACCTTCTGACTTGCTCGCACGCACTGTTGGTAGGCAGCTTGATTTCCTGGTTCATTAGTCTGTCCTCCCATTTGCACCTGGGAGGAGTGGTCTCTACTCTGTATTTAAACCCATGCCTCCCATGGTTCTGTGCTGAGTGTCGCTTTTACAGAGCTAGGCCTTAGCAGGAGGAGTAGGTGGTTATCTTGGATAGAGGAAGTTCCGTGGTTGGTTTTTGGGAGGTTTTGGGTGAACAAGTTGGTTTGTGTGTTTTCCCTTCTGTGTTCACCAATCCTCCCTCCGTGTATAATTGACTGTGTGAGTGAATTGCCTTATCCTTTGATTTCTACTCAGTTTCCCTGTGTTTGTTTCCTAGTGTACGGTTCCTTCCCATATGGGTTTGGGGAATTCCTTTCCTACATGTTTCCTGTGTGCTGCTTGTGTTGTTAGTCAGCGCACACCCTTGTCAGTCCCTGTCAGTAGCAGCTTCACTTGTTCGTTAGGGGTGACCCCCTTTAGTCTCCAGTCCTTAGAGATCTTATAGGGCATTCCTTCTCCCACTTCCCTCTAGGCCTACGGTGTCAGTGAGAGAGGAGCTGTCGGGGTCAGGTTTAGCCTGAGAACAGCCGACCTACACCCGTGAGGCAGGGACCGGGTTAGCTAGTGGGAGTAGTGCAGGGCGAGATTCCCTACTGCAATCCCTTAGCCCCGTTGCAGCTACCTGGACTGACATAACAGTACACTCAGCCCGGTAAAAAAAAAAAAAAAAAAAAAAAAAAAAGGGAAAGGTTCGTTTGCATTATGACGGACCTGAAACAGTTGTACCAGGCGGTGCAGCAGATCTCCACTGAGATGGAGGGGATCAAGCTACGAATGGATGCCATCCAAGCTTCTGGCGTATCTCAAGTACAGCAGTTGGCTCAACACACAGCCTCTCAGGTGGAGGGCATACAGAGGCAGGTGAGTAGCGCCCCTGTGGGTCGGCCTCTGGAGCCAAAAGTCAGCTTACCTGAACCCTTCCGAGGTAAGAGGTCAGATTTTTTCCGATTTCAAAAGGACTGTCTTTTGTATTTCCGGCTACGGCCGTTTTCCTCCGGTTCTGAGGTACAGAGAGTTGGGATTATTATTACTTTATTGAGAGATGATCCCCTCATCTGGGCACATTCGTTACCAGCCGACTCAGCTTGCTTACTAACTGTAGAGGCGTTTTTCTCCACAATGGGGTTACTGTATGACGACCCAGACAGGGTACGCACGGCTGAGTATAACCTACGACGTGTGGTGCAAGGGGATCACGCTATAGAGAAATATTGCACAGAGTTTCGTAGGTGGGCAGCAGAAGTACACTGGAATGACCCCGCTCTACTTAGTCAGTTTGAGACAGGGCTCTCGGACCAGGTTAAAGATCATCTAGTTTCTCACCCTGTTCCTGGAGATCTAGATGAGGCCATGCAGCTGGCAATTAGAGTTGGACGGCGCCTCCGGGAGCGTGGAGACAAGAGTCCTGGGGGGGTTAGCCCTCCTCAATTCTCTGTTTTTGGAGAGGACCCGGGGGACCAACCCATGCAGATTGGGGCCACTGTGCGAAGTGCTAGACCCAAGAGTGAAGGGTCCCGCACAGTACGCTGTTTTGTGTGTGGAGGTATGGGACATTTAGCAAGGGTGTGCCCCTCCAGAGAATGGTTCGCCAAGGAGGGTAATAACCCCAGGTCTATTGAGAGTAAGGGGAGAAAACCTACTATGGAGGGAGGTGTGCATATTTCCTGTACTCAGACTGCCGGGTTGACCCTTGATGGATGGGTAAATGGGCAGAAGTGCCGGATTTTGGTTGATTGTGGTTCGGCAGTCAACCTTATTGACTCAGAGTTTTGCGAGCAACTAAGGGTGAGTCCTTTGGTCTTGAAGTCTCAGATACCGGTGTGGGCTATTGATAAGACCCCTCTACAGCAATCTGTCATCTCCAAACAGGTGGAGGGTCTGGAGTTTATTGTAGGTGGCCACAGGGAAGAGATTGACTTGTTCTTGTTGTCTAAATTACCAGCACAAGTAGTGTTGGAGTGGCCCTGGCTGAAGCAGCATAACCCTATTATCAACTGGGAGACCGAGACAGTAGTTTCTTGGGGGCATGGGTGTAATGGTCGATGTCTGCCCATATCCGTGATGTCTTTGTCTATAGACAATTTGCCTCAAGAAATATGTGAGTTCAGGGAGGTCTTTGAGGAAAGGGCAGCCAAGACATTACCACCACATCGCACCTATGATTGCTCGATTAAATTTATACCTAATGCAGTGTTACCCAAGACAAGGTTGTACAATCTCACTATTCCGGAGAGGGAGGCGCTCAAAGAGTATATTGAGGGGAGTCTAGAGGTGGGGCATATTCGCCCATCTAAGTCCCCAGTAGCAGTGGGGTTTTTCTTTGTAAAGAAGAAAGATGGAGGGTTGCGCCCTTGTTTGGATTTTAGGGAGATTAATAAAATCACGGTGCGGAATCCCTATCCCATCCCGTTGATCTCGGATCTTTTCAGCCAGATTACGGGAGCTCGCTGGTTTAGTAAAATAGATTTACGTGGGGCGTATAACTTGCTGAGAATCAAGAAGGGGGATGAGTGGAAAACAGCGTTTAACACACCCCTAGGACACTTTGAGAATCTGGTGATGCCTTTCGGTCTAACCAATGCGCCCGCGTTTTTTCAGAATTTTATTAATGATGTACTAAGTGCCGTCATAGGGAGGGGGGTTGTGGTCTATCTGGACGATATACTCATTTACACCCCGGATTTGGAGACTCATTGGGAGAGAGTGAGAGAGGTTTTAAATCTCCTGAGGGTTAACCAATTAAGTGCTAAGCTGGAGAAATGTGTGTTCGCGGTCAATAAATTATGTTTCCTTGGCTATATCCTATCGGACAAGGGGTTCGAGATGGATCCTGAGAAGGTCAGGGCAGTCTTGGAGTGGCCGCGACCTGAGAACCTAAAGGCGGTCCAACGGTTCTTGGGATTCTCCAACTATTATCGCCAGTTTATTAAGGGATTTTCTGAGGTTGTGAAACCCATCTCGGACTTGACTAAGAAGGGGGCTGACTGTGCTAAGTGGTCGCCAGAGGCGCTAGCCGCGTTTGAAGAATTGAAGAAGCGATTCTCCTCCGCTCCCATTTTGAGACAGCCGGATGAGAGGTTGGCCTTCCGAGTGGAGGTGGATGCCTCCTCGGTGGGGGTGGGTGCAGTACTTTCTCAGGAGTTCGAGGAGGGTACGCATCCCTGTGCCTTCTTTTCTAAGAAATTCTCTGCCTCTGAACGGAATTATGACATCGGAGATAGAGAACTACTGGCAATAAAACTAGCGTTCGAACATTGGCGTCATTTCCTGGAGGGGGCCAGAAGGCCAGTCCAGGTATTTACCGATCACAAGAATTTGGTTTATCTTGGGTCGGCGAAGAGATTAAATGCACGGCAGGCCAGATGGGCTCTATTTTTTGCGCGGTTCCATTTTACCGTGACTTATGTGCCGGGTTCAAAGAATGTTAAGGCTGATGCTTTATCCCGGTATATGTCGACTGAGGAGGAACGAGAGGCGCCGGCCACTATTCTTGGGGATGGAGTGGTGGTAGCAGTATTGGGCACGAAATTGGAGAAAGCCTTGATCGAAGCGCAACACGCTGCACCTTCCAAGATACCTAGAAACAAGCTGTTTGTCCCAACTACTCTCCGACAAAGTCTACTGAGGGAGTGTCACGAGTCGGTTCTTGCTGGTCACCCGGGGGTTTCAGAGACCATGAGATTGGTGTCTAGGAATTTTTGGTGGCCAGGGTGGAGTAAGGATGTCTTGCAGTTTGTTCAAAATTGTTCGGTCTGTGCAAGAGCCAAGGCGTCGCATACCCGTCCCCACGGTCTTCTACATCCGTTAGAACCTCCTAAGGCACCTTGGACTCATCTGTCTATGGATTTCATCACGGGCCTTCCAGTGTCTAAGGGTTTCACGGTCATTTGGGTAGTCGTTGACCGCTTCACGAAGATGTGCCATTTGATCCCGTTTTCCAGGCTGCCATGTGCCAAGACACTATCAGGGTCATTTATTAAAGAAATTGTAAGGTTGCATGGTCTTCCTGAGGAGATCGTTTCGGACAGGGGTCCGCAATTTGTGGCTAAATTCTGGCGGGCTTTTTACAGCAGGTTGGGAGTTACACTGTCGTTTTCCTCCGGGTTTCACCCGGAGTCTAACGGGCAAACAGAGAGGAAGAATCAGGATGTGGAACAGTTTTTGAGGTGTTTTGTTCGAGAGAATCAGAATAATTGGGCTGACTTTCTTCCCCTGGCAGAATTTTCCTTAAACAACCATGATTCCAACGCCACAGGTACCACACCTTTTTTTTGCTCCGGTGGTAGACATCCTGTTTTCGGAGTATTTTCTTCCATTTCGTCCCCAGTTCCGGAGGAGGAGCTATTTTCTAAAAAGCTGCAAGGGGTATGGTCCCGTATCCGAGAGAATCTGGTGCGGGCGTCGCACCAGGCTAAGGTCCAGGCGGATAGGAAGAGAGGGGAGTTGCAGTTCTTCCCTGGTGAGATGGTTTGGTTGTCCACCAAGAATATCAGGTTGAAGGTTCCTAGCAAGAAGCTGAGTCCCAGGTTTGTGGGTCCTTTTAAGATCATCAAGATGGTAAATGAAGTGGCGGCGCAGCTGCAACTACCTAAAAGGTGGAAGATAAACCGGGTGTTTCATGTCTCCTTGTTAAAGAAGGCCAAGAAGGGAACGTCTCCAGTTAAAGTTCCACCAGTTTCTGAGTCCGGGGAGTATGAGATATCCCGAGTTCTGGATAGCAAATATGTTCGGGGGAAGCTACGGTATCTGGTGGCATGGAAGGGATACGGTCCTGAAGATAATTCTTGGGTTCTGGAGTCGGATATGTCAGCCCCCAGACTCGTGGAGAAATTCCACAAGGAGTTCCCGAAGAAGGATGCTCCTAGAGAATCCGGAGTCTTCTCCTTGAGGGGAGGATCCTGTTAGGAGTATTTTGTGTCGTGGGTATTGGTGCACACCTTCTGACTTGCTCGCACGCACTGTTGGTAGGCAGCTTGATTTCCTGGTTCATTAGTCTGTCCTCCCATTTGCACCTGGGAGGAGTGGTCTCTACTCTGTATTTAAACCCATGCCTCCCATGGTTCTGTGCTGAGTGTCGCTTTTACAGAGCTAGGCCTTAGCAGGAGGAGTAGGTGGTTATCTTGGATAGAGGAAGTTCCGTGGTTGGTTTTTGGGAGGTTTTGGGTGAACAAGTTGGTTTGTGTGTTTTCCCTTCTGTGTTCACCAATCCTCCCTCCGTGTATAATTGACTGTGTGAGTGAATTGCCTTATCCTTTGATTTCTACTCAGTTTCCCTGTGTTTGTTTCCTAGTGTACGGTTCCTTCCCATATGGGTTTGGGGAATTCCTTTCCTACATGTTTCCTGTGTGCTGCTTGTGTTGTTAGTCAGCGCACACCCTTGTCAGTCCCTGTCAGTAGCAGCTTCACTTGTTCGTTAGGGGTGACCCCCTTTAGTCTCCAGTCCCTAGAGATCTTATAGGGCATTCCTTCTCCCACTTCCCTCTAGGCCTACGGTGTCAGTGAGAGAGGAGCTGTCGGGGTCAGGTTTAGCCTGAGAACAGCCGACCTACACCCGTGAGGCAGGGACCGGGTTAGCTAGTGGGAGTAGTGCAGGGCGAGATTCCCTACTGCAATCCCTTAGCCCCGTTGCAGCTACCTGGACTGACATAACAATTTCAGTTTGATATATCTAATAACTGATGGACACAGTAATATTTCAGGATGGAAATGAGGTTTATTGTACTAACAGAAAATGTGCAATATGCATTAAACCAAAATTTGACCGGTGCGAAAGTATGGGCACCCTTATCATTTTATTGATTTGAATTCCCCTAACTACTTTTTACTGACTTACTGAAGCACAAAATTGGTTTTGTAACCTCAGTGAGCTTTGACCTTCATAACCAGATGTATCCAATCATAAGAAAAGGTATTTAAGGTGGCCAATTGCAAGTTGTTCTCCTATTTGAATCTCCTCTGAAGAGTGGCATCATGGGCTACTCAAAACAACTCTCAAATGATCTGAAAACAAAGATTGTTCAACATAGTTGTTCAGGGGAAGCATACAAAAAGTTGTCTCAGAGATTTAACCTGTCAGTTTCCACTGTGAGGAACATAGTAAGGAAATGGAAGACCACAGGGACAGTTCTTGTTAAGCCCAGAAGTGGCAGGCCAAGAAAAATATCAGAAAGGCAGAGAAGAAGAATGGTGAGAACAGTCAAGGACAATCCACAGACCACCTCCAAAGAGCTGCAGCATCATCTTGCTGCAGATGGTGTCACTGTGCATCGGTCAACTATACAGCGCACTTTGCACAAATAGAAGCTGTATGGGAGAGTGATGAGAAAGAAGCCGTTTCTGCACGTACGCCACAAATAGAGTTGCCTGAGGTATGAAAAAGCACATTTGGACAAGGCAGCTTCATTTTGGAAACAAAAATTGAGTTCTTTGGTTATAAAAAAAGGCGTTATGCATGGCGTCCAAAAAGAAACAGCATTCCAAGAAAAACACATGCTACCCACTGTAAAATTTGGTGGAGGTTCCATCATGCTTTGGGGCTGTGTGGCCAATGCCGGCATCGGGAATCTTGTTAAAGTTGAGGGTCGCATGGATTCCACTCAGTATCAGCAGATTCTTGAGAATAATGTTCAAGAATCAGTGACGAAGTTGAAGTTACGCCGGGGATGGATATTTCAGCAAGACAATGATCCAAAACACCGCTCCAAATCCTCAGGCATTCATGCAGAGGAACAATTACAATGTTCTGGAATGGCCATCCCAGTCCCCAGACCTGAATATCATTGAACATCTGTGGGATGATCTGAAGCGGGCTGTCCATGCTCGGCGACCATCTAACTTAACTGAACTTGAATTGTTTGTCCAAAATACCTTTATCCAGGATCCAGGAACTGATTAAAATCTACAGGAAGCGACTAGAGGCTGTTATCTTTGCAAAAGGAAGATCTACTAAATATTAATGTCACTTTTCTGTTGAGGTGCCCATACTTTTGCACCGGTCAAATTTTGGTTTAATGCATATTGCACATTTTCTGTTAGTACAATAAACCTCATTTCAATCCTAAAATATTACTCTGTCCATCAGTTATTAGATATATCAAACTGAAATGGCTGTTGCAAACACCAAAATATTTAGAACAAAAAATGATTAAGATTAATAGGGGTGCCCAAACTTTTTCATAGGACTGTATATATATATATACACATTCCCATACTAGTCAAAGGCATGTGCACTATATATATATATATATATATATATATATATATATATATATATATATATGCATTGGAGGGGTAAAAAAAAAAGGCATAAATAAAAGTGTAGTTTTGCTTTCTGACCTTACTTGAGCAAGAATTTTGCAACATTTTGAATTTTACATCACTCGCTGTACTTTTAAAATTATTACTTTTAAAAACAGTATAAATAGAGTAAAATGACATGTGACTGGGGTTGAGAAATCGGGATCGGAAGAGATCGGATCCTGATCGGCGATCGATTAAATTTCATGATTGCGATCAGGTTCCGATCCCGCCTAAAAAATATCAGGAACGGAATTCCGATCCTGATTGCTCAACCCTAATTACCTGCACAGAGCCACTGCTGCTACCTGAAGCTCCGGGCCGTTGTTTCCTGTCCTCTCCTCTCTCATTCACACGCCGGAAGAGCGCCGTGTGCACCCCCGTCTCCTTAGGCTGGTGTTACTGATGCCGGGAGTAGGCGGGGCTTGTTGTGGCTTAGGAGAGTGTAGGTGGGTACAGGGTGGGGAGACGTGAGTGGTTTACTAGGGAGGCGGGGGCACGTATGGTGCTCTGCCAGCGTCTGAATGAGAGAGGAGAGAAACAAACAGAGAACAACGGCCCGGAGCTCTGGGGAGCGGCGTACACACCGGGAGGGGAGGTGGCAGCGGTTGTGTGCAGGTAATCGGGGGACTAAGGTAATCGGGGGACTAAGTAGCCAGCGGATTTTTTAATCATTACACAGTGTGGAGTCCAAAAATTGGAGCCTTCAATTTTTGGACTCCACACTGTGTAGTCAGTAGGATTGTTTTTAGATTTTCGATCATTAAAAAAATACCATTGACTTGCATTAGGTTTGGAATTGGGATCGGGATCGGATGGAAAATGATCGGAAATCGGATTTTAAAAACGATCCTGAAATCTCAAGATCGGCTCAACCCTACATGTGGCCTGCAGAGTAACTTTCATCTGACCTCCCTGGTAAAACAAGACTAAAATCATAAAGTTAGCTCTATTAACTGTACATAAATGATCAAAGTTGGACAAGTAAAAGAAAGTTATCTATACAACCCTGAAATGACATAGATTGCTTTCTTTTCACAATGGCATACTAAGGTAACAAAAATTGGCCACAGGTAAAAACTCACAAACTTTAGGCCATGGCGCTAGAAGTATTACATTAAAACTATCTCTAAATGCTCATCAGACAGAACACATCATTTTATAGGACATTGCATTGACCAGCACTTGTTTTTTCTGGACGATAGTAAATTAAATGCTGTAATAAAATATGAAGCATAAAAAATAAGTGCTCTAATCGATGAAGCATATTCACAATAGTTGGAATTGTGCCCGCAAATGTGTGAAACCTGAGGGTGAGGAACAATGATGGAGTCAGTTCCACGTGTGATCTCACACTCACCCATGGTGGCCAATATCAGCACCTTGTTGCAGTATAGAGTCACAGTTTTACCCACAACAGAGTGCTGCTGCTGTCCACCACTGGTGGCAAGGACTCTTGATACAACTGCATAATGAGTTCTCAATCTAAATATAACAATTATTGTTAACTATTGTAAAATTAGTCAGATTGTTAATAGTATTAGGCTAGGCTTACATTTGTACATTTGTACAAATACAAATAAATGTATATAGGACGTTTCTTCACATCTGTGACCAGCTTAAGACTTTTGGGAGTGGAAGAAGAAACTAAATGAAACATTACATGAACTTGTTCTGTTTCTAGTTGTATTTCTATTGTTCTTACCAGAGGAAATGGGTCATGTAGAACCTCATCAATGGCAGCACAGATTTCTTCAGTTTGTTGTCTAAGCAAGGCAGGGGAACACATCTAAGAAAAAAGTACAGTGTAGAATTTGACATACCATGTAAGGCAGCATTTGGTAAAATGTACAATAGAAGTGATTTTTACTATACCTCAGAATGTGTATCTGTTTCTTCAGCTCCGCTTTTTCCTGTATTTATTTCAGGGACGTCAATTGCCTTAATAAAAATGATATTTCTATTAATATATTTATGATAGTGCAGTAAAGGTATGTAGTAAATGTAATGTATGAGCTTTACATAAAAAGAGTAGATAATGTAAGTAATCTAAATCTATAATATAAATAAGAGAACATGAGAGAGCATAAATCCTTTCAACAAGCTCATTACTAGATATACAATTATATACATACAATGTGTGTTACACTTATTTGTTGTGTTATTTATTGTTTGCTATGGGACCATATTGCTCCCATGTAGCTCATTATATATAGTTTGTGAGACTGTGTACTGTAATTTGACATACAGCATTCTCATCATGGAGTATTAAATGTAATACAGATCTATATAGGGTATGTATGCATACAGGAATACTATGTGTATAAACCATAATACTAAGGCTGGCCACACACAGCAGATATCATTTGAACATACAGTCAAGCGTGTAAGTTTTCCTATTAAGTGGTAGGGGAGTAAGGCTAGCTTCATATCTGTGTCAGAGTTTCTGTTCAGAGTCTCTGGCACAGGTCCTGCAAGTCCAATTTTTTTTGACCGAAAATTTCAGTTAAACTGGGCAGACATCTGTCAGACACCCGAAGGACCTCATTATAGTCAGTTGGGTCCTTTGGGCTCTGTTTGTGTTTGTCATAGAGTGGATTCATTTTTGCATTCTTTGGTCTTCTAATGGACCAGAAGAATGGAAGCACAGACACAAGTGTGAACCCAGAGTACGTCGCTGCCAGACACCTCTGGTTGTGACTTATGGTGTCTCTCCATGAGCAAAAGGATTTTCAATGGAAGACTCTAACACATGGTAGACAGCAGATTCTGCCAAAATTGGCGAGTTTGTCCATTATACATCTAATGTGTACAGTCAGCTTAGGGGAACACAAACTTTTTATAGTAAGGCTTTATTACACATAGCAGTCAGAATATGTATGAGAAATTTTCAAGAGATTTCTCTGTTTATACTACTTTATGGGAAAAAAGTAGCTACTATTGTTCAGCATAACTCAGAAATTCTATTAAACAGAGATTAAAAAATATTGGTTCTACTTCACTAGAGGGACTTTCAATAAATTGTAAAATGTAACCTAGCCTTAGACTATCATAACAATAGCTTTTATGTGCCTGAATTCCATATTTCAATTTATTTTAAAGTATATATATGAAAACAAGTCTGTTTTTATATGTCCTAATTTGCAATGTATCATAAAGAATGCATTATGTTATCTCTGCAGATCATCTTATTTACAAGTATGGCTCAGTTCCTTCCTTTGTATAAGTCTTTTATGCAAGCCAACCTTCTTGACTGAATTTAAGAGCTACATTTAAGCACAGAATTCATCAGGAAGCTTTTGTAATAAGCATCTGAGTAATGAGAATATTGAGGCTGAAGTGCTGACTTTGGCCAAGTCTAGAAGAAGTATTATGTCCTTTTGTCCTCTACCTAGAAATGTTTATCATTATATTTAAGTATCGGTATACAAAACCAATCTACATATTGAAATTGCTTTATGTAGCTACCAAATGAAGCTCATGAATGTGAAGTTTTACTTTTTTATTTAATGTAGATTGTGAGCCCCACATAGAGCTCACAATGTACATTTTTCCCTATCAGTATGTCTTTGGAATATGGGATGGAAATCCATGCAAACACGGGGAGAACATACAAGCTCCTTGCAGAAGTTGCAGGGGCCACTATGAGGCATAATAGTTTGTGTAGGGGCCACTATGGGGCATAATACTGTGTGTAGGAGCCACTAGGGGACATAATACTGTGTGTATGAGTCAATATGGGGCATAATATTGTGTGCAGGGGCCACTATGGGGCATAATAGTTTGTGTAGGGGCCACTATGGGGCATAATACTGTGGGCAGGGGCCACTATGGGGCATAATAGTTTGTGTAGGGGCCACTATGGGACATAATGCTGTGTGCAGGGGCCACCATTTGGAATAATAGAGAGTGCAGGAATGCGGGGGGGGGGGGGGGGTCGGTCGGGGCCTTTGGCGGGCGTCGGTTTGGGGGAAAGGGGGGCCATGTCAAAAGTTCCACCGTTCCCAGTTACGCCACTGCTGGGTATTATACATAATAGTCAATAACGGTGGTTAATGTGATATTTCGTCAATTTATTATTTTAACCAGTTATTTTACATACAACCCAAACCCTCTTGGCTGATAAATTACAGTATTTAGGAAGTACAGGAATTGTCATCAGTGCTTGTGAAATAAAAAGCCAATGTTTTATTCAATAAAAAACTGTTTTATTCCCACCATTTGTAGACAAACAACCTCCTAATTGTTACAACATGGCAAACTGTCATGGCATGTGGAATTACACAGTAACCCCGGCTTCTTGCAGCTCCATTTTCCTGACAGGCATTTTCCCCTGCAGTTACATCTTTTGAAACCTTGACTAACTGTGATTGAAGATTTCCTGACACACTCACAAAGTGTCACAATTATATCTGGAACTTCCTCTTGTGAAATGAAATTCTCCCTACAAATGGCAAACTGGTTCCTAGAATACTTTGGAGCCAATTGTCCTTTTTTTGTGCCAATCTCATACATCTTGTCTTCAGCATCCACCGGCAGAATGACCCTAAGAATGTTCCTGGAGTCACTTCTACCCATGTCCACATCAGGAACCCATATTTTTACAGAATCTCCAATTTTGCCTCTTGGAAGATTCAATTCAGAGATTAGCATCTTTTTTTGCCTGTCACTGCAATGCATTTACGGCATATTCCCTCTTCTTTTTCATAATGTTGATTTTAAGTGTGACATTTATCACACTAACTGGAGGGTGATGGATATTATTCATAATAACACGTTACTGTGATTAATTATTTCAAAAATAACATATTTATTACATTAACACCCTTAATTGGTTATTATGTATAATACCATGTTATTATGCATACTACCCATAGTTATCAAAGTAACATATACAGTAAATCAACATAATAATAATAATAATAATAATAATAATAATAATAATAATGTGTGAAGTGTTTTTTTTTTTTTACAAATGCAACTTTCACTAGCTTATTTGGCTCAGTTGATTGGGTCTAATCAGTGGACACAGCCTTACAATCAGATTTCCTCAGTATGAAACAAAAATTAAGCATTTAAACTTTTTCTATGGCTCAATAAAAGTGCTAATACCACTAATATGATATACAGACTCCTAACATCACAAGGTGTGTTCTTGCATATGCTTTATTTTGTTCAGTACCATGTTTGGCTTAGTACATTTAATAGTTAATCAGGACATATTGTATATGAATTTATATATGGAATGCTCAATCAAGCTCATTGTAAAGATTAAATATATTCTATATATAATTTGTAGAGATGAGCGAACACCCAAATGTTCGAAGTTCGAAATCCGATTCGAACAGCCGCTCACTGTTCGAACGGGTTTCGAACGCCATTATAGTCTATGGGGAACATATACTCGTTAAGGGGGAAACCCAAATCCGTGTCTGGAGGGTCACCAAGTCCACTATGACACCCCAGGAAATGATGCTAACACCCTGGAATGACACTGGGACAGCAGGGGAAGCATGTCTGGGGGCATATAAATCACTTTATTACATGGAAATCCCTGTCAGCTTGCGATTTTCGCAAGCTAACTTTTTCCCATAGGAATGCATTGGCCAGCGTTGATTGGCCAGTCTCCAGGATTCGGCCAATCAGCGCTGGCTCTGCCGGAGGAGGCGGAGTCTAAGATCGCTGTACACCAGTCTCCATTCAGGTCCGACCTTAGACTCCGCCTCCTCCAGCAGAGCCAGCGCTGATTGGCCGAAGGCTGGCCAATCAACGCTGGCCAATGCATTCCTATGGGTATGCAGAGACTCAGCAGTGTTGAGCCAGTTCTGCTCAACTACACCATGTGCCGGTCAGCTCTGCTGTGCGAGCTTGGCAAACACTCAGCTCTGCATCATCGCTGGCATTGGCCAGCGTTGATTGGCCAGTATACAGAATCAGAAGAACCCTTGTGCACACTCGGCTCTGCTACATCAGAGCTGAGGGTGCGCTTGAACCCTTGTGCACACTCGGCTCTGCTACATCAGAGCCGAGTGTGCGCTTGAACCCTTGTGCACACCTGACTCTGCTACATCAGAGCCGAGGGTGCACTTGAACCCTTGTGCACACTCGGCTCTGCTACATCAGAGCCGAGGGTGCACTTGAACCCTTGTGCAGTCTCGGCTCTGCTACATCAGAGCCGAGGGTGCACTTGAAACCTTGTGCACACTCGGCTCTGCTACATCAGAGCCGAGTGTGCGCTTGAACCCTTGTGCACACTCAACTTTGCTTCATCACGCCAATAGAATGCATTGGCCAGCGCTGATTGGCCAGAGTACATAATTCGGCCAATCAGCGCTGGCTCTGCTGGAGGAGGCGGAGTCTAAGGTTGGACCAGAATGGAGACTGGTGTGGAGCGATCTTAGACTCCGCCTCCTCCAGCAGAGCCGAATTATGAACTCTGGCCAATCAGCGCTGGCCAATGCATTTCTATGGGAAAAAGTTTATCTCACAAAAACACAATTAAACACCCAATAGAGCCCCAAAAAGTTATTTTTAATAACATTCCCACATAAATAAAGGTTATCCCTAGCTATCCCTGCCTGTACAGCTATCCCTGTCTCATAGTCACAAAGTTCACAGTCTCATATGACCCGGATCTGAAATTCACTATTCGTCTAAAATGGAGGTCACCTGATTTCGGCAGCCAATGACTTTTTCCGATTTTTTTCAATGTCCCCATTGTCGTAGTTCCTGTCCCACCTCCCCTGCGCTGTTATTGGTGCAAAAAAAGCACCAGGGAAGGTGGGAGAGGAATCAAATTTTTTTGGAGTTTGCCACGTGGTATCCGTATGGAATCGAACATCTCGAACAGCCTGATATCCGATCGAACATGTGTTCGATAGAACACTGTTCGCTCATCTCTAATAACTTGTAGACGTTTTAATAATAATAATAATAATAATAATAATAATAATACATTTTATTTATATAGCGCCAACATATTCCGCAGAGCTGTACCATTTGTAGGGTTCAAATACAGACAGAAAGATACATTACAAAGAAAGTCATTTCACACAATGGGACTGAGGGCCCTGCTCGCAAGAGCTTACAATCTATGAGGTAGAGGGGGTGACACAAGAGGTAGCAGGGGCGGCATTGCTTATGCAGAGGTCAGACACTTTTGTAATAGAGGTGACTGTCATTACATTAACATAAGACTTTATGAGCCGTCAACAGTCGTGTCCTTTATCATGTGGATGGAGCTTGGACCTATAAAGTTAGCATGAGATGGCATCATATCATGTGGGGAAATGTGGGAGCGGGGACAGAGGAGGGTTAAGGGTTTACGTTAGAGATTGTGATAGGCTTGTCTGAAAAGATGTGTCTTTAGTGTCAGGACACAGAGTCACAGCGGTCTCCTTGCTGCGCGGCGCCTCCCCTGGAGACGTGCTAAGAGTTCTGTTGGTTGCACTTAGGTGATTAAGGGTTAATCTTTTCCCTACTCTCAGTACTCTATACCATTAGCCATCATAGGTTTTGGGTGTGTTTTTCTCTGCTGTTATTTAAACCCCACCCAGGCTTGTATCCTTGCCAGCCATTCACTTTGTGTTTCCTGGTCTCCTGCTCTGTCAGATAACCTGTCTGTGTCTCGTTCTGTCTGTGCATTAGTACAGTTTACCCGGCTCGTATTTGACTATTCTTTTGTCTTCTGATTTGATACTTCATACTGATATCCTGGTTTAACCCTCTGCTTGTTCGACCTCGCCTTCTCTATTTTGTTCTTGCTGGGACTTGTTGTCCTCCCTGGTTCAATGCTATTTTGTCTTTTATTTTGCATTGCATTTTATACTGTGCTTTCTGCTTAGGTATGACCCTCATTACTCCAGCCCCTAGCACTTTCAGGGCTTCCTCTTCCTTCACCCTAGCCGCCTGGACAGTAGCGTAGGAGTCACGGCAGGCGCATTCCAAGTAGGGAGTGCATTGGTCTGCCTCACCTCAGATATAACAGCATAGCTCTAGCCACAGGGCCTACGACCCCTTTTGTCTTTAGTTGCACAGTATTGCATCCCAGCTGTATCATCTCGCACCGCCTGACCCTGACCTCAATCCTTACATTTAGTTTGCGTTTGAAACTGTAGAAATTGGGAGTTAATCTGATTGTCCGGAGTAGAGCACTCGAGAGAAGTGGTGCAGCAGAGAGTTAGCAGAGAGATAGCGGATTAAACGAGAATAGACCAGGCTTTCTAAGAGTTTAGAGATGAAGGGGAGGTTAGAGACAGGTCGATAGTTAGCAGCACAGGATGGGTCCAGTGAGGGTTTTTTCAATAGCGGGGTTATAACAGCATGCTTGAAGGAGGATGGGAAGAGTCCAGAAGAGAGAGAGGTTAAATATTTTAGTAAGGTAAGTAGTGACAGCAGGTGACAGAGATTGGAGAAGGTGTGAGGGGAAGGGGTCACTGCTGCAGGTTGTAGGGTGAGATGAAGAAAGTAGTAGGGAGACTTCCTCTTCTGTAACAGTTTCAAAAGATGAGAATGGACAGTCTGAAGTGCGGTTGGTGAGGGGATCATTGCTATGGTAGGTGGTGGGATCAATGACAGTAATTTCCTGGGCAGTAATTTCCTGATCTTATCAATTTTAGCATGTTTTCATAGTGACAGCTGCAATTCCAAGCACTGGGATATATAAAATGTGTTGGATAAGCAAATTCTATTGCATCTCGCCTCCCAGTTACAACTATAGGTTCATGTTAGCAGAATAGAAGCTTCTTTTGTTTTTTGATTGTTTGTACATCACTAAATAATATGTTTCTACTATAAGAGAGATGAAATATGTTACAATAAGAAACTCTATTGTTAATTTTAAACCAGACAATAATGCACAATGCAAACAGCCCAAACTTATAATATAGCTGAATGAAGCTTATCATAACGAAACAAATTTGTTCTTTGCGATTAACTTTGACTATTCTATAACCATATATGCAGTGGCATAACTAGGAATGGCGGGGCCCTGTGGCGAAATTTTGACATGGAGCCCCCCCGACACCGAAGATCTCAACTGAGTCCCCCCTACTCATTCCTGCGTGCTCTATTATGACCAATAGTGGACCCTGCACACTGTATTATGCCCTATAGTGGCCCCTGCACAGTATTATGCCCCATAGTGGCCACTGCACATAGTATTATGTCCCATAGTGGCCCCTACAGGACTAAATACTGTCACGTCACCCGCTGACCTCTATACCAGGACAATTGTGGATAAAAAGTCTGGTCATGTGCATTACAATTTAGTAACTCCATGTGCCTCATATTAATAGCAGTTAACCCCATCATGTCCCTCACATTAACCCTTGTGTACTTCACATAAGAGTTACTGATATGTGAGAGACATGGAGGTAATAATAAAGTATCTTCCTTATTATTACCCCCATATGTCTCACATATTAGTAACTGTTATGGTGAGGCACACAGGGGTTAATGTGAGGGACATGATAGGGTTAACTGCTATTAATATGAGACACATGGAGTTACTAAAACAAAAGTAATCACCCCAAATGCCTGATATTAATAAGTATAGTAACCCCAGTATGCACCTGTGTACCTGTTTTCTTTCTTTAGTTTCATTTTCCTGGAGCAGCTTCTTCTTCTTCTCTTGTGTGCAGGACGGCAGGAGCTCGGCAGGGATAAGCCCCGCCTCCTGGGCTCTCCTCAGCCCTCTCATTGGTGGGCAGAGGACAGGCAGAGAAAGGGAGGTGGGGGAGAGAGGGGGAGAGGGAGCATCCTGAAGCGTTGAGAGGAGCCAGACCTGCAGCTTCTGTGTGTCAGACCTGTGTCAGACCTGCAGCTTCGGGGCCCCCTGTTGGTGGAAAGTATTCCACCAACAGGGGGCCCCGATCATTATACTCGGGGGTCCGAAAAGACCTCTGAGAATAATGATAGCAGCGGTAGCAGCTGTCACCGGGCCCCTAATGTCCCGGGCCCTGTGGCAGCTGCCTCTGCTGCTATGGTGGTAGTTACGCCACTGCATATATGTAAGTTATCGATAAACATACTAAATGAGGGGAATGATACTGTATATTCAGCTACCGGGGCACTTAGGAGAACAACAGCTATTGGACATTTCAAAGCACAACAGAAGTCACAAAATCATCACATTCTTCTTTTCTATCACTAATAATTTGAGGCCTTATTGTATGAAATTCTAGAAATACAGTCAACATCTACTATAAAATATTTTAATGTAATAAATAACTAATACAGTTACATAATATTTCCTAAATGTAGCTTGTCCCTAGACTTGGGGCCATAGTTGGGGTTTAGCATTCTAAAGAAGGCCCTGTCAAAATCAGTCATTTCAACATGATGTAATAAAAGAAAGCCAAAGTTCTTGGTTTTATCTGCACCATATGTATGTACCTAAAGCCTCTACAATCATCCCCCCAATACATTATACCTTCCTAATTCTAAAAGGACAAAATAGTTGATTTTGACAGGGACATCTTTGGAGAGCTACAGACCTCCTGACCTACATCATCATTTATTAGCAATTCATTTTCTGACAGTTTCCCTTTAAAAATGCATCCTGATTTTGATAACCTGAAATATTATTAAAATAACATTCTAGTGTCAGTGATTTCAAAAACAAGTGTTAAATTTTTTTTAGGTTTTATTACACTTTATTTTTTGAGTGGTCACCTTCAAATGTTTCCAAATGTATAACATATTTTTATATGTTTTTATATGCCTTGTAAGTTGTTATCATCATGGCATACAAATGAAGTCTATCACCATCCCCAGGCACATTCAACCACCATGTTACACACATTGCAGTTATAAACAATATTCCTTTGTTATGTGCAGAGGTAGCAAAGTTATCTTGTACCTTTACAATTGGATACATTGCTGCAGCATGACATCTTATCACAGAAGACAACAGAAACCAATGAAAAGTCATTGACAAATAGTTTATTGGCTTCTGTTGTATTTTGTGATTAGATATTGTGCTGCAGCATTTTAACGAATTGCAGAAGTTCAGGTTACCTCTTCCACCTCTGTATGTCATGTTTGTAGATTTGGAGAAAAACATCTTTGGAGTCTTAGACAAATGAAGCATTTGGTGCACTGGGGGTGGGCCTTCAGCTCCATGGAGCTATTGCTACTCAGATCTTTACCATCTTCTGTTGCACCATCCCATGAAGTAAGAGTTGATCCTTCCTCTGTCATGACACCACACAATCTAACTAAGGCCTCGTTGGTATTCCGTCCGGGGAGCCCGCATAAGGACCCCCCCTTCCCCCGAATGGAATACCGAACGCAACTGCAAGCCGTGTGCAAGTGAAAGCATACAGACCCCATAGACTATAATGGGTCTGTGTGCTTGCCACCATATCTCCACAGGGATCATGTGGTCAGGAAAGTAGTTCACAATCTACTTTCCTGTCCTCATGATTCGTGCAGGCAGCGTGCGGCAAGCACACGGATCCAATTATAGTCTATGGGGTCCATGTGCTTTCACTGCACACCACTTCCAGTGTGTTCAGTATTCAGTTCAGGGGGTTCCCATGCAGACTCCGCAAACGTAATACCAAACACAGATGTGAACGAAGAGTAAGCAGTAAGAACAGTGCTCCCAGGGCTAAAGACCTGCCTCCAGTGCACCAATTATCTCATTTGCATATCAATTCAAAGTTGATTACAAAAGTGACATAACAAATGTATGCTATAACATGGTCTGTAGCATGGCAATGGCATTTGAATATGCTTAGGTTTAGATTTTATGCTTAAAAACATACACATGAAAATATTTGCATGCAAAAGTTTTAACATAAAAGGCCGCCATGATTACATAAAAGGCTGGCTTGATTACCAAGAAAATTGTCACTCACCTTTTGATCCCGAAGTAATGTATTTGTAGGAATTGCAGCAAAGGCTTTGTAACTTGACTTGATTTGATACAACTAAAATTCACAAAAACAGCTGTTTATTTTTATATAAATAAACAAAGAAATATATATAATATATATGAGATAGATAAATATTATGACAAAAATTTTATCACTATCTTTCATAGACATGGTGTTTAATAATCTAATGATTACTTGTAGCTCTTCAATTTGTGTTGTACGTCGGTATGATTTATTTATTCCAAAGAGAGCATCACATGGTACTCTGTTGTATACCAGAAAGGTTAACAATGTATATTTTCAACAATCTGTTTTGAATGAATCACAAAGAATAGAAGAATATTTTATATAGTAAATTTTAGAATTTTATTTTCTCTTTAGAATTTAACTTGTGCTTATATTTATGGCTGTGAATAATCATATAAAGCTTAATCATAACAAATCTGAAAACAATTATTTAATGTACTGCTAAAAAATGTATTATGTAACCACTTTTATTCTTGTAGTACAAACAATAAAATAGCACAAAAGTTACATTTGCATACAAATTTTATCTAAAAGTATTCACAGTAGATTTACGTCAATTATATTTCTAACCAAAAAACCCATTAATAACTTAAAGGAAGGTTAGGAGCAGAAATAGCTTGTATATGCAGTTGTAGTTATTTAGTGCGGATGGTGCTGGACTTAGGGCGAATCCCAGTGAATGATTTAGTGTGTTGGTTTCTCTCCATTACCCCTGTTGGTGTGGCGTTTGGCCAGTAGACTCAGGGGAGAGGGTGTTGATACATTGCTTTGCATTGAATTTCATGGGATTACCATTTATGACTTCAGCCAGAAAGCACCTATGCTCACTTTTTTGTTCTGGTTGAGAGAATGAGTTTAGTGTTTTTGGTTAGAGCAAGCCTGAGACAGGTTGTTCTCTAATTTTTTCCCCTCAAAATTAGCGTGAAATTGCTTCTATCTTTGCGGTCCGTGGAGATGCAATTGCGATCTCACAATTCATCCATTGAGATTTAAAAAAAATAATAATTTATAATAAAAGTGAAGTTTTATTAAAGTACGGTATTAGTGCTTACCAATTGGAGTTTTTCTCCAGTCTGTGAATTTCTTGTAACGCATTGGGTGCTATATGATCAGTGTAATTCTCAGTGATTTTTTTTTGTGTGTGCTTTACAGTGCCAACAATGTGAATGAAATTTTCTTTAATGTCATTTGATATTGCAGAAAAAATGCTGCAAAAACAATGCATTTTCAAATACAAGGGAAGTTTTGGGAAAATGCAGCACGTTAATTTTACTTGTGGAAACGCTGCATTTTTTCCTTGGAGTTACACGGGTTGGGAAGGCAAAAATGAAAAACAGCACAAAATCAGTGAACAACACAAGTGTTTTTTGCTTTTCTGGCATGGTTTCACTTTCTCTGCAACATTTTTCAGTTGCTTGTTTAGCTGAAATGAAGAAATTTAATTAGTGAATAAAGAAAATAGTATAGATTATTTTATGTATTCCTTTTTTCAGGGATGCTTAGATTCCCTTTCGGCCGTTTTATCCTCTAATCCTAAATATGCTGCATCTGATAATTTAATAATGTGAAAATTATAATTCTTTGTCATAGCAACATGAAAATATTGCTTGTATAATTTCTATATCCAAATGCGTGCTTACTGTACTTACCGTAAAGCTGTACATAAGCAAAAGACTTTTATTGCAATTTGACAAGGACTCCAGCAAGGGTAACAAGTTCTAAATACATTTGTTAATTTTATGTCAAATGTGACATTAACAAAATTATTACAGATGAGTGAGTCGATCGAGTAGGTATTCGATCGAATACTACGGTATTCGAAATACTTGTACTCGATCGAGTACTACTAGCTGTTCGTATTTAAGATTCGATGCAGAACCAGCGTTGATTGGCAGAATGCTATACATTGCCAATCAACGCTGGTTCTTCTCTTACCTTTAGAAGTCTTCTCCCTGCACAGCGTCCCCGCAGCCACTTCCGGCTCTGAATTCACTCCGCCAGGCATCGGGCCTGGGCAGAGCCGAATGCGCATGTCCGCTTGTAGTGTGGGCATGCGCAGTCGGCTCTGCCCAGGCCCAATGCCTAGCAGAGTGAATTCAAAGCCGGAAGGGGACTCTGCGCAAGGAGAAGAATCCAGCCTGACCCTCACTCATGGACTTGGTAAGTAGAATTTGATCGAATGTTGCATACCCCTGAAACGAGCATTTCCCCCCATATACTATAATGGGGTTCGAAACCCCGAACATTTTAGTGTTCGCTCATCTCTAAAAATTATCAGTTTTGTTTTATTATGCAAGCAAGATACAAAATCTCTACCTTTGTATTTTCGAGATCAGATGGCTGTGACAATGAACTTCCTGATGGCAGTTCACATGATCTTGACAGGATTGATCTTGGCTTTGGTGCAATGTTAGTAGATAATGAACAAAGTGGTGTACTTTTTCTTGAGGACTGACATGAGTAGCTTGGATGCAAAGATCGATATTTGTTCGGATCTGTCTCCATACTTTCACTGCATAGTTGGGCTGAGTGAACTTGAAGGCCGCCATTTTTTCCGGTGTCCATACAGGAACCAGGCATTACATTGTGTAGCTGTGAACTTTCACTATGAGAAGCTGATCTAAATCGACCCCTGGATGACATATATCTTTTCAAATGAAATATATCAGTTTTTCTTTCATCAGGTAACTGTGACTGATCAAAATGTGAAGGGGGTGGAAACAATGTGATTCTTTTGGATTTACCAAGAACAGAATATTTTTTTAAAGGCGTATATGGCTGCCTACTTATTGGAGGTTTATCACTCAGGGAAAAAATATATTCTCGGCTAGAGTAGGGTGGTGTAATGGACCTACGGTGTAGTTGAGAACATGGCGATACAGATCCTTTCTGTGAAAGCAGTGGACTTACGGATGACCTAAACTGAATTGAATCTGGTGAAAGTGTCCTATTTGGACTTTGATGGAAAGAGAATTCACCATGTGATATATCAGACTCTGACGCTGAGGGCATAAGTTCATCTTTTCTTTGAAATTTTGACATTCTGGATCCTCTTGGGTAGTTAAGCGAAAAGCAAGATATGGCTTTTCTAGGAGCACCTGATGTAATGGAAGACTTCTGAAAAGTTGAAGATGTGAGGGAAATTGTCTTAGGTTCAGACTGATAATGGGGATCAGGAGAAATTGTTCTTTTAGAACATGATCTTTTTGATTTTAGTAAGGAAGTCAAAAATGAAAGCCGAGATGACGCTGGTGAAGCAGCATCTGGCTTTGGTATTGAAGATGTGCTCTCATTTATACTACATATTGTTGAAGATGAGCCAAAGTATGGAGAACTCAATGGCCTAGGGCTACGGCAAAGTGGATATTTTACAACCTGTATAGGGAGAGGTGACAGTACATTGGACCTTCCAATTTGAGTGAGATTTGAACTTCTGTGTTCCGAAATTTCCAAATCAATTGGAGAATACAAAGATCTTCTGGTGTATGAACTGGCTGGAGGTTCTGTAGTTATAATATTATATGATTTAGACTTTTGTGAAGATAAAGGTGTATATGAAATATCTTTAACTGCAGGCTTTGGTTTATGTATATTTGCAGGTACAGATTTGGTGATGTGCCTTCTATATCCTAGTGTTGTATCTGGATGTGAGACATTTGAAAAGGGAGGAGGATATGAGTCCAAGTCAGCTGACGGCACAGAGAAAATTTGCTAAAGAAAAAAAGAAAGATTTAAATCAATGACAAAAATGGCACAAGTATTTCTTCATTATTATTGTTATTACATAGTTCTTTCTTCAAAAACAGAAATATGCCAAAACTATTTATACAGTGGTAACTTTTACATTTTACCTCAATTACGATTAATGATTTAGGCCCCTTTTAAACTATTCCCCCTTTACAATATGAGTACTTGTTGGACAAACCTCTCCTAGTAGTTTCATTCAGACCGAACAAGGACCAATCAGAACTGCTATTATTATTTATATAGCACCATTAATTCCATGGTGCTTTACATTTGAGGGTTTACGTACAGTACACAAAATATACAAAACAAGTACAATACTAACAGTGACCAACTAGCACAGTGAGCTTGCCCGTAAGAGCTTGTAATCTATGATCTACATCTACTATCTATTATTCTCTGGAATCTCTTCACCCCTCAGAGTATAATTAGAGGCCCAGTGGAAGTGATGAAACATAAAGAACAGTGCTACTGAAGCAAATAACAGTGTTACTCACCATTCCTGAGTGGTGCCAGCGCGACCCCCTGCTGTATTTAGGTTTTGCGACTGACATCAAGAACAGCTGAGGCCTGTGATTGGGCCTCAGCAGGTCACATGGCGTTGTGACGCATAGATACAAGCATCATGACTCTACATGACCTATGTGACCACTGAGGCTTATGACTGACTAGCTTTTACCCGTGACTTCGTCTGCAGTGTTTGGAGAATTGGGTGTAGACAGACGTGTGAAACTGTCAGAGTATTTGAGAAATCTTGCTATAGAAATCTTTGTATTTTTGTATTTTTTTTTTTTTTTTTTAGGTCAGGTGGTAGATGGTAAAATTGAAAAGTACATACTTTATTCGTGAGTGTGGATTTTCAAGTTAATATACTTCTATATACCACATTGTAGGATTTGTTATTTTCTGCCAAGACATGTAAGTTTTCAGGGCTGGATACGCGGGAGCAAGCGACATAAAGCTGACCATGAGAGAAGCACGGTGTGGCTAAATGTATTCCTGCCACTTTTAGTGTTTGTCCTTGGGACTTATTAATAGTCATTGTAAATGCCAACTTGAGTGGAACAGCCCTGAGTCCTCTCATGTATTTACTACACACTGCCGATATATATATACTGCAATATTACCTCAGGATATATACAGCTACAGAGTCCTCTCATGTATTTACTACACACTGCTGATATATATATACTGCAATATTACCTCAGGATATATACAGCTACAGAGTCCTCTCCTGTATTTGCCATAGACACTGCAGACATGGCTGAGTCCCCTCATGTATTTACCACACAAAGCAGGCATGGCTGATATATCATATATACTGCAGTATTACCTCAGGTTATATACAGTCACAGAGTCCTCTCATGTATTTACCTCACACTGCAGACATAGTTGATATCTCATAAATACTACTATATAATACAGACTGTTCCTGGGGACTGAGGGTCTGTCTATGGTGGAGCTGAGAGGACGCATGTAATGGAGGTCCTGTGGTGAGAGAGGGACAGCCTGGTACAGTGTGGTGAGGGTGATGGAGGCCGCACTGATACTCCCTGTATATACCTCCAGCTCTGCTAATACTGACCATGCTGGGGATAAGTTAAAGTTGATCATTTCTATGTAATTTCTCAGGGCTGTATACAGGTCATACTGTATATACTGGCTATACTGTATACAGGTCATACTGTATATACTGGCTATACTGTATACAGGTCATACTGTATATACTGGCCATACTGTATACAGGTCATACTGTATATACTGGCTATACTGTATACAGGTTATTTTTAATTGGCGGCGTTATGTGAGTGTGTAAGGTGTGGAAATACATGTAAATGTGATGGAGTGGGGTTAGGGCTACCGCAGAGGCAACAATATGGAGTGTGGAGGTATTTTGGGGCCGGAAATGCAAGGAAGTGTGTGTGTGGGGCTAGGAGTCCTACTTTTGGGACTGTCCTTCTAAGGAGCCATGTTGTTTAGCGGCACGAAAAGTAGCCTAGGTTTCAATCGCAAGGAATAACTATGTTTCTGGAAAATTTTAGGGAAATCCGTCCAGCCGTTTTAGCGTGATTGAGGAACAAACATCCAAACACACATATTAGTAGGATAAGACCAGAACAGAAGACAGCAGGGAGTCATGCTGGATCCCAGGAGCGGTGAATAACACTGTTTTCATGTTTGCTCACCTCCAAAGAGACCTCACAATATAATCATAAAAGGAGTTGTTGTAGATTTCAGGTGCTATTTAAACTAGTTTTCTGATGAGTGAGGTCATAAAGGTCATGCCTAGGGCTGGACGATTATGTCCTAACTCAAAATTTGAATGAACAAAATCGCAATTAATCAGGCATTTTAATTCAAATACAATTAATGGTTATTATTTAGGTCACGCTCCTTTTAAAGCATGCCCATTTTACAGTATGAGTATGTGTTGGGTGAACCTTACTGCTGTCTTCTGGTCTTCTGACTGATGTTAGGGAATTCTGAGGCCTGTGATTGGGTATCAGTTGGTCACATAGCCATGTGATGCATATATACAAGCCAAAAGCCATCAATAAGAAGACTGGTAGACAGTAGGGAGTTGCGCTGGAGCCCAGGAGAGGTGAATAACATTGTTTTTTCATGATCACCTGGGCTTCTGCTAATTATACTCTGTGGTGTCAAGAGACCCTACTGTATAGGAGTATGGTTTGGCCATGCTCAGTCCATAAGAAACTGCAGGTGGAACCTCATGAAAATTTTAATAGCCAAGCCGAAATATTTGGTTTTGGTTATTTTTCAATCAATCTCTCTGCCCCTGCCATGCCCAACTAATATCCCACCCACCCAATAATTTAGAAGGTGGCATAAGTGGTGAAAACAGGCAAACTAAAAAATTGTTTGTTTTTTTCATGAACAGGTCTATATATCGTTTAGAGCAGTTGAAGTTCTCATTTTCTTTTACATTGCTCAAAATCCCACCAGTGATAAAAGTCATACTGGTTTTGTCTGTTATATTATTCTTAAAAATTCACCACTGTGTGCTATCGCAAGTCCTTCCTTCCAACCGCGACCAGGCTGTATAATCTACATCAGACCAAGCGAAGATCACTCCGCACAGAGAACTAATGATTATGAATGTCCTCCTTCTTTCTTCTCTGTTCCTAAGCTGCTATGGACTCCTAGTATATCTTTCTCAGCATATGTGTGTCTACTACTTCTGCAATATTTACTGTGTATTACCATGTTACTGTATTACTATGCAGCTGAAACATACTGAAATTTCCCCACTGTGGGACTATTAAAGGATTATCTTATCTTATCTTATCTTACAGTAATATCTTCCAATGCTGTGATACATTCCTCTTAACTGATGTTTTGTAAGAATTTATGATGCAATAATTTATTTCCAAACATTAAACAACTCCTAAGGCAACATCACAAAAAAAAAGGTTCTGGAAGTTTTCATTTCATACATGTATGCAAATATATGCAAATAACCTATTATACCACATAAGTAGTAGCTTTAGGGAACAATATTTAAATCACAGCATTTTTAATCACCGTTTTACCCCTGAGTGTGCAAGTTTATCATGATGATAAAAAAAAAAATATTTAGCATTTCTTATACCTAAATTCTAAATTGGAAACAATACAGATATGAAGAATCGAAGATTAAAGGGGTTGTCCCATCACAAGGATCCTATCTATACTGCTTGTTAATGTGGATTTAAGACTTTTCCTAAATACACTGCTTCAGCAAAACTGCTTTGTTTGTCCACAATCTTACTTTATTCAATTCTTTGTGGCCACAGCCCTGACTTAGCTGCTCATGAGTCAAGTGATGTATCTGCTGCTCTCAGGGGGGAGGGAGGAGGGGCTAAGTGCACAGGAGCGAGCCTGTGTATCTAGCTATTCCTGTGTCTACACCACGTGACCTAGCTCCCTGCACTCAGATAGGGGAGAGGAGCTGCTTTCATTTCTTCTGTTCTCCCAGTTATCAGGCTAGCTAATTCAATTGTGTTCATTATGGCAGAGACAGGCAGTCTCTGTATGTAACACAGAATGGAGTTGCTGCTGCCTATACTTCATAGTCCAATATGGGTGGGCGGAGTTACACGGCAATTTGGGGGCGGGGCTAAACGGCAGGTTGCATGTGAAACCCCGCCCACCAAATGATGCAAGAAACCAGGAAGAAAGAAGATTTTACAGCAGTAAAGACTGATGAGTATGTGAGGTGGGAATACCCCTTTAAATTACTCTGCATGGTTTCATTATGAGTTATTATTGTACCAAAACGCTAGCCAAGAATATTGATAGGAATAAAAAAAATTATGTTAACAATTTCTGTACAAACAATCATTAAACATTCATTTAGACATGTATTTAAAGTGCAACTCCTTTTTTTTTTTTTCCACTATTGTGTCGAGGGGAGTTTTGTGACCATTTTTGTAATATACTTTATTAACCTTCAGATTGTCTTTTTATGATAAAACAGGATGTAACATTCTCCTTAGCAACCTTCTATCTGAGCTTTTGCTAGAAAAGTTCTATATACATTTGTATTGTGAATATGCAGAGCTGAAGCATTTACAAAAGGGGAAACTGGTAACTTCAAATGACTGTATCTTTGGTTTTACACCACCTGTAAAAATAAGGATTAATAAGGGTTCGTTCACATCTGCTTTTGTATTCCGTCTGTGGAGGGTCCGCATTGAGACCCTCCGAATGGAATACAAACACAATTGCAAGCACTGTGCTGTAAAAGCACATGGACCCCGTAGACTATAATGGGGTCCGTGTGCTTACTGCACACTGCCCGCATGAATCATGCGGACAGAAAAGTAGATGGTGAACTACTTTCCTGTCCGCATGATCGCCGCGGTGATCTGGCGGTAAGCACACAGACCCCATTATAGTCTATGGGGTCCGTGCAAAATTTACAGCACAGTGCTTTGCACTTGCGTTTGGTATTCCGTTCGAAGAGGTCTCCATGCAGACTCCCCCGGATGGAATCCAAACGCTGATGTGAACAGGGCATAAGAAAACTGAGATTAGCTATAAGAGAACCTGACATATGCAGCAGTTCATGATTACCTCACCTACACAGGCTGAGTGACAACCTTCTCTGATCTAAGACATAATGAACATGGCAGTTGTGACTAAGTTTGTGTACAGAGAAGGTTGTCAATCTATAAGAGTAAGCATGCTACCTGGGTGGTCTGACTTGGTTTTTACTGTTTTTATATATTTTCATTCTGATTTTCTCCTCTCCTATGTTTAATATAATAGTCTATAATATGGATACAAGGATTGCTACTGTAAAGGCTACATTGACTTTGTAGTGCATCTGGTGGGTCATTCTGTATACTGAGTTATGTGGCCAGAAAAACACAGGGATGTGTCCAGTGCCCCAGAGTTTTACATTTATAACCATAGCTTGTACATTCATTTTGTATTAATTCTAATTCATCTTCAATTTGGCTAAATATAAACAAAAGCTATTGCATGCAAGTTCATATTGATGCAGCTTCTCAAAATTGACTAGTTCTTTTGAATGTAAACAGGAAATTAGGTTATTGTCTGCATGATTTACCACCATAATGTAATTTTTACCTTTTGGTTTCATCTATAGTAGTCTTTCTCAAAGTGGCCAATAACACCCCCTTGTGGGTGCTGGAGGCCTACGGGGGGAGGTACAAGTACCAAAGAAAATTGGGGGCGGTGATGGCTGATTTGTGTTTTTCTAATATTTTATTAACTAAAATCAAAACCTACCTATTCACTACATCGATTATTTTATTCTTATTCCTGCCCTGTTTGATTGTATAAAATAAATAATTTATCATGTCTTTCGTAGATGGCACATGAACAATCAATTTTACCAATTTTTGTTAAATAACGCAATTTGTGCAATCCTGTATGAAGCGGAAATCGTTTGCATGAAAAGAGAAATCGTTTTCATGTAACCGAACACAGTGACTATTGGCTGTTTGAGTAAATTCGAGCCTGATATTAAGAAATGTGTTAAAAATCATCTGATTGACCTTCACATTAAATTAGTTTCATAATTTAAATTGAAATGTTTGTTTTAAGTTGAATAAAAGTTTTTCTACATTTTATTTATAAAATTGCATTTTATTGCTCTGCTTTGAACAATCTCATTTAAACAGAAACAGGATAAGACTCGTATGGGCACTATAATCAAATTGAAGTAATAATTGTGATTATGATTTTTAGGATGTGGTAAAGTTAAAAATTTTAGGAGATGCTAGAAAATAATTGATTCTCAAAGTAGCCAAAATAAGTTTAAGAACCTCTGCTCTATAGTGTACAAACATCACATGAGACAGGACAATATATGGACACATAAATAGTGTTTAATATACCTGTGGTTCTGGGTCACCCACTTTGTGACAATCCTCGTGTGATTCAGGGACATAGATTTCATTAACCTTTACTTCTGCGAGAGTTGCTTTTGGCTGCCCTATTGTTGATTGTTGTAGTGTTTCTCTAAATTCATATTTAGTCTCCTCAAAGGGCAAAGTCTGAGATTTTTTGGCAAATCTTTCATCTTCATCATCATCTGTGTCCATCACAACGACAAATTCCGCTATGAAAAGGTCATTATGTTTTATGTTGTCAGGATAGTTTGAAGCACATTCTTTCCTTTGAAAACTATTCTGCGGTGCAGATTTGTGAACTGTCTTCAGAACACTTTGCTTTGATTCATGCATGTTTTTCTGTAATGAACTTTCAGGGATGTTCTCAGGCTAAAAAGAGATGTATAGCATTGTAATTTAAACAACACTTACAGTTCAATATGAAATAAAAGTGATACAAAGAACATTTTCACATCTTCTCCTAAAAGCAGTAGGTAACTTCACTGTGTATGTTAAGTATGTTATTGAAAACAATATCCATAATAATGGGAATAGATGCTTTTATTGACAACTTCTATCGTAATATTTATAGTGTATATGTATAGTGTAATTCAATGTTTTAGAGGGATTATACCATGGCAAAATATTTATCTTCTATCCATTATATGGAAAAATAAATTGCTGACTGGTGTTAGTCTGACTGTTGAGAATATCAGGTGTTTCACTTCTGTTGTGAATGCAGCCATAGTGAATGCATGTACATGCCTGCTGACATTCACTCCAATGGGAGAGCCAGAGATAGCCAAAGTACAACAATTTATGCTCTATTCCGTGGATAAATATTTCTCATAACATAAACTCTTTAAAAATAGCAGTCTATCTGAATTAAGTTAAGTTAAATTTTTGCAATATTATTGCATCTCTGTTAAGTAGCAAGACGTTGCTTCGGTCTTCCGAATTTTTGAGTTGTTATGAATTATAGTCTCTACCCTGGATAAACACGCTTGGAGAAGTGTCTGATTACCATAGTTACCTATCAGGTGCGCAGGAACCAATCAGAGGACGAGGGCGGGGTTGCGACACACGCCCACGTTCCGCAACCTAGCAGCGTTGTGATTGGTCAGATTGAACCCGTGATCCTGGGTATAAATGGATCAGCTGTGGTGCTCTGCCTTCGGCTATATCTTTGAGTACCTGCACCTACCATCGAGGTGTGGGGAAAGGTGTTTTTTACCGCGGCATCTTGTACATCTACGGCTGAGTTTAGGAATGACAACAATTATCTTTCTTTTGTAAACCGCTAGTCCATATGCTCTCCTGATGAACTCCAGTTATAGTGAGGGAAATGCGTAGAGAGAATACTTATGTGGGATTAGATATCGGACATTAGACATACTTCAAGCCAGTCCCTGTCTAGTCTAGATTTCAATTCAAGTGCACGTACCTCTGATCATGCATCAAAACATTTTAATAATTCTGATGCATCTAGTGCCAGTAGGATAATTGATAAAGACTGGCATAGGAAATGCTAATCCTAATAAATCCTCCCCAATATTCAGTCGATAGCCAGACTGTTAAATCATTTTTGTATAATATAACAATATTCTGCAACTATGTATAGCTGCGTAGTTGCATAATATTTTTATTGTTCTTACTTTTATTTGTACCATTGACTTAAACTCATGTAGAATTTCTCTGAGTTATAAAATGCCAGAATTGTTGAAAACCAGTTAAAAGAGGTATTGGACATGTCCTTAGAAAACGTGACTACAAAGTAAATTCCAAGGCCTCCTTAGACAGCTCTAGATGTGTATTAGATATAGTGAACGAGAAATGTTGTGCAGAATTTCCATATTTGGGGTATTTTTCTCCCTTTTTTACTTCTGTACATGTCAATTCCATATCTGCAATTGTGCTACATTTATTTATTATTGGTGTGCTCAGACCAATCAGTTTTGCTCCTCTTAAAAGTTCTCACAGAGACAGCATGATCCCTTCTTCTCCAAATTCCTTTTATCTGTGGTTTTACTTTTTACTAAAGAGATAAGTCTGTACAGGCTAGAGGGTGGAAAGGTGCAATACTTACTGAATGAGATATGCTTTGAGAGATACATAGCACTCTTATGGAATAAAAATTCATTTTTTGTTATATACTATATAAAGTAAGTATATACTTTTAAGTATATACTTTTATATTACTTTTATATTACAGACCCCTTTGATTTGAAAATTAGTGTATATCATTTTTAAGTAACATAAAGTTTATTCAACTTGCTTAACACTATTTAAACTACAGCCTTTAGAGCTCTAGGATGCTGAGCCAACCAGAGTGCTGCCTCATTGTCCAATCCTGAGCTGAGGCGGGGTATTTAAACACTGTATTCATGTGCCTGTTATTAATTGTAGTTAGGTTGGGCTCTTAGAACTTACCTGTGTATCTGCTGCTTTCCTAGTTATCCAATCTCTTACTGATTTTGCTTTATTCCGAACTTCTGCACTCAACCATGGTTTGTACATTGGTATTAATCTGTTATCATTTAGATATGACTGCGCTCACCTGGTGTTGACCCAGCTTGTGAGCTGTAAATTTGCTAGTTTGGTCTTTAGTCCCCCAGTGCTCCTATTTTCTGACACTATATTCAGTGAGTAACCTGTGTCTCTGATGTGCAAAACCCATCCTGCCCTGCAGTGGGCTCTGGTGAAAACATCAGAGGTGCCTTAGACTCTACCCACCACAATGGTGTTGGGAATTTAATAAGTGGAGGCCCAATGGAGGTGATGAAAAATAAACATTTCTTCTCATTATGTCTCACCTTTCTTGGGCATTTTTGTGGCATTCAGAAGTGTCTCAGCATCTTCCACAGGTCTTCTGGCCTCCAGGTGATGCCACACACTTCAGGGTCACCAGTGATGCATGTCATTGGGGCTCAGTGATCATGCGAGGCACATTGTCATCACAAAGACCCAGAGTTGTGACATCGACTCACCCCACACAATTGGGCCTCAGCAGTGACTCCAAGGTGAGTGACATCAGCCAAAGGCTGGAAGAGGATTGAAGAGGATGCAAAGAGACCGCTATATGCTCAGAAGAAGTGAGACATGGTGAAAGTATACCTAGGGTATAATGAACCGTACAAGTTTTGTGTTCAGGGAACACAAAACTTTTAGAAATTTCAGGGTCACATCCAATTCTAAATGAATCAGTTTGCTCATCCCTATCAGCTCATATAAATGTATTTTTGTCTTGTGGTTTTGAGATATTTATTGTCAAATATGGCAGCATTAAAATGAGGTGCCATTAACAATATCTGTTACGTAAGAGACCTCAGGATTTTCTAACCATTGACACAAGATCTATCAGTCTCTATTTAGCTAACCATGCATTCACTATAGTTCTAATTAATTAATGATGCAACTTGGGATCAGGTCCAAAGCCAAGGACACTGAATTCACTTTGTTATGCTATGCTATGAGTGAGTTTTGTGGAACACCATATTTCAAATACTTTATTCTTACCTGGCTGTTCATCCAGTGATCCAGCAGAGAGTAAATGATCAGATCCCTTCTCTTCCTAACCTTTGGCCCTTACAGGATTGTGTCAGCCAATCAGTGATTGAGTAGTTGATCTGCTCCAAATGAGGATTGTTGCTCAGCCACTGATTGGTTAATGCAATCATACACAGGCAGATAATAGACTGGGAGGGAGGGGGCATTCCTCCCCACTCACACAATAGAGCGCGATAGGCACTGCTGTGGAGAAGGACGTTCTTGATAGACTGCCAGGAATGCCCTTCTGACTGTAAAGAGCTACAGTACCCGTATCTATAACTCTTTACCCGGGGCAATGATCGGGAAAGCTGACAGTGCGCTGAATTCAGCGCACTGTCGGCTTTCCAGCAGTATATAGATCTGCCTGTGTCCAAACCCATGAAAGGTCCTCTTTAAATATAAACTATTTGTTATTTTAATCTTCTGTATGCTATAAAAGTAGGATCTGGGAAACATCTTTAACATTTGATGCTTGCAGGACAAATATAGAGTATTTCTAGCCAGTGTTTCTAATAACAGAATATCTGTATTTATTTGGTATTTGTAAATGTTGAAACAAGTTTTTTATATATGGATGTGTACACACATTTAACTGAACTGTTAAGGCTAATTTGTCTTGAAACCATTTTATCAGAATACCTCAACACTCTAACAACAAAAACACTGAATGGCTACAATTCACATTTACTTTGTGATATGCTAGGTTCACACTAGCATCATGTTGTCATGTTGTCAGTTGCTCTGATCTGTTAGAACACCAGAACTGAAACAGCCAAATAAAAAAAGCCGTGTGTGCAGGACCTTTTTGCCCAGAGATTTTGTCATACACTGTGACCCTTAAAGGGATTCTACCACTAAAACACTTTTTTTTCTAGTTACCACGTCGGAATAGCCTTTAAAAAGGCTATTCGTCTCTTACCTGTGGAAGTGCTCTCCACCGCGCCGTTCGTTCAAAATACTGGTTTGTACCGGTATGCTAATTAGTTCTCTCGCAGCGATGGGGGCGTCCCCATTGCAGGAGCAGCGATGGGGGCGTCCCCATTGCAGCTCGAAAACCGACCGCAGCGCCGCCTCTCTGGTCTTCGGTGTCCTCCCCTTGCCTCTTCAGCTTCTGTCGGACGCCTGCGCAGTATGCTCTCTGTTCGGCGAAGCTTGCCGAACGTACTGCGCATGCGCGAAAGTGCGGTCCCAGCCATAGTGCGAGCGCCGCACTTTCGCGCATGCGCAGTACGTTCGGCAAGCTTCGCCGAACAGAGAGCATACTGCGCAGGCGTCCGACAGACGCTGAAGAGGCAAGGGGAGGACACCGAAGACCAGAGAGGCGGCGCTGCGGTCGGTTTTCGAGCTGCAATGGGGAAGCCCCCATCGCTGCTCCTGCGATGGGGACGCCCCCATCGCTGCGAGAGAACTAATTAGCATACCGGTACAAACCGGTATTTTGAACGAACGGCGCGGCGGAGAGCACTTCCACAGGTAAGAGACGAATAGCCTTTTTAAAGGCTATTCCGACGTGGTAACTAGAAAAAAAAGTGTTTTAGTGGTAGAATCCCTTTAATGGAGACTCTGACATATATGTGAATATAACCTTAAAGGGGTTGGCCACTTTCAGACCAATATTGACAAACAAATGTACAATAAAAAGATATACAAATTTCCAATTTACTTTCTGTATCAATTTCTCACAGTTTTCTAGATCTCTGCTTGCTGTCATTCATTCTGTTACTTCTAGTGGATAAAAATCTGACCATGGTCATGTGATTTACAGATACACAGGTGCAGCTCGTTATAGTCACAGCACAGTAATCAGACATCTGCCTGGTAATCAGCTGTGCACCTGTGTGCTCATCACATGACCATGGACCGGAAATCACATGACCATGGTCAGATTTTTATCCACTAGAAGTAACAGAATGAGTGACAGCAAGCAGAGAACTAGAAAACTGTGAGGAATTGATACAGAAATTATTTTGGAAAATTGTATATCCTTTTATTGTACATTTGTTTGTCAATATTGGTCTGAAAGTGGCCAACCCCTTTAACTAGTCATGAAACTATGCTGTATTTATGAGATTGGGGAGAAACATATCTGGACATATAGAGCCAGGAGGACCAGTAAGAGAGGACACATCTCCAACACACTTTTAGTTTATATAGTGCAGTACCTTTTGCATCAATGTTCCTTCATGACTCACAATTTTAGGCGGATAATTTGATTCCTTTGTCAGCAACACCTCCGAAGGAAGCGTTCCAATGGAAGGAACAAATGAAAAGCTCACAGGGATCGTTCCACTGTCAATGGAAGTAGCCTAGTGATAAGTAAAGAGAATAGTCTTGGTCTTTATATTATTGCACTATAACATACTGTAATGATTTTTACAAGATATTGTCTAATATAGAGAATTTATTACCGGCGAATTGGTTGTAAATGATATATATATATATATATATATATATTTATATATATATATATATATATATATATATATATATATATATCATTATTTTTATAACATTTGCCGATCACTAGACATAATGTCATACTCTATTGACACATGAGAAATTATTCCTTCATCTAGAAGCTTCAAGGTAATATGTCATAATATCTTGTCACTTTTCATTCAGTTTATAATACTCTGTTAAGTGGAAATGCTAAAAGGTGTAAGGCTCTCCTATAATAAATGAACAGTTAACGCAGACAAGACAAACAACAAAAAACAGGTGGTCAGACTAGCCAAAGGGTCAGAACCAGACGGTCAACTAAGTACAAAATCAGAATCAGAAGAATGGTCAAGAGGGAAAATGTCAGAATATAGATAATCAGAAAGTACAGTAAATGTTAGCACTCTCAAGTAGGCTAATAGCAAGCACCCAAGAGTAGATTTATGGGCTGTATATAAGAAACCCAGAATCCGCCCCAGATGAGATTGGAAGGCAAATTGTCAATCAAAGAGCAACTAATATTAAGCCTTAGCAAGCCAGAGGGAACTTGGAGTACTGGCTGGAATGATACACTGCAATGAACCCTCAGCTGTGCTAAAACAATTTACAACAGGAGGCCCAGGAGCAGCGGTTTGAAGACTAATATTGTAATAAGCAAAACTTTACAGTAATTTTGTTATTGGAATTGTAGAAATTATAAAAATACATAGCTGACATTGCTAAATTTAGACTTTTTGGCAAATTATGAGGATGTGTGTAGAATTTGCAATAGTATAGGTTTAACCCTTTCCTGGACATATCTCAATCATATGTCCTCCCAGGGTAAGCCAACCTCAAGTAGCCAAGGACGAATGAGATACACACTTAACAACAGATCTTTGTCAAGCAGCAGATTTTGGCATATATGTCCATGTTTACTCTACACCTCTTAAAAGAACCACATTCTTGTATTCTTATGCCATCGCTTTCTGATTCCTAGGGGTCTGATTTTGGGATAGAAGCAGCTTCAATTCTACATTAGTGCTATATCCTCTTCACATTTCTTTTTGAGTAGTGGTGCTACCATCCGCCCAATGTGCAAGAAATTGTAACAATGCTATATTTAAGTGAAGGGGGCCACGCTGCAGATTCCATAAAAGCCTGTGCTGAGAGTCCTGGTATGCAGAAAAACTTTTAAGGGTACACGGCACCAAAGTAGCTTTTCAGCTCCTTCCTTCCAAGGATTGGTAGTGGTTCAGAAAGTCAGACCCTCGTCAATTATCAGAGGCTTACTATAGCCCCTGGACCCTTGTGAAAAGGTTTCTCTTGGGCCACCAATCCTGTTCCTACAATGTGTGACAAATCCAATATCTCATCCTGAATAGGGTACATTGGTATACATGATGAGAGTCAGGGTTCTTGCACACATACATATTACAGCACTATATAACTAAGTTATACAAACCTGTAACCTGTACTATCACTGTCATCAAACTTTTACTGCTGGGATCTATATGAATCTATCAATATATTATGGTAGCTCCTTTATATGACATATTACACTGCTATTTTAGGAGAAAATACTTTCATAGTACAATGCCACATGTACTAGAGATTAGAAGACTGCTTTGCCTATTTTGCTACTCTAATGTGTCTTTTCTTGCTGTGCTTTTTTTTTTTTTTTTTTTTCAAACCCCTAAATTAACACAGATCCCAGAATAGGTCCTAAAATAAAATTCAGACCCCAGATTAAACTCCAAAATTAAATTAGAATTCAAAGCAAACATCTAAATTCATTTATACATTTAAAAATAAATTGAGACTCCGGACTAAAGCCTGATATTATTTAAAATCCTGAACAAGATGCCAAAATGAATTCAGACCCCTGACCGGTCTTCAAAATATGGATTCTACCAACATTACATCATCTGCTTTCAGGTCATCTGGGGTTAAGGTTTAATCCCTAATGCACAGGAATAAACTAACCCTTCTCTGTAGCTCATGACAAACGCCACATTACATACCATCTTAATCTTCTGTCCTGCATATCCGTGTACTGCTCATTCTCATTTTTCAGCCATTGAGTACAAAGTAAGATGGACAGCAGTGCAGTGTTGATCACTTTTCTATTTCAGTTTCCCAATATCACCATTAATCTGTACACAGAGATCAATACACTATATACTCTCAACTACACGATTAAGGTCAAGGTTTACTACTATAGAGAAAAGTCACCATGAGATGAAGTAGGAGCTATCAGGGACTAAAACTGATAATGGTAATTGTATATTGTATTAGAAGACAGCACAATCCTACACTATTGATTTTATCTTTATGCAGTTGTATCACTTTATACTATAATTGTGGTAAAAAAAAAATCTTTATTTAAAGTGAGGAGTAAGATGAGCAGATATAGTACTACAATTTACAATGACAACACAACAAAAAGTAACTACAAGTAGAGAAATGTATTTTTCAAAAGCGTTATTCTACATGGAGTATTGAGCCAAAAAAGACTAATCACTTTGATTCTGAACCTGACAAACCGATTCTACCATCTTTAATCCAAACAAATATGATACACAGCCAGACCCCTGTACTAATATAATGGAGGCTCCGCAGCTGCACGGACATCGTCCTCCAGGCAAGGACAAAACTGCAAAAATATCCAAGTAAAAAAACTTGTATCTAGCACGAAGTGGTAAAGCCTCTAAACATAACTTTTATTTCAGTAACAAACTGTCCATAAAACTTTGCTCACAACACGACATTTAAGCATAAAAATATAATCCAAGAGACATACCAAACACCAGACAAGACACTAGCAACACGACATGAAGAACCGCTTACGCGTTTCATGGAGAGACCCCGTAGTCATAGTGAGTGTCTTCCCTATGTTACTCTACACTAGATCATTTCCGAAGAAGGTCATACGACCGAAACGTCAACATTGATTGATCTAGTGTGCTCTTTTCAAATTTACTTCTTTGCATTGTGTCAATCGCATATTCACTGTTGTTAAATAAATGATTATACCTCTTCACAACTATTGGTGTGTGCAGCAAAATGTATCTCTATTTGATTACGTGGGTTGGAGGACCCCTTTTTGCTAGCACCATAACCTAAAAAGAGTGTACTTTATACTTTAGTCTAAAACCTTGACAGAACTTCGACATATAGCAGATGTTACCAAGATGTTCTAAATATAACAGAAGGTTAACAATTTTATAATATTTTTACCAACTATCTTAGTAGAAAGTCAGTGTTCTAAGATGCAAATCCAAGTTCCTATCAAACATTGACATATCTGACAACCTCTTCCTCAGTCTTAATGCACCTGAACCACATACACTGAATTGTCAAAGACTTTACACCCCTCCTCAGGAGCCTGCTATCAGGAATTCAACAATTCAGCTAAGCAACCATCCCAGCTCCAAAATTACCACAAGAAGGTTTAAGCACCCCTGCTAATTTTTCAGATTTTTTTTTTTTTTGCAGCTCCTTCAGCTCCTATTCTGTTGCAATGATATAATGCCAAACTAAAAACCCCTACATTATATATTATATTTTACTATTTGTACAAACAAAACATTGAATACAACATATTTCTATTATCTTACCTTACCTTTTCTTTAACATTATAATAACACATGATAGATAATTTAAGTTCACACATTTTTAGATGGTATATTGAAAATATTATGACTGTTTTATATGAGCCATCAATTATCTACATTAAATTATGTGTACTGGAACAGAATCAAAGTGCATGTCATAACTGACAGTAACATGAAAATAAAGCTGTGAGAAAATAACAATAATTATCCAAGGATGTAATTAAAATGTGTTAAATGATCAAAATTTTCAATGTTCATAACATTAAAAAAAAACCTGTTCACTTACTGTCTATTCATTTCTGACAAGATGATCCACATAATTCCATTAGGTAGTGCAGACACATTGGGATCAATACATCATGTCTTGTATACCAGTTCTCTTTGTTAAAAGACAATGGGGTTAATTTATTAAGATTGACGTATCGTATGCCAGTCTTAATAAATTGCCCAACTGGTGCAGGGACTAAGTGATTTATGAAGAGGCTGTGGCTTCTTCATAAATCTGGCAGAGGACCCAGCACCAAAATGGAAATCTATGGCAGGTAGATTTCTGCTGTAGAGACAATGATACTTTATCTTTATCTTATAACGTTAAAAAAGTTTTTTATTTCTGACTGGTCAGGTATTTAGTTTTTTTCTCAGCACAGTGTTCATTTTTTGGGAAGCATGCTTTCAGATTAGTCTGGGAATTTTCATACTTGGCGATACCAGTCAGGATTGTTTATATTTTGCTTTTTTTGGGTTTGTGTGTTTGGATGTTTGGATGTTTGGACGTTTGGATGTTTGTTCCTCAATCACACCGGAATGGCTGAATGGATTTAATAGAAATTTGACACACACCTACATATTCGGCAGGAAGGAAAAATGGGCTACTTTAAAAGTCTCTCGCTCACCCCAAAACGTCACTATGACCCTCAAAAGTTGTCTCCTGCTCCGCTGTCAGCCCAGGCATGACGTCAGAGCAGATAGTTACACACCACTCCTATTGGTGCATGGCGGTGTGTGGGTGGGATAGGGAGCCAGCACAGCAGCCCATAGGTTGGCGCTGAATTGTGGGCGTGGCCAGCACGCGGGGACCTTTTCCTCAACATGGCGGCTGCCCACATGGTTCCGAACACCACTGACATGCCAGCCGGCCACACATTGCCTCAGGCCGACGTAGCATGCAGCAGCGCACCTGGCCCGAACCAGCCCAGCCACACCTACCCGTGAACTGTGTGGCTGGGAACACATGGCATGGGAAGAACCACGCATGCTTGCTGAAGCTGCAGCCACGAGACACACAGCTCCCCAGCATCTACATGGTGAGTGCTGCGGGGAACAGGGATCGGCGGGTTGCTAAAGGGAGGAAGGGGTGCAACAGGTGATGGTTAGGGCCCGGGGGGGTTGGGGGAGGTGGTGGGGGTTAGGGAGGGCGAGAGGGGGGGTTGGCACCAGAGGGCAGAAGGTAAGTAGGGGGAGGTGGGCCAGATTGCATATGTGGTAAGGGGGGACGGTAACCGGGGTCACTGGTAGGTGGTGGGAGGGAAGGGGTAGATGTAGGAGGTGACTGTGATCTCTAAAGTGGGGTAAGCGGGCCGGGGGCGCGGGTGGGGGGAAAGGAGGGCCGGAGGTGCAGAAGCAGGGCCATGCGGTCTCGGCCCACGATGCTGTGGGAGGGCCCAGCGCCGGCCGCAAAGAAAAGGGCCATGGGGGCCACAGGCCGCGCTGCAGGTGGTTCGCGCAAGGGTGAGGGGACAGCGGATGAAGTCGCAGGTTATAGCTAGTCTTTATATATAAAAAGGATAAAAAGGAGTAATTTGACATTTTTTTTTATAATTTTATAACCTTTTTCTACCCACTTTTCTGTGTTTTTTTGCTAATTCCCCTCAGGACTGTGAAATTCTAAATGATCCTTAGATCACTGTTCTGGGAACATGTGTGGCAGTGCAGCAGGGACTAATATGATGGACCAGGGTGCAGGACATGTCTGGTTGAGTGGTGGAAGTGTTAGTAGGCACTAGGCAGGTCTGATAATATGTTTGGAAGTGCTGCAGGGTATAATATGATGGACCAAGCCACAGGATATGTCTGCCTGAGTGGCAACATGTGTGGCAGTGCAGAAGGAACTAATACAATTGACTAGGCGGCAGGACATGTCTGGCTGAGTCGTGGCAGTGGTAGCAGCTGTTTAGGTGTAGCAGCCAACAGCACAGTACAGTAAATGGAACATGATGATAAAGCGAAACAGTGGCAATTAGCTGGAGGTGTTTGGAAATCCTCACAGATTCATGCCTAATTCATTTTGATAAAATTATTTTTTTCCACACTACCTGTGAACTTTTTGTATTACAATGACACTGGCAGCAATGAACACCATCTCAGCTATAACACTTGAGGCCGGACAAGACTCCTAAGGCAAATTGAGACCAGCTCCATCCAGTGCTCTAGTCTATTGACCCAGAATGACAAAATTTACTGCATTTTCCTGCTCACACAGATTGAGATGGAAGGTCGCAGATAAGGCGATGCAAAGGCAGACCGTTTTGTCACTGTAAATCAAGCAGGGTGTTTTATGGAAGAATAAAACAATAGATAATTAAATCATGTACCGAGCAACCCACCACTGTCACCTTCTATAGTAGTTTGAAGTTGTTGACAGTTCGGAAACTTGAGAACTGGAGATAATCAGCAGCAGTGGAAACATCCAGCACCCCCGAGAGGTGAAGCAAATAGGAAGAATGACCGATGGATGGAAAGGACACACAAGGGGGCCACACGGTGGCTCAGTGGTTAGCACTGCAGCCTTGCAGCGCTGGAGTCCTGGTGTTCAAATCCCACCAAGGGCATAAAACCATCTGCAAGGAGTTTGTATGTTCTCCCCGTGTTTGCATGGATTTCCATCCCATATTCCAAAAAGACATACTGATAGGAAAAACAATGTACATTGTAAGCTCTATGTGGAGCTCACAATCTACATTAAAAAAAAAAAAAAAAAAAAAGAAAAAAAAAGGAAAGGACACTGCGCTACTCCAAAACCGTTGAATAAACACGCACTTTATTGAGGTTTCTTACACACTGTGTGTATGAAACCTCAATAAAGTGCATGTTTATTCAACAGTTTTGGAGTAGCGCAGTGTCCTTTCCATCCATCGGTCATTGTTGCTTTTTTTGTAAGAATGGCACTGTAATGTAAGAATGGCTGAAATGTGCAGAGATTTTTCTAGCCATTAGGGGCATATCTTTTAAGCCACTATACAGGTTAATATAGCAAAAAACAATCAGATTCAGGTCATCTCGCCATTCAGGGACAATGAATTATTCATTCTAACTGCAGCATAGCAACAATATTGCAGCCATTGTCAATGCAAAAGCTGCCCAGTTGAAGTTGATGAGCCATCCAGCGGGATATTGGCTGCAGGATATACCAAATAGGAAACACCAACCATAATACATTTTCCTTATTGAGCAACATTATTCAAATAATGCAAGAATCCACAATTTTGATCCAGGCTTCCTTTTTGTAACACAAGCACAAAAATATATTGACCACATCCCTCTTTAGGACGTGATTAATACATTGTGCTCACATCTTGTATAGGAGTTAGGGCAGATTTGCCTGCTTTTCCAGGGGGTCATCATTTATTCTGAGAGCCTTGCAGACTTTCCTTGAGAGTCGGCAAATATGTTGTGGTTGTTTGCACCATTATTGAATATGATGAATAAATTAACTGAAAAGAGAATTCTGAAAAAAGTTTATGCTATCAGGGAAGAAGGAAGGGCATCCAAGCATAGCAAAAGATAACAGCATTTTGGAGATACATTCATAGTTCACGGCTCATAAGCTAACTGAACAGCTTCCCACAAGAACACTTAAGCAGAGGCTTCAGTAAATCACGACTGACTAGAATGAAGTCCACTGAGAAGTTTTGCTTCCTAACAAGCAAGATATCTTATTTAGCATCAACTACGTTATAATATAGTATTTATTTATGGACTGCACTTTGAAGGTAAAGTAATTAAGAGGATTTCCAAGGAAATATGTCAGCACAAAACTAGACAGCAACCATGAATTCTGAGAAATTCACAAAAATTGACAAAAGATTTCATTGAAATACTTTAATCATTAATAGCAAAATAGCTGATTTCTCCCAACATTGGACAGCACTATTAGTATTAGACAGGGAGGTCGATCAGGGGTGCATCTTCCATGAGACGACCTGAGGCGATGGTCTCATGCAGCACCTTATGGAATAAACTGGGGGCACTATTAATTGTGTTATTGCGATAGGTAGTGGCCGATAATTGGCTCTCACCTGTCCATGCTCCTGTCCAAGACGGCCCCCGCTACCATCTCTAGGCGGCACTGCACTTATGTCACTACAGCGTACTGGCGCTCTTCAGCATCGGCTACAGTGTGCCCTGGAGATGGCCGTGGATGGTGGACAGTCTTTCACAATATGGCAAGGACTACTTGGCGACTTTGCAACACCTATCATATGACCAAATATCACCAGGTGTTAAAATATATACAGGCATCTTTAGGCTGAGGCCATACTTTGTGGAAAAGCTACTTTCTGTTTTGCAGATTTTGCTGTGGTGTTTTTGAGCCACAGCCAGGATACAACAGAATTATAAGAGCTTCCTTTATATTTTCTATTCCTTTTGCAGTCACTCCTGGGTTTGATTTAAAAAACTAAGCAAAATTTGCAAAACAAAAAAAAATAAAATAAATTGCATTTCAGCAAAGCACAGCCTTAGCCTTAACCCCTTAGCGACCCTTGACGTAACTGTACGTCATGGGTCGCATGGGGATGTATGGAGCGAGCTCACACGCTGAGCTCGCTCCATACACGGCAGATGCCGGCTGTATAATACAGCCAGGACCTGCCAATAACAGCAGCGGTCGGTGCCCGAGCCGATCGCTGCTGTTAACCCTTTACACACTGCGGTCAAACGTGACCGCAGTGTGTAAACGGCGCCGGCGGCATGGGCGCCGCCATGTTTCGCCGATCGCCGCCCTCCTGAACGTCACATGAGGGCGGTGATCGGTTGCTATGACAGCCGGAAGCCTATTGAAGGCTTCCAGGCTTGTCTCTGCACTAGATCTATTAGACGATGGCCAGAGGCATCGTCTAATAGAAGTGCTGCGATTTTCCTATTCACTGCAATACTGTAGTATTGCAGTGAATAGTATGAGCGATCAGACTCCCTAGGTTTCAAGGTACCTAAGGGGTCTGATCATAAATGTAACAGAAGAAAAAAAAAGTTTTTAAAAGTATTAAAAAAATAAAAAAAATATAAAAGTTCAAATCACCCCCCTTTCCCTAGATTAGCTATAAAAGTAATTAAAGAACATTAAACATAAACATATTAGGTATCCCTGCGCTCCAAAATGCCCGAACTATTAGAATATTAAAACATTTATCCCGTACTGCGAACGGCATAGCGGCAAAAAAAAATAAAAACAGCCAAAAAGCGTTTTTTTCAACACTTTGCCTCCTATAAAAAATTGAATAAAAAGTGATCAAACCATCGTATCTTTCCCCAAATGGTATCAATAGAAACGTCATCTTGTCCCGCATAAAAAGACACCACAACCAGCTCCATACATGGAAATATGAAAAAGTTACAGGTGTTAGAACATGATGACACAAAAATTTTTTTCTATTTTGCAAAGTTTATCATTTTTTTAAAAGTATCAAAAAATTTCAAATACTATATAAATTTGGTATCACCGCGTTTGTACTGACACGTAGAACACAGGTAACATGTCATTTGTACCAAACAGTGAATGCTGTAAAAATTAAACCCATAAGAAAATGGCGCAAATGCATTTTTTCTCCAATTGCGCCTCATTCTGAATTTTTTTCCAGCTTCCCAGTACATTGCACAGCATATTGAATGGTGCCATTACAAAGTACAATTTGTCCCGCAAACAATAAGCTATCATGTGACTCTGTGAACTGGAAAATGAAAAAGTTATGGCTCTTGAAATGTGAGGAGGGAAAAACGAAAATGCGAAACCAAAAAATGGCCTGGTCCTTAAGGGGTTAAAGGGGTTTTCCAGGCAAAAAGTGAATTTTCAAAAAAAGGTCTGATAGAGCTATTAATAAGTGCACTCAAATACCTTTAGCTATTTTTTGAGTGATTTCTGGGAGCTCGTGGCATCTTTTCCTTTTTTTTTTTTTTTTTTTCTCATCAGTATCTTCCTATTCCTGTAACTTCCATGATACCTTGGACTGCACGCAGAGCTGAGTCACTGCCCCTCCCTTTCTCACTCACAACTCCCGCTTGCTCACTCCTCCTCACTGTTTCCATAGCTAGCCCACCAACTACACCCTCAGCAGCCATTTTTAGATTCATAGTTGTCACTCACTCAATAACATTCTCCTTTGGCTGTAATATTGTAATCACTTTCATATATCATCATTACAGTCACACAAAGAAAGCTTCAGGACAAGAATGAATTCTTAATGCTTTTTTTGTGTATAAGAATTTTACAAAAATATTATATATACACAAACACATACATAAATACATAAACAGTATAAGGCTTCATGGTGGCCACCCACACAGTAAAATATGCTCCACAGTGGTTCCTGCACAGGATAATGCTCCACAGTGGCTCCCTCACAGAATTATATTCTCCACATTGGTGTTGTAATAAGACTCCATTCACTAAGGCTAAGATCACATCTGCGGCAAAAATCAGTGGAGAGAAAAATCCTAAATAGAGGAATTTTCACTCTGCCAGTTCATTATGAAAACAGCAGACCCCAGGACCTCTGGTGTCTGCAGGTAACTGCTGTTTTCACGGTCAGGCTCTACATCAAACACTGGAGAGCCCAGCACAGATGTGAAAATAGTCAGTGGTGTAACCAGCAAAGGCTGATCCCCTCCCAACAAACTTTTGATTAGGGACCTCCAAGGCAAAACGCCCCCTTTCCTGGCCCCCACATAGTATAACACCCCATTAATACACACTATAATGTCCCATAGTGGCCTCCAAACAGTATAATGTCTCATAGTCGCCCCTCGACACAGTCCCACCATGTCCCCTGCACATAGTATTATGCTCCACCGTAGCCCCTGCACAAACACACTATTATACCCCATAGTGGCCCCTGCACACACTATTATACCCCATAGTGGCCCCTGCACACACTATTATGTCCCATAGTGGACCAACCATGAACAATTATTGTACACTGGGGGCGTTTCCATAGGTATAATTGACCTATGGAAACGCCCCCAGTGTATGAGATGTAATATATATATATATATATATATATATATATATATATATATATATATATATATCTCACGTTCCTTTTCTATCAAAAATGCAGCAAAATCTGCAACAAAAAAACAAGCTGCATTTCTGCAACGTGGGGTCTGAGCCTGCTGCAGAGGAGTCTACAACATCTTAAGCACACATACAGATACAAACTCTTACTCACCTGTTTTGGAAATATAGCCAAACTTTATTAAAGCAGACCTCTTACTTCTTATGGCAACTAATGTGACAACTTCAAAAAACTGCCACAAGCTTTGTATTTTTCTTATGTGTAGGTTTGAGACAATGTCTAGAATGCTGTGGGAATCATGATAGTTCATGATAGTTTCTTCTGTATAAATGGGGCTGTCAGACAGCTCAACTAATGTTTGTCTCAAAAACAAAGCTAGTAATTGTTTCGTAAAAAGCGGTTTATCCTCAGCAGCTGATATTGTTATCTGTATTTAACGCTGACAGCTGGAACACGAAACTTTTCAAGTGGCAGCTATCATAGTTTATTTAGAATCTAATACATAATATTAAAGTTTCTTCACATATACAACTCTAACTTATTACAGCTATACCAATAAAACCTTAACCCATTAACTGTAAGGCTTGCAGAAGTATCAGTTGTCTAAAAACTCTATCACTAGTGATGAGCGAGTAGTACTCGATCGAATACCTTGCTGGCATAGGAATGCGTGTAATCGGCCGAACACCAAGGGGTTAAATGCATTGAATATTCAAAGCGTTTAACTCCTTGGTGTTTGGCCGATTACACGCATTCCTATGCCGGCGAGGTATTCAATCTAATACTACTCGCTCATCACTATCTATCACCTATTGGGTCGAAAGACACTTCTGCCACATAAGGGGACATTCACTCGGAGTAAAGTGGCACTGATTCTACCATGATAACTCGCGGCAGAATCAGCGCTGATAAAAAGTCTCCCATTGACTTCAATGGGTTCCGATTTCTGCGCGGAACACACTGAAATCAATGTGAGGCTTTTTAACCCATTGAGTTCAATGTTTTCCGGAATCCATTGAAGTCATGGGTTTTATTAGCGCTGATTCTGACGCGAATTATCGTAGCAGAATCAGTGGCAGTTTACTCCGTGTGAATGCCCCCTAAGGCTAAGGTCCCACGGGCCGTAATTGCAGCACTAAAGCGCTGTGGAACGAACCACGGCATGATTGCACTGCGGTTCTTTCCACAGTGCTTTCAACAGAGGAGTTTTCCTCTTTGGTCTTTCTGTTACAATTATATCTATGGGAAAGCCGCCGGCGTTTCCATAGATATAATTGATATGCTGCAATTTGCAAAGCCGCAACGGCTTTGCAAATCGCACCGTGTCTTCACTGCGTTTTTTTCCACATAGTGGGCATGGGATTCCCATGAATCCCATCCCCTTTGCTTGCACTGTAAAATGCCACAATTTTTCCCGTAGCGCCTCCGCTGCGGGCAAATCGCGGTGTTTACATGCCGTGGGGCCCTGGCCTAAGACAGTTGTCTTATAAATGCCAAATAGTTGATTTTGCATTAGTGTCTATGTAAATGTGATAACACTATCATGCCATCAATAATGGAACGTCACACAATAGGATGTGCCGAAAAATTCTCAGTGTTTTATTCAGTATTCAAGTAGAGTTAAAGTGAAACGTTTTTCGGTACAGTGAAGTACCTTCATCAGACTCTACATACAAAAAAGAAGAAAAAATACATATAGTGAAGTGCACAGTAATTTACACAATAAATACAAAATATACAAGAAATATATACAAAAATAGGCCTAGTTGTATGGAGGCCGGTAGTACGATAGTGAATTTCCACGAGCACAGTTCCAATGACAAAAGGTAGAAGCGTGAAGATGATCAGAGAACTCATGTGACAGGTTCCAAGATGAATACAATAAACGTTTTAAAAGATGGTGTCGTTGTCTAGTTCTTGTATAAGATGTTAGTCAGGAAATCTGATGTTTAGTTGAGGTATAAATGCAGGGACATGAGAGACATGAGGTACAAACTTGAAAATAACAGAAATACCAAGTGAATCATATAGATAGTACCTTTGTACAGCTGTAGCACAATGTGCACCGTATAATAAAATGTGATAGTGTAGCCACTGGATTCTGTTGGTAAATATACAGTATCAATAAAGCATAAAGGAAACAAACTGCTAATCATGCCAAGTTTTTTACATGTCAATGGTATATCAGATATCCATCATGCCTCCTAATGGATGAAAAAATGGGCTATCAGGCATATAGAGTGTCAAATCCATATATATGTATATAGTGACTAGTATAATACACAGCTCGTTGTCTAGGGGACAGCCATCCTAATTAGTAATAGTCAGCATAATATACAGCTCGTAGTCTAGGGGACAGCCATCCTTATTAGCAATAGTCAGCATAATATAGTATACAGCTCGTTGTCTAGGGGACTTACCTCCGCACGTATGCCTGCAGGGTCCGCTGGAGTTAATCAAATTGGTGGTCAGTGGTGAAGACGCGGCACCAGGGGAAAAGCTGTAGCGCTGTTGAAAAGGGCGCGTACAGCGAGTGCCGGCAATAAGGTATAAATTGGCCGTGCGGCCAATAGGGGAAGACTCGCGGCGCACGCGTAGTGGAGTTGGGTGACGTGGCCACAAGATCGAGAAGCCGCGCATGCCCATAACGCAGCTGTATGGATCTCTGTATGCCGTCTTCACGGCGCATGCGCGGAACTCCGTAATAGACAAAGGACCAAGTGTGTTCGTGCATTTTTTGAAAAATGTACCTTGAGTCGTAGAGACCTATATAACCTCTGGAGGTCGAGGTCAAGCTCAAATAAATCGAATTTATAAGTAGGACAGAAGGATAGACCCCTCTGTAGGAGTTCAAGTTGTGCTGTTGTCAGAATTTTAGAAGAGATGTTAATAACAAGTGACTCTGTGCCTACCTGGGATCTTGTCGCCATAGGAATTGGGGGGGCCGTAGTCGTGTTTTGTCGACCTCTCCTCCGTGGTAGTCCATTTTCTTATAAAGTACATAATATAATCAGGAGACACTGGTCACTACTCGGTCGGGCTTACCCAAACATCAATGAATTCACTAAACCATTCTTACCATGCTTCAAACGTCCATGTAACCTCAGAGACAGACTCATTAAGGCGGATATAGGCTCAGATACCAAAATTCCAAGGCAGACATTCCTCAGCACACCTAGGAGAGGCACGTTCCCATGTCTCCACTGTCACCAGTGCTCTAATGTACTCAAGGGAGATAGGATATACCATCCACAGAGTGGCCAAACAATCCCGGTGAAGGACTTCTTCACCTGTGACTCCAACTTTGTCATTTATCTAATAAAATGTCCATGCGGTCTCGCATACGTTGGGGAGACCACCCAACGTGTGCGAGACCGCATTAAACAACACAAGTCCAATATTAGGTGTAAAAACCTATTACTTCCAATCCCAGCTCATTTTGATGCCATGAAACATAATATTTCACAGTTACGATTCCAGGTGTTGGAGCATATTGAGGTCCCAAGAAGGGGTGGCAACCGTATTTCCATACTTAAAAGAAGGGAAGCCTTCTGGATCCACAGGTTACAGACATTAGAACCCCGGGGCCTCAACCGTGATTATGACCTCAATGCGTTTATTTGAACTGTAATCATATACTGTCTGTACCACAATACTCTCATTCATTGTATCATATTATTCTTGTTCCATCTATACAGGCCCGTTAACACCCCGCCGGAATCCACCCTCCAGGGTCCGCTACCTCAAAAAGTATCCTTTTTGGCTTTTTTCATTGGCATACTCCGGTCCTAGTGGAAATTTTTCAAAGAATTGTTTCATTCATTTTTTAATATTTTTTATTTTTTTATTTTTACTATTTTTCCTTTTTATATTTTTTATTTTTTATTTATTTTTTCATTTTCATTTTTATTATTTTTTACTTTTCACTCTTTTATCATTTTCACTTTCTACTCTTTTGCCTATCTTTGCTTATTAATTCTCTATTTTTTCTTCTTTGGTTGTTGTCAGTGTTCATTTCTTCTCCATTCTAATTATTCTCTATTATCCTTGTTTGGTTTCATTCCATCTTCTTCTCCTCTCCATTATAAGCAGTTGGGCACATTTGTAGATCTGCTACTTTATCTATTGACACATTGTCCATTCACCACTAGGAGATGTAACCTATTCACTTGCCTATATAGCTCCCCCGGAGCACGAACACACTTGGTCCTTTGTCTATTACGGAGTTCCGCGCATGCGCCGTGAAGACGGCATACAGAGATCCATACACCTGCGTTATGGGCATGCGCGGCTTCTCGATCTTGTGGCCACGTCACCCAACTCCACTACGCGTGCGCCGCGAGTCTTCCCCTATTGGCCTCACGGCCAATTTATACCTTATTGCCGGCACTCGCTGTACGCGCCCTTTTCAACAGCGCTACAGCTTTTCCCCTGGTGCCGCGTCTTCACCACTGACCACCAATTTGATTAACTCCAGCGGACCCTGCAGGCATACGTGCGGAGGTAAGTCCCCTAGACAACGAGCTGTATACTATATTATGCTGACTATTGCTAATAAGGATGGCTGTCCCCTAGACTACGAGCTGTATATTATGCTGACTATTACTAATTAGGATGGCTGTCCCCTAGACAACGAGCTGTGTATTATACTAGTCACTATATACATATATATGGATTTGACACTCTATATGCCTGATAGCCCATTTTTTCATCCATTAGGAGGCATGATGGATATCTGATATACCATTGACATGTAAAAAACTTGGCATGATTAGCAGTTTGTTTCCTTTATGCTTTATTGATACTGTATATTTACCAACAGAATCCAGTGGCTACACTATCGCATTTTATTATACGGTGCACATTGTGCTACAGCTGTACAAAGGTACTATCTATATGATTCACTTGGTATTTCTGTTATTTTCAAGTTTGTACCTCATGTCTCTCATGTCCCTGCATTTATACCTCAACTAAACATCAGATTTCCTGACTAACATCTTATACAAGAACTAGACAACGACACCATCTTTTAAAACGTTTATTGTATTCATCTTGGAACCTGTCACATGAGTTCTCTGATCATCTTCACGCTTCTACCTTTTGTCATTGGAACTGTGCTCGTGGAAATTCACTATCGTACTACCGGCCTCCATACAACTAGGCCTATTTTTGTATATATTTCTTGTATATTTTGTATTTATTGTGTAAATTACTGTGCACTTCACTATATGTATTTTTTCTTCTTTTTTGTATGTAGAGTCTGATGAAGGTACTTCACTGTACCGAAAAACGTTTCACTTTAACTCTACTTGAATACTGAATAAAACACTGAGAATTTTTCGGCACATCCTATTGTGTGACGTTCCATTATTGATGACAAACAGGGTTGGGACCCTACGCTCACACTAAAACCACATCTCCTACTGCAACCCTCTTACCACAACACTATCATGCCATTATGGTCTCAATAATAAATAATGATACAACAAAGCAGTGAATTTTTAAAAGGACTTTGCATTTACTTTATGTTTCAAAAAAAAAAAAAAAAAGTACTGTCCTTTATAAATGCATTCTACAGTTTAAAAAAAATGAGCATAATGTTGCAGGCTCAGCTGTGAAATTTCATGACACGACTACTGCAGAGCTTCTTTTCCATTTATTTGCTGTCAACACAAAGCCAGTCTCACATTTAGCAGAATAGCAAATTCTTGTCTTGCTTCCAGAACGGCGCATTTGGTTGCTAGGGATACATTGCCTGACAACTCAAAGCGTTAGAAAACAATTGCCATGCAGCACGTGACCAGCAACCTCCTGGTCTCAGATGTACTCAGATCAAGAGCTCAAGGGTCTTCTCACCTTGGCAGGAAATTTAATGGCGAAACACAAAGTCAGCTTTGTAGGTCTCAGGTGTTTTGAAACATTATTTTAGGGCTATGGAACAACATTTGGTTGACCTGTGGCATGACCAGGAGCATGTTGCGAGCTTAGTATCAGGGGTCTGAATGAATGGAAGAATGTAAATTGCGGGTAGAAACGTAGTGCAACATTTTTAACTCATGGTATCTAAAATACAGAATGTAGTCATGTCATTTTTGTCCAAAGCCATTAAATCTATGGGTTTATAGCAGTTAAGGATGTGCACAAGTAGTAATATGAATGGTTTATGTCATTTTTCACAAATTTTACCTGTTGCTCCATTTCTAAATTAAATTTTTCACTGAGCTACTGTTACGATTAGACTGTAGATGCAAGGCCACAATGAAAGCAACAGCAAGAAATTGGCTGATAACTGAACTGACACCTCTGAAAGCCAAGAAAGAGCCTCAGATGCCTTCACCAGAGCTCACCGCAAGGAGAGATGGACTGTGCTGGATCTGGGGATCTGAATTGTCACCAGATAAATGTACTAATAGTAAACACACTGCTGCAGAAGCTAACACAAAGTCCGGTAAATTTACAAAGTGTCATGGATGTAGAAGAGAAGTTGTACAACAGGGTCAATATCAGGAGAGTGCGAATAAGCAGAGAAGGGAGACAGCAGCAATATCCAAGAAACTAGCTGCATTCACACTACGTAACGCCAGCGTGTATCACAGCCGTACACGCCGGCGCTACAGCAGGGCTGCCGAACACTTCCCATTCATTTCTATGGGAGCCGGCATGCGAGCGCTCCCCATAGAAATGAATGGGCTGCTTTTTTCACTACGAGCAGTCCCATTGAAGTGAATGGGAAGTGGCGGCGTGTACTTACCCACTTGCTCTCCTCATGCCGAGCCTTATACACCGGCACTTCCCATTCACTTCAATGGGACTGCTCGTGGTGAAAGAAGCAGCCCATTCATTTCTATGGGGAGCGCTCGTATGCCGGCTCCCATAGAAATGAATGGAGCTGCTTTATATGCTGCTTATTCTGAACGTGTTTGACGTTCAGAATAAGCTTCAGTATACGTAGTGTGAATGCACCCTAATGGTCAAAAATTCAGCTGGGAACGTCACAACAGAATCAGAGGCAAAAAGGGAATGCAATGAGAAAGCCAGAGGTCACAAGTCATACAGGTACACACACAAAATGGAAAGTCATACTAGCAGGTAGCAAACTAAGGTTAGTCGTCAGTCGGCACATGTCTCAGGAGGGTGTGGTCTTATATTAGCCTAAAATTGAAGACAGAAAATCATCCAGCAACGAGATGAAGAAGTCAAGTATAAATCTTCTTTATTTCATATTTGCAATAAAAATTCAAATGATTAGCATGCAATTCACAGGAGAAAAGCTTGCGTCAGACCGACGCGTTTCGGATGTCAATCCTTCTTCAGAGTCTGAACGCTACTGAGGAGTTTGCCTACACTTGTAGCCACACCAAGCAGCCCATCATCTGTTGTCAATCTATACTTAATTACAGGGCTAGCATAGAATGTAAACTACAAGTGATACCAAAATCCCCTGTGCTAAACACACAACATGGTTTATAAAAAGAGAATTTTCTAAATTACATAAAATTTCACAAAACTTTAAAATCAATACCCAACAATTTGACAAAAAACAAACACGACATATATACTTATGATATTAATGCTGCCATTTTTAGCCGATCTATATATCAGTATACCCGAAAAGACTCAAACTACATCCTGTTACTATATGATAATATCAATTGCATGTACCGGACAAAGACCTTATATAAGTCACATAAAAATCACAAAAAGATAGTACAACATACAATATATCTATTTCCATAACAAAGTGACTCAAAGTTCCTATACACATACACAATACCAGGCTTTCTTTGTTGTTAGCAATTAGTATTACATTTGTAAAGAGAAAGATTTTCAAAAGAAAATGAAAAGAAAATTTTTCTTCTATTCTTTCAGAGTCTGATCATGTGATACAATCGCTTGTCATTCACTGGTCGGCTACGTGGGTTCTTGCCCTTAGTAAAGATGGAACTCCGACCTTCAAATATGTATATGCGCATGCTCCAAATTTGATCACGTCAACAATCTAAACCATTCATTGGTTAGGAGTGTGACTGCTGCTGTTCCACTGGAAGATAAGTAAAATATATGTATGTCAGTAATACCAAAATAGAGAGCACACAATTTGCATGTACATATAAACAAATGACCCAAACTGTTCCAATATAATATGCGATATAGTCTGTTCCATATGATATAATTTTGTGCATATGCAAAAACAGTCTGTATTCTATTCAGTTCATAGATGATAAATGTACGATACATCATTCCTCTGATTTAACCCTTTAGGGAGACAGGTACCGATATTCCAAATCCAATAGACCTCCCTAATTCTCCCTAATTCTCAGTTGGTGTTCCCAGTTCCCCCCTCTATGGGGTCTGCTAACTTCTTCTATACCTTTAAAACTGAAACTGGATGTATTACCGGCATGTTTTTCTTTAAAGTGTCGAGACACACCCGTACTCCTGAGATTGTTATCATTTACAATATCCTGTATGAATGGTTTAGATTGTTGACATGTGATCAAATTTGGAGCATGCGCATATACATATTTGAAGGTCGGAGTTCCATCTTTACTAAGGGCAAGAACCCACGTAGCCAACCAGTGAATGACAAGCGATTGTATCACATGATCAGGCTCCGAAAGAATAGAAGAAAACTTTTCTTTTCATTTTCTTTTGAAAATCTTTCTCTTTACAAATGTAATACTAATTGCTAACAACAAAGAAAGCCTGGTATTGTGTATGTGTATAGGAACTTTGAGTCACTTTGTTATGGAAATAGATATATTGTATGTTGTACTATCTTTTTGTGATTTTTATGTGACTTATATAAGGTCTTTGTCCGGTACATGCAATTGATATTATCATATAGTAACAGGATGTAGTTTGAGTCTTTTCGGGTATACTGATATATAGATCGGCTAAAAATGGCAGCATTAATATCATAAGTATATATGTCATGTTTGTTTTTTGTCAAATTGTTGGGTATTGATTTTAAAGTTTTGTGAAATTTTATGTAATTTAGAAAATTCTCTTTTTATAAACCATGTTGTGTGTTTAGCACAGGGGATTTTGGTATCACTTGTAGTTTACATTCTATGCTAGCCCTGTAATTAAGTATAGATTGACAACAGATGATGGGCTGCTTGGTGTGGCTACAAGTGTAGGCAAACTCCTCAGTAGCATTCAGACTCTGAAGAAGGATTGACATCCGAAACGCGTCGGTCTGACGCAAGCTTTTCTCCTGTGAATTGCGTGCTAATTATTTGAATTTTTATTGCGAATATGAAATAAAGAAGATTTATACTTGACTTCTTCATCTCGTTGCTGGATGATTTTCTGTCTTCAATTTTGTGATTCCACTCCACGCCGAGGGAGCTCCTCATCTGGGCAAAGTTTCGCAAACATACAACGTATATCGGAGGAAAAAAGAAAAAAAACATTGACAGGCAACTGCAGGAGGGCTGAGTATTACTTTTTCCATTTCCCCTTTTTTCCCATTTATATTATATTAGCCTAAACAGCTGCTAACTGGACCAAGCCAGGAAGCCTCGGAAAATGCAAAAGCTTCCCAGGATGGCATGGTAACGTTAAAGGTGCAGCAGCTGGGATACAGAGTCCTGACAGCTACTGCATGGAGACTAGCTGTTATATCTCCCAGTCACTGAACTTCCACTCAGAAGCAGTAGTGTTATGAAATATATTACAGAGAAGTACTGACCAGTGTTGCTGTGAATCCAGCATTGTGGTGAGGTACAATACTCATTAGAAGCTGCAGCACCATCCCTCTGTTTCCATCAAGCAGCTTTCTTATTCGTCTGCTCCTTCTATATAAACCTCTATGAGAAGCATGTGACCCAATTCCTCACTGAGCTAAAAGTCTGTATTGTCTCTAAAGATGGATGTAGCAGTGAATTCAAACTTAAGTGTGCAGTTTAGGAAGTGGGCAAAAAAGGAGGAGGGCAAGATGGAGGTGGAAAGCTGGGTTAGTCTGGTAAGTAGAGAAAGAGGCATTTAATCTAGTAAGGTATATTACAAAGTTTTCTATATATTGATTGCTACTTTGGATTTATGCAACGCAATGTTTCTTGAAAGTACAGTGTCTATGTAAAGCTTTATTCACTCTGCATTCAGAGCTCCGTTGGCTACTCTGTCACATTTGTGGGCAAAAACAGTACAGTATCCATGTAAACCCTAATGCCACCTTGATGAACCCACTTATAAGTCAGAAGGGTCTGTTGGGCACTGTTCATCCTACAATATGAGCCAGATCATATATGCAAATCAATTGCATAAATAGCAATTGAGCTAGTACCATTTACTTACTAGCATTAGTGGTTCCCTCTCTACCCTGAAAGTTATTTAGCTGAACACTATAAATAGAGTGCTTTCAGTACAGGCATATACTGGGTATGCAGTAACTACTGCACTACTGTAGGTAATATACCAATATATTCATCTTTCTATTTGGATGCAATGAGAATGCATCATGTAAGTGCTTTGGTTGGAGCAATATGTGCTAATAAATGGAGTTGGCATTTTCAGATACTGCATAATTTACATTATTCTGTTTGTCCTCTATTTACAAGAATACATGTCTGCTGGAACAGTATCATTCAGTGAATCTGCCCAATACGTTTTTGGCCTTATGTCTCAAGTGTTCTATTTTAGCTGCTGTTATCCCTACATAAGCTTTGTACCATTTCATTTGTACAGCAGTTCTTAGTTCACATCCACAGGGAATTTCATATCCACATACTGTACAGTAACAAAGCACTTTTTGTTTTACTAGCCTAATCTATTTTACTCCTTTGTTTGAATAGGCTGCAGATATCTTCTTAAGCCTAGTTCATACAGGTGTGTTATGACAGTATTCAGTTTTCTGGCATGGATGATGCCGAGGCCTTTATTGCACCAAAGATGCACCACATCACCTTTGCCCACCATTTTCAGTGAATGTAGATGGAGTTAGGACAGAGAGAAGGGCAGGTCGAGGATACCTTGATACGACATATTTATTACTAATCATGCTAGAAATCTGATGTGAGATATATTGGAAATCTACACCAGTTCCTGACTGTTCCTTATGTAGATTCCCATTTTGACCCACAAGCATACATCTGGTTAATTACGAGATCATAGCCTGTTTATAATTCAGGCTTATCTTGCACTAGTCGGCACCTTTATTAAGACTGGTGCAGGAAACTCGCTTAATTAAAGGAGCTGTCCAGGACCTAAAGGTAATTGGTCTGACACCTGAACCCCTCCTCAGTCAGGTGTTTCAGCCGCTGCAAGCCATATACTAGGTATATAACTGGACTGGAAGCAGCCCTACTGCTATTCAAATCAATGGGAGCTGGCTACAGTTCCAGGAGCCACCACTACATTGTACATAGCTCTGTACACTGTATACAGTTTACTATCTGTACAGTGTAGTGGTGGCGCCTGAAAGTAGAGTCTTACTCCTATTTGCTTGTATAGGAGCAGGACTGCTTCTGGCTGTACATCTAGTATATGGCTTTCAGAAGCCAAAACACCTGATCCTGAACCCTAAACAATCTGATACTGATGACCTATACTGTGGATAGATCACCATTATCAATTACCTTCAGGTCCTGAATACACTTTTCATAAATTCACTTACTCTTTTTTATAATAAAACAAAGAGAAGTTGGTTAGAAGGTTAGATCCCAATAATTGCCCCATGTAAATATGTCTAGCAATTAAATCTTGACTACATTTGTGTAATGAATATGCTCTGCCAACAATAATGCAAACTGTAGGGGATGGAAGATTATAAACCATAAATAGAAAGATACCAGGATGATTACAGCATGTAAATATAATAAAATCAGCCACTTGCTATATTATTAATTGGCACTCATTAGAGGCAGATTGTCTACCTTTGTCTTGTTGCTATGTTAGGTATTGTAGTTTACCTCTATAATATTGTATAGGATTGAGCTGCAATCCTAGGCATAGCATATAGAAAGATGTATTTGAAAAACAAAAATTGCTTTTCTACAGATTATAACTAGAGATGAGCGAGTAGTTAAATACTCGATATTCGAAATTCGTTTCGAGTAGCCCCTCAATATTCGACTACTCAAAGCGAATATTGAATCCCATTATACTATGGGGAAAAATGCTTGTTTCAGGAGTAGGCAACATTCGATCAAATTGAACTTACCAAGTCCACGAGTGAGGGTCGGGCTGGATTCTCCGAGAAGTCTTCTCCGTGCAGCATCCCCGCGGCGTCTTCCGGCTCTGAGTTCACTCTGCCAGGCATCGGGCCTGGGCAGAGCCAACTGCGCATGCCCGCACTACAAGAAAATGGCCGCTTACAGTCAAAGCGGCCATTTTCTTGTAGCGCGGGTATGCGCAGTCGGCTCTGTCCAGGCCCAATGCCTAGGCAGAGTGAATTCAGAGCCGAAAGACGCCGCGGGGACGCTGCGCGGAGAAGACTTCTAAAGGTAGGAGATGAACCAGCGTTGATTGGCCGACTGTATAGCATTCGGCCAATCAACGCTGGTTCTGCATCGAATTTTTCCATTCGAATAGCGAGTAGTATTCAATAGAGTACGAGTATTTTGAATACTGTAGTATTTGATCGAATACCTACTCGATCGAATACTACTCGTTCATCTCTAATTATAACAGATTCTTTGTTCTCATGTTTGTGGGTCTTAATAGTCTTATGGAAACATTTTTTCCAGCTTTGTTTACTTTTAAGGAAGAATGCAGCCATTTATATAGCGTGAGATGGAGAAAGTTGCATAAAAAAAGAAACTGAATGCTTTTATAGTATAGAAAGATGGATGTGTGAATAGCTTCAGTGTTCATTAAAGGGGTTATGCCGTGAAAAGTATTTATACATCCATTTATCCATATTCTATCAATATAAGGAAAATGTTTGTTTTTGTACCGTGTTAGCCAGTGGGTAGGAAATATAAAAAAAAAAAAAAAACGAGAGTCTTCAGTAGTTGATACCTTTTCTAATGGCTAACTAATAATGATGGTAGATTACAACGTTTAGAAACTCTCGGCTTCTTCTTCAGGTATATCTAAACAATTAGATATACCTGAAGAAGAAGCCAAGAGCTTTGAAACGTTGTAATCTAACATCATTATTAGTTAGCCATTAAAAAGAGGTATCAACTACTGAAGACTCTCAAGTTTTTTGTTTTTTTTATATATTCTATCAATAGGATAGAAGATAACTTGCTGGAGGTTTTACTATTGAGACCACTACTAATCCACAAAAGTGAAGTAAATGGAGCGCATAACCTTTTTAGGCTGAATCCACAAATCAGCACAAATCTTATACCTGTCCAGTACTTTACATAGATTGTTAGGGCGCATGCACACAGTCATATTACAGCTTTGTTTTGAACAGAGCTGAAATAGGGTTTTCTAAGAGATACTTGGGATATTTATTGTACAACTGTATGTAACAGGCAAATATCTGCAGCAGCTGAGTCCCCCATTGTTAAGATAAGATAAGATAAAATAAGATAATCCTTTAATAGTCCCACATTGGGGAAATTTCAGCGTGTTACAGCAGCATAGTAATACAGATACAGGATAATACAGAGTAATATATTACAGACGTAGACACAGATAAGCTGAGAAGAGAAGATATACTAGGAGTCCATGGCAGCTAAGGAAAAAAAAAAAACAGAAGAGAAAGAGGAAGACCTCATGGTCATCGTCATAATCATTTAGTTCTCTGTGCGGAGTGATCTTCATTTGGTCTGATGTAGATTATACAGCCTGGTCGCGGTTGGAAGGAAGGACCTGCGATAGCGCTCCTTCTCACACTTGGGGTGAAGCAGACGGTCGCTTACAGTGCTGCCAAGTCCCATCAGGGTCCCATACATGGGGTGGGATTTGTTCTCCCGCATGGAGGTCACCACGGACAGTATCCTTCTGTCACCCACCACCTGTACTGGGTCCAAGGGGCTCCCCAGGACAGAGCTGGCCCTCCTGATCAGCCTGTCAAGCCTATTTCTGTCCCTGGTTGATATACTGCTCCCCCAGCAGGCTACACCGAAAAAGATGGCTGAGGCAACCACAGAGATGAAGAAGGCCCTAAGAAGTGTCCCCCGGACTCCGAAGGCCCTCAGCCTCCTGAGCAGGTAGAGCTTGCTGTGGCCCTTTCTGTGCAGCGCCTCCAGGTGATCAGCCCAGTCTAGTTTATTGTTGAGGAGCACGCCCAGGTACTTATAGGTCCTGACTATCTCAATACATGTTCCTTGGATCTCCACCAGGGTCGGAGCACCTCTCCGTTTACTAAAGTCCACCACCATCTCCTTGGTCTTCCCAGCATTAATCCTGAGCTGGTTCTGCTGGCACCATTCAACAAAATCCCGGTTTAAGTCTCTGTATTCCCTATCGTCGCCATCAGTGATAAGGCCGACTATAGCAGAGTCATCGGAGTACTTCTGTAAGTAACAGCTGGATGAGTTGTGCCTGAAGTCAGCAGTGTGAAGTGTGAAGAGGAATGGGGCAAGAACTGTACCTTGTGGTGCCCCCGTACTACAGATCACAGTGTCGGACACACAGTCCTGGGCTCTCACATACTGAGGGCGGTTTGTCAGGTAGTCTAGGATCCAGTTGGACAGGTGATGGTCCACACCACCAAGGTTCAGCTTCTCCCTCAGTAGCCCTGGCTGAATGGTGTTGAAAGCACTAGAGAAATCAAAGAACATTATTCTCACAGTGTTCCCGGGTTTCTCCAGGTGAGAGAGAGCTCTATGAAGAAGGTGGATGATGGCATCATCTACCCCAATGCCTACACCAAATACCCAATGTGGATCTAGGTGGCTTACCTTCTTTCCCTTCTTAGTGTAGTCAAAAAAAAACAAAACACTTAGATACTCTCAGAACATGGTATCACTGTGTAAAAAAAACCACGGCTGTTTCACACACAGCGGTTGTATGAAGCACAGGTAATGGCCTTCACTGTCGGTGTTAAACTTAAGGTTCATAGAAACATGGTAGTATTTCTGTTTGCACAGGGGATGCTTGCCAAGCTAGTTCTACAATTCGATCCTCTGGCTTTTGGGGAGGATTGTGGCCTAGACTAGCCTGACTACCCAGGCTACCACTATGGGCTCTCCACACTGAATGAGCTGCTACATTGGATTCTCAAAATGGTTGGAAGACTCCTTATTTAGTTTTTCCTAACTTGACATGGTGGAAATCATTGCATTCCTTACAGAACATGCTAGAACAATGGTGCAATGATTCCATATTATCAATTAACCCTTTCACTGCCAAGGGTCTCTGGAAAATTTGCACCTCCAGTAGCCAGAGCAATTTTCATAGTTTTGAGACGGACAAATCAAACCTAAATTGCAACATTAAAAAAGCATCCAACCCCCCCTACCTATATATTTTCTTAAATTAGACACCTGCAGCATTGTCAGAATGACACTTGGTACTGTATACGAACAGGCATCTTCATGCAATTTTGATTTAAAGTGAATGTTTTATGAAAAAATGCAAATAAATGTATATTAGTTGCTACAAGCAGAAACCAAACAAAAAATTAAATGCACCAAACCTCCTAAAAATAAGAGTTCAACATGTGCAGAGTTCATTCATATCACTAAGGCCTACACCCGCATGCACGTGTCTTCAGAAAATTGCCATAACTGGAAGGAACAAAAATCTGCTTTGAAGCTGGAAATGTTAAAAAAGTATCATCCTATAAAATGTAGGGATTACACACCATGAAAAGTAAGTGAACCCCTAAACCCTATATATTTTTTGAAAGTAGACAACCTGAAGATTACAAATGTCTTAATGGGTCATCAATAACCACATCCACCGTCATGCAACTTTGTCACAAACACAAATAAATTTTTGAAAACATGCGCTAAAACACATATTTGCACCTAAATCTCATGTTCAATCTCAGATTCATATACAAAATACATTTAAAATAATAGTTTAAGGTGTAGACATTGTGTATATATACTATACAGTATGTACCGCAAACATCAACTACAACAAGAGCTCAGGCTCCCAAAGACACTAATACAGAAGACAGGCAAGATTTTGCTGTTATTCACTAATATGTTAAAAATCTATACTGCACCTAGCAAACTGTGACTGTGATACCAAAATCTAACTTTTTTCAGAGTACACAGCATACCGTATATAAAAACACAATTTAATAGTTCATATATACAACCACCTTCATTCAACTTTGTAGCAAACAGAGATTGCAAGCAAAAATTGCACAAAAATTCAAATTTGCCACTAAAGTGCGACTCAAGCAATCCCTTTCTGCAAACAAAATGTACTTTCCAAAAAACTGCAAGATGTGAGGAGTTCATACATACCACACATGTTTATATTTACAGGGACGGGTGTTAAAGAATCGCCAAAATCGCAGAGATGCGCCATCCCATTTTGTGCATGCAAATTAAATGTTATTTTCCATCCACCTATAAAAATTTTAGCAATCTATACATTCATCTCTAGTGATAATCGTTATTACTATTATTTTAGTGTGTAACGGATATTGCTAGACACGTAGTTTACCCTAGAAAGCTCAGGTATGGATAGGACAGGGAATGGGTGAAATGTAAACTTTATTCATGACTTTGTGTATCTGTTGTGTAAGTGTTTGGTCCGACTTTTTATTGGCGCTTGGACCTGCACAATGGAAAACATGGGCTGCTCGTGCCCTCCTCCCTTTCCAGTTACAGTTTGCAAATTGCTTTCTTAGTCAGGAGGGGGATCACTTTAGAGCTATATATTTTTGGACTGCTTAAACATATCTTGATGTTTTAAAATGCATTTTAAAGAGGAGAATCTTGTCTTTAAAATGATATCAAGAACTTGTTGATACAACTTATATTTTTGGAGCAATTCACTGTTGAAACACTGTCGGGAATTGAGATCTGCAGTTGGATCTCAATGCCAAATAGCATTTTCAACGATGAATTGCTCCAAAACTTTAAGTTATATCATCAAGTTTTTGGTATCATTTTAAAGATGAGATTCTCCTCTTTAAAATGCATTTAAAGCATCAAGATATGTTGATGCAGTCCAGAGATATCGGTAGGATGTAGTAGCTATGTCCTCGGCTACTGATGTGCCACCTTGGGAGGATGTAGAGCTACGCGCTTGGCAGTGAAAGGGTTAAATTGATAGTAACATAATTCAAATATACAGTATTAGACAGTATTACAGAGCATACAGAGCATAAATGCATGCAAGTAATGATATAAAGCCTGTCTAGATTAAAGACTCCTACTCACAAACTACACTACTGTGGAAAGGAGTGTGATCCACCATCTTATGTGTATGCCTCTGTTTCCTTACTACCCAGCATATAGGACCCAACAAAAATAAATTGTATCAGATGTTGTACGTACAGAAGAATTCACCTGGAAACAATGATAAGCATGAGCCATACATCGATTCAGTATCTTGCAGAAAAACATAATCTATGCCAAAGGCAGAGGTGGGGAATGGCACGGCCTGGCTGCATTTCCCCTTCTTTTCTTTCAACACCGTGCCAGTCCAGCTTTGTGCTGAGCAGCTGAGTCATGAGAGACAGTCTGGTTGTTAGGGACACACACAGCTATAGCATTGTAAATAGTCCAGCCAGTTTATTCCTAGCAACAAGCCAATCTCATATTACTTTGTCCACTGTTCAATGCCAACTTGGCCCTTAGCTAAAGATAAGAGAAGGGGTAAAAGCCCTACTGTTACTTTTCTCTATCTCTGAGATACTTGATTCTATACAAAAGTAAAGTTGGAGGAAATCGCTTTTAATGTGTTTGTCTGTTTTAATGAATATGTATGTTGGATAGCCTATAAAATGACTTGCATTCTGTCCAGAGATATTGGATGATATTTTGCACATATTTTCTATGCGAGTATGCTTGGCATATTGCAGGATTGTGTCATGTTACTGATTCACATTTCATGCACTCATCCAATTACTTCTTCATGATGCTGTGAGAAATTGCTTCACACATATTTGCACTGTTTGGCATATCATCCGTGAATGTTTACAAGGGAACAGATGCTTGCACTGATCTAGTTTTCTGAGCATTATTAACAGGCAGTAACCTCTGTTCTTATTTCCTTAGCTTATGCTGTTTATTCAATTCAATACCAAGCAATTTTCCCTGTTCATGACTATGCGCATTTTCATTTTTTAGTATATGTGGATTTCAAAACCGTAATGTTTTTTCCTTTGGGTTATGAAATCTTTTTTGTATCTTTTTGTAATGTATTTCTATATTGTACATATGTGATTCATGACCTAATTTTGATATTGTTGTTGTTGGGTTTTTTTTCCATATATTAGGGTTGACTTTTTTGTGACATTAGGAGTAAACGTGCTGCAATGCAATGGAGAGAATTGGATGATGGGAGTAGTAATGGAGGTAGCTGTGATGTCACCAGTAGGCCAAAGACACTCAACCAACTTATTCAACCCACCTCTCAGGTAGGGTAGTGTTGAGTGAGCTTGCTTCCTTTAGAACATTCTTCTCATACAATCATTTATTTGAGCAAAAATGCAACAAGACTATAAAAGAAAAGCGTTAACAGTGGTAGGAAAACTGGATACATTATATATAAATATATAAAAATCCAAGAACCACACAGGGGGACCTAGTGAATGACCTGCAGAGAGCTGGGACCAACGTAACAAAGGCTACCATCAGTTACACACTATATCGCCAGGGACTCAGATCCTGCAGTGCCAGATGTGCCCCCCTTCTTAAGCCAGTACATGTACGGGCCCATCTGAAGCTTGCTAGAGAGTATTTGGATGATCAAGAAGAGTATTGTCAGAATGTCATATGGTCAGATGAAACCAAAGTAGAGTAGTAGTATTTGGTAGAAACACAACTTGTCATGTTTGAAGGAGAAAGAATGCTGAGTTGCATCCAAAGAACACCATACCTACTGTTAAGCATGGGGGTGGAACATCATGCTTTGGATCTATTTCTCTGCAAAGGGACCAAGACGACTGATCCTTGTACATGAAAGAATGAATGGGGCCATGTATGGTTTGAGTGCAAACCTCCTTCCATCAGCAAGGGCATTGAAGATGAAACATGGCTGGGTCTTTCAGCATGACAATGATCACAAGCACACCACCAGGGCAAAAAAGAAGTGGCTTCGTAAGAAGCATTTCAAAGTCCTGGACTAGACTAACCAGTTTCCAGATCTCAACCCTATAGAAAAACTTGGGAGGGAGTTGAAAGTCCATGTTGCCCAGTGACAGCCCCAAAGCATCCCTGCTCTAGAGGAGATCTGCATGGAGGAATGGGCCAACATACCAACAGCAGTGTGTGCCAACCTTGTGAAGACTTACAGAAAACGTTTGACCTCTGTCATTGCCAGCAAAGGATATATAACAAAGTATTGAGATGAACTTTTGTTATTGACCAAATACTTGTTTTCCACCATGATTTGCAAATGAATTCTTTCCAAATCAGACAATGTGATTTTCTGGATTTGTTTTTTCATTTTGCTTCTCCTAGTTGAGGTCTACCTATGATGTCAATTACAGGCCAACCTCATCTTTTTAAGTGGGAGAACTTGTAGAATTGGTGGCTGACTAACTGTTCTTCCCCACTGTGTATATATATATACAGTACATGTGTGTGTGTGTGTGTGTATATATATATATATATATATATATATATATATATATATATATATTTTATTCTCCTATACTGCATTTCTCATCACATCACATCTCATCGACGCACTAATAGCAATAGTTGGCATTTCATGTGTTATATGCAGTAGATTAGTACATTCTGTACTTCATATATTATCACATAATGGCTGATTTATCATTTAAATACAATTGCTTATGTATTTCACTTTCAATTCCACTTCAATAAATTTCTATGATGTGTTACCTAATCTTAGATGAATGTATTGGCATTATTCTGTCCAGAAATCTTTTGATGTCACTAAGTGATTTATTTACTGCATTGAAGGAAGAGTATCACAAGCCAGCATCTGTCCTCTATTTTTAAGTGGAAAAAGAAAGAAAATGACTCATAGTGCGCATGCAGATTACATCAATTCTATTAACTTTAAGACTGCTATAAGGATATGTTCACATATAACAGAAAGTTACATTCCTCTGGAGGGAGTTTGTATAGCCCCAGTAAAATGCATTATGTTTCAGCCCTGTAGTAGTACAAGGCATACTGATATATAGTGAAAAATGCACTTATGTACCTGGTGCAACATTCTCTTTCTTCAGAGTCTGAATGGTGACCTTGCTCTTCATGTAATCTGCAGACTGACCTCCAAATTCACACAACATCAGGAAGCAAATCTTCTTATGTAAGGCAGATTGCAGACGACCATGCTGCAACCAGCCTGCCATGAATTAAATGAAAAAAAGGCAATGGTGCCGCAAACTCACAAATTTAGAAAGTGTGGTGCAGACGTCAAAGGGTCCTTCGACCCCACAATCAGATTAATCAAAAAATGTTGTCGCACACACAGGTTTTGTTGCCAAAAAGGGAAATAAATTTATTTACAACACCGTGTACATCATTTGTTGTGCCTTTGGACATAGGGGTCGCAGTAATATGAAAAAGACTAATAGATCACAATAGTTGACGTTTCGGTCGTGTAGACCTTCATCTGAACTGATCTATAGTGTGAATACAAGGCATGTAGGATGTGTCCCAGGCCTGGGACTTACATATGAATCAGTTTTCTTCTGGCTGGTATGTGAATTGGCAGGGCTACTGTATATGTCTACATTGCCAGTCTTCATAACCCACCTGATCACTGTTCAGATACTGAGTAAAGTGATCAATATAATTAATAAGCGAGTGCATTATTCAGTTTACATTAGTATGCCCCGAACTACAGGCCTAAGGCATAACACATTTTATTAAAGTGGGGCTTTAAATACCCATGCATTAAATATCCATGCACATAATACAGAAACAACTCCATTCAGGTTTATGGAACAGATTTCTAGTAGCAGAAATTTCTGCTGCAAATCTTCTAGATGTTAACATATTCTAAAGCTGGGTTCACTTATTATATTGCATCATTTGCAGAATTTTGGAGCAAAGTATGCTTGTAGCTGTATATATCAGGTAGTTGTAGACCTTAAAGGGACTCTATCATTGGCTATAGTGATTTTTAACTAAGCATATATTTGCAAAGTCTTTAGAAAGGCTATTTCAGACACACCTTTTATTCATTAACCCTCCCAGCCATTTTTGAATTTGCCCGCTTTATAGATATGCTAATTAGCCTCCAAGGTGCACCCGGAAGTCTCTGTGATGCTCTCTGAGCACTGTGTGTAAACAAGGGGGAGGGGGAGCAGGGAGGCTGATGATGATGATGATGACTCATCAGCCTTCCCTGTTCTCACCTCCCCCCTGTTTACACACAGTGCTCAGTGAACGTCCAGTGCACGTTGGAGGCTAATTAGCATATTGCTGAAAGCGGGTTAATTAAAAAAAATGGCTGGGAGGATTACTAAATAAAAGGTATGTCTGTAATAGCCTTTATAAAGGCTATGCAAATATATGCTTAGTTAAAAATCACTATAGCCAATGATAAAATCCCTTTAAGATGGCTATTGACACAATTCCCCGTTGTCTTTGACCATCTTCCTTGGGTCATGAGACTCCTATATACGGAAGACAGAAAAGGGGAAACATACAGATAAAAAATTATTTCCAATTGGGGTAAGAAAATATGCTTTTGAAGAAGACTCAACAAGACTTTGAGTGGCATAAATCCTCAGAGTGTTCACCAAGGTAAAATGTTTAAAATGTGCTAAAAAATTTTTTTTTACAGATTATTTAAAGAAAAAAAAAAAAACCCTAGACATTTTAGGCTAGATTATGAAACTGGAAAATTCAAACCTGGTTCCTTTCAAAACATGTTTTCTTGGGATTCTGTTGGATTTTTACAAATGCTTTTCTCTTTGTCCTACAGGAAAGATATTCCTAGCAATGTACTGTATTATACTAAGTCCCATGCTAAAATTGCCTATGATAAACCTGACTTTTGCAATCTGAAGGTGCCAATAAAAGGATATATTTAAACAATACAATAACACTGTCATATTTAAACAAATATAAGCTAGAATAAGGATAACAGCATATATATATATATATATATATATATATATATATATATATATATATATATATATATACAGTGCCTACAAGTAGTATTCAACCCCCTGTAGATTTAGCAGGTTTGATAAGATGCAAATAAGTTAGAGCCTTCAAACTTCAAACAAGAGCAGGATTTATTAACAGATGCATAAATCTTACAAACCAAAAAGTTATGTTGCTCAGTTAAATTTTAATAAATTTTAAACATAAAAGTGTGGGTCAATTATTATTCAACCCCTAGGTTTAATATTTTGTGGAATAACCCTTGTTTGCAATTACAGCTAATAATCGTCTTTTATAAGACCTGATCAGGCCGGCACAGGTCTCTGGAGTTATGTTGGCCCACTCCTCCATGCAGATCTTCTCCAAGTTATCTAGGTTCTTTGGGTGTCTCATGTGGACTTTAATCTTGAGCTCCTTCCACAAGTTTTCAATTGGGTTAAGGTCAGGAGACTGACTAGGCCACTGCAACACCTTGATTTTTTCCCTCTTGAACCAGGCCTTGGTTTTCTTGGCTGTGTGCTTTGGGTCGTTGTCTTGTTGGAAGATGAAATGACGACCCATCTTAAGATCCTTGATGGAGGAGCGGAGGTTCTTGGCCAAAATCTCCAGGTAGGCCGTGCTATCCATCTTCCCATGGATGCGGACCAGATGGCCAGGCCCCTTGGCTGAGAAGCAGCCCCACAGCATGATGCTGCCACCACCATGCTTGATTGTAGGGATGGTATTCTTGGGGTCGTATGCAGTACCATCCAGTCTCCAAACGTCACGTGTGTGGTTGGCACCAAAGATCTCGATCTCGGTGTCATCAGACCAGAGAACCTTGAACCAGTCTGTCTCAGAGTCCTCCAAGTGATCATGAGCAAACTGTAGACGAGCCTTGACATGACGCTTTGAAAGTAAAGGTACCTTACGGGCTCGTCTGGAACGGAGACCATTGCGGTGGAGTACGTTACTTATGTTATTGACTGAAACCAATGTCCCCACTGCCATGAGATCTTCCCGGAGCTCCTTCCTTGTTGTCCTTGGGTTAGCCTTGACTCTTCGGACAAGCCTGGCCTTGGCATGGGAGGAAACTTTCAAAGGCTGTCCAGGCCGTGGAAGGCTAACAGTAGTTCCATAAGCCTTCCACTTCCGGATGATGCTCCCAACAGTGGAGACAGGTAGGCCCAACTCCTTGGAAAGGGTTTTGTACCCCTTGCCAGCCTTGTGACCCTCCACGATCTTGTCTCTGATGGCCTTGGAATGCTCCTTTGTCTTTCCCATGTTGACCATGTATGAGTGCTGTTCACAAGTTTGGGGAGGGTCTTAAATAGTCAGAAAAGGCTGGAAAAAGAGATAATTAATCCAAACATGTGAAGCTCATTGTTCTTTGTGCCTGAACTACTTCTTAATACTTTAGGGGAACCAAACAGAATTCTGGTGGTTTGAGGGGTTGAATAATAAATGACCCTCTGAATAAACTTTTCACAATTTAAAAAAAAATTAAACAAAGAAATAACATTCTTTTTTGCTGCAGTGCATTTCACACTTCCAGGCTGATCTACAGGCCAAATTTCACAATGCCAAGTTAATTCCGAATGTGTAAACCTGCTAAATCTGCAGGGGGTTGAATACTACTTGTAGGCACTGTATATATATATATATATATATATATATATATATATATATATATATATATTTTATTTTATTTTTTATTTTTTTATTTTTTCACCACCTGAATACCATCTACAGTATGTCTCATAAAATATGCATTATTTTAACTAACATTCTACTTCTGGCTACAAAATGAGGACTATTGCAGTGGACTACTGTAGTTTTCATGAACATTGCAGTGGTTACAAAAGAACCACATAATGGCTTTATCCAGTTTGGAGGTATCTCTCTAGATCTTTGAAAGGCTAACTATTCTGTCCATTTTATAATTCACTCAAGCAGGGATAACAAAGACCCTTAGAGTAGTTCTAGAAGCCTTATGATCCAGATTTATGTCCAGTTTTTTGCTTGATTCTAAACTGTCTGAGCATCTCTAGTTCAAGAGATACATTTCTGATGCTTTTAGACTGAAATTACAAGTTAGTGCCAGACTTCTTCCCTTAGACGTCATCATTGTAATGAAAGGCTTGAACCAATTTATTGTTATTAATAAAATGCTCACCCTGAAATTGACATTCCTTCTATCTCTTACAACTGTCTGGAGAGCTGGCCTCATCAGGAAATAATTCAGGGTTATTATTGAACTTTACCCTTCTCTTCAATTTTTCTTAAACCAATGCCATACCCCAGACATATTAGTTAGCAGAAAACTTCACTTGTCAGACCGCACATTGGATATTGTGCACAGTTTTTGGTACCAGTGCACAAGAAAAACATAATCTGACTTGAATATGGACAAACCAAAGTAGTAAATGTTATGGGTGGAGTATAGCATCCAAAGTTATTATCAAAAATATGGTTATTAATGTAGAAAAAAGATGAGTGAGGCGCGACCTAATAACTATTTTGTAATATTTCAAAGGGTAGTACAGAAATATCTGCCAGAATTTCTTCATACTTGATTGTGTAATGTGAGGGTGTGAACCTAGAGAACGCGGTAGAGCGACCAAAAACTGGGTTAAAAAGAATCCTGACCACACCCATTCCAGAAAAAGAGGCCCAACTCCAGAGGGAGTGCACACAACAGGAGAGTGCTGCTGGTGACCTGCAGGAACAGGTGTACTGTGGACCAGTTGGACACAGACAGGAGGTCTGTCCTAAGAGGACTGGATTCTAGAAGGAGCCCAACTCAAGAGAGAGTCCTGCTGGTGACCTGCAGGAGCAGGTCGATCGTGGACCAGTTAGAGACAGACAGGCGGTCTGTCCTAAGAGAACTGCAGCCCCTTATTTTGGTTTGCCACTACCTGATCTGCTGTTTATTTGGCACGTCTGTTAAGTCCAGGAAACCGCTACCTTTGATGCTAAATTACCCCAATTGTCATAGTAACTATAAGGGAAAAGAAGGTTTTAATACAGACAGAATGGGGTTCTTCACTGTACAAACTGTGAGATTATTAAACTCTCTAATAGAGAAGGTTTTCAGGGGAAATTTACTAAATGAGTGTCTGGATGACTGTCTGATTGTAACAGCATTACAGGGTATACTTATTATTAAGTTTTTGGTGTTTGTCATTTTTTTTGTTTCACATGGAGGCATTCCAATAAATATTTTTGCAGGATATGACAGATGTGATCATCTCTTTATCAGACAGAATGAATTATGCTTTACTACTGCTCATAAACCATTTCTTTCTAAAACTATTTGATATTACCCATTTCTCTTCTGTGTCTCAATTCTAAATTTAAAGGATGTCATTGGTTATACATGTCAGTGATAACTGTCAATCTTCAGAACCCTAAAACAATAATTCTTCCCTTTTTGTTCTCATTTGTTTTAATCATATCTCCCTATATTATAAAAATGAATTTCTGTCTGTCTGTCTGTCTGTCTGTCTGTGCTCTAATGCGAACCAAACAGCTGGACCGATCTTCACCAAATTTGGTACAGAGATACTTCAGGTATCCGGGAAGGTTTAAGACGAGACTCCAACTCACTCGGACATACCGTTGCTGAGATACAGCATTCCAAACACAGTGCCCCCCCCCCCCCCTTAGCCAATACAAACCTGCAAGTCTTTCACTCATATTCCAACTGCAATACACACGGTCACTCCACATGCACAATACAACACTGATATCCAAACTGAGATACACGCATCAGAGGATTAGATACACAGATCAGCAAACAGTATCACACTCCAGAAGATTAGATACACGTGTCTGCACACAGTCCCACAAACCAGAGGATTAAATACGCACTTCTGCACACAGTTCCACACACTGAAGGATTTGATACGTGCGTCTGCACACAGTTCCACATGCCGAAGGATTAGATACACGCGTCTGCACAAAGTACCACACCCCGGGGGATTGGATACATGCGTCTGCACAGAGTCCCACAAACCAGAGGATTACATACGCACTTCTGCACACAGTTCCACACACTGAAGGATTTGATACATGCGTCTGCACACAGTTCCACATGCCGAAGGATTAGATACACGCGTCTGCACAAAGTACCACACCCCGGGGGATTGGATACATGCGTCTGCACACAGCACCACATGCCAAAGGATTGGATACACGCATCTGCACACAGTTCCACGCACCAGGGCATAAGATTTGCACGTCTGCACACAGTACCACATGTCGTCGGATTAGATACGTGCGTCTAAACACAGTTCCACACTCCAGAGGATTAGATACGCGTGTCTGCAGACAGTTGTACACGCCATATGATTAGATACACGTGTCTACACACAGTTCCACACACCAGAGCATAAGATATGCACATCTGCACACAGTACCACATGCCGCAGGATTAGATATGTGTGTCTACACACAGTTCCCCACGCTGTAGGATTAGATACGCGCCTCTGCACACAGTACCACACTTTGGAGGATTAGATACATGCCTCTGCACACAGTACCACAAGTCAGAGAATTAGATGTGCGTCTCAGCACACAGTACCACACGGGGGAGGATTAGATAGGCTCATCTGCACATAGTACCACATGCCAGAGGATTAGATACGCACATCTGCACACAGTACCACACGCCAGAGGATTAGATACGCACATCTGCACACAGTACCACATGCCAGAGGATTAGATACGCACATCTGCACACAGTACCACACGCCAGAGGATTAGATACACACGTCTGCACACAGTACCACATGCCGTAGGATTAGATACGCACGTCTACACACAGTTCCACACGCAAAAGGATTAGATACAAGCCTCTTCACACAATACCACACAGGGGAGGATTAGATACGTGTGCCTGAATACAGTACCACACTTTGGAGGATTAGATACATGCCTCTGCACACAGTACCACAAGCCAGAGAATTAGATACGTGTCTAAGCACACAGTACAACACGGGGAGGATTAGATACGCGCGTCTGCAAAAAGTACCACATGCCTCAGGATTAGATATGTGCCTCTTCACACAATACCACACAGGGGAGGATTAGATACGTGTGTCTGCACACAGTACCACACTTTGGAGGATTAGATATATGCCTCTGCACACAGTACCACAAGCCAGAGAATTAGATACGCGTCTCAGCACTCAGTACCACACGCCAGAGTCATTAGATACGCGCGTCTGCACACAGTTTCACTTTCTGGAGGATTAGATACGCGCCTCTTCACACAATATCACATGGGGAGGATTAGATATGTGCATCTGCACAAAGTACCACACCAACAAGGATTAGACACTTGCATCTAAACACAGTACTACATGGGGAAGGATTAGATACAGCTTTACTCCAGGTATCCATAACAACTGATCACAGGTTTTTCACTGACATCCAAAATGAGATACACATAATCACATGACGCTTATGGACATACACACAAACCACATACAAAATACATCAGTGCAAAATTGGACAATTCTTATGGGGCCACTACACAAACATAAATTGTAATATACCCGTGCGAAGCCGGGTCCTCCCTCTAGTCTTGTATATATTGCAATCACAACTGTGAGACATATTTAAAGCAGAACTCCTATCTTATTTAGTTTTTGCTACTGTGTCAGGGACGTTTTGTGGACATTTTTGTAATATACTTACTTAACATATTTAACTTTCTTTTAATTGAAAACTGGCTGTATAATTCTCCCTAGCAACCCTCTAACTGAGCTGCTGCCATGGAAAAACCATACACATTTGTACTGCCAGTATGTAGAGCTGTAGCTTTTACCAAAGGGGAAATGTTCATGTCAAAGGGCTGTATCTCCGGTTTTTCTCAGTTTTCACATATTGCTAAGAAACCAGAATTACCTATAATAACTTGAGATTTCACATTTGAGAATTTGAGCAGTTCATGCTGCAAATATAAATCACATACTGGCTGTGATATCTCTGTTTCTTATAGTTTAGAGCTGCAATCTTGTACCATGTGAAATATGAGAACTTTATGTTTCAAATGATACCAGAAACATTGTCTAGGTCAGTGATGGCGAACCTATGGCACGCGTGCCAGAGAGGGCACGCAGAGCCCTCCATGCTGGCACGCGTGCGGTCGCCCGGATCGCTCACCAACAGGGAATCCGGTACAGGATTCCCCGTTGATGAGCGATCACTGCCTTCAGTTGTATGTGCAAATGCACATACAGCTGAAAGCTGTCAGGGTAGGCCGCGGATCGCGCGACCGCGGCCTACACTGGCTGCAGAGTTTGACCTCTGCCCCGACGCGGGCGCGATGACGTCATCAGCGCCGCCAGTGACAAGAAGGTGGATGCCGGCGGCTCTTCAGGGGTGAGTATGAGAGTGGCTCACTGTGTATATGATGTTGGGGGGAGCGCTTATAATACTTGGTGGGGTGTATGATACTGGGGGGGAGTGTATAATACTGGGGGGGCTTATAATACTGGGTGGGGTGTATAATACTGGGGGGAGTGTATAATACTGGGGGGAGTGTATAATACTGAGGGGGCTTATAATACTGGGGGGAGTGTATAATACTGGGGTGGCTTATAATACTGGGGGGTGTACTAAAGAGCATATAATACTGGGGGGGGGGCCTATTTATAAGCACACAATACTGTGTGTGGATGCCACTGTGGAGCATATAATCCTGTGGGGGGGGACACCTACTGCGGAGCATATAACACTGGGGGGCTACTGTGGTACTGTGGAGAATATAAGATTGTGTGGTGGGCCCACTGCAAAGCATATAATACTGTCTGGGGTCCCCTCACTATTTATATCACACAGTATCTGTTTTATAGCAGACGTGATATTAGTACAGGATGTAAGAATATTACACGGTAACTATAAAACAGATCCTGTGCGATGTAAATAGTGAAAATTAATTGTTCAAAGTACCAAATGCCGAGACCTTTACATTTCAGTACAACGTTGTTTGTATTATTGAAAGCTCTGTAAAGCCCCACATGACTGTAATTTTTGGTCAGTAACTGTCCGCAATTGTGGATCCTCATAGTATTAAGTCTATATTGTCGTGTTGGCACTCCGCAAAAATTTTGTGGGTTTTGGGTTGCAGTTTGGGCACTCGATCTCTAAAAGGTTCGCCATCACTGGTCTAGGTGGTATAAAAACTGAGTTACAGCATTGTGAAGTGACCAGCCCCCTTTGGCAAATACTACAGCTCTACATATTCCCAGGCAATGCTTAGAACATTGCTACACTTTAAAGATTTAAAAGATGTCTTCCAACTTGCTTGAGTTCAGTCATCCCCACTTTTTCTTAACACAAACCTCAGATAAGAACTATACCTGGCTATAATAGGGATTAGAGATGAGCGAACACTAAAATGTTCGAGGTTCGAAATTCGATTCGAACAGCCGCTCACTGTTCGAGTGTTCGAATGGGTTTCGAACCCCATTATAGTCTATGGGGAACATAAACTCGTTAAGGGGGAAACCCAAATTCGTGTCTGGAGGGTCACCAAGTCCACTATGACACCCCAGGAAATGATACCAACACCCTGGAATGACACTGGGACAGCAGGGGAAGCATGTCTGGGGGCATAAAAGTCACTTTATTTCATGGAAATCCCTGTCAGTTTGCGATTTTCGCAAGCTAACTTTTCCCCATAGAAATGCATTGGCCAGTGCTGATTGGCCAGAGTACGGAACTCGACCAATCAGCGCTGGCTCTGCTGGAGGAGGCGGAGTCTAAGATAGCTCCACACCAGTCTCCATTCAGGTCCGACCTTAGACTCCGCCTCCTCCGGCAGAGCCAGCGCTGATTGGCCGAAGGCTGGCCAATGCATTCCTATGCGAATGCAGACTTAGCAGTGCTGAGTCAGTTTTGCTCAACTACACATCTGATGCACACTCGGCACTGCTACATCAGATGTAGCAATCTGATGTAGCAGAGCCGAGGGTGCACTAGAACCCCTGTGCAAACTCAGTTCACGCTAATAGAATGCATTGGCCAGCGCTGATTGGCCAATGCATTCTATTAGCCCGATGAAGTAGAGCTGAATGTGTGTGCTAAGCACACACATTCAGCACTGCTTCATCAAGCCAATACAATGCATTAGCCAGTGCTGATTGGCCAGAGTACGGAATTCGGCCAATCAGCGCTGGCCAATGCATTCTATTAGCCCGATGAAGTAGAGCTGAATGTGTGTGCTAAGCACACACATTCAGCACTGCTTCATCAAGCCAATACAATGCATTAGCCAGTGCTGATTGGCCAGAGTACGGAATTCGGCCAATCAGCGCTGGCTCTGCTGGAGGAGGCGGAGTCTAAGATCGCTCCACACCAGTCTCCATTCAGGTCCGACCTTAGACTCCGCCTCCTCCGGCAGAGCCAGCGCTGATTGGCCGAAGGCTGGCCAATGCATTCCTATGCGAATGCAGACTTAGCAGTGCTGAGTCAGTTTTGCTCAACTACACATCTGATGCACACTCGGCACTGCTACATCAGATGTAGCAATCTGATGTAGCAGAGCCGAGGGTGCACTAGAACCCCTGTGCAAACTCAGTTCACGCTAATAGAATGCATTGGCCAGCGCTGATTGGCCAATGCATTCTATTAGCCCGATGAAGTAGAGCTGAATGTGTGTGCTAAGCACACACATTCAGCACTGCTTCATCAAGCCAATACAATGCATTAGCCAGTGCTGATTGGCCAGAGTACGGAATTCGGCCAATCAGCGCTGGCTCTGCTGGAGGAGGCGGAGTCTAAGATCGCTCCACACCAGTCTCCATTCAGGTCCGACCTTAGACTCCGCCTCCTCCGGCAGAGCCAGCGCTGATTGGCCGAAGGCTGGCCAATGCATTCCTATGCGAATGCAGACTTAGCAGTGCTGAGTCAGTTTTGCTCAACTACACATCTGATGCACACTCGGCACTGCTACATCAGATGTAGCAATCTGATGTAGCAGAGCCGAGGGTGCACTAGAACCCCTGTGCAAACTCAGTTCACGCTAATAGAATGCATTGGCCAGCGCTGATTGGCCAATGCATTCTATTAGCCCGATGAAGTAGAGCTGAATGTGTGTGCTAAGCACACACATTCAGCACTGCTTCATCAAGCCAATACAATGCATTAGCCAGTGCTGATTGGCCAGAGTACGGAATTCGGCCAATCAGCGCTGGCTCTGCTGGAGGAGGCGGAGTCTAAGGTCGGACCTGAATGGAGACTGGTGTGGAGCGATCTTAGACTCCGCCTCCTCCAGCAGAGCCAGCGCTGATTGGCCGAATTCCGTACTCTGGCCAATCAGCACTGGCTAATGCATTGTATTGGCGTGATGAAGCAGTGCTGAATGTGTGTGCTTAGCACACACATTCAGCTCTACTTCATCGGGCTAATAGAATGCATTGGCCAGCGCTGATTGGCCGAATTCCGTACTCTGGCCAATCAGTGCTGGCCAATGCATTCTATTAGCTTGATGAAGCAGAGTGTGCACAAGGGTTCAAGCGCACCCTCGGCTCTGATGTAGCAGAGCCGAGGCTGCACAAGGGTTCAAGCGCACCCTCGGCTCTGATGTAGGAGAGCCGAGGGTGCACTTGAACCCTTGTGCAGCCTCGGCTCTGCTACATCAGAGCCGAGGGTGCGCTTGAACCCTTGTGCACACTCTGCTTCATCAAGCTAATAGAATGCATTGGCCAGCGCTGATTGGCCAATGTATTCTATTAGCCTGATGAAGTAGAGCTGAATGTGTGTGCTAAGCACACACATTCAGCTCTACTTCATCGGGCTAATAGAATGCATTGGCCAGCGCTGATTGGCCAGAGTACGGAACTCGACCAATCAGCGCTGGCTCTGCTGGAGGAGGCGGAGTCTAAGATCGCTCCACACCAGTCTCCATTCAGGTCCGACCTTAGACTCCGCCTCCTCCAGCAGAGCCAGCGCTGATTGGCCGAATTCCGTACTCTGGCCAATCAGCACTGGCTAATGCATTGTATTGGCGTGATGAAGCAGTGCTGAATGTGTGTGCTTAGCACACACATTCAGCTCTACTTCATCGGGCTAATAGAATGCATTGGCCAATCAGCGCTGGCCAATGCATTCTATTAGCGTGAACTGAGTTTGCACCCTCTGATGTAGCAGTGCCGAGTGTGCATCAGATGTGTAGTTGAGCAAAACTGACTCAGCACTGCTAAGTCTCTGCATTCGCATAGGAATGCATTGGCCAGCCTTCGGCCAATCAGCGCTGGCTCTGCCGGAGGAGGCGGAGTCTAAGGTCGGACCTGAATGGAGACTGGTGTGGAGCGATCTTAGACTCCGCCTCCTCCAGCAGAGCCAGCGCTGATTGGTCGAGTTCCGTACTCTGGCCAATCAGCGCTGGCCAATGCATTCTATTAGCTTGATGAAGCAGAGTGTGCACAAGGGTTCAAGCGCACCCTCGGCTCTGATGTAGCAGAGCTGAGGGTGCACAAGGGTTCAAGTGCACCCTCGGCTCTCCTACATCAGAGCCGAGGGTGCGCTTGAACCCTTGTGCAGCCTCGGCTCTGCTACATCAGAGCCGAGGGTGCGCTTGAACCCTTGTGCACACTCTGCTTCATCAAGCTAATAGAATGCATTGGCCAGCACTGATTGGCCAGAGTACGGAATTCGGCCAATCAGCGCTGGCCAATGCATCCCTATGGGAAAAAGTTTATCTCACAAAAATCACAATTACACACCCGATAGAGCCCCAAAAAGTTATTTTTAATAACATTCCCCCCTAAATAAAGGTTATCCCTAGCTATCCCTGCCTGTACAGCTATCCCTGTCTCATAGTCACAAAGTTCACATTCTCATATGACCCGGATTTGAAATCCACTATTCGTCTAAAATGGAGGTCACCTGATTTCGGCAGCCAATGACTTTTTCCAATTTTTTTCAATGCCCCCAGTGTCGTAGTTCCTGTCCCACCTCCCCTGCACTGTTATTGGTGCAAAAAAGGCGCCAGGGAAGGTGGGAGGGGAATCGAATTTTGGCGCACTTTACCACGTGGTGTTCGATTCGATTCGAACATGGCGAACACCCTGATATCCGATCGAACATGTGTTCGATAGAACACTGTTCGCTCATCTCTAATAGGGATCTTCTTCCTCTGCTATGTCTCTAACAGAAGCCAAACACGCTACGTTACACTCCTTAACAGGACGGTTTGTCAGCCAGTCAGAGGAGATCAGGATAAATCAACACTGAGTTTTCTGTAGGCTATTTGTAAAAGATCTTTTAGGCTGAAGCCCCACGTTGCGGAAATGCAGCTTTTTTGTCACAGATTTTGCTGCAGTTTTTTTTAACTCAATCCACTCCTAATTTTGGCTTAAAAAAAAAAAAAAAAAAAAAACTGCATTTCTACAACATGATGCCTCAACCTTAGGTTGAAAAATTTTTTTGGAGGTGTGTTTTCCATTGCTTATGTAAATTATTCACTCAACTTCTTTTAAAACCTTACTGACATCCCCTGGTACAGTACTCTTTAAATATGGAGTCTGTTCATGAACTGAACGGAAGTCATAATCTTCGGGTCTCTGCTATTTTGCACTACAGTGTCTGAGGCCACAGATAACTCTGATCATGAACAATTATGCAATAAGGCTACAAAGCAACTTTGATCGCCTAATGTTAGTAAATGGAGGAGCATTGGGACACAAAAGGTGCGGGAACTGTTGCAAATAGGTCAAGCAATGTTGAACTTTTTTGCAACTATGGTAGGTCATGGTTGTGGCAACCTCAGGTTGCAAATAGTCATTGCCAAGTAGAATTAGCCTTAACCTCTGAGATACAGTGGTCAAATGAACCGGACAATCTCTTTAAATAATGTGGTGGACTATGGGTATGGGATTTTTTTCAGAACTAAGAATATCTTTGTAATGTACAGTACTGTACTTCAGAAATGTGAGTTGGATAATAAATACCTATCAATCCATTCTCATGTAATTTTTGGCCATTGTAAGTAATGTTTGTGGATCTTCATCCATTTGAAATAGGAATGTCACAGCTTTCCTTCTCTGTTGCCAAATTCAGAACCTAGTATGCATTAGAAAGCTTCTCACAAATATGTCTTAAGCTAGTCTATGAAAGCTCCATTTCCCTTCACTGCTATCAGTTTTGAGAACATTCTGTGCTCAGCGGAGTAGTAGACACTTTTGCATTCTCTTTAAGTTTTATCTGGGGAACGAAAACAAAAGCATAATCATGCCATTATAGACAATCCAAACGCCACGGCGGATCAGTGCATACAATATGAATATATCCCGTCATGCCAGAATGATGTTTTCATTTGTATGTTCTGACACTCCGAAAATATTATCATAGGAAACAAAAATAACCCTTGGTTCATGAATTACAGATAGATAGATAGATAGATAGATAGATAGATAGATAGATAGATAGATAGATAGATAGATAGCAAAAACTAGGTGGCACTACGTAGATAATAGTGAAAATTGGGAGTTTATTGGCACACACAAAAAAGCAACCTTTCAGCTTAAAGGGAATCTATCATTTGCAATAGTCATTTTTAACTAAACATATCTTTGCATAGTCTTTAGAATGGCTATTCCAGGAATACCTTTTATGCTATCATCGGTGCCAGCGTGATATGCAAATTATCCAGCACGGAGCACTGGAGGCCTACTAACTGTTGCTTGAGCACAGCAGCATCGTCATTGTCAGCCTTACCTTTCTCACCGCGCTCTGGAAGCAGTGAAGAAATGTACATTTTTCCCTATGAGTATTCAAAATACATATTGATAGGGAAAAATGTACATTGTGAGCTCTATGTGGGGCTCACAACTACAAAAAAAAAAAAAAAAAAAAAAAAAAAAAGAAATGTAGGAGGAGGTATCCTGTGTGAAGGAGGAGGCGGTAAGAACAGGGGAATGATGATGATGATGATGATGACGATGCTGCAGTGTTCAAACAGAAGGCTTCTGGTATGATAGAATAAAAGGTATGCCTGGATTAGCCTTTCTAAAGGCTATACAAAGATATGCTTAGTTAAATGCCTATTGCAAATTATATATTCCCTTTAAGACACTTAAGCCTTTGGCAAGTTTTTTTGTATGGGAAAATAAACCTCAAATGTTCTCTTTTATCTGTTGAGTGCCGCCTATTTTTTGTTGTTGGTTTTTTTTGTATATTGGGATTGCTTGTAACTTGAGGCTGGCATTCTTCTCTTGCTTGTGCTGCCTTTGTTAGGATAGATAGACAGATAGACAGACAGACAGACAGACAGACAGACAGACAGACAGACAGACAGACAGATAGATAGATAGATAGATAGATAGATAGATAGATAGATAGATAGATAGATAGATAGATAGATAGATAGATAGATATGTATATATACTTGAGAATGGAATGGAGAAGAGTCATTATTTGCATATACTGAATTTTCTGTAAAGATATTTTAATGGATTTTTTTTTTTTGACAGACATAAGTCATCAAGTCACGTCAATTCAGAAGAAACAACACATTGTTAGCTCAAAGCAAGTCAATATAAGCAGATCAATACATCAAATGTCAGTGAGCATACTGGTCGAGCAGTTCTTGGTTATCGAAGATATTTGCTATGAAAGAACCAAAGACAGATCAGAGGCCACTATAGAAGCGAGAAGTGATAACTGGTTAACTATTTCAGTCCATGCTATTGGACTTCTATCACTTAAATTCACAAACAGTTTTTTGATGCTGAACTTGGCGGTTTGCAAAACGTAGAAATAAGAATGAAACAATTCGACACCTATAACAAGTGGAACAATTATCCATTGAATAATGTTTACAAGGAAGGAGTATAACATTTTACCAGTGACATTAACATTCAGTGTATGGAGGCTTGGTGTCTGATACTTGTCTCCTTATTAGATTGTTTGGTGGGGAGTAGCTGTGTTTGGGTATGCTCATAAGTGGATTTTGAGGTGGCATATACTCCATATCTACCTTAAAACACTCCCCAACTCTCCCATTCATTTCAGTGGGAGTAGGGAGAAGATTTTTCCTTCAAGCTGATTTTTAATTTGGGATATGGCAACCATCAGGCTATGATTAAGAAACCCTTGCGGTTTTGAAACGCGTCAGCCAAGCCAGAGGTGTGATATTTAACGTTTTTATTTTTACTTTTTGTACTTTCTTTCTTTCTTACTTTTTTGTCATGGTGTTTTTTGCCAAATTTTAAAATAATGGAATAAAATATATTTTTTTATTACGAGCAAGAGCTGCGGACCTTTACTCTCCTTTTCACATTTGGATCCTTTTTTCTTCTCCGAGTCCAGAAGAAATAGGTCGTGCACCTTACATCGGTCGGTGAGTTCCTATATTGGTTCCTTCTTTTTTTTTGATTTTTAAGCTACTGTGGTTTTTCTGCCTCTCATTCATTTCAGTGAGGTTTGTGAGCTCTGTGTGAACTTAGATTGAATTGGGCTTATCAACTACTATAATATCAGCATTTTCACAGACTTTTTTGTTTTACTCTTCTCTGTTCCCTGCCTATATAAATATGGTATAATGAACACTAAAAACTATTTTTAAAAAATGCTGTAACAGGACTTGGCTCTAGAACAAAGTCAACCTGTATTTTTCCTGCTTAGTAATACGCCAGTAGTAGCCACATCTTGGTGTATGTATAGCCTTACATGACAGCCATTTAAATGAATGGCCATCAATACAGGTAGGAGCCGCTATGTAAGATTATCTCACATTCTGGAACATATAGCATGGTCACCTGTAGAGGTGCCCTCTATAGCATCTATGTTCCCTAATATACTATAAAATCCAGAGGCCAATGTAGGAAGGCGACAGAAGTTTTATTAAAAACCTCTTTCCATATACAGGTACTCCTATTCCATGATTTAAGGTGAACAAGAATCAAGGGTCTGGCAGAGGGGAGTCACACTGGTCAAACCATTCATTATGCTTCTTTAATTTCACAATAGTGTATATCTATATTGCTGAATTTAGCAGATCTGTCACCTTAATAGATAGATCTATGCAATGGCAGCTTTTACAGACTATTAGTAGCCAAAATATCACAAAAATTCTGCAGTTTCGCTACCGGCAGTGCTGTAAGAATACATCAGACACATAGACAATGAGCCTGGTGTATTCATTAGGAGAACAGTCTCCGTACTCTGTTCACCTCCCACAATCCTTAGGGTCATAACAGGCTGTTTTGTTAGCACATATGTAGAGCAGGCTGTCAATTGCTTCAACCCTCAGTGGCTTAGGAAGCGACATGGGAGAGCTCTTATCTATGAATACACCCAGCTCATATATTCTCTTAACATTCCTAGTAGTCAAATGGCATAACAGGGTTTTTTTTTTGGTAATTTTAGCTAATAGTAGAAAGACCTGTAGCTGTCATATGCTGCCCTTACATGGAGCATCATATTTAGAATGAGATCTGCTTTAAATGCTAAGGCTTAACTCACATCTGCAAAGCACTATAAAGAAGCATACATTCCCAAAATAATGTAGTATAGAAAAGAACAGTTTACTTCAATGAAATTAAAAATTTTAAAAGAAGTCTGTCAGCAAGAAAATCAGTATCAAACTAATGACAGTACCTTGTAGGCCAGCTTCTACACTTTCCAAAGATGCCTTTTTTTAGGCTAAGGCCCTACTTAGTGGTCCACAGCAAAAAAATGCACTGCAGGAAAACCCACGACTAGAGATGAGCGAACAGTGTTCTATCGAACTCATGTTCGATCGGATATTAGGCTGTTCGGCATGTTCGAATCGAATCGAACACCGCGTGGTAAAGTGCGCCATTACTCGATTCCCCTCCCACCTTCCCTGGCGCCTTTTTTGCTCCAATAACAGCGCAGGGTAGGTGGGACAGGAACTACGACACCGGTGACGTTGAAAAAAGTAGGCAAAACCCATTGGCTGCCGAAAACATGTGACCTCTAATTTAAAAGAACAGCGCCGCCCAGCTTCGCGTCATTCTGAGCTTGCAATTCACCGAGGACGGAGGTTTCCGTCCAGTTAGCTAGGGGTTAGATTCTGGGTAGGCAGGGACAGGCTAGGATAGGAAGGAGAAGACAACCAACAGCTCTTATAAGAGCTAAATTCCAGGGAGAAGCTTGTCAGTGTAACGTGGCACTGACGGGCTCAATCGCCGCAACCCAGCTTTCCCAGGATCCTGAATGGAATACACTGTCAGTGTATTCCCGTATACCCGATATATACCCCCGATACCCGTTCCAACGGTGTGCCCCCCCACCTTCACCCCAGAAATACCCTGCAAGTCCCCTAGCAATAGAATTGGGGCTATATACACCCACTATTTTTGCTACTGCCATATAGTGCCATTGTCTCACTGGGAATTCAAAGAATATATTGGGCTTACATATAACTTCAATTCCAGGGAGAAGCTTGTCAGTGTAACGTGGCACTGACGGGCTCAATCGCCGCAACCCAGCTTTCCCAGGATCCTGAATGGAACACACTGACAGTGTATTCCCGTATACCCCATATATACACCCCAAATCCCCGTTCCAACGGTGTGCCCCCCCACCTTCACCTCAGAAATACCCTGCAAGTCCCCTAGCAATAGAATTGGGGCTATATACACCCACAATTTTTGCTACTGGTATACAGTGCCATTGTCTCACTGGGAATTCAAAGAATATATGGGGGTTATGTGCACCCACAATTTTTAATACTGCTATACAGTGCCATTGTCTGACTGGGAATTCAAAGAATATATGGGGGTTATGTGCACCCACAATTTTTAATACTGGTATATAGTGCCATTGTCTGACTGGGAATTCAAAGAATATATGGGGGTTACGTGCACCCACAATTTTTAATACTGGTATACAGTGCCATTGTCTGACTGGGAATTCAAAGAATATATGGGGGTTATGTGCACCCACAATTTTTAATACTGGTATACAGTGCCATTGTCTGACTGGGAATTCAAAGAATATATGGGGGTTATGTGCACCCACAATTTTTAATACTGGTATATAGTGCCATTGTCTGACTGGGAATTCAAAGAATATATGGGGGTTACGTGCACCCACAATTTTTAATACTGCTATACAGTTCCTTTGTCTCACTGGGAATTCAAAGAATATATGGGGGTTATGTGCACCCACAATTTTTAATACTGGTATACAGTGCCATTGTTTGACTGGGAATTCAAAGAATATATGGGGGTTACGTGCACCCACAATTTTTAATACTGCTATACAGTTCCTTTGTCTCACTGGGAATTCAAAGAATATATGGGGGTTATGTGCACCCACAATTTTTAATACTGGTATACAGTGCCATTGTTTGACTGGGAATTCAAAGAATATATGGGGGTTACGTGCACCCACAATTTTTAATACTGCTATACAGTTCCTTTGTCTCACTGGGAATTCAAAGAATATATGGGGGTTATGTGCACCCACAATTTTTAATACTGGTATACAGTGCCATTGTCTGACTGGGAATTCAAAGAATATATGGGGGTTATGTGCACCCACAATTTTTAATACTGGTATACAGTGCCATTGTCTGACTGGGAATTCAAAGAATATATGGGGGTTACGTGCACCCACAATTTTTAATACTGCTATACAGTTCCTTTGTCTCACTGGGAATTCAAAGAATATATGGGGGTTATGTGCACCCACAATTTTTAATACTGGTATACAGTGCCATTGTCTGACTGGGAATTCAAAGAATATATGGGGGTTATGTGCACCCACAATTTTTAATACTGGTATACAGTGCCATTGTCTGACTGGGAATTCAAAGAATATATGGGGGTTATGTGCACCCACAATTTTTACTACTGGTATACAGTGCCATTGTCTAACTGGGAATTCAAAGAATATATTGGGGTGACGTGCACCCACAATTTTTGCTACTGCTATACAGTTCCATTGTCTCACTGGGAATTCAAAGAATATATGGGGGTTATGTGCACCCACAATTTTTAATACTGGTATACAGTGCCATTGTCTGACTGGGAATTCAAAGAATATATGGGGGTTATGTGCACCCACAATTTTTAATACTGGTATACAGTGCCATTGTCTGACTGGGAATTCAAAGAATATATGGGGGTTACGTGCACCCACAATTTTTAATACTGGTATACAGTGCCATTGTTTGACTGGGAATTCAAAGAATATATGGGGGTTACGTGCACCCACAATTTTTAATACTGCTATACAGTTCCTTTGTCTCACTGGGAATTCAAAGAATATATGGGGGTTATGTGCACCCACAATTTTTAATACTGGTATACAGTGCCATTGTTTGACTGGGAATTCAAAGAATATATGGGGGTTACGTGCACCCACAATTTTTAATACTGCTATACAGTTCCTTTGTCTCACTGGGAATTCAAAGAATATATGGGGGTTATGTGCACCCACAATTTTTAATACTGGTATACAGTGCCATTGTCTGACTGGGAATTCAAAGAATATATGGGGGTTATGTGCACCCACAATTTTTAATACTGGTATACAGTGCCATTGTCTGACTGGGAATTCAAAGAATATATGGGGGTTACGTGCACCCACAATTTTTAATACTGCTATACAGTTCCTTTGTCTCACTGGGAATTCAAAGAATATATGGGGGTTATGTGCACCCACAATTTTTAATACTGGTATACAGTGCCATTGTCTGACTGGGAATTTAAAGAATATATGGGGGTTATGTGCACCCACAATTTTTAATACTGGTATACAGTGCCATTGTCTGACTGGGAATTCAAAGAATATATGGGGGTTATGTGCACCCACAATTTTTACTACTGGTATACAGTGCCATTGTCTAACTGGGAATTCAAAGAATATATTGGGGTGACGTGCACCCACAATTTTTGCTACTGCTATACAGTTCCATTGTCTCACTGGGAATTCAAAGAATATATGGGGGTTATGTGCACCCACAATTTTTAATACTGGTATACAGTGCCATTGTCTGACTGGGAATTCAAAGAATATATGGGGGTTATGTGCACCCACAATTTTTAATACTGGTATACAGTGCCATTGTTTGACTGGGAATTCAAAGAATATATGGGGGTTACGTGCACCCACAATTTTTAATACTGCTATACAGTTCCTTTGTCTCACTGGGAATTCAAAGAATATATGGGGGTTATGTGCACCCACAATTTTTAATACTGGTATACAGTGCCATTGTCTGACTGGGAATTCAAAGAATATATGGGGGTTATGTGCACCCACAATTTTTAATACTGGTATACAGTGCCATTGTCTGACTGGGAATTCAAAGAATATATGGGGGTTACGTGCACCCACAATTTTTAATACTGGTATACAGTGCCATTGTCTGACTGGGAATTCAAAGAATATATGGGGGTTATGTGCACCCACAATTTTTAATACTGGTATACAGTGCCATTGTTTGACTGGGAATTCAAAGAATATATGGGGGTTACGTGCACCCACAATTTTTAATACTGCTATACAGTTCCTTTGTCTCACTGGGAATTCAAAGAATATATGGGGGTTATGTGCAACCACAATTTTTAATACTGGTATACAGTGCCATTGTTTGACTGGGAATTCAAAGAATATATGGGGGTTACGTGCACCCACAATTTTTAATACTGCTATACAGTTCCTTTGTCTCACTGGGAATTCAAAGAATATATGGGGGTTATGTGCACCCACAATTTTTAATACTGGTATACAGTGCCATTGTTTGACTGGGAATTCAAAGAATATATGGGGGTTACGTGCACCCACAATTTTTAATACTGCTATACAGTTCCTTTGTCTCACTGGGAATTCAAAGAATATATGGGGGTTATGTGCACCCACAATTTTTAATACTGGTATACAGTGCCATTGTCTGACTGGGAATTCAAAGAATATATGGGGGTTACGTGCACCCACAATTTTTAATACTGCTATACAGTTCCTTTGTCTCACTGGGAATTCAAAGAATATATGGGGGTTATGTGCACCCACAATTTTTAATACTGGTATACAGTGCCATTGTCTGACTGGGAATTCAAAGAATATATGGGGGTTATGTGCACCCACAATTTTTAATACTGGTATACAGTGCCATTGTCTGACTGGGAATTCAAAGAATATATGGGGGTTACGTGCACCCACAATTTTTAATACTGGTATACAGTGCCATTGTCTGACTGGGAATTCAAAGAATATATGGGGGTTATGTGCACCCACAATTTTTAATACTGGTATACAGTGCCATTGTTTGACTGGGAATTCAAAGAATATATGGGGGTTACGTGCACCCACAATTTTTAATACTGCTATACAGTTCCTTTGTCTGACTGGGAATTCAAAGAATATATGGGGGTTATGTGCACCCACAATTTTTAATACTGGTATACAGTGCCATTGTCTGACTGGGAATTCAAAGAATATATGGGGGTTATGTGCACCCACAATTTTTAATACTGGTATACAGTGCCATTGTTTGACTGGGAATTCAAAGAATATATGGGGGTTACGTGCACCCACAATTTTTAATACTGCTATACAGTTCCTTTGTCTCACTGGGAATTCAAAGAATATATGGGGGTTATGTGCACCCACAATTTTTAATACTGGTATACAGTGCCATTGTTTGACTGGGAATTCAAAGAATATATGGGGGTTACGTGCACCCACAATTTTTAATACTGCTATACAGTTCCTTTGTCTCACTGGGAATTCAAAGAATATATGGGGGTTATGTGCACCCACAATTTTTAATACTGGTATACAGTGCCATTGTTTGACTGGGAATTCAAAGAATATATGGGGGTTACGTGCACCCACAATTTTTAATACTGCTATACAGTTCCTTTGTCTCACTGGGAATTCAAAGAATATATGGGGGTTATGTGCACCCACAATTTTTAATACTGGTATACAGTGCCATTGTCTGACTGGGAATTCAAAGAATATATGGGGGTTATGTGCACCCACAATTTTTAATACTGGTATACAGTGCCATTGTCTGACTGGGAATTCAAAGAATATATGGGGGTTACGTGCACCCACAATTTTTAATACTGCTATACAGTTCCTTTGTCTGACTGGGAATTCAAAGAATATATGGGGGTTATGTGCACCCACAATTTTTAATACTGGTATACAGTGCCATTGTCTGACTGGGAATTCAAAGAATATATGGGGGTTATGTGCACCCACAATTTTTAATACTGGTATACAGTGCCATTGTCTGACTGGGAATTCAAAGAATATATGGGGGTTATGTGCACCCACAATTTTTACTACTGGTATACAGTGCCATTGTCTAACTGGGAATTCAAAGAATATATTGGGGTGACGTGCACCCACAATTTTTGCTACTGCTATACAGTTCCATTGTCTCACTGGGAATTCAAAGAATATATGGGGGTTATGTGCACCCACAATTTTTAATACTGGTATACAGTGCCATTGTCTGACTGGGAATTCAAAGAATATATGGGGGTTATGTGCACCCACAATTTTTAATACTGGTATATAGTGCCATTGTCTGACTGGGAATTCAAAGAATATATGGGGGTTACGTGCACCCACAATTTTTAATACTGGTATACAGTGCCATTGTCTGACTGGGAATTCAAAGAATATATGGGGGTTACGTGCACCCACAATTTTTAATACTGGTATACAGTGCCATTGTCTGACTGGGAATTCAAAGAATATATGGGGGTTATGTGCACCCACAATTTTTAATACTGGTATACAGTGCCATTGTTTGACTGGGAATTCAAAGAATATATGGGGGTTACGTGCACCCACAATTTTTAATACTGCTATACAGTTCCTTTGTCTCACTGGGAATTCAAAGAATATATGGGGGTTATGTGCACCCACAATTTTTACTACTGGTATACAGTGCCATTGTCTAACTGGGAATTCAAAGAATATATTGGGGTGACGTGCACCCACAATTTTTGCTACTGCTATACAGTTCCATTGTCTCACTGGGAATTCAAAGAATATATGGGGGTTATGTGCACCCACAATTTTTAATACTGGTATACAGTGCCATTGTCTGACTGGGAATTCAAAGAATATATGGGGGTTATGTGCACCCACAATTTTTAATACTGGTATACAGTGCCATTGTTTGACTGGGAATTCAAAGAATATATGGGGGTTACGTGCACCCACAATTTTTAATACTGCTATACAGTTCCTTTGTCTGACTGGGAATTCAAAGAATATATGGGGGTTATGTGCACCCACAATTTTTAATACTGGTATACAGTGCCATTGTCTGACTGGGAATTCAAAGAATATATGGGGGTTATGTGCACCCACAATTTTTAATACTGGTATACAGTGCCATTGTCTGACTGGGAATTCAAAGAATATATGGGGGTTATGTGCACCCACAATTTTTAATACTGGTATACAGTGCCATTGTCTCACTGGGAATTCCACAAATAATTTGGGGATTCATTCACCCTACATCTCAGGCTCTTGCCATATTCACCCAGGTTGTCAGTGCTGCACCAGCTCGTTCCCAGACAGCTCGGCCCGAAAAACGCGTTACCTATATAGAGGATTTGGACAATGAAGACAACATGTTCTAAATCTAATGTCTGCACCTTCTCCAGAATTAAAATAAAGGCAGCGTTTAACTTTCAAATAGCACTACACAAAGGAAGAGCTTATCAGCTTGTCTCATGACATGCTACTGAAAAGTTTCATTTGTGTATCTTAATGTAAATATAGTTGTATAAGCTTTTTGGGTTTTAGGCACTGCCAAGTTATTTATTACCACCCACTCCCTTATAATGATGATGACGCCAAAGTCACTGTGGGTGTTCAGAGCTCACAGCTTTGGGTGACATTTGTCTTGCTCTCTGTCGGTACCAGCTGTCTTTTTGGATACCGTAAAGTTATGTTGACTTTATTAACAGCTATAGAAGCTTTAGCCAGGTTGTGACGGTGTGTAACCCTAACAACACTAAGTGGGATACACATTAATAGTCAGTCTATGTACGCTAAACGTATCACTGAAGTAATTTTTTTTCCCTCTCCCCTAATATAAGAAAGGAACAGACATTAGACCTAGACCGGGGTTCGAGGCTTGAAAAAATCCAGTATTATTTGTTCTTCATGATGTGAAATATGTGTTGAAAAGCAACCCAAGATGAAGTCAGCCATGTGTGCCAGTGTGTTACTTGGCATGCCTTTGCTGGCCCCAACTGTAAGGGTCACTCTCCATTTCCTCCATTTTCCACTCCCCTTCACACCATTTGTGGTGAAGCAATGGGATGCACTGAAGTGCACCCTCTAGCCTCGTGTGGGATAGGGACATCAGATGCCACTCCAACCCCCTCGTCTTCCTCCGCCAGCCAACGGTGCGAAGATGAGAGGAGTGTGCTCTGAATGTTTTCTGCCTAGCAGAGGCTAGTTCTCACTTACGAAAATGGCCCCACTTTGACCTGTATATCAGGCACAATGGTGTAGGTTTCAAAGAAACATGGCACCAACAAGTTGGAAAACGTGGGCCATGCGTGGACCGTGTTTGAGTCTGGCAAGCTCCAGATCTGCTACCAGGTTCCAGCCATTATCACAGGCGCAAAAATGCCAGGCCCCAGGTGTAGCAGGGAAAAAAAAATGCCATCTCAGCCAGGATGGCATCCCTGACCTCGGAGGCACTGTGCTGTCTGTCCCCCAAGCTGATCAGTTTCAGCACGGCCTACTGACATCTCCCCATGCCAGTGTTACAGTGTTTTCCGCTAGTAGCTGGGGTGGAGGTTGCAGCTTCGTAGGGTTTCAGTCTACTCCTGCCATGAATTTTGGCCTGGGAGAGGAGATAGGCCACCCCAGTTTGCACCCGGGGAACAGACTCCACCACATTCACCCTGCCTGTCATTAAAGATAAGCACTGCAGCATCCCTGACCACAGGCGCTTGTCCATGTGTCGGTGGTCAAGTGGACCTTGCAGCAAAGCGCAGAGCTCTGGGCCCGACTGATGTTATGAGACACATGCAGGCGCAAGGCAGAGACAGCACACCAAGAGAAGTAGTAACGGCTAGGCCCAGCATAGGGAGGTGCCCCAGCTGCCATCTGCTGACGGAAGGCCTGGGTCTCCAGAAGCATAAACAAACACCAACATCTCCAGGGCCAGCAGTTTATCGATGAGGCTGTTACAGGCTTGGGCATGGGGGTGGGTTGTATTGTACTTCTGCCTGCAATGAAAAGCTTGGGAAATGTGGAGTGGCTGGGAAGAGGCGCATGATGGTGCAGGCCAAAAGGGCGCATGAGGGTGAACTCCCCAATGTGTCAGAGATAGGTGTGTAGGTGTCCTTGCATCATATACTTGCACCATATTTGGCTTTGGAAGTTAATTTTGTGCCAAAAAGTGGTTAAGACAGCGATCCCTCAGCTACTCCCGTTACACTGTCTATTGAAGTTACCATCTGTGGAAGTGGACCACCATTTCTAAGATCCCAAAGGAAGCAGGCAAGAGATGTGCAGTTCAGAAAAAAAGATGAGAAAATAAGTTTAGGCTGTAGAGCACAGAGGGATCGGAGAGGACAGAGCTGGTGTCGGCCAGGTATTCCCACAACATGCGCCTATACTTGTCCCTCCTGGTGACACTAGGCCCCTGAGTGGCAGTAATTTGTCCAGGGGGGCCATTAACGTGTTCCAGACCTAGGAATAAGTCTTCCAACAGGGTAGAGTTTTGCATGCCTTTGCTTCTACCCACTGTTTTTGCTGCTTAGCTTCCCTCCACATCTACTCTGCTTTCACCCCTAAACATCACCCCAGTTTATGCCTTTGCTTCTACCCAGGTTTTTTGTTGATTTAGCTTCCCTCTACATCTACACTGCTTTAGCCCCTAGACATCACCCCTGTCCATGTGGGGTCGGTGGCCTCGTCATCCACCAACTCCTCTTCCAATTGCGCACTGCCCCCTTACTGCAAACCGCACATGACCACAGCTTGCCTTGATGGTAACTGTGTCTCATGATCCCCACTTAGGTCCAGACAAGTCGGTGGCGGGTCCAAAACCCCAAAATTGGAAGGAAATGGCAGATGCTGCAGTATTTCTAACACCTGTTCCTGGTGCTCGGGCCTGGTCTGTGTTGTACCCTGCACCCTGCTTAACGCATCTGCCATATCCGAAGTTGTGCTGAGCGCATGCTAATGTTTCGTGTCCAGTGCAATGGATGGGATGGGATTTCACATAAGTCTGCCACCCATGGCCACTCATGGTTGAGCAACTGAGGGAGTTGACTTTGACGAACCCGAGGGTTTTGGAGTTGGAACTACATCAAAGGTCTGTGCTGCTCACACACTCTGCTCAACACATGATATGTTTAGTGCCAGCAGTGTGGAGACGTCGCACAACAGCCGTTGTTCCAGCAGGTACAGGCGTTGTAGGAGTGCATAGAGGCTAGCAGCGGCAACTATACACTTTAAAAACTATCCGCACAAGCGCCACACTTTCACCAGTAGCTCAGGAACATTGGGGTACCTTTTTCAAAAGATTAGCAGCAATGAGTTAAAAACGTGGCCCAGGCATGGAATATGTTGCAGGCTGCCAAGCTACAGAGCCAATCCCAGGTTACGGCCATTATCACACATGACAACATGCCTGGGCCCAGGTGCAGTGGCAAAAACCACATTGCCGTCTCATCGAGGATGGCATGACTCACTTTGTAGGCAGTGTGCTGTCTGGCCCCCAAGCTGATGAGCTTCAGCACGGCCCGCTGACGTCTCCCCACACCAGTGTTGCAGCGTTTCCAGCTCGTAGCTGGGGTCAATTTAACAGCGGAGGAGGGTGGTGTTTCAGCCCTCCTCCCAGGAATGTTGTGTGGGGAGACAAGTCAGGCCACCACATTTTGCGACCCGGTCCACGCCTCAACTACATTCAACCACTGTGCCCAAATTGAAAGGTAGCGTCCCTGTCCGCATGCACTTGTCCATTCGTAACTGGTCACATGGAACTTTAGGGCTAAGCGCTGAATTTAGGGACCGCCTCATGTTTGGGGGAAAGTGCTGGTGTGGACGGCACAGTGCGGTGGCGCAGTAGACACTCTGCCCAAAAAGGGCAGAGTGTCCCCCAGCCGGGATTCCAACATCTCCTGGGCCAGATTTCTTGAGATGAGGCCGTTGAAGCCTTGGGCATGTGGGTGGGTTGCGCTGTACTTTAGCATGAAATGAAAGGCTTGGGAGATGGGGAGTTGCTGGGAAGAGGCGCATGATGGCGCGGGCAAAAGGAGAAATGGCAGGAAAAGGTGAGGATAAGGGTGAACTCCCCAAAGTGTCAGAGGCAGATGTGGAGGTGTCCTGGCTCCTGGTCTGGACTGCAGCGCCAGCCCTGTCAACAGTGGAAGAGGCAGTGGCCGCCAGGCCAAACGACGATTATCCTGCGCTTGCTCTCACCCACTGAGCCCAGGGCTTGCCTTCCAAATGATGGCACCCGCAAGAGGTGGTGAGATTCCTCTCCGCAGATCTCCAAACCATCTTGGACTTGCAAATTGCACTAAATTTGTCATGTAACTGACATGTATATGATGAGTCTATCCATTGTCTGTTCATTTTGGTGAAAGTCAGCCTGTCAGCTGACAGACAGCTGTGCTTGTCAGTGATGATGTCACCGGCTGCTTGTACCCCCAGTTTTTGCTGCTTAGCTTGCCTCCACATCCACACTGCTTTTGCCCCTACACATCACCCCTATCCATGCCTGTGCCTCTAGCCATAAGTCTGCCACCCATGGAAACTCATGGTGCAGAAAGTGAGGGAGCTGACTCTGAGGAACCCTTGGGTTTTGTAGCTGGTACTCCATCAAAGGTCTCTGCTGCTCACACACCCTGCTGAACATACGGTATCTAGGGTTAGAGCGTGTGGTGACCTCGCACAACAGTAGGTGCTTCAGGCAGATGTAGGCCTTGCTGGAGTGTATTGCGGCTAGCTCCAGGTACTGTAGACTTGGGAAAGTGGGTGTCCAAGTGCCGCACTTTCACCCTTAGCTCAGCTAATTTGGGGTATGTTTTTAAAAATCATTGCACCACTACATTGAACATGTGGGCCAGGCATGGAACGTGTTGGAGGCTGGCAAGCTCCAGAGCCCTCCAACAAGCTAAAAAACCTGGCCCCAGGGGCAGCGGGGATAAACAAATTGCCATCTCATCCAGGATGGCATCCCTGACCTCAGAGGCAGTGTGCTGTCCGTCTCCCAAGCTGATGAGCTTCAGCCCAGCCTGCTGACGTCTCCCCACACCAGTGTTGCAGCGTTTTCAGCTCGTAGCTGGGGTAAATCTAACAGCGGAGGAGGAGGAGGGTGGTGTTTCAGCCCTCCTCCCAGGAATGTTTTGTGGGGAAACAAGTCAGGAAAATTCTTGAAACGGGAGAGTTTTGCATCTTTGCCCTTGCTGCCTATGGACATCCCTTTGCCTCTAGCCACCATTTTCCCTGCTTTGCTTGCCTCCAAATCCACACTGCTTTTGCCCCTAGACATCACCCCAGTCCATGCCTTAGCTTGCACCCCCAGTTTTTCCTGCTTAGCTTGCCTCCACATCCACACTGCTTTTGCCCCTAGACATCACCCCAGTCCATGCCTTAGCTTGTACCCCCAGTTTTTCCTGCTTAGCTTGCCTCCACATCCACACTGCTTTTGCCCCTAGACATCACCCCAGTCCATGCCTTAGCTTGTACCCCCAGTTTTTCCTGCTTAGCTTGCCTCCACATCCACACTGCTTTTGCCCCTAGACATCACCCCAGTCCATGCCTTAGCTTGTATCCCCAGTTTTTCCTGCTTAGCTTGCCTCCACATCCACACTGCTTTTGCCCCTAGACATCACCCCAGTCCATGCCTTAGCTTGTACCCCCAGTTTTTCCTGCTTAGCTTGCCTCCACATCCACACTGCTTTTGCCCCTAGACATCATCCCTATCCATGCCTCTTCCCCTAGCCATAACTCTGCCACCCCTGGAAACTCATGGTGCAGAAACTTTGATTGCTGACTTTGAGGAACCCTTGGGTTTTGTAGATGGAACTCCATCAAAGGTCTGTGCAGCTCACACACCCTGCTCAAGATATGGTATTGTAGGGTTTCAGCGTGTGTGAATGACGGACAACAGCCTGTGTTTGGACAGATGTAGGCCTTGCTAGAGTGTTTTTAGGCTAGCAGCGACTCCTGTGCACTTGCAAAAGTGGGCGCACAAGCGCCGCATTTTCAACAGTAGCTTCGGTACATTTGGGTATGTTTTTAAAAAACTTTGCACCACTAGGTTAGACGTGGGCCAAACATGGAACGTGTTGGAGGCTGGCAAGCTCCAGAGCCGCTACCAGGTTCCAGCCATTATCACAGGCGTAAAAATGCCAGGCCCCAGGTGTAGCAGGGAAAAAAAAATGCCATCTCAGCCAGGATGGCATCCCTGACCTCGGAGGCACTGTGCTGTCTGTCCCCCAAGCTGATGAGCTTCAGCACCGCCTGCTGACGTCTCCCCACACCAGTGTTTTAGCGTTTGCCGCTAGTAGCTGTGGTGGAGGTTGCAGCGTCGTAGGGTTTCAGTCTACTCCTGCCATGAATTTTGGCCTGGGAGAGGAGATAGGCCACCCCAGTTTGCACCCGGGGAACAGACTCCACCACATTCACCCTGCCTGTCATTAAAGATAAGCACTGCAGCATCCCTGACCACAGGCGCTTGTCCAAGTGTCGGTGGTCAAGTGGACCTTGCAGCAAAGCGCGGAACTAAGGGCCCACCTGATGTTGAGTGACACGTGCTGGTGCAAGGCGGGGACGCCACACCGGGAGAAGTTGAGACGGCTAGGGACGGCATAGTGAGGTGCCACAGTTGCCATCAGGTCCGGGAAGGCGGGAGTTTCAACAAGCCGGAACGCCAACCTCTCCTGGGCCAGCAGTTTAGCGATGTTGGCGTTCTAGGCTTGCGTGGGTGGGTGGTTAGCGGTGTATTTCTGCCGGCGCTCCAATGTCTGAGAGATGGTGGGTTGTTGTAAAGAAGCGCCTGATGGTGCCTTTGATGGTGCAGGAGAAGGAGATAAGACAGAAACAGGGGAGGATGAGGGAGAAGTCAACAAAGTGGCGGAGGCAGATGAAGTGATGTCCTGGCTCGTCCTCTGGAGTGCATCGCCAGCACTGTGAGCAGAGGCAGTGGCATGAACGGCGGGCGACGTTTGTCCTGCCGTTGCTGCCTGCCACTGATTCCATTGCTTGGATTCCAAATGACGGTGCATTGAAGTGGTGGACAGGTTGCTCTTCTCAGGGCCCCTACTCGATTTCGAGAGGCAAATTGTGTAGACGACACTATATCTGTCCTCGGCGCATTCCTTGAAAAAACTCTACACCTTCAAGAAACGTGCCCTCGATGGGGGAGTTTTTCTGGGCTGGGTACAAAAGGGAACATCTTCGGACATTCCGGGTCTGGCCTGGCTTCGGCAAAGCAGCTGACCTCTGCCTCTGGACATGTCTCTGCCTCTAGCTACCCTTTTTGGTGCTGCACCTGCCTCAACATCCACACTACTTTCCCAGCTTGACATCTGCCTTGTCCAGGTGGGGTCGGTGTCCTCGTCGTCCACCACCTCCTCTTCCAACTCCTGTCTCGCCTCCTCCTCCTGCACAATGCGCATGTCAACTGGCTGCCCTGACAGCAACTGCGTCTCATCGTCGTCGATGAGGGTGGGTTGCTGGTCATCCGCCACCAAATCGACCGGAGATGGAATGGAGGAGACTCTAGTGTTTGAGCATCTGGACACAGATACTCGTCTGTTAGGTCCGTGGAATCGCGAAATGGAGGGGCAGGTTGCGGTACAGTCAAAGGAAGGGAGAACAGCTCTGGGGAGCAGGGACAGTTGGGGTTATTGTTCTGAGAAGATTGGGAATTTTGGGTGGAAGGAGGACAAGACTGTTGGGTAAGAGGAGGTAGAGGCTGACTGGCTGGTGGACAATGTGCTTTAAGCGTTATCCGACAGCCATTGCAAGACCTGTTCCTGGTTCTCGGGCCTACTAATCTTTGTACCATTCAGCCTAGTTAATGTGGAACTTTTGTGCAAAGCGCAGAACTTAGGGCCCGCCTGATGTTAAGGGACACACGCTGGTACAAGGCTCAACTCACCCTAAGTGCCAAAAACACTGCTGGTGCAAGGCTCTACTCATGCCAAGGGCCTCAATCTCTGCTGGTAGCTCAGCTTAAGGTCATGTAACTTTGTTTGGAAGGGCTCATGTTAAGGGCTAGAAAAGTGAATTTTGGAAGGTCTTACCACATCACACACACACACACACACACACACACACACTCACTCAAAATGACAGTTAAGGGTGAGGGCTTTTGGAATTCCCATTGCCTATTCCATTTGTGGTTGTCATGGGGAACGTGATTTAAAGGGGTGGTTGTTACTGTTTGTTGAGCTTAAATTGGGGTTTGTGTCCATCCATTTGGGGAGTAAAGAAGGTTTCCAGGTATTTTCCCACTTTGATAGAGGTTTTTTTGAATGTGGAAAGTGTGTAGTTGTTAGGCAGTGATGTTGGGGTAATAGAGGGTCTTTGGTGTGTTAGATGCCCCCAGGCATGCTTCCCCTGCTGTCCCAGTGTCATTCCAGAGGTGTTGGCATCATTTCCTGGGGTGTCATAGTGGACTTGGTGACCCTCCAGACACGGATTTGGGTTTCCCCCTTAACGAGTATCTGTTCCCCATAGACTATAATGGGGTTCGAAACCCGTTCGAACACACGAACATTGAGCGGCTGTTCGAATCGAATTTCGAACCTCGAACATTTTAGTGTTCGCTCATCTCTACCCACGACAACAACGCACCAAGTTTTTACACAGAAAGTCCTGCTTGCAGGAAAAACCTACTTCTGCTTCATTTATATCTATAAAGAAACCACCGTCATTTCCATAGGTATAAATGACATGCTGCAATTTTCCGCAACAGTTTTGGAAATTGTGGCGTGTCCACTGTGCATATTTTTTCCACAGCATGTGGATGGGATTCACTAGCAGTGACTGTAAGTGACAACCAATCCTAAGTGACAGCCCCAAGCCCTTCAGTCCAACACTGGCTGGAAGCCATATATCAGGTATATGGGTGGAAACAACCCTGCTCCTATTCAAGTCAATGGGAGCAGAGCTGTAGTTCTTCTACTGCCACCTCTACATTGGTACAAATGGAACTGTAGCTCTACACCCATTCCCATGAAAAGGAGTAGAGCTTCTTCTGGCCAGTACAGTAAAGTGGAATAAAAGATTACATATATGTGTTTATTTGCACAGAGTTTTAATTAAACATATTGTTAAAGAAAAGAAGCAATTATATTGCACATAATATATCACATGTTCATTAACAGATTAAAAAGTTTTGTGGGACTAAAATATTGATGTCCTATCCTTAGGTCCCTAAATGAATGGGTACAGCCACAATGCAATACATAGCCATGTACTGGTATGCAGTAAAGAGGCTGCAGGACTCTTCTGAAGGTTTTCTAACAGCTGAGTGGTGACCTGATATTCATCACCCATCTTAAGAATAGGTCATGAATATCTTAGTGCTGGAAACCTCTTTAGCCATTTTTATTACTGTATAGATACATTCAATGGTACCTAAATAAGGTAAATAAGTGTAATATTGTTCTCCACATTTCTATTCCAGGACATCTGAAGTAAATCTCAAAGTAATGCCCCTTATTATTTTACTGTAAACATTCTAATACCTCTAATAACCATTGCCTACTTGTAACTTTCCCCAGTAGTATCTGTCAGTGTAGAGGCGTAATCTCAGCCCCCAAACAAATGGCCTGTTATGTTCCCATCATGGGCACCCGGGCATGCTCTTAGCGGTTACCTCTGCACCCCATATACTTATGCCCCTGTTTTAGTCAGGCTCCTTTAATATTATAATCTATATATACCACACACAAAACACTGCATACCTGTGCTTCCATTTCTTGAAATTGACTTTGCCCTTTATTAAACCTGGATGTATCCTGTGGAAAACAAAATCGATGTTTTAATCTATTTATACATGGTAATAGAATATGTAATAAAGAAATAGCTTCTATTTATAAAGAAAAGAGAATCTATAAGAGAAGAGGCTTCAGAAGATATTTTTAGACTCACAGGATTCTATGCTTCAATATATTATAACGGTATTGTTGTAACAGCTTATAAAAAAAGGTAATATTAATGGGTTACCTTTATGACTTTTTTTTCTATTTTTCTTTGAGTTAAGGTTTGAGAGTACTACACAAGTCTAGCTTGACCCTCTTGAAATATGTGGCAACAATTCAGGACATGTACTGTACAAGGCAATAATGTAGTCTCAGGTGGCCTTGATAATACTTACATAACTCATTCACGAATTCCACTACTTGAACTAAATTATTACTGTATGTCAGTGGAGAATGAGAACATCTATAATGCATGGAATCCGGTATGTAAGACTGCTGCGCTAACAATTCCATACCCAACATTGCCTGGAACATTCTGAAAGGAATCTTGCACTGATCACTTCACACTTTCTATAAATATTTCATGCTTTCTGGAGGTCACAATAGTGTTTTCTGCAGGGATTTATCATGTCCTGTCACTATTGAGTGACAAGAATACCAAGTGTTTAGCAAACCTAAATCTGTTTTCTACCCTTCATATTGTAGCACCACTTTGTATTTGTTATACCGCAGTCAAAGCCAGCTCTTCTATTAACTTTTAGGATGCAATGGTCATATTGTGTTTACTACACATTAGTAAATTTCATGCTATTAAGGGATTTCTCACTTTTTATATAAATCAAACTTTTACTTATTTTTGCAAACACAACATGCAGTGTTGGCCAGAAGTATCGGCACCCCTGCAATTCTGTCAGATAATACTCATTTTCTACCAGAAAATGATTGCAATCACAAATTCTTTGGTATTATCATCTTCATTTAATTTGTCTTCAATGGAAAACCACAAAAAGAATTGTCAAAAAGCCAAATTGGATATAATTCCACAACAAAGTAAAAAAGGGGGTGGACAAAAGTATTGTCACTGTTTTAAAAATCACATGATGCTTCTCTAATTTGTGTAATTAACAGCACCTGTTACTTACCTGAGGCACCTAACAGGTGGTGGCAATAACTAAATCACACTTGCAGCCAGTTGAAATGGATTAAATTTGACTCAACCTCTGTCCTGTGTCCTTGTGTGTACCATATTGAGCATGGAGAAAAGAAAGAAGACCAAAGAATTGTCTGAGGACTTGAGAAGCAAAATTGTGAGGAAGCACTAACAATCTCAAGGCTACAAGTCCATCTTTAAAGACCTGAATGTTTCTACCGTGCGCAGTGTCATCAAGAAGTTTAAAGCCCATGGAACTGTGGCTAACCTCCCTAGATGTGGACGGAAAAGAAAAATTGACGAGAGATTTTAACTCAAGATTGTGTGGATGGTGAATAAAGAACCTCGACTAACATCCAAACAAGTTCAACTGCCCTGCAGTCCAAGGGTACAACAGTGTCAACCCGTACTATCCATCGGCATCTGAATGAAAAGGGACTGTATGGTAGGATACCCAGGAAGACCCCACATCTTACCCAGAGACATAAAAAAAAGCCAGGCTGGAGTTTGTCAAAACTTACCTGAGAAAGCCAAAAACATTTTGGAAGAATGTCCTCTGGTCAGATGAGACGAGAGAGAGCTTTTTGGGAAAAGGCATCAACATAGAGTTTACAGGAAAAAAAGAGGCCTTCAAAGAAAAGAAAACGGTCCCTACAGTCAAACATGGCGGAGGTTCCCTGATGTTTTGGGGTTGCTTTGCTGTCTCTGGCACTGGACTGCTTGACCGTGTACATGGCATTATGAAGTCTGAAGACTACCAACAAATTTTGCAGCATAATGTAGGGCCCAGTATGAGAAAGCTGGGTCTCCCTCAGAGGTCATGGGTCTTCCAGCAGGACAATGACCCAAAACACACTTCAAAAAGCACTAGAAAATGGTTTGAGAAAAAGCACTGGAGACTTCTAAAGTGGCCAGCAACGAGTCCAGACCTGAATCCCATGGAACACCTGTGGAGAGATCTCAAAATGGCAGATTGAAGAAGGCCCCCTTCAAATCTCAGGGACCTGGAGCAGTTTGCCAAAGAAGAATGGTCTAAAATTCCAGCAGAGCATTGTAAGAAACTCATTGATGGTTACCGGAAGCGGTTGTTCGCAGTTATTTTGTCTAAAAGCTGTGCTATAAAGTATTAGGCTGAGGGGGCCAATACTTTTGTCTGGTCCATTTTTGGAGTTTTGTGTAAAATGATCAATGATTTGACTTTTTTTTTCATTCTCGTTTGTGTTTTTTCATTGCAAGCAAAATAAATGAAGATATTAATACCAAAGAGTTTGTGCTTGCAATCATTTTCTAGCTTGGCCAATACTTTTGGCCAAGACTGTATAAAGGAAAGAGATACTGAACCATAAAGAAAAGAGATGCTGAACAGTAACATTGTGTTACTTATTATTGAAATCTGCTTCGGGGGACATTTATTCAGTGTCAACTATTTGTAAGGATTGGAGTCAGGGTCAGGCAGTGCAAAGTGACACAGCTGGGAAAGCAACACTGTGCAACTAATGACAAAAGGGGTCGTAGGCCCTGCGGCTATGACTATGCTGTAATATCTGAGATGAGGCAGACCAATGCACTTCCTAATTGAAGTGCGCCTACCACGACTCCTTACGCTTCTATCCCGGCGGCTAGGATAAGGGAAGAGGAGGCCCTGAAAGTGCTAGGGCCTGGAGTCACGGGGGTCACACCTAAACAGAAAGCACAGTGTAAATGCAATGCAAAACAAAAGACTAAACAGCATGGAACCAGGGAGGACCACAAGTCCCAGCAAGACACAGAAGAGAAGGCGAGGTCAGATGAGCAAGAGGTCGAGCCAGGAGATAATAATAAAGGTACCGAATCAAAAGACAAGGAATAGTCAAAAATACAAGCCGGGATACAAACCAAGGAACAGACCGAATACAAACTGACAGGGAATCAGACTGAGCAGGGGAACCAGGAAACACAAGTGAATGGCTGGCAAGGATCCATGCCTGGGTGGGGTTTAAATAGCAGCAGAGAACACACCTGATGGCTAATGACATGGAGACTGAAGGCAAGGAAAAGATTAACCCTTAATGACCTAAGCACACCCAATAGAACTCCTAACACGTCTCCCAGGGAGACGCCGCGCAGAAAGGAGACCGATGAAGCTGGCAATGGCTTATAGGTAATAACATTTGCATGATTTTGCAGTGTTTTCAGTCTACTGATTTTTGGATACATGAACAATGCTAACACCAAACCAATATATAGATAAATGGAGATTGTAAGCTCTGTGGGGAACACAGCTTGTTAGCAGCAAAGGTGCAGACCCAACTAATCAGAGACAGGGACACAATATCTGGTGCAAACAGGTTGATTTGCAAAAATAGCAAAAATAAATAAACCTTCAATTCAAGTACAAATACATCAAACAAAAACCTGCTCGTCTGAGCACTATCTAAACAGAACAAGACTAACTATTCGTGTGGCTTACTACCAGCCACACCAACAAACAAATAATGCAGTTAGGTCTCACCAGTCTCTCAGTTTAGCACGAAAAACCCAGGCACCTCCTCTCACTCCCAGGATCTGCTCTGAAGTGTAGGCTCTGCAGCCTTTTATGGTACAGTAACGAGTTCAGGACCCACGCCTGGGCTGAGGCCTACTCAAGACCCGCACTGGATCACACATCTGTGAGAAACCTGGTGGAGATATACTCTGACTCCAGCACTCTGCCAGACACCTTCTCACAGCTCTTTAGAGCAGAGCCCTCATTCCTATTGTTGAATGCGTTAATTATTTTGTAACACAGTATTTTCTGTCCACTTACACTTTGATTTGTGAAATGCTGTGGATTATGTTGGCCCTATATAAATATATAATACTATTATTGGTAGTAGTAGTAGTAGTAGTGGTGTAGTAGTAATAATAGTAGTTCTCTTTTTGATAAGCATTTTCATATTGAATACTGGCTATTCTTAGAAATCCATTAATGTTGGCAATGCATAAATGGGACTTACAGAAGTTTTTAAAATGTTTAAAAGTGCAGTTGTTGATAGGTTCTCCATCTTTTAGGCAAATATTCAGTTTGTTACCTTAGTCCTATATCTAAACACTCTAGAATGGACAGAATAGTTTGCTTTTCCCTAAAGGTGAGGTAAGCCCTTGGCCTCAGGTTTCTCTTTCCCAGGAATTCAAGGTGCACAATTTGAGCCTACTGCCCTGCAGTTATTTACAGCCCATCACACGTTGGTATATGTGGGGATTGTGGTGGAAATAGCACCCACATATACTGATGTGTGCAGGAGCCCCTTCACCAGAGTCTTATCCTTTGACTTCAAGACCTTTTGAAGAGCACATCAAGTGATCATATTCCTTAAACAAAAGTTTCTTGAGTCAAAGAAACAAGAAGACGCTGGACAGGAAGATAAGTGTTAGGAATCTCATTGTGCTAGGCAAAAATTGAGCACTTTAGCATTAACTGAACTCACCGTGTTTGGAGGAAGAGAAATGCTACTTACGACCCAAAGAACACTGTCCCCACTGTCAAGCATGGAGGTTGAAACATTATGTTTTGGGGGTGTTTCTTTGCTAAGGACACAGGACTACTTCACCACATCAATGGAGGAGTGGATGGAGCCATGTACTGTAAAATCTTGAGTGACAACCTCCTTCCCTACGCCAGAACATTAAATATGGGTTGTGACTGGGTCTTCTAACAGGACAATGACCCAAAACATACAGCCAAGGCAACAAAGGAGTGGCTCAAAAAGAAGCACATTAAGGCCATGGAGTGGCCTAGCCAGTCTCCAGACCTTAATCCCATAGAAAACTTATGGAGGGAGCTGAAGTTCCAAGTTGCCAAGTGACAGCCTCAAAATCTTAATAAGTTAGAGATGATTTCCAAAAGAGAATTGAACCAAAATTCCTCCTGCCATGTGCGCAATCCTCATCATCAACTACAAAAACCATCTGACTGCTGTGCGCACCAACAAGGGTTTTGCCACCAAGTATTGTCTTGTTTGCTAGAGGGATCGAATACTTATTTCTCTCTACAAAATGCAAATACATTTATAAAATTTATACATTGTGATTTTCTGGATTTTATTTTTGATATTCTGTATCTCACTGTTAAAATTAACCTACCCTTAAAATATTAGACTGTTCATGTCTTTGTCAGTGGGAAAACTTACAAAATCAGCAAGGGATCAAATACTTATTTCCTTCACTGTATACATAGAGTTGCACAGTTAGATGTCAACTGCCCGGGTGTACAAAGTCAATGGGTGGTTGGCATCTGGTAAACAATAAAGACCAAATGAAAATTCTGCGCATTTTTTTGTTTACACTTGTTCATTTTCAATTTTCTATTCAAAAAATGATGTGAAAGGAGTCTTTTTAATAAAGGAATACTGAGAGATACTAATGTGTATTGTATAATGTGGATTGTGCTGGAAATCACTGTGGATATGAATGCTTTCATGGACCTGACCTAAACACAACACTTCAATTATTAAAAAAAATAATTAATTAAAAGCGCTGTTTAGCATTTGCAGGTTCAAAATTATTGATATTATTCTTATAAAATTTAAAGCAATTGCAGATAACTGGCCAATTATAGATAATTAGCTTTGATTCACATGTCATTTAACGGATTTATGTTTTTTTCCATGCCTATTTAAATGAGAAACCTGTCTCTATTACCATTTTCCAAACCTGTCTCTATTACCATATGCCATCATCATCATCTCAATAATTATGGAAAAACAAAATGCACTTGCACAAACATTATAATTATTGTAAAGATTATTTAGGTCAATGCACAATATTTATTTTATATATTTATAAGTGAACATAGTTTCTTTTTTTTAAGGTATTTTGTGCAGACATACACTTTAATATACCTGGGATATTTAGGTCTGAACATCTTTACCACAACCCAGACTCCTGAGTTCCTGGAGAAATAGGAAAGTCATGTAGGCACATAATTTACAACTCTTTGATAGGATGACATCCTAAAAGGGACTCGGATCCATTATATTCTTCAAATGCCAAACAATGACTTACAAGATCCTTACAAATATGTCCACAGCTCCACTTAGTTATCCTTTATTGTTCCTGGTGATAATCGTGAAGAGACCATGCTGCAGTTCCCAGCCCTTATCAGTTAAAGTGGTGGAGATATCATTGTGATTTACAGTGCTTCTGCAGACCCAATACTACTTCTTGCTACAAACTGATCCACCTATGGTAATGATATGGCACTAGAGCCTTAATGACAATGAAGAACCTTACAGCATCTGTGAAGAATATCACTGAAACATTCCAAAGAGCCTGGTTTTAATGCATTGACTTTACCTGTTTTGAGGAATAAATATTCCTCATACTTGTCTATCACTCACTCACGTATTCTTTGTATAATATTTTCTTATTTATCACTTCATTCCCATTTATTGTTCTGTTCTGAAGGTTGCTCTATTGGTTGATCAAATGATTTTAAAAGGAAACATCTAAAAGGTTTTTCTATTCAGGTTCAAAATTATTGATATCATTCTTATAAAATTTAAAGCAATTGCAGATAACTGGCCAATTATAGATAATTAGCTTTGATTCACATGTCATTTAATGGATTTGTTTTTTTTTCCCATGCCTGTTTAAATGAGAAACCTGTCTCTATTACCATATGCCAGGTTCCCCTATTGTTAACAGATCAAAGGGTTCATTCAGAAATCCCTAATTTAAGAATTAATCTTACAATGCAAGCGACCCCTTTTGTAGGAGTTATTCTGGCATGGCTTTAAACTCACATCCTGCCATTAGGTTTCAGGAAAACCAGGCATTGACCTATAAGGAGCTACCTTCTTAAAGGTGATGCTATAAGAAGTGTCTCTTTTTTCACCAATTATTTTCACAAAAACCTTAGTAGAGAATATATACGTCCTTGTGCAGTGCAAGATAGTCTGCAAAGGCAGTATTCTTCTAAGGAGATATAATACTCATTTTGACCCATGTCCATGACCTCTCAACCAGCCAGCCAATACTCTCCTTTACACTAATAAGAGAAAACAACTTTGAAGCAGCTGTCTGTGGATGGGTCTCTTCTCCTTTTGGAAGAGGATATTCATGTAATAGTTTTAATCCCATATCAAGTTGTAAGGTTTCAGTAAAATCAGGCATAGCTCTATCAGGAACTACCTTCCAAAAGGTGGCACTAGAGGAAAATACTCTCTTTCTATCAGGGAGGATTTATTTGCATATTCTTTTTCCAGAATCCTTAGCAGGGCATGTGTAGTCTCTAATTCCCTATATAATGCAAGGTAATCAGAAAAGGCAGCAGATTTCTTAAGGAGACATGGGATCCAAAAGAAATATAGTACCCCTTGCAAGAAAACACTAAGATATGTATACATCTGCGTGAATAAGCATTTGCAAAATAAAAAGAGAGGAATAGTGAGACATGTTGCATTGTGCTATGGTAGACTGATATACCGTATTCGTATGTACAGTATATAGTACCTAGTATACTCAATTTTTTTAGTGTTATACTGTGCATGAATCAATTGTACGCGTAACAACACAATTAGCTCAAGTAGAAAATTTGTAATGGAGGAAATCTACTATGTAATTGATTGCTATGCTCAACTGCTCCACGTTTTTTCTTGCATTAGTATATCTCTTCAAAAGTTGACGATTAGAGATGGGTGAATCAACTCATTCTGAGCCAAGTTCTATCCAAATATTCCAAATTGTTCAGTTTTTATGGAAACTGAATATTTTGCAATTGGTTTCAGACAAGTTAAAATGGCCACAACAACATGCATTGTGAAGGAAAATACAGAAAAGACATGTGTGATGTCATAGAATCACCTGACATCACAGAACAACAATAATCAGTGGTAGGTGGACACTTTACAGTGCTGATTTCACGTATATAGGATGCTGTGGGCAGGAGCACGACATATTTTCTTAATATTGAAGCTAGGGGATTTACATTATTCATCACTACATGATCCAAAACATTTACTCCATTTCTTCTGTAATACACAGCAGCTACATTTGCAATAGACTTACAGAATCATAGAAGTAGGGGAAGCAGAATGAAATATAGTCATATTTATCCCTTTCCTGCTGCTGGTATTTTTCGGCTTTCCTTCTTGATTCCCTACCTTCCAAACACCAAAACATTTTTATTTTTCCATTCACAGAGACATGTGTCTTCATAATGGTATCATTTATTATTCTGTACAATGTACTGGGAAGCTGGAAAAAAGTTCAGAATGGCAGAATAAGACAAAAAGTGCATTTGTGCGACTTGTACAGGCTTCATTTTTATGGCGCTCACTCTGAAGCCGAAATAACATTACCTGTATTCTCTGTTTCGGTATGATTTGGGAGTTATGATGAGTTATGACTCCAGACTTATCCAGGAGTCTTCAGATCTGCGCCCTGCTGTGCGCCCAAACCGCATTTTATGCCCACATATTTGATATTCTTCTACCTAGAGTAACATACTTAAAAATGTCATATGTGGATTTAATCTGCAGTTTGGGTGTATAGTCAGGCACAGAAGGCAAATGTTCTGAAACGTGCATTTCGTTTTTGGAGCACAGATTTAGAAGGTTTAGTTTTTGTGGAGACCCTGAAATGCTACTAATGGAATTCCATGACGTGTGACACCATTTTGGAAACTATAGCCTTGAAGGAATAATAATAATATAATAATAATAATAATAATAATAATAATAATAATAATAATAATAAATGTTATTTATATAACGCTAACATATTCTGCAGCGCTGTACAATTTGTAGGGTTCAAATACAGACAGAAAGATGCATTACAAAGAAAGTCATTTCACACAATGGGACTGAGGGCCCTGCTCACAAGAGCTTACAATCTATCCAAGGGTGCAGTGGACATTATTAACTTCCAAGTGTTGCATTAATTTATTTTCCAGAATTAATGGTGAAAAGTGAAAATGACAATTTTTGCAGAGATACGTAATATTAGTTTTCAATGTGTTGTGCCCAGAGATGAACAATCCAAAAGCTGATGTGCCAGGGCTAATGCTTTTGGAGTGTACCTGTGCTGATACAAACTGGGGCAACAAATCTTAGAAACTAAAATGGATCACTATCATGCACATTCATTTCTCGAAACTAGATTAATGCAACACTCAAGGGTTAGAAAATGCTCACTACACTCCTTGAAAGATCCTATGAGGAATGTAGTTTCAAAAATGGTCATGTGCAGACGGCTTCGACTTTACTAGCAATTTAGGGGCTCTTCAAAAGTGGACTGATGTACAAAAAAAAAAAAAAAACTGTGCTTCAAAACCCAAACTCACTCCTTCACTACTTTGTATGGCTGTGTACCTAAACAGCAGTTTATAGTCACAAATAATATGATTAAGTATGTTATCCTGAGTACAACAGTGTCATACATGTGGACATAAACTGCTGTTTGGACACACAGAAGGGCATCAATGTGAAGCAGTGTTATGTGGCTTTTAGAGAGCAGATTTAAACTGCTTGATTTTTTTGGCACTATGTTACATTTGCAGAGACCCTAAAATGTCCCCTACAAAATAAGGACAATTCTTGGAGAATTCCAATTTACTGGTACCTCTGTAGCTCTGCAAAACAATGATGTCCAAAAACCAATCCCTCTAAACCTATGCTCCAAAAGCTAAAATTGAGCAGTGCTGAGCCCTCCTTTGTGTCCAAACAGCAGTTCACTCCCACATATACAACTTTTTTATACTCGTAATAACCTGCTTAAGAATTTTAGGAGTTTGTGTCTCTTTTGATCCAAAGTGGGCACTGGAATGGCACATTTGATCAAAAAAATTTAATTTTCACTTTGCACATTAATTTTTGGGAATCACTCTTGGACTTAAAATGAGAATAATACCACTTGAGAAATTCCTTAAGACGTGTAGTTTCTAAAATGGATTACAATTTGGGGAATGAATTATTTTATCTCAGCACCTTTCACTTCTGAACCCTGTCATACTTCCAGTCAAAATATTAGTATCGCATACAGGGTGTTTTACTAGAAAGCTGACTTTTCACAGTGCCATAAGCTGGGCATGGCATATCGAGCACTGAAATAGCATATATATGGGGAAATTTCAATTTTCATTTTGCACCATTGGCTGCGCATTTCTTTTTGGAAACTGTCTTCTCAGTCAAATAGATCACTATACCGTTTGATACAGTTTTTGAGGCATGCAGTTTCCAAAATGGTCTCACTTCTTGGTACTCTCCACAATGGCACTTTAGGAGCTCTGTAAAAACACCATGGCCCCTGAAACGGATTTCTTCCCTTCAAAAGCCTAATGGTACTCCTCACCTTCTGTGGCCTGCTGTGTGTCCAAACAGCAATTTTCATATACATATGTGGTATTTATGTACTCAAAAGAAAATGCATATCAAATTGTGGGTTTGTTTTCTCCTTTAACCCCTTGTGAAAATGAAAAATTTGGGGCTTAAAGGGGTAAACTGTAAATAAAACTGTATTAGACTATGGCTCCACATAGTGAGCTACAGCCAAAAAAAATGTTGCAGAAAGGACTGCGGTGGAAATACATTGCATTTTTTTTCCCACAGCATTTTTAACAGGAAGTCTGCAGAGTTTTTCCCTGAGGACTTTCCTTCTCTATACCTATGGAAAACACTAGTGCTTCCATAGGTATAATAGACATGCTGCGTTTAAAGAGGACCTTTCACCTCCCGGGGCACATGCGGTGTAATACACTGCTAGAAAGCCAATCGTCTTTCCCGTTCTGTGCCCCCGGGGAAGAGCTATCGGTGTCACAAACATGGTTCTTCACTGTCAGAAGGGCGTTTCTTACACAGCCCTTCCTCACAGCAGCATCTATAGCGCTATACTGTGAGAGCAGTGGGGAACTCCCCCCCTTCCCTCCTGATAGCACTGGGGGGGCGTTCCTCACCGCTCAGCGTCATGGTTGGGCAGTAAGGAATGCTCCCTCTCACAGTACAGTGTTATAGACGCTACTGTGAGAAAGGGTGTTCCTGACTGACTGTCAGAAATGCCCTTCTGACGTGAAGAGCTATGGTACCGACACTGATAGCTCTTCACCGGGGGCATAGAACGGGAAAGCCGACACTGGCGGTGTATTACACTGCATGTGCCCCAGGAGGTGAAAGGTCCTCTTTAAAAAAAAAACAAGCCTTTTTAAAATCACAGCATTTCCACTGGAGATTTTTTTCTGCAATGTGTGGATAGGATTAGCCAGAATCCCATCCACTTTTGCAGATAATGTAAAAGCGTTTTGGCTATAGTCTACATTTGTTATAGCCAGAATTATACCAACCCATAAAATACAGGCAACATGTCATTTTCACTGCACAATTTCATTTTCTTCCAGCTTTCCAGTACAATATACAGAAAGCTAAATGGTGTCATTACAAAGTAAAATTTGTCCTGCTAACATTGGGCCCTCATACAACTCTCTGTATGGAGAAATATAAAACTTATGGTGCTTAGAATGTGAAAAGCCAAAAATGAAAATAAAAAAATGCCCGTGGTAGGATGGGGTTAATACATGAAGTTACACTAATATTAGTATAATTTCTGAACAGTGAGGATATTGCTTAACTTAGATACAATTTATCTAGTTGGTTTTTACACAGCCAGTCAGACATTGGAGATCATATCAAAAATCATTTACTTTTGAAACAAAGTCAACATTTTCTGGAATTTTATATAGTTGACAGATCAAGCTGAAATAACATTTCTGAAGGAACGTATTGTAAAATATTGCTTTTATCAAAATCAAACCATCTTCCTCCATAATGTAAGAAGCAGCACTCAAGCAGAACTACAGAAGATGCCAAAGCACTTGACGGTATGTTACTTCAAGATAGCAAAATCTCTTTCCAATCTAAATCACTCACAGTTACATTAATCATCTCTCTACAAAAGCAAACAGAAAGGCAAGCCATTGTGTAGATGTGAATATGTCCAGCAATTCATTTAAAGCTGACTTGACACTGTGAAATAAGTTACAAAATGAAATAAATGGCAAGGGAAGCCATCGCGAAATGTGCGTTGGGTTGGTGGTCCATGTGGTCACAGGTTCCTTGGTATGATGGCTGGTTGGTATTGACTGTGTGATTCATTCTATAACAGATTATATGTGATAAGCTCTTGGTTATAGTTGTTTGCACCTTGACTACACATTTGCACTTTCATTATTAGTGATTTGCTGCTTTACTTTTTGATAATTTACTTCGTTAGGGCCCCTTCACACGGCGTATACGCTCACTGCTTTGGAGCGTGTAAACGTTCCGTAGCAGCGGCGTCTAAAAGCAGATCGCATTGATTTCTATGGGAGCCGGCATACGCGCGCTCGCCATAGAAATGAATGGGCTGCTTTTTCCATTCATTTCTATGGGGAGCGCGCGTCTGCCGACTCCCATAGAAAACAATGGGAAGTGCTTTAGACGCCGCTGCTACGGAACGTTTACACGTTCTCAAGCAGCCAGCGTATCAGCCGTGTGAAGGGGCCCTTATGGTGGTTTTGTTATTTACGTATGAATTTATTGGGCTGTAATTTTGTTATACGACTATGACATGTCACTTATAAAATTATATTGTGGTAATAAATTAGCTATCACTGAGTACCACATTTTGCGTTTTTAATTGTTTTTAATTATTTTCATTCCTTACAACATAATTAAATTGATGTATTTGTTAATAAAGATGAATTTTGATTATATATGATTTAGGGCATCTGAGATTTGTTATTGATTTTCTATTCTGTTTTCTCTTGGTGTTCTCTGATTATTTTTTTTTTATATATATATATATATATAAGTATGATTATGAGACCTCATAATCTTTCTGCATTAAAGTCATCAATAAAAATTTACCCCTGTCCTGTGCATACCTCATCTTAATAGAGTAAAATATGCCGATCGCCTCTATAGCGATCTCCATTACACCCTAATATAATAGCAATAATAATTATTACTAGAGATAACATATAAAACGGTGGGAAACGTAAATCCATCAGATAGCTCATTTTCACCTATTGAATGTCAGCATATAAAATCCCAGTTTTTGGCAGCTTTCAGATGAGTATAATAGTCAGTGGTGATGGGGGGCACTTATGAATCCTTTGCACTGGACCCACCAATGTATTAAAATGGCCCTGCAGTAGGGTACCACAAGCATCAGTGTCACCCCTAAATTTTCTTTCATCTCTTTTTCAATAACCTTGTGGATGGGATAAAAAAAAATAAAGAAGTGTCAGTCTTTGGTGATGGAAAATTGAGTTCTGGCTCCTGTAGAGTATAAGTACCTAGATACTGGACAAATCACAGGGATTTCGTCTTCCTCTGGACCACCATTTTAGAGTTATCTTGAGGGACCTGCATCATTTTTTCCTTCTTATCAACCCCTTAGGGACAAAAACTACCTGAGGCTAAGGCCCCACATAGTGCGGTATTTCCAGCAGTACTTTTCACAGAAAGTCCGCAGAGTTTTAATATTTCTAGGTCCTTTATTTCTATTGACGGGTTGCTGCTACAGTATACAGTAATTTTAGGCAATTGTATGCTTCTAATTGGTAACAGTGTGGAGAAGGCGCTTTATGGTTTCCTTCATGACTGTACCTGGTCTTTAAAGATATGGTTTATCTTGGTTGGTATGGAGGATCTTCCGTAGTCTGAACAGAGCCCTGACCTTAAAGGGGTTGTGCTGTTATGGACACTTATTCCCTATCCACAGGACAGGGGATAAGTGTCCAATTGCCAAGGGCAAAATATCAGGATACCCCCGTGGTTTTTAGGAAGATTAACCGAAAGTCCCCTGAAACCCTCATTGTGAATGGAGCACCAGTGTATGACACATATGTTTTGTGGATAGGCTAAGCCTCCATAACAGCATAAACCCTTTAATGCCACTGAACATTTATGGAATGAATTACACGATCACTGTAGCCAGATCTTCTTGTCTAATATCTCTACCTGATGACAAAGGATCTGAGCTGAATGAGCACAAATATCCAAAAGGGCACTCAATAATGTCGTGAAATTCTTCCAATGAGAATAGTGGTGATAATAACTGCAAAGGAGAGACAAATTCCATAATTATTCTGGTGACATTAGAATGGAACGTCCTACAAGATCAAAAGGTGTAGGTGTGATAGCCAGCTGTACAAATGTTTTTAATCATATAGTGTGCTCTTAACCAGCTATCCTGGGCACATCACTCTGAACTTTATAGTTCAGATCAGTGGTGTAACTAGGAATGGCGGGGCCCCGTGGTGAACTTTTGACATGGGGCCCCTCCGACCGACACCGAAGACCTCGACCGACCCCCTCCTATGCATTTCTGCTTGTTCTATTATGCACCATAGTGGCCCCTTAACACAGTATTATCCCCCATAGTGGCCCCTGCACACAGTATTATCCCCCATAGTGGCCCCTGCACACAGTATTATGTCCCTTAGTGGCCCCTACACACATTATTATCCCCCATAGTGGTCCCTACACACAGTATTATCCCCAATAGTGGCCCCTGCACACAGTATTATCCCCCATAGTTGCCCCTGCACACAGTACTATGTCCTACTGTGGACACCCATAAACAATTATTATACTCTGGGGTCTTTTCAGACCTGGGGGAATAAAAACATAAAAAAAAACTACTGTTCTTCTACGCTGCCTTCTGCGCTGCTGTCCTTGTTCAATGACGTCGGACGTCAAATGACCCGGGACGCAGGCCGGGTTCATGTGACGTCAGAGACGTCAGGAAGGAGGCCTGGCAGGATCGTGGAGAGGTAAGTAACATGTTTTTTATGTTTCTTACCTCTCCTGGTCCGCCAATCATTATATTCGGGGGTCCGAAAAGACCCCCGAGTATAATGATAGCAGTGGTAACGGCTGTCACCAGGCCCCTAATGTCCCGGGCCCTGTGGCAGCTGCCTCCGCTGCTATGGCGGTAGTTACACCACTGGTTCAGATGATATTGGCTGGAAAACTTTTGCACCATAGGGGGTGATAAGTATATTTATCACATTGTACCTGTTTTGTCACTCCTACATTTCCACTTACATCACATCTTTCTTTTGAGTAGGTGCCTCTCAACTTTTGTCATTTAACTTATTTGTTACTTTTTCAAATGGAAAGTTCTGTTTAATATATTTTAATGAAAAGTTATCAGTATAATTAGAACTATGATTATTACGTTACTTGCACACTATGTATAAATATGAACACGTTTTTGGCAGTCAATCAGATGCCCCTCCACCCCGATCCCAATGCAGGCCCCCAAGATGACTGTTTCATGTTACAAAAGATGATGACTTGTATTAGCAATTTATATCCCTGTGCGATATGCACTAATCATAAAATTATAAAACTGATCACTTAAATCACAATAAATTGAGGAGATTGATGATTATTTAATAACACATTATATAATGTTATATGATATTTGACAGGTAACAAAAAACAGCTTTATAATAAATCATTTTAGTCTTGCAACTCTGATTTTCATTATTTGAGCTGGGATGGAGCTGACTCTTATGGCACTGATGCAGTTTTAACATTGCTTTTACAAAATCTTCCACTCAAATCCTACAGAAATTGCAGGACGTGTTCTGCTAATCCATTTGATAAAATCTATACTACTTCTAAGAGGAAAGTCATAATGTTATAGTTGGGAAGGATTTCCATGACTACTGAGTCAGAAAGTCTACTTCACTTTCTAGGAATGTCAGAGCTATTCATTGATAATACCACACTATAAGAACTGACTGCCTAAAGATGCTACAATATGAGATACAGATTTCCATTGCTGCATGTGCGGCTGGTTCTAATGCTAGGATATTAATACAAATGCACCATCAACTACAAGGGTTAATCTAAAGTAAGGGTATGGCTTAAAATGTATGAAATAATCCAGGCTTGGCAACATCAAATCCACTTATTAATGTTTTAGTTTCTATCAAATAGTCGGCTCTTACTGATTCTAATTACAAGTGTGACAAGCAAAGGTTAAAAGGAATACAATGAATAAATGGAACAGTTCATACCGAGTTCCCACTAAAGCTGTTACTGACTAATAGGCTAAAGAAATGATGAATGTCATTGAAATGTACCGCTGGCTGCAGTAAATACTGCTAACATCACCAATACACTTGTACTTGACGTACTTGTACCTTGTATGTATAGCAGGTGCATTCCTCAGCTCCGGTGACATTCTAAAAGGTTTCTTGATAGTATGCAGCACTTTCTATACAAATATTACGCTTTTCTTTCCAAAACTAGCAAAGGTGTTAGCATGTGTTTTATCCTGTGCCAAGGACTGTAGGATGTTTTCCACCCTTCAGTAAAGTTGTTGTGAGTCATTACTGAAGTTCAGGCTACATTCTGACATTCACATTATATAGGAATTATATAAGAATTGCAGTACGTAATAAGTCACTGAGATCACATGCTTTCATATACATCATATTTCATTTCTAAGCCTCTGGAATTACTGATACTGTTATTCTGGATAGTTTTCTTTGTGATTTGCTATATATCTGTACTGCACACACTTTCTATCAAACAATGTAGATGCCAACTGAGAGAAATAGGCCATGTATACACTGTTAGCAAATCTGCCCCGTGGCCTGTTTTTCACAGTGCAAATTTATCAAAGTGTCTGATGCTGTTTGATATGTTTTGTATAGTGTTAGACCATCTAGTCTAATATTTCATCACTTGTAAGTTGGTTTAGTAATGTTGGTGCATTTTTGGTGTATGATATCACATCTTAAACCCTGCCCCTTTTCAGATAACGCATATCGCCTTTTTGATCCAAACCACCTCATAAATGATGTCATATTGGACAGTTTTTGGCACAGATTATGACAATTCTGGAGCATTTTACTTAGTCTATCTCTCTGATTGTTTGTAAGTTTTCCCCTTGTATACCTCCAATAAATTATTGATACATGAGCAACTTACAATACTAATTCCCAGCAGGATACAAACAAGCCATACATTTATTTTGGTATCAATGTTGTATCTATACATGTGGTTTCTTTCTTATAGTTAGATAAAGCAATTCATATCTTACTGTCTTGAAGTATTTTGTGTAGGGCCTTGACAGACAATAAGGAACCTTGACATACATGTTCAGCATTTTTGCAGAAAGCCATCTAAGGGCTAGTTCACATGGGGCAAGAGGGGGCAGATTTTGACACAGAATTCACCTCAAATTCTGCCCCCTCACAATAGAGGTCTATGAAGACCGCTAGCATTCTTTTTGCTGCGAGGCTCCTGCTAGTGGAAAAAAAAGAAGTGAGCTGCCCTTTCTTCAGGCGGATTCAGCCGCGGTGTCCGCCTAACGGCAGCACCCTCCGGAGTAGGCCCATTCATTTGGGTCTAATCCGGAGCGGAAAGCCGCGACGGAATGTGTTCACATGGAACCCCATGCCCTAACATTGTGGGCAGAATTGGATGTCTGCATTTTATGCAGTGTACCTATGGTATAAGGTGCTGGGGACCTGATCTGATCAAATAGTAATCAGTGATCATGGAGGAATGGCCTTATGGGTATATGTGGACCATACAAAGGTCATGCCCTCTCCCTAGGCATTGTGTTTTATCTACACCCTTCTGAGGACTGGTATTGTAATATGCCTTGTAAACTGTGAATATGGCTTTTTCAAGAATATAAAGTCATTGTGATCCCACTTTCTCCTATGAGCATGTAGAATAGAACCATAACTTCAGTGTGAGGAGAGGATAACAATGCAGTAAATTACAGGTATATATATATCGGAGTCTCTTTTTGTAAGGGTACTGTTAGTTTCTGAAAATGTCTATATTATTCAATAATAATAGTGGGTTGTAGGTGGCAGCAAATGCAAATCAAAAAGCAAAGATTACATAGAACCAGTGTTAATCTCCCATTATGTAAAATAGCAAATGAGTAAGCATGGTAAAAAATTGATTGCTTAATGGTACCATAAGTACATAAGGCATACAAGTGGTGGAAATGGGGCCATCAAGTCTAGTGCTATATAATTACAGTGCTATATACCTGCTATATCAAATAGTCCAAACTTAACAGACATACAGTGACTCTAATGATTTTATTTCTAAGTACTCCATGGCAAACTGTTAAAGTGAATAAGGTTAAAACACTTAGCAGATATTCTTTTGTTTCAGGGCACTTTCTGATAGATTCTGTATTCACTAATTTAATATTTTCTGTAGTCAAAGTAAATGAATTAATATCGTCATTGGAAGCGTACTTACGTCTATAATATGTATTGTTGATGTGACCATTTAACCTTCTAAGCCATTATTCATTGCTGGTACTTGATATACAGCAGTTTACCATATGTACAAAAAAGATCTATGACAGGTATAAAAATAATGACTACTGAGCATCCACTACTCTGCCCTTAATAACTATAATGATTTAATTAGACTTATAGTTGTATTGTTAATATAGAGAGCTAATTACTACTTACTGTAATTACTTCTATTTCTACTATAAATTGATGACTCATCTACTCTGACTTACAGGCCATCCCAGGTTAGAAAAAATTTACCATTCTGGATAAAATTCTTAATGTGTATAGACTATCTTAAAAATGTAATTGAACATTTATAGGTAGTCCATAGGGAGAGACCACCATATAGGTGTGTGGAGTCTTATTAAGCCATGAGCGCTCCACTGCAAAGGAACATGGGAAGAATATGCAAATCTGACATGATGTAATTAGAAGAGGAAGATGAGACTCCACGGACTGTTATACCCCAAACTAACCGCCCCGCCCCACCTCCCCATATAACGGTCACCAACGAAGAGGAAGATGAGACTCCACGGACTGTTATACCCCAAACCACCAACCCCACCATACCCACCCAAGTCCAACTCCCCCCCCCACACACACACTTTACTAGCTTTGGCAATGCCAAATATCTATTCGGACGTGCCAATAAAGCTTTTTTGATTTGATTGGGAAGCCAGTGCCTCAAGTATGCACACTAATGGTACATCGTGTAAACACACCCCAAGTATGTTTTTTGTACAATGGGAGGAAATCAATGCAAACACGGGGAGAACATACAAACTCCTTCCAGATGTTGTTCCTGGCGGGATTTGAACATCCAGGACTCCAGCGCTGCAAGTCTGCAGTGCTAACCACTGAGCCACTGTGTTGCCCCGAACTGCGGTGTATTCTATCACAGTTTTTCTCACAGCACTTTTCACAGAAAGCCTGCTTCCATTATATCCATAAGCAAACTGCCAGCGTTTCCGAAGGTATAATTGACATGCCTCAATTTCCAAAACCACGACGGTTTTGGAAATCACAGTGTGTCCACTGCTCTAGAATCCCATCCACTTTGCTGTGACTGTAATCTGCTACGTTTTTTTCTGCAGCATTTTCGCTTTGGGCAAACAGTGGCATTTATACCACGTGGGGCCCCAGCCTTAGGGCGAGGTCCCACGTTGCAGAAACAGCTCTTTTTGTTGCAGATTTTGCTGTGGTTTTTGAAGTCAAAACCAGGATTGGATTAAGCAGAACATAGAATTAAAAGTACTTCTTAGGTATTTCCCATTCCTTTTGTAGCAATTCTTGGCTTAGGCCTTAAGAAACGCTGCAAAATCATCAACAAAAAAAGCTACGTTTCTGCAACTAGCCTAAGGCTAGTTTCTAGTTATAGATTCTTACTGCTGTGGCTTCTCTTTCTAAATACGACTCATGAGTATGATAATAGGATAGTATTGGAGACACAGTATGTGGTAACAAGTCTCCGTCTATCTATATTATGTCCAGATATCTATTATCAGTTCTTTTATTGAAGACTTATAAGGGTTGTATTATGAAGTGAACCGATTTTTGGTCAGTAACAGAGGAGGCACAGGAGAAATCCCTCTATGATGTCCACATAACAGAGCAATTTCAGACATGGGCTGTTTATATGAGACAACTCCTTTAAGCCTGAGCCCCAAAACATTGCCTGCAGAGTGGATTGGATTCTGGCTAATTCCATCCACATATTGCAGAAAAGAATATTCAGCGGTGATGCAGTGATTTAAAAAAACACAGCATGTGAATTATACATATGGAATCACTGGCGTTCTCTGTATAGGTATAATAGAGGCAGAAATTCTGCATGATGCATTTCCACCGCAGTCTTTTCCACTGCACTGGCGCCTTGGCCTTAATATTGTTTTATTTGACTTGCAGAATATAAGTTAATAACTAAATGAGTTAGGCCTCATACACTCTTAGTATGTAAGAGGTATAGTCCTGAAAGTGGTCTGCAATGTTTGATAAATGTCTCTCTTTACTATGCAAGCAAGCTACCGTCTTTAACGTCAAATCCCTACCTTTGAAAATCAATAACAATGCCATGACTACTTATGCTAAGCAATATCACTCCACTCACCTTATCAAAAAAATCTATAAGATGTTCAGAATAAAGATGATTCTTTAGAAAATTCTGATTCAGTATGAATAAGACATATGAGATGATAAAGTGCATTGTTAACACTATGACGTTTAATTCATGTTAAAGAAAACTGTACAAAGCTATAACACCTGACACGTGTACTAGAATGATAGATACTGATATCCATTGCAAATCAATATCAGACCATGAAGTTAAACCATTGACAGAGTTTATTCATTACAGAAATGTGCCAGGAAAAATGCTCCAGGGATCTTAAAAATTCAGAAACAAATACAAGTGATTTACATTGATTTAAAGAGGTTGTTCAGAATATTAAAAAGAAGTTGTCCTTCAGTTTATACACTGGCCTCTGTGCCCTTGAGCTGTACATGTACATTTGCCACTGAGGCTTGTGTTTGGCTGCAGCTGTCACATGAGTATCCCAGCAAGACAAGAGAGAGAATGACTTGACCACCAGAACAACGGGGGAATTGAGGGAAGTTTGTTTTTTTTTACAATACATTTTTTAAGATCCTGCAAACACCTCTATGAAGTCTCTATATATACTGTGCATATACCGTATTTTACATATGCCCACTTTACTATCATGGTGCCATTTTCACTCTGCCAGTCTACTTATTCCCTTGCCAGTCTTCATTTACATGAAACTGGTGTGTATACTTTTAACCACAGTTATCATTAGAGATGAGCGAACAGTGTTCTATCGAACTCATGTTCGATCGGATATTAGGCTGTTCGGCATGTTCGAATCGAATCGAACACCGCGTGGTAAAGTGCGCCATTACTCGATTCCCCTCCCACCTTCCCTGGCGCCTTTTTTGCTCCAATAACAGCGCAGGGTAGGTGGGACAGGAACTACGACACCGGTGACGTTGAGAAAAGTAGGCAAAACCCATTGGCTGCCGAAAACATGTGACCTCTAATTTAAAAGAACAGCGCCGCCCAGGTTCGCGTCATTCTGAGCTTGCAATTCACCGAGGACGGAGGTTTCCGCCCAGCTAGCTAGGGCTTAGATTCTGGGTAGGCAGGGACAGGCTAGGATAGGAAGGAGAAGACAACCAACAGCTCTTATAAGAGCTAAATTCCAGGGAGAAGCTTGTCAGTGTAACGTGGCACTGACGGGCTCAATCGCCGCAACCCAGCTTTCCCAGGATCCTGAATGGAATACACTGTCAGTGTATTCCCGTATACCCGATATATACCCCCGATACCCGTTCCAACGGTGTGCCCCCCCACCTTCACCCCAGAAATACCCTGCAAGTCCCCTAGCAATAGAATTGGGGCTATATACACCCACTATTTTTGCTACTGCCATATAGTGCCAGTTTCTGACTGGTAATTCAAAGAATATATTGTGGTTACGTGCACCCACAATTTTTACTACTGGTATACAGTGCCATTGTCTGACTGGGAATTCAAAGAATATATTGGGGTTACGTGCACCCACAATTTTTACTACTGGTATACAGTGCCATTGTCTGACTGGGAATTCAAAGAATATATTGGGAATACAAATACCCTCATTTCTTGCTACTGCCATATAGTGCCAGTGTCTGACTGGGAATTCAAAGAATATATTGGGGTTACGTGCACCCACAATTTTTACTACTGGTATACAGTGCCATTGTCTGACTGGGAATTCAAAGAATATATTGGGGTTATAAATGCCCTCATTTCTTGCTACTGCCATATAGTGCCAGTTTCTGACTGGTAATTCAAAGAATATATTGTGGTTACGTGCACCCACAATTTTTACTACTGGTATACAGTGCCATTGTCTGACTGGGAATTCAAAGAATATATTGGGAATACAAATACCCTCATTTCTTGCTACTGGTATATAGTGCCATTGTCTGACTGGGAATTCAAAGAATATATTGGGGTTACGTGCACCCACAATTTTTACTACTGGTATACAGTGCCATTGTCTGACTGGGAATTCAAAGAATATATTGGGAATACAAATACCCTCATTTCTTGCTACTGCCATATAGTGCCAGTGTCTGACTGGGAATTCAAAGAATATATTGGGGTTACGTGCACCCACAATTTTTACTACTGGTATACAGTGCCATTGTCTGACTGGGAATTCAAAGAATATATTGGGAATACAAATACCCTCATTTCTTGCTACTGCCATATAGTGCCAGTGTCTGACTGGGAATTCAAAGAATATATTGGGGTTACGTGCACCCACAATTTTTACTACTGGTATACAGTGCCATTGTCTGACTGGGAATTCAAAGAATATATTGGGGTTATAAATACCCTCATTTCTTGCTACTGCCATATAGTGCCAGTTTCTGACTGGTAATTCAAAGAATATATTGTGGTTACGTGCACCCACAATTTTTACTACTGGTATACAGTGCCATTGTCTGACTGGGAATTCAAAGAATATATTGGGAATACAAATACCCTCATTTCTTGCTACTGCCATATAGTGCCAGTTTCTGACTGGTAATTCAAAGAATATATTGTGGTTACGTGCACCCACAATTTTTACTACTGGTATACAGTGCCATTGTCTGACTGGGAATTCAAAGAATATATTGGGAATACAAATACCCTCATTTCTTGCTACTGCCATATAGTGCCAGTTTCTGACTGGTAATTCAAAGAATATATTGTGGTTACGTGCACCCACAATTTTTACTACTGGTATACAGTGCCATTGTCTGACTGGGAATTCAAAGAATATATTGGGAATACAAATACCCTCATTTCTTGCTACTGGTATATAGTGCCATTGTCTGACTGGGAATTCAAAGAATATATTGGGGTTACGTGCACCCACAATTTTTACTACTGGTATACAGTGCCATTGTCTGACTGGGAATTCAAAGAATATATTGGGAATACAAATACCCTCATTTCTTGCTACTGCCATATAGTGCCAGTTTCTGACTGGTAATTCAAAGAATATATTGTGGTTACGTGCACCCACAATTTTTACTACTGGTATACAGTGCCATTGTCTGACTGGGAATTCAAAGAATATATTGGGAATACAAATACCCTCATTTCTTGCTACTGCCATATAGTGCCAGTGTCTGACTGGGAATTCAAAGAATATATTGGGGTTACGTGCACCCACAATTTTTACTACTGGTATACAGTGCCATTGTCTGACTGGGAATTCAAAGAATATATTGGGGTTATAAATACCCTCATTTCTTGCTACTGCCATATAGTGCCAGTTTCTGACTGGTAATTCAAAGAATATATTGTGGTTACGTGCATCCACAATTTTTACTACTGGTATACAGTGCCATTGTCTGACTGGGAATTCAAAGAATATATTGGGAATACAAATACCCTCATTTCTTGCTACTGCCATATAGTGCCAGTTTCTGACTGGTAATTCAAAGAATATATTGTGGTTACGTGCACCCACAATTTTTACTACTGGTATACAGTGCCATTGTCTGACTGGGAATTCAAAGAATATATTGGGAATACAAATACCCTCATTTCTTGCTACTGGTATATAGTGCCATTGTCTGACTGGGAATTCAAAGAATATATTGGGGTTACGTGCACCCACAATTTTTACTACTGGTATACAGTGCCATTGTCTGACTGGGAATTCAAAGAATATATTGGGAATACAAATACCCTCATTTCTTGCTACTGCCATATAGTGCCAGTTTCTGACTGGTAATTCAAAGAATATATTGTGGTTACGTGCACCCACAATTTTTACTACTGGTATACAGTGCCATTGTCTGACTGGGAATTCAAAGAATATATTGGGAATACAAATACCCTCATTTCTTGCTACTGCCATATAGTGCCAGTGTCTGACTGGGAATTCAAAGAATATATTGGGGTTACGTGCACCCACAATTTTTACTACTGGTATACAGTGCCATTGTCTGACTGGGAATTCAAAGAATATATTGGGAATACAAATACCCTCATTTCTTGCTACTGCCATATAGTGCCAGTTTCTGACTGGTAATTCAAAGAATATATTGTGGTTACGTGCACCCACAATTTTTACTACTGGTATACAGTGCCATTGTCTGACTGGGAATTCAAAGAATATATTGGGAATACAAATACCCTCATTTCTTGCTACTGCCATATAGTGCCAGTTTCTGACTGGTAATTCAAAGAATATATTGTGGTTACGTGCACCCACAATTTTTACTACTGGTATACAGTGCCATTGTCTGACTGGGAATTCAAAGAATATATTGGGGTTATAAATACCCTCATTTCTTGCTACTGCCATATAGTGCCAGTTTCTGACTGGTAATTCAAAGAATATATTGTGGTTACGTGCACCCACAATTTTTACTACTGGTATACAGTGCCATTGTCTGACTGGGAATTCAAAGAATATATTGGGAATACAAATACCCTCATTTCTTGCTACTGCCATATAGTGCCAGTTTCTGACTGGTAATTCAAAGAATATATTGTGGTTACGTGCACCCACAATTTTTACTACTGGTATACAGTGCCATTGTCTGACTGGGAATTCAAAGAATATATTGGGAATACAAATACCCTCATTTCTTGCTACTGCCATATAGTGCCAGTTTCTGACTGGTAATTCAAAGAATATATTGTGGTTACGTGCACCCACAATTTTTACTACTGGTATACAGTGCCATTGTCTGACTGGGAATTCAAAGAATATATTGGGGTTATAAATACCCTCATTTCTTGCTACTGCCATATAGTGCCAGTTTCTGACTGGTAATTCAAAGAATATATTGTGGTTACGTGCACCCACAATTTTTACTACTGGTATACAGTGCCATTGTCTGACTGGGAATTCAAAGAATATATTGGGAATACAAATACCCTCATTTCTTGCTACTGCCATATAGTGCCAGTTTCTGACTGGTAATTCAAAGAATATATTGTGGTTACGTGCACCCACAATTTTTACTACTGGTATACAGTGCCATTGTCTGACTGGGAATTCAAAGAATATATTGGGAATACAAATACCCTCATTTCTTGCTACTGCCATATAGTGCCAGTTTCTGACTGGTAATTCAAAGAATATATTGTGGTTACGTGCACCCACAATTTTTACTACTGGTATACAGTGCCAATTTCTAACTAGGAATTCAAAATGCGCAAGGCTCCCGGAAAGGGACGTGGACGAGGCCGTGGGCGAGGTCGGGGGAATGGTTCTGGGGAGCAAGGTAGCAGTGAAGCCACAGGGCGTCCCGTGCCTACTCCTGTGGGGCAGCAAGCATTGCGCCACTCCACAGTGCCAGGGTTGCTTGCCACATTAACTAAACTGCAGGGTACAAACCTTAGTAGGCCCGAGAACCAGGAACAGGTCTTGCAATGGCTGTCAGAGAACGCTTACAGCACATTGTCCAGCAGCCAGTCAGACTCTGCCTCCTCTCCTCCTATTACCCAACAGTCTTGTCTTCCTTCCTCCCAAAATTCCGAAGCTTTACAGAACAATAACCCAAACTGTCCCTGCTCCCCAGAGCTGTTCTCCGCTCCTTTCATTGTCCCTCAACCTGCCTCTCCACGTCACGATTCCACGAACCTAACAGAGGAGCATCTGTGTCCAGATGCTCAAACACTAGAGTCTCCTCCATCTCCGTTCGATTTGGTGGTGGATGACCAGCAACCCACCCTCATCGACGATGATGTGACGCAGTTGCCGTCAGGGCATCCAGTTGACCGGCGCATTGTGCGGGAGGAGGAGATGAGACAGGAGTTGGAAGAGGAAGTGGTGGATGATGAGGACACTGACCCGACCTGGACAGGGGGGATGTCAAGCGGGGAAAGTAGTGTGGATGTTGAGGCAGGTGCAGCACCAAAAAGGGTAGCTAGAGGCAGAGGCAGAGGTCAGCAGCTTAGGCGAAGCCAGGCCACACCCGGAATCTCCCAAGATGTTCCAGTTCGTACCCAGCCCCGAAAAACTCCCACCTCGAGGGCACGTTTCTCGAAGGTGTGGAGTTTTTTCAAGGAATGCGCCGAGGACAGATATAGTGTTGTCTGCACAATTTGCCTCTCGAAATTGATTAGGGGCTCTGAGAAGAGCAACCTGTCCACCACTTCAATGCGCCGTCATTTGGAATCCAAGCACTGGAATCAGTGGCAGGCAGCAACGGCAGGACAAAGGCCGCCTGCCGTTCACGCCACTGCCACTGCCTCTGCCACTGCCTCTGCCTCTGCCACTGCCACTGCTGACTGTGCTGGCGATGCACTCCAGAGGACGAGCCAGGACACCACTTCATCTGCCTCCGCCACTTTGTTGACTTCTACCTCATCCTCCCCTGGTCCTGTCTTATCTCCTTCTCCTGCACCATCAAAGGCACCATCAGGCGTTTCTTTACAACAACCCACCATCTCTCAGACATTGGAGCGGCGGCAGAAATACACTGCTAACCACCCATACGCGCAAGCCTTGAACGCCAACATCGCTAAACTGCTGGCCCAGGAGATGTTGGCGTTCCGGCTTGTTGAAACTCCCGCCTTCCTGGACCTGATGGCAACTGCGGCACCTCGCTATGCCGTCCCTAGCCGTCACTACTTCTCCCGGTGTGCCGTCCCCGCCTTGCACCAGCACGTGTCACTCAACATCAGGCGGGCCCTTAGTTCCGCGCTTTGCACAAAGGTCCACTTGACCACCGACGCGTGGACAAGTGCATGCGGACAGGGACGCTACATTTCACTGACGGCACACTGGGTGAATGTAGTTGAGGCTGGGACTGCTTCCCAAACTGGCCCGGTGTACCTCGTCTCCCCGCCTAACATTCCTGGCAGGGACACGAGAAGAACACCCCCCTCCTCCTCCTCCTCTACCGCCTCCTCCTCCGCCACCGCCTCCTCCTCCGCCACCGCCTCCTCCTCCGCTGTTAGATTGACCCCAGCTACGAGTTGGAAACGTTGCAGCACTGGCGTTGGTAGACGTCAGCAGGCTGTGCTGAAGCTGATCAGCTTGGGGGACAGACAGCACACTGCCTCCGAGGTGAGGGATGCCCTCCTCGATGAGACGGCAATATGGTTTGAGCCGCTGCACCTGGGCCCAGGCATGGTCGTTTGTGATAACGGCCGGAACCTGGTAGCAGCTCTGGAGCTTGCCGGACTCCAACATGTTCCATGCCTGGCCCACGTCTTCAACCTAGTGGTGCAACGTTTCCTAAAGAGCTACCCCAATGTTCCAGAGCTACTGGTGAAAGTGCGGCGCATGTGCGCCCACTTTCGCAAGTCGACAGTAGCCGCTGCTAGCTTAAAATCTCTCCAGCAACGCCTGCATGTGCCACAACACCGGCTTTTGTGCGACGTCCCCACACGCTGGAACTCAACGTTTCAGATGTTGAATAGAGTGGTTGAGCAGCAGAGACCTTTGATGGAATACCAGCTACAAAACCCTAGGGTGCCACAAAGTCAGCTGCCTCAGTTTCACATCCATGAGTGGCCATGGATGAGAGACCTTTGTGACATCCTACGGGTCTTTGAGGAGTCCACAAGGAGGGTGAGCTCTGAGGATGCGATGGTGAGCCTTACAATCCCGCTCTTGTGTGTTCTGAGAGAATCCCTGATTGATATCAGGGATAACTCAGATCACACAGAGGAGTTAGGGATAGCATCCGATCCGTCACAGCTGGAGAGTAGGTCCACACATCTGTCCGCTTCACTGCGTTTAATGGAGGAGGAGGAGGAGGAGGAGGAGGAGGAGGAAGAAGAGTTGTCCGATGATGTGATGGTGATACAGGAGGCTTCCGGGCAACTTCGAATCGTCCCATTGTTGCAGCGCGGATGGGTAGACATGGAGGATGAGGAGGAAATGGAGATTGAACTTTCCGGTGGGGCCAGAGGAGTCATGCCAACTAACACTGTGGCAGACATGGCTGAGTTTATGTTGGGGTGCTTTACAACCGACAAGCGTATTGTCAAAATCATGGAGGACAACCAGTACTGGATCTTTGCTATCCTTGACCCCCGGTATAAAAACAACATCTCGTCTTTTATTCCGGTAGAGGGGAGGGCCAATCGCATCAATGCTTGCCACAGGCAATTGGTGCAGAATATGATGGAGATGTTTCCAGCATGTGACGTTGGCGGCAGGGAGGGCAGTTCCTCCAGTAGGCAACCAAGTTCTCACCGGTCCACACAAACGAGGGGCACACTGTCTAAGGTCTGGGACACCTTGATGGCACCCCCTCGCCAAAGTGCCGCCACGGAGGGTCCTAGTGTCACCAGGCGTGAGAAGTATAGGCACATGTTGCGGGAATACCTTTCCGACCACAGCCCTGTCCTCTCCGACCCCTCTGCGCCCTACACGTATTGGGTGTCGAAGTTGGACCTGTGGCTTGAACTTGCCCTATATGCCTTGGAGGTGCTGTCCTGTCCTGCCGCCAGCGTCCTATCTGAGAGGGTGTTCAGTGCAGCCGGTGGCATCATCACTGACAAGCGCACCCGTCTGTCAGCTGAGAGTGCCGACCGGCTCACTTTGATAAAAATGAACCACCACTGGGTAGAGCCGTCATTTTTGTGCCCACTTGTGTAAAGCACCCCAACATGAAACTCCATGTCTGTACTCAACCTCTCCAATTCCTCCGCATCCTCATACTCATCCACCATAAGCGTTGCACAATTCTGCTAATACTAGGCTCCCTCCACCCTGATTTCCCCCAACTCTGCTGGTTAGAGGCTCCCTCCACCCTGATTTCCACCAACTCTGCTGGTTAGAGGCTCCCTCCACCATGAATTTGCCCAAACTGGGCTGTTTAGAGGCTCCCTCCACCATTAATTGGTCCAAACTGGGGTTTTTAGAGGCTCCCTCCACCATGAATTGGTCCAAACTGGGCTGTTTAGCGGCTCCCTCCACCATTAATTGGTCCAAACTTGGCTGTTTAGAGGCTCCCTCCACCATTAATTGGTCCAAACTGGGCTGGTTAGAGGCTCCCTCCACCATGAATTGGTCCAAACTGGGTTTTTTAGAGGCTCCCTCCACCATGAATTGGTCCAAACTGGGGTTTTTAGAGGCTCCCTCCACCATGAATTGGTCCAAACTGGGCTGTTTAGCGGCTCCCTCCACCATTAATTGGTCCAAACTGGGCTGGTTAGAGGCTCCCTCCACCATGAATTGGTCCAAACTGGGGTTTTTAGAGGCTCCCTCCACCATGAATTGGTCCAAACTTGGCTGTTTAGAGGCTCCCTCCACCATTAATTGGTCCAAACTGGGCTGGTTAGAGGCTCCCTCCACCATGAATTGGTCCAAACTGGGTTTTTTAGAGGCTCCCTCCACCATGAATTGGTCCAAACTGGGGTTTTTAGAGGCTCCCTCCACCATGAATTGGTCCAAACTGGGCTGTTTAGCGGCTCCCTCCACCATTAATTGGTCCAAACTGGGCTGGTTAGAGGCTCCCTCCACCATGAATGTGCCCAAACTGGGCTGTTTAGAGGCTCCCTCCACCATGAATTTGCCCAAACTGGGCTGGTTAGAGGCTCCCTCCACCATGAATTGGTCCAAACTGGGGGTTTTAGAGGCTCCCTCCACCATGAATTGGTCCAAACTTGGCTGTTTAGAGGCTCCCTCCACCATTAATTGGTCCAAACTGGGCTGGTTAGAGGCTCCCTCCACCATGAATTGGTCCAAACTGGGTTTTTTAGAGGCTCCCTCCACCATGAATTGGTCCAAACTGGGGTTTTTAGAGGCTCCCTCCACCATGAATTGGTCCAAACTGGGCTGTTTAGCGGCTCCCTCCACCATTAATTGGTCCAAACTGGGCTGGTTAGAGGCTCCCTCCACCATGAATGTGCCCAAACTGGGCTGTTTAGAGGCTCCCTCCACCATGAATTTGCCCAAACTGGGCTGGTTAGAGGCTCCCTCCACCATGAATTGGTCCAAACTGGGGTTTTTAGAGGCTCCCTCCACCATGAATTGGTCCAAACTGGGCTGTTTAGCGGCTCCCTCCACCATTAATTGGTCCAAACTGGGCTGGTTAGAGGCTCCCTCCACCATGAATGTGCCCAAACTGGGCTGTTTAGAGGCTCCCTCCACCATGAATTTGCCCAAACTGGGCTGGTTAGAGGCTCCCTCCACCATGAATTGGTCCAAACTGGGGTTTTTAGAGGCTCCCTCCACCATGAATTTGTCCAAACTTGGCTGTTTAGAGGCTCCCTCCACCATTAATTGGTCCAAACTGGGCTGGTTAGAGGCTCCCTCCACCATGAATTTGCCCAAACTGGGCTGGTTAGAGGCTCCCTCCACCATGAATTGGTCCAAACTGGGGTTTTTAGAGGCTCCCTCCACCTTGAATTGGTCCAAACTTGGCTGTTTAGAGGCTCCCTCCACCATTAATTGGTCCAAACTGGGCTGGTTAGAGGCTCCCTCCACCATGAATTGGTCCAAACTGGGTTTTTTAGAGGCTCCCTCCACCATGAATTTGCGCAAACTGGGCTGTTTAGCGGCTCCCTCCACCATTAATTGGTCCAAACTGGGCTGGTTAGAGGCTCCCTCCACCATGAATTTCCCAAAACTTGGCTGTTTAGAGGCTCCCTCCACCATTAATTGGTCCAAACTGGGCTGGTTAGAGGCTCCCTCCACCATGAATTTGCCCAAACTGGGCTGTTTAGAGGCTCCCTCCACCATGAATTGGTCCAAACTGGGTTTTTTAGAGGCTCCCTCCACCATGAATTGGTCCAAACTGGGCTGTTTAGCGGCTCCCTCCACCATGAATTTGCCCAAACTGGGCTGGTTAGAGGCTCCCTCCACCATGAATGTGCCCAAACTGGGCTGTTTAGAGGCTCCCTCCACCATGAATTTGCCCAAACTGGGCTGGTTAGAGGCTCCCTCCACCATGAATGTGCCCAAACTGGGCTGTTTAGAGGCTCCCTCCACCATGAATTTGCCCAAACTGGGCTGGTTAGAGGCTCCCTCCACCATGAATTGGTCCAAACTGGGGTTTTTAGAGGCTCCCTCCACCATGAATTGGTCCAAACTGGGCTGTTTAGCGGCTCCCTCCACCATTAATTGGTCCAAACTGGGCTGGTTAGAGGCTCCCTCCACCATGAATGTGCCCAAACTGGGCTGTTTAGAGGCTCCCTCCACCATGAATTTGCCCAAACTGGGCTGGTTAGAGGCTCCCTCCACCATGAATTGGTCCAAACTGGGGTTTTTAGAGGCTCCCTCCATTATGAATTTGTCCAAACTTGGCTGTTTAGAGGCTCCCTCCACCATTAATTGGTCCAAACTGGGCTGGTTAGAGGCTCCCTCCACCATGAATTTGCCCAAACTGGGCTGGTTAGAGGCTCCCTCCACCATGAATTGGTCCAAACTGGGGTTTTTAGAGGCTCCCTCCACCATGAATTGGTCCAAACTTGGCTGTTTAGAGGCTCCCTCCACCATTAATTGGTCCAAACTGGGCTGGTTAGAGGCTCCCTCCACCATGAATTGGTCCAAACTGGGTTTTTTAGAGGCTCCCTCCACCATGAATTTGCCCAAACTGGGCTGTTTAGCGGCTCCCTCCACCATTAATTGGTCCAAACTGGGCTGGTTAGAGGCTCCCTCCACCATGAATTTCCCAAAACTTGGCTGTTTAGAGGCTCCCTCCACCATTAATTGGTCCAAACTGGGCTGGTTAGAGGCTCCCTCCACCATGAATTTGCCCAAACTGGGCTGTTTAGAGGCTCCCTCCACCATGAATTGGTCCAAACTGGGTTTTTTAGAGGCTCCCTCCACCATGAATTGGTCCAAACTGGGCTGTTTAGAGGCTCCCTCCACCATGAATTTGCCCAAACTGGGCTGGTTAGAGGCTCCCTCCACCATTAATTGGTCCAAACTGGGCTGGTTAGAGGCTCCCTCCACCATGAATTTGCCCAAACTGGGCTGTTTAGAGGCTCCCTCCACCATGAATTTGCCCAAACTGGGCTGTTTAGAGGCTCCCTCCACCATGAATTTGCCCAAACTGGGCTGGTTAGAGGCTCCCTCCACCATGAATTGGTCCAAACTGGGTTTTTTAGAGGCTCCCTCCACCATGAATTTGCCCAAACTGGGCTGGTTAGAGGCTCCCTCCACCATGAATTGGTCCAAACTGGGTTTTTTAGAGGCTCCCTCCACCATGAATTTGCCCAAACTGGGCTGGTTAGAGGCTCCCTCCACCATGAATTGGTCCAAACTGGGTTTTTATAGAGGCTCCCTCCACCATGAATTTGCCCAAACTGGGCTGGTTAGAGGCTCCCTCCACCATGAATTGGTCCAAACTGGGTTTTTTAGAGGCTCCCTCCACCATGAATTTGCCCACACTGGGCTGGTTAGAGGCTCCCTCCACCATGAATTGGTCCAAACTGGGCTGGTTAGAGGCTCCCTCCACCATGAATTGGTCCAAACTGGGGTTTTTAGAGGCTCCCTCCACCATGAATTTGCCCAAACTCTGCTGGTTAGAGGCTCAATCCACCCTGATTTTCAAAACAAATGTTGGTGCCAACCTCAACTTACTACAAGGGCCAAATTCACTGCTGGTGACAAGCTCTCCTCACTGCAAGTGCCAAATACACATGTTTCAAGGTGTTTTCCTACTGTCAGAGAGGTGGTATTGAGTGTGTAAAGTGTGTAGTTGTTAGGCTGTGATGTTGGGGTAATAGAGGGTCTTTGGTGTGTTAGATGCCCCCAGACATGCTTCCCCTGCTGTCCCAGTGTCATTCCAGAGGTGTTGGCATCATTTCCTGGGGTGTCATAGTGGACTTGGTGACCCTCCAGACACGGATTTGGGTTTCCCCCTTAACGAGTATCTGTTCCCCATAGACTATAATGGGGTTCGAAACCCGTTCGAACACACGAACATTGAGCGGCTGTTCGAATCGAATTTCGAACCTCGAACATTTTAGTGTTCGCTCATCTCTAGTTATCATGTGTACTTACAGATTTTTGTCAGATAAGGTTTGTGGCTTACTAGTGAAGGAACACCCCATCTACAAAAAAGTGTAAAAATGTTGTTGCATCACTCCCAACTGAGTGAAAACCAAGGTAGATACCTTTTCCAAGAAGGTCACATAGCAAACACTTTGGTCATCATTGACCTTATTTATGCACCCAACGCAGGCCAGATCTCATGGTTGCTTACAATCTTAGACACATTCTGTACATTTGTGGATGTCCTGGTAATGTTAGGTGGAGATTTCCTCCACGGCATGTCCTCACATAGCTTTGCCGCTCTGAGCAGACTTTCTACTCACCTTTCTTCTCTACACCTTATGGACTCACGGAAGGCCTTCCATACTACAGCTTACTATTACATTTTCTATTCCAACCCCCATAAATCTATATAATATGATATAATACGTTTTATATCTCAATGCCATCTGACTCTCTCCTCCTCCCCCTCCATAGGCAGCATCACCATCTCTTACCATATAACTATATTACCATATAACTCAGTAATAAAGGATGTAGGCTGGACTCCTTAGTAGGTGTAGAGATAGGGTCCCAAACCGTTGATATACAGGTGATAAAAGTTCTCACACTCCATGAGTAATTTCAGAAAATGGTGTGTTTTTTTATTCATCATACGTGTTAGGTAGAGTAATTTTTGTGATGTTTCGACCTATATATCCACCTACATCAGACTCCAAAATATGTCACAGAGGAAAATGTCAATCAAGTTCTGCAGACATAATGCTGGGAAAGCTGGGTGGCTCTTGGTCATATATGCCTGTGAAAAAGAAAAGGCCACCAGAGTACAAGTTGGTGATATATGGCAGGTGCAGCCTGATCTGGGAAGTACATAAATCTGCGTCTTCATAAACTTGAGGGAGAGAATAAAAGAAATTGATGATTTACTGTCCCACATTGCCACGCTAGGATCCCAGCATAAATGGCCAGCAGCTTAACAGACTCTATCAGACCTAATAATGTGTAGCTCAAAAACTAATTTAAAAGTGGGAAAAGCCTATATGAATTCCTCTCACAAATATTATATGAATTACACCAAAGGAGGTAAACTGACGACTTATCAGGCAAAAACGAAACAGGGGCAATTTCATTAACAGAAAAACCTCCTGATTGGGGAAAACCCTAACATGCACTTATTCCATAGGAATTCTGCACATTTTATAAATCCCTTTATAATATTAAACAATTTGAATCCCTTACGGACCTTGAGACCCGCAGAACAGATATTCAGACTTTCCTTCAATCCCTTAAATTACCCAGTCTCCAGCTACAACAACATGACATGTTGACTTCACCATTCACCTTAACCAAATTGCAGACTGCACTGTCTGATTTTCCCTCGGGAAATCTCCAGACCCAGGTAGACTACCCGCAGCTTATTATAAGCAATTCAGCAGCATTCTACTTCCTCATTTTCTATGAGTATGCAATTTCACTGATGATACCTATTGTTTTCCACCCCAGGCTTTAGAGGCTAATATCCTATTTGCAGATTTGGTGGGATTGCGACAAAATCTGCACCCTCTGATGCAAGTCCAGCAAATTCTGATCCAGATTTGTGGCGTCTCCATACCCTTGTCGCCTCTGGGACAACAGACTCAGTTCTCTCAGGCCTGGTTCACATCTGTGTTCAGTATTCCATTTGGGGAGTCCGTATGATGACCCCTGAATGGAATAATGAATGCATTAACAAGCAGTGAGCAGTGAAAGCACACGGGCCCCATAGACTATAATGGGGTCCGTGCATTTTCCACGCAGTCTCCGAATGAGTCATGTGGAGAGGAAAGTAGTTCATGAATGCTTTTCTCTCCGCATGACTCACCGCTTATCAATACGTTCAGTATTCCGGTAGGGGGGTCCCCATGCAGACTCCCCGAACGGGATAGCGAACGCAGATGTGAACCAGGCCTCAGATCTACAGTATATTTGCACATTTCACCAGTATTATGCAACTGCCTTTTAAGCTATACCAGAAATGGATGCAAAAATATAGAAGTATAATTGCTTCAATTATATTTTTCTGCAGTTAGAATCCAATGCTATTTCAGTGGAGAAAAACGAGAAAACTGAGCAGCTTTCATCTATCATCAATCTATCATCAATCCATTCCTAGTAATTGTCAGGAATGTCACTTGTCATAATATAATTCCATTCCCCAGTTGCCTACTTGTTTATATGACTTATCATTACTGAATGTTCAATCTTTTTTAATACTTTTCAAACTGAATTTTCCATATAGGGCAAAATGTATCCAAGTTGGATGGAAATATACAATCACATAGTGAATTACCCTGCCATCCCATTACCATTACATTACTTCCCTCCAGTCTGTAGCAGTTACTACTCAATGTTATTGTTTATAATGGGAACACAACTGTGGTCAGCGATTGGTTGCAGGAGTCGTGTTGTAGACGTTACGTCATCGCTATACAATAACATTGAGCAGTCACTGATGCCTGCATATGGATGTACCGTACATAAACTGAGACATTAATACAGTTTTGTTTTACAATTATAGTCATAAATGCAGTCACCACATTATTAGTTAGGAAGCTAAAAGTCTGTAAAATATTTTAATGTTCAGGCAAACACATTTTGTTCTTATTTTCAAATCAAGAACTAAATCTCAAATGCCTGCTGCTATTTGCACATTTATACAACAATCCCTTTTGCTGAAATTCCCTATGGGATGGTATAAACATAACGGATGTAATATATAAATTATTTAGATACAGAGCAGAAGATGAGCAGATTGTATTTTATTGTGTATTTATTGATATTTTTTAGATGCAGTACAAGCAATGATTTTGGATATAAGTGATAATGGAAAATGGCATTCCAAATGAAATACAGTACATTAAGCTAGACGTAAAATCATGAAAAAAAGCTTTATATTTACTGGTGGGAAGATAGAAGATATTGAAGAAACCACAGAGGAACGAAAACCAATGTTTCGCTTAAAGGAATTTTTTTCAGCAAATACTGTATAGCAATTTAATATACTTCCTATAGCAATTCCTGATGTTTATTAAATTTGCACTGGCAGTCATTTAATGATAATCTTTTCCCAGTTTTTCCCAGATAGCACACTCACCCATTCATTTATATGGGACCGTACACATGACCGTGAATTACACTGTTACATGTGCGAGACGACAGTCCGTGTTGCAAAATATGGAATAGGTCCTATTCCTGTCTGATTCTGTGGCCCTACTTCCGTGGCTCCTATTCATTAAATGTAAGGGTTGGTACAGTTGGGCTTATCATGCAGTTGAGATGATCTCACAGAGGGGGATGCCTGACATCAGAGCATGGTGCAGTACAGGTATGAGAGGGAAGGGGTCAGAGTTGCAAGAACAATGGTCCGGGAATGAAAGGCAAGCCAAACTGTAACAACAGGCTTGCTATTAGTGTAATGTGCTCTATAATGCTATTTTCAGGCAGTTTGTGATGCCTGGGTGATGTGGTAAACTCCAATTAACTCTTAATGAATGGAAAAAATAATTAGATGTTATTCTTGGAATGTACATGATATATAATATGTAGAGATGAGCGAACGCTATTCGAAACAGCCGTTTCGAATAGCACGCTCCCATAGAAATGAATGGACGTAGCTGGCACGTGGGGGGTTAAGCGGCCGGCCGCTGGCAAAGTCTGCATGCCGGCTGCTTCCATTCATTTCTATGGGAGCGTGCTATTCGAAACAGATGTTTAGATTAGTGTTCACTCATCTCTAATAATATGTCTAATTACAGGACATTTGCATTCAATTACTACTTTTATGTTATCTGTGGAGTTCTCTACTCTATTTTTTGTTTTACATTTGGCCAACACCACCAGAATTGAATGTACACGTTTCTTCGGTTTCTCACTTTTTTTTAGTACCCTCTCCAATTCAACGCAAACACGCCATCTTACACCACCGCCCTCTCATGGTATTAGTCTATGCTTCCTCATAGCAATAGTGCTCCCATGCCATAATATTGCCTCTTAAGTATGGTATATGCAGAAATGCCTCCTTATGTACCCTCATACACTTGTAATGTCCCTTTTATGTCCACATACACTGGTAAAGTAGTCCTTGATCCCTCACACTGCAATGCTTTGTGCCATTAAAGCAATAGTAGTGTACGCCTTTGTGACTCCCTACAAAGCCCTCTTTGTGTCCTTATACAATGCAATAGTAATACTCTCTTTGTGGCCCCATTTGATATTCAAGCCTCATTTGTTTCCAATACAATAGAAATGGGCATTTGTGCCCCATAGAATAGGACTGTGTTTATTAAATGTGCTCATTATTAACCCCTTCCCGCCGATGGCACTTTTTGACTTCCTGACCAAGCTCGATTTTTCAAAACTGACATGTGTCACTTTATGTGGCAATAACTTTGGAACGCTTTAACTTACCAAAGTGATTTTAAGATTGTTTTTTCGTAACACATTGTACTTCATGTTAGTGGTAAATTTTGGTTGATATGTTTTGTGTTTAATTATAAAAAAATTGAAATGATGTACATTACATACAGATAGTCAGACCGCCAAAATTATATCATAAATCTCATGTCCCAGATCTCTGCTTTATGTCGGCATCAAACTTTAGGCGCCCTTTTAATTTTTACGGACATTATAAGATTTACAAGTGAAACAACAATATTCAAAATTTTCAAGAAATTTCCAAAACCCATTTTTTAAAGGGCCTAATCCAGTTATGAAGGGGTTTTGAAAGACCCTTGTATTAAAGTCCCCCATAAATCACCCCATTTTCAAAACTGCACCCCTTAAATAAGCCAAAACAACATATACCTAGTAATTTAACCCTATAAGTGCTTAACAGGAATTAATACAAAATGGAGGTGAAATTTTCAAATTTGAATTTATTTTACTAATATTTTCGTTTAGCCCTAGAATTTGCACATTCACAAGGGGTTAAAGGAGAAAACGCATCCCACAATTTGTTAGGCAAGTTCTCCCAACTACCATAGTACCCCACTTGTGGGTGTAAACGAATATATGGACGCACAGCGAGATGCAGGAGGGAAGGCGCGCCAAAGAGCTTTTAGAGGGCAGATCTGGCTGTGATCAGTTTCAGGAACCATGTCGCATTTATAAAGCCCTTGAGGAGTCAAAACAGTGGAAACCTCTAGAAAGTGACCCCATTTTGAAAATCGCACCCCTCAAAGTATTTATCAAGTGATGTAGTAGCATTAGTAACCCCGAAGTGAATGTGTAAGCTGTGCGGAGTAAATTGGGTACACCAAATCCCATTCTATTTTCCCACCAGCTCCTATGACGTGGACGGGGAAGAGGGGCATTCTGGGGGGTCAGCGCTGGTGTATGCTCTCTCATAAGCTCTAAATATGGGGTGTCCTCTGAAAACGCTCGCACCGCTTACACATTTCCTTCTAGTCGCAGCCACTTATGTCCTAATGATTTGGCGACTTTTGGGGTTTTTGTCTTCACATTGTACAAGGTAGATTTTTATTTTTATTTTCTGGCAATGTGGCCATATGAGGGCTTGGTGTTTGCGGTATTAGATGTACTTTTCAATGCCACCATTTTGGGGCCTGTAACTTATTGACTACATTTTATTAACTCTTTCTGGGTGGGATGTAAAAGGAAACATCAATTCTGGCATTGCTTTTTAGCATTTTTTTTTTCCCCGTGCAGCGTACAGCATAAGTAACATGTTACCTTTATTCTGCGGGTCGGTACGGTTACAGCGATACCTCATTTATATGATTTTTTAATGCGTTGCTATTTGTACAGAATAGAATTCAATTCAGGGGAAAAAATCTATTGTTTTTGCATCGCCATCTTCTGAAAGGCATAACGTTTTTATTTTTCGCTAGACAGAGCTGGTTGAGGGCTTATTTTTTGCGGGAAGACCTCTTCTTTTTATTGGTACCATTTTGGTTTTCATCTGACCATTTGATTACTTTTTATTGAACATTTTGTAAGGGAAAGGTGGTGAATAATCATTATTTTGTGCGGTTTTCTACGTTTTATTTTTTACGACATTCGCCGTTCGGGTTAAATAATGTTTTAATTTTATTGTTCAGGTTATTACGGACGCGGCGATACCAAATATGTAATGTTTTTTTCTATTTTTCTTTATTTTACATAATAAAACATTTTATATGGGGAAAAAGGGATTTTTGGGGCTTTATTTATTTATAATTTATTTTAAACTTATTTAAACTTTTTTATTTTGACTTTTTTTTCACTTTTTTTTTCTGTCCCCATGGGGGATTGAAGCAGTGATCGGCTGATCACTGCTTCAATAGAGATACGCTGCAATACACGTGTTGCAATGCCGCCCCTGCTACCTCTTGTGTCACCCTCTCTACCTCATAGATTGTAAGCTCTTTTGAGCAGGGCCCTCAGTCCCATTGTGTGAAATGACGTTCTTTGTTATGTATGTCTGTATCTGAACCCTATAAATTGTACAGCGCTGCGGAGTATGTTGGCGCTATATAAATAAAATGTATTATTATTATTATTATTATAGGAAGCTGTCAGCCTGTGTAGACGCACAGGCTGACAGCTTCATTTACGGCAGGATCGGCCAGGCGCGAGGACGGGGTAAGTGAAGGGGCAGACCTGGGGTCACTGATCAGACCTCGGGCTGCCCCCTACGAACACCGGCACCCCCCGAAACCGGCGCGGGGGGTGCCGATCGGCACCATATGACGTTGTAACCCCGGAGGTGCCGGTGGTCATGTTGATCACCGGCATCTCAGGGGTTAACACCCGCGATCGGACCCGATTCCGACCGCGGGTGTTACAGGGCATTGTCAGCCGTGTATTACGGCTGTCACCCGCTGTGCATGGTGCGCACACAGTTTCTGTGTGCGCACCATGCATCCGCAGTAATAGTACGGTGGTTTGCGGGAAGCCCTTCCCTGCAGCGCCGTACTATTACGGCGAATGTCGGGAAGGGGTTAAAGCCCCCTTTGTACCCGTATGCAAAATAAAAACATTACAAATATACAAGTGAGGTTCAAATGCAACGGGGTGTACTAGAGCCTCAAAAGGCTGTGTATTCATGTCTGAAAACCCCACGCTCCATTGCACTTGAGTATAATTTGCGTATTTAAAAAGAATAAAAAATTATTTTTCAAGGAAAAGGAAACCTATTGGACTTTTTTTTTGATTTATGAAGCCTGTAATCTCAAAATAACCGATATACAAAATTAGAGATGTTAACAGGACTGTAAAATATAATTTTTCTAACAATGTTGCTCCTTAGATTTCCAATGATTACTTTCTGAGTATGAGTACAAGCTGATATTGTGGAAAGTAGTGGCAGCCTAAAACCACAGAACACATCAGAAAACATTAACTGGATTTCTTCTTTAAGAAATGTTGTAGTGGCTTTACAAGATTTTAATTAGAATGTTAATTTATTTAAAAAGGAAACTTGATGTTAATTTCTACTGAAACCTTCAGAGTAGAAAATCAAGGTCGTTTTGTATGTAAAAAAAAGCAAAGAAAAATAATTTTCACATTGAGCTATTTGCTTACTTAAGTACTTCAAAGGATTATGAGGATCATCAAAAATAAAACCTAAAAAAAAAGGGTAAAGTAAGGATTCTGAAAACTGATGGACATCAAAGGTTATACATGCTTTATAATACAAATTTGAGCTTAGGACGGCAGAGACCTATTTCATATTCTGGATATACTGCTGTGACATGTTCAGCAACTTTACATTTAGCTTTATGTTTAAATCCATTTTCATTTTACTGAATATTATAATGTTATATTTACATCACGTAACTCCAAAAATATCTCTATGGGGGATAACTTTATGCAGGGAGCAGTTTTATAATTGTGGCCGAAAGTGGTCAAATGATTGAACCTTCTTTCCCATGCCAGTGGCTTAATGTACATGTGTAGAGTGACGATACTCCCAAATGTATATTGCACCATGAATACAAGGCTTACAGTCTGTAAATAAAACCCATCTGTAGTTCTAAGGTATGAACACCTTGGAGGTGTAGTGTATGAGTATAGTGATATGTAGGATGAGTAATGACTCTGCATATGTAGCCTTCTATGACCAGTCAGTTTTTAATTCACCTTTACATAAAATTAAACCATTACTTCAATTATATTTCACTTCATGTTATAACACATTATCAATTCCCTCATCCTGATATTAATAATACTGATGATGTACAGCTGTAGGTTTGTAGCTATTAAAATAACTTCTCTTTGAAAATGTAATGGTGACCATAAAATATTTAATGTCGTTTTTACATGATTGGAATTTCCATATCTTTTCTTACTAAATGTCATACTAAACAGCCCTTAGTGTGATTGTGTGATAAATGTATTCTCCATATGTATTGCTTATCTTAAAATATATACTTATTTAGCATTGCTATAAATTGGCAAATAACTTTTTGGGCTTGTCTGCTGTTGCTAATATCCAGTTGGGAAGGACATTTGGTGCATCCTTGTTAGGTTACGTTCACATCTGCACTGGAGACTCTGTTGGATATATAGAAAACAATGGTGCCGCACACTCAGGGAGTTATATCTAGCGCGGTGCTAGCAGAGAGGATCCTTCGATCCAACAGCACACAATGAAAAAATGCTGTTGCACACACTGAATTTGCTAAGGGTGTGATAAGTTTATTTACATGTGTTGAACAATTGTTCTACCATGGAGATGTAGAAATAGGCAAGAAGGAAAACAATAGATCAAATTATAACATTTTGGTCGTTGGACTTTCATCAGATATGATCTATGTAGAGGCAATCAAGGATATGATATGTCCCCGGCATCTGATTTTAGAAATCGGCAGAACTGTAAATGCAACTGTGGACTACAGTAGGGGTACCAACTCAACACCAGTACAACTTGAAGTAATAAGCACATGCATTGAGATACCCTTGAGGGTGAACAGTAATGCCCACCCTTTCTAACTTTAGTAACATCATATACATTTTCTGCATGTATCCCATAGTTATGTTCCATTCTGATCATAGAAGTGCTCAGCTAAGAGCCCATTACAATATATAAATCAATCACAAAAGAAATGCTAAAGGTGTAAAAAGCATAATGCGGGCCATATAAATAAGATAGCTATCAGTCAATACCCATCTCTTCCAATAACCCAATATATATGTTCATCTGGCCAAGCAGTGCAAGTGTTCTGAATGGGGAGCATTAAAGGGGTTTTCCCATCTATTTGTCTCAGCACTATGCCTGCAGTGTCTGCTTCTCACTTCCTGTATTTCTCTTCCCCTCCTCCCTCTTGCTGAACGGGACACAGAACACTTATACAGATTAGATAATATGCAGACGCTTGTACAGAACGGACTTAGTGTTATCTGTGTGTTTACAGATAGACCCAGGTTTTATCAGCAAACTGCAATTAGTTGAAACGATTGTCCTGCCAGCAAGAGCAGTGAGTAAGTGATGCCACTTGTCCTGTATGTCCGTGGTTATAACAATGCTGTGTAAACAATGGGAGGAATAAGATCACACAGCAGGAGAACAAAGCAGAATTTCTAAAGTAATACATTTAGGAAAATTCTTCAATTTACATAAGCTTCCAGTATAGATAGGATACTTGAGATAAGGAAGTCACTGCTTGTGGCAGCAGCTTATCTTTCCCCAAGAACAAAAGGATTTTTATTAAAAACACATGTATATTGCCATGTTAGTTCCAGGAGTAAATAGCACAAGATAGTAAAAGCTGGCTAATAATAGAGAACAGTGGAACAGATGCTTAAATCTAAGCAGTAACTTCAAAGGTGGAATCATTGAACAAATGCATAGGCTGTCTACTGTTATTTATGCAGTGTCGGGCAGACAAGGGTGTGTGGGTTAGCGTTCCAATCAGAGGTTGACAGCGTCAGAGCTCAGAATCATAATTCTTGTCTGCTCCTTACAGTACAGAGCATAACTAGCATATGGGCACCAAAAGTAACAGCACTTATTGCTCAGAAATGATGGGGCTTAGAGAAACAAAGCCAACTGTGCTGGAATCAGTGGAGCAGCAGTTATTAATAGATGCTAAGTGCTGGACTAGCTGGGTTGGTGAAAGGTCGTCCTTTAACAGCATATCACACAGACCATTTATCAGTTAGGTCCACAGTGGCTTCCTGGTCCCCTCGGTCTATACTTTCTGGTTCTGTCTTCACACATAGGAAATGCCTACTTGGCCAATCACTGGCTACAATGACTCACTAGATACAGGTGAAATGGGATACAGGTAGTAGGGACAATTTTTTTTTTATTAATATTTTCAATATAAAAACATGTTAATTTGACTTTGGCAAAAGTATACAGTATTTCAGTATGATAATATATACTATGTACAGTGCTTAGTATATACCTTTCATAGCCATTGGTGATAATTGAATATCATGACCTAAAAAAATTCTTATCTCGTTTTGAACACAGAGAATTACTGATTCACAGCCATCCATTATCTTGTACTTGGGGAGCTGACATACTTTTTAGGGCTGAGTTTTGTACAGTATTTGTAATGACATGATAAATTGTCAGAAAAACCAACATTATTGCTTTCCTTACAACTTACATTTTACGTTTCAGAATCATCCTTTACTGTCTGAGGTTTTTACTGTTTTGTGAAGATTTTATATTAGGTTTTATAGAATATGGGATTAAACAATACAACAAAAATGTGAATTTCCTGTTTCTAATGTTATATCAGATATTTTAACATATATGTTTAAGTTAAATACTGTCATATACCGTATTTTTCGGACTATAAGACGCACCTAGGTTTTAGAGGAGGAAAATAGGGGAAAAAAATTTTGAAGCAAAAAATGGTAAAATATTTAATATATGGGAGTTGTAGTTTTGCAACAGCTGCAAGGTCACATTGACAGGTGACCCTGCAGCTGTACGGGGATGCATAGAGTGTTTTTTTTTTTGCGGGGCCAGATGTACTTTTTAGTTATACCATTTTGGGGAATATCTATTGCTTAGATCACCATGTATTGAAAAAAAACCCGGTGGTTTATGATATATGATTTTCTACTTTTATATATATGTTCTAGGGACAGGAGGTGATTTAGAACTTTTATTTATTTCATATTTTTATTATATAGTTTTAAAGCTTTTTTTTTTTTTTACTATTTTATTCCCCCCCGGGGGCTTGAACCGGCGGTCACTTGATTGCAAGTCCCATAGACGGCAATACAAGTGTATTGCCGTCTATGGGACATTCTGTATATTAGTATTACGGCTGGTCATAGACCCAGCCGCAATACTAATATATAGCAGTGACAGGCCTGGGAGCCTCATTAGGCTCCCGGCTCTCACCCGAATAGGTCGGCAACTGCGATATCGCCGCGCAGGAGCCGGCCTGCAACTTCACAGGTATGGGGCCGGTGGGGACTGGCCCTGGGGGAGAAGGGGCCACCGATACTGACCCGGCATCCGCTGTACTAGAGAGGCGGATGCCGGCGAGGGATAGACGCCATCACAGGTGCCGGGGCCTGATACATCGCTGCGCTCCTCTGCCCTGCATGAAGCCAGCGGCGGGGGACGGAGGAGCGGAATAGCATCGCCGCTGCCGCTACTGGCTTCATGCAGGGCAGAGGAGCGCAGCGATGTCTCAGGCCCCGGCACCTGCATCTATCCCTTGCCGGCATCCGTCTCTCTATTACAGCGGATGCCAGGCGCCACATTCGGACTATAAGACACACCCTTCTTTTCCCCTCAAATTTGGGGGGAAAAAAGTGCGTCTTATAGTCCGAAAAATATGGTACATATTAATGTTTTCTAGTACAGAAAATAGTTAAAGTCGATATCAAACCAGCCACCGTGTATTGTAGGGCACATTATGCTGAGCACCATCATACCTTTAGATAGTCCAAATGAAATACCCTTTCCTTAACCCCTTAAGGAAGCAGGGTAGTTTGTATGTCAATGCTCAATTACCAGAAGAATAGGGTAGGACGGTGCTCACAGGTCCAATAGATTTTATTAATAAGAAGAAGTGAAATTCTTCTTATTAATAAAATCTATTGGACCTGTGAGCGCCGTCCTGCCCTATTCCTCTGCTGTTTCCCCGGTTGACACAACCGGTGCCTTTGAGATGTGCTGCTCCCCATACCTGGTATCATATACACCTTAGTACGGAGTTGTGAACGCTGTCACAACCAAACCAGGTGAGAGGCCACCACGTCTGATACATTCATTACAATTATCTAAAAAGGTGAATAGACTATCTACACTATAAAGTTTCTCTATCTTTTACAATGCTCAATTACCGTATTTAATATATATATTAATGTATATAAAATAATATATGGGAGTTGTACTTTTGCAACAGCTGCAAGGCCACATTGACAGGTGACCCTGCAGCTGTACGGGGATGCATAGAGCATTTTTTTGTGGGGCCAGGTGTACTTTTTAGTTGTACCATTTTGGGGAATGTCTATTGCTTAGTAGAGATGAGCGAACACTAAAATGTTCGAGGTTCGAAATTCGATTCGAACAGCCGCTCAATGTTCGTGTGTTCGAACGGGTTTCGAACCCCATTATAGTCTATGGGGAACAGATACTCGTTAAGGGGGAAACCCAAATCCGTGTCTGGAGGGTCACCAAGTCCACTATGACACCCCAGGAAATGATGCCAACACCTCTGGAATGACACTGGGACAGCAGGGGAAGCATGTCTGGGGGCATCTAACACACCAAAGACCCTCTATTACCCCAACATCACAGCCTAACAACTACACACTTTACACACTCAATACCACCTCTCTGACAGTAGGAAAACACCTTGAAACATGTGTATTTGGCACTTGCAGTGAGGAGAGCTTGTCACCAGCAGTGAATTTGGCCCTTGTAGTAAGTTGAGGTTGGCACCAACATTTGTTTTGAAAATCAGGGTGGATTGAGCCTCTAACCAGCAGAGTTTGGGCAAATTCATGGTGGAGGGAGCCTCTAAACACCCCAGTTTGGGCAAATTCATGGTGGAGGGAGCCTCTAAAAACCCCAGTTTGGACCAATTCATGGTGGAGGGAGCCTCTAACCAGCCCAGTTTGGGCAAATTCATGGTGGAGGGAGCCTCTAAAAAACCCAGTTTGGACCAATTCATGGTGGAGGGAGCCTCTAACCAGCCCAGTTTGGGCAAATTCATGGTGGAGGGAGCCTCTAACCAGCCCAGTTTGGACCAATTAATGGTGGAGGGAGCCTCTAACCAGCCCAGTTTGGACCAATTAATGGTGGAGGGAGCCTCTAACCAGCCCAGTTTGAACCAATTCATGGTGGAGGGAGCCTCTAAACAGCCCAGTTTGGGCAAATTCATGGTGGAGGGAGCCTCTAAAAAACCCAGTTTGGACCAATTCATGGTGGAGGGAGCCTCTAACCAGCCCAGTTTGGACCAATTAATGGTGGAGGGAGCCTCTAACCAGCCCAGTTTGGACCAATTCATGGTGGAGGGAGCCTCTAAACAGCCAAGTTTTGGGAAATTCATGGTGGAGGGAGCCTCTAACCAGCCCAGTTTGGACCAATTCATGGTGGAGGGAGCCTCTAAACAGCCAAGTTTTGGGAAATTCATGGTGGAGGGAGCCTCTAACCAGCCCAGTTTGGACCAATTCATGGTGGAGGGAGCCTCTAAAAAACCCAGTTTGGACCAATTCATGGTGGAGGGAGCCTCTAAACAGCCCAGTTTGGGCAAATTCATGGTGGAGGGAGCCTCTAACCAGCCCAGTTTGGACCAATTAATGGTGGAGGGAGCCTCTAAACAGCCCAGTTTGGGCAAATTCATGGTGGAGGGAGCCTCTAACCAGCCCAGTTTGGACCAATTCATGGTGGAGGGAGCCTCTAACCAGCCCAGTTTGGGCAAATTCATGGTGGAGGGAGCCTCTAAAAAACCCAGTTTGGACCAATTCATGGTGGAGGGAGCCTCTAACCAGCCCAGTTTGGGCAAATTCATGGTGGAGGGAGCCTCTAACCAGCCCAGTTTGGACCAATTAATGGTGGAGGGAGCCTCTAACCAGCCCAGTTTGGACCAATTCATGGTGGAGGGAGCCTCTAACCAGCCCAGTTTGGACCAATTAATGGTGGAGGGAGCCTCTAAACAGCCAAGTTTTGGGAAATTCATGGTGGAGGGAGCCTCTAACCAGCCCAGTTTGGACCAATTCATGGTGGAGGGAGCCTCTAAACAGCCCAGTTTGGGCAAATTCATGGTGGAGGGAGCCTCTAAAAAACCCAGTTTGGACCAATTCATGGTGGAGGGAGCCTCTAATTAGCCCAGTTTGGACCAATTAATTGTGGAGGGAGCCTCTAACCAGCCCAGTTTGGACCAATTAATGGTGGAGGGAGCCTCTAAACAGCCCAGTTTGGGCAAATTCATGGTGGAGGGAGCCTCTAACCAGCCCAGTTTGGACCAATTAATGGTGGAGGGAGCCTCTAACCAGCCCAGTTTGGACCAATTAATGGTGGAGGGAGCCTCTAACCACCCCAGTTTGGACCAATTCATGGTGGAGGGAGCCTCTAACCAGCCCAGTTTGGACCAATTCATGGTGGAGGGAGCCTCTAAAAAACCCAGTTTGGACCAATTCATGGTGGAGGGAGCCTCTAAACAGCCCAGTTTGGGCAAATTCATGGTGGAGGGAGCCTCTAAAAAACCCAGTTTGGACCAATTCATGGTGGAGGGAGCCTCTAACCAGCCCAGTTTGGACCAATTAATGGTGGAGGGAGCCTCTAAACAGCCAAGTTTGGACCAATTCATGGTGGAGGGAGCCTCTAAAAACCCCAGTTTGGACCAATTCATGGTGGAGGGAGCCTCTAACCAGCCCAGTTTGGACCAATTAATGGTGGAGGGAGCCTCTAACCAGCCCAGTTTGGACCAATTAATGGTGGAGGGAGCCTCTAACCACCCCAGTTTGGACCAATTCATGGTGGAGGGAGCCTCTAAACAGCCAAGTTTGGACCAATTCATGGTGAAGGGAGCCTCTAAAAACCCGTTTGGACCAATTCATGGTGGAGGGAGCCTCTAACCAGCCCAGTTTGGGCAAATTCATGGTGGAGGGAGCCTCTAAACAGCCCAGTTTGGGCAAATTCATGGTGGAGGGAGCCTCTAACCAGCCCAGTTTGGACCAATTAATGGTGGAGGGAGCCTCTAACCAGCCCAGTTTGGACCAATTAATGGTGGAGGGAGCCTCTAACCACCCCAGTTTGGACCAATTCATGGTGGAGGGAGCCTCTAAACAGCCAAGTTTGGACCAATTCATGGTGGAGGGAGCCTCTAAAAACCCCAGTTTGGACCAATTCATGGTGGAGGGAGCCTCTAACCAGCCCAGTTTGGACCAATTAATGGTGGAGGGAGCCTCTAAACAGCCAAGTTTTGGGAAATTCATGGTGGAGGGAGCCTCTAACCAGCCCAGTTTGGACCAATTCATGGTGGAGGGAGCCTCTAAAAAACCCAGTTTGGACCAATTCATGGTGGAGGGAGCCTCTAACCAGCCCAGTTTGGACCAATTCATGGTGGAGGGAGCCTCTAAACAGCCCAGTTTGGGCAAATTCATGGTGGAGGGAGCCTCTAAAAAACCCAGTTTGGACCAATTCATGGTGGAGGGAGCCTCTAATTAGCCCAGTTTGGACCAATTAATGGTGGAGGGAGCCTCTAACCACCCCAGTTTGGACCAATTCATGGTGGAGGGAGCCTCTAAACAGCCAAGTTTGGACCAATTCATGGTGAAGGGAGCCTCTAAAAACCCGTTTGGACCAATTCATGGTGGAGGGAGCCTCTAACCAGCCCAGTTTGGGCAAATTCATGGTGGAGGGAGCCTCTAAACAGCCCAGTTTGGGCAAATTCATGGTGGAGGGAGCCTCTAACCAGCCCAGTTTGGACCAATTAATGGTGGAGGGAGCCTCTAACCAGCCCAGTTTGGACCAATTAATGGTGGAGGGAGCCTCTAACCACCCCAGTTTGGACCAATTCATGGTGGAGGGAGCCTCTAAACAGCCAAGTTTGGACCAATTCATGGTGGAGGGAGCCTCTAAAAACCCCAGTTTGGACCAATTCATGGTGGAGGGAGCCTCTAACCAGCCCAGTTTGGACCAATTAATGGTGGAGGGAGCCTCTAAACAGCCAAGTTTTGGGAAATTCATGGTGGAGGGAGCCTCTAACCAGCCCAGTTTGGACCAATTCATGGTGGAGGGAGCCTCTAAACAGCCCAGTTTGGGCAAATTCATGGTGGAGGGAGCCTCTAAAAAACCCAGTTTGGACCAATTCATGGTGGAGGGAGCCTCTAATTAGCCCAGTTTGGACCAATTAATTGTGGAGGGAGCCTCTAACCAGCCCAGTTTGGACCAATTAATGGTGGAGGGAGCCTCTAAACAGCCCAGTTTGGGCAAATTCATGGTGGAGGGAGCCTCTAACCAGCCCAGTTTGGACCAATTAATGGTGGAGGGAGCCTCTAACCAGCCCAGTTTGGACCAATTAATGGTGGAGGGAGCCTCTAACCACCCCAGTTTGGACCAATTCATGGTGGAGGGAGCCTCTAACCAGCCCAGTTTGGACCAATTCATGGTGGAGGGAGCCTCTAACCAGCCCAGTTTGGACCAATTAATGGTGGAGGGAGCCTCTAACCACCCCAGTTTGGACCAATTCATGGTGGAGGGAGCCTCTAAAAAACCCAGTTTGGACCAATTCATGGTGGAGGGAGCCTCTAAACAGCCCAGTTTGGGCAAATTCATGGTGGAGGGAGCCTCTAACCAGCCCAGTTTGGACCAATTAATGGTGGAGGGAGCCTCTAACCAGCCCAGTTTGGACCAATTCATGGTGGAGGGAGCCTCTAAACAGCCCAGTTTGGGCAAATTCATGGTGGAAGGAGCCTCTAACCAGCAGAGTTGTGGGAAAGCAGGGTGGAGGGAGCCTCTAACCAGCAGAGTTGGTGGAAATCAGGGTGGAGGGAGCCTCTAACCAGCAGAGTTGGGGGAAATCATGTTGGAGGGAGCCTAGTATTAGCAGAATTGTGCAACGCTTATGGTGGATGAGTATGAGGATGCGGAGGAATTGGAGAGGTTGAGTACAGACATGGAGTTTCATGTTGGGGTGCTTTACACAGGTGGGCACAAAAATGAAGGCTCTATCCAGTGGTGGTTCATTTTTATCAAAGTGAGCCGGTCGGCACTCTCAGCTGACAGACGGGTGCGCTTGTCAGTGATGATGCCACCGGCTGCACTGAACACCCTCTCAGATAGGACGCTGGCGGCAGGACAGGACAGCACCTCCAAGGCATATAGGGCAAGTTCAAGCCACAGGTCCAACTTCGACACCCAATACGTGTAGGGCGCAGAGGGGTCGGAGAGGACAGGGCTGTGGTCGGAAAGGTATTCCCGCAACATGCGCCTATACTTCTCACGCCTGGTGACACTAGGACCCTCCGTGGCGGCACTTTGGCGAGGGGGTGCCATCAAGGTGTCCCAGACCTTAGACAGTGTGCCCCTCGTTTGTGTGGACCGGTGAGAACTTGGTTGCCTACTGGAGGAACTGCCCTCCCTGCCGCCACTGTCACATGCTGGAAACATCTCCATCATATTCTGCACCAATTGCCTGTGGCAAGCATTGATGCGATTGGCCCTCCCCTCTACCGGAATAAAAGACGAGATGTTGTTTTTATACCGGGGGTCAAGGATAGCAAAGATCCAGTACTGGTTGTCCTCCATGATTTTGACAATACGCTTGTCGGTTGTAAAGCACCCCAACATGAACTCAGCCATGTCTGCCACAGTGTTAGTTGGCATGACTCCTCTGGCCCCACCGGAAAGTTCAATCTCCATTTCCTCCTCATCCTCCATGTCTACCCATCCGCGCTGCAACAATGGGACGATTCGAAGTTGCCCGGAAGCCTCCTGTATCACCATCACATCATCGGACAACTCTTCTTCCTCCTCCTCCTCCTCCTCCTCCTCCTCCATTAAACGCAGTGAAGCGGACAGATGTGTGGACCTACTCTCCAGCTGTGACGGATCGGATGCTATCCCTAACTCCTCTGTGTGATCTGAGTTATCCCTGATGTCAATCAGGGATTCTCTCAGAACACACAAGAGCGGGATTGTAAGGCTCACCATCGCATCCTCAGAGCTCACCCTCCTTGTGGACTCCTCAAAGACCCGTAGGATGTCACAAAGGTCTCTCATCCATGGCCACTCATGGATGTGAAACTGAGGCAGCTGACTTTGTGGCACCCTAGGGTTTTGTAGCTGGTATTCCATCAAAGGTCTCTGCTGCTCAACCACTCTATTCAACATCTGAAACGTTGAGTTCCAGCGTGTGGGGACGTCGCACAAAAGCCGGTGTTGTGGCACATGCAGGCGTTGCTGGAGAGATTTTAAGCTAGCAGCGGCTACTGTCGACTTGCGAAAGTGGGCGCACATGCGCCGCACTTTCACCAGTAGCTCTGGAACATTGGGGTAGCTCTTTAGGAAACGTTGCACCACTAGGTTGAAGACGTGGGCCAGGCATGGAACATGTTGGAGTCCGGCAAGCTCCAGAGCTGCTACCAGGTTCCGGCCGTTATCACAAACGACCATGCCTGGGCCCAGGTGCAGCGGCTCAAACCATATTGCCGTCTCATCGAGGAGGGCATCCCTCACCTCGGAGGCAGTGTGCTGTCTGTCCCCCAAGCTGATCAGCTTCAGCACAGCCTGCTGACGTCTACCAACGCCAGTGCTGCAACGTTTCCAACTCGTAGCTGGGGTCAATCTAACAGCGGAGGAGGAGGCGGTGGCGGAGGAGGAGGCGGAGGAGGAGGCGGTAGAGGAGGAGGAGGAGGGGGGTGTTCTTCTCGTGTCCCTGCCAGGAATGTTAGGCGGGGAGACGAGGTACACCGGGCCAGTTTGGGAAGCAGTCCCAGCCTCAACTACATTTACCCAGTGTGCCGTCAGTGAAATGTAGCGTCCCTGTCCGCATGCACTTGTCCACGCGTCGGTGGTCAAGTGGACCTTTGTGCAAAGCGCGGAACTAAGGGCCCGCCTGATGTTGAGTGACACGTGCTGGTGCAAGGCGGGGACGGCACACCGGGAGAAGTAGTGACGGCTAGGGACGGCATAGCGAGGTGCCGCAGTTGCCATCAGGTCCAGGAAGGCGGGAGTTTCAACAAGCCGGAACGCCAACATCTCCTGGGCCAGCAGTTTAGCGATGTTGGCGTTCAAGGCTTGCGCGTGTGGGTGGTTAGCAGTGTATTTCTGCCGCCGCTCCAATGTCTGAGAGATGGTGGGTTGTTGTAAAGAAACGCCTGATGGTGCCTTTGATGGTGCAGGAGAAGGAGATAAGACAGGACCAGGGGAGGATGAGGTAGAAGTCAACAAAGTGGCGGAGGCAGATGAAGTGGTGTCCTGGCTCGTCCTCTGGAGTGCATCGCCAGCACAGTCAGCAGTGGCAGTGGCAGAGGCAGAGGCAGAGGCAGTGGCAGTGGCGTGAACGGCAGGCGGCCTTTGTCCTGCCGTTGCTGCCTGCCACTGATTCCAGTGCTTGGATTCCAAATGACGGCGCATTGAAGTGGTGGACAGGTTGCTCTTCTCAGAGCCCCTAATCAATTTCGAGAGGCAAATTGTGCAGACAACACTATATCTGTCCTCGGCGCATTCCTTGAAAAAACTCCACACCTTCGAGAAACGTGCCCTCGAGGTGGGAGTTTTTCGGGGCTGGGTACGAACTGGAACATCTTGGGAGATTCCGGGTGTGGCCTGGCTTCGCCTAAGCTGCTGACCTCTGCCTCTGCCTCTAGCTACCCTTTTTGGTGCTGCACCTGCCTCAACATCCACACTACTTTCCCCGCTTGACATCCCCCCTGTCCAGGTCGGGTCAGTGTCCTCATCATCCACCACTTCCTCTTCCAACTCCTGTCTCATCTCCTCCTCCCGCACAATGCGCCAGTCAACTGGATGCCCTGACGGCAACTGCGTCACATCATCGTCGATGAGGGTGGGTTGCTGGTCATCCACCACCAAATCGAACGGAGATGGAGGAGACTCTAGTGTTTGAGCATCTGGACACAGATGCTCCTCTGTTAGGTTCGTGGAATCGTGACGTGGAGAGGCAGGTTGAGGGACAATGAAAGGAGCGGAGAACAGCTCTGGGGAGCAGGGACAGTTTGGGTTATTGTTCTGTAAAGCTTCGGAATTTTGGGAGGAAGGAAGACAAGACTGTTGGGTAATAGGAGGAGAGGAGGCAGAGTCTGACTGGCTGCTGGACAATGTGCTGTAAGCGTTCTCTGACAGCCATTGCAAGACCTGTTCCTGGTTCTCGGGCCTACTAAGGTTTGTACCCTGCAGTTTAGTTAATGTGGCAAGCAACCCTGGCACTGTGGAGTGGCGCAATGCTTGCTGCCCCACAGGAGTAGGCACGGGACGCCCTGTGGCTTCACTGCTACCTTGCTCCCCAGAACCATTCCCCCGACCTCGCCCACGGCCTCGTCCACGTCTCTTTCCGGGAGCCTTGCGCATTTTGAATTCCTAGTTAGAAATTGGCACTGTATACCAGTAGTAAAAATTGTGGGTGCACGTAACCCCAATATATTCTTTGAATTCCCAGTCAGACACTGGCACTATATGGCAGTAGCAAGAAATGAGGGTATTTGTATTCCCAATATACTCTTTGAATTCCCAGTCAGACAATGGCACTGTATACCAGTAGTAAAAATTGTGGGTGCACGTAACCCCAATATATTCTTTGAATTCCCAGTCAGACACTGGCACTATATGGCAGTAGCAAGAAATGAGGGTATTTGTATTCCCAATATATTCTTTGAATTCCCAGTCAGACAATGGCACTGTATACCAGTAGTAAAAATTGTGGGTGCACGTAACCCCAATATATTCTTTGAATTACCAGTCAGAAACTGGCACTATATGGCAGTAGCAAGAAATGAGGGTATTTATAACCCCAATATATTCTTTGAATTCCCAGTCAGACAATGGCACTGTATACCAGTAGTAAAAATTGTGGGTGCACGTAACCCCAATATATTCTTTGAATTACCAGTCAGAAACTGGCACTATATGGCAGTAGCAAGAAATGAGGGTATTTGTATTCCCAATATACTCTTTGAATTCCCAGTCAGACAATGGCACTGTATACCAGTAGTAAAAATTGTGGGTGCACGTAACCCCAATATATTCTTTGAATTACCAGTCAGAAACTGGCACTATATGGCAGTAGCAAGAAATGAGGGTATTTATAACCCCAATATATTCTTTGAATTCCCAGTCAGACAATGGCACTGTATACCAGTAGTAAAAATTGTGGGTGCACGTAACCCCAATATATTCTTTGAATTCCCAGTCAGAAACTGGCACTATATGGCAGTAGCAAGAAATGAGGGTATTTGTATTCCCAATATACTCTTTGAATTCCCAGTCAGACAATGGCACTGTATACCAGTAGTAAAAATTGTGGGTGCACGTAACCCCAATATATTCTTTGAATTACCAGTCAGAAACTGGCACTATATGGCAGTAGCAAGAAATGAGGGTATTTATAACCCCAATATATTCTTTGAATTCCCAGTCAGACAATGGCACTGTATACCAGTAGTAAAAATTGTGGGTGCACGTAACCCCAATATATTCTTTGAATTCCCAGTCAGAAACTGGCACTATATGGCAGTAGCAAGAAATGAGGGTATTTGTATTCCCAATATATTCTTTGAATTCCCAGTCAGACAATGGCACTGTATACCAGTAGTAAAAATTGTGGGTGCACGTAACCCCAATATATTCTTTGAATTACCAGTCAGAAACTGGCACTATATGGCAGTAGCAAGAAATGAGGGTATTTATAACCCCAATATATTCTTTGAATTCCCAGTCAGACAATGGCACTGTATACCAGTAGTAAAAATTGTGGGTGCACGTAACCCCAATATATTCTTTGAATTCCCAGTCAGACACTGGCACTATATGGCAGTAGCAAGAAATGAGGGTATTTGTATTCCCAATATACTCTTTGAATTCCCAGTCAGACAATGGCACTGTATACCAGTAGTAAAAATTGTGGGTGCACGTAACCCCAATATATTCTTTGAATTACCAGTCAGAAACTGGCACTATATGGCAGTAGCAAGAAATGAGGGTATTTATAACCCCAATATATTCTTTGAATTCCCAGTCAGACAATGGCACTGTATACCAGTAGTAAAAATTGTGGGTGCACGTAACCCCAATATATTCTTTGAATTACCAGTCAGAAACTGGCACTATATGGCAGTAGCAAGAAATGAGGGTATTTGTATTCCCAATATACTCTTTGAATTCCCAGTCAGACAATGGCACTGTATACCAGTAGTAAAAATTGTGGGTGCACGTAACCCCAATATATTCTTTGAATTACCAGTCAGAAACTGGCACTATATGGCAGTAGCAAGAAATGAGGGTATTTATAACCCCAATATATTCTTTGAATTCCCAGTCAGACAATGGCACTGTATACCAGTAGTAAAAATTGTGGGTGCACGTAACCCCAATATATTCTTTGAATTCCCAGTCAGAAACTGGCACTATATGGCAGTAGCAAGAAATGAGGGTATTTGTATTCCCAATATACTCTTTGAATTCCCAGTCAGACAATGGCACTGTATACCAGTAGTAAAAATTGTGGGTGCACGTAACCCCAATATATTCTTTGAATTACCAGTCAGAAACTGGCACTATATGGCAGTAGCAAGAAATGAGGGTATTTATAACCCCAATATATTCTTTGAATTCCCAGTCAGACAATGGCACTGTATACCAGTAGTAAAAATTGTGGGTGCACGTAACCCCAATATATTCTTTGAATTCCCAGTCAGACACTGGCACTATATGGCAGTAGCAAGAAATGAGGGTATTTGTATTCCCAATATACTCTTTGAATTCCCAGTCAGACAATGGCACTGTATACCAGTAGTAAAAATTGTGGGTGCACGTAACCCCAATATATTCTTTGAATTACCAGTCAGAAACTGGCACTATATGGCAGTAGCAAGAAATGAGGGTATTTATAACCCCAATATATTCTTTGAATTCCCAGTCAGACAATGGCACTGTATACCAGTAGTAAAAATTGTGGGTGCACGTAACCCCAATATATTCTTTGAATTACCAGTCAGAAACTGGCACTATATGGCAGTAGCAAGAAATGAGGGTATTTGTATTCCCAATATACTCTTTGAATTCCCAGTCAGACAATGGCACTGTATACCAGTAGTAAAAATTGTGGGTGCACGTAACCCCAATATATTCTTTGAATTACCAGTCAGAAACTGGCACTATATGGCAGTAGCAAGAAATGAGGGTATTTATAACCCCAATATATTCTTTGAATTCCCAGTCAGACAATGGCACTGTATACCAGTAGTAAAAATTGTGGGTGCACGTAACCCCAATATATTCTTTGAATTCCCAGTCAGAAACTGGCACTATATGGCAGTAGCAAGAAATGAGGGTATTTGTATTCCCAATATACTCTTTGAATTCCCAGTCAGACAATGGCACTGTATACCAGTAGTAAAAATTGTGGGTGCACGTAACCCCAATATATTCTTTGAATTACCAGTCAGAAACTGGCACTATATGGCAGTAGCAAGAAATGAGGGTATTTATAACCCCAATATATTCTTTGAATTCCCAGTCAGACAATGGCACTGTATACCAGTAGTAAAAATTGTGGGTGCACGTAACCCCAATATATTCTTTGAATTCCCAGTCAGAAACTGGCACTATATGGCAGTAGCAAGAAATGAGGGTATTTGTATTCCCAATATATTCTTTGAATTCCCAGTCAGACAATGGCACTGTATACCAGTAGTAAAAATTGTGGGTGCACGTAACCCCAATATATTCTTTGAATTACCAGTCAGAAACTGGCACTATATGGCAGTAGCAAGAAATGAGGGTATTTATAACCCCAATATATTCTTTGAATTCCCAGTCAGACAATGGCACTGTATACCAGTAGTAAAAATTGTGGGTGCACGTAACCCCAATATATTCTTTGAATTCCCAGTCAGAAACTGGCACTATATGGCAGTAGCAAGAAATGAGGGTATTTGTATTCCCAATATACTCTTTGAATTCCCAGTCAGACAATGGCACTGTATACCAGTAGTAAAAATTGTGGGTGCACGTAACCCCAATATATTCTTTGAATTCCCAGTCAGAAACTGGCACTATATGGCAGTAGCAAGAAATGAGGGTATTTGTATTCCCAATATATTCTTTGAATTCCCAGTCAGACAATGGCACTGTATACCAGTAGTAAAAATTGTGGGTGTATATAGCCCCAATTCTATTGCTAGGGGACTTGCAGGGTATTTCTGGGGTGAAGGTGGGGGGGCACACCGTTGGAACGGGTATCGGGGTATATATCGGGTATACGGGAATACACTGACAGTGTATTCCATTCAGGATCCTGGGAAAGCTGGGTTGCGGCGATTGAGCCCGTCAGTGCCACGTTACACTGACAAGCTTCTCCCTGGAATTTAGCTCTTACAAGAGCTGTTGGTTGTCTTCTCCTTCCTATCCTAGCCTGTCCCTGCCTACCCAGAATCTAAGCCCTAGCTAGCTGGACGGAAACCTCCGTCCTCGGTGAATTGCAAGCTCAGAATGACGCGAAGCTGGGCGGCGCTGTTCTTTTAAATTAGAGGTCACATGTTTTCGGCAGCCAATGGGTTTTGCCTACTTTTTTCAACGTCACCGGTGTCGTAGTTCCTGTCCCACCTACCCTGCGCTGTTATTGGAGCAAAAAAGGCGCCAGGGAAGGTGGGAGGGGAATCGAGTAATGGCGCACTTTACCACGCGGTGTTCGATTCGATTCGAACATGCCGAACAGCCTAATATCCGATCGAACATGAGTTCGATAGAACACTGTTCGCTCATCTCTATTGCTTAGATCACCTTTTATTTAAATCAGAGGCAAAACAGTGAAAAAAAACCTGGCGGTTTGGCAGTTTTGATTTTGACGTTCACCTTACAGGAAAACTATTAGTAGACCGGGCATTTTCGGACACAGGGATACCTAATATGTATGTGTTTGACATATGATTTTCTACTTTTATATGTATTCTAAGGAAAGGAGGTGATTTAGAACTTTATTTAATTTTTTTATTATATATTTTTAAAGCTTTTTTTTTAAACTATTTTATTAGCCCCCACCCCACCCTAGGGGGCTTGAACCTGCAGTCATTAGATTGCAAGTCCCATAGATGGCAATACAACTGTATTGCCATCTATGAGACATTCTGTATATTACTATTACGGCTGGTCATAGACCAACTGCAATAGTAACATAGCAATGACAGGCCTGGGAGCCTTCAGTAGGTTCCCGGCTGTCACCCGAACAGGTCGGCTCCTGTGATATTGCCACGCAGGAGCCGGCCTGCAACTTTACAGGTATGGGGCCGGTGGGGACCGGTCCAGGGGGAGGGGGTAGTTGATACTTTAGGGGGAAGGGGCCGCCAATACAGACCCGGATGCCGGGAGGGTTAGAAACCGGCACAGCTGCCAGGGCCTGCGACATCGCTATGCTCCTGCCCTGCATGAAGCCAGCAGCGGCAGGAGCGATGTTGCTATTCCGGGGGGGGGGGGGACAGGGACGGAGTAGTAGAATAGCAGCATCACTCCTGCTGTCTTTAAAAAGGCTTTAATAAGCTAATCTTATTTTAAACCCCCTGCCTGTTTTAAAATAAAACTATAAAAACATATATGTAAATCATACCTTTGCATGCACGGGGGGAAAGGGGGGACGGTCGTGCACGATACGAAGTCCTCTTCTGACATGCCTACCTATTCTTTCTTCTTCTTTTGGTGACGCCCTTCAGTCTTGGCTCTTCCCGGCTTCATCTTTATCTTCTTCCAATGGTTCAAATACGATTGGTTGAAATCTGGCGAGTGCGCAGTAGCGCTTCCTCCGGAGCTACTGCACACACTCTGGCGCCATTTTTCTCAATGGCAGTGCCGCCAGAGTGTGCGCAGTAGCTCCAGAGGGAGCACCTGATTTCAACCAATTGGATTTGAACAGCCGGAAGAAGATGAAAATGAAGTCGGGGAAGAGCCAAGACCGCAGGGCGTCGCTGAAAGAAGAAGAAAAAAGAGGTAGGAGTGCCAGAAGATGACACTGCAGGACTGTTAGTCTAGTCAGTTTGCAGTGACTGTGGGCAGTGTCACCATCCAGCTCGATCATGTTCCTAACAGCCCCTAAGGGAGAGGAGTCATACAACCCAAGATATGCCAGAGACAGCCCTGAGACAGGGATTATCAGCCTGTCTTCTGCACAAACTTAGTATCAGGAGGAGAGAAGGAATTCTATTTGCCAAGAACTGTTTTCCAGGACCCACCTCACAAAGTATCTGAGACCAAGAGACTTCCCTGCTGCCAGCCTTCAGACCCATCTATTGTAGTCAGTGTTCAAGTACTTCCTGGAAACTGTATCTCACGAGTCTCTTTAGAGGTGGAACATAGTTGCAGCCTTAAGCTGTTTGGAAGAAGAACCACTGGTTGGAGTAGAGGATAGTGTTGATCATAACTAGAGATGAGCGAACAGTGTTCTATCGAACACATGTTCGATCGGATATCAGGGTGTTCGCCATGTTCGAATCGAATCGAACACCGCGTGGTAAAGTGCGCCAAAATTCGATTCCCCTCCCACCTTCCCTGGCGCCTTTTTTGCACCAATAACAGCGCAGGGGAGGTGGGACAGGAACTACGACAACGGGGGCATTGAAAAAAATTGGAAAAAGTCATTGGCTGCCGAAATCAGGTGACCTCCATTTTAGACGAATAGTGGATTTCAAATCCAGGTCATATGAGAATGTGAACTTTGTGACTATGAGACAGGGATAGCTGTACAGGCAGGGATAGCTAGGGATAACCTTTATTTAGGGGGGAATGTTATTAAAAATAACTTTTTGGGGCTCTATCGGGTGTGTAATTGTAATTTTTGTGAGATAAACTTTTTCCCATAGGGATGCATTGGCCAGCGCTGATTGGCCGAATTCCGTACTTTGACCAATCAGCGCTGGCTCTGCTGGAGGAGGCGGAGTCTAAGATCGCTCCACACCAGTCTCCATTCTGGTCCGACCTTAGACTCCGCCTCCTCCAGCAGAGCCAGCGCTGATTGGCCGAAATCCGTACTCTGGCCAATCAGCGCTGGCCAGTGCATTCTATTGGCGTGATGAAGCAGTGCTGAATGTGTGTGTTTAGCTCAACTACTCCACCGGCGTAGTTGAGCTAAACACACACATTCAGCACTGCTTCACCACGCCAATAGAATGCATTGGCCAGTGCTGATTGAAGCAGAGCTGAATCTGTGTGCTTAGCTCAACTACTCCACCGGCGTAGTTGAGCTAAGCACACACATTCAGCACTGCTTCATCACGCCAATAGAATGCACTGGCCAGCGCTGATTGGCCAGAGTACGGAATTCGGCCAATCAGCGCTGGCTCTGCTGGAGGAGGCGGAGTCTAAGATTGCTCCACACCAGTCTCCATTCTGGTCCGACCTTAGACTCCGCCTCCTCCAGCCGAGCCAGCGCTGATTGGCCGAATTCTGTACTCTGGCCAATCAGCACTGGCTAATGCATTGTATTGGCGTGATGAAGCAGTGCTGAATGTGTGTGTTTAGCTCAACTACACCGGTGGAGTAGTTGAGCTAAGCACACAGATTCAGCTCTGCTTCAATCAGCGCTGGCCAATGCATTCTATTAGCTTGATGAAGCAGAGTGTGCACAAGGGTTCAAGCGCACCATCAACTCTGATGTAGCAGAGCCAAGTGTGCACAAGGGTTCAAGTGCACCCTTGGCTCTGATGTAGCAGAGCCGAGGGTGCACAAGGGTTCAAGTGCACCCTCGGCTCTGCTACATCAGAGCTGAGGGTGCGCTTGAACCCTTGTGCAGCCTCGGCTCTGCTACATCAGAGCCGAGTGTGCGCTTGAACCCTTGTGCACACTCTGCTTCATCAAGCTAATAGAATGCATTGGCCAGCGCTGATTGAAGCAGAGCTGAATCTGTGTGCTTAGCTCAACTACTCCACCGGTGTAGTTGAGCTAAACACACACATTCAGCACTGCTTCATCACGCCAATAGAATGCATTGGCCAGCACTGATTGGCCAGAGTACGGAATTCGGCCAATCAGCGCTGGCTCTGCTGGAGGAGGCGGAGTCTAAGGTCGGACCAGAATGGAGACTGGTGTGGAGCGATCTTAGACTCCGCCTCCTCCAGCAGAGCCAGCACTAATTGGCCAAAGTACGGAATTCGGCCAATCAGCGCTGTCCAATGCATTCCTATGGGAAAAAGTTAGCTTGCAACAATCGCAAACTGACAGGGATTTCCATGAAATAAAGTGACTTTTATGCCCCCAGACATGCTTCCCCTGCTGTCCCAGTGTCATTCCAGGGTGTTGGCATCATTTCCTGGGGTATCATAGTGGACTTGGTGACCCTCCAGAGACGGATTTGGGATTCCCCCTTAACGAGTATATGTTCCCCATAGACTATAATGGGGTTCGAAACCCGTTCGAACAGTCGAACAGTAAGCGACTGCTCGAATCGGATTTCGAACCTCGAACATTTTGGTGTTTGCTCATCTCTAATCATAACCAACTTAAATGTACATTAGACAGCTTAAGATGGAAGCGGAAAGCCTCCTCCTCCACAAGAATGCCATCTTATTCTGTGAACAGGATATCCTATGATACTGATGGTTATGCAAATGCATTATCTAGTGATGAGCAGTGCATCCCATACAACAGCAGAAGAGTGTGGTTCATCACTGTGTTCTGCAATCGAACACACTGCCTAACTACAACTGTTAATTCTAACCAGTCATCTGTAACATGTTCTATCATGAAAGGATTGCATATTTTGTACTGCCATGATATACTTCTGTAAAGAGGACTTCAGTGATGAATGATGTGTCCATGTCCTTTTTCACTGATGGGCATCCTTAGAAGACCTGCAGAGATTTGTGTCTGGGTGGGAAAAGACAGGCCGGACACATTGTTGCGTTGGTCATGAAGAAGTACTGTACAGTGCCAGCCACAGTGGAGCAACACTATTGTTCCCATCATAGTGCTGGCAAGTAGACACCAGTAGCTGAATACAGAATCATAATTTGAATGCAGTCAGAATATAGCAGAAACTGTAGTTTTGCAAATTCTAGAGGACCTTATGGTGGAGAACACTGCTTAAAGAACTAGACATTTGATAGATAAGACAAAATTAACCAATATGGTTATTTTGCACTGGGATAACCAAAAAGTCATAATATGTGATAACATGATGTTGCATATTGGATAGCGGACATGGGTTACTTTGGATTACTGTACTTGTACTTTAATGTACTGCACTTGATCACCTACATTAACGTTTACCATCAGAGTTTTAGAGCTTCCCTGTTTTTGTAACTTATTCATAGAAGTGAATGGGAGTCACAGATACAGTGGACTTTGCTGTTTCCATAAAACGCAACCCCTACTGACAGCCTAGATGTGAATGCCACTGCTGGCTGGATGTAGGATTGACCACAAAAAGGAGTCTGGAGGGGTTCATTTTAGAGATATGTGGGACACATATATATCAGAAATTTAGAAGAAGGGCATCACTGGAGAATCTTCAAGCAGCACAAGGAACACCCCCTGTGCTGTTTGAACACAGGCGGACCTCCACCTGTGCTGTCTGGAGACTCATTGCATACAGAGAAAATCACTGGAATGGTGACGCAGAGAAGTATTCTAAAGGTAGAGAAAGAATAGCCTTTCTTAGGGTTTCTCCCATCTTAGTCTTTCAGCCAGGCTGTATGTAGTGTCTGCTTCTCACTTCTTGTATTTCTCTCCCTCCCCTCCTGCTGAATTGGACACAGAACACTTAAGCAGAACAGATAGTATGTAGATTCTTGTACAGAATGACTCAGTGTTATCTGTTTGTTTACATAGAGAGATAACAGACTCATCTTTATCAGTAAACTGCAATTAGCTGAACGGATTGCCTTTCCGGCACTGAGTAAATGATGTCACTTGTCCAATTTCCTGGGTCTATAGTTATAGCAATGCTGTGTAAACAATGCGAGGAATAAATTAACATACAAAGGCAAACAAAGCAGAATTTCTAAAGCAATATATTTTAGAAAAAGTCTTCAATTTACATAAGCTACCAGTACAGATAATATCCTTCAGGTGGGACAACCTCTTTAACCCCTTCCCGACATGCGCCGTAATAGTACGGCGCATGTCGGGTCTGTAACTATGGCGACCGCCCAGGAGCCGGGCGGCCGCCATAGCCGCCGGGTGTCTACTGCTTTAAGCAGTAGACAACCGGCTCTAATGCCTCCGATCGGTCCCCGGACCGATCGGAGGCATTAACCCCTCCGGTGCCGCGGTCAAAGGCGCCGGAGGCGCCATTTTCCCGGCGGCGCATGGGCGCCGCCATTTTGGCCGGGATCGCCGGCTCCTGGAGCATGCTCCAGGGCTGACATCCCGTTGCCATGACAGCCGGGAGCCTTGTACAGGCTCCCAGGCTTGTCTGCAAATCCTCTCTTTTGCAGGCTGGTCTATGCAGCCTGCAAAAGAAAGGATGCTTTTTTGCAATGCATTGCAATGCATTAGCATTGTAATGCATTGCATTAGTGATCAGACCCCCTGGGGTTCAACACCCCTAGGGGGTCTAATAGATGCAAAAAAAAAAAAATATATATAAAAAAATATAAAAAGAATTAAAAGTTCAAATCACCCCCTTTCCCTAGAACACATATAAAAGTAGTTAAAAACTGTGAAACATATGAAGAGCTCAACGGAAAAATGTCCTAAGTCCACATTTTGTCATATTTCAAATTATTACCTAGAAAGCTTCTTTGTACCTCGTTCTATGCATTGGGTTTACAAGGTACCTAGGATTAATGACCTAAGTCCATATATTTCAATGCAGAAGAATTTACATTCAATGAAATAATGGCCTAAGTCCAATACAAACTTACTTACTTCACTCTCGTTGGTCATTTTTTCATTGAAATCGTGACTTCCGGTCTGTTGTTTATATTAGTGTAAAAACTTTGTCTTATTGTTTAAAAGGCTCTAAATCGACTTTTGCACATATTTAGCGCCGAAAAGGGAGGCAGGTAATTATTATTCTTCATCGTTTAATAATAGTAGTAATTAATTAATAATATTAAATAAATAATATTTATACATGAAGCTGCAATTTTTTTAATAAATAATACAATTTATGATTAGGATTAACGGTGTTCATTAGCTGATTACATTGGATAGATATATTCCACAATAATGCCCGTTTGCTTTAGGCTAAAACTTTAAATTTCGTTTTTCTCACAATATTGATTTTTGGACTTAGGCCATTTTTCCGTTGAGCTCTTCATATACATGTTAGGTATCCCCGCGTCCGAAATCGCCCGCTCTACAAATCTATAAAAATATTTTTCCTGTACGGCCGTCGAAATATGGCGACTTTTAGAAAAAAAATTTTTTAACACAGTTTTGGAATTTTTTTTAGGGGTCAAAATGTAAATAAAACCATATAAATTTGGTATCCCTGGAACCGTACCGAAACACAGAATATAGGGGACATGTCATTTTGGCTGCACAGTGAACGCCGTAAAACCAAAGCCTGTAAGAAAGTCGCAGAAATGCATTTTTTCTTCAAATCCACCCCATTCTGAATTTTTTTCCTGCTTCCCAGTACATTATATAAAATAATTAATGGTAGCATCATGAAGAAAAATTTGTCCCGCAAAAATTAAGACCTTATATGGCTCTGGGAGCGGAGAAATAAAAAAGTTATGGGGTTTAGAAGGAGGGGAGTCAAAAACGAAAAACGAAAATCAAAAAATGCCATCGGCGGGAAGGGGTTAAGGCTATTCTGACATTGTAGTACTGAAAAAAGGGATTCTAATGATAGAATCCCTTTAACAGCAGCCTCCATGATCAGACCAGACCAGAGAACAATATCTTGGGCCTCCACTCCAATCTCTCCTTTTTGCTTCCCTGTAAATCGCTGCAATACTTGTCACTGCTACCATCTAGAGTAGCAAAGGTAGAGCCTAAAAGTACTGACCATCAGTTGCAACAAGCTAAGAATTGTTCACACTATGTTGTTGTGCAACAGCTAGAAGTCCACAAGTTGAGGAACACAACTCTAAGAAGTAGACATATGAGGAACAACAAGATAGGACTAACCAGTAGGGTTAAGGTGATATAGGCAGGTTTAACTAGTAGTGTTATGTTGTGGTGGGATAAAATAAAAGCGATGTAACAATGGGAACATCATTGTTACATAAATAATTCATAAAATTCCCATACTGTTGAAATGTGACAGAAACCACTTAGTAACTGGTCGCGTAATCTCTAATGAAAACAAACAGCCAGCCGCTGTGTTTGATGTAGAGTGGTTCCTGTCAGAGCTGAGCTTTCACAACAAGCTATAAATATGACATCTGAGGTTGAGAAAGGAACCTAAAAAGAAACATGAGATAGGTGGGGTATGTGCTGGAAAAAAACACGCCGATGATGACAGAAAAACTGCAATATAAAAGTATCAAACGGGGAAGTAAAACATGGAGACATGAACTACATTACTTGTAAATTTTAAGTATGTGATATTTTTAAGTTTGAGTACGTTTAACATCTGAAATCACAAAGTAAACATACAGTAATTTGCTAAATTTTAGGCAGTCACGGGAAAATGCTACAAAAAAAAAAATCAAAGTGAACAGAAAAGAAATCTAAATCAAATCAGTATTTGTTGTCCTGATCTCAACATCATTCAGTCTGTCTGGGATTACACAAGGAGACAGAAGGATTTGAGTAAGCCTACGTCTATGGTAGATATGGTTAGTTCTCAAAGATGTTTGCAGCAACATCCCTGCCAAGTTCACCCACACAAACTGTCTGCAAGTGTACCCAGAAGAATTGATGTTGTTTTGAGGGCAAAGTTTGGTCATACCCAATATTGATTTCATTTATGTCTCTTTTGTTCATTCACTTAGTTTTTTTAAAGCAATCAACACAATTATTAACGCTTCTATTTCTGAAAGATTTTTTTCTTTGCAGCATTGATCTTACTTCTGCCTATACCTTATATAAATATAGATATATAAGATATATTAATAAGATATATAAATAGATATATAAAACACAGCTACAGCTGACAGTATTGTGTTCCCAGCCTCTAATATCCAATTCCCTAGCAGGTGTATACAACTGGAGTTTCTGAGCAGCGAATACAACTCCCACTCCACAACAGCTGCCTGGCTTACTTAGACATATACATGTTTCTAGAGCAATATGTGGTCATTCTTACCGTACATGTCTCTTTTAACGTCTCGTCCAATAGGGACTTATTTTTCTTTTCAGAATCCATTTAAACAGTAAACCCTTGGTGAAGGAGATCCATCTTGTTACTTGTTAGTTATCACTGTTCTTCTTGAGTCCCAGCACTCCCAGACTGTCCTACAGATAACTTCTTGTTAACACTGCTTTCCAATTATAGGTCCATGAAGCACACAAATAGTACAGCGTCCCGGGAGAAAGGAGGCAGCTGGCTTCAGATAACAATTCACATAAAGCCAAGCTCGATTTCAGTGCTATACTTTCCCATTTCTATCTACATTACTGTGGTTTCCTTCTGTGGTCAATGCTGAAACACATCATTAAAACTATATGTGGATAAACTGCTTTATAATACATAAGTTATTTCATATGAACGCACATATAAACCTAATAAATATAAATATATTCGGTGCTTTACTTTCCATGCCAGAGGAGAAATATGTTGGCAAGCTGCTCTGTTTATGACACTCTGACATGTTGCAGCAGAAGGTGATCACTCACCTCCTGTATGTTCTCCATCAATTACCATGTTATATGTTTTGGTAACTAAGGATCTACTGTATGTTCCTCTTAAAGTGACGTGTTACAGCGCAACACCGTCATTGTCAAATAAATAAATGATGGTTGAAATCTCGCAATAGGCGGTCTCTGCCTTGCCTGTGGCTATTAGAGAATCCAGCTCAAAAAACCTCCTCCCATTGAAATCAATGGGAGCCAGTCATTTCCTTTTACATGACATGCTCTTTCTTCAAGCGGATTCCGCAGCTGATTCAACTGCGGACATCCGCCACGCGACACCTCCCTCCCGACTAGACCCATTCATTTGGGCCTAATCCGGAGTGGAATCCCACTCCGCACTGGCATCCAGGTGCGGCTACCGTTTTTGATCTGGAATCTGAGGCGGCCTCCACGTCAAATTCCGGACCAAAAAACCCAGTCTGAACTCAGCCTATAGGTTGGTGACTACTGCTCTAAATGAACCACTTTACCAGTAAATTCTTTACCTCAGATAATACCATACATAAGTGATTTTCAACATTTTGATCATCCTTACATGACACGGAACTCTTTTATAAATGACTGTTAAATATTAATACAATCGGGCAGATTTAATAAAGTCAGCAGAATAATGCCTTAATTTGTGCAAGAAAACTATGCTATGCACCATATTTATAATATATTTTAGAAACGTATCCAACTTGTAGAACATGAGGGCCTAGCAGGAAAGGGTCAAAATAGAGCAAGGCTGTATATGTGCCAGCAGTGAGTCACATAGGGCACATAGTAAGTTTACTAATAGATGGTATAACATTAGACTAGACAGTACAAATGAAACACTAGATTTACTGTACTACCCAGCAGCAGCCACTGTGATAAATCTGGCACATTTTATGGCCGCGTTCACATCAAGCTTTTAGTATCCATTAAGCAGACTCATTTAACTGATACAAAGAGGAGAAATGCAAAAAATCTGATGCAAACAGATGTCAAAAATTAGAAAAGATCTGTTTTTTTTTTTGTTTTTTTTTATCTCTGTATAAATGGATGTTAATGTTATAAATAAAGAAATATGAAATTTAAAGCAAAAGAAAACTATGAGATACATATCTTTGTAGTACTCAGTTTCTCAATAGTACTCAATAGTTCCATTTTTGGAAATTACAGCATGTCAGTTATAACTATGAAAATGCCAACGGTTTCCCTATAGTATGATGGAGGCAAAAAGTCCACCGAGGAAAACTCAGCAGATTTTATGTGAAAAGCGCTGCAGGAAAAACTGCAATGCATTTCCACCATGTTTTTTTTCACGCACCGCTTCTCTGTGGCCTGCTACATGGGGCCTTAACCTAAAATAATGAAAGAGATTATCCAGGATTAGAAATCAAGTCTGTTTTCTTACAGACCACTAGGCAGGCAGTGACCTAGTGGTTATATGGTCATGCGACAGCACAGTCCCAACTACATTTCTGGATGTGATATCACTTCTTGAGAAGAAGTAGACCTCTTTCTAAAAGAAAGCAGACATGTTTTCTATGAAAAGCGCTGTGGGAAAACTACAATTCATTTCATCTGCGTTTTTTCCCACAGTGCTTTTTGGCTGTTGCCCACTATATAGGACCTTAGCCTAAAGTAGGATGGATGCTTCATATATTTGCTTTTAAATAACCTTGGCTGGAGATGCTTAGCTTACAGATGTGGCCATCTTCAACTTCAATCTGCTGCACCTTGATCGCTCACAACAATGGCCATTGAAATAAATTCTATACAATTAAGTTAAAGTAATTAGTAGAGATGAGCGAGTACTGTTCGGGTCAGCCGATCCGAACAGCACGCTCGCATAGAAATGAATGGAAGTGGCCGGCACGCGGGGGGTTAAGTGGCCGGCCGCTGTCAAAGTGGAAGTAGCAGGTGCATCCATTCATTTCTATGGAGCGTGCTGTTCGGATCGGCTGATCCAAACAGTACTCGCTCATCTCTAGTAATTAGCAAATGTTTATTAATAGAGATGAGCGAGTAGTACTTGATTGAGTAGGTATTCGATCGAATACTACGGTATTCGAAATACTCGTACTCGATCGAGTACCACTCGCTATTCGAATGGAAAAGTTTGATGCAGAACCAGCATTGATTGGCCGAATGCTATACAGTCGGCCAATCAACGCTGGTTATTCTCCTACCTTTAGAAGTCTTCTCCGTACAGTTTCCCCGCGGCGTCTTCTGGCTCTTCATTCACTCTGCCAGGCATCGGGCCTGGGCAGAGCTGACTGCGCATGCCCGCTTGTAGTGCGGACATGCGCAGTCGGCTCTGCCCAGGCCCAATGCCTGGCAGAGTGAATTCAGAGCCGGAAGATGCCGCGGGAACACTGGACGGAGAAGACTTCTCGGAGGATCCAGCCCGACCCTCACTCGTGGACTTGGTAAGTATAATTTGATCAAACGTTGCCTACCCCTGAAACGAGCATTTTCCCCCCATAGACTATAATAGGGTTCGATATTTGATTCGAGTAGTCGAATATTGAGGGGCTACTCGAAACGAATATCGAATCTCGAACATTTTACTGTTCGCTCATCTCTATTTACAATGTTTTAATTAATTGAGTCCTATGCAAATTATTAAAATCTGTTAAATAATCTATCATGACTCCCTTGTACATATGATACCCTACTGTATTGTTGATTGAAGCCTCATTTTTTATTTCTCTGACCCCTAGGATTGTAATTTTTTTTCCCCCTCCATTTGGATTCAGCTTTTTGCCTGCTCATCCTAACCATTGACTCTTTATTTTTGTTTTCACTTTTACCTGCAGCTTTGGTAATTTCCCGTCTGTATGTTAATAAGGGGCTACAGAGAGATCAGGGATTATTTGGAGCTAGTGCATAACTACTTGAAAGGTGGATTTAACAGGATTTGTAAAACTCTGTGCTCCAATTTGAACATTATCAATCCAACTCAACATGGTGAGTCTGTGATACTATTCCAAGGCATGACCAAGCAATTAACTTTTGTAAATGCTCCAGTAGGATAAATTTTTCACCATTTCTCACAACAATTACAAATGTAGTATTTTTGAGAGACATAGCATTTCCATTTATTTATTTATTTTTAAGTGAGAACAGTGTTCAACCTGCTTAAACCTTTTATTTCCTTTTATTGTCAAGCCTTTATTTTCCAGATTTATCCACGCAGAGTGATTTCTAACATTAATATAGGATTATTTGTAAATCACAAGAGGTAATGTAAAGCTGATGTATGTCTAAGAATGATCAACACAGTTTGATATCTAAACAGTTCAGATCTATAAAAATGAAGTAAACTGTGTTCACTTGTAAATTCACGATCCTAGCTAAACTTAAATGCAATGTGCAAAGACACACAAATACCACAGACAAAAAAGATGGAACAAAAAATGATGGTGAAGGATTGATTGATTGGCAAACCAGAGACTTAACCAAAATCTTCTGCGAATAGCGACTTATAACTGGTAGGTCCATAAGGACCAAACTAACTGAAAGGCTTTTAGTCTATCTTGGATTGGGTGTTCTAAGGTTATCATTTCTTACACCATAATGCCAGAGGAACCAATCAGATAATCAGAGTTCTTAAAATCTGCGGAGACCAGCTGTGTGGTATTATTACACACATGTACAATATGAACCTGAAGCTGGGAGTGGTACGACAACTGTGGAAAACAACTTGTGTGGTACCTGTTCCAAAGACACTTTATCCAACTGACCTCAACGGCTACAGACCTGTAAGCATTGACAACCCTCTTGATGAAGGTCCTAGAGAGACTGGTCCTGACACATCTCCAACCTCTAGTGAGCTCTGCTATGGACCCCTTCCAGTTTGCCTTTCGGCCGGGCATTGGGGTAGATGACGCCATCATCCACCTTCTTCACAGAGCTCTTTCTCACCTGGAGAAACCAGGGAACACTGTGAGAATAATGTTCTTTGATTTCTCCAGTGCTTTCAACACCATTCAACCATGGCTACTGAGAGACAAGCTGGACCTTGTTGGAGTGGACCATCACCTGTCCAACCGGATTCTAGACTACCTCACAAACCGACTTCATTATGCGAGAGCCTGGGGCTGTGTGTCTGACACTGTGATCTTTAGTACAGGGGTACCACAAAGTACAGTTCTTTCCTCTTTCCTCTTCACACTGTACACTGCTGACTTTATGTGCAACTCATCCAGCTGTTACTTGCAAAAGTACTCAGATGACTCTGCTATAGTAGGCCTCATCACAGACGGAGACAAAAGGGAGTACAGAGACTTAAACCTGGACTTTGTGGAATGGTGTCAGCGGAACCACTTCAGGATTAATGCTGGGAAGACCAAGGAGATGGTGGTGGACTTTAGTAAGTGGAGTGGAGAAATCCGATGGACAAGCATTGCGATAGTCAAGACCTATAAGTACCTGGGTGTGCTCCTCAATAATAAGCTGGACTAGGCTGACCACCTGGATGTGCTGCACAGAAAGGGTCACAGCAAGCTCTATCTGCTCAAGAGGCTGAGGGCCTTTGGGGTCCAGGAGGTATTTCTTAGGGCCTTTTTCAACTCTGTGGTAGCATCAGCCATCTTCTTTGGAGTGGCCTGCTGGGGGAGCAGTATATCAACCAGGGACAGAAATAGACTTGACAGGCTGGTTAGAAGTGCCAGATCTGTCCTGGGGATCCCCCTGGACCCAGTACAGGTGGTTGGTGACAGAAGGATACTGTCCGTGGTGATGTCCATACTGTAGAACAACTCCCATCCCATGTATGAGACCATATTGGGCAGTACTGCTTCACCCCAAGTGTGAGAAGGAACGCTATCAGCGGTCCTTCCTCCCAGCCACAGTCAGGCTGTATAATCTACATCAGGCTAAGCGAAGATCACCCCGCACAAAGAAGTAAATGATCCTGAAGTGTCTCTTTTCTTTTTTGTTGCTATGACTCCTAGTATATTTTCTGCTATTCTGAGCTTGTATGTGTTCTTTCTTGTAATATATTACTGTATTATCCATGCTGCTGTAATACACTGAATTTCCCCATGGGGGGACTATTAAAGGATCTTATATTATCTTATGTAGTGATCCAAAGTAGGAAGGGAGGGTGTCTGTTTCCAGTGATTGACAGTGAGACAATTTTCTGCCAAGAGAAAATGAAAAAGAAGCTACAAGGATTTCTTCCGAGTTGGTTGGTGATGACCTGCCTGATGCGAGTTTTAACCTCTAACCAGAATGAAAGGATGAGGTTAGTAAATCCAAAAGATGTGTCCTGTCCATCAAAAAGTCTGCTTATCAACTTTGAGATAAGAAGATAGCAGGTAAAGTTTGTGAGAGAGGGAAATGGGAAACCCCTTCAAGTTTAATATGTAGAGAGAATCAAAACTATGTCATTTGTCTGGCTAATGTATCTTTTGGCGAAATCCCATCTGCATCCATTACAGTACTTGTGTGACCTCAAGGGAGATCAGGTAGTCAGAAGCACCTTCTTTATCATTACTTGCTTTGATGGAAGTTGTGTCCTCATTACACTACTACCTCACAACTTAGAAGAACAAGGTAAAATTCCCTATAGTAGCAACTTCATTCTTATTAGAGTTTTCTAGCTAAAGAAAACCTTGTCCACAAGTAATCAGAGCATTATTCAGACAGTAACTACGACAGCATTGTTGTATTCTTATTCTTATTCTTATTCTTATGGTAGAGTTGGAATGGACCTCAAGGGCCATCGGGTCCAACCCCCTGCGAGTGCAGGTTTTCCTAAATCATCCCAGCTATATGTTTATCCATATTCCGCTTGAAGATTTCCATTGATGGAGCGCCCACCACCTCCCGTGGCAGCCTATTCCACTCTCTCACTACCCTCACTGTCAGAAAGTTTTTCCTAATGTCTAATCTGTATCTCTTTCCCTTTAGTTTCATCCCATTGCTTCTTGTACTTCCTTGTGCTAATGAGAATAGGGTCGATCCCTCTGCACTGTGACTACCTTTCAGATATTTGTAGACTGCTATTAAATCTCCCCTCAGCCTTCTCTTCTGCAAACTAAACAATCCCAGTTCTTTTAGCCGCTCCTCATAGGACATGGTTTGCAGACCTTCCACCATTTTGGTTACTCTTCTCTGGACTTACTCCAATATATCGATGTCTTTCTTGAATTGAGGCGCCCAGAACTGTACACAGTATTCCAGGTGTGGTCTGACCAGGGAAGAGTACAGCGGAATAATGACCTCTCTTGATCTAGATTCAATGCTTGTCTTAATACATCCCAGAATTTTATTAGCCTTTTTTGCAGCAGCACCGCACTGTTGGCTCGTGTTGAATTTGTGATCTACTATTATGCCCAAGTCCTTTTCCCCTATGCTATCACTTAGTTCTATTCCTCCCATACTATATATGTTTTTTACATTTCTGTTACCCAGATGTAGAACTTTGCATTTGTCCCTGTTAAATACCATTTTGTTCGCCTCAGCCCATTGTTCCAGTGTGTCTAAGTCCTTTTGAATACACTCTCTCTCCTCTCTAGTGTTGGCTATTCCTCCTATCTTCGTATCATCTGCAAATTTTATGAGTTCCCCAATAATTCCATCGTCCAGATCATTTATAAAGATATTAAAAAGTACTGGGCCCAGAACAGAGCCCTGCGGCACCCCGCTTTTGACTTTCTTCCAGTTCGATGTGTAGCCATTTAGTATTACTCGTTGTGCCCGATCATTAAGCCAGTTGTGAATCCACCTAACTGATTTTTTGTCAAAGCCATACTTAATCATTTTTTCAATAAGAAGGTTATGTGATACTTTATCAAATGCCTTACTGAAGTCAAGATATACTATGTCCACGGCATTCCCTTGGTCCAACCATTCAGTGATTTTGTTGTAGAAGGAAATCAGGTTAGTCTGACAAGATTTATTGGTCATAAAGCCGTGCTGGCTCTGGTTAATTAATGCCTTCCCTTCCAGGTACCGAAGTAAATGTTCCTTGACAATTTGCTCAAAGATTTTTCCTGCTATCGAGGTCAGACTTACCGGCCTGTAATTTCCTGGATCGTCCCTTTTCCCCTTTTTGTAGATGGGGACAACATTTGCCCTTTTCCAATCTAAAGGGACCACTCCTGTTTCCCATGACTTACTGAAGATTATAGCAAGGGGTTCTGTTATTTCCTCTGCTATCTCTTTCAGGACTCTAGGGTGTAAATCATCTGGTCCTGGGGACTTGGTTTCCTGTAACTTGGCTAAGTGCTCTCTTACCAGACCTTTGCTTATAGTCAGTTTGGAGTCCTCCTTCCCCTCATCTCCATTAATGTCGATATTTCCATTAGTTTCTTGGGAGAAGACGGATACAAAATATGAATTTAGTAGCTCCACCTGCTGTTCCACCATGTTAACTGTTTCTCCTTTGTCATTTTTCAGGACTCCAATGGTCTCCTTCACTTTTCTTTTGCTTTTAACATATCCCCAAAATCCTTTTACCTTACTCTTTGCCTCTTTTGCAAGCTTCAATTCGTGTTCAGCCTTAGCTCCTTTGATGCATGTCTTACAGAGTCTGCAGACTGCTGTGTACTCTTCCTTAGGTATAGTTCCCATCTTCCACTTTTTGTATGCTTCCTTTTTCCTTTTTAGCAGGTTATGTAATTTTTTGGTCATCCATCCTGATATTTTTAGGTGCTTCCCATTTTTCTTCCTTCTAGGTATTGTTAGTTCCTGTGCTTTAATGATTTCCCTATGGAAGATTTCCCACCCTTGTTGTAGTGATTTCAAGAATTGGAAGAACCACATGAAAAACATAATCTTGAGATTTGACTACATCTATAATGAAGAACATTAAATTGACCTATTGTAAATCATTTCACACATATTTAGCTAATGCTTACAACCTAAGCAGAACATTTTTATTGTCATCACAATGTTTTTAACACATCTAACATTGCAGCAGACATGAATTATGCTTTCATATCCTCCTTTATTATTCTTTCAGTGTTAGTTTCCCTGCCAGTCAAATACAAATCAGGAATATATTTTCTGCCGATGTTGCTTTAAACTTTCTGTGCTAACCTGAGAAGCTTCTGCTTCTTCTCCAATTATCAGTTAGGAGACCTCTTTAAACTTCCTTTCTTTTCATCGCATGCCTACAATTATTTCCCTTGTTTGGCTTGATTGATTGACTGATCTCCTGGAAATCGAACTTTGACTTATGCCCAGATAATCCTTGTCTGCTGATTCAAACCCTGACATTTCGTTGAATTACTGACCCTTTGTTACTGGAACTACTTGTTTACTGATTCTTGTTCTGATGTAATATCTTGGAATACTACTTTTTGGCCTGTTACCAACATATTGCTTTCTCCTGGCTCATATGTCATTTCTTAACAGACTACTACAAGGATTTTTACCTTTCTGATTGTCAACCTTGTATCTGGCGCTGGTGATGACATTTGGGGATATTGGCCTATCTTGTACCACTGTACTGGATTAAAATAGCTTGTTATAGTGCTCGCTGTTATGAACTTGCTGTTATTAGCTCCCAGAACTCAACCATAACTTGCATGCATACTGTAATATTCCTTCTGAGAGATTTTTTCCCACCAGAAAATACCACTATAATACCTGTGAAATAGACAGTGTTAGCTCTACATATAAATATTAAGTAAAGGATGCCCCTGGAAGAGGATAATAGGATAATCGTAAATGAAAAATAGAGGCAATGTCAGCTCTACTTTAAGGAGTTGTTCCGTTATGGACACTTATCCCCTGTCCTGTGGATAGGGGATAAGTGTCCGACCATTGGGGGCCATATTGCCTGGAGATTACAGACCTTGCAGTCTCATAGATGTGAATGGAGCACCGGTCATGCAAGCATACTGGCACTCCATTCACAAGGAAGCCTTAATGGGACATTCGGTCCCCTGTGCTCCTCATCACTGGGGATTCCCAGTGATCTGACACTTATCCCCAATCCACAAGACAGGGATAAGTGTCCCATCACTGTCCTGAGGATTGGGAATAAGTGTCCATAACGTGACATCTTCTTTAATTCTCCACCATACAAGTGGATTTTCCAAAAACTAAAATGTAGAGTAATATATATCAGCATTTTTCTATACAAAAGTGGCAACATTCAGTAATGAAATAAACACAATTAAATTATAAGAAAACATTTTTTGTTAATTATTTTACAAGGAGAAAGCAGTATCTGCCCTGGGAAATATCGCAGTTCAGTTTAGCTGTAAGACATGTTTTATACATTTATCAGAGATTGCCTTGCTGCACTATAATTGTATGTGCATATTTAAGATAAGCCAAGCCTGATTGAAGGGTTTCTTTGATTTTAATTTATTCATCACCTTGTTATATCCATCTAAATTTTTCAGTATTTGTATTTTTCTTGCATATGCTAAAGTCAATGTATATATCACTTTATTAACAAGACTCTAAGATGATGAAACATTTAATTAAATAGAAAAAATAAAAAGATTATGCTTGACTCAACTGGAAATACTGATGTGTGCTATGTACTTTTATACAAAGTATATAATATATTATGTATAAGATGTAAAAATATCCTATAGCAAAGGCATATGCACAGAGGCTGTATGGAAGCACATAAGCTCTAACCGCATGTGTAGGCAAACAGTTAACTCAAAATTGGTTATAGAAGGACTATAATAATTACACCAGAATATAGTAAAACAAAAGATGTTTAATAAATGAAAAGAGATAATCCTTGTTCAATGACATCCAAAGAGTGCTGGGCACCTAGTTATTGTCCCAGCTGAAGCCAACAAGTACAATAGACCATAGAGAGGCTACAGTGAGGGACTTCCTTCATGTTTATTGTGTGGTCATAGCATGAGCACTTATGGGAGAACAGGAAATTGAAGGAATGCTTATCAACTGATAAGTAACAAAAAATATCCATAGATAGGCAGTAAGAAATACAGACAGACTGATCAGTAAGGCAGTAAATCTGTCATATCAAATCAATAAGACATTCTAATATGTCATATTACAACGTGTCACAATTTAGTTACATTGTAGATTGATTGTAGATGATTTAGGATACTAATGTATCCAAAAAAAAAAGCTTACGTTCTCCAAACCAGGACGATATAAAGCAGAGACAGTTTTCCTAGTTCCTAGAGAAATAATGGTGGCTAGGTATCCTCCATCAAAGCTAAGTGCCATCAGTTATCGAAACGTAGTGGAATCCATTAAGTGGTATGGCAGGAAGATAACAGTGATGAGTAAAACAGCCTTTAAACAGCCTTCCTCATCTTCCCTGCCAGCGACACTATCAAGTCTATATTTCCAATTAAGAGAGTGATGTCTTTTTTATGTTAGTACATAGAGATGTTGGTCCTATATTTGTTCCTGCACAAAGTTTCTTATAGCAGATCTTGCACCATGGATTTATTTTTTGGCAATGTGCTAAAAAATTCGCCAAAGGGAGATGACAAGCCTGCCACTAGCATGACCACCTCCACCCTGAGAGGATCTCCTAGGTCTACCCTGGGCGGTGGATGTTGGATGTTGGGCCTGTGCAATGGCTGGAATTACTGTAACCACTGCCACCACACTTATCTAATGTCACCTTGTCACTGTGTCCCAATTGTAAGGTCCTATATGCAAGAGAATCTTCATTGGCAATGTCATTATCTTACTAGATTTTTTCTAACAAAAAATGGCATTATGGCCATGCACACCCTAAAAATGTCCACCTCCAGATATCCCCCTTCCAGAACAACTACCAGTAGTAGTAAAACACCTTCTACCTCAATTATCACCAACAGTCATTGTGGCTTTTTCTTCTGCTTGCTGTTATGAACAAAATGCAGTAAAGAGACAGATAGTAAGTTCCAGAAACCAGGCACCCCTGCACACTATGGTAAACAGCACAGAGCATCTGACGCCCTCCAAACTCAGCCGAAACTAGCCTCAAGAGGTTTAACCAGAGCTCCGGATGGAGATGGACTTAGTTGCTTTCTTTGGCCAGAATAGCGGTAGCCCAGAGAGCAGAGAACGTACAGTGCACCACAAGTCACAGCAGGCCCAGAAATCTGAAACCACTCACTTGAGCACGTGCAGAGGTTGATGGAGGATCAGAAGCAGAAGAAGTTGCATTAGCAAGCAAGTTGCAGGTGATGGCAGAGGGTCAATAATAAGCGCAGTCGTACAGTCCGGTCTGCAACGGGAGGTAGCGCAGTACAGAAGGATCAGGCAGGAGAATAGTCAGCAGGCCAGGTCGGTATCAGGAGGTCCGTGAAGTACACAATTGGAATCAATGAGGAGTGGTCTAGAAAGCAAGCAATGGTCACAATAGGAGGAAGCAGAGGTACAGAACCGGCAGGCAGAAAACACAGTCAGGGAGCGGGAGCAAGAAGTCAGACACAAGCAAACACAAGATGCAGATGTTATGGCCGCACCCTTTTTTCAATTGTAGAGCAGGCTAGACTGTATTGGGTGAATACACCAAAAAAAAAGTTAAAAGAGAATCTTTTTTTTTTTTTTAATTGGCGAAGGATGCACTAATAGTAGTACTATGGCCACTGATACTGTAATCATGTGTATGACGTGTATGTAGAATGACATATGTGCACACATTGCACTTGTACATACAGAGAAATACCCAGTTTGTTACAAACCAATTTGCCTCTATATTGGCCTCTATATTATTGTCTGTGTTAATTTTGGAGTGTTCCAGTGATGGGCAATGTATGGTATGAGTGGATGCTATAGAAGACTGAACATAGAGTTAGTTAGGCACTTCCTTCCCCACCCCACTCCTGTATGCTTCCTTGTGTTCATGTCCCTTAGTTAGAAGGTACCCTTTTATTTATATTGTCTCTGTATAATAAGTATATTCCCTAAAGATTCAGTAGCTATTGTTGATTTAATATAAACTGGCGCCCAAAACTCAGCAGATTCTACAACACATATACAGTACATTATACATACTGTGTATGCTATACTGTATATACTCATTTATTTATATATAGTAGGAATAGCAGTAATGCTGTTAGTTCTAGCATTTGTAAGTACTGAGAATTAGTAAAGAGGCATTTACAGGTAAATTAGATCTTTTCAATATTGTTCACGTTTCTTCCAATAATTTTTCTCTTCATGCTCTTGCTTGAATTACTGTATTGTTACTCATAATATACTAACACATGTGTACCATCTTTCCTTATATCTTCTTGATATATTTGCATTTTATATGACTGTGGCATTAAAGGGAGCCTATCAGCAGTAAATCATATTCAAAGCAATAACAATACCTTCTAGGGCTCCTTTCATTTTCCAAATATGTCTTTGTTATTCAGCATTGCAGTTACATTAACATCAAGAAAATCACTATTTTATTTGTATGCAAACTAGGGCTTTTTGTGAGTTTTTCATCGTCCCCAAGTTTTGCTCTGTGCTTTGATTACCTCTCCTAACTGCTGCTCAGCTCTCCCTTTGGTAAGAAAGACTAATAGATAGGGTTGTCCTATTCATTCATATCCAAGAGTTTAATTGTCAATTTTACGCCGACATATTTAAAGTATACCTTTAGACCTACCTTCTAGATCTCCACTTCCTTTAATGACAAATCAGGGCCTATAGGAAATACCACTGAGGATAGGTTCACACCTGCGCCCAATCTCCGTTTTGAATGGGTTTGAAAAATGACTGCTGGTTTCCGTCTCCTGTCCAGTTTCGGGCAGGAAAAGGAAACTTGTAAAACGGAGACCAGGGCGTAGATGTGAACCCGCCTTGACTTGTTCCAGTTTATTTCTAAACTAGTATGTGTCTTTTAACACAAGTAATATCCTTAGTCAAATTACAATATGTGTGCTATAAGGGCTCGTTCATACGGGCCAAGAGGGGGTGGATTTTGACATCTCAGAATCCGACCCCTCACAATAGAGGTCTATTTATGTTCCCCCTCAGGGAAAAAAGAAGTGAGCTGCCCTTTCTCCAGGTGGATTCCGCAGCTGATTCAGCCATGGCGTCCGCCTCGCAACAACACCCTCCAGACTAGGCCTATTCATTTGGGCCTACTCCGGAGCATGAAGCGGCGACTGTCAGAAGCCGCGACAAGCACGTTTTGGTCCTATTCTGACGTGGCTTCTCGAGTCAAAATCAGGACCAAAATATGCAGTTACAACCCCCGTGAGAACTAGCCCTAACACTAAGCTGTGTTACTGCCTATATAATTCTAGTCATGCACCAATTCCTGGGATAAATGACAGTAAACAGTTGGGCACAAGGACAGCCCCCTTCCACTAACCTTAGCCCACTTTCCCTGCTATTTTTAAAAAAGAGAAAAGGGAAGAACAAAATGGTGGAAAGTTGCTTACCGTATTAATGCTCAAAGGATGCTTGTATGAAAACTTGTATTTTTTCTCAGATGCGAAATGTAGCATGACTGCGGTATATATTCCCCATAGTGTTATAGTATTATTCTGTTGTATTACTACACTAGTTTTATTAATTAATTTTAGTGTTATACCAGTGTAATTGACTAGTAATATTCTTACTATTATTATCTATTAGTTATTTAAATGGTAAACAATAAGAAAATGTTAAAATAGAACATATGTTTGCTCATTATTTTTAATATGTTAATGTAATTGTGCTATATTATAGTTTGTCTTTGGAATGAAAGCTAAATCTAAATTGTAATGGATTCCTGTTACTATAATGAGATGCTTTGTGGGAATTAGGTGTCAATTACACAGTTAGAACTAAGATTTTCAAGAGTTTATCTATTACAATACCTTTTTTAACTCCTTCCCGACATGCGCCGTACTAGTACGGCGCATGTCGGGTCTGTAACTATGGCGACCGCCCGGGAGCCGGGCGGCCGCCATAGCCGCCGGGTGTCTACTGCTTTAAGCAGTAGACAACCGGCTTTAATGCCTCCGATCGGTCCCCGGACCGATCGGAGGCATTAACCCCTCCGGCGCCGCGATCAAAGGCGTCGGAGGCGCCATTTTCCTGGCGGCGCATGGGCGCCGCCATTTTGGCCGGGATCGCCGGCTCCTGGAGCATGCTCCAGGGCTGACGTCCTGTTGTCATGACAGCCGGGAGCCTTGTACAGGCTCCCAGGCTTGTCTGCAAATCCTTTCTTTTGCATGCTGGTCTATGCAGCCTGCAAAAGAAAGGATGCTTTTTTGCAATGCATTGCAATGCATTAGCATTGTAATGCATTGCATTAGTGATCAGACCCCCTGGGGTTCAACACCCCTAGGGGTTCTAATAAATGCAAAAAAAAAATAAAAAAAAAAGTTAAAAAAATATTAAAAAATATAAAAAGAATTAAAAGTTCAAATCACCCCCCTTTCCCTAGAACACATATAAAAGTAGTTAAAAACTGTGAAACATATACATGTTAGGTATCCCCACGTCCGAAATCGCCCGCTCTACAAATCTATAAAAATATTTTTCCTGTTCGGTAAACACCGTAGCGGGAAAAATAGTCGAAAGTGCCAAACCGCCGTTTTTTCACTGTTTTGATTCTGATAAAAATTTGAATAAAAAGTGATCAAAGCAATAACATTTCCCGAAAATGGTAGAACTAAAAAGTACTCCCGGCCCCGCAAAAAAAAGACGCCTATGCATCCACGTAAACTTACGTATAAAAAAGTTATGGCCGTCGGAATATGGCGACTTTTAGAAAAAAAAAAAATTTAACACAGTTTTGGAATTTTTTTTAGGGGTCAAAATGTAAATAAAACCATATAAATTTGGTATCCCTGGAACCGTACCAAAACACAGAATATAAGGGACATGTAATTTTGGCTGCACAGTGAACACCGTAAAACCAAAGCCCGTAAGAAAGTCGCAGAAATGCATTTTTTCTTCAAATCCACCCCATTCTGAATTTTTTTCCTGCTTCCCAGTACATTATATAGAATAATTAATGGTAGCATCATGAAGAAAAATTTGTCCCGCAAAAATTAAGACCTCATATGGTTCTGGGAGCAGAGAAATAAAAAAGTTATGGGGTTTTGAAGGAGGGGAGGCAAAAAACGAAAAACGAAAATCAAAAAATGCCATCGGCGGGAAGGGGTTAAAAGAATGATCTAGGGCTGGGTTTAAACAAGTGGTGCCCAATACGTCGATTGTGATCTACTGGTCGATCGCAAAGGAAGTGTGGGTCGATCGCGTGACTTTTTTTTTTCTTTACTTTTTTTTGTTTGAACCAGAGCAGGAGAGCTCCCGCGCTGGTAATATGGTGACCTAACAAAGAGAAAGGGGGCGACTGTGGCAGTAGATGAGAGAGAAAGGTTATATGGAGCAAATTATGTGAGAGGCAGGGGAGGTGCAGGGAGGCATTTTAGTAGAAGAGGTGAGGCAGAAGAGCAATTGGACAAGACGTTTGATGAATCTGATACTAGAAAAAAAAGAGGTCATATTGTGATCAAGAAGTTGATAACAGGATAAAGAAAGAACCGTAAATAGACAACTATTAATAATGAGTGGACCATCTTTAAAAAAAATATGAGTCAAAGAAATTGCCAGAGTGTCCCTTTTGAGTCATTGTCTCATACACACATTTGCTTTGTGTGAGTTTGAGCGTTTGTTTTTCAACAGTGGACTCTTTCAGGAAACCACTGCAACACAATCAAAAGAAGAATGGTTGTAGTTGGTATCTCTCTTCAAGTCAGGAGCGTATCCAACTATTGGTTGTAGGTGCATCAATAATTAGTATATAAATACATATGTCTAAATAGTATCTGCCTCACATATCATTAGAGACCTGCTTACTCTTAACATATTTCACAGTGCAGGAGAGTCCAGCATGACATCCCATACCTGTAGGTTACTATATATCTCTCAGCTACTCTGTTTGCATTTTGACTCTTGATCCTAGCCAGGTTATTAAAGAGGACCTTTCATGGTCCGGGGCACATGCGGTTTTATATACTGCTGGAAAGCTGAAAGCGTTCCTCCCCGCTCCACAGTACAGCGTGATAGGCGCTGCTGGGCAGAAGGGCGTCCCTGGCTAACTGTCAGAAACGCCCTTCTGACACTAAAGCGCTACGGTAATGGGACCAATAGCGCTTTACACCGGGCACAGATCAGGAAAGCTGCTTCTTTCACTCCGTGCAGTCCCATTGAAGTGAATGGGGAGTGCCGGCGTATACGGCAAGCTCTGCTCATGCCGGAGCGTACACGCCGGCACTCCCCATTCACTTCAATGGGACTGCACGGAGTGAAAGAAGCAGCCCATTCATTTCTATGGGGAGCGCTCGTATGCCGGCTCCCATAGAGATGAATGGAGCTGCTTTAGACGCCGCTTATTCTGAACGTGTTTTACGTTCAGAATAAGCTAGCGTTTACTCAGTGTGAATACACCCTAATAGTTATAGTAATGGTCTCCCTGAGTCCTCAATATTAAATGTGGGCTTACTTTACCCTCTAGCAAATATACTAAATATATAACATACTGAATGAATAATAGTAAGAAATTTCCATTGAGACTATTAAAATATAAGAATCTCGAATGCTACAGCACACTTATAAATAAAAGACTGCTGGAATCAGTCACCTTTAGTGATGGCAGCAACAATATGGTGGCCTAGTATTCTATCTATCACTGTCCGGACCCCATCACCTGGTGCCATTCCAACATGTTATTGCCAATTAGATGTTATTCTTTTACATAGAGCCTTAGCTCTAAGCTTTCTACAGTTTCTCCCCCTCTCCTTCAATACATATTCATTGTATATTTCAAAGACTGAAATTTGGAATTCAAAATTTCACTTTTAACTTCTTCTTAGACCATATTTGAAGATTTAGAAAGTTTTGAGATGGATTATTGGCAGAATATATACAGTAGAAACATCAGATAACCCTTTCATTTTACCTGCTCATTACCTGCTCATGAAACTTGAGATGCTAATTATATTTTAGCTAATTAGATGTTTTATATTGCCAGAAAGGACTTCATGTTTTACATCAAATATAATACTAGTTTCAAACAGCAAATATTACTTAAATGACCTAGTTGGACAAACTAAGAAATGGGAAGGGGAAGTAACATTACTGAACAGAGCATTTATTACATGCAAATTTTTATCTGAATTTTAAAAACGCTGTAAAGGATTTTCCATCATAGATGATAAAGGTAAAAAAATTGATACATTATTCAGCACTATGTGAGCTGTCATAACTGTCATAATGGCAATAAATGGTATTCAGGAAATCTGGTTAATTTGTTACACTTACAAAAACTGAAGAAAAGCCATCTCAGCTTAGACAGGCTTGGACGTCCTTAAACTAAAGTGTTTAACTATCTTAAAACGACCTGGCTTGGTACTTGGAAGCCCTGCACCCCATGTGACTGCCGAGACCAATCAGTGGCCTCAGTAGTTGCTGGAGAGAGGCCGGTGATATGTATGAGTCTAAGCTGTCATGTGGGTCACAGGGCTTCTGGGTACCAAGCCACGACTTTCCACTGAACAGACTACAGTGGTGGACAGTAGAGCACTAGACAGGGTTAAGGATTTTTTTATATTACACCAATTCTTTGCAACCCCTCTAAGTTTCCACTAGGTTGATACACAGTAAAGTATTACATTTCACAATTGATGGTATCTTATATTGACTACATTACTCAAGTGAAAAGAAAACAATTATATAAGTATTTATGTAAAGGTGGTAAACTGCGCAGTAGAGTTAATACAGAATGTGTATACATGTATTTTGGATTGTACGGCATGAAAAAGTTGCAAATTGTCATTACAAATCAGGTTTAGGGTGCGTTCACACCTTTGCCTGGTCTCTGCTTTGCAGGTTTCCGTCTTCTGCCCAAAAAACTGGACAGGAGACGGAAGGCGGCAGTCAGTTTTCAAACCCTTTCATTTGAATGGGTTTGAAAAGTGTCCACCTGTGAGCGCCTGTGATCATCTTCTGGCCTCCGCGGCGAAACCATTTTTTTTTTTAACTGGACACATAGTCCGGACATGCAGCACTTTGTTTCCGGTTAAAAAAAAACAAAAAACAAACGGTTTCGCCAGAAGACGCTCATAGGCGGACACTGATTGCCGGTTCCGTCTCCTGTCAGGGTTTCTCGGGCAGACGACAGAAGCCCACCCTTAGAGATAGAGGAACCTCATGACATTAATTTTGATGAATATTTGTGAGAATCAGCCATTTGCTTTGTTTTGGGCTGAACCAGAAATGCTATTATTATACTCTGGGTTCTCCTCAGACCCCAGAGTATAGTAAAGTAAGGGGAGACCCGGAGGAGGTGATTAAAAATAATACAGTTATACTCACCTTGCCACTACTCTCTTGGGCATCTTTGCGACATCTGTTGGTCTCCTTGTGTCTTGGTCTTGGCTCTGACTTACATAACATGCCACGGGGTCAAGGCTGAGGACTCAGCAGTCACATGGGGCATGCTTTTTGTACCATTTAAGACTACAGTAACTGGTATGATTGTTGTATATCTTTGGGGGGAAATATATACCAGCAGGGTGTCACCAACTTAATGCAGAAGGAAAAAAAAAAAGCAAAAATAATATATACTGTAGATGATATATGACAAATACATTCTACTTGAGTGAGGGGCAGTTAACACTCAGCGATGGATATATTTGTCATAGTATTCACATGAACATGAATAGAACTATAGATTAGATCCCTATGGGGAAATTCTCTGGTCCACTAACACAGTATAACAGAAACAGCAACAAGGCTGCAAGCCTTACACATGAATATATACAGATAAATTAGTCAGTTTGTAGTGAGAACAATATAATTGAGGACAAGGGAATAGCTTCAAGGGTAAAGGGGTGTTACAGTACAAGAAAGAAAATGTCTCTACTAGGTGGAAAGTGAGAGGTTGAACGGCGAGATTGCAGAAGAGATAAAGGACCCGAGTCTCTCCTCCATACAGCATAAATGGATGTACTGATTACTGAAGGTGTTCTGCTCCTTTTTATTTTTTTATTTTTTTGTTTAATGTAGATCACAAAATACTTTTTTTTTTCCATCAGTATGTCTTTGTAGAATGGGAGGAAATCCACGCAAACATGGGGAGAACACACAAACTCCTTGCAGATGTTATTCCTGGTGGGATTCGAACTCAGGACTTCAGCGCTGCAAGGCTGCAGTGCTAACCACTGAGCTATTGTGTTGCCCCTGGTATTCTGCTCCTTTGTGATGACTTTGTGTAAGGGATGCCACAGTTTGCATAAGGTAGCAATGAATTTCTTAAAGATCCTCTCGAGCTTGTGCACCATCATTAGCCTTCCTGATCAGTTTGTCCATCTTATATAAGTTTGTCTTCCTTGCTTTATTCACCATGCTATAGCTTTGTAGAATACACCCACTGACATCACCAACTGGAAGAAGATTTCCTGCAGTTCAGAAAATGAACGAGCTTAGCTTCCTTAGGAAAATAATTCTGCTGGCTCCGTTCTTGTATGTCATTTCTCAGGACAGTTGGACCTTGCCCACTATATAATTGTCATAGGGGAGAGGAAGCAGAGCAGTTGCATCAGACTTCCAATTGCATTGTGCTTCCTCTACTCTTTGGAATGAGTTTGCACTTAGATAATAGATACCTGCTTTAGTAATCTGAGAGTTCTAAACAATTAAACCACTAGTTTGACATTCTTATTGGCTTTGACAGAGGACAGAACAAAATGTCTACTTCACCATATAGGGACAAAATCATGAGCTCTGTCAAAAGCATACATAGGACCTGTATAAATATTGACTGTTGCCCCTTTGTAACAACCCATTTGAGTAAACCTGAAAGCTCATACTGGTAGAACTTGAGCTTGTTACGTAGCTATGAGCTTGACTCATAAGAGCAACAATAGGGGTAAGTGTCCAAAATATTGATCTTTTTTTTTTTAACCAAGGGTTAAGAACTGGGGAAGTGTTCACCACACATTCTAATGTCCCTCAGTGTAGTCCCATGTAGTATTATACCATACACACATTATAACGCCATCTCGGTAGCCCCACACAATGTAAGAGCCCCTAACTTGCCCCCTCAGTATAATATCCCCTACATCTGAGATGTAGCAGAGCTGTGTGCTGAACTCTGCTACATCTGCCGCAAAATTGTGTGCGTTATAGGCCCATAACGACCCATTTAAATGAATGGGATCTGTTTTGAGCACTCACGCGAGCGCGTTAACTCCGTGTGAACTGGCCCTTTGCGTTTGCTCAATGAATCAACCAATATCACACCCTGGGGCAATGTGTTCCATAGCTCTTCCATTGTTCTTAGGGCTGGTTCACATGGAGTAAACACGCGTGTATTTTGGCAAAATACACGTGTAAAATTAAGACTCCCATTGACTTCAATGACATTTTACACGTGTATTTTGATGTGTATTTTGACGTGTTTTTTTACACGTGTAAAAAAATGTCATTGAAGTCAATTTTGACTTCAGTGACATTGATATTTCAATGATATTTGCCAAAATACAAAATCTGCGTTTACTCTGTGTGAACAGTCCATTACATTAACCCCTTAAGGACACAGCCCAAATGTATGTTAAGGACCAGGCCTATTTTTTCAAAATTGACATGTGTCACTTTAAATGGCAATAACTTTGAGACGCTTTAATTTACACAAGTGATTTTGAGACTGTTTTCTCGTAACACATTATACTTCATGTTAGTGGTAAACACTAATCAATATTTTTGTATTTATTTATTAAAAAAATAGGAAATTTGATGGAGATTTGGAAAAAAAATGCAATTTTCAAAATGTGATATTCTCTGCTTTTCATGCAGATAGTTATACCACCCAAATATAGTAATAAATATTATCTCCCATATCTCTGCTTTATATCGGCATCATCTTTTGATTGTATTTTAATTTATTTTGGACGTTACAAGGCTTACAAGTGTAACAGCGATTTTCCAGATTTACAAGAAATGTAACTATGTTTGTTTTTTTGTTTGTTTTACACACTTTATTTATTTATTTTTTCAAAACTTTTTTACATTTGTGCTGTAAGCACACTAGAACCTGCGATCAGAGAGGATCGCTGGTTCTATACTAACTATAGACTTGCAATACACGTGTATTGCAGTCTATAGAGGAAGCTAGCTATGCAGATGCATAGACTAGCTTCCTCTCGTCCTGGCATCCAAGGGGTTAACACTCCCCCCATCGGAGCTCGCTCCGATGGGGGGAGGGATTAAGGAGCAGCATGTAGCTGTAAATTACAGTTCACACAGACTCCTTATGCAGCCGGGGCCGCATGCTTTATGGCCGGCCAAACCCCTAGGGTGCCATGATCACTATGGATCATGGCACCTTAAGGGTTAAACAGCTGGGGTCGGTGCAATCACCATCCCTGCTGCTACAGGGGAAGCCTGGCTGTCAGATACAGCCGGCCTCCCATGGAGATCGCACGGGCTCTGCTTCTGAGCCCGTGCGATCTCTATCACGTACAGGTACGTGGGAATGTGGGAACTAACCACATTCCCTGACGTACAGGTACGTGACTTAGCGTTAAGGGGTTAAAGAATCCTCTACTATGTTGCTTTGAGGTTTTCTCTCTTCTGGATGTAGAGGATGTCCCCTTGTTACTGGTGCTCCTCTAGGAGTTAAAAGATCATTAGAAAGTTCTTTGTGCTCTCCCTTTATGTATTTGTACATTGTTGTTAGAGCTTCCCATATGATGTCTTTTTTCTAAATTGAATAACCCCAACTTTGTTAATCTATCCTTGCACCCCCCTTGATAGCCCTTCTCTGCACTCTCTCTAGATCAATTATGTCCTCCCTGTATACAGGGGCCCAAAATTACACGCAATAGTACCAGTGATATTTGTAGAGAGGCATAACTATGTTCTTGTCATGAGAATGTATACCTCTTTTGATGCATCCCATAATTTTATTTGCCTTGATGGTAGCTGTCTGTTTTTCTAGGTTATTTAAAACCGAAGATACAGCCATTTCAAATGTCCATTCCCCTTTAGCGAAAGCTACAGTGCTACATATTGCATTGAGTACAGGTGTACAGGATATACACTCCTTGGCATTTATTTGAGCATTGCTAGTGGGAACTTTACAGCTTGTTTCCATTAAAAGGAAGTTAGATAGGTTAACACACCCTCAACACATTGGGGGGGGGAAAAAAAAAACGAGTTACACTTTAATTTTAAAAATAAAACTGTCTGCACTCAAAGCCTTTTTCTTATTTCTAATCATTTCCTTTTAAAATTCTCTTCACCTTTTCACATTGTGGTTATAAAGAAATGTGTATTCTATACATAAAACAACGCTGAATGATAGATTCTTAGATATAAAGGCATGAAACAATATGTCTATTGTGTTAGTCGATTGCTATAGCTGCTCTAACAAATTTTTTTCTTTTTTAGGTAAGACAGCACTATGTTATCCTACACTTTAAATTACTTTGCTGAGTACTGTGATATATTTTGCAGGCTTCAAATCCTCTAAAAACTGCCCTTTGTTTTATGTGACCAAAACTTAAGCAACTGTAGAACAATCTCTGTTAAAAATAAAAGGCAATACTTTCTATTTTTTTTTTTATTGACATAGTTGAAAGTGTCTGCAAACACAAACCACAGATATTGTGGTGGGGTCAGCTTCTAATCTCAAATATTCCAAATTCTCTCTTCTTGCTGTGCCACTTATGTTCTGAACTAATAAGTAATACTCATTGCTACAGATAAATTACCTTAGCTGCAGCCTATTAAATATAATTTTCAGGCAGCATATTGAGATAATGGTCTTTGTGTAACTCTCAGCTAAAGGGTGACATTGTAATGGTAACAGAGAAGGATAAAAGGCAACAAACAAGGTTATTCCAGTTCTTGCTTTGCACTTTTGTTATGTTATGGAATGGTTAGGACAGCAATCCTCCTGTAGCTGCTGGAAACCCTGGGGCGGGGCACAAGAGACAATGAGCCCTAAACTGAAGCCCCCCACTGTCCCTTCCTCTTGCCAGGCCCTATCCTACGTAATAGACAGCAACTCGAAGATGATCCCTTCCTATATATGTGATACACAAAACGCAGACAAAACGAACAACAAAGGGAGGTCATCTAGCCAGGGTTTGGTAACAGTAGAGCGATGCAGTGCCAAATCGAAGTAAAAAAGAATAGTCAGTAGGGAAAGCCAGAGGTCAAGGATTAGAATACAAGTAATAACAGCGACAGAAAAAAGCAAGTATGCACAAGGCAATAGCAAGCATCAGTGTGAACGTGAGCCAAGACTAAATAGGGAGGAAGAACCCACCCAGAACCTGACAGGAAGGCAGGCTGTCAATCACAGGGCAAGGCAAAAATTAACCACTTAATGGACAGAGGCAACAAGGACAGGCTGTGTTCACACAGTGCAACTAAAAACCCTAAGCAAATTATCAAACAGCACACACCTCCTGCGCCGTAGCATGCAAGCAGAGGGTGGCACAGAGACGCGAACAGGCAGAGATGTTACTGTACCCCTCCTTTTATGAGGGGCCACCGGACCCTCACCAGACAAACCAGTTCTAGAGGGATTCTGAATTTTCTCTGCCTTGTATTTTAGTTCTACTAAAGTTCTGCTGTACTTTAGTTCTTTAGTTTCTGATACCACCAGGTTCTAATACCGGAGGGGCGTTCCCAACTTTTAGTAGCTGAGACTTTCTCCTCACTGATCCAATCTAAAGAATGTAAAGCAATACAGTGGAATGAGCACTGATCTCCCCACTCTACCAACTCCCCTTTTACCCCAATCAAAAATAGGGTTATGGAGGTTCAACCAGGGGAGCCCCAAAATAACATCAGCAGACAGATGCTCCATAACAAAAAGGCTTATGACCTCCGAATGTGTAGAACCCACTTGCAATGTGATTAAGGGGGTCTTATATTGAACCCTACCCCTGGCCAGTGGGGCTCCAGTAACAGACAGAGGAGAGTCAAGTGGCAAAAGCTCAATGCCCAAAGATGAAATAAATGAATATTTAATAAAGTTATCTGCAGACTCAGAGTCAACTAACGCCTGGCCAGAAACAGACCTGTCCCCAGAAGACAGAGACACAGATAGCATCATCTCATTTCCCCCAAATACCTGGTTGCCTGAGTGGTCTTTCTGATTACCACTCAGGCACTGAAGTTTTTTTGCTGGTGTTTTGGGTCTGATCAAGCAGTCTTGCAGACAAGATGAACAACAACAAAGGGAGGTCAGCTAGCCAAGTGACAGGAAACAGTTGAGAGATGCAGTGCCAGTGGTGGATCCAGGGTTTGCGGGGCCCTGGGCAATTGACTTTGGCGGGGCCCTACGCGCAGTGCGCCGCTGCAAATTAGGCCCCACCCACTTTTATGTTGACTCCACCCATTCTCATTCATTTTCCATGTGATTCCACACAGTATAATCCTCCTACAGTCACCCGTAAATTATATATCCCCCCTCCATCTCTCCCCATTTTCATATACACCCTTCATCTACCCCTAGTTTCATGTCCCCCCCCTCTATCTCTGTCCCCAGTTTCATGCCATTCTCCCCCTTTATCTGCCCACAGTTTCATGTCCCCCCCGTCTCTGCCCCAGTGTCATGCCGTTCTCCCCCCTTCATCTGCCCCAGTGTCATGCTGTTCTCCCCCCTCTATCTGCCCCAGTGTCATGCCGTTCTCCCTCCGTTCATCTGCCCCAGCGTCATACTGTTCTCACACACACTCACCTTCCCTCGTTCCCCCGCAGCTCTCTCCCTCATACACATATTGTAGGCGCGATGTGACATCATCACATCGCGACTACAAATGCCGGAGCTCAGCGTTAAAACAGGAGCTGAGCTGTGACACCTCCTGCTTTAAACGCCGATGAGTTGAAATCGGCACATGCTGACCCAGGGCCGGCTCCAGGTTTTTATGGGCCCTTGGGCGACAGAGCCTCAGTGGGCCCCCTTGTAAAGGAGGCAGGGGAGTCGAGACACTGTGCGTCGCAGATGAAGCGAGTGACGTCATGCGGGAGTGTGGCGTCACCAATGCCATACCTCCTAATTTTTAATGAGTAGAAAGAGGGGTAAAATGTGTGGCGCGCTCTGCGTGCCGCAGCAAATTTGGCTCCACCCACTTTTATGTTGATCCCACCCATTCTCATTCATTTATCATGTGCTCCCACACAGTATAATCCTCCTACAGTCACCCGTAATTTATATGCCCCCCCTCCATCTCTCCCCCAGTTTCAGATACACCCTTCCTCTGCCCCCAGTTTCATGTCCCCCCCTCCATCTCTGTCCCCAGTCTCATCACGTTCTCCCCTTCATCTGCCCACAGTTTAATGTCCCCCGTCTCTGCCCCAGTGTCATGCCGTTCCCCCCTCCCCTTCATTTGCCCCCCAGTTTCATTGGGCCCCCTCCATCTCTGTCCCCAGTTTCATGCCGTTCTCTCCCCACCCCCTTCATCTTCCCCAGTGTCATGCCGTTCCCCCCCTCCCCTTCATTTGCCCCCCAGTTTCATGGGCCCCCTTTATTATGTTCCACCTTAATATTTAATACAAAACAAACACTTACACTCACCTTCTATCACTCACCTTCCATCGTTCCCCCGACGCTCCTCTCTCCTCTCTCCTCTCTCCCACTCCAGTCACATACGCGATTAAAGCAGGAGCTGTGACCTCAGCTCCTGCTTAGCTATGGCCCGGCTTGCGTGTGTAGGCGCGATGTGATGTGGTGATGTTCATCTTTTGATCGTCAGCCAAAGACAGCAGGGGGGGGGACGGGACATTACAATAAATACAATGCAGTAATACTCACAGGAGACGTCTCCCCACATTTCCAGTCTCTTCCCTTTGGACCGCCATGACCACTTCTTTCAGCTGTGACTTGACTCTGTAAAGTTTGAAACATAGACATCTTTGACTCCTCAATTCTCCCACAGCGGCCCCTGCAGCCTATATTATGCCCCACAGTGGCACAATAGAGGTTGCAGTGGGGCTGCTGTGGGGCATAATAGAGGTTACAGGGGCCACAGTGGACCCTTCAAGCTCTATTATGCCCCACAGTTGCACACCCATGAACTATTATTATACTCAGGGGTCTTTTCAGACCCCCGAGTATAATAATCGGAGCCCCAGGGGAGATGAGGGAACATAATAAACACTGTTACTCACCTCTCCGGGACCCAATGTTAAAGAGGACCTTTCATGGGTTTCGGTAAAGGCAGTTTTATATACCGCTGGAAAGCTGACAGTGCGCTGAATTCAGTGCACGGTCGGCTTTCCCGATCTGTGCTCCGGGTGAAGAACTATTGGTGCCGGTACCGTAACTCTTCACAGTCAGAAGGGCATTCCTGACAGTCTGTCAGGAACGTCCTTCTTCCCAGCAGTGCCTATAGTGCTGTGCGAGCCCCTCCCTCTGCTCACAGTACTCGTCCATAGAAGAGCACTATCAGGAGGGGAGGGAGTGTTCCTCCCCGCTCACACAGCACAGCGCTGTAGGCGCTGCTGGGAAGAAGGACATTCCTGACAGACTGTCAGGAACGCCCTTCTGACTGTGAAGGGCTACGGTACCGGCACCAATAGCTCTTCACCCGGGGCACAGATCGGGAAAGCCGACAGTGCACTGAATTCAGCGCACTGTCAGCTTTCCAGCGGTATATAAAACTGCCTGTGCCCAAACCCATGAAAGGTCCTCTTTAATGCTGGCAGGCTTCGGGCCTATATGGTAATGCCCAGACGTCACGTGGTCTGGGATATTACCATATAGGCTCGAAGCCTGCCCTAGCAGTACCATACAGGCCAAAGCCTGTGTTAGCAGTAACAGGCTATTACTACTAGCACAGGCTTCGGGCCTATATGGTACTGCTAGGGCAGGCTTTGGGCCTATATGTTAATGTCTCAGACCACGTGACGTCTGGGCATCTCCATATAGGCCCGAAGCCTGCTAGCAGTAACACCGGATCCCGGAGAGGTAAGTAACATTGTTTATTATGTTCTCTCATCTCCCCTGGGGCTCCGATTATTATACTCAGGGGTCTGAAAAGACCCCCGGGTATAATAATGGCGGTAGTGGGATCGCGGCCTGCCCGGGCCTACTCACTGCCGACCTCCGCGGCCTATAGTACAAGCGGGGGCGGCAGTGAGCAGGTCTGGGGAGGTAGGTAAATAGGCCGCTACCTGCTGGGAATACTCCAGCAGGTAGCGGCCTATTATAAAACAAAAAAAGAAGTTTTATACTTACCGATCTTGTTGTTGCTGCCTCCGCGATCCTCTTCTCCTGCAGGCTGATGTCTGTGTAGGCGGCGTCACTAGGCCGCCTACGCTGATACGTACTCAGATGTCTAGGTATCAGCGAGCGTCATCACGTGATGACGCCGCCCATGCTGATACCTAGACGTCTGAGTACGTATCAGCGTGCGTAGGCGGCCTAGTGACGCCGCCTACGCAGACGTCTGAACCAGCGCAGAGAGAAGCAGCTCTCCTGCGCTGGTTCGAAGTAAAAAAAAAAAGTCGCCCGTGCGCCGCCCCCCTCCCGTGTGTCGCCCGAAGCGACCGCCTCAGGTCGCCTCATTAGAGGTGCCACCTGTCAGGCAAGTGCCGGGGGGCCCCCAGAGGCTCTGTGGGCCCCGGCACTTGCCCGACTGCCGAGCTGACCGAGACCATTTTGGCACTGCCCCTGTGCAGTGCCAAATCGAAATCCAAAAGAATAGTCAGTAGGGAAAGCCAGAGGTCAAGGATTAGAATACAAGTAATAACAGTGACAGAAAAAAGCAAGTACTCACAAGGCAATAGCAAGAATCAGTGTGAACGTGAGCCAATACTAAATAGGGAAGAAGAACCCGCCCAGAACCTGATAGGAAGGCAGGCTGTCAATCACAGGGCAAGGCAAAAATTAACCACTTAATGGACAGAGGCAACAAGGACAGAAGACGGGTGTGGTGCAAATTCAATTACAAAACTAGAGCTGTGTTCACACAGTGCAACTAAAAACCCTAAGCAAATTATCAAACTGCACACGCCTCCTGCACCACAGAATTCGAGCAGAAGGTGGCGCAGAGACCCGAACAGGCAGAGATGTTACAACTTTAATGCCAACAACCTTATACTTTATTCATTTCCTTGGATTCTGGATAGACTGAGCAGCAAAGTCCAAGGAATCTTTCTGTTCTTCACCTTTAACCCTTGCAAGAAGGTGAAAACTGACCTTACCAAAATTCACAAATGAAGGTCTCAGTGACAGCCCACAGTACAAGACAGAAGGGCAGTGATAGGCAGTGCTTATCTAATTGTTTTGACTAATATTTCCAAAAACAAGTCTTCACAAGGCGTCTGAATTTGGTAGGTTCTAAGTAATCAGAAGTGAACATTCTTGAAAAGTTCTTGATTATTTTCTTGATTATTTTTTTATTATCAATTCCATTTGTTTATTTATAAGATCCCTCCTATTGTTTGCTAAGTTTTTATGGTATCACATTGTAAATTCAAATACTTCCTTTTCATGTCCCCTCTGACTTGTAAGTGCCGCGTGGACATGTTGGTGCTATATAAATAAAGTTATTATTATTATTATTATTATTATTATTATTATTGCAACAGTTTTGTTATCCATATACTATAGTGCTGCTTTTACAAGCTTGAGTTACACCACTGACAAATACATGACAATGTGAGATGCAACATAAAAGATCAAAACAAGAGCAATTATTGCAACAATTGACTTAAGCAAAAACCAAGGGACTCTCTTAACCAGGGCTCTATGGAGCCCATTCTTTGGAATAGATTCCATTTGCCAAGCTTTGATTTCAATCCTTGAAGCACCTTTATCTTATTGTAAATTTCCTGCCACCATAATATTGACATAAGAAAATGCACAAACACACACATACCATAAAAACAATATCTTCCTTAATATAGTCTACAGAGATTCCTACAAGAGTATCAAAAATAATGTAGTCTATTAGCTTAACATTTTCAAAAGTACCATTACTTATTGAATTCCCAGGCAACCACTTATAGACTCTGAGGACATAATGGAAATACAGATTTCCTGGGAGGATCAAATTGTTACCTTCTTTAACAGTGCAATTCCAGTACAGCTATTAGCTAAGTGTATCCAAGATTCCTCTACTATACTACTATGAATAGTGTTTTTACCAAAGCAATAAAAAATGCAGTTCCGTGAAAGGTGGGTTCCTTAACCTTTTCTTTTGTGAAGCTAAACTACAATATCTTTTAGGGTATTCATCTATAGTCTGAAGCTAAATTACAACACATTTCAGGACATTTGTCTGTAGTTTTAAGATTATTTTAGCGTACAATACCTGAACACAATTCAGAAGCAAAATCAGTAGTATGCAGTGATCTACACTATTGTCTTTACGTCTCGGCAATTAAGTAGTTTTCCTTTTTGTTCCCCTCTATCAGTATGTCTTTGGAATGTAGGAGGAAACCCATGCAAACACAGGAAGAAAATACAAACTCCTTGCAGATGTTGTCCTTGAATGGATTCAAACCCAGGACTCCAGCGCTGCAAGATTGCAGTACTAGCCCCTGTGCCGCTACACACTTAAGTAGTAGGTTGATTGAACACTGTTTCACTAAATAAGAAATCAAACATTTCAGCTTAGCTCAATTGAACTTTCATTCTTTAGGAAGCCGCATGGCTACACACCCAGCAGTCTGATAAAATCAAGTCTTTTCCTGTGACATAATCCAGTTGAGGCAAAGTATTGTCTGTCCACATAGTATTGGAGAGCATTGAAAGTTGCAACACAAACAGAGGAGCTCTCATCTTCACCCAGCTATTTGGCTGAAAGTCGATGAAGAAACAGCCTGCTAGTCAGATCTTCCATATCTTACCTACAATACAGCACTTTGTAGTGGCAGTGAGTTCCCATGTTGCCAAATTGGTAATGTTTTAATACAGCCCACAAACCCTCTACTTCACTTGAAAACAAATCAGAAGGTTTCACTTAAAACAGGCTCCAAGTCAGAAAAGTCAGAAGGCGTCTCTGGAAAGATACGGTGTGGAACCTTTTTGCAGTGGGAGGTGTGGATCCAGATAGGTTTAACCTCTAGCTTGACCACTTCAGATGTCAGCAATACCTGGAAAGACCTTTCCCATCTAGATTGAGAGAACTTGTCAAGTTATTATCTGACCAGCATGTAGTGGATGGGAAAATGAATTAAAATTAATGCTTCACTTCATTTTATACCTGTCTGTTCAGTCTTTCAGGGTAAATTATAGCGCTCAACCTTACCACACCAGTAGTATGAAATACTGTGTGAAGTTGTTGCTTTATCCCTAGGTCTGTCATAAATAACTGCATTACCTATCCTGTAAAGTGTGTACCCCAATCATCTCTGGGACCCCAAATTTACAGATATTTCCTGATCGTAGTATATTGGTAGTAGCTTGGGCTGTTTCCTTCCAGAGTGGCCATGTCTATACCCACCCCAATAAAATACACAAGGAGATACTCATACAGTGTTAGGGAATGGCTTAGATGACAATTCCCCATTAGCTGCTGGAGAACCCTGGAAGAAGGGGCACAAGAGACAGTGAGCCCTAAGCTGAAGCCCCCCCACTGTCCTTTCCTCTTGCTAGGCCCTATCCTATGTATTAGGCAGCAACTAGAAGACGATCCCTTCCTATATATGTGACACACAAAACACAGACAAGACAAACAACAACAAAGGGAGGTCAGCTAGCCAGGGTTCGGTAACAGTCAAGCAATGCAGTGCCAACTCGAAGTCCAAAAGAATAGTCAATAGGAAAAGCCAAGGTCAGGATAAAGAATACAAGTAACAAAACAGCAAGAGAAAGCCAGCAAGCACGAGGCAATAACAGGCACCAGTGTGAATGTGAGCCAAGACTAATTAGGGGAGGATGAACCCGCCCTGGACCTGACAGGAAGGCAGGCTGTCAGTTACAGGGCAAGACCAAATTAACTACTTCATGGACAAAGGCAGAGAAGGGCAGAAGACGGGTGTGGTGCAAATTCAATTACAAAACTAGAGTCGTGTTCACACAGTGCAACCAAAAAAATCTAAGCAAGGAACTAAACTGCACACGCCTCTTGCACCGCTGCATGCGAGCAGAGGGTGGCGCAGTGACCTGAACAAGCAGAGATGTTACATACAGTTCATACTTTGGTAATTGTATGAAATTAGTTTGTAAACTTTGGAACAGGACAGAGAAGGTATGAAACCATTTTGCAGTGTTTTTAAGGAGCTTTTACAGATTTTCTAGTATAGAACTTTATATACATAAAACATGGACAGTAGGCGGTTGCAAGTAAGGTAAACACAGGAGCGTGCTAAAGACACTGTATTAATTCAATCATAGAGATGGGTGAACGTTTGAAGATTTGTTCAGTTTCAGTTGGTTTGCGTCCAAGATTTGTTTTGGGTTGAAAACGTTCAGTGCGAACCACTCCTTAAATTGGCTTTAGGCAAAGGCCCCACATTGTGCAAATGCAGCATTTTGCTGCAGTTTTTTTTTTAGCCAAAGAGTGAAGAGTGGATTTAACAGAAGGGAACCATCTAAGTGCTTCATTTATATTCAAGCCACTATTTACTTTGTCTCAAAAAGAACGCAGCGAAATCTGCAACAAAAAATGCTGCATTTCTGCAATGTGCGGCTTCAGCCTAAAACATGATGGCCAACACTCTTAGGGCTCCCAGAAACCTATATCAAGTTTTTATCACTCTGAGGCAAACGTGGGCGAAGATATGTCACTGTCAAAGTCACATGTATCTCTATGAAAAAACAGATGGTAAGCAGTACTGTAGATGCAACTCTGAGTTTAACTATCAATTGCCACTTGATTTTACTCATTTTAACATTTAAAACTTTCTAAAAATTACTCCTTTTTTTGGGGAAAAGGTGCTTGCCCACCATTTTTTAGACACTCGTGCCGGTTGTATTAGTAAAAGCAATTGTTTTATAGAAATTAGCCAATTTGATGGCTTGGAAAGAATTATTGTTATTTGGGAGACAAACTTGTGGCTGTAAACTAAGTTGAAAAATGATGAATTGGGTTTTCAAAAAAAAAAAAAACATAAACTATCTCATGATGGGAGCAAATTTGATGGTTGACCAGGATGCAGGCCATATCTGGCTGAATTTTGGCAGTGGTGGTAGGTGTGGCAACATGTGTGGCAGTACAGCAGGGTGTAATATGATAGAAAATGCCGCATGATATGTCTACCTGAGTGGTGACAGTATTGGTAGGAACTAGGCAGCTGTGGAAACGTGTGGCAGTGCCACAAGGCATAATATGATAGACCATGCCACAGAACATGTCTGCTTGATTCGTGATAATGATGATAGCTGTTGGTAGCATGTGTAGCAGGGAGTAATTGGATGGACCAGGCTGCAGGACATGTCTTACTAAGTGGTGGCAGTAATGGTAGCGGTTTAGGAGTAGCAGACAGTATCAGCATCAGTACAATTAATGGGAGATGATGATAAAGGGAGATAGTGACACCATTATTCAGAGGCATCAGACGGAGGAGTTTTAAAACCCTCACATATCCATGCCTAAGTCATTTTTGACATTAAATAATTTATTGAAGTTTTGTACAAGAACAAAAATAAAACAAAGCAAACAGAGTTTCAATAGGAAAGGAGAGAAGGAGTGGGGAGAACAAGGAACATCAGGGGGGACAACAGGAAACAGCCTGGGGGAAGTAACAAAAGCTCTATCACAGCAGAGTCAAGCAGAAAAAACAATAACAAGAATGAAGGTAAATATAAATCATACAAGTAAAATAGAAAGTGACAAAGGGTTAAAGAGACAGAACGGAAGGCAGACTGGAACTCAGCAGAATAATAAAAGTGATTCCACAGGAGCCACGTTTGTTGGTGGGCTCTGTCATCTTGTTTCAATTCTTCAAGTTTTCCACACTATGGATATGCAAGACCTCCTGAAGCCAAGACAACAAAGATGGGGCATCGGAATTCCACAATTTAAGAGATACGAACCCTGTTTCCACTAATAGGAAGCATATCATAGGAATCCTATTAGCTTATGGATATGCTTCCTAAATTTGTACAGAAAGATAGACAGGAGGAGAGGAGCAGGGTCATCGTCTAGAGTGATGCCAGTGACCATCTGAATAATGCAACAGACCTCTGACCAAAAGGGGTGTGGAAGTGTACATCCCAACCAGATGTGCGTCATCGTGCCTCAGTCAATGCTACCTATCCAGCATTGATCGAGGTGAAGGGGTAGATCTCTGAAAGACATACTGAACTCTGTACCATCGAGAAAGGATTTTATAATTTGTTTTCCTGCCTTATAAGGTATAGAGAACTTGTGGCACATCTGGAAAGCTGGTGATCTGGTGAGAAAAAGGCTCCCAGTTCCCTCTCCCAGCCACTCGTGTATGCTGGTACACAGTGAGCGGAGTCCTCCAGTGGTATGCCATGAATAAGTGAGACAGTATGAGCTGGAATATGGGGTGAGAGGCACAAGCATTCAAAAGGCAATAATGCCCTATGGAGTCTATTGGCTCAGAGGCTGTTAGTAGTTGCTACAACATCAGAGTGACTCACAGACAGTGAGTCATTGCACACTTGTACGCTCTGTAATTCAAAAACTAATTAGGGTTGAATTTGGTTTATTACAAACCGATTTATCCATCTCGAGTCATATTATGTATTTATAGTTTATTTTATGTGCATGTCAAGAAACCTCTCCAAGTTTTAGCTACTTATGCTTCTTTTTTTGTATTTTTCAATTTTTTATTAAAAATTAATAAAAATGTATTGAATAAAAAAACAATGATGTACAATTTTTAGAACTTTTACTTTAATGTACAACCCAGTTATATATTACAATGCATGTTATATATGTATAATGCAGTTATGCAATACAACCAAGTTATATATTACAGTTACCAGTGCACAGTGCTCCTCCAGCCTGAATGTTTTCCAAAGTAGAAACTGAACTAACATATCAATGTGGATGAAAGCTGACAAAAAAAAGTGACGTGAATTTGATATACTTTTTTTTTTTTTTCTTTTTTTTTAACCACAGGTCTAAAAATACCCCCTGTTCAGATGACACCAGTTGAGTCAGGGAGCAGTGCTATTTGTTCTCACGGTTTTCAATTATCAATGCAGCTGCTGCCATCCCTCATATATAAGACAGCAACATGCTGAAAATATTGCACTACAAGGAGACATCTGTTGCTCCTAAAAGCCTCAAAAATTCTAGGTCAGTTGTTAAAAGGTTCTGGTTATATTTACTTCTTTAATGTGCTTTATGTATTTGTTCATTTCTACGAACGTTACCTCATTTGTGACCATGGTCATCAGAGTCCACAAATTCCATAAAGTCAGATTTATTTTATCTTTCTATTAAAGTGTATGGTTTTCTTACTTAAAAAAGAAACTTATGTTATGCGCCATATTTTAACACGATCATGGTGTTATAAGTAGGTTGGTGAACAAGTTTTTTTGTTTGTTTTTTATGTATAATCTGGTGATGGACTTTTTTCAATCTTATTAATAACGTAATCGTTTTACTATAAATGCATCTGTATTGTTTATTTTTGCCCCTTCTTGTATATATGATGTGCATGCTGAGGTCCTCAAATCTGTAGGCCTCAAAGCTAAATGTCTATACTTACCTGTATGCTACCCCGCCCTTCCCACTCCTACTCTGGATGCACTGCTGCGATGCATCATGAGCAGGAACGAGTGGGAACAGCTGAGGCACAGACAGATAAGTACAAGTATCAGAGCAGAGCACTCACAGCAGACTGGGACCAGGAAGTAGACAGGTAAGTAATACCTAATACCGTTGTATGGCTCATATAGTTGCCCCTTCTCTCTTCCCCAATACAATAGCTCCTTGCCTTGGTACACTATACCCTGGCCCTTTCATAGGGGGACCAGTGATGGGGACACTATGTAGACACCAGTGAAGAGGTAACTGAACAGAGGACCAGTGATAGGGCTATTATCCTGTGTTGGCGCAATAATGTTGGACATTATTACTGCATGGATGTAGTGATGGGGCCTATATCCTATGGGAGGGTAGCATTAAAGTTTATGAAGAGACTGGAGGAACCAGTGATATCACTCGCGTACACATCTGTCTAGTGGTAGTGGTGGTATCTGTGGCAAAATGTATGGCAATGAGGCAGGGCATAAACAGATGGATCGGGCCACAGGACATATCTAGTGATGGAAGGCAGATGTGGCAACATGTGTGGCAGTGCAGCAGGGAATAATATCATGGAAACCAGGTCACAGGACATGTTGTCACGGCCACCACCACTCAGGCAGGCAGAAACTGAAACACTTAAGCAATTAATATTTTCAGATTAGTAACAATGCTCCATTACACTGTGCATTGGTCACCAGAGTTGAAAAATACCTCATGAAATTGCAAGATTCTAGTACTAATCTGCCTGTGTAATAGCTTGATTCTCTTAATTCTCCTAGTCCTCTAACTATTGTTGAAATTCCTATTGTTTTTAGAACTGTGCTAGCCTATTATGCAGTGAGATGGTTCAGGCATCTATTTGCCTGTCCACCATTACAGTCAACAAGTAAAGGCTCAGAAAGAATGGTACAGAGCAGTACTTTTTGTGGAAGCATGGTGAATATAGTGCTCTATCCCAAGGAGCACAACCTGATGAGGATGTGTGCTTAATGTTACAAATCCATATCAGTATCCATCTCGTATTAAAGTGATATAGGAGTCTGGTTTATTGACATGCTAACCTAAATTTCTGCACACCTAGCATAATCAACCTAGTTCCTATCAGTATACCATCTTTTCTGCTGCTGTGGAAATCTCACACAGCTCAGTACAAGTTTGTGCAAAATGTGTTTCAAATAGGCTAAGTTTAGATCATTAGTACTCCAGACACTGGACTAAGATAGCTCTCTCTAGCTGGACTATAAGGGCCCCTTCACACGGCGTATACGCTGGCTGCTTTAGAACGTGTAAACGTTCCGTAGCAGCGGCGTCTAAAAGCAGATCGCATTGTTTTCTATGGGAGCCGGCAGACGCGCGCTCGCCATAGAAATGAATGGGCTGCTTTTTCCATTCATTTCTATGGGGAGCGCACGTATGCCGGCTCCCATAGAAAACAATGGGAACTGCTTTAGACGCCGCTGCTACGGAACGTTTACACGTTCTAAAGCAGCCAGCGTATCAGCCGTGTGAAGGGGCCCTAATACTATTGTTCACTACTTGATCAGTTACTGCTAAGACATATTTTTTTAAATCACAGTAAAGCTGGAGCCCCATTTGGTGTAAAGGGTGCTGTCACACCGTGGAAAAAAATGTGACATTTTACAGTCACAGCTAAGTAAATGGAATTTTAGCCAATGCCTCCCCCACTTTGTGATAAAATTAGCACAGAGGACACGTTGTGGTTTTGTGAATTGCAGCAAGTCAATTATACTTATGGAAATGTCGACAGTTTCCTTATAGGTATAAATAAAGCAGAAAGTCCACAGAGGAAACCTCTGTGAACTTTCTGTGCACATTGTTGTGGGAAGAACCCGCTGCATTGCCGCTGCAGCTTTTTCCGAAGTGATTTTTTTGCTGCGGAACGTCACGTGGGGACTTAGCCTTATAGAGAACGTAATTCCCAGGCGACAATATGCTTGTACTTTCTGTTGTTCTTTTTGCAACCATGGCTGATGTAACAAAGCTGAAAAATGGTGACATACAATATCTGTAAGTAAAACAAATATAGTGTTTAATTATTTGTCTCATTTCTACTTTGCCTATGAATTTTCAGATTTTATACACTCAGTTATAAATGATTTCAATGCAAATAACAATAATCTGTGAAATAGTGAAGATTTAATGCAACTGACAGAATAATAATAACAATTACTGTTAGTCTGTACTTACAGGATAAAATATAAGCCAGCATGTGTCAAAGAAATGATATTAGTTAGACATCATTGTTAGAGATGAGCGAACAGTGTTCTATCGAACACATGTTCGATCGGATATCAGGGTGTTCGCCATGTTCGAATCGAATCGAACACCACGTGGTAAAGTGCGCCAAAATTCGATTCCCCTCCCACCTTCCCTGGCGCCTTTTTTGCACCAATAACAGCGCAGGGGAGGTGGGACAGGAACTACGACACTGGGGGCATTGAAAAAAATTGGAAAAAGTCATTGGCTGCCGAAATCAGGTGACCTCCATTTTAGACGAATAGTGGATTTCAAATCCGGGTCATATGAGAATGTGAACTTTGTGACTATGAGACAGGGATAGCTGTACAGGCAGGGATAGCTAGGGATAACCTTTATTTAGGGGGGAATGTTATTAAAAATAACTTTTTGGGGCTCTATCGGGTGTGTAATTGTGATTTTTGTGAGATAAACTTTTTCCCATAGGGATGCATTGGCCAGCGCTGATTGGCCGAATTCCGTACTCTGGCCAATCAGTGCTGGCCAATGCATTCTATTAGCTTGATGAAGCAGAGTGTGCACAAGGGTTCAAGCGCACCCTCGGCTCTGATGTAGCAGAGCCGAGGCTGCACAAGGGTTCAAGCGCACCCTCGGCTCTGATGTAGGAGAGCCGAGGGTGCACTTGAACCCTTGTGCACCCTCAGCTCTGCTACATCAGAGCCGAGGGTGCGCTTGAACCCTTGTGCACACTCTGCTTCATCAAGCTAATAGAATGCATTGGCCAGCGCTGATTGGCCAATGTATTCTATTAGCCTGATGAAGTAGAGCTGAATGTGTGTGCTAAGCACACACATTCAGCTCTACTTCATCGGGCTAATAGAATGCATTGGCCAGCGCTGATTGGCCAGAGTACGGAACTCGACCAATCAGCGCTGGCTCTGCTGGAGGAGGCGGAGTCTAAGATCGCTCCACACCAGTCTCCATTCAGGTCCGACCTTAGACTCCGCCTCCTCCGGCAGAGCCAGCGCTGATTGGCCGAAGGCTGGCCAATGCATTCCTATGCGAATGCAGAGACTTAGCAGTGCTGAGTCAGTTTTGCTCAACTACACATCTGATGCACACTCGGCACTGCTACATCAGATGTAGCAATCTGATGTAGCAGAGCCGAGGGTGCACTAGAACCCCTGTGCAAACTCAGTTCACGCTAATAGAATGCATTGGCCAGCGCTGATTGGCCAATGCATTCTATTAGCCCGATGAAGTAGAGCTGAATGTGTGTGCTAAGCACACACATTCAGCACTGCTTCATCACGCCAATACAATGCATTAGCCAGTGCTGATTGGCCAGAGTACGGAATTCGGCCAATCAGCGCTGGCTCTGCTGGAGGAGGCGGAGTCTAAGGTCGGACCTGAATGGAGACTGGTGTGGAGCGATCTTAGACTCCGCCTCCTCCAGCAGAGCCAGCGCTGATTGGTCGAGTTCCGTACTCTGGCCAATCAGCGCTGGCCAATGCATTCTATTAGCCCGATGAAGTAGAGCTGAATGTGTGTGCTTAGCACACACATTCAGCTCTACTTCATCAGGCTAATAGAATACATTGGCCAATCAGCGCTGGCCAATGCATTCTATTAGCTTGATGAAGCAGAGTGTGCACAAGGGTTCAAGCGCACCCTCGGCTCTGATGTAGCAGAGCTGAGGGTGCACAAGGGTTCAAGTGCACCCTCGGCTCTCCTACATCAGAGCCGAGGGTGCGCTTGAACCCTTGTGCAGCCTCGGCTCTGCTACATCAGAGCCGAGGGTGCGCTTGAACCCTTGTGCACACTCTGCTTCATCAAGCTAATAGAATGCATTGGCCAGCACTGATTGGCCAGAGTACGGAATTCGGCCAATCAGCGCTGGCCAATGCATTCTATTAGCCCGATGAAGTAGAGCTGAATGTGTGTGCTAAGCACACACATTCAGCACTGCTTCATCACGCCAATACAATGCATTAGCCAGTGCTGATTGGCCAGAGTACGGAATTCGGCCAATCAGCGCTGGCTCTGCTGGAGGAGGCGGAGTCTAAGATCGCTCCACACCAGTCTCCATTCAGGTCCGACCTTAGACTCCGCCTCCTCCAGCAGAGCCAGCGCTGATTGGCCGAATTCCGTACTCTGGCCAATCAGCACTGGCTAATGCATTGTATTGGCTTGATGAAGCAGTGCTGAATGTGTGTGCTTAGCACACACATTCAGCTCTACTTCATCGGGCTAATAGAATGCATTGGCCAGCGCTGATTGGCCGAATTCCGTACTCTGGCCAATCAGCACTGGCTAATGCATTGTATTGGCTTGATGAAGCAGTGCTGAATGTGTGTGCTTAGCACACACATTCAGCTCTACTTCATCGGGCTAATAGAATGCATTGGCCAATCAGCGCTGGCCAATGCATTCTATTAGCGTGAACTGAGTTTGCACAGGGGTTCTAGTGCACCCTCGGCTCTGCTACATCAGATTGCTACATCTGATGTAGCAGTGCCGAGTGTGCATCAGATGTGTAGTTGAGCAAAACTGACTCAGCACTGCTAAGTCTGCATTCGCATAGGAATGCATTGGCCAGCCTTCGGCCAATCAGCGCTGGCTCTGCCGGAGGAGGCGGAGTCTAAGGTCGGACCTGAATGGAGACTGGTGTGGAGCGATCTTAGACTCCGCCTCCTCCAGCAGAGCCAGCGCTGATTGGTCGAGTTCCGTACTCTGGCCAATCAGCACTGGCCAATGCATTTCTATGGGGAAAAGTTAGCTTGCGAAAATCGCAAACTGACAGGGATTTCCATGAAATAAAGTGACTTTTATGCCCCCAGACATGCTTCCCCTGCTGTCCCAGTGTCATTCCAGGGTGTTGGTATCATTTCCTGGGGTGTCATAGTGGACTTGGTGACCCTCCAGACACGAATTTGGGTTTCCCCCTTAACGAGTTTATGTTCCCCATAGACTATAATGGGGTTCGAAACCCATTCGAACACTCGAACAGTGAGCGGCTGTTCGAATCGAATTTCGAACCTCGAACATTTTAGTGTTCGCTCATCTCTAATCATTGTGTATAGTAAATTATTTCTCGTTCTTCTGATGTAACTACAGCAAATGTGTTTCTTTATGATTATTCTAAAGTATTTTGGAGAAATCTTTTTTTAATAGAACAAAATCCTTGTCTCGTATATGTGTTCAATAAATGTACAACGACTTTAATGCAAGAACATACGTCCATTGGGATACATTTACCTTGTACAATCATAAACTTCTAGTGGATCGAAATAAAGCTATTAAAGGCATCAGGACACATCCATCATCATTGCAGAATCTACAGTATCTTGGAAAGCTTCTCCTTCTTCAATGTTTTAAAGTAAAATAGACACAATTGTTACAATGAAACCGAGGATAAAATACTGTATATTACGAGTACAGATGTAAACTTTCCTTACTCTATTTCCTTACAGATCATTTACATTCTGCAGAACCACTGGAGAACACTGCTGAGATTCAGCTATGAACCCAGCAGATTGATCTGGGGGGGGAATGTTAATTTTAGGAGTTGAACACCTCAATCAGAGCTAGATTTGTTCTTCCAATTGTGGATGTTGATATCACCAAAAATCATGAGGGGGAATTATGTACTCCCGTCAAGAGGAAAACCTATACCTACTAACTCTCTTCTTGTATTTGAAAGTAACTATCCAACCACATTAAAAAGAGGGATCCCATGAGGTCAGCAAGCACGACTACATTTTACAAGCCATGGACTTATAACACAGATTTCAAGAAAGGGGATTCCCTGCCGATGTCCTTAAGCCAAGCTTTCAATTACTCAAATCCAAAAATACAGATGATACTAAAAACAAATACCCTTTACCACTACTTTTGATAATGTGGAACAAAAGTAGTCAAGTGTGTCACACAAGTGTCTAATATTAGGACATTATCAGTGGTATAACTAAAGTCTTGTGGGTAATATAGTGATATTCTTTTCAAGTATCTAAGATACTGCTGCAGTACCAATAACTGTCACTATCATGAATACACTGTAAGGAGTGGGTAGAGGGTCCCAGTCAAAATTTGCACTGGGGTCCTCTATCCCCTCTCTATAGTGTATTCTTAATAGCAATGTTTATGGGTACTGCAGCAGTATCACAGATACTTGAAAGGGATACAAATATAGTATCCACAACTGCAGTTATCAAGAATATGGTGAGTGAGCACCATAGCACCCTCAATTTAAACAATACTGGGAGCTGCGTGCTCTGATAAACAGCTGATCTGCGGGGTCCTAATAGTCTAAGAGGAGACCTGGGTTTTAGACCCCACTTTAGACCACTATTTGAGTGTCATCAGTGTAGCAGTGGTATTGCAAGGTATGAGATTGTATGACTTGGTCAAGGCCAAGGGTGTAGATGGAGAACAAGAGAGGTCCTAGGACGAAGCCTTGGGGACACCTACAGAAAAATGGCGTGGCGAGAAGGTGGCATGTGAGTGGGAGATGCTGAATGTGCAGTTGGTGAGGTATGAGGACATCCAGGAATGGGCCAAGTCTGAGATGCCAAGGGATGAGAGCGTTTCTAACAAGAGGGAATGGTTGACTATGTCAAAGGCAGAGGAGAGGTCAAGGAGGAGGACAGAGTAGTGATGCTTGGCTTTGGCAATTAGAAAGTTGTTAGTGACTTTGGTTAGGGTAGTTTCTGTGGAGTGACAAGGTCTGAAGCCTGACTGAAGTCTGTCAAAGAGTAAGTTGGATGAGAGATGAGAGGAGGATAGTTTGGAGTGGACATGTTGCTCTAGCAGTTTTGAGTCGTATGGCAGCAGTGAGATAAGGCAATGGGACCCACCTAGGCTGTGGCTGGGTTTACATTACAATTTGATGCTCACTAGATTACAGCTAAAATACATAGTAATGTGCTACTTATTGCTGTAATTTAAAGTAACATGCATATTTAACTAAAAAAGCACCATGTGACTCCAGTCATAGGCTTTACCCTGTATCTATAATGTTTCTATGAAAGCTCTTGTGATGCGCTACCGACTGCCGATCACTTTTTCATCAACAGCTATTGGTTCATACTTAGATTAATACTTGCTTTCAGTTATATTGCTATTTTTTTTACAACTTAATTCACTGTCAGTTTTTTTTTCATGTAATATATTCCTACTTCTAAAATAACACAATTATGTTAATTAGACCTTTCTGAACAGCTCTTCTGTACAACACTGAGCTCTTGATTTTCCTGTCTTTGCTCATTAGTTAATAGGATTTGCTGTTTGTGTGTTTATGATCAATATACATTTTCTCAACACAAATCAAAAAATGAATATAAAAATAGAATGTTTGCAGCATAAAATCTGCTTGAATAATAACTAAGAGTCATTATCTAAGGTGTAAAGAAAACATAAGAAAACAAATCACAATAAAATAGAATTTGCAAATTATGCTAGGGTTCAGGTAACTAATGGGTTATATACATGTGTCATTAATACAGTGAAGGAAATAAGTATTTGATCCCTTGCTGATTTTGCAAGTTCGCCCACTGACAAAGACATGAACTGTCTATAATTTTAAGGGAATGTTAATATTAACAGTGAGAGATAAAATATCAAAAATAAAATCCAGAAAATCACACTGTATACATTGTATACATTTATTTGCATTTTGCATAGAGAAATAACGATTTGATCCCTCTGGCAAAAAAGACTTAATACTTAGTGGCAAAACCCTTGTTGACGCGCTCAGCAGTCAGACATTTTTTGTAGTTGATGAGGTTTGTGCACATGTCAGGGGGAATTTTGGTCCACTCCTCTTTGCAGATCATCTCTAAATCATTAAGATTTTGAGGCTGTCACTTGGCAACTCGAAACTTCAGCTCCCTCCATAAGTTTTCTATGGGATTAAGGTCTGGAGACTGGCTATGCCACTCCATGACCTTAATGTGCTACTTTTTCATCCACTCCTTTGTTGCCTTGGCTGTATGTTTAGAATTAATTGGGTAGTGAAGGTGCACTAGGTCTCCAGAGTACTGGAGGTTCCAGACTATACATAAGAAGATAAGCTACAGTGATAGAGTTGCATATAATTAAAGAGGTTGTCCGGGCAAAACAATTATTTTTAAAATAGGCCGCAGAAGTTGAAAAAAAAAAAAACATAATTGCCCGTAACTAGAGATGAGCGAACACTAAAATGTTCGAGGTTCGAAATTCGATTTGAACAGCCGCTCACTGTTCGAGTGTTCGAACGGGTTTCGAACCCCATTATAGTCTATGGGGAACATATACTCGTTAAGGGGGAAACCCAAATCCATCTCTGGAGGGTCACCAAGTCCACTAAGACACCCCAGGAAATGATACCAACACCCTGGAATGACACTGGGACAGCAGGGGAAGAATGTCTGGGGGCATAAAAGTCACTTTATTTCATGGAAATCCCTGTCAGCATGCGATTTTCGCAAGCTAACTTTTTCCCATAGGAATGCATTGGACAGCGCTGATTGGCCAGAGTACGGAATTCGACCAATCAGCGCTGGCTGTGCTGGAGGAGGCGGAATCTAAGATCGCTCCACACCAGTCTCCATTCAAGTCCAACCTTAGACTCCGCCTCCTCCGGCAGAGCCAGCGCTGATTGGCCGAAGGCTGGCCAATGCATTCCTATGGGTATGCAGAGACTTAGCAGTGTTGAGCCAGTTCTGCTCAACTACACCGTATGCCGGTCAGCCCATCAGATGTAGCAGAGCCAAGAGTGCACTAGAACCCTTATGCACACTCGGCTCTGCTACATCTGATGGGCTGACCAGCACACGGTGTAGTTGAGCAGAACTGGCTCAACACTGCTAAGTCTCTGCATTCGCATAGGAATGCATTGGCCAGCCTTCGGCCAATCAGCGCTGGCTCTGCCGGAGGAGGCGGAGTCTAAGGTCGGACCTGAATGGAGACTGGTGTGGAGCGATCTTAGTCTCCGCCTCCTCCAGCAGAGTCAGCGCTGATTGGTCAAATTCTGTACTCTGGCCAATCAGCGCTGGCCAATGCATTCTATTAGCCCGATGAAGTAGAGCTGAATGTGTGTGCTTAGCTCAACTACGCCGGTGGAGTAGTTGAGCTAAGCACACACATTGAGCTCTGCTTCATCAGGCTAATAGAATGCATTGGCCAATCAGCGCTGGCCAATGTATTCTATTAGCATGAGCTGAGTGTGCACAGGGGTTCCAGTGCACCCTCGGCTCTGCTACATCTGATGTAGCAGAGCAGAGTGTGCATAAGGGTTCCAGTGCACCCTCGGCTCTGCTACATCTGATGTAGCAGAGCCGAGTGTGCATAAGGGTTCTAGTGCACCCTCGGCTCTGCTACATCTGATGGGCTGACCGGCACACGGTGTAGTTGAGCAGAACTGGCTCAACACTGCTAAGTCTCTGCATACCCATAGGAATGCATTGGCCAGCCTTCGGCCAATCAGCGCTGGCTCTGCCGGAGGAGGCGGAGTCTAAGGTCGGACCTGAATGGAGACTGGTGTGGAGCGATCTTAGACTCCGCCTCCTCCAGCAGAGCCAGTGCTGATTGGTCGAATTCCGTACTCTGGCCAATCAGCGCTGTCCAATGCATTCCTATGGGAAAAAGTTTATCTCACAAAAATAACAATTACACACCCGATAGAGCCCCAAAAAGTTATTTTTAATAACATTCCCCCCTAAATAAAGGTTATCCCTAGCTATCCCTGCCTGTACAGCTATCCCTGTCTCATAGTCACAAAGTTCACATTCTCATATGACTCGGATTTGAAATCCACTATTCGTCTAAAATGGAGGTCACCTGATTTTGGCAGCCAATTACTTTTTCCGATTTTTTTCAATGCCTCCGGTGTCGTAGTTCCTGTCCCACCTCCCCTGTGCTGTTATTGGTGCAAAAAAAGTGCCAGGGAAGGTGGGAGGGGAATCAAATTTTTTGGGAGTTTGCCACGTGATGTTCGATTCGAATCGAACACATCGAACAGCCTGATATCCGATCGAACATGTGTTCAATAGAACACTGTTCGCTCATCTCTACTCGTAACAACTGTTCCAGTGTCCTCTTAGCACAGCCTTTGCCTCCTGCTCCGGCTTCTTCTCAAAGTCAAACTGCTTTCCGTCAATGACATCCCAGATCCTCTCTGCTAATGCTGCTGATTGGCCTCAATGCGGCAGGGACTTCCACCGGAAGACATCAACAGTAGAGATGAGCGAACACTGTCCTGATCAGCCGTTCTGAACAGCACGCTCCCATAGAAATGAATGGAAGCACCTGGCACAGCGACCAGCCGCCGGCAAAGTGTACGTGCCAGGTGCTTCCTTTGATTTCTATGGGAGCGTGCTGTTCGGAACAGCTGATCAGAACAGTGTTCGCTCATCTCTAATCAACAGACCTTGTTGGGAAGAATCAGAGCACTAGGGAAAGGTGGTGGATTTTTTTTTCACTGCCCCCAGCTGATTTAAAAAATAATTTTTGCCTGGACAACCCCTTTAAATACTGTCTGTGTTCATATCTGGCAATTATAAGAAAATGGCACATGATAGATTAAATAAATGAAATAAAAACATTTAAAATTGATAAAAAATGCAATTATATACATCCTTCACAAACCTGGTGATAACCAAACATATTCATTCCCGAACATTGTCGGGAACAATTGTTTACCATTTTTGTACAAGCACAAAAGGAGTCCCACAAAAGAACTGAACAAAATGTTATTGGAACTAGAAATGAAAAGGTAATGGTGTCAGACCACACATCTTCTGTTGATGTAGGTTCACTCAAATCCTTCTGTCTCTTAATATAATCACAGACTTGATGATGTTGAGATCACGGTTTTGTGGGGGCAATATCATCATGTACAGGACTCCTTACTAAAGGGTAGTCACACCAAATATTGATTTGATTTAGATTTCTCTTTTGATCATCAGTTTTTCCTAAAGGTGATGCATGGCCAGAAGTAGCTCTGATCTCAACATCATCAAGTCTGTCTGAGATTACATGAAGGATTTGGTCAAGTCTACATTCATTATGGTTAGTTCTCCAAGTTGTTTGCAACAACCTTTCTGCTATGTTTCTACAAAAATCATGCTGTGCTTTCTTCATATTGTGGTACACATATTGGATAATCATGCTTGATGTGCACAAACACTCCTCATACATTAGAGACTTGCTTCACAAATGCCTCTCACATGTTAGTTGCCAATACTCCAAGGAAATGTGTTGAAAAGGGCAAGGTCCACCACAAAAGAGGAAGGGTCTGGGTAAAATTAACTTGCAAAGAAGGTCATTTGTTGGTATTTCTGGGTATGAAAATGGCCTTCCTGAGTGGTTGTGTATTGGGCTGAAGAGGGCAAAGAGCTCCTAAAAAATTTTTGGCAACTATGAATTACTTGCCTGAAATCACTCACATGTGTAGCATGCATCTAATATGTGAGTGACGTGTGTGCAATAAGAATATAATGAGTGAGTGTCAAGTGTGTGGGTTAGGATCTATTGTGTGACAAGTATCTAGAAGGTATAGAATGATATAGGATACTTTTACAATGAGTGAATATGTGTTGAAGCAGTGGCGTAACTAGGAATGATGGAGCCCCAAGGCAAACATTAGTTGTTGTTGTTGTTGTTTTTTAAAGTGCTGAAAAGTAAGAATGTTTTGCTTTAGTAATATTTTATATATCTATGTATTGTTAGCCGATGGCTGGTCCGGTAATGGAGGGGGTGTACATCTCACCCAGACTAGTAAGGTGGTTGAGATGAGAAAACTCAAGAAAGAATGTTTCTCAACAGATAACTACTGAGGGATATTTCAGAGTTCCGGTTACTGGGCTGGATTTTTAGCAATGGCAGGTAGGTTGGTAGTGGGACCTGTCATTCCACCCCTCTCCAGTCCACACTTTGGGGATGTTCCGGCAGCGACTCAGCTGTTGAGAGTATGCTCATCAAGGGAGGCTTAAGAAGCCAGCTCCAGCAGCAGACTTTGGGCAGAGCTTGGCTGGAGAGCCAACAAAGAGGTCATATTTTTGGAGCTGTGTCCTGAATTATTCTACTGGCTTTTGATTTCTGTTATTCTAGGTGAGGTAACCTATTCTATGTTTAGTTAGAGCCTAGCCGGGCAGGTATTTATTTTTGTATTGTTTCCTTTTGTTGCTGCACTACCTTTTTGAGTGAAAATAAAACTCTACCTTTGTTTTGGACTAAAGAAACTGGACTTTTGTGTCTATGCCAAAATTAAATCAGTATTTGGCGTAACGGCTCCCTAGAGGAGGAGTCCTGGAAGTGATGATATGGCCCTGACAGAGCCCTGATCTCCACTTCATCCAGTCTATTTAGGGTTACACTAAGACCCCCTGAAGATGACCATGGTGTTGGTCAGTGTGCTAGCTGTGTATTTCAGGGATAGCACACTGACCCATTCTTTTCTATGGGTCATACACATGATCGTGATTTTCACAGTCCCATGTGTGGGACGAAACTCTGGGTCACATCAGGTCCTATTCCTGTCCTATTTGGTGGCCCATGCTTCTGTGGCTTCTATTCATTCAATGAAAGGAACTGCGGAAGCAAGGCCCATGCACGGACAGCACACAGCACCCCTGTGCTTTTAATTCATGGCAGGCTAGGTGCAGTACAGTCATCTGCAACTAGCCTAAGAGACAGAGGCATTCGAGAAAGCCTACTTCTACAGTAGGGGGTATAAGACACTCATCAGGTGTTGATGTTTGAGATCAAATTGATTGATATGTGGAAATAGTACGAGAAATCATCCAGCAACGAAACGAAAGTTCCTCCAATAAAAAACTTTGCTTTATTTCATGTCCACAGGATAAAATATAAACACGCAGTCACAGGAAAAGACAAAAAGGCTAACGTCAGACGACGCGTTTCGGATCTTATATCCTTCTTCAAGGTCTGATCAAGAATGTCATATTGTCTATGTGTTTTGTTTTTGTTTTGTATACACAAAGACTGGCAGTGCCTCGCCATTTGTACCTAGCATTAACAGCTTGGATGAATTTATATTGATTGCAGGTGTTATATCTGTTCATGCTGGTATAAATGGAGAGGCTTTTTGTCAGTCTTGATCAGACCTTGAAGAAGGATATAAGATCCGAAACGCGTCGTCTGACGTTAGCCTTTTTGTCTTTTCCTGTGACTGCGTGTTTATATTTTATCCTGTGGACATGAAATAAAGCAAAGTTTTTTATTGGAGGAACTTTCGTTTCGTTGCTGGATGATTTCTCGTACTATTTCTGGATTTTACTCCCAGCCAAGGGAGACAGGCATCCGGGCAAGTCCAAGGATATGCATTTAAATCGGATGACATACACTTGGAGATTTCTGCAGGAGAGCTGAGTATAATCCTTCCCTTTTCCCCTTTTCCAGTTTGTTATATTTAAGTTTGGCATACTCGTGCTCTTTTTGAACTGCAGTTTTGACCTATTTAGGCCGTAAAAACCTTTATAAAAGGCAGGAATTTATGAAAAAGTGTCATTTCCGATACATATTATCACACGCAAGTCATATATACAGGAATATAGAAACCATATGACAAAAAGGCATTTTTGTATACTTTTCTACAAAAAACACTAATATGATGGATTTAGATGTCGATTTTGAAACAAACCGCAAGAAAAAACTATTAGAGATATTTGGTGAAGGTGCGGCTAATGGTCATAACAGTAGTGATTGTGAATCCATGTTGTCCAAGTTCCATAGACTGAGGACTTTAGAGATGAAGACCTGGTGGGATCATAAAACTCTGAATACATATATTGAGAAACAAATGATCCCCCGAGGTTTACGAATAAATAAATTTCCAACTTATGTATACGATGACAATTTCAAGAAAGAATGGGAGGAGATCCTATCAGACTGTTCATTTAAACTAATGAAACTAATAATAAAAAATGAAGAGAAAAAATTAGCAACATTAGCTACAGATATCGTAAAAACAAAAGATGAAATTAAGAAATTTACTTTAAATCAAGAACAAGAAGATTTTTTCCATAATATGAAATCACGTTTGGAAAAATTGGAGGAAAACATTGCACATCTAAAAAAGAAAAAGTTTCAAAGGGATAAAACTGATTATGAAGAAAATACAGTTTACAGATGGCAGTCGAATAGACAATCCACACCAAAGTCTATTTTGAGGAATGACACCAATTACAAAGCTCGCAGAAATTTAAAGAGGAAGGTGTCTTTTAGTTCCTCAGAGAGAGACTCAGATGGCTCAGAATGGGATTATTCGTCCTCACACAATAGTTTTTTAGGAGGATCAAAGGAGAACAAACAAAGAGAGAGAAACAGGAACATACCACAAAGAAAAAAATCCGGAGAGCAGGACGAAAACACAGAAAAACGAAAAACAAGATTCCAGTCACGACAGAATTTAACTTAGATCATAGTCTTAACTCAGACTCATTAATGAATGAAAGAAGCAACACCACTAGTGTCATCAATTTGTCCTCCTATCCACTATCCAGTGCTTGTCTTGAGTTGTTATCCAAGGGGTTAAATTTTGTCCCGGTGGAGCATTTTAATGTGTTTGATACATTGCTTGATATAAATAAATTTGTACGTTTATTAACCTTGAAACGCCATTTTGCAGAATCAGATACACAAATTAAAACAAAAGGTAATGAAGACTTACTGGGGAGACCCAATAGGTTTAAAGATTTTTTATTCAGGGAACAGTGCAGTCTTTTAGAACTTGCCAGTTTAAATGAGGAGGATGAGTTAAGATTGGAAGGTTTAAAGTCAACGATAGATATAAAAAACCCATTATTTTACCCTCTTAAAGCTAGAATTCCCATATTGGATGTCTTTCAAACAGCAGTGGAAAATGACATAGTAGAATTGCATCAAACACACAACAATGAACCAATTCAGGATAATTGAAGTAAACAGGAAAGAGTCATACTAAAGGAATTAAAAGACAATGAAAATCTAATAATAAAATCAGCGGATAAAGGTGGGAGTGTAGTGGTTCTAGATCGAAAGGACTATGTAGATTCTGTCTTATCCATTCTTAATGATCAGGAAACATACAGACCGTTAAAAGAAGATCCCACTATTGTTTTTCATAGAAAGTTGGATAATATTCTTATGGAAGGGGTCAATCAAGGTATTTTTTCGGAGAAAGAATATAAATATCTTTTAGTGCAACATCCTGTAACTCCCGTCTTTTACGGACTGCCGAAAGTGCACAAGGGGGTGGTTCCCCCTCCACTGAGGCCCATTATTTCGGGGGTCAATTCGTTGAATGAAAGACTCTGTAATTGGGTTGACCAGTTGTTGCAACCTTTGGTGGTCAATACACCCAGTTACCTCAAAGACACCAAAGAGGTACTTAAAAACTTCGATGGGTTTCAGTGGAGGGAAACCTTTTCTTGGGTTAGCTGTGATGTAGCAGCCCTTTATTCATCTATCCCCCATGATGTGGCACTTAATGCATTAGGCTACTTTCTGTATACCTATTCTGATTTTAGCCCTGATTTCAATGAATATGTAATTTCAGTGGTACAGTATTTACTGTGCCACAATTATTTCATGTTCCTAGACAAATATTTCTTACAAATCAAAGGGGCACCAATAGGGGCTTGTTTCTCCCCGTCATTAGCTAATATCACCATGGCATGGTGGGAGGAGAAACACCTATACAGTACTGAAAATCCATTTAGGGATAGAATTCACTATTACGGTCGATATATTGATGACTGTCTTCTAATATGGGTAGGAGAAACTGCAGATGTCGTAAAGTTTATTGATTACATAAACAACAATAGTTATAACCTAAAATTTACGTATGAGATCGGAAAAGAAAAAATTAACTTTTTGGATATTACCCTGATAGGGGACAAGAATAGGGGGAAAGTAGTTTGCGAGAATTATAGAAAGCCACAGGCTGGTAATGCCTTATTGCATGCAAACAGCATGCATTCTAAACATACAAAAAAGGCATTGCCGGTCGGTGAATTTCTACGAATCAAAAGAAACAGCACTACCCGTGATGCATATAATAAAGAGGAAGCAATAATGACAAAAAGATTAAAGCAGAGGAATTATCCAAATTGGTCCATTATAAGAGCAAAAGACATAGCTAACAAAACAAAGAGAGATGCGTTATTATATGAAACCAAGTCCAGAGAGCAAAACAGTAATAGAAATATACATTTTACCACTCGCTACAGTCTGGAATATGAAAAAATTGTAAATATAATAAAAAACAATTTGCCTATTCTAAACCAGGATCCATTGTTAAGGGATATTCTGAAAGAAGGCTGTTCATTTGCCTCTGCACGAGGCAAAACAATAGGCAATTACATATCACCTAGTACTATTGTCAACGTTGACAACAACAAAAAAAGATTGGAAACAAGAGAACATACAGTTGGTTTTCATAAATGTGGGCAAAATAGATGTGGTGCTTGTAAATGGGCCAAAAAAAGTAAACAATTTGAGAATGTGGATTCAACGTGTAAATATAATATCAAATCCTTTATAAATTGTATGAGCAGCCATGTGATTTATATGATCACTTGTGACATATGTAATTTACACTATATAGGAAGTACTGTCAGACCATTAAAAACTCGAATTTCTGAACACCTACAAGATATTAATAGTGAGAATAATGTTAGAAATACTGGTGTTTCACGTCATTTCAAAAGTATACATGCCGGTAATACATCTAGTTTTAGTTTTAAAGGCATTGAAGTAGTTAGCAAATCCCATAGAGGAGGAAATTGGGAACACCATTTAAGAATAAGAGAGGTTTTTTGGATATGGAAAATAGGCACTCGTCATCCAAAAGGACTCAATCAAAGGAACGATGTGTCTTACATTTACCCAGTCTAAAACAGATCTTATAATTAAATTTATATCTGACATAGATTTTCTGACAAATATGGCCTAACAATGGCCTTGTATAGCAGTTTATACCTTTATCTGGTACTTGGAGTTAGCATAAGCTTTGGACAACGATGTATATCGTTGTTCAGTATTTAATGTTGGATCATGTAATTATCTCTTTCTTGTCTGTTTTCTTCTTTTTTCTTTCTTTTGAGTTATTAATTTATTGTATTTCACTTACCTTATAGTAGAGCATCAACAACGATATCCTAGTAGCTTCATATGGAGAGGAATATTTGGTCACGACAGGAGCATGCGCATATGGATGAATGCAGGTCGGGTATCCATCTTTACTATTGGCAAATGCCCACACAGTCAATCATTCCGACCAATGAACGTATGATAGCAACATCACATGATCAAACACCTAGTGGATATGGGAGATCTTTTTTCCTTGAAAGAAACATCGGCAACGCATCGAAACATCTACATATAGATGCGTTTGAATTGTTGTGTTATGCTGAAGAGTGGATAACAATATCCCAGTAACCCGATATCAGAAGGAACATTCATTCTTGATTTGAACATGTGCGCATAGATAGATGCAGGTCGGGCACCCATCTTTACTACTGGCAAATGCCCACACAGTAGACCATACAGCCGACCAGTAAATGGAAAACAACAATAATACGTGACCAAGTATCATTTGATTACAGGACAATTTTTTCCTCTGAAAAGAACATCAACAGTAAATTCAAGTATCAATATGTAATATGTATGATTTGTTGTATTCTTGCGGGTAGATTTTTTGTATTATTTTTTGATTATTTAATTTTTTATTTCTATTTTTTGTTTTTTTTGTTAATTTTTTTTATTTTTTTTTTTTATTTTTCATTTTTTCTTTTGTATGTTTTTCTCTATTACTACTGAATTATAAATTATAGTTAACAGCATATATAGTTTCTCTTCAGAATGGGCTTTTTACATCAATTCACCAGCATATATACTAGTACACACCAGCACATATACTAGTACACATCGGTATGCTGATATGCTCTAATGTTGCGTTTTGTTTCTTTCAAAGTATAGAGAATCGGCAGTAATTGTAAACACTATTAAAACATTGATCATGTCATTCTTATACCTTTATTCACTTATTCATTTATATGTACATATTTTTTCATATGTTTTTAAATGTCATATTGTCTATGTGTTTTGTTCTTGTTTTGTATACACAAAGACTGGCAGTGCCTCGCCATTTGTACCTAGCATTAACAGCTTGGATGAATTTATATTGATTGCAGGTGTTATATCTGTTCATGCTGGTATAAATGGAGAGGCTTTTTGTCAGTCTTGATCAGACCTTGAAGAAGGATATAAGATCCGAAACGCGTCATCTGACGTTAGCCTTTTTGTCTTTTCCTGTGACTGCGTGTTTATATTTTATCCTATGGACATGAAATAAAGCAAAGTTTTTTATTGGAGGAACTTTCGTTTCGTTGCTGGATGATTTCTCGTACTATTTCTGGATTTTACTCCCAGCCAAGAGAGACAGGCATCCGGGCAAGTCCAAGGATATGCATTTAAATCGGATGACATACACTTGGAGATTTCTGCAGGAGAGCTGAGTATAATCCTTCCCTTTTCCCCTTTTCCGGTTTGTTATGATTGATATGTGGACTGACTATAAGAGAAGTGTAAAGTCATTTGAGTGCAGGCTTGAAAAAGGACACACAATCCGAAACGCGTCAGTCTGATGCTTTAAAAAAAACAGACTTTATTTTGTGTGGAGTGCTTTTCAGACCCCCAAGTATAATAGTCAGAGCCCAAGGGGAGGTGAGGGAACATAATAAACAGTGTTACTCACCTCTCCGGGATCCAATGTTAATCCTAGCAGGCTTCAGACCTATATGGTAATGTGTCAGACATCACGTAGTCTGGGATATTACCATATAGGCCCGAAGTCTGTGCTAGCAGTACCATATAGGCCCAAAGCCTGTGCTAGTAGTAATAGCCTGTTACTGCTAGCACAGGCTTTGAGCCTATATGGTAATGTCCCAGACCTCGTGAGGTCTGCCACATTACCATACAGGCCCAAAGCCTGCTAGGATTAACATCGGATCCCGGAGAGGTAGGTAACAGTGTTTATTATGTTCCCTCACCTCCCCTGGGGCTCTGATTATTATACTCAGGGGTCTGAAAAGATATATATAGCAATATATATATATAGAACAGGACTCTACAAGTTACACCTTTTGATATCATCTATTAATATATATTCCATTACTCACCATTGTCCCCACATCCCCAAAATTGTTCCTCCGTCATAAAATTATTCAAATCCATCATCTGTCGCAATACCAGTACTGGTTATAGAATGTCTGTGCTGCTATGTTTATAGATATTACATTGATGACATCTCAATATTCTGGAGTGTTGGCCCCTGGTGTGTCATACTGCCCTCATTTACATAAGTCATTCTGTAGCCTATAGATATACACAATGATGGAGGTTATACTGCACATGGCATTTCTTCTGTCACCTAGTAATATATATACTAATTATAAAAGTAACAGAAGATTATTCCCCATTAAGAGAATGGCTTTCACCTTGTGTGATACAGAAGTTACACCTTACACTGAACCTGTATACTTACAATGTCAACCGGTGAACTGACATTTTGAAATAATTTTGCTTTATTCCTATTAAATGTAAGTGAACCAAAAATACATGGAAAAATAAATGTATTATTCTGTAATCAGGCCAGCAGAGCTGTTCAGCACTAGCATTGGGACAGCAGCATCACTATGTTATAAGCATCGTAGTGAAAGAAAGGGACACGCCGGGCTGTGTTATTGGGCCAGCAAGTTGTGACAGAAAAGAAGGCGCCAAATTAGTGTGTTCTTTTGGGCTAGTCACAGTAGTTTTAGTCACAGTAGTCACCGTTGTTTCAGTCACAGTACCGTCACATGGATTACACGATGTGGGATTTACCTGCAGATGAGAAATCAGCAATTGAACTGCTCCAAGCCAATGGGATGATCCATAAGAGCCGATTTTGTGCTCGTAACCACCAGATGAAATTGTTTTTTGGCCAAGGCATCCCCAAATGGCGCTGCAGCAAACGTCCGTGTGAAGAGAAAAAGGGTGTAAGATCACAAACTTGATTTGCCAACTCACACATGTCTTTTGTTACGGCTGCCCGTTTCATATATTGTTGGTGCCAAGATCTGACATCCGTAGAGTTTTGTGAACAGCAATTGAAGATGAAACACAACACGTTCGTGGATTGGAATAATTACCTCCGCGAACTGTGCATAAGTGCCTTAATATCCCGGCCTTCTACAAAGATAGGCGATCCAAACAAAGTGGTTGAGGTGGATGAAAGCCTTTTTACAAAAAGCAAAAACAACAGCGGGCGTGTTCTGCCACCACAAGGAGTGTTTTGTCATTGCAGTCCCGGAAAGATCGGCTACTACATTGATGGCTGCTATTAAAGCCAACGTGGCAGATGGGAGTATAATATACTCTGATTGATGGAAGAGGTATAAAACTGCAGACTTACAAGCTGCTATCGATGACCATTTAACGGTGAACCACAAGTACAACTTTTTTGACCCAAACACTCATTGTGGGGAAGCGCTAAATGGCACAAAAACAGCATGGAACAGCCCGCCAGCATCTGCAGTCATATTTAGCTGAATTCATGTGGCGACAAAATCATTCCAAAACAATAATCTTCACAGATTTGTTAAAAGAGATTGTTAATTTCATGCCTCCTGTTTAAGACGAGTTCGGAAATTATGAAATAAAGCAGAATATACACTTACAATTCGCTGTGTGAATGCTGCTGAACCCGATGCTGTCCGGAACTCAACTGCGATGCAGGCATGCGGCCAGCGATGCTGCTGTCCCAATGCTAGTGCTGAACAGCTCTGCTGGCCCGATAACGGAATAGTACAAAAATAAAAGTGTTATGGGTCCTTAAAAGTGTGCAAAAGTAGATAACAATTCACTTGACTTTTGGATATGAGATGCACCTCTAATGAAGCGAGGTGAGGTGACCGCCTCTGGCGGCCCTCCGGAGGTGGGCGGAAGCATGGGCGATTTTTTTTTTTTTTCCACTAAACTAATGCTACCACTCTCCTGCGTTGATTCAGATGTCTGAGTCTAAGCGCAGGTGGCGTCACCACACTGAGACACAGACATCTTACTTTGCTGGGTGAAGAGGAGGCAGTAGCAGGAGCAGCGCTCATGTCGGTAAGTATAATAACTTTTTTTTTTTTTTAGTTTTATAATAGGCCGCTACCTGCTGGAGTATCCCCAGCAGGTAGCGGTTATTTACCAACCTCCCCGGACCTGCTCACTGCTGCCCCCGCTTCCCCTTCTACTATAGGCCATGAAGGGCAGCAGTGAGTAGGCCCGGGCCAGGCCGCGATCTCACTACCGCTATTATTATCTTTTCAGACCCCCGAGTATAATAATCGGAGCGCCAGGGGAGGTGAGGGAACATAATAAACAGTTTTACTCACCTCTCCGGGATTTGATGTTAATCCTACTGCTAGAAGAAAATAAAAAACAAAAAGCACCGCGCGGCACCTAGTGTATTACCCTTGATATAATACCATTAAAAAATCTCAGGTATATCTATAATCACCTTCTGGTGCTGTGATATAGTCACAGCACCTCTATAGACACATAGTAAGATTCAGGTAATCAGCAGCAGCGGACCATATCCGTAATATACGTATAGAAATCACCAAAAACAGGACCAATCCAATCCAAAATGATATAAAAAGAACAAAAAGATCCGCGCTTACCAACCGTAGTCTTGTCACAATCCTTTATTTAAAGCCTTTTACACAACGCGTTTCGAAACCCGTAGCTGGTTTCTTCATCAGGTGTACTTAGGAACAGCATAACAAATATGTAGCACATGCTGCATATAAATAGGAAGAATCAAAGGAAGTGAAAAACGCCCCCTGATGACTTCATCACAGTTTCAAAAAGTTCAAATACAGAGAGAAATATTCATTTAAGATCATATGCAATAAAATAAACCATTTAGCAAACCAGCACATGTGAAATTTTACATACCGTTCTATAGTTTCGGTGTGCCCACCTTAGCGTCTGCATATTTCATGATGCGCATGTTTACAAAACAGACCGCCAGGAAACGCATCATCACTATATTAGTGGAGCGCAAAAGCGTTCCAAAAGCCAGACATGTGAACCTGTGGAACGCACATGCATCCCAAATACCGAAAGCAGTTCCAGATTGAAGATGCATATAGAATACCTTTTGATTAGATCTCCTTAATAGTGGCCCGAAGAAGAAACTACTAACCACTGGAGGGTTTTCCCATGTTATAATACAATAAAGTATTCATTCATACGGGAAGATGTTGTTACTACAGCAGATCTCCCAGTACTGAGCCGCGCGCTCGATCTCTAGGTGTTCCGCGCATGCACGTGCGGCATGTCCCGTAGGTAACCCATTCAAAGTGTCGACTACGCTGGCATTACTGATGTGCATGCGTCCTGTGTATGTAGCTGGCGCAGGTACGCATGCGCAGAGCAATAGTCCAGTTATATCCAGTATTCTCCATGATCCCACTATAACTGTACTATTGCTCTGATAAAGGGTTCTTTAACTAGAGTATGGTTTTGATATTCACTGTTAGGTGAAGACCCAAACTGACTATACCAGACCACTTCCACAACCTTATAAGCACAAAATGAAATATTTAGTTTCCTTGCCAGACTGCTTATTGCAAGAGCTAGCAGAAAGCCTTCCAAACTGCTTGAATTCGGCTTTTATTATTCATCATTCACTTCTAGTCTAGTGTTTCTCTATTTGCATAGACTGTGCCGTCTGAAATGAATACATCACAAATTGATAGAATTGGATCCACTCTGATGCACCTGATTCCCATAGAAGGATTGGGAATGGGCTGCTCTTCTGTATCTATTTCTTTATGTTTTGTGTCCCCAAAAATATGTATCAATGAACGCAAAAAAAAACAACCTGCAACCGTGAATGTAGCTTTATCATTATTTGTATGTGTTCAGATTCTATATTGTCTATTGCTGACATCTGACCTGTCATTTTCTAATCTCCTCCAGTATTTTAGTGTTCTTTTCAAGCTACACAATAGAATAATATAAGTGGAGCATTCGTCTACCATAACTAAAAGCAAAATCAATCGGTCTAGGAACATACCGTATCCCCCTTCAGATATTAAGTTGAACCAAATGTTATATTAATGGCATATATGGACATTACCGATCTTCCATGATTATCATTGATAGTATTTACAATTGTACAGCGTATTATTTTCTCTTCAGAACAATGGGAAATATAAAGCCTCTTAAACTTTTATTAACACATAAAATAACAGAATGCATCTATAGAAAACAACACTTGTATTTCCCCAGTGCACTTTTAAATTAGAAAGTATGTATAGTAAGAGCCTTCCATGCCGCTTCTTTATTACAATGCCATGCAGAACATAGACACAACATATCATAATTATATGGCTTTATTCCAAGTGGATACAAATAAAAAGGCAAACGGAGACAAGTAATCCATATATTATTCTTCCATAGAAAAAAAATTATTGTTTATCTGCTTGTGTTATAATGCACTCCATGACCTTGTGCAGTGCACAGGATTAATAAAGATACTTCTCACATTATGACTTATTATTATGACTTGTATTATTTCCTACAAGCATAGTAGCGGGAAGAAACCATTCTTTAATATTACTCTACTAATAAACTGGACGGACTCAGCTACAATGCTAATATTGGAGACAAACATATTCAATGCATAAAAATATGGTATAAATAGGAACACATAAGATCATAGGCAGTTTAAAGATGTGGAAATTGCTCTTCTTCTTGTGCACTTTGGATCCATAAGAGAAGGCAGTGTTAGATCTTGAGATTGGAATAATCTAATAAGGCATAATGGCTCCAGTGCTGCTCCACATTAACACAGACAGTACTGTAAGCATGTTACGAATGACTAGTATTGTTTAAGCAATCCAAAAATGGATCTTCTCCCATATCAGCCTCCTCAAGATCAAAGTCTTGTTCCTGAGTTAACTGGTCAATGTCCTCATCTGATGTGGAGGGACGTGTCAGGATGATTCGTGGTATCTTCAGGAAAAGTAGAAAAAGAAATATGTTATTATAGTTTGCTACGTACTTTAATTTGTATAAAACCTCAGAAGAATGCTAATGGAAAAGACACACAAATTACTGCTGCTGCTTGTCTCTGCTACATGGTGAGAGCTCTTCTGACACTGCTTCTTTAAATTAATGCCTGGTTCACATCTGGTTCAGTATTCTTTTCGGGGAGTCTGCTTGGGGACCCCCGAAATGGAATACCAAACACATTGACAAGTGATGGGCTTATGAAAGCCCACGGACCCCATAGACTATAATGGGGTCTGTGTGTTTTTCATGGGCTGTCTGCATGGAACATGCAGAGAGGAAAGTAGTTCATGAAGTACTCTTCTCTCCACATGTTCCGTGCGGATATTGTGCGGAAAATACACGGACCCCGTTATAGTCTAAGGGGTCTGTGTGCTTTCATAAGCTCATCGCTTGTCAATGTGTTTGGTATTCCATTTCGGGGGTCTCCAAGTCTTCTTACCAGCTACATTGTAGGAGAATAAACTGTAGCAATGGTGAAAGACATTGCTGCAAAATGTGTACCAGCAACGCCCATCATCAAAAGACAACGGGCAGTCAACATTAGGTTATTATGACAAGAATACATTGCATTCAGTGTTATTCATTAAACATCATCTCATAGTTCTACACAGAAGATGAAACTCAGCCAATAATCCACCATGGATTCTTATTCTTAATGGGCATTGGTGAGTGATATATTAAAGGGGTTGTCTGTAATGAGATAACTCCTTTAATAGGGGATACTATACGATAACATCATGTTTAATAAGAGTTCCCAAGAGAAGAAAGTGGCACTTACTAAAGTAGGATATTGGCACAGCACTTAATAACCTTATATTAGTAAATTGTTTATCCTGAACCTTTTAATGACCTAAAACATTTTCAGTTTTTAGTACAAAACTAGTACTAATATAAAATAAAAAGTACTGAAAAATACACTATTATGGCTTTTAAAAATGAAAGATATTTACAAAGCTGAATTCTTTCACAGATTCCTAAAGGGCTGTATCTCAGATCTCAGGACACTGGTTAGAACCACATAAAACATCCCTTTATCCCCTGTCAACTATGCCAAACTGTTGTTCCTGCTGACACAATGATATCTTGGGTAAAAAATATGCAAATCTATTCTCCAGGATGTAATTAGGAGAACATTTGCCTCTGTATGCTGCCCTCTAGTGGCAGCTCCCTTAACATCATACATGACTCATTCACACACTCTCCCTAATGTGTATGATTATCCCCTGACACTGATATTTTTTAAGGGAAACCTTTTTAGGAATCCACTGGGCCTTAGGCTTGTCTTTCTGCAAGTACTAAAGTTTTTAATGAAAGAGTCCCTGGGCAGATAGATGTGGAGCCGAGGGGCTTGTAGTCTCTTATTAATCCTATAACAGTATATCATTATTGTTTCATACTTGTATAGCAGTTCTGTAATAATAAACTCTTTGTGCATCTACTGTGCACCATCCTTTACAGTTATTAGCATTAATATATTAATATAGGCAGCATATTTGTCATTCCCATGCTCGCCTTTATCTTCTATTTATTCTCTTTCATTTTGATGAAATTAATTATGTTTTCTACAATCACATTTCATCTATACAACATTGCCAGGTCCACATTCATTTGTGTATTTCAAAATACAACAGCCTTCCCTCTGAGCACAGTGGACCCTAGTGGTCCGGGTTTCATGCCTATGAGTAGTTAATTCTTTACATTGTATTGCATGTTTCATTCCAAAGGCTTAATAAGTTCCGACTCTGATAAATACTTTTTCTGAATACAGTTTTTCTGAAATATTAATGCATAGGTTCAACTGTTGTGATTCTATCGTGTATGAAATGGCATTGAACCAAAGCAATTCTCATAATAAAACAAAAAAGCACTTTGGAAAATGAATTCCAAGCAGCCTATTATGCTAGCTTCACCCTAGCATTCAGGTTTCCACTCTTCAGGTTCGTTTGGGGACCCGAAAAATAGAAAACCTATCCGCTTAAAAAGTGGTTAAAAGCGGAAACATGCAGACCCCATAGATTATAATGAGGTTTCCGGCAAAATCCTGCTTGAACCTGTAAGAGTCCATTCACACAGAGGAAAATGGTGAGGAATTTGGTGTGGAATTTCAGCGCTGAAAAAAAGCCTCCTATTGACTTCAATGGGTTCCTTTGTCTGCTAGCATGTAACGGATATCACTAAAGAGCCGTCTCTGGAGAAAATCACGTTCACCTGCAGATTTCCTCCACTTCAAATTTATGCTTAAAACATATAGTTCTGCCCTATACCTCGCCAAACAAGACTATTTCACCGCCCTCATCCCTTCTCTCTCCAACAACCCTAAAAGGCTTTTTGAAACTTTTCACTCCTTACTCACACCAAAGGTGCAGACGCCATTCACAGACCTTAGTGCCGATGACCTTGCCACTTATTTCCATGATAAAATTGATAAGATCCGTCAGGAAATTACTGCCCAAGCCCCAGGTGGCATTGATAACCTCATCAACCGCACTTCAGCCTGTCCATTCTCATCTTTTGAACCTGTTACAGAAGAGGAAGTCTCCCAACTACTTTCTTCATCTCGCCCTACAACCTGCAGTAGTGATCCCTTCCCCTCACTCCTTCTCCAATCTGTCCCCTGCTGTCACAACTTACCTTACTAAAATATTTAACCTCTCTCTCTCTTCTGGAATCTTCCCATCCTCCTTCAAGCATGCTGTTATAACTCCGCTGTTGAAAAAACCCTCCCTGGACCCATCCTGTGCTGCTAACTATCGACCCGTCTCTAACCTCTCCTTCATCTCTAAACTCTTGGAACGCCTGGTCTATTCTCATCTAATCCGCTATCTCTCTGCTAACTCTCTGCTTGACCCCTTACAATCTGGTTTCCGTGCTCTGCACTCTACTGAAACAGCTCTCACAAAAGTCTCCAATAATCTCCTAATGGCTAAATCCAATAGTGACTTCTCTCTTCTTATTCTACTGGACCTCTCTGCAGCCTTTGACACTGTTGACCATCATCTCCTCCTCACTATGCTCCGCTCAGTTGGCCTCAATGACACTGCGCTCTCCTGGTTCTCCTCTTATCTCTCAGACCGCACTTTCAGTGTATCATTTGCGGGCTCTGTTTCCTCCCCGCTTTCCCTTGCTGTTGGGGTTCCTCAGGGCTCGGTCCTAGGCCCCCTGCTCTTTTCTCTCTACACAGCCCCCATTGGACAAACCATCGCCAGATTTGGCTTCAGGTACCATCTTTATGCTGATGACACCCAATTATACACATCTTCCCGGGACATCACCCCTGCACTCATACAGAACACCAGCAACTGTCTCTCTGCTGTCTCAAATATCATGTCCTCACTCTATCTGAAACTAAATCTCTCCAAGACTGAGCTACTACTGTTTCCACCATCTAATAGATCTGTCCCTCATATATCCATTGCAGTCTCAGGCCTTACTATAACTCCTAGGCAGCAGGCCCGCTGCCTCGGGGTCATGTTTGATGCAGACCTTTCCTTCACCCCTCATATTGAATCACTCGCACGTTCATGTCACCTCCACCTCAAAAACATCTCCAGAATATGCCCTTTCCTTACCAGAGATACACTAAAGACACTTATTGTCTCTCTGATTCATTCTCGCCTTGACTACTGTAACTCCTTACTAATCGGTCTTCCCCTCACTAAACTCTCCCCTCTACAATCTATTCTGAATGCAGCGGCAAGGCTCATCTATCAGTCTAGACGCTACAGCGATGCCTCTGGTCTGTGCCAGTCACTACACTGGCTGCCTATTCATTATAGAATAAAATATAAAGTTATCACTCTCATCCACAAAGCTCTCCATAATGCCGCACCTCCATACATTTTCTCCCTCATCTCTGTCTACCGCCCAACCCGTGCTCTCCGCTCAATGACCTAACACTTACATCCTCTCAGAACCTCCCACGCTCGTATACAAGACTTCTCCCGAGCTGCATCACTTCTCTGGAATGCTCTACCCCGGACAATCAGATTAACTCCCAATTTCTACAGTTTCAAACGCAAACTAAAGACGCATCTTTTCAGACAGGCCTATCACAATGTCTAACATAAACCTTTAACCCTCCTCTGTCTCCGCTCCCACACTTCCCCACATGATATGATGTCATCTAAGGATAACTTTATCTGTCCAAGCTCCATCCACATGTTACAGGACACGACTGTCGACTGCTCATAAAGTCTTATGTTTATGCAATGACAGTCACCTCTATTACAAAAGTGTCTGACCTCTGCATAAGCAATGCCGCCCCTGCTACCTCTTGTGTCACCCCCTCTACCTTATCGATTGTAAGCTCTTGCGAGCAGGGCCCTCAGTCCCATTGTGTGAAATGATTTTCTTTGTAATGTATCTTTGTCTGGATTTGAACCCTACAAATTGTACAGCGCTGCGGAATATGTTGGCGCTATATAAATAAAATGTATTATTATTATTATTATTATTATTATTATTAAAGAGGCGGTCGTATATTTTACTCTATAAAGATCACGTATGGACAGGACAGGATCAAATGTAAACTTTATTGATGACCTTGTGTATATATTGTGTAAGTGTTTAGTGCAACTCTTGCCAAACACACAGTATAATACTTTGTTAGCATCACATTAGCGAACACATTGTGATTTCCAAAATCATTGCAAAAACAGTTTTGGAAATCGCAGCATGCTAATTATAGGAGGCAGTGGCATAACTAGGAATGGCGGGGCCCCGTGGCGAACTTTTGACATAGGGCCCCCCCCCAACCGACACCGACGTCAAAGACCTCGACAGACCCCCCTCCTCCGCACTCTATTATGTCCCTTAGTAAGCCCTGCACACGGTATTATGTTCAATAGTGGCCCCTGCACACAGTATTATTTCCCATAGTGGTCCCTGCACACAGTATTATGTCCCTTAGTGGCCCTCCACACAGTATTATGCCCCATAGTGGCCCCTGTACACAGTATTATCCCCCTTAGTGACCCCTGCACACAGTATTATCCCCCATATTGGCCCCTGCACACAGTATTATGCCCCATAGTGGCCCCTGCGCACAGTATTATCCCCCATAGTGACCCCTGCACACAGTATTATGCCCCATAGTGGCCCCTGCACACAGTATTATCCCCCATAGTGGCCCCTGCACACAGTATTATATCCCATAGTGGCCCCTGCACACAGTATTATGCCCCATAGTGGCCCCTGCACACAGTATTATCCCCCATAGTGGACACCCATAAACAATTATTATACTCTGGGGTATAATAATAATAATCGGAGACCCGGGGGAATAAAAACATAAAAAATTACTGTTTCTTACCTGTCCCCGGCTCCTACGCTGTCTTCTCCGCTGCCGTCCTTGTTCTATGACATCGGACGTCACATGACCCGGGAAGCAGGGCAAGAAGGAAGGAGGCCTGGCAGGATCATGGAGAGGTAAGTAACAGTGTTTATTACATTCCCTTACCTCTCCCGGTCCGCCGATCATTATACTCGGGGGTCTGCAAAGACCCCTGAGTATAATGATAGCAGCGGTAGTGGCTGTCACCGGGCCCTTTATGTCCCGGGCCCTGTGGCAGCTGCCTCCACTGCTATAGCGGTAGTTACGCCCCTGATAGGAGGTATTACGGAAGCAGAGAGGAAACCTCTGTGGACTTTCTGTGAAATGCACTGTGGGAAATACTGCAATGCATTGCCGCCACACTATTTTGAGCTATGTGGGCTCTTAGCCTTAAACTGTTTTGAAATCTATATCATCTGCAACATTTCCTGTTCGCACCATGTTTTTTGTTTATTCTAGAACCTTAGTGCATACTATACGCAATACAACAGATTAAGATTAATGATCATGCTTATCGACTAAATTCTATGTGATAAATAGAAACAAATGAGAATTTCCCTATTAAAAAGCAAATCATAAACTCAGAACACAACTTTCATTTTTAAAGGAAATAGAAAAGTATACCACAGCTGCTACTTTAATATAATACAACAGATATGTGATATCAGATTCATAACCATTTTTCTTTTTTTTAGCTTTCAAAGTAGAGTCCCTGATGATCCAACAAAAGTATTTAAAAATTTAAAGGGTTATTCTGATCTTGGCAAATCGCTGCCAAGATTGTAATGACTGTTCTTATATTACACCCCAAGGCGGGACTTAGAGGATTGGCTGAGCAATATGCTCTATGCTCTTTCTAGAACTTCTGAGCTATAGAAACAGTATAGCGCAGCTAACCTACACTATTTCTGTAGTTTCACAGTTGTCAGTAGTGATTTGCTGAGAAGAAAGTAACCGTTTAAAGCAATTTCATTAAAACAAATGTCCCTGTATGATCTGAAAAGCTTCCCCATATTTATTCATGAATAATACTTGTTTACATGAAATTTTGCCAGGAGTAACTGTACGAGAGCAAACAAATTGCTGGGAAAAAAACAAGTGACCATCATATAGGAGAACACTGAACTGCAAATATCCACTACATTCTAGCATCTATATGACAAAGCAATCTATGAGCACCGTCAGGAAAGCTGTCTACTGTATATCCAGATCTCATGTAATAATGTTAGATGCCACATTGTTACTGGTTAAATTAAATAAACTATTGTGGCGTGTAGTGGTCACTTTAAATATTTTTTGGCTAGTACATTGTAGGATTAGAAAATATATTTTTAAGCATATAATGTACTGGCATATAGAGATATCTGTATACTAATACATTATGTAGGCACAGTGCAATACTATTGTAGCTTAGTATAAGGGAAAAAACATTACTGAAACTAATAGAAGTCAAATTCCTGAATTCATTAGATTAATGGAGGATCTCCTAGCAACCTCCTCATTACTATTCACTGCACTGAGGTGACATCATAGTGCATTGAATACTAATGAGCTGGCAGCCGGTGAAGAGGCATCAGGTGACAGGTGAGAGGATCCGAAAACTGGGAATTCCATGTGATTTGACATATTCGTTATTTGTTAAAGATGTACTCCAGCAATTTTCTTTTTCCAGTCATTATTCACTTATTCACCCAACATATATTGTTCAATCAGCATTACATTGTTTAGTTATTTCTTTCTTTTTGACTACTCCTATTCTACCAGGTCATGAGCTACACAATGACCAGTTAAATGTACAGGAGATAATATATAGATCCATGGATTGAAATAGATGATATGATGTATAGATCCATGGATTGTATACATGTATAGGAGATGATGCATAGATCCATGGATTGAATTATGATGGACTGTACCAAACACGACTCTTCCATGTTGAGAGTTCCAGCCATAATGTAGGATCTCACAGCTGATCTTCCCCAACTATATACTTATTACTCTATTAAATTATTTAGGAGGCTATAGAGCGAGGAATAATTGCACTGCCTCCAGCAGGTAGATATAGTACAGTCTACAGCTGTCCTGTGCTGATGCATCATGGGATTGATATCAGAGCAAAGAGAAATAGAAAAGGTAAGATGCTGTCTGATCAGGAGATCAGCTATGGAGGAGGAAAAGCTTGATAGCAGGGATAAGAGGGCAGTATACATAAAAGACAGCTGGAGTGTGACAGACAAGCAGGTGATGGCCACATGGATAGAAAAAAAAAGTTTTTTTGCTGGAGTGCTCCTTTAAATGTCCAAGTTAAAAAAAAATTCTCATCTATAAAAACTGTTCTGTATCTGTACAGACTATTACAGTCATCATTTATAACAATACATCACATAAATGAACTACATTCTATGACTTTATTGCATTACATAGTCAAAGGGGTGGCGAATTGGTTTTTCAGTGACATCTCTAATTTCAGTGTCATTTCCTCTAATTACAGGTTCGTTTCTAAACTGATATTAATAATTAGTCAATGCATCACTAATTCTATATTTGGATGTTTTGCTAAATGGTAATCATTTTTAATTATAGAACACATTACAAAGCCAATAATTGTACTTTGTTGGTGTGACAGCAGATTGCAGTAATTGTCTTCCCTTGTATTAAAGGGGTTGTCCAAGACTGGTTGTAAATGGCCTGTCTGCTTCCAGGTGTGTACAGTATGCAGATCTAGCGGTAACTGATCAGTAGAACTCCCAGTGATAGGCCATCAATATCTAGTCTTGAACAACCCATTTAAAGGCATTCTATCATTCTAAAGTAAACTTAAAGTGTAGATGTATTGTGAGAAGGTAACGGGCAGAGAGCTGGAGTCCAGATATATCAGCCCCAGGTTTCTGACGTATGTGTGGTTCAGGGCGGGTCTGGAGTAGGCCTCAGCCCAGGTTTGGCTCTTGAGCTCATTACTGGGCTATAAAAGGCTGCAGAGCCTACATTTCAGATCAGATCCTGGGAGCGAGAGGATGTGCCTGGGTCTGTCCAGGAATACTGAGAGTGTGGTGAAACCTAACTGTGCTGTTTTGTTTATTCGTGTGGCCAGAAGTAAGCCACACGTATACTTAGCCTGATTCTGTACTAGTTAGAGCTTGGATGAGAAGTAGTTTTGTTTTGCCTTTTGCCTGAAGTTAAGGCTGTATTTTATTTTGCTTATATTTGTATAAGTCATGAAGGTTTATTTATTTTGTTGTTTTTTTCCTAAATAAACCTGTTTGCACCAGATTTTGTGTCCCTGTCTCTGACTCATTGAGTCTGCGCCCATTGCTGCTACTGAGCTACCTTTCCCAGAGTATGTATATACATATATAATAATGTAGCAGAGGTAACCTTACATCTGCAAGTTCTGAACTTCTTATCAGAGATGACAACAAAAACGAAAAACAAAAAAAGTCATTGGAAGAACATTTAAAACAGCCATCCCTGTATACAGAAGAATAATGCTCACAGGAGCTTTTTGTTGGGGAGAAGACGATCATAGGGGAGATGGAATGGCATGGTCTTTTTGCTCCCTTGTTGCCACTGCTAAACTTTGCCAATTACGTTGGTGACGCCATTTCATGGGAGTACAGAGACACTTAGTTCCTACAGATGTGCCTTTACACCCATGGCTAATTACCTGTTTGCAGATCTTGCACCTTGCCATCAATTTGGCATCCATTTGGTACTAAAAAAAATCCCTCCTATACAGGAGATGAATGCTTGTAGCTGCTGCCGCCAAAACCAGAAACATGTCTGCCAGTGCAACCCTATCCACGCTTGCCTTAGATTTACCCCAGGCAGGTCTTTTGGATGTTGGACATCAGGTAGAACTATTGGTGCTGTCACCTCCCTCTTCTTATGTCACTGAACTGGTTGTCAGGTCTTATCTGTAATATAATTAATATTGTATTTCATATTACCTTCATCACTTTCTTGTGTCTTATTATGGCAATGGGATTCTTTATGTCCTCACAATTCCTAACAGATTTCCCTCTAGTGCCACCACCAGCAGCAATACCACGGTAGCAAACACCATGACACTACTACCTCCACCAACACTCATGTCTTCCACTTTAATCTCTTATACATCAATAAAACCCTGCATTTCTCATCCATAGTCTTGGGCTATGAGGAATTTCTCTCTTAGCAGATGCCATATGACTACTAAAGAATGGGATGTGTGTCAGTGAACATAAACTAGAAGTACACAAAAACAGCATGGTAAATTATATGTTGAGGGGGAACGCACAGATCCCTCACTCAATATTTCAATATTATGGTTCACTGCTTTCAAAAAAGTCTTTATTCTCAGGAAGTACAACAACACTGAGGCTACTGTTGTGGCTGTCAAGACCAGAATTAGTGTTGCTGTTGCTATCCACATTCTTGTTATTAGTAACTCTTGAATGAGTGTTTCCTCCTCTTTTTGCCTGTCCCCTGCCCTCTTCTTTCCCAGTCAGTTTACTGCACACTGTGCTTAGTAGTTTGGCAGCAATTCAAACACTGGATACTTTTTTAAAAATATTTTTAAAATATTTTTAAGTATTATTAATTTATTTTTTTTTTACATTAGTGCACTACTAGTAACACGGCCGCCATTACTACTGTACAGTACTATTGTGTATGACGTATATCTAAAGATAATAGATATCTATATATATTAAATATATGTACTTTCATATACAGAGAATCGTTTAAATATTTTGTTTAGATTAACAACAATGCTCCTTCACATTGCAAATGGGTCAGACCAGACCATAGCGTAAAAAAACACCATGAAATTCCTAAATGTGTTTTTGTTAAGATTAGAAGAGGTTAGACTGTATTGGGTAAAACATACCAAAAAAAACCACTAAAGTAATGGAGAGGGTTTTTTTATATTAGTAAAGGGTGTACTACTAGTATCATGACCGTCATTACTACTGTACTACTGTGTGTAATGTATATCTAGATTTACATATGTACATGTAGTGCACTTGAACATATAGAGAAACACTTAAAATGTTTTATTCAGATTAACAATTTAATGAAAAAAATGTTAACGCTTGCCCAAAAAAAGTCCTTAAAGGGAGTCTATCACCTATACTAGCCTTGATAAACTATTGTCATAGAAATGTAGCTGCTGCAAATACACTTTCATGCATACCTTTGATTTGTAGATTATCCCGCCAGGATGATTGCAAAACTGTTTTTTGAGGTTGTGCAATTGAGCACCGTGGGTTTTCAATTCATTGCTGGAGTACAGTCACACCATCTGAAATTATGCCCATCCAGCATTGTAGTCCAAGCCCTTTCATCAGCAGTTTGGTGACCAAGCTCTGTGCTGTAATCCCGGTCATGCGCTGTACGCTCTCGTGGTTCATGCTGCATCTGAGCGCACTGTACATGCTCCTGTAGTTTGTGCCACATCTTAGCGTACAGCACCTGCGCAGCCTTTTAGGATCCACCCTACACCAGAAGAGAAGCAGAAGAGGCTTCACTTGGATCATTACGGCGGGAGTGAATAGCAGCGTTCATCAGCTACTCTACTCACTCATCATGACAGTACAGCTATTACCAACAATTAAAAGCAGCACAGTTCGTCACCAATTTATGCCATTTTGGCAGCATTAGTATTATTTTTATTGGCAAGAAATATGTGTCTATTTTTACCTGTCAGACAAACCCACCGACATATTCAACAACCTTTCTATGGGATCCACCTCCACCCCTTCCCACACTATGATTTAGCATCCTATTTACTGGTCCCCTCAATGTATGATGCTCCATCTAGTGGTCTCCAAAATGGTATAAAGCCAAATTTACTGGCCCCTACAAATTATAATGCCTCATGTACTGGCCTAAACATGGTATAATGCCACATTTAATTGCCCCCACAAGGTGTAATGTCACATTTACTGGCCTCAACATGGAATAACGCCACATTTTCATGCCACCATAAGGTATAATGCTTCATTTACTGGCCCTCACCATGGTATAATGCCATATTTTTTTTGCCCCCCTTCCCCTCCACCCAAATACTAGCCTATTTACTGGCCCTGACAAAGGCAAGCCCTATACAGTAGGGGGAAAAAAAGTATTTAGTCAGCCACCAATTGTGCAAGTTCTCCCACTTAAAAAGATGAAGTCGGCCTGTAATTGACATCATAGGTAGACCTCAACTATGAGAGACAAAATGAGAAAACAAATCCAGAAAATCACATTGTCTGATTTGGAAAGAATTTATTTGCAAATTATGCTGGAAAATCAGTATTTGGTCAATAACAAACTAATAAATAACTTTGTTATATATCCTTTGTTGGCAATGACAGAGGTCAAACGTTTTCTGTAAGTCTTCACAAGGTTGGCACACACTGTTGTTGGTATGTTGGCCCATTCCTCCATGCAGATCTCCTCTAGAGCAGGGATGTTTTGGGGCTAAAGTGAATAATAAACATTTTTTTTAAATATGAAAAACTTGTACCTATGAACTAATCCAATTCAATACCTATTTCATATAACTTTATAGACTCACAGATATCTTGACTGCAATGCGAAGATCTAAATATGTTTTAAAATTATTATACAAAATATTTCATAAGTTGCAAAGGCGATTTATGATATATTTAGATATAACGTCTGCATTTACTGTTTCTTACCTGTTATACAATCTTGTTTGTATAATTGATACAATCCAAATAGCAATTTAAATGAAGAAAGACAAATAAAAAAATAAAAAAAATCAGAGTATACGAATATTTTGTAAAGTGTGTAAATGTTTAGGTCGGGGAGAGTAAGTGGGTCTTTACAAAGGTTGTAGCCAAGCAAATGGTGCATAAGGCCCGGTTCACATCTGCGTTTGGGTTTCCGTTCGAGAAATCTGCATTGGGACCCCCCAAACGAAAAACCTATCTGCATAAAAAAGTGGTTACCTAAGGAAACCCGGGGACCCCATAGACTATAATGGGGTCCATGTGATTTCCACTCAGTTTCCGCACAAAAAATGCGGAGAGAAAAGTGCTGCGAACGGAATTGCCCGAATGCAGATGTGAACCAGGCCTTATACCTTGCATTAAACAATAAATTGTGGCGTTTTAAGTTTCTTACCTTATATAGTATCTTGTTTGTCAAACTGTAGCAATTCAATGATAAGCCAAAGTGTATTCTAAATGCATAAAGATAAAGAATAATAAAAATCTGAATATAATAATACTTAGTCAAATGGACAGATTGAAAGAGGTGTTATACTGTGTGTAGACCAGTAAATACGTAGTTAAAACATGTAGTATGTGTCCCAAAGTTATTGTGCAGATATGTAGGCAATCATGTTGCAATAAAGGGAGTATTTGTCTGACAGGTAAAAATAGACACATATTTCTTTCCAATACTAATAACACTAATGCTGCCGAAATTACATAAATTGGTGATGAACTGTGCAGCTTTTATTTATTGGCAGTCGCTGTGCTGTCGTACAGTGGCTGAGTAGAGCAGATTATGAGCGCTGCTATTCACTCACCTGTTATGGTTGCTGTAGTGTTCCAAGTGAAGTCTCTTCAGCTTTTCTTCCTGACGCAGAACGAACTACAGGAGAGTACTGAGCACGTGCAGTACGCTTGGACGTGGCATGAACTAGCGGAGCGTACTGTGCATACGCACAATTTCAGTTGAGAGCTCCGTCACCGAACTGTTGATGATACTGCTCTGGGTATTATTTGGGATCACGCGGATGTGCTCTGGCAATGAAGTGAACGCCCCCTGTGCTCCATGAACCTCGGTTGAAAAATCCCGAAAAGTGGTTTTATAGCCATCCTGGAGGAATAATCTACAAATCAAAGGTACGCCTGGAATTGCATTTGCAGCAGTAGTATATCAAGGCTGGTAGAGGTGATAGATTCAGTTAACAAAATATTTTTCACTAGCAGGATAGTCTATTTCAGTACAAAAGTGTGTTTGAAGATTGAATAGAGAGCTGGAATAGTTTTTTGCGAACAACCAACAGTGTCAGAGAATATAACATAGATTATTGCCTGGCAATGAAAGGGTTCACTGTCTGCAGCACACTTTCTGTCTTATCTATGTCTGTTTGTTCAATTCTATTCTTGCACTATGAATCTGTATATGTATAATTATTGCTTTATTCTCTAAGTTCTCCTATGAACTATTGTTCAGTTTTCTGACTTGTGCTGCCTATAGCCTAGGTAATAGGATAGCTATGAGATGTAGTGAGATAGAACACAGATGTGTGTGCTTGTCCACCATTACACCAACTAAAGACTGATCACGAGTGCAGAATCTTATATATGCCATATGACATCAGCACTGTAAGGTCCACCTACCACTGTCTATTGGCTGATAGGTTGTCAGATGTTCTTATCATATGATGTATGTCACATGACATTGTCTGCTTTGTATTTCTTGACCCAACCCGTGGCAGCAGCCATTATCTTGTAGTGTGGCCGTTTTTGGCCATTTCTTCAGTTTGATTTAAAGAATGAGCAATTTGGAATATTTGGAGCAAACCTGGCTCGATATGAACCAATTCACCAATCTTTACAGTATACCCAGGGCATTCTGAGTAATCTTCTCTTGGTTTAGTGCTAATTTTCTGTAAAGTTTTTTGTGACACTGATTTGCAGTAAAATAAATGGTGACAACAGTAAATTATCACTTCATTTAGACATGAGACTTATGATACAGCAGCAGTGATAGACTGTAATGGTTGCTGTCCCTCCTCCCAGTGTCTGACAGTGACTCTTATCTGTCTATCTAGTAATGAAATCTTTCTATTCCTTTTCTTCACACACTATTATCTATCTGTATCTGCATTTTTCTGGGATTTTCACTCTTTCTGCTGGCTGAGCTTTGATCATCTCCTTTCTTTATTCTCTTTATTCTTTCCGAAGAAAATTGTAATGTTCTGGTTGTATCTACACTATGTTGTGCTCAAGGTCACGTAAGGTCTTTTTAACTGCATACAAATAGCAGTGGCAATATAGTGAATTCATCTGAAACTAATCACAAAAGTTTCAGATTCTGAGGAATCCGAAACATTTAAAAAAAAAATGGGTGGGATCTGGTTTGTTACAAGTCTATTCACTCATGTCTATCCTTTGGTTAGTCACTACATGCTTTATGTAACTACTTCTCCTTAGTTTGTTTTTATGGCCAAACTATGCCCAAGTTACAGCCTCAAACACACTGCTATATTATGGCATTAGACAATATGACACCCATATCATTTTATACTCAGTTATCTCTAGTTCTCCCACAGAAGTGAATGGGAATGCCCGAGACAGCCGAGAGCTTTACTTTGGCAATTTTTGGTGCTTCAAATTAAGTGAATGGGAGCAGGGGTGTAGTTATATGGGGTACAGAGATCACAATCGCTACCAAGCCCTGGACCCTAACAGGGCCCCAAAGGTTTTTATGCTGATTAAAATATACTGCTATTTTATAGATTTTCTATTGGGGTCCTGGAGCTTCAAGTTACACCTTTGAATGACAGCAACACTGACCACCAGTAACGCCTACATTCAGCCTGTCAGGATAAATGTGGAGGGCAAAGAAAGGACCCCCCATTCTTGGGATCAGTGGAGGTCACAGTAGTCAGACCCCTCACCCATCAGGTATTTGTATCCTATGGATAGGGAATAAATACTTTGATGGTATAACATCTTTAATTGTGTTTGTGTAAAAATTTGGAGGAATTGCAGCATGTCCTTGTCACCTTCTATAACACCAGTCTGGAATAAGTTCTGTAACAATGTATATTCTACACTCATACAGTATAACAAGAAATGGCCATGCTTGCCACCATTCTACACTGACCACATAAAAACAAGATAATTCATAGCATGATATAGGCATTCAGATGACAGTACCTTTAGTGGGGCTTGGGAGTGAGTAGGAGAATGTGTTGAGGTTGTAGAGAGTCGGTCATTATCCAGAGGCACACTATTGACTGACAACAAACTCTGTTGGTTCTCTTTGCTATTCACAAATATTTTCAGATTTTTAGCTTTATTTTCTGGAGAAACTGTCCTTTGGCATCTTTCATCTTTTAGAATATTTTGTGTTTCCAAGCGGCTTCCAGTACATTTTGATATTGATTCCTATAAATATTAACAAAAAAGTCTATATATTCTTGTATGTATTCTCTTATTATAATTTTTAGCATACATTAGAACAGTAGAAGAAAGTCTAATAAGAAACTTCGTTCTCACATTCAGTTTCTTCTATTCAGTGCTTTGATTGGTTTTCTTTTTCCACATCAAGGCAAATGTGCTGAATAATAAAGCTATATATGTAATGCTGACACTGGTGTTCGAATATGTATCTGTGATATAAAAACTTGTCCAGACAAAATCCCAAAATACTACAGGATAAAAATAAAGCTAAAGTATTAACAATCCTACAAAGCTCACAATACCAGATACAACACAATCAACAATAGAGTATCACAGATTAATATTATTTTTTATTATTTTATTAATATGTAGGCATAATACAGTTTTTGAATATTAACAACAAAAAAGAAAATAAACACATTTAAGTTAAAAAGAAGAGGTTACAACTGGCTACTATCAGGTGACTCTCTCACGTCTGGCTTCCCCGCATGCTGCCTGTGCAACACATAGGTAATTGATGTATTCTTTTTGGAACCATCTATTTCATGCTCTTGTTTGTATTGTCACCTTCACCACAGTATCCCCAGAGGAAGCCACGGGGAATAAAACATGCATCAAGGTCTAAGGTGGACGCCATATTGGGCTCTGGTCCTGCTCTCACATTAGTTGGTAAATATATTGCAAGCCTTCATATTTTTTACTAATCCATAACCGTGTGTTATTTAATTGTACTGTGATATTTATGTGATTACATGTATTTGGATACTAGCAAGCTACCACCTCCTCCTTTTATATTATTAGTAGAGATGAGCGAGTAGTATTTGATCGAATAGTCGAATATTGAGGTCTACTTGAATCAAATTTCGAATTTTCGAATATTTCACTACTCGCTCATCTGTACTGTATATGTTTTGTTTGTTTGTTTTTTTGAATGCCTACATTGTCCTAGATCCTGCCCCACCTCCCCTGCATAGCTATTGGTGTAAAAAAAAGCGCCAGGGAAGGTGGGAGGGGAATCAAATTTTTACTGTGTTTACCACGAGGTATTCAACCGAGTACAAGTATTTCGAATACCGTAGTATTCGATCGAATACCTACTCGATCGAATACTAGTCGCTCATCTCTAATAATTAGTGAAAAGAGCAATACTCTAGTGTTAATAGTGCTATATCTGGTATGAGTGAACGTTATAAGATTTGCATTTCCTGTGTTATTTGAATTCACCTTTTTCTTAGAGTGATGAATATTTGGACAATTTGTTATTTTTAGAAGGTAGATGCTCTATCATCTGTCTGCACTCATCGATGTACTACCTCTCTCAACATGTGTAGCCACCAGTTTAACTTTGCTATACCCCATGCAGTCCTTACTTCTTCTTGCTGTCATGTCCTGGTGTTGTTGCTGCTGTTACAACCCATTTGTATCTGACTGCACTTGAACTCTGTCCATCTTGACCTTTGGATTGAACTTTGGTGCACCTCACTTATGAAGAAGCGTGCGACTTGTCTTATATGAGACATGCCCTATGACAGCCCCAAAGCTATGAAGACTGGCATGACCAACACCAGTCTTCATAAATAAGTCCCAGTATTTTTAACCATGAGAAAAAGTGGATACATGTAAAAAAAATATATATTTTCTGTAGGGGATACCCTAAGGTCTTGTAATATTCCCGTATATACTTTCTATGAGTTAGAGGACTTTATTCTTTAGTCATTCTATGTAGTATTAGTTTGTGAAATCTGATTTCTTAGATTTTCTTATTGTGGCTGGAATATTTATACAATACCTGATGACACAGTTTCCAAAATACTATGAAATTTGTGTGTTTAATAGAAAAGTACATCCTACCTCATCATATTGATCTTCCATTTCCTCTGCTTCCTGCTCAGGGCTGACCCGCCCTTCCTTGTGATTCTCCATAGTGGAACTTGGCTTGCGGAGAGGAATAGGATTATAGTTTTCTTTTCCTGGTTGGCCTCCAGATTGTTTTTGAAAGTCTAAAATGCTCCAGTTGAAACTTGAGCCATTTCTTATATACTTAAAGAGCCACTTGGATTCCTACATTGAAATAGAAGGTGAAACATAGATACTCAATTAGATGCAAATGTATACATTTAGCATAGAAAAACAGAACATTCGCTCCGGATGAATGTTGTAAAATGGTCAGGGTTAGTAACTCTAACTTACATTCACAATTGATGGTGAAGTGTCAGAGAGTCTTAAAATTACTGTCTCACTCTCTAAACACTGTGTGTGGCAGTGACCCTTTTTATCTCCTCTCCTTTATGTTAAGGGGAAGATGTTGTAGTGGAGTGGCTGTATCTATCGGAGCGAGCAGAGATGCATCTGACATCTGGTGACGTAGGTAGCCAAGCCCACAGCATAGTAGTGGCCATGGAGGCAGCACATGGAAGGTGGGCTAGAGAGGCAGGAGGAGAGACACTGGAGTGGGACTCAGAAACAGGAGAGTGGATTTTTCCCTACCATGGCGGGAGGTAGGGGGGCACTTGTGCAAGAAGGATGGCAGCTATGGTATGTCTATTCTCCATCTATGTGACATCTCATGACATAGCCTAGAGCTGGAGGTACTGACTGTAACTAGGGCTTTTATTTCAAGCCTAATCCAAAACCCCTGAAAAAATCAAGCTAGGATTTATTTTTGGAGAAACAGAGTAGCTCCAGGTAGAGGTAGAGCACTAGGTAAGCAGAACAAACTGTCCTAATGATATTACAATATAACATCGCTAACCAGTGTGAGTCTAGCCTCTGGGATTCTCATACATTCTAAAAATACAGAAAAAAAAATCTATGAATGGTGGTGTGCAGGTAAAAAATGAAGCCATAGTAGTTATCTGTTTCTAGTATTAATGGTCTATCAATATTAGATGGGGATAACCCCAACACAGATCAGCTGCACCAAGACAGCGCAGCTCGCAGTATTGTTTACTTTCCGAGAGCCACCTGCTGTACAAACTATAGTGGTGAGTGGAGGTACTGAAGTGCTGTCCCAAAGACTTCAATGGGGCAGCGCTGCAGTACCTTCACTTGTCACCACAGTTTATACGAGGAGCAGTGTCGCTGTTGCAGTGTAAAAAATACCGGGAGCCACTCTGTTTTGGTACAGGTGATCTGTTGTAGTATAGGGTGTTGAACTCCCATAGATCTAATATTGATGACCTTGATGGCCAAGGTCATTAATGGCCATTAATGCTAGAAACCAGATAACCCCTTTAACTAGCCCATCATTCTAAGCAACAGTGGAGGTTCCAGGAGTTTGAACACTAAAGATATACTATACTAGAATATACTATAATATACTATACTATACTTCTCAATAAATTAGAATATCATCAAAAAGGACTGTCGCTCAGTGGTCAAAGGTGTTTTCAGATGAAAGTAAATTTTGCATTTCATTTGGAAATCAAGGTCCCAGAGTCTGGAGGAAGAGTGGAGAGGCTGCTGTACACAACCCAAGCTGCTTGAGGTCTAGTGTGAAGTTTCCACAATCAGTGATGGTTTGGAGAGCCCTCTGCTAGTGTAGGTCCACTGTGTTTTATCAAGACCAAAGTCAATGCAGCCGTCTACCAGGAAATTCTAGAGCACTTCATGCTTCCCTCTGCCAACAAGCTTTTTGGAGATGGAATTTTCATTTTCCAACAGGACTTGGCACCTGTTCACACTGCCAAAAGTACCAAGACCTGGTTAAATAACCACAGTAACTTTTTGTTGATATTCTAATTTATTGAGATGCTCTAGTACTGTCACATTTAATGATGGGATAACCCCATTTATTTCTTCTATTCTGTAATTTAGTGCAAGCAAATGTCTCCATTTCTATTTCTTTTCTTTCTGATGTGATCAGGTCAGGCTGACCTACAGACAAACAGGTCATTACTCTGAAGAAACCTTGAGCCAAGCTGGGCATCTAGCCCCATCCCATTTCAAGAGTGGTGTATAAGAGATAATGGAAGCTGCCTCTTTTCACAGTTATATATGTATGTTACTGTCACTTTATCTGCCACTGTTAGGGGGCATTCACACAGAGTAACACCGGGCGTGTATTACAGCCGTACACGCCGGCGTTACGGCAGACTGCCGAACACTTCCCTGTGTTACGAGCGCTCCCATTGAAGTGAATGGGAAGTGTTCGGCAGTCTGCCGTAACGCCGGCGTGTACGGCTGTGATACACGCCCGGCGTTACACCATGTGAATGCCCCCTTACAGGGCTTTTCCCATCTCTCTCTATCAGAAGGTTGCCTGCTGTATCTTCTTCTCCCTTCCTTTCTTCTTCAACAAGTTGGTGGGCAAGCTTTGACTGCTTGATGAACAGAACACTATGAAGTACAACAGTAAATATAGATATTGCCTTTACCAAAAAAGATTATTTATTATGATTATATAAAATCTATAATAATTCAGATCAAATAATATGCACAGTAAATGTATATTACATTACACAGGTTTGTAGAGAACACTCACATGCTCCCAGAAAAAGTATTTGCAGTAAACTCAATGTTATGTTTGTGCTTTATGTTCTTACATAGAGAGATAAAAGACACTGTTCAAGCCTTTACAATATTAAATCAATAGTTTAGACTATATTAAAATCCATTAAATGCTTCAGAACATACAAATATACTCTATTATCCAGTGTACATATTCTATCCAATTTCATGTTGTATTTTAATATATTGATTTTAGGCTGGAATTTTTATTTTCCCATTCTATTACTTTTCCATTGAGCATTTGCATGGTGATTGTTAAATTGTTTCCATTTTGCGAATTTGGCAGCCAGAAAGAGAAGTAACTAATTATACACTAATTAAGATTAATCCACGAATAGTCCAAGAACAAGTCACAATAAATCTGAACAGGACTGGAAGGGTTTAATGTAAAGGCATTTCAGGATTGCCCATAGTAACTATTAAACAGGGAAATGTTTCCCTGGCCACCATTATATCATTACATGGTACTGGATGAAAGTGTAGGAGTTATTAAAGGAGCAGAAATGCACAAATGTAAAAGCTATCAACATAGTCAGATACAATGTGCTTCTTTCAAGTGTGTCAGGGTAGAGATGTTATTTTTCCACTATATTCTATGATTTTCAAAGCAGATACTAGTTAATATTATCTATGGAAATATGTTTATAAAAAGAGCATCTTGGAATTTATAAGATCCTGCTGAGATTTTGATGATGTGCTTTATGAAAGTGCTTTTCAATACTACAGGATCCGTAAAAAAGTATAATGCATTGCTAATAGAGATGGGCATATGTCCTACAGGGTAGATTCCCAGTGGGCTGCTTATTTGGATAAGACATACGGCCAGCTGGTCTGCCTTTTAATGTCATACATTAATCACCCTTATGATTTATACTTTCTCCACAAGCTCCTTCACTCTTTAGCGGTCAGAGACTCATAAACCTGTTAGTATTCAGTAATTTCCAACCACTCTTCACATAGAAAACATTTGCACCAAGTATAAATCATTGCTCTCTATGCCCCAGTGCCCCACTGACCACCATTGGAGATAGCAGCCTTCCCTACCTGTGACTCATCGCTTCATCCCTCATGCCAAAAATTCTCCTGGTGTTCCACCTCAAGATTTGGTCTCTGGTGAGTTTTTTTTTTAGGAGGAAAGATATAAGGAAATATAACTTTATATAATCAAGAAGAAGTTCATGGGTGGATATACACATTTTAATTATGTATGTTCTCCCCATGTTTGCATGGGTTTCTTCCAGGTACTCCAGTTTCCTCCCACACTCCAAAGACATACTGATAGGGAATGTAGATTGTGAGTCCTATATGGGACAGTGACCACAATGTCTGTAGAATATGATGGCCAGGGTCAGGGGACAATCGTACACATCAGGGAGAGTGTTTGCCTACATAGGCAGTACGGAGACTTACAAGTCATTCCTTCTCCGCTAGGGATTCTGGGTAAAAAATATGCAAATCTATTCTCCAGGATGGAATTAGGAGAACAGTGCACTCTGTACACCACCCTATAGAGGGCAGCATTCTTAACATCATGAACGACTCAGTTATAAAGTCTTTTAATCATAATGTGGATTTAATTGCTAAATCAGTATTTCTGTCCCAAAAGGAACAGATTCCCAGCTATGGACAGCGCTGTTTCGGCCTATTGGGCCATCCTCAGCATAGCGTAGGGATACTGATTTGGCAGAGTGAGAGACTATAGACCAGGGTCAGGGGAAAATTGTACACATCAGGGAGAGTGTTTGCCTACATAGGCAGTATGGAGACTTACAAGTCATTCCTGCTCCGCTAGGGATTCTGGGTAAAAAATATGCAAATCTATTCTCCAGAATGGAATTAGGAGAACAGTACACCACCCTATATGATGGCGTTATACAAATAAGTTAAATACATAATAAATCAATAAGTAAAGGAATATATGTTATGTTACTGATATTGTTTTTGAAGTTTTTTAATGCATCAACACTTTTCAGTCATATAAACAGCTGAGGGAGCTCAGCATTATGCAATGTTGATTTTTTTTTTTTTTTTTTTTTTTTTTTACCGTTAAGAAAATATATTAGGGAAACAGATGTTTTCTGTAAATGGAACATTATTATTCTGCTTCAAACAAATGCAATGTTGCTGATGCCATGCGGAGCAAATAATTGTGCCATTAATTCTGATTTTTTTTAAGCTATTTTCTGCCATCTGAAGAAAAAATTGTGTATGAGTTTGTGAAGTTTAAAAAAAACTTCACTACTTGGATCTGAAACCCAGTAGGAGACATCTTTGGAAGTATAAAGAGTAATATAATAGTATAGTTTGACTTTTATGAAAAGATTAGACTGATTCTCCGATAGTTGCTAGGGGAGCACAGCGGCACAGAACTCTTAGTATTTTATACATCATTAATCATCCATTCCCAAGTAATAATAAATACTTTAACAAATACTCCTAAGGGTATGGGAGTTTATCTTATAAGTAAAAATACAATTTGAGGATTTGATTAAGATGATAAAAAATGTCTTTTAATTGTTTTGAGATAAATTTGTTGTTCTCTAGAACATTTCAGAAAATAGATTTTTTATACTAGTCCACCATTACTGAAATAATTAAATTAAGTTAACATTAAGAAACATGTAATGTTAAAACTATAGCTCTTGTGAATGCATCAGGATTTTCACCCCCATCACTGTAATGGGGCTCATTTGTATGTAGTAATGCCAGTTAACCCAAGTAGATGAGACAGCTGGTATTCCACTTACTATTGGTAACTAGCAGGATTCAAGATCATCCTGTATTTTACTTGAGATAGCTGCAGTTGCACACAACAAAGTCACAAAACTCAGCTAACAGCACTCAATGACAGCATCAAAGTCACCAAACCTGCAGAGAGACCAGAGGGAGTCCAGGGGGATGCACACCAAGCTCATACAGACCCTGCTAATCAAAGCTATGGCCACAAGTCACACAGCTAAATTCTGAGATGGGGTGTCGACACTCCAATCAATGGAGATTAATGGTGAAAATCCTGGTGATAGGTTCTCATTAAGGACCAGACTATTATAAGCTTTCAAGGGAACCGTTCACCAGAAAAATGCAGTACAATCAGCAGACGAACTGAATCAATTGATAGGAGGCAGAAGTCAAGGAGGTGGTTCAATTAGTTATTGACAGCTATCTCTGTATGTAGTCATAGAGGGCATCCACATGGAGTAAAGTGGCGCTGATTCTGCCGCGAGTTATCGTGCCAGAATCAACGCCACTTTACTCCATGTGAATGCCCCCATAGAGGGGAGATTGTTAGTCACTGAGAGGCCTGCTCTCTCGAAATTATAGTAAAGAAGGAGCAGAGATTTCAATGAATCAATACTTATACTCAAAGAGGTCCTCGGGCACCTGCAGTTTTATATTCCGCTAGAAAGCCGACAGGGTGCTGAATTCATTCCCATTCTGTGCCCCTGGTGAAGAGCTATTGGTGTTGTTACCGTAGCATTTCAGTGTTAGAAGAGTGTTTCTAACAGTCTGCGAAGAACGCCCCTCCTGACAGTAGAATCCATAGACTAGTACTGGGGGCATTCCTCACCGCTCAGAGTCATCACTGAGCGTTAATGAACACCCCTCTGACAGTACAGCACTATGGACTCTAATGTCTGGAGGGGCGTTACTCACAGACTGTCAGGAATGCCCTTCCGGCACTGAAGAGCTATTCGGTAATGATAGCTCTTTACCAGGGGCACGTAAAGGGAAAGCCAATAGTGCGCTGAATTCAGCGCACTGTCAGCTTTCTAGCAGTATACAAAACCACAGGTGCCCAAGGTCCTCTTTAATCTCTCCCCACAAAACTATATATCAGTCTTCTCAACTATTCAGCTTTATAACATGCTGCCTACATACTGCAAAACATTATCCTGAAAGGTTCCCTTTAAGGACCAGATGTGGTATAAGGACCAATGGCTCAGATTTCTTCTGAATCCGAAACTAAGGAACTGCGCTCTCTTATTTAGTGGTTAAAAGTACACGATTTTATTGACTTCAGACAAACTTTCACACAACGCGTTTCGGGCGTTATACTACGCCCTTCCTCAGGTGTATTAGTTTCTACAATTAAAACACAACAACATACGTCTAAGCAATATGCGGTTGCAGCTCTCCAATAAATAGTTAAAACCAGCATCTCACTTTACATCAAATAAAACAAATATAAATCATGTACACAATGTACGCAATGGACCTCTTTGAAACTTAATTACAGAACATCTCATTGTTAGCACCCTAAATTGTGGGCAATGTTTCACACAATGTTATCTACCTGCCCAGTATTATCTACATAGTGGGAAGTAAAATGGTAAACGACCACTAGAGGACCCAGTTTAAGAGTCATCTATCTATACTCTTCTCCTCAGAGTCCAAGTTTACCATGTTGCACCACATTGTCATTATCTTTAGAGCCGCAAGAAAGAAAAAAGCATGATCACTTACCCGTGACCGCTGGGCTGGTTGCTTGTCAGTCCGGCGGACGGCATAGTTATTTATACCATTGGTGGAAGTGGCATAATCGGAAGCTTCTGCTTCCCGCGCTGGCGTACGCGCACTCAAGTGCACGTGCACTGGTACAATTCATTTGCCGGCGTCCGGAAGATACTGACGGCGCGTGCGTCCACTGCAATATTCTGCGCACGCGCCCGATCTAAAAGACGCGCATGCGCAGTGTGACTCAAACCAGCTGTCCTGATGATATCTCCTGGCGGTCACTGCGCATGCGTCTGTTATAGCCGCACCGCAACTATGCTGGGCTTATCAAGCGATCGCTCGCTACTTCAGCGAGCCCTGCTGCTTCAATAGATGAATGGGTAACTATAAAGGTCCCAGTTATTATAGAAGACATTGTATTAAAAATTCATTACCTTTAGGTTTCTAAATACATTTTTAAGAACAAACAATGTTATAAATATTATAAATGTATACATATAAGTATAAATGACTAAATGAATGAATGAATGTATAGTTGGTAATTCAAATGTGGACCTTAATTTAATTGGTTACATCTTCTAATGCCTCGTTCAACCCTGATGGGGCCAACGTATCTAAACGATAAATCCAATACATTTCCCGTCTACGGAGGAGCTGAAATCTATTTTGGTGGGTGTCTGGAATGTGATCTACTGGAATAACTGAAAAATCCTTAAAATCACCATTGTGATACAAGGCAGCATGTCTCGATACACTGTGCTTCTCAAATTTATTAAGCACATTGGAACGGTGCTTGTTCAGCCTTTCTCGAAGTGTCCTTATGGTACGTCCTACATATTGTAGGCCGCATGGGCACTGTAGGACGTAAATAATATACTTAGAATCACATGAAAGATGGTGTTTGATATCAAGTGTTTCCCCAGTACTAGTACTACAAATATCCTTCGTGCCGTGCATGATAGTAGCACAGCACTTACATTTCTTTCCATAACATTTCCAACTACCAGGCGATTTGGTGACTGTGCGACTACTAGTAGCACCTGTGTCTTTCTTTCTTAGTCTGCTAGGGGCCAACATGGACTTTAGCGTACGTGCCCTCCTGAATGTTAGACCCGGATTGGATGGTAGTATTCTTTTCAAGTATGGGTCTGCCTTTAGAACTGACCAATGTTTCTGTAGAATCTTTCTTATAGTGGCATGTTTACCATTATAGGTGGTTAAAAAATTAAATCTAAAATCGGGTTTTGGTATCTTCTTTTGAGGTCGTAAACAATCTTCCTGTGTTAGGTCGGTAACTCTATCTAGGGCACCTTGTATAAGACCTTTAGGATAATTCTTTTCTATGAATCGATCTCTCATAATTGCACTTTGGGCCAGAAATTCTGTCTTCTTTGTGCAGTTCCTCCTCAATCTCCTGAACTGACCATATGGTACATTGTCCTTCCACTTGCGATAATGCAAGCTATGGTAGTTCAGGAGGCTATTACAATCCACTTTTTTAAAAAAAGTGCTGGTGATCACGTGGTCACCCTCACATTTCAATGTAAGGTCCAGATAGTCTACACTATTAGAGTCTGAGGAGCCAGTGAACTTTAGGCCCCAAGTATTAAGGTTCAGCTCAGCCAAAAATTGGACACACTCTGATTCCGAACCATCCCAGATAATAATGAGATCGTCTATGTATCTCTTATAGAACACTATTTTGTTGGCCCATCTAGAGCTACCGTGTATATATTGGTCCTCAAATCCGCCCATGTACAGGTTCGCATAACTCGGTGCGAACCTAGTTCCCATGGCGGTCCCTGTTGTCTGCAGAAATACATCACCCTCAAACTCAAACACGTTATGTGTTAGAATGTATTCTATGCCTTTTAAAATAAATGTTTTTTGTGTTAGTGGCATATTTGGGTCTTCACCTAATACTCTGGCTATATTTCTCAATCCCTCATTGTGTGGAATATTGCTGTACAAACCAGTTACGTCTAGTGTTAGCCATCTGTAACTAGGCTTCCAGGTTAAATGTAGCAGATGATTAATAAGGCAGGGGGAATCTTTAAGATAAGATTCTAATTTGACTACATACGGCTGTAATTGTAGATCTATGTATTGTGAAAGGTTTCTACTGATGGCGTTCAAACCTGAAATTATTGGACGTCCTGGTGGATCTACTAAAGATTTGTGAATCTTAGGGACGTGATAATATAAAGCTATAGTGGGGTTCTGAACCCACAAGTACTCTTTTTCTCTTTTGGTTAGGACTCCTGTTCGGAATCCTTCCTCAACCAAACTGTAATAATCTATAAGATGTTCGGAGGTTGGATCTTCTAGGAGTTTCAAATAATAATCCGTGTCTGAGAGAATGCGTTGTGCTTCCCTTATATATTCTACCCTATCTTGGATGACCACGCCTCCCCCTTTATCTGCATTCCTTATCACCACATTACTGTTCTTTTTTAGGGATATCAATGCTTTTCTTTCATCCTTCGTGAGGTTGTTATTGCTTTTAGAATGAGTGCTTGGATTAATATTGTTACGAAATTCGTTGGATACTAAAGTATAGAAAGTATCGACGTGACTCCCTCTGTGATGAAGGGGATAAAAATTACTTTTCGGTTTGAGTTCTGTTGTAATAGGTGCGGGATCACTGTTTTCTGTCTCTATTGGTGGAGTTATTGTTTCGTTTGCCTTTTTAGGTGGAACCATTTCAAAATGCCTAGCCAGGGTGAGTTTTCGAATATATTTGTTTAGGTCTATAAACAATTCAAGGCTATCGACCTCTTGGTCAGGACAAAAAGAGAGTCCTTTGTGCAGAAGGCTTTCCTCGGCTTGAGATAGGACATAACTGGACAAATTGAAAATATTTGACTTTACATTTTGTTCCTTTTGTGTTGGGGACTTGCATCTGTTAGATCCTTTGTTAGGTCCTTTGTTAGTTTTCCCCCCCCCCCCTCTGCATCCCCTCCGCCTTTTCCTAAAAAAGGCCCACTTCCTTCATTTGAGGCTGTAGCCCTATTTTTCCTTTTTTGGCCTACGGGGCTGTAATAGTCTGAGATTTTACCATATTGTGTTGTTTCTTTCAAAGGGGGGATGGGTTGTGAAATTTCTTTAGTGTGATAGGTGGCTGCTGGTGACAAAATGGGGGGGAGTGCCACATATGATGAATTAGTTAACGATGATGAATTATCCACTGTGGGAAGGTTATCTATATGCACTTGAGAAAGAGCAAGATTGGCTCGAAACGCGTTGTGCTGTTACCAAATAAAGTCTTTTTGGGTGAGCGCTGCCTCTGTACTTCTCTTTGGAGAGTCTGGTCCTAATTTGCTGAATTCCTCACGTCTTCCTGACGGCCTTTTCAGCTGCTGCCCTCCTGAATGTTCCATTTGATTGTGCCTATAGGTTGTTGTGTTTCACACAACCTGCCAAGTTTTTGAGATTTAAGGACCAGATGCTTTTTTCATATTTTTATCCCCACATTCAATAAGTCATAACTTTTTAATATTTCTATCAATATGGCCAAATGAGGGCTTGTTTTTTTGCAAACCAGCTTAGAATTTTCAAAAGCATTATTTTGTGGTATATACAATTTATTGAACACCTTTTACTAATTTCTTTTGGAAGGAAAATGTTGTAATACTTTTATACAATATAACTTTTTTTTCCAGACTTTTTGTGTTACTATATTTTGAGAGCCATGACTATTTTTTCCACTTATGGGCTTGTGAGAATAGTCTCATCGGTACCATTTTTGGTACAAGATACTTTTATAACTTGTTATTCCTCTTCTCAGACAATGTAGTGCAAAACTAGCAATTTTGCTCTTTTTTAAAAAAAAATATATACATATACCTTTTTTAAAACTTTTTCTTCTTGTGGATTTAAAATAAGAAACTATATAATATTTAAAACTGTCAAACTTTTATATGCATGCAAAAGCACTTTAACTAGGTCTACAGGTTTGACTGCATCCATCCCCTCATCCAGCCTCTCATTCTCAGAAAACAAGTCAGTATGACATTTCTCAGCTATCTGGCATACAGTTCGGACGTGATTTTTAACATAACAGAACAAAACCGCAAAAGAGGATTTGGTTTTTATTAGAGATGAGCTAACACTAAAATGCCCGAGGTTCGAAATCCGATTCGAACAGCCGCACACTGTTCGGCTGTTCGAACGGATTTCGAACCCCATTATAGTCTATGGGGGGAAATGCTCATTTCAGGGGTAGGCAAAATTCGATGAAATTATACTTACCAAGTCCACGAGTGACGTCGGGCTGGATTCTCCTTGAAGTCTTCTCCCGGCGCAGCGCCCCCGCGGCGTCTTCCGGATGGAATTCACTCAGCCTGACGCCTGAGCAGAGCCGACTGCGCATGCGAGGGCATGCCCGCGCATGCGCAGTCGTCTCTGCCTAGGCCGGATGCCTAGGCAGAGTGAATTCCAGCCGGAAGACGCCACGGGGACGCTGCACGGAGAAGACTTCTAAAGGTAAGAGAAGAACCAGCGTTGATTGGCAGAATGTATAGCAGCGGTAGGGAACGTACGGCTCTCCAGCTGTTGTAAAGCTACAACTCCCAGCATGCATACTTGCTCTGCTGTTCTTGGAACTCCCATGGAAGTGAATGGAGCATGATGGGAGTTGTAGTTTCACAGCAGCTGGAGAGCCAAAGGTTCCCTATCCCTGATGTATAGCATTCTGCCAATCAACACTGGTTCTGCATCGAACCTTACACTTCGACCAGCTAGTATTGTTCGATCGAGTACGAGTATTTCGAATACCCTAGTATTTGATTGAACACCTACTCGATCGAACACTACTCGCTCATCTCTAGTTTTTATAACTTAGCAGTGCTGTAGTTCTAGTGGTAAGTGTGGTCACCTTTAACTACTTGCTGCACTATGATGTAATTGCAATTCTGCAAAATTTATATATGTATAATGTTTATCTGCTGTTCTGAGGGTCAGTCCAAATTTATGATTTTTTTTTCATGTTGTACAACTTTTGTACAATATTTCCTTTAGATTGTGGAGTAGCTCACCATTCCATAATATTAGGTCATGGTCATGGCACCTGCTTAGGTGAGCAGTGTGTATTATTTGTAATATAGAGTAACATATAGTAGGTTCCCCAAAGCCCTGATGTTTACTTTTACAGAGCACAATGGGGTGCCAGAAGTCTGTGAGCACTGCTTCCCGCTGGCTCTGTGTGATTTCACCGACTACCACTCGTCTCTATCTGCAAGTCTATAGTGTAGGTCATGTGATCAAAAGTATGCTCCAGGAGCCGGCGATCCCTGCCAAAATGGCGGCGCCCATGCGCCGCCGGGAAAATGGCGCCTCCGGCGCCTTTGACAGCAGCGCCAGAGGGGTTAATGCCTCCGATCAGTCCGGGGACCGATCGGAGGCATCAGAGCCGGTTGTCTACTGCTTAAAGCAGTAGACACCCGGCGGCTATGACGGCCGCCCGGCTCCCGGGCGGTCGCCATAGTTACAGACCCGACACACGCCGTACTATTACGGCGCATGTCGGGAAGGGGTTAAAGGGGTTGGCAACTTTCAGACCAATATTGAGAGACAAATGTTTTTGTTTGTATAATAAAAAGTTGTACAATTTTCCAATATACTTTCTGTATCAGTTCCTCACAGTTTTCTGCTTGCTGTCATTCATTCTATTACCCCTAGTGGGTAAAATTCTGACCATGGTCATGTGATTTACAGTCTATGATCATGTGATTTATGGTATATGGTCATGTGCATAGCTCGTTACCTGGCAAATGTCTGATTACTGTGCTATGACTATAACAAGCTTTGCCCCTGTGTGCATCACATGACCATGGACCGTATATCCCATAACCATGGTCAGAATTTTATCCACTGGAAGTAAAAGAAGGAATGACAGCAAGCAGAGAACTAGAAAACCTTGAGGAATTGTCTCTCGATATTGGTCTGAAAGTGGTCTACCCCTTTAAGTTTAGCACTTGTGGTATTTTCCACATTAACAGAATCCTCTGATCCTTTGGGTAATACTTGCATGGTATTAAAACAATAGACTGTAAAGGTATTGTACAATCTTTTAGCAATAACTTATGTATGTATAATTATATCAAACTGAGTCAGTGAGATCATGCTTAGAAAAAGTACAGACTCTTAAAAAACAGCTTGAAAGATGAATTAGGTAACGCTACATTCCCTTATCTCCCTATACTAAGGTTATGACACAAATTACGCAGACCCCTAGATATTACATTTTTTTGTTTGCCATTAGTCCTGCGATGCACGAATGTTGGCAAGCATACAATGTAGTAACTGATATAGAGAATGTTATGAACAGTGCTGTGAAAGGCATTTATCTTCTTCTGGATGTTTCTTATTACAATTGTCGCACTGAATAGGTTTTCAAGTTTAATAGTTTTGAAATTTCCTTTCATAGAAAGGAATTCTTGGTTTGGATTTTCTCACAGGAAAAAATTATGTTAGGTCTTGGTTTGCTAGTGAGGTACCATTGAAAAGTACTAAACCTTTGAACCCGATGGTGGTATCCTTTGTACAGGACAGCAAATGTGCGAAGGGGCACTAGGATAAGGACTCAGGAGCTGAGCACCCTCCATATATCATGGGTACTGGTTTTGTTACACAGCTGTCTCCGACCAGTAGTGTCCATGATCCGAGATAACACCAATCAGCTTTACACTGTGGTACAATGAGTCCACCCAAGAAATTGGCTGGAAGGGCCCACGTTCCAGCAGTGCAGCACAACAGGTGAATGGGCAGGTGGGAAGTAACTAGTGAACAAAATGTTATGTACCCCAAAATGGTAACAATAAAAACTAATGCACACCTCACAAAAAAACAAGCCATTGCATAGCTTGCTAGATAAAATGTCAATGTTATTGGGGTCAGAATATGGTGATACAAAGCAAATATTTTTAAAATGTTTCATTTTTCTTTTATCACATTAGAATAACAAGTTGAAGTAGGGAAATGTGGGTTTTCCCAGTGTAGGGCAGAACATTCTCACACACAGTTGAGGAAGAGGAAATGTCCACAATGCAATCTATTGTGATGTATCAATGAACACACAGTGTGGTCATTCCCTACATTTCACTGAAAGGGAAGACCCATATAGGGAGAGGATTATAGGGTGTGGATTATAGAGTGTGGATTATAGGGTGTGGAGCAGCCTCTTTAAATGTTTTCATACATGTTTTGAGTGTAACGGTTGAATATCCATGGCAGTGTAGAAGGAGCCCAAATGGTGAGTCTCATATTTGTACTCTATGCTTGCATACCTTCTTGTGTATGAAGTGGAAAATGTACTTAAATATAAACATGCACCAATTAGAGGTGTATCTGCCTGCTGAGACAATGGCCAGTCAGGAGTTGACTTAGTCAAAGGGGAGGAGACAGGAAGAGATGAATGAGTATGAATGACAGTTGGGTGCAGAAAGGATAGAGCCTCTGTTTCCCTGCCGAGCATAGTCCTCAACAGAAAGGCTCAAAGTATACCTTATTGTGAAGAAAAGGAAAGAATGGACTAAAAGTGGTACCCTATAAGTTCTACAGAATTTTGCTTCTTCGTATAAATAACAAGGGTTGAGCCGATCTTGAAATTTCAGAATCATTGTTAAAATCCGATTTTCGATAATTTTCCAGCCGATCGTGATCGTGAAATTTACTCGAACGCCGATTGGAATCCAATCTTTTCCAATCCCGATCGCTCAACCTTAAAAATAAGCTATTTGCCATTGATTGAGATCTGACTTCTTTTTTTTTTAATTCAGAAGTTTTATTTGGTTTTTTAAACATTTTTACAAGAACATTAACCCCTTAGCGACCTTTGACGTACTATTACGTCATGGACGCGAGGTACTTCGCGCACCATGAAGTAATTGTACGTCATGGTGATTCCGCCCGCTCACTAGCTGAGCGGGCGGAATCGGAACTGGGTGATGGCTGTTACTGACAGCTATCACCCTTTTCCATAACCTCCGGTTGGTACTTTTACCGATCGGAGGTTTTAACCCTTTGATTGCGATGGTCAAACATGACAACCGCAAACAAAGGGTGCCGCGATCTCTCCCCCCCCCCCCCCCCCCCCGCCGGCACCCCCCGGCCCGAGATCGGGGGGTGCCGGTATCTGTAGTACGTAGTCTGGGGTCTGGTTAGTGACCCCAGACAGCCCTGAGCACTCACTCACTTACCTGGTGCTCCCAGCGTCTTCTGGAAGTGAGCTGTCCCGTCCGCACAGCTCACTTCCTGTTTCTCGAGTGAGACACGTGCAGGCTGTCACTGCAGCCTGTGTCTCATTCTATAGTAGAGAATCAGTGATGCAATCATCACTGATCCATGTGTCCCATAGGGACACAAGAACAAGTAAAAAAAAAGTGTAAAAAAAAAATAAAGTATTTGAAAACAATTAATAAAGTTATAAAGTCCCAAAAATCCCTTTTTTCTATAAAAAATGAATTATGTAAAAAAAACACAAAAAATTAATAAAAACAATACATATTTGGTATTGTCGCGTCCGTAACAACCTGTACAACAAAACTGAAACAATATTTAATGTACACAGTGAACGGCGGTAAAAAATAACGGAAAAAACCCGCCGGAAGTAGTGATTTTTCGCCATCTCACCTTACAAAATGTGCTATAAAAAGTGATCAAAAAGTCATATGCACCCCAAAATAGTACCAATAAAATGCACAGGTTGTCCCGCAAAAAAATAAGCCCTCAACCAACACTGTCAAGCGAAAAATAAAAATGTTACGCCTCTCAGAAGATGGCGATGCAAAAATCACTGATTTATGTCCCCAAATGTGTTTTTGTTCTGCAGACTTAGTATCGCATAAAAAAATAACATAAATGAGGTATCGCCGTAACCGTACCGACCCGCAGAATAAAGGTCACATGTTACTTATACTGTACGCTGCATGGCGAAAAATGTAAAAGGTAAAACTCAATACCAGAATTGATTTTTTCTCTTTTAAATCCAGCAAAAAAAGAGTTAATAAAATGTAATCAGTAAGTTTTAGGCACCCCAAGATGGTGTCATTACAAAATACATCGTATCCCGCAAACAACAAGCCCTTATATGGCCACGTCAGCAGAAAAATAAAGAAAATATAGCCTCTACCAATGTGAAGACAAAATCACGCAAAATCGCCAAATCATTAGAACACAACTGGGTGCGGCAGGCAGGGAATGTATAAGCTGTGCGAGCGAATATCAGGGGACACCCCAGATTTACAGCTTATGAGGGAGAATATACCAGAAGTGACCCCCAAAGTGACCCCAGTGTGACTTCCCCAATCATAGGAGCTACTGGGGGTACAGTAGGGAATTTAGTGTCTGCAATGTACTCCGCACCGCTTATACATTCCCTCTTCGCCATCCGCTGTGCAGTCACGTCCGGGATACTAATACTCACTACACCCCCTGATAAATTATTTTAGGGGTGCAGTTTTCAAACTGCGCTCACTCCTTTGGGGAATCCACTTTTCTGGTACCTTACAGGCTCTACAAACATGACATGGCGTCTAGATACCAAACATCTGAATCTGTGCTCCAAAAGCCGCATCGCGCTCCTTCCCTTCTGCCCCCTGCTGTGCGCCCAAACTGCAGTGTATGCCACATGTATGACACTGGTGTAACCGGGGTAATGTCATATGTGAGTATAAACTGATATTAGGGCACATATATGACACTGGTGTACCCGGGATAACATATGTAATGTCATATGTGGGTATAAACTGATATTAGGGCCCAGCCAGACACAGAAGGGAAGAAGGTTATTTGGTTTTTGGAGCACAGACTTAGACGGTTTGGTTTTTGGATGCCATGGCACTTTTGCAGAGACTCTAAAATTTGCCCTACAAAATGGGGTCACTTCTTGGGGAATTCCAGTTTACTGGCACCTCCAGGGCTCTGCAAAAACAACATGGCGCCCAGAAAGTCCCTCTAAATCTGTACCCCAAAAGCTAAAAAGCGCAGTGCTCCTTCGCTTCTGAGCCCTGCTGTGCGCCCAAGCAGCAGTTTATACCCACATATATAATTTTTTTGCCCCTCGGGAAGGCCCACTTAATAGTTTTAGGAGTGCAGGTCTCTGACAACACAAAGTGGGTGCAATGCATTGGATACCAAAATGGCATATTTCTTTAAAAATTTCAATTTTTGGGAAGCATTTTTAGTCTCAAAATCATAATACCACTTGATACATTCCTTGACGGGTGTAGTTTCTAAAATGGGGTCACTTTTGAGGGGTTTCTATTGTATTGATACTTTAGGGGCTCAGCAAATGCGACATGGCACCTCAAAACTATTCCAGCAATATATGCCCTCCAAAATCCAAATAGCGCTCTTTCCATTCTGAGCCCCAACATGTACCCATACAGCAGATTATGATCCCATATGGGGTATTGCCGTGTTCAGGGGAAATTGTGTAACAAACTGTGGGGGGCTCTTAATTCTCTAACTACTTGCAAAAATTAAAAATATGGCGCTAAATGGACGATTTATTGGAAAAAAAGTAATTTTTCATTTTCACATCTCAATGGTAAAAAAATCTGTGAAACACCTGTAGGGTCCAAGTGCTCACTAAACCCCTTGATAAATTCCTTGAGGGGTCTATTTTTCAAAATGGGGTCGTTTTGGGGGGGGTTTCCACTGTTCTAGCACTTCAGGGGCTCTCCAAATGCAACATGGTGCCTGAAACAGATTTCAGCTAAATTTGCCCTCCAAAATCCCAATAGCGATCCTTCAGCTCTGGACTTTACAGTGTGCCCATAGATCACTTTACATCCACATGTGGGGCATTTCTGTAGTTGGGGCAAAGTGCTTGACAATTTGTGGGGTGCATTTTCTTTTTTAACCCCTTGTGGAAATGCATAATTTGGGGTTAAAGCTACATTTTATAGCAAAAAATGTCACTTTTCCTTTTGTTGGGCCAATTCTGTTACACTCCTGTAGGGTCAAAGGGCTCACTAAACCCCTTGTTAAATTCCTTGAGGGGTATAGTTTCCAAAATGGGATGACATTTTTGGGGTTTCCACTGTTTTGGCACATTGGGGGCTCTGCAAAAGGGACATGGTGCCTGAAAAGTATTCTAGTAAAATCTGGCCTACAAAATCCAATTAGCGCTCCATCCGCTCTGAGAGCGACCGTGTGCCCGTACATTAGGGTACCAGCACATATGGGGTATTGTCGTGTTCAGGAGAAATTGTGTAACAAAATGTGGGGTGCAGTTTCTCCTTTAACCCTTTGTGAAGATGAAAAATTTGGGGCTACAGTGACATTTTATTATAAAAAAAAGTAATTTTTCATTTTCACATCTCAATGGTAAAAAAATCTGTGAAACACCTGTAGGGTCCAAGTGCTCACTATACCCCTTGATAAATTCCTTGAGGGGTCTAGTTTCCAAAATGGGGTGACATTTTGGGTTTTCCACTGTTTTGGCACCTTGGGGGCTTTGCAATCGGGGCATGGCGCCTGAAAAATATTCTAGCAAAATCTGGCCTACAAAATCCAATTAGCGCTCCATCCGCTCTGAGAGCGACCGTGTGCCCGTACATTAGGGTACCAGCACATATGGGGTATTGTCGTGTTCGGGAGAAATTGTTTAACAAAATGTGGGGTGCAGTTTCTCCTTTAAACCTTAGTAAATGTGTAAATTCTAGGGCTAAATGAATATATTAGTGACAGAAATTGAAAAATGTAAATTTGACCTCCATTTTGTTTTAATTGTTGTGAAATGCTGAAAGGGTTAAGAAACTTTCTAACTGCTGTTTTGGATTCTTTCAGGAGTGCAGTTTTTATAATGGGGTGACTTTTGGGGGGTTTTATTAGAGAGGCCTTTCAAGTTCCCTTCAGAACTGAACTGGTCCCTTGAAAAATGTGTTTTGGAAATTTTCTTGAAAATTTGGAAAATTACTGCTTGACTTGTAAGCCTTGTAATATCTGAAAAAAATGAAAGGGTGCTTAAAATTTGATTGCTACATAAATCAGAGACATGGTTAATTATATTTATGAAAAAATTCGGGTAGTATGACTTTCTATTTGAAAGGCTTGCAATTTCAAAGTTTGAAAACTGCATTTTTTTCAAACTTTTCACCAAATTTCCTATTTTTTCATAATTAAAGACAAAACATATCGACGAAAATTTACTACTGACATGAAGTACAATGTGTTACGAAAAAACAATCTCAGAATCACTTGTGTAAGTTAAAGCGTCTCAAAGTTATCGCCATTTATAGTGACACATGTCAGATTTGAAAAAAAGAGGCCTGGTCCTTAAGTCACTTTTGGGCTGTGTCTCTAAGGGGTTAAACAATATAATACAGCAGTATTATAAATCGGCAAAATAATAAGAAAAGTACAGGATCTAGGCATCTAAATTAGCCAGTGACAATGTAGGGCATACATCACAATTCAATTTCACCAATAAACATGTACAACGACATTTGTGGTCTAAGCAACAAACCGTGCAAAGAAAAGGAGATGAATATTAGAAACAGAACAAAAGAATGAACAGAGTAGGAGAGAGAGAGAAGGAGAGAAGGTAAGGTAAGGTTAGTAAGAGGAGGGGGTCCAGAGACGTCCAGAAACCAACAGTCTTAGTGTTTATGGAATTGCCAAGGGGTCCATGTTTTCACATATCGCTCATGAGATCAGGATGACCAGTTCATTAATTCCTCAAAGCGGGAGATTTGGTTAACCTTGTCTATCCATTGCGAAATAGGAGGGGCAGATGGGCTCATCCAGTGTAAGGGAATGAGGGACTTTGCGGCGGACAGCAAATGTGCGTCAAGTCTGTCTTTCTCGGGAGGGTATTCGCCAGACAGGAGAGATAAGATCACCGTTTCCGGTTCAAGCTTGAAATACGGAACACTGACCGCACGGATCGTTTCTTGTATTTCCTGCCAGAAAGTCTGTATAACTGGGCAGGACCACCAAATGTGAAGGTGGGTGCTGACCTCGCTCAAGCACCTCCAGCAACGGTCTGAGGTGTGCAGTTTCTTTCGGTACAGCCACTCAGGGGTCCTATGCCAGTGGGAGAGCAGCTTATAGTTATTTTCTTGAAGCCGTATACATGGGGAGAATCCATGTGATTGAGACAGGACAGTGGCCACTTCATCATCCGTGAGGGAGATCTGCAGCTCCATTTCCCAGTGGGACAAAAATTTTGGCCTATACAGGTGATGTGGATCAACAAAGTGATGTAGGCAATGAGAAATTTTCCTTAGCATCTTTGTCTTAGAAAGCAGGAGCTTCTCAAATTCCTTCAGACACAATCTGGGCAAATACAATAGCTGCAGTCTGTGGAAGATTGCACTTAGGTGTTTGTGCAAGAAAGTGATAGAGTCCCCTGGGACAAGGGCACAGATTTCTTCTACGGGCAAAAATCCAGAAGAGGTAATAAAGTCTTTGAGGATGAAATTGTGGAACCTATCCCAGAAGTCCTTGTAGGCTCTTGGAGCTAGCCCGACCAGGTAAGGAACAAGATTCAGCGGAAGCACCAGAGAAGGTTGTGGGAGCAAGCTGTCAATTAGTTCCGACCAGTCTCCAGTCAGGGTAGGAAGCAATGGGCAGGAGACAGCTGTTTGAGCACGGTGCATGCGTAGGAACCACAGTACTGCCTGTAGTGGCGCATCCAAGTCATTTTGCAACAAGGCAGCTCCTGGATGCCTTGTGTCTCCATACAAATTTAGTAAACAGTCTCTGAATTGAGGCAAAGAAAGCAGATGGTAGGGCAATAGGCAACATCGCCATGCGGTATATGATTTTGGGAATCAGGAACGTTTTCAGAAGATTTTTCCTTCCGAACCAGGAAAGAAGCAGACTTTCATAGGTTACTAAGGAACGTTTTAGCTCCTCCAGGAGAGGCGGAAAATTAGCCGCGCATAGCGCATCTAAGCTCAGAGTCAGATATACTCCTAAGTATTTAAGCGGCTTTGTGGACCACAAAAAAGGTGTAGCGCCCTTCAGCGAGAAGACAGCAGACGGCAATGTTATGTTCAGGACCTCGGACTTCGAAAAGTTTGCGTTATACCCTGACAGCGCTCCGTATGATGACAGGATATCCATCAGGGCTGGCAGACCTTCGGCAGGATTTGACACTATGAATAGGACATCATCGGCATATGCCGTAGATTGAAGCATCAGTCCATTCAGTTGCACAACCTGGACCGTGCAGTCCTGTCTCACCGCTTGTAACAAAGACTCGATGACCAAAACAAATAGGGTGGAGGACAAGGGGCACCCTTGCCTAGTGCCATTAGAAATAGCGAAGCTGTTCGACAATATAGCATTAACTTTCAATTTAGCAGTAGGTTGTGCATATAGAGATAGGATCGCCGTTATGAACTGGCCCAGAACGGCAAACTTTCGCAAGGCTTCCACCATAAAATCCCATGCCACTCTATCGAAGGCTTTCTCGGCATCTACGCCGAGAAGGACCAAGGGGATATTGCGTTTGTGTGCCATATGGATCAGAGGGAGCAGGTTCGCCGTATTGTCTAGAGATGTCAACACCCAACACTATCGACCCCTCTGCAAACAGCTGAAGCATTTGGATAGCCGCTAACAACCAGGTGACTTGTTCCTTGTTTGGAGCAAAAAAGTTCGCAAATATGTAACTTTCAGAAGCAACAGTTCCTTTGAGCAGTAAAATCCTACCCTCAGAGTCCATATACTGCCCAGTGCACATAAACGGCAAATCCTTGTGGATTAATGTAGGCACCGCTTTAGAGGCCGAGTAAGGGTGTGGATTATGAAAACACTGAGAAAAGTGCGACTTAGGAAAGGCCGGTACCTGTGAACCCTTAAAAGGAGTCTCTTGCAGAAAGACAATACCAGCTTTTTGTTTGCGGAAGATCAGTAAGGCATGACGTCTCTTTTGAAGAGAATTGAGCCCATTTATATTATAGGATATACAGTTCAGCGTGGCCATTCTCAGAGAAGGTTGGTGAAAGAGAAGAGGGGGGGGATAGGTGAATAAGATATGTTAGGAGAGGAGGAAGGAGAAGAGGGAGCAGAGCAAACAGCGGAGTGTAAAGGGCAGTATTGAGAAAGAATCAAAGTCAAGAATAAGAGGTAAGTGAGATGGTTTATTGCTCAAGTAGGTATCACAGTAGTAAAATACTATCGAGAACCCACCACAAAATCAAAGCAATGCAAACCGTATGTAGTCAGCTGTACAAAATAACATATCATAACTGGCAACTAGAGATGAGCGAACAGTGTTCTATCGAACTCATGTTCGATCGGATATTAGGCTGTTCGGCATGTTCGAATCGAATCGAACACCGCGTGGTAAAGTGCGCCATTACTCGATTCCCCTCCCACCTTCCCTGGCGCCTTTTTTGCTCCAATAACAGCGCAGGGTAGGTGGGACAGGAACTACGACACCGGTGACGTTGAGAAAAGTAGGCAAAACCCATTGGCTGCCGAAAACATGTGACCTCTAATTTAAAAGAACAGCGCCGCCCAGGTTCGCGTCATTCTGAGCTTGCAATTCACCGAGGACGGAGGTTTCCGTCCAGCTAGCTAGGGCTTAGATTCTGGGTAGGCAGGGACAGGCTAGGATAGGAAGGAGAAGACAACCACAACAGCTCTTGTAAGAGCTAAATTCCAGGGAGAAGCTTGTCAGTGTAACGTGGCACTGACGGGCTCAATCGCCGCAACCCAGCTTTCCCAGGATCCTGAACGGAATACACTGTCAGTGTATTCCCGTATACCCGATATATACCCCGATACCCGTTCCAACGGTGTGCCCCCCCACCTTCACCCCAGAAATACCCTGCAAGTCCCCTAGCAATAGAATTGGGGCTATATACACCCACAATTTTTACTACTGGTATACAGTGCCATTGTCTGACTGGGAAATCAAAGAATATATTGGGGTTATAAATACCCTCATTTCTTACTACTGCCATATAGTGCCAGTTTCTGACTGGTAATTCAAAGAATATATTGTGGTTACGTGCACCCACAATTTTTACTACTGGTATACAGTGCCATTGTCTGACTGGGAATTCAAAGAATATATTGGGAATACAAATACCCTCATTTCTTGCTACTGCCATATAGTGCCAGTGTCTGACTGGGAATTCAAAGAATATATTGGGGTTACGTGCACCCACAATTTTTACTACTGGTATACAGTGCCATTGTCTGACTGGGAATTCAAAGAATATATTGGGAATACAAATACCCTCATTTCTTGCTACTGCCATATAGTGCCATTGTCTGACTGGGAATTCAAAGAATATATTGGGGTTACGTGCACCCACAATTTTTACTACTGGTATACAGTGCCATTGTCTGACTGGGAATTCAAAGAATATATTGGGGTTATAAATACCCTCATTTCTTGCTACTGCCATATAGTGCCAGTGTCTGACTGGTAATTCAAAGAATACATTGGGGTTACGTGCACCCACAATTTTTACTACTGGTATACAGTGCCATTGTCTGACTGGGAATTCAAAGAATATATTGGGAATACAAATACCCTCATTTCTTGCTACTGCCATATAGTGCCAGTGTCTGACTGGGAATTCAAAGAATATATTGGGGTTACGTGCACCCACAATTTTTACTACTGGTATACAGTGCCATTGTCTGACTGGGAATTCAAAGAATATATTGGGAATACAAATACCCTCATTTCTTGCTACTGCCATATAGTGCCAGTTTCTGACTGGTAATTCAAAGAATATATTGGGGTTACGTGCACCCACAATTTTTACTACTGGTATACAGTGCCATTGTCTGACTGGGAATTCAAAGAATATATTGGGAATACAAATACCCTCATTTCTTGCTACTGCCATATAGTGCCAGTTTCTGACTGGTAATTCAAAGAATATATTGGGGTTACGTGCACCCACAATTTTTACTACTGGTATACAGTGCCATTGTCTGACTGGGAATTCAAAGAATATATAGGGAATACAAATACCCTCATTTCTTGCTACTGCCATATAGTGCCAGTGTCTGACTGGGAATTCAAAGAATATATTGGGGTTACGTGCACCCACAATTTTTACTACTGGTATACAGTGCCATTGTCTGACTGGGAATTCAAAGAATATATTGGGAATACAAATACCCTCATTTCTTGCTACTGCCATATAGTGCCAGTGTCTGACTGGGAATTCAAAGAATATATTGGGGTTACGTGCACCCACAATTTTTACTACTGGTATACAGTGCCATTGTCTGACTGGGAATTCAAAGAATATATTGGGAATACAAATACCCTCATTTCTTGCTACTGCCATATAGTGCCAGTGTCTGACTGGGAATTCAAAGAATATATTGGGGTTACGTGCACCCACAATTTTTACTACTGGTATACAGTGCCATTGTCTGACTGGGAATTCAAAGAATATATTGGGAATACAAATACCCTCATTTCTTGCTACTGCCATATAGTGCCAGTTTCTGACTGGTAATTCAAAGAATATATTGGGGTTACGTGCACCCACAATTTTTACTACTGGTATACAGTGCCATTGTCTGACTGGGAATTCAAAGAATATATTGGGAATACAAATACCCTCATTTCTTGCTACTGCCATATAGTGCCAGTGTCTGACTGGGAATTCAAAGAATATATTGGGGTTACGTGCACCCACAATTTTTACTACTGGTATACAGTGCCATTGTCTGACTGGGAATTCAAAGAATATATTGGGAATACAAATACCCTCATTTCTTGCTACTGCCATATAGTGCCAGTTTCTGACTGGTAATTCAAAGAATATATTGGGGTTACGTGCACCCACAATTTTTACTACTGGTATACAGTGCCAATTTCTAACTAGGAATTCAAAATGCGCAAGGCTCCCGGAAAGGGACGTGGACGAGGCCGTGGGCGAGGTCGGGGGAATGGTTCTGGGGAGCAAGGTAGCAGTGAAGCCACAGGGCGTCCCGTGCCTACTCCTGTGGGGCAGCAAGCATTGCGCCACTCCACAGTGCCAGGGTTGCTTGCCACATTAACTAAACTGCAGGGTACAAACCTTAGTAGGCCCGAGAACCAGGAACAGGTCTTGCAATGGCTGTCAGAGAACGCTTACAGCACATTGTCCAGCAGCCAGTCAGACTCTGCCTCCTCTCCTCCTATTACCCAACAGTCTTGTCTTCCTTCCTCCCAAAATTCCGAAGCTTTACAGAACAATAACCCAAACTGTCCCTGCTCCCCAGAGCTGTTCTCCGCTCCTTTCATTGTCCCTCAACCTGCCTCTCCACGTCACGATTCCACGAACCTAACAGAGGAGCATCTGTGTCCAGATGCTCAAACACTAGAGTCTCCTCCATCTCCGTTCGATTTGGTGGTGGATGACCAGCAACCCACCCTCATCGACGATGATGTGACGCAGTTGCCGTCAGGGCATCCAGTTGACCGGCGCATTGTGCGGGAGGAGGAGATGAGACAGGAGTTGGAAGAGGAAGTGGTGGATGATGAGGACACTGACCCGACCTGGACAGGGGGGATGTCAAGCGGGGAAAGTAGTGTGGATGTTGAGGCAGGTGCAGCACCAAAAAGGGTAGCTAGAGGCAGAGGCAGAGGTCAGCAGCTTAGGCGAAGCCAGGCCACACCCGGAATCTCCCAAGATGTTCCAGTTTGTACCCAGCCCCGAAAAACTCCCACCTCGAGGGCACGTTTCTCGAAGGTGTGGAGTTTTTTCAAGGAATGCGCCGAGGACAGATATAGTGTTGTCTGCACAATTTGCCTCTCGAAATTGATTAGGGGCTCTGAGAAGAGCAACCTGTCCACCACTTCAATGCGCCGTCATTTGGAATCCAAGCACTGGAATCAGTGGCAGGCAGCAACGGCAGGACAAAGGCCGCCTGCCGTTCACGCCACTGCCACTGCCTCTGCCACTGCCTCTGCCTCTGCCACTGCCACTGCTGACTGTGCTGGCGATGCACTCCAGAGGACGAGCCAGGACACCACTTCATCTGCCTCCGCCACTTTGTTGACTTCTACCTCATCCTCCCCTGGTCCTGTCTTATCTCCTTCTCCTGCACCATCAAAGGCACCATCAGGCGTTTCTTTACAACAACCCACCATCTCTCAGACATTGGAGCGGCGGCAGAAATACACTGCTAACCACCCACACGCGCAAGCCTTGAACGCCAACATTGCTAAACTGCTGGCCCAGGAGATGTTGGCGTTCCGGCTTGTTGAAACTCCCGCCTTCCTGGACCTGATGGCAACTGCGGCACCTCGCTATGCCGTCCCTAGCCGTCACTACTTCTCCCGGTGTGCCGTCCCCGCCTTGCACCAGCACGTGTCACTCAACATCAGGCGGGCCCTTAGTTCCGCGCTTTGCACAAAGGTCCACTTGACCACCGACGCATGGACAAGTGCATGCGGACAGGGACGCTACATTTCACTGACGGCACACTGGGTGAATGTAGTTGAGGCTGGGACTGCTTCCCAAACTGGCCCGGTGTACCTCGTCTCCCCGCCTAACATTCCTGGCAGGGACACGAGAAGAACACCCCCCTCCTCCTCCTCCTCTACCGCCTCCTCCTCCGCCACCGCCTCCTCCTCCGCCGTTAGATTGACCCCAGCTACGAGTTGGAAACGTTGCAGCACTGGCGTTGGTAGACGTCAGCAGGCTGTGCTGAAGCTGATCAGCTTGGGGGACAGACAGCACACTGCCTCCGAGGTGAGGGATGCCCTCCTCGATGAGACGGCAATATGGTTTGAGCCGCTGCACCTGGGCCCAGGCATGGTCGTTTGTGATAACGGCCGGAACCTGGTAGCAGCTCTGGAGCTTGCCGGACTCCAACATGTTCCATGCCTGGCCCACGTCTTCAACCTAGTGGTGCAACGTTTCCTAAAGAGCTACCCCAATGTTCCAGAGCTACTGGTGAAAGTGCGGCGCATGTGCGCCCACTTTCGCAAGTCGACAGTAGCCGCTGCTAGCTTAAAATCTCTCCAGCAACGCCTGCATGTGCCACAACACCGGCTTTTGTGCGACGTCCCCACACGCTGGAACTCAACGTTTCAGATGTTGAATAGAGTGGTTGAGCAGCAGAGACCTTTGATGGAATACCAGCTACAAAACCCTAGGGTGCCACAAAGTCAGCTGCCTCAGTTTCACATCCATGAGTGGCCATGGATGAGAGACCTTTGTGACATCCTACGGGTCTTTGAGGAGTCCACAAGGAGGGTGAGCTCTGAGGATGCGATGGTGAGCCTTACAATCCCGCTCTTGTGTGTTCTGAGAGAATCCCTGATTGACATCAGGGATAACTCAGATCACACAGAGGAGTTAGGGATAGCATCCGATCCGTCACAGCTGGAGAGTAGGTCCACACATCTGTCCGCTTCACTGCGTTTAATGGAGGAGGAGGAGGAGGAGGAGGAAGAAGAGTTGTCCGATGATGTGATGGTGATACAGGAGGCTTCCGGGCAACTTCGAATCGTCCCATTGTTGCAGCGCGGATGGGTAGACATGGAGGATGAGGAGGAAATGGAGATTGAACTTTCCGGTGGGGCCAGAGGAGTCATGCCAACTAACACTGTGGCAGACATGGCTGAGTTCATGTTGGGGTGCTTTACAACCGACAAGCGTATTGTCAAAATCATGGAGGACAACCAGTACTGGATCTTTGCTATCCTTGACCCCCGGTATAAAAACAACATCTCGTCTTTTATTCCGGTAGAGGGGAGGGCCAATCGCATCAATGCTTGCCACAGGCAATTGGTGCAGAATATGATGGAGATGTTTCCAGCATGTGACGTTGGCGGCAGGGAGGGCAGTTCCTCCAGTAGGCAACCAAGTTCTCACCGGTCCACACAAACGAGGGGCACACTGTCTAAGGTCTGGGACACCTTGATGGCACCCCCTCGCCAAAGTGCCGCCACGGAGGGTCCTAGTGTCACCAGGCGTGAGAAGTATAGGCGCATGTTGCGGGAATACCTTTCTGACCACAGCCCTGTCCTCTCCGACCCCTCTGCGCCCTACACGTATTGGGTGTCGAAGTTGGACCTGTGGCTTGAACTTGCCCTATATGCCTTGGAGGTGCTGTCCTGTCCTGCCGCCAGCGTCCTATCTGAGAGGGTGTTCAGTGCAGCCGGTGGCATCATCACTGAAAAGCGCACCCGTCTGTCAGCTGAGAGTGCCGACCGGCTCACTTTGATAAAAATGAACCACCACTGGATAGAGCCTTCATTTTTGTGCCCACCTGTGTAAAGCACCCCAACATGAAACTCCATGTCTGTACTCAACCTCTCCAATTCCTCCGCATCCTCATACTCATCCACCATAAGCGTTGCACAATTCTGCTAATACTAGGCTCCCTCCAACATGATTTCCCCCAACTCTGCTGGTTAGAGGCTCCCTCCACCCTGATTTCCACCAACTCTGCTGGTTAGAGGCTCCCTCCACCCTGCTTTCCCACAACTCTGCTGGTTAGAGGCTCCCTCCACCATGAATTTGCCCAAACTGGGCTGGTTAGAGGCTCCCTCCACCATGAATTGGTCCAAACTGGGGTTTTTAGAGGCTCCCTCCACCATGAATTGGTCCAAATTGGGGTTTTTAGAGGCTCCCTCCACCATGAATTTGCCCAAACTGGGCTGGTTAGAGGCTCCCTCCACCATGAATTGGTCCAAACTGGGCTGGTTAGAGGCTCCCTCCACCATGAATTGGTCCAAATTGGGGTTTTTAGAGGCTCCCTCCACCATGAATTGGTCCAAACTGGGCTGTTTAGAGGCTCCCTCCACCATGAATTGGTCCAAACTGGGGTTTTTAGAGGCTCCCTCCACCATGAATTGGTCCAAACTGGGCTGGTTAGAGGCTCCCTCCACCATGAATTGGTCCAAACTGGGGTTTTTAGAGGCTCCCTCCACCATGAATTGGTCCAAACTGGGGTTTTTAGAGGCTCCCTCCACCATGAATTGGTCCAAACTGGGGTTTTTAGAGGCTCCCTCCACCATGAATTGGTCCAAACTGGGCTGTTTAGAGGCTCCCTCCACCATGAATTGGTCCAAACTGGGGTTTTTAGAGGCTCCCTCCACCATGAATTGGTCCAAACTGGGCTGTTTAGAGGCTCCCTCCACCATGAATTGGTCCAAACTGGGGTTTTTAGAGGCTCCCTCCACCATGAATTGGTCCAAACTGGGGTTTTTAGAGGCTCCCTCCACCATGAATTTGCCCAAACTGGGCTGTTTAGAGCCTCCCTCCACCATGAATTTGCCCAAACTGGGCTGTTTAGAGGCTCCCTCCACCATGAATTTGCCCAAACTGGGCTGGTTAGAGGCTCCCTCCACCATGAATTGGTCCAAACTGGGGTTTTTAGAGGCTCCCTCCACCATGAATTGGTCCAAACTTGGCTGTTTAGAGGCTCCCTCCACCATTAATTGGTCCAAACTGGGCTGGTTAGAGGCTCCCTCCACCATGAATTGGTCCAAACTGGGTTTTTTAGAGGCTCCCTCCACCATGAATTGGTCCAAACTGGGGTTTTTAGAGGCTCCCTCCACCATGAATTGGTCCAAACTGGGCTGTTTAGCGGCTCCCTCCACCATTAATTGGTCCAAACTGGGCTGGTTAGAGGCTCCCTCCACCATGAATTTGCCCAAACTGGGCTGTTTAGAGGCTCCCTCCACCATGAATTTGCCCAAACTGGGCTGGTTAGAGGCTCCCTCCACCATGAATTGGTCCAAACTGGGGTTTTTAGAGGCTCCCTCCACCATGAATTGGTCCAAACTTGGCTGTTTAGAGGCTCCCTCCACCATGAATTGGTCCAAACTGGGGTGGTTAGAGGCTCCCTCCACCATTAATTGGTCCAAACTGGGCTGGTTAGAGGCTCCCTCCACCATTAATTGGTCCAAACTGGGCTGGTTAGAGGCTCCCTCCACCATTAATTGGTCCAAACTGGGCTGGTTAGAGGCTCCCTCCACCATTAATTGGTCCAAACTGGGCTGGTTAGAGGCTCCCTCCACCATGAATTTGCCCAAACTGGGCTGTTTAGAGGCTCCCTCCACCATGAATTTGCCCAAACTGGGCTGGTTAGAGGCTCCCTCCACCATGAATTGGTCCAAACTGGGTTTTTTAGAGGCTCCCTCCACCATGAATTTGCCCAAACTGGGCTGGTTAGAGGCTCCCTCCACCATGAATTGGTCCAAACTGGGTTTTTTAGAGGCTCCCTCCACCATGAATTTGCCCAAACTGGGCTGGTTAGAGGCTCCCTCCACCATGAATTGGTCCAAACTGGGTTTTTTAGAGGCTCCCTCCACCATGAATTTGCCCAAACTGGGCTGGTTAGAGGCTCCCTCCACCATGAATTGGTCCAAACTGGGTTTTTTAGAGGCTCCCTCCACCATGAATTTGCCCACACTGGGCTGGTTAGAGGCTCCCTCCACCATGAATTGGTCCAAACTGGGGTTTTTAGAGGCTCCCTCCACCATGAATTTGCCCAAACTGGGGTGTTTAGAGGCTCCCTCCACCATGAATTTGCCCAAACTCTGCTGGTTAGAGGCTCAATCCACCCTGATTTTCAAAACAAATGTTGGTGCCAACCTCAACTTACTACAAGGGCCAAATTCACTGCTGGTGACAAGCTCTCCTCACTGCCAGTGCCAAATACACATGTTTCAAGGTGTTTTCCTACTGTCAGAGAGGTGGTATTGAGTGTGTAAAGTGTGTAGTTGTTAGGCTGTGATGTTGGGGTAATAGAGGGTCTTTGGTGTGTTAGATGCCCCCAGACATGCTTCCCCTGCTGTCCCAGTGTCATTCCAGAGGTGTTGGCATCATTTCCTGGGGTGTCATAGTGGACTTGGTGACCCTCCAGACACGGATTTGGGTTTCCCCCTTAACGAGTATCTGTTCCCCATAGACTATAATGGGGTTCGAAACCCATTCGAACACACGAACATTGAGCGGCTGTTCGAATCGAATTTCGAACCTCGAACATTTTAGTGTTCGCTCATCTCTACTGGCAACCTGTCAACACAGATGTAATGTAACAGTGGCGGTCGAGACTATCCCTGATCAAAACGGGACCGATGTTCACCTAGAAGGAGAGATGGAATAAGAGCAGCAGTGCTTTTGTTACACTAGTACAGATAAGGTGCGCAATTCAGTCATGTGGTCCAGATCCTAGATCGTAAAGAAACATCCAAACAAATACAACAAGAGGATATGAGTGAATAGTCCCATCTAGTAATACAGGTACGTGGGTAGCCAGGAAACCCTGCATGACAGATGCAGCACAGGCCATGAATGCCAGAAGAAAGTAAGTATCTGGATGAGAGCCAGAAGCATATGCGGCTCAAACATATAGGAGACAAAGTTAGCAAACAAGTATGAAACAACTGCGGGGGATGGTCCGTACAGCATGTGCAGCAGAGACGCCAACACAGCAACAGTAACAGTAATAGAACCAGAAGTATCTTTACCATGTACATATAGCTATTCGGAGAGGTAAGCATATGCCATCTATCAGACTGTACACATAACGTGCGTCTCGGGTACCTGGATGAAATAGAGTCATGTTATAAGAGGAGGTGGGAGGGGGGTGAAATCCCGGTACACTTAAGCGGCTGGGAGTCACATTACCGTGGTTCAACAAGAACAGGATAAACCTTCGGCTTTAGGGCTAGTTCACACGTAGGCAAAGGGGCGGATTTTGACAGCGGATTTCGCTTCAAAATCTGCCCCTTTACAATGGTGGTCTATGTAGACCACCGGGCTTTTTTTTTCCGCTAGCGGCGGGCTGCCGCTAGCGGAGAAAAGAAACGACATGCCCTTTCTTCAGGCGGAAGCCGCGCGGACTCAGCCGCGCGGCTTCCGCCCCCGGCAGCATCCTCCTATGTCGGATAATTCATTTGAGCCGACAGCGGAGGGGAAAGCCGCGACCACGATGGTCGCGGCAGGCGGGTTTTGACAAGAGAGAGACGCGGCTCACCGCGTCTCTCTCGGTGTCAAAACCCGCGTGGGCAGTTCACGTGTGAACTGACCCTTAGTGTATTGATATCATAGCTATAGTGCGCATCCATGAGAAAAAAGAAAAGAAATTACAGTAGGGTGAGAGCGCGTGTAAGAGAGAGAGGTAGAGCAGAAGGGTGAAGCAGAGAGAATAGAATAGAACAAGAGGCCTGTAACTATAGAGACGAGGAGAAAAACGAAAGAGCGGGAAGTTTTCACTAGACTCACAGAAGAGACACGGAAATGAAGTAGTGAAGAAGGACGCGCCAAAACACCACCCAGCACATGTTAGCAAGCATACAGTGGCCATCTTAACTCACTATGCATCCAAGACCAACAGTTCCTATCACAGTAATGCAACATATGAAAAGTGAACAATAAACCTTATGTAAAAGACAATAAACAGTGATAATGAACATCAGGTGTCCACGTGCCGTTGCCAAGTGCAGTAAATGAAATAAATGTACGGACAGGTGCAATAAAAGGGGAGTAAATGTAATCCTAAGACCGTAGTGACAGTCCGTGTAGAGCAAATGTGGGAACCATACTCCGGTGAGTGAGCAGGGTCGCGTCATCATTCCTTCAAGGGGGTAGACCCAGCAGTGGAAGTCTCCGGCTGTTTAAGCAAAGATTTCCTTACTTTTGGGGATTTATTCCTGCCAGAATGGCGAGGGGACTCCAAAAAAGTAGAGGGCACGGGAGGCACTTGTATGAATTCCTCCTGGAAGGCATCCATGAGGGAAGATAGATCGGAGGAATGTCCAGAACTTCCCATAAGGAATCTAAGTCCTGTGGTGAGTGGACAGTGAACCCCCTGCCATTTTTCAGTATTGACAACCCAAAAGGGAACAGCCAGGCATATCTTATTCCTCTGGCCTTCAGTTGCTCCAACAGGGGCTTCATGACATGGCGCCTCTGAAGTGTTGAGTGCGCCAGGTCCTGGTAGAGCCGCAGCGAGTATCCCTCATATGCCAGGTCGGTCTTATCCCTAGCTGCCCAGAGTAAATCAGCAGTGTGCGCGGAAGAGAGGAGGGCGCACACTACGTCCCAAGGTGGCTCCTCCGCGCTGGGTTTTGGGCGCACAGCCCTGTGCACCCTCTCCAAGGCCATTGAAGAGGCAGTTGACTCCCCAAAACTGTCTTAAAAAAACCAACAGCTTTAATTTCTTATAGTGCTCTTACAAATGAAAGATGAACTGATTGGTTGCTATGTGTAGCAAAGACAGTTTTTCCATTAGATCATTTTGTAAATCTTCTCCACTGTGTTCCTGGCTGAAGTCTTAAACAGACAAGGATGAATTCTGTACGTAAGAACTGTTGCTATGGACTACCTATTTATAAGGGGCTGAGTCAGTACCATATCTTGACCATAGACTTTGGCATGCTCATCAATGATTGGTCAGACTGCCTAATCGATAAAGTGTGGCAGTAAAGAGATAGCATGATAAACATAAGCAGAACAGAAAAAGCCAGTTATCATCAATTCCTGCCATTGCCACACAACTGTCGTGGGGAAGTGAAGATGTGCCAGAAGCTTAAATGTAGGCTAGCTAGGAGCTGGCATAGATTTCAACTATTATATAAATCAGTTTTTGGGTTGTGAACTTCTCTATCTACCTGTCCATGATATGCCCACTTTTTAAAAAGTGGCTTTAGTAGCATATAAAGTGTAAAAAAGTGCAATTGTATTGAATCACAAATCCCTTCTTTCTTTTAGCCCACCCCTTCCTCCCACTTGCCAGTCATAGCACAGAAAGTGTCAAGAAAAAAAGTTAAAATACAAGTACATCTGAATAGATTAGAATATCATCAAAAAGTTTTGGTTTTTTTAGTAATTCAATTGAGAAAGTGAAACCCGTATATTATATTGAGTCATTACAAACAGAGAGAACTTTTCCAAGTGTTTCTTTCTGTTAATGTTGATGATTATGGCTTACAGCCAAGGAAAACCCAAGAGTCATTATCTCAGAAAATTAGAATATTATATAAAGACAAAATGTAAAAAAATTATTTAACATAGAAATGTTGGCCAAATGAGAAGTCTGTCCAGTAAATGCCCTCAATATGTGGTCGGGGCTCCTTTTGCATGAATGATGGCATCAATGCAGCAATGTGGCATGGAGGGATCAGCCTGTGGCACTGCAGAGGTGTTATGGAAGCCCAGGTTGTATGATAGCAGCCTTCAGCTCATCTGCATTGTTGGGTCTGGTGTCTCTTCCTCTTGATAATACCCCATAAATTCTCTATGGGGTTAAGGTCAGGCGAGTTTGCTGGCCAATCAAGCACAGTGATTCAAAAATTTTGTGGCAATTGACAAGGAGTGGACTTCTGCTGGAGTCAGGGCTTCAAGAGCCTGCACATACAGATGTATCCAGGACATGGGCTACTAGTGTCGCCTTCCATGTGTCAAGCCATTCATGACCAAAAGACGCCAGAAGCTTCTTACCTGAGCCAAGGAGCGAAAGAACTGGAGCAAATTGTGACAAAAATATTCAATTTTGACAGAGCAGCAGGATAAAATACATCAAGACACAATATACTTTATTGTTACTAATAGAAAACTTCCTTCTTCTTGCTATTACCCTATCCACCAATAGTCACAACAAGTAGTACATCAGGAAAACATTGCATTTGGTCTGTATTTAAAGTGTTTGTGTGTAATGAGAATACGCATGACGTCTATAACAATAATTGCACTTAGCAGGTAAACCGAATGAAGAGGACCTGAATGAAGATGCAGCTGCTGCCACAGGGCATACATATAAAGCTCTCAAAATGCTTTCTACTGACTACGAAATCTACAAAGAGGTAAATGCTATGAATATTTTATCTTAATTACCATATAAACTTCTTGAAAACAAGGAATATTTACATCTGTGTTCACTTTAGAATATAAATGAACTGGAAGCTGTTGTAATTCCAGCAAATGACTGCACTGAATGAATTGGCTGATTAAATTTCATGAAATCAATTGCAAATTCCAGGCCTCTGCCAGTTTATGGGTTTAGAAACAGGATTGAAAGATACTGAAATGAATAACTAAAGGTTTCTGTTTTCTGCATATTAGTTTGAATTGAAATTTCATTTGAAAGTAAATATTACGGCTACATTATAAAATCGTATTACATTTAACTGCTTAAGTATATGAAGAAATAGGTAATTTCATCCTAATGGAAAAGTAAGTAAAATGAGCAATGAAAGTCATAGAGCTGTAACTGGGAATATGGAATATACAATAAAGGGATCTTCAAATAGCAATTTAGTTCTAAAGGAAGACAATAGACACACTCTTGCAATTTATTACCATTATTATTTTCAAGGCTTTTTTTTATTTTATTCCAGCCACATGTAGACAGGCAACCCGGGGAGACACTGAACAATTTAAGGTAATAAACACATATACTCTGTATAGCAATGCTGGAGTACTCTACGTCTTTGTATAAGCAGAGTATCAATAACTAGAGATTGGTGAATTGGCTCGTAATGAGCCGGTTCATCTCAAATATTCTAAATTGTTTGTTATTTTTTAATCAAACCGAACAAATGGCGATTCGCATCGGATGAACAAAAATGGCCATGATACAAGAAAATGCAGCCACTATGTGTTAGGCCAGGAAATTGTGGGAACAATATCTTACAGCCTCTCAGATAGTAGGTGGACCTTACAGTTCTGATATCCTATACACTATTTAGGCTTGTGCTTGTGATCTGTAGTGGTGAAAATGTACACACATCTATCTCAATGCATCTCATAGCTTAGGCTATCATATTAGGTAATGTATAGGCAGCACAAGTCAGAAGCATTGAAAACAATAATTATAGGAATACTTAGAGAGGATCAAGCAATATACACAGGCAGATTAGCAGTGCAGTGCTAGTATTGAATAGTCAGACATAGATACACAGCACAATTCAGGCAGTGAATCTGCAGAACAGACAGTTATCCCTTTAATTGCCAGGCAATAATCTATATTGTCTGATAGTATTTAAAATAGAACAATTTCATCTCTTTTCTATACATAACACATTCTAGCATTGTAAATCTGAATAAAATATTTAAAGAATTTTTCTGTATGCACAAGTGCACTGCGCATATTTCATTCTAGATCAGCGGTTCTCAACCTGTGGGTCGCGACCCCGGCGGGGGTCGAACGACCAAAGCACAGGGGTCGCCACATACCTCCCAACCGTCCCGGTCGGTGGGAGGTATGTCCCGGTTTCAACTGATTGGCGCCCGGAGGATGCCGTTGAGTTGAAAACACGGGCGATTAAAGCAGGAGCTGACACAGCCAGCTCCTGCTTTAACGCTATGCTGCGGCTTCTGTATGTGTAGCCGCGATGTGATGATGTCACATCGCAGCTACAACTATATGAGTGAGCGAGACTGAGCGGGCGGTGGGGGAGCGTTGGAAGGTGAGTGTAAGTGTTTTTTTTGTTGTTGTTTTCAACATTAAGGTGGAACATAATGAAGGGGCAGATGAAGGGGGGACGGCATGACACTGGGGGCAGAGATGGAGGGACATGAAACTGTGGGCAGATGAAGGGGGATGGCATGACACTGGGGGCAGAGATGGAGGGACATGAAACTGTGGGCAGATGAAGGGGGGGACGGCATAACACTGGGGACAGAGATGGAGGGACATGAAACTGTGGGCAGATGAAGGGGGGACGGCATGACACTGGGGACAGAGATGGAGGGACATGAAACTGTGGGCAGATGAAGGGGGGACGGCATGACACTGGGGGCAGAGATGGAGGGACATGAAGCCCTGGGCAGAGATGAGGGAACATGAAACTGGAGAACAGATAGGGACATGAAACTGGGGGAAGAGATGGGGGGACATGAAACTGTGAGCAGATGAAGGGGGGGTACGGCTTGACACTGGAGGCAGAGATGGAGAGACATGAAACTGGGGCAGAGATGGAGGGGGGACATGAAACTGGGGGCAGATGAAGGGGTTATATGAAACTGGGGGAGAGATGTCGGGGGGACATATAATGTACGGGTGACTGTAGGAGGATTATACTGTGTGGGAGCACATGAAAAATGAATGAGAATGGGCAGAGTCAACATAAAAGTGGGTGGAGCTAAATTCACCGCATGCGCTGTGACCGCCGCATATTTTGTCCCTCTTGCTAATCTTCAAAAGTTGGGAGGTATGCCTAAAGCCATCAGAAAATACATATTTCTGATGGCTTTAGCCACTGAGAAGCCGCGCTACTGTCTGCAGCAGCGCTATTCAGCTGGAAAGGAACGCCGTTATGGACGTGTGTTCCAAACTGAATGGGGTCACCGCAACATGAGGAACTGTATTACGGGGTCACGGCATTAGAAAGGTTGAGAACCACTGTTCTAGATATATGTCACACACAGCAGTAAAGTAATAGTGGTGGCCGTGGTACTACTAGTAGTGCATCATTCACTAATGTAACAAAAGCATCTATTACTTCAGTGTTTTATTTGTTTTTTTGGTTAATTATTAAGCACTGTGTGCATAAAAAAATGAGTGGAAAAACACAGGGCAGGTGACACAGACAAAAGGAGGGGGGAACGCTTGTGTAAGTTCAGCTACTACTAACAATAAGAATGTCGGTGAAAGTGCAACAATGCTTCTGGTTTTGGTGCCAGTAGCCACATATTGTTCTACCTCCTAAGAATGTTGATGTAGTTTTTGATTATTTAGCTGGCTCCTCTCAGTCACAGAAAGATATTGCTTCCGAGTGTGATGTGATCTTGAGTCAGGCTTCTATGATGATTCTCCTGCTGACAGGACCTGGCAACTGTGTCAATGTAACATCAAATTAAGAGTGTGGTGGCAGTGGTGATAGTAATTCCAACCATTGCACAGGCCCAACACCAAAAAAGCCTGCCTGGGAAAAACCTAGGAGAACCTCTCAGAGTGGGGGTGGTGACACTGGTGGTGGAAGTAGCTGGTGGCAGCAAGTACACATGGTCATCTCCCATGTGAGAATTTTTTTGTACATTGCCAAGCGTTAAATCCTTGGTGATCTGCAAGATTTGTATGTAGAAATGTAGCCCTGGCCATGTAGGAACAACCGAAGGAACCATATCAATATGTACTCACGTGAAAAAGTATCACGCTCTTATTTGGAAAAATAGATTTCACAGTGGCACTGGCATGGAAAGCGAGAAAGGCTGTTCTCCTACTCCTCCCTGTGATCCTACTGGTAGGCAAGCCACAGCTACACGTAGCACTAGCACACGGTTATGAAAATTAACAATTGTTTCTCCTTTTCTTCTACACCAATGTTCATCAGTTGGGCAACTAACATGCACCTGACCAAGCTGCTAGTGGCGCAGTCACTGCAGTACCTCTTACGCTAAGGTGTGAACCTAGCGTAAGAGGTACTGCACCTGTCCTGTTCACCTGTCCGTTCTGAGCTTTCCGTCTTCTGCATGCCAGAAGTCGGAAAGCACAGACCGGGTCCGGCCGTGAGCGGCGGTGAGCGTTTTATGCTCTCCGCCGCGAAACCGGATTTTTTAATCCGGACACAGAGTACTGCATGTCCGACTCTGTGTCCGGATTATAAAACCCGGTTTCGCGGCGGAGAGCATAAAACGCTCACCGCCGCTCACGGCCGGACAGCTTTCTCATCCATTCAAATGAATGGGTGAGAGAGAGTCCTGCAGGTTTCCGTCTCCTGCCTCTGTTTTAGGCAGGAAACGGAAACCTGAACTACGGAGTGTACAACGCAGATGTGAACGAGCCCTAAGTGGATTCCACTGAGTTTCGACAAATGATGATGACATGCGCTTAACCTTAATGGAGGATAACTAGCTGCCATTATTTCTCTATTAAAGAGTGATGTGATCTTGTCCTTGTTTTATATCACCATGTGTTGGAGAATGTGGGCCTTTCCTTGGATACATCAGTGTTAGAAAAGGTGCATGCCACTGTCCCAACGTAGAGCAGCACTTACAGACAAGGACAAAACATGGTTTTCACAGCCCACTAAGTTAATATTTTGAGCTGCATATTTGACATTGATTCAGGGAATTTTTATGATGGCCATATTTGATGTTGGAAATGATTTTTTCCCTTAGTATGGGGCACTTGGCATGGGGTTTTACTATACTGTAGATTATAGAAAAAAAGGGGATAAAGTGAGTATCCAAAAAATATAGGGTAGCAAATTAAAACTCAAAAGCTTTTATTAATACCCGCTAAAACATTTACTATAAAATTGCTCCCCCACAAGTGAACCACCATCACCTATCACAATGTAGGATAGCTAGACTACAGATAGTCGCATAGGTCTGATTGGGGGTATAGTAGCCAACACAGATATTCCAGCTACTAGGATGTCAAGGGGAAAGAAAATTAAACAAGGATCCTCCCACTCCTTTCCTCAGATCCCTTCAACACCCCATATCAGATCCAATGTGTAAGTTGCTTTTGGGAGATACACAGGACGCTCTTATATTCTTTTGTTATCTCACTCCTGTGTCAGTATAAATAGCAACTAAACTAGCTGTTTACAATGTTTCTAACTATTCAAAACAGCAATGTGTGAGAGTCCAGGCAGCTAAAGGCAAACTGAGTGTAGCAAGTGGAATATGAGGAAGCACTCTGCTATATTTACATTGCTGTTTTGAATAGTTAGAAACATTGTAAACAGCTAGTTTAGTTGCTATTTATACTGACACAGGAGTGAGATAACAAAAGAATATAAGAGCGTCCTGTGTATCTCCCAAAAGCAACTTACACATTGGATCTGATATGGGGTGTTGAAGGGATCTGAGGAAAGGAGTGGGAGGATCCTTGTTTATTTTTCTTTCCCCTTGACATCCTAGTAGCTGGAATATCTGTGTTGGCTACTATACCCCCAATCAGACCTATGCGACTATCTGTAGTCTAGCTATCCTACATTGTGATAGGTGATGGTGGTTCACTTGTGGGGGAGCAATTTTATAGTAAATGTTTTAGCGGGTATTAATAAAAGCTTTTGAGTTTTAATTTGCTACCCTATATTTTTTGGATACTCACTTTATCCCCTTTTTTTCTAAAAATATTAATTTATAGGGAAACTCTCATTAAATATTTCTTGTTATACTATACTGTAGATTATACTTGAAGGACCTGTGTAATTTTTCAACCTACTTTATGTTAATCAACTCTCAAAGTTTAACCCATAAAATACTAGTCACGCTTCTGAAAGACACCTATAGCATGAAGGGAGCACATGCCATGTACAGTCACGGCCCAAATTTTTGAGAATGATACAAATATTAATTTTTACAAAGTCTACTGCTTCAGTTTTTCTAATGGCAATTTGCATATACTCCAGAATGTTATAAAGAGTGATCAGCTTAACAGCAATTACTTGCAAAGTCAATATTTGTCTACAAAATGAACTTTATCCCCTAAAACCCATTTCAACATCATTGCAGCCCTGCCTTAAAAGGACCAGCTAACATCGTTTCAGTGATTGCTCCATTAACACAGGTGTGAGTGTTGATGAGGACAAGGCTGGAGATCAATCTGTCATGATTAAGTAAGAATGACACCACTGGACACTTTAAAAGGAGGCTGGTGCTTGGCATCATTGTTTCCCCCTACACCCAACAGCAGCACAGCTGGGGTATTCCTGCCCCCATGAGCTGTTAGGACAGGTGGAATTTTTAATTACCTAACAGCTTTGACCCCTATAAGAGGCCGGAAGACCTGCTCCTCACTTGTGTTTTTTTCTGTCCTGTGGGACAGGATAGGTGGACAGGGGGGAGCAAGGGTTCTGGCCTCCTGTAGGGGTCTGTTCTCTCTCTCCCCCCCTTCTGTCTGTTACCTGCAGCGGAAGACCATTTTCTTTTTTTTCCTCCTGTGATGCCGGCTCTCCCCCCCACCACCACCGGGAGGGTTCTCGAGCCGCGCACTTGCTTCTCCGTCTGCTGCGCGCCAGAGCTCCCTGGTAGGAGGGGGAACTTCAGACCTGGGAACCTTTCTTCAGGTTCCTGGGTCCGCCGGTTGGGGATTCCGCCACGCATGCGCATTAGTGCGGTCTCACGCGGCTCCCTTTCCCTAGAGACGGGCAGTAGCACCCTTTCTGGGCTGGAGGGGAGTTTGTCTTCTCCCCTAGGCAACCTAGATGTCTTCTGGCGCCGGGGGGAACCCTCCTTTCCCTGTTTTTTGACTGCTCGTGCCGGCGGTCCCTCCAATTAAGCCCCTCCCCCTAGGCCTTTAAAAGCCTCACCTACCTATCATTCATTCCTTGTCGCTCCGGTTGCAAACATCATGAAGTAACTCCTTGCAGTGATTCATGCCTGTGGAAAAGAAGTATTCCTTTCTGCATTATTGAGAATGTCTTCTTCGTCATCCTCGGTTAATCCACCTCGGAGAAAGGCGGCATCCAAGAGGAAACATCTTGCGTGCTCCACCTGTAGGATTCCGCTCCCAGATGACTCCCAATGCAGATTCTGTCAGGGATGCAGAGCGCCCTCCTCTGAGGCCACTCCTATGCGGGAAATGTTTTCCTGGGTCAAGGGGTTCGTTTAGGATTCTATGAACAGGATAGAGACGTCCGTCTCCCACCTTGCCAAGAGACCGCGCTTGGAATCCTGTGAGATGTCTCTCCCACCCCTGGAAAACCTGCGCCTCAGAGTTGTAGAGTCTTCTGAGGTTGATTCAGATGACAAGAAGGAGATTTTTACTATGGAAAAAATGTCAAGGGTGTTCAAGACACTCAGGATCCGGGACGGCAGGGAGTCCTCTAGCCGTAAGAACCGCACCTTCAGACCCTCATCAGAGATGCTTCGTCTGATGGAAGCAGAATGGAGACGCCCGGAGAAGCCCTTTGCTCCTTTCAGACGATTCAAGACCCTATTTCCTATCTCTGAGGGGCAATTGAAATCTTGGGGTCCCCCACCGAAGGTTGACATGACTGTGGCGAAGTTGTCTAGGCGTACGGTCCTCCCTACTGAAGACGGCTCAAGCCTGAAGGATCCTATGGTTCGTAGAGTGGAGAGTACTTTGAGGCGATTGTACTCGGCCTCCTCTGCCCAAGCCTCTCTTGGCATCATGGCCAATGAGGTAGTCTCTGGTCTGCGGGCAGAACTCTCTTCTCTCTCCAAGGACATCGACGCTGGAGTAGACCGGGATGACCTTCTGGTGGCGATGAAGGATATCACCTTGTTGGTGGACCATTTACCGGAGGCCACTCACTTCCAGACCCGGCTAGCCGCCAAGTCAATGGCCCTGTCCACAGCCGCTCGTCGGCCGTTGTGGCTGAAGCCCTGGAGGGCCGATCTAACCTCCAAAAACAGCCTGTGCGGCCTCCCCTTCGAGCCCAGCCGCTTGTTTGGGAAAGAGCTCGACCGCATCATGGAGGGATTAGCCGACTCCAAAGGGAAAAATCTGCCTCAGCCCTTGGAGGGTCAGAGCTCCTCCTTTCGTGGACGTGGAGCCCCCAGAAGAGGAGCCAGAGTCCAGAGGCGGTCTGGTAGAGGAAGAGGTAGGGGCGCGTCTCGTGGGCGTAAGCCTGCCTCCTTCTAATCCCCCCCACCTCTTCCCCCCTCCCCCCCCTGTGGTGGGCAGTCGTCTTTCCCACTATGTGGATGCCTGGCGCCAGAATGTTCGGGATGCCTGGGTCATACAGACGATCCAGGAGGGTTATAAAATCAATTTTATTTCCCAGTCGCCAGAGAAGATGGTAAGAACCCGCCCTCTTCAGGGCTCCAAACAACTTCATCTGGAGAAATCGATTCAAGAGTACATGGACAAGGCCGCGCTGGAGGTGGTACCGCGCGCAGATCAAGGCACAGGCGTCTATTCTCCAGTCTTCTTGGTCCCCAAATCATCAGGCGAGTGGCGCATGATCATCGATCTCAGATACCTGAATCACTTCATCCGCAAGGTGCGCTTCCGCATGGAAACCATCAGGTCAGTGCTGCCTTTTTTACAGCCGGGAGATCACTTCGTCACTCTGGACCTGAAGGACGCCTACCTCCACGTACCCATCTTTCCGGCACACCGAAAGTTCCTAAGGATTGCCGTATACAGGGTCGGACTGGCCCGCCGGAGCACCGGGGAATCCCCCGGTGGGCCCCCGAGCCCCGACTATACTGATGCTTATTTTAGCATAGGCATGCGCTTGTTCAGCCATCTACGTATCAGCGTAGGCGGCGTCATCACGCCGCCTACGCTGATACACAGATGTCTGAGAGAAGAGGATGCAGCAGCAGCGGGAGCAGCAGCGCGCGGTCGGTCGGTAAGTATAATAACTTTTTTTTTGTTTTATAATAGGCCGCTGCCTGCTGCAGTACCTACCAGCAGGCAGCGGCCTATTTACTAACCCGGACCTGCTCACTGCCGCCCCCGCTTCCCCTTGTACTTTAGGCTGCGGCGGGCGGTAGTGAATAGGCCCGGGCCAGGCCGCAATCTTTTCAGACCCCCGAGTATAATAATCGGAGCCCCAGGGGAGGTGAGAGAACATAATAAACAGTGTTACTTACCTCTCCGGGACCCGATGTTACTCCTAGCTGGCTTCGGGGCTATATGGTAATGTGTCAGACGTCACATGGTCTGGAATATTACCATATAGGCCCGAAGCCTGTTCTAGCAGTACCATATAGGCCCTAAGTCTGTGGTAGTAGTAGTAATAACCTGTTACTGCGAGCACAGGCTTTGGACCATATGTTACTGCTAGCACAGGCTTTGGGCCTATATGGTAATATCCCAGACCACGTGACGTCTGACACATTACCATATAGGCCCAAAGCCTGCTAGGAGTAACATCAGATCCCGGAGAGGTGAGTAACAGTGTTTATTATGTTCCCTCACCTCCCCTGGGGCTCCGATTATTATACTCAGGGTCTGAAAAGACCCCTGAGTATAATAATAGTTCTGGATGTGCAACTGTGGGGCATAATAGAGCTTGAAGGGTCCACTGTGGCCCCTGTAACCTCTATTATGTCCCACAGCGGCCCCCCTGCAACCTCTATTAAGCCCCACAGTCTATTGTGCCACTGTGGGGCATAATATAGGCTGCAGGGGCTGCTGTGATATATATATATATATATATATATACTGTATATATATATATATATATATATATATATATATATATATATATATGGGTTGGATGTGTGGAGAAGTGAGGAGTCAAAGATGTCTGTGTTTCAAACTTTATAGAGTCAAGTCACAGCTGGAAGAAGTGGTCATGGCGGTCCAAAGGGAAAAGACAGGAAATGTGGGAAGACGTCTCCCGTGAGTATTACAGCACAAAATATCACATTGCATTGTATTTATTGTAATGTTGTAATTTATTGTAATGGTACTGCTAGCACCCCCAATCCCCCCGCTGTCTGAGGCGAACAATCGAAAGATGCCCCCAAATCTTTCAGTTACTACAACTCCCAGCAGCTCCAGATGCCCTGGAACTGTTGAGAGTTGTAGTCCACCCACCCCATAGATAATGTCCCACTCTATTGTTATGCTGGTGCCCTTTTCTAGAGCTCCAGCATAACAATATCCAAGTTTCCGAAACCGCTGAGGACTTAGGGTATGTTCACACATCAGTATGCCATCCATCCGTTTGAATTCAGTTTGACACTTCAGAACGGACTGATACACATACTGATCTCTACTCTGTTTACAATTGCTACTTTTAATCCCCTTATCTGTCCTCTAGGGGATGGAGAGCGTTTGCTATCAGCATAAAAAGGTGTCAGTATACAATCAGTATGTGCATCAGTCCGTTTTGAAGTGTCAAACTGAATTCAAACGGACGGATGGCATACTGATGTGTGAACATACCCTTATCTGCCTGAAAATGGCTGATACCTGGCGGACTTCATTATGTTAATGAGGTCTGCCACTGTCTGTGTGTAACCGCCATTTTGACAGTCCACCTCTCCGTCATTCTGGTCCCATGGTGGACCTGTATGACGGAGAGCTTGCTGCTTTTGTGAACCTAGCATAAGGCTATGGCTACACTATAACTTCCGCCATACAACCAAAGATGTGTCGCCCTGTGATTCTTTCACTCATGTTAGTGAATGGAGTCACATTGCAACCTGAGGAACCCAATGCGACTCCATTCACTAAAGTGAAAGAGTCCCAAAGGGACACTGCGATCTTTGGTTGCATGAAGGAAGTAGTAGTGTAGCCATAGCTGTTTTGCACACTGTATTGTGCGTGAAAATGCTCTTTAAACGTGTATAATGGCAAAAACTGGACGGCGATATTACATATGGCAGTAGGGTGGGCACCCCAGTACGACCCTGGCCGTATACATAGAAGGGAAAGAGGTGCACTTCCAGTTCGCAGCCCTCCCGTTCGGCATATCCTCCGCCCCCCACACCTTCACAAAGGTCATAGCTCCGGTCGCTGCCGCCCTGCGCCTTCAAGGCATATTCATAGTCCCGTACCTGGACGACTGGCTTCTCAAGGCTCATTCAAAGGAGGTTCTTACCACGCAGGTGCAGACCATTGTAGCTCTACTAGACAAGCTGGGGTGGCTGGTAAACTGGCAAAAATCAGTGGTGGTGCCATCAACTGAAGTTCAGTTCCTGGGACTTATTCTAGACTCTCTCAGCATGACGATCTCTCTACCCTCCTCTCGCAAAAGGAAGATTGCTCGGGCGGTTCATCACTTATCCACTACACGGAGGGTCACCATCAGGACGGCCATGAAGGTCCTAGGATTGATGTCCGCCACCATAGAAGCAGTTCCTTGGGCCCTATCACATATGCGCCCACTACAGAACGAGATCTTGAGAGTCTGGAACCACAGTCCTACAGGATTACAGAAGCCTATCCAGTTAACCATCAGCACCCGGCAAACTCTGCCCTAGTGGACCCATCTGCGCGATGGGAAGTCCTCGGTCCAGCCCGCCTGGACCCTGTTGACTACAGATGCCTCCCTCACAGGCTGGGGAGCTCATCTGGGGGAGACCCCGGTACAAGGTACGTGGAATCAGCGGAAGAGGACGTGCTCATCCAACTGGCGCGAGCTTACCGCCGTTCATCGAGCCCTTCTGTCGTTTGCACCGGTTCTGCAGAGAAAAGCGGTCAAGGTAAGGTCGGACAATCTGACGGCAGTCCATTATATCAACAAGCAGGGAGGAACCAGGTCCCCCTCGCTCCTGCAAGTCACCAACCGGATCTTCTCTTGGGCAGAACGGAACCTCTCCCAGCTGGCCGCGGTGCACATCCAGGGCCGCCTGAACATCTTAGCAGATCAACTCAGCAGAGGCCGCCCGACCGCAGGCGAATGGTCCTTAGATCAGAACATCTTCCAATACCTGAACAGGAGGTGGATCTGATGGCCACCCAACACAACGCCAAAGTAGAAAGGTTTTGCTCCCTGTACCGGGAAGACAACCCTTTGGCTGTGGATGCCCTGTCAATACCATGGAGGTTCAAACTGGCATACGTTTTCCCTCCCATTCCGATGATTCTGAAGGTATTGGCGAAACTCAGGCAGGACCAGACCTCGGCAATAGTGATCATGCCGTTCTGGAAAAAAGGGTATGGTTAACCGACCTCATCCTTATGAGTCGGGGGAACTACTGGAGGCTTCCACCAGTCAGGAACCTGGTGTCACTGAACAGTCGGCCTTGCCTGGGCCTAAACAAATTCAACCTCACTGCCTGGAGGTTAACCGCGCCATACACGCAGACAGAAGATTGTCCCAGGGAGTGCTAAGTACCTTAGCCCATTCAAGAGCAGAAGCAACCAATCAGAGCTACCAGAGGATCGCCCGGATATTCCGAGACTGGTGTACAGGCAACCAGCGCGATCCAGACAGAGATGCAGTCCAGAGTTCTTACAGAATGGCCTAGAGAGAGGACTAGCACCTGCCACCCTCAAAGTCCAAGTGTCAGCTCTATCTGCTCTCCTGGAGACATGGTTATCACAAGATCTTCTCGTCAAACAGTTCCTTAGGGGGGCTACCAGGCTCCGCCCCCAGGTTCGGCCCCCTGTCCCAAGGTGGGACCTGGCCGCGGTTCTACAAGGGCTCTGTGTACCCCCCTTCGAACCCTAATCTGAAGTGGACTGGAAGTACCTGTCATTTAAAGTGACTTTCCTGCTGGCAATAACCTCCGCTAAGAGAGTTGGTGAATTACAGGCCCTAGCGGCCTCTGAGCCCTTCATAACCTTCTTTCCAGATAGGGTGCAGCTGAGGTTCGTCCCAGGATTCTTGCCAAAGGTACCCACACTTCAGAATACTAACCAGGTAATTGCCTTGTCGGCTTTCTTTCCCTCTCCTGCTTCAGAGCAGGAGGAGAAGCTACGCACACTGGATCTGGTAAGAGCACTACGTATTTACCTAGACCATACAGCACCGTTCCGAAGATCAGAGACTCTTCTAGTCAATGTGTTTAGCCACAATAGAGGCTCTAAAGCATCAAAGGCAACCCTGTCAAGATGGATCAGAGAGGCCATTAGCTGTTCCCTAAGGGCCCAAGAGCTTCCTGTTCCAGAATTTTTACGAGCCCATGCCACCCGAGCAGTGGCAACATCTTGGGCAGAGACACGGTTCCTCTCCTTGGAGCAAATATGTGCAGCAGCTTCTTGGAGCTCACAATTGACTTTTGCCAAACATTACAGACTGGACTGGCGTACGGCCGATGCTACAGCATTTGGGCACTCCGTCTTGGCATCAGCCTGCCAGGATGACCCGCCCTAGGGGAAACAATATTTGCTAAATCCCCAGTTGTGCTGCTGTTGGGCTTAGGGGAAAGAAGGATTATGAATGATAATCTGTTTTCCCTTTGCCCAAACAGCAGCACAAGGCTCCCTCCCTAGGAGGTACTGTTGTACAGATTCTTTATGTGTGTGTACCACTTTTTAAAGTGCTCTTTTTATGCTATACTTGTTACTAACACAAGGGAGGAGCAGGTCTTCAGGCCTCTTATAGGGGTCAAAGCTGTTAGGTAATTAAAAATTCCACCAGTCCTAACAGCTCATAGGTAGAGATGAGCGAACAGTGTTCTATCGAACTCATGTTCGATCGGATATTAGGCTGTTCGGCATGTTCGAATCGAATCGAACACCGCGTGGTAAAGTGCGCCATTACTCGATTCCCCTCCCACCTTCCCTGGCGCCTTTTTTGCTCCAATAACAGCGCAGGGTAGGTGGGACAGGAACTACGACACCGGTGACGTTGAAAAAAGTAGGCAAAACCCATTGGCTGCCGAAAACATGTGACCTCTAATTTAAAAGAACAGCGACGCCCAGCTTCGCGTCATTCTGAGCTTGCAATTCACCGGGGACGGAGGTTTCCGTCCAGTTAGCTAGGGGTTAGATTCTGGGTAGGCAGGGACAGGCTAGGATAGGAAGGAGAAGACAACCAACAGCTCTTGTAAGAGCTAAATTCCAGGGAGAAGCTTGTCAGTGTAACGTGGCACTGACGGGCTCAATCGCCGCAACCCAGCTTTCCCAGGATCCTGAATGGAATACACTGACAGTGTATTCCCGTATACCCGATATATACCCCCGATACCCGTTCCAACGGTGTGCCCCCCCATCTTCACCCCAGAAATACACTGCAAGTCCCCTAGCAATAGAATTGGGGCTATATACACCCACTATTTTTGCTACTGCCATATAGTGCCATTGTCTCACTGGGAATTCAAAGAATATATTGGGCTTACATATAACTTCAATTCCAGGGAGAAGCTTGTCAGTGTAACGTGGCACTGATGGGCTCAATCGCCGCAACCCAGCTTTCCCAGGATCCTGAATGGAATACACTGACAGTGTATTCCCGTATACCCGATATATACCCCCGATTCCCGTTCCAACGGTGTGCCCCCCCACCTTCACCCCAGAAATACACTGCAAGTCCCCTAGCAATAGAATTGGGGCTATATACACCCACTATTTTTGCTACTGCCATATAGTGCCATTGTCTGACTGGGAATTCAAAGAATATATTGGGGTTACGTGCACCCACAATTTTTGCTACTGGTATATAGTGCCATTGTCTGACTGGGAATTCAAAGAATATATTGGGGTTATAAATACCCTCATTTCTTGCTACTGGTATATAGTGCCATTGTCTGACTGGGAATTCAAAGGATATATTGGGGTTACAAATACCCTCATTTCTTGCTACTGCCATATAGTGCCAGTTTCTGACTGGTAATTCAAAGAATATATTGGGGTTATAAATACCCTCATTTCTTGCTACTGGTATATAGTGCCATTGTCTGACTGGGAATTCAAAGAATATATTGGGGTTACAAATACCCTCATTTCTTGCTACTGCCATATAGTGCCAGTTTCTGACTGGTAATTCAAAGAATATATTGGGGTTATAAATACCCTCATTTCTTGCTACTGCCATATAGTGCCAGTTTCTGACTGGGAATTCAAAGAATATATTGGGGTTATAAATACCCTCATTTCTTGCTACTGGTATATAGTGCCATTGTCTGACTGGGAATTCAAAGAATATATTGGGGTTATAAATACCCTAATTTCTTGCTACTGGTATATAGTGCCATTGTCTGACTGGGAATTCAAAGAATATATTGGGGTTACAAATACCCTCATTTCTTGCTACTGGTATATAGTGCCATTGTCTGACTGGGAATTCAAAGAATATATTGGGGTTATAAATACCCTCATTTCTTGCTACTGGTATATAGTGCCAATGTCTGACTGGGAATTCAAAGAATATATTGGGGTTACAAATACCCTCATTTCTTGCTACTGGTATATAGTGCCATTGTCTGACTGGGAATTCAAAGAATATATTGGGGTTACAAATACCCTCATTTCTTGCTACTGGTATATAGTGCCATTGTCTGACTGGGAATTCAAAGAATATATTGGGGTTTTAAATACCCTCATTTCTTGCTACTGCCATATAGTGCCAGTTTCTGACTGGTAATTCAAAGAATATATTGGGGTTATAAATACCCTCATTTCTTGCTACTGCCATATAGTGCCATTGTCTGACTGGTAATTCAAAGAATATATTGGGGTTACGTGCACCCACAATTTTTGCTACTGGTATATAGTGCCATTGTCTGACTGGGAATTCAAAGAATATATTGGGGTTATAAATACCCTCATTTCTTGCTACTGGTATATAGTGCCATTGTCTGACTGGGAATTCAAAGAAAATATTGGGGTTATAAATACCCTCATTTCTTGCTACTGGTATATAGTGCCAGTTTCTGACTGGTAATTCAAAGAATATATTGGGGTTACGTGCACCCACAATTTTTGCTACTGGTATATAGTGCCAATTTCTAACTGGGAATTCAAAATGCGCAAGGCTCCCGGAAAGGGACGTGGACGAGGCCGTGGGCGAGGTCGGGGGAATGGTTCTGGGGAGCAAGGTAGCAGTGAAGCCACAGGGCGTCCCGTGCCTACTCCTGTGGGGCAGCAAGCATTGCGCCACTCCATAGTGCCAGGGTTGCTTGCCACATTAACTAAACTGCAGGGTACAAACCTTAGTAGGCCCGAGAACCAGGAACAGGTCTTGCAATGGCTGTCAGAGAACGCTTACAGCACATTGTCCAGGAGCCAGTCAGACTCTGCCTCCTCTCCTCCTATTACCCAACAGTCTTGTCCTCCTTCCTCCCAAAATTCCCAAGCTTCACAGAACAATAACCCCAACTGTCCCTGCTCCCCAGAGCTGTTCTCCGCTCCTTTCATTGTCCCTCAACCTGCCTCTCCACGTCACGATTCCACGAACCTAACAGAGGAGCATCTGTGTCCAGATGCTCAAACACTAGAGTCTCCTCCATCTCCGTTCGATTTGGTGGTGGATGACCAGCAACCCACCCTCATCGACGATGATGTGACGCAGTTGCCGTCAGGGCATCCAGTTGACCGGCGCATTGTGCGGGAGGAGGAGATGAGACAGGAGTTGGAAGAGGAAGTGGTGGATGATGAGGACACTGACCCGACCTGGACAGGGGGGATGTCAAGCGGGGAAAGTAGTGTGGATGTTGAGGCAGGTGCAGCACCAAAAAGGGTAGCTAGAGGCAGAGGCAGAGGTCAGCAGCTTAGGCGAAGCCAGGCCACACCCGGAATCTCCCAAGATATTCCAGTTCGTACCCAGCCCCGAAAAACTCCCACCTCGAGGGCACGTTTCTCGAAGGTGTGGAGTTTTTTCAAGGAATGCGCCGAGGACAGATATAGTGTTGTCTGCACAATTTGCCTCTCGAAATTGATTAGGGGCTCTGAGAAGAGCAACCTGTCCACCACTTCAATGCGCCGTCATTTGGAATCCAAGCACTGGAATCAGTGGCAGGCAGCAACGGCAGGACAAAGGCCGCCTGCCGTTCACGCCACTGCCACTGCCTCTGCCACTGCCTCTGCCTCTTCCACTGCCGACTGTGCTGGCGATGCACTCCAGAGGACGAGCCAGGACACCACTTCATCTGCCTCCGCCACTTTGTTGACTTCTCCCTCATCCTCCCCTGTTCCTGTCTTATCTCCTTCTCCTGCACCAACAAAGGCACCATCAGGCGCTTCTTTACAACAACCCACCATCTCTCAGACATTGGAGCGGCGGCAGAAATACACTGCTAACCACCCACACGCGCAAGCCTTGAACGCCAACATCGCTAAACTGCTGGCCCAGGAGATGTTGGCGTTCCGGCTTGTTGAAACTCCCGCCTTCCTGGACCTGATGGCAACTGCGGCACCTCGCTATGCCGTCCCTAGCCGTCACTACTTCTCCCGGTGTGCCGTCCCCGCCTTGCACCAGCATGTGTCACTCAACATCAGGCGGGCCCTTAGTTCCGCGCTTTGCACAAAGGTCCACTTGACCACCGACGCGTGGACAAGTGCATGCGGACAGGGACGCTACATTTCACTGACGGCACACTGGGTGAATGTAGTTGAGGCTGGGACTGCTTCCCAAACTGGCCCGGTGTACCTCGTCTCCCCGCCTAACATTCCTGGCAGGGACACGAGAAGAACACCCCCCTCCTCCTCCTCCTCCTCTACCGCCTCCTCCTCCGCCACCGCCTCCTCCTCCGCTGTTAGATTGACCCCAGCTACGAGTTGGAAACGTTGCAGCACTGGCATTGGTAGACGTCAGCAGGCTGTGCTGAAGCTGATCAGCTTGGGGGACAGACAGCACACTGCCTCCGAGGTGAGGGATGCCCTCCTCGATGAGACGGCAATATGGTTTGAGCCGCTGCACCTGGGCCCAGGCATGGTCGTTTGTGATAATGGCCGGAACCTGGTAGCAGCTCTGGAGCTTGCCGGACTCCAACATGTTCCATGCCTGGCCCACGTCTTCAACCTAGTGGTGCAACGTTTCCTAAAGAGCTACCCCAATGTTCCAGAGCTACTGGTGAAAGTGCGGCGCATGTGCGCCCACTTTCGCAAGTCGACAGTAGCCGCTGCTAGCTTAAAATCTCTCCAGCAACGCCTGCATGTGCCACAACACCGGCTTTTGTGCGACGTCCCCACACGCTGGAACTCAACGTTTCAGATGTTGAATAGAGTGGTTGAGCAGCAGAGACCTTTGATGGAATACCAGCTACAAAACCCTAGGGTGCCATAAAGTCAGCTGCCTCAGTTTCACATCCATGAGTGGCCATGGATGAGAGACCTTTGTGACATCCTACGGGTCTTTGAGGAGTCCACAAGGAGGGTGAGCTCTGAGGATGCGATGGTGAGCCTTACAATCCCGCTCTTGTGTGTTCTGAGAGAATCCCTGATTGACATCAGGGATAACTCAGATCACACAGAGGAGTTAGGGATAGCATCCGATCCGTCACAGCTGGAGAGTAGGTCCACACATCTGTCCGCTTCACTGCGTTTAATGGAGGAGGAGGAGGCGGAAGAAGAGTTGTCCGATGATGTGATGGTGATACAGGAGGCTTCCGGGCAACTTCGAATCGTCCCATTGTTGCAGCGCGGATGGGTAGACATGGAGGATGAGGAGGAAATGGAGATTGAACTTTCCGGTGGGGCCAGAGGAGTCATGCCAACTAACACTGTGGCAGACATGGCTGAGTTCATGTTGGGGTGCTTTACAACCGACAAGCGTATTGTCAAAATCATGGAGGACAACCAGTACTGGATCTTTGCTATCCTTGACCCCCGGTATAAAAACAACATCTCGTCTTTTATTCCGGTAGAGGGGAGGGCCAATCGCATCAATGCTTGCCACAGGCAATTGGTGCAGAATATGATGGAGATGTTTCCAGCATGTGACGTTGGCGGCAGGGAGGGCAGTTCCTCCAGTAGGCAACCAAATTCTCACCGGTCCACACAAACGAGGGGCACACTGTCTAAGGTCTGGGACACCTTGATGGCACCCCCTCGCCAAAGTGCCGCCACGGAGGGTCCTAGTGTCACCAGGCGTGAGAAGTATAGGCGCATGTTGCGGGAATACCTTTCCGACCACAGCCCTGTCCTCTCCGACCCCTCTGCGCCCTACACGTATTGGGTGTCGAAGTTGGACCTGTGGCTTGAACTTGCCCTATATGCCTTGGAGGTGCTGTCCTGTCCTGCCGCCAGCGTCCTATCTGAGAGGGTGTTCAGTGCAGCCGGTGGCATCATCACTGACAAGCGCACCCGTCTGTCAGCTGAGAGTGCCGACCGGCTCACTTTGATAAAAATGAACCACCACTGGATAGAGCCTTCATTTTTGTGCCCACCTGTGTAAAGCACCCCAACATGAAACTCCATGTCTGTACTCAACCTCTCCAATTCCTCCGCATCCTCATACTCATCCACCATAAGCGTTGCACAATTCTGCTAATACTAGGCTCCCTCCACCCTGATTTCCCCCAACTCTGCTGGTTAGAGGCTCCCTCCACCCTGATTTCCACCAACTCTGCTGGTTAGAGGCTCCCTCCACCCTGCTTTCCCACAACTCTGCTGGTTAGAGGCTCCCTCCACCCTGCTTTCCCACAACTCTGCTGGTTAGAGGCTCCCTCCACCCTGCTTTCCCACAACTCTGCTGGTTAGAGGCTCCCTCCACCCTGATTTCCACCAACTCTGCTGGTTAGAGGCTCCCTCCACCATGAATTGGTCCAAACTGGGCTGTTTAGAGGCTCCCTCCACCATGAATTGGTCCAAACTGGGGTTTTTAGAGGCTCCCTCCACCATGAATTGGTCCAAACTGGGCTGTTTATAGGCTCCCTCCACCATGAATTGGTCCAAACTGGGGTTTTTAGAGGCTCCCTCCACCATGAATTGGTCCAAACTGGGCTGGTTAGAGGCTCCCTCCACCATGAATGTGCCCAAACTGGGCTGTTTAGAGGCTCCCTCCACCATGAATTTGCCGAAACTGGGCTGTTTAGAGGCTCCCTCCACCATGAATTGGTCCAAACTGGGGTTTTTAGAGGCTCCCTCCACCATGAATTGGTCCAAACTGGGCTGTTTAGAGGCTCCCTCCACCATGAATTGGTCCAAACTGGGGTTTTTAGAGGCTCCCTCCACCATGAATTGGTCCAAACTGGGGTTTTTAGAGGCTCCTTCTACCATGAATTTGCCCAAACTGGGCTGTTTAGAGGCTCCCTCCACCATGAATTTGCCGAAACTGGGCTGTTTAGAGGCTCCCTCCACCATGAATTGGTCCAAACTGGGGTTTTTAGAGGCTCCCTCCACCATGAATTGGTCCAAACTGGGGCTGTTTAGAGGCTCCCTCCACCATGAATTGGTCCAAACTGGGGTTTTTAGAGGCTCCCTCCACCATGAATTGGTCCAAACTGGGGTTTTTAGAGGCTCCCTCCACCATGAATTTGCCCAAACTGGGCTGGTTAGAGGCTCCCTCCACCATGAATTGGTCCAAACTGGGGTTTTTAGAGGCTCCCTCCACCATCAATTTGCCCAAACTCTGCTGGTTAGAGGCTCAATCCACCCTGATTTTCAAAACAAATGTTGGTGCCAACCTCAACTTACTACAAGGGCCAAATTCACTGCTGGTGACAAGCTCTCCTCACTGCAAGTGCCAAATACACATGTTTCAAGGTGTTTTCCTACTGTCAGAGAGGTGGTATTGAGTGTGTAAAGTGTGTAGTTGTTAGGCTGTGATGTTGGGGTAATAGAGGGTCTTTGGTGTGTTAGATGCCCCCAGACATGCTTCCCCTGCTGTCCCAGTGTCATTCCAGAGGTGTTGGCATCATTTCCTGGGGTGTCATAGTGGACTTGGTGACCCTCCAGACACGGATTTGGGTTTCCCCCTTAACGAGTATCTGTTCCCCATAGACTATAATGGGGTTCGAAACCCGTTCGAACACACGAACATTGAGCGGCTGTTCGAATCGAATTTCGAACCTCGAACATTTTAGTGTTCGCTCATCTCTACTCATAGGGGCAGGAATACCCCAGTTGTGCTGCTGTTTGGGCTAAGGGAAAACAGATTATCATTCATAATCCTTCTTTCTCTTCTGTTAACCATGGTTATCTCTAAAGAAACACATGCAGTCATCATTGCACTGCAAAAAAATGGCGTAACAGGGAATAGTATCGCAGCTAGAAAGACTGCACCTCAGTCAATCTATCACATCATCAAGAACTTCAAGGAGAGAGGTTCCATTGTTGGCAAAAAGGCTCCAGGGTGCCCAAGAAAGACCAGAAAGCGCCAGGACCGTCTCTTAAAAGTGTTTCAGCTGCGGGATCGGGCTACCAGCAGTGCAGAGCTTGCTGAGGAATGGCAGCAGGCAGGTGTGAGTGCATGTGCACGCAGTGTGAGGTGGAGACTCTTCGAGCAAGGCCTGGTCTCAAGGAGGGCAGCAAAGAAGCCACTTCTCTCCAGAAAAACATCAGGAACAGACTGATATTTTGCAAAAGGTACAGGGAGTGGACTGCTGAGGACTGGGGTAAAGTCATTTTCTCTGATGAATCCCCTTTTCGATTGTTTGGGACATCTGGAAAACAGCTTATTCGGAGAAGACGAGGTGAGCGCTACCACCAGTCTTGTCTCATGCCAACTGTAAAGCATCCTGAAACCATTCATGTGTGGGGTTGCTTCTCAGCCAAGGGAATCGGCTCTCTCACAGTCTTGCCTAAAAACATAGCCATGAATAAAGAATGGTACCAGAATGTCCTCCAAGATCAACTTCTCCCAACCGTCCAAGAGCAGTTTGGCGATCAACAATGCCTTTTCCAGCATGATGGAGCACCTTGCCATAAAGCAAAGGTGATAACTAAATGGGCTCAGGGAACAAAACATAGAGATTTTGGGTCCATGGCCTGGAAACTCTCCAGATCTTAATCCCATTGAGAACTTGTGGTCATTCATCAAGAGACGGGTGGACAAACAAAAACCTACAAATTCTGACAAAATGCAAGCATTGATTGTGCAGGAATGGACTGCTATCAGTCAGGATTTGGTCCAGAAGTTGATTGAGAGCATGCCAGGGAGAATTGCAGAGCTCCTGAAGAAGAAGGGTCAACACTGCAAATATTGACTTGCTGCATTAACTCATTCTAACTGTCAATATAAGCTTTTGTTACTCATAATATGATTGCAATTATATTTCTGTATGTGATAAAAACATCTGACAAACACACATAAAAACCAGAGGGCAGCAGATCATGTGAAAATATAATATTTGTGTCATTCTCAAAACTTTTGGCCATGACTGTAGGCAAACCATGCAACTATTATGGAGACTATCATCGTAAAGTTAAGGAATGAGATCATCATGAGGAACTGCAACAAGCAATTGCTAGACTTGTCCTGTTCTGGGATGAATGGGTGTTGTGGCATGAATCAGTGAACATTTTAATTTTGTTATTAGGCCCTTTCTGTTCTCTAAGTCCCTGCAAATGTCTATTATGTATTATGTGGAAACAAGACACTTGTATATATTTGCAATTTATCATATACAAAAGATACAACTAGTAAGCGTAATAAATAGAGATGAGCGAACAGTGTTCTATCGAACTCATGTTCGATCGGATATTAGGCTGTTCGGCATGTTCGAATCGAATCGAACACCGCGTGGTAAAGTGCGCCATTACTCGATTCCCCTCCCACCTACCCTGCGCTGTTATTGGAGCAAAAAAGGCGCCAGGGAAGGTGGGAGGGGAATCGAGTAATGGCGCACTTTACCACGCGGTGTTCGAACTACGACACCGGTGACGTTGAAAAAAGTAGGCAAAACCCATTGGCTGCCGAAAACATGTGACCTCTAATTTAAAAGAACAGCGCCGCCCAGGTTCGCGTCATTCTGAGCTTGCAATTCACCGAGGACGGAGGTTTCCGTCCAGCTAGCTAGGGCTTAGATTCTGGGTAGGCAGGGACAGGCTAGGATAGGAAGGAGAAGACAACTACAACAGCTCTTGTAAGAGCTAAATTCCAGGGAGAAGCTTGTCAGTGTAACGTGGCACTGACGGGCTCAATCGCCGCAACCCAGCTTTCCCAGGATCCTGAATGGAATACACTGTCAGTGTATACCCGATATATACCCCCGATACCCGTTCCAACGGTGTGCCCCCCCACCTTCACCCCAGAAATACCCTGCAAGTCCCCTAGCAATAGAATTGGGGCTATATACACCCACTATTTTTGCTACTGCCATATAGTGCCAGTTTCTGACTGGTAATTCAAAGAATATATTGGGGTTATAAATACCCTCATTTCTTGCTACTGGTATATAGTGCCATTGTCTGACTGGGAATTCAAAGAATATATTGGGGTTACGTGCACCCACAATTTTTACTACTGGTATACAGTGCCATTGTCTGACTGGGAATTCAAAGAATATATTGGGAATACAAATACCCTCATTTCTTGCTACTGCCATATAGTGCCAGTTTCTGACTGGTAATTCAAAGAACATATTGGGGTTACGTGCACCCACAATTTTTACTACTGGTATACAGTGCCATTGTCTGACTGGGAATTCAAAGAATATATTGGGAATACAAATACCCTCATTTCTTGCTACTGCCATATAGTGCCAGTTTCTGACTGGTAATTCAAAGAATATATTGGGGTTACGTGCACCCACAATTTTTACTACTGGTATACAGTGCCATTGTCTGACTGGGAATTCAAAGAATATATTGGGGTTATAAATACCCTCATTTCTTGCTACTGCCATATAGTGCCAGTTTCTGACTGGTAATTCAAAGAATATATTGGGGTTACGTGCACCCACAATTTTTACTACTGGTATACAGTGCCATTGTCTGACTGGGAATTCAAAGAATATATTGGGAATACAAATACCCTCATTTCTTGCTACTGCCATATAGTGCCAGTTTCTGACTGGTAATTCAAAGAATATATTGGGGTTACGTGCACCCACAATTTTTACTACTGGTATACAGTGCCATTGTCTGACTGGGAATTCAAAGAATATATTGGGAATACAAATACCCTCATTTCTTGCTACTGCCATATAGTGCCAGTTTCTGACTGGTAATTCAAAGAATATATTGGGGTTACGTGCACCCACAATTTTTACTACTGGTATACAGTGCCAATTTCTAACTAGGAATTCAAAATGCGCAAGGCTCCCGGAAAGGGACGTGGACGAGGCCGTGGGCGAGGTCGGGGGAATGGTTCTGGGGAGCAAGGTAGCGGTGAAGCCACAGGGCGTCCCGTGCCTACTCCTGTGGGGCAGCAAGCATTGCGCCACTCCACAGTGCCAGGGTTGCTTGCCACATTAACTAAACTGCAGGGTACAAACCTTAGTAGGCCCGAGAACCAGGAACAGGTCTTGCAATGGCTGTCAGAGAACGCTTACAGCACATTGTCCAGCAGCCAGTCAGACTCTGCCTCCTCTCCTCCTATTACCCAACAGTCTTGTCTTCCTTCCTCCCAAAATTCCGAAGCTTTACAGAACAATAACCCAAACTGTCCCTGCTCCCCAGAGCTGTTCTCCGCTCCTTTCATTGTCCCTCAACCTGCCTCTCCACGTCACGATTCCACGAACCTAACAGAGGAGCATCTGTGTCCAGATGCTCAAGCACTAGAGTCTCCTCCATCTCCGTTCGATTTGGTGGTGGATGACCAGCAACCCACCCTCATCGACGATGATGTGACGCAGTTGCCGTCAGGGCATCCAGTTGACCGGCGCATTGTGCGGGAGGAGGAGATGAGACAGGAGTTGGAAGAGGAAGTGGTGGATGATGGGGACACTGACCCGACCTGGACAGGGGGGATGTCAAGCGGGGAAAGTAGTGTGGATGTTGAGGCAGGTGCAGCACCAAAAAGGGTAGCTAGAGGCAGAGGCAGAGGTCAGCAGCTTAGGCGAAGCCAGGCCACACCCGGAATCTCCCAAGATGTTCCAGTTCGTACCCAGCCCCGAAAAACTCCCACCTCGAGGGCACGTTTCTCGAAGGTGTGGAGTTTTTTCAAGGAATGCGCCGAGGACAGATATAGTGTTGTCTGCACAATTTGCCTCTCGAAATTGATTAGGGGCTCTGAGAAGAGCAACCTGTCCACCACTTCAATGCGCCGTCATTTGGAATCCAAGCACTGGAATCAGTGGCAGGCAGCAACGGCAGGACAAAGGCCGCCTGCCGTTCACGCCACTGCCACTGCCTCTGCCACTGCCACTGCTGACTGTGCTGGCGATGCACTCCAGAGGACGAGCCAGGACACCACTTCATCTGCCTCCGCCACTTTGTTGACTTCTCCCTCATCCTCCCCTGTTCCTGTCTTATCTCCTTCTCCTGCACCATCAAAGGCACCATCAGGCGCTTCTTTACAACAACCCACCATCTCTCAGACATTGGAGCGGCGGCAGAAATACACTGCTAACCACCCACACGCGCAAGCCTTGAACGCCAACATCGCTAAACTGCTGGCCCAGGAGATGTTGGCGTTCCGGCTTGTTGAAACTCCCGCCTTCCTGGACCTGATGGCAACTGCGGCACCTCGCTATGCCGTCCTTAGCCGTCACTACTTCTCCCGGTGTGCTGTCCCCGCCTTGCACCAGCACGTGTCACTCAACATCAGGCGGGCCCTTAGTTCCGCGCTTTGCACAAAGGTCCACTTGACCACCGACGCGTGGACAAGTGCATGCGGACAGGGACGCTACATTTCACTGACGGCACACTGGGTGAATGTAGTTGAGGCTGGGACTGCTTCCCAAACTGGCCCGGTGTACCTCGTCTCCCCGCCTAACATTCCTGGCAGGGACACGAGAAGAACACCCCCCTCCTCCTCTACCGCCTCCTCCTCCGCCACCGCCTCCTCCTCCGCCTCCTCCTCCGCCACCGCCTCCTCCTCTGCTGTTAGATTGACCCCAGCTACGAGTTGGAAACGTTGCAGCACTGGCGTTGGTAGACGTCAGCAGGCTGTGCTGAAGCTGATCAGCTTGGGGGACAGACAGCACACTGCCTCCGAGGTGAGGGATGCCCTCCTCGATGAGACGGCAATATGGTTTGAGCCGCTGCACCTGGGCCCAGGCATGGTCGTTTGTGATAACGGCCGGAACCTGGTAGCAGCTCTGGAGCTTGCCGGACTCCAACATGTTCCATGCCTGGCCCACGTCTTCAACCTAGTGGTGCAACGTTTCCTAAAGAGCTACCCCAATGTTCCAGAGCTACTGGTGAAAGTGCGGCGCATGTGCGCCCACTTTCGCAAGTCGACAGTAGCCGCTGCTAGCTTAAAATCTCTCCAGCAACGCCTGCATGTGCCACAACACCGGCTTTTGTGCGACGTCCCCACACGCTGGAACTCAACGTTTCAGATGTTGAATAGAGTGGTTGAGCAGCAGAGACCTTTGATGGAATACCAGCTACAAAACCCTAGGGTGCCACAAAGTCAGCTGCCTCAGTTTCACATCCATGAGTGGCCATGGATGAGAGACCTTTGTGACATCCTACGGGTCTTTGAGGAGTCCACAAGGAGGGTGAGCTCTGAGGATGCGATGGTGAGCCTTACAATCCCGCTCTTGTGTGTTCTGAGAGAATCCCTGATTGACATCAGGGATAACTCAGATCACACAGAGGAGTTAGGGATAGCATCCGATCCGTCACAGCTGGAGAGTAGGTCCACACATCTGTCCGCTTCACTGCGTTTAATGGAGGAGGAGGAGGAAGAAGAGTTGTCCGATGATGTGATGGTGATACAGGAGGCTTCCGGGCAACTTCGAATCGTCCCATTGTTGCAGCGCGGATGGGTAGACATGGAGGATGAGGAGGAAATGGAGATTGAACTTTCCGGTGGGGCCAGAGGAGTCATGCCAACTAACACTGTGGCAGACATGGCTGAGTTCATGTTGGGGTGCTTTACAACCGACAAGCGTATTGTCAAAATCATGGAGGACAACCAGTACTGGATCTTCGCTATCCTTGACCCCCGGTATAAAAACAACATCTCGTCTTTTATTCCGGTAGAGGGGAGGGCCAATCGCATCAATGCTTGCCACAGGCAATTGGTGCAGAATATGATGGAGATGTTTCCAGCATGTGACGTTGGCGGCAGGGAGGGCAGTTCCTCCAGTAGGCAACCAAGTTCTCACCGGTCCACACAAACGAGGGGCACACTGTCTAAGGTCTGGGACACCTTGATGGCACCCCCTCGCCAAAGTGCCGCCACGGAGGGTCCTAGTGTCACCAGGCGTGAGAAGTATAGGCGCATGTTGCGGGAATACCTTTCCGACCACAGCCCTGTCCTCTCCGACCCCTCTGCGCCCTACACGTATTGGGTGTCGAAGTTGGACCTGTGGCTTGAACTTGCCCTATATGCCTTGGAGGTGCTGTCCTGTCCTGCCGCCAGCGTCCTATCTGAGAGGGTGTTCAGTGCAGCCGGTGGCATCATCACTGACAAGCGCACCCGTCTGTCAGCTGAGAGTGCCGACCGGCTCACTTTGATAAAAATGAACCACCACTGGGTAGAGCCGTCATTTTTGTGCCCACCTGTGTAAAGCACCCCAACATGAAACTCCATGTCTGTACTCAACCTCTCCAATTCCTCCGCATCCTCATACTCATCCACCATAAGCGTTGCACAATTCTGCTAATACTAGGCTCCCTCCACCCTGATTTCCCCCAACTCTACTGGTTAGAGGCTCCCTCCACCCTGATTTCCACCAACTCTGCTGGTTAGAGGCTCCCTCCACCATGAATTGGTCCAAACTGGGCTGTTTAGCGGCTCCCTCCACCATGAATTGGTCCAAACTGGGGTTTTTAGAGGCTCCCTCCACCATGAATTGGTCCAAACTGGGGTTTTTAGAGGCTCCCTCCACCATGAATTGGTCCAAACTGGGGGTTTTTAGAGGCTCCCTCCACCATGAATTGGTCCAAACTGGGGTTTTTAGGGGCTCCCTCCACCATGAATTTCCCAAAACTTGGCTGTTTAGAGGCTCCCTCCACCATTAATTGGTCCAAACTGGGCTGGTTAGAGGCTCCCTCCACCATGAATTTGCCCAAACTGGGCTGTTTAGAGGCTCCCTCCACCATGAATTGGTCCAAACTGGGGTTTTTAGGGGCTCCCTCCACCATGAATTTCCCAAAACTTGGCTGTTTAGAGGCTCCCTCCACCATTAATTGGTCCAAACTGGGCTGGTTAGAGGCTCCCTCCACCATGAATTTGCCCAAACTGGGCTGTTTAGAGGCTCCCTCCACCATGAATTGGTCCAAACTGGGTTTTTTAGAGGCTCCCTCCACCATGAATTGGTCCAAACTGGGCTGGTTAGAGGCTCCCTCCACCATGAATTTGCCCAAACTGGGGTTTTTAGAGGCTCCCTCCACCATGAATTTGCCCAAACTGGGCTGGTTAGAGGCTCCCTCCACCATGAATTGGTCCAAACTGGGCTTTTTAGAGGCTCCCTCCACCATGAATTTGCCCAAACTGGGCTGGTTAGAGGCTCCCTCCACCATGAATTGGTCCAAACTGGGCAGGTTAGAGGCTCCCTCCACCATGAATTTGCCCAAACTGGGCTGTTTAGAGGCTCCCTCCACCATGAATTGGTCCAAACTGGGGTTTTTAGGGGCTCCCTCCTCCATGAATTTCCCAAAACTTGGCTGTTTAGAGGCTCCCTCCACCATTAATTGGTCCAAACTGGGCTGGTTAGAGGCTCCCTCCACCATGAATTTGCCCAAACTGGGCTGTTTAGAGGCTCCCTCCACCATGAATTGGTCCAAACTGGGCTGGTTAGAGGCTCCCTCCACCATGAATTTGCCCAAACTGGGCTGTTTAGAGGCTCCCTCCACCATGAATTTCCCAAAACTTGGCTGTTTAGAGGCTCCCTCCACCATGAATTGGTCCAAACTGGGCTGTTTAGAGGCTTCCTCCACCATGAATTTGCCCAAACTGGGCTGGTTAGAGGCTCCCTCCACCATGAATTGGTCCAAACTGGGTTTTTTAGAGGCTCCCTCCACCATGAATTGGTCCAAACTGGGGTTTTTAGGGGCTCCCTCCACCATGAATTTCCCAAAACTTGGCTGTTTAGAGGCTCCCTCCACCATTAATTGGTCCAAACTGGGCTGGTTAGAGGCTCCCTCCACCATGAATTTGCCCAAACTGGGCTGTTTAGAGGCTCCCTCCACCATGAATTGGTCCAAACTGGGGTTTTTAGGGGCTCCCTCCACCATGAATTTCCCAAAACTTGGCTGTTTAGAGGCTCCCTCCACCATTAATTGGTCCAAACTGGGGGTTTTTAGAGGCTCCCTCCACCATGAATTTGCCCAAACTGGGCTGTTTAGAGGCTCCCTCCACCATGAATTGGTCCAAACTGGGGTTTTTAGGGGCTCCCTCCACCATGAATTTGCCCAAACTGGGCTGTTTAGAGGCTCCCTCCACCATGAATTGGTCCAAACTGGGTTTTTTAGAGGCTCCCTCCACCATGAATTGGTCCAAACTGGGCTGGTTAGAGGCTCCCTCCACCATGAATTTCCCAAAACTTGGCTGTTTAGAGGCTCCCTCCACCATGAATTGGTCCAAACTGGGCTGGTTAGAGGCTCCCTCCACCATGAATTGGTCCAAACTGGGCTGGTTAGAGGCTCCCTCCACCATGAATTGGTCCAAACTGGGGTTTTTAGAGGATCCCTCCACCATGAATTTGCCCAAACTGGGCTGTTTAGAGGCTCCCTCCACCATGAATTGGTCCAAACTGGGTTTTTTAGAGGCTCCCTCCACCATGAATTGGTCCAAACTGGGCTGTTTAGAGGCTCCCTCCACCATGAATTTGCCCAAACTGGGCTGGTTAGAGGCTCCCTCCACCATGAATTGGTCCAAACTGGGTTTTTTAGAGGCTCCCTCCACCATGAATTTGCCCAAACTGGGCTGGTTAGAGGCTCCCTCCACCATGAATTGGTCCAAACTGGGGTTTTTAGAGGCTCCCTCCACCATCAATTTGCCCAAACTGGGGTGTTTAGAGGCTCCCTCCACCATGAATTTGCCCAAACTCTGCTGGTTAGAGGCTCAATCCACCCTGATTTTCAAAACAAATGTTGGTGCCAACCTCAACTTACTACAAGGGCCAAATTCACTGCTGGTGACAAGCTCTCCTCACTGCAAGTGCCAAATACACATGTTTCAAGGTGTTTTCCTACTGTCAGAGAGGTGGTATTGAGTGTGTAAAGTGTGTAGTTGTTAGGCTGTGATGTTGGGGTAATAGAGGGTCTTTGGTGTGTTAGATGCCCCCAGACATGCTTCCCCTGCTGTCCCAGTGTCATTCCAGAGGTGTTGGCATCATTTCCTGGGGTGTCATAGTGGACTTGGTGACCCTCCAGACACGAATTTGGGTTTCCCCCTTAACGAGTTTATGTTCCCCATAGACTATAATGGGGTTCGAAACCCATTCGAACACTCGAACAGTGAGCGGCTGTTCGAATCGAATTTCGAACCTCGAACATTTTAGTGTTCGCTCATCTCTAGTAATAAACAATGTAATATTTTATAATCACATAAGTGTATTGGTCAGATTGCCACTGCCATACAAGCTGAACATAAATGACTCTGAAGCATACTTTTAGTAATTAAAAATCCTAATAAGAACATTTTAATTGGAAGCAATCAGAAATGGAATAGTAAATCATACTTCAACTTCAATTATCTATTAGCAACTATGTAAACCTCTTGTGAACTATAAGCAGATATGTTGAAGAAAAAATTCTAAGCTCTCTTGGGAGTTATGAAAGGAGTTGGAATACCAAATGAGCAATCAAAGGAATTGAAGATGGCATGTAAAGTGATCCAATTATAAATGCTTAGTAAAGATCGGAGCAAGCACAGAGTTACAGACACTGAAAGAATGTAAGGAGGAAAAACATTGTTCCATTAGTATAGTACAGAAACAGTGAGAAAAGCCAAAGTGCTATAACTTAGGAATATTTAAAATATTCAAAGGTTCCTCTGGGATAGCATGAGAAAAATGCCTTAGGGAAAGCTACTATATGCTCCTGTACAGTGCAGGGATGAAATATAGTTACATCCATTAAGTAGAATGAAACTCTATGCGACTAGCAGATATATAAGTTTCTCTTTATCCATTTAGTAATGCCTTTAGTCATTCTCAAGATTTTTAAATAAACAGCTCGTCTATCAATGGCAAGAATATCCATTGGGAAAGCAAGCAAAACACATATCATAGCGAGTATACTAGTCATTGCTGATCATACTGGCACTGCAGTTAGGAGTGGAAGAATTACTAACATACAGCCAGTGGCGTAACTAGGAACGGCAGGGCCCAGTGGTGAACTTTTGACATGGGCTGCCCCCCCCCAACCAACGCCAAAGACCTCGACCAAACGCCCCACCCTGCATTTCTGTATACATACTATTATGCCCCATAGTGGCCCCTGCACACAGTGTTATGCCCCATAGTGACCCCTGCACACAGTGTTATGCCCCATAGTGACCCCTGCACACAGTGTTATGCCCCATAGTGACCCCTGCACACAGTGTTATGCCCCATAGTGACCCCTGCACACAGTGTTATGCCCCATAGTGACCCCTGCACAGTGTTATGCCCCATAGTGACCCCTGCACACAGTGTTATGCCCCATAGTGACCCCTGCACACAGTATTATGCCCCATAGTGGCCCCTTCACCCAGTATTATGCTCCATTGTCCACTTTCCATTGTCAGGGTCTGGGGTTGCTAGGTGGGGTGGCATAGACACTCAAGTCCAGTTTCTTTAGTCCAAAACAAAAGTAGAGTTTTATTTTCACTCACAAAAGGTCAGCAGGGATTCTTACACACTTCACTTTCTCAAGAGGTGACATGGTCAGCATTTGACTTTAACAACAGTAAAGTAAAGCAAGAGGTAACACAAGCACCAAATAAAATTATGGTATAATATAACCTTTCCCATAGAAGTGCTGGTAACTTTTTAACAAGATATTTGAAAGAATGAAGTACCCATTATATGTAAGTAGTGACAAACTGTGAAAATAGCATACCAAGCTAAGTGTAAGGAGTCTGAGATTAAGGCATGATAGGTCAAGAGAGAATAGTTTTAGCAGGAAAACAGAACAGCCAATACTCTCTCCAATCCCTCCTAATACGGGATAATAAATTCATTTTGCATCACAAAACCACCTGGAATCATTCTCTCCAACAAAGACCTTCTCTGGCAGATAAAGCAATTCTTTGTTTTGTATTGAAAGCTATCAGATATGTACCTGTTTATATATGTACATCGTGTTCAGAAGTGTAGATGTTTGTGAAGGCTGTTATTTCATAAATGGTATTACTATTGATATGAAAACTATTGATATGAACTTGGTCTCCACTAGACAAAGGAAAATAGATTCAGGGATTACAGTATGTTCAGATATGAAAACATCACAAAGTGAACAAAGTTTTGAAAAGATGAAGCTCTGCCCATAAATCTCAATACGCCTACCAAAAACTAAGCATGAAACTATATAACAAATGAAGAAAACCACCCTAGAGGAAGTTTGCAGGCCGAAACGCTTGTCAGGGCGGCGTCAGCGGGCAATGGCCATTACTACCTAACTTATTGTTTTTTATGGGTATGCATTATTGTTTAATCTTGTAATACTCTAAACGTATGGTGATGCAGTGTATTAATTTGTAGTAATCATATTCATGTTCTTAGTACATATATCTGCCTTTATATACTGGGCTTTAGCTATTAACACTTGTTTATGCAATAACCTAAGAATAACATCCTCTATTATTAGAATCTCCCACTGCCCTATACAAGACTTCTCCCGAGTTGCACCACTTCTCTGGAATGCTCTATCCCGGACAATCAGATTAACTCCCAATTTCTACAGCTTCAAGCACAAACTAAAGGCACATCTTTTCAGTCAGGCCTACCACAATTCCTAATGTAAACCCTTTTGCAGTTAGAATGCCTAAAACGACCCCTCCTCTGGTCACACTCCCACCTTACCCCACAGGATATGATGCCGTAACAGACTGTAACGTTATACATCCAGGCACCATCTTCATATTAAAGGATGCCAACTGGTGACGACTCATACAGCTTTTTTGAGTGTAACGAAAGCAACCTCAATCACAAAAATGCTTGTACCACTGTATAAGCAATGCTACGTCTGATGCCACCCCTGCTACCTCTTGTGTCACCCCCTATACTTCATAGATTGTAAGCTCTTGCGAGCAGGTCCCTCAGTCCCATTGTGTGAAGTGACTATTTCTTGGTAATGTATTTTTTGTTTGTACTTGAACCCTACAAATTGTACAGTGCTTCAGAATGTGTTGGCGCTATATAAATAAAATGTATTACTATTATTATTTATTTGCCAGTAGCAGGTTGTGATTAGTATGTTAATTTCGAAAGAGGGCTTGGAAATCCGACATTACATCAGTTGTTATGGGCAACTACCTCATTATTATTTTTCAATACTTAGTAAAAAATCATCCCCCATTGCATCTTATTCTTGTTGGACTCTCATTAAAGTTTTCTGTGCCTAATTCTTGAAGAGCGATGGCAACTGCCAGGTGATCTTTCTGAATTCAGTGGAATGCTTTGGACCCACACTTTATACTTAAGCAATGTTGGGTACTTTCAATTATAAAAAATAGATGCTAGAAAAAATCCTCCTTACCAGTCTCCTGAATTTTCAACACTTCTTGAAACAAACACAGATGGTCATTTGCTCTCTATCTTTTGCAATTTCAGATGACCTCAAATGGCTAAAACAGAACTTACCGAAGCCTGGCTGAATAAGGAAATATTTGCCTACAAAATAAAAAACAACAATGATGGAAAATTCCTGTTATTCTTCCTGTTAATATATGAATATATTGACAACTAGATGTTACCATTAATTGCAATGAGCAAACCCTGCAATCCATCTCACAAATATTTGTGAGGTACAGCGGCCAGCATTGTTTTAGACTGGATTTTTTCAGTCCGAATCTGATGTACTTATCACACCATGGGGTCTCTTCCAGCAGAAATTACATGGATCAGTAGGAAATTCCAGCACGAAGCTCCTCAATCTTCTAGGCCTCGGGCAGAGCCAACTGCGCATGCCCGGGCCACAAGAAAATGGCCGCTTACACAGTAAGCTGGTGTAAGCAGCCATTTTCTTGTGGCCCGGGCATGTGCAGTCGGCTCTGCTTGAGGCCTAGAAGATTGAAACCCAGGATGGAAGAAGACACAGGGAGAGAGGCATTTGTTCTGGAAGAAGATAGAGGCATCGCTGGAGAGTTCTCTCACAGCATTGGGGACAGCCCCAGTGCTGCGAGAGGACTCATTTTCATGCCGAAGAAAACCCGGATTTCCACCGAACGGTGGCGCGGAGAAGACATCTAAAGGTAGGAGAAGAATAGCCTTTCTTCAGGCTATTCCTACGTGTGAGTCAGAAAAAAAGGGTATCCAATGATAGGATCCCTTTAAGCTAAAAGTCTGAATATGATCATTGAGATGGGAATACTTGTGAAGCTGTCGATAGGACAGAGCTGTGTCTATGCAATATTAGTCAGGTCTAATCTTACCATATGACTGATTGGCATATATGTATATCTCAATGTTTGGCCATGATATGTATGGAGAAGCTATGAATTTATGCAGTGTTTCCTGGTGCGTTCTTGAAGTGATCTTAATAGGGCAACTATTCTTAGGAAGAGTAGCAAGAGGCCTGAATGTTCTCAGGTTACAATGAACTTGTCTGACTGTGACTGGATATATGACAAAGACTTTAGAGGCTTTTTCAAGCTTCAAGTGTTCCTACTGAATAACATGTTCTAACAGTTGTCTGTCTTGAGACAGGGGCGTAACTTGAGGGGGTGTAGTCGCACCGGGGCCCATAAACACTGGCATCAGTATTGAGATTACAGCTTCCCTCTGGCCACTGTTCCCAATACCGTGCACACGTGGGCGGCCGCTCACCTATTGCAGCTGCCCCGCTCAGCCAGAATTAATGCCCGCGCACTCATCTCAGATCTGCGTCCGGAGGACGCAGATCTGAGTTGAATACAGATGCGACTAAAGCAAGGAGCTCAGCTCCTTTGCCACTGCATTCCGGATAGTCGCTGTGTAGACGCGATGTGATGACGTCACATCACGCCTACAACTGTGTGCGAGAGAGAGAGAGTCACGGAGAGAGCGGCGGGGGAGCGAGGAGAAGGTAAGTGTAATGTGTACACTGAGGTGGAGCGTGAAACTGGGGGCAGATGAAGGAGGGGACGGCATGACACTGGGGGCAGAGATGGAGGGACATGAATCTGGGGGCAGAGATGGAGGGGGACATGAATCTGGGGGCAGAGATGGGGGGACATGAATCTGGGGGCAGAGATGGAGGGGGACATGAATCTGGGGGCAGAGATGGAGGGAGACATGAATCTGGGGGCAGAGATGGAGAGGATATGAATATGGGGGCAGAGATGGAGGAGGGACATGAATCTGTGGGCAGAGATGGAGAGGACATGAATCTGGAGGCAGAGATGGAGGAGGGACATGAATCTGGGGGCAGAGATGGAGGAGGGACATGAATCTGGGGGCAGAGATGAGGGAACATTATTCTGGGGGCAGAGATGGGGGGACATGGATCTGGGGGCAGAGATGGAGGGGACATGAATCTGGGGGCAGAGATGGGGGACATGAATTTGGGGGCAGATGAAGGGTGTATATGAAACTGGGGGAGAGATAGAGCGGGGACATAATTTACGGGTGACTGTAGGAGGATTATACTGTGTGGGAGCACGTGAAAAATGAAAGAATGGGCGGAGTCAACATAAAAGTAGGCGGAGATAAATTTACCACGGCGCACTGCGTGTGCCGCACATTTTGTCCCTCTTTCGACTTTTCAAAAGTTGGGAGGTATGCACTCAGGAGGACAGGCAGCAACCAACGGTTGTTTAATATGGCACCGGCCATATTGCTGTCTGTCCTACTGAGCCCTTAGTGCCGGGTCGGACGGTCACTTTCCTTGTAGTTTAACAAGTTATTAGTATAGAAGACCACTTCCATATTCTCCCTGCATTGTCAGTGTCTACTCAATGTGCTCAGAATAAGGCATGAACAGTACAGTGTGTTATTAGCTTAGGAAGATTACGTTGTCTATAACAGACTCTTACAGCAATCAGATCACAGTTTCTAAGTAAGGGCTCGTTCATATCTGTGCCCGGCGCTCGGTTCTGCAGGTTCCCGTTTCCTGCACAAAACAAGGCAGGAGACGAAAACCTGCCGGCATCTTTCAAACCATGCAGTACTCTGTGTCCAGTTTTTAAAAAAACTTTTTCGCTGCGGAGAGCTCAAAAGCTCACCAGCGCTCACGGCCGGACTTGGCATGACAGGTTTCCGTCTTCTGCATGCAGAAGATGGAAACCTGATAACGGAGTCCAGCCGCTGGTGTGAACCCAGCGTAAACCACATAAAAATCCAGGAAGTCCCAAAGGATTCAAGTGCTCTTTCTTGCAATTGTGTGGGACTCCCACTTTAAGATGAAAAAATGTGGCTCTTGCATTATTTTTAAAAAATAAAACAAATAATTCAAACACTACTTCATTGTGTTTTACTATATTGTCAAGTCACAGTTAATGAGGATCAAAATAATAATGTGAAATGCTGAATCTGAGGGCTGAGTGATAGGACTGGAAATACATTTTTACTTTGGGAAATAGATGCCATGACAACATCATTATCCATTTGAAGTGTTTTATTATGAATTTTCTGTTACATATTATGCATTTTAATATTTATTGGTACTATTATTAGTGTTATTATATTTATTAGGGTTATTATTACTGTTTTTTAGTCGAAACGTGTAGCCTATCATCTTATCTTCATTGGAACCAATAAAGTGACATTACCAATTAATCCTTGGACTCACTCTTCACTCAATAGCGCTCCCTCCATTCCCTTTTTTTACCCAATTTGTATTCTATGTTTGTTCACGACCCTTTGGATGGTGCCCGGGAGGAGCTGCAACTGATAGATCATCATCTTTTTTCAACTTACGGGCGCCAGTCCTTTTTATATTTTTGAGTGTAAATGTAGCTATGCCAGTTGGGGGCCATTCACATGGAATTCCAGCCGATTACCCCAGGTGAATGGGTCTAATCAGCAGGAAGTCTCGAGTCACGGACTCACAGCTGATTGCAAGATCGAGCAGTAAATAACAGGCAGATTCTGGGTAGAACCCAGCCACATCAGCTCTTTGCAGGATAGAGAGGTAAGTATTCAATTCCCTACACCTGGAGACAGTAGTGTGATGAGGGGGCCTATGATGCCACCAGAGTTAAGGGCCTGGTCACAATGGTGACTGCTGTGACCCCCTATAGTAGTTTGTTCTGTGTTTGGCTGGAAGGTCCACAGCACATCCCAGCTATAAAGTACTAGGGCCCTTCCGGCTTAAGACAGAACAAAGTGATGTCATGTAACTTGGCTTACTAGCCCCAACATATAATATGCCCCCCCCATACAGTAAATGACCCCCATAGTCATATGTTAGGTCACTAGCTGCTCTAAAGAAATGATATGATTGGGCAACACATAAGTTACAACAGTTTTAAACATGAAAGCTAGTGGTATACACACAAGTCCATTCATCTACAGGTCCTAAAGTGTACCTGACTTATGAAAAATTGAAATATGTGTAGGGTCTTGATGAACAGCCTTTTCTATGACTGAATAAGTCTATATACATGATGTTTTATCATTTTTTCCATTACTTATATTTCCATTCCGACTGCAGCACATTTTACATTTGTCTCTGAACATTCTGCTCCACTCCCCTATCCCTTATAACTGCTACTGGTTTGTCTATATGTAATTTTGTCAAAAGTAACTGTATAAATCACAAACAAATAGCTGAGAAAAACTCAACTGAGCATATTATTTGAAATGCAGGAACACTCGACTGCAAACACATGCAGGCATGATGCAGCTAAAAATATTCCTAACACATGAAAAGAGAAAATCTTTGTGCACAGTCAAAAAAACTGCTTACTATCTCTGAATACCCCATCTGTAAACACTCAGAAGTCAATAAGTGAACTTTCCTTGCATTGAAAGATGTGAGAAGTTCAAGAAGAATATCTTTAAGAAGAATATACCCTTCCTCTCTGCATTCACTGTGTGAAGAGTTAAAGCTTTCCCGACATTCACAGTAATAGTATGGTGGATGCAGGGGCTTTAAAGATGGCAGGTGCACTGAAGTTAATGCCTACTATTACAGTTCAAAGTGGCCAGGAGCCCCCTGAAGCTGGTCCTCACCGGCCCCATACCTTTAAGGGTGCAGGACAGCTCCCACTAGACAAGATTGCGGGAGCTGTACTGTTCCTAGCCAGGAGCCTATTGAAGGCTTTTGGGTCTGTCATAGCAATATAGCAAATAAGAATAAATTTTGCTGCACACATTATTTGCGTTGGGAAGGTATAGTGATTTATTTTACAATAGAACATACGCCATTGACACAGTGCAAAGAAATAATTGGAAAAGGCAAACTAGATCAATCAATGTTTTGATGTTGCGGTCGTTAGACCAACATCAAAATAGATCTAGTGCAGAGTATCGCAGGGAGAAGTGTACGCCCTGACAGCAAAATTTATTCTTATTTGACTACGTGGGTCGAAGGACCTTTATTTGCTAGCACCACAACTCTGCTTATCCATTAACGAATGTGCGGTACCACTATTTTTTTTTGAATAGCAATATAGCAAATGAGGCTGTTCTATGACCACCCTCATTCACTACATAGTGAATCTCCCATAGACTGGAATATAAACACTAAAAAGGTTGTATCAGTTGTATTGCAGTCTATAAGACATGCAATCAAATGTGTGCAGGTTTAAGCCCCCTAAGGGGCTAATAAAACAGTCACTTTTTAGGAAAAAAACTCACAACAACTCTAAAACTTAAGGGCTAGTTCACACGTGAACAAAGGGGCGGATTTTGACAGCGGATTTCGCTTCAAAATCCGCCCCTTTACAATGGTGGTCTATGTAGACCACCGGGCTTTTTTTTTCCGCTAGCGGCGGGCTGCCGCTAGCGGAGAAAAGAAAGGACATGCCCTTTCTTCAGGCGGAAGCCGCGCGGGCTCAGCTGCGCAGCTTCCGCCCCCGGCAGCTCCCTCCTGTCGGCTCATTCATTTGAGCCGACAGTGGAGGGGAAAGCCGCGACCGCGATGGTCGCGGCAGGCGGGTTTTCACAAGAGAGAGACGCGGCTCACCGCGTCTCTCTCTGTGTCAAAACCCGCGCGCCTGGTCTAAAAACATATAAAAGCTGAATGGATTTCTGACTGGAAATAGGAATACCCCTTTAATGGACCTATGAATGGAACTTCCTTAGTATTAGGAAGTGAACTGCAAATTCGCTAGAAGGGAAAAACCTAGTGGTAGGAACTTTAGAAAGTCTTTTCAGGTAGAAAGCAGAAACATTTTCAATTAAAGTTCATTACATTTTGGTCCAGAATTACATGCTCTATTATATGAGACTATGCTGTCGGAAAAGTTAGTGACCGTTTAGGAAAATTCTATTTTATTTCAGAGACAAACACCAAGGCACATGGTCACATTGTAGCCCCATGTTGTACATATCAGCTATCGATGGTCACAGAGCATTTACTGTCCTAAACCTCTGATTCCACACAGTAGTATTCTTCAGATGCTTTATATTCAAAGCTTTTCTCCTCCAGGAAACATTTAATCTAGTAAAGTATAGTTCTATACAGTATATCTAAACCGACATATTGAAGTATGATTACACATATGATTCCTGCTGCTCCATAATATGAAGCTACATGGGGGAGAGTGTGCCACCGCATAGCCTTTTGAATGGGGAAATTAACACATGACTTCATCTATAGGGCTCTGCAGGCAAAAAAATATATTTTTAAGGTAGAAATTCTTTTTTTTTTTTTTTTTTTTTGGAGATTATTAAACTGTAAATGTTCCTGTTTTATTTACAATGCAAATGCCCCCCCCCCCCCACAAGGAACATTGAAAACACAGGAGTAGTGAATAAACAATATTAAATGAGTCAACGAATAAGGAGAAGTCCTAAAATACATCACAGATCAAGATACTCTGAACACTCCTGTGAAGATCTGGCTCAGACCATGATAGAACTCATCTGGTGACTCAAGAATGTCTTCTCAGGTAGATTGTTTACCCAGATGCCTCTGTCGGAGGTTGGGGTATGTATCATTGAATCATGACTATCACTGGTAAAGTGGTCCCTACCTCTGTTAGGGATTCTTTTAATTGCCACAGTAAAACTCATATAAAGGCGTCCAGTTTTGAAGGTTGGTGTTGAGGGAAGGGTGAACAGACAGCTAGTTTAGGGAATGTAACTCTAGAAGTGTTAGATTAGGGAATGAGAGCGGCCTGACTGAGATGTGTTTTTAGGATGCGGTTGAAGCTTTGGAAGTTGGGTGTTAATCTGATTGTTGCAGGTAGCGAATTGCAGAGAACTGGTGCAACTCTGGAGAAATCTTGATTACAGGAGTAGGAGATTCTTAGAGAACATTAGAGATTGTTTTACTATTTTTTTCCCAGATCCACAAAATGAAGAACAAAAGAATTTTTACACACTAAATGTCAAGAGAGCAGTCTCCATTTATGTAGGTAGATTCAGTTCTTTCAGGAATTCTGCCATTATGTTTTTCCAATTGCAGGACAAATAAGTAAAGGTAATAATATTGCTAGCAAATCCACTCTAGCCAGTTGGCTCAAGTATACCATCCTACACCATTAGGCTTCATGCACAAGACCATAGTTTTTATACACAATTGTGGATATAAGTATGGACCCATTCATTTCTATGGGCCCATATACACAGTTGTAGTTTTTGCGGCCATGTGTGACGTATACAAGAACCACAAATTATGACGCATGTTTTATTTTTGCCCACATTTGCAGCACAGACAAGTCTTGAAGATCATACAAGTCTGATTGCAAATATGTTTTTTACAGACCAGTATTTACGGACCGTAAAGCCACTATGGTCATGTGCATGTAGCTTTACTACTTGGAAGGTCTTCCATTTTGACATAGTTTCATAACCCATTTTGGCCTCTGCATAATGGTCAGAGAAAAACTGTTTTACTCAAATCTTCAGAGATGTTACATGGAGTTCTTCCTCTACTTTTGCAAATACTACATGCTGGACATACCTGCCTCCAGGGGCACGGATTTTGGCAAACAGGAGTCATTCTATAATCCCAACTCTTTCCATACTTTTCTCAGTTCCATATATTGTACTGCTGACGCTAGGTTCACACCTGCGTTCTTCTTTCCGTTCTGTGCTTTCCGTCTTCTGCATGCCAGAAGACGGAAACCACAGACCGGGTCCGGCCGTGAGCGTTTTATGCTCTCCGCCGCGAAACCGGATTTTTTTTATCCGGACACAGAGTACTGCATGTCCGACTCTGTGTCCGGATTATAAAACCCGGTTTCGCGGCGGAGAGCATAAAACGCTCACCGCCGCTCACGGCCGGACATCTCTCTCACCCATTCAAATGAATGGGTGAGAGAGACTCCTTCAGGTTTCCCTCTCCTGCCTCTGTTTTAGGCAGGAAACGGAAACCTGCATAACGGAGTTCACAACGCTGATGTGAACGAGCCCTGAGAATCAAAATATAAAAAAAAAAAAAAAACTTGCCTTACTGCTAATTTTTCTTTCCATAAATCTGAAATCAGAAGATTGCTGCTTACCATACTATATGAGTGGTTCTGTGATGTGTGTAGGGGCACATCCTGATTGTTCAAGAAACTGAACATTCACACTGTTTTTTGGTCAGGAAACTGACTGAAAAAAGTGAACCAGTTTTATCTTCTGTCTTGGTAAGCAGGGGGAGGTGTCTTCAGATTCAAGGAATGAAAATACCTAACCTTACCTGTTCCAGTGGTGTATATTATTATATACCATTGTAAAAAGTGAAGGGTTAACAAGCAGCAGCTTCAGAGATCATTTAGGCTAAAGCCCCATGTTGCAGAAGTGCAGCTTTTTTTGTTACACATTTTGTTGTGGTTTTTTGCATCAAAGCCAAGAATGGCTACAAATGGGATGGGAAATATAATAGAGCTCTTAAACTTATAACTTCTGCTCAATCCACTCCTGGCTTTGCCTCAAAAAACTGCAACAAAAAAAAACTGCTTTTCTGCAGCGTGGGGCCTTAGCCTTAGGCTGAAGCCCACATTGCGGAAACCGCTTTTTTTTGTCGCAGATTTTGTTGCAGTTTTTTGAGCCAAAGCCAGGAGTGGATTGAGCAGAAGGTAGAAGTGTAAGAACTTCCTATAAATTTCCCATTCCTTTTGTAGCCATTCTTGCCTTTGCCTTTTAGCAAAATCTACAACAAAAAAAGCTGCATTTCCGCAACGTGGAGCCTTAGCCTTAAAGAGGACTTTTACCACCTCAAACAAGTCCAGCTCTTTACATCAATTAATATCTGCTGCTCCTCATTATGGCACAGTTGGATTTTCTCCCCATCATTCCTGAGCAATCAATGCTTAGTTCTGGTGCCTGATATGCTATTTAGGCTCTGTACTGTCAGGAGGGCGATGATAGGCAGGAGCAGGTAAGGGGTGTTATTCTGATCTCTGACAATGGCCATCTCTGATTGGAGTGCTGAATCACATCCCCCCATCTGACACTGCCCTTCTGACATTACAGAGCTTAGTGGACCTCTTTCATGTGCTCAGAAATGTGTGGTTGTATATACTGCTCGAAAGCGGATATCACTACCACCATGGCACATACTGGGAAAGCTGACAGTGCACCGAACTTGGCATACTGTCAGCTTTCTACTGGTATATAAAACTGCACATTCATGAGGACATGAAGGCCCTTTTTAAAGAGGTTGGCAACTTTCAGACCAATATTGAGACACAAATGTTATTGCTTGTGTAATAAAAATCTGTACGATTTTCCAATATACTTTCTGTATCGATTCCTCACAGCTCTAGATCTCTGATTGCTTTCATTCATTCTGCTTACTCCTAATAAATATAAATCAGTCCATGATCATGTGATGAGTACACAGGTGCACAGCTCATTACCAGGCAGATATCTGATTACTGAGCTGTGACTAACGAGTGAGCTGTGTGTCCATCACACGACCATGGGCTGATTTTTAGCCACATGCAGTAAGCAGAATGAATGAAAGCAAGCAGAGATCTAAAAAAATCTAAAGTGGACAAACACTTTAAATAGAACATCAGGCACCAAAACTACCTGCACTTGTTGCTGGAACCTATTGCCCTATTAACAAATACTAAGGACTAGAATTGGTGGAGGTGGTGAAGGGTCCTCTTTTAAAGGATTTATGTAATAAGACTGAAAAAGTGCAACAACATTATACTGGGTACAAATAAATATGTCTTTTTGTAGATTTCTAATATCTTTAGTATAAAAAAAATGTTTGATACAAATCTGGAATTCTCAAACTGCCACATGAACTCTGATGACACGGTAAAGTCCTTTGATGCGGGAAAGCCATTTGTATTCCACACGGACACTGACCATTTTGCTAGTCGCTGTGTTAAAGCCCAGTTGCTTACTATGATTAAAGTGTTTTCCAAATGATTTAACTACAAGCTGTTCAAGGTAGTTGTCTCAGGGCATTCAGGAAAAATGTCACTCCCCCTTTCCATGCAATTATGTTACTGGCTGCCAACTATAAAGTACCATTAAACTACACTTTCCATCACTTACACAACTGCATTAAGAAAAAAAAATAAAAACATCACAGTAAACCAAGAGTTGTGAAGTTGCCCTCACAACTATAATGGAATTGAGTTGATCTTGGTAACTATAAGGTGAAGATGGACCTACTGTAGTCAGAAAATCAGAAGAAAATGTAATCAAAATAATCAAAAATTCACGACACGCCATAAAAAAAAAAAAAAACAGGATTTTGGAAATCTAGTTATTAGATAACCATGGGGTGGAGATAGATTTACTATAATAATCCAGAAATGTGATAGAAAGTGGTTTGCTTTCCCCGTTCAGACCTGAAACTGTATTTGGACAAGGTGTAACGTATTTGTATATTTAGCAGGTTTTCCCCTTTATGGCCTTGGCCTACTCAGCAAGGTTTTCACTTTTGTTTACTAGGTTGAGCATACAAATAATTCCAATTTCTTTTCTTTCTTTTTTTTTATAAAATGGAGCATGTGTTTGTATACACCTCCCCATCCTCCTCAATATACAGTGACACACAAGTGTGGCAAAGGTTGGAGATATTTTCCATTTTTCCCTGGTCCATGACCACACACATTTTTTGCCGTTTTTAGTTATACGTTTTTGAGAGCTATAACACTATTAAGTTCCAGTAATTCAAATATTTTGTCTCTTCTTTCCCCATACATATCTATGGGGAAAAAGTAGAAGTCTGCATTTTTTAAAAATACAAGTGTTCTCTCAAAAACACATCTCCGCAGTGTTCTCATCCACAATGAGGAGAAGAGATTAAACAAAATCTTATACATTTTTGCAGGGACTGTAAACTTTAGCAATTGTTCCTGCTGAGTTTCCACAACAGCCAAATGTTGCAGAAAAGCTGCATCTTTTGCTACAGATTTTGCTGCAGTTTATTGAGCCAAAGCAAAAAGAGTGGCTTCAAATGGAACTGAAAGGAAGCTCTTAGGTTCCATTCCAAATAACCCAATCTGAACTTATCCTGAGACGGAGGCCGCCTCAGGTTCCAATCCAAAAATCGGGTAGCCGCGACTGAAAGCCGATGCACAGCACCAGCATCCAGCCGCACACTCCGCTCCAGATAAGGCCCAATGAATGGACCTAGTCCGGAGGAGGGTCAGTCTTCAGCTCGAATCGTGAGGCGAAACGGCCTGAAGAATGAGCACCTTGCTTCTTTTCCCCTGAGCGGTTCCCATTGATTTCAACGGGAGCAGTCTTTTTGGTCAGGATTTTGAGGTGAATACGGTCTCAAAATCCTGACCAAAAAACTCTGTGTGAACTTACCCTTATAATTCTCCCATCTGTTAAACCACTTCAGGCTTTGGCTAAGAAAAAAATGCAGCATAATCTGCAAAAACAAATAAATGCAGTGTTTTCGCAATGTGTCATCAGCCTAAGGCTAAAGCCCCATGTTGCGGAAATTCAGCATTTTTTGTTGCAGATTTTGTTGGGGATTTTTGAGCTACTGTCAGAAGTGGCTTTAAAAGGAATGGAAAATATAAAGAAAGCTCGTAGATGTTTTAATTCGGTTTCACTCCTGATTATGGCTCAAACGCAGCAAATTCTGCAACAGAAAACCCTGTATTTCCGCAACATGGAGCCTTAGCCTTAAACTGCATTAATTGTGCAAACTGGCAGAATAGACACTTAAGAACACATCTGATTTAATTCATCTGTGCACTGGTAGACAATGGGATTTTGGCTGTCTACATATACACAGTCCAGTCATATTAATGTGACCACCTCCTACTTTTGACGTCAAAGTTAAATAACCAATCGCAGAAGGCACGTGTCCTCAGCCATCTGGGTGCACTAATCATTGTGGAAGGCACGATGAAACAGCACAAGTATACATCTATCCTTACGGACCATGTTCACCGATACATGAGAATTGTTTTTCCTCAGGATGATGGCATCTACCAGCAGGACAATGCGATGTGTCATAAAGCAAAAAAGGCCAGCAAATTCCCCGGACTTGAACCCAATCAAGAATCTTTGGGACCACCTCGATCAGGTTGTTTGCGCCATGGATGCTCAACCACATAACCTAGTGCAGCTGGCCATGGCACTGGAGTCGGCATGACTCAACATCCCAGTGACCATCATCACAACATCCCCTCTCTTCCTGCACGTCTCGTAGCGGTCCGCTCTGCGAAAGGTGGTTATTCTGGATTTTGACAGGTGGTCACATTAATGTGACTGCACGGTGTAGGCCAGTTGTTACCGTTCAGTTATTTTATATCTGCTGGACACAACTGACATTTCTAAGCACCAGCCCAATGTTCATAATCTGACATTGACAAAACATTTTCTGTCTGGTGCAAAAAAATCCAAGGTTACAAATGATGCACAGAATTGGCAGAAATGACCCCATAGAAAACAATGAGATCATATTTTCTCTGGCAAGTTTACAGCCCTCGTCAATCCGAGTTTCAATAAAACATTTGCTGAAAACACAGGGACACGCAGCCTCTCTCCTTTCCAGCTAGTGCCCATATTGATTGTAATTCATTCAATCCAAAGAAAAGCGATATTTTTTTCCACATAAGTGAAGCTTTTCAGTTCATTTCAGTTTAATTCCGGCTGCCTGGCTCTTGTGTATGTTCTGCTTGTTGGTATAATCACAGTTTATCACAATATATAGCCTAGAATTCATTTCTACAATAGGGAAACACAATTAACAAATCTCTACTCAGTGACAATTTATTATTTTATTTATGGCACAAGCCCATCCGATTACTCTGATAGAACACCTCAAAATGTGCCAAACGAATCTAGAAGCTCCATTTACACATATATTCACATTCCAATCACAATTTACAAATTAATACATTATTGCAGATATTCATTTCACACTGGCAACTTGCATGGGATTTGTCTGTGTGCAGTAACGAAATGTTTCTCCTCGGTTAGACATAAGGCTTACACCTACAAGCCGGATCACTTACTTATTAAAGCGAGCTGTCAAACAGTATACAAGGCATCACAAGGTTGATTCTTAAGGCTGCTGTGGAAGATATTCTCTTTACAGACATACACAATATAAATTAGGATACTTTACCTTTGATGATGTTAACAGTATGCAAATATTATGCAGGCTGCCACTAGTTGACCTACTGCTTACACGTCTTGGCACAGTGGTGGCAACATATGCCATCAAATGACACAAATTTAACAGTACATTTCCACATACATGTCAACATGATTTAGTGTTGATAGGTGCAATACTGTGTTATTTACTGGCACTATAGTAAGGCTATATTTTATTTTTTGTTATACTGCTGAGGTAGAGCGTTACTTACATATAATGAGAATCTACTGAGTGACCTGACTGAGGTCCTTCTGACAACCACAGTTGGTTCTGCCACCAAGGTGGTAACAACTTATCAAACGTCTTATCTATAACTGTGTAGCAAAGCAAAGTGAACTTTCCTATAGTTTTGTATTCATCATCGACAGATATATGTAAAGAATTGTAGAATGGTAAAAATGATGCCTAAAATGATCCCCACTAAAAAAAAATATTTCAACCAATACCAGGATATAAAATGAATGTATACATGTCCAAAGTATAAGCGTTAAAGCCTATACGCCATATCAAATTCAGTGCAAAAACCCTAAAATAATGATGGGCTACCGGGTTTGTTAAAGGACTTTAAAACATTGGTCTCAAAGATGAACAGGATTGTATTGCTTAGATGTAGGAAGCACTAGGTGATATAGTAGAGCAGCCAGCACAGTCCAAATGTAAAAGAACATGATAAAAATCACCTTCTATGTAAGCAAAGATTGAATCCTGTGGTCCCATTATAAAAAAGACCAAATGTAGACAAATGCTAATTCAGATGACTGTAACGTGGTCCCAATTTACTGTCTATAATATGGCTGCAATTTCCAGTCCAACCTGTCCAGTCTCATGACCCGAATGTACAGCACCATAGGTGTTTATAAAGCTGTTAGTTTTGGTCATGTGACCCCACAGTAGACTTGGAATTGTGGGCGTAATAAAGAATGCTAAAATGCAGTCCTGTTACAGTGACCACAAAGTAGCATTGCAGACTCTCATGCAGCTGTGAATGGGAACTGCGTGGCTGCTAGATCTCTGTAGGACTTGATCACACAATGAAGAGAATAAAATGAGCACATAATGACATCTGTCTCTACTACAGAGTCCATGTCCTGTTCTGCCCACCATTCCTTTAAGGCACATCTTAGTGGCACAATCGCTCAACAGTATTTTAAAAACACAGGCTTTTTACATGCTAAATAATGGCATACGTACCGTACTTAAACGCATCCTAACAAAACAATTTTTTCAACCTACTGCACAATGTCATTTTTATCCAACTATACACCAGTTAAGCTGCCAAAACTTAAAAAGTATAATTTCCACATAAAACTATCATACACCTCTAATAGATCCACAAAAAGGTCATAAAATATACTCCAGAAGTTAAAAAATAAAGATATTTCCAAATGTAAAATTAAAAAAATAAACATAACTGAACAGTAGTGTGTACTACTTCTTAAAAACAAGATTGGTAAAATATAAAATTACAGCATTAAGTTAGGAGGTCACAGATGCAAACATCTGGCTGATATAAGGCACTTCCTCTCCAGACTGCAGCATCTCAACATAAGTAGTAAAAAGGAAGGATAATGGATTATGTTCTGGTTAAAACAAGAGGCTGGATGTGGTCCCGGAAGAAGGGAGACATTTCAACAGTAAGGGAAGACACAGGAGGTAAGATGGAGGTGGCTTTCTACACAGACGTGGTCAATCTGTCAATGGAGTTATTGACCTCATTTTTGTTAGAGTCCAGGCCTTTAGCAGCATTCATAGTTGTACGCAGGTTTTCTACAGTCTTTTTCATTGACTTCAGCTCACCAGGGTGTGGAGTGGCTCGTCTCAGAAGAGTTGCCTTAAAGAAAAAATATACATTAAACAGTTTCAGGAAAAAATGTAATCCAGGAAAACATATACATATAAAGTACACGTATCTGCACATTCCAAAATATGCCATTAATGTGTTTAGTCTCTTAAGGACATGCCCAAAATCCACCAGGACCCAATTCTCAAAATGTGTCACTTTATACGTCAATTACATTTTAATTTACCCAAGTGATTTTATTTATTAATAAAAAACAAAAATTTATTTTGGGTGTTAGACGGCTTACGAGTGTACAGTGATTTTCCAGATTTACAAGAAAATTTCCCAAACCCATTTGTCAGGTGCCAAATCAGTTCTGAAGGGGATTTTAAAGTCCTATATTTTATGAAGCCCATTAAAGGGGTTGTCCCATCACAAGGATCCTATCTATACTGCTTGTTAATGTGGATGTAAGACTTTTCCTAAATACACTGCTTCAGCAAAACTGCTTTGTTTGTCCACAATCTTACTTTATTCAATTCTTTGTGGCCACAGCCCTGACTTAGCTGCTCATGAGTCAAGTGATGTATCTGCTGCTCTCAGGGGGGAGGGAGTTGGGGCTAAGTGCACGGGAGCGAGCCTGTGTATCTAGCTATTCCTGTGTCTACACCACATGACCTAGGTCCTGCACTCAGATAGGGGAGAGGAGCTGCTTTCATTTCTTCTGTTCTCCCAGTTATCAGGCTAGCTAATTCAATTGTGTTCATTATGGCAGAGACAGGCAGTCTCTGTATGTAACACAGAATGGAGTTGCTGCTGCCTGTACTTCATAGTCCAATATGGGTGGGCGGAGCTACACACAAATTTGGGGGCGGAGCTAAATGACAGGTTGCCTGCGAAACCCCGCCCACCAAATGATGCAAGAAACCAGGAAGAAAGAAGATTTTACAGCAGTAAAGACTGATGAGTATGTGAGGTGGGAATATCCCTGTAAATCATTCCATTTTCAAAACTCCGCCCCTCTAATAATTCAAAACCATCTTTGGAAGTTTGATAACCTTTTATGCATCTTACGGGCATTAAAACAAAATGGAAGTGAAATTTAAATATTTTTGTTTTTTTCAATAGTATGTTCATTCAGCCCTAAAATTTATATATTCACAGGTGTTGAAAGAAAATATCGCACAACTTGTGCAATTTTTCGCCCAAACACAAATATCCCATAGAAACTTGATATAAACTGGATGTAGACTGCTGAGCTTTTGAAAAGCAGATTTCGTTGGAATTTTTTTTTTGGTGCCACGTCTCCTCTGCAGAGCCCTATATATATATAATATATATATATATGTCTGAATGAAGCTAGAGCTACTTTGTAAGCTGTAGCTATTCATGCATTAATCAATGGTATGGTACACAATAGTTGGTACAGAAAAATACCGTTTCATCTTCGTCATCTTCTTTCTCATCATCTAAGAATCGTATGGCACTTATTCTATTCATTGCTCGCTCATTCCAGGTGTCATCAGACATATCATTAACCAAACTCTCAAAGGCTCCACATCTTGGTAAATTGTCTGTGGCAGAACAAATTCAAGTTTAATGTAAAGCCATTAAGAAACACACACAGATTAAAGCTTTGATGGCATATGGTAAGAATAAGGTGTGCATATTACGGTATTCAGGGTGAAGATTATGTCATATACAGTCATGCAAAAAACAGCTTTTACAAATAGAAAACCCTATGAAGCCATTACTAGCTCTTATAATTATAATTGTAGCTCCTGCTGGAATAGGAGGCAATTTCCTAACTCTATTAATAATGAAGATTATGTGTTTAAGATAAGATAATATTTCTATTATATTAAATTACCATAATTATCAAATCATTTATAAAACCGATAATTAAAATACTGGAGTACAGCCATTTTAATGTTACAAAATCTAAACTTTATATAGTTATATGAAGTATTATAAAGGATATACATAAATTTACATGTTTCAGGCAATTTTTTTTTGTGGGTGAGGGTGGTACTAGCCATCTCACACTTGTGCTTATGTACCTGTAGGATAACCCTGAAATCCACCACTTGTGGGCTCCTTAATCTCTTATCACTGCATATATATATGTATATATATATATATATATATATATATATATATATATATATATATATGTGTATATATGTATATATGTATATATGTATATATGTATATATATATGTATGTATGTATATATATATGTATATATATATATATATATATATATATATATATATATATATATATATATATATATATATATATTACATACCTTGGCCAGAAGGATCAGAAGGCATCTGTGGAAGCAACACACAAGTCAGGACCTTTTCTCCACTTTCAGTATCTACATCCGTCTGGAAGGTCAGCAGAGGCTGGGACTGGTTATCTGATAACCATAAAGCCTTTAATTTCAGTGATGTCAGTGACAAGGGTAAATATGATAGCCTAAAGGGAGGAAAAAACATTGTAATGGAAATATTCAATAAATAAATGGTAAGCATTATTGTACAACCAGTACAAGTTAAGTCCTTCCCATAACCCACATCTATTCCAACAACTATTCATGCAAATCCACATTTTAGTGTGCTCTATGAATAGACTTTACCTTCACCGCTTAAGGGAAGTCTGTCACTAGAACCAGCATATCAAATATGAATATGTGCAATAAATCTTTGATAATAAAAATAAAGAAGAATCGTGATCTATGCTCACTTATTTCCTAATGATGTAAAGTACTCCCTATACCTAATTGCCATAGTAATGACCACTAGCAGGTGTGACATGGACATATTTTGTCCACCACTACACAAAAGTATACATCAATCTGTCCATCTATGCTGCTGCCATTACAACGTACCATTTTCAAGCTCCCTTTAAGGCCGAGACCCTACATTGCAGAAATATAGCTTTTTTTTCTTTCTTTTTTTTTTTTTTTTTTTTTGCAGATTATGCTTTGGTTTTTTGAGCCACAGTCAGGAGTAGATTGAGCAGAGGGGAGAAGTAGTGCACACTGAGTTTATGGCGCTGATTTTGACGCTAAATCCGCCTAAAAAATCAGCCTCCAAAAAAAGCCTCCCAATAGAGGCAACGGCCTAGAGAAGTAGTTATCCCACAGTCTTATAAAGAAAATAGCATGTTGTCTAGATCTGATAAAAGAATGTTTTATAGTTCAGTTAGCAACTAGAACTTTACCTGTTTCCAGCAACATCTAAGACATGAAGTTCAGTAGCTTGTGCAATTTCTGAGGGAAGTCTAGTCAATCTATTTTCACGTACACAGAATACATTAAGACTGCAGCAACCTCCAATCTACAGAGATAAATGAAATGACAGAAATTACAAATTTTGCATTATACAACCATCAATCTTGTTGTCCAATGTTAAGTTATATGGTGTGTTCAATGCAACCAATTATAGTTGTGGGAGCTGGACCACCCCGTTTCACCTGTATAGGGCCTTAGTTATAGCTTTTGAGTTTTTCTGGTATTTCACCAAGCATAGCAAAGTCTGACCTAGGGGTGAATTTGCTGGGCTGTCCAATCCAGGAAAGATAGTCAACTGTCTTAAATATTTTTCATTGATGGACTTCAGAATTATAGGAAATGGCCTTATAACCCTTCTTGAGACTGGTGGGAAGCAATATTTGCTTATCTAAGATTATTGCTAAAGTCTTTCGTCCTTCATATCATGCCAACACACACCTTAATGCTCCATGTCAGTAACCAGCCAAAACTTCTGCTTTTATGGAGGTGGTCACATTTACAGATGATTAATTATGGACATTTGTTAAAAGCAGTAACGGTAAAAACAGTAAGAATATACGGTACTCTGTCAGTGTCTGGGGTTGCTAGATGGGGTGGCATAGACACACAAGTCCAGATTCTTTAGTCCAAAACAAAGGTAGAGTTTATATTCACTCAAAAGGTAGTGCAGCAACAAAAGGAAACAATACAAAAATAAATACCTGCCCGGCTAGGCTCTAACTAAACATAAGAATAGGTTACCTCACCTAGAATAACAGGAATCCAAGAGTCAGTAGAATCATTCAGGACACAGCTCAAAAAATATGACCTCTCTGTCAGCTCTCCACCCAAGCACTGCCAAAGTGTTGCTGCTGCAGCTGACCTTTTAAACCTCACTGATGAGGACAATTTACTGCAGCTGACATGCTGTGGAAGGGGTTGGAATAACAGGTCCCACTACCAACCTACCTGTCATTCCTAAAAATCCAGCCCAATAGAGAGAACTTGAAATAAAGCCCAGCAGACAAAAGTTATCTGCTGAGAACCAGTCTTTCTGGAGTTTTTCATCTCACCTACCTGAGTAGTATGTGTGAGATGTATACCCCCTATATATATATATATTGTGGGGAATCACTCAGGTAGATACTTGTAGCAGTGCAGGAAACAAGGACACAGACACTAGATTGCACACAAGTTCAGGCTTTATTCACATGTAATGCATACACAGGATAAACAAAACAAAATCCTTCTCGGCTGAGAAAACTAACTTAAACATAAGGAAACTTTTCCCTGACTATACAGGAGCCTGGCTACCAGTCTCGCACCTTGGCAACAACAACAGCTGGCACAGTACCTGCTTTGGAGGTCCGGTCTGGACAGGTCAGCTCTGTCAGTGTGGTGCCACACTGCTAGTTTTCACACTCAGACTGTTATTAGGGCCTGATTAGTCAGCTGACCTCCCTGGTGTGAATCTTTACCATACACCCTTTAGCTTCCTGGCTGGGACATACCAGTCTTCCCAGACCACACCCTTCACTCTCTCTCTCTCTCTCTTATATTATATATATATATATATATATATATATATATATATATATATATATATATATATATCACACACACACTGCTGCTGCATTTTGGCCTAGTTTTTGCTACATAAATAAAGTGTAATTTGTCATGTTCCATTCAGCTGAGGTTTAAGTTCCTTATCTATCATGCAATACCATCTGTTAGGTGTCTGATTGGGGTTGTAATCATGATACAGAATTAATATGGAACTAAACATACATCCAATGTCATTAAGAACCATCTTCAGCGTTACGAATGAGGAGTCTTAGAAGTGATAACATAGTCCTACAGAGGCCTGACCTCAACATTATTGAATTTACCTGGCATTACATGAAGAGAAAACAATTTGAGCAAGTATACAGCCACAGAAATAATATGGCTACCTAGAAAATATGGTGGTTTGAAGTCACAGAGTGGTCACACTAGATATTGATTTCATTTAGATTTCTCTTTTGTTCTTTTGATAGTATGAAGTTTTACACTCAGCCTGCTTGTAAATATAATTCAAAGCTTCAGTGTCCAGACATAAATATGATAGTTTAGTCAAAATATTACTCATCACAAACAAAATGCCTTTTCTTCTAAGGCTAGGTTCAAATCTGCGTTGCAGTCTCCGTAGGACACTTCGCCACAGATTCTGCCTATAATCAGCAAAGATATATTCCTGCGGTCTACATGGTCAGTGGGCATCTGCGGGTCAGAACAACAGAGAGCTGCAGGCTAGTGTGAGCCTAGCATCAGAAACAAACTTGTACCTTGATGAGTGTTTAGAAATAGTTTACATACAAGTAGAAGATCTACAACATATAATATAATAAAAAAAGTTATATAATACATAATAATATATAATATATATATATTATTAATATATATATAATGAGCAGGGCCCTTAATCCTACGGTTCTAATTGATGACATACACACATACATATAATTACTCTGTAATGACTTTTGTCTGCATATGTACTATGATTTATGAAGTGCTGTGGAATATGCTGCTTCTATATAAATTATAGTTAGCATTATCAGGACACATTAGTATGTAGGCATAATAGACTTTTTTGGTGCAAATAATACCAGAATTCTGGCACATTTTGATTGCTAAATCTTCTCTAGTGACTTTGAGCTCACCTTTTGATCATTATGTTCTGTTTTGTTAGCCTACCTGTTATGTCCAGCATTGCTGTATCTTTATCATCTCATCCTTTATGTTAATGACAAGTAACTATACTGAGGGCAGATGCCTCCCTTCCAATGAACCCATCTTAAGACAATAAACCTGGCTTTGCAGGATACCACAGGGGTTTCATATTCCATTTTTCTTTGGAATGCCTGCCTGTCAGCAAAATACGCTTTACAGACTACAATTCAGAAGGATGTTCATAGGACAGACTAAAAACAGGTTAACAAGCGGGTGTGGGAAATAGCATAAGGGGCAAATCATTAGGTAAAAATGGTCCAGAGTTTCTACTTGTTGCTACATTAGCACAGGAACGTATCAGACCACTAGATAGAGAGCTGGATACTAGAGAAAATATAAAATAAAAAGTTCTTCTGTAACAGATCCTCATGACCTCTGACAACAATTTTCTGAAACTCCAACATTGCATATAATAAAACAACTCTGCCTGCTAAACTGGTTCTACTTTGACAGAATGAAAGACAAACCAAATGGCGTGTGAAAAAAACAATCTCAAAACAAAAAAGTCTTACTGCAATGCATTAATAGCATATGGTGTCAAAGATAATACTTATAGATACTGATCCTGTTGGGGCATGTGCCGCACTGACTATACCTATATGAGGTGTAACTCCAGTGTCTTATGACATTTAAGGATTAAGTAACAAGATTCACAATTAGTTCATCACTATATAACAAATGTGCCCTGATCCAGAAGTTGAGTAACCCTGTGTCAGGTCATCCAGGGAAATATCACACATTTCAACTGATGCATTAAACTGGGTTCTGTGTAATATGTGCATGAAATTCATGTGGATTTTACAGGTCTCTTTGTAGAATGAGTCTGCAGGCTGTGAACAAGACTTAAGGGTTTTTCAAGTTTTGGAGGATTTTTGATATTGATGACTCATTCTTGATCATTGGTGGTCTGACACCTAGCACCCACTACCGATCACCTTTTCTTTTTTTTTTTTTTTAAAGCATGTGCAGAAGGCTCAATAGACTGTGTATTTGCATGCTGGTGTACTGCCCTCAGCTCCCTGTCCTAAGGCTGCAGCTTCAGTGGTGGCCTTGACCACATTCACTGCTCAGAAGTGAATCTAGGCTGTGCCTACAATATTTGGGCTCTTAGGAGGATGCAGTCCCACCCTAGAAACAAAATCCACCTCAACTATCCAAAAAAGTCACTCAAACTCAAATCCTAACCAACACAAGAGATCACACAGACCACCTTTTAGAAAAAAGTTTAAAGGCTTCTGAAAACTACAGCACTTTCCTAAATGCCATCTTTCACCATCCCCTGTCTCGGAGTCACGTGGCCTCCTCATTTCAGCAAAACTTCCTAAAACTCCATACACTCTAGGCTTAGGCTATACTAGTTAGCGACCAGCATATAACATGATCTCCTATATTTTGTATTCTAATGGAAAACTTCAGTGGCCTTACTGTAAAGGATACCAAAACACATGAAATGTAAAAAAAAAAAAAATCCTAATAATAGATACCAGGACAGATATGAAAAACCTCTATAGGTGTATTTATCATAGAACTTAGCACCATGGAATTAATGGTGCTATATAAATAAAAACTAAATAATAAAAATAATAATACTTCAAGCACTAGTTGAGTTCAAAGGAATCCATGTAAATGTGTGCTCATCGTGCGCCCTCTAGCTGCCAGAAAATTCACATAACTGTGGTTTGGAGAGATGACCCAATTCATTCTACTAAAACGACTACAGACATATTTTACTATTAATGAAAGTTACCTAATGTACCTGCATTGACTTGTAGTGACAGAATATGCACATTGCCTCTTTGCCTTATCTGATGTATGTATGTTTATATATATATATATATATATATATATATATATATATATATATATATATATATATATATATATATATACACACACATACACACACGATAAGGCATGTATAATAATATATATATATATATATATATATATATATATATATATAAATCAAATATATATATACACACACACACACACACACACACTCATATACAGTATATACACACACACACAGTGATTTTAAGATCTTTTGTAATAATTTTTTTAAGGAATTTATATTTTTCTTACAGTGTAACAACAACAATAATAATAGATATTCTAAATATAAAAAAAGTGCTCTTTCTTTGTTACAAATGCCAATTATTAGGATTTTACCAATAGATGTCAAAGAGTAAAATGAAAGGCATGGGACTTGAGAAGGAACATATATCTTTCCTGCAATTATCCCTTACTCTAAACATTTGTGGAAATAACAGATTCTAGATGATATTGCGTTCTATCGATCTGCATATTTCAGAACATTCTGATTTCTTTTATTTATTTTTTGTCAAATTTCACTGAAATACTCCTTTCCCTCTAAGGAGTCTATTTTAAGAAGATCCATTATAATCCATTTGACATGGCAATTATGTGCTAATTTTTCTTCCACTGTCATTTTCTTCCAACAGTACTGTCATGTTAATATTATTATTCACTGAACAGAAATAGTGCAACATCCTACCCTATTCTTCTAGATAAAAAGCAATAAAACTGAGACTGAGGCTACATTCACACCTGCAGTGGGGGTTCCATCATGAGCCTATGGTGTACATTCCGTCAAAAATCCCAAATGAAAAGCCCTGAAAGCTCTACTTTTACGTCCATCATTTGTGATAGGCCCTATTACAGTTAATGAGATCTATTGTGCTCTGATGGTGTCAGTCATTTAATGGCATCGTCTTCAACACCCATTCCATTTGTACATTCAATGGAGTCATGAATCTAACCTTAGACTACTATGGCGGTTTTTATCTGATTGCAATGCATTTTAGGAAGTCATATGAGTGGTCATTTTCTAAATGTATTTCTAAAAGTGCTATTGAAATGAAATTCTCACCAGATTTTGTTAAAACCCATACAATCCAAAGAGGCAAAAGAAATAAATCCATAGATGTCCATATATTAAATTATGCTACTAATATTATAAATGTGAAAGTTTGTGTGTTTGGATGTTTGTAGGGAGCGGGGGGAGGAGAGGGGCATGCGCAGCGGCTTTGGAGGGTCAGTGAGCTGCCCAGGACCGTGGTGCAGGGGGGAAGCGGAGGAGGGGTTTGGGGGCCCACCCAGGAGGGGAGACGCGTAAGACTGCTTTCGGTGGCCCCGGGGTACTACAGTGCCGCGTGGGATGGGTCCCGCAGGGGGGGAGGAGTTCACGGTGTGCCGTGCGGGAGGGGTCGGCGCAAAAGAGGGGTTTGGGGGTCATCGTCCCCAATAACGACCCGCAGACAAAATTGCGGGCAAATGCTAGTGTAATAATGAGAAATGACACAGACATAAAAGTTTTGAACACATGAAGAAAGAGAGGTACCAAGAGCCATGGAAAGTCCTGACATCACCTGAAAAGTATCAGGAATTAGAAAGTAACCCTTACAGATAGAGGGCCAAGTGCCAGGGACCACCTGTGGAGAGCTGCAGAGAGACCTGGAATCAACAGTTACAAATGTATCAAAGAAAACAATAAGTAATGCAATCAACCTCCATGAACTGTACGCACACTCACCACGCAAGGCTCCATTGCTGAACAAAAAACATTCTCAAGCACATTTAAAGATTGCTCAACATTTAGACAAGCTTGTGAAATACTGGGAGAATATAGTCTGGTCAAATGAGACCAAAATTTAACTCTTTGGAGGCACGATACACACCATGTTTGGAGACCAAAAGGCACTGTATATCACCCCCAAAACACCATACCAACAGTGAAGTTTGGAGGTGGGATCATCATGGTGTGGGGTTGCTTTTCAGCATACAGAACTGGCAAACGTCATGTAATTGAATGAAGGATGAATGGACAAATGTACCAAGACATTCTTGATAAAAATCTGCTGCCAACTACCAGGATAATGCTGATGAAACAAGGATGGACATTTCAGCAAGACAATGATCCCAAACACACAGCCAAAGAAACTCTCAATTGGTTTCAGAGAAAGAAAACAAAGCTGCTAGAATGGCCGAGCCGATCACCTGACCTGAATCCAATAGTAAATCTATGAAAGGAACTAAAACTCAGAGTTAAAACAAGGAGCCGACTGAACCTTCAGGATCTGAAGGGTGTTTATGTGGAAGAATTGGCCAAAATCACACCTGAGCAATGTATGCCACTAGTTTCTCCATACAGGAGGTATCTTGAAGCGGCATCACCAACAAAGGCTTGTATACAAAGTATTAAATAAATCTCAGTAAGCATGTTCAATACTTTTTACCTGTGTCATTTCTCATTATTACACATAATTTATGGACATCGATTGTTTGATTTCTTTGCCTGCGGATTGGATGAATTGTTACTGACATCTGGTGAGAATTTCATATCAATAGCACCTTTAGGCTACTTTCACACGACAGTGTTTGGTTTGTGATTTTATTCAATAATTGCGAGCCAAAATTAGAAGGGGAGACTACACAGAGATAATAGAAATATTTGTACCTGCTCTGTGTTTTAACCCATTCCTAATTTTGTCATACAATCATCGTGTGAAAGTAGCCTAAGGTTGGTTGCAGATAACCGTGGCTATGTTCAGTGCACTATCCGTGTATTTCACAGATAGCACGCTGACCCATTCATTTCAATGGGCCGATGCACACGACAAGGGTCAAGTGTACGGGGACAGTGCAAGCCACAAAATATAGAACAGGTCCTATTTCAGTCCTATTTTTTGGCTCTGGCTTCTGTGACTCCTATTCATTTAATGAAAGGAGCCACATGTCCCCCGTGCATTTAATTCTCGACCAGCCCGTTGCAGCACTGTCATCTACAACCGACCTAAGGCTAGTTGCAGATGACAGAGTGTATTTCGCGATCAGCAAACTAGTGTTCAGTTTTTGCAGACATTGTGTCTTCAGTGTTTCTTCAACATCAGTGAAATCCTATTAATATTATAAAGGTGAAAGTTTGTGAGTTTGGATGTTTGTGGGTTTGTGTGTTTGGATGTTTGGATGTTTGTTCCTCAATCACGCAAAACCCGCTCCACCGATTTGGCTGAAATTTTCCACAAACATAGTCACTACACTCAATTGTGCAATAGGCTACTTTTCGTCACAATAGCACACATACGTTTTTCCCAGGACCCCCACAAAACCCAAACTCACATCACTATTTCTGCAATCTCACACACTTTGGACCATACGATTTGGCTGAAATTTTCCACAAACATAGTCACTACACTCAATTGTGCAATAGGCTACTTTTCGTCACAATAGCACACATACGTTTTTCCCAGGACCCCCACAAAACCAAAACTCACATCACTATTTCTGCAATCTCACACACTTTGGACCATAGCAAGCCACAAAATTCATATTACCCTCTACAGCAGAGGTCAGCAACCCCTGGCACACATGCCAAGAGTGGCACTCCTGCCATATTTCACTGGCACACCAGCAGCCCAGGACCTGCAAGAGTTAAATGAAGTCGAGTCTCTTCAGTGCTGTGCTAGAGCTCAAGCATAAGGACACTCCCCTTTGAGAGGGGTGCAGGAAACCCAGGGGGTGGAGCTTAATCGCTCAGGTCTGTGCCTGCTATAGTGGTCTGCATCCTGCTAACATTCCCCGAGGAGAAGAGGAAGCTGCTAGCAAAGTGACACTGAAAAACACACAGGTACATAGGATTACTGTTCTCATTAATGTCCGGCATTTGGGGTTATTAGTTTAGTCTTAGTAACTCCATGTGCCTCACATTAATAGGAATAACCCCCATCATGTCCCTCATATTAACCCCTGTGTGCCTCACATTAATAGGAATAAACCCATCATGTCCCTCATATTAACCCCTGTGTGCCTCACATTATTAGGAATAAACCCCATCATGTCCCTCATCATGTCCCTCATATTAACCCCTGTGTGCCTCACATTATTAGGAATAAACCCCATCATGTCTCTCATATTAACCCCTGTGTGCTTCATATTAATAGGAATAAACCCCATCATGTCCCTCATATTAACCCCTGTGGGCCCCATATAAGGGTTACTAATAAACCTCAATAATGAAGATACTTAACTATTACCTCCAAGTCTCTCACATATCAGTAACTCTTACACAAGGGTTAATGTGAGGGACATGATGGGGTTAATTGCTATTACTAAGAGGCGCATGGAGTTACTAAACTGTCATGCACAGGGCCAGACTTTATGTTGCTTGCTCAAGAGTATCCTGTGCCCAAAACTGACATGTACTGGCGGAAAATAACAAATCATACAATGTCGTATATCGAAGTATATTAACCTGAAATACCTCTGTCCCAAAGACACTATGTACAGTTTATACCAACACCATATAGCAGCTGAAATACAAATTACATTCAACACAAAAGTCTCATGTGCTCTCAGAATTACAGCAAAAACAAGATACACAGTTACATTTCATATCCCATACCTTATACACAGTACGAAAACCTTACCCGTGCCTGTATATACCCACTTCTACAATCACCACAGACGAAGTCGCGGGTACCAGCTAGTATGTCCATAAAAATAGAGTGTCATCAGTGTGCCATCAATGTGTGATCCACCCGAAAAAAACACCAAAACACAAGACATCTAATGATATGCCTAGCTTATTCACAAAAAACGAATGGCACACTGAGTACATCAGTGTACCGTCCTAGGTTTTTAGTCTCCCATAGCCTTCTATGGACAAGTCTGTTCCGCAATCACTGAACAGAATAGGACCTCTTCTATATATTTTGCAGCACAGACTTTCGGCCCGAATGCTGATCAGTGGAAATCACAGTCTATAGAAATGAATGGGTCAGTGTGCTATCCGGGGAAAAAGACAAATAGCACACTGATCTCGCCCATGGTGTCTGCATGTGGCCTTAGAAATATATTTACATAGACAATTGGTGAGGTGTTCAATACTTATTTCTCCCGCTGTATACAGCATATTAGTACGGATATAATATAAATCACCAAATCAATCAACTCACAAGACTAAATGAATTGACCTGAATTACACATGAAGATAAGGCAAGGCTGCATTGTCCCTCTCATGAACATCGTACTCCAGCAATGAGCAGCAGTGTGTGATGCAACTTCAGATGTTTCTTCTTACAGCAGTGGTAAGTAGTAAAAGTGACAGCAGTGAATGCAGTTCATGTAGGCTATGAACCCAACACAGCAAAGAATACAACAGGGAAGTGATGCACTGAGCATAGCCAGTAATTGTCCCATTATGATTTACCAATGACCCATTCACTGTTTCACTGGCGAATTGACTCCAATGACTTATTTCTAGAACAGCGTTAAGTGAAAACGACATGAATCGAAACAGTTCATAGAGGACGTGAACCCAAAATAGAAAATAACACTGAAGTAAAATTGTTCCTTTTAACTGACTAAAAATGTATACGGATGATCTGCATTGTGCTTAAGAGGGTTGGCCACTTCGTGACAAATCTTATCGTTTATTAAAATAAAAAGTTGGACAATTTTCCAATATACTTTCTATATCAATTTGTCATGGTTTTCTAAATCTTTGCTTGCCTTCATTCGTTCTGCTTACTCCCAGTGGATAAAAAGTCAGTCCATGGTCATTTGATATACAGAAACGTAGGGCCTTAGGGGTAGTTCACATAGAGATTCTGCGTGTGCACATTCCTTCGTGGCGTGATGCCAGTGCAGTGCACGGCATCCCGTCGCGACTTTCCGCTCCAGATTAGGCCCAAATGAATGAGCCTAGTCCGGAGGGTGCTGTTGCGAGGTGGATGCCGCGGCTGAATCAGCCGTGGAATTCGCCTGAAGAAAGGGCAGCTTGCTTCTTTATTCCGCTAGCGGGAAAAAAACGCTAGCGGAAAAAAGAACGCTAGCGGTCTACATAGACCTCTATTGTGAGGAGGCGGATTTTGAGCAGGATTCTGCGCCAAAATCCGCCCCCTCTTGCCCCGTGTGATTTAGCCCTTAGACTAAAAGGGTTATCTGGGAAGTAATAAAACTTACCATTGCATTCTTTTGGTCACAACTGACGCATTTTACTGAATGGACCTGTAGACTGAGTCGCTAAGGAGTCTGAGTGACTGCAGGGGAGACATTAAACTAGAGTTATGGTCTACCCTACTGCCCTCTGCAAAAGTAATTAATATGGCTGCAGGGAATCGGGATGTGCATTAGTAATAAAGTGGCGTTTAACCAGTATAGGGAATGCTTTATTACTCTTCAGATAGCCCTTTACTATAACTAGAACCTATCCCAGTCAGTCCCTTTAGCAGCACTCATACACTTCATTTTTTTTCTCACCTCTTTTGGCAGAGACATTAATTTATTCCTATCAACGTTCAAGTTGTTTAGCTTCTTTAATTTCCCAATGCTTCTTGGCAAAACCTGTGGGTATAAATAAAATAGTATGCATAAATTGTGTTTTGGTTTGCAAAACTGTCAAAATGTGACACTGCTGGAGAATGCAAGATATCAGATTAGGTTATTCCATCCTGACTATTTACCACTGAAATGTTCAGAAGACAAAAGAAGAACATGGCACATTTATTCAAATCTAGTAGCGAATAAGGAATACATTTGTACAGCAGTAGACAATAGAAAAACCACACATAATGCTCAGTGAAACCAGAAGATTCACTTTATTTCGACTGGCCATTGACTAATTATATATATATATATATATATATATATATATATATATATATATATATATATATATATATATATATATGCGCATAAAAATTAAAAAAAAATGTAATTTATCTTACACACACATATACAGACTAGTGCAGTGGTTCCCAAACTTTCTGAAAACTGGTCTCCCCACTACCATCCTGAGTCAAACTAATAATTATTAAAAATAATTGTTAAAAATAATGCTATAATGGGGATTGCTGAATACTAAATAAATCTCACGTCTTGTTCCAAAGTCATGCAAGAGATTTACAGATTTTCCTTTTACGTTGGGTTTTAATAGGGAATACGGAACTGAGCATTATATTTACCAAAAGATATCCCACTCCTTTTCCCATCATTTTACCAGCTTCACTTATCAAGTTTACAGGCATACTGGATATCATACCAAATAATGCCAGAATAGGGTCAGCTGACTTCTAAATATACCTAAATAAGTTATCCTACTAGTTTTGCATTTATTGTATAACTTGTCTTTCAGGGTTCAAGGAAAGCTGGGTTACAAGCCTTGTAGAACTATTACAGAGACTGGTCAATCAAAACCTACCTACAAAAATATGTTCTCCGTAATTGCCATACCCTACAGTATTTGCCTTTCTCCATTAAGGAAAGCTGGGTAACATACCAAGTGATGATGTAATAATAAGGTAAGCTGTGTACTAAATATATTTTCTATACCATACCTATTACCTAAATCTCTGTTCTTTGTTTTGTAATTTTTCCTTAACTTAACAGATATGCTTTTCGGGGTCCCAGGAAAGCTGGGTATCACACCAGTTAGTGCTGCAATAGGGGCTGCTGCTGAATAAAGATCTACATATACCCCTGAATCCCTGTAAGATTTCTGCTAAACTGCTTACAGAAGACCACAATCTACAGTATAGTACTGTATATGAAGCTTGCTTTTTTCCTATTAGTTTTCAGGGGTTAGTGTTACGTTAACAATCCATAAGTTTTAAGAGTCCTGATTTTGAAGGGTGAAACAGAACCAGGCTGCAAACTACACACATCCTAGCAATGAATAAGAATTACAACCTATAACTGGCAGCTTTTTGACAAAGAAATTAGAAAACCCTTTAAGGTCGGGGCCAAACAGACTGGAAACACCGTGATTTGCCCGCTGCGCAAAGGCCACAGGAAAAATCCTAGTGTTTTACAGTAAGGGCAAAGTGTGCAGTACTACTGTGCAGTAAGAACCGCAGTGCGGACACGCCACGATTTCCACAACTGGCACAGCAGCATGTTAATTATACCTACGGAAACGCTGGCGGTTTCCCCATAGGTAGAATTGGAACAGACAGTCTCTGGAGGAAAACTCTGCAAACTTTCTGTCTGAAGTGCTGCAGGAAGAACCGTGATGCATTGCCACGGCATTTTTATATTTTATTTTATTTTTTTGCTGCGGGGTATCCTGTGGGGCCTTAGCCTAAAAAAGTCTTACAAAAAAATCCCCCTGATATATAAACATTATATAATAAGTCAGTTTTCAAGTTTTCCCTGAGAATATCCTTTCTCCTTTAGTTTAGACACACGCATTGTTCCCACTTGACAAGTTTTTGCAATTGAAGTAATACTAAGGTAGAAAAAAAATCGATGTACAGACGGCAAATTGGAATAAGATAACAATGTAACATGATTCACAGAATGCCTGTAACAGAATTACATTAATCTAAAGATTAACCGTTGGAAGTTTTTTTTTATGTTCCAATGAATCCTTTTGTTACAGTCGGTAAGACGATGCTCATAAGGGTAGGAGAAAGCCACAAAGCCCTCACTGTTACCTTCTAAAGTGTCTAAGAATATTTTTTTTTTTTTTCCTTTTAAAATGTAGATTGTGAGCCCCACATAGAGCTCACAATGTACATTTTTCCCTATCAGTATGTCTTTTTTTTGGAATATGGGATGGAAATCCATGCAAACATGGGGAGAACATACAAACTCCTTGCAGATGGCTTTTTGCCCTTGGTGGGATTTGAACCGAGGACCCCAGCGCTGCAAGGCTGCAGTGCTAAAAACTGAGCCACCGTGTGGCCCCCTGTCTAAGAATATTTATGCACGTTAAATTGAATTTAAAAATAACTACGTGATATACATAGTGGAGTCACATTACTATGACCAACTTCTACATTCGCCGTCAGTAGTGTGTAATCCACGCAGGACGTGATGTATTGTAGGCTGGCTTGGTGCATATATAAGGTATGCAATAGACTCTCTGAACATACATCACTTGCTAACAAATGTGCATCAGAAAGAAAAAGGATTCAATTTGCATGTCAGTATCAGAATTGGACCAGCGCTGATTGGCACAGGGTTGCCTTCCATAACAAGTCATGTTTTCTACTTCATCGAATGGATGGGCGTTGGTGTGTCAAGTGAGAAACATCAGAGAACACCCACCCTACATCCACTGCTGAAAGAACTCAAGATGGCAATGTTATGGTGTGTGGAATTTTTTTCATGGCTTCCATGTGGAAGTCACTTTGAACTGATAAAGAGTATGAATCCATCCATATAATGTGCACCATACATGCTGTTTGGCTTCCCTTGGGCAGATGGAATCTTCCAGCAAGACAATGTGACATACCACATGGCTAGATAAATGCAAAGATTATGACAAAGAGATCCAAATGCTCCCGAGCCCCCTAATGTACCAGACTTGAACCCAATTAAGCATCTGTAAATAACCTCAATCATTGTAAGCACTCTATGGATGATTTTATACAGAATACAAAATACTGTACTGTAGGACTTGATCTTCCGTTTAAAAAATAAACACTAACTAAGCAATACAAATGCGAACGGAGCCTAATGGCAATACGGCCAGTGCCCCACCATCTAAAAGGTACTGGCAGAACAGTAAATGCACAGATTTACTATGGTGTGTGCAAACCGCTGAATTATATTCTCACTAACTGATCTTACACAAATCTGTGTATGTGTCCCTGCATTCACACCAGAAAATTGCAATACAGATTTTAGCAAAGGAAAAAAAACCACAAATGGTCCAGAAATACAGTATATATCAATTTGTTCTCTCCCTCCTGATCTGTAACATGCGGCTGGCAGGTTGCACTGTATTTTCCATGCGAGAGGTTCATTTAAACATTCGCATTCATCTCTCATTACTTTTCTCTATTACTACTAACACATTCCACGTAGAACTTCTCAATAAATGCTTTAAACAGAACATGAAAAATACGCACACAAAAGCATCGTGGTCAGAATGGACTCGCATTTCCAAGATAAGAGAACATTTACAACAACCTATTACAACTCTATGCCCTTAGAAAACATTTGCAGGCCAAAGAAAGAACAGATTTCTGTCAGGACAAATTACTCTCAAGTCCCAAGCAAAAGCGCAGCGAGGACAGCTGGAACGGCCTGCACACTGAGGCAGCATCCTGGAACAAATGTATGTGACAGTACACTTCTAACAAGTACCTTTTTATTTGCATGCAAATGGTAATGTGTTCAGCACAGCAAAGAAGAACAAACAATGGAGATTTTTGTACAGAGGACTCCAATTTACTTACATTAGCAGAACCATTGTTCATTCTTCACCGAAGAAATTCTAAATGTCGCTGCCTAGAATTGTATTCTAATTATAGTAACAAATGGAACTTATTACTGTACTGGATTCAACTATTAAAGTAACAGACTGGATTAAAGCTATGCCAGGCTCTAGGATGGTCTCCTCCTGCCAACTTGGTAAAAATTCTACTCCACTCTTTCTTAGTCGTATCTACCCTTGGAAACGTTTGGGGACAACCACTTGCAGTTAATTCACACAAGGTCATTATTTTGAGTTTGTCGCGTATGTTTGAGAATGGATTAACACGACATAAAATAACAGAAGCATCAGGTAAATCTTTTTCCGCCCTCACCTCTTGATGTCCATCTTTACCCATATTAGTTGCAGCTGTTCCCCGCTTTCTGTAAGCATCACAGACAGGAACCACCCTCCATTTCTATAGTGGTCACAACATGGCATCCTGCCCTATGCTGACATCAGTCTTGCCATCAGCACATCCCCACTCCTTATTTCTCTTCCAAGCAGGCAACAATAGCTTGTCTTAAGGAATTTTGCACTAGGCAAAAGAATCAAGCTTCTACATGCATTTAAAAGGGGACTGGTTACCAAGTACAAAATGGCACATGATGTACACCATTTGACTGCTGCTGTGCCCCTTATCATTTTGGCATTGGCTTTCTTTAAATCTGTCCACCTGTCCAACAGATATAGTCCGCTGTCGATTCTATGTGAATAAGCTCTTGTTGTTTATGAGGGAGGTAGTCTTTAAAAGAGATCCAATCATTGGATTTCCTTTTTTTCTCCCTAACACATAGGAATAGCCTTAAGAAAGGCTATTCTTCTCCTACCCTTAGATGTCTTCTCCGTGCTGCCGTTTTGTAGAAATTCCTGTTTTCTTCTGTATGCAAAGGAGTTCTCTTGCAGCACTGGGGGCGGTCCCAGCTTTCTATCTTCATCTGGAACGCCTCTCTCCATTTCTTCTTCCAGCGTTGGGCTTCAAACTTCTAGGCATGCGCAGTCGGGTCTTCCATCAGGCCTCGGGCAGAATCGACTGTGCATGCCCGCGGCCATTTGCCTGCGGCCACTTACACGGTAAGCTGGTGTAAGCAGCCATGGGCATGCACAGTCGGCTCTGCCCTAGGCCCAACGGAAGAGCTGACTGCGCATGCCCTGAAGTTTGAAACCCACCGCCGGAAGAAAACGCAGGTAGAGGTGTTCTAGGTGAAGATAGAAGCATTGCTGGAGAGTTCTCTTGAAGCATTGGGGATGCCCCCAGTGCTGTTTGAGCGCTGGGAACCGCACCCAGTGCTCTGAGAGAACTCATTTGCATACAGAAGAAAACTGGGATTTCTACCGAACGGCGACATGGAGAAGACATCTAAAAGGTAGGAGAAGAATAGCCTTTCTTAAGGCTAGTCCTAAGTGTTAGGGAGAAAAAAAAAGGGAATCCAATGATTGGATCCCTTAAAAGGGGTTTTCCAATCTCACAGTTTCAGAAGTTTGCCTGCTGTCTCTTCTGCTCACTTCATGTATCAAAGTTTACAAAAAAAATACTAGACTACAAATTCAACTGCTTGTGTGAATTTATTTTAGCTGTATTGTGCACAATGATCAATATTAATATGCTTTACCTTAGCATATCCCTAGATTACACAGGGCTGGAATAAATTCACACAAGGATTGGCATTTTGACAGTTCGAGAGGCTCTCTAGTCACAAAAACCATGTTGTTGTTATTCACCATTTTGATCTGTGGACATATTATCAAAGTGACATTAGATGAATTCTTAATGCTAAAGATCATGTTCTAACAATAGATCACTTTTGGCAGGATTACCTAACCTAATGACTTGAGTCTTCACTCTTTCAGTAAGTAAAGTGATAATGTCACCAGTAGAGGCAGTCAATTAGTGCATATATAGCAGTAACGTGTGAAGACATAAGGAACTAATGTGTTAAACAGTATCTTCATTATAAACATGTTGGCACAGGGAAGCTACCAGGATACAGGGCAATTAAAAAAAAGAAGGGAAATGCTATTTTTTGGGTACTGAATGTGTGTGGGGATGAAATGTGTGCAGCTACTGTAGCACTTTACCAATAGATTAACCACCAAAGTCAGGGCAGTTCTAAATACATTTAGAGAAGTTTGGGAAAATAATTGAAATAAAACTACATAATTACATGTGATCTTGGTGACCGTTCTTTAAGATTTAAATGGGAGGGAAAATAGCCATGAACAATGACAGGAACAAGTGGTGACCTATTATCCATGTATGCCCTCAAAGGACACTGTGCAAGTCGAACATAGCTGTTAGCAAACACTAGATTCCTGTCAGAGTAAATTACATTGCAATCACAACAAACGCTACTTGTTTCGCACAGGCAAGACATGCACGTGTATCCTCATGCTAGGAATAAAACTGGAGAGCAGAATTTACAGACCAAGATCCATGTCATGTTAAAGGACGATATCTCCAGAATGGTAAAAACAAGCAGGCACTGCTGACTCAAAGCAGAAATACTGCACTGAGCATTCATTCTGTAGACTTACCAAAAGCTGATTTTCTGTAAGGACTAGTTCAGTAAGGCTCTCACATTCTCCAATGCATTCTGTAAGCTGCATCAGCCGATTCTGGTCCACCTTCAGTATCGACAGCTTCTTAAGTTTCCCTGGGAAGAACAATCAAGAATTGTGCACCTTAGAACGGAACAAGTCACCAAAAATGCCTTATTTTTTTTTTAAACCATGGCTTTATGAGAAATACATTTTTTTTAACAATTTTTGATGATTTTACTTTTTCATTTTCCATGTCACCATCTATCAAAAAGTATAATATCCAGCAATTTTGTCCACTAAAGCTCAATAGCAGCCTCAGATGCCATGAACAAAACAGAGTGACATCCACTTGCTTTCTGTTATGTACCTATCCCTATGGAGGCGTCCGATCCTTTCTGTTCCAATAAAAAGAGAGCAGGATAAGACTTGCACCATTTTCATTGGAACGCAATGGACCATCAGATGCCCCTTGGATGGCACACTTGGATGTGTGTATGGTGCCTTAAACTTGCTAAATCTGTAGAGGTTTTCACTGCAGCAGTGACCTCATTTACATCAAAACAAGGCAAACAACACTGCAATAGAAGTTCACACCTGTACAGATAACACCCATAGTGACACCCATTATATCCACTACTGAAAATAGATGAAGTCACAACTTTTCTATTCTCTTCCCTGCATAGAGCAAGTGTAGAAAACTCTCCCATAGACCTCAGTGAGTAGTTCCAAACTATTACTGTCTATGACCATGACAATACTATAAATCATATCACTAAAGCGGTTAACACAACAGAAAAGCTCATGTAAAATAATAATAATAATAATAATAATAATAATAATAATAATAAATAAGTTACTAATATCATATACAGAAAATAAAAAAATAAAGTTACAATCCAAAAATAGAGTAGAAAATGTGATATACCTCTGTTTTTAATAAACAAATCGGCAATAAATTATTTTTAAATGCTGCTCTATGTCTGCCATAATTACATATAGCATTATAAAGCCATCAGTTCCAATCGCAGCTGCTTCTAAGCCCACAGTATTTTGACAAATATGAAACAGCCTGCCAACACCTATGTTCATCCAGACATGGCATTTTGTTTCACAAGTGTAAAATATTTTCCATATTCATGGCATAATTAAACGTGTGACCAAATTATAATACACCAAGCTCAAGTCTTTAAGCAATACTGCTATCATAACAAAAAGTAGACGAGAAAGTAGGACGAGTATGACCAGATGCCCAGGCACTTAAAAGAGGACCTGACAGCTCTCCTCAATGCTTTAGTAAAGATTTTAGCTCTTCATAATCTAACCATTCAGAAGCAACTTTTCTAAGAATTGTGAATTGTCTTGTTCCTGCTATTCCTACAAGAAACTTCTGAATAAATTGACAATTAAGTTTTGCAAGATGTGGGTATGACCAATGACAGTATCAGACTATTCCTTTGGAGAAAGGAGATGCCCAGTGGTCAATTGATTCATATAGATCCTGGAGGATCAGTGGGGCAATACAATGAAGGCTTAGGAGAAAAGCTGCTCCAAAATTATCTAATGAGGAATTCAAGCAAATAAAAAAAAAACATATCATAGTTACGTAGTTTTTATGGTTGAAAACTTAAAACATATGCCTTCAAGTGGTCATCAAGACACTGTACCCACCTGTACAATTATTTATAATTTGCTTACACAAATGTCCCTCCGTTACGTTGGGGGTCTATAGATTACGCCAAAAAGTATTTTGTCAGTGGTTACATCCTTACGTAATTCTACCCACAAAGGTTCCATCTCCTCATAGGATTCACCCATATTTGCCTCTTTCACACTCACTTCTGATACACATACTCACTCCACCTCCTTTCTTTTTACCACTGTCTTCGTGAGTGTGTAAAACCCTGAATGTTAATAGCCCAATCTAGCCACGTCTCAGCCACACCAACTATGGGACTGTGGAACACATCAATGTGTTTGAGACCAAGGCCTCAAGCTACGCTAGTTTGCCTGCTAAGATTCTGACATTTATGAATATACACTTTATCTTGCCATCCAAGTTCACATCTTGATTTCTAGAAATGTGCATTCTTGAAGTTTTATGGCCACATTGTATATATACTGTTCAGTTGTAACAAATTGATCTCTTAGCAATTGTTTTAATCTCCCCACTACAATCCAATTCTCCACCCATCACTCCATCTTGTCCTCTCTCTAACCTACCTACCATTGTAATGTGTATAATGTTGTCCAGGAAACTGAAAAACTCTAGAGGGGCCCAGAGCAGATATAACAAAGACACCCCCCCCCCCCCCCACAAAAAAAAAACAAAAAACAAAAAAAAACACTATTCTGCCCTCAACACTCTAGCGTCCGCTGGCGCAGTCAGTTCTTTTATGTGCTGTGCCTTGTTCCTCAAAAACCTTGCACCTCACATGACCTCAGCGGTCAGACCGCTGAATCAGCAGCCAAAGTGATCACTGGAAAGGGGCCTGTGACATATGTGAGTGAAATTACCAGTCTATTGGCCTAAGCGGTCACGTGGACCAAAGTGCCAAGCATAACAAAATTGACTGCAGTGGAGGACTTTGAAGCTCCGGGATAGGCGAGTATGCCCAGAGTTTGCCAAATTTGTGAATGTCCCCTTTAACTGCCTCTTACTAGTGAAAAACAACGGGACACCCACTGAATAGTAGCGTATACATTAACTGGATGTTCTTTAGTATTAGCCTGCATTATGCCCAATACGTTATTAAGAGTATGCTGCAGAAGACATACATACAACAAGGAAGTATATGTCCCTATGAGTGTTTCTGTGACACCCACATTCTATGCCCTGCTGTTAAACCTGGTTATGGCATCTGAAAGTTTTTAACGATTACATTAGACTGGCTAGTGCTACATGCCAATCCTATTATAACACTACATATAGTTCTGCCTTACCAATGCCATCAGGTAAAACCTCAATTAAATTCTGAGACACAAGTAGATCAGTCAGTGAAGTTAATCCGCTGATCTCTTCAGGAAGTCTTTCCAGTTTGTTTTCCGATACATCCAGACACAGCAAGTTTTTAAGGCTTCCTATTTCCTGCACCATGTAAAATAGAATACAAACAAGTCAAAACAAGAAATGTTACATCAAGTCTCATCAGGGAGGTAAAACATGAAAAGTTGATAAACATCTAAAGAAAGAAACAAGACAGAATTGCTTTATCAGATCTCTTTTAATAAGATTTCACAGAGAACATGCTACTGCGGGCTCCTTAGACTTAATCAGGGATACAAGGATAGTTTTTGCTCTAAACAAATCTGATACTAGGTCTGATACAAAATGTGGAGGGACAAATCTTCATATTCAGAAATAAAAATAACAAATAAATAGATAAGAGTTGCGATTCGAGCAGATTAGGAGTGAAGATGGTTTGGAGGAAAAACAGCATTATAATTGCAGAAAGAGGCATTGGAGACGCCGTGCAGAGTGATCTGCTATCTGCAACATCCTTCAGCATGACCAGTTTGGCAGTGGGTCAGTAATGGTGTGAGGCCTCACAGCCCTTCATGTGCTCACCAGAGGTAGCCTGACTGCCATTAGGTACTGAGACGAGATCCTCAGACCCCTTGTAAGACCATAAGCTGGTGCAGTTGGCCCTGGGTTCCTCCTAATGCAGGACAATGCCAGACCTCATGTGGCTGGAGTGTGTCAGCAGCTCCTGAAAGATGAAGGCATTGAAGCTATGGACTAGCCCATCCGTTCCCCAGACCTGAATCCGATTGAGCACTTCTGGGACATCATGTCTCGCTCCATCCACCAACGTCACGTTGCACCACAGACTGTCCAGGAGTTGGCAGATGTCCAGGTCTGGGAGGAGATCCCTCAGGAGACCATCTGCAACCTCATCAGGAGCATGCCCAGGCGTTGTAGGGAGGTAATACAGGCACGTGGAGGCCACACACGCTACTGAGCCTCATTTTGACATGTTTTAAGGACATTACATCAAAGTTGGATCAGCCTGTAGTGTGTTTTTCCACTTTAATTTTGGGGGTGACTCCAAATCCAGGCCTCCATTGGTTAATAAATTTGATTTCTATTGATGATTTTTGTGTGATTTTGTTGTCATCACATATAACTTTGTATATTTAATGAGAATATTTCATTCATTCAGATCTAGGATGTATTATTTGTGTGTTTTTTTTTTGTTTTGTTTTTTAAGAATAGATGAGGAATAAGGAAGAGGAAAAGGACTATTGGACCCATTCTTACACAATATATGTGTGACCGACTCGCATCACTTTCAAGATCTGTAAGATCAGTATGACTGATCAGAAAACAGTGTGTGTAAGACCAGGCCTGAAAAATTTTAGATTATGAATCCAATCCCATTTAACAGTGTAAATATCAATAAATGTATCCTTTCACTTATATGACTAAAACATGATAAAAGTGGGGGTCCGTCACTATAGCAGAACTGTTCTACAATTCATAGACCCAAATTATCTTCCAGCCTTCTACTGTCAATTTCCCTTGGCAACAAATATATATATTTGCTAAATCAGAAGAGATTTGCTGTAGCGAAGGCAAAAATATAAAGAAAGCACAGAAAGCATGCAGCACAACAGTGATCTCAATTAACCTATATTTGTTTCCGCAAGCTAACATTTCCTAGTTCAAGCTGTCAGAATACAAAGAGCTGCGTGTTTATCAATTTGTATTCCCCTGTGTATGTGAAAGAACATTGCCAGTGTGAAAGGTCAAGTTGAAGGACAACGTCTAAACAAAGGTTATGCCGATACAGTAATTAGACTGAAATGTCAGAAAGTTAACACCAGGCTAAGTCTAGTAAAGAGAATTTATTCCGAGACTATTGTATTAAAGAATTAATCATAAAAATTATTCCTCAAAGAGGTTTCCAGGCTTTGGTGGGTTTCTGATCAGCTGTTCTCTGCCAGAGGTAGAAGGATCTGTGCACAGTGTAGTGGACATGCTAGAGTAATGGAGCTCAAGCAGTAAGAGCTTCAGAGCTGAAAGCATTAACTACGTAAACAATTTTACTAGATCCCAATCACACACAAACCCTTGTGTAAAGCAGTGATGAATATACATATATTCATCAATAGCAGAATAAGCAGAGAAATACCTAACTTGTTTCCAAATATTATTCCACGTACATTTAACATTGGGCTCCAAACACAAAAAAACATCAGACCCACAGAAATGAATGGAGCAGTGGGCTTTTTTTTTTTTTTTTTCAAATGTACCGTATTTTTCGGACTATAAGGCGCACCGGACTATAAGGCGCACCTGTAAAAAAATGCCTGCTAAGGCATCTAGGTTCATATATAAGGCGCACTGGACTATAAGGCGCACCGGACTATAAGGCGCACCATATAGGGTGACACAGGGGACAGAAGCATCAGCAGCTCCAGGGGATGATGCGCTCCCAGCTCTCCAGTGTGAGACAGAAACTAGGCGGGGACACAACAGACTGCTGTGAAGAACACGTAAGGCAGCGAGGGGGCGTGACCAGCAGCCAACATGGCCGGACGCTGTCCTAACATCACGCCACAGAGTGCAGCAGTCACGGAGCGGTCACTTCGGCGCGGCGGAGAGACCAGCCACAGCATGACCGGGACCCAACCAGTTGTATTGGGGAAGAGACAGCTTCAAATTGAGTTTCTGCATCTTCCATTAGAGGTAGGACAGATCCATATATAAGGCGCACCTGACTATAAGGCGCACTTGCAATTTCTGAGAAAATTCTAGTATTTTATGTGCGCCTTATAGTCCGGAAAATACGGTAGATTGTGAGCCCCATTTAGGGATCACAATGTACTTTTTTTTTTTCCTATTAGTATGTCTTTCTAGAATGGGAGGAAATCCATGCAAACACGGGGAGAACATACAAACTCCTTACAGATGATGTTCCTGGTGGGATTCGAATCCAGGACCCCAGCGTTGCAAGGCTACAATGCTAAACACTGAGCCACCGTGTTACCCCTGAGCAGTGGACATTTATGAATCCCCATTCTAGGGTTCAATCATGTATTTATTAACTATACTGAGGGTGGTAAAGGATATTTGTGAGACTGCCCTTTTAATTTAATTTACTGTAGGTAAAAATGTGAAACCCTTTTCGTTCAAAATCTACTTGGCCATGTTCACACTTAACAATACTCGACATTACATAAATAAGGTTGGGTTCACACCAACTCATTTAAAAAAGTGCTTTTACTCTCCCCTTTTTTCGCCCTTTTTGGGTGGAAACCGGGCGGACCCCATTACAGTCTACAGGGTCTGCAGGTAACCGCATTTTAAGCGGATTAGGTTTCCATTCGGGGAATTTATACCCTATTAACAGGACATGGGTAACCATCTGCTCATGGGGTCTGACTGCTGATACCCCCATCAATTGCAGGAACAAGGGTCTCTCACCTCCATGATTGACCTGAATACACCAAAGCATAGGGACACTGGACAGCAACTTTACATACACAAACTGTGTCGGAAGTTTCCATTTACATCTGAAGATTTGTAATACCAATTTTCTATAAAGTAAATTTATTTTGGATACTACGGTACACCTCCATAAAGCAAAGCAGGGACATGAAAACTAGCTTATCAGAAAAATGTATTATAAATGAAGAATCTCAGATGATCTCATGTGTGGTATTGAGCAACAGGTAGAGTTCACTCCTTACAATACAACATTCTTTGTATGATGACGAGCAATAAAATCAGACATACCGGAGGCAGTTCTGCCAGTTGATTTCCATCCAGCCAAAGGTCCCTAAGTCTCTGCAATGATCCAATGGATTCTGGCTGCAATCCCAAACAAAATTGTTAGCTTTAGTTTGTGAAAAATCTATCATGTGTTACTGGTTAGTACATTGAGTAGAATGTCAGGAAATGGTTTTGAAGCAAATAAATAATCCATAAATGACTCCACAATAAGTTGTGACATTTAAGAGTTCAGTATCTAAACAAATGACTATGAAATAGCGATGATACATTCAGTAGTCCTGAACTTCCAACTGTATGACACAGATCTAAAATAAATTAAATTTAACAAGAAAGCTAACATAATCAAGAGGCTACCCACATTGTATAGAGCAGTGATCATCAGCCTCTTCAAGCGAAGTACCCCTTAAGGACAAGACGTCCCAGCTGAAAACATCTAACGTAGTCACTTATAAATGTTAATAAAATAAGGCCTCATTTGGAACCTTTGTTAACAATTATCTAATGGCCCTCTCAGTGCTCCACATGTAGTATAATGGTTCTTTCAGTACCCCCACATGTAGTATAATGGCCATCAAACTTCAGTGTTCCACATTTAATTAAAAAAAAAAAAAAAAAAAAAAAAAGGGCTCCACATGTAAAATAATCCCCATAGGGCAATGGTAGCCCTTCCAGACAGCATAGTGTCCCAGAAACCTAACAGTATTACCTACTCCTCCCCTGCGCTCTTCCAGCCTCTAGAGTGGACTTCAGCCTCAGAGGTCACATGGGCCACGTAGCATGACGACGCACTGTGTCATAGCGTCATGTAACCTACATGACCCCTGAAGGCTTATCACAGGCCTCAGCAGTCCTTGACGTCATTTCTGTATGCCGGAAGAGCACAGAAAGCAGTGATGGAGCCCAGGGGAGGTAAGCAACTCTTTGTTATGTTCATTTACTTCCCCAGGGTCTCCTCTAACCATACTGTGAAGGTATGAAGATAACCCAGAGTATAATTTTAGTTTGTGCATCACAAACCCCACAAACTACCATTTGGGACAGGAAGGCTCTCACAGTAGCGCCTGCCCCTGTAGATAGCTGGATGTACCCCCCATGGGCATGCATATCACAAATTGAGAGCCACCGGCATAGAGTCACTGTAAGATATGCTGCTGTAACTTATCTTTCTAGAGGTTATGTGAAACCTGGTTCCCATCTGTGTTCAGTATTCCGTTTGGGGTACAGTCCTCAGAGCTCAGCGTCATTCCCCCTCTGACTGTACAGCGCTATGGACCAGTACTGTCAGAGGAGGTCGTTCCTCACAGCCCAGCTAGACTGTCAGAAACACCCTTCTGATGGAGGGTAGAGATTGGTAACGGCACCAATATATCCTGCCCAGGGGCACATAATGGAAAAGCAGACAGTGTGCTGAATTCAGTGCACTGTCAGCTTTCTAGTGGTATATAAAACTGCACGTGCAGGGGGACATGAAAGGTCCTCTTTAAGGCTAAGGGAGTTATACAGTTTCTAGAATGAGGACTCCATAAGGCTACAAACACAAGTAAAAGTGCTGATGTACAAATTTGTGACAAATTTACCTCTGATTTCATCATGGATTTCTTGCTAAATAAAACAATAACTGTAGATACATCCCTACACAGTCAGACTAGCACCAACAAAATTGCACTGTCTACAGACGCCCCATTTTTTGATGGACACACATCCAATAGAAATCAAGGGAACCGTTATTTTAACGGATGTAAAATAGATTGGATGTCCGACTTACATCTGGTAAAAACACATCACGTCAAAAAAGACAGACCAATATTATTATTATTATTATTATTTTCTTTTTTAAAGACAATCTATTATAAACAGATGCAAAACGGGTGACACTTGGCTATCAAAAGGAACATATGGACAGGGAATAATGAAAATCGACTGTTAATCACATGACCGTGCCATTTTTGACAAATATAATTTCTGTCTTTAAGGCAGACCAGGATAGCATACAGCCTGCGGGCCACATCCGACCCTCTAACTGGTTGGAACGTCCTCTAATAGACCTGTGATGACATCACAGGTCCTTTAGCTCACTAGGATAGGCTAGTGAGAATGGGCAGAGTCCACGTAGAAGTGGATGGAGCTAAATTTGCAGTGGCGTGTATAGCCCTTTAGAACCGTTTCAATTTCTCAAGTGGCCTCATGGGAAAATGAATTGCCCACCCCTGGATTAAGGCCTCACAATTGAATGAGAAATATGTGAAAAGAACAACAGAGGAATGATAAAACATAGATATAAGAAAAATATTCCACATTTGTTGGAATTCCCCTGTATACAAGCAGACTCATCTTTGCTATAAGTATACATATTTATACACACATTATAATCCAAAGCCACTGATACAATGAACACACCCCGATATTTACCTTTACATCGGGCTATTCTACAAATACCAGATAAGTAGTAATGTATATAAACACACAGAGGATACTCCCATATGTCTCATTAGCAGAATAGTAATTAAACCCACATCCGTACAATAGTGGAGAACTATTATACGAAACTAGCCTAGGGTGTGCCAACACCAAGCTGTAAAAACAACAACTCTCCTCCTTTATGACTCAGGGTGTTTTAAGCAAATGTAACATGTGATACTTAAAAACCTGTGATGCAGTCATTGCAAAGGAAGTAGAAAAAGTAAAAGAGCGAATAATTACAAACCACATGACAAAATACTGCCTTTTAATAAGAGATAGAAATACTGAAGCACAATATAAAGAATGCAATATATCTTCCAGGATGTTTTGCATTATTTTACCTCTTTAAGGCTAAGGACCACAGAGCGGAAACGCAGCTTCTTTTGTTGCAGATTTTGTTGCGGGTTTTTTTTGTTTGTTTTTTAGTCAAATCCAGGAGTGGTTTGAGCAGAAGGGAGAAGTATAAGAACTTAACATATATTCTCCATTCCCTTTGTAGCCATTTTTGGCTTTGGCTCAAAAAAATGGTACAAAATCTGCGACCAAAGAAGCTGCGTTTCTGCTCTGTGGGGCCTCAGACTAAGTCCCAGCAAAAAAAAGGACTGCGGGGAAAAACAGTGGCACCAATGCATCACAATTTTTCCCGCAGCAATTTTCACAGAAAGCCTGCAGAAGTTTTAGATATTTCAGTGTGTCTGCTGCGTGCATTTTCCTACAATGTGGGAGTGGGATCTTCTAGAATCCCATCCACTTTTCCGGAACTGTAAAAACACAAATTTTTTCTGCAGTGTTTCCACCGTGGGCAAACTGCAGTGTTTATGCCACGTGGGGCCCCAGCCTAAAGCTAATTTCACATAAAAGTAACACTGAACCAGATTTAGACTACATTTTGATCTGTTTCACTGCTTCCCAGTTTCCTGGAAGAGTCTGCAATTCCTGCTCCAGTCATGATATTCCAAGGGCAGATACGGTAGGTGGTTGCTGTAGGCCCTCCCCTTGAAAAATTATGATATAATCCAAAATGTTATAATGCTATTAGATATAGCACAATTATTCATATTTAAAGGAGTTCTCCAGGGATCGTGTCAACACTTGCTTGCTTCGAGGTTCTTCAACCTAGTGGTTTTGAGTGAACGTGACCAGTAATCACATGATCAGAACTAACTGCTGGCCTATGAATTGCTTCACCTCCTCCCTCCACAAGAGGGACTAGTAGCCTGTAGTAGAATCAGCCCACATAGTAAAATAATTTGTGAACATGGGGAAAAAGTGGAGCAACTCAGGGGATGGGAACTGGTTCTAATCGCGTGCCCCAGGGTCAAAACCAAACTAGAATCACTAGGTTTGGTGCATAAAGAACCCTGAAGAATGGAACTGTTGACGAATTCCCTGGAGAACTCCTTTAACCACTTCTGTACCAGGCCAATTTCTTGTCCAGGAGCAGACACTTTTTCGGGTCTTTGGCATGTGCAGCTTTGAGGGCTATAACATTTTTATCATTTGCGTTAAACAAATTTCTGCGTATTCTCTCAGTTACACATAGGGCTTTATTTTTAGGCTTTTATTTTTTCATGTTTTTATTTTTTATATCTGGGAAAATAAAAACAAAAGAGGAGGGAAAACGTGTCTTTCACTTTTCATTTTTTCTTTTTACTTAATAGCACAAAGTGCTACTAATAATTTTTTTAAAATAGTTTTTCCTCTCTGTTATAGTAATTTTTACTTTTTATGGTGTCATTGGGGGGTGAAGCTAGAATTTTATTGACTTTTTTTTTTTTTTTTAAAGATTGTGTCCTCATATGGTCATAACAGACTTTTGGGGACATTCAAATTTATTTATTTATTTTTTTTTATTTTTTGATAAGGGAGGCTGATTTTAGCAATAACTGGAGCTGGAGCCCAATAACTGGAATCCAAGTTGCAGGAGGATTACAGCCTATAGAGCTGATCTTGTTCCTGTAGGACCAAGAAGCTCTTACAGATTCTGATCCAGGCAGATCATGTGAACGCCAGGGTCAGAGGGAAGTGACATTATGTTGGCGCTGTATATACAGCGCTCACTGTGTAAACCGTGATCAGGAAGGCAGGGATGTTAATAAATCGTCCCTGCATTCTCTAGGGGTGCTCCGGGTGTAGTCACAGCTGGCTCCCTGTTTCAGCAGCTGCACAATCTCATGCAACTACTGAAAACTGGAATGACGTACCAGTACGTACTTGCTGAACAAGAGAGGGACCGCCCAGACATATATAGTCTATGGGTGGTCTGGAAGAGGTTAATAATAATAACAACAATATTAATAATTTCTTTATTTACAACCCTGAGATTTTGAATTCAGTTTATGACAGTGGGGTTTATGGAGAAATAGCAAACGTGGTACGTTAGCAGTCTGAGGACATGCCTGTGCCAAGTTTAGAGGTAAATTACCTGTTTGCGTAACAGGATCATTCAACGTAGACATGATTCACTGGTATAGTCAAATGTCTGGCTCTATAGTCTGGATTTTTTTTGTTATTTCAGTCCAGTTATTGTACAGTATGTATTTACAATTACACAGGTTTGGACCAGTCCATGAGTGTATAGGAAGATGGATCTCAGGCTTTCTTGAAACAGGCGCCCCCAATAATAAGACTTTCAGGGAAACTGCATCTATGACTTTCTGGTCCGATTTTACACAAAAACATAGCACTGAATTGGCACTCATCTGAGTACCAAATTATTAGAAGAAGAAAGTACAGAGAAGGCTTGAAACAGCTCATGATGCAAAGCACGCCACATACTCTGTAAAATATGGTGGAGGCAGTGTGATGGTTGGGCAAAAGAGCAACCTGTCATACAAATGCATGCCAGACAAGCCTGGGAGCATTCAGTACGCTCCCTATTGTCACAGCAGCAGGACGCTGGCCCCAGATTTCACTCTAGGTGCAAATGGTGGGACTGATCAGGGGCTGTGTAATAAAGCAAAGACCCGGAGGCTATGGCAGCTGCTCAGATCCTGAGTGGCCGCTATATTTAAATACCCAACCTTCACCGTACTATTACAGCAGATGTTGTAAAGGGGTTAAAACAAACTTAAGGCATAAAGACCCACAATCAACAAGTGAAGACAGTTGGAGTAAAGGCCTGGCAAAGTATTACAAAGGAGGAAATCCAGCATTTGGCAGGTCCATGGGGTCCAGACTTCAGGCAATCATTGTCTGCCAATTCTCTACAAAGTATTATAAATAAAATGTTCATTTTTAATAATGTTAATTTGTCCAATTTCTTTTGAGCCTATGAAATGAGGAGCCTATGTAGAAAAATGATTGCCATCCCTAAACATTTGAGAGGATATTTTTGTTCAACCCTTTGCATTAAACCTAATAGTACACATTTTTATTTCATCTGTTGTTTCATGAATATTAAGTCACTGTCCATGACAGGTGGGGAATGTATCTCCACTACTATTCAAGTAACAGGAGTAACACTGCAGTTCACTGGAACCACTGTTATGCAGTAGATGCTGTTGTGCTGCTACTATTACTTCAATATTAGCATAATTGCATATCACCATAACCACCACTATTCAGCATCTGGTACTGTGGTGCCATTTGTCAACTAGCAGGTTCTAGTTTTTTGGAAAAAAGCAGCCCATTCATTCCTATGGGGAGCGCAAGTATGCCGGCTCCCATAGAAAGCAATGGGATCTGTTTTAAACGCTGATGATTCGGAACGTTTACACGTTCAGAATCAGCCAGCGTATACTCCGTGTGAAGGTTGCCTAAGGGGGATGTAATTGCTCCTGTCTCTTGCCATGAGCAGGTTGTTTAGTACTCAGATAAACACAGATTCAGTGCTAGGTTCACAAGGTCTAGTCTGTGACTTTGTAAGAACATGCAGTTTACAAGAAAAGTTAGCGTGCTGTAAATTAAATTTTCTCCTGGACTGAAATCACAGCCAGCTCCAGACTATAGAAGCTGGACACTTGACTGAGCCAGTGAATCATCTCTACCCATACTGTTTAAGAAGTGGCAACTTAGAAAGAACTGCATATAGAAATATATGAAACTGCACAGAAAATAGAGCACAAGAACGGTTACTCTTCTATAGCATTCATCAGTAAGCAAACTGAAGACGCTATAAGCAAATACAGATAGCAACGGATGGAAGGAAATTATTTTCCTGAGTCATTGACAGACTTTTATACAAATGCTAACTTCATCTTTTCAAGCATCAATGTTCAGTATATAAGCAACTCCTTGCCTTTTTACACCATGAAGAGTTCACTCAAGTTGACAAAACTGCTTAAACATGACAAATGCATTTCCAAGGTAAAAAGGAACATTGCTGATATCAGTAGTCTCCTACACAGTAGTAATACTGACATAATCTATGCTTGGAATTAAGAGTCGCAAGTCCCGTTAAATAACTTTTAGGTAGGAGTTGATAACCTTATTATTGCATGGCACACAGAGTACCCGATCTTTGAATATTTTTTTAATCGTGTCTTAAAAAAAAAAAAAAAGTTGCTTGCCACTGCTGCTTAGAAACACCATAAAACATGAATTATCTTTTATACCACATCAAGACTCTGTGTGTGTGTGTGTGTATATATATATATATATATATATATATATATATATATATATATATATATATATATATATATATATATATATATATACACTAGAGGGAGGACCCGGCTTCGCACGGGTATATTACATTTTATGTTTGTGTACTGGCCCCATAAGAATTGTCCAATTTTGCACTGGTGTATTTTGTATGTGGTTTGTGTGTGTGTGTCCATAAGCGTCATGTGATTATGTGTATCTCATTTTGGATGTCAGTGAAAAACCTGTGATCAGTTGTTATGGATACCTGGAGTAAAGCTGTATCTAATCCTTCCCCGTGTAGTACTGTGTTTAGATGCAAGTGTCTAATTCTTGTTGGTGTGGTACTTTGTGCAGATGCACATATCTAATCCTCCCCATGTGATATTGTGTGAAGAGGCGCGTATCTAATCCTCCAGTAAGTGAAATTGTGTGCAGACGCGCGTATCTAATGACTCTGGCGTGTGGTACTGTGTACAGATGCGCGTATCTAATCCTCCCCCATGTGGAACTGTGTGCTGAGACGCGTATCTAATTCTCTGGCATGTGGTACTGTATGCAGAGGCCTGTATCTAATCCTCCCCTGTGTGGTATTGTGTGAAGAGGCGCGTATCTAATCCTCCCCCGTGTGATACTGTGTGCTGAGACGCGTATCTAATTCTCTGGCTTGTGGTACTGTGTGCAGAGGCATGTATCTAATCCTCCAAAGTGTGATACTGTGTGCACACACGTATCTAATCCTCCCCTGTGTGGTACTGTGTGAAGAGTCACGTATCTAATCCTACTGCATGTGGTACTGTGTGCAGACGCGTGTATCTAATTCTATGGCGTGTACAACTGTGTGCAGACGCGCATATCTAATCCTCTGGAGTGTGGAACTGTGTGTAGACGTGTGTATCTAATCCTACGGCATGTGGTACTCTGTGCAGACGTGTGTATCTAATCCTATGGCGTGTGCAACTGTGTGCAGACGCGCATATCTAATCCTCTGGAGTGTGGAACTGTGTGTAGACGCGCGTATCTAATTCTACGGCATGTGGTACTGTGTGCAGACGCGCATATCTAATCCTCCCCCATGTGGTACTGTGTGTAGACACGCGTATCTAATCCTACGGCGTGTGGTACTGTGTGCAGACGCGTGTATCTAATCCTATGGCGTGTACAACTGTGTGAAGACACCTGTATCTAATCCTCCCCTGTGTGGTATTATGTGAAGAGGTGCGTATCTAATCCTACAGTGTGTGGAACTGTGTGTAGAAGCATGTATCCAATCCCCCGGCATGTGGTACTGTGTGCAGACGTGCGTATATAATCCTATGGCATGTGGTACTGTGTGTAGATGAGTGTATCTAATCCTCCCCCGTGTGATACTGTGTGCTGAGACGCGTATCTAATTCTCTGGCTTGTGGTACTGTGTGCAGAGGCATGTATCTAATCCTCCAAAGTGTGGTACTGTGTGCACACACACATATCTAATCCTCCCCTGTGTGGTATTTTGTGAAGAGGCGCGTATCTAATCCTTTGGCGTGTGGAACTGTGTGTAGACGCGCGTATCTAATCCTACTGCATGTGGTACTGTGTGAAGACGCGTGTATCTAATCCTATGGCGTGTACAACTGTGTGAAGACACGTGTATCTAATCCTCCCCTGTGTGGTATTGTGTGAAGAGGTGCGTATCTAATCCTACAGTGTGTGGAACTGTGTGTAGACGCATGTATCCAATCCCCCAGCATGTGGTACTGTGTGCAGACGCGCGTATATAATCCTATGGCATGTGGTACTGTGTGTAGACGCGCGTATCTAATCCTCCCACATGTGGTACTGTGTGCTGAGACGCGTATCTAATTCTCTGGCTTGTGGTACTGTGTGCAGAGGCATGTATCTCATCCTCCAAAGTGTGGTACTGTGTGCACACACACGTATCTAATCTTTCCCTGTGTGGTATTGTGTGAAGAGGTGCGTATCTAATCCTTCGGCGTGTGGAACTGTGTGTAGACGCAAGTGCATAATCCTACTGCATGTGGTACTGTGTGAAGACGCGTGTATCTAATCCTATGGCGTGTACAACTGTGTGCAGACGCGCGTATCTAATCCTCTGGAGTGTGGAACTGTGTGTAGACGCCTGTATCTAATCCTGCGGCATGTGGAACTGTGTATAGACGCACGTATCTAATCCTACGGCATGTGTTACTGTGTGCAGATGCGTATATCTAATCCTCTGGCGTGGGGTACTGTGTGCAGACGCACGTATCTAATCCTCCTGTGTGGTACTGTGTGCTGAGACGCGTATCTAATTCTCTGGCTTGTGGTACTGTGTGCAGAGGCATGTATCTAATCCTCCAAAGTGTGGTACTGTATTCAGGCACACGTATCTAATCCTCCCCTGTGTGGTATTGTGTGAAGAGGCGTGTATCTAATCCTATCGCGTGTGGAACTGTGTGTAGACGCGCGTATCTAATCCTACGGCATGTGGTACTGTGTGCAAACGCGCGTATCTAATCCTATGGCGTGTGGTACTGTGTGCAGATGTGTGTATCTAATCCTCTGGCATGTGGTACTGTGTGCAGATGTACGTATCTAATCCTCTCCTGTGTGGTACTGTGTGCAGATGCGCGTATCTAACCCTCTGGCATGTGGTACTATGTGCAGATGAGCGTATCTAATCCTCCCCCGTGTGGTACTGTGTGCTGAGACGCACATCTAATTCTCTGACTTGTGGTACTGTGTGCAGAGGCATGTATCTAATCCTCCAAAGTGTGGTACTGTGTGCAGACACACGTATCTAATCCTCCCCTGTGTGGTATTGTGTGAAGAGGCGCGTATCTAATCCTACGGCGTGGGGAACTGTGTGTAGACACACATATCTAATCCTGCGGCATGTGGTACTGTGTGCAGATGTGCATATCTTATGCTCTGGTGTGTGGAACTGTGTGTAGACATGTGTATCTAATCCTATGGCGTGTACAACTGTCTGCAGACGCTCGTATCTAATCCTCTGGAGTGTGGAACTGTGTGTAGACGCGCGTATCTAATCCGACGACATGTGGTACTGTGTGCAGACGTGCAAATCTTATGCTCTGGTGCGTGGAACTGTGTGCAGATGCGTGTATCCAATCCTTTGGCATGTGGTACTGTGTGCAGACGCATGTATCCAATCCCCCGGGGTGTGGTACTTTGTGCAGACGCGTGTATCTAATCCTTCGGCATGTGGAACTGTGTGCAGACGCACGTATCAAATCCTTCAGTGTGTGGAACTGTGTGCAGAAGTGCGTATTTAATCCTCTGGTTTGTGGGACTGTGTGCAGACGCGTGTATCTAATCTTCTGGAGTGTGATACTGTTTGCTGATCTGTGTATCTAATCCTCTGATGCGTGTATCTCAGCTTGGATATCAGAGTTGTATTGTGCATGTGGAGTGACCATGTGTATTGCAGTTGGAATATGAGTGAAAGTCTTGCAGGTTTGTATTGGCTAAGGGGGGGGGGGGGGCACTGTGTTTGAAATGCTGTATCTCAGCAACGGTACGTCCGAGCAAGTTGGAGTCTCGTCTTAAACCTTCCCGGATACCTGAAGTATCTCTGTACCAAATTTGGTGAAGATCGGTCCAGTCGTTTGGTTCGCATTAAAGCACAGACAGACAGACAGACAGACAGACAGACAGACAGACAGACAGACAGACAGACAGACAGACAGAAATTCATTTTTATAATATAGGGAGATATATATATTTTAATATATATATATATATATATATATATATATTATACATTTAATAAAAAGATATTGTACACCAATCTCTTACCAAGTTATAGATTTCGTTGTTTCCCAAATCAAGCTCTTCTAGTCTGTGAAGCTGTGAAAGAGACCTGCCAATGTATATATTACAAAAAAAAAAAAAAAAAGAGAAGGAAAGAGAGAACAGAAGGTCAGTACAAAACAGAACACTGGGTTACTGCGTATCTGGCAAAGTAAAGTGATCTATCCAAGGGCTCATAAACTACATTGTGTTACAGATGCAACATAACTCTTCTTTTATAAGCTCCAAATACATAAAAATACTGAGGGTTTATAGGAAGGTTGCCCTTTCCCGCATGCATACAGATCAACGGCCATTTAGTTGCACGGCTGCGTTAGTCTGTTACAAAGGTTTTAGTTGTTATTGTAGCATATTTAAGCCTGCTATAATAAACTCATTTATGTGGACAGGAAAAAAAAAATCTATTACAAGATGCTAAACAACAAGAACACTTAAAAGACATTAACACCAGTTAGTAATAAACATTCATGGTCAGAAACAGCCAGGGCATAACACTTCAAGACATATGAAATGACTTCAACTAGTACTACGATTAGTTTCATTGAACACTCGGTGGGACTCCGCTCTTGATGGACTAATTCGTTTAAGCCCTGTATGTTCCAGGCTGAGACAGTGCACCCTCCGATTTTCTCATTATTTATGCTGTTTAAAGTAAATGACTAAATCGGACTTAAACATGGCACGGTATGAACATGGTGCTTAAATGAGATCTCCGGCAGTGTTAGCATAATTGTAATGAACAGGAGCGCTTCTAAAGTCATTAATCATTTTAGTGTGGCAGCTCCGCAATTATTTCATGTGCAATATTCACAATTAATATTCTAAAGCTTATCAAGCATGAGACAAAACCTGTAACGACTTCATCAGTATATGTGGAAATAAGTCTGGTTTAATCAATGGCGTCAAATAACTAGAAACAATAGCCATAGACCTCCCCCAGCAGTTCCAAGCCATTAACTTACTCTGGTAAATAGGTCAACAAATTTTCTCTCAACTCTAAGGACACGAGGTTCGATAGGCTGAAAAATAAGAAACACAAGTGTAATAACACAAAAAATGATGCCAAAATTAATGTAAAGAAACCACACACCGACAAATTAATAAAAATATTACACAAGTGAAACATAAATTACCGAAATTGAAAGGGATCCTATCATTCAATCACAATTTTTTCTTCATTAACACGTCGGAATAGCCTTAAGAAAGGCTATTCTTCCCCTACCTTTCGTTGTCTTCTTCGCGCCGCCGTCCGCTTGAAAATCCGTTTTTTGTCAGTATGTAAAGGAGTTCTCTCGTAGCACTGGGATCGGGCCCCAGCACTCAAACAGCACTGTATTGGAAGTGGCCATCTTCTTGTGGCCGGCGGGCATGCGCAGTCGGCTAGCCCTAGGCCCGAGGGCTAGAAGTTACAAGCCACCGCCGGAAGAAGACACGGTGAAGATCTCGTTCCAGAAGATGATGGAGGCGGTGCTGAGAGTTCTCTGGCAGCATTGGGACGCCCTCAGTGCAGTTTGAGCACTGGGACCCGCCCCCAGTGCTATGAGAGAACTCATTTACATACAGACAAAAAAACTGATATTCAAGCGAATGGCGGCCCGGAGAAGACAACAAAAGGTAGGAGAAGAATAGCCTTTCTTAAGGCTATTCTGACGTGTTAATGAGAAAAAATTGTGATTGAATGATAGGATCCCTTTAAACAAGCAAACCTACACCTCTATATATAGATACAGTGCCTACAAGTAGTATTCAACCCCCTGCAGATTTAGCAGGTTTACACATTCGGAAGTAACTTGGCATTGTGACATTTGGACTGTAGATCAGCCTGGAAGTGTGAAATGCACTGCAGCAAAAAAGAATGTTATTTCTTTGTTTAATTTTTTTTTTTAAATTGTGAAAAGTTTATTCAGAGGGTCATTTATTATTCAACCCCTCAAACCACCAGAATTCTGTTTGGTTCCCCTAAAGTATTAAGAAGTAGTTCAGGCACAAAGAACAATGAGCTTCACATGTTTGGATTAATTATCTCTTTTTCCAGCCTTTTCTGACTATTTAAGACCCTCCCCAAACTTGTGAACAACACTCATACATGGTCAACATGGGAAAGACAAAGGAACATTCCAAGGCCATCAGAGACAAGATCATGGAGGGTCACAAGGCTGGCAAGGGGTACAAAACCCTTTCCAAGGAGTTGGGCCTACCTGTCTCCACTGTTGGGAGCATCATCCGGAAGTGGAAGGCTTATGGAACTACTGTTAGTCTTCCACGGCCTGGACAGCCTTTGAAAGTTTCCTCCCGTGCCAAGGCCAGGCTTGTCCGAAGAGTCAAGGCTAACCCAAGGACAACAAGGAAGGAGCTCCGGGAAGATCTCATGGCAGTGGGGACATTGGTTTCAGTCAATACCATAAGTAACGTACTCCACCGCAATGGTCTCCATTCCAGACAATCCCGTAAGGTACCTTTACTTTCAAAGCGTCATGTCAAGGCTCGTCTACAGTTTGCTCATGATCACTTGGAGGACTCTGAGACAGACTGGTTCAAGGTTCTCTGGTCTGATGAGACCAAGATTGAGATCTTTGGTGCCAACCACACACGTGACGTTTGGGGACTGGATGGCATTGCATACGACCCCAAGAATACCATCCCTACAGTCAAGCATGGTGGTGGCAGCATCATGCTGTGGGGCTGCTTCTCAGCCAAGGGGCCTGGCCATCTGGTCCGCATCCATGGGAAGATGGATAGCACGGTCTACCTGGAGATTTTGGCCAAGAACCTCCGCTCCTCCATCAAGGATCTTAAGATGGGTCGTCATTTCATCTTCCAACAAGACAACGACCCAAAGCACACAGCCAAGAAAACCAAGGCCTGGTTCAAGAGGGAAAAAATCAAGGTGTTGCAGTGGCCTAGTCAGTCTCCTGACCTTAACCCAATTGAAAACTTGTGGAAGGAGCTCAAGATTAAAGTCCACATGAGACACCCAAAGAACCTAGATAACTTGGAGAAGATCTGCATGGAGGAGTGGGCCAAGATAACTCCAGAGACCTGTGCTGGCCTGATCAGGTCTTATAAAAGATGATTATTAGCTGTAATTGCAAACAAGGGTTATTCCACAAAATAGTAAACCTAGGGGTTGAATAATAATTGACCCACACTTATGTTTAAAATTTATTAAAATTTAACGGAGCAAAATAACTTTTTGTTTTGTAAGATTTATGCATCTGTTAATAAATCCTGCTCTTGTTTGAAGTTTGAAGGCTCTAACTTATTTGCATCTTATCAAACCTGCTAAATCTGCAGGGGGTTGAATACTACTTGTAGGCACTGTAACTAAAAATCAGTAGTAGTCCGCTCTATACAAATCCACAGTTCTCACCCGATTTGGGTGAAATCTGGCATGCCCCCCTCTCCATGCACAGGAGCAGAATACTGCACGGATTACATCTCGCTAGCGTTCACCCGTCATGAGATTGGGGCCCCCAAAGTTAAGTCCTATACATATAATGGGTAAAAGTGAAAGCGAAAGTGCTGAGGGAAAAACAACAGTCGTGACTGACAGGGGCGGATTATAGTGATGGCACCAAAGAGTCGCTGCTGAAGGGCACATAACACACAAACATTTCAAACACACCATATGAACATCACACAGCACACATACACCAAATCACAAGCACAACACCACACAAATACCACAACACACCAGAACACTCTAGACACACACAACACAAACACCACTCCACAAATACCACATGTACACCACACACACAAACACACTCAGATGGATGCACACTACACACATGGACGAACAGAGCACATCCGTACTCACACAACTACCGCACGCATGGACACATGCTCTATGCACACAAACACATAGATCACACACGCACATACACGCCTACATATACACGAACCACACACGTGCATGCACACACGCATACATACACATGGATCACACGCATGCACACACACACATGCATACATACATACATATACACGGACCATACACACACGCATACATACACATGGATCTCACACACATGTACACGCATGCGTGCGCTGACAAAACATGTCTGGTATCTTTAGTGGCTGCTTGCACACTGCAGTATTTTTCACAAGCCTACGGGCCATGGATTTGGCGGTTCCATAGACTTCTTTGTGCATAAAGCTGTGAATTTTGCAGGTTCCACAGAAGTATATGGAGATGTAGAATCCACGGCCCAGAGACTGTAGTGTTACAGTAGTGTGCAAGCAGCCTTAATGAGCAGCAATATTGGTCAGGCGAAAACTGCCTCATAGCAAGATTGTCATTATTGCTGATTATACCAGGGAGCTTTCATCACTGAAGCTCTACAATACATAGTTGTGTAACTGGAAATCAATTTTACTCTTTTGTCCATGAACTACTTATAAATTACATTGGAGGGAGGGGGGAAGGGTTGCACTATGTTGTTAATTGGGTGTAAATAGGAAAGATGGGGCCCTGTGGCGAACTTTTTACATGCCCCCCCCCTTCCCGATGCTGAAGACCATGACCTGCTCACCCGAATTCCTGCGCACACTATTATACCCCATAGTGGCCCCTGCACACAGTATTATACCCCTTACCTATCCCTTGCTTCGCTGTACTTCCTACTGATGGCGGCCATCTTCAATGATGTCCAGAACATCACGTGACCCGGGGGCATGCGTCGCAACGCAAAGGACGTAGGCCCCGGTCATGTGAAGTCAGGGACGTCACACAAATAGGCCCCAAGTCTGCCCGGAGAGGTAAGTAGCACAGTTTTTTTATGTTCTCTTACCTCTCCTGGGCCTCTGGTCATTATACCTGGGCGTCTTTTCAGACCCTCGAGTAGAATACCGTTTGTGCGGCCCGCGGTGTCACTTACCGATCCTGGCCGCTGCCAGGATCAGTAAGCAAATAGGACCTGTTACCGTCTGGAGTAACTCCAGCCAGTAACGGCCTATTTAAAAAAAAAAAAAATTTAAAACGCAGCGGTAGTGGTTGTTGCCGGGCCCCCTAATGTCCCAGGCCCTGTGCCAGCTGCTACCCCAGTAGTTATACCCCTTGTGTAACTGTTTTATATGCTTGTGTAAGGTGCATAAATTTTAATTTTTGATAAAAAAAATTGTTCAAAAAATAATTGTAATAGTTCATAATACATAATATGTATTGAATATATAAAATCAATAAAAATGTTGAAAAAAAAAAAAAAAAGTTGTTCACATCAATGTTACGACAAATTAGTAAAATGCCAAAATAACAAAAATTTTAAATGGAAACAAAATTTACTGTAGCGCTCTCAAAATGTCAATTTGAGTGTGACACTGAAAATTTTACCTTAGCTAGCATAACCAATAATTTAACATATTTTCCGTGAGCGAAGCCGGGGGTATTCTACCAGTGGTTAATAAAAGTAAACAGCTCACAGTTTTTAGCAATCTCCGGTATTTTTCGCATTCTAAACGAAACACAAAAAAGTACAGATGTCTTGAAAAGCACAGATGCTTTATTCCCATTCCGTACATTTTCAATTGGCAGACGCCTGAAGGGGTGGAGCTTCAATAATGAGGGTGGGGTTTAGTATGCCTAGTTTCCTATTTCACACAGTGGAGGAAGGCTCCCATGGCAGCCATTTACTTAAGGGCTAATTCATACCTATATACCCTTTACAACCAGTACCCACCAGATGTCCACCTCAAATTCCTCTTAATATTCCACCATGTGAACAGGGCCTAAGGGTGGAGTTAAATGACCACCCTAACTTAAGGTGCCATAGATATTAGGTTAACTAGGGCTGGAAGCTATGGCCCAAAATAAAAGAGAAAGAGAGAAAGAGAGAAAGAGAGAAAGAGAGAAAGAGAGAAAGAGAGAAAGAGAGAAAGAGAGAAAGAGAGAAAGAGAGAAAGAGAGAAAGAGAGAAAGAGAGAGAAAGAGAGAAAGAGAGAAAGAGAGAAAGAGAGAAAGAGAGAAAGAGAGAAAGAGAGAGAGAGAGAGAGAGAGAGAGAGAGAGATACGGTATATATATATATATATATATATATATATATACATATACATATACACACACACACACACACACTCACCGGCCACTTTATTAGGTACACCTGTCCAACTGCTCGTTAACACTTAATTTCTAATCAGCCAATCACATGGCGGCAACTCAGTGCATTTAGGCATGTAGACATGGTCAAGACAATCTCCTGCAGTTCAAACCGAGCATCAGTATGGGGAAGAAAGATGATTTGAGTGCCTTAGAACGTGGCATGGTTGTTGGTGCCCGAAGGGCCGGTCTGAGTATTTCAGAAACTGCTGATTTACTGGGATTTTCACGCACAACCATCTCTAGGGTTTACAGAGAATGGTCCGAAAAAGAAAAAACATCCAGTGAGCGGCAGTTTTGTGGGCGGAAATGCGTTGTTGATGCCAGAGGTCAGAGGAGAATGGCCAGACTGGTTCGAGCTGATAGAAAGGCAACAGTGACTCAAATAGCCACCCGTTACAACCAAGGTAGCCAGAAGAGCATCTCTGAACGCACAGTACGTCGAACTTTGAGGCAGATGGGCTACAGCAGCAGAAGACCACACCGGGTGCCACTCCTTTCAGCTAAGAACAGGAAACTGAGGCTACAATTTGCACAAGCTCATCGAAATTGGACAATTGAAGATTGGAAAAACGTTGCCTGGTCTGATGAGTCTCGATTTCTGCTGCGACATTCGGATGGTAGGGTCAGAATTTGGCGTCAACAACATGAAAGCATGGATCCATCCTGCCTTGTATCAACGGTTCAGGCTGGTGGCGGTGGTGTCATGGTGTGGGGAATATTTTCTTGGCACTCTTTGGGCCCCTTGGTACCAATTGAGCATCGTTGCAACACCAAAGCCTACCTGAGTATTGTTGCTGACCATGTCCATCCCTTTATGACCACAATGTACCCAACATCTGATGGCTACTTTCAGCAGGATAATGCGCCATGTCATAAAGCTGGAATCATCTCAGACTGGTTTCTTGAACATGACAATGAGTTCACTGTACTCCAATGGCCTCCACAGTCACCAGATCTCAATCCAATAGAGCATCTTTGGGATGTGGTGGAACGGGAGATTAGCATCATGGATGTGCAGCCAACAAACCTGCGGCAACTGTGTGATGCCATCATGTCAATATGGACCAAAATCTCTGAGGAATGCTTCCAGCACCTTGTTGAATCTATGCCACGAAGAATTGAGGCAGTTCTGAAGGCAAAAGGGGGTCCAACCCGTTACTAGCATGGTGTACCTAATAAAGTGGCCGGTGAGTGTATGTGTATGTATGTATGTATGTATGTATGTATGTATGTATGTATGTATGTATGTATATATATATATATATATATATATATATATATATATATATATATATATACAGTCCTATGAAAAAGTTTGGGCACCCCTATTAATCTTAATCATTTTTAGTTCTAAATATTTTGGTGTTTGCAGTAGCCATTTCAGTTTGATATATCTAATAACTGATGGACACAGTAATATTTCAGGATTGAACAGAAAATGTGCAATATGCATTAAACCAAAATCTGACCGATGCAAAAGTATGGGCACCTCAACAGAAAAGTGACATTAATATTTAGTAGATCCTCCTTTTGCAAAGATAACAGCCTCTAGTCGCTTCCTGTAGCTTTTAATCAGTTCCTGGATCCTGGATGAAGGTATTTTGGACCATTCCTCTTTACAAAACAATTCAAGTTCAGTTAAGTTTGATGGTCGCCGAGCATAGACAGCCCACTCTCAAATGATCTGAAAACAAAGATTGTTCAACATAGTTGTTCAGGGGAAGGATACAAAAAGTTGTCTCAGAGATTTAACCTGTCAGTTTCCACTGTGAGGAACATAGTGAGGAAATGGAAGACCACAGGGACAGTTCTTGTTAAGCCCAGAAGTGGCAGGCCAAGAAAAATATCAGAAAGGCAGAGAAGAAGAATGGTGAGAACAGTCAAGGACAATCCACAGACCACCTCCAAAGAGCTGCAGCATCATCTTGCTGCAGATGGTGTCACTGTGTATCGGTCAAAAATACAGCGCACTTTGCACAAGGAGAAGCTGTATGGGAGAGTGATGAGAAAGAAGCCATTTCTGCAAGCACACCACAAACAGAGTCGCCTGAGGTATGCAGAAGCACATTTGGACAAGCCAGCTTCATTTTGGAAGAAGTTCCTGTGGACTGATGAAACAAAGATTGAGTTGTTTGGTCATACAAAAAGGCATTATGCATGGCGTCCAAAGAAAACAGCATTACAAGAAAAACACATGCTACCCACTGTAAAATTTGGTGGAGGTTCCATCATGCTTTGGGGCTGTGTGGCCAATGCCGGCACCGGGAATCTTGTTAAAGTTGAGGGTCGCATGGATTCCACTCAGTATCAGCAGATTCTTCAGAATAATGTTCAAGAATCAGTGACGAAGTTGAAGTTACCCCGGGGATGGATATTTCAGCAAGACAATGATCCAAAACACCGCTCCAAATCGACTCAGGAATTCATGCAGAGGAACAATTACAATGTTCTGGAATGGCCATCCCAGTCCCCAGACCTGAATATCATTGAACATCTGTGGGATGATCTGAAGCGGGCTGTCCATGGTCGGCCACCATCAAACTTAACTGAACTTGAATTGTTTTGTAAAGAGGAATGGTCCAAAATACCTTCATCCAGGATCCAGGAACTGATTAAAAGCTACAGGAAGCGACTAGAGGCTGTTATCTTTGCAAAAGGAGGATCTACTAAATATTAATGCCACTTTTCTGTTGAGGTGCCCATACTTTTGCACCAGTCAAATTTTGGTTTAATGCATATTGCACATTTTCTGTTAGTACAATAAACCTCATTTCAATCCTGAAATATTACTGTGTCCATCAGTTATTAGATATATCAAACTGAAATGGCTGCTGCAAACACCAAAATATTTAGAACTAAAAATGATTAAGATTAATAGGGGTGCCCAAACTTTTTCATAGGACTGTATATATATATATATATATATATATATATATATATATATATATATATATGTGATTCTCAAGTTTAATCTCATTTTTTTAGGGTTAAAGAATCTAAAAAATTCAGTGAGCTGGCATAGAGAGAAGGTGTCTTGTTTTTGCTTTTATGCCAAACTTACATTTTTCAGATTATCAAGCAAAATTTCAGTATCAGTCAAATATAACTTGAGTGAATACTTAATGCACTTTTTTAAAATCACAATTTTATTTATTAAAGGGGATAAACTAAAAATTTGGCACTAAGCTAAGCCCCAACTTCTAATTTACTCCCCCCACCCCCCAAAAAAAAAAAAAGAAAAGAAAATGTATTTACTCATATTCCTAGGTCGGTTATGTGACTGCCCCAATCACAGTTTCTGATTTTCCAGTGACATTCTGTTTCCCAGTTTCCAGAAACGGAAGGTGGCCCATATTCCCCTTTTCCCCCTGACCCGTGAGAAGGGGGATCCGAGTGTATAGCAATGCATCATGGTAGTAGTTGGCTAATGTGAGGTTCACACCAGCGTTCGATGTCCATATTCAGCTTTCAGTCTTCTGCCGGCAGAAGACGGAAACCTGTCAGACTGGGTCCGGCTGTGAGCGCCGATGAGCGTTTTATGCTCTCCGCGGCAAAACAGTTTTTTTTAAACCGGACACAAAGTCCTGCATATCCGACTTTGTGTCCGGTTAAAAAAAACAAAACATTAACAGCACTAACAGACTATATATATATATTTTTTTTTTTTTTTTTTTTTTGCCTGGAAAACCCCTTTAAGGGAAATTCAAACCAACCTCTCACTATGTGAAAAAGTAATTACTCCCTAAACCTAATATTCCATGGAATATATCGTACTTCAAGGTAGGGTTAACTGCAATTTCACAAATCCGATGCAAGTCACAACCACAACTCTATGAAATGGCGAATGTATTGAATCAATTCTAATAACTACATAGTCAGACTAAACTTGATGAAAATGGACTATGATTACAGACAATCTATATTTTTAGCCGACAGACCATCATTTGGAAAGAAATGTCTGAAACTTTTGTCCCATAGTCAGATAAAAGATCTTCAACTCTCACAAAAGATTGATATTTCCGTGTATTGTTCGTCCTTTACACGGTGTCATTAGGGAATTCTTTATGTATTTCTCACAGTTTTGATTCAACTAGGAGGCAGAATAGGATCAAAGGATAGAAGGATATTAAAAGGGAAACATTACTGGCAGTTTATTTTCTGGCATTCACTATTTCTTTCAAGGCTAGTCAGTTTAAAAAAAAATATAATAAAAATTATATTATAGAATATATATGGCCAGTCATTGATGACTGTGGTCGGGATGGCTAAGACCAGTAATTAGATGCCAGGATGAATCTACTTGGAAATTCTAATTATTTGGTCACCTGGTTGTTGAAGCCTCCATGGATGAGACTTTTTTTTTTTCATATGCTCATTTGACATCTTGGAGGCAAAGTTGAGACCTTTTTATCAAGTTTCTCAAATTATTCCTGAGCATCCTGAGCAATTTTTGATTTGTGGCAAGAAAAAAAAAAAAAGTTACTGGCATTAAGGAAAAAAGTGTTGCTATGATTTGTTGAAGGTGGTTTGCAAGAAGGTTTAGGTTAGTGCTACGTGTCAAACTAACACCCACAAGGACCAAGGTTTTTCAGCAGAACACTGCCCAGAGCAACCAACTGCATTAAAGGGGTTGTCCCATCACAAGGATCCTATCTATACTGCTTGTTAATGTGAATGTAAGACTTTTCCTAAATACACTGCTTCAGCAAAACTGCTTTGTTTGTCCACTATCTTACTTTATTCAATTCATTGTTGACACAGCCCTTGACTTATCTGCTCAAATGTCAAATGACATAGTTGCCTGCTCTCAGGAGGGAGGGAGGAGGGGCTAAGTGCACAGGAGCGAGCCTGTGTTTCTAGCTATTCCTGTGTCTGCACCACGTGACCTAGCTCCCTGCTCTCAGATAGGGGAGAGGAGCTGCTTTCATTTCTAAACTCGTCTTCTGTTCTCCCAGTTATCAGGCTAGCTAATTCAATTGTGTTCATTATGGCAGAGACAGGCAGTCTCTGTATGTAACACAGAATGGAGTTGCTCCTGCCTGTACTTCATAGTTCAATATTGTGCATATAGTGTTGTTTGAGGACCTTTGATGACATCATAGGCCATTCAGCCGCCCCATAGGATCACACTATGTGGTGGGCGGAGCTACACATTAATTTGGGGGCGGAGCTAAACAGCAGGTTGCATGTGAAACCCCGCCCACCAAATGATGCAAGAAACCAGGAAGAAAGAAGATTTTACAGCAGTGAAGACTGGTGAGTATGCGACGTGGAAAATACCCCTTTAAGGGATGGACACGCACCTGGCTGTGTACATGAAAAACACAGTTATCAAACCAGGCCCCCTTCTTCTACTGCACCATTGCAATGTGCTTTCAACTCGGGGCTGGGTGAACATAGGCACTTTGTCTGGCCTATCGCCACGTAGCAAGCTGCAATGTCCAGTATAGTCTGACACTTTTCCTTTTTATCATAGCCAACACTAACTTTGTCAGCAATTTGTGAAAAAATACCGTATATACTCGATTATAAGCCAAATTTTTCAGCACAGTTTTTGTGCTGAAAAAGCCCCCCTCGACTTATACTCGAGTCAGCAATTTTTTTTTTATTTTTTTTATTTTTTTTTTTTAGGAGGGGGGGTTGGGGTCTGTGACCAGCCACAGAATATCATTGTATAGAATCTAGAAAAAAATAGAAAAAAAAAAAAAAAAGTTCTAAATCCTTCATTTCCCTAGAATACATACAAAAGTAGAAAATTACTGTGAAACACAAACACATTAAGTATTCCTGTGTCTGAAAGTGCCCGGTCTACTGAATATAGGGTATCTGCAGTGCTCCTATTCCGCTGGGAAGAGGTTAATAGGAGCACCGCAGATACCCTATATTCAGCCAGACTGAATTCCAAGTGGGAGAAAAAAATCCAAGTCCTCAAGCTGAGGGAAGGGGCAGACAGACAACCAAAACACCCCCTCCCCTTTCCCAGCAACTACTGCACCCAAAAACTCGGACCATTTGAATTTTTGAAATTTTCTAATAGCTGCTGCATTTCCCCCCCTTGGCTTATACTCGAGTCAATAAGTTTTCCCAGTTTTTTGTGGTAAAATTAGGGGCCTCGGCTTATATTCGGGACGGCTTATACTCAAGTACTGTATATACGGTAGCTCTTCTGTGGAATTGGACCAGAAGGTATAGCCATCAGTTTACTGGTGGTCTTTTCTTGGAACAATTTTGGTAACTACTAACCACTGCATATCAGGAACACCTCACAAGACTGCTGTCATGGAGATGCTTTGACCTAGTAATCTAGCCCTCGATCCATATATGTTGTGGGTAAGGTAGCTCAGTAGCAGCAATGGTGTGGACATAAGCAGAGACACAATGTCTGGTGCAAAGAGATTTATTGGAAAAATGGCAAAATAAATAAATCTTATGTCAAGTACAAAAAAAAAATACACAGAATAAAATACAGCCTTAAAGGGGTTGTCCCGGATATTTTAAAAACCCTACACTAAACTCTACACTAAATCTAACTCCCTCCCCTCTTCTACTTTCTAAATAACATTTTTTTTTTTTAAATGTATATTTACCCATATTTCTGTGACCACCCCAGGGACATTTTCTGATAATCCAGTGACGATCAGTTTTCCCCATTTCCTGAAATGGATCATCACTACTACCCTTCACCCCTTTAACTTCAGGCAAAAAAGGAGACCAAAACTCCCACTCGTCCAAGCTCTAACTAGTACAGAATAAACCTAGCTATACATGTGGCTTACTATCAGCCACATGAACAAAACAAAACCACAACAAGTCCCAGTTTGGCCTCACCAACAACTCATCTCTGCAGGTCAAACCAAGGCGCCTCCTCTCACTCCCAGGATCTGCCCGGAAATGCAGGATCTGCAGCCCTTTATGGCCCAGAAACAAGCCTATGACCCACACCTGCGGCTGAGGCCTACTCAACACCCACACTGGACCACACAGAAGTCAGAAATCTAGGGAAGATATATCGTGACTCCATCAGTCTGCCTGTCACCTTCTCACAGTGTGTGTGTGTGTGTGTGTGTGTGTGTGTGTGTATGTATATATATATATATATATATATATATATATATATATATATATATATATATATATATATATATATTATTTTTTTAAGTCAACAAGATGGCAAAGGCCATAGTAATGACAATAGAGGATAAGGTAGCATGCTATATAAATGGCCCACTATATTCAGCCTTACAATATTTCAGCTTATTCAGGAACCTTTCCGCTATCAAATATGTCACATATATTCAGAACACTGAGAGGAGCAACTGTGTTAAGACGACAGGCAGGCTTTAGAGAAGATCAGCATTCAGATCACAGACATTTAATAACTACAGACAAAATCTTTCTTACAGAGATGGGACAGAGAAAATGAAGTTTAAAATGCATTGAATAACAGTGCAAGTTGTCAGTCCAGTAAGACTCTGCACTTAATGGGCCGCTTTTAGAATAATCTGTCTATTTTAGCAATCAAATAGTCTCTGAAACATATGGGAAAGCTCCAAAATGTAAGCGCTATGCAAGCTAACTGTTTTATATTCTATTACAACATTCTGCATGATTAGTTTGGTAAAGGAGTTCTAGACCATAAGAAATAATCAACATATTCTACTTGGGTTTTTTCATAGGTAAACAAAACCTTGGCACATCATAAAATAATAAATAAATATCAATCAACTCTGTTCACCATAGTAGTGGTATTACTCCACTTCCACAATGCAAGCAGGTTTGCAATTTACATGTGACATCAGGGCAGAAAAGTTACATTCAGCCATCACATTATAGCTCTCTTTCAGATATCACCCTGAAGGCTAAAGTCAGGGGTAAAAGAGACAAAAAGTCAGTATACTTCATACTACTGCAATCCCACATGGACAGTACAGTTGAGATGATAGTCAGAGATAACCCCCTGGATTATGACGGTAATAGACACAATTGTTTTCTGCAGTCTGTTCACCTAGTCTAGTCTACTTACTGTAGCTGGGATGACCAAGGACCATCAGGGTTCTTCACAAGAACAATATTTCTATGTGAGGGTTGTCCATGAAAACAGTAGGGTGCACATGGACAAAAAAAACAAACAAACAAACCTTGTATGTGCTACTTTTTTTTTTTTTTTTTTTTACTTGTCTCAGCCATTCAAGTCTATGGAGCTATGAAAAAATCAAATTGAAGGTTACATCTGATTTTCACGGATTAATTTCTAGGTGATAAGGATGTCACACAGATCGACATGCAACAAAAATGGAAACACACTAGGATGCACGGCTACTTTTTATGGCCCTCAAAATGTATAATTTGTGCAAAAGCAACCTAATAAAGAACTTTATAACTAATTTTATCTACAAATTCACATTCCCCTGTTTTATACACAGAGTGGATAAGGAAGTTGTTATGTGAGGATTTAGCTGCTGGAGTCCACGCACTGCAAAAATTATTAGTTTTTCCTGTGCCATTGAGAGAACGCTGTGGTCATAGGTGAGTATCCAATGAAGCTCGGAGCTAGGTATGCCCTTAACCCCTTCCTGCCACAGCCATTTTTCTATTTTTGTTTGCCACTCCCTGCCTTCCAAAAGCCATAACTTTTTTTCTTTTTATTTATCCATTCACAAAGCCATACGACCACTTAATTTTTGCGGGCCAAATTGTACCTTGTAATGGTAAGAGCTTCGAGCTTTGCCTCTGCTCAAACAGCTTTATTTGTCTGAAATACTAACTCAATAGACTCAGGCCATGTTCATATCCGTGGCGGAGTCTCTAGTGGGGACTCCGTCACAGAGTCCACTGCAAATTGAAAGAGGGAAAAGTCCTGCAGTGGAGAAAGAGTCGTGTTTGGTATTAGGATGCGGATATTTATATATATATATATATATATATATATATATATATATATATATATAGTTTTCTAGGCTTAAAAGTTCATAACCTATCTTAGTATAAGTCATCAATTACAGATCGGCTATGGTCAGACATTTGACTCCCCCACAAAAAAAGCTGTTTGAAGAGTCCACAGAATTCTGGAGAGCGCTGAAGCCTCTTCACAACTTTCCAAGCACAGTGCGGTATCATCTGTATAGCAGATGTACTCAGTATCACAGCTCAGCCCATTCATTTAGATGCGACTGCACTGTAAACAAGTCATGTGAACCAATGAACATGATGTTACATGGCCTGTCAAGCAGAAACAGTGAGCCTTCAAACAACTGATCTGTGGGGCTAGCAAGTGTTGGATTCCTGAGGATCTTCAATCGTAAGGAGAGATCATCAATAGTAAAGCCTTGGAAAGCACCTTTAAAAAGCACCTTTTGCGCAGTCTTGTCGGACATTTTTCTGTGGCCGTTACACGAGTGAAGGCAGTCCCCGGAATAGGACACACGCAGCTGTAGAAGAAGGGTGTTCCTGGAGAGTCTTCAGGCAGCACAGGGGTTATGCTGTTTGAGTGCAAGGGGACCGCCCCCTGTGCTGTCTGAAGAATCATTTGCATACACAGAAAACTGGAATGGCGATGCGGAGAAGATTTCTAAAGGTAGGAGAAGAATAGCCTTTCTCAAGGCTTATTCCTACGTATTAGTAGTAAAATATGGGATTCTATTGATTGAATCCCTTTAAGTGTACACCAAAGCCGTCGACCTACCTGATGCATTAAATCGATCATAGTCCATAATCTTTCATACACAGAACCACTGCTGCTCATCTTTGGCTTATCCAAAGGCTTCATTTCCAATGCTTCATATCACTGAATTATTACTCCACATTCAAGCACTCACTCCCAAAATCTAGCATTTGTGAATACTTTACAATTATAGTATATTCCTATTATTAGGAAACTGCGTTACAAGCAAATTACTAGTGTAAACCTATTTCCCAAAATGGTGGTTTGAGAATAGAGCCGAGTAGCGGGACATACACCACATGCTCACCCAATGCCCACCATGTGTAGTTGGCAGAGTACAGTGCTTGTTAACACGCTGGATCTCTGCTGTAATGAATGCCGTTGTGCCACATACTCTACCCGTGTTCTGGAGAAATACTGTGTTCACTCAGGCCAAGAATTAAATATTCTGAATACCAGCACTGGCACGGAAAACAAAAGGTTCTTTATCTTTTGTACAAATTTCCAAAAACAACATGCAGTTTCCGGCTGCTATAATCACGGCAAAGCAAACAACTCCTGTATTTTATCCCAATGACGAATACAACCTAATACAGCTAAAAAACGTACGAGATAATAGAAAATTAGAATTGTATGTGTTTAAATGGCTAACTATAGCCATCATAGATGTCACTATGCCTCTAAGCCTTTCCTTGACTTCATATGCTAAGCTTTTGTCAATGTCACCATGGTAACACGCTGATTTTACAGGGCTTTATTTATGACTAAATGGAGCACAAAGAGGCAGACATTATCCCAAAGGTATAATCTCTATTAATCTTTTGTAACCTCACATTTTAGGACAAGGAAGTAAATGCTATGAGTGACAAAAATGTGTGTGCAAGACAAAGATGTGTCATTCAGATGCCAGTACAATGTATACTAATATAACAATGACACCAGGCCAAATATACAGATATGATAGAAAGAGTATGTGCACAGGGGCCTGCAAATAACAGCGGCCTAGATAGATAGATAGATAGATAGATAGATAGATAGATAGATAGATAGATAGATAGATAGAGACATTTACAGGAGTATATGTTAGAAATAGCTGAGGCATGTCAGTAATCATTTCTTTCATCTCTTATCAGCGTCTGTAAATGACATTCGGAAGCGGAGTTGTGCATTGAGTTTTACATTTTACAAAGACATTGACGAGTTAAATGTGTTTGACTTTCTTTGCTAAAACCATTTAAGGCCAGGGCCCCATGTGGCATAAACGCTATGGAAAAAACGCCATGTTTTACAGTCACAGCAAAGTGGGTGGGTAGCGAAACCCACCCCCATTTTGCGACAAAATATATACGGACACACTGCAATTTCCAAAACCGTTGCGGCTTTATAAATCGCAGCATGTAAATTATACCTACGGAAATACCGGCGGTTTCCCTATAGGTATAATTGAAGCCGAGACCTCTGCAAACTTTCTATGCAAAGGGATGCAGGAAGAACTATGATGTGATGCCGTCATGGATTTTCTATAGCGCTTTTTTGCTGCAGGATGCCATGTTGGGCTTTAGCCTCAAACAAAAATATGACAAAATAAAGTGAGGATGTATTAGAACAGGTGCAAAAGTCATTGCGATTTAGAGTTTATCATAGCTACTAATTCCTTATTACGGCCTCAGGAAGATGACAGAAGCAATCTGGCTGTCTCGGCAGAAACCAGTCAGACCCCATTTGTAGTCTATGGGGTTCGCATTTCCACATGTAACAGATTTTTTTTAAACGGGTTAAAAATAAATAATTAAATAAACTAATTAATAAATAGGGATGAAGGGAAATGGGGAGGGACATGCCTGAAATCTTTAAATATAGTAAATCTATAAATAAGGTTCAGGAGGGAAGGGTTTTTAATAAAAAGCTGAACACAATAACAAGGGGTCACAATCGAAAATGAGTTCAATAAGTAAATTTAAGCATGACTGAGATAAACATATGCCTATCCTAAGCTAAAATGGTAATATTAGAATACATGGGCAGACTAGATGGACCATTGATCTCTTTTCTGCTGATAGTCTGCTGTGCTTTTATGTAAACATAATTCCATTTTTGTTGTTACACTGATATACTAAGGGAGTTCCACTGCTGGGACCATTATAACAAATCCACAGCAGTAAATATACAAATTCCCTTCAAGCTACAGCACAGGGCACATGAACCCTTTCACTATTATGATTGAAATCAACGGGCCACCCATAGGCATCACACATGGAATTATTATTGCTAGACAACAATTTACACCATATGATATTACACATCAGATGTATACTAGAGGCTTGCATTGAGATGCAAGATGAGATGGAAGCCACTGCAACCTCAATGTGACGATGTAGTGACACTACATAAGAGACCAGCATAGATCACACATAATATTCATGCTGTCTTTTACACTGTAGCATTACATTCAAACATCACAAACCTACATTTACAGGCGCATATCTGTTTGTATAAATCTTACAAGCTTTAAAGCCTATTAAAAGTAAGCTGCAATTTCTAATGTATCTGTGTCACGTCATGTCGCCTCCTCTACCACAATGCTGTCCGATGTCCTCACCTTAACAAGAATAGGCAGATATACTGTGCTTTATTGCTGGCGGCTTCCCATTCTATTGGAGGGCTTTGTGTTAAGCTGCACTCATTTTGATGTTTACTTCTGGTCTCATGCAGGTTTAGGTTGTCATTCTCTGAACAATTCACATTTAGCTTTTAGGTTTAATTCTAGATACATTTTCCTGATACCAGCAGAACACCGCCACAGAAAGTACTCCTTTTACTCAATTTATTGAAGACTAAAAACCACAGCTGAGAGCAATAACAGAAAGGCTAAAGTCCTGTCTTGGCAACATAAAAAGTCAACTGAATGAAAATGCATTAGATAGCTGCATTAAGCTAGCTCAAGTCACAGCACTGACAAATCTTCCTAGAGTGCTGCTGAATTGTTCCTTTACAGCTTAAACTTCCCAAACCATATTTCATAAAAGAATAGTACAGGTGAATAAAAAACTGTACTATTCCTTATTAAAGAAATCTGCTTCCTTCTCCATTTACCAGATTGAGTTACTTTCTACATATACATCTACGGAGAGAGGAAGGGGGAGGAGAAGGCTGATGGAAAACACACAAATTACTGCTGGTACATTCTGCTCACTGGCGTAAGTACCGCTGTAGAAGCTGCCACAAGGCCCCCAGACTTTTTTTTTTATTAATTTTTTTGAATAGGCCATTACCTGCTGAAGTAACCCCAGCAGGTAAGTTGCCTTATTACCTTACCGATCCCCATTCCTGCTCACCTCTCCTGTGATTCTGCTATCACTTCGTAGGGCCCCCTAGAGGGAAGAAGGGTAATCGGAGGAGGCCGCGAACAAGAGCAGGCATCGGTAAGTAAGGCTGAAGGCCTGCGGCAACAAATACTGCTATGATTATACTCTGCGGTCTCTTCAGACTCCTGAGTAAAATGATCGGTGGCACAGGGAAGGTGAGCAAACATAAAAAACAGTGTTACTTACCTCTCTTGGGCTTTGCTGCTGATCTCCATGCTCTTTTCAGGCCTCTGTAGTGATGTCACGTGGGTTAGGCTGGTGTCGGGACGCATACTGACGCTAGCGTAACCCAAGTCTGTGACATCATTGAAAAAGACCGAAAAACAGCAGGGAGTTGTGATAGAGCCAAGGAGAGGTAAGTACTACTGGTTTTTATGTTCGTCACCTCCTGTGGGCCTCTGATCATTATACTATGGGGTATAAGCCAATGGCACCTGCCAAAATCTTTAAGGCTATGGCTAAACATAAACTTTGGCGGTGACACTCACACACACTCCCCTCTGTCATCCCCCAACTCTTTCACTAATGTAAGTCCTTATTTACACGTCTACATTTTTTGACAATCACGGACATCATTCCAACCTGCTCATTTGCTGGTGAACAGTAGGTCAACTTTTTAAAAAATTTCTTCTACTTTATAAAGTCTGTGGATCTATGGAACACATACAACACACACATGTGCCTTCCGTGTGCTGCCCATGATTTTCACAGACCAGCTCAGTAACCCCAAAATGCACCTAAAATAGAGCGCCCCTCTGTATAAATGGAGGTCTCCATGCATTATGTGATTATCATGGACCTCATATGTTCAAAAAATACAGATGTGTTTATAAAAGGTCAAACGCATATGGACTCATGATGCTGTTACAAAATAAATAAATCTAGCAATGTTTAATTTACTTTTCCAAACTAGAAGTAACAGTCACAATGTAAGCTCATTCAATGACATTAGTGAAGGCCTAGTCTGAGCCTTTCGGTGTTGTTTTCTGGTTACATGAAGGGGACAAGATACCAATTGGACATCAAAAGATCCAAAGTCTGAGAGACAACTTCCACAACTTTTTTTTAAAACACAGACTACAGAAGGTGTCCAGATTTGGGACCACATATATTTTCATAATCTTTAAGTAGAAACAGCAGTAATACAGTCGTACAATAAAACAAGCATTATATTTTTACACAATATATTTTTCCCACATAACCCACTTATAATCTTCTCATGACAAGTGCACATTTATTAGCCAGTAGGGAAAAAAATATCAATGTTTCCATTATTCATTCGTGCAAGGTCTTATCTGACTCACAAAACAGAAGCACTTACTTTCCAATGTTTTCAGGGAGTGTCTGCAGTGAGATATCATTAATGGAAAGGCATGTGAGGCTTTCTAGGTCTGGAAAACTGTCTGGTAGCCTAGATTGCAAAGAAGAAAATATACATGATTTATCACCAAATGCCCATAACACAACAGTTACTGTTAAATACATAGGTCTCCAGATATTGCCTAAACAGAAAAACGATACAAAAAAGCCCAAAACTTTATAGTACAGTAATATAAAAAAAAAAAAAAAAAAAAAACACCCACACACACAACCATCTACCCATCCTACTTTGTGTCAAAAGTCCATCAATCCTTCTGCAACGTAAAACAGATATTCATACAAGAATAAACAGTAGCTTGACTTTTTGTTAGAGCACTTCTTTTGAGTTGGTGCACTGGAGGTGGACCTTCAGCACTGCTTAAAGAGGACCTTTCATCTCCTGGAGCATATGTAATACACCGCTAGAAAGCTAGCAACTTTCATGTTCTGTGCCCCGGGTGAAGAGCCATCGGTGCCGAAACTGTAGTTCTTCACAGTAGCGTCTATTTCACTGTACTGTGAGAGGGGGCGTTGCTTACCGCCCAGCCATGACACTGAGGAACGCCCCCCAATACTCATCTATGGACGAGTATTATCAGGAGAGGGCGTTCCTCACCGCTCTCACAGTACACCACTGTAGACGCTGCTGTGAGGAAGGGCGTTCCTGACTGACTGTCAGAGACGCCCCTTCTGACAATGAAGAGCTATGGTACCGGCACGATAGCTCTTCACCGGGGACACAGAACAGGAAAACCGATAGTGTGCTGAATTCAGTACACTGATGGCTTTCTAGCAGAGTATAAACCCGCATGTGCTCCAGGAGGTGAAATGTTCTCTTTAAGTAGGATGGCAGTGGAAAGATTAACTCTTAATGCTTCAGTGTACCTCAGTTGTTTCCTCAAAATCCACAAATGTAATGTGCTCTGTGATGATAGCTGAATGCTTGTGGATGGTTGTATTATGACCACTGATAAGAAACACAAATTATACAAGGCTGTGGAATATGTTGGCACTACATAAATAAATGTATTATTATTATCTATCAGATGGCCCATACACAGCATCTCCGGCGGGATGCAAGACCAGACGGCCAGTGATCTAACTTAAAGGGGTTGTCCCATCTCAAGGATCTTATCTATACAGCTAGCTTATATGGATTTAAGACTTTTCCTAAATACATTGCTTAAGCAAAACTGCTTTATTTGGCTGCTGAGATTCTTCACTTCACTGTTTACACTGTGTTTCCATAACCACGGACCTGGGGATGGTCTCATTTGTCCACCCAGGAAAAGTGGCGTAGCGCCTTGCTCTCAGGAAGGAGGGAGAGCTGAGTGCTCCGGAGCTTGTATTTCTGAGCTGTTTATCTCCCTGCTCTCAGGGAGGGGAGGGGGAGCCGAGTGCTCCGTGCTTGTACTTCTGAGCTGTTTATTTCTGGCTCTTCCAGTTAAGTGTCAGCTAATTGAATTTTGCTGATAATGGCTGAGACAGGTCACCCATTAAACACAGACCTAAAAGTGAGTATATTGCAAGCTGACTCATGGTCCTGTAGCATGTAAGTGTGGGATTCTCATCACCTAACAAATCCAGCTCTGCTTCATCAGCTTCATATTCTGCATCTTCCAGTGATACTGTGCTAATTTATTTACAACCATCTCTCATGTGCTGCTATGAAGAGAGATCGCAGAGCTGGCTTTGTCTGGGAGATAGCAAGTGAAACCCAGCCCACCAATTTACTGAGAAAACCAGGAAGTGAACAGAGCATACAGCCTGCAAGGTGGTGAACAGGGAAGTTGGGAATACCCTTTTAACAGAAGTCAAGTATTTACTAACTTCAGCTGCTATTTGTTCCTGGGTGCACATTTTGCAGATAACCATATTGCTAGTAACAGGTAGAAGCCAATAATCAATAAAACGTTTCACTTATAAAGTGAACTTAAATGACAAGGAGCCCAGTGTTGAGCTGGACCTGATATGTGTGACATCACCTTGCAGTGCTGCCAAACAAGCAAATGTTCATTGGCCAGCCAACTGCTTTTATTATGCAGTATAAAAAAGTGCAGCTTCTCAGCATATTACTTTGTGTAATGAGGGGGTGTGCTACTGAAAATCTGTACAACTGAATGGGCGAGAAGAAATCTCTCCGATAGCTCCTCCCCAGATCACTTTGCATCAGCCTGCAAAGTAGCAGCAATTGTAGTTATCAATCAGTGTCCATTCTATGTTTGCTTCTGGTGTAATAGGGCCCTAAGACTTGCAGAGAAATTAAAGGGGTTTTACGGGGAAAAAATTACTTTAAAAACAAAAACAAAAAACAGGTCTGTTAGTGTTATTAATGGGTTAATAAGTGCAGCCAAATACCTTTGTTTTGAGTGATTTGTGTGTTTCTATGGGAGTATCCTGGCATCTTTTGCATTTGTTTACATCAAGTAGCTTCCTGTGCTTCTAGCCTACAATTACCATAATGCTTTGCTCCCTCCCTTCCCACTACTAGACCTTCCCAACTAACTCACTCAGCGCCTCTCCGCCCCCTCCCCTCACATCATACTTACCTGTCTTCATTTCTCCTCCTCTTCTTGATGTCTGCCTAGAGCTGAGAAGATGCTGCTTTTCTCTGCAAGTCAATCAACAGCCACAATGGTATAGTTGAACCGTTCTTTAAGTGCCTTCCCTTTATTAGCTAGAATTTCCTTCACAGTCTATAACTTTGCTACATGGACATGATGTGAAAATAAAACCATCTTATCCAGCTCTTACCTTGTGAGTGGGTTTCCACTGAAATCAGCCACCTGGAGTGCTTTACAAAACGAGATGCTCTCTGGAATTTCAAGAATATCTGAAATATATTTTACATGGGTATTTTTAAAGGGCATGTATCACCATAGTTTGCAATTATCATCTGTTTTTTCTCATCTTACTCTATTTTCTATACATGTTATGCCCAACTATAAACATACAAATAAAATGAAAAGAGATCACAACATCAGACAGACAATCCCCAAATTGGTATCAATAAAAAGCATAAAATGACCTTTAGGAAAAAAAAACCAAAAAAAACCACACAACCACATTATACAAGCAATTATACAAAAAAAAATACGGGTCTCAGAATATAAGCAATGTCATATTGGTTGTGAACGCTATAAAAACAAAAACAGCATAAATGCAGGTTTTTTTTCCCAACTCTAATCTACTTTGAATTTCAAAAACTTGGTTTACAAAATAGATTATTTTCTGGTCACATATCCCTTAAAGACAAAAGGGACATCAGGTGAATTCTCGGACAACACACAGATGGTATCCATGTGCTGCCCAAGTTCATCACAGAACCCAGTCATTTGAATGTACAAGCCTGAGTAGCCAAATGGAAAGGAATAGAACTATTTAAGTACCGGAACCCACCATCAAGGCTTTGGGAACTGCAGTTTTCACTGCAACATGGTCTACCCACTGCGGCTCATTATCACTATAGATCTCCTGATGAGCTCCTAACAACCTTTTATGTATCTGAGGATTAGAACATATATGGTTTCACTTTTTCTATTGCCATCTTTCATATACTCATTGTATATACCAGGTGGTGGTCAACTCCTGCATTTTTTTTAATTAATAGTAAGGAGGACTATAATTGAGTGTGGAAGATATTAGGAATTTTGTCAGGCAGGACCTAGGAATTTGGGTTTTATTTCCTATGTCCCCTAACATGTACAACTTTGTTTGAAATATGTGGGAAAGGTAGCTCAGTAGCAACAACCTGTCAGAGACAGGGATACAAAACTGTAGCAAAACAGGTTTATTCAGGAAAAATAAATAGCAAAATAAACCTTAACGCCAGGCACAAAATGTGCAAAATAAAATACAACCTTAATTTCAAATAAAAACAAAATCCTGCTCGTCTGAGCGCTAACTAAACAAATCTGTACTACACGAATCAACAAAAATAGTATAGCACAGTCTTTCCAGACTCACAGTGTAAGGACAGACCCAGACGCCTCCTCTCACTCCCAAGATATGCCCTGAAGTGCAGGCCCTGCAGCCTTTTATGGCCCAGTAACGAGTCTGGTAACTCACAACTGGGCTGTGGCCAATTCCAGAAACACCCTGTACCACACATAGGTCAGAAACCTGGGGCAGATATACCGTGACTAGGGTTGAGCCGATCTTGACTTTTCAGGATCGATTTTGAAATCCGATTTCCGATCATTTTTCATTCGAACCCGATCTCGATCTCAATGCAAGTCAATGGGATTTTTTAATAATCGGAGATCGGATTTTAAAAACGATCCTATTCACTACATAGCATGGAATCTAAGAATTGAAAGTTTTAATTGTTAGAATCCCTGCTGTGTAGTGATTAAAAAAATCCCCTGGCTACCTAAGTCCCCCCAGTTGTCTACTTGCCAGCTGGCACTACCGATCCACGCTGTTCTCGCTCCTCTTCTTTCTACTGCGCATATCTTCAGAGCACCGTATGTGCCCCCACCTCCCAGGCTAGTATTACTGATGCTGAGAGTAGGCGGGGCTTGTTGTGGCTTAGGAGAGTGTGGGCGGATACAGTACCCACCCACACTCTAAGCCACAAGCCCCACCTTCTTCCTAGGTCTGTAACAGTAACCTGGGAGCTAGGGGCGTGCACGGACCGAGAAGGGGCAAGAGGAGAACAGACGGGGAGTGGCAGCGGTACGTGGACTTGTCTATTGACTCTTTCTTGTATATTCAGCTCTGCTACATCTGAGATGTAGATCTCAGATGTAGCAAAGCTGATGAGTATAGGAATGAATGGATGCCGCCGGCACACAGCCCGTGCCAGTGTCCGGCACTTAACCCCTGCGCGCCGGCTGGGTCCATTCATTCCTACGGCATAGCAGGGAGGAAACAGAAGAGTAGAACCATCTACTCTTCGGTTTCCTCCCTGCTATTCCGTAGGAATGAATGGATGCAGCCGGCGCGCAGGGGGTTAAGCGCCGGACGCCGGCACGGGCTGTGTGCCGGCGGCATCCATTCATTGTTAACATTGTTCGCTTTTCCCACAATGCTTACAAAGCATTGTGGGAAATAACCTCCGACCTCAATCCTGCCTATAACGATCGCCGATCGGAATCCTATCTTTTCCGATCCTGATCGCTCAACCCTAATATTTGATTAATTTAAATAAACGCTAGATTTTATTAGTATTATACACTTTTCATTCATTTCTGTGAGCCCATGTAATTGATGAATGGATTATTAATATACTGTGAACTAGGATCAGAATATGAGCTGCGGTTTGTGGCTCAGACCCCTGAAAATCATAATTGTGTGCATGGGACATAGAAATTAATGGATCCCTGTGTTATTTATTAAAGAAATGAAACGGATAACACAAAAATACGTTTGTTTGCATAATGCCTAAAAAGACAACCCAAGATAAATCCATTTTAATCTTAATAGATTTCAATATGGAAGAGACGAAAGGTGGCTTCAGTACTTTACATGTATTAACTAGATAAAAAAAAAAATTAAATAAGATTTGGCTATAAAGAAGCCTTCCAAAAGACTGCCTTTTCTTGTTCGTTTTGCAACTAATCTGAGCAGATGCAAAAGTTAATTCTATTCCATTTGGGTGGATAAGCAGAGGAAGATCAAGGGACTGAAGAAAGGAAGGGAGGTCTGCCAGGGAGAGGGGACAGACAGTTTGACCTTCAGTGCGAATGGAAAGCCGGTATGGGACACTACATTCTTGAAGCAGAGATTTCAGAGCAGCTCTTTGGTGCAGAGTGTGGCATGAGAGAACTGGAAACAAGAAAATGTGAGCTCCATCAGTCAATGAGCTTGTGCTCCCTGGCTTTTTGCATTATTTCCTCCTTGAGGGTGCAGTAATGTACCCTACAGATGACATCACAGGGTCCTTGCTGCTTTGGGCATCCCAATAGCATATTGAAAATACCTGTGAGGGTAGGCATGAGGTCAGCGGATGGGGTGGCCTCAGGGAGATACCAGATTCTAATGTTGTTGTGATAATTTCGGGTTCCCAATGTCTTCCACAATGGACATCAGTTTACAGTACTGAGCAGTAGGTAGACTGTTGCAAAGTTTGGATTGAGACTGAAATCTGGAACATTTCCAGGTCACCCACCCATTGTCGCAGAGTCTATATGATCACATTGAGATCCTGGTTCTATTGCTTTTTTCAGGTCAGAAGAAAAATCATCCATGTCCCATCTTATTGGGAAGGAAGGCTTATAGGGATTGTAGCTCAGGATGGCCTTGCAACATATGTGCAGCTTCATCTGGCGGTGGCAGGAGTGGGATGTAAGGAGACCCTAAATTCTGGTGGGGAATTGTCAGAGGGCCTAGGTTTATCCCATCGGCCTCAGATGGAGGGAGAAATGCGTGGTCTGCAGATGACCCTTTAGGTGCCAGGAATTGAAACGGAATTTTTTTGGTTGGAAGGTTTATGCCCCAATCTGAATCTCTTGCATGGCCAGTCGGAGGAACCTCAGGTTTAGTGGCATGTGGAAGTGTTACTGGGGCAACGTGGGCTGTGGGGAGTCAGACCTGACAGAGGTGCCAGCTTGTAGTTTGATGCCATAGTAGCAGGGTCCATTAGCCACGTGGTTGTCAGTTGGCGGGAAAGAGGAGGACTGGAGCAGAGGTGAAGCCGAATTCACCAGGGTGCCGGCGTGCTAACGATCACCACCAGCCGGAGCATTGGTTGAAGCGGGCTCCACGCGCTGTGATCGGTTTGACCTTTTCCTTCATGTTAACCACAGGGGCATCATTCACATTTAGCAAGCAGAATCTTTCATCAGTTTCGATCTGATTAGCATCAGATGATGGATAACCTTGGGCTAAGCCACCATAACTAAGCAATTAGATGGTGTCATTCACACTGTCTTAATATGCCATTTTCTCCAAAAAGATTACGAATCTGTTCAGATTTATCAGGATATTTCACCTGTTATTCAAGCGCACCGTGGGAGCAGCAGTACATCAATTCTTTTAATAGAATTCATGAATTATTCATTATCAAGAGACTAGCAATTTATACATTAATATCCAGCAGCAATAATTCACTAATTTTGACAGAAAATTTGTTCTTTTAGACATGGTATTAAAAACTTTATTTTTTAATATGCCTTAGTCATGAAACAAGGGTTTACTTGATATCATGTGTGAATAAAAAGCTTGAAGATAAAAGTGTAGACCAGATGTTGTAGGGCATATGCTGTATCAATTCAAGCACAACCAAAAGACAAGTACTTAATCCTAACTGCGTCATGCAACCAAACCCCATGCAGAACAAGACAAGCTAAGCATAATCCAGCTAGAAGGCTAAGGATACTTATTTTATAAATGTTGCTAAGAGTTAGGGCTAGGGTTATGCAGAGAATTTGGTCGCTCAACACAAAGTAGCAAGAAATGATTGTTGTGACACAGAAATATGCTCCATTATAGTCAGAGCCATAAACCTGCTGGATTTATGTTGCAAATTGCATACGACTTCACCAGCAGATATCAAGGAAAGTCTGTGCTGGCAATGCAAGTGCAACTGTGAATCATTTGGGATAGGTCTGTAGATTCTAAACTGCATGCAACAACACAATGATATCACACCATAATGTATAAATGCACAGAAAATCACACACAAGCCGCACACATTTTTCAGTTGCAGAACCTACATACATATTGCTTTTGTACGACCAACTGTGTGTACGTGGGCTTCAGACTCTTCTGACATTTGATGTAGAGGAAATGTAGGATGCTGAATTTTATCATTCCCTTCATCTTTGAAAACTCAGAAATGTTTGTTTGGTCAGTCAAGGGAATAGTGATCTGCTGAATGCGTGTTTGTCCGACAGGTAGCATAGATTTATGAACACCTTTAGACCATCAATCTATAACGATCACAATCTCCCCAGGAAGTTAAAAGGGGCTCTATCATTGGGAAAAGTCATTTTTAGATAAGCACATCCTTGCATAGCCTTTATAAAGGCTATTCCACACCTACCTTTTGTATGTAAATCGCCTCAGTGTTTTTTGAATGAGAGCTTTTTAATTCATATGCTAATTAACCTCTTGGTGCACCCCGGAAGTCTCATTGTACACCCTCTGCTATTCTTTCCTATGTATGTGTACTGCACAGGTTGCTGCTGATGATGACTTCCTGCTTCCTGTTTGCACACACACATAGGAGATAATACCATAGACGAGTGCTGCTGGGAACTTCCTGTGCTGGCTGGAAGCTCATCAGCATATGAATAAAAACAGACTTATTCAAAAGCCACTAAGGCAATTTACATACATAAGGTAGGTGTGGAATAGCCTTTCTAAAGGCAATGCAAGTATGTGCTTAGTTAAAAATGACTTTTCCCAATGATAGAGCCCCTTTAAGCACATGAGAAGCGGATATCCTATGGACATAAAATACCTACCATCAAATGAGTCAAACTAGTAGTGATGCATCTTTCTCACTATTAAGATTTTCCCCAAGACAAATTACCAACTTAGTATTCCTGCAAGCCGTAATCCATGGAATAGTATGTTAAAGTAGACAGCCAAAGCACCCTTCATTGGTAAAGGGTGAGCTGCTCCCCTTGGCATGCACCACTCCCTAGCGACAAGTGTTCTACTGTAGAACCCTTGTCTTTCAAGTACAACCACTTTTGGACAGCTCCTTGGTCCTGAACGAAAATCTTGAGTTTCTAATGACCCAGGACCTGGTTTTTCAGTGTTCTTAGCACGACTATGAAAAGAAATCTGCAGTTTGCGACAGAAAATCTGGCCAGGTGAAATAAAATATTGAGTTTCGTGCCACTTATTATGACAAATGTTTAATTTCTAATAACCGATGCCAATGAATATGTACTATTCACTTATTATCAATTGCAGATGCATTTCCATAATTCATGCTCATTTTACTTTCCATTTATATGACACAAAGGAGATTAAGAAAACCACTTCACAACACTTCAATTCAGAAAAAATCCATCAGATTACACACTTATAACTCAATGGAAGGTTGTGAGTGTGTAAAGAAGAGAGGTCCAGATGCTATACAACATGGTTTTCAAAATGCAGTGCGACATCTACCATGTTTTGCCACATTCACAAATTATTCACACCCTTAGCTCCATGAAGGAACACCCCATGTAAAAAAAAAAAAAAAAAAAAAAAAAAAAACGTTGTTAAAAGTATGTACAGAAATTAACCGGGCTTATAATAGCCATTAGAGACAAGTCCAGAGATCTCACGTGAAAATCTAATATATATTGGTGGAGCTCAACTATCACGAGAATGTAAAGCAACATGGAATTAATGGTGCTATATAAATAATAATAATAATAATAATAATAATAATAATATTATTATTATTATTAACTAGAGATCTATGGTTAAGGTAAAGATTTTAAATACTAAAAGGGGTTTTTCCTTTATTAGGATAAGGCTTCCATGTATGTAGGGGTCTGACCAACAGGAAACATACCAAAATGCCCCTACAAGTGGATACAAATCAGTCCATGGTCATGTGATGGACACACAGGCGGACAGATCCTTATAGTCACAGCTCAGTAGTCAGATATCTGTCTGGTAATGAGCTGTAAAACATTTGTTCCCATCACATGACCATGGACAGCATATCACATGACCACAAACTTAGACTGTACATCACATAACCATGGACTAGTTTTCATCCACTGGAAGTAAGCAGAATGAATGACAGAAAGCAGAGATCTATAAAACTGGGAGGAATTCATACAGAAATTATATTGGAAAATTGTATAACTTTTCATTATAACAAACAATAACATTTGTCTCTTAATATTGGTCTGCAACTAGGCAATGCCTTTTAATTTTTATGCAGACACAGCACCACACAAAAGAATGGCGTTAAACTGCACTACCAGGAACAGCTGTATGTATGGTCTATGGGGGTCCTAGAGAAGGAGTCACGTCAAACATACACTGATTGTCAATTGTAAAAGTAAACCATTTATTAAAAGTTCCATCTCCCCCTTTCCCTAAACTAATAAGCATACACATATTTACGTAGGAAGAAATTCTAGTTGTAGGGAAAAACTTTAGCTCAATTGGTATGCATTGCAGATGGAGCAGTAAATGAAGTTTTATTGCTGTTACTCGCCATCACCCAGACAGAAGTACAGCAGACTAAGGTTTGACCCGTTCCAAAATCTATTGTCTATGATGTTGAAGTTTAAAGAAAGGAGACAAAATTTACTCCTCAAAGAAGTATTAAGCTGGCATTTTCACTTTATCTCTTAGGATTGTACAACAGGACAAGGATAAAGGCAATGTCACAGATGGACATTAAACATAAAGAGATACGACTTCTGCCTTAATTTTTCTTTATCTATTTGCTATGTAATTGGTTGCAATCTAATATAACTTATCAGATAGCATTTCAGACTGGATGGATTTTCGTTTCAAAGGTATTCATCAAATGATATTAAAAGTACAAGAAAGAGGTAAATAAAAAAAAAATAAAAAAAAAAAAAAAACAACAAGAAAAATGAAATATGCATAGTATGATACAAAGATATGATGACAAAGTGAAAAGCCCTACAAAATAAGACACAGGAAAAAAAGTAACCGGTAAACAGCGGGGAGGAAAGAAGACTGGGTAGTGCTGTAGTGCATATGTCAAGGGGAAAAGGGAGAGGAAGACCTTGCCTAAGGAAAAAGACATATCATAAGTGTTATGTCTAAATCATAGCTGAAAACAATAAGACAAACCCCAGATGTCGGACCAATTAACTCAGGGTGATCAAACCCTGTCAAAGGTCCATGGGTATCAGATATGGTAGCTTTGATGTTTTCATGAAGCATAATGATGTCAACTCATCTAATGACATCTGTCAATGAAACACATGGTCGCTTCCAGTTGAAAGCAAGATGGATTCACGCTGCTATTAATATATACTGGAGTAATTTATATTGAGCATATCAGAATAGTAGGCCTAAGACAGAGTAGGAAAAACTAGAGCAGTCAGTCAAATTGACTTTCCTAATAATCATTGCACCATCCCATGAATGGATATCCAAAAGCGATGAGACAGAGGGCAGATCCACCAAATATAGAGAATATCACCCGAAACATTACAAACTCAGAACCATATAGATTCTATGAAGATTCCTTGAAGAAGGCTCCATAAGGGTGACCTGCCAACTGCCTTTGCTAATGATCGTGCAACAATCCACTGGGGTTAGGGTAGTCTCTAAGTCCTGTGACAAGGTTAGTCTCTAAGTCCTGATACCAGGTTGTCATATTGTGCAATTTGATCTCAGAGGGTGGAGAGTTCAGTATATTATAAAAGGAAAGAGAGTCTATCAGCCGCCCTATAAAGAGACAATCTTTCAAAGCTTGTAGGAATAATCTCAGGATTAAGTGAGGTTAGAAAGAGTAGGAAGTGAAAGATCTGAGTAGTCCTGAAGGCCTCTGAAGAGGGCAGGAAATGTATATTAATTAGTCTTTGGTGTAGTAGTCTTTGGTGAAGACCTGCCGTCACAAAGGAAGTAGTTGAGGAACCCGAACCTGTTGTGCCACCACCAAATGAACACCTCGCACCAGGAGGGAAAAGAGCATTATAAAACAGAGAGAGTAGTGGGGAGATTGGGTTTGTAACTAGAAACTAAAATGAACCCTTTGCCACAGTTACAACACTCAATGGCATGCAACTCCAACTGCAGTAATTTTATCACAAGTAACATTTATGTGACCATTACATCCAATCACTGGCCTCAGCAGTCACGTGAGATTTATGGCACACAACCCCGAGGCCAGCAACTGGCTCCAGCAATCACATGAATAATGCTGCAGGACCATCAGGGACTGGAGCGACAGCAAAGTGCAGGTTATTTTTTATATTTACCCGGAACTTTTAAGTAAACTGTAGAACGTAATTAATGGAAAAACTAAATATTTAAAAGCTGATAAGAATTTCCAACTTACCATTACGAGACACATCAAGTTCTACCAACTGCATAAAGTTTGCTATCTCTGGAGGAAGTCGTTGAATTTCATTATCACTAAGACCAAGTTTTCTTAACTTCACAAGTTGGAAAAATTGCTGTAAGATAATAAGCAAATTAGATGTCAAATTAATAGAAAGTCACACATTTCCCAACCAGCACTATAAATAAGCAGACAGTAAATATATTTGTAGGGAAAATTAATCCATTAGTATAAATTTCTAATATATGGTAGCTCTTTAGTAAGCAGGGACAATACGCTTCAAGAACAAATGCGACAGCCATGATAAAGACTTGTATCAAGAAAAATGCTTGTTTTTGACTCTACTAGATGTATTTCAAGCTCCTGATTGGCTATGGTTTCTCATTATTCGTAAATTTAGAAATCCCTGACCAATAAGACTACATGGAATACTATCAGGGTTATGTGTTGTGTGAAGTCAATGAGAATATTGAAAACTAATGTACAAACTCTGTTGAGGTATTTTGTATGTTTATATTTTTCATTCCTTTTGGTTTGGGTTAAAAAAAAAAAAAAAAAAGCAAACCAGATTCCTCCCAACTTTCGACCTAGCTTTAGGCCGCACATTGAAGATTTCTCTTTTTGCTGCCATTTGAGTCAAATAGAAAAATAACTTCAATGGGAATGGTAAATGAAAAGGAAGCTCTTATAAGTATTCCTTCTACTAAGTCTACTCTGGCTTTGGCTCAAAAAACTACAGTAAAATCTGCAACAAAAAATTAAGGTTTTCCATAACATGTGGCCTCAACCTTAGACCGGTTGCAGACGATCATGGCCGTGTTCAGTGTGCTATATGTGCATTTAATGGATAGCACACTGACTCAATCTGTTCTATAGGCCTGTACACACGACTGTGAATTTCACGGTCCCGTGTGCGGGCCGACAGTCCGGGCCGCAAAATATAGAACAGGTTCTATTCCTGTCCTATTTTGTGGCATTTGCTTCTATGGCTTCTATTCATTTAATCAAAGAAGCCGCAGAAGCACGGTCAGTGTATGGGCGACATTCAAGAGACATCCCCGTGTACCCCATATCCGCCCCTGCTTTTAATTCACTGTTGGTCGGTTGCAGCAAAGTCGTCTGCAACTGGCCTTAAAGGTAACTTGTCAGTGTGTTTTGCAAAACTGAATAATCACCATGTCCTTATGTACAGGTGGTTTAGTATTGCAAATCTGCCTATAGCTAGTTTGTCTGCCTCGGGATTTTAACCTACTCCTCTATGATACACCCGACGCTTTTATCTTTACTGTGCATGCTCTTGAAAAGTTTCATATGCACAGTGAAGCAGGGGTGGCCTCAGTTTCAGCAGAGAAATTCCTATAGATCCACTTTGGTCAACTTCACCTTTAGGTAAAGTATCTGGTTAACCTAAGACATCTAACATAGGTCTATACCAACATATGGAAATAGATCTTAATCAACCCCACAAGATACTGATCATAGCTTTATACTACGTATAGTAGGACAACTAGGTAGTACCTCACTATATTTTGCTATTTTTAGTAAGTGGACTTGCTATACAGTGTGATTGTATAAGGATGCTGCAAGAGTAGGGGCCTGAAGTTGAAGTAAAACCAGCAGAAAAGGGACAATGCCTGAAAATTACAGAAAAACTGACTTAGTTGCCGATTGCAACCACTCACAATGCAGTTGTCATTTTTAAGGACCAAATCTGAAATATGCTAACATAGTGTGACAAAAGACAGTGATGTCGAAGCAAAAAAACAGGCCACAGTCAGAGGAAGAGACTGCGTTTGACAGATATCAGTAGGATGGTGCAACTCCACATTTATATTTGGATGTCTGTCCATAACTGAATGAAACTCTACTATAATGTTGGATTGGCTACGTCGGAAATGATTCGATTCTTATGGAGTGCTGGCCTTGATGGCTGACAGACCAAACACCCTGTGACTCCTTTCAGTAGGGCTATATCATGTGCTCCGTATACATGACCACTCACCCTCCAACCTAAAGAATCTGACAACACCACCAAAATAGTGGGATCCACATTCTAGGACATTCTGCCTCGCCTAGACATCCGCCGTGTCCCCAATAGAAATCACATTGAACATTTGTAGTGTATAGGTAAACTAAAAGAAGCAAAACAAGAAAACATACCATAGAAGCAGAATGCATAACAGCATTCCACTTGTGAGACACTACACTCCATGACACCCTCACTCTATAAGCAGCATCCTCACACCTCCTACACACAAAAAAGAAAAACCTTGAGAAATTCCACCTTCACAACAAATTGCTTTAGGAAATAGTTCATTCATGTTCCTGTTTCAGGCCTTGAAATTGATTACTCCTTAGACTGTTCTCATTTAGTGAAAAATGTCGCTCATCTCTTCCTCCGTGTTACTATTGCATACCATGCAGGGAAAACACAACCACTTACAAGAATCAGACACGCACACATTTCTCACAAAAGCACACTATTGGCAACATAACACTAGAGAATTCCTGACATAAGGTTTTAAATTCTCAGATATTATATCTGAAACTACACTTTTTTTTTTTCCCTAAAATAATGCAAAAAAAAAAAAAAATGTATGTACAACAACCCTGCCTAAAAATGACAAAGTGCAGTTGTATCAGTAGTCCAAGTATATGTGCACATTATAGTCAATGGGGTCCTTCAGGATCGGTTGTCTTCATGAAATGGACCGTGTTTTAATGTTTAGGTCATTCTTCTGTTCCTACAACAGAACAAAACAATGGAGAAAAAAGCGCCGCAGGAAAAACTCATTGCAGTGACAACAAATGGTGGTTTTTCCTGCAGAGCTTTTCACAGAAAGTCCGCAAAGGTATTTCAGGGTTAAAATAAATTAGAAAATCCTTCCGATCAGTTTTAGTGTTTTGTTTTTTTTTTTTGTTTTTTTTTACAAAACCTAATGGATATTGTTATTTTGATCCTTTGACAAAATCAGAGCAATGAACAGCCGACTACAATGTGAATATAAACTTATTATACGTTTATTTTACAGAATAAATAAATGTAAAATAAAAAAATATATATATATTTTAATCAAAACCAGACTTTAATAAGTCAAAGTTGGATGCTGCATTCCCTATATGATTTAATATGGAGGTATAGGATGTTTTATGCTATTATTAATTCCTACAAAACATTTCTAGTTCCAGTTACTGGCCTGGAACTAGTAATATCGCTGAAGTGATGCTTTCATGTTCAAAGTCATAACTCCATACATTTCTGTATTCTGCAAAACTATCAGTGGAGGGAACCAAATATGACCAAATCTCAAAGAGGGAAGGGCAAAAAAAAAAAAAAACCTTATGAAACTTTTAATTAATACAATAAAAACATGCCGATGCATCATTCCCTTTCATAAATTAACCCTCACAGTCTGTGCACAACAAAAATTATTCTGATTATTTTGTATTATTGAGGTCCTGCCAGATGTGTCGCTATGAGAGAGCTCCACATTACGGTCATTAAAATAATCACCTATCCCTCACTTTTGGTCCAATATGGGCATTTTTAAGATATTAACCAGTTGTGACACATTTTAAGTGTCTTAGATTTAATTATATTGGTTATAACCGGATGAAGCGTATCCAAAATAAACACTTTGGCCTAATTATTCCATTATGGGGTTATTAGAATATAATGGATGCGCTAGCCATGAAAAATACAACTAGCATACGGACAATGCATAGGTTTATGTGCATGAAACCTGTCATTGTATAATACACTACAACAGACATAGGTCTGAACTCTACAATAAAGATGCATCTTTTAACTGATGGTGAGTGTTGCAGAAGTTCTTTTTTCCAATCGCGGTGATTTTTTTTTTGTTCATCACACTTTGAAAGAGGCTATTTGTTCCCTAATATGGTACAATAGAAAAATACAACTCTTACCACAAAAACAAGCCCTCATATGGAAATGTCAAAATACAAATCATAGCTTTCAAGATGTGATCATGAAAAAACAAAACAGCCATGCTGTTAAAGATACTTATTCCCTGCCCGCCACGTCCCCCAGCAATCAGGGGAATGAAGAACCAGACGTCCCTCTAAACCTCCTCGTGAATAGAGCAGCAGTGCACTTGCATAGCCAGTCACTGATTTTGTTCATTCCAGATCCGTTCATTGTACAGCAGCTGTATCTGGCACTGCACTTCGCTCCCTACCATCCATCTTGACCACCAAGTACAGCCACTACTAAACCAATATTACTGCGAGTTATTGTGGCAGAATTAGCGCCACTTTACTCCGTGTGACTGCACCCTTAGAAATCTGAGCTGCTCTGTGCAGACTGAGACACGTCTAGACATGTAACACACACAATAGCAGTGCAGTCTGATGTGAGCACTGGAAGGGACAGGATGGAAATGAAGGTAAACAAAGAAACTGAGGTATTTGAAGCATAATTGGGCTGTATATGGTGGTGATGATGAACCTTCCTGCTACCAAGTAAAGTTTTGGGCAAGCATCTAAAGGCTAGGTTCACACGTAGGAATCTGCCACAGTCTTAGGAGAAGACTCCGCTCCCAAATACATGGCAGATTCTGTCCGGAATCTACCTCCTATTGTTTTGAATGGGATGCAGAGATTACAGCAGGACATGGAAAAAAGAAAAAAATTCTGTATCCTGCTCAATCTTGACACGAATTCCTCGGCTCTGGAGTCCCTGCTGATTAGGTCCATTCATCTGGTCCTAGTCAACAGAGGAAAGCCACAACAGAACGCCAATGCCCTATATCCCATCATGGCGATCCTGCGGCCAAATACGGCAGTGGAAAATAAAGAGTGTGAACCTAGTTAAAGGATTAGAGAATCAACTGAAGATGAGCGCCGTTCAAGGCGACTTGTCGAAACATCTTAAGAGGAAATGTGCCATAAATTTAGAAGATCATAAGTTCAAAGTCTGTGTTCTAGTTTATGAATTAGGCTTTTCAGTTGGCAAAGTTTCCAGTATCATTCATAATGTTTTGGTGATGTCAAAAATTCTAAGTGGGTGTCACAAATGTTGACACCTGAGCAAAAAAAAATGTGTCGCCGCCAATTTAGTCAAGATTATTCAGACATTCTTAGAAAATCCAGGAAACCTCAATTTTCAGGTTGTAATGGGTAATGAAACACTACCATGATCCTAAGACCAAACAACAGTTCATGCAATGCAAGAGCTCACCAATTCCAAAGATATTTTGTATGTCAGCTGGAAAGGCCATGGCAACAAATTTTTGGGATACCGTAGATCTTTAGAGGTCTCCTATTCTGATGGCAACCAATCACTGGAGGTGAAGTGGACCAAGTATGTTGTAGTCAAGGGGGATTGCAATGAACAGTAGAAAGTTAAATGTTCTTAAATTTTATTTAATTTTTCATATTCAGGGAGATCACTTATTGAACACCCCTTCTATGCTATAATAATGTTACACAGTAAAAACAGTCTGCCAAGAGACGATGGAAGGCCAAGTGACAGATTTATAACATGAAGGACGAGTTTACCAAAAAAGGTATTAATATGCAACAAGTATGAGATTTTTATTGGAATGTGGGAGTAAGATCTTCTTAACATGTATTAGCAGTAATAAAGGGGTAATGTGTATTCTATTGTGCCTAAATACAAAGATTTTAGAAATAGACTTTTACATCTACAGATTTCTGACATGATGTCAGTAATATGCAATTCACATCAGCTGAATAGCACCTTCACACCAATACCAGACCTTTACATTTCCATACACGTCTGTTCATAACCTTGCAAGGACTCTGAAGTGATGAACCAAGTTCAAACTTCTACAAGTAGAATTTTTTTTTAAGCCATCTTCTACGTTATATAACTTGTGAAGTGAACAAATCATTAAGAACAACAATTGCGTTCTTGGTGGCGATAAGAACACTTCTCACCTATTGTATGACTTCAACAGAAAAATTGTCTGCACTTCCATTGTAAGGCAATTTTTAAAGCAGGTTTCTATTTTACGTGACAAAAAGCTTAACGTGTAAGTGGGGCTGTGACTGGTGACCTTCAAATGGTTGTAGCTTTGATTTTATACCACCTAGAAAAATGGTTCTGGCATCACAAGAAAGCAGAGTTTCTCAGCTATAGTACTCGCTATAAAAAAAATTAGAGATTAAAGGTGTTACTAGTTAATGTGATTGTTTTATATACAGCATGAACTAGTGGTATCAGCTTGTGTTCTAGCTAATAACTCAAGCTTGGCAGCAAATAAAAGCTGGCATAAACCAGATATACAGCTATTTGAAGTTACCATCCCTCCTATGGTAAATGCTTCAGCTCTATGTACTACATTGAGTACATGTGTATAGAGTCTCTCGGTCAATGCTTAGTTACATCATTGCTTATGGGAACTTTACAGCTACACTTCAATAGTAATTTTATTTCCCTGCATAATGTATTTATGTACTCGTACATAAATCTAAATCTTTAAAGGCCCATTAACACTGTATGCCTAAAAATAATTATATTATATACTAGCTTATAGTATCGCTATACAGAAATGCATTTTATGCAGCAAAGGAGAACAGTTGAAATTCCTATTGAGAGTAATGGAGAAAGTTTTAACAGCTCCTGTAACTAAGGTCTGCCAAAGCAAGACATGTTTTTCTATATCAGCATTTACTGTAGACAAGAGAGAGGGGCGCAAGTCTTGGACAGACAGAAAAAGCAACTTTTCATCTGTATTATATTAGCTGTTCATTGCACCTGGACAAAGCAGCATGTATTAGAGCAGCTGAGCCATTGGTGGTTGCCACGTATGACCCGTCAATCTTTATGCTGGGAGGCATCGCAGTGGGAACCACTGGCAAAAAAGTGTCCTGGAGTGTACTGAAGAGCATTTCTGCTGGCAAATAATGATTTACTGAAACAATAAGCAACAAACAAAGAATACAAGAAAGTGTAAAATGTGTATTTGAAGCACCTTATACCTATACGATACACATGCTTGCAGGGCAACAGAGAGGTCATAACTGGAAAAAAATCCTTACACGAAGCTACATGGCTGCAAAAATTTATTCAATTGGGTGTTTTATATTATTCCCATAAACATAGCCAACATAATTAAATTAATATCTGACCACATTTAACTTGTGTTATGTTTTCCTTTCATTGAAAACACTGTAAAAAAACACAAAGGCGCAGTTTTCCCATTGCTGTTTATTTCCACTTGTTTTGTGAGCGATCTTAGGAGGAACAGTTGGCAGGCTATACTTATGCAAGAGTGAGAAGGCTCTTTGTATTACAGAATAATTGTGTTGTCCTGTACAAATCACAAGTGTATTGAATTGAACTTGAAAACGATGCCAAGTAGTGTTATTCCATTTTTCTAGCACTTGTGCTGAATGAGATTCTGATGAGACCATGCATGGATCTGAGAAGAAGTTCTAGTATGGGAAACATACTACAATGTTATATAAGATTTGGCTGAACACGTTCACATGTTGCAGATTACTGGCAGAAACTACTGAAAATCAAATTCTTAACCACACATCTGAATGGGGTTTATTCTGTAGGCTGTGCATGGATTTATGAAAGCCCACTCAGATGTATGGAACTGTCAAAGTCCTCCAACCTGTTTCATATGAATATACTCTTAGGGTCCATTCACACGGAGTAACGTGCCGCGTGACCTGGCACGTATACGGCGTGTGAGATTTTGAGCGCCGTAAAAGCTCCCATTCCTTTCAATGGGAGCCTGGATCGTATACGCCGCGTTATTTTTCCCATTCATTTCAATGGGAGCCTGGATAGTATACGCCGCGTTATTTTGCGGTCGCAAAATCTCACACGCCGTATACGTGCCAGGTTACGTTGCATGTTACTCCGTGTGAATGGATCCTTATAGTCCAGCTCTCCAGAACTTTAAAAGTACTTTGTGGAGACTGTTTCAAATGATCTTTTCAGACTTCTTGTCTATGCAACACAGGCCATTCTTACAGTCATCTGCTACCAAATGAAATCTACAGAATGACCTTTTTACAGTCCAGAAACTGAAATTGCTACAAAATCAAATTCATGGCTCAATATGTCCTGAGCATTAGTTGTATTCCTTTTATAACCAAGCCTTAATTCTTTAGGTTATATTCGCATCAAGTACTGAAGATATGGTAAAAAAAAAAAAAAAAAAATTGTATATATACACGTTGTCCGGAAATTAAGTACACAAAATGAAAGGGTGGACTGTAGCTGGTATATGAAGCATTTTTTATTAATGAACATGTGACCAGAAATGCACCGTTGTGGCGCTGCAGGTAGACTGAGATGTCGGTTTCCTATCCCTCACTGCGTCATGTGAAAGGAGAAACAAAGAAGAGAAAGCGCTTTAATGGGAAATCAGTTTAATCACTGTTACTTATTTACAAGAATTGCTCGAAGTGCTGGCTGGCTGCCTGCCTCGATGTAAGCAGTGCAATGTCGGGAGATGGATTGACGGACCCGTTCACAGACTCCTGGCATGGCCGTCACCACGATGAACGCATCTTGGATGCGGCTCACGAGCTCGTACACAATGGACTTGACATGTCCCTCCCAGAATTGATGCCTAGACATTTGCAGAGAACCGATTCTGGTTCTGGTGAATAAAGTGGGGTTTGGGGTTCACGAACTCCTAGATGTGGGTGTTGTAGTTGTTGAAGAATGCGTCCCTGGTAAAACAGGCTTCATCCATCCGCATGACAACCCCTGCAAAAACGGGACCCTGCACATTCTGCTGGAGGTACCACCTACAGAAATTGATGGCTTCAGACCCTGAACATTTCGGAAGCGGAATGGGTACAGGTCCTTGTGATGCAATACCACACAACGGACTTGTCAGAAATCATAAACCACGTTCTTGTGTAAACATTGACTGTCGGTGTCAATTGTGAAAACAAGTCACTTGCTTACTCTTACTTACCCGTGTTGCATTGCCGACAGTACGTATGCTGGTGCTTGGGATCTTGCCAAACCTCTGGAGGACATCCTTCTCAAACTCCGGGGTCCGCACAGAGCGAGGATGGGCTCTGCGATCAGGTGCTTGAAACGTTACGCGTTCACAATGCTGGCGGTCAGTGGTGACAAATATACGTTGATTCGGCAGACGACATCATAAATCCTCCTTGCCGCGTTACAGTTTCCATCTGCGGCACTGTAGGCCAGATGTGTGTCTGCTCGCTCCACCCATGTGAATTGGTGCATGGCGTATGTCAACAAAATGCCTGAAAGCGAATACGCTTACATATCCATTACTTTAAAAAAAAACAAAAAACAAAAAAAAAACGCTTCATATACCAGCTAAAGTCTACCCTTTCATTTTGTGTACTTACTTTCCGGACACCATATAGGTCACAAAGCAGACAATTTTTAGAGAAACTGTTTCTTTAAATTGCTTTAATTGCTTGTTTTCTTGCAAAAATGTTGAAAAAAGGAGTGCAAGAGAAAAAAAAAAAAAAACAAACACTTTTTTTCATAAATAAATAAAAAAATTACAGCGAGAACAAATGAAAAAAATACTCTTGAAAATACACCCATTACTTCCCTGTTCATCTAACTCTATCATCATTTCTTTATTTTTGTGTCCCCAAACAAACAAAAAGTATATAGAATGATGTAAAATGACAGACAACTATGTTCAATCTGTGCCCAGGTGTCCATCGGAGGAGCAGAACAACGGCCACAAGGACTGGTAAAGGACTTTTCAGATTTCCTTATCTTGGAAAGAAGGGTTGAGATTTATAACAAATGAACAAACTGAACAGTTGCGATCTGTGTAGATGCTGAAGGATGCTTTCCAATCAAGAAACAGGAATACTTGATAACGCGTGTATAGCATGAATTATCGACATGAAATTAGTTACCAAGGTAACAAGGAAAAAATAAAAAAAAAGATATTGGCTGTCTTCTGACAAAATATCTAGATAGGTTTTGCAACTTCAAATATCCAAAATTTACATTCCACTCTATGAAAAAGTCAAACCCAATAAAATCTACTAATTTACTTAGGAGTTGCTATAAAGTACTAACATGCTCTGTAGTGCTGTACAGAGTTTGGTATGACCAACATTAGTGAAAATCACTAGACACCCTCAAATGTGCACAAGGACCACATATGAAGCCAATAAATACACTAGAATGTTTTTTTTGGGGGGGTTAAATATAAAATTAAGGATTTTTTAAAAGAGGTCTTCGGGGACAATAATGGGGCTCTTCTATTAGCCAGATAGTAGGGCCTCTGTGGTTCCAGCTTTGCCACTCTTTAAAAGGAAGTTTCCATCTTGGCAAACCATTATCAAGACTGAAACCAGCAGCTCTTAAGTTCTGACCCCTATGGTGGAAATTAGAGGAACCGCCAAGCACTGCTGCTCTTGACAGTTCCCATGACTCCCATACAGGTGAAAGGGAGATAAAGAAACCACATAGTACAGTTGGCTACAGTGTTTCCATACAGAGTTTCCTTAATTCCCATAGTCAGAGTAACTGGAGTACTGTAGGCAGCACTGTCCGGGATGTCTTACAAGCAGGGCTCTGAAGTTTGTAGACCCGAGCACCTACTCTTAATTTTACACTGCCTAAGGCCGATTGCAGACAACGTATTAAAAGCAAGGTCAGCACCATGTATAAGTTGTGCTTCCACAGCTGCTTTCATTAAAGGGGCTCTATCAGCAAAATCATGCTGCTAGAGCCCCACATATGCGTGCATAGCCTTTAAAAAGGCTATTCAGGCACTGTAAAAGTTAAATTAAACTACCCCCCCCCCCCCCCCCCGTTTTAAAATAATAACTTAGAAAAGAATCTTCTCTACTTACGGAACGTGCACCCTGGGCGGGCATTCAGGGTGCGCCGTCTTCTTCTTCACCGCCTCTTCTTCCTCTGTCGTCTTCGGTCCCGTCCTCCTCCGGCGCTTGCTCGCGGACACTGATAATAAAAAAAAAAAAATAGCCCGGGCGCATGCGCAGTAGCCGTAGTAGAAGCTGCGTGCTACTGCGCATGCGCCCGGGCTGTTTTTTTTTTTATCAGTGTCCGCGAGCAAGCGCCGGAGGAGGACGGGACCGAAGACGACAGAGGAAGAAGAGGCGGGGAAGAAGAAGACGGCGCACCCTGAATGCCCGCCCAGGGCCCGCCCAGGGTGCACGTTCCGTAAGTAGAGAAGATTCTTTTCTAAGTTATTATTTTAAAACGGGGGGGTAGTTTAATTTAACTTTTACAGTGCCTGAATAGCCTTTTTAAAGGCTATGCACACATATGTGGGGCTCTAGCAGCATGATTTTGCTGATAGAGCCCCTTTAAGTGAATTGGAGCCACAGACGCAAGCACCACAAAATAGGACAGGAATAGGACCTGTTCTATATTTTGCAGCCCCGTACTGTCAACCCACACACAGGACCGTAAAATTTATGGTTGTGTGCATGGCCCATTGAAATAAATGGGTCAGTGTCCTATCTGTGAAATACATGCTAACACACTGAACACGGCCATTTGCGATTGGTCTGATTCTGATTCCTGATGCAACTCCTCCATAAATGGCTGACTGCCATGGTCAGACAGTTGCAGTAAAGATCCTCTAGTTCAGTGATGGCGAACCTATGGCACGGGTGCCAGAGGTGGCACTCAGATCCTATTTGTGGGCACCCATCTGTGGCACAGGTCATACCGTGTGGGGGCCACTCTGGAGCAAAATGTACTGTGTGGAGGCCACTGTGGAGCAGATTGTACTGTATGTGGTCCACTGTGGAGCAGATTGTACTGTGTGGGAGGCCACTGTGGAGCAGATTGTACTGTGTGGGAGGCCACTGTGGAGCAGATTGTACTGTGTGGGAGGCCACTGTGGAGCGGATTGTACTGTGTGGGAGGCCACTGTGGTGCAGATTGTACTGTATGTGGTCCACTGTGAAGCAGATTGTACTGTGTGGGGGTCACTGTGGGGAAGATTGTACTGAGTGGGGGCCCATCACTATTTATAATCACACAGAATCAGTTTTATAGCAGACGTGATATTATTATAGGTCATAATAATATTGCACGGTCACTATAAAACAGATCTGTGCGATGTAAATCGTGAACATTAATTTTTCAAAATAATACCAAATGCGGTACAAAATTGTTTCTATAATTGAAAGCTCTGTAAAGCCCCATTCACACAACTATTTTGCGGGTCCGTAATTGTCCGCACTTGTAGATCTGCATAGTATTAAGGTTAAATTGATGGGTTGGCACTGTGCAATTTAGTGAGTTCTGCAGTTTGGGCACTCAGTCTCTAAAAGGTTTGCCATCACTGCTCTAGTTCATTAAAAAGTAAATTATTGCATTCCTAGGAAAGAAAATATATGTAACAAACTATGCATCTAATTATCCTACTAACATTATAAATGTGAAGTCTGGATGTTTGTGTGTTTGCTACTCAATCACACAAAAACAGCTGAATGAATACGAATAAAATTTGGCACGTAGATAGCTTGTAACCTCCATTAAAGGGGCTCTATCAGCAAAATTATGCTGTATGAGCCCCACATATGCGTGAATGTTAATGTTATTTTAAACCCCCACTTTAAAATAAATTAAATCCATAAAAACATATATGCAAGTTATACTTATAGTGCACGCTGGATGGTGATGCACGGTCCGACATCATCTTCTGGCACGCCTTCCTCTTCTTTCTTCTTCTTCTTTCGGCGACACCCTCCAGTCCTGGCTCTTCCCCGGCTTCATCGTCCTCTTCTTCCGGCGGGATGGGATCAAATCCAGTGCGTGCGCAGTATTGATCCCTCCGGACTGTCAGAAACTTCCTTCTGACTGTGAAGAGCTACGGTACCAGTACCGATAGCTTTTCACCCGGGGAACAGATCTGGAAAGCCGACAGTGCGCTGAATTCAGCGCACTGTCGGCTTTCCAGCGGTATATAACACCGCATGTGTCCAGATCCATGAAAGGTCCTCTTTAAACTGCTCTTGCAGCAGCTTATCTCAGGTTCTGATAAAGTCAGGGCTGTTCTCTCACTGTGTAAACACACAGACAACCCTCAGTGCATTGCATACATGTATTTGCATATTATCTGATCTGCTCCATTGTTTTGACACAATGGGAAAACCCCTTTAATCCAAACTGGCAGTTAAACATGCCCGAAAAAAGAAAATCTCATTTGTCGCAAAAGTCTAAAACAACCAGAGCTATGAAGGTAGCCAGAAGTCAACAGAGTTCTCCTCAAGCGGAGCTGAGGGGAATCATCGATGCCAACAACACACTCATTATACGGCGTCCCAACGAGCTGCTGGGATGCCAGAACAATCACAGGCACGGTACGAGGAACAAGTTCAGAGGCCGGCCAGCTTGAGAGCTGCTGAAACGCCAGAACATACAGACAGCAGTAATTTTCTGACTATATGCGGATCATCGAAGCCAACAACACGCAGACAAAGTCACGACCAGAGGCTAGTACAATAATAATTGTACAATATCATTTAAGTTAATCAATTCAGTAACTCCAACCAAACCTAGACCAGACTCCAACTCCACAGCCCTACCCATAAACTCCACCCTAGAAGTCAGGATTTGAGAGCAGTTATTCCCATCCCAGCAAAATGAATAACCCTTTAAAAAGGATGACAAGTAATACTAAAATTACAGGGAAAATGAGAAGCCAAACACAGGTTACTCAAGCAACGACACAAAAATCACAAATTACAGCAAAATGATTACTTGTAGTTAAAAACAAAACAGGTGAAATACAGCCAGCAAAAACCATAGTAAACATCACAAGTGAATACGGTCTCTGAGAACTGGACCTACGATGATCAGCTGACAGCTAGGGCTGCCTCATCCAAGGTTGATGTTGTCTAGATGACACAACCCTTTTTATGCTGAAGAGTAGAGTATATAGCCAGTAAGGAGTTACAAAGAGGACAGCTTCTCAAGTTTATTAGTCATCTCTTCTGTTACTAAACATATACTTGATGCATAGTATATACAGAAGGCTGCACCTTGAAATGAACCTACAGTATATGTAGTCATGCACCAGTTATTGCCATAAATAATAATGCCTAAAGATGGTCTTCAGTTAATCTTATGTGAAGTCTGGGCTGATGATCAGCTGAATGAATATTTCATCCCAATCATTGCCTTCATGTAGTCATTTTTACGCCTCATAAATGATGCAATCATTTGTCTGCAGCACATCTTTATGTATATACAAGCCCGCAACAATGTAAAGGTATAAGAGGAGGGGTCAGCACAAACTATCAGTCACTCAAACTCCTCCCGAGTCTTGAAGAACTTGCTATATCACCGATCAGAACTCATTGGCTAACTTCCCCCAGACCATGCAAGGCATAAAGGAAAACGTAAACTCTCATAATAAACATTTATATGCATTTCGGGATCCGCACAAGTAAAAATTCTAGCACATTTGTCTGAAATATCTCTCTGCAGATGATTTATACAGTTATCTTAGTCTCCTGCTAGCATGATTTAAGAAGACAATGTGATTTGTAGCTACACATCTCTGCAGGAACTATACTTTAAAACGAAAAAAAAAAAAAAAAAAACTCAAATTATTGGAAGAAAACAAGCAAAAACTCAAAGTCTTCAGTCAAGCTGTGAGATTCGGATCTGCAATAGAAGTCACATCATAACTACATCAGTGGGGCTTCATTGGATTTGGTAATACAGTAGATGTGTCATCTCTCAGCAGTGTATAAACAGTGTCCAAATAACTGAAAATTGCTGTACACAACTAGCTATAAAACTCTAGATCTAAATCTGTATCAGCACCTCCTTACTCATCCTACACATGAGATATTATTCTTACTAACATTCTTCTGAATCTTCTGACAGTGTATCCCACCATTTCGTAGTCAGTATACTCCGCTCATTCATACGGCTTTCTCTTAGTTCTCCCATGTCTCAGATCACATCCTCAGTGTATCATTTGTGAGCTCCGATTCTTCCCCCTTATTGTTGGGGTTCTCTCAGGCTCCAGTCCTAGGTCCCCTCCTCTTCTCTCTGTACACAGCCACTATTGGATGAACCATCAGCAGATTTCAGCACCATCTTTATGTGGATGACACGTCTCCTCCTATGGTATCCCCTCTGCACTACAAAACACCAGTGACCGTCTCTCTGCTGTTTCTAACATCATGTCATGCCTCTATCTGAAACTGAATTTTTCACAGACTGTACTACTGTTCCCACCATGTGCTAACCAACTATACTCTGATATTTCCATTACAGATTGACTTATACCAGGGATCCGCAACCTTCGGCACTCCAGCTGCTGTGAAACTACAACTCCCAACATGCTCCATTCACTTCTATGGGAGTTCCAAGAACAGTAGAGCAAGTATGCATGCTGGGAGTTGTAGTTTTAGCTGGAGTGCCGAAGGTTGCCTACCCCTGACTTAGACCTTTCCCACTATATCCAATTGCTTGCATGCTCAAGTCACCTTCACCCATCACCAAAACTCAACCTTTCCTCATCATGAAAATATGAAAACCGTCGCCCTGATGCAATCTTCACTTGACTAACTCTCTACTATCTGATTTTCACCTACATGATGTCTCACGGATGCGGCAGCCAGGCTCATCTATCAGCCTCAGGCCCTTCACTCCTATTGTGAATTGATTAATTACTCTGTAATTTCCCATTTTTATTCTGTACATGAACACTATGATTTGTAAAGTGCTGTGGAATATCTTGGCTCTATATAAATATATTTTTATTATTATCATCATCATCATCATCATCATCACTATATGTCACCCCTCCTTCTCGTCACTATTCTCTGTATAATTTCTGCAAGACTATGTCAGGATCATGAAGAGTATTCATTTCTCGGTTGAGTGTCCTTTAAGAGTTAGCCATCAAGCCCACATACGAGTCCCATGTCATGTTCTGGAAGGTAATAGTGTGTCAGGTGGCTGGGCACATTGATCATACTCTACTTATCGTCTCTTGGCAGACAACAAGTCATTTGACACTAACTATATGGCTACCCTCTGTCATAGCAGTTACATATTCATCCCATTATAATCAACAGAAACTGCAGGAAAATCGAATGACTAGCTTACATGTGTTTAAGCAACAATGCAACATTCTAAAATAATGTAAAATGCTTTTATTATAGAATATTTTATTGACTGGTAGAAATTCGCTTAAAGTTTTTCATTGTAAAGAAAAAACATTAAAAGCAAAGGTTAAAACAGATTTCACTGGGGAAAATGCTGAATCAATGCTACAGTTTGATGAAGGTCATTTACAGAAAGGATAGCATAAGCAGAGAAATGTGAGGCCATTTCTATGATTTATGCAGCCTCTGCTTCTTCAGAATGTAAATTGGTGTTCACACTGAACAGATCCTTTTAGAAAAAAAAAACAAAAACCTTAGGACGCATCAAATTTATCAGAGACTGTATTAAAGAGCTGTATTAAACTTTTTACCGTAGCAAGTGTTAACACATCCTCTGAGACAGCGGCAATATCATCATCACCACCACTCTTAGATAAAATCTGGTTATTAGCTTCCATGGCATGTAGAAAAATCCAACATTGTGACCTGGCTTTGCTCCTTGTCCTTCATGTACGGAATTTGCTGATGTCATTAACAGCATCCAGTTCCATCTTTCCATGAAGAAGTGGTCAGCGACCACTCTGGCATGGCATTGGTTGATATATCAAAGTGATGCATGTACCTCATGACATCACAGGGTATCATGGGAGCATTTATTGGCCAGTATGTGGGGTAGTGGAGACCTTGCGCTTACTACTGAACTACTGGTGAGGGTCTGGCGTTGTCAGAGAACTACTTTGCTTACCACAGTGCATTCTGCGGGTAGAGCTGTTATGGAGATCAATCATTAATCCATCAATTCTGTATGGAAGTCATTTCCACTACTAACAATACTAGAATACTATGCACACACCAGCTCTGTCTCTATGTGTTCTTAGTGTGATCATTAATGAAATGGTGGTAAGCCTTCCATGACTACTGGGGAAGAGTAGAAGACACAGCTTTACTACTAGGGGGGAGAAGTAGCTATGGCTTGTTACTGGTGGTGCAACATTTAAAGAGGACCTTTCATCAGATTGGGCACAGGCAGTTCTATATACTGCTGTCGGCTTTCCTGATCTGTGCCCCGGGTAAAGCGCTATCGGTCCCGGTACCGTAGCGCTTTACAGTCAGAAGGGCGTTCCTGACACTCTGTCAGGAACATCCTTCTGCCCAGCAGCGCCTATCGCGCTGTACAGTGTGAGCGGGGAGGAACACCCCCTCCCCTCCTGATAATACTCATCTATGGACGAGCACTGTGAGCAGAGGGAGGGGGCGTTCCTCCCCGCTCACACTGTGCAGCGCTATAGGGGCTGCTGAGCAGAAGGGCGTCCCTGACAGAGTGTCAGGAATGCCGTTCTGACTGTAAAGCACTACAGTACCGGGACCAATAGCGCTTTACCCGGGGCACAGATCGGGAAAGCCGATAGTGCACTGAATTCAACGCACTGTTGGCTTTCCAGCAGTATATAGAACTGCATGTGCCCAATCTGATGAAAGGTCCTCTTTATAGGCAATCTTTCAGCATAAAATGGAGATATAAACTAATCACAGTACCTTGTAGGGCTGTCAGTTTACAAGTATGTATTTCTTATTCAGGACTGCTTCTCCATTTTTGTAAAAACTGGCGTTTTATTCCTATGCCAATGACTAGAAAAGGGCTTTAAGGGTGCTGCTTTCCATCAATGGGCTTCACTATCTGCTGCTGCTAACTGCTGCTCAGTAGTAACTGTTCTGTGCATGTCTGATGATGAAACACTGGCCCGGAAGTGAAGGAGACTGGTTTCAGCTACCTCAATCTGAAGCCAGTTTCCTTCACTTCACTGACTAGACCACTGAATCAAACCACTGGACTCAGCGTTATGCCATAACTGTAGGTATTACCACTAAAACCAGTTGTGAGGCCTGGTTCACATCTGCGTTTGGTATTCAGGGACCCCCAAACGGAAGACCGAACGCATTAAAAAGCAGTGAGCAATGAAAGCACACGGACCACATAGACTACAATGGGGACTGTGTGTTTTCCGCACAAATCATGTGGAGAGAAAAGTACTTCTAACACTACTTTTCTCTCCATATGATTCGTGTGGACACCACACGGTAAACACCCCATTATACTCTATGGGGTCCGTGTGCCCTCACCACTTTTAATGCATTCAGTTTTCCGTTCAGGGGGCCACCACGCGGACTTTTGACCGGAATACCAAACGCAGATGTGAGCCAGGCCTTAGCTAAAGTGGTCATTTGCACATATATGGCATGCTGTCACCGCAAAACAAGTCAACAAAATCACCAAATACCAATGGAGTGACAGCTCTGGAACCATGAATGGGGTATTTTTATTTTCCCACATTGCCTGCCTAAATTTTTCGGATCAGTATGTTTTAGTCAACTGTATAAAAGGATTATTTCATTAGTGAATCTATAATAAGAAAAAATGCAGCCATGTGAACTATGGCATAAGTTACAGCTATGACTATCTGACAACAGCTCCTACAATAGCTCTCCTATACCAAAACTGTAGTCCATGCCTGGGTACATTTTAAAGCCGGCAATAAGAGTGAAAAGCAGTTTTAATCCATTTTAATTCCTCTTCTACAATTTCCCTTGTTGTGCTCCCTGATGAATTCACTAAATGATGTATTTCCTTTACACCAGGCAGGAACTAGTCTTATTTACTGCATGCAACCTGACAAGAAAGGAGAAACTAAAACTCTTTTAAACTACAAGTAGCATTTTTACCGCCTCAAGGTGTCAACACACTTATACATTTTAATGAGCACGATTTATTTGCATTTTAACAATGTCTTCATCAGTGACAAACAGCCCACAGAGCTATCTATGCTGGAAATTACTAAGTAAGTTTATTAAGGAATGATGCCATAAAATTTACTTCAAAAGATGAAGCTGCATTAACATCCAACTATAGATACAGAATCTGTCATTTCATGTTTATTTATATGGTACATGTATACAAGAATACATCCAAAAGAATACCACTTTTTTTTTTACTTTAAAATGTTAAAATATCGCTGTATAGATTAGCCATTGGCTCCAGTGTGTGGCACAGACAAAATTGGGGTTTAAAGAGGTTCAGCAGTGACACGTGTAAATGCAGTATATAACCACTGAAGGCAGCGAGTAACAGCAGGACTCGCATATGAGACATCCTCACTGCAGGACAGGAGTGGCTCCTAAAATTTCTGTAAAGCGCTGCCGAATATGATGGTGCTATATAAGTAAGCAAGATGAATAAGTGAAAAATTAGTCAAAACTAATTTTCAGTCACCAAACTATATCATGGTCTCTCCAGTAACTCACACAGTATAGCTGCTCTCCCTAATAGCCTTCACACACAGTATCATGCTCAACCCAATGTATGTCACTAGAAAAAGCCAAATTAAATACCTTTTTCCAGACCAGTGTTTCCAATGGATTCAACCTGTAACTCCTCATCATTCAGGGCAAGCATGCTCAGTTTGTCAAAAGCAATAGGCCCTAATGACCTAATATTCTATTGCAGCTCTGGGGGCCTGCATTAGGCCCTGACTGCCATGTAAAGGCACTAGACCCCTGTGATCTCATTTTCCGGGGTGCTTATGCCTCCAGGAGGGAGCCCTGTCCCTTCAAATCCCCACAGATTCCACTGTTGCTATTGACCGCAGTATCTAAGGGGCTAAATGCACAGGGTCAGCGGATTACGGATTTCAAGCGTTCGGAGCAGATGCCTGGCTGTTTACGCACTGTATTATTCTGCTGCATGTGATGTAGAAAGTTTATACTTCAGACAGTAAAAGATTAAAGCAGCAGTGCCAGTCACAAATGGTGCCAAGACTTAAGTCATTTGCAAAATCTCAGTTCCATTGGTGAGCACTTGGATCCCCACCTGGAGTCCGGTGTAAGTGCTTCTTTCCCATCCATTTTGAAGCCACTCTTGGCAACCAAAAAAATGCAGCTTTTCCCAAACACGTGGCATCAGCCTTAAAAAGTGGACCTGTCACCACTCCTTAGTTGTCTGTTTTAGTAAATACTTTACTATTTCTAGTGGACAAAAACCAGTCCATCGCCATGTGATAGACATTAGGTGCTCAGCAGTCTCAGCTCAGTCCCTGTGTGTCCATCACAAGATCAGGACCTAAATTTAAGTAATGAAAGTAAAGAATGAATGACAGCAAGCAGAGATCTAGAAAATCATAAGGCATTGATATAGTATAATTAAGTTATACAAGTTTCCAGTATACTAAGAATAACATTTATTTGCTGAAATTAGACAGCTCCTTTGAGTTATCCTGTTCCTCCGTTATTGCTACTATAAATTTAGGAACAGGGTGTTATTAATTGGCAAGTCCCTGGACACTTGGGAGGCACCTATTTAACAAGGGAAATGGGAACATCTGATTGTCAATTTATTCATACATTTCCGTGAAAAATGACAGAGGAACAGCACAACACAGAATTAGAAGAAGCGAGATTCCAGAATCATTTAATTGGGATTGTGACATTTACTAAAACAGACATGTCAGAAGAGGTGACAACAGGTCCTCTATGGGTGCAGTCAAAGTATACACAGTACCACATGCTGCAGTTGACAGCAATCTCACATTGATAATAAAAGCCAAGACCCAAAGCAACAGGCAAGTCCGTCTGCTCAGTCACAACTCCACCATGTGACTCAAAAGCTACCTTCACATCTGCATTGGAGTCCCCATTGTACTGTGCATCCAAAATTGGCAGACAAAAAAAAAAGTTGCAAGCTCTGGTAGTTTCAGTTTTAAAGAATGAATACCCAATAGATCCCATTATAGCTAAGGTGTCTGGCAGGCTCCACATGTGACCACTGTTGTAGCAGTTTGCCTATCAATTTGTTGCTCTGGTTTTTTCTGGTACTCCAAAGGACCAGAACAATGAAAAGGCAGCCCTAGTGTGAACCTACTCTAATGCATTTCATAAATACCGTACATACTCGAGTATAAGCCGACCCGAATATAAGCAGAGACCCCTAATTTTACCACAAAAAAAACTGGGAAAACTTATTGACTCGCGTATAAGCCAAGGGGGAAGAAATGCAGCATGTACTGGAAAATTTCAAAAATTAAAATGGCCAGAGTGGGTGCAGCAGATGCTAGGGAAGGGGAGGGGGTGTTTTGATTGTCTGTCTGCCCCTTCCCTGAGTTTGAGGACTGGGGATTTTTCACCCCACTTGGAACTCAGTCTGGCTGAATATAGCGTATCTGCAGTGCTCCTATTAACCCCTTCCCAACGGAATAGGAGCACTGCAGATACCCTATTCCAGTAGACCGGGCACTTTCAGACACAGGGATAACTATTGTGTATGTATTTCCCAGTAATTTTCTACTTTGAGGGTAGGTTCACATCAAACTGGGCAGGAGATGGAAACCGGCAGGCAGTTTTCAAACGCATTCATGGGTTTGAAAAGTGTCCGCTGGTGAGAGTCTTCTGCTCTCCGCAGCAAAACCGTTGTCCGGTAAAAAAAAAAAAAAAAAAGTTTCGCCAGAGCAGAAGACACTCACCAGCGGACACCAAGTGACATTTTCCGTCTTCTGCCGACAGAAAATGGAAACCTGCAGAACTGAGATTGGGTGCTGTGAAGCTGCCCTTATATGTATTCTAGGGAACAGAGTGATTTAGAACTTATTTATTTTATTCATTTATTTATTTTTTAAACGTTTTGGGGGGTTTTTTACTATCTTTTTTAGCCCTCCCCCCCTCAGGGCGGGTGTCGGGGCCCCGCAGCATCACCACACTCCTGCTTTCCTGGCCTGCTAGCAGAAAATTACCGTAATGACTCTAGTATAAGCCGTGGAGCACTTTTTCAGCACAAAGACTGTGCTAAAAAAAAAAACTCGGCTTATACTCAAGTATATACAGTAAGTGTTACTTATGTTTTTTTTTTTTTTCATTCATGGGTGTAGTTAGGAAACTTTGGCACAGACAAGTACACAAAGGTCCAATCTCTTGTGTTGGTAACACCAATTTATATGATAATTTCAACCCACAAGCCAGGAGACAGGTGGCAAATGTGTCCCAGGAAGTATAAAAGGTCACTAAGACTAGGTTCACGCTTGGGGGCTTCCGTGTCCTAGATGGTCGTTCATGTCCGCTGGGGATATATCTGATATGAGACCTCAATGCCTGATAAATACATTGTTAATATTTACATCTAGAAAATAACTTGTTATATATAAAAAAAATAAATATTTCATAAAGCATGTCAGTATAAAATATATAAATGCTGCAAGTATCATAAAGAACCTGATGCAATTATGATTTATTGGTTGGTTTTTACATTTTCTATATTAGTTGAGCTCTCTCATGAATTCTGTTTGTTTATATTTTTGATATACACTCACCGGCCACTTTATTAGGTACACCTGTCCAACTGCTCGTTAACACTTAATTTCTAATCAGCCAATCACATGGTGGCAACTCAGTGCATTTAGGCATGTAGACATGGTCAAGACAATCTCCTGCAGTTCAAACCGAGCATCAGTATGGGGAAGAAAGATGATTTGAGTGCCTTAGAACGTGGCATGGTTGTTGGTGCCAGAAGGGCCGGTCTGAGTATTTCAGAAACTGCTGATCTACTGGGATTTTCACGCACAACCATCTCTAGGGTTTACAGAGAATGGTCCGAAAAAGAAAAAACATCCAGTGAGCGGCAGTTTTGTGGGCGGAAATGCGTTGTTGATGCCAGAGGTCAGAGGAGAATGGCCAGACTGGTTCGAGCTGATAGAAAGGCAACAGTGACTCAAATAGCCACCCGTTACAACCAAGGTAGCCAGAAGAGCATCTCTGAACGCACAGTACGTCGAACTTTGAGGCAGATGGGCTACAGCAGCAGAAGACCACACCGGGTGCCACTCCTTTCAGCTAAGAACAGGAAACTGAGGCTACAATTTGCACAAGCTCATCGAAATTGGACAATTGAAGATTGGAAAAACGTTGCCTGGTCTGATGAGTCTCGATTTCTGCTGCGACATTCGGATGGTAGGGTCAGAATTTGGCGTCAACAACATGAAAGCATGGATCCATCCTGCCTTGTATCAACGGTTCAGGCTGGTGGTGGTGGTGTCATGGTGTGGGGAATATTTTCTTGGCACTCTTTGGGCCCCTTGGTACCAATTGAGCATCGTTGCAACGACAAAGCCTACCTGAGTATTGTTGCTGACCATGTCCATCCCTTTATGACCACAATGTACCCAACATCTGATGGCTACTTTCAGCAGGATAATGCGCCATGTCATAAAGCTGGAATCATCTTAGACTGGTTTCTTGAACATGACAATGAGTTCACTGTACTCCTATGGCCTCCACAGTCACCAGATCTCAATCCAATAGAGCATCTTTGGGATGTGGTGGAACGGGAGATTCGCATCATGGATGTGCAGCCGACAAATCTGCGGCAACTGCGTGATGCCATCATGTCAATATGGACCAAAATCTCTGAGGAATGCTTCCAGCACCTTGTTGAATCTATGCCACGAAGAATTGAGGCAGTTCTGAAGGCAAAAGGGGGTCCAACCCGTTACTAGCATGGTGTACCTAATAAAGTGGCCGGTGAGTGTAGATTACAGGTAGTCCTCGGGTTCCGACGGTCTTGGGTTCCGACTAGAGATGAGAGCTCCCTTGTAACAGAAAACTGCCAGCACTCCCAGCTAGCAAGGACTAGCCTGCGGCAAATAAATGCTGGTTCTGCAGCAGGCTCGTCCTTGCTCATCGGAATAGAGCTGGCAGCTTGCTGTTACAAGGGAGCTTGTAAAAGAAAACCCTGAAACAGAATGTGAAACTTACCGAACGGTGCAGGGTGGGCGGGCGGGCATTCAGGCCTCCTCTTCCTCCGATGTCCTGACCACTTCCTCCGGCGCTCGCGAACCGATAATGGCCTGGGCGCATGTGCAGTATCATAATGCTTCTACTTTGGCTACTGCGCATGCGCCCAGGCCATTATCAGTTCGCGAGCGCCGGAGGAGGAGGACGGAACATCGGAGGAAGAGGAGGCCTGAATGCCCGCACGCCCACCCTGCACCGTTTGGCAAGTTTCACATTCTGTTTCAGGGTTTTATTTTAAAGTGGGGGGGGTAGTTCCGAGCCGCTGCACACTAAATCACGTTGATCCATTCCTACGCGGCATCGGTATGGTAGGTTTCCGACTTACGTCGAAATTCAGTTTACGACGCCGCGCAAGAACGGATCAACGTCGTAAGTCGAAGACTACCTGTAGTTGCTTTCAATTTATAGAAATCAGACTCTTTAATTGTTAACTATTGGCTGAACACAACATTGCATCTTATCCCAGGATTAGCTATAATATCAAACACAGCCCAATGGACAATATTCATGGCATACATAGGGTTAACATTGCAGTCTGCTGACTTCATGGTACATGGTGCGGTTGGCATGCACCATTTTAGAGTTGTCCTTATAAAGCAACAAGATAGAGGGCAGCACCCCCTCTCATGAACATAAATGAGTGACAGACACACGTCTGGGTCGGTGGTGGATCCATGGGGTGTCTAAGGCAAGACTGCCTATTATCTCTCTGTCATCCTGGACAAGAGGTTGTGACCAGCCCAGAGTCCATCAACCAGATGATCAAGCATGAACCAAGCTGGAACTCTACAAGATTTCCAGATGAAGAAACCAAACTATGAGCTTCTCTGATGATGTAAGCTAATGAGACATTGACTGATATTTCTGTTATTCTGGAAGTTTTCCCTGTGTTCCTGTTTTCCCTTGAAGACGCTAATAAATCAACATGTTTTCTATAATAAGGAGCTTAGTCCTCGCTCTTAAGGCCGCTCAACACGTGATTACAGGTTTTATTAAATATTGTATATTTTACAGACAGTAGCACGACAAGCCCTAAAATGATCATGGATACAGTTGATGCAATAAGTAATAGTCATGTTAAGTGTCACTCATCTGTCATTTTTGACTTAACATTGATTTCCTTGCCTTTGATTTCTGGGAGGTGCACGTGGACTCCTAGTAACAAAAACTGTCAATATCACTCTTGCACCCACTAAGCATACTTCTTGGAGGCCGAGGTTCTTTATATTTCTATTTAAGGTGAGCACACTTCTTAAAGGGATATTCCCACATCAGATACTCACCACTCTTCACTGCTGTAAATTCTTCTTTCTTCCGGCTTTGTTGCGTCATTGGTTAGCGGGGTTACATATGCAAAGCCAGCGGCGAGAAGTCGTCGCTTCTATGCCGCTGGCCCTGCATGTGCGCTCCCGATGCAGTTAGGCATCGGACGTTCAGCCTTCACAATGCAATACAGACCCAGCATCCGCTCTAATAGAGGCGGATGCCGGGAAGTGTAGACTCCGGCACAGGTGCCTGCAACATCGCTACGCTCCTGCCCTGCATGAAGCCAGCAGCGGCAGGAGCGATGTTGCTATGCCGCTCCTCCAGAATAGCAGCATCACTCCTGCCGCTGCTGGCTTCATGCAGGGCAGGAGCGTAGCGATGTTGCAGGCACCTGTGCCGGCGTCTACACTTCCCGGCATCCGCCTCTCTATTACAGCGGATGCCGGGTCTGTATTGGCGGCCCCTTCCCCCCACGAAGAAGTAAACTACCCGCCCCCTCCCCTCCAGGCTCGCTCCTGTGCACTTAGCCCCTCCTGCCTCCCCCCTGAGAGCAGCAGACACATCACTTGACTTTTAACCAGATAAGTCAAGGGATGTGTCAACAGAGAAATGAATAAAGTAAGATAGTGGACAAACAAAGCAGTTTTGCTGAAGCAGTGTATTTAGGAAAAGTCTTACATTCACATTAACAAGCAGTATAGATAGGATCCTTGTGATGGGACAACCCCTTTAATAATATACCTATAGATGCCCCTTTCATAAGGGAATCTAATCTTCACCTGTTGTTCTATGTACAGCAAACACATACAAAATCGTGGTTTCTATTCATAAAAAAAAAAAAAAAAAATGAAAACCTGACAACATTCCAAGAGTAGGTTCACATTACCATTAATGTCTGTTACTCTCATTCAGCATACGCCCTATTCATAAGACCGATGCAAACTGTGCCCCTCGGAACCAAGACAGCTGTGGAAAAAATTTTCACAGCCATTTTGTCCATTGGTAGTTTGAAAGTAGCCATAGGATGAGGGCAACGGACATTAAGTGACTGATGCAGACAAAGCACCTTCTGTCTGGTGTCCGTCTGCATTCACTTTCAAGCAAAACATGTCAAAGGCTTTTTTCTGACTTATATTTTTAGTTTTCTTATGGAAGAAAATGTTGTGCATGCAGGACTTTATCATCTGTTAAAAAAGATACAAACATCAGTCATGTTTTTTTTACATTAAAATCAATGGAAATCGATATAGATGAAGGGAGCCATGTCTGCATCTGTGACTCTGCTACTGTAAATTTCTGTTTCTCTCATCCTTTTGTAGATAAAAGCAAAGGGCATTCATAAGGGTAATGTGTACGTTCCCTAAGCGCATTGATTTTCATAGTCCTTTTGAAAAAATTTTAACAGGAGCCATAGAGCTTTAATTCCCAAAAACCATTTCCAACATCACGACTTCATGATATTGATCTTGTCATGTGTCTATCGCATCCTTGTGACTGGTATTCCCCTCTCAAGAATGTCTACAGGGGTACCACAAGAAAATAAAAGAACAACTTTCTTCTGTTCAGAGGCAATTTTTTTGCATGTAAACCACTGCATGGAAATAAGGTAGCTGAAGATACCAACCTAACACCAGGACATGTTATATAATTTAAAAAAAAAAAAAAAAACTCAACTCTGTTTCAGGAGCCTCTGATGGTTTCTGCTTATTCTCCTGTGTTAAAGTGTTATACATTACCATATATATATATATATATATATATATATATATATATATATATATATATATATACACAGTCCTATGAAAAAGTTTGGGCACCCCTATTAATCTTAATCATTTTTAGTTCTAAATATTTTGGTGTTTGCAGCAGCCATTTCAGTTTGATATATCTAATAACTGATGGACACAGTAATATTTCAGGATTGAAATGAGGTTTATTGTACTAACAGAAAATGTGCAATATGCATTAAACCAAAATTTGACTGGTGCAAAAGTATGGGCACCCTTATCATTTTATTGATTTGAATACTCCTAACTACTTTTTACTGACTTACTGAAGCACAAAATTGGTTTTGTAACCTCACTGAGCTTTGAATTTCATAGCCAGGTGTATCCAATCATGAGAAAAGGTATTTAAGGTGGCCAATTGCAAGTTGTTCTCCTATTTGAATCTCCTCTAAAGAGTGGCATCATGGGCTACTCAAAACAACTCTCAAATGATCTGAAAACAAAGATTGTCCAACATAGTTGTTCAGGGGAAGGATACAAAAAGTTGTCTCAGAGATTTAACTTGTCAGTTTCCACTGTGAGGAACATAGTAAGGAAATGGAAGACCACAGGGACAGTTCTTGTTAAGTCCAGAAGTGGCAGGCCAAGAAAAATATCAGAAAGGCAGAAAAGAAGAATGGTGAGAACAGTCAAGGACAATCCACAGACCACCTCCAAAGAGCTGCAGCATCATCTTGCTGCAGATGGTGTCACTGTGTATCGGTCAAAAATACAGCGCACTTTGCACAAGGAGAAGCTGTATGGGAGAGTGAGGAGAAAGAAGCCATTTCTGCAAGCACACCACAAACAGAGTCGCCTGAGGTATGCAGAAGCACATTTGGACAAGCCAGCTTCATTTTGGAAGAAGTTCCTGTGGACTGATGAAACAAAGATTGAGTTGTTTGGTCATACAAAAAGGCATTATGCATGGCGTCCAAAGAAAACAGCATTACAAGAAAAACACATGCTACCCACTGTAAAATTTGGTGGAGGTTCCATCATGCTTTGGGGCTGTGTGGCCAATGCCGGCACCGGGAATCTTGTTAAAGTTGAGGGTCGCATGGATTCCACTCAGTATCAGCAGATTCTTCAGAATAATGTTCAAGAATCAGTGACGAAGTTGAAGTTACCCCGGGGATGGATATTTCAGCAAGACAATGATCCAAAACACCGCTCCAAATCGACTCAGGAATTCATGCAGAGGAACAATTACAATGTTCTGGAATGGCCATCCCAGTCCCCAGACCTGAATATCATTGAACATCTGTGGGATGATCTGAAGCGGGCTGTCCATGGTCGGCCACCATCAAACTTAACTGAACTTGAATTGTTTTGTAGAAAGAAATGGTCCAAAATACCTTCATCCAGGATCCAGGAACTGATTAAAAGCTACAGGAGGCGACTAGAGGCTGTTATCTTTGCAAAAGGAGGATCTACTAAATATTAATGTCACTTTTCTGTTGAGGTGCCCATACTTTTGCACCAGTCAAATTTTGGTTTAATGCATATTGCACATTTTCTGTTAGTACAATAAACCTCATTTCAATCCTGAAATATTACTGTGTCCATCACTTATTAGATATATCAAACTGAAATGGCTGTTGCAAACACCAAAATATTTAGAACAAAAAATGATTAAGATTAATAGGGGTGCCCAAACTTTTTCATAGGACTGTGTATATATATATATATATATATATATATATATATATATACACATATACATACACACACATAGTAAGCTGATGGCTCGTCAGGTAATGGAGGGGGTGTACATCTCACCCAGACTACTAAGGTGGGAGAGATGAGAAAACTCCAGAAAAAAATGTTTCTCAGCAGATAACTATTGTCTGCTGAGTGTTATTTCAAAGTTCCAGTTACTGTGCTGGATTTTTAGGAATGGCAGGTAGGTTGGTAGTGGGACCTGTCATTCCACCCCCCCTCCAGTCCACACTTTGGGGATGTTCCGGCAGCGACTCAGCTGTTGAGAGTCTCCTCGTCAAGAAGGCTTAAAGGGGTTGTCCCATCACAAGGATCCTATCTATACTGCTTGTTAATGTGGATGTAAGACTTTTCCTAAATACACTGCTTCAGCAAAACTGCTTTGTTTGTCTACTATCTTACTTTATTCAATTCATTGTTGACACAGCCCTTGACTTATCTGCTCAAAAGTCAAGTGATGTATCTGCCTGCTCTCAGGGGGGAGGAAGGAGGGGCTAAGTGCATGGGAGCAAGCCAGTGTATCTAGCTATTCCTGTGTCTACACCACGTGACCTAGGTCCTGCACTCAGATAGGGGAGAGGAGCTGCTTTCATTTCTGAACGTCTTCTGTTCTCCCAGTTATCAGGCTAGCCAATTCAATTGTGTTCATTATGGCAGAGACAGGCAGTCTCTGTATGTAACACAGAATTGAGTTGCTCCTGCCTGTACTTCATAGTCCAATATTGTGCATAGTGTTTAAGGACCTTTGATGACATCACAGGCCCTTCAGCCGCCCCATAGGATCACGGTATGCGGTGGGCAAAGCTACAAACCATTTTGGGGCGGAGTTAAATGGCAGGTTGCATGTGAAACTCCGCCCACCAAATGATGCAAGAAACCAGGAAGAAAGAAGATTTTACAGTAGTGAAGACTGGTGAGTATGCGACGTGGGAATACCCCTTTAAGAAGCCAGCTCCAGCACCAAAACTTAGGGCAGAGGTTGGCTGTAGAGCAAACAGAGAGGTCATATTTTTGGAGCGGTGTCAAATGATTCTACTGGCTTTTGGATTTCTGTTATTCTAGGTAAGGTAACCTTTTTTAAATGTGGTTTTAGTAGATGTGCGGTTTGTAGGTTTGTCAAAAAAACTGCTGATTTTTGTGATGCAGAAAAAACCCATTCTTTTAAAATCTCAGAACATTTGAACTGCAACAGTAATTTTGTGATCTATGTGATAGAATGCAAATCATGCAATCTCTTATATGTAGGTTGTACCATCCGGCAAATTAAAATTAGAATATCGGAACATCTGGCAGATTGCTCAAAAACTGTTACTGATCAAATGTCGAATGTTTCTAGACATTTTTCAACGCATCACGGTGGCGACACTTCATCTTTTATTTTTTATGCCATAGAGCATGTACCCGAACCTATACGGGGAGGGGATCACAGAAAGCTTCTCCTGAAGCGTGAAGCTTTCTGGATTTGGAAGCTAAATACTAGAATACCTAGCGGATTAAATATAAGACAAGACCTGTCGTTAATCTATTGATAGTATTTTGCAATTAAATGACACACTATGTAGGATGTTTACCATCTGCATGGAGGTGTCTAATATAATTTTCCTTTCTAGTTCATTTTTGGGTTCATCCCTTATAGGAAAATTTGGAACATATCATGCCAGCTAATGTTAGTATTCCTTCCTCCGGTCATGTGACTGTTTAGATCTAGATCATGTGTTCATACCACGTGACCGCTATTGCTATGGGTACGTAAGACGGAGGAAAACATGTCTGAGGGATTGAGGTAGGTTTTCCCTTTTCCTTCTTTCTTATGTTTAAAACTAATATTCATTCTTGTATTGTTCTGTGGATAGTACACAGATACATATATAACCTTAGTGTTTGTAGGGAGAACTTTTACTATGATGAATGGATGAAGGATGTACTTTTGTAATAACATAATATCATCATGTTATCTTACTTTATATGATTTAAGTATGATCATTTATAACATTGATCATGATTATTGATCATCATTCTAAAAGCTTGTTCACATACATGCGTTTTTGTGTATCTCTAAGGGTGGTTTTTACTTAGTCTGCCTACACATTTGTTTCTAATGAGATAATTAGAGGTGTGGTTTGTCAGGATATAAATGTGTTCCGAAGTTTGTATTCTATATGCCATGACTAAGAGACCATGAACTAGGTCTCGAAACGCGTAGGCCATCTGTTTTTGTCTTCTCTGGATCCATGTTGTAAGATGAAAAATTTTTTGTGTCTTTTTTAACCAATATGAAGTAAAAGTTATATTTTATCTTATTCAACTGGTTTTTGGGCATGCTGGATTTTATATTTGTTCCATCAACCTATTCTATGTTTAGTTAGAGCCTAGCCGGGCAGGTATTTATTTTGTATTGTTTCCTTTTGTTGCTGCACTATGTTTTTGAGTGAAAATAAAACTCTACCTTTGTTTTGGACTAAAGAAACTGGACTTGTGTGTCTATGCCACCCCACCTAGCAACCCCAGACCCTGACAATATATATCAATGTACATTATATCTCAATTCAGTCGGCAAATATGCAACTGGTAGAAGAATGCAAGTCAAATCAGATGAAGCCCAATATAATAATGCATCAGATAGCAGACACTTTCATCGGTGGTTCAGATTTTTGCTCTAAATAATTGTAAAATGACTGGACACATCTACAGAATTGTGCAGATTTGATGCAAGCAGCAGAAAGTAAGTTTCTAAGTAGCAAAGTATAGTGTTATTGATTGAGACTTGTCACACACATCACTTCTCAGCCAGCGAGCTACTTTTAGGTAAGATGTACAATTGCTGGATCCCATCTTTCCATTCCAATCTTGTCACAGCATAAGACTCCATCTAGCTTATCTTTGGCTGTGTTGGACCACTGGACACACAATCAAAGCGAGACGATCACACGTTGCCATCTGACAGCTTGACCTGATTTCTGCAGTCCCAAAACATCCACAGGCTTGAAGTAAAGGGGAATAAATAACATGGGCTGTCACCTATTGAGAAGTCTACTGACATTTAAGCCACCTGACAGGACTGATATGCCATGTGTAATAACATTTCAATGGAAAAGTATTATTTACATAACAGGGTACTGGGTTCATCTAAATTATAGGTCATAGAAACAGGTAAAAGAAATAGCATCGGAGGCAGTAATTGATAGAAAAAGCTTCTGGTGGGAGAGATTCTGTCAAGCAAAAAAATAATAATTCAAATAAAATATCTGCTATTAAAGCCAATTGTGCCGGCCTGTCATAATGCTATGAAAAGTAAGCCCGTGTTACTGAATGGGCACAAATACAACTTTTTAAAATGGGGCAATATTTTTGTGCGCTCTTACTCCAGGAGGTGAGCGGCATAAAAGTGACAGAAAACCACAAAAGAAGTCTCACCACAAAAATTGCTGAGAGTGAGCACGGACTGCTAAGAACCCTAGTTAACCAAAAAAAAAAAAAAAAACTAAAATGAATTTAAAAAGCCTAGTCTACAAGTCTATTATTATTAATGATACTAGGAATAAAAGTCTACTAAAAGACACATATGGTTCTTCTCACTGATAAAGGATACATACGATATACAGTAGTATAACACTAAGAGCCAAAAAATATAATCAGCTCAAATGGTTAATGGATAAATGTGGTCCAAGTAAATACCAATAACGTCCACCATGGGGCCCCAACGTTGTCTATGGAGAATAATAAACTGCCCACATCCTGAGTCTTCTTTGCATTATTACTAATATGCTAACTCAAGACGCTGGCAGAATATTATTATTATCCATACACCACATTGGGCCTATGGTGGACGGTATTCAAAAAGTGCCAAAAGCAACGAAGGGTTATTAAAGGGCAACTGAAAACCTCTCGTGCAACATATTGGTCAATTTATCACAAATAACTTCAGCAACATTAAGAAAAGTCCTGCAAATGATCATTTTCACCCTAAATGCATAAACAAATTGACAGAAATAAGAGGGGTAGTGACCAAGCCTAATGAAATCTCATATCTGACTGTTTGTATAAATTTAATAAAACTCTCAAAACAAGAACACCGCAATAAATAGCACTGTGCGACAAACAGGAAATACAATGGGTGTCAAAGGCCAAAAATAAATGAAAATTGCTGCGTTGTGCCATAAATGAGCCACCTGAATGACCATTTCTGTAGCATTATAATGACTCAGCCACTACCGCAAGACGTAGGATCAAAGAACAGATTTGTCAGAAGTTCCAGCGCAAGGATTTTGACTTCCAGCTCTGACAATGTACTTTGATCTCTTGTAATTATGTATGCCTCGTCAGGCAGGCGTCCATCCTCAGCCACTGAAAGGCTATGAACTGTGACTAGGAACAGGGAAGCCAATCATACTTGTCATTAAAGCTAGGTGAGCTTAATATAGCGTCTTACAGGTAAGGAATTACATATTAACCAGGATATAAAGCCCTGAAAGGATGAGCTCAAGGAGCAGCCAGCAAACATAAGCCGTAGGCCTGCAATCCTGCTGGTGGTGTTATCACCACAGCCTCACCTGGTATTACTCATTTAAAGCTCTGTTCACACCACTAAACTACATTTAAAAAAAGAAACCCATGCATACACTGTAGAAACCACCCATACTTGTAAGCCACTATATTGTACCTGTGCGTAGCAATCCACACAGGCACGTGTTATGTCGTACCATTGATAAGCCTGAAGAGGCCTTTAAAAGCCCTTTATTTGGTCCCAGCCTGTGTTCATAGTGAAGCCACACGCTGTCATTACTTTACTATGGCTGGCCATCTCTGATATATGACTATATGAACAAATAACCAGCCATGGCAGTTGTAGCAGAGAGGGGAGAGTCTCAGGTAAAGATAGCCAAGACTTTCTGCTAGAGGTTCTGAGGGGACAAAAGAATGAAGGGACTGCAAAGTGATTTACATGGTGTGGACAAGTGAATTCTAGTGACTGTAGTTCTCTCTCTCCTATACACATATCGCTATATAACGTGGAACAACAATAAATCTTTTATCACATATAAACTAGAAAAATGGCGTTTAGTAAGGTTTGTATGTCAGGCAAGTCCAGGACTAAACTCACTGGCTGCAGAGCCTGTGCACAACTGGCAGGAACTGTCTGTATGAGACTAGAGAAGCAGGGCCGTGATAGAGCATTCTGCTGTATTTCACGGAGGTTTTACTAGGCTGTGTATCATCTTTTTCTTAAATATTATCTCTCCTATTCCCAATGCATTCTGGGAACCTCTGAACTACATTGCCAAATAGAGGATCAGTGGACATCAAATTGTCTTTACCATGACACGTGCTTATCTAACAAGGAGTCTGACAACAGCAAGTAGTCGGTAATATACAGTGCAGAGTTTTGTATACAAAGTAGTCCTGAATGGCAAAGCATTGAGATCACATAAAGGTCAACTAAACTCAAAAGCCCACATTTCCTGGTATAGATAGTATAAAAATGCCCCAGCCCTGGTGCTTGGCACATAGACAGCCTGTGAAAATGTTTACTCCATTTATTAGCTGGCCTAGAGTCAGAATTACACAACACATCTCAGTTACAAACACTGATATTTTCTAGGTATCCATCTTTCTATAGAGCCTGCCATCGACATATTCCGCTGGTACAGAAGTCATGGTATTGTGTATAAAAGCATATATATATATATATATATATATATATATATATATATATATATATATATATATATATATATATATATATATATATATGTGGGTGTGTGTTGTATATGCAGATACTGACACTGAATCTACTCAAGGCTTCAGTGCAAATCCCTTTTCCACATAAAACCAATGCAGGTGTGGTATTGAAAATGATGTATACGCCACTGGGTAATTCTTCCTATCTCTATTATGATCTGCTTTCAGCTCATTTATATTCAGGGTAGGATTACAAACCCCTTCTTACCTACAGTATTCATGGGGGACCAAATGAATCAGAGAAGTCCCTTCTACCTTATTTTAGATGAAATAGAGCATGGGCAGGCATTCCTTCCTCCACGTTTAGAATACTGCTTTACTTCTCCATATGAATTGTCAGGGTCTGGGGTTGCTAGGTGAGGTGGCATAGACACAAAAGTCCAGATTCTTTAGTCCAAAACAAAGGTAGTTTATTTTCACTCAAAAAGGTAGTGCAGCAACAAAGCAAACAATACAAAAATAAATACCTGCTCTGGCTAGGCTCTAACTAAGCATAGAATAGGTTACCTCACCTAGAATAACAGAAATCCAAAGCCAGTAGAATCATTCAGGACACAGCTCCAAAAATATGACCTCTCTGTCAGCTCTCCAGCCAAGCTCTGCCAAAGTGTTGCTGCTGGAGCTGGCTTCTTAAGCCTCCTTGACGAGGAGACTCTCTGCAGCTGAGTCGCTGCTGGAACATCCCCAAAGTGTGGACTGGAGGGGGGTGGAATAACAGGTCCCACTACCAATCCTACCTGTCATTCCCAAAAATCCAGCCCAATACGTAACACTTACCAAAATGCTCAGCAGACGTCTGCTGAGAACAAACACTCCTGGTGTTTTCTCAATTCACCCACCTGAGTAGTCTGGGCGAGATGTACACCCCCTCCATTACCTGACCAGCCATCGGCTTACAGAATGTATAACCCAGAACCAGATCACTAAGGCCTGGTGCACATCACCAAATGGAAACCTATACGCATCAAAGAGCAGTTATCTAAGAAATTATAGTCTATGGTGTCCATGTGGTTTCCGCACGAATCATGGAGAGAGAAAAGTACTAAACGCAGCACTTTTCTCTCCGCATGTCTCGTGCGCAAGTCGAGTGGAAACCACACTGATCCCCTTATAGTCCAAGTGGTTTCTTAGCTAACAGCTTTTTAATTGGGGGGGGGGGTACCCAGTCTCCCCAAACAGAATGCAGATGTGAACTAGGCCTTAGGAGTGCTGTTAAATCCACAGAGTGTAAATATTCTCAAATTGAGCAGATACTTGGAGATATTCTTCTTTAGAAGAGTGTCACCAGAATGCAACGATTAACCACAATCCTACAAACAGATAGATTAGGATCAAAATAGTATTTTGTCCAGGTAAATTGGTGTCCCCAAGCCATCACTGTTTTTGTCATTATGTACATTGTTTGATTCAGGTAACCCTAACCTGTTTGTGGGGCTGGGCTCTGGTGTGCTCAATATTTGCAGTTTAAAGTAGAATGCCATGAATTATTTTTTTCTGTTCTATTCATGGGCAAAAAATCTTTGGAAAAAAAAAAAAAAAAAAAAGTCTGTTAATGCTATTAATGGATTAATGAGGGCATCCAATTTTTTTTTTATTTTTTTTTTAAATGTAGATTATGAGCCCCACATAGAGCTCACAATGTACATTTTTTCCCCTATCAGTATGTCTTTTTTGGAATATGGGATGGAAATCCATGCAAACACGGGGAGAACATACAAACTCCTTGCAGATGGTTTTTTGCCCTTGGCGGGATTTGAACACCAGGACTCCAGCGCTGCAAGGCTGCAGTGCTAACCACTGAGCCACCGTGTGGCCCCCACTGCATCCAAATATTTTTAGCAGTGTTTGGAGTGATTTCTGGGTTTCTCTGGGAGTTCTTGGCATCATCTGCAATTGTTTACATGGTGTAGTTTTCTGTGCTTTTAACCTACAACTACCATGATGCACTGCAAGAGCTGACACCCCTTCCTTGTCTCCTCTGGCTTCCCATGCCTGCGCAATAGAGTTGTAGTGCCGATTACAGTGCAGTGCGGAATATGGCTCTGATGAAGGCCACATGCAAGATGGGGTGGTGCCATATGAGAATGCTGCATCTTTCAGTTTGGTGCAGCGGCACCATTTTAACCTCTTCTTCCTGCAGCCATTTTAGCGGCTTCAAATTTTTTCCCCCCTAGTACAGCACTCATGGGATGAATAAGTACAGTTACATCAGATGTCCAAAAGGGGTTGCTATAAACAAGTCTGTTTTTCCTAAGTATTAATGGCTGAGGTTCATAGATATAGGTGCATAACAGGTTGAGTTATTGACAGAGGCAGGGGTCCACTACAGCCAAGCTATATAAAGTCCAGTGTAAAAGTTGACAGAAACCCAAAATATTAACCTGTTTTTTGTGTTTTTTTTTACTGAACCCCTCTACAGATCTGCCATGTCAGGAATACCAGCTACATAAGGCAGACTTGTCATCATTTTTATAGTTCTTATATAATGGAATACATAAAATGTGTCTGTGACAACTGGAGACTGGCACCTATATAAAAGAGTTAGGTATACAGGGAGAAACTTCTAAATAACACAGCAAGCCAGACAGGCGCTATCTAGCAAAAAACATTTACAGTTATAAAGTGTTTAAGAGTCCTTGAAAATAAGTACCGGTAATAGTAAAGTTAATGGATGCAGCAAATGGCTCGTTCTTTCTTTTGCTGTGTACAAGAAAACTAGGCACCTTTGGCTTCTAAAGTGAAAAAAAATTAGAAGTCAAATACATTTGCCACATTTAAACATGTATATAACAATAAAGAACAAATGACATAACTGCCTAGTCATTATAGCTACTATAATACCACCATCAATATACAATAATATATATATATATATATATATATATATATATATATATATATATATATATATATATATATATTGGTAACTGCACCTACATGCAAGTATATACACTGCCTGTATGGACAATATAGCTACGGTAGTTTAATAATACATACCCTCGATATTCTGTACTTGGCACAATAACCAGTATTTGCTGAAAGGCAGTAAACATTCCCCTGCGCAGCTTTCCAGACACCTCCACAATCCTATGAGGATAGGACAAGGGCAGGTCTTACAGATAAGAATATACCCACTACAATACTGCCCCATTTACAAAACTGTAGGTATTATGCAGCCCTCTATGGGCAAGAATATATCTACTTTAATGCTGCCTCCTAAGTTTTGGGAATTTCCAATAATCATTTATAGTAACACCTAAAGCTGGCTATACACATGTATGTATGATGCTGGCTGAATATATTACTTTTGCCAGGACTAACCAGCAGATATTAAGGGAGAAAAGATGCCCAATCCTTTTGTACTCAGTAACTAAGCCACAACGAGAGATGTCTGGCAGGGGTTTCCTCCCCAGCCCCATTCATAATGCTTTTGGCCTAATCAAGTTGTATATACACACACATGTATATTATTACGCGTATTAGGCCTCATTCACACATCACGCCATTTCAAAACATAATGGCCACTTTATTAAAGACATCTTGCTTACATGGAAATGAACGATATGACCCTATGTTCAGCAGAAAAAATGAACAGAGCAAGTTAGAGACAGTAGACTAGCAGGAGTCTCCATTTCAAAACCTGATAACCTTGTGGGGCTTTCACATGTAACAGCATCAGCAGTACATTGAGAATGGTGTGCTCCAGGAAAAGGTGACCCTGTAGATTTAAAGATGCTGTGAAGGAGTTGGCGAACAACGTCCAGCAAATTGCCACTAAACAGAACAACTCCAACAAACACGTCCGAGAATATAACTCTCCACTCCTTAGGGTATGTTCACACAGCACAATTTTGAGAGAACAGAGTAGAACAGCTGATTGGTGCAGGCTCCAGGTTATGGATCCCCAGCAATCTCATATTAATGATGTACCCTAAGAATATTTTATGTCTTAGAAATCCAGTTAAGGGCTCAGAACAAACCTGTATTAGGAAGTCATAAGAGCAGTAAATGAAAGGATACATATTCATTATTTCACTACAAAAAAAAAAAAAGTAAAAACAACAAAAGAGGCGACAAAGATACATTTCGTTGTTGCTGGCTGTAAAATGTAAAGAGTATACAGCCCCTTAGAGTTATAATGTCCAACAAGGTCTAAGAAAGTCTCAAAAAGCTGAGAGAAAGAATCCACAGCCCTTCTCTTGGTTTTCTAAGCTCCGACATAACAAGCTCACACTTGCTAAACTGTGAACCTCATCCAAAGGAAATGATATACTGAAGCACTTAAATGTATTATGAGCAGAGCTAATGGGTTCGCACCTCCATGAGGACGGGTCCAGCATCTCACACTGTTATCACCAGCAACAATAAGCTCTATTTTAGATGGCGATCGCCACCTGCGCTCCTGGAGCAGAGATATCAGTTGTATTTCATATCATTTTCTTTTAGCAGGCAATACGAAGTTATAGAAGTAAAGATAACTAAAGTTAAGGACAATATCCTATTTCTGAGCACAATTTGTTGGCTGCCATGGTCTATGAATTAGTCCAGCACTATACAAAATGTCTATTTTATTTCACACCTGAGAGGGTGGTCTCTTACAAATAAGGCTGCAGTGGAGTCGCAGTTACCATCGAAAATCACCAGATGAGTGCTGGAAAAACAAATTTTTCGTCCAACTGTTTCAGTCTAAAAGAAAGGACACCCCCAGAACCCAGTATAGTCACTAGGGTCTGCTGGGCATGTTGGCGTCTGATTTAATAGTCTGTCTTCGTAATACTGGTCAAGAGAAACTGACAAATCAGCGCAGATGTGAACACAGCAATAAACAGATACTGTTTACCAATTACCGCGAATTACCAGCATAGATCGTGCCCAAAAATTAGAAGCAAAATTACTTCCATATGTTTTCCACATCTATTACCATGACATGTTTGAAATGGAAGGACATATAATTTTTCAGATACGCTAAGTATCTACGTTATTGAATCCCAAAATAGCAAGTATAGCATGCACTCAGCACACATTTCTGTCATGAGAACAAAATGAATTTTATTGGTTCTCACTAAGATTCATGTGATAGTCCATTGAATTCAAAGATTGAACTTTCAGTTCCTGGAATGTACGAAAAATACATCAATTACGGCACACAATTTCTCAGGACTACTTGCAAGTGGCAACTTCTCAATTCAATTATTTTTCTCAATGAACATGTAGGCACATACACAGGCTATACTCATGTGAAGGAGAGGCACAACTACTTAGCATGTAAACCATACCCATTAGGGTAAGTTCACACCGGGTCTTTTGGACTGGAACCAGAGGCAGAGGCCGCATCAGGTTCCGGTCCACAAACCTGGTAGCCATGGCTGAAAGCTGATGCACTGCACCGGCATCCAGCCGCGCATTCCGCTCCGGATTAAGCCCAATGAATGGGCCTAGTCCGGAGGAGGGACTGTCTTCAGGCTGAATCGCGAGGCGATTAAATTTTCGCTGAACTTCACATTTCCCACCATGCATCCGTCATGCTGATGAAGGTCATGTTGACCGAAACGTTTAATAATTTTGGATGCAAATAAATGCAAAAATTCTTCATGATTCCCTGTGAGTGCCAGAAACTCCTTTCATATGTTGTTATGGCGGTGAGATGCCTTTTCTGAGCACCCAAACAAACAAAACCGAATAACAGTGCACTACAATCAAGCTGACATATGGTTATGTTCACAGAAAAATCCCTTTAACCAGTTCCAGACCGCCCATAGACTCTATACGTCTGGGTGGCCCATTCTTAACTCTGCAGCTGAAGAACTGGGGAACTACTCTAGAGAAAGCAGTGATAGTTTATTACCGTCCCTGCCTTCTTGCTCACTGTGTACATGAGCCCTGTGTATATGGCTATGGGAGCCCTCCGATCTGGTGGCCACGTTAGACTGTTAGAGCTGCTATGTCCTAGATTACCCAGACCTGCTCAGCAGTAATGGGTAGGAGGTTGTAATCCTCCTGTAATTGGAGCTAATGTATCAGCCCTAGTTATTTGGGAAATCAGCCCCAACCAAAAAAAAAATGCCCCCAAAGGTCTATTATAACCTTATGGGGAAACAATGAAAAATCTGAAAAAAAGTGACTGGTCCTGACCCAGGGAAATTGTCCCAGTACTGAAGTAGTTAATTCCAACGTAACGGCTTCCAAACTATACAAATCTACATCTAGTTTTGCTCAGGTAATGGATCAGTCATAAAACTTTCCTTGTACCTTGTCTCCTAATAGGCTAGCACTATATAAATCCACTCCAAGTCAGAATTAGGCCAACAAACAGTTCTATGTAGTTGCACGGAGGTTAAAGAGGGCATATACAGTATTTTTGCCAGTAGTTGTACCTAACAATAGTTGTCAGTCATTAAGTTGCAGCCTTGTTCTTTATTTTATAGGACTACAGCCAGAGGTGCTGTCACGTAAACTAGCAGTAGTCTTCCATAATGACTTGCTTTGCAGTGAGGGATCATTCCCAGGAGCTGCCTAGGTCTGTGTAACTATGAGGAGTGTTCAGCAGGACTATTTACACCGCATGCCGTGCATAATCTTTGTGCCACTCAAACCAGAAATGCACTTATTTCTAGGTAGAAGTACAATTACATATATAGCCAAAGAGAAGGAAAAAAAAAATAGAAATGACAGCTGGATGAATTGAAAACTTTTTAATTTAAAGTTACTACAATTTACATGTCAATTACTTGTCATTTTATAGTACCCAAAAGAACATTTAGTCAAAACACTGGTTCAAAAAGCGATTAGAATAATTACTGGAATGGGCCACTTAGGTCCAGTTCACACAAGGACAAACAGTACTGTCGAGAGCAGCACAAACTATGAAGATCACTGAAAACATTGCTAAATCTTGTGAGTATTCCAAATTTGTATAAACATGACATCTGGCTAGTTATATATGAATATAATAGCACAGAAAACACTACCACATAAGCAAATCTGCTAGAGCCATCAAGGGACACATGAAGGTACTTGAAAGAGATGAACAGATGCCCACAACGTCTGACAGAAAACCAGCTAAGTATTCACATTTTAAGGGGTCGTTCAGACAGGAAAAATTTAGAAAGTTTTACCATCTCCCCCATTTACTAAGCTTTCTTCCGTCGTGGTTTTTTTTTTTTTTTTTTTTTTTTTTGCATTACCATCATGAAAACAGATGCAGATGGCGGGGTCTCTGATGTGACTGTCACCCTACTAGCATCAAAGTCCGTTGCTCGTATCTTATGACGGATGAGAGCAACAAACATTCATAACAGTCGTGTGCACATCCTGTAACTTTTCATTATACAAAACAATAACGTGTGTCTCAAGACTTGTTTGAAACTGGAAAATCCCTTTAATTATACGTGAGGTGACAAACAGAGTGAAGTCACGGTATATCTCCCTCAGATTTCTGACTTATGTGTGGTCCAGTGCGGGTCTTGAATAGGCATCAGCCCCAGGTGTAGGTCCTGGGCACCTTTCTGGTCCATAAAAAGCTGCAGATCCTGCACTTCAGGCCAGATCCTGGGAGTGAGAGGAGGCGTCTGGATCTGTCCAGGATTATTGATTGTACAGTGAGACCTAACTGTAGTATTTGTTTGTTCATGTGGCTGGTAGTAAGCCACACGTATAGTTAGACTTTATTCTGTTTAGTTCGTGCTCAGACGAGCAGGTTAATGTTTGTTCCTGAAGTGAATGTTTATTTATTTTGCTATTTTTCAAATAAACCTGTTCACTTAAGATATTGTTGTCCTTACCATTGCTGCTACCAAGCTACCTTCCACACATACATTATACAATTATTGATATTGAGTAGTTAGTTTAGTGTTTGTTGCATATTCACTTTCATAGGAAATCAATCACTAGCTTTTTAATAAGGATCTTTATTGCTTCAGAGTGCCCTTAGCTGTCAGCCATATGTAAAGGAGTAAGAGACAGGGAATGAAAGGTTTTCTGTTCCACCCTGGCCTCTACTAAGGGTAGGTATTTTATTACTGAATAGGGATACGTCTATTCCATTACCTGCTCTTATCTATCCATGGGATTTCAGGGATTTTGCTAATCATTCACTAGCGCACATTGTCTCTATTCCGCCATTTCAATCCATAGGACAGAACATGAAGTACGGTGTATTTCAATATATTGAGGCAGATTTATTATGCCTTGTATGCCAGTTTACACCAGGCATAAAAATTCCATTTTTTTTTTTTCTTGTTTGTTTTTCTCCGTAAAAAGTGTGTTTGAACAAAAATATGCCATGTTAACCATGTCATATGTTAACAGATTCTTAGGGCAGATTTATACAGAGTGTTAAAGGAGCATTTCCTTATTAGCAATTATAATGGATATGACAGCTATTGTAAAATATATTATTTTACAGTTTTCTATTGGCAGTCGTCCCTGGTTACTACCACTTCTATTTCAGTGGCCACACTTGCCTGGTTGTCACAGGTAGGCAACCTCTTCTACCCCTCATGCTGCCAGTACTAGCTTACACAGCAGCACCAGGTAGGCATGCGTACAAGATGGCAACACTGTGAATTTATCAAACATAAACTTGGGGGGCAGTGGCAGTAAACTGCCCTCATTTCCCAATATGGAGCTGAGAAAAGAGCACAGGAATTGCATAAAACAAGACTAGAACATTGACAGGACTGCAACAATAGGGTTTTGCAGAAAAAAACATCAACCGACATGTGTAAATTTTAAAGCAGATACGTCTACAGGGATAAGTCCATTGAACACATTATGAAAACCTCTCAATACATATGTCAGGCATATACACCAGGCCTGGCATAGCCTTAAGGGCTCGTTCACACGGGGGGCAATGAGGCAGATTTTGCCTCAAAACCTGCCTCCATACCATGGTGGTCTATGGAGACTGCTAGGTTTTTTTTTTTTCTGCTAGCAGTTTTTTTCTCCTAGCAGAAAAAAGAAGCGACATGACCTTTCTTCAGGCGGATTCCGCCTGAGGAAAGCAATAGAAGTGAATGGGAGGCAAGAAACGCCTAGCATTTTTTTGCAGAAAAACCACGACCGAAAACGGCTAGCTTTTTTTTTTTTTTTACAGTCCATTCACTTTAGGGGAGGGGAAAACCGCCTGGCGTTTCCTGAAGCAGTTTTTACCAAAAACTGCTCCAAAAAAACGCCTCAAGGTCAAAAAATTGCTTCCTAATTAGGGTGAGTTCACACTACATAAACGGCAGCTTATTCTGAACGTAAAACACGTTCAGAATAAGCGGCATATAAAGCAGTTCCCATTCATCTCTATGGGAGCCGGCATAAGAGCGCTCCCCATAGAAATGAATGGGCTGCATCTTTCACTACGAGCAGTCCCATTGAAGTGAATGGGAAGTGTTGCGTGTACGGCTCGGCATGAGCAGAACTACACGTACACGCCAGCACATCCCATTCACTTCAATGGGAGTGCTCGTAGTGAAAAAAGCAGCCCATTCATTTCTATGGGGAGCGCTCGTATGCCGGCTCCCATAGAAATGAATGGAGCTGCTTTATACGCCGCTGATTCTGAACGTGTTTTACGTTCAGAATAAGCTGCCGTTTACGTAGTGTGAACTCACCCTTAGGAAGCATTTTTTTTTCAGGACCAAAATAAGCCAGGCGGTTTTTGCGTGTGAACTATCCCTAAAGTGTCCCCAGATTTACCTAAAAATTGGCCACAGACAGGGAATGTCTTGTAAGACCATTACCTTCTAAATCCACCGCTACTCCTGCAGTCTCAGCAGCTAGCCATCACTGGTTTTAAGGACATGGCTGAGATCATGTCAATAGCACATGAGCGCTGCAGCTAACCACTGTTGGTGAGATCATGTCAGCGGCACATAAGTGATAACTTGCTGTCACCAACACTGGCAGAAAGTAGATGAAACGAAGCACTAGACCAGCGGGGGTTACAAACAGATCTCCGTCATTGTGGCTTATTTTTTACCTAAACTATGCAACCCCTTTAAATCATGCATGCTTATTTTTGTAGAAAATACTGTTTAAATACATCCCAATAATCTCAAATGTGTTTTTCAGCTAACTCCTATTCGGTTCTAACAAGAATAAAATAAAAAAAATAAAATAAAAATAAGCAATGGCTATACAAAGCAGCACAAACTCAGAACAAGTAAGCACAGAAATCAGCAGGCAGAGGTTTGTAAAACCAAATCTATCTCCAATGGGCATGCTTAAGTGAAAGAGACAGAGCCGACCACTTCATCATGGAGATACATTAATAATGAGAATTGATACAAACACAGAAATCAATACATTTATTAACTCATTCATTACTAAAGAAACTCACTCAACCATCTGGGATAAGGTAGGCTTAATGGGGAAAAAAAGTCAATTGATGCAAGGATTACTGCATGTGACAGATGTCCTGCTGATGTGTATGGGAACTGAGAGAGAGATTAATCCACACTTTACTGCCAGACACGTACATGAATCATTAGCCCACTGACTTTAATGGTCATATAACCCAAACAGGGACTGACTGATTTCTGTGGCATCCATTTTACAATTAGGTCATTGGTATTCACGAAAAGGTATGCTATAAACTCTTAATGAATCCCTTTCATGATACTTTACTCAGGACTAACGTCATGTGCCTCCATTATAAAGGACAATGACGGCATCAAGGGGTTTACCAACACCACATAACCCCAGCCAATTCTAGCTCTTACCATAATATATGCTGCGCCATGTGACACATCCAATAAACATCAAACAACATGTCATCTGTCCATTTGTAGACTTTTCAGAAAAATTAAAGTGTAATTTACAGATGAAGAAAATTAGTACACACACACACACACATATTATATATATATATATAATATACACACACAGTATATATACTGTATGACCCTCACTCCTATTGTTGCGACTTGAAACCACCCCAGACTGTCGTTGATATAATATCACATGAACATGCCATCAATATTAACCCCTTTTCCACTTCATGGTATTTGATAACCTCAGCTCACCTATGTATCAGCTCACAGTATCAGAAAGCACAGTGTACTGTTTTTATACTGGTTTTAGATTAGATACCAAGCAAGCCTAAGTGGTATTAGAAGGTCACGTGTCCAAACAACTGAACTATTGGTTGTTACTACAGACTGAGTAGAGACTGTACCAAGCCATGGAGAAGTGAATACACCAGATAATCCCATTTACTACAGCACTGGTGATCTACACAATTCTAGCGGTGATCTCATTGGTGGTCAGCAACTTTTCAGGGTTTGCAGAACCATTTGCAGTTTGCCAGACAATAGGATGCATTGGGAGAAGAAAAAAAATCACTCTATAGGATTTAGTAAATCTTCCCTATTTTCTATAAATGGCGATATAAACTGGCTGAGCTGCTAAACAAGTCAGAATCTCAAGACAAAAACATATATTCTAAACCTCAGAAAGAATTTTATTGCTGCCAATAAAATTCCATTGTTATTACAGATCACATGACATTTCAGAGTTAGAAAATTCCTGGTTATTTTTAACTTCATCTAAATGAGAAAAGTTTATTACACACAGATCAACATTAAAACCTTTTCATTCAAGCCAAAAGCAATGCCATTGGGAAATTTAAGTAAAAGACATTCAACGATGAAAGTCTTGTAAAGGAAAAAGTAATACAATTACAGGTGAAACCATGAAGCTTACTGATATCTGAAATAAATCACCAAAGCCTTCCTAAATTTACATATACAGAATGCAGTCTTTGTAGATATGAATGATTATGGTAACAGAAAATTAACAACATCGCTGCTTGCAAAATTTCCCTGGCACACAGCAGCTTCCTGTGCCGCCCCTCCCCCTCCTCCTCAGCATTGGAGTGTGAGAGGAGAAGTCCTGTGCCATGTAGCTGGTCTCTTCACTGCCAGACAGAGCTACAGATGAGTTTCCTCCCATGTCCTAGGCACCCAGCAATTTAGTCAAAATTGTATATGCACCTGAAGAAGGGCGACTAGCCCGAAACGCGTCGTGCTTGTTTATTGTAATTAAAGTTTTGGAAGATCTTTGGGCTTATTACTGGTTTTGTGCGCACTTATCCCCATACCTCCACACCTGTTTGGGTCAAGACCCTGAGGGAAATTCCAGAAAATTAACAACGTCCGGATCAGCACAGTGTACACCATGAATGTAGTCTGTCTTCTACAAACCGCAGTTCAATGGCTTCTAGATCAGCAGCAGTGTAATATAAAGTGTAAATGTTCTTGTGCTTTGTTAACGTAAGGTCATGCTGGTAAATCCATTCCATTCATTGAAATGGGATTTACATTGCCACATGTCCAACAAATGTGAAGTCACTGCCAGAGAAGAAAAAAAGCAGCCATATTTTTGAAGCCCTGCACAACCCCTTTAATGTACATTGCAGTCTGGAGGCCATCAACTCTTTCCAAAAAGTTTTCAATCATACAATCGTAGTTTGGTTCCAAGAGTAGGGCTGCACAATTATGACCTACATTATGACCAATTGTACAAAGAAGCCCTCTTACCTCTCGTCTCTTCCTATTTTCTCATAGAGCTATTTCTCGCGAGCAAGACCCCCACTTATTATATTTTTCGGAGGAAACCCACACAAACACTGGGAAAACATATGAGCTCCTTGCACATGTTGCCCTTGGTCAAATTCAAACCCAGGACTCACTGAGGAATAATGCTGCTGGAGATTAGAGGAGTTGTCCGGGATAAAAAAAAAAATATTCCCTACACTAATCTAAACACCCTCCCCCCACCTATTATAAAAATAACAATTAATCAAAAATGTATATTTACACATATCCGTGAGGCTCATGTGAACCGTCCCAGGACATTTGCTGGTTATCCAGTGACAATCCGTTTCCAGAAATGAAACGTCACTACTACTTCCTCTTCCATGCACTCTATCATACTTACATATCTTCCTTCTAGGCTTCTTCCTGTGTGATGGCTCCACCCTGTTTTCTGACTGGTGGTGCGATCTATAGACCCAGCGCTGCTCTGCAGCCAATAATCCACCTCTACTGCCCAGCTCCCACCACTGCACAGTAAAGGTGGATCATAGCTGCAGAAAACAGAGCAGCACTGGGACAATAGTACGCTGGCAGAATCAGAAAAGAAAGTTAGTATGTCCCGCAGGAGGAAGACTGGAAATTTGAGAGATAAGTGTATAATGGGGTCGGAGGTTGGGCTAAGTAGGTAGGGAAGCGCTAGTAGTGGGCGTGATAACTAGAGAGACAGGGAGGGGGTGTATGGGAGAGAGGGAGTAAGGTGAGAGGGAGCTAGTGCGGAAGTTACATAGCAGGACGTTGAACCTCAAACAAATGCAGACGATGCCAGGCTCTCCCAGAAACCACTCAAAACACTGCTAAAAATATATGGGCTCATTTACTAACCCATTAATATTACTAACAGACCTCAAAACTCTTTTTAACTCTCTCCCTCTTTGGGTTTGACTTCAAAACTGCATGTATAACTGGACAGATTGATACCTCTTAACTGACGGGGTTATACTGTAATGTTCACACACTTAAAAAAATAAATAAATTATGAGCAGTTTGTATAAACCTGTTGCACAATTTTGGCTCCAAGAGGCTGCCTGCAGATCAGGCGACATGTTCAACGTGACATGTTCCCCTTCATGCTCCATAAAATGTATGTAAATGTGCAGACAGACCGAACTGCAGTAAAACCTGCTGAATATTTCTGCTGTACTTGTTCTCATCAGCCTATGTAATTGCTTTTTGCCAAGCTAGCAAGTCAAACACGTAACAGAAATAACCTGCAACATGGCTGATCTTTGATGAGAAATGTATTCTAGGAAAGGGGGTTAATTTGAACTTTTAGGTTTTTCATTATTTTTATAGTTATTTTTTATACAATTTATTTTTCTTTTTGCTATTTTATCAGCGCTGCACCTCCCATGAGGCGACCTGAAGCGACCGCTTCAGGTGGCGCTATGCCAGGGCCACGGGGAGGGCGGCATTTTTGCTGACCAAAGCCAGTCCAGGACAAGCTGTCCTGGACTGGCTTAGGGTCACCATCACTGAGCGGTGGATTGGCGAGGTTGTTGGAGCAGTGCTGCTCCAGCGGCTGCCTCTCACGCTCAGGCAGAGAGCAGGTCCTCTCCGTGCCTGCTCTCTGCCTGCTAAAGACGCTCGCTCCGCTCGGCCCTGCCCCCTCCGCTCAGCCCCACCCCTCCGCTCGTCCCCACCCCGTCCGCCTCAGGCGGCAAAAAGCCATGGTTCACCCCTGTATTTTATCATCTCCCTGGAGAGCTTGAACCTGCAATTGTTTGATTGCAAGTCCCATAGAGTGTAATACAACTGTATTTGCTACATTACTATTGAGGCAGGTCATAGATCCAGGTCTCCACTCTAATGTACTATAGCGTATTGTACGGTTGTAATGTACTGCAGCTATGGCGGCCACTCTGCAAGACCTGGCATTCTTGGGAAGGGGATTAAAAAAAAAAAAAAAATTATATAAAACTTCAAATCACCCCCCCCCATCACAAATAAAAAACAAAATAAAAACAAACAATGTAGGCATTCTACGTGTCTAAGACCTGGTTCACATCTGCATTCGGGCCATTCAGTTCCCCTATCCACCTAACGCTAGGTTCACACCTGCGTTCGGGTCTCCGTTCTGTGGTTTCCGTCTTCTGCATGCAAGACGGATGAATGGGTGAGAAAGAGTTCTGCAGGTTTCCGTCTCCTGCCCCTGCTTTGTGCAGGAAACGTAAACCTGCAGAACGGAGACCTGGCGCAGATGTGAACGAGCCCTGAAATACATGGAGAGAAGTCTTCCAAACAGCACTTTTCTCTACGCATTTTTTGTGCTTTAATCGAGCAGAAACCACACGGACCCCATTATAGTCCTTGACTTTCCTTAGGTAACCTCTTTAATGTGAATAGATTTCCGTTCAAAAGGAGGGGGGGGGTTGTCCCCAAGCAGACTTCCCCAACGGAAACCCGAACGCAGATGTGACCTGGGCCTAACAACAATGCTCAAGCTATCAGCAAAATTTGCAACAAACAATTTTAGCATTTTTAAAAGTTTTGGACTTTTGTTAAGATTTTAAAACATGATAAACAATATAAAAATTTGGCATTACCGTGATCATGCCCACCCAAAGAACATAAGGAACAGGTCATTTTTAACCACACAGTGGTATATCAAAGACAATTACAGTAATGGTTTCTTAACTTAAATTGCGATCTCTTAGCATTATTATATATAAAGAGAAATAAATAGCTATTACTGCAAACTTCACACTTATCCACAGCTAAAAATATTCCTCAAAAAGGATTAAAAAAAAGAGTATTTTGAGGCTGTGTTCACACGGAGGAATTTTCTGCAGATTTCGCCCCCGAATTCAGGGCAGATTCCCCCTGGAAACCGACTTGCATTGTTTTCAATTGGAGGCAGAGATCGCAGGATGTGGAAAAAGAGAAGTGTCCTGCTCGATCTTGCTGCGGAGCTAAATGCCGGCGGTGGAAAATGAAAAGGACTTCCTCTTCATTTTCCGCCATGTGAACGTACCCTTACTATTCCAGGAAAAATGTAGTAGCGCCATACATCACATAGAAGCTCTGCTTGGTATTGCAGCCTAGCCTCATTTAGTTTAACAAAAAAAGGCAGCTTCTCTCGCAATGTGAGGGCTTAGCCTTTAAAAAAACGTGTATGAGGCCATTACAAAATAATGGGTCAGTGTTCTAACAGTAAGAAACACAGCTAGTGGAGAGAGCTGCATGAAGCCACCACCATATATACCACATAGTAAGTTATAGTGCCCTATGACAAGTTAAACACTTTTGAATTTTCGTGAGGTTTTAATATTTTTTTTCCTTGCTGTATTCAGTAGTAACCTGGTTGCAACAAACCATACACCTCTTCATCCATTATACCATTATCCACTATATGTAAATAATGATATATATGAATGGTGATCTTGAAAACGTTGAGTAGTTGATACAGAATATAAAGTGGAAACCTGCACATTCTCATAAAGAACAGCCTTCATTTGCAGAAACCAGAACAGGCTACTCCTTGTCAGATAAGCAGTTTTGTTCCACTCATTCCGATAAAGAATTTTCCAGCCTAAAAAAAGTCTCAAAAGACTCTACAAGACAAAAAAAAAAAAAAAAAAAAAAAAGCAAGTTGCTAAATTATTTTCTGGATAGAAGTGAATGAATGAAACACTGCCCACCAAATTCTTTTCTCTAACATTTCAGCATTGGACAAAACGGCTACAGTGAAGGTAGAGTTACATTACATACCACAGACATGTCCATTCTTGAGCTAAAAATCAGGTTTCCTGAATAATTCTAGTTAAAAATGTGTTCACACAACATAACACAATCCATGCTGAGTAATGACATTGGAATTACATTGATAAGTGATCAGCTAATAAAGCCATTGTCACAACAAGACCTTCTTATGTAGTTTAAAGAGTTAATGGAAACTATACGTCTGTCACCGCCATGTCACAGAACACATTGCAGTGATACACAATAGGCCTTTGCTATATAGCTCACATTTCTAGATGTGGACAGAAATAAAACAAACACTTTGAGGAGATATGCAAATGAGACAATGGGTGCACTGGGGGCAGGCCTTCGGACCTGGGAGACAGATAACTGAGGTATTCAGTTTATCACTGTACCATCCTCTGTAATGCGGTGGCAGACTGCCTTTAAGGACCTATTAGGCACCATACATAATCGGGTGTCCTATCTTGAGGGTGGGGGGTTTGGATTTTGCAGTGAAATGTTCTTGAAGCAAGAATTTCACCAGAGGGTCAGGTATATAAAATGTCTCAGATTTCAAGCAGGCTGTTACTCACAACACTGTATAAGTCACCTGGTCAGGGTGCAAATCTCTGCCACTACCTACTTTATGGCCAAGTGCACGGACCAGAAAATACAGACCATATATATCAAGCTGGACTACATTCTTTCCAGATACCCCAATATTTCTCTATGACGCTGGGACACTGCATCACCACTGGGTTACTGTCCAATAATGCTTACAGTACAGGGCAGTAGTCCCACAGTGAAGCACTATGTAACAGCATCATAAATAACATATCATACGGAGAGTCTGGGTCTCACTGGGATATCTGAGAAATATGGTCAATGTACAAATCATGTTTTCCTGACCATAAAAGCATGTGTGCAGCTGACCAAACATGGCCGCCTTTATCTTTTCATGCTGGCACACAAATAGGAGCCATTATATCAATAAAGGGGGACTGATATGAATGACAGCTGATAACACTACACACTCCATTATCACACTCCTGTCTATCAGTGGGGGTGACCACACCTTCCAGCAGGGCCAGCACTAAGAGAAAATACAGTATATGGTAGCTCTCAGTATTTCCTAATGTAGCCAATTAACAGACGTTGCCATACAGGCACACAGTAGCATTCATAAGCCATAGTATCCACAGTTAAAAATGTATAGTATGTTTTTTTGTCACAGGCTATATCTGTATGGAATAATGCAATTAACTGAACTGTTCAACATAGCAGAAAAAAGATACTTGCATACACCAGACCGAATGAGTCCAATTATGAAAATAAAAAGGTTAGTGGGGGTCCGCTGATCAGATGTTTGAAGGGGCTGCAACACTTGTACGGGCCCAGTAACCACATTAAGGTTTAGGTCTTGTGTTAAATACAAGAAAAAGTTCTGCAGGTGCTTTTTTTTTTTTTTATCTTCTGTCGGAAAGCTTGTCTCATTTTTGATATTATAGTAAATGTACGGTAGTCAGATTAGTAGACAGAGGGTGATAAAGTGACAATGGTGCTCTGCCTACATCAGTCCATTGCTCTGATCCTTTACAGACCAGAATAATGGTCTTCAGTGACAGCAATGTGAACTTAGTCTCAAAATGATTTTAAGAATAGAAGTGTTAACAGAAGAAAATCTAAGTCAGTATTTGGCGCAAAAAAAAAAAAAAGAATAAAATCTTCTGTATATACTCAGTTTTTCAAGGAACTTGGCAAGGAGGCTGTCTCAAATATATTGAAGAACTAGCCCCAGATTTTCTGAGGATGTAGGCTTGTTCAAATCCTTCTGTCTCAATGTATTCCCAGACAGACTTGTTGATGTTGAAATCACATCATCACTTCCAGGACTACTTCTCCATCAGGCAGTCACACCAAATATTGATTTAATTTACATATCTCTTTTGTTCATTCACATTACATTGTTAGTGGACAAAAATAAACTATTAAAAGATATCCACAATATGCCCAAGATATCAGATTTTTTGGCCCATACTAAGGATAAGCCATAAATCAGTGGGGGACTGACAGCCGCATCCAGCTTCCATACTATACACAACAAAGGGTCTGAAGAATCACCCCAAGAAGAACTAGAGATATGTAGCGATTTCCTAAGACTAGAATCCCTATACCATGGCACAACATGGCAGCTAATGCCACCTCCACCCCTGATACACTTTGTCGTTCTCAGCAGAGTCGGGATGTCAGGCACCCCCTTACCTCCATGTCCCGTTTGTTCCTGCTTCCCCTGTGGCGTCGCCTAGGGTGGGACAGCTCCGTCCCTTACAACTGGACCGTCCCCTGGTACTATGGGGACGTCACCTGGTTCGTGAGGGAGCACCAGCTGGAGGGGCTCAAACCCGACCTTTGGAAGCCGAAGACGGTCCACAAGCTCATCCGAGCTAAGGACACCATGGAGGAGATTCCAGGGCTGTCGGCAGGATCCGCTGAGGTTGTCTGGAGGAACGTCTCGTCAGATAAGCTGACCAACGGACACAAAGACATGTCGTGGATGGCCATCCAGGGAGGACTTGCCATCCGGGCCGTCATGCATGCCCGAAACCTAAGTAAGACGCGCTACTGCCCCAGATGTCCCTTCAAGCAGGAGACCACCCACCATCTTTTCTGGGAGTGCCCATTTGCTCAGGGTCTGTTGGACACCTTGGAAGATGAACTACAGGACTCTGTGCCCAGGAGCAACCTTTCTTACCATTCGGTTTTTTATGGACTGTTCCCGGGAACCCACAGAGAGAGATACATTGAGAAGGCCTAGCGCCTTATGAACTGTTTTAAGGACGTTGTCTGGTTCACCAGAAACAGGCTTGTTCTCAGGAGAGAACGGGTCACCTTTCAGGACTGCTGCAGGCTCATCCAGAGTCTGCTCCGGGACTACTTCATCTTGGACAGCCTGAGAGGTGAAGAGGAGGAAGAGGACTAAGGACTTTTTCTTCCATCTGTTTTCTCCATTGCTTTTTGGTTTTGCAGGAAATGTATTTGGTATTGTTGCCCTTTGTCAAAGCCCAGTGTTTCTTCCCTCTCCCCTTCCCTCCCCCCACGCTGGCCTTGGTGCTTTGTCAGAGATTTTGTTTAGTTAGCCAATGTAATTAGCATGTCTCCCTCATGAGTGTGTTGTACTTCAATAAAGCTTCTGGCCTGTGACTTCTCCCTCCCTCCACATGTCAGAAAGCTAGGATTGGGGTATGCATATATGCTGGGGGGTACGGAAATACTGGTATGGGGTGAGGTGGGGTGCTGGCGGAGATTTCTCCCCCGAGCTCTGCCTTGCCCTGCTCCATGAGGTATGGGAAAGGTATTTATTTGTGAGTATTGTAGTGGTGTATCATATGCGCTGTGTCGCTGTACTCTGTAAATACTTTTGGTGACGACTGATTGGAATAAAAGCTATTTTCAATCAAAACAGCTATTGGTCCCCACCGAACAGATCTTGGGGCATTCTAAGGATTCAATATCCTGGACAACTGAAAGCATGCTTAAAGGGATTCTACCATTAAAACTCTTTTTTCTAGGTAACAAGTCGGAATAGCCTTTAGAAAGGCTATTCATCTCCTACCTTTGGAAGTGATCCCCGGCGCGCCGTTCGTTCGAAATACTGGCTTGTACCGGTATGCTAATTAGTTCTCTCACAGCGATGGGGGCGTCCCCCAGTGCAGGAAATGCGGTGGGGACGCCCCCATTGCAGCGAGAGAACTAATTAGCATACCGGTACAAACCGGTATTTCGAACGAACGGCGCGGCGACGATCACTTCCAAAGGTAGGAGACGAATAGCCTTTCTTAGGGTGCATTCACACTACATAACGCCAGCGTGTATCACAGCCGTACACGCCGGCGCTACAGCAGGGCTGCCGAACACTTCCCATTCATTTCTATGGGAGCCGGCATGCGAGCGCTCCCCATAGAAATGAATGGACTGCTTTTTTCCATTCATTTCTATGGGTAGCGCTCGCTCGCATGCTGTAGCGCCGGCGTGTACGGCTGTGATACACGCTGGCGTTACGTAGTGTGAATGCACCCTAAAGGCTATTCCGACGTGTTACCTAGAAAAAAAAGAGTTTTAATGGTAGAATCCCTTTAAGCCAAGTTCACAATTCTGTTTGTTTACCTTTCCTGTATTAACGGAAATTAAGAAACGCAGCCTTTTTTGTGCCAAAGTCAGAAGCGACTTAAAAAATATATAAAGGAAGCTTTTAGACATTTTCCTTTCTGTTTAATCCTAATGACACTAGCGCCCGGTGTCCGTTCTGAGTTTTCCGTCTTCTGCATGCAGAAGACAGAAAGCTGTCAGACCGGGTCCGGCCGTGAGTGCCGATAAGCGTTTTATGCTCTCCGCCGCGAAACCCTCTTTTTTTTTTTTTTTTTTTTTTTTTTAAACGTACTGCATGTCCGACTCTGTGCGTCTGATTTTAAAAAACGCATAAAACGCTCACCGGCGCTCACGGCCAGACATCTTTCAAACCCATTCAAATGAATGGGTTTGAAAGAGTCCTGCAGGTTTCCGTCTCCTGCTCGGTTTTGTGCAGGAAACGGAAACCTGCATGAACGGAGACCGGGCGCAGATGTGAATGAGCCCTGACTTCGTCTAAAAAAAAATGTAGCAAAATCTGCAACAAGAAAACAATGCTTTTCCACAACATGGGGTCTTAACCTAAGTCTGTTGCTCTCATACTATGATGGATGAGAGTAATGGGCTGTATTAATGGAAACGTGAACTTATCCTTACTCTGCAGCATTTCCTCCACACACACACGTGCTCAAAACTTCTGCACGGTACTGTACATGTACTGCAAAATCCTTTGGATCATTGCAGACTTGTGCACACTAAGGTGGTGGGGGGAGGTTGGCTTGAGTCCTGTGAAAGGAACCCAGTTAAGGTTAATGGTTTGTGTCACTCCATGTGACAATGACACTGTAGAGAGCCATAAGTGGATGGGAGTTAAGGTTATCTCCATGCTTTCCCAATCTCTCTCTCTCCAAACATTACTCTGTACTGTCCGTCTGTGACCAGGTTTGCTGAGGCCCAGGATTAAAAACTAAAATAAAGAGCTAAACCTAAGTAAACAAGTGCAGAGACTGCGGAAATACAGTACAGAATGTGCAAGTCATGTCAAGCTGAGGCATATCAGTCAACTCTGTACTAGAATTACTAAACACACACAGAAATGACAATACAGGAGCAGAAAATACCTCCGCCCCCACAAAAAAGTCTGCACTCACAAGCACAACAGTGCCCATTGCCATGAAGTCATAGGCTTCATTCTCCACATTTCTACCAAAACAGGTCACCTTCTAACCATAATGACAGTACTCGCAGGGGAATAAGAAATCAAATATTATGGTCTTCATCACCAGAAATGACCACTTAGATTAGGTGACCCATGAGATACCCTAAGGCTGTGTTCACACTTCAGTGTTTGATGCTGTGACCAGATCCAAGCACTGACTTATCACTGGTGTCCATGAAGGTTCACATAGATGGAGGACAAGAAAAGTGGAAATGTAGAACGACCTCTGTCAGCCAATCAGAATCGCCAATGCTGGTTGGCGGAGAGCAGCTGTAGGGCACATTGGGGGTCTTCGTGGGTGAAGTCTCATATAGCTGCCCTACTCTGGCAAATGTGACAACCAACAAGACTGGACCTGAGCGACATACCGACTTCTGGAAGAACACCATGTAGGTCTCAAGGATCACCCCAAGAAGAACTAGAGCTATGTAGTGATTTCCTAAGCCTAGAATCCCTATACCACGGCACAACATGGCAGCTAATGCCACCTCCACCCCTGATCCACTTTGTCAGCCAGTCCTGAACCAGCTGATGACATCACACAGAGTCAATGACCTGCGGGACTCACCCTGGGCAGCTCTCTCAGCTGGTTGGCATCCAGCAGCAGCTCCTCCAGACTCCGGCTGTACCTGTAGATCTCCTCGGGCACTGCCAGCAGAGAGCAATGCCTCTTATCCATAAACTCCACATGACGGTTACACCGCCACAGGGGGATGCAATGGAACATCCCCGAGGAAAGTCCAAACCAGCGGCCCAGCGTGCCTATTGTCCCCCTCTGCAGGTAGTCTGCGCTCCGGCTGGCACCGGGTCACTGCCAATCACTTCCGAGCACTTTGTATGTCCCGCTCCAGTGCTCTCCCGGTGCAACGTCACCATCCAGGTGGATTCCGCACAAGTTTCCAAAGTCCCGAGAGTCAGCTCTGCCTGCCCGGTGATCGGATCACCTCCTCCTGCTGCTGCTGCCGCTGTGTCTGGTGCACACAATGACCCTGTGCCTACGGGTCACCCCTCCCTGGATCCCAGGAAGTAACCTGTGCAGATAGCGTGTGTCCCCGACTCCCAGGCTGTACAGTGGCCCTCCCCCTGTGTGGACATGTACACATGGACCTGTGTGTGAGCGCCGCCTCCTCGCCCTCTATTATCACTTCAGGGCCTCTCCCTCCCTCCTCAGGCTGCTCTGACGTCCATGTGTCCCGCCCTTCCCAGGCTCTGGTATCAGTGCTCGGTGCTCGTACTGTGTCTCCTGCTGGGAGGAGGTGACGTCTGGAGCAGGACACAATGTGAGTCACCGAGAGAGGAAAGGCCTGAGCAGACCCTGCAGTCACCACACCACCTGACACCACAGCCTGTGCAGCCTGACAATGGATACTGCCACATGGTGCACACTGTGCTGTTACATTGGGATGTGTGGATCCTGTCACCTATTATGTGGCAGGCACCTGCAGCCTGTAAAACAGGAACATATGGCATCCAGTGACCTGGTGATGGGCATTTCCCTATCAGTCTCTAGGAAAGTACCTGGATTATTTTGGACTGTGTGTTATACACAGCTTTGGTGTTCTCTGTTGTATGTGACTAAATCCAAGCTGCCAGCAATGTACATAACATGGACCTGGGTGTCATTTTCTTCATTATTTATTTTGCTTACGTATATAGCGCCATCATATTCCTTTCTCTTTTCCAAGAACCTGCCTAGAACCAATAAACTGCTGAACGAATGATGCGTCATCTTCTAGCACATCTTCACTCTTTTCAAGATTTTACAGAAGAAATATAAAGTTAGGGAAAATAGTTCATCTATGCCAGTTTCCTGGCATAAATATGGCACGTTTTGGTACACAGGCCTTTATTACTCAACATTTCTTTAAAAGGCTGGTCTTACACGACCGTAAAGATTCTACGGTCCGCATGTTGCTGATCAGCAACATACACTCCACAGATGTCTGTGTCCTGCCGCACTCGCCCATAGAGTTCTATGGGCGAGTCCGTGCAGTGCCGCAATTCACGGGCATTACGGACATGCTCTATAAATTGCGGGCCACGGTTGCAGCCCAGCCACACCACAGATAAAATATCCGGTGGTGTAAGAGGCCGCATTGAGTATAATGTGTCCGCAATTGAAAACCCTCATTTGTGGACCTAAATCACGGTCATGTAAGACCAGCCTTAAAGTGGTTGAAATAGGGTGGGGGAACAAATTTACTGTAACTCATTCTGTAAGAATGGTAATCTACCCCATTCCTGACTGGTGTAGATTTCAATTCAGCCTATGGGATCTCCCACAGTGCCCCTGAATTCCTAAGGCTACATTCACACAACTGTGTTCGTGTGTCTGGTCCATGTTCAAAACAACACAGGTGGCCTCAGGACAACATAAGTGTGCTGCCATGCCTGCGTATACCCATACACTTTATCTAGTGAGCACGGGCTGCAAAATGGACTAGTATAGGACCTGTCCTGAGTTTTGCCCTTAGCTCACTGCCGCATACATGGGTTCATGTTAATACACAGTCATGTGTATGAGGCCATACAGACAAATGTGATCAGTGTGTTAGTGGTTAGACCCCATGGGTGAATATAAGGTTAGGAAGCTAGAGCCTCTTAATAATTCAGGTCATATCACAAGTCTTATTAAATAACACCCACTCTATAGATATAAATGCAATCTGTGTACCTCAGAACAGAATATGATAGCTATATATAAATATACATTTCTATGGACTTCCTGTCAGTGAACTTGATCAGTGCATCTGGGGCCAGGCCTTGTCTGCTGGAGCACCTGTTTTTGCCTGTGGTTGCTGCACAACTTGAAGCTGGGTTCCCATGTCTGGTCTCTTATGGTATGTTCACACGGCATATTTCGCGTGTGAACACTTCCGTCACGGCTAGCCGTGACTGGATGCCGGTGCAGTGCACCAGTGGTGGCATTCCGCTCCAGATTAGGCTAGAAGAATGGGCCTAATTGAGAGGGAGCCTCGCGGAATCCGCAGCAAGATAGGGCAGCTTGCTTCTTTTTACTGCTACTAGCTAGCGGAAAAAAGAAGCGAGCCACTCCCTTTGAAGTCAATGGGAGGGGGATTTTGAGGTGGATTCCGCATCAAAATCCATTCCAAAAAATTTCGTGTGAATATACCCTTAAAGCCCAACATTGCGTTTTTTTAAGCCAAAGTCGGAGTGGATTGAGCAGAAGGTAGGAAGTTTAAGAACTTCCCATATATTTCCCATTCCTTTTGTAAACATTCTTGGCTTTGACTCAAAAAGCTGCAACAAAAAAAAGCTGTCTTTCTGCAACGTGGAGCCTCAGCCTTATAGGGCATTTTGTTTACATTTTTATTGTGTTTTGTGTACATAGTAGAAAAAAGATATGTTTTATTAAAAAGTAGATAAAGTAGCAGCTGCACATAATAAAAAAAGCATTCTGCATCTGTGTTTTTTAATTAAAAACATGTTTTCCTAAAAAAAAAAAGAATTCGTTTTTTTTACATACAGTGTGTTTACAAAATGTCAGAAAACCGTAATACAAGAATAACTAAGGGAGCGTTCACACGGTAGTGTGAACGCCCCCTAAAATGCACTGTGAGAAGCCTTATAAGCTAAGATAAGATAATCCTTTAATAGTCCCACAGTGGGGAAATTTCAGTATGTTACAGTAGCATAGTAATACAGATACAGGATAACACACAGTAATATGTTACAGAAGTAGACACACATATGCTGAGAAGAGAAGATCTACTAGGAGTCCATAGCAGCTAAGGAACAGAAGAGAGAAAGAAGGAAGACTTCATAGTCATTAATCATTAGTTCTCTGTGCAGAGTGATCTTCGCTTGGTCTGATGTAGATTATACAGCCTGGTCGCGGTTGGAAGGAAGGACCTGCAATAACGCTCCTTCTCACACTTGGGGTGAAGCAGACGGTCACTTACAGTGCTGCCAAGTCCCATCAAAGTCCCATATATGGGGTGGGATTTGTTCACCTGCATGGAGGTCACCACGGACAGCATCCTTCTGTCACCCACCACCTGTACTGGGTCCAGGGGTCCAGGACAGAGCTGGCCCTTCTGATCAGCCTGTCAAGTCTATTTCTGTCCCTGGTTGATATACTGCTCCCCCAGCAGGCCACACCGAAAAAGATGGCTGAAACAACCACAGAGTTGAAGAAGGCCCTAAGAAGTGTCCCCTGGACTCCGAAGGCCCTCAGCCTCCTGAGCAGGTAGAGCCTGCTGTGGCCTTTTCTGTGCAGCGCCTCCAGGTGATCAGCCCAGTCTAGTTGATTATTGAGGAGCACGCCCAGATACTTATAGATCCTGACTATCTCAATACATGTCCTTTGGATCTCCACCGGGGTCGGAGCACTTCTCCGTTTACTAAAGTCCACCACCATCTCCTTGGTCTTCCCAGCATTAATCCTGAGCTGGTTCCGCTGGCACCATTCAACAAAATCCCGGTTTAAGTCTCTGTATTCCCTATCGTCACCATCAGTGATAAGGCCTACTATAGCAGAGTCATTGGAGTACTTCTGTAAGTAACAGAAGTTGTGCCTAAAGTCAGCAGTGTACAGTGTGAAGAGAAATGGGGCAAGAACTGTACCTTGTGGTGCCCCCGTACTACAGATCACAGTGTCAGACACACAGTCACCTGGGCTCTCACATACTGAGGGAGGTTTGTCAGGTAGTCTAGGATCCAGTTGGACAGGTGATGGTCCGCACCACCAAGGTTCAGCTTCTCTCTCAGTAGCCCTGGCTGAATGGTGTGTCAGGACCAGTCTCTCTAGGACCTTCATCAGGTGGGATGTTAGTGCTACAGGTCGGTAGTCATTGTAGCCCATCAGGTTGAGTTTCTTTGGGACTGGTACCACACAAGATGTTTTCCACAGTTGAGGTACCACTCCCAGCTTTAGACTCATATTGTACATGTGCGTAATAATACCACCTAGCTGGTCACTGCACATTTTAAGAACTTTTGCGCTTATACCATCAGGTCCTCCGGCCCTGTCTGGTTTAATCCTCTTGATTTCCCTACACATCTGAGACTCCTGGAGGATCAGATAGTCAGATTGCAGTTGACTGGAGGTCGGTGGGGGTTGGGTCTTGGTGTGTGAGGGGAAGGGGGTTGACTGACATGCTGGTGAAGGGAGCTTTGGCTTGGAGACAAATGTATTGAAGAATAGATTAAGCTCGTTAAGCCATTTCCTGTCACCTTTTATCTGAGGGCCAGCCTTTTGTTTGTGTCCAGATATAGCCTTAAGACTGTCCCACACCTTCGAGATTCTACCCTCCCCCATCTGTAGTTCCATCTTCCACCTGTCGTTGGCTTTCCCTTCTCTGATTAGTTGTCTTAGCTGTTTCTGCACTTCCCCCCGGCAATTTTTGTCCCCATACCTAAAAATTCACTTTTTCTCCTTGAGAAGAGTTTTTATGTCAGAGATGATCCGTGGTTTGTTATTATTATTATTATTATTATTATTATTATTATTTATTTATATAGCACCATTAATTCCATGGTGCTTTACATTTGGGGGTTACATACAATACACAGAATATACAGGTAGATACAGTCCTATGAAAAAGTTTGGGCACCCCTATTAATCTTAATCATTTTTAGTTCTAAATATTTTGGTATTTGCAACAGCCATTTCAGTTTGATATATCTAATAACTGATGGACACAGTAATATTTCAGGATTGAAATGAGGTTTATTGTACTAACAGAAAATGCGCAATATGCATTAAACCAAAATTTGACCGGTGCAAAAGTATGGGCACCTCAACAGAAAAGTGACATTAATATTTAGTACATCCTCCTTTTGCAAAGATAACAGCCTCTAGTCGCTTCCTGTAGCTTTTAATCAGTTCCTGGATCCTGGATAAAGGTATTTTGGACAAACAATTCAAGTTCAGTTAAGTTAGATGGTCGCCGAGCATGGACAGCCCGCTTCAAATCATCCCACAGATGTTCAATGATATTCAGGTCTGGGGACTGGGATGGCCATTCCAGAACATTGTAATTGTTCCTCTGCATGAATGCCTGAGGATTTGGAGCGGTGTTTTGGATCATTGTCTTGCTGAAATATCCATCCCCGGCGTAACTTCAACTTCGTCACTGATTCTTGAACATTATTCTCAAGAATCTGCTGATACTGAGTGGAATCCATGCGACCCTCAACTTTAACAAGATTCCCGATGCCGGCATTGACCACACAGCCCCAAAGCATGATGGAACCTCCACCAAATTTTACAGTGGGTAGCATGTGTTTTTCTTGGAATGCTGTTTCTTTTTGGACGCCATGCATAACGCCTTTTTTTATAACCAAACAACTCAATTTTTGTTTCCAAAATGAAGCTGCCTTGTCCAAATGTGCTTTTTCATACCTCAGGCAACTCTATTTGTGGCGTACGTGCAGAAACGGCTTCTTTCTCATCACTCTCCCATACAGCTTCTATTTGTGCAAAGTGCGCTGTATAGTTGACCGATGCACAGTGACACCATCTGCAGCAAGATGATGCTGCAGCTCTTTGGAGGTGGTCTGTGGATTGTCCTTGACTGTTCTCACCATTCTTCTTCTCTGCCTTTCTGATATTTTTCTTGGCCTGCCACTTCTGGGCTTAACAAGAACTGTCCCTGTGGTCTTCCATTTCCTTACTATGTTCCTCACAGTGGAAACTGACAAGTTAAATCTCTGAGACAACGTTTTGTATCCTTCCCCTGAACAACTATGTTGAACAATCTTTGTTTTCAGATCATTTGAGAGCGGGCTGTCCATGTTCGGCCACCATCAAACTTAACTGAACTTGAATTGTTTTGTAGAAAGAAATGGTCCAAAATACCTTCATCCAGGATCCAGGAACTGATTAAAAGCTACAGGAAGCGACTAGAGGCTGTTATCTTTGCAAAAGGAGGATCTACTAAATATTAATGTCACTTTTCTGTTGAGGTGCCCATATTTTTGCATCGGTCAAATTTTGGTTTAATGCATATTGCGCATTTTCTGTTAGTACAATAAACCTCATTTCAATCCTGAAATATTACTGTGTCCATCAGTTATTAGATATATCAAACTGAAATGGCTGCTGCAAACACCAAAATATTTAGAACAAAAAATGATTAAGATTAATAGGGGTGCCCAAACTTTTTCATAGGACTGTATAATACTGATGTAACCCCCTCACAGGAGTTACTAATGGTTATTTGGCCATAGAAGTGCCTTACATGTTATGATAGTTTGTATATGTTGCTATGTTCATTCAGTATTCATTTGTGTAATGTTGTTAAGCTATTGTTCTCTGGTTTCACTTGTCCTAGTGAGCTGTGGTCTCCATAGCAACACACACTATAGTGGGTGGATCTGTAGCTGGAACAGGAAATAGTCATAGCAGAGAGAGGAAGTAGTATTCTGTAAGAGCCAGGGAAGGAGAAGGAGCAAGGAGAAGGGTGGCAGTGGCCATCTTGTGTTTCAGACACTGTGTTGTGAGGATTGCCACAGCAACAGCAGGACAGAGAAGCTGTGTGACAGCGCCCCCATCACTATCAGTAAGAGGACAGGATTACATCAGGCTGAGCAGAGCTATAACCCTGGCAGCCTGCACCTACCTCTACAAGGTAACTGAGCCCCTGCAGTATACCAGAAGCTGGACCTGCAGACATCTTAGACTCTCTGCTAATACATGGGAAGGTGTCAGCCAGCTACAAGCCACTGTGCCACAGCTCACTGCTACAGGACAAGTGACCAGCAGATGCCTGTTACAATAAAGCAGTGAGCACTTCTACTGATCCTGGCCTGGACATTGCCTTCCTTACAGCTAAGCCCTGGGCAAATGCTCTTTGTTGGAGTAGAGCACTGGCACCCACATCACTATCTCAGCCCAGGGACCAGCGGGTGTCTCAATACTCCAACTGGCGTCACATCTAACTGACTCTGCCTATTTCCCTGTGCACCTCTCCTGGGAGTTCTGGTGCCAATAAGGTCACCGTGACAGTCCAGCCTCCTGCACGGTTCTCCCAGGGTGGTCGCAGTTGGCGTCACGAACAGGATTGCTGTGCCATTGAAAAAGAAGGGAGGCACTTGAGCTGCCGGCAGGAAAAAAAGGATCTGTGACTGCGACACTGTGCAATATCGCCATCTTGGCCCTGCATCGCACGCTATACCTGAATCTACAGCACCGGCAAAAGCAGGTGAGCCAAGTACCTCCAGTATGTTTAGGAACAAAGAAAAAAAGGATTTTGTCAGTTTTAAACACCAAGGGTTTAGTAGTGAGGAAGAGGGGTGTAGTGTTTCAACCCCCACAGCTGCAGTGATGCCAATCACAATGCCTTATTACCCAGGCGTGCCATGGCTGCCGCTCTATGTAGGCGAGCCAAATACCCTAAAGGACTTTAAAGAAAAGATGCAAGCAACTTTCAAAGTTTATCCCCTCACTGCTGAGCAGAATGTTGCTATGTTAATGGGTCAGATGGGAGGACTAGCCCTCCGTGAAGTTAAGTCCTGGGATGTTAAGGAGAAACAAACTGTTAAGCAAATTTTTGATAAACTGCGCGCCATATTTGAAACTAAGACTCTGTCAGAACTAAAAGCTCGGTTCTTTAGCCGCAAGCAGAACGCAGGTGAAAGTCTTAGAGACTATGCTCTGAGCTTGGATGAAGCTCTCCGCCAGGTTGCGCAACTAGATCCTCATGAGCTTCACAATTATGATTGCACGCTGAAGGAGCAATTCATTGAGGGTGCTACACCTGATGCAGTTAAAATGCAACTACGTATGCTTAACTCTCAAGACCCTGACCGACCCTTCAACCTATTTAAAGAGACAGCCATCCAAATCCTTAAAGTGGACACAATGCCAGAGGAGCAGCATAATGTGCCCTCAGCTTCTACAGCACCTCCGCCCTGTGTAATCCAACAACCCATTTCTCAGTGCGCACAGATCCAACCTTCTGACTCCAACCTTGAACTCCAAGGACAAATCGCTGAACTTTCAAAGAATCTAATTAAGCTTTGCAAAAAAGTGGATGACCTTCAGCTGACACCACCGAGGTCTCCCTCATCCCGGCACTGGCAGCGACCTTCGCCACGTCAGTATTCACGCAGACCGTTATTCCGACCCGGTCGCAGGGTCACGGACCAGTTTGATTCATCCGGAAGGCCCATCTGTCGAAGTTGTCATTTACCAGGACATGTTGAACGAGAATGCCAGTCTTTAAACTAGGCCGTCCTGGGGCAGAGGACCTACCCCCAGGAGACAACCACCACCATGGTCCACTATCACCTGAATGGGGCCGACGTTTCATTGGAGACCGTCCTATCCTTTCCATCAATATGAACAACATCCCACTGACTGCTCTCTTGGATACGGGATCACAGACGACCACCATGCCCCTTGCCCAGTTTGAAAAATATTGGTCTCAAGATCAGCTACAACCATGCAATCCTCATGAGCAGGTGACTCTAATTGCCAGCAATGGACAAGAACTTAAACAGGTAGGATACTTCCTAGCCACCCTTAAGATTGGCAAAACCGAACTGAAGGATCAAGGGATTGTCATTGTGGACGTTGCCAAAGACAGAGACACTCCCTCCATCATCATTGGGACCAATGTCTTAGTTAATTGTTTTGATGAAGCCATTGCTGCCTTGTCTGACACTCTTCAAATAGCCGCTCCAAAAGAGAGACACATCTACCATAAGGCCATTAAGGTTTTGGTCCAACAACAACAGGTCCAACTTTCCCAAGGTGAGATCGGAAAAGCTAGGGTGACTGACGCTAGACCCATCATCTTACCACCTGGTCATGTGATGATGGTCTGGTGCCGGGCCAGGTTTGGTGTCAAAGGCAGGGATTACTCCGTGCTCATCGAGTCAATGCCTACGGATCGTACAGTTATTGCTGCCCGTAGTTTGGCTAAGGTGACCCATGGACGAGTCCCTGTACAATTGTTGAATTTTGGGGATTCTGAAGTTACACTACCACGGTATACAGTGGTTGCCAAATTATCCAGAGTTCAGGATGCTGATTGCCTCCAGAGAGTCCATTGTGGAGCTCAGACCACCAATTCACAACCCACATGTAACCCCACTGGAGAGCAAAAAGAATGGTGGCAAGAGATTCACCTTGGAACCCCTGAGACGCCTTCATCTCAGCTGGAAGGGGTATTGCAGGTAGTTCACGAATTCGAACACATTTTCAGCAAGTCCCCTATGGACTTTGGGCATGTCACTGCAGTAGAACACACAATTCAAACTGGTGATCATCCTCCCATCAAGGAAAGACATAGGCCCATTCCCCCAGCACAATACCAACAAGTAAAAGGCTTACTCCAAAACATGAAGGATTCCGGTGTTATAAGGGACAGCCGAAGCCCTTGGGCTGCTCCCTTAGTACTCGTCAAAAAGAAGGACGGTACTATTCGCCTTTGCGTGGATTACCGCAAATTGAATGATATCACTCACAAGGATGCATATCCGCTGCCCCGGATAGAGGAGTCCCTTGCAGCTCTTCAGTCTGCAGCCTACTTCTCTGTCCTGGACCTTACCAGTGGATACTGGCAGGTCCCTATGTCCCCAACTGATGCTGAAAAAAACTGCCTTCACAACACCAATGGGTCTGTTTGAATTTGACCGGATGCCATTTGGGTTGTGCAATGCGCCTGCCACATTCCAACGGCTCATGGAGTTCTGTTTAGGTCATCTAAACTTTGAGTCTGTCCTGTTATATCTGGATGATATAATTGTTTACTCCAGAACATATGCAGAGCATTTGGATCACCTTGCGAGAGTGTTTGAGTCTTTGGATCGCTATGGTCTGAAACTCAAGCCTTCCAAATGCCATCTCCTAAAATCTGAAATCCAATACCTGGGACACATTGTGAGCGCTGATGGAGTGTCGCCAGATCCTCAGTACACTGAACGGATACGCGACTGGCCAACTCCTGAAACGGTAAAAGACATCCGTAGATTCCTTGGGTTCGCCGGTTATTACCGCCGATTTGTAAAAAACTTTGCCCGGATTGCTGCACCCTTACAGGCTGTACTGGTAGGTCAGTCTACCACCCGATCTGGTAAGAGTCCAACTATCCAATGGACCCCTGAAATGCAAAAAGCATTTGATGAGTTAAAAGCAGCCTTAGTCGGTCCAAATGTCCTTGCTTACCCTGATTACAGTAAACCGTTCATTCTGCAAACAGACGCAAGTAAAACTGGACTTGGTGCTGTCCTTTCCCAGAAACAAGAAGGTTTGATTAGACCCATTGCATTTGCCAGTCGTTCGCTTCGGGCGACTGAACGTAATGACTCTAACTATAGCTCCTTTAAGTTGGAGTTTCTGGCCTTGGTTTGGGCGGTTACTGAAAAATTCCATCATTATCTCACCGCCACTCCTTTTGTTGCATACACAGATAATAATCCTCTGACCCATCTTAGCACTGCCAAATTGGGAGCAATTGAGCAGCGTTGGGCTTCACGTCTTGCCAATTATCAGTTTACCTTAAAATTCCGGGCAGGGAGAGAGAATGTTAATGCTGACATTTTATCTCGGTTACCCCAAGAGTCAATTAATGACCTAGATGACCCTGACATATGGGAAGAAATTGAACTCCCTGACTTCTATGACAAAGTCACTCAACGTGTTAACCAAAATGTCCGGACCAAATATTGTAACCTTCAGACCACGCGGGTTGAGTCCCTCCATCATATGGATTGGGAACAAGTCCAAAAACAAGATCCAACATTGCAAAGATTAAAAGACCTTTTAAAAGATTCAAATTCAATAGGTCCAGATAACAATGCAAGCCCTGAACTTCAAAATCTCTGGCGAGAGCGCGGTCGTTTAACTTATCTGCAGGGAAAACTGGTCCGCCGTTATGTAAATCCTCGTACCCATGAGCGAGTGTTTCAGATTGTGATACCAAGACATGACGCTCCTTTGATCTTGGATGCGTATCATAATCAGTCAGGACATTTCAATGCCCAAAAGACAGAACGAACCATTAAGGATCGTTTCTACTGGGTGGGAATGCGCCCTCAAATTGAACAGTGGTGCCGGGACTGTGCACAATGTGCTTTGCGGAGAGGATCTAACCAACGTGCCCCTCTACAGGGCATTGTCACAGTCAGACCACTAGAGTTGGTAGCACTTGACCACGTCAAGTTGACACCAAGTCGGTCAGGTTACACTTATGCACTAACAATGATTGATCATTTTTCAAAATTCATGGTTGTAGTCCCAGTAAAAGATCTCACTGGTAAAACAGCAGCTCGGGAATTCCAAAGACATTTTGGGCGACCCTACGGTTAATCCTGAAAAGATCCTTACTGATCAAGGTCCTGCATTTGAGTCAGAGCTTTTTCAAGAGTTCTGCAACCTCTATGGGTGTCAAAAGATCCGCACCACAGCCTACCATCCCCAGGGTAATGGGCTTTGTGAAAAAGCCAATCAAATCATTATCAACATGCTGAGAACAGTTGCCCGTGAAAAACGATCTGAGTGGCCAGAGCTATTGCCAGAGATCACTGAGATCTATAATAACACCAGACAGGATTCCACAGGGTACACTCCTGCATACCTCCTTAGAGGACAGATAGGACAGCTCCCCGCTGATCACCAAATGGGAGTGATTACAGAGGTTAGGTCCCCACCTTTACCAAATGACACTTGGGTAGCAGAAAGACTAAGGGTTAATAGAGAACTTCAGGAACTTGTGTGTAAATCTCTGGACCAGGCTAGACACAAACAGGCTCTCCAGTATGACAAAGGAGCAAATGCTCAACCATTGCAACCTGGAGATAAGGTCCTAAAAAGGCGACATGTTAGGCATCATAAGTTAGAGGATCGTTGGGAAGACAACGCCTATGTTGTCCAAGAGGCACCACATGATAACTCTAAAGTGTGTAAAATTGTTCCAGAGGATGGAGAAGGTCCATCGCAGTTAGTGTCTCGAGATGATCTCAAAGTCTGTCCCTCCTGTTATACAAGTCCAAGAGTGACCCGTCGGCTACCGGCTACTCCACACGCTCTGTCACAACCAAGACGGACATTACCCTGTATACCCATTCCTGGCCAACATGGTACAGAATTAGGACTTGCTCTGGCTTCCCCTAATTTATACTTCTTTGTGAGACCTACGGTTACACCGTTGCAAAGAGAGATTCCTTCTGTGTCAAGGGAAACAAGTGACTCCATTTCCTTAGAGGACTTTGTATCAGAGACTCCGGATACTCAGGTACTCCCTGTTGACAGAGAGGAGGCCTCAGAGTCTGAAACAATTTCTCAAAGGAGATCCCAAAGGGTAAACAAGGGTAAACCCTCAGTTCGCTACAGCCCTTAAAGGAGCATTCCAAGATCAGCCATAGTAGACTGTGCATTTCAGCTGATCATCTGCCTTGGAAACTTATCTTCACTTCAACAAATAAGCCATATACCTGGTGCCATAGTGGTGACACCATGCTTGGACTGCCCAAAGTTCTACCTCTATGTTTATTATTTGTTCCTAACCTATTTAACGTTTATTCCGTTTACTTTGGACTATGGAATATTTAAGCCATTGACTGTTTTCTGTGTTATTGGTAGCCCGAGGACGTGCTACATTCAAGAAGGGAGGGATGTAACCCCCTCACAGGAGTTACTAATGGTTATTTGGCCATATAAGTGCCTTACATGTTATGATAGTTTGTATATGTTGTCATGTTTATTCTGTATTCATTTGTGTAATGTTGTTAAGCTATTGTTCTCTGGTTTCACTTGTCCTAGTGAGCTGTGGTCTCCATAGCAACACACACTATGGTGAGTGGATCTGTAGCTGGAACAGGAAAAAGTCATAGCAGGGAGAGGAAGTAGTATTCTGTAAGAGCCAGGGAAGGAGAAGGAGCAAGGAGAAGGGTGGCAGTGGCCATCTTGTGTTTCAGACACTGTGTTGTGAGGATTGCCACAGCAACAGCAGGACAGAGAAGCTGTGTGACAGCGCCCCCATCACTATCAGTAAGAGGACAGGATTACATCAGGCTGAGCAGAGCTATAACCCTGGCAGCCTGCACCTACCTCTACAAGGTAACTGAGCCCCTGCAGTATACCAGAAGCTGGACCTGCAGACATCTTAGACTCTCTGCTAATACATGGGAAGGTGTCAGCCAGCTACAAGCCACTGTGCCACAGCTCACTGCTACAGGACAAGTGACCAGCAGATGCCTGTTACAATAAAGCAGTGAGCACTTCTACTGATCCTGGCCTGGACATTGCCTTCCTTACAGCTAAGCCCTGGGCAAATGCTCTTTGTTGGAGTAGAGCACTGGCACCCACATCACCATCTCAGCCCAGGGACCAGCGGGTGTCTCAATACTCCAACTGGCGTCACATCTAACTGACTCTGCCTATTTCCCTGTGCACCTCTCCTGGGAGTTCTGGTGCCAATAAGGTCACCGTGACAGTCCAGCCTCCTGCACGGTTCTCCCAGGGTGGTCGCACTAACAATGACTGACTGGCACAGTGGGGTAGAGGGCCCTGTCCGCGAGGGCTTACAATCTATGAGGGAAGGGGGTAGAGACAGGAGGAGAGGGGGAGACTGTACAGATGGCGGTGCGGTGATAGTGTTATTGGAGGTTGTAGGCCTTCCTGAATAGGTGAGTCTTCAGCGCCTTCTTGAATCCTGTGATTGTGGGGCTCAGTCTTATGTGTCGTGGTAAGGAGTTCCAGAGTATGGGGGATGCACGAGAGAAATCTTGGAGACGGTTGTGTGAGGAGCGGATGAGGGCAGAGCGGAGGAGGTCATTGGAGGATCTGAGGTTACGTGGGGTCAGGTAGCGGGAGATGAGGTCAGAGATATATGGAGGGGACAGGGTGTGGATGGCTTTGTATGTTAGTGTTAGTAGCTTGAACTCAATTCGCTGGGCTATTGATAGCCAGTGGAGGGACTGGCAGAGAGGAGCAGCTGATGAAGATCGGGGGGTGAGGTGGATTAAGCGAGCAGCGCAGTTTAGGGTGGACTGGAGGGGGGCGAGGGTGTTAGCTGGGAGTCCATGGAGAAGGGTGTTGTAGTAGTCTAGGCGGGAGATTATGAGGGCCTGGAGGAGAATCTTGGTAGTTTCCTGGGTGAGGAAGGGGCGAATTTGGTGGATGTTCTTGAGTTGGAGGCGGCAGGAGGTGTTGAGGGCTTGAATATGTGGCTTGAAGGATAGTTCAGAGTCCAGGGTTACCCCAAGGCATCGGGCCTGTGGGACAGGGGTAATTGTGGTTCCATTAACTTTGATAGATGGGTCAGATGGTGGGGCCATACAGGATGGGCTGAAGATGATAAACTCTGTTTTCTCCATGTTGAGTTTGAGAAAGCGGGAGGAGAGGAAGGAGGCTACGGCCACTAAACAATCTGGAATTCTGGCCAGCAGGGAGGTAATATCCAATAGAGTAAAAATCCAGCTCCACCAGGCGACACGATGAAAATTTCTTAAAAAATAACTTTTATTGTAGCATTCCAATAAAAAGTGTTACAAAGTAACATCCAGTGGACGGTCAGAGATATCACATGAAAAAAGGCAAGGGAGGTAATGTCTGGTCCAGAGATGTAGATTTGGGTGTCGTCGGCATAGTAGTGGTACTGAAAGCCGTGAGATTCTATGAGTTGGCCCAGGCCAAGGGTGTAGATGGAGAACAGGAGGGGTCCTAGGACGGAGCCCTGGGGGACACCTACAGAGAGAGGGCGAGGTGAGGAGGTGGTGTGCGAGTGGGAGACGCTGAATGTGCGGTCAGTGAGGTATGAGGAGATCCAGGAATGGGCCAGGTCTGAAATACCAAGGGATGAGAGAATTTCTAACAGGAGGGAGTGGTCAACTGTGTCAAAGGCAGAGGAGAGGTCGAGGAGGAGGAGGACAAAGTAATGGTGCTTGGCTTTGGCGGTTAGCAGGTCATTGGTGACTTTTGTTAGGGCAGTTTCAGTGGAGTGCCGGGGTCTGAAGCCTGACTGAAGTCTGTCAAAAAGCAGGTTGGATGAGAAATAAGAGGAGAGTTCAGAGTGGACATGCTGCTCAAGAAGTTTTGAGGCGTACGGGAGCAGAGAGAAGGGACGATAGTTGGTAGGAGAGGACGGGTCAAGGGATGGTTTCTTAAGTATAGGAGTGACAGTGGCGTGTTTGAAGGCTGAGGGGAAGGATCCATTGGTTAGGGATAGATTGAAGAGATGGGTTAGGGCTGGAGTAATGACTTCAGCGAGTTTGGGGATAAAATGTGACTGAATTGGGTCGAGCACGCAGGAGGTGAGGTGGGATTTGGAGATAAGGGAGGAGAGTTTTTCGTCAGTTATGGAGGAGAAGCAGGTCAGGGATGAGGAACAGTAAGTAGTTGGGTAGAGGGGTTGTCGGGGGAGTAGGGTGAGACTGTCTCTGATGGTGTCAATTTTAGTTTTAAAGTAAGAGGCAACACCTCACCTTTCTAGTTGGTACCATGCTGTCCACGCAGAAATTAATGTAGTCCGTTATGCAGTGTGTGAGTCTCTCAATGTCGTCTGGAAATGAGTCTTGAAACACTTCCCATAATGTTATATTAAAACAGTCCCTCAGAGTCTCGACACTTTTAGATTTTAAGGACACGTTGATCCAGGGTTTTTATACTGACTGCCAGATTTGAAGTCGGGAAGGATTTTTTCCCCCTGAAATAGGGCAATTGGCATGAACCTCATGGGGGGTTTTTTTGCCTTCCCCTGGATCAACACTGTAGGGATTGTAGGGTTATAGGTTGGACTTGATGGACTAATATCTTTATCCAACCTCATTAACTATGTAAGGGCTCATTCACATCTGCGTTGTACTCTCCGTACTGCAGGTTTCCGTTTCCTGCATAAAACAGAGCAGGAGACGGAAACCTGCAGGACTCTCTCACCCATTCATTTGAATGGGTGAGAAAGATGTCAGGCGGTGAGCGTTTTACGCTCTCCGCCGCGAAACCGGGTTTTTTAATCCGGACACAGAGTCGGATATGCAGTACTCTGTGTCCGGATTAAAAAATCCGGTTTTGCGGCGGAGAGCATAAAACGCTCACCGCCGCTCACGGCCGGACCCGGTCTGTGATTTCCGTCTTCTGGCATGCAGAAGACGGAAAGCACAGAACGGAGACAAGAACGCAGGTGTGAACCTAGCGTTACTATGTAACTATCCTCTGACCAAATTTTCACTGTACGGGTAACCGTTGGTTCTCTGCGCACCAGTGGAGTGTATGTGGGTCGCAGATGTACCAGGTTGTGATCTGATCTGCCTAGGGGCGGTAGGGCAGATGAGTTATATGCATCCCTTACATTGGCAAAGAGCAAATCCAGCGTTTTGTTGTCTCTTGTATGGCAGGTTACATACTGAGTAAAACCTGGTAGAGTGGATGCTGGAGAGACATGGTTGAAATCTCCCGACACCAGGAGTAGGGCATGGGGGTGAGATGATTGCAGCTCGCTCAAAGCAACATGTAGCACCTCACAGGCAGTGTCCGCTTGATAACATGTGATGTCCATGTTAATAACGTTCAGCCCACAATCCAGCTCATTTTCAGGTTTTGCTCTGACCGAGGTTTTCTCTTTTTTGGTCTTTGAAAAATAGACTGCACACAGATGGTTTTTGGGCATTGTCTGAAATATTAAGAGACCTGTAGACTATCACTGTATATCACTTTTTTCCACAGATCAAAATGAATGGGAGCCTGCATACGACCATTAAAATGCTTGGGTGCATATGTAGCTTGTGATTAACAGGGACATCACACAGACGTGTGAATGAATCCTAACTTAAGAAATGCAGTTATGAGTATAACATTTCTTTAACACCACTAATCCAGAGGTTTTCAATTCACTGACTACATAGTAACATGCTACTCATTACGGCATTTAAAAACTGCATGGGGTTTTTCAGTAAAAAAAAAAAGTGCCATATAAACCCAGCCATAATTTTCTGTGTCAGCGACATTGCTGGGTGGCATTATTAGGCGCTGTTGCAGGTATGGCAATGCCTCCAGTGCACTTAAAGGGATTCTATCATTAAAATGCTATTTTTTCTCACTAACACGTAGGAATAGCCTTAAGAAAGGCTATTTTTCTCCTACCTTTAGATGTCTTCTCCACGCCGCCATTCGGTAGAAATCCCGGTTTTCTTCAGTATGCAAATGAGTTCTTTCGCAGCACTGGGGGCGTCCCCAATGCTGTAAGAGAACTCTCCAGCGCCGCCTCTATCTTCTTCAGGAACAGCCTCTCTCAACGTCTTCTTCTGGCGCTGGGTTCAAACTACTACACATGCGCAGTTGGCTCTGCCATTGAGCCTTGGGCAGAGCCGACTGCACATGCCCGCGGCCATTTTTTTTTGGCCACAAGAAAATGGCCACAGGCATGCGCAGTCAGCTCTGCCCGAGGCCCGACAGCAGAGCCGACTGCGCATGTTTAAAAGTTTGAACCCAGCACCGGAAGAAGACGCAGAGAGAGGCCACATTATATCAGGCTTCCTAGTGACCTAACAAAGAGCATATACCTCCTCAGTAGCCAAAAGTAAACTAATAATGGTGCCCAGTAGCCCACCATTCAACTAACAATACTTCCTAGTGGCCCTTAGGCACCTAATAATCCTCTCCAGTGGCCCAAGAAAGTAATAATGCTCCCAGAACCATTCGTGACATAGAAATAAGAAACAGTAACACATACCCATCCTTCTGCCCTGTTCTTGTTTCCGACTTAATGCTGCAGGTCTGCATCATCAGCGGATGCCTGAATGGTAGAACAGGATGCTGAAGTCTTTCTTCTCACCATGATGGCATGCCGTACCCAGGTAAAAAGTCTGTATAGTTTGATCCTGCAGTCTGGATTCATCTACCTGTCCTATACGTATATCTAACATATATTCACATCACTGCAGGGCTGGAAGGGAAGCCGCATCATGGCAGCTACAATATCGGGATGCACATTGTTTATTGATTGCTGTGTATACAGCAGTTGGGAAGGCAGGAACAGCCTTGTCTCTGGCATGTTGGGCTGTTGTAACAGCCGACTCATTGTTTTTGCAGCTGCTTACTATATATAAATTCTTGTGGAGTTAGGAGTGGGCCACCCGAGCATATAACGTCAATGGTCAGTCCGAAACCAGTGAAATAGGCAACACTGTTTCAACAAAGTCTACATAAATCAATAGTACAAGAGATTATAAGAAACTCTTTATATTATATCTTATCAGAAAAGAGTCTTCTTTAGCTTCTTAGGCTGCATTCACACCTGTGCCTGCATTCCGTTCGGGGTTTCCATTCCAGAACCCACTTAAAAAATGCAGAGAGAAAAGTCTTTCTCTCAGCGTATTTCGGGTGGAAACCCGGTGGACCCCATTATAGTTTATGGGGTCGTTTTGTGAGTAACCGCTTTTTCAGTGGGTTAGATTTCTATTTTTTGGATCCCTAAGCGGACCCGAAGAACGTACACCCAGGCACAGGTGTGAACCTAGCATGAGCAGGATGTCCTTCTGCTTTACTGAATTTCTGCTATATCTATCTTAAACTAGCCTTCAGATCAGATGACTATAGATATCTATGCAGAGCAGCCGTAGGAATAAGCAGGAAGCGACAGAGGTAGAAGTAGAAACAGAGACTTGTAGACAAACATATGAATGGTCAGTGTTTTACCCAGATAGCACACTGACCCATTAATTTCTAAGGGTCCGTACACATGACCTAGAATTACATGGTCACGTGTGTAGGTTGACAGTCCGGGCCGCAAAATACGGAACAGGTTCTGTCCGATTTTGCCGCCCATATTCATCCGTTTGTTCCCCTGCACCACGCATGCCATTCATTAACGGCAGCCGTTTAGCTCACGGTCATGCACAACCAGCTTATTTCTGATTCTGGAGCTAAATAGAAGCTTTCTGCCACACATTGGTAAAGGTCAGCACTTGTCTATGTCCTGCATGGCTGTGGGACTGTCTCCGAGTGAGAGAGACAGACAGTTATTCTGTATAGTGTATGGCGCCTAGTCTCAGTGACAAATGCAAACTACACATAGGGCCAACAAAGGGGGAAATGCTAAAAATAGCAAGATGAAAATCATATATCGTCCATAAAAAGTGTTATATTTTATATATACACATAGCAGCTGAAAAGTGAAATGAAACAACATGTCTGCGTTAAAATCTGTATCACATGGAAGATTAAAGTTTCTGTAGGAAGCGGTTGAGAGATGTTAAAACTTTGCTGTTACCCTTCAGTTTCTGTAGCACCTTGTTTCTTCAAGTCATCTCCACAAGACACCTTAAATTACTTTGCCTCTCAAAGGACAGGAAAAGACATCCGGAGAGGTGAGAACCCCTCCTCACCACTCACAATCAGTGTTTTTCTTGTCCCTAATAGGGCAGAGTACACTGCAGAGAAGATGGAGCCTCTTTGAAGCCTGGAAATCTAAAATATTGATTTGAAGAAACTCCTTACAGGAACAGTGTAGCAGGGGATTGGCATAACTAGCGCTTTCTCCCTTACCTTAGAACACTGCCGGGACTTATTAATTGATAACTTATCCTTAGCACAGGTCATCAATTAAAGATTGTCAGGGGTCCGACATCTGGGCTACAGGCTGATCAGCTGTTTAAAGAAGCTTCATCCTCTTCAGTAGTAACCAAGCACAGCCACGTACATTTGGACAGTAGCTTTGTGTGGTATCGGAGCTCAGCGTATTCATTTGAATGGGATTAGTCGCAATCAAGCCATTTAACTGATGAACTTGGCCCGAATAGCGGAAGCTGCTCTTTTGGAGCGCCGCTCCAGCTTAAGGCCGCTAATACCTTGGGGTCCTCAAACGGTGACAAATCCTAAGGATAGGGCATCAATTGAAAAGTCCCAGAAAATCTTTTAAGTTAATGCAGGGTTTATGGTAGCCATTCAAGAGATACCACTAGGAGGGTGTGCTCAACTCGTTCAGTCTGCACCTGGCACCATCTGGTGGCTGGAGGTAAGAATGGTAGCCTGTAACAGCTGCATCCACACCATATTTTCATATATTTATTTCTACTGTAGCGTCATATTCATACAGTGTCATATTCTGCAGCACTTTACAAACATTGCCGGTCAGTGTCCCATATAAGGCTAAGTTCCCATTCACTATGTCCTTGGAGTTTAGTACCAAACTGGAGTACCCTGAGAGGAAACCCACGCATTCTAATGAAAAAATGTTATTTCAGGGACGGTGTCTGATCCAGATTGAAATGCTTGTCCTGATATAGTAAAGCAGAATGCCAGCCCTAGACGAGTAAGTAATCCATGGTGAAAACTGAGCTTTGTGTTGCATCTGTGGAACTGATTTAGTGTACGTTTTTGCTGATCCTTCTCTTCTTATGGGTCTTCAATACAGGGAGAGAAAAATTCTAAGCATAAGACATGAGGAAATCATAATGGTAAAAGATCAATGTTAAAAAGGATCTTTCACCACCTCTACCACCTCCAATTCTTTGCATTCTTTAATAGGCTCCGCTTCACTGATTCCAGCTCAGTTGCAATTTTTCTATAGTCCATACTGTTACAATGTTCTCTACTGTAAGGTGGACAGTTCCTGTGTATCTGCTCCTTCCTGACACCCACCTCCCTGACAGTAGAGAATGTAAATGTGATGAAACTATCTGCACTGATTGCTCTGGTATGGTAGGGGCTAAAGAAAAAATTCCAAATGTTCCAGAAGGAATGGCACCTATTGAATGAAGCAAAGAACTTGAGTTGGTGAAGGTGGTGAAAGATCTTCTTTAAGTCTTAATGGTTGATATCAAAAGAATGGTTAAAGTGAATAGATGGGTGTTAATGCTTGGCAAATTTTTTTATACTTTCCACCTCTGCTTTCCAAAATTCATATTTTTTTTTTTTATTTTTCTGTCAACATAGCTATATGAGAGCTTATTCTTTGTGTGACAAATTGTACTGTTTCGGGCACCATTTTACACACACCGCAACATCAGACAAGGCATGGTGTACTTTCAATTTCAGGATATTTACACGTGATGACGCTAGGTCAGTGACGTTCCCTGGATCAATCAGGAAATGAACTGGGGAGGAAGTGATTCATCCACTGGTGGACGATGTACATGGTTGACATCGGTCCATACCTCTGACGTTGCTCCTTAGATTAACTTTTTTTTAATCAGACAACTTAGTGTTATTTAATAGAGCCAGTGGCGTAACTAGGAATGGCGGGGCCCCGTGGTGAACTTTTGACATGGGGCCCCCCCCCATCCCAACTGACGCCGAAGCCCTCGAACGACCCCCTCCTCCGCACTCTATTATATCCCATAGTGGCCCCGGTACACAGTATAATCCCCCATAGTGGACCCTGCACACAGTATTATCCCCAATAGTGTCCCCTGCATACAGTATTAATCCCAACAGTGGCCCCTGCACACAGTATTAACTCAATAGTGGCTCCTGCACACAGTATTAACCCCAATAGTGGCCCCTGCACACAATATTAATCCCAATAGTGGCCCCTGCACACAGTATTAACCCCAATAGTGGCCCCTGCACACAGTATTAACCCCAATAGTGGCCCCTCCACACAGTATTAACCCCAATAGTGGCCCCTGCACACAGTATTATAGCCCATAGTCACCCCTGCACACAGTATTATGTCCCTCTGTGGACACCCATAAACAATTATTATACTCTGGGGTCTTTTCAGACCCCAGAGTATAATAATCGGAGACCCGGGGAATAAGAACATTAAAATAAAACTACTGTTGCTTTCCTATCTCCCGGCTCCTATGCTGTCACCCGCACTCACGTCCTTCTTTAATGACGTTGGACGTCACATGACCCGGGAAGCATGCCGGGTTCATGTGACGTCACAGACGTCAGAAAAAGTAGGACGGAGGCCTGGCAGGATCGCGGAGAGGTAAGTAACAGTTTTGTTATGTTCCCTTACCTCTCCGGTCCGCCAATCATTATACTCGGGGGTCTGCAAAGACCCCCGAGTATAATGATAGCCTTTGTGGGGCCTGCGGTGTCACTTGCCGATCCCGGCCCAGCCAGGATCGGCAAGTGAATAGGGCCCGTAACAGCCTATTGAAAAAAAAACGCAGCGGTAGCGGCTGTCACCGGGCCCCCTAATGGCCCGGGCCCTGTGGCAGCCGCCTCCGCTGCCTCTGCGGTAGTTACGCCACTGAATAAAGCATGTGTTATAATACTAACTGAAGAGTAAATTCCAGAAACTTCAGAAACTGGATGATACAAGAGAGCAGAAGAAAAAAAACTACCAAAATTCGACACAGTGCTGGGAGATAAAGTCTAAGGTTGCTTAAACAACTTCACCAGAGCCTGCCACATGGCTGGTTGGTCTCTGCAGGATTTGAGATCCAGGTTATAGCCCCAGCAGCTCAGTGTAAGAAATATATACAATCTGAAATCAACACCAGTGTCCACGGCAAAACTCACAATGCATGTCAAAACAGAAGAGCGGAAACAAAAGAGTAAACGTATCCAGCCCAAGGTCAATCCGAGAGTCCACACTCAACAGAGTACACAGCTGAATTTATGGCAAAGTGAAAGTGACATGTATGTCTATGGAAAAACAAATAGTAAGCGATGGGTATAAACTCAGACTTTAACCATACACTGCGTTGATACTAGCTTTTGCATATTTAAAATACTCCAAAAATTACTTTTTTTTTGGAGGAGAATGTGCTTTTACTGAACAGAGGAAGGGTGTGTGTCTGGGAGTAAGAGACTGGGAGAATCTTGCTCTGGATATACCCATACTGAACAAAGCACCTGACAGACTCTGCTACTGTGTCCCAGCCAAGCTGGTCCATGAAGTAAGGAATTTGTGTTTGCCACAAGATTGTTTTTCCCCTCTTGGTGAAAGAATCTATTTACATCGTCCACATAATAAATAGAAGTTGTTGGGTTTTTTTTTGTTAAGAAGCCTGGGACCATGTTTTGTCTACCAAACACCTACTCTATTAAGAGATAAGAAAAGATAAGATAAGATAATCCTTTAATAGTCCCACAATGGGGAAATTTCAGTGATACAGTTTCATAGATGGTACAGTAGTATATAACAAGAGAGAAAACACATGCAAGGTCATGGCGGATGGAGAAATACTAGGAATCATAGCAACTAAAAAAAAAAAGAAACAGACACACTGCAGGATCATTTAGTTCTCTGTGCGGAGTGATGTTAATAATACTGCCCGACCGTGGTTGGAGGACATGAGGAGGGGGTCACAGTATGTAGATATTACTGAGCTAACCCCCCACAGCACCTTACCTTGCCAGCTGAAAAAGCTGGATTATCTTCCAAAAGTGATCCTTGTGTGTGTGCTTTCTGCTGCTGAGTGCCCATGTGGCACCAACCATTGTAGTGACTAAGTGACAATTGACATAATTTCAAGAAAAATTTGGGACACACTAGTGTACCTACTGCCTAGCTTGCCAGCTGAAAAATCTGGATTTATGGACTATCTTCCAAAAGTGATCATTGTGTCTGTGGTTTACTGCATGCAGTAATCATATAATTCTACTCAAACTGACGCTTCAGCATGTGCAAAATTGCCACTCAATGTGTGCTTCACCTTACAAGTAGGAAACAAGGTGGTGGTGGGAGGGGGTGGTAGTCGAATTAATGGCTTGCCCTGGTGAGGTTGGGGGTGAGATATGGTCTAATGTGTAGGAACTGGAGGAGGCGGGTGGCAAGACTGTATATTGGGCAAGAACACCAAAAAGATTAAAATAACAAAAAAATTTTTTTGTAGATTTGCAGAGACTGTACTACTGTGTGTACGTATATATACACACTGGCACATACAGAGAAATACTTCAGCAATGAATATTGTGTTCAGGTTAAGCACCATCACACTGTGTATGGTCAGTCACAAGAGCAGAAAAAAAAATAGAATTTTTTTAAGATTAGCACAGGTTAGACTGTATATTGGGTAAACAGCAAGAAACCACTTGTATAGTATGGAGGTGTTGTTTTTTAAGATTTGTTAAAACAGCAGTACATATATTGAAAAAAGTTAACTCGTGCCCAAAAAAAAGTCCTTAAAACATTTTTCACTAATTTCACTATTGAATTCTAGCTGTAATATTATTGTGTAACTGCTTGATTTTCTGAGTTTTCCTAGTTCTCTCACTATTGCTGGAATTCCTATTGCTTTTTTCTGAATTGTGCTATAGCCTATAATGAAGTGAGATGGATCACAAATCTATTTGCATGTCCACCATTACAGGAACTAAAGGCTGATCAAAAGTATCCAAACTTTTATATTCCATTTGACATCAGCACTTTAAGGTCCGCCTACCACTGTCCATTGGCTGACAGGCTGTCATAGTATGGTCCTGTAACTTCCATAAGGTGTGGTCTCCAAAAATAGGTTTGAGTAAAATTAGGAATTAGTAAAAAGGAATTACTACCCCTACTTTTAAGAGACCCATAACTTTCTAAACGATGGCTGATGTTTTTTCTTTTGAACCTTGAGCAGACACCATGAATCTGGAGGGGAAAGATGCCTAAATTCTAGTCTTCACGGATAACCTCTAGAACCCGCTGATTGTTTGATATCCTTAGTTAGTTAATTAGTTACTTTAGTTATTTACAGTCACTGTCCCATAGAGGGCCCACTATCTAAATTCCCTATCAGTATATCCTTCAAGTATGGGAAGAAACCCATGCAAACACACAGGGAAAATATACAAATTTCTTGCTGATGTTGTCCTTGGCTGGATTGGAATCCAGGACCCCAGTGCTACAAGGCTACAGTTCTAACCAGTGCTAACCTGGCTGATAGAAAATTGGAAAGTCTTCCAACCACCTAAACACTAGCATCACTGAATGGACTGCTTCTTATTGGCATTTTGGCTTTCATTTTGACCTCTGTTCCTTTTAAAAAAAAATGGCTAGGCTTTGATTGGGGAACATCTTCTTTTCAACTGCTGCTTTGGCCAACATGTCATCAAAGTCTGTACCAAAAAGATACATTCCTTCACATGGCAAGACACACAGTCTAGTTTTTATGCTAGCTCACCTGACCAGATCTTAAGTCAGATAGGTCTGTGAGCTGAATTTGAGGATGTCGATGCTCTAGCATACAGCCTAATTGCATCCATCACTCACAAACTGTGCAACTTTCCGGAGGGTAGGACTTGAAGAAACAATTTCTTTCCAAGGGGCTCTGCTTCTTAGTTGGTACTCTAATTCACCCAACCAAAACATCTGTCATGTTGGTACAGTCCTATGAAAAAGTTTGGGCACCCCTATTAATCTTAATCATTTTTAGTTCTAAATATTTTGGTGTTTGCAACAGCCATTTCAGTTTGATATATCTAATAACTGATGGACACAGTAATATTTCAGGATTGAAATGAGGTTTATTGTACTAACAGAAAATGCGCAATATGCATTAAACCAAAATTTGACCGGTGCAAAAGTATGGGCACCCTTATCATTTTATTGATTTGAATACTCCTAACTACTTTTTACTGACTTACTGAAGCACAAAATTGGTTTTGTAACCTCAGTGAGCTTTGAACTTCATAGCCAGGTGTATCCAATCATGAGAAAAGGTATTTAAGGTGGCCAATTGCAAGTTGTTCTACTATTTGAATCTCCTCTGAAGAGTGGCATCATGGGCTACTCAAAACAACTCTCAAATGATCTGAAAACAAAGATTGTTCAACATAGTTGTTCAGCGGAAGGATACAAAAAGCTGTCTCAGAGATTTAACCTGTCAGTTTCCACTGTGAGGAACATAGTAAGGAAATGGAAGACCACAGGGACAGTTCTTGTTAAGCCCAGAAGTGGCAGGCCAAGAAAAATATCAGAAAGGCAGAGAAGAAGAATGGTGAGAACAGTCAAGGACAATCCACAGACCACCTCCAAAGAGCTGCAGCATCATCTTGCTGCAGATGGTGTCACTGTGCATCGGTCAACTATACAGCGCACTTTGCACAAGGAGAAGCTGTATGGGAGAGTGATGAGAAAGAAGCCGTTTCTGCACGTACGCCACAAATAGAGTTGCCTGAGGTATGAAAAAGCACATTTGGACAAGGCAGCTTCATTTTGGAAACAAAAATTGAGTTGTTTGGTTATAAAAAAAAGGCGTTATGCATGGCGTCCAAAAAGAAACAGCATTCCAAGAAAAACACATGCTACCCACTGTAAAATTTGGTGGAGGTTTCATCATGCTTTGGGGCTGTGTGGCCAATGCCGGCATCGGGAATCTTGTTAAAGTTGAGGGTCGCATGGATTCCACTTAGTATCAGCAGATTCTTGAGAATAATGTTCAAGAATCAGTGACGAAGTTGAAGTTACGCCGGGGATGGATATTTCAGCAAGACAATGATCCAAAACACCGCTCCAAATCCTCAGGCATTCATGCAGAGGAACAATTACAATGTTCTGGAATGGCCATCCCAGTCCCCAGACCTGAATATCATTGAACATCTGTGGGATGATTTGAAGCGGGCTGTCCATGCTCGGCGACCATCTAACTTAACTGAACTTGAATTGTTTGTCCAAAATACCTTTATCCAGGATCCAGGAACTGATTAAAAGCTACAGGAAGCGACTAGAGGCTGTTATCTTTGCAAAAGGAGGATGTACTAAATATTAATGTCACTTTTCTGTTGAGGTGCCCATACTTTTGCACCGGTCAAATTTTGGTTTAATGCATATTGCGCATTTTCTGTTAGTACAATAAACCTCATTTCAATCCTGAAATATTACTGTGTCCATCAGTTATTAGATATATCAAACTGAAATGGCTGTTGCAAATACCAAAATATTTAGAACTAAAAATGATTAAGATTAATAGGGGTGCCCAAACTTTTTCATAGGACTGTATATATGGCAGCTACTCTAGGCTTCAATGATGCAGAAGCCATAGTCCAGGAATTTCTTCTTATTCATGGGGGCCTTTTAATTATCAAATATATTCACAGATTCTCCAAGAATATTAGTCTCCAAAATTTAATGCAATTCACTGAAGCTGAACAAATAATTGGCCGCCGTGCATCAGTATGGTCATGCTGGCGGTCATGCCGAATTAATTTTTTATGCTGTCCTAACTAGCAGACTGTTATTACTGAAGATGACCTTTTGAAAGCCCCTGCTGAATCCATGAATGATAAAACGCGTAGGGTAAAATATATGGGCAAAAAAGCTATGTAGTTGACAATGGACATTCTGGTTCTGGCTATCATCCATCCATCCCATCATACTTACCTGTTTTCTAATCCAGATCTTCAGGGCATGGGACATCACTTCTGAGCGTCTGGCACCTCCACTTTTTGACGTCTGCTGGTGGCCCTTGCCTGTGCAATAGAGCTGGAGTGCCCAGGAGAAGTGACATCCCATGTCTAGAGGGTTCACACGGAAAGACAGGTAAGTATGACCACCCCGTTGGTAAACGAAACAATTTACATGATGGGCAGGGGGGAGGGGGGCTTAGATTAGAAATATCAATTTATCCTGGGCAACCCATTTAAGCAGAAATCCTGCATTTCAAATGACTAAATGTCTACAGACATTGGACCAAGAGAGGCAAGGCTTGATCTGCAAAAAAGTCAGAGGTTTGCAGAATTTGGTGCGAAAGAGCAAGAGACCAGCAGTGGTGGATGAATATCCTGCTTGGTACACAAAAGCAGAAGAAAATGATCAGGCACAGAAATAAAAATCTGTGAGTTCATACAAGGTAATGTTTACTGTGATTGGCCATAGAACAAGCACAATCCATAAAATAGCCACTGGATGCAACAAACACAGGGCTGAGCAAGGAGAAATAGACGAAGCTCTGAGTGGCATAATAGTAAATGCTGAAAGCTATAATCAAAAAGCCCAGAGTTCAAGTCCTGGTAAATTTAGTTCCTGAAATCATGAGCTTGGTTCTCATACTATATTTATGATATAGTATGCTGCATTTATCTACTTAGCTTGGTTCTTCTGCTGTATTTGTGTTCATAATATTCCTGTATGAATTTGAACTAAATTAACATCATAATTCACATAAGTCCTAAAACTAATTAAAGAGAACCAAATAAAACTAATGGGTCTAAAATATTAGGCTCATTTATTTACAGATTAAAATGCAACAAAATCCCATATCTGTACATGGCAAAAGTATGGGAATTTAGGATTAGCAGATAATTTGAAGGTGAAATTAGAGTCGGATATTTTCAATGAATGTGATCTGTGACCCAGGACGGCTTTTTCTATAATCACTTGGTAGTCTTTCAGCCGATCCTAAGGGGTGGGTTGAAAGGTCGCAGTGATGATGTCATAGGCACTATAAAATGACATTGGCAAAAGGAGGAGGAGAAACAGTAGATGAAGATGATGATGACAGCAACCATGAAGAAGGTAGAGATCTGGCCTGCCTAAAAGGAAGAGGATTTCCTCCTCCATGCAAGCGTTTTGCAGCGTGTCAATTATACCTATGGAAATGTTGCCATTTTCCATAGTTGAAATAAAAAGTTTTTCCAGTGATAAGTTCATACAGCTGTGTCGTGGAAACAAAAGGTTATTTATTCCCACTGTGATCTCACTTTTCAACAACACATAAAACAAAACTAGGTAGGGCCCTTAATCTTTGCACCAAATGCCTGTACTGCTACATATAATATCAGAAAAATTGTATACTGCTTGAATGTAGTGACTGTGGCCTCCAGCTTTGTAGCTGAATGAGTATATAACATGGTTACGCTGTTGTAGCAGTAATACCTATGGCTATGTATCATGTTGAATTGTTATTACTTACTCAATTCTATAACTATTGTGTCCAACACACAGCGATTGAATTTAACAATTTCCCCATGGGGATCAATAAAGTATTATTCTATTATAATTCTACTATATGAGTTCTAGAGATAGCCAAACAGAATATCATCCTGTGCATTAAATCACATATAAATAACAATGCTAAACTTATATCAGACTGTAAATATTCAGCATGCATCCAATTGCAAAATAATATCCAATCCCGCCATACAGCAGAGTCAGAAGCCCATGTTTGAGGTTATCCGAAATCAGTCCCAAATTATATTCCACAAGTGAAGGATAAGGTAGTAGCAGAGTACAACCACAGTGAAAGTATTCTGCCCCTGGGTATTACATTAGAATGAATCCATATTCAACATAATTAATAACTATTGTATATCCTTCAACGTACATTTCTTTTTAGCCAACATATAAGCCAATAAAGTCCTATTTTTTTCTAATTTTACAACAGGTAACCTAACCTTCATTTTGTCTTAATCAATCACTAATCCTAAAATCTCAAAGAAACAGAAGAGAAAAACTTCTTCTCATTAGTTACAGGAATTACAAGTAGATCAGCTAAATCTAGAAATTTATTCAACACACTAGAACAAGAGAACCCAAGTCTCTGACAAAAAGGAAATAATTTAAATAATGAAAAACCTTACTATTCAAAACTTCACAATAACCCAGTAAACAAAGAAAGAAAAAGCCTCAAAGTATCTACTAGGCATAGAGAAATCCAGCAGAAGACAACACTGATACGCAATTTTTCAACTTTTTTCTGTTGTTTTCAAATGAATAGGTGTATCTGAATGGATTTTTTCCGCAGATTCTGAAAATGATCTTCAAATTTCCATATCATGTCAGTTTTTTTCAAAAATGATGGAAATGTGAAAATTGAAAACAACGTAATTTTTTAATGACATTGCTTTATGACAACGTTTGTAAAGTGTGAAAATGTTCTCCAGAGGGATGGAATGATTGTGTAAGGAATAGATAAACATAAATACATATTTAAAAGCAAACATACCTAACATTTACCACTGGGCTGCCCTTCAAACTTCCTCTTTTTGGATTGTCTTCGGTATTTGTCCATACAGTCTCTTTTCAACATCCAACACTTTCCTTGGTATCTCTTTTCCATCACTTTAATATCCTGATGAAAGCGCTCGCCATGTTCTTCTGTAAAATCACCAAGATTGTCAGGAAAGTAATTTAGATGAGCATGAAGAAAGTGAACTTTGACGCTCATGTTGCAACCAAGCAGTTTATAGGATTCCAACACAGCCTCGACTAAAATGGTGTAATTTGCAGCTTTCATATTCCCCAAAAAATTTTTTTACCACATTTTTTAATACAATCCATGCTCACAATTCACACTTACTCATGGTTTTCTCGAATATGTTGTCTGCCATTAATTTTCGTATTTGTGGGCCTATAAAAATGCCAGCTTTAATTTTTTCAGACGTGATTGATGGAAACTTACCAACAAGATATTGAAAGCATTTACTGTCCCTGTTTAAAGCTGTCACGAATTGCTTCATTAAGCCAAGTTTGATGTGCAAAGGTGGCAACAGTATTTTTGAGGGATCAACCAGTGGAAGTGAAACAATGTTTTTTTCGCCAGGTGTGAATGTACTTCTGACAGGCCACTGCTTCCGAACCCAATGTTTCGTCCTTGCTCTGGAGTCCCATTCACACAAAAAGCAAGGAAATTTGGTGTAGCCTGCTTGTTGGCCGAGCAATATTCCAATCACCTTGAAATCCCCGCACACGGACCATTCATGAAGCTTGTATTGCACACTTTCCAGCAGTGATTTAAGGTTCTGATATGTCTCTTTCAAAGTCACAGAATGTGCTATTGGAATTGATGGTTGGATGTTAGTATTATGCAATAAAACACCTTTTAAACTGGATTTGCTGGCATCTATGAACAACCTCCACTCTCCTGAATTGTAATTAATGTTGAAGTATTTCATGACTCCCGGAATGTCTCAACAATATACGTTTGTTTTGGTACCGTGTTAGCCAGTGGTTATGAAATATGAAAAAAACAAAAAAACTTTTTAAGTCTTCAGTAGGTGATACCTTTTTTAATGGCTAACTCATAATGATGACAGAATATGACGTTTCGAAGCTTCCTCTGAGCTTCTTCTTCAGATATGACTAAAAACACTTTCTAGAGGCTGCATATTTATGTACAACTGACAGACAGCCACCAAACCTCAGGAATATGATTATTAGCAGCTCACTGTCACCTCCAACTAACACAGGAACATTCCCATGTGGACAGAAGAGGTGCAAGACCTGCCCGCACATACTGACCACTGACAGGATAGAGATACCAAACTCTAACAGGGAATATAAAATCCCAGGTGTGTTCACCTGTAACACACCTAATGTGGTGTATTTGATCATTTGCACCAAATGTTCCACTGAAAATCAGTATGTTGGAGAGACCGGACAGAAACTCAGAATGAGAATTAATTCACATCGCCATACAATCAAACAACAGAGAACTGATCTTCCCGTGCCAAAACACTTCTGCCAGGAAGACCACAACATCATCAATGATATGAAAATCTTGATCTTAAAAGGGAACTTTAAATCAAGGAAACAGCGACTGATTTATGAGTACAAGGTCATGACCCTATTCCAGACATTGGACAATGGAATTAACATCTCACGTGGGTTTATGTCTTCTTATACAAATCATTAAGACAGCCATTAAGATAACCTGGGATCTGGCAATTGATTGTTTGTTGTTATAAGTATATAGTAATAAGCCTCTTCCCCCCTCCCTTCTGTAATTCTAGCCCTGTGTCCAGTTGTACATAAATATGCAGCCTCTAGAAAGTGTTTTTAGTCATATCTGAAGAAGAAGCTCAGAGGAAGCTTCGAAACGTCATATTCTGTCATCATTATGAATTAGCCATTAAAAAAGGTATCACCTACTGAAGACTTAAAAAGTTTTTTTGTTTTTTTTTCATATTCGACAATATACCAAACTGAATTCCTCAGCAAAAAACGAAACCAATTCTGCTTCTCGGTGTCTGTACCAGGAGAATCTCGTAGTAGGACACAGTAAATTCTTTTCATGAAGGTCGTGATCCTAAAAGCTCTGCTGCATCTTTAGGTAAATTCAATTCGCGAACCAAATCATTCAGTTCATGCTGGGTAAATGGCACTAGGGTTTTATTCTCCATACTGTCCGGTTGGTACGTCCCATCACTTGTATCACCGTCTGAATCGGTGTCTGTTGAGGGCTTGACATTGGACGGGGATGGCACAAGGATGTATTCGCTATGGGGCACTTGTCTTATGGCAGATGGGATATTGGGATACACAATGTTACACTTACTGGTTCTGGTATGGCCCACGATTTTCACTGTGCAGAAATAGCAGTCGTCACTGTGATTTTTTGGCTCACGCCACACCATGGGTACACCGAATGGCATTGATGCCGTTTTTCCACTTTTCCAGTTCCTCAACCCCTCCACACATGCACAGCATACTTTGTGAGGCGACCAAACGTTGTCCTGATCTGCTAGTTTAATCCCGAAGTATTGGAAATAAGCATTTTTCACGAAAGGCGTAATATTTTGCCTTCGTTTTTTTCCTGTCGTATAACAGCCACATATGGAGCAGAATACGTCTGGATGATTAATACAACCACGTGAAGCCATTGCACACACCACAAAGAAACAACGAAACGCGACCAGTCCCTTCTTTGCACTGACTAGGTCTCCCCAGAATGGTGCCACGTGACCAATAGAAAGAAGGGAGTGATGGCGTGAGGTATGAGTCATACTGCCGTGCCAAGATAACATTCTCTCATTCTCCGCTTTTGTTAGTGCAGCAAATCATGACGTCATACAGATAAATAAGTTGCATTTCCATTGTTGTATTTATTCAAACAAGTTTTGCGGAAACTTATACAATCAAAAGTTCACACAGTGCCGACAAAGCCTTGATCGACTCAAACAAGATATTAAGCACTATATACCAAAAAATAATAATATATAAAACTTAATAAAAGACAATTACGCGTCTTCTGACTTTATTCAGAATATTTTACATTATTTTTTTTACATAAAAAAAATTTATTTACAATATTCTGAATAAAGTCTGTCAGATGACGTGTAATTGTCTTTTATTAAGTTTTATATACACTATATGCCAAAAATAATTTTTTGGTATATAGTGCTTAATATCTTGTTTGAGTATGTATTTAAGTTTATCTATCCCTTATACAATCATTCCGTCCCTCCAGATAAGATTTTCACAAGATACAAACGTTGTCATATATCAATGTGATTAAAAAATTGTTTTTTTAATTTTCACATTTCCATTATTTGTGAAAAAACCTGACGTGATATAGAATTTTGAAGGTCATTTTCGGAATCTGGGCAAAAAAACTATTCCGATACACCTATTCATTTCAAAACAACAAAACCTTGCATATCAGTGCAATTGTCAAAATAAAATCGGTCATTAAAATTAAATCCCAGAGAATTAAATCCCCTGGAATTAACTGGTAACAACCTGAAGGCAGATTTGATGTCAGCTTTGTCAAGGAGGGCCCTAAACCCAAATTTCCTCCAGAATATCCAAATCGTCATAAAACGAGGCATATGTAACAGATGAAGTGAGTCAATCTAAAATCAGCCTTGGGAGCTATTCCCAAAGGTGATAACTGAAAATTATCTAAACGTGGCTACTTAACCTCTTAACGTTCCGCTGAGTAATAGTACGTCGTGGCATGAATATCGTTCACGCTCAGCTCAGTACTATTTACTGAGCTGTAATGCCGCAGGCACAGAAGCTGTGCCTGTGACACTACATCTGGCTCCCAGTTGTGTTACACAGACTCTTGGTGGGACAAGCTCTCCCATTCCCCCCAGGTTGGAGCTCTGCCCTGATCGGTGGTTTTAACCCCTTGGATGCCACAAAAAACATCCAAGAGGTTGCGCAATAATAACGCCCCCTCAGCACCCCTGCTGAGAGATCAGGGGGTGCGCTGATGCATTTTATGCAGCCCAGGGTCTGGCCAGTGACCCAGGGCTGCTAGGTACCCCCAGTATCTGGTTGATCCTACTGAGATGCAGGAAGTCAACCTATGTGTCTGCATAGGCTGACTTCCTTTATAGACTGCAATACACGTGTATTGCAATCTATAGTACTGGATCAACGATCATAGTATCGCTGGTTGAGGTCTCCTTACGGACAAATAAAAAAATGTAAAAAAAAAAGTGCAAATTTTTTTTTAGCAAAGTGTGTGAAATGAATGAATGAATGAATGAATAAAGACCCCAAATTCCTTTTTCCGATATCATATGAGTTATATAAAAAAAAAAACTAAAAATTAATAAAAATAATACATATTTGGTATCGCCGCATCCATAACAACCTGTACAATAAAACTGAAACATTATTAACCTATACGGTAAACGTCGGAGGAAAAAAACGGAAAAGAACGCCAGAAGTAATTTTTTGCTATCTCACCTTACAAAATATGCTATAAAAAGTGATCAATTAGTCACATGTACCCCAAAACTGTACCAATAAGATGCACAAGTTGTCCCTCAAAAACAAAGCCCTCAACCAATTCTGTCAACCAGAAAAAAAATGTTACGCATCTCAAAAATGGCGATGCAAAAATCATTGATTTATGTCCCCAAATGGGTTTTTGTTCTGCAAAATAAGTAACGCATAAAAATACCCCTATAAATGAGGTATCGCCGTAATCGCACCAAACCGCAGAATAAAGGGAACATGTTACGCTGTGCGGCAAAACATTTAAAAAGTAAAATGCAATGCCAGAATTGATGGTTTTTTTTTTTTTTATCCACCGAGAGAGTTGATAAAAAATAGTCAATAAGTTACAGGCAGCCAAAAATGGCCACTCCAGGACCTTGAAATGCTTCTTACAAAGCCACTCCTTCGTTGCCCTGGCAGTGTGCTTTGGATCATTGTCATGTTGAAAGACCCAGCCACGTTTCATCTTCAATGCCCTTGCTGATGGAAGGAGGTTTGCACTCAAAATCTCATGATACATGGCCCCATTCATTCTTTCATGTACCCGGATCAGTCGTCCTGGCCCCTTTGCAGAGAAACAGCCCCAAAGCATGATGTTTCCACCCCCATGCTTTACAGTAGGTATGGTGTTTGATGGATGCAACTCAGTATTCTTTTTCCTCCAAGCACGTAAAGTGGTGTTTCTACCAAACAGTTCCAGTTTGGTTTCATCAGACCATAGGACATTCTCCCAATACTCTTCTGGATCATCCAAATGCTCTCTAGAAAACTTCAGACGGGCCCGGACATGTACTGGCTTAAGCAGTGGGACACGTCTGGCACTGCAGGATCTGAGACCCTGGCGGGGTAGTGTGTTACTGATGGTAGGCTTTGTTACATTGGTCCCAGCTCTCTGCAGTTCATTCACTAGGTCCCCCCGCATTGTTCTGGGATTTTTGCTCACCGTTCTTGTGATCATTTTGACCCCACGGGGTGAGATTTTGCGTGGAGCCCCAGAGCGAGGGAGATTATCAGTGGTCTTGTATGTCTTCCATTTTCTAATTATTGCTCCCACAGTTGACTTCTTCAATCCAAGCTGGTTGCCTATTGCAGATTCAGTCTTCCCAGCCTGGTGCAGGGCTACAATTTTGTTTCTGGTGTCCTTTGACAGCTCTTTGGTCTTCACCATAGTGGAGTTTGGAGTCTGACTGTTTGAGGGTGTGCACAGGTGTCTTTTTATAGTGATAACAAGTTTAAACAGGTGCCATTACTACAGGTAATGAGTGGAGGAAAGAGGAGACTCTTAAAGAAGAAGTTACAGGTCTGTGAGAGCCAGAAATCTTGATTGCTTGTAGGAGACCAAATACTTATTTTCCACCATAATTTGCAAATAAATTCTTACAAAATCAGACAATGTGATTTTCTGGATTTGTTTTCTCATTTTGTCTCTCATAGTTGAGGTCTACCTATGATGTAAATTACAGATGCCTCTCATCTTTTTAAGTGGTGGAACTTGCACTATTGGTGACTGACTAAATACTTTTTTGCCCCACTGTATATATTGACGGCAACATTCAGAGAAGTTCAGTGAAAAGCCCTGGGGTTGAAAATGGTCATATAACCCCTAGATGAATTCCTTAGGGGGTCTAGTTTCCAAAATGGAGCCACTTTTTGGAGTTTCCCACTGTTGTGGTAGCTCTAGGGCTCTGCAAATGCAACACGATGTCTAAAAACTATCCTAATGAAATTGCTGCAACAAAATCCACCAAAAGCACCCCTGGCTTTGGCTAAAAAAAATATAGAAAAATTTGCAACAAAAAAAGTTGTGTTTCCACAACGTGGGGCCTCAGCCTTAGACACGACAGTACCTGAAAGTGGATGGGATTCTGGCTAATCCCATCCACACATCCGTAGTGTCCATTGCATTTTTGTAAATCACAGCATATCAGTATACCACTGTTATGCCTTTATTCCATATAGGTATAATAGACTTTCTGTGAAATACGATGCAGAAAAAAATGTTATGCGTTTCCACCATCAACTTTTCCGCAGCATTTTTCAACTGCAGCTCGCTACGTGGGCCCTTACCCTTAAAGAGGTATTCTAGTCACAATAAGTTACTCCTTATCCACAGGATAAAAGTTAACTTGCTGCTTGGTGGTGGTATAACTGCTGGAACCCCTACCGATGATGGAGCAGGGAAGTTTTGCATCAGGGGCGTAACTACCGCAGAGGCAGCGGAGGCAGCTGCCACAGGGCCCGGGCCATTAGGGGGCCCAGTGACAGCCGCTACCAATGCGGTTTTTTTTAATAGGCCGTTACGGGCCCTATTTACTTGCCGATCCTGGCTGGGCTAGGATCGGCAAGTGACACCGCGGACCCGACAAATACTATAATTGTACTCGGGGGTCTTTGCAGACCCCCGAGTATAATGATCGGCGAACCGGGAGAGGTAAGGGAACGTAACAAACACTGTTACTTACCTCTCCACGATCCTGCCAAGCCTCCTTCCTACTTGTCTGACGTCTCTGACGTCACATGAACCCGGCCTGCTTCCCAGGTCATGTGACATCCGACGTCATAGAAGAAGGACGGCAGCGGAGAAGACAGCGTAGGAGCCGGGGTACAGGTAAGAAACAGTAATTTTTTATGTTTTTATTCTCCCGGGTCTCTGATTATTATACTCTGGGGTCTGAAAATACTGTGTGCAGAGGCCACTATGGGGGATTATACTGTGTGCAGGGGTCACTATGGGGCATAATACTGTGTGCAGGGGCCACTATGGGGGATAATACTGTGTGCAGGGGCCACTAAGGGACATAATACTGTGTGCAGGGGCCACTAAGGGACATAATACTGTGTGCAGGGGCCACTATGGGGATAATACTGTGTGCAGGGGCCACTAAGGGACATAATACTGTGTGCAGGAGACACTATGGGGGATAATACTATGTGCAGGGGCCACTAAGGGACATAATACTGTGTGCAGAGGCCACTATGGGGGATTATACTGTGTGCAGGGGTCACTATTGGGGATAATACTGTGTGCAGGGGCCACTAAGGGACATAATACTGTGTGCAGGGGCCACTAAGGGACATAATACTGTGTGCAGGGGCCACTAAGGGACATAATACTGTGTGCAGGGGCCACTATGGGGACTAATACTGTGTGCAGGGGCCACTAAGGGACATAATACTGTGTGCATGGGCCACTATGGGACATAATACTGTGTGCAGGGGCCACTATGGGACATAATACTGTGTGCAGGGGCCACTATGGGACATAATACTGTGTGCAGGGGCCACTATGGGACATAATACTGTGTGCAGGGGCCACTAAGGGACATAATACTGTGTGCAGGGGCCACTATGGGGACTAATACTGTGTGCAGGGGCCACTAAGGGACATAATACTGTGTGCAGGGGCCACTATGGGACATAATACTGTGTGCAGGGGCCACTATGGGACATAATACTGTGTGCAGGGGCCACTAAGGGACATAATACTGTGTGCAGGGGCCACTAAGGGACATAATACTGTGTGCAGGGGCCACTAAGGGACATAATACTGTGTGCAGTCTGCTGGACTGACACTGGTGCTTGGAAAACCATAGATTTTAAATAATAATTATTGACATTTTAATGTAAAATCTTTTTAAGCAGAATTAAATTCATTAATGTCTGTAAGAAAAATAGAATAAAATGAAATAGAAACAAATACATATGAAAGATTCAGCTCCCATTGTCTTGACATTACATAATCTAGTATAATATGGGATAATTGCTATTCCCAACAATTGATGTGCTCTAACTTATAACAAATATATGCAGTGGAGGAAAGGAAACCGACTCCGTTCTAGATATAGTCCTTCCTTTTGATGAGACTATTATTATGCTCAGACTTGATTATTATGTTTGATCAGACTTGGTTTAATGTCCTGAAATTCTTTGTTGCAGACATAGTACAATAAGGTGTGCGCCTAATTCAGGCCATTGTTTGCTGGAGTCTGGATTGAAATTCACTGAACATCTCATTAAAAGTAATTTAATGGAATAGATCAAATTGTATTTCATTTTTATAATGGACAGTTCAGACACAAGGCTTTGAAATACTAGAAGCGAATGAAAGGATAAGATGAGCTTAGTGGCTTATCCGTCTACAAATGAATGTGTTGAACCAGTTTCATTCATTGGTCGTCTTTAAACAAACTAGATGCCTATAAAGTGTAAGGTAACATTACTGGAGTATGTTTATAGTTACAGTATGTGATATTCATACATGGATACCTTATATATTTATGCGTTATAGCTTTGTAAATTTACTTAGTTGACAAATGTTGACACTTTTAGGGATACACATGCGTCCAAGGTCAATTACATTAAAGAGTCATCTATCCTCCATTGCTCTGCACATATTATTCTCACAACTGTTTCATAATGGAATGGACATGCAGACGCTCTGGACTGACATCACTATTTGTGTGCACATGGTCCATGTATTAGACCTAATTTAGACATATTTACATATATCAGCACAGTGTGGGGAAGTCTGAAAGTCACAGAGACATCTGCTGCCATGACGACTGCAGGACCCCATTAACCCCTTAATCCACATTGGGGTTTTTTCATTTTGTGGTTCACAATTTTCCTACCCACTCTCCAAAAGCCATAACTTTTTTATTTATTTATTTATTTTTCTGTTCATTAGTGGCACCATTTCATATTCCGTGCAACGTAAGATGGAACAAAATTCAGAATGGAATTGGAAAAAAACGCAATTGCAGTGTTCACCATTTAGTAGAAATAATGTGTTACTTATATTCTGTGGGTCAGTGCAATCAGTGACACCAAATTTATATTGTTTAACACCTTTACAAAAATTCGAAAACGCTGAAAACTTTTCTGATTCCTTTTCTATAGAAGTTGTAGCTTTTATTAATAACATTTAGGGGATTGGGTGATATTTTAATCACTATTTATTAATTTATTGGGCGAAAGAAAACTGAAAATATAGCAAGTTGTGCATTTTGGTTACTTTCCCTCTATGCTGTTTGCCATATGGGATAAATATTTTTATATTTGTATAGTTTGTGATTTTTTGGGATGTGGGATGCCTAATTTGTTGATGTTATTTGTTTATTTTTAGGTATAGTCTAAATTTTTATTTTATTAAATACTTTTTAGGTGGTTGCATGAGGTTGCGAAGACGCAACATTTTGGCCGCACATATTACAGTATATGCAAAATGGATGGGATTCTGGCTAATCCCATGCACACATTGCATAAAAAAATCTGCAGTGGCAATTTAAAAAATCACTGAATTTTTGTCAATTATACCTACGCTGGCAGTTTTCACATAAGTGTAGTAAAGACCAGGGGTGCCCAATACGTCGATCGCGATCTACCAGTCGATTGCAATAGACGTATGGGTCGATCGCGGGATGCAGCCAGGGATCCCCAGCGTCTGCTTGTTCACAGTGCAGGCTGAGAGTCGACAGTGCAGGCTGAGAGTCGATCCCGCCCACAGGCCCGCCCCGGCCCCGCCCACAGGCCTGCCCGGCCCCGTCCACAGGCCTGCCCGGCCCTGCCCACAAAAAGTGGGTAGTAGATCTTTCGACTTGGTAATGTTATAAAGTAGCTCACATGCTGACAAAGTGTGAGCACCCCTGATATAGACAGTAAATCATTAGAAGAAAACTCTGGACTTTATGTGAAAAATGTTGCGATAAAAAAATGCCACACATTTCCACCACAATCTTTTCTGCAGAACTTTTCAGCTGTGGGGCCTACACCTAAAAAAGTTTTATTTTCTTTTTGTTAATCTAGGGGTTCTGACTGCTCATACATACTATAACACTACTCTATTGTAGTATATTGTGAAAGTCAATAATTTTTTACTACACGCTGCCAATGACGGGCCCTGGGAGCCTTCAATAGGCTTCTGTTTGTCATAGCAACTTATCAATGCCCTCTGATGACATACCAGAGAGAGGATGGGTGGCAATTCTGATGTCTACATCACAATGTGATGTAATACAGCCTGTACCTCCTAAGTAAAGAGTTGGCTCATCTCATGAGCAGTCTCCATACGACCTTAGTGAAGCCATCACTTACAGGTATGTCATGTGCTGCAAGGGGTTAATCACGATATGTCAAGGCTAAATACAGCTTTTCAGTCCAAATCTCAACTAACTGATCTTCAGTCCCTTGCAGTGGATCATTCTGTAAAAATAAATGAATTGAAGAAATGTTCCATTTTTTTTCTTTAAGAAAACATGTATATTAATATCACATCCTGGCTTTAGTAACCTTGAGGTTGGTATTTCCCCAGAGTTTGCTGTTTGTACCTAGTTATTGTCAGTCTTATGATAAAAAGGAGTTGCACGAACCCCTTCAAGTTCTAATGTAGCTGTATAAATTGATAAGCACCTAGCTCCTCCTAGTGGTGGCTACAGGCGGCCAGAGTTTTAGCATTTACTCTGCAAAAGGAAACAGTGAATTTGTAAGCTCAAGGGGGCAAGAATTTATCTGACAAAATACATTGAAAAATATGGCATCTCGACTGAAATTCCTGAGTCACTTTTTGTTTTACTTGTGTAATTGTGTCACATGAGTTTTCGTCATGTACACTAGATACATAAGGGAGCGTTCACACTACCGTCAGTGTCCGACAGGTAGTGTCCACTGTTAATGTCCATTCAAAATCTTGCGCAGACATTAGCAGCGGACACTAGCTGTGTCCATGACATTTTGCATTCATTTAAATGGAGATCTGGTGCGTTGTTTTACACTCTGTGTCTGTCCTTAATTGTCCGTTCCTCAAGATGTCCGACTTTTCAAGCAGACAGAAAAAACCTACATGTTGGGTTTTACATCTGTCGCAGGACATAGAGATCAGGAACATGGACCTCAAAGGATCGAGGAAATGATAAACACAAACAAATCCCAAAAGACCCCATTATCGGATATGCACTGGACAGACACCCAACGTTGATGTGAATGTAGCCTTACTTTTTACTACCACAAACTTTCTGAAATTACTACTAATTTCCCTATAGGTATACCGGTAATTAAAGCAGAAAATTGTTTTCCCAGGAACATAACCAAATTTAAATTTGTAGACAAATAAATGATATGCCGTGGTTTGACTACAGCAAAAACCGTGGCATTTTACTTTACCTGCATGTCAATTATACCTATGGAAACACTGGCAGTTTCCGTATAGGTATAATGGAAGCAGAAAGTCTGCAAAGGAAAACTCTGCCAACTTTCTGTGAAAACCACTGTGGAAAAAACATACTGTAATATGATTCCACTGCGATCTTTTCTGCAGTAGTTTTTGGCAGCGACCCGCTAGAGTTTTTTTTAAAATTTTTGTAGTTTTTAGTATTTTATCTTACAATATTAGTAGTAATAATCATTTGGAACTTTCTGTGGTCTGGGACTTGTCAGAAAACCAGCCTTACTGTGGCCAGGTTATGTTCTCAAGCATGTAGTGAACCTGCCTAATTCTGTGTAAAGAAAAAAGGAAATCATGGCTGATTTTCTGACAAATGCCAGACCATAAAATAAGATAAATAAGTACAAAAAAATAGGGTGCACTGAGCGGATCGACAATTAAAGTGGATATACCACAACTAGATTTACAACAAGGTTCCTAAGAGCGGCAGTTCTATTTACGTCCCTTAACACAGGGGAGCGGCAAAAGTTAAACAATAAAACCAGTTTGGGTAAAACCCAATAAAATATATATAGAAAACTGCGCTGAACCTATATCGATAAAAAACAGATTTATTTATTGAAGACACTTAGTAAAAACATACACGACGCTGATATGCCAGCGTTTCGGGGTAACCACCCCCTTTCTCAAGTGATACAAGGTAGGAGCAAAGTTGAACCTTAAAAAAACATATAAAACAAATAATACAAATAAGAAAGAATCCCTTGACAATCGGTTTCCCGCATCAATTATAGATAAAGAATTGTTTCAACAATGTATAAAAATATATATAAAAATGTCTCAATCAAAACATTTCAATATAAAGCATATGACAATACATAGATAAAACTCCAAGTATGTATATCATTGGCTATAAAAACATATGTATAGCAACCGTATTCTATAAAGACTTTGCACAGATTTCATTGTCATAAAACACTATTGTAGTTCATTATAAAAAGTTGGTACCTGTGGTCCAATGATAAGCAGGTCTGCAGTGCTCAATCCTGTGTCTGTCAATATTGATGACACTCTAGCATGTAGAGGTATCTTATACTGTGAAAAGCCCGCGAATTGAAAGTGCACATGCTTTCCCCGATCACCCGATTCTTTTAAAACAATGTAAAAAGTTTAAAAATTCCCCAGACTATATGCTTTCTGGGCTCATCTTTATTGGGTTATGGGGTAAGATTAAAAAGTATATCCGATGTCTAATACTTCCCAATTTCTCCCGTCTTTAATATGTAATTATACTCTTGTCTCGTCCCGTTGTTATGCGCATGCGCATTAGTCATGCCTCATAGCGAGGCTTGAATATGGTTGGATCGCAAGTACTAAATGAGGCTTGGATGTTGCTGGACCGCAAGCGCTGGGTTGGCGCATGCGCATCCAGTTAAATCATACGGGAAGCCGTTCTGTTTGTGGCTAGAATGCCGATCGCTATTCTTCTTGTTTATTTCTCAGAATGGAATGCCGGATGAACACCCAGGACACCCTGGACCAGAATAACACCAATCCTGGTAAGTATAACTATTACCTATTTACATTTTATTAGTGGTAATAATTAGGGATAAAAGGACAATAAACCTATTATATGGTTTTTACAAGAGAAAAGGAAGAAGTCAAGCATATTGATTAATATTTCCAGTACCAGAATTATGTTATTTGCAGCAATTTATAACCTGTGGTGTGACTTAGTGTATTAGAATTATATATACTCTAGGGCCACATATTACTGTGTAATTTGTTCCATAAAATGTTGCCCCTTAATTTATGTCTGTTTACTCTTTCACTGTATTTATCAATTGTATGAGATATCCTCTAATGACTCATTTAAACCTTCCGGGACCAATGTTTGTAATTTATAGATCCAATACATTTCTTTCTTTTTCAGAAGGTCAAATCTATTAGAAAAGTCAATTGGAATTTGTTCTAATGGTGTAATTATGAAATCTTTAACCCCTTAGCGACCCTTGATGTAACTGTACGTCATGGGTCGCATGGGGATGTATGGAGCGAGCTCACACGCTGAGCTCGCTCCATACACGGCAGATGCCGGCTGTATCATACAGCCAGGACCTGCCAATAACAGCAGCGGTCGGTGCCCGAGCCGATCGCTGCTGTTAACCCTTTACACACTGCGGTCAAACGCGACCGCAGCGTGTAAACAGCGCAGGCGGCATGGGCGCCGCCATGTTTCCACGATCGCCGCCCTCCTGAACGTCACATGAGGGCGGTGATCGGTTGCTATGACAGCCGGAAGCCTATTGAAGGCTTCCAGGCTTGTCTCTGCACTAGATCTATTAGACGATGCCAGAGGCCAGAGGCATCGTCTAATAGAAGTGCTGCGATTTTGCTATTCACTGCAATACTGTAGTATTGCAGTGAATAGTATGGGCGATCAGACCCCCTAGGTTTCAAGGTACCTAAGGGGTCTGATCATAAATGTAACAGAAGAAAAAAAAAAGTTTTTAAAAGTATTAAAAAAATAAAAAAAATATAAAAGTTCAAATCACCCCCCTTTCCCTAGATTAGCTATAAAAGTAATTAAAGAACATTAAACATAAACATATTAGGTATCCCCGCGCTCCAAAATGCCCGAACTATTAGAATATTAAAACATTTATCCCGTACTGCGAACGGCGTAGCGGCAAAAAAAATAAAAACAGCCAAAAAGCGTTTTTTTCAACACTTTGCCTCTTATAAAAAATTGAATAAAAAGTGATCAAACCATCAGATCTTTCCCCAAATGGTATCAATAGAAACGTCATCTTGTCCCGCATAAAAAGACACCACAAACAGCTCCATACATGGAAATATGAAAAAGTTACAGGTGTTAGAACATGATGACACAAATTTTTTTTTCTATTTTGCAAAGTTTATCATTTTTTTAAAAGTATCAAAACATTTCAAATACTATATAAATTTGGTATCACCGCGTTCGTACTGACACGTAGAACACAGGTAACATGTCATTTGTACCAAACAGTGAACGCTGTAAAAATTAAACCCATAAGAAAATGGCGCAAATGCATTTTTTCTCCAATTGCACCTCATTCTGAATTTTTTTCCAGCTTCCCAGTACATTGCACAGCATATTGAATGGTGCCATTACAAAGTACAATTTGTCCCGCAAACAATAAGCCATCATGTGACTCTGTGAACTGAAAAATGAAAAAGTTATGGCTCTTGAAATGTGAGGAGGGAAAAACGAAAATGCGAAACCAAAAAATGGCCTGGTCCTTAAGGGGTTAAACTCACTGTTGTGTTTACTTTTAGCATGTCTGGAAATGCTATGTTTTTCGTACTCATTTAGCACATTAGATCTGTGTTTGTTCATTCTTTCATGTAAGCGCATAATAGTTCGGCCCACATATTGAAGGCCACATGGGCACATCATTACATACACAACATATGAAGAGGCGCAGTCTAATTTGGTTTTTATTGGAAATGATTCTCCGGTTGCCGTGCTAATTATTTCTGTAGTGTTATGGGAAATATTGAGGCAACATTTACATTTCCGGCTACCACATCTAAAACTCCCTTTTTTGAGGTCAGAACTGTGTTTGTTTATAGAGCTGCCTATCTCCCTTATCTTGCTAGGAGCGACTATACTTTTCACTGTTCGTGCTCTCCTAAAAGTTATCCCAGGTTGTTTTGGTATTGTTTCTTTTAAATATTTATCATTTTGTAGGATGTGCCAGTGTTTTCCTAGTATAGTTCTAATTGATCTGTGTGCAATGCTATAAGTAGTTATGAAATTATATTTATATGATTCAGACTCTTTTTTTGACTTAGGGATAAGGCATTCTGTTTGTGTAAGTCCCTCAGCTTTTTCCTTTGCTGCTTGAATGATTGATCTTGGATACTTTTTCTCTTTAAATCTATTGGTAATTATTTCACTCTGTGTGATAAAATCATTATCATTAGTACAATTTCTCCTAATCCTTTTGTACTGGCTGAATGGTATATTCTTTTTCCACTTATGGTAATGAAGGCTATCGTAACTAAGGAGACTATTACTGTCGACACCTTTGAAGAAGGTTTTTGTTTCAATTCTATTGTCAACCCCCATTAAAAGTAAATCTAAAAATTCTATCTGTTCAGATTCAATCCTACCCGAAAATGTAAGCCCCCAGATGTTATTGTTGAGATATAAGTTGAATTCCTGAAAGGATTCAGGTGTACCACCCCAAACGAAAAGCAAATCATCAATATAACGACGGTATAAAATAATATGGTTAGACCATTGGTGTGACCCCCAAATCAGTGTTTGTTCTAATTTTCCCATGACTAAATTAGCGAAACTGGGCGCAAACTGTGTGCCCATCGCTGTGCCGCGTTTTTGAATAAAAATTTCATTCGAAACAGAGAAAACATTGTGTGTGAGTATATAATGTATGCCCGCTAATATAAATTCCCTTTGTTTGGGTGGCATTAGGGGGTCTAATTCTAAAAAATAGGATATCGCTTCTAATCGCATTCTAGCCACAAACAGAACGGCTTCCCGTATGATTTAACTGGATGCGCATGCGCCAACCCAGCGCTTGCGGTCCAGCAACATCCAAGCCTCATTTAGTACTTGCGATCCAACCATATTCAAGCCTCGCTATGAGGCATGACTAATGCGCATGCGCATAACAACGGGACGAGACAAGAGTATAATTACATATTAAAGACGGGAGAAATTGGGAAGTATTAGACATCGGATATACTTTTTAATCTTACCCCATAACCCAATAAAGATGAGCCCAGAAAGCATATAGTCTGGGGAATTTTTAAACTTTTTACATTGTTTTAAAAGAATCGGGTGATCGGGGAAAGCACGTGCACTTTCAATTCGCGGGCTTTTCACAGTATAAGATACCTCTACATGCTAGAGTGTCATCAATATTGACAGACACAGGATTGAGCACTGCAGACCTGCTTATCATTGGACCACAGGTACCAACTTTTTATAATGAACTACAATAGTGTTTTATGACAATGAAATCTGTGCAAAGTCTTTATAGAATACGGTTGCTATACATATGTTTTTATAGCCAATGATATACATACTTGGAGTTTTATCTATGTATTGTCATATGCTTTATATTGAAATGTTTTGATTGAGACATTTTTATATATATTTTTATACATTGTTGAAACAATTCTTTATCTATAATTGATGCGGGAAACCGATTGTCAAGGGATTCTTTCTTATTTGTATTATTTGTTTTATATGTTTTTTTAAGGTTCAACTTTGCTCCTACCTTGTATCACTTGAGAAAGGGGGTGGTTACCCCGAAACGCTGGCATATCAGCGTCGTGTATGTTTTTACTAAGTGTCTTCAATAAATAAATCTGTTTTTTATCGATATAGGTTCAGCGCAGTTTTCTATATATATTTTATTGGGTTTTACCCAAACTGGTTTTATTGTTTAACATAAAATAAGATACACCTTGTAATGACTGTAAATGCTGTGTCTTTTTCCATACCATTTCTACCAAGGGAAAACCGTGGCATTTGCATCATGTGGGGCCCCAGCCTTAAAACTTTGCAAATTTAAAAATATTTGTATTTGCAATAATCTTTACCTTTTATTTGCCTACACATTAAAATATGGTTATGTTCCTAGGAAATACATTTAAGTTATTATGATGTTTGTTTGTTTTTTATCTTTTTTTTTAGTGGTATGAAGAACAAAGTTGACTCTGATGTTAGTGAACAGAGTGTTATGTCAGTCCAGGTAGCTGCAACGGGGCTAAGGGATAGCAGTAGGGAATCTCGCCCTGCACTACTCCCACTAGCTATCCCGATCCCTGCCTCACGGGTGTGGGTCGGCTGTACTCAGGCTAAGCCTGACCCCGACAGCTCCTCTCTCACTGATTCCGTAGGCCTAGAGGGAAGTGGGAGAAGGAATGCCCTATAAGACCTCTAGGGACTGGAGACTAAAGGGGGTCACCCCTAACGAACAAGTGAAGCTGCTACTGACAGGGACTGACAAGGGTGTGCGCTGACTAACAACACAAGCAGCACACAGGAAAAATGTGGGAAAGGATTCCCCCAAACCAATATGGGAAGGAACCTTACACTAGGAAACAAACACAGGGAAACTGAGTAGAAATCAAAGGATAAGGAAATTCACTCACACAGTCAATTATACACAGAGGGAGGATTGGTGAACACAGAAGGGAAAACACACAAACCAACTCGTTCACCCAAACCTCCCAAAAAACCAACCACGGAACTTCCTCTATCCCAGAACACCACCTACTCCTCCTGCTAAGGCCTAGCTCTGTAAAAGCGACACTCAGCACAGAACCATGGGAGGCATGGGTTTAAATACAGAGTAGAGACCACTCCTCCCAGGTGCAAATGGGAGGACAGACTAATCAACCAGGAGATAAAGCTGCCTACCATCAGTGCGCACGTGCAAGTCAGAAGGTGTGCACCAATACTCACGACAGGACAACCCCGCAGCGCCAGGATGCCACCCCAGACACTGCGCAGCCAAAAACTCCCCAGGTAAGAAAAATAGAAAGTAAAGAACCTAAATACTCCTAACAGGATCCTCCCCTCAAGGAGAAGACTCCGGATTCTCTAGGAGCATCCTTCTTCGGGAACTCCTTGTGGAATTTCTCCACGAGTCTGGGGGCTGACATATCCGACTCCAGGACCCAAGAATTATCCTCAGGACCGTATCCCTTCCATGCCACCGTAGCTTCCCCCGAACATATTTGCTATCCAGAACTCGGGATATCTCATACTCCCCAGACTCAGAAACTGGTGGAACCTTAACTGGGGACGTTCCCTTCTTGGCCTTCTTTAACAAGGAGACATGGAAGACCCGGTTTATCTTCCACCTTTTAGGTAGTTGCAGCTGCGCCGCCACTTCATTTACCATCTTGATGATCTTAAAAGGACCCACAAACCTGGGACCCAGCTTCTTGCTAGGAACCTTCAACCTGATATTCTTGGTGGACAACCAAACCATCTCACCAGGGAAGAACTGCAACTCTCCTCTCTTCCGATCCGCCTGGACCTTAGCCTGGTGCGACGCCCGCACCAGATTCTCTCGGATACGGGACCATACCCCTTGCAGCTTTTTAGAAAATAGCTCCTCCTCCGGAACTGGGGAAGAAATGGAAGAAAATACTCCGAAAACAGGATGTCTACCACCGGAGCAAAAAAAAGGTGTGGTACCTGTGGCATTGGAATCATGGTTGTTTAGGGAAAATTCTGCCAGGGGGAGAAAGGCAGCCCAATTATTCTGGTTCTCTCGAACAAAACACCTCAAAAACTGTTCCACATCCTGATTCTTCCTCTCTGTTTGTCCGTTAGACTCTGGGTGAAACCCGGAGGAAAACGACAGTGTAACTCCCAACCTGCTGCAAAAAGCCCGCCAGAATTTAGCCACAAATTGCGGTCCCCTGTCCGAAACGATCTCCTCAGGAAGACCATGCAACCTTACAATTTCTTTAATAAACGCTTCTGATAGTGTCTTGGCACATGGCAGCCTGGAAAACGGGATCAAATGGCACATTTTCGTGAAGCGGTCAACGACTACCCAAATGACCGTGAAACCCTTAGACACCGGAAGGCCCGTGATGAAATCCATAGACAGATGAGTCCAAGGTGCCTTAGGAGGTTCCAATGGATGTAGAAGACCGTGGGGACGGGTATGCGACGCCTTGGTTCTTGCACAGACCGAACAATTTTGAACAAACTGCAAGACCTCCTTACTCCACCCTGGCCACCAAAAATTCCTAGACACCAATCTCATGGTCTCTGAAACCCCCGGGTGACCAGCAAGAACCGACTCGTGACACTCCCTCAGGAGACTTTGTCGGAGAGTAGTTGGGACAAAAAGCTTGTTTCTAGGTATCTTGGAAGGTGCAGCGTGTTGCGCTTCGATCAAGGCCTTCTCCAATTTCGCACCCAATACTGCTACCACCACTCCATCCCCAAGGATAGTGGCAGGCGTCTCTCGTTCCTCCTCAGTCGACATATACCGGGATAAAGCATCAGCCTTAACATTCTTTGAACCCGGCACATAAGTCACGTTAAAATGGAACCGCGCAAAAAATAGAGCCCATCTGGCCTGCCGTGCATTTAATCTCTTCGCCGACCCAAGATACATCAAATTCTTGTGGTCAGTAAATACCTGGACTGGCCTTCTAGCCCCCTCCAGGAAATGACGCCAATGTTCGAACGCTAGTTTTATTGCTAGTAGTTCCCTATCTCCGATGTCATAATTCCGTTCAGAGGCAGAGAATTTCTTAGAAAAGAAGGCACAGGGATGCGTACCCTCCTCGAACTCCTGAGAAAGTACTGCTCCCACCCCCACCGAGGAGGCATCCACCTCCACTCGGAAGGCCAACCTCTCATCCGGCTGTCTCAAAATGGGAGCGGACGAGAATCGCTTCTTCAGTTCTTCAAACGCAGCTAGCGCCTCTGGCGACCACTTAGCACAGTCAGCCCCCTTCTTAGTCAAGTCCGAGATAGGTTTCACAACCTCAGAAAATCCCTTGATAAACTGGCGATAATAGTTGGAGAACCCCAAGAACCGTTGGACCGCCTTTAGGTTCTCGGGTCGCGGCCACTCCAAGACTGCCCTGACCTTCTCAGGGTCCATCTCGAACCCCTTGTCCGATAGGATATAGCCAAGGAAACATAATTTATTGACCGCAAACACACATTTCTCCAGCTTAGCACTTAATTGGTTAACCCTCAGGAGATCTAAAACCTCTCTCACTCTCTCCCAATGAGTCTCCAAATCCGGGGTGTAAATGAGTATATTGTCCAGATAGACCACAACCCCCCTCCCTATGACGGCACTTAGTACATCATTAATAAAATTCTGAAAAAACGCAGGCGCATTGGTTAGACCGAAAGGCATCACAAGATTCTCAAAGTGTCCTAGGGGTGTGTTAAACGCTGTTTTCCACTCATCCCCCTTCTTGATTCTCAGCAAGTTATACGCCCCACGTAAATCTATTTTACTAAACCAGCGGGCTCCCGTAATCTGGCTGAATAGATCCGAGATCAATGGAATGGGATAGGGATTCCGCACCGTGATTTTGTTAATCTCCCTAAAATCCAAACAAGGGCGCAACCCTCCATCTTTCTTCTTTACAAAGAAAAACCCCACTGCTACTGGGGACTTAGATGGGCGAATATGCCCCACCTCTAGACTCCCCTCAATATACTCTTTGAGCGCCTCCCTCTCCGGAATAGTGACATTGTACAACCTTGTCTTGGGTAACACTGCATTTGGTATAAATTTAATCGAGCAATCATAGGTGCGATGTGGTGGTAATGTCTTGGCTGCCCTTTCCTCAAAGACCTCCCTGAACTCACATATTTCTTGAGGCAAATTGTCTATAGACAAAGACATAACGGATATGGGCAGACATCGACCATTACACCCCTGCCCCCAAGAAACTACTGACTCGGTCTCCCAGTTGATAATAGGGTTATGTTGCTTCAGCCAGGGCCACCCCAAAACTACTTGTGCTGGTAACTTAGACAACAAGAACAAGTCAATCTCTTCCCTGTGGCCACCCACAATAAACTCCAAACCCTCCACCTGTTTGGAGATGACAGCTTGCTGTAGAGAGGTCTTATCAATAGCCCACACCGGTATCTGAGACTCCAAGACCAAAGGACTCACCCTTAATTGCTCACAAAACTCTGAGTCAATAAGGTTGACTGCCGAACCACAATCAACCAAAATCCGGCACTTCTGCCCATTTACCCATCCTTCAAGGGTCAACCCGGCAGTCTGAGTACAGGAAATATGCACACCTCCCTCCTTAGTAGGTTTTCTCCCTTTACCCTCAATAGACCTGGGGTTATTACTCTCCTTGGCGAACCATTCTCTGGAGGGGCATACCCTTGCTACATGTCCCATCCCTCCACACACAAAACAGCGTACTGTGCGGGACCCTTCACTCTTGGGTCTTGCACTTCGCACAGTGGCCCCAATCTGCATGGGTTGGTCCCCCGGGTCCTCTCTAAAAACAGAGAATTGAGGAGGGCTAAGCCCCCCAGGACTCTTGTCTCCACGCTCCCGGAGGCGCCGTCCAACTCTAATTGCCAGCTGAATGGCCTCATCTAGATCTCCCGGAACAGGGTGAGAAACTAGATGGTCTTTAACCTGTTCTGAGAGCCCTGTCTCAAACTGACTAAGTAGAGCGGGGTCATTCCAGTGTACTTCTGCTGCCCACCTACGAAACTCTGTGCAATATTTCTCTATAGCGTGATCCCCTTGCACCACACGTCGTAGGTTATACTCAGCCGTGCGTACCCTGTCTGGGTCGTCATACAGTAACCCCATTGTGGAGAAAAACGCCTCTACAGTTAGTAAGCAAGCTGAGTCGGCTGGTAACGAATGTGCCCAGATGAGGGGATCATCTCTCAATAAAGTAATAATAATCCCAACTCTCTGTACCTCAGAACCGGAGGAAAACGGCCGTAGCCGGAAATACAAAAGACAGTCCTTTTGAAATCGGAAAAAATCTGACCTCTTACCTCGGAAGGGTTCAGGTAAGCTGACTTTTGGCTCCAGAGGCTGACCCACAGGGGCGCTACTCACCTGCCTCTGTATGCCCTCCACCTGAGAGGCTGTGTGTTGAGCCAACTGCTGTACTTGAGATACGCCAGAAGCTTGGATGGCATCCATTCGTAGCTTGATCCCCTCCATCTCAGTGGAAATCTGCTGCACCGCCTGGTACAACTGTTTCAGGTCCGTCATAATGCAAACGAACCTTTTTTTTTTTTTTTTTTTTTTTTTACCGGCTGAGTGTACTGTTATGTCAGTCCAGGTAGCTGCAACGGGGCTAAGGGATAGCAGTAGGGAATCTCGCCCTGCACTACTCCCACTAGCTATCCCGGTCCCTGCCTCACGGGTGTGGGTCGGCTGTACTCAGGCTAAGTCTGACCCCGACAGCTCCTCTCTCACTGATTCCGTAGGCCTAGAGGGAAGTGGGAGAAGGAATGCCCTATAAGACCTCTAGGGACTGGAGACTAAAGGGGGTCACCCCTAACGAACAAGTGAAGCTGCTACTGACAGGGACTGACAAGGGTGTGCGCTGACTAACAAACACAAGCAGCACACAGGAAAAATGTGGGAAAGGATTCCCCCAAACCAATATGGGAAGGAACCTTACACTAGGAAACAAACACAGCGAAACTGAGTAGAAATCAAAGGATAAGGAAATTCACTCACACAGTCAATTATACACAGAGGGAGGATTGGTGAACACAGAAGGGAAAACACACAAACCAACTCGTTCACCCAAACCTCCCAAAAAACCAACCACGGAACTTCCTCTATCCCAGAACACCACCTACTCCTCCTGCTAAGGCCTAGCTCTGTAAAAGCGACACTCAGCACAGAACCATGGGAGGCATGGGTTTAAATACAGAGTAGAGACCACTCCTCCCAGGTGCAAATGGGAGGACAGACTAATCAACCAGGAGATAAAGCTGCCTACCATCAGTGCGCACGTGCAAGTCAGAAGGTGTGCACCAATACTCACAACAGGACAACCCCGCAGCGCCAGGATGCCACCCCAGACACTGCGCAGCCAAAAACTCCCCAGGTAAGAAAAATAGAAAGCAAAGAACCAAAATACTCCTAACACAGAGCTATGATAAGGCTGCCATACTCACTGGTCATTATTGGAGTATTTTTAAAAGAAGGATGTTCTAATACATTTTCTTGATGGTTTCACATATAGAGTTTACTGTATTGGCTTTTTGCCTGTTCTTTTTTGAAGCACATTTGTCTCTTTCTTTGAAAGCCCATACATTCTGGAGTGTCACAGTATCCTATCAGTATCCTAAATGAGCAAATGAATTTGTGCCTCCAAAAGTCTGGGCCATGAGCATTGGGCATATCAAGATCATGGGATGTATGCACACCTATAAATGGTCTTCTACATTAACAATATTGTCTCTAATATTTTTTAGCTCTAAAAACACTATGGATGTTGTTAGATAGAAAATATCTTTGTGAATATCTTATCTTGCATAGCAGAGACACGCTGTATTAGGGAGCGTTCACACTACCGTCGGTGTCCGACAGCTAGTGTCCGCTGCTAATGTCCATTCAAAATCTTGTGCGGACATTAGCATCGGACACTAGCTGTGTCCGTGACATTTTGCATTGATTTAAATGGACATCAGGTGCGTTCTTTTACTGTTCGTGGGTGTCCTTAAGTGTCCGTTCCCAAAGATGTCCGACGTTTCAAGTGGACAGCAAAACCCGACGTAGATTTTTTCTGTCCGCTTGAAAAGTCGGACATCTTTGGGAACAGACAGTTAAGGACAGGCACGGAGTGTAAAACAACGCACCCGATGTCCATTTAAATCAATGCAAAAGCTCACGGACAAAGCTAGTGTCCGCTGCTAATGTCTGCACAAGATTTTGAACGGACATTAGCAGCGGACACTAGTTGTCGGACACAGACGGTAGTGTGAACGCTCCCTTACACAGTACATTGAGTTTACTATTATTGTTTTTTGGAGATAGCTTACTGAAATGCAAGTCTTCAGGTTTCATGCTGGAGTTAGGTGTGATTGAGGAATCCAAAAGTGAGTGGTCTAACCCAATTGTATTGATACCAAAGCCCAATGGTACTTGGAGGTTCTGCAATGATTTTAGAAAATTGAATGAGATTTCCAAGTTTGACACTTATCCCATGCCCAGGGTTGATGAGCTTATTGAGAAGTTGGGTAATGCCAGGTACATAACCACACTGGACCTGACAAAAGGTTACTGGCAAATACCTTTGTCTAAAGAAGCCAAAGAAAAAACTGCCTTTGTTGTTCCAGAAGGTCTGTTCCAATACAGGGTTATGCCATTTGGTTTGCATGGAGCTCCTGCTACCTTTCAGTGGTTGATGAACCAGATCTTGCGACCACATTGTGACTACGCAGCAGATTACCTGGACGATGTGGTCATTCATAGCCCAGACTGGGGAAGTCACCTCTGTAAAGGGCAGGCAGTACAGGACTCCATAAGTGAGGCAGGCCTTACTATCAACCCTGAGAAATTTGCTTTAGGGCTGGAGGAAGCCAAGTATCTGGGCTATGTCATTGGCAAAGGGGTAATAAAGCCCCAAATCAATAAGGTGGAGGCAATACAAAACTGGCCAAGACCACTGACCATGAAGCAAGTCAGGACATTTCTTGGCATTGCTGGCTACTACCGGAGGTTTGTGCCAAACTTTGCCTCTATTGCAGCTCCTCTCACTGACCTGACGAAAGGTGGAAAGTCAGTGATGATCCACTGGACACCAGAGGCAGAGGAGGCGTTCCAGAGGTTAAAGCTCTATGCCATCAGCCACTGCTGATAGCCCCTGACTTCAGGAAGGAGTTCCTGGTGCAGACAGATGCCTCAAATGCAGGTCTAGGAGCGGTGCTGTCCCAGGTTGTAAATGGTGAGCAGCATCCAGTATAGAAAAAGTTGTAATTCAGCTCACCATATATGCTTGAAATGTCCCAATTCCAGAGAGCACGGTGTTGGGTGGACTCCTCCCAAAGAATGCTTGTAATCCAAAAAATAAAGGTGCACCAGCTACATCCAGAATGGAAATCAGAAATATTGCAGCAGATATATAAAATTTAACTTTTATTCTTCATTTTCCAATAAAAAAAGTTACATCGTAACTATGGTGGTACATCAACAATAAAGCGACGCGTTTCGAGACATGTAGTCTCTTCCTCTCGGCTTAAACTTATGATTACCTCCACATCTTTTAAACCATGGCGTTGATTAACCACTCCCACCTACTGCCAATTAACTCTTGCTTTTCACTCATTTAACATATTGCATGAAACATACAAACATTGTACTTCTATATGTTTTCCATGTTAATCATTATCAGCATATTCTCATATCTATAAAAACATATATATATTACTGCTGCATAAAACTTAATACAAATCGCTTAGTCTGAACCATGTCTGATTACCCATAATGCCATATAAAAAATAAATAAATAAACCATATAGATTTTATAATACTTATAATGGTTCCTTATTTTCCACTATATTAAGTTTCTTCGTAACACAAGAGGAACCTTACTAATGTAATGTATATGTATGAGAGGAAGAGACTACATGTCTCGAAACGCGTCGCTTTATTGTTGATGTACCACCATAGTTACGATGTAACTTTTTTATTGGAAAATGAAGAATAAAAGTTAAATTTTATATATCTGCTGCAATATTTCTGATTTCCATTCTGGATGTAGCTGGTGCACCTTTATTTTTTGGATTACAAGCAGCATCCAGTGATGTACCTGAGCATGAAGCTTTCCCCCGCTGAGAAAAACTACGCCATTGTGGAAAGGGAATGTTTGGCCATTAAGTAGGCACTGGATGCTCTGCGGTATTATCTCCTGGGGAGAAAGTTTAAATTGATCACTGACCATGCTGCCCTTACATGGATGAAAATCAATAAGGACAGAAATGCTAGGGTTACCCGATGGTTCCTGTCTCTGCAAAATTTTGTGTTTGATGTAGAACACAGGCCAGGGAAATTATTGGGAAACGCTAATGCCCTGTCAAGGCTGCATTGTATGATGGCCACAAATGCCCAGCCCTCCGGTCTAGAGAAGAGGGGGAGATATGTAAGCCGATGGCTGGTCAGGTAATGGAGGGGGTATACATCTCAGCCAGACTACTCAGGTGGGTGAGATAAGAAGACTCCAGAAGGAATGTTTGTTCTCAGCAGACAACTTTCGTCTGCTGAGCATTTTGGAAAATGCTCCGTATTGGGTTGGATTTTTAGTAATGACAGGTAGGATTGGTAGTGGGACCTGTCATTCCACCCCCCTCCAGTCCTCACTTTGGGGATGTTCCGGCAGCGACTCAGCTGTTGAGAGTCTGCTCATCAGGGAGGCTTAAGAAGCCAGCTCTAGCAGCAGACTTTGGCAGAACTTGGCTGGGGTGTCAAACAGAGAGGTCGTTTTTTTGGAGCTGTGTCCTGAATTATTCAACTGGCTTTTGGATTTCTGTTATTCTAGGTGAGGTAACCTATTCTATGTTTAGTTAGAGCCTAGCCGGGCAGTTATTTATTTTTGTATTGGTTCCTTTTGTTGCTGTACTACCTTTTTTTAGTGAAAATAAACTGTACCTTTGTTTTGGACTAAAAGAAACTGGACTTTCGTGTATATGCCACCCCACCTAACAACCCCAGACCCTGACAGCAGGCAAAACCATCAGCTCTAGATCTCTCTCTTGTGCCTATAGCCCTCAGGATGTCCATCTTTACATCATTACTAGTTCAGTTAGGTACTAGACAGTTAAATATTTCAATATCAAAATAGTTTTACATTTTTCATGTATAAATTGAAGAAATTAGACATGCCTGCCCTCTTCTATGATCCCAATTTAAAAAAAAGTTGGGATACTGTATAAAATGTAAATAAAACAAGAATGCAATGATTTGGAAATCTCACATAACCATATTTTATTCACAACGGAATATAACACACATATTAGAAGTTGAAAGTTAATTAATTTTTTCAAATACAAGAAAAAAAGCCTAAGAAATTGAAGGCAGCAACACACTTCAAAATAAGTTGGGACGGGGTTGACATAAGGCTGGAAAAGTTAATGAAAAACAACTAGAGGGTCAATTTTCAAGTCAAATACATACAAAAAGACCATGTTAGAGAGACAGAGTCATTTAGATTTTTTTTCCAAAATAAATATAACGCTAATGGCTGAGTGGTGACCTCTTCACAAACTGCATGTGACTGAGAAGCCTCAGCAGCAAAGTGCTGTTTGTGAAGAGGTCACAGCCGTGTGAGTTGTTTCAGAAGTCACCTGACAAAAATGAGACAATGCTAACATCAGCTGGGACCTGTAAATGGAAGCACATAACTGGTTATGTTAGAAGAAGACATGGGAGAGGTTAGCACATTTTTCTTATTTTATTGCCCTTATTTACAGCACAATGCAAACCTTAGTATCCTTGAATTTTCCTTGTTGGATCATGAAATCATACATTACCAAGTATGATAGTATTAAAGAGGACCTGTCACCATACACAAAATGCTAAATTATATACTTCATTTGATTGTCACTGTTTTTATTTAATCTGGTCAAAATATGCGACCCCCTGGAAGGTTAGTTATATTCCATATATTATCTTCCAGGAACCGTATCTTTTGAAGCGTTGGCAGATTAGAAAAAGAATTAAACACCAAGTTGTTGAGGGGCCCAGCGAGGATGAAATGATGTATGGTATTTAGCATTTTGTGCTTGGTGACACATGCTCTTTAAATATTTCATGAGTCTATAATGATTCTTGTTGGTCCTCTTTAGCATCATCGTACTTCTTTTCCTTAGCACCATTATTAAAGGGATTAAGCAGTTTCCGCAGTTGACCTACAGCTTCATCAACACATCAGAAACTTCTCAAAAGCACATGTATACCTTAGATGTGCCTTTTATTTCTCATGCACAAAGCAGGCCTACAAATGTCATAGGACGTGACATAAATGACTGAAAAACAATGTCACAGGTCCAGAATTCCCATAAAATATCCTGGAAATAATAATTGCTTTGTGTTGCAAGAAATGTTTTAACAGTTTTTATGAGATCGTATATACTTGTTTGGTTTATATCAGTTTTATATGTTACTTATTTTTATTGACATTTCATATCTAGCAGTGGTAAGAAAGAACATTGGTTGACAAGGGTTATCCAAGTGCATCAATGCTTGGTATTGAAGACAGCGTTTTTAATTTCTACATCATTTCAGCTGTTACTGAAAGTCATATACCAAGTATACAGCCGGAAGCAGCCATGCTTCTATTCCAGTAAATGGGAGCTAGGCTTCAGTTCAAGGCACTTGCTAATATAGAATAGTAAACTAACAAAAGTCAAACCCAAGGCAGTACAAAGATAGCCAAATCCTATATAGAACAATTACCAGTAGACAAAGCTGAGGTTGAGTCCAGGAGAGATAATCTGCTTATTTTGAGTCTGTTGCTCTCATCCGTCAGAATCAGAACACCAATCAGAAACTAATGTTTCCTTTATCTACTTTCTCAGAGTGATCTGTTTCTGGTTCCATATGCTGTATAGTATAAAGCCCGTGGACCAACTGTCTTACTAATAAATTATAAAGAAAAAAATTCCCAGAAAAATAATTTCACACCAAACTTTAAAAAAAAGAAAACATTTATAAAAGTTACACTCACGTGACCTCTGATCCCCTGACAAACGGAGTCGGATCAGTATACTTTTTGTGACAAAACTTCTTAAATAAGACAAAATGGTATAACAGCCAGACAATTGCAAATGGAAATCTTTGAAGGATATATCAGCGCAGTAGCAAACAGGTTAATGCAAAGGAAAGGACACACATTAGATAAGGAACCCACAGAGATGATAATAGATGATGGTTCAAATGGATGATGATGATGATGATGATGATGATGAACAGACAAAAGATGACATTGTATGGTCCTAAAGCGAATAGGGAAAGGTTTAGCGACTTCAGGGTCAATCAGCAAGGAGTTTTTCATTTTAAAACCTTAAGGACAAGGCCAAAAACTTAAGGGTAAGTTCATATGAAGTATTTTGGACCAGAACCTGAGGCAACCTGATGACACAAAGTGGGCACAACATATTGGACACTGAAATGGAATATTTCTTTAAAAATTTTAGTTTTCACTTTGGTAAAAGGAAAATGTTTGTTTTGGTACCGTGTTAGCCAGTGGTTATAAAATATAAAAAACAAAAAAACTTTGCAAGTCTTCAGTAGGTGATACCTTTTTTAATGGCTAACTCATAATGATGACAGAATATAACGTTTCGAAGCTTCCTCTGAGCTTCTTCTTCAGATATAACTAAAATACACTCTGTAGAGGCTGCATATTTATGACTGGGCACAGGGGTAGGATTGGGCACAGGGGTAGGATCCTACCCCTGTGCCCAGTCATAAATATGCAGCCTCTACAGAGTGTTTTTTAGTTATATCTGAAGAAGAAGCTCAGAGGAAGCTTCGAAACGTTATATTCTGTCATCATTATGAGTTAGCCATTAAAAAAGGTATCACCTACTGAAGACTTGCAAAGTTTTTTTTGTTTTTTATAGTTTTCACTTTGTGCAATGATAATACCACTAGAGAAATTCCTCTAGTTTCTAAAAAATTCCTCTGTAGATTCTAAAATATGGTCACTGTTGGGGGTTTCCATTGTACTTGTACTTTAGGGACCTTGCAAATGTGACAACACCTGATAACTATTCCATAAAAATCCAAAAGCCAAATAAGGCCCCGTTCCCACAGAGTAACGCGCCGCTCATTCTGACACATAAACACGTGTCAGAGTGAGTGCTGTAAAACAGAATCTCATTGACTTCAATGGGTTAAAAAGCCTCCCATTGATTTCAATGTGTAGTGCGCGTAAGACAGCACCCATTGAAGTCTATGGGATTCTGTTTTACAGCACTCACTCTGACACATGTTTACGTGTCAGAATGAGCGGCGCGTTACTCCGTAGGAATGGAGCCTAACACTCTTCCCATTCTGAGCTCCACCATGAACCTATATAGCAGTTTACGACCACATATGGGTTATTCCCTTGTTAAGGAGAAATTGTGTAATGAACTGTGGTGTTGTTCCTTCTTTATCCCCTTATAAAAATCATCAATATGGGGCTAAATGGATGATTTATTTGTAAAAAAGGAGTTTAAAATTTTTATTTCCCAATGCTAATAAAATATGTGAAACAGCTGTGTGGTAAAAAGCTGTGTTGATAAATTCTGTGAGGGGTATAGTTACAAAATGTGGTCACTTTTTGGGGGTTTCCATTGTACTGGTACTTTAGGGTCTCTGCAAACATGACATGGCACCTGAAAACTATTCCAGGAAAATCTACCCTCCAAAAGTCACTTATGGGGTATTGCTGTGTTCATGAGCAATTGGTTAACAAACTGTGGGCTGCTTTTGCTCATTTCTTTAACCCCTAGAGAAAATGAAAACTTTTGGGGATAAAGTGGCATTTTAGTAATTTTTCACTTACGCATCTCAATCTTAGTAAAATCTGTGAAATGGTGTTGTGGTCAAAGTACTCACTATACCCCTTGATGAATTCTATGAGCAGTGTAGTTTTCACTTTTTGGGGGTTTCCTAACATATTGGAACCTCAAAACAACATATGCTTTGCATAACAGATTTCTTCCAAGAACACCCATTGGGAAAGAAGCCTGGTTTGTAACCTATTTTCCATTTACTCTTTGTGATATTGTTTCATATCTCATTAATTACTTATATGTAGTTGTAGGTTGATGTAATATGTCATCTTATATTGGTGGAGCATTATTTATATACTAATTTAACACTCTGTTTGATCCGGAACTTTTTGTCTCTGATGTTTAGTACTGGTTATTTTAAGATTCTGTCTTTTATATGTTTCTTCCTGTGTGTTGTTTTTCTTGGGGGTTTAATCTTCAATAATGAATTCATCCGTCGTTCACTTTCTAAGGCAGGAAAAATGCTGTGAAAAAGCATTTGTAGTGTTTGGTCTAAAAGCATGGAGCAGGATGGCCTCAATGCAGCTAAATATAGCCTTCAAAAAGCCATCTTTTTAAATGGCAAGGATGATGCGCGATATTTATTGCACATGAAAGAAAATGTATGGTGAGTGAATATGTAAATCAGAAACATAAATGATGAATTTAGTTGTTTGTAGCACAGAAGGCCTGATGAGTCTCCTTGAAATACACTAATGGTTTATTCAGACAATCATAATGCATCTGTAATATGCAGAACTACATTAAAAATATCTTTAGAAATCTTTCACAAAATTTCTCATTATTGACATCCTTAAAAGATGGGAATGTTTACCTTGTTTATCTTTGTTCCAACAGAGAAGAGGAGAAATAGTGTTTGTTTGATATGAAATAGCAAAATATATTTTTCTACTTAGAAGCTTTACAGTATTTCTGCGTCTCTCAAGAATCCCAGCCGTTAGCTGATTATTTGCACTGCTGGATTTAGTAACTGCTTGACATGAATGGACGCACTGCAAAGTAATTATTACAATAAATAATGTGTTTGCATTATGAAATGTCAGACTGAGGATGATATTTGCACATTTCAAGCTAAGATCCAGCGCTCCACTTTCATTCCATTCAGATATTATGAGGGGTAATTAAATCAGCCACATTATAATAAAGATTTATTGAAGATATTCACTTTACATGAATGAAGTAATAATCTGCAAGGAATTTGAAGACATTTACAGAGTTCTTAAAAATGTGTCCAAGAGAAGCAGGTGTTATGAAATAATAAGTTGGTATCCCCAAGCCCTAGAAAACAGATTACTATGCCATATTGGCTGCACAGTGCACTTTTTTTTCCAATTCTACCCCATTCTGTATTTTTTTCCAGCTTCCTAGTCATTGTACAGAATAATAAATTGTACCATTACGAAGCTCAATTTGTCCCTCAAATATTAAGGCTTGTCAACAGAAAAATAAAAAACGTTATAGGTTTTGGAAAGCGTGGAGTCAAAAGCAAAAATTGAAAAGGGGTTAAAGGCTACATTTTATGAGGACTGCGGAATTTTTTCTTCATTTACATGTCTGCAGTGTCCCTGGCATCTTCATGTACAAGGTAGATCAATCCAGGTCTCTCAAGTCGTTTCCTGTAATTGAGCTGTTGGTGAATCACCACATTTTTTTTTTATAAATGTGAAACACAAACAGAAAAATTTCAAAACATTTAAAAAATACAAATAACAGATACTGTCAAGTTGTATATGGGCCACAGACATGAAACTGCTGTGCCCAAATCATAACCCCCTCCCCCCAAACAAGTTAGAATTCATATATCAGTAAGATATACATCTTTGTATTTAAACCAACACAAACACCACCAACAATAGGTTCCAGTTATCCAATTCATATATTTGCACACCATGATAAGTGCAATAATAGTATGAGTGACCACAGTAGTGAAGGTACCCACATGTGCAAGATGTGGCAAAACTCCCAGCGTATGGTCACCTACTGTGGCTTCCTCAGGAGTAAAATAAGCCAGGTGGAGGTTGTAGCCTGTATCCTACAGCCTACGCATTGTAGGGAATTTTGTGGTGTTTTGTGAGAGACTCTAAGTAAACTTTTTTGAGGTCCCAGGACTGACTGACCCCAGGGAGTACCATTGATCAGCCTCAGCTCTAGGCTTCTAGTGTTCCTAGGAATTGTTCCCTATCATATAGCATATTAGTGTTTGTTGTTATCTGACTTTCTTAAGCAAACCATGAATTGTTACACTGCTCAATACCGTCTTCTGAGTCCTCTATGCATGGGTATGCCTACCAGTGTAAGGGGCTCATGACTGCTATTAAGTTTGTTGCTTTCATAAGGGTCCCAGTAACACAGGATAAAAAATGGCCAGACTACCATCATGTCTGGTGCTTTGTAAGCAGGGCCAAAGCAGTAGCTATTTTCGATAAAAGGAACTATCTTTGTTGCAGTGCAAAACACTTTCTTTTCTCCAAAGAAAACTCTGCAGCGACCTTGCTGACTATGTCCTGACACAGAGCCTTGAGATGTCATTCACATTGGCGCACGTCAGTGTTATGACATTCAGCATTAGGTCCTTTTGTGTAGAGTAAAATCTATAGGTCAAGTCTTTCTAGAGTTTGACGTCATGATTATGAGGAGATAAAGAAGCAGGGCCCTCTCGCCCACTGTGCCAGTTACTCACTAAGTTAGTTTATTGTACTTGTTTTTTGTATCATGTATGTGAATCGATTTCATATGACAGATCCATAGAATTAATGGTGATCTAAAAAGAAATATGTGCGTTATGACCGTTTATACATGGCGGATCAACCTATGTAAACTACTTTATTATCACAAATTAATTCCTTTTTTCACTTAGATATATTGTGTGTGCGGCAGAATTATTTTTGCTCCTTATGTGGATCATGAGCAGGGCAACCAGGAATGTACTGAAAAAAAGAAAAGTACAGTCTGTCCTTTATATGTTCTCTCCCTTTATGATTCACACTTTATATTTAAAAAACAAACAAACAGGAAAACCAACATGGAATCCCACCCAGCAATATCTCAGCCATTGGCCCATCCAGTTTTAGTCATGTACAGTTGACATGCAGTAGCTCCCATGTGTGCTGTCACCCTGTAACCATTGCTCTTATATGGTGCACCTGGTGGCCCCGGTACAATCTGCTAGCATGGTTTCAGCCATGTGACTTTTCAGTTGAAAAAACAGCCATATAAATCATTGCCGAAAAACAGATTCAACGTCTTTAAAATGCAAGAATTTCTGTTTCTCTCTAAACAGCAATATAACACAACAAAACATGTACATCTCACCTCGAGACTTAAAGAAATTAAATTATTTTGAGAAAATCCCATTTTGGAAGGATTTACTTCAGTTTAGCACGATTTATCTTCTTTGTATCAAGTGAATGGCTATGAAGCTGAAAGGAAAAGTCTATTAAATTCAGTTTTGCCACTTTTATACATTCTTATTCTCGGATTTTAGCTCAGGAAAATATTGATTTTTCTCATCCAATCAATATCACATTGCAATGACCATTTCACAGTCAGCATGGTTAGAAAGTTTGCAGCGGTTTTTACATTACCAGATATTGCTCATCTTGTAGTAGAATTAAATGCCATACTATTATATATGTGAATATCATACATTCACACGACAGTGATTAATGGCCGTATGGCGTCCGTATTTTTAATGGACGTCATGCGGCAGCATTACATTTAATGTCAGTAAATGGATGCAGCTGCATGACTTGGAGGGAAGTGGGGAGGTTGGCAAGGATTTACAGGTTTGTTAAGATGTCAAGTCGTAGAGCGTTAGAGAAGTGGCATAGAAGGGGTTATATTGTTCGTTCTCTGCCAGGAAGTTTGGGTCTGTCCACCTACTGCAACCGGATGAATTACTGACTGCTATGGCCATGAGTGGCTGCAACAGACTTCAGTGCAGCTTTAAGAGGCTTGGTAGAATTTTGCAAACCACCCTGTGTGAACTAGCAATCATAATTAAGGTGAGACGCCAAGATTCGCACTGACGGGCAGCAGCTTTGATCAAAACGTTTGGGAAGGAATAATCTACATGACAATTATGTACTGCCTGCGAGTTTTATCTGCACTATGATACTTGAATGAACATTTCTTCCCTTATCTCTTGGACTGAGTGTGGTCAATACTCCTACAAGTAATTCAGGCCAAGTACCTGAAGTCTGAAGTAAGCAAAATGTAAGGTATCTAATGGGGAGCCATAGCGTAAGCAGGCATTGTCCACCCTCAGTTACTGGATAGACATTTTCTCAGGTTTGCCGGAAGAGCAAAAGAAATGCAACATACGGCAGAGTCCAGCAGGAGGCTGAAATGTGACTCAGCTTATCTTATCTAAGGCTGGAGAGCAAGCTCTGTAGAGTATCATATCTTGAGTGAGGAAGTCCCTAAGTAATTTGGCTGCAGCCTGGGACAGCAGAGAGGTGGGTCTTCCAAAGGGAATCAGGAAGAGGAAGTGCAAGGAGAAGCACTGAGGCCTACAGAAAATAGCAGGCTGGAAGCCAATCTCAAGGAGGCAGGCTGTTCACCCAATAACTTTAGAAATCCCAAGAACATGGACAATCCATTCAAAAGTCTGGAGAAGGAAGAATGTTGGTGCAAGTCAGTGGATGGTTTTGAGAACATTTCACCAGCAAAAATGGACAAAGGGTTTAACCAAAAGACTGGAGACTTCTCCTGCCCTAGGGAGGTGAGATTACAGCTGCCCACAGGGAAGTAAACAAAATTGTATTACTTTAACCCCTTAGCGACCCAAGATGTAATACTACGTCCTGAGTCACATGGTCATGTTTGGAGAGAGCTCAGCAGCTGAGCTCTCTCCATACAGGTAGGATGCCAGCTGTATAATACAGCCAGCACTCACCGCTAACAGAGTCAGAAAAAGAGTACACAGTTATATTCTATTTTGGCCACAGACCGGTGGATAAACTATCACCAGCCTCACCCCATGTCCACAATGGAACTGCTGTACAACATCTGCACCTCTATATTTGTATGAAAGCCATTGCATACCATTTTTACTGTAATCCCCAGGAGGAAGGGAGGTGGAAAGAATCCAGAATGGGGGTGATGTTGGTTAGAGACATTCCAGCTAGGAGCTGGTGGGGTCTGAAACGTTGCTATATGAGGCAATAAAATAACCTTACTTTTTTCACTGGATCTCTATTTTTTGGAAACTTAGCAAGGACATACTACTGGACTGTTTACCAATTAATCTATTGACAATCTAGCTGTCTCATATTCACGGCAAGATTAAAAGGATACATGTAGTAGCTTAACTGCACTCTTCATTAGGAGATGTGATGACACAGGTTGAGGAAAGGAGAGCACAGCTTCCTAAAGTTCCAAACAGGGTATCAGGTATAACCTATGTTGTAAATAATGACTCCAAACAGTCACAGAATACTGTACTAAGATACTGTATATAAAAATATATCTATACCTTCTATGGTGAAGGTAGCTCGGTAGAAGCAGTGGGCCCAAACAGTCAGAGACAGGGACACAAATCTTGCAGCATAAACCAGTTTATTTAAAAAACAGCAAAATAAATAAACCTTTTCGTCAGGCACAGGATAAGCAAAACAAAATACAGCCTTAACTTCAGGCAAAACAAAACCTGCTCGTCTGAGCGCTAACTAAACAGAAAATACTAACTGTATGTGTGGCTTACTACCAGCCACACAAATCAACCAAAACAACACTGTACCATAACACAAGGCTCTCAGTGTCAGGACAGACCCAGCCACTTCCTCGCCTCCCAGGATCTGAAGTACAGGCTCTGCAGCCTTTTATGGCCCAGTAATGAGCCTATGAGCCATACCTGGGCTGTAGCTTATTCAAGATCTGCCCTGGACCACACATATGTTAGGAATCTGGGAGCGATATACTGGGACTCCAGCACTATGTAAGCTGTTCCACACTAGTATTTTCATTTTGTTGTCTTATAGCATATGAAAAATCGTTGAAGATGTCCTATCACTAGCTAAGGCTGGGTTCACACCAATGCTCACTCTATGTTCAGGGATTCCTTTCCAGAATCCACATTTTTGTGGCAAAAACCTGGCAAACTCCATTATAGTCTATAAAATCCACAGGTCTCCACAGGTAACCGCTTTGTAAGCAGATTGGGTTTTCGGGTCCTCAAGCAGACCTAAAGAACGGAAACATGAGTGCAAGTGTGAACCTAGATTAAGACAGTTCATTGTTATGGTCAATGATTGGTTGAGTGAGCACATTCTATCGTCTCCTGTTTGTCAATAGACACCACAAAGAAAACACTAGTGGGGACAAAGTCAGTGCCAAAACCAGGGCAATGGGAGATTGGTGAGATGTGAATATTCATTATATCCTATGTTAGAAGCATATTGATGTTAGATTAACACCTGCATTTGGGTTTCCATTCGAAAAATGTGTACTGAAAAGCGCTGCTTGCAGGATTGCAGGCTTTATTATTTAAAAAAGATGTCATTTTTATGATAAATCCCCTCTAATGTGAGAGAATGCCAATGTTATATAAACCTCATTTGGGGAATTTAAAATTTGCCCGGCAGGAGCTGTCAGTGTACAGCCAGTCTTTTACAACATACTGTATTCTCTGTAAAGCAATGTACTGCCAGAAACAGCCGCTGTGTGCATTGCTCTGTGGAAACCCTAATAATATCATTGTTATAAGCCTTCTGTGGGTATTCTTTTCCTCCTAAAAACAAGGTCAGCATGCTGCTCTGCTTGTTCAGAATAGATCAGAATACACTCAAGTAATTACATCTCTGTTGGTATAAACTAAGACAAAAACATTACAATCAGCAAGTTTGTAACAGTAAATATGTGAAGCGGAGAAAGTGCAAGCTTAGGAAAATGACTACTTAAACCACTGGCCCATGGGCTGTACTTTATAGTCCATTAAGGACACTTACCCAGGCTTAATGTAAGATGATGGTGTCTGGAGATCTATGCAACATTTTAATATGTAAAAGCACAGATTACTTCCAAATAGCATTAATAGTTTGCATTCTGCAGTTTGCCTTTTTTTTCCATTTAATGAAATAGGGGTGAACTCAAAGTACATGGTCATAGCTAAATACAACATAATTTGACATCTATTATATATTTATAGTACTACGGATATAGCTATAAATAATGAGTTTTCAGGGAATAGCCATTTAAAAACTTTCCAGGCACTAAATAGCCCAGCCTGCAAAACTCTGACTTCAACTCTGTCTCATATCCCTCTTCTATTGCTAGTGAATGTTAAGTAAGGAGTTCAGTTTGGCAAGTAGGGAAGAGGTCAGGCAGTTACTACGCTGGCTGAGAGGTAGCTTGCTGCAGTATATATCTAGATAGTAGCAAAAAATCCCTTACAATTCATATACAACATGGATTTACAGAAGAATTCCAATGAAGTCATACTGTGTATGATCAACACAGCCCACTAGGCTATATAGTGAATCAAAGATGACACACACCACTGATTTAAGCCTTGATCAAATGAGATTACTATTATGAGGTACATTGAGTTTATATGCCCTCCAGCCTCTAATGTATAACATATCTATACTACTATTTTATGTAAATTTTAGAGTTTTCCTAAATATATTGCTTTAGCAATGCTGCTTTGTTTTCCTGCTGTGTGAAATTATTCCTCCCATTGTTTACACAGCATTTCCATAGAGCCAGGCCTGTGTGATAAGCAGTATAAATGACATCACTACAAACGTCATCAGTTCCTCCATTGATCCATGGACATCCCCACCATATGTGTGACATGAAATTGTCCCCTATCTGCAACACCAACAGATCTTAGGCACATTAGGGAATCAGGAATGTAAAGGGACAGAACCCTACACCGTTATGATGTCTCCTGTACTTTGCTCGCAATGAGAACCTTACATGCAAGCAGGTTCATCAAAAGTCTTTTCAAAATCCCTCTTCAAAGTTTTCCAAAAGGGGTGAAGCACAGAAGAGGGATTAATGAGTAGACCATATAACAAGGTGATAGTGTGGGAGGGAGGGAACGATACCAAACACAAGTGATCAAAGTGAGAATGAACTCTATGTAAGGTCAATCTATGCTTTTATAAATGTTTAAGTTGGTTGCTAGTGATGGGAAAACCTCTCAAGATTTGTTCTGGATCTTGGTGGTTCGGTCCCAAGATTAAATTCGGGACAAATAAGTTCATTACGAATGAAACAGCATGCAGATAACCCAACTAGGTCACAAAAACCATGTGGTCCTCCTCTGCTCTTTTACCTTTTGTCTCACATGGTAGCCACCAATGTATCATAAAAACCAAGTATACATGTGCATGAGTGGGTCAGGAGAGATAGCCGTCCCTTTGGTCAGACAGGAGTTTGTCCCAAATGTGCATTGTTATCAGTTTTGCCAGAGTATAAAATTGCTGTGTTGTTGTAGATAAATGAGTGCTAATCCGACATCCCTTTTACTAATATCATCACGGGGGATAATTACTACAGATATCTGTACCATTTGTGAATTAGCTATGTTCCCCAGTATGTAACCATTCTGGCTGGAAATACAATATCACCTATTTAGAACGCAGTACAATGAGCCACATTGATTTTTCCCAGAGGTCATGACAGTATTTATGCTAGTTAATAGAATCTTGCTCTGAATGCCACAGTATGAGATCATTAAAACAAATATTTTCTACTATGCATTTGTTTTTGGAAATGTCAAGTCATTATTTCAGGATTTTGTACTCAGTTCTGTGGAAAATCACAAGACATTATTTAGATGCAATTACGAAAAGTTCAAGCACTGTGTGCTGAGAATACAAGTATCAGGTTTTAGTTATGTAAATAAACTAGTCCTAAAATGTGCCGCAGCAGTTACAGCTGCACCTATTGTAACTTGCTTTATGGCATTTTCCCACTACTACAACTTGCCTAGAAACTTTTTGTTTAAAGAAAAAGTGGCAATTTTTATTTTTTTTCCAAGAGTCTGTTTCCATGAGTTCAGCTTATGTCTACATTCTGTTTTCAACACTGTGGGCAGGCCATGTGTTTCACCTGATGTTCAGTCATCTCTCAAAATCATCCTGCGTCAACATCAGAATCTCCCATGATTGACTTTGTGCTCTTGGCCTCCTTCTTGCTGCTGTCCGTGCACTCTCCTCTGTTTCATCCACACTACACACTTTATGTAGGCTACACAAGACAGAATAGCACATGTTCAGGAACAGGACGAAATGGTAAGCACAGTCCAAGAACTGAACACATAGCAGTGATGTACAGTTCTTAGGCGTGAGGTGGATGAAGGAGGCAGTGTTACTATTCACAATGGAATTTATTAACAGAATAGAGAGCACAGGTTTTGCATTATTATTTGAATCATACATTTTCCAAACTTCATTAAACTAAAAACAATTAATATTTTATAAATCTTTGCTTAATTAGCTAGACTTACGTTAGTGGAAAAATTCTTTAACACCTCTAGTCACAACATTTAATACCCAACTCTATTGCAGAAGCAACATCCTGAGCCTATTTTGGCACAATGGACTTTAAGGCTATAGCCCCACGTTGGTAAAATGCAGCATTGCATCCTTTGTGGATAAACAACAGATAAAACTAGTTAACTAAGCAAAGATTCATAAAATATTCATTAAAATATTGTTTTTAGTTTGGAAAATGTACTCTCTACTGCATACCACACAATATAAAATGCTCCACAGGGTTTCCACCAGTGGCATAACTAGGAATGGTGGGGCCATTGGTTGGGGGGGGGGCTTTTGACATGGCCCCCCCCAACCGACACTGAAAACCTCGACCAACCCCCTCCTACGCATTCCTGCGCGCTCTATTATGCCCCATAGTGGCCCCTGCACACGGTATTATGTCCCTTAGTGGCCCCTGCACACACTATTATGTCCCTCAGTGGTCCCTCCACACAGTATTATCCCCCATAGTGGCCCCTGCATACAGTATTATCCCCATAGTGGCCCCTGCACACAGTATTATGTCCCACTGTGGACACCCATAAACAGTTATTATACTCTGGGGTCTTTTCAGACCCCAGAGTATAATAATCAGAGACCCAGGGGGAGAAAAACATTTAAAAAAAAACCTGTAATACTCACCTATCTCCCGGCTCCTACGCTGTCGGCCTCCAAAGTAGTCCATCTTCAATGACGAAAAGACCCCCGAGTATAATGATAGCATCGGGAGTGGCTGTCACCCACCGGGCCCCTAACGTCTCGGGCCCTCTGGCAGCTGCCTCTGCTGCTACGGCGGTAGTTACGCCACTGGTCTCCACTTCATATTAATGTGTGGATGGGATTCGCCTGAACTTTGCAGGCACTGTAATTGCAACGGTTTTTGCTGTGGCTTTTCCACAGAGGATACTTAGTAAATGCTCAGCAGTGTCTCCACAAAGTATCATGATTCACAGTGGCCCCACAAAGTATAAAATGCTCCTAAGAGCCCCTCACAGTATAATGCTCCAAAGCATCTCTACAGTGTAATGCTCCACAGTGGCCCCACAGAGTATAATATGCTCCCACCACAGTATAATGCTCCACACTAGCCCCACACAAAATAAATACTCCATAGTGCTCCACTGTATAATGTTCTTGTGGCCACAGGCTTCAGGTCACTACATTATTAGAGGTGGGTGAACCCTATGAGATTCATTTCAACAAATATTCATTAGGATCACTTTGCCCAAGTTTCATTTCAATGAATTATTGTACTCTGAGGTCTCCTCAGCAGACGAGGAAAAACAACAAACACTTATACTCACCTTGTCTCTCATTGTGGCATGCAGTAGAATCCTGTGGTCACCCTCCCTCTGTAGGCCTCTTGTGACTTTACATGCCCCAATGACGCATTGACCTGGCATTATGACATCAGTGCACCCCATGAGATCACTGAGGCCCAATTACAATCCTCAAAGGTGACCCCCGAAATGTGTGACATCACAGGAGGCCTGAAGGGGATGGAGGGAATTTACCCAGGAGAGGTGAGTATAATTTTTTTTAATTTTTACACACCTCCCCTGGGCCCACCACTGAAGAATGTGCAGTGCTCTGCTACAGATTTGGATGCTGATTTAGCAACTGCTGTTAATTTGTATGGCCATTAATTACCTTACATAGATTAGTGATAATAACGAGTCCTACAAGTTAGTGAGTGGTGACCTGACTGCCCTGCCCTTGGATAGGCTGGTGATGGCCTACCCCATTATAAGTCTTTTGGAAAAATGATAGAATCACCAAGTACTGGCATGATAACTCTGGAGCACAAAAGGATCGCTAGTAGCAAAACATCCCCTCAAAGGTAGAACACTGCTTGTTCCTGACATTCAAGAAGTGAACAAACCAGTCAGTGTTTAACTGAGAGGGTAGAAAGTTGTTCATCCACTGGAGGTCCTTGGTCATGCCTGGCCAGCAGTTCTGGAAAGACCATATGTCCCCAATCATGTACAACTTCACTGGAGGGGAACACTTGGAATACTCCCATACATAGGGGCTGGGGGACTTATGTAAATTCCCCCCACTGTATGTATAGTTCTGTTATGATGGATTGTGATGCTGCATATGCTCGCCTGTCCTTCATCTCCCCAAGTGTGAGGTAGGGCACAAGTGACTGCTCTGTGCAAATGTAATGTTAGTATGACTGCATTGGTCTTATTGCCAAGCCATCCCATAAAATCTCTCATTTCCTTATTTCAGATATTCAGATAAAAGGCTGTCATATTAACAAGTCGGGGTAAAGTAATAGAAATGGTGTGATAGTTTTATAAATATATATATTTTTATGCAGTGAAAGGGATTTACTGCTGTAAATGCTATTTGTTCTTCTTAGTGCTAGAAATTACTTCTGAATGTATTTCTCCTAAACTGCAGGAACACAAAGAGATAAACTGAAAAAGGAATTTATACGGGGATTATTCTGGAGGGTAACTACCTCGGAGTATTTATTCTTCAGTTCCATTTAGTCTTACTTCACCGCCCTCCCAAAACACAGTTCATTTTAGCCATAACCATATGTTTCTGAGATTTCATAATGGTCTAGAAAACATTCAGATTCCTCTCCACCACATGCTGTGAAATGCATCACTACAGACGGCAAATTGAGAAAATCACCTAACTGTATTAACTTAAGTCTACTACACCTCTTATCACCTTCCACTACGTCTCATCAAGCTCATCCCTGCCAAAAACATCTGTGCTTATTGACCTTGACATTCTTAGAAAAAAATTGTTAAGTAAAAAATTGTCTCCAAATCCCTTTTCTACAGCCAGACTGTGTACCTGGCAATTCTGGCAAATGTATTCACTGCAAGTATTTTGCCTGTTGCAATTCACAGTGCCTTCTCTGTACTACACTCACTGACCAAGGTTATCAATTTTTAGTGTGTGTGTGAGTATACTGTCCATGTCCCAAAAATGGCAAGCATGGTGAACACTATAGACGGGCGAACCTTTGAAGATTTATTTTCATTTTGGGTTCGGGTGGTTCGGTGCAAAGATTTGTCTCAGGTTGAATAAGTTTGTCATGAACCAAAGTTTAAATTGGTGTAACATATATTGTATGACACCATTAGGGCTCCTAGGACTAGCCCATTCCTAACTCTGTACAGCAAACATAGCCAAAATTATGTCAAAGTGACTATGACATATACACTATGTGATCAAAAGTATCCAGACACCCCCAAAAACATACGTTTTTCATATTAAGTGCATTGTGCTGCCACCTACTGCCAGGTACTCCATGTCAGCGACCTCAGTAGACATTAGAAACCTTCCAGCACCTGACTGAACGTATGCCTGCAAGAGTGGAAGCTGTCATCAAGGCTAAGGGTGAGCCAACACCATATTGAATTCCAGCATTATTGATGGAGGGTGCCACCAACTTGTAAGTCATTTTCAGCCAGGTGTCCGGATACTTTTGATCACATAGTGTATGTCTATGGAAAAACAGATGCTAAACTGCTGTTTAACCATATACTGCACTCAGTGGCTTAAGTAAAGTCTTCTGGGCCCGTGACAGTTATACCTACTGCAGTAGTATCTCAGATACTTGAAAGGCATACAGCTTTAGTACCCACAACTGCAGTTATCAAGAATATGGTGAGTGAGCAGCACAGCACCATGTAAACAATACTGGTAGCTGCGTGCTATGGCAAACAGCTGATCTGCAGGGTCCTAACAGTGTAAGAGATCTATGAGATCAGTGGAGGTCCAACACATGGGGACCCTGTTGATTAACTTTTTGAAGACACTGGGTTCTTTTGCGAGCAACATCATTCACTATTAATATTGCACAGTATATGTTTTATAATCAACATGCAATATTGTTAGAGCCTGTAATAATAGTGCATGAGTGGTATAAAATAGATGGTGTATAATGGGAATAGCGAAGGGGCCCTGCACAATATAATATACTCTACAGTGGTACCCACACAGTATTATATGCTCCATAGTGACCCCACACAGTATAATATCTTCCACAATGGCCCCAACATAGATTAATATGCTTCATGGTGGCCCCCACACAGTATAATATGCTCCCCACAGACTATCCACACAGTATAAAATGCTCCTAATAGCCCCCTCTAGAGCTGCTTCAGGTGAACCCCATGAAGTTCAATGAATATTTGTGACGTCTGGCCCTCTACTTTGGTGCTATTATTATACTCTGGGATATGAAGGTGCTGTTCCTAAAGCACGGGGGAATGCCCCCTGTGCTCCGTGCACCAAATTAGCATATAAGAATAAAGTATTTATTTCAAACATGGCGTCGGAGAAAAGATAAAGAAAAGTAGCTCTAGAATAGACTTTCTAAAACTTGGCCAGGTGCTGGTTAGGTAGCAGGAATGCCTGATAACTGGGCACTTATTACTGTTTCATGGACACACATTCCCCTATGGATTGTTTCCTCCGCCTGTAAGTTCCTATGAAGGTTCGATGTCTTGCATTAAACCCTAACAACAAGTGTATCTTTTAATTTTATTAAATAAAAGCTCCAGATTCTTATTACTTGGCTTGTATCTGCTTTCTTCAGAAACAGAACCAAATCCCTTGCTTTCTTTACCTATTGTCATGTAGTACAGTATAATGAAATTGCAACTAGAGAGAATTCACTGTATAAAGCCTTCATATCTCCACTTGAACTCAAGAATACATTGGCATGCAGTGAGTTTTACCACATTACCTACTGTATAACCTTTTTTCATCCTGATCACGCGCCATTCATTGTTCACATGGTTGACCACTCTCATAACAAAAATCTTGTCATTATTGGTGTCATGTCCATTGCTAGCCCCTAGGCCTGTTTCTGTGAATGTGCTGTTGTGAAGCCCCTGTACCAAGCCTTGTCTTACCGCCTACATATATAGTATTGTTCTGTTTATTTTCTTGTAGAATTGTAGGTTTTGTTTGTTTTACGTTGTGTTATGCATTATTATTTTCTGCATATAGGCATCTCATTAATCTTACAAATGGAATTATAGTTATCAGCGTCTTCTGTTTATCAGAAAGCAGATCTGCATTTCTTTGCATACTATTCTAGTTTTTTCCTACACCACTTTATAAGACAATGAGAATGTAAAGCATTACGATTGCTATTTAAGATATAGTGCACAATTCTCTCTTTTGTTGTTTTCCTGTCCTACACAGTTGTACGTGTATCTGTCACAAAAAATAAAGTGTACATTTTGCAATGAAATATCATTGGTATGTTGTAAACAGTGACAGATCTGTATCTGCCATCTGTTATTCTGTACTTTTATTGCTGCTGAAATCTAAGTCTCATCACTGTTCTTCTTGTCTCCTGTGTAAACAATTAAGGCTAAAAGTAATTTCTAAATAACGTAATTGATATAAAGAGGTAATGGCAAACATTGAATGGGATGACATGTAAGACATTTAAGCGTAATAGGCTATATATATAAAAATAATGCAATAGAAACGTGAATATACAGCACAAAATTAATTTTGAAAATAAAAAATATACAGTACTAGCTTCTGCCCGCGACTTCGTCTGCGTGTTGTTGGCGTCGATGATCCGCCTATATTCAGCAAATTGCTGTCGTCGATGGTTTGCCTGCTCCGGCGTTCACACGGTTCACACGGAGTATTGTGGCTCGTCATTTGGTACGTACACGCCGCGGGATCTTTTGCAAGCCGTATACGCTCCCATTATTTTCAATGGGAGCCGGTACCGTACACATGGCGCTATCTCGCGGCCGTAATTTTGAAAACAATGGGAGCGTATACGGCCCGCAAAAGATCCCGTGGCGTGTACGTACCAAATGACGAGCCACAATACTTTCCTCTTGCCTTCCACTGAATTCGTTCGTCGCGCTGTGCCCGTGATTGTTCCGGTATCTCAGCAGGTCGCTGGGACAACATATAATGAGCATGTTGTTGGCGCTGTTGATCCCCGTCAACTCCGCTTGAGGAGAACTCTGTTGACTTCTGGCTTGCCTTCAAAGCTGTTGTTATTTTTGAATTTTGCAACAAATTAGATTTTCTTTTTCCCGGCATGTTTAAAAGTAGCAAACTGCCAATTTTGATTAAAGGTGTTTTCCTATCCAGTGTGTCAGCATGCTGCCTGGAACAGATCAGATAATATGCAAATGCATGTACAGAATGGACTAAGGGTTAGCTGAGTGTTTACATAGAGAGATAACAGCCCTGGTTTTATCAGAACCTGAGATAACAAGCTGCAAGATCAGTATAATATAGTATGTGAACATAAATTCATAACAATCGTGAAGCCATGTCATTTACTGGGATAAAAAGTAGCTGTTATGTTAATCAAGGTTGCATACTATATATGTGCCAGGAGCAGTTGCCAGTGACCACTGTCACCTCTTTGGAAACTCTATGTTAATATAGTTCTGTCTCCACACAACTATCCTTGCTGAACACCCAACCTCAAGTGTTAATTTATATGAGAGATATATGTATGTTTGAAGGTACTGTACAGGGAGCGTTCTCTCCGATTTTTAGCAGATTTGAGTCTTCAAAACCCCGGTGTCAGCTGAAGACCATTCTCAATTATAAGGAAGTGTATGCCTCTTCATATATGCGACACTCCTGTGCTGTGTACCTATGCTGTAATCTATGCTAATGTAGATGTAATCTATGTAATGTAGATTAAAGGGGCTCTATCAGAAAAATTATGCTGTATGAGCCACACATATGCTTTAATAGCCTTTAAAGAGTCTATGCAGGCACCGATAATCTTATTTTAATCCCCCCCCCCCCCCCCGTTTTAAAATAATACCATAAAAACGATTATTCAAGTGATACTTACCCGTGCACGGTGGGCGGTCGTGCACTTTCGGACGTCATCTTGCTATCACGTCTTCCTCTTCTTTCTTCTTCCAGCGACGTCCTCCTGTCGTCGCTCTTCCACGTCTTGATCTTCTTTTCTTCCGGAATGAAGAAGTTCACGAGCGTAGTTCTAAGGGCTACTTAGGACTACAACAAAAATGGTGCCGGAGCATGCACAGTAGCGCACCGGAGAGAGCGATATGGCACATGCGTGGGATTTGATCACAACCCACTGGAAGAACAGAAGATCAAGGCGTGGAAGAGAGAGGACAGGAGGGCGTCGATGGAAGAAGAAAGAAGAGGAAGACGTGATAGCAAGATGACGTCCGACAGTGCAGGACCATCCACGGGTAAGTATCACTTGAATAATCTTTTCTAGGGTATTATTTTAAAACGGGCCGGGGGCGTGGGGTTAATAATAATATTAGTGGTGCCTGAATAGCCTTTTTAAAGGCTATTCAGGCATATGTGGGGCTCATACAGCATAATTTTGCTGATAGAGACCCTGTAATGTAGATGCTAATGTAGGAGATCATGTAATCTGCTGGGATCAGAGTCTGTTAGAGCTGATGGGTTCTACAGGATCCAGATTAGCTCAGACAGTCATGGGCAGGAGGTTATATTCCTATATCATGTGACCGCTGAGCTAATCAGTGGTTTCAGCCAGAAGAGACCAGGGAGAGCAGATGAATCAGGAGGTGCAGGATGACACCGGAACAACTGAGACAGGCGAGTATGTATTTTTTTTTTATTTTTATTTTTTTCACCAACTCCAGCAGATTTAAATTTTAAAAATATGCTTGGACATCCCCTTTAATTGTCTGCAGCAGACTCACTGAACCGGTCTATTCATTTCTATTCTAGCACTGTTAATCTGTATATGTCTAATCATTGCTTGATTCTCTGAGTTTTTCTATAAGTTTTCTGACTTGTGCTGCCTGTAGCCTAGCTAATAGAATAGCTATGAGATAGAACACAGATGTGTGTGCTTGTCCACCATTACACCAACTAGAGACTGATCACGAGTGCAGAATCTTATATACACCATATGACATCAGCACTGTAAGGTTCACTTACAACTGTCTATTTGCTGAGGGACTGCCAGATGTTATCACGTAATGTGAGAATCACTGCACACATTATAATGTCTGCTCTGCATTTCCTTGTCTGACATATGTCGGCGGTCATTTACTGGCCATCGATCTCGGTGTTAAAGCGTATATCACACCATATTTGTAGAGGTGGCTGCCTCTGCCTTTATACAAAAAGCACATATGCTGCACTTTCCTGAGCATTAGAAAAGTTATGCCAATATGGTTATGTAGATTCTGCTTCAGAACAGCAGTATAGATATGGACAACAGGCAAAATTGGTCCTGATACACAAGCTCCACCAGTCCACATACAATATCAACAACAACATCACCCCCAACCCCACACATAATATAGAATACTCTCTGCAATATATTTTACTTTACTTGGTGACACCCTTCATTACTTCCTTAAATATGCAAACCCCACTATCTACACAAGGATGAAAATAATCACATGGTAAAGGCCAGGTGGTGCTTTTTCGGTCAGGGACAAATGTTTGCTCTCACTTTACTAGCATTTGGGCTAGACCAAACAAATACTATCATACAGATACCACCGTGTTGCTATTCATTACTCTCCTTATAGGCTGCACTCACATGTAGCAGTCATCACGGCTTTATGGGGAGAAACACAGAATGCATTGGCCGGCACATCTACCTCCTTATTCAGACTGATGTGCTGATGACAATTATTTTAGGTGGCGCAAACAATATGTGATCATCTGAGAAACAAGCGAGCTATTGGGAAAGACCATTCCTAGGAACAATAGTTCCTAATAATGAGCCCAGTTATTATACAGTCCTATGAAAAAGTTTGGGCACCCCTATTAATCTTAATCATTTTTAGTTCTAAATATTTTGGTGTTTGCAACAGCCATTTCAGTTTCATATATCTAATAACTGATGGACACAGTAATATTTCAGGATTGAAATGAGGTTTATTGTACTAACAGAAAATGCGCAATATGCATTAAACCAAAATTTGACCGGTGCAAAAATATGGGCACCTCAACAGAAAAGTGACATTAATATTTAGTACATCCTCCTTTTGCAAAGATAACAGCCTCTAGTCACTTCCTGTAGCTTTTAATCAGTTCCTGGATGAAGGTATTTTGGACCATTTCTTTCTACAAAACAATTCAAGTTCAGTTAAGTTTGATGGTCGCCGAACATGGACAGCCCGCTCTCAAATGATCTGAAAACAAAGATTGTTCAACATAGTTGTTCAGGGGAAGCATACAAAACGTTGTCTCAGAGATTTAACCTGTCAGTTTCCACTGTGAGGAACATAGTAAGGAGATGGAAGACCACAGGGACAGTTCTTGTTAAGCCCAGAAGTGGCAGGCCAAGAAAAATATCAGAAAGGCAGAGAAGAAGAATGGTGAGAACAGTCAAGGACAATCCACAGACCACCTCCAAAGAGCTGCAGCATCATCTTGCTGCAGATGGTGTCACTGTGCATCGGTCAACTATACAGCGCACTTTGCACAAATAGAAGCTGTATGGGAGAGTGATGAGAAAGAAGCCGTTTCTGCACGTACGCCACAAATAGAGTTGCCTGAGGTATGAAAAAGCACATTTGGACAAGGCAGCTTCATTTTGGAAACAAAAATTGAGTTGTTTGGTTATAAAAAAAAAGGCGTTATGCATGGCGTCCAAAAAGAAACAGCATTCCAAGAAAAACACATGCTACCCACTGTAAAATTTGGTGGAGGTTCCATCATGCTTTGGGGCTGTGTGGCCAATGCCGGCATCGGGAATCTTGTTAAAGTTGAGAGTCGCATGGATTCCACTCAGTATCAGCAGATTCTTGAGAATAATGTTCAAGAATCAGTGACGAAGTTGAAGTTACGCCGGGGATAGATATTTCAGCAAGACAATGATCCAAAACACCGCTCCAAATCCTCAGGCATTCATGCAGAGGAACAATTACAATGTTCTGGAATGGCCATCCCAGTCCCCAGACCTGAATATCATTGAACATCTGTGGGATGATTTGAAGCGGGCTGTCCATGCTCGGCGACCATCTAACTTAACTGAACTTGAATTGTTTGTCCAAAATACCTTTATCCAGGATCCAGGAACTGATTAAAAGCTACAGGAAGCGACTAGAGGCTGTTATCTTTGCAAAAGGAGGATCTACTAAATATTAATGTCACTTTTCTGTTCAGGTGCCCATACTTTTGCACCGGTCAAATTTTGGTTTAATGCATATTGCACATTTTCTGTTAGTACAATAAACCTCATTTCAATCCTGAAATATTACTGTGTCCATCAGTTATTAGATATATCAAACTGAAATGGCTGTTGCAAATACCAAAATATTTAGAACTAAAAATGATTAAGATTAATAGGGGTGCCCAAACTTTTTCATAGGACTGTAGGTATAAATAAACCTATAGAGTGCACTAGGAAGAGTGAGGATGTACATGGCAGGTTACAATGTGGAGTGGAAGGAAAGCATCCGCGTTATCAAGGAGGGCAGCTTATACAGGATACAAAGTAAAGTACATACAAAGCACTATGCAGGGGAGGGAGAGAATTACACAGACTATAGAGAAAAATTATACAAACTACACACCCACAGCAAACTCAGCACAACACCCAATTAGTGGTAGATGTGTGTCCAGGAACACTATTAGAGATGAGCGAACAGTGTTCTATCGAACACATGTTCGATCGGATATCAGGGTGTTCGCCATGTTCGAATCGAATCGAACACCACGTGGTAAAGTGCGCCAAAATTCGATTCCCCTCCCACCTTCCCTGGCGCCTTTTTTGCACCAATAACAGCGCAGGGGAGGTGGGACAGGAACTACGACACTGGGGGCATTGAAAAAAATTGGAAAAAGTCATTGGCTGCCGAAATCAGGTGACCTCCATTTTAGACGAATAGTGGATTTCAAATCCGGGTCATATGAGAATGTGAACTTTGTGACTATGAGACAGGGATAGCTGTACAGGCAGGGATAGCTAGGGATAACCTTTATTTAGGGGGGAATGTTATTAAAAATAACTTTTTGGGGCTCTATCGGGTGTGTAATTGTGATTTTTGTGAGATAAACTTTTTCCCATAGGGATGCATTGGCCAGCGCTGATTGGCCGAATTCCGTACTCTGGCCAATCAGTGCTGGCCAATGCATTCTATTAGCTTGATGAAGCAGAGTGTGCACAAGGGTTCAAGCGCACCCTCGGCTCTGATGTAGCAGAGCCGAGGCTGCACAAGGGTTCAAGCGCACCCTCGGCTCTGATGTAGGAGAGCCGAGGGTGCACTTGAACCCTTGTGCACCCTCAGCTCTGCTACATCAGAGCCGAGGGTGCGCTTGAACCCTTGTGCACACTCTGCTTCATCAAGCTAATAGAATGCATTGGCCAGCGCTGATTGGCCAATGTATTCTATTAGCCTGATGAAGTAGAGCTGAATGTGTGTGCTAAGCACACACATTCAGCTCTACTTCATCGGGCTAATAGAATGCATTGGCCAGCGCTGATTGGCCAGAGTACGGAACTCGACCAATCAGCGCTGGCTCTGCTGGAGGAGGCGGAGTCTAAGATCGCTCCACACCAGTCTCCATTCAGGTCCGACCTTAGACTCCGCCTCCTCCGGCAGAGCCAGCGCTGATTGGCCGAATTCCGTACTCTGGCCAATCAGCACTGGCTAATGCATTGTATTGGCTTGATGAAGCAGTGCTGAATGTGTGTGCTTAGCACACACATTCAGCTCTACTTCATCGGGCTAATAGAATGCATTGGCCAGCGCTGATTGGCCGAATTCCGTACTCTGGCCAATCAGCACTGGCTAATGCATTGTATTGGCTTGATGAAGCAGTGCTGAATGTGTGTGCTTAGCACACACATTCAGCTCTACTTCATCGGGCTAATAGAATGCATTGGCCAGCGCTGATTGGCCGAATTCCGTACTCTGGCCAATCAGCACTGGCTAATGCATTGTATTGGCTTGATGAAGCAGTGCTGAATGTGTGTGCTTAGCACACACATTCAGCTCTACTTCATCGGGCTAATAGAATGCATTGGCCAATCAGCGCTGGCCAATGCATTCTATTAGCGTGAACTGAGTTTGCACAGGGGTTCTAGTGCACCCTCGGCTCTGCTACATCAGATTGCTACATCTGATGTAGCAGTGCCGAGTGTGCATCAGATGTGTAGTTGAGCAAAACTGACTCAGCACTGCTAAGTCTGCATTCGCATAGGAATGCATTGGCCAGCCTTCAGCCAATCAGCGCTGGCTCTGCCGGAGGAGGCGGAGTCTAAGGTCGGACCTGAATGGAGACTGGTGTGGAGCGATCTTAGACTCCGCCTCCTCCAGCAGAGCCAGCGCTGATTGGCCGAATTCCGTACTCTGGCCAATCAGCACTGGCTAATGCATTGTATTGGCTTGATGAAGCAGTGCTGAATGTGTGTGCTTAGCACACACATTCAGCTCTACTTCATCGGGCTAATAGAATGCATTGGCCAGCGCTGATTGGCCGAATTCCGTACTCTGGCCAATCAGCACTGGCTAATGCATTGTATTGGCTTGATGAAGCAGTGCTGAATGTGTGTGCTTAGCACACACATTCAGCTCTACTTCATCGGGCTAATAGAATGCATTGGCCAGCGCTGATTGGCCGAATTCCGTACTCTGGCCAATCAGCACTGGCTAATGCATTGTATTGGCTTGATGAAGCAGTGCTGAATGTGTGTGCTTAGCACACACATTCAGCTCTACTTCATCGGGCTAATAGAATGCATTGGCCAATCAGCGCTGGCCAATGCATTCTATTAGCGTGAACTGAGTTTGCACAGGGGTTCTAGTGCACCCTCGGCTCTGCTACATCAGATTGCTACATCTGATGTAGCAGTGCCGAGTGTGCATCAGATGTGTAGTTGAGCAAAACTGACTCAGCACTGCTAAGTCTGCATTCGCATAGGAATGCATTGGCCAGCCTTCGGCCAATCAGCGCTGGCTCTGCCGGAGGAGGCGGAGTCTAAGGTCGGACCTGAATGGAGACTGGTGTGGAGCGATCTTAGACTCCGCCTCCTCCAGCAGAGCCAGCGCTGATTGGTCGAGTTCCGTACTCTGGCCAATCAGCACTGGCCAATGCATTTCTATGGGGAAAAGTTAGCTTGCGAAAATCGCAAACTGACAGGGATTTCCATGAAATAAAGTGACTTTTATGCCCCCAGACATGCTTCCCCTGCTGTCCCAGTGTCATTCCAGGGTGTTGGTATCATTTCCTGGGGTGTCATAGTGGACTTGGTGACCCTCCAGACACGAATTTGGGTTTCCCCCTTAACGAGTTTATGTTCCCCATAGACTATAATGGGGTTCGAAACCCATTCGAACACTCGAACAGTGAGCGGCTGTTCGAATCGAATTTCGAACCTCGAACATTTTAGTGTTCGCTCATCTCTAAACACTATATGTCGGCACTAGAGATGAGCGAACAGTGTTCTATCGAACACATGTTCGATCGGATATCAGGGTGTTCGCCATGTTCGAATCGAATCGAACACCACGTGGTAAAGTGCGCCAAAATTCGATTCCCCTCCCACCTTCCCTGGCGCCTTTTTTGCACCAATAACAGCGCAGGGGAGGTGGGACAGGAACTACGACACTGGGGGCATTGAAAAAAATTGGAAAAAGTCATTGGCTGCCGAAATCAGGTGACCTCCATTTTAGACGAATAGTGGATTTCAAATCCGGGTCATATGAGAATGTGAACTTTGTGACTATGAGACAGGGATAGCTGTACAGGCAGGGATAGCTAGGGATAACCTTTATTTAGGGGGGAATGTTATTAAAAATAACTTTTTGGGGCTCTATCGGGTGTTTAATTGTGATTTTTGTGAGATAAACTTTTTCCCATAGGGATGCATTGGCCAGCGCTGATTGGCCGAATTCCGTACTCTGGCCAATCAGTGCTGGCCAATGCATTCTATTAGCTTGATGAAGCAGAGTGTGCACAAGGGTTCAAGCGCACCCTCGGCTCTGATGTAGCAGAGCCGAGGCTGCACAAGGGTTCAAGCGCACCCTCGGCTCTGATGTAGGAGAGCCGAGGGTGCACTTGAACCCTTGTGCACCCTCAGCTCTGCTACATCAGAGCCGAGGGTGCGCTTGAACCCTTGTGCACACTCTGCTTCATCAAGCTAATAGAATGCATTGGCCAGCGCTGATTGGCCAATGTATTCTATTAGCCTGATGAAGTAGAGCTGAATGTGTGTGCTAAGCACACACATTCAGCTCTACTTCATCGGGCTAATAGAATGCATTGGCCAGCGCTGATTGGCCAGAGTACGGAACTCGACCAATCAGCGCTGGCTCTGCTGGAGGAGGCGGAGTCTAAGATCGCTCCACACCAGTCTCCATTCAGGTCCGACCTTAGACTCCGCCTCCTCCGGCAGAGCCAGCGCTGATTGGCCGAAGGCTGGCCAATGCATTCCTATGCGAATGCAGAGACTTAGCAGTGCTGAGTCAGTTTTGCTCAACTACACATCTGATGCACACTCGGCACTGCTACATCAGATGTAGCAATCTGATGTAGCAGAGCCGAGGGTGCACTAGAACCCCTGTGCAAACTCAGTTCACGCTAATAGAATGCATTGGCCAGCGCTGATTGGCCAATGCATTCTATTAGCCCGATGAAGTAGAGCTGAATGTGTGTGCTAAGCACACACATTCAGCACTGCTTCATCAAGCCAATACAATGCATTAGCCAGTGCTGATTGGCCAGAGTACGGAATTCGGCCAATCAGCGCTGGCTCTGCTGGAGGAGGCGGAGTCTAAGGTCGCTCCACACCAGTTTCCATTCAGGTCCGACCTTAGACTCCGCCTCCTCCGGCAGAGCCAGCGCTGATTGGCCGAAGGCTGGCCAATGCATTCCTATGCGAATGCATACTTAGCAGTGCTGAGTCAGTTTTGCTCAACTACACATCTGATGCACACTCGGCACTGCTACATCAGATGTAGCAATCTGATGTAGCAGAGCCGAGGGTGCACTAGAACCCCTGTGCAAACTCAGTTCACGCTAATAGAATGCATTGGCCAGCGCTGATTGGCCAATGCATTCTATTAGCCCGATGAAGTAGAGCTGAATGTGTGTGCTAAGCACACACATTCAGCACTGCTTCATCAAGCCAATACAATGCATTAGCCAGTGCTGATTGGCCAGAGTACGGAATTCGGCCAATCAGCGCTGGCTCTGCTGGAGGAGGCGGAGTCTAAGGTCGGACCTGAATGGAGACTGGTGTGGAGCGATCTTAGACTCCGCCTCCTCCAGCAGAGCCAGCGCTGATTGGTCGAGTTCCGTACTCTGGCCAATCAGCGCTGGCCAATGCATTCTATTAGCCCGATGAAGTAGAGCTGAATGTGTGTGCTTAGCACACACATTCAGCTCTACTTCATCAGGCTAATAGAATACATTGGCCAATCAGCGCTGGCCAATGCATTCTATTAGCTTGATGAAGCAGAGTGTGCACAAGGGTTCAAGCGCACCCTCGGCTCTGATGTAGCAGAGCTGAGGGTGCACAAGGGTTCAAGTGCACCCTCGGCTCTCCTACATCAGAGCCGAGGGTGCGCTTGAACCCTTGTGCACACTCTGCTTCATCAAGCTAATAGAATGCATTGGCCAGCACTGATTGGCCAGAGTACGGAATTCGGCCAATCAGCGCTGGCCAATGCATTCTATTAGCCCGATGAAGTAGAGCTGAATGTGTGTGCTAAGCACACACATTCAGCACTGCTTCATCACGCCAATACAATGCATTAGCCAGTGCTGATTGGCCAGAGTACGGAATTCGGCCAATCAGCGCTGGCTCTGCTGGAGGAGGCGGAGTCTAAGATCGCTCCACACCAGTCTCCATTCAGGTCCGACCTTAGACTCCGCCTCCTCCAGCAGAGCCAGCGCTGATTGGTCGAGTTCCGTACTCTGGCCAATCAGCGCTGGCCAATGCATTCTATTAGCCCGATGAAGTAGAGCTGAATGTGTGTGCTTAGCACACACATTCAGCTCTACTTCATCGGGCTAATAGAATGCATTGGCCAGCGCTGATTGGCCGAATTCCGTACTCTGGCCAATCAGCACTGGCTAATGCATTGTATTGGCTTGATGAAGCAGTGCTGAATGTGTGTGCTTAGCACACACATTCAGCTCTACTTCATCGGGCTAATAGAATGCATTGGCCAATCAGCGCTGGCCAATGCATTCTATTAGCGTGAACTGAGTTTGCACAGGGGTTCTAGTGCACCCTCGGCTCTGCTACATCAGATTGCTACATCTGATGTAGCAGTGCCGAGTGTGCATCAGATGTGTAGTTGAGCAAAACTGACTCAGCACTGCTAAGTCTGCATTCGCATAGGAATGCATTGGCCAGCCTTCGGCCAATCAGCGCTGGCTCTGCCGGAGGAGGCGGAGTCTAAGGTCGGACCTGAATGGAGACTGGTGTGGAGCGACCTTAGACTCCGCCTCCTCCAGCAGAGCCAGCGCTGATTGGCCGAATTCCGTACTCTGGCCAATCAGCACTGGCTAATGCATTGTATTGGCTTGATGAAGCAGTGCTGAATGTGTGTGCTTAGCACACACATTCAGCTCTACTTCATCGGGCTAATAGAATGCATTGGCCAGCGCTGATTGGCCGAATTCCGTACTCTGGCCAATCAGCACTGGCTAATGCATTGTATTGGCTTGATGAAGCAGTGCTGAATGTGTGTGCTTAGCACACACATTCAGCTCTACTTCATCGGGCTAATAGAATGCATTGGCCAATCAGCGCTGGCCAATGCATTCTATTAGCGTGAACTGAGTTTGCACAGGGGTTCTAGTGCACCCTCGGCTCTGCTACATCAGATTGCTACATCTGATGTAGCAGTGCCGAGTGTGCATCAGATGTGTAGTTGAGCAAAACTGACTCAGCACTGCTAAGTCTGCATTCGCATAGGAATGCATTGGCCAGCCTTCGGCCAATCAGCGCTGGCTCTGCCGGAGGAGGCGGAGTCTAAGGTCGGACCTGAATGGAGACTGGTGTGGAGCGACCTTAGACTCCGCCTCCTCCAGCAGAGCCAGCGCTGATTGGCCGAATTCCGTACTCTGGCCAATCAGCACTGGCTAATGCATTGTATTGGCTTGATGAAGCAGTGCTGAATGTGTGTGCTTAGCACACACATTCAGCTCTACTTCATCGGGCTAATAGAATGCATTGGCCAGCGCTGATTGGCCGAATTCCGTACTCTGGCCAATCAGCACTGGCTAATGCATTGTATTGGCTTGATGAAGCAGTGCTGAATGTGTGTGCTTAGCACACACATTCAGCTCTACTTCATCGGGCTAATAGAATGCATTGGCCAATCAGCGCTGGCCAATGCATTCTATTAGCGTGAACTGAGTTTGCACAGGGGTTCTAGTGCACCCTCGGCTCTGCTACATCAGATTGCTACATCTGATGTAGCAGTGCCGAGTGTGCATCAGATGTGTAGTTGAGCAAAACTGACTCAGCACTGCTAAGTCTGCATTCGCATAGGAATGCATTGGCCAGCCTTCGGCCAATCAGCGCTGGCTCTGCCGGAGGAGGCGGAGTCTAAGGTCGGACCTGAATGGAGACTGGTGTGGAGCTATCTTAGACTCCGCCTCCTCCAGCAGAGCCAGCGCTGATTGGTCGAGTTCCGTACTCTGGCCAATCAGCACTGGCCAATGCATTTCTATGGGGAAAAGTTAGCTTGCGAAAATCGCAAACTGACAGGGATTTCCATGAAATAAAGTGACTTTTATGCCCCCAGACATGCTTCCCCTGCTGTCCCAGTGTCATTCCAGGGTGTTGGTATCATTTCCTGGGGTGTCATAGTGGACTTGGTGACCCTCCAGACACGAATTTGGGTTTCCCCCTTAACGAGTTTATGTTCCCCATAGACTATAATGGGGTTCGAAACCCATTCGAACACTCGAACAGTGAGCGGCTGTTCGAATCGAATTTCGAACCTCGAACATTTTAGTGTTCGCTCATCTCTAGTCGGCACCCTTAGGGTAGTGACACTGTGTACCTGGATGCAGCTATAGGCCACTTGTACTTTCACTTCGATGTAAAGCTGCACTCACATGATAAGTTTTTGCACAAAAATGCATGCATTTTTATTGGAAAAATGCCTGAATCTTTTTGTGCAAACACACACCACTGTACAGAATAATGTCCCATAGTGGCCCTTCCACACAGTATAATGTCCCATAGTAGCCCCTTTACATGCTATAATATCTCATATTGACCCCGCCAAACAGTACAGTAGCCCACAGTGGCCCCAACAAATTTTCCAACCATTTCAGCTTCAACTCAGAAGCTATTATACTCTGGGATCTCTTCAGACCCCAGAGTATAATAAGTGGAGGCCCAGGAGAGGTGAACAAACATAAAAAAAACAATGTTACTCACGTTTCCTGGACCCCAGTGAGACTCCCTTTTCTCTGCGACTCTTCTGCTTGACATCAGAGATCGCTGATAGGGCATCAGGGGCTACATCAATGTCATGGCGCATAATGACATATTTTAAGAGACCCCAGAGTATAATAGCAGTCAAAGAATGCGTGCCAGAGGTTGCTAACCCCCTGGTATGTAAGCTCAGCCCCCCCCCCCATTCTCCAAATAATCTCTTTTTAGCATCATGTCAGCATTTTCAATTGTAATGTGGCATTGCAGATTGCATGTTTTTTTTAATAACTAAAGATGACTGGATACATTAATAAGATAATACATTTGCAGGCTCCTACAAATATGTAACATGTATAATCATCTACTGATTCTCGTCTGATGGCGGGTGATGAGAGAAATGAGGGGTCTGATTTATTTATCTCCCAGTTTATTTCCCCGTCCCCGTTATAATACATCCAGATTTTGCCCCCAGGAACAATTCATTGCAAACTTTATGACAGCCGCCACTGTGCACCACATTAATAGAAAATCCTTTCTATTTCAATTTATTTTTAGATCAACTCCATCTACAATTTCTAGCTGCCTCGTCCTTCAGCAAGCTAAGGATATAAAACTGTTTGTATGACATAAATTTTACATTTTGTTCTTTTAATTCTTTTGTACTAAAGCTATAAATCTAGTTGTACTAAGTAACATGCCTGAGCTGCTTCTTTAACACAGTCCCAAACACAAAAAAGGTTTTACCTGATTACACATATGTAAAGTAAATAGTATTATGCCTCATTCAATGATAGTTGTTATTTGTGTAAAGCTGAAAATTTATAATAGGTCCTCAAAAATTAAAGATGACTTTTAATCTAAATACTTAAGATGAAAAAACCCAAAAATGTATAAATTACCTCTGTGCGCACACTGCATATGCAAATAAAACCTTGTAGCAGACTCCTTCCGGACGGAAGACGAACGCTAATGTGAACCGGCCATAAGGAGAGATAAGCGGCGCTAGTATTATTTGAATAAGGAGATAAGGAGGAGAAAAATATATATAGACAAATATCCCAATATGTATATGAAGACCATGACTGAGTTTTCTGAGATAAACAGTAACTAAAGATGTCATAAAGCCTGAAATGTTGATAGTAGGGTCTGACATTGGGTAGGTTTACATACCCAATTTTCCTATTGCCCTATTACACTTTGTATTAGGAATCCTTTAGACATCACAATAGTGACTATCTTGCCTGAGAGTTTAAACCCTTAGTCGCATGTCTCATTTCACGACCACGTGCCATCCACATTCATTTCAATGTCTTCATTCATAAGTCCCTTTTTTTTTACGATCCACAAAAAGAATAACACTGATGCATCACACTAAAGAGGGTTTATGGGTAAAAATAACTTTGCAGTCTGTGTGTGAGAAAAGAAGATAACGTCTGTGTGTCATCCATTTTCACAGACCTAGAGACATACGAAGTATAGAAAATTAAACCCCCAAAATAGTTTATCTGCTTTTTACACTTGTCAAAATCATTATCAACCACTCTCAGCAAATTGCTCATAAATTAATAGGGAAAGGCATGGAAGCAGACCAGATACATCTTCAGTGAGCTCCTGTTATTAAAGGAGTTGGCCACTTTCTAACTAACAGTCTGTAATGTGTAGCCCAAAGATAAATAATAAACTTTCTCATAGACATTCATTTTTAATTCTGCACCTGTACCTTTATTTTTGAGGCCACGCCCCCTGCTTCCCTGGCTCTGCCGGCTCTCTGACACTCCTCCTCTGACCACTGAGCTCGTGACATGGAGGGGCATGTGACCCAGCTTGACCATGTCATGTGTCTGTGCCTGCTCTGCTCTTCTGCCTGGTCTTTCACTACTCAGGAAGGACCTTATGACGTCACAGTCACATGACTCTATTCTTGTTACTGGGTAGGCGTGTCTGTGATTGCAGGAAGGTCCTTGCACATGTAATAAAGTTGTATGCCATTGCAGTGGAGGAACATGCAGAGATGTGAGGTGCCTGGTGTAACGTGGGGATGTGAAAGATGTGGGCTGCACTGTGTAGTGTGGAGAGATGTAGGGTGCATGGTGTGGAGGGGAGGACAAATCTGGGGGATAGATCTAGGCTGCATTGTGTAGTGGAGCTGAGAGATGTAGGTGCATGGTGTACTATGGGGTAAGAGTTGTAGGATGCATGTTGTAGTGTGGAGGTGGAGAGATGTGGGGTGTATTGTATAATGTGGGGTGCATTGTCTAATGGGGAGAGATATGGGGTGCACAGTGTACTGTGGGGGGCAGATTTGGGGTGCATTGTGTAGTGGGGGTGAGAGATGTAGGGTGCATGGAGTACTGTGGGGGGGATATCTTGGGTGCATGGTGTACTATGGGAGTTGTCAGGTGCGTGTTGTAGTGTGGAGGTGGAGAGATGTGGGGTGCATTGTATAATGTGGGGTGTAGTGTGTACTGTGGGGGGAGACATGTGGGGTGCATAGGAAAGAGGCACGTGGAGAGCTGGGGGGTGGTTGTGTGTGCTCCTTGCACTGAAGTTACATTCAGGAAGGGGGGGTTGGCGATGCACAAGAGGCTCATGAAGAATGGAGGAATCTTTCATATCTGTGTTAGGGCTAGTTCACACAGGAACATGGAGGCGGATTTTGACTGCAGAATCCACGTTATAATCCGCCTCCATACAATGATAGTCTATGTAGAGGGCTTGGTTGTTTTTTTTTACGCTAGATGAAAAAAAAAGCGACATGACCTTTCTTCAGGCGTTTTCCGCCTGAAGAAAGCAATAGAAGTGAATGGGAAGCACAAAACGCGTGTTTTTTTTTACAAAAAAAGTGCGGTAAAACGCGATGCATTTCTTGCAGCCCGTTCTTTTTTAAGGGATGGGAAAACCGCCTGGCCTTGTTGGAAGCGGTTTTTACAAAAAAAAAAACTCCACAAAAAGTGGGCCAAGGTCTCAAAAAACACTTCCTAATTAGGAAGCGTTTTTTCCGGTGCCAGAATAAGCCGCACGTTATTTACGTTTGAACTAAGCCTTAGGTTTGCATGAGAGGCACAAAGAAACTCTGGAATATGCTGCAGTTTTTGCCGCCATTTTACCACCACATTGGGCTTTGGCCATAAAAGACACATGGGGAGCTGTGTGAAACTTGTTTGGAGTGTTCTGAGCTGTGGAGTGCTTATTAACACTATGGGGGTGCACTAGAAAGATATAGAATGCTTGTCTGGGGGTGCACAGGAAATATATGGCTATTGGTGAAATAACTGCTAGCAGTGCGGGGGTAGACTTACAGGGGTTATCCCCTCCCCTGTGGGTATCTTGCAAGGGGGCGTATATCTTATGAATAATGAACCGTCACTCGGTGATTAGGCTGGTGCTCGTAAATGGCGTCTCACGGCCATCATGATATAGTAAATGAAATTCCAGGCACTCTAAGTATGCTTCCAAAGCGAAATTTTATTCTGGAAAATAAACGTTTCGGTCTACAAGACCTTCCTCAGTGTGTCGGTAGGAAGAAGGAGGTATAGGAAGCCAAACAAAATGGATAGGGAGTCCTGGGCACTCATCCACCAGGACTCCCTATCCATTTTGTTTGGCTTCTTATACCTCCTTCTTCCTACCGACACACTGAGGAAGGTCTTGTAGACCGAAACGTTTATTTGTCGGAATAAAATTTCACTTTGGAAGCATACTTAGAGTGCCGGGAATTTTATTTACTATATCTTGCAAGGGGGGGGTCATAAAAATTTGGACTCTTCTCTGGAATTTGGACAGGTGAGGACCTGGCTGTGTACATATATATATATATATATATATATATATATATATATATATATATATATGTGTACATGTATGAGTCACTGGTGAGGACTTGGTCCTTCTGGAGTAGGGGATTTGGCCATTTTACTGTGAGCTGGCTAAATACTACTTCAGTTCAGATTCTGACCACTAGAGGGGAAAAAGGTCCTGACCAGTAATGGGAAATAGATCATACTGAGGCGGCTAATACTATAAGTGATAAGGACCAGGTCCTTACTGAGAATAGTATTTAGTCACAACCCTATTGTAATCGATGGTGTTCGGTGGCATTTTATTGAATTTAGCGCTAAAGAAGGTGTTTTGGGGCTCCATTCAAATTGGATGAATCATAGTGGCCCTCAGAAGCTATTAGTTGTGCAGGACCCCTAGGATTCAGCCCAGTGTTGTGACAGTGACAGCTATTGTGAGCGCACTCTGCTAGCCAGAGGTGCTGAGGTGAATGAAGCTATGTGATCACATCCTATGTGTGGGCAGCGCTGTGGTGCGCCTCAGCCTGGAATGCAGGCCAGGAGTTTTACTTTCAGTTTCTTGATGTCCCGCCCACACAGGCCGGCTGAGCTCACACTGCAATATCTCATTTTAATGGGGAACAGGTAAAATTTAATTTTTACAGCACATTTGTCCTATAACCATCTTTCTGAGTTGCCTGGGGCACTTTGGTTTTTTCAGCTTAAGGGTGGCCAACCCCTTTAAGGCCTTATTAATAAGCTGACCTCCCTGGTGTGGGTCTCACCATACACCCTTTAGGTGCCTGGCTGGAATGTACCGTATTTTACGGACTATAAGGCGCACTGGACTATAAGCCGCATTGCCCATGAGCGCCTTATAGTCTGTCTCAGTTCATATATAAGGCGCACCGGACTATAAGCCGCAGTCCGGTGCACATTATATCTTATTGAAAGCGGCGGCAGGCAGACTTTGCCAGCGGCCGCTTAACCCCCCGCGTGCCAGCCGCTTCTATTGGAAGCGCTCGGCAGGCGAGATGGGGCTCTATCAGCAAAATCATGCTGATAGAGCCCAACCGTAAACGTTAGGTTAAACTACCCCCCCCCCCCCCCCCGTTTTAAAATAAAAGCCTGAAACAGAATGTGAAACTTACCGAGCGGTGTAGGGTGGGCGGGCATTCAGGCCTCCTCTTCCTCCGATGTTCCGTCCTCCTCCGGCGCTCGCAAGCTGATAATGGCCAGGGCACATGCGCAGTAGAAGCATTATGATATTGCGCATGCGCCTCGGCCATTATCAGCGAGCGCCGGAGGAGAAGGACGGAACATCGGAGGCAGAGGAGGCCTGAATGCCCGCCCGCCCTGCACTGCTGGGTAAGTTTCACGTTCTGTTTCAGGCCGGCGTGACAGCAGGGCTGCCGGACACTTCCTATTCATTTCTATGGGAGCCGACATGCGAGCGCTCCCCATAGAAATGAATGGACTGCTTTTTTCCATTCATTTCTATAGGGAGCGCTCGCATGCCGGCTCCCATAGAAATGAATGGGAAGTGTCTGTCCATTCATTTCTATGGGGAGCGCTCGCATGCCTGCTCCCATAGAAATGAATAGGAAGTGTCCGGCAGCCCTGCTGTAATGCCGGCGTGTACGGCTGTGATACACGCCGGCGTTCGGTAGTGTGAATGCACCCTTACGGTGCCTTTTATGTATGTATGGAAGCGGCACGCAGTCTTTGCCGCCGCTTCCATCCATATATAAGCCGCACCGGACTATAAGCCGCACTTACGATTTCTGAGGAAATCGTAGGTTTTTATGTGCGGCTTATAGTCCGGAAAATACGGTACCTGTCTTCCCAGACTACACCCTTCACTCTCTCACACAAGTTACAGAGGTTAATGCTCAGGGATATTTATCCCTAGTCTATAAGACAAAATTCAAAGCTAGCAATTTAGAAGTGGCTGGGGGAACTTTACATTGTAGTATTTCAGATTTAGATGTATTGAATTCAAGGCCTGACAGTTATGCGAATAGTGAGCCGGTATTGATCAGATTCGGGAGCAAGACCAAAGGGTTTTCTGATAGACAGCAAGATGTCATCCACAAAGAGGCTAGATTCATGATTCCAAATGGTCACTCCTTTAATATCAAGGTGAAAGCGAATGCCAATAGCCAATGCTCTATGGCAAGAGCAAACAAAGCAGGAGAAAAGAGGCAGCCTTGTTGGATACAACAATAAATATTAACAGGCATCAGGCAATCCATGGGGAGTTTCAAGTATGCGATGGGGTTGCAATAAGATAAGATAATCCTTTAATAGTCCCACAGTGTGGAAATTTCAGTATGTTACAGCAGCATAGTAATACAGATACAGTATAATACACAGTAATATGTTACAGAAGTAGACACACATATGCTGAGAAGAGAAGATATACTAGGAGTCCATAGCAGTTAAGGAATGGAAGAGAAAGAGGGAAGACTTCATAGTCATAATCATTAGTCCTCTGTGTGGAGTGATCTTCACTTGGTTTGATGTAGATTATACAGCCTGGTCGCGGTTGGAAGGAAGGACCTGCGATAGCGCTCCTTCTCACACTTGGGGTGAAGCAGACAGTCACTTACAGTGCTGCTAAGTGCCATCAAGGTCTCATACATGGGGTGGGATTTGTTCTCCCGCATGGAGGTCACCACAGACAGTATCCTTCTGTCACCCACCAACTCTACTGGGTCCAAGGGGCTCCCCAGGACAGAGCTGGCCCTTCTGATCAGCACTAAAGGGCATGGAGAGCTCTCTGGAAGTGACCAGTTATGTCCATCCTCAGGACATGAGCAAAATAGGTGCACAAGCAACAGAGATAACCGCAGCCGTGATAGGATTATTAAGAAAAGGCCATTCAAAAATTTGGAGGAGATTCACAAGGAGTGGACTGCTGCTGGAGTCAGTGCTTCAAGAACCTGCACATACAGCTGTATCCAGGACATGAGCTACAAGTGTCAGATTCCATGTGTCAAGCCACTCATGACCTATAGACAATGCAAGAAGCGTCTTACCTGGGGCAAGGAGAGAAAGAAATGGATTGTTGCTCAGTATTCAAAGGTGTTGTTTTCAGATGAAAGTAAATTTTGCATTTCATTTGGAAATCAAGGTCCCAGAGTCTGGAGGAAGAGTGGAGAGGCTGCTGTACACAATCCAAGGTGCTTGAGGTCTAGTGTGAAGTTTCCACAATCAGTAATGGTTTGGAGAGCCCTCTCTCATCTGTTGGTGTAGGTCCACTGTGGTTTTATGAAGACCAAAGTCAATGCAGCCGTCTACCAGGAAATTCTAGAGCACTTCATGCTTCCCTCTACCAACAAGCTTTTTGAAGATGGAATTTTCATTTTCCAACAGGACTTGACACCTATCCACACTGCCAAAAGTACCAAGACCTGGTTTAATAACTACGTTATCACTGTGCTTGATTGGCCAGCAAACTCGCCTGACAACCCTATAGAGAATCTATGGGGTACTGTCAAGAAGAAGATGAGAGGCCCAACTATGCAGATGATCTGAAGGCTGCTTTCATAGCAACCTGGTCTTCCATAACACCTCTACAGTGCCACAGGCTGATCCCTCCATGCCACATTGCCGCATTGATGCCGTCATTCATGTAAAAGGAGCCCCCACCAAGTATTGCGGGCATTTACTGTATATACTTTTCATTTAGCCAACATTTCTGTGTTAAATAATCTTTTTACAGTTTGTCTTATATAGTATTCTAATTTTCTGAGATAATGACTTTGGGGTTTTCTTTGGCTGTAAGCCATAATCATCAACAGTAACAGAAAGACACACTTGAAAAAGTTCACCCTGTTTGTAAGGACTCAATATAATATACGGGTTTCACTTTTTCAACCAGTTAGGTAGGCTCCTTGCAGCCCGAGGTCTCTGGTCAGACCCCGGGATGCAGAAAATAGGTATTAGTACCCCCCCTAACTTGCCAAGGGAGGGGAATTGATGGGGGACATTATAGTCATGATAACTCCTTAGATGCTGCAGTCATTTTGATCACAGCTTCTAAGGGGTCGAAATCCCCAATCAGAGTTAAGCTTTGACTGGGGTTAATAGAGCCCTGGACTCCACCCACTCACACAGTGAGCTGGAAGAAGACATAGGATTCAAAAAAGTATGTCCTGATGTGCTTGTGCTAAGACTATATTAAGATGCGATAACAGTATATTACTTTTTTATAATAAATTGTGATTTAGACCAGGGCTCAAAAACTATTGAGTGACTGCTGCAACCAGCCACAATATTACGCTAGGTTCACACCTGCGTTCAGCACTCCATTCTGTGCTTTCCGTCTTCTACATGCAAGAAGACAGAAAGCACAGACCGGGTCCGGACGTGAGTGGGGGGAGCGTTTTATGCTCCGCCGCGAAACCATTTTTTTAAAATCCGGACACAGAGTACTGCATGTCCAACTCTGTGTCCGGATTAAAAAACCTGGTTTCGCGGCGGAGAGCGTAAAACGCTCACCGCCGCTCACGGCCGGACAGCTTTCTCACCCATTCAAATGAATGGGTGAGAGACTCCTGCAGGTTTCCGTATCCTGCTCGGTTTTATGCAGGAAACGGAAACCTGCATAACGGACACCTGGGCGCAGATGTGAACGAGCCCTTACATAGACATCAATGTATTCATGTGAACTCAATAGTTAAAATCTATCTGTATTGCTACAAAAAGTCACAGTGTAGCCCTAGCCTTAGCCTACTGCAGTGCAGAGAATAAAAAATGCTGTCAAATCCAAAGCAAAATCTAACATTAAAAGTTAGGTTCATACCATGTTTGTGCCTTTAATCATACGTATATTAGTATTTCGATTAGTGAGATGTGTCAGAATTGCAAGGCTTTAATTATTTACTATACCATTTAATTTTTTATTCAATAGAATTTTTGCACATACTGTATAGTTTGTGTCAAAATCTCATGCTGGAAATAATAGTAATAATATAGTCACACAAATCACATAATCTATTCCCACTGCTGGCATATTGTTTATTTTATTTTTTCATAGTATTTTCATGTGTTTTGTTCTGATAAAGAACAAACTAATAATCTTTACAAGGTAATAATCACAATTGAGCCTTCTTCTATACAAGCTCTATGTAACACTGTAAAATATCTACTAAGAAGTGTCACAGGAAATATGAATTATGACATTCCCTATACAATTTAATAAAAGATTATCACAAAGGCTTAATATTATACTCTCAAACTGCTGATGTTTTTTTCTTTGATAGATTGACATTAAATACTAGACATTTGAGTTTATAGATTTTGGAGCTTAAAAATGTTATATCATAGGAGTATGTGCAGCATGGTTGAAATATATGTTCATGACGTCTGTCACTTGTGCAAAGTTCTAATACACCTAAATTTCATGGTTGGACCCTAACAAAATGAATGTCAACTTATATCCTAGTTCGTTACTCACACAGATTAAGGTTAGAGTTGGGTGGCCAAAGATTGTAATGTCATGTTGCCTGCATTGCAACCAATGAAGAACATGGAGAGGGTGTGAGTGATAGGGAGGGGGAGGGAGTCAGCTCTGAGTAAAGCCCAAGGCATCATGTTAGTTGTAGGAAAATGCCCTTATAAACAAATGCAGAAGATGCCAGAGGCTCACAGAGAAACCCAGAAATCACTCAAAATGCTGTTAAAGGTATTTGGGTTCACTTATTAATCTACTAGTAACACTAACGGACCTTTTTTGAAAAACGATATTTTGTTCGGAAAACCCCTTTAATACTGGTGTAGATCCTACTGCATGGATCTTCAACCTTCTACACTCCAATTGCTGTGAAACTACAACTCCCAACATGCTTCTTTCATTCCTATGAGTATCTCCGAGAAGAGCAAAGCAAGTAGGCACGTGTAGTCCTACAACAGTTGGAACACAGAAGTTTGCCTACCTCCGTCTTATAGAGAAAACAAACTGGAAAGATTTCACTAAAGAACAGAATGGATTCCAGAAAGAGGAATAACGTTTTGCTTTAACTTCCGTGACATAGTAACATACACTCACCAGCCACTTTATTAGGTACACCTGTCCAACTGCTCGTTAACTTAATTTCTAATCAGCCAATCACATGGCGGCAACTCAGTGCATTTAGGCATGTAGACATGGTCAAGACAATCTCCTGCAGTTCAAACCGAGCATCAGTATGAGGAAGAAAGGTGATTTGAGTGCCTTTGAACGTGGCATGGTTGTTGGTGCCAGAAGGGCTGGTCTGAGTATTTCAGAAACTGCTGATCTACTGGGATTTTCATGCACAACCATCTCTAGGGTTTACAGAGAATGGTCCGAAAAAGAAAAAACATCCAGTGAGCGGCAGTTCTGTGGGCGGAAATGCGTTGTTGATGCCAGAGGTCAGAGGAGAATGGCCAGACTGGTTCGAGCTGATAGAAAGGCAACAGTGACTCAAATAGCCACCCGTTACAACCAAGGTAGCCAGAAGAGCATCTCTGAACGCACAGTACGTCGAACTTTGAGGCAGATGGGCTACAGCAGCAGAAGACCACACCGGGTGCCACTCCTTTCAGCTAAGAACAGGAAACTGAGGCTACAATTTGCACAAGCTCATCGAAATTGGACAATTGAAGATTGGAAAAACGTTGCCTGGTCTGACGAGTCTCGATTTCTGCTGCGACATTCGGATGGTAGGGTCAGAATTTGGCGTCAACAACATGAAAGCATGGATCCATCCTGCCTTGTATCAACGGTTCAGGCTGGTGGTGGTGGTGTCATGGTGTGGGGAATATTTTCTTGGCACTCTTTGGGCCCCTTGGTACCAATTGAGCATCGTTGCAACGACAAAGCCTACCTGAGTATTGTTGCTGACCATGTCCATCCCTTTATGACCACAATGTACCCAACATCTGATGGCTACTTTCAGCAGGATAATGCGCCATGTCATAAAGCTGGAATCATCTTAGACTGGTTTCTTGAACATGACAATGAGTTCACTGTACTCCTATGGCCTCCACAGTCACCAGATCTCAATCCAATAGAGCATCTTTGGGATGTGGTGGAACGGGAGATTCGCATCATGGATGTGCAGCCGACAAATCTGCGGCAACTGTGTGATGCCATCATGTCAATATGGACCAAAATCTCTGAGGAATGCTTCCAGCACCTTGTTGAATCTATGCCACGAAGAATTGAGGCAGTTCTGAAGGCAAAAGGGGGTCCAACCCGTTACTAGCATGGTGTACCTAATAAAGTGGCCGGTGAGTGTAGTTACATACAGTATGTCCATCAAGTTCAAACTCGGATGGGAAAGGGCAAGACTGAAGGAAATAAGTATTCCTTTCATGAAAGACAATACTTAACTTTGTCTTGGACCGTAAAGTGACCACTTAATTAAGCTTGCCACTGAGTCATTGCATTGTCTTCAGTCTAGTACTTTCTGGAAAGAAAACAGCATGATGAATCTAACCAAGTGGGGGAAACATAATTGCACCTATTGGCTGTGCCACAGGTGGTATTGTGCAGGAATGGTCTTGGTGCATTACAGCCTGACACCTTGTAGCTATGTTGGTTAGGGCCCTGACTCTTTACTAGGTTTTTCCCGCAGTGCTTTTCACAAACAGTCTGCAGAGGTTTTCTTTGAGGACTTTCTGCTTCCATTATACCTATAGGGAAACTGCTCGCGTTTCTGTACGTATTATTGATTTGATTTCCAAAACTGCCACAGTGTGGGAGATCGCAGCGTGTCTGCTGCATGTGTGAGAAAGATCCACCACACAAAAATTTGGATATTACCTAGTGTCAGACTAGCAGTTTACAGGTCCTGTAATATGACACTAGAGTGGGACCATCTATCTTTGTGTTTCTGGTGGGACACTTATTGTAGTGCACCTCAGATAGCAAGAAGGGAGGTCCTACTCTCCATTTTGATGCATGTCCCTTATGATTACAGATAAAGTGAATAAAGAATATACCCCCCCCCCATCACACCAGTGTCAATTCATTAGGTGTGCAACACATGCACGGAGATGACCTGCTCTCTGCCTGAGCAGCGCTGCTCCAGTAGCCTCCCCAAACCACCGCTCAGTGCTAAGCCAATCCAGGACATCTTGTCCTGGACTGGCTTAGGTGATCAAAAATACCGCCCTCCCTGGGGTCCTGACATAGCGCCGCCTGAAGCGCTCGCTTCAGGTCGCCTCATGGGAGGTGCGGCGCTGCATAAAACTATGATTCTCAGTTCAACAGTTTGTGGTAATAAAGCGATGTTTTTGCTCATATTAAAGACCCCTACATGGCACTACTACTGGTTTGGGAGGCATTTTTGACTCAAACTCCCAATGTTATCCTCACCTTTATAGAAAAATGAAGGTACTGTATATCAGAAGTCTACTAAATTCTGGGAATGTACAGATCAATTTGCATTTACAGTTTACGATTAAATAAATTTTTACACTTTGAGTGCAATGATGTTATATAAACAGTGTGCTTTTTATCTGTAGAAAAAGATAAAATAACTTATTCTCAGGAAGGGAGCGTTCACACTACCGTCGGTGTCCGACATGTAGTGTCCGCTCCTAGTGTCCGCTCAAAATCTGTCACGGACACTAGGTGCGGACACTAGATGTGTCCGTGACACCTGTCATTCACTTGAATGGGCATGGGGTGCGTTCTTTTGCACTCCGTGCCCGTCCTTCCCTGTCCGCAAGAGAAGATGTCCGACTTCTCAAGCGGACAGAGGAACCCTGCATGCAGGGTTTTTCTGTCCGCTTGAGAAGTCGGACATCTTCTCTTGCGGACAGGGAAGGACGGGCACGGAGTGCAAAAGAACGCACCCCATGCCCATTCAAGTGAATGACAGGTGTCACGGACACATCTAGTGTCCGCTCCTAGTGTCCGTGACAGATTTTGAGCGGACACTACATGTCGGACACCGACGGTAGTGTGAACGCCCCCGAAGTCATTTCCATTCTTAAGACATTTCTAATCCCAGACTCTCACCTATGAATAGCACAGAACTCAGTAACTCTTATAATACATTTTTGTTGTAAATATATGATGTTAGGCCTGTAAAGCATCCCGGATTAATACTGCCATCTACTGGATCCTATTTAGAAATGCATTTTCAAAAGGATAAATTTATAGGTTTAGGACAAATGTTTATTAGAGATGACACTTTAGAAAAAAATAATTTTGTATAGGGCAGACTCATACTTGCAGGCAGTGTTGAAAGCAAAATCCCAGATGTGTAACTACTCAGTTGGTAGATAGAACAGTGGCGCTACGTTCTAAGTTCCCTGTATTTGCATAGGCATTACAGTCAGTAAAGTCACAAAGGAGATTCTCAGGCACATTGCTTCTCACTAAGAAAGAGACATTGTAAATAAGAGGCAGGGACCCCCAGATGCTTTTGAAAACTTAGGCCATCTTCAGACTGTGCTGTCGCCAACGGCCTAAGGGCTAGGCTATAGCAGGCATCCAGGAGTGAAGCAGAGTGGTGGAATTGAAACTGCTCAGTAACTGAATGTCTGTATTAAGGAAATGTCTGTATGGTAGTTATATGTATTATTAGTTATTCAAATGTAGGATAGCTCAACCCCTTTCACCTTCTAGTGTTCACCCCTGATCCACTCAAGGTCAGATGTATCACAATCCTAGGTAATCAAACAGACGATACGGACCCAAGGAGAGACTGCTGGAAGAGCTCATCTCTATTGGAGAAGTGCAAGCTTGGTTTGCATGAATTCTACAGAGATAGCATGCATACTGCACACTTAGTACTCCAAGTACCCCTACCTCAGGCCTCACTAAGAGATAGCGCAAGAAGACCAAGTCCTTGCCAGTAAAGAGGGTACAAGTGCATAAGTACCAGAGGCAGAGACAGTGACTGCAGCAGATACAGATGAGTATCAGTCCCATAATTCTGGCTGTGTAAGGAAAGTTGAAGAATCCCCTTGCACAGGTTAGGGTGGATGAAGACGGGCATCCTGCTATTGAAGGGTTTGTCTACAGTTACTCCTTTAATGTGGTAGAACAAATAAACAGAGACCTGTACTCCAAGCCCGTGTGACAGACCTGTGAATGTAGTCTGTTTTAACAGACGTCACACGAGAGCATCAATTTCAATGTTCATGAAAGAGAGCAATTCACTAGAGATGAGAGAGTACTGTTCGGATCAGCCAATCCGAACAGCACGCTCGCATAGAAATGAATGGACGTAGCCGGCACGCGGGGGGTTAAGCGGCCGGCCGCCGTCAAAGTGGAAGTACCAGGTGCATCCATTCATTTCTATGGTGCGTGCTGTTCGGATTGGCTGATCCGAACAGTACTCGCTCATCTCTACAATTCACCCAACCATTATTTTGACAGTCCTTTGTCACAGAATGTCAAATTATAAATTTTCAAAGATCCTTCCACACACTGAAATGTATGGGGAATCCGTGAAACCTGCTGCCTCTTGGTGCAAGGCTGGACATGGACATTTTTTACGGCTATTTAATCCTTTTCATGCCAAGCACGTAGCTATATGTGCTCCCAAGGTGGCACTTCAGTAGCGGAGGACGTAGCTACTACGTCCTTGCTACTGAAGCCAATAACTCTCTCAAAAATTTGGTTATCTTGATAGTTTTGGTGTCATTTTAAAGCCAAGGATCTTGACTTTAAAATGGCAAAGTGATCTGATGACCAAGAGGTCACCGATCGCTCCCAAAACTATTAATACATGCAGTTTCTGCTCCCTGTTTTTTTCTATAGAAATGTAGGGGGAGGCGCTATAAAAAGTAGTATAGTGAGCTGAAAATGGCTGCCATTTTCAGCTTACATGAAAGCCAAGAGTCTCTCCATTGTGGTCCGATTTTAGACTCAGCCTCCTCACAGACAATCCTCCAGCAGAACCAGCGTTGATTGGCCGAATGCTGTACACTGGCCAATCAATGTTTTCCTATGAGAAAAAGTCATCTCCCTCGTAACCGCAAGCTGCCAGCTCTCCCGACTATCGAGGATGAGCCTGCCGCAGAACCAGCGTTGATTTGCCGAATGGTATACAGTGTATAGCATTTGGCCAATCAATGCTGGTTCTGCAGAATAAGTGAGGGCCGGTTCACATTAGCGCTTCTCTCCCATCCAGAAGGAGTTCGCAGGAGGACCCCCGAATGGAATATCAGCGCAACTTCAAGTGCTGTGCAGTTAAAGCTCACAGACCCCATAGACTATAATGGGGTCCGTGGGCTTTAACCGCACAGCGCTCCTCCTAAACACTCTCATCCTGCTAGTCGTGGACTTGGTGACTCTCCTTTAGTCGAATAGTGGTTTCCCCTGAAACGAGCATTTTTTCCCATAGACTATAATGGGATTCGATAGAGTAGTCGAATATTGAGGCTCTACTCGAAACGAATATCGAATATTTCACTACTCACTCATCTCTAATTATGATATAAGAAGAAGACTAACAATTGATTTTTGACTGTATGAACAGGAAATAGTAGATTGTCTTTCTCTAAATATTTTGGATAAGTCACCCATTTTTTTGTGTGTTTTTCACTGAACTTTGGAGTGCTGCCTACTTTGTCAGCCCCAATTTATTTATTTATTTTTTAAACTCCTCATAGTGTGTAATTTAATATATTTTTTCCATAACTGTAGCATTTCATATTTTATCTATTTGGTGAAATCAGCCATTGGATATGAGTTGGCATGTTGTTCCCTTATAGTGTCATCATCAGGACTTCTCTAGCCTCATTTCTTTGGTGTGACTCAGAACCTGTCTTATTCAAAAGTCATGTCAGGAAAATAAATAAATATGGAAAAGGAAAGCAGCTACTTATTACTATCTTTGTAATATTGAATGCCTATCCTTAGGATAGACCATCAATATTAGATCTGGACCGTGGGGCAGAGCTTTAGTACCTAGACCCGGCACTATACTTTGCACAGCCAGTAAGAACTAAGTAAGCAGTACTAGCACCCAGGTTATCCCAGACCAAATGATCTATGGAGTTCTTGGCTGTCAGACCCCCCCACAGTTTTCTGCCGATGGTGTCTGTTCAGGATAAAGTTGAAAATCCTGCGCCCCACATGACTGCTGAGACAGACTACACAACACAATGCTGACACTTCTAAATGGTAAGGTCTTTTAGGGCCTAGTTTTCAACCTACTTGAAAAAATGCGTTGAGTGAATGTATCTGCAGAATTCTTATGTAGCAAACCAGCTCTAACTGATACATCAGCACAAGATTCGGCTCTTAATAAATTTGGCACATCTCGGGATGTCTAAATATCAACAAACAAAAAACAAATCCATATCAGCAGGAGCTGGTTCAGTTTTCATGTATTAGTTATTTATACCTTTTTAATGTTGTAAATATTTTTGTTTTGTTTTTTTTAACATAAAAAAAATAAATATCTAGCTTGGAAATCACTGGAATTGTTTTTATACACTGAAGTTGATGGGAGATAGAAACAGAATATAATTAGTATTCGCCCATCTGTTTTTACTGGGTCCTTTTTTGCCAATCCATCAAAATGGATTACCAGAACAGATGTGAATATTAACTCTAAACCCTATTTATATTCAATGCCACAAAATTTAAGGTATCAAATCTTAAATTCAAAAATATGCATTTAAATAACTTTACATTTTACTTTATTAGAATGTAATATACAAGATGTACAATACATACACAAAGTATAATGTTTAAAGAGCCAGCCATGAAAAAAAAAAAAAGCAAAAAAAAACAAACCATTTCCTCTTAAACTTAAATGAATGGAATTAAAGCATTAAAGTTCATCTTGGTCCTACTCTGTTCTTGAAAGCTCGCATGGATTTTGCCATCATTGGTGCGATTTCTACAAGAGGAATGAGATTGAAAGATTACAGACAGATTATTCTAGTTCTGTTACTTTTCCACCATAGATAGGCAAAAGCATCCAAGTTATTAGAAAGAATAAATGATAAAAACAATAACAACAACAAAAAAGTTGAATATTGATCCTGTATCTTTAATCACAGGCTTGGACAATTTGCAAACAGCCTTTCAAATTTACTAGAGCAATTCTTTCCAAGAAAGTACCTCCAGTTCTAAAGTAAATTTTCATAAATTAATAGTGTATTTAAATCTAATAAACTTTGTAATATATCTTAAGGAAATCTGTTTCCTTCTCCACTCATCAGGTTGGGTCAGGGTCCGGGTCAGACTTCTATAGAAGTGCTAAAAATGCTACCTGACTCAAAGAATGGAGTATAACAGCTGCAGTTATTTGTATGACTTTTCCTGCAGCCCCCTCCACCCCTTCCCATCTCCATAGACCAGGGGTGCCCAATACGTCGATCGCAATGGACGTATGGGTCGATCGCGGGATGTAGCCAGGGATCCCCGGTGTCTGCTTGTTCACAGTGCAGGCTGAGAGTCGACTCTCAGCCTGCGCTGTGAACAAGCACTCCGGACACTTGCAGGCCGGGCAGCAGCAGCTTCGGGGGATGACGCGCTCCCCGCTCTTAGGGTTGGAGAGGGCCGGGGTGCTGCTTGTTCACAGTGCAGGCTGAGAGTCATCTACGGACACTGGCAGGCCGGGCTGCCGCAGCCCCAGCCTGCCAGTGTCCAGAGATAACTCTCAGCCTGCGCTGTGAAGAAGCAGACACCGGAGATCCCTGGGCGGCCACAGAACGCCGCTGTCTCCTGCTCTCTCGCTCTGCCTGGCCACGCCCACAGGACCGCCCTGGCCCCACCCACAGGGCCTCCCCAGGCCGACTCACAAGAAGTGGGTAGTAGATCTTTGGACTTGGTCATGTTATAAAGTAGCTCACATGTTGAAAAGGTGTGAGCACCCCTGCCAAAGACTAATATATAAAAAGCTCAGTTTTTTGTTTATTTTTTTTTTATAACAAATGTAACTGAAAAGCTCTGTATTTTCATCTGTACTATAATTAAAACATTATTTCCTAAACAAATGTTTAAAAAAACAAAACAAAACACACACACACACACACACACACACACACACACACACACACACACACACACACACACACACACAGTTAACCCTACATAGAAAAGTAGAAATCATTGATTCAATTTTGCTCTACTAGATGCAGCCATTTTATTTCTCCATCTAGAAATATCAAAAGCATTTTTTTTCTCCCGGACATAGCCATATGGGGTTATTTTCTGCTTGAGGATTTGTATTTTTAGATGGCACAATTTGAGAATAAAGGATGTCAGATTTAAATTTTAACACAATATGGTGAGCAAGGTGCAGAATGGGGGCTGTGCCACCGTTTAGCTTAGAGGGGTCCTTACACCAAACGTGTATCACAATATTATATATATATTATATATATATATATATATATATATATATAATGGTTGTTAACATCATACTTTGGTGCAGTGAGTAAATTTAGATGTACAAGTGGTGTCATTGGACTCTAGGTGGCATGCTGTGTGATTTTATTCTATAAAGAGACCTAGATGATAATGCCTTTTCTGAACACTATGTAATTGTATCAATGTGTTGTGCACTCACTCTCCAGATCTGCCATGACATTGCATATTCTTTTAATTCCTTCTCAGGTTATATTTTTCTGCTCACATAACCTAGTCATATGATGGCTTTTTATTTTGAGGCACAAGTTACGGTTCCTTTTGACACCATTTAATATTCCATATGATGTACTGGTAAGACAGCAATAAATTCTTAAACTTTGGTGCACCAACTCTTTTGTTTTAACAGTGTCCATTGTGCAATAATAATAATAATAATAATAATAATAATAATAATAATAATAATAATAATAATAATAATAAAAAAGGTTACCTTTATTATATGGATCAGTACAGTAATACTACCAACATTATGTAGTCTGTTGTTTTTTTTAAATATCTTTAAATAAATTAAAATATTCTTTGCATCACCATACAGAAGATGTGTAAGGAAGCGGCATAGCAAGGGGTTCAGCACATGGAGGGAAAACAAATCTTAAAGGGCTCCTTTCTCAGGTATACTAACCTCACCCCTATTTAGTGACCATATAGTGGTATATATTAGCTGTACACAGGGCTCTGCTGACAATTTAAGTGAATACAATGCAGGAAACGTATAGCTACTTACAGGTGACATCTCTGACTGCAATAGTTCACAATTCCTGTCTCTTCCATTTGGACCCAGATGACAACTTCCTCCAGCCATGACTTGTTATTATGAAGTATTACACTGACCTCTTTGGCTCCTCAATTTTGCAGACACCAGAGCCACATTGTCATCACATGCAAAAAGTCTCCTTCAGGCTAAGGCCCCACGGGACGTCCCGCTGTGTGAAAAACTGCAGTGGCAACGTATCACGGTTCTTCCCAAAGTGTTTTAAACAAAGTTTGGAGAGTTTTCCTCCGCAGACTTTCTATTACAATTATACCTATGGGGAAACTGACGGCTTTCCATCGGTATAATTGACATGCTGCGATTTACATTCCAAAACTGTGCCGGTTTTGGAAGACACTGTGGTTTGTACCACAAAGTGGGCATGGAATTTGCTAGAATCCCACCCACCTTTCCCGTACTGTAAAATGCTGTGATTTTTCCCACAGAATTTTCATCCCATGTGGTCCCGGCCTCAAACAGATTTTCAGCATGGGATGACCTACTGTATCTCCTTAAATCAATAATGCTTGACTGCCACCTTAAAATTGACATTTCACAATTCCTGCTTCACCATTCTATTCAACTATGTATGTGTTCTGAGAACATAGATATAGATGAAAGACTATCTGGTATTTCAGTGAAAGTGCTGCATGTGTGTGTAGCAAGCCCAGGAGTTTGGCTGTTGATGCAGTATATTCTATACTAGCAGTTACCCGCGACTTCGTCTGCGGGTTGGCGGTGGTGCCGAACCGCTTATATTTCTTGTACTCCTATCGGTGTCCCCAGTATCTTGTCCCCCCATCTCTGCCCCTACACACACACTATTATGTCCCTCAGTGGCCCCTGCACACAGTATTATCCCCCATAGTGGCTCCTGAACACAGTATTATGTCCCTCAGTAGCCCCTGCACAGTATTATGTCCCTCAGCGGCCCCTGCACACAGTATTATGTCCCTCAGTGGCCCCTGCACACAGTATTAAGTCCCTTAGTGGCCCTCCCAGTTTCCCCCCTCCCCATCTCTGCCCCCCAGTCTCATGTCCCCCCCATCTCTGCCCCCCAGTCTCATGTCCCCCCCATCTCTGCCCCCCAGTCTCATGTCCCCCCATCTCTGCCCCCCAGTCTCATGTCCCCCCATCTCTGCCCCCCTCCCCTACAGCAACCCCCGTGGAATAGCACTCACCTTTGTGTCTCTCTCTCTCTCTTCTGCTCGTGTGTTCTGGCTGGCTGCCTGCATAAACGTGCTATTTCCTGTGTAGGTTATGTAGCACACAGTGTGTCCTATATGTGGAAGAGCAAGCTGTGGCGTCATAGCAAGCAGACGCTGAAGCTTGTTTTTCGTCATACAGCACAGACAGGCAGCCGGCCGTGAAGTCTATGCAGTCAGCGCGCACACAGGAGCGGAGGAGAGCAAGGTGAGTGTTACTACATGGGGTTCGCTGTAGGGGGGAAACTGAAGCTGGGGACCTGGGGACACCCCCTACCCCCGGCCCCCCCGCCCAGGACACCGTCTCCCCGCCGGTCACCCCCCCTCCCCCCGCTGCACTGACCTGTATCTGATGGGTCGGGTGCAGCAGCCTCCTCCTCCTCGGCGATGTGTGTGGCAGCCTGCCATAGCTGCAGCTCCGGGACCCTGTGGGCGGCCGCCATGTTGCTCTCTATGTGACTGCTGAATGGGCACGCCCACATGGAGGCCTCAACCTATGGTGCCGCAGCCCTGGCTCTATAGCCCGCCCACAGCTGCCATGCACCAATAGGAGGAGCGTGGACACAGCAGCACTGGCAGAATGCCAGCTTCTATAGCCGAGGCCGGAGGGGTGTTTGGAGTGTGACGGTGGCGATTTGGGGTGAGTGACCCACTTTTAAAGTAGCCTATCATTCCTTCCTGTGAAATATCTAGGTGTGTGTGTGAAATTTCACCCAAAGCCAAGCCTGGGAAGCTTTGATATTGGGATGAGAAAGGGGGGATAGGACAGTGAACTAGTCCAATATGGGAGCTCCCAGATATGGCAATAACTTAGATGCCATGGTTTCAATTAACAACAGCATCTAAGTAGTTAGCAGCCATGATTGGTACCATAATAATTTGTGGCTGTTGGCGATAGGAGCCAGCTCCTGATCCCTCTCAATTAAAATTAGTTGCCTTTACATTACCCATATGCCCTAATGGACTTCATATAGTTAGTCTTTATTCAGAATGACTTATAATAAAGAGAGTTGCATTAAGTGAAAATGGCAGCTCTCTTCTAGGATGGACTTTACTTAACCTGCCATGAAAATCTGCAACATTTTCAGTTCAGTCTGAACATACATACTATGGTAATCTGATTGCATATCATTATGGGAAAGCACACTGCAAAATCAATATTAAAGTGGTTTTCCAGGATAAAACCATATTTCTAAATTAAGCTAAACACCCTCCCCCCACCTAAGTTTTAACCTAATCACTTTGCCAGAAATGTATATTTACCCATATCACTGTGGCAGTCCTGTGACCGCCATAGGCACATTTTCTGATTTTCCGGTAACATTACGTTTCCCAGTTTGTGGGAACCCCCCCACCCCATCATACTTACCTGTCTTCCTGTCCAGATCTTCTGGCCACAGAACACCACTTCCTTCTGGGGGGCTGGCTCCTCCTCTTCTAGACATCAGCTGATCTCCCACACCTACGCAATAGGTGGAGCAGCCAACCCCAAAGAAGGACGTGATCTCCTGTGCCCAGAAGATCTGGACAGGAAGACAGGCAAGTATGATGGGGTAGGGAGGTGGGCTGAGATAGGGAAAACAGGGAGGGGGTGTGAGTCGTGTGACTGAGTGAGAGAGGGAGGGGGAGGTAATGTGACTCAGCTCCGAGTGAAGAGCAATGCATCCTGGTAGTTGTAAGAAAAAAAAAAAAAGAAAAAGAATAAGAAGCGACACCCCTATAAACAAATGCAGAAGATGCCAGAAGTTCTCAGAAATCACTCAAAACATGAATAAAAAGGTTTTTAGGTGCACTTATTAAACCATTAATAGCACTAACAGACCTTTTATAATAAAATCTATTTATACCACTAAGTGTATAATAAAGAAAAACTGTTCATGTAATTCCACAATATACAAACCGTAATCTGATATTTCAAATCTAAAATAAGTGTAAAGAAAAAAAAAAAAAAAATTACACTCACATGTATGTGCACAGACATACACGAGATAAATGAAAAGTAATTCAGTTTGTAATGTGTACACACAATGTTACCGAAAGCTTTAAAACTAAATACCTACTTCTTATAACTTTTTTTTGATCTTGACTTTGGCCAAACTGGCCATTATTTATAGGCACAGTCACATTCTGATGGACATTGGACTGCTGAGTGGAGACGCTACTTTCCTTTGTTTCCGTTTTTTGCAACCTACAAAATAAGAAAGAGCCACAAAAAATAGAATTACTGTATCAATATTTTAAAAAGAGAAAAAAAAAAAAAGTGTTTAGGTTTTCTACATAAGCCATTTTGTTTACTATCTGGTCTTGCAAAGCATATTATAGGCTACTATAAATCAGATAATACAATGTTAAAACTGAACAAAATCTCTAGTAGAGATGGGCAAACTGCTTGTAATAAGCCAGGCTTGTCCCGAACAAATAGCAATTCATCTTGGACAAACAAAACAGCCACAAAATACAGAAAAGACGCGTTTTTGACTCGACCAGTAGACAGCGGTAGGTGGAAGTTAACACCTTGCACTGCTGACGTACAGCTAAGATTTTGCTTTTTTTGCTATAAGGAAAATGTTTGTTTTTGTACCGTGTTAGCAAAGGCAATGACGACTACAATAGGAATGGGAAATATATAGGAAGTTCTTATATTTCTAACGTCTGCTCAATCCACTTCTGGCTTTGGCTCAAAACACCACAACAAAATCTGCAACAACTGTAGCTTGCACCTGTTCACATTGGGAGGTGCTGCCTGAAATTTCATATATATATACACACACACACAGCAATGCAAATTAATGTATTTTGGACACCGCTTTGCTAAAAGAACAACAAAAAATGATCAAAAAGTCACACACATAAAACATTAATGCAGAGTGTAGGCTGCACACCTCGCAGGGTGTAGAGATAGGGTCCCAACCCCTTCATATTAGTTGATAAAGGATCTCGTGCTCCAGTGGTAGTTTAGGGCAATCTGGGCAGCACTGACAATGGCACCAATATTGTTGCTGTGATGCAATTAGGATGAACACCAGATTGTCCTGTATGGTGCATGTCCTTAATTTGGTGGTTCGCCACTGTTTTGAACTGTATATTGGCTAAAAAATGGTGTTCCTTATGGCCAGAAAAATCTCTGTGTATTTCAGTCATTAATACGTCACAAAAAACACCCCACTAGTTTTACAGCAACAAAACGGTCTGCCTTTGCACCAACTTACAGTATGTGCAATATTCCAACTCAACCTTAAACATACTTAAGTGTGTATGTGAAAGGGGTAAACAATTATTACATGCAGCAGGCCACAGGGACAAGGTGTTATTATTCTCAAGCACTTTGAAGAAGCCACCAAATTTGTCAGCAGGGATGACTGCAGCATCAGTAATGTGATCTCTCTATTGTATATCTTACAGGAAACCCTTGGCAGACTGCTCCATTGCTTACACAGCGACAAGTGTATTATTAACATCAAGTGGAGAGAAGAGTCCTGGATGTCAGTACTCAAACTCTCTCTATAAAGACAAAATTGGGGAATTGTTCCCTGCTTCCAAAAAGAGAAGAAACATTAAATATCAGGATAGGCTGTATACTGAGCATGCCGCAGCGTTTAAGGAGAGCACTGCAACTGCCAATCGCATGTGTACCCAAGCCACTGAAAGTCCATCTCCTCTGTCAGTGCCACAAGCATAAGGAGGAGTAAAAGCAGCAGCATCAACAGCATCCAGGCCCAGTAGAGTATTGGGAAGATAATGAACCAGAAATTTTTCAGCTTGCAGTGCCATACTGAGCCACAACATGCAACTGTCACCCACTGGCTGCACAGCAGGTATAATCGTACCTACAGTGAACCTACACTCCAGCAGATAACTCTGATCCCATGGAATTCTGGGTCAGTAGGTTAGAGCAGTGGAAGGACCTGGCCCAATTTGCCATGGTAGTATTATCTTGACTGCCCTCAAGTGTTATGTCAGTGCTGTCAGTGGCATAACACCTAAAAAAAAACAAAAACTAAACTTTCCACCTTTTGAATAAAATAAATTTTATTCAAATGATCCAGCATGAAGCCGTAAGGATATTTAAACACCTCCGGATGATAACTCCATATAGTGCTGTCACTACATCCAGACATGTCCTGCGGTTGAATCTAGGACATTACTTATGGCAATATAACCACCATGTGGGTCTAGAGAAAAAAAACAAAAACACACAACAAATTGGCAAGCACTTCCACCCCCACCACCAAAAAAAAAAAAAAAGTCATTTATTTAACTATAAAATGGGTAAAACCTCAGTGTCACATTTAAAATGTTTAAGTCGAGTTTGTTTCCGCTGCCATTTGTTTATCCATAGATATGCATATCACATTCGTTGACAACTTCAATTATGTTTGCCTTAAGAGCTAGAAATTGGATAGATAAGGCTCCCAGATTCTATCACAGGCATTTTGAGAGTGGTCAGAGGGTTTTCTGAACAGTCACACATGCATATGCTAATAAATATATATATATATATATATATATATATATATATATATATATATATATATATATATATATATATGTATATATGTATACAGAGATACACATACATAAATAAGAATACTGGATGTAAATAAAAATGATTAGGAGGTGCAGTGGGCAGCTGCTTGGAGGGGAAAAACCCTTAAAATATTAACATTGTCCTACCGTAGTATTTCCCTTGTCATGCTAACTGCTCCACCCAAAGAAAGAAATAAAATTTGATATGCTCTTTTTGACATACTTTGAAAAGTTACACCATATCAAAAACAGGTGAAATAACCTTAAATCATAATATAAAAATAACTAAACCAATGCTATAGAATACAAATATCCTGCAGATTCGTTTAGCATTCTAGATTAATGGACATAATATAAAACAAAAGCTTAAAATCTACATGTGCGTCACCAGGCAGGACAGATTGAGTGACAGCAGCAGGCAGCTACTGAATTTCCTAGGGTTTCCAAGATCACGTTTCATTCTATAGTTACACAGCCAAAGTAGTTTATTACTGTCAGGTAACAAAACAGCCACAGTTCTATCTGTACTACAAACTAAGAGAAAATCAGCGTGGCATACTGAAGAGGACAAAAAAAAATTATTAAATATTGGGTTATTTAAAAAGTGAAATTCTGCATTACAGGAATGAAAAGCGGGAGTCTCTGAAGCATCAGGAGAGGTAGAAGTTACAGACAATATTTTAGTATCACTAACTAAATGACACAGCGTTTCACTTGTAAGGCCTTATTCACTTGTTATTGATTTGGTCAGCATGTTGCATAGTCATTGTAACCCGAAGGTAGGAGAGGGTTGGAAACACAGAAAAGGTGCACGTTTCCATTATAACACATTTTTGTTTAGTTTCCAGCCCTGGTTCGGCTAAAGGATGCAAAATATTGGTGAAAAGAACAATTAAGGTTTAAGACAGTAACAGCGCAGTCAAACAAATACATACTGTGTAAGTAAATGCAGCAGGGGTGGATTAACTCTACCACAGACTCTGAAAAATATGAACATTGAGGGTCCCCACCAGTCTAACATCCGACAATTACAAAAAAAAAAAAAAAACAAACACAACAGAAACCCCACAAAATGGTCTTTGTTTGTTCCTTCAACATTGAAATCAATGATAATGGAAAGACTGTTCTCATCAGGTGTTTTATGTCCATTGCTCTGATCCTTTGATGGGAATGTAAAATTACTCTAGGAGAAATGGTACTGTGTGGTGTCCATATACAAAAGATAAAGACATAGTACAGTGCCCATATATACTGGATATGAAGAGGTTGTGTGCAGTTCATATATACACGCAGGAGTGGTACTGTACTTTATCCATATATGCAGGATTAGAGAAGTGGCCAGGGCCTTATTGTACAGGAAAAAAGTAGTCAGTCAGTCAGTCATACTGTTCATTTATGCAGAATAAGACACGAGACACGCTCTAATGCCCCTATATGTAGTATAAAAGAAATGGCATTTTGCAGTGTCCAGCCAGTGATACTGTAGAAGTGATACTGAGCAGTGGATATTTAAGCAGGATAAAGAGGTGGTATGCAGGAGCGCACACTCATTGCTAATTGTATAGTTAAATCAATTATAGTGGTTGGTTTGGGCAAGCGACCATTGAAATACAGGGAGAATTACATCATTTTCATAAAAGTCATTTGATCTGTACAGGCAATACATATATTGTTATTAGCTGGCAACTGTAAATTTATAGACACAATGGTAGAATTTCCTAAGCAGTCTAAGCCCTTGTTTCCAACGAGGCGTCATATTGTTACTGCTGCACCCACTTTTTACAAAACTGCGAAGAGTATAACACGATAGCCTCAGCCAGGCAAATTTACTATAGCTCATTCCAGAAAACTGTTGTGTTTTACAGGAGATTAATATTTCTGTGTCACTCCTGTGCTCCAGAATTAGAGGCCAGACAAAGAATAAAGTATATGCACACTGCCACTCACCATAAAACCGGACCAGAAAGAGGACCATTAGAGGCCAGAGCCTTTTGATTCAGGCATCTCTCCTGCCAGCCAAGGCCGCCATGATTAAAAATGGTGTACAGAACATTAGTTGCAAATTTGCCCAATGTCCTTGAAGTAAACCATTCCAGTCCAAACTGAATACTCCCTTAAAGCCATAGAAGTGTTATTTTAATTGCTCATAGTTACAGACTTACTTGTATTTATCAAGTGGATGAGCTTGTGAAATAGGTCCTGCGGTGCCATGAATCTCTTGCTGGCGGCGAATGTTTCGCGGAGGTTTGGCCGCACCATGGATGTATGCCAGTTTTACTTGCCGACCTGCAAACGTTGTACAGTTCATGTTTTATCTATCAAACCTGCATTGTGATGGGAATTTAAGTGCCTGACTACTGTGTCAATAGGAATGTATCCTAAAGCAGTAAAATTATAGGCCAATATTACAAATATTTTACAATTTCTAACCCAACTGACATTTACAATGTGTTTCTTCCTTTATAGTTACATACAGTTCACTATTTAATAGGCAAGCATTGTAATGTATACACTTTGTTTACTGAAAGGACACCTCTTACGCTACTGAACTAGCAGACAGTTATTATACTTGTGTATGTAGGAGCTCAGCTATTCAAAATATGTTCTTATGAAACTATAACTATTATTATGTTGTTGTTAATAACATAACTAGATTCCAATAGCTTCTAACACGGTGCTGCTGTCTAATGTATTTCTGATTTGAAGCACTTGTTACTTTTGAAGGCAATTTTGGGAAACTACTTTAAGACATACAAAATGTTCCAAAACAGCCTGATGCAAACCTTTTGGTTTCCCAGAATGTGCAGAACTGATATTTTGTGTTATCTTCCGTAACTTTTCTTCTCTTTCATTAAAAAGCCTCAGGTACATTTCCCGCCAAGACTCGTATTGTAAGAGCCGATGACCTTTAAAATCTCTTCCACAATGCTTTTTCCACAAGTTCCCAGAGTCTTCCATAAAAGCCTTGGTAATACAATAAAAGATTTAAAATTCTGTTATAGTTTTTATATATAGAAAAACGTAGCACACTAGTATTGAGAGATGAAACAAAATCATAGCAAAACGGCAACTATAAAGCAAAAGTCAGGATACACAAATTGAGCAAGTATACAGACATTATATTATAAAAGATAGATAGATAGATAGAGTATTTTGTGGGAAGGTTACAGGCAGAGTGCTGGAGTCAAGGTATACCTCCCCCAGATTCCTGACATATGTGTGGTTCAATGTGTACAATACAGTGTTGTTTTTGGTTGATTTGTGAGGCTAGTAGTAAGCCACACGTACAGTTAGTATTTTCTGTTTCATTAGCGCTCAGACGAGCAGGTTTTGTTTTGCCTTTTTGCCTGAAGTTAAGGCTGCATTTTATTTTGTTTATCCTCTGCCTGATGTAAGGGTTTATAAATTTTGCAGTTTTTTTTTTTTTTTTTTTTTAAATAAACTGGTCTTGCCTCTGTGGATTTTCTGCTTCCATTATAACTATAGGGAAACCGCCAGCGTTTCCGTAGGTGTAATTGCCATGTTTTGGAAATTGTAGCATGTCCACTGTGCGTATTTTTCCACAATGTGTGGATGGAATTCTGTAGACTTCCATCCACTTTGCAGTAACTGTAGAACACTGCATTTTTTTCCCGCAGTGTTTACACAGTGGCCGCACCACGGTATTTATGCCATGTGATGCCAAGCCTTAATGAGTTTTCCATCTTATTTTTGTTGATGATGTCTCCTAAGAATATATCAATAAGATCAGTGAATCCCTGCTGATCAGCTGTATGAGGAAGCCATGGTGCCTGTTTATATCTCATGCTGTCTGTTTATAGTGACCGTGTGATGTCATTATAGTCTTGTCACATAGAGGTGTATAATACAAGGCTGTAGTTACATTACATAGCCACTGAGATGTATGAAAGTATGTAAACAGCGCGGTCACGGCTTTTACACAGGTACCATGGTTCATTCAAACAGCCAATTCTGGGGTCTTGGAACCCCATTTTTTTTTTACTTTCTAATAAAGAAATGCATAAGACATTAAAAATAAGGGGCATTAATTAAAGGGAGTACACAGGGAAGTTATTAATTTAAAGATGCACTTGGGGGTATTACTCATTATGGGGTGTTATATATTTTAGAATTGGGGGTAGCTGCAGGATGAGTGCGCAGATGAGGACAGATGCCTTGAAAAGTGAGGAGCTAAAGATGTCTGTGTTGCAAACTTTACAGAGATTGAAAGAAGTGGTCATGGCGGTCCAGACGGAAGAGAAATGAAATGGAAATGGGAATGGTTAGTCAGAGACGTCACCTTTAAGTCAGTAAATGTTACTGCACTGTATTCACCTAAATCGTCTGCAGAACCTGTGTAGATTCAATATCTACCACTATACAGTCACCATATAGTGATAACATCGGTATTCCTAAGTTGGGGGCCCATTTGGACATGTTCGCCTCCCCTGTGCTCAACCCCTAGATATGCCTCTGGGTTCAGATGAAGATTCTGTGCGAGTCGATCAAATTTTTCAATAATAAACTCAACCATCCATACCTTTATGGACCTTGCTTTGTGTAATGGGGCACAGAAATGGTGGAACAGAAAAAAAGTGCTTTTCCCAAACTATCCCTGTGGTGGCAGGTCTGGTGCTCCATTTTCAGACCCCAGACTGATATGAGTAGTGACGTCTTGTTTGTGCCAGGTGACAGCTGCAGCCAGTCACATACATCACTAATGTCTTCTTCACAAACAGCATGTCACTGCTGTGATGTGTCATTTGTGGAGCCTATACTGTTTAGGCATCCTATTACAGCATCACACTAGAATTCAGTGAGCTTCTTAGAAACAAACATTCTTTAGCGAATGTTCGTCATGACAAACTGCATGGCTAGGGCTGGATTTTATATACTTGTGGCAATGGGACTGAACAAAACACTTGGATTCAATTATTAACAGGTATGGCAATAGTTTTCACCGTATATTATATCTGGCCTTAAGTAAATTTGCTAAAAATATACACACTGGATTACATTCTTCAATTCGATTCAGTTGCTCAGGAGTACAGCGTTCCAACACTGGTTTCAAGATTTCAAATGGTACACCTCCAACTTCTTGAATGGCTGCAATGGAAGTATAAAAAATGAACAAGTAGTTAATACTCAATGCCAGGTGCTCACTGTATTATTCTTCAGGTACCAGCTCTCATTGCCATAGACAATGATTAAAAAGGAAACTCTCTTGCTTCCATCCCCCTGCAATGTGATTATGAGAACCAAGACCTGGCAATGGCCTCCAGGCTTACCATATACAGATATTATTTATGAATAAAGACCGATGAGTATTCACTTGTACAAACCACCCAAAGGAAACAGGGTTCTCTTTTTCTTGTACATGAGATCAATTGATCAAATCTATAGCTTACCTTGTTGAACTGAATTTATTTTTTTTAACTTTTTTTCTCTACCTCCCCCAATCATATTCAACTGTCACCATCATGTTACAGAGTGGATACAAGTTATATACACAACATGCCCTTGTTATTTTTGTCACTTTTATAGATCTGGACAAAAACTATTTTGAAGTTTTATGCTAATTAGGTAGCTGGTGCAGTGGGGACAGGCCTTCAACTCCCTGCAGCAGTGTTCTTACCACAAAGTACCTCTCACTGTTATGTCATCACCCATCCTACCTGAGTGGTAAGAGCAGAGTTTCCAGGGCTGAAGGAAACCCAGTGCACCAAATTTGCACAAGATTTAAAAGTTTTTTTTCTTCTCCAAAAGGGACATATGTTGGGTGTTCTGGAGTTAATCTGCCAGATATTGGATAAGCAGGCATGGCTTATGCTCTGGGTTTCCTAGAAGATGGGAAGAGTTAAGCGAGTTTCCCATTTATCTCAGTCAGTAGCTAGAGTTAGATCAGGGAGGTTTAGGGCTCGTTCACATCTGCGCCCGGTCTCCGTTCTGCAGGTTTCCGCTTCCTGCACAAAACAGAAGCAAGAGACGGAAACCTGCAGGACTCTTTCATACCGAATGGGTTTGAAAGTTGTCCGGCGGTGAGCGTTTTATGCTCTCCGCCGCGAAACCATTTTTTTAAAATCAGACACAGAGTTGGACATGCAGTACTCTGTCAGATTTTAAAAAACCGGTTTCACAGCGGAGAGCATAAAACGCTCACCGCCGCTCATGGCCAGACCCGTTCTGACAGGTTTCCGTCTTCTGCAGGCATAACGGATTGCCGAACGCTTGTGTGAACCTAGCGTTAGTTTGTTTTGGAGCACCTTTAGCTCTACGAGTTAATGGCAGACGTGTCATCTCACCCGGCTTTCCCAGGAGTCTCCCAGTTTTACTTTCACCCAGCTGCTGACTATCCTCTGTACTGTGACCTCAGCTCATCCACCTTCCCCCATTTATTTAAACATTTATTTATGTATTTTTCATTAGATGTGATCTTGGCTTTGAAATCAGGATCACATCTATAACCATGTAAGGCAAACACTCTACAAGCTGAGCCACTACTTTCAATAGTAGCGTTTTCCCTTCATTATGGTCAGCATACAATATTGACGTTTGGCAAGAGAAATCCTCAAATTAAACTAGGTTTTAGTTTGTTTTTTTTTAAGTTACACTATATACATATTTGAAAATATATTCTAATAGTGAAACTTTTGCAATGACATATTTTTGCCACTAGTGTTATAAAAAGTGTTCAAGTCAACCTAGGAAAATACAGGTGGAGAGAACTTGGAAGGTTGGGAGCCTCATTTGGATCTGCAGACCAATGGGCTGTTAATGAGGGTCAATTAGCAGCCTGGGGGAAGGGCTCTATAAGTAAAGTGTTAACCGTTCCCATAACGTATTTTTGTGTAGTACTATATATTGTTTTTGCTTTGCATATACATATTGAACATTTCCAATGCTGAAAAGTGCAGAGACTTGGGTATCCACAGCCAAGACATGCCTAGAATCTTCCCACCAGCAGTTGGAAAAGAGGACTAGGTTCTAAGGGTAGTCTTATATTGCCACAATGGAAAGGGTCTAAGGACTTGAGAAGAGAGAAGGTAGAGCAGTAGCCTCTCCTGTCCATGTGCAAAGTGTCATGTATGCAGGACCTGCTCTGGTACGGATTAAGGATACCATGGGCCCCACGCTGTTCAGAAAGCTCCCCCCCCCCCCCCCCGAATGCTTAGATTTTATAAATGAATTACCAAAATGAGTATACAAGTAAACAGAAAAAAAAAATAATACACACACACATATATATATATATATATATATATATATATATATATATATATATATATATATATATATATATATATATATATACACACACACACACACACAAAAAAAAAATGCCATTCAGGATACTTACAATCAATGTTATTTTGAAGGACTCTTATGCATTGATCATAGAGTGATAACATTTTTGGAAGATATATTACTTTGGAACCAGAATACACCAACATCTTTGAGTTAAGGCGCCGTCCAGTAAATCCACTTGATTCAGGACTCATATTGGGTAAAATTTCTGGAATGCTCTCTGTATTAAAAAAAAAAAAAAAAGCATAAACTGTTTTTGGAAATTCTTTTATACAAAGTCACCGGTGACAGTTTTTATAGTCTAAACTGCTGCACACTTTCACCTTTCAACAATAATCTATATACAAAAGGCTAGAGTCACACCTGAACTACTATCTGCTAAAACAGCCGTTCCCTGCAGACCGAATAGACTGTAATGGAGGCTGCCGGGTGTCCATTGGGCTTATGCTGTTATACTGAAACTAGCGGAGAGAGAGTCTCCTACAGAGACAGAAACACAGATGTGAAGCTATACCAAGTGACGATTTATCACAATTGGAATTTTTAAAGTCAGATTTGCTGGAGTTTATGAAAAGTTTGAGAAATTTGCCACAAGTTGCAACAATAGGGAAAATGTATTTTTATGGCATATTGTATACCAGTCTTAAGGACAGGCTCAGGGCATGGCAAATTTCTGAAGAGGCTACAGACTTTTCATGTATCAGATCTATGCCACTTAGAGACCTGAGATTGCAGTCAATAATACTTATCACTATGCTTACCTTTGCTTTCACTAGCATAAGGAGGAGAAGAGAAAATAGAGTAATCAGCCAAAATTTTAGGAAGTGGGACATTGAGAAGATCTTCAAGACAGTTTCTCTTGACCTGAAAGGCACCCAAAAAAAATGACACATCAATTGTACAGCTTTGTCTATTGGTATAAATATTGCAAATAAGGAACATCATTTATTGTATTTATGCGCTGAATAAGACAAGCCATTTTGCACCACTAGTACACGGTATATAAAGAACACACAACCACCGGCAGCCCTCAGATGCCCACATTTTTCAACATACCCATTAATATCTTAGTGCATAATTTCGTGATAATAATAAATGGTGTCCCAACATTCAAATTTATTGCATTCAACCTTTTATAGTGGAAACCAAGGAGCAATGAGCAGGCAAGTTTCTGAGTGATCGAGCCCACATGTAGAGTGGATGTCACCAAGAGGTTAAGGCCTACCTCTATGTGATCCACTTCCACTGCTTTCTTTTCTGGACTTTGACTGCAAGCTTTGGATAGTCCCAGATTACAATATTGCTTGCACATTTTTTCTATTTTTCTAGGAGGTTCATTTACTGGGTAGGATTTCTTTTTCCTTTTGTTTGAAACTTGGTCATAATTTAGATAGGACTCAAATGACATTGTGGGAGCTTCAAACTCCTCATTGGACAACATGTTCTCTGGTTGATGGTCATCTTTTTCCTTTTTATTGCATCTTTTGGGTTCAGAAGACTTGTCTTCACCCTTTGAAGAGGGCTTTGATTTCTTTTCACTGCTCAACAAGTGGCAGTTTTTCTTCTCTTGGTGCCCTGAATTTGTGGTCTTTGTAGAATGAGGTTTCTCAGACTTGTGTTCCTTGCGCTGCTTGTCGGGCATTTTTTCTTTGGACAGATTTTTTTGGTTATGAATCTTGGAGTCTTCAGTTTTCCTGGATTCATTGTGTTTTTTGTTACCCATATGAGTTTCAGAAGATTCTTCATTATTTAAGTTCTTCCCTTTTGATTTTAAATTATTTTTTTCCGAAATCCCATTTCGCCCATATTTAGGTTTAGATTCCAGCTTCTTGTCTTTCAAATCCACTATATTTCCATGCTTAGATTTTGAAATCATTTTCTTGTCTTCTAAAATATCTTTTTGTTTAGATTTGGATTTTGTAATTTGCGTCTCATTTTCCAGAATTTCTTTTCTTTCGTACCTAGAATTTGGCACATGGTCACTAGAAAATATAGAAAGCAGTGCAGTTTAAAAGTGGTTTCAGATCAATAATGAGAATGAAATATTATGGTTTGTGTAATAAAGAGTTTTATAAATTTTCCAATATTCTTCCTGTATCAATTCCTCAAAGATTTCTAGATTTCTGCAGTGTGCATCATATAGCAGCTCTGCTTGGTATTGTAGCTCAAACCCGATCTCTGCTTCTGCATAGCTGATTGTTGGGGTGCTAGGTTTGAGACAAGCAATGAGCTAATGTTGATGAACTGTCTTGAGGAATCATATTACACGTACCGCCTTCTGTTGATCTATAATATACCTATGATTGTACACAGAGGCAATTGTGGCATGTTCTATTCTGGGAAGATCTTGGAGATAATTTTTTGTACATGCAGCACTGTATGAAGACGCCATATAGCACCCAAAAATTGTCTGTAGGCTGCATGCTTTGTGTAAAGAGGCTTTGGCTCCATTCAAGCAACCATATTTAGTATACATATTACACTTGTCCTGAATATTGTTACAACACTTAAAAAATGTCAGCTACTGCTATATAAAATACCATCTATCAAGGGCATAACTATAGAGGAAGGGAAACTTAGGTACTATAGCAGCTGTGCTTAAGACAGTGTTGGTGAACTTATGGCACGCGTGCCAGAGGGAGCACTCAGAGACCTCTCTCCTGGCATGCACACCGTTGCCCGGATTGCTCACTAACGGGGATTCCACATTAGTGAGCGATCACTTTTTTCAGTTGTATGTGCAAATGTGCGTATATAATACTGTGTGAGTGCCCACTGTGGGACGCATATAGTACTGTGTGGGGGTCCACTGTGAGGCGCATATAGTACTGTGTGGGGGTCCACTGTGAGGCGCATATAGTATAGTGTGGGGGCCCCTTCATTATTTATATCACACAGTATCTGTTTTTAGCAGACGTGATATTAGTCCAGGCTGTAATAACATTGCGCGGTGACTATACAGATCCTGTGCGAATAGTGAACATTAATTGCTCAAAAGTATAACAAATGAAAACTATTACCTTTCAGTACAAAGTTGTTTGCATTATTGAAGGCTCTGTAAAGCCCCATTCATACAACTGTATTTTGCGGCTCTGTAACTGTCCGCATTTGTGGATCTGTATAGTATTAAGGTTAAATTGCCAGGTTAGCACTTTGCAATAATTTAGTGAGTTTTGGGTTGCAGTTTGAGCAAGTGGCCCCTCTGCCACTTAAAAGCATCTTTCTTTTTTAGTCTCTCCTGTAATTTTCAAAAACAGAATAAAAGTCTTCAGAAACATCACTTACAGTTCCTTCACCTCAGGAACTAATTTCTTCCATTGAAGTACAATAGATTTAGCAATATCACCCACATCATTGTGCTTGCGGAAGCTGTTCACAGTTTTACCAACTCCAGTTTCCTTAAATATAAACATTTAAAGTGAAGAGATGAATGTGAAAGGTACACAAAAATAACAAAATTACAAAATAAAAAAGGGATATAACATACAAATTACTTTTATTATATAACAAACAAAAAAAAATAAACAGACAGCGGTCCCATTTTACAGAAACGCAGCACTCACTCTTACCTGCATTCTCCCTTCCTTTGTATACAGTGACATAACCAAGCACAGCAGAGTAGCTACAGCAGTGATGTTACATCAATTGGTCTGCGACAGCTGAGAGCAGTAATTGACTGCCAGGGTCCCATTGGCATAGAGTCACTGCTGCAGCCACTACATATCTAAAACAGAGAATTAGCATTGAAGGCCTGCCCAGTGCAGGAACAGAAGGGAGGATGCGGGTCAGTATCAGTGGAGGGTAGGGTTGAGCCTATCTTGAGATTTCAAGATCCATTTTAAAATCCGATTTCCAATCATTTTCCAGCTGATCTCGATCCCAATAGTGAAATTTGCTTGATTGGCGATCGGAATCCAATCTTTTCAGATCCCGATCCTCAACCCTAATTAATGCTTCTCTATGGCAAAAGTCATTTTTAGGGTTGAGCCGATCTTGAGATAACTCTGACCTCGATACCACTGGAAAAGATCAGAATCGGAATTCCAATCGCGATCGTGACATTTACTCGATCGCTGATCGGAATCCGATCTTTTCTGATCCTGATCGCTCAACCCTAGTAGAGGACTTTTTGGGTTTTTTTGTGAGGGGGGGGGGTAATGATCCCAAAGAATCCCTTTAAGGCTAAGGCCCCATGTTGCAGAGAAACAGCTTTTTTTGTTGCAGATTTTGCTGCGATTTTTTGAGCCAAAGACAGGAATGGATTGAGCAGAAGGGAGAAGTGTAGGAGCTTCCAATATATTTCCCATTCCCTCTGTAGCCATTCTTGGCTTTGGCTCAAAAAAAAAAATGCAGCAAAATCTGCAACCAAAGAAGCTATAGTTCCGCTATGTGGGGCCTCAGCCTAAAGGGGTTTTCCGGGTAAAAAATGCTTTATTAAAAAATGTCTGTTAGGGTGCATGCACACTACGTAACGCCGGGCGTGTATGAGAGCCGTATACGCCGGCGTTACAGCAGGGCTGCCGAACACTTCCCATTCACTTCAATGGGAGCGCTCGTAAACGCCGCTGTTACGAGCGCTCCCATTGAAGTGAATGGGAAGTGTTCGGCAGTCTGCTGTAATGCCGGCGTGTACGGCTGTGATACACGCCCAGCGTTACTCAGTGTGAATGCACCCTTAGTGCTACTAATGGGTTAATAAATGCACCCATATACCTATATCAGAGTTTTGGGTGATTTCTGGGTGTCTCTGCGGACTGCTGGTATCTCTATTTTTGTTTACATGCTGCTGCTTCCTGCTCTCTAACTTCCTCACTAACCCTCTCCCCTTCTCTCCCCTCCTTCCTCACTCCCCTCCCTGTCTTTCTAACTATCCCACCCTTTCTTACCTACTCAGCCGAACCCCTGACCCATAGTATATGCTTACCTTCCATGCTTCCAATGAGACTGCCCCTCCTCCTCACGTATTGCTCCCGTAGTCCTTCTCAGCAGCGACGACAAGATGAGACACTTCTACTGTGTATGCGTGGAAGAGCAGTAGGGGTGAATTAAAGCGGCAGTGACGCTCACAGTCTAAAAGAGTGCACACCGCACAGACAGCAGGAGGAGCTGTCTTTCCAGAAGAAGCCATGGATGGGCAAGTATGAATGGAGTGGATGGGAAGTGTGTGTGTGTGTGTGTGTGGGGGGGGGGGGGGAGGTAGTAGTAGTAGTAGTGATGATCCGTTTCCAGAAATGGATCATCACTGGATAGTCAGAATATGTCCAACTATACATTTTTGATAATCAATGTTATTTAGAAACTTAGGAGCAGAGAGGGTGTTTAGATTAGTGTAGGGATTTTAGGCTATCTCGGACAACCCCTTTAAGCTATACACAACAATTGGATTTCTGTTAGATAACTTACCACAAGTATATCCAATGTAATGTCAAGTTCCTGTAAACTCTTCAAAGCTTTGGAAATCTAAATGAAAAAAAAAATATTAATAATAATAATAATAATAATAATAATAATAATAATAATAATAATAATAATAATAATAATAATAATAATAATAAAAATAATAATAAACAACCACCACCTAACTTAACTCTCAACATATCCAAGCAAGGGATACTTTTTTTTTCTTTCCCCTTCAAGCCTAAAACCCCCTTTTAAGGATAAGGCCCCATGTTGCAGAAACACAGCTTTTTTTGTTGCAATTTTTACTGCAGTTTTTTGAGCCAAAGCCAAGAAAGGCTACAAAAGGAATGGAAAATATATAGGGAATTCTTATACTTCTGCCTTTTGCTCATTCCACTCCTGGCTTTGGCTCAAAAAACGGTTTCCACAATATGGGGCTTTAGCCTAAAACTAACAATTGGTGCGATGATTGTCCAAAAGATCAAAACAGAGTTGCACCCATTGGCTGTACAGCGGGCAGTGTTCCTTTTGGAGCCACTCGTTGCACAGTTCTCTCACACTATGGTCTAACACCAAGTAATCATGCTGGCCTGGAAAACCAATATAAAAAGGGAGGCTTTACAGCTTCTTCTAACCTGGACCTCTGTTGCCAACAGGCAGGCTGTCAGTGTTGTGCACTTCTGGAGCCAAGCCTCTTTATCGGATATGTATTGTGGCAAACCTGAAGTGTGCCCAAGAACTTGTGGTTGTTAGTGTCAAGTGCCAATCCCTGTGAGAACTAGGCAGTGTGCTCACTGTGGGTCCCAAAGGTCTCATGCTAAGCGAGTAGCTTTGTTCCAGTCATGTAGGACCGCTGATGTTGATCCTTGCTGTTCCTTCCTACTGAACAAATATTTTAAACTTTTGTTGTGTCGATAATAATCTACCTCAGTAAATGCCGGTGACAACATGTCTATGTGAATTAAATGTATTTCATGGCAGCCACACTCCTACACAAGAAGTGGGTAACCAGTTTCACTGTCCTTGAGTAGGAGAGATGTACCTGGCCTGATGTAACACTCACTGGCATAGTTGGAGAAGTCCACGAGTCCCAGCCCCCACAATTACATGTATAAAAAGCAGAGCATGATGGATATCAGAGTTTGCGGGCTCACATGACCAGCACTGTTTGTACCAACATAATTTCACCAGCTCCTCATTTGTCTAGGATGACTTAAAAAGTCTGAGGGCTGTGAATAGGGTAAAATAAATAATACTAAGGGGGCATTCACACTACAGTCAGTGTCCGACAGGTAGTGTCCGCTCCTAGTGTCCGTTCAAAATCTGGCACGGACATTAGGAGCGGACGCTATCTGTGTCCGTGACACTTGTCATTCATTTAAATGGCGATCGGGTGCGTTCTTTTGCACTCCGTGCCTGTCCTTTACTGTCCGCTTGTAAAGATGTCCGACTTTTCAAGCGGACAGAAAAAACCTACATGTTGGACAAGCGGACAGTAAAGGACAGGCAAAAGAACGCACCCGATCGACATTTAAATGAATGACAAGTGTCACGGACACAGATAGCGTCCGCTCCTAATGTCCGTGCCAGATTTTGAACGGACACTACCTGTCGGACACTGACTGTAGTGTGAATGCCCCCTTACTATGGACTGCCAAGCCAGATGTTTAGAGGGTCAGGTGACCAATGTAGCCAATCACTGGCTTCAGTGGTAACATGTTGGGTACCAGTGAGGTTACTACTGATATGTCACAGGTACCCATCATGTGACCACCAGTGATTGGCTGCAGCACCATAAACAAACCAAAAACATAAGCCAAATGAAAAAGAGAAGTTTCAAACTCTGACATACAAAGCGAACTCAAAACCTCATAAAAGATCCCTTAAAATACCGAACGAGATAGGATGTTGCATATCTGGTTGTGACTAGCCTCTACACAAACCCTTGAAAACACTTGCCATATCACAAAGACCTTATTATAAGCACACACTCCCCAAATAAAGCAATAAAACAGTTAACCATCCGGCCTCTGACCAACCTTCCTCAGAAGCCTTACCAAGGGAAAAAAAAAAAAAAAAAAAAAGTGCTCGTACCAAATCCTCTTTGCTCTGCCCACAACTTAATTCACTTACCAACGATTCCCATGTATGCAATATCGATTGAGTCAGCAAAGCATTCAGAAGATGGGCTGCTGAATTTAACCCCTTAAGGACACAGCCCAAAAGTATGTTAAGGACCAGGCCTATTTTTTCAAAATTGACGTGTCACTTTAAATGGCAATAACTTTGAGACGCTTTAAGGGCTCGTTCACATCAGCGTTCTGCTCTCCGTACTTGAGGTTTCCGTTTCCTGCCTAAAACAGAAGCAGGAGACGGAAACCTGCAGGAGTCTCTCTCACCCATTCATTTGAATGGGTGAGAGAGATGTCCGGCCGTGAGCGGTGCTGAGCGTTTTGCGCTCTCCGCCGCGAAACCGGGTTTTATAATCCAGACACAGAGTCGGACATGCAGTACTCTGTGTCCGGATAAAAAAATCCGGTTTCGCGGCGGAGAGCATAAAACGCTCACCGCCGCTCACGGCCGGACCCGGTCTGTGCTTTCCGTCTTCTGGCATGCAGAAGACGGAAAGCACAGAACGGAAAGAAGAATGCTAGTGTGAACCTAGCGTAATTTACACAAGTGATTTTGAGATTGTTTTCTCGTAACACATTATACTTCATGTTAGTGGTAAACACTAATCAATATTTTTGTATTTACTTATTAAAAAAAATAGGAAATTTGATGGAAATTTGGAAAAAATTGCAATTTTCAAAATGTGAAAGTCTCTGCTTTTCAGGCAGATAACCATATCACCCAAAAACATGAATAAATATTATCTACCATATCTCTGCTTTATATCGGAATCATCTTTTGATTGTATTTTAATTTATTTTGGATGTTACAAGGCTTACAAGTGTAACAGCGATTTTCCAGATTTACAAGAAAATTCTCCAAACTCATTTTTTAGGGACCGCTTCAGTTCTGAAAGGAATTATAAAGGCCTATGTAATGGAAACACCCCCAAATCACCCCATTTTCAAAACTGCACCCCTCAAATTATTCAAAAGAGCATTTGGGATGTTTGTTAACCCTTTAAGCTTTTCATAAGAATAAAAATAATATGGAGGTGAAATTTAGACATTTCATTTTTTTCACTAATACATTCATTTAGCCCTAAAATTATCACATTCACAAAGGGTTAAACTAGAAAATGCATCTGACAGTTTATCACGCAATTTGTCCCGTGCATAGAAATACCCCACATGTGGGTGTAACCTGATTTTTGGGCACATGGCAGTGCATGGAAGGGAAGGAGCGACACAGGGAGTTTGAAAAGCAGATTTTGCTGGAATAGTTTTAGTGTGTCATGTTCATTTGCAGAGCTCCTAGAGTACCAAAACAATGGAAACCCCCAAAAGTGACCCCATTTTAGAAACTACACCCCTCACAGAATTCAATAAGGGGTGTAGTGAGCATTTTCACCTTACGGCAGTTTCACAGATTTCACTAACATTGGAATGTGTCAATGAAAAATTACTAAAATATCCCTTTATCCCCAAAGTTTTCAGTTTCACAAGGGGTTAAAGGAGAAAAAGCCCCCCACAGGTTGTTACACAATTTCTCCTGAACACGGCAATATCCCTTTATCCCCAAAGTTTTCAGTTTCACAAGGGGTTAAAGGAGAAAAAGCCCCCCACAGGTTGTTACACAATTTCTCCTGAACACGGCAATACCTCATATGTGGCCATAATCTGCTGTATGGAAACATGGCGGGGCTTGGAATGGAAAGAGCGCTATTTGGCTTTTGGAGATTTAGATGTTTGGCATCTGGACGCCATGTCATGTTTGTCATAAGCCTGTAAGGTACCAGAAATGTGGAATTCCCAAAGAGTTACCCATTTTGAAAGCTGCACCCCTTAAAGAATTTACCAATGGGTGTAGTGAGTATTAGTATTGCAGGCGGGAATGCACAGCGGATGGTGAAAAGTGAATATGTAAGCGGTGTGGAGGACATTGCAAACACCAAAATTCCCTACTATGTCCCAGTAGCTCCAATGATTGGGGGAGTCACTCTGCGGGTCACTTTGGGGGTCACCTCTGGTGTCTTGCCTTGTAAGCTGTAAATCTGCGGTGTCCCCTGATATACACTCACACAGCTTATATATTCCCTTCCTGCTACAGCCAGTTGTGTTCTAATGATTGGTGATTTGGTGATTTTTTTTTTTTTTTGTCTTCACATTGCTAGATGCTATATTTTTCTTAATTTTCTGGTGACGTGGCCATATAAGGGCTTGTTGTTTGCGGCATGAGATGTATTTTGTAATGACACCAAGAATACATTTTATTAACTCTTTCTTGGTGGATTAAAAAAACAAAACAAAAAACACAGCAATTCTGGCATTGCATTTTACCTTTTAAATTTTTCGCCATGCAGCACACAGTATAAGTAACATATCTTTATTCTGCGGGTCGGTGCGATACCTCATTTATATTATATTTTTATGTGTTAGTAATTCTGCAGAACAAAAAACACATTTGGGGACATAAATCAATTGTTTTTGCATCGCCATCTTCTGAGATGTGTAATGTTTTTATTTTTCGGTTTACAGAGTTGGTTGAGGGCTTATTTTTTGTGGGACATCCTGTGCTTTCCATTGGTACTGTTTTGGGGGATGTATGGCTTTTTGATCACTTTTTTTAGCATTTTTTGTAAGGCAAAATGTGCAAAAAACTTTATTTATGGCTTTTTTCCCCGACATTCACTGAGCAGGTTAAATATTGTTTCACTTTTATTGTACACATGGTTACGGACACGGCAATACCAAACATGTATTGTTTTAATTAATATTTTGGGTTTTTTATGTAATTAATTTTGTATAGAAAAAGGGAGTTTGTGGGGTTTTATAACTGTTTTGTTTTACACATTATTATTTTTTAAAAAAAACTTTACATTTTTTTTATTTGTGCTGTAAGCACACTAGAACCAGTGATCAGAGAGGATCGCTGGTTCTATATTAACTATAGACTTGCAATACACGTGTATTGCAGTCTATAGAGGAAGCTAGCTATGCAGATGCATAGAATATCCAAAACAAGAGAAGGATGATCCAGCAAATCATTTCCCAAATAAAACAATTTTTTTCTTCTTTGTCTTAATGGACATTTTTCAATAAAATAAAAACACAAGTGTGTACCAAGGAAAAAAAAAAAGAGTTCAGACGTGAAACAGACTGACGCGTTTCGAACTAAACGTTCTTAGTCATAGTCTGAAGTTACTGAGGCTGGATAACCCTTATAAACCTTGTAACGCATGTGTGAGTAATCAACACAATTACAAAAACGGCAACAATGACATATACATAGATCTGGAACACACACAAAAAACGCACATAGAGTAAATAAAATTGTAACAACTTACAACAAACAACAAAAAAATAAAAATAAAAGCATGAACATGGATATAGATATTTCTAGTCTTGTGGGAAAGAAAAAAGAGAGCAAGCTACATGAATTATTCCAACACTGTTGGTTAACTAAGCAATGATCACTCCGCATGTTACTAAGTATCTAAGCTCAAAAAATGATATGTATTATATGCGATACCGCATCAACATACTTGTAGCATCAACATGCTTCTAGCAAGTAAGATGTCGGTGTTAAGGGTTAACCTTCCACACCGATTATACCATATAACAGTTTACGTTAACGTCATTTAAGAGCTATTCACCCATAATGCAAAAGGAACAACAGCCTTATCATTACCTCCGAGTCATTTCATGAAGTATTCATCAGATGTTTCTATGGAATCTTAAAAGTTATCAAGGACTTCCTTAATAAGTACACAGTCGACATAGCTAGATATGTTAAATCCTATTATTGTGTCAAACATGACACCGTAGAAGTCTCTATTGAAGTCTCTGTTGAAAACTTCTATTGAAAAATTCTATTGAAAAATTCTATTGAAAAATGCGCATGCGTAGAATCTTTATTGAGAATGCGCAAGCGCAACTGATGTATCTCATAATTCCCTTAACAAATATGGCTCCAGAGAGATCGTATCTGAAAATGCGCATGCGCCAACACACAACCAGCAACAGAACCGGACTGCTCAACACCACAGTAAGTTATATTACAACCAATAAGTTTGTAACCACTTAGTGCGTGTAAGTGACAGATTCCTAAGTTAATAGCATATGTTAATAGTATATGTCGCACCTATGGCTATAGCTTTGGTAAATAAACATCTAAAGGCATGTAAGAATACATACACACTAGGTAATTGGTTAAACCATATGCTATTGTTCCTATAAAAAGATGTCCATTAGATGTATAAATAGGGTAATGTTAATAAATGTATGCAAGATCGTTCCTTCTGTTTAAACCATGGGGTGAGCGTGTGTTTAATTTCAAGATCCATGACGCTTCCCTAAGTCTCAGGGAGCGCTCACGGTTACCCCCTCTAAGTGGTTTCTTAACTTGGTCTATTGCCTTAAAACGAAAACTGCCCAAATTTCCACCATGTATGTTAATAAAATGTTGTGAAACCCCTGTGCTCTTATTACAATTACTGTTAGTGACACTATAAAGATGTTCCGCAATTCTGGTTTTTAAAGTGCGCGTGGTACAACCTACGTAATCTAAATCACAAACCACGCAGGATACCATATATATTACATAGGAGCTAGAACAATTGAAAAAACCATTAATGTGGAACTCACGATTTCTGTCAGAATTTTTAAATACAGAAGTTTTATCAGTGAACTTGCAAACATTGCAACGACTGGTTCCGCATTTAAAAAAAACCCGAAAGGTGTAGCCATGTTGGGGTTAAGGGTTCTAATTTCCCCACGTACACACTTGGAGAGAGAACATTACCCAAAGTCCTGCCTCTTTTTTAAATAAAATGGCAGTTCTCGGAGAGAATTTTTATATGGTATCCTGCATGGTTTGTGATTTAGATTACGTAGGTTGTACCACGCGCACTTTAAAAACCAGAATTGCGGAACATCTTTATAGTGTCACTAACAGTAATTGTAATAAGAGCACAGGGGTTTCACAACATTTTATTAACATACATGGTGGAAATTTGGGCAGTTTTCGTTTTAAGGCAATAGACCAAGTTAAGAAACCACTTAGAGGGGGTAACCGTGAGCGCTCCCTGAGACTTAGGGAAGCGTCATGGATCTTGAAATTAAACACACGCTCACCCCATGGTTTAAACAGAGGGAACGATCTTGCATACATTTATTAACATTACCCTATTTATACATCTAATGGACATCTTTTTATAGGAGCAGCATATGGTTTAACCAATTACCTAGTGTGTATGTATTCTTACATGCCTTTAGATGTTTATTTACCAAAGCTATAGCCATAGGTGCGACATATACTATTAACTTAGGAATCTGTCACTTACACGCACTAAGTGGTTACAAACTTATTGGTTGTAATATAACTTACTGTGGTGTTGAGCAGTCCGGTTCTGTTGCTGGTTGTGTGTTGGCGCATGCGCATTTTCAGATACGATCTCTCTGGAGCCATATTTGTTAAGGGAATTATGAGATACATCAGTTGCGCTTGCGCATTCTCAATAAAGATTCTACGCATGCGCATTTTTCAATAGAATTTTTCAATAGAATTTTTCAATAGAAGTTTTCAACAGAGACTTCTACGGTGTCATGTTTGACACAATAATAGGATTTAACATATCTAGCTATGTCGACTGTGTACTTATTAAGGAAGTCCTTGATAACTTTTAAGATTCCATAGAAACATCTGATGAATACTTCATGAAATGACTCGGAGGTAATGATAAGGCTGTTGTTCCTTTTGCATTATGGGTGAATAGCTCTTAAATGACGTTAACGTAAACTGTTATATGGTATAATCGGTGTGGAAGGTTAACCCTTAACACTGACATCTTACTTGCTAGAAGCATGTTGATGCTACAAGTATGTTGATGCGGTATCGCATATAATACATATCATTTTTTGAGCTTAGATACTTAGTAACATGCGGAGTGATCATTGCTTAGTTAACCAACAGTGTCGGAATAATTCATGTAGCTTGCTCTCTTTTTTCTTTCCCACAAGACTAGAAATATCTATATCCATGTTCATGCTTTTATTTTTATTTTTTTGTTGTTTGTTGTAAGTTGTTACAATTTTATTTACTCTATGTGCGTTTTTTGTGTGTGTTCCAGATCTATGTATATGTCATTGTTGCCGTTTTTGTAATTGTGTTGATTACTCACACATGCGTTACAAGGTTTATAAGGGTTATCCAGCCTCAGTAACTTCAGACTATGACTAAGAACGTTTAGTTCGAAACGCGTCAGTCTGTTCTGTTTCACGTCTGAACTCTTTTTTTTTCCTTGGTACACACTTGTGTTTTAATGGACATTTTTCAATAAAATAAAGACAAAGAAGAAAAAAATTGTTTTATTTGGGAAATGATTTGCTGGATCATCCTTCTCTTGTTTTGGATATTCTTCTGAAGTTATTTCCTGGGTCGGAGGAAATTTGGAGTTCCGGGCAACTTTCCCATCCAAGGAATCGTGAGTGAGTCCTATTATATACACTCCTTAGTGCTGCATTGTGGGCTGTGTTTCCCTTCCCTCTTTTTCCCCTTTGTTACGGACATTTTATGCAGATGCATAGACTAGCTTCCTCTCGTCCCAGCATCCAAGGGGTTAACACTCCCCCCATCGGAGCTCGCTCCGATGGGGGGAGGGATTAAGGAGCAGCGTGTAGCTGTAAATTACAGCTAACACAGACTCCTTATGCAACCGGCAGCATGCTTTATAGCCGGCCAAACCCCTAGGGTGCCATGATCGCTATGGATCATGGCACCTTAACGGTTAAACGGGGGGCGGGTCGGTGCAATCACCGTCCCTGCTGCTACAGGGGAAGCCTGGCTGTCACATACAGCCGGCCTCCCATGGAGATCGCACAGGCTCTGCTTCTGAGCCCGTGAGATCTCCATCACGTACATGCACGTGGGAATGAGGGAACTAACCACATTCCCTGATGTACAGGTACGTGATTTAGCGTTAAGTCTCATAATTCCACAGTGCACTTCGACCCCCAACACTCTGCCCCTAGAGCCAGTTGACGGAAACTTCCATGTATGGGAATGCATAAGTTGGGGGGTGTGAGGGGACAGATCTACTTTTTAGTTATACCATTTTGGGGAATGTCTAATATTTCATCGCTTTTTATTAAAATTTTTATGAGAATCAAAACTGTGAAAAGAACATCGGTTTAATGCTTTTGATTTATTTTTTTTCTACTACAGTCTATGTTTGTAGACTGGATGTTTTCAGATGTAGGAGTTGTATAAATTTTTTTTATTTAATTTTTATTTCAAATCTAGGGAAAGTGATGAGATTTAAAAATTTGTTTATTTTTTTATCTATCTATCTATCTATCTATCTACATATATAAAACTCAAAATCTGTAGTAGTCTGCTCTATACAAATCCACAGTTCTCGCCCCCTCTCCACCCACAGGAGCAGAATACTGTGCACGTTACATCTCGCTAGTGTCCCCCCATCATGAGATTGGGGCCCCTAAATTTAGGCCCTATGCATATAATGGGGAAAAGTGAAAGCGCTGAGAGGAAAACAGCAGTTGTGACTGACAGGAATGGATTATAAGCAACTGTGCCAAAGAGCCGCTGCTAAAGGGGCTGCACCACCACACACAACACACAAACATTTCATAAACAGCACACATACACCAAACCATAAGCACAATACCCACACAAATGCCACAACACACCACACAAACACCAGACCACTCTAGACACACACAACACAATCACCACCCCATAAATACCACACACACACACGGACCACACATGCACACAAAGACACTCAGATGGATGCACACTACACACACGAACAGAGCACATGCGTATTCACACACAACTACCGCACGCATGGACACTTGCTCTGTGCACGCAGAAACACATGGATCATTTATATATTTGTGTAAGGTTCATAAATTTAAATTTTTGATAAAAATAATAGTTAAAAAAAATAGCTGTAATTGTTTATCCTACTAATATTATAAATGTGAAAGTTTGTGTGTTTGGATGTTTGTGAGTTTGGATGTTTGTTCCTCAATCACGCTAAAACGCCTGGACAGATTTGCGTGCAATTTTCCACAAACATAGTTTTCCCTTAGGATTGAGTCACAGGCTACTTTTGGTGCCACTAAACAACATGGCTTCCTAGCAGGAGACTCACAAAAGCAGGACTCCTAGCCCCAGCTATAGACTCACACACACTGCCTGGAATTTCCTGCCTCAACCTGCCTGCACACTCCTTACTGTCACCTCAGCAGTAGCCCTCACTCTACTCACTCACATTTACATATAGATTTCCACTATATAACACAACACAATACAACACATCACATTGTAATTACATGTATCTCCTATCACTGCTATATACAGTACCTGATACATATATACTCCTGTACACAGGCTGTATAACACATCACATTGTCTGTATCACAACATACACAATATAACACATCAAATCACATCTGCTAGCCCACCAAACTTTTTAAAGCACTTTTACAGTTTCACACGTCTGTGTCCGCCCAATACTCAACTCACCGCAGACGAAGTCGCGGGTAAAAGCTAGTACTACATAATATGTATTGAATATATAAAATCAATAAAAATGTTGAAACGAAAAAAAAAAAGTTGTTCACATCAATGTTACGACTAGAGATGAGCGAACACCGTTCAATTGAATACATATTCGATCGAATATCAGGCCGTTCGAGGTATTCGATCCCAATCGAATAGCACGAGGCAAACGCAGTAAAAATCCGTAGCCCCTCCCACCTTCCCTGGCGCATTTTTTGCACCAATAACTGTGCAGGGGAGGCGGGACAGGAACTACGACAACGGAGGCATCGGAAAAATATATATATATATATATATATATATATATATATATATATATATATATATATATATATATATATATAGGAAAAAGGAATTGGCGGCCGAAATCAGGTGACCTCCAATTTAGACGAATGGTCGATTTAACATTCAATTAATTTGGGATTGTGAACTAGGTGACTGTGAGACAGGGACAGATGTACAGGCAGGGTCAGCTAGGGATTACCTTTATTTAGGGGGGGAATGTTACTCACCCAGCTCTTTGGGGCTCTATCTGGTCGGGATCCCTGTCAGCTTGCGATGTGTGCGAGCTGACATTTTCCCATAGGAATGCATTGACCAGCGTTGATTGGCCGAATGCCATACAGACTACAGCATTTGGCCAATCAACGCTGGTTCTGCCGGAGGAGGCGGAGTCTAAGATCCGTCCACAGCAGTTTCCATTGTGGTCGGATCTCAGATGTAGCAGTGCTGATACAGCACTGCTACACGGAGTAGTGGCAGAGCTCAGCACACACAGAGATGCAGCAGAGCTGAGTGTGCAGCATGGTTCAGCGCACACTCAGCACTGCTACATCAAATGCAGCATAGCTGAGTGAGCAGCAGGTTCAGCTGAACCCTGCTGCACACTCAGCTCTGCTGCATCGGACTGCTACATCGGCAAGCACTGCTACATCGGGCCGTGCGCTCAGCTCAGCTCTACTCCGGAGATGCAGCCAAGCAGAGCACACGCCCAGCACTGCTACATCGGAGATGAAGCAGAGCTGGCCGTTGGCTGATGCAGCCAAGCTGAACGCACAGCCCGATGAAGCAGAGCTGGCCGTTGGCTGATGCAGCCAAGCTGAGCGCACAGCCCGATGAAGCAGAGCTGGCCGATGCAGCAGAGCTGGCCGATGCAGCAGTGCTGGCCGATGCAGCAGTGCTGGCCGATGCAGCAGTGCTGGCCGATGCAGCAGTGCTGGCCGATGCAGCAGTGCTGAGTGTGCAGCAGGGTTCAGCGCACACTCAGCTCTGCTAAATCTCCGATGTAGCAGTGCCAGCACTGCTACATCTCAGCATAGGAATGCATGGACCAGCGTTGATTGGCTGAATTCTATAGCATTTGGCCAATCAACTTTGGTTCTGCCGGTGGAGGCGGAGTCTAAGAGCGGTCCACAGCAGTCTCCATTCTGGTCCGATCTTAGACTCCGCCTCCTCACAGACAAGCCTCCGGCAGAACCAGTGTTGATTGGCCGAAAGCTTTACACTGGCCAATCAACACTGGTCAATGCATTCCTATGTGAAAAAGTCAGCTTGCGCATATCGCAAGCTGACAGGGATCCCAACATAATACAGTGACTTGGGCGTGTTAGATGTCCCCAGACATGCTTCCCCTGCTGTCCCAGTTGCATTCCAGGGTGTTGGCATCATTTCCTGAGGTGTCATAGTGGACTTGGTGACTCTCCTGAGTCGAATGGTGGGATCCCCTGAAATGAAGCATTTTTCCCCATAAACTATAATGGAGTTCGATATTAGTTCGAATAGTCGAATATTGAGCGGCTATTCGAATATCGAATATTTTACTGTTCGCTCATCTCTAGTTACGACAAATTAGTAAAATGCCAAAATAATAAAAAGTGGGAAAAAAGATTTACTGTAGCTCTGAAAATGTCAATTTAGGGTGCATTCAGACTACGTAACGCCGGGCGTGTATGAGAGCCGTACACGCCGGCATTACGGCAGATTGCCGAACACTTCCCATTCACTTCAATGGGAGCGCTCGTAAACGCCGCTGTTACGAGCGCTCCCATTGAAGTGAATGGGAAGTGTTCGGCAGTCTGCCGTAATGCCGGCGTGTACGGCTCTCATACACGCCCGGCGTTACGTAGTCTGAATGCACCCTTAGTGTGACACTGAAAATTTTACTTTAGCTAGCATAAACAATAATTTAACATATTTTCCGCAAACGAAGCCGCGGGTATTCTCAGAGTTTTTTTTAATAAAATTCCGGCATCTTTAAAGAGCCAGGATATGCTGTACTAGTACGTCGGATGTTGGGAAGGGGATAAACGACACTGTTTAATTTTTTGTATTTAACCCCTTAGCGACCCTTGACGTAACTGTACGTCATGGGTCGCATGGGGATGTATAGAGCGAGCTCACACGCTGAGCTCGCTCCATACACGGCAGATGCCGGCTGTATAATACAGCCAGGACCTGCCAATAACAGCAGCGGTCGGTGCCCGAGCCGATCGCTGCTGTTAACCCTTTACACACTGCGGTCAAACGTGACCGCAGTGTGTAAACGGCGCTGGCGGCATGGGCGCCGCCATGTTTCGCCGATCGCCGCCCTCCTGAACGTCACATGAGGGCGGTGATCGGTTGCTATGACAGCCGGAAGCCTATTGAAGGCTTCCAGGCTTGTCTCTGCACTAGATCTATTAGACGATGCCAGAGGCATCGTCTAATAGAAGTGCTGCGATTTTCCTATTCACTGCAATACTGTAGTATTGCAGTGAATAGTATGAGCGATCAGACCCCCTAGGTTTCAAGGTACCTAAGGGGTCTGATCATAAATGTAACAGAAGAAAAAAAAAAGTTTTTAAAAGTATTAAAAAAATAAAAAAAATATAAAAGTTCAAATCACCCCCCTTTCCCTAGATTAGCTATAAAAGTAATTAAAGAACATTAAACATAAACATATTAGGTATCCCCGCGCTCCAAAATGCCCGAACTATTAGAATATTAAAACATTTATCCCGTACTGCGAACGGCGTAGCAGCAAAAAAAATAAAAACCGCCAAAAAGCGTTTTTTTCAACACTTTGCCTCCTATAAAAAATTGAATAAAAAGTGATCAAACCATCAGATCTTTCCCCAAATGGTATCAATAGAAACGTCATCTTGTCCCGCATAAAAAGACACCACAACCAGCTCCATACATGGAAATATGAAAAAGTTACAGGTGTTAGAACATGATGACACAAAATTTTTTTTCTATTTTGCAAAGGTTTATCATTTTTTTTAAAAGTATCAAAACATTTCAAATACTATATAAATTTGGTATCACCGCGTTCGTACTGACACGTAGAACACAGGTAACATGTCATTTGTACCAAACAGTGAACGCTGTAAAAATTAAACCCATAAGAAAATGGCGCAAATGCATTTTTTCTCCAATTGCACCTCATTCTGAATTTTTTTCCAGCTTCCCAGTACATTGCACAGCATATTGAATGATGCCATTACAAAGTACAATTTGTCCCGCAAACAATAAGCCATCATGTGACTCTGTGAACTGAAAAATGAAAAAGTTATGGCTCTTGAAATGTGAGGAGGGAAAAACGAAAATGCGAAACCAAAAAATGGCCGGGTCCTTAAGGGGTTAATGTAGAGATGAGCGAACACTGTTCGGATCAGCCGTTCCGAACAGCACGCTCCCATAGAAATGAATGGAAGCACCTGGCACGTACACTTTGCCGGCGGCCGGTCACTGTGCCAGGTGCTTCCATTCATTTCTATGGGAGCGTGCTGTTCGGAACGGCTGATCCGAACAGTGTTCGCACAGCTATAATTTTATGTAAAACCATAGATTTCAAATGGATGTTCTTTGTTCTTCTATTGAGTACATGTGCATAGAGAGGGGGAGAAGGCCACCTCATTATTTAGCATCCTTAGGTGGGTGACAGTTAATGGCCATATACTGTGACCCTGCACAAGACAGGTTAGCAACTCCTGTTTAGTGTTTTCTACTGTGTTTTCCCGATTCATTTCTAATTAATGTGCGATTGCTGTACAGACATCTGGCAGTGCTGGATTACTGTCAATATTAAACGGTGTGTTGCTTGCAATCTCTTAGGCTAGGTTCACACTACCATTATTTAAGGTCTGTTGCTCTTGTTTGTAACAGGTAGAGCTCTCTCCATTGGTTATGGGTCATTGCGGATTGGCCGAATCATGCAGGCCGGACTTTTTCTTCCAGTACAAAAGTAAACAAAGCTGACAGAAGACAGCATCCGTCAAATTGTTTACATTGAAGTCAATAGGAATGGAACGGATACCGACTGAGTAGTGGGAATGTAGCTTTACATCTAATGATAAGACAAGGTTATCATTTCAAGTCTATATGTGGTCTTTTGAACAAATGAGCAAAATTAAAAAAAAAAAAATACAACTGAGGATTTGCCTATAACCACACATTATAGTCTAGACTATTAGAGACAATGTACAAAGCTACTGGTCTTTAAAATATAATCAATGTCCTATATGTTCTTCATATATCAATGCCCTGACATGTAATAGCAGACTATTATAATATCATTACAGAAATGCTGCCATTATAAGATTAGTGTGCAGCATTTAACTCAATAGCTACTTATCTTTTTTTTACCAATGGTTTATTGGAACGTTCTAACTGATACCAATTCCTAAGTGGCATTACATAAAACATAGGAAAACTGGCATGTCTGATAGGTAAAACGTGGACAGCCATGTATGGGAAGGGCCTCTTGTTCTCTAGGAAGCCTGGAATGGCTGAGTGCGCAATGAGCTCAGTAGCTATGTATGGGAATGCCTGAGGATATAGACATCTCAGTTTACTGTGAGCTATAAATGGGCAATGCAAATGCCATCAGCTACATGGGTAAAAACAGGCTGACCTCACAAAGCTGATTCTGAAGCAAGTAAATTGAAGAGAACAGATGTCATCTTCCCTTTTACCATGGGTTCTCTTTACTTCTGTACCATTGAAATATTCTTACTCAAAGTCTCTGATCATGAGGATACTTTCTGTCAAGGAATCTGCAAGCTGTGATAGCTACCAGCAAGTATAGCCATCGTGCTCTAGTTCTCATCTTGTGATGGACACAGACAGCAGAGGGCTCTGTGCTGGGATGGCCTGGTCGCAGTTTACTACTTTATATAAGCCTGTCAGTAAATGTAAAGAGGATCTACACAAGTTTGATAGCCTGGTCATACATCATAGCACAACTATGTAATGAACACTGTACGAATTGGGTCCTTAATCCAAATTACATATTCATCCAGTCCATAAACTTGCTGAATACACTGACATTTTTTTTTTAATTCAAAAATACACTGACATTTATGTACGCTCATGCATAGGTTGTACTATACAGTGTCAGGTCAGTATGGACCCAAATATGAGAATAATGTCAATTTCAGAATTGACATAGTGGGTATTTATCTAGGAGCATAAAATTTAGATTGCTTTCACACTACTGTTCTGCGGACTATTAAAAATGGCCTCTGTACCCCCCAATATATTTCTGTATACCAGCTGTTTTTTTTTGTTTGTTTGTTTTTTTTTTGGGGGGGGGGGCTGCATCTAACAAAAACTAAACCCCACAATGCTGTCTTCTTCACCTTTTAGCAATGACCTTGCTATCTGTGAAAAACAAAAAACTTCTGTGTGCTGTCTTTTTTTCACATACCCAAGGACTTGATTGACAGGGATCAGTAAAGAAAAAATAGCTTTTTTTTCTTGGGGTCAATGGAGAAAAATAAATGGATTAAAATCAGATTGGTGAATGGCTCCATTGACTATAATGGGTCTGTGTACTGTCTGATATTTTTTTTTTTCATGGACAGCATACAGGCAGAAAAATAGCGTGAAGGGCCTAAAATAAGGGACAGGCTGAGAGCAGAAAAAGGGTTGCAAAACCAATGTTACAGACGAGCTAATATGATAATCCCATTAAACAGGTATTGATGTTATATCCCATAATATATGCACTGGTTTATCACACTAATTACCCTTTATAAAAGTTAAATGGAATATATGAGAACATGGCATATTAGTTAAATGATTCAATTATTTAGTGGTATTTTATTCTATTGTTTGACTATTCCAGTTTTCACACTAGCCACAGTTACAATGAGTTGATACTTTGTTTTCTGTGTTGCCAGTGTACAAATATGCCCTTCCTTACTTTACCCCATGGCACAAGCTAATCTAAGTGGCACAAGATGACCAGCTTTGCTAGTTTATATTATTCTTTTGGGTGCTGTCAGTAATGTAAAAATATTTTCAAAGCTGCTTTTTGTATATCTCAGGGTATATTGAGTCAAGAGGAAAGGTAAGGAATAGGATGTATATATCCTGTGCCTCTATACAGAATAGATAAAAATACACAAAGCAGGTGCAATACTAACAGTGACTGACTGGCACAGTGGGATAGTGGGCCCTGCCCGCAAGGGCTTACAATCTGTGAGGGAAAGGGGATAGAGACAGTAGGTGAGTGTACAGGCTGACAGTTCTGTTGTGCTGTTGGCAGACTAGTTAACACAGCACTATATACACACACATACATAAAAGACGTCCATTAGATCAGCAACACCCAGCCATGAAATGAAAAGTTTCCACATAAATGAGATAAGATAAGCCACCAGCAGTATTTAGCATTGCCTTATGCCTCTCTCCTTATTGACATGCAGCCAAGACATGTGTACATATGTATAGGGGAGTGCGGGGGCAGGGAAGAAGGAATAGTTTTGGGCAAACAAGCATTAGGTTGACAGCTATTGAAGGCGTTTAGCCGCCTTAACATTCTGTATACGTCAGTGGTTATACTCCATCAATGCCTGGAGAATGTGAATATTTATAAGAATTTTCTGCCATTTGACTCCAGTTTATCGCAGCTGCTATGAAAAACACATCCTTTACTGCAATGACTACACAGTAGTATAGAAAAAAAGTGAGTATCTTGAAAATGACTACCTCAATCATTCCCATCAGAAGAAAACCAATATGAAAAGCACATTTTTATATTGAAAAGATTGGAAGCCTTCTTACAAAAAAAACAAAAAAAAAAAACGCACACACACCACACAAACACACAAAGCACATGTCTGTATACAACTATGGGGCACATTAAGCTACTTACATCTATTTTGGCATAGATTGCACCTTTTTGAGGTCTTTTTCTGCGCTATGCCTCATTTTTGAAGGCAGGGCCCCACATTGCGAAAACACATCGTATTACATTACCTGCAAAGTGGATGGGATTATAACTAATCCAATTCATAAATTGCAGAAAAAAGGTTTTTGTAAATCGCAGCATGTCAATTATACCTAAAAATGCTGGCATTTTCCATATAGATATATTAAAGGCAGAAAGCCCACAGAGGAAAACTCTGCAGAAAAAAAAAAAAAAACGCAGTGCATTTAAAGAGGACCTTTCACCACTTTTGGGCACATGCAGTGTTATATACTGCTGGAAAGCTGACAGTGCGCTGAATTCAGCGCACTGTCGGCTTTCCCGATCTGTGCCCGGTGTAAAGAGCTTACGGTGCCGGTACCGTAGTGCTCTATGGTCAGAAGGGAGTTTCTGACCATTAACCAGAGACGTCCTTCTGCCTCGCGGCGCCAATCGCGCTGTGCTGTGGAGCCGGGAGGAACGCCCCCTCGCTCTGCTCACACAGCTCGTCCATAGACGAGTATTATCAGGAGCGGGAGGGGGGAGTTCATTCCCCGCTCCACAGCACAGCGCGATAGGCGCCGCGAGGCAGAAGGACGTTCCTGGCTAACTGTCAGAAACGCCCTTCTGACCATAGAGCACTACGGTACTGGACCGTAAGCTCTTTACATCGGGCACAGATCGGGAAAGCCGACAGTGCGCTGAATTCAGCGCACTGTCAGCTTTCCAGCAGTATATAACACTGCATGTGCCCAAAAGTGGTGAAAGGTCCTCTTTAAGACAGTCCTTTCCACAATGCTTTTTGACTATGGCTCGCTATGTGAGGCCTTAGCCTAGGGGGTGTCTAGTGACACCACTTGCATATACCAGACTTTCCCCTAGAACTACACTCTCAATTGTTGCTTTATAAGTTACTTTACAAAATAGTTTTAAGGCAGATATTGAAGTAGTTTTGCCTAAAAACACGCCAGGTCACAAAAAATGTCTCTGGAGAATATTAGTGGACTCCGATGTATTTAGTTCATTGAAAATAAACTGAATTACCGAAGCTGTACACTCTTAATAGCTTGACATTTAGTGATGCATATAAAACTGATTTATGTTGTAATTGCAGCATGTAAAGTTACACTTGGCCAGGCATGTATTATACAACACCAAGTTTCCATCCCTGCAGCAAATTGTACAAATTGATACAGCATACAGTATACCAGGAGTAACTAGCACACCACACAGCAGATGATTTAGTGGGCCTTTAGAGACTTAGGCCTGGTTCACATATGCATTCAGTATTCTGTTCAGGAGTCCACTTGGGAACCCCCCCCCCTTCCCCCCCATCTCTGGTGCTGTCCCCCTGTTTCGGGCAGCATTCAGTGATTTCAAAGCTACCTACGTCCTTAAGACAAAGATAGGGGTGAATACAGTAGTGGAGCATGAATCCATCAGCTCAGTTTTCCATTATTCAGCCTTCAGCTGGTTATGTCTGCAGCAGGGAAGTGCAATGAGCGCCGAACCACAGATATCATACAGCCAGAGCCTGCAGATCCATGACAAAGCAGTTTTGTAGTAACATTGGTGATTGAGGGGGCAAATTTGGTGTGAGACCTGAGCGTCTTCATTTGCCCATGCGTGTCAGGGCCTGTGAAACAGATCACTTAATGTGTTTTAACCCTTTCTCACTGAAGGCATTTTTCAATTTTTGTTTCTGACTCCCCGCCTTCCATACCCCATAACGTTTTTATTTTTCCCATTCACAGAGTCATATGAGGGCTTAAAGGGATCCTATCATTTCAACACTATTTTTCTAGTTGACATATCGGAATAGCCTTAAAGAGGACCTTTCATCGATTTGGGCACATGCAGTTTTATATACTGCTGGAAAGCTGACAGTGCGCTGAATTAAGCGCACTGTCGGCTTTCCTGATCTGTGCCCCGGGTAAAGCACTATCGGTCCTGGTACCGTAGCGCTTTACAGTCAGAAGGGCGTTTCTGACAGTTAGCCAGGGACGCCCTTCTGCCCAGCAGCGCCTATCGCACTGTACTGTGGAGCGGGGAGGAATGCCCCCTCCTGATAATACTCGTCTATGGACGAGCTGTGTGAGCAGAGGGAGGGGGTGTTCCTACCCGCTCCACTGTACAGCGCGATTGGCGCTGCTGGGCAGAAGGGCGTCCCTGGCTAACTGTAAGAAACGCCCTTCTGACTATAAAGCGCTACGGTACCAGGACCGATAGCGCTTTACCCGGGCACAGATCGGGAAAGCCGAATTCAGCGCACTGTCAGCTTTCCAGCAGTATATAAAACCGCCTGTGCCCAATCTGATGAAAGGTCCTCTTTAAGGCTGCTTTCACACGGAGTAGCGTGCTGCTCATTTTGACTCATAAACACGTTTCAGAGTGAGCACAGTAAAACAGAATCCCATTGACTTCAATGGGTTCGGTCTTATGCACGCTACCCATTGAACTCAATGGGAGGCTTTTTTACCTATTGCTTTCAATGTGATACGCGCCTATCACATTGAAAGCAATAGGTTAAAAAGTCTCCCATTGAGTTCAATGGGTAGCGCACGTAAGACTGAACCCATTGAAGTCAATGGGATTCTGTTTTACTGTGCTCACTCTGAAAGCACCCTTAGAAAGGCTATTCGTCTCCTACCTTTTATAAGTCATCTCCGGACCGCCGTTCAGTGAAAAATACGTTTTTTGTCGGTATGCAAATGAGTTCTCTCGCAGCACTAGGAGCGGGCCCCAGCGCTCAAACATCACTGGGGCATCCCCAATGCTGTGAGAGAACTCTCTCCATCGACGCCTCCATCTTCTTCAGCAACCGCCTCTTCATCTTCTTCCAGCTGAGGTCAGACTTGTGCACCTGTACAGTCGACCCTGCCATCGGGACCCAGACAGAGCCGAGTGCACAGGCCGGTGGCCATTTTTTGAAGGCCGCTTACGCACGCATGCGCAGTACTCTCCTGTTCTCCATAGAACTATAGGAGCGTACTGCGCATGCGTGCATAAGCGATGTCCAAAAATTGGCTGCCAGCCGGCCTGTGCACTCGGCTCTGCCTGGGTCCCGATGGCAGGGCCGAGTGCGCAGGCACACGAGTCTGACCCCAGTCGGAAGAAGAAGATGAAAAGGCATTTGCTGAAGAAGATGGAGGCGTTGCTGGAGAGAGTTCTCTCGCAGCATTGGGGACGCCCCAGTGCTGTTTGAGCGCTTGGGGCCCACCCCCAGTGCTGCGATAGAACTCATTTGAATACCGACAAACTGATTTTTCACCGAACGGTGGGCCGGAGATGACTTATAAAGGTAGGAGACGAATAGCCTTTCTTAAGGCTATTCCAACATGTCAAATAGAAAAAAAAAAAGTGTTCATGATGTAGCCAAAATTACATATTACCGGTATTCTATGTTTTGGTAAGTTTATATGGTTTTATTTACATTTTAAACCCTTATGAAAAATCCAAAACTCTGCAAGAAAAAAAAAAACTTCTATGAAAAGGATGCATAGGGTGTCTTAATTATGGGGCCAGACATACTATTTAGTTATACTATTTGGGGAAAATGTCTATTGCTGTGATCAGAGGCGAAACAACGACTAAACAGTGGTTCTGTACAATTTTTTTTTTTTCTTCCCACTACGACATTCACTGTATAGCAAAAATATTTTTATGAGTTTGTAGACCGGGTGTTTTCGAACACAGGGATACTTAAGGTGAATGTGTTTCACAGTCATTTTTTTCCTTTTATATTTTTAATTTTTTTTTTTTTTTTTTTATTTTTTTTTAACCCAGCGTGTCTGATCACAAATGCTATTGCATTGCAAAATACCAGCACGTCTATTACAGGCTGCATAGAGCAGCCTGTAGTAAAGGTAATGCTTAGACAAACCTGAGAGCCATTAATAGGCTCACAGTTGTCATGGCAATGGATCGACAGTATTGTAGATCCTCCCCAAAGTGGCGGCGCCAATGGTCAGCTTTGACCAAGGTGAGCACTGATCATGGGCATTAGCACTGGGTCTTTGTTGTATAATACAGCAAAGACCCAGCAGCTATTGCAGCCACTCAGCTCCTGAGCATCTGCAATATTTAAATACCCAACATCCTCTGTAATAGTACGGGGATAGTAGAAAGGGGTTAACACCCATTTTCAATGTTCATGTGAATAAGGCCCAGGTCCACACAGGTCAGGTCTACTGCTAAAAACAGAAACATTTTTTCAGCAGTGATTCCTGGGCAGCTGTCCTGTCTTTCAACCTTTGCATTGCAAAGTCAAATATACAGCAAAACATACATATTGCATGTTCAAGACCCGCAGCACAAGACACTTTACTCTGCAGGTTTTTTTTGTTTTGTTTTGTCTGTAATGTGTGGATAGGATTTGTTTGAGGCCCATTTCCTACACTGCTAACTTTATATCACAGTGGGTTTGCTGCTGGTGATTTCAATTACACCGAAAATATCTGGCTGTCATTGGCCAACTGTAACTAACTTTTTGCAGCATCTACATGTCAGATTTTGTAATATTAATACGCTGCATCCCTGTTCTTCCTACGGGTGGAAGTTCATGAGGTGAAATCTCCAAAGTAGTTATGTCATACTCAGCGCCGCACCTCCCATGAGGCAACCTGAAGCGACCGCTTCAGGCGGCGCTATGTAAGGACCCCAGGGAGGGCGGCATTTTTGATTACCTAAGCCAGTCCAGGACAAGCTGTCCTGGACTGGCTTAGCACCGAGCGGTGGTTTGGGGAGGCCACTGGAGCAGCGCTGCTCCAGCAGCCTCCCCTCATGCTCAGGCAGAGAGCAGGTCATCTCCGTGCCTGCTCTCTGCCTGAGAACGGCGCTAAGCCCCGCCCCCTTCATACGGCCACACCCCCTTCCCTCGGCCACGCCCCTTCACTCCGCCCCCTCCTCCGGGGGGGGGGGCGGCTTTCTGTAGTCCGCCTCGGGCGGCAAAAGGGGTAGGTTCACCCCTGGTCATACTGTTAGGGGCTTAGGCCTAGTTCACAACTGTTTTCGGTATTCTGCTTGGGGAGTCTGCTTGGAGACCCCCTGAACGGAATACCAAATGCATTGACAAATGGAGAGCAATGGAAGCACGTGGATCCCATAGACTATAATAGGGTCCGTGTGTTTTCAACGTGGTGTCCGCATGAGTCATGCAGAGAGGAAAGTGGTTCATGAAGTACTTTTCTCTCCGCATTTTCCGTGCGGAAAACACAGGGACCCCATTATAGCCTATGGGGTCTGGGTGCTTTCATAAGCTCACTGCTTTTCAATTAGTTTGGTATTCTGTTCGGGGGGGGGGTTATCAAGCGGACTTGCCGAACTGAATACCGAACACAGATATGAACCAGGCCTTAGCTAAAATGGAGGCAAAAGGTAGCAATCACTACTAGCCCTGTAGCCTCTAGGGGCCCAAAGGCTTCTTTACAATATAAGAGGACAACAGTATTATATATAGCACATGGTAAGTGACAGATTTTGCTCAAGAGCGATAAATTACACATTTAAAAGTTGTCTATGATTAGAAAATCTCTTTAATAATGATTGTCAGATGTTGCATATTCCTTACAGCATTGTAGAAATAAGAAAAATGCGCAACATATTTGCATTTTTTTTTTTACTTCGCACCATTTTTAGGTAACATTTATGATTTAGCATGTTAAAATGTGTTTGTCATATACATTCGGCATCAAAATGACACCGACTCAGAAGTCCTCATGTAGACATTGCTATACTTTACAATAAACTTTCAACCAATATAGTTTGAGCCATGAACAAGAAAACAGCTCTATACGAAAATATTTAATATCGGATTGTATATTTCGGCAGCATTTTGCCTCTGTCTCAAAATGTTAAACATTACAACAAATGTGCTTGATGTGCAAGATGATCCCTGTCCTAGCTAGAAGCAGCTCTGCACTTCCCCCAACACCTGTTCCAATATAGAATGCAGACCAGAATAGAGCTCCCAATATAAACAAGGCCGCTGAAATACTCCACACTTCCTAAAAACCGTTCAATTAGAGACTGCATGTGAACCTATGTCCAATTTCATCCTGAACATTGTAACACATTTACTCCTGGCTGAGATTTCTGCATATTTTTTTAATCTCAAGGGTCAAGAAGGGACACATTTTCAGAATTAGGCTCCATTCACACTATTAATACAATTTACTGCAACATAGTTTCATGCCAAATGGTCATCAGATATGACATCTATCTGCCCTTAGCATCACACACTAGGGGCTAAAACAAATAACAGATGAGAAAAAATGTGTTTCTAGAACTATTACTGCTACGGTGAACAAAGTATTAGGTCTGATGCACATGACTGGAGTGATTTGTGGATACCTGGAAATAAGCAGGTGCTGGTTTTCTGCAGACTCTGTCTATAAAATAGATGAGACTAACCCAGAAAAATGGACAGGAATAAGACTGGTTTCATGTTTCGCAGCTCAGTTCTACAGCCTATATGCAGCGGACACAGAAATGAATGGATACATATAGAATTCCTAATTATGGATGTGTAATTACAAATAGTATACAGGAAACAGTAATGTGTTAGGTAATCACTAACGAAGCAATGACCTGCTGCAGGAACATAACCCTACTAAACAGAATGGGGAATGTCTAAAACCAAGTACTTCATTGTAAAGGGAAACTTTTATTTTTTATTATTACTAATTTATTCTTAGCTTTTTAGAATATCATGTAATGCCATTGATACCTTTTTAGGATCCTGTGTGTGTCCAAGTCGATCTTTTAGTTGCTGGACTCTGTGCACAATGCTCTGAGAGTCCATCTTTGCAGACAGAGGTTGCTTGCAGTGTCTTACTATTCATTGGAGTCTGAGATCACAAATGACATCACTTTACCATGTGATTGCCTAAATCACATGCTACGGACAATCATGTGACCTTGTAATCTCATGGATTAGTATATGGTACTGTTTAGTATCAATAAAACAAAATAACTTGAAATGAATTTAAACTGGCCATACACTTTAGGTCATGTGATCATCTGAACAATCCCGCTATCAATAGTAACAATATTGGTCAGTTGGTCAGTTTAGCGGTCAGCAACCTTCCAGTTACTGTGAAACTACAACTTCTAGCATGTTCCATTCACTTCTATAGAAGTTCAAAGAACAACAGAAAAAAATATGTATGCTTGGAGTTGTAGTTGCTGAAGAATAAAAATAGTTGTTTAAAAATAAATTAAAAAAAATAAGTCTAGGTTCACATTTCCGTTTGGGGGGTCCACTCGAAAAAGCGGTTACCCGCGGAAACCCTGTAGACTATAATGGGGTCCACTGAGTTTCCGCCCAGGTTCCGCCCAAAAAGGGCAAAAAATGCGGAGAGAAAAGCTCTCTGCATTTTTCAAGCGGAATAGGGAACGGAATCCCACAGCGGAGAGCAGGTGCGGGTGTGAACATAGCCTTAATCCGTGCAAGTCAGCTGATTAGGCTGGGTTCACACCACCATTGAATTCCATTAGGAAGGTGTCTTTAAAAAAAAAAAAACACCACCTATCATAACAGACACTAACTGATGTTAGAGTTTCCGTTTTTCTAACTGATCCATTCAATGGATCAATGAAAAAAATGAACATCACTAGCATCAGTTAGGCCGGGTTCACACGATGTATTTTGGCACGTAATGGGGAACGTAGACGCTGTGGGAGCTTTTGTGGGTCGTATACGCTCTCATTGTTTTTAATGGGAGCCGGTACCGTATACGCGGCACTATTTTGCGGCGTGTACGCTCCGGCATGAGCAGAGCTTGCCGTATACGCCGGCACTCCCCATTCACTTCAATGGGACTGCACGGAGTGAAAGAAGCAGCCCATTCATTTCTATGGGGAGCGCTCGTATCCCCGCTCCCATAGAAATGAATGGAGCTGCTTTAGACGCCGCTTATTCTGAACGTGTTTTACGTTCAGAATAAGCTAGCGTTTACTCAGTGTGAATGCACCCTTAAGGAGTTTTTTAGGCAAGAGTTTACAATTTTTTTTCATTAAATGCATACTGCTGTTCTAACAACTAAGCACCGATACCACCTGTGCAAAAAACACATAACTCCATTTGTTTGTTGTTTACTCAATATACAGTCTAGTCTGTACTAATCAGAAAAAAAACTTGCAATTTCACAGATTGTTTTTTCTGCTCTGATGACCAAATACACTGTGTGATGGAGCATTATTAATCTGAAAAAAATATTCATTGCTTAAGCTTTTTTATGTGCAACTATGCAACAAATAATTGTTGTCATTTCAGCATCTTTTGGTCATTTGTTTGCTCTAATAAACAGTCTAGCCTATGCTAATTTGAAAAAAAAAACTCTGTTATGTGACTGGAACAAAACAGGGCAGGGAACAGACAAAAGGAGGGGGAGAAGTAAACACTTGTTTAAATTATAACAATTAGAACATGGGTGACAAAAGCAACACTGTTTCCGGTTATCATGGCATCGCCAGTATAAACAGGATTGTTGTACTTCCTCAGAATGAAAATTAAGTTTTTGAATATTTAGCTGGCTCATCTCAGTCATGGGATTATGTTACATTCAAGAGTGATGTGATCTTGAGTCAGGATTCTGTGCATACCTCCTCCTACATAACATGTAATTTACAACAGTGGCTTTCTGGACTATCAGACATGTCTCCTTTGCATTCTTCACTTACACAGAGATCACTGGTAGTGATATGACTATTTTTCCTAGTTAGAGCAGTCGTCCCCCTCTTTTTAATGATCTGGATGAGAACAGTCATTATTGTTTGCAAGCAGAGGAGGAAGATATGGCTGTTGGTGGTGGAGGTAGAAGTAGCAGGGGTGTAGTATTACTACTGGTAGACATTCTGATAGGACATCTAGGGTGATGTGTCAGAAAAAAATGTGGGAGGATGACTTTGCTGATAATAATTTTTTTGCGGATAGGACTTTACAACTGGGTCAGAGTGACATCAGATGAAGAGAGTGGTGGCAGTGGGGATAGTAACAATTCCAGCCATTGTGCAGGCCCAACATCCAAAAAGCCTGCTAGGATCAAACCTAGGGAAAGCTTGCAGGGTGAGGCTAGTGGCACTGGTAGTGGTAGTGACAGACATGTTTCAGCACATGGGAAATGTTTCCACACATGGGAATTTTTTGTACATTGCCAAACAATAATTCATAGCAATGTGCAAGATCTGCAAACAGAAACTTACCTGTGGCCATGTGGGAACAAATCTCTATGCATGAATGACATCTATACGTACTCTCATGAAAAGGCATCACTCTCTTTTTTGAAAAATAGACTTGATAGTGACAGTGGCACTGGCATGGGAAAGTGAGCAAGGCTTCCTTGTAGGCTGACCACATCTAGATCTAGCACATGGTCCTCGTTATCATCATCATCATCATCATCAACAACTGTTTCTCTTACTCTTCCTCTTCCATGCCAATGACAGTTATCCATTAGGGAATGAGTGGTCAGGAAACAGCAGTATGTGCTAAGTTATCTGATAGTTGTGCAACTTAACTTGCAACTACAAAACAAAATCCCACACAACTAATGTAAATCTTAAAATCCTTTTTATCAAGGCTATTAAAAAATACAAAAAAAGTAAGAAAGAAGAGGAGAAAACACAGAGCCCCAGTCACAAAAAGCAATCAGTAGACAGTTAAGTATGCAATACATAAATCAAGATAGTAGAAATAAATTTGGTAGTAAAGCAAATGGCTACTATATATAGGATACAGGATAATGATGTTAGGAAAAAACAATATATAAACTAAGTCTGAGAGGTACATAGATCAAGAAAAAGAGAAATCGGCATCACTCCGCGGACGTAGATAAAAAAATTCCTTTAATCCATATAGTATAAACTTACAAAAACATCAAAAACAAAGACAAAAAGGAATGAAAAACATTAAAAAACGCCAACGCGTTTCGGGACGCACAGTCCCTTAATCATGGCATCCTTTTTCTTGATCCATTACCTTCGTTTGTTGGTCCACAAACTTATCGTGCACCCCGCCCAGGACTGATTATCATTCACGGTGAGCTCCAATAACTTTTTTACTAAACTATTGAGAGGTACATAAACCAGAATTGGGATAAATAGTGTAAGTATAAATATCCAAACTATATATAAGGATGGATACCACAATAAACAGCACATAAACCACTAATAGAAAAATAATAAAGCAATACAGACCAAATCTAGCTGATGAACCCCAAAGCACGTTTCGCTTAGATGGCTTTGTTAGGTTTCATTAACTTGCACCTGGCCAAACTGCTGGCAGTGTAGTCACTGCCAAACCAGTTAGTGGATTCCACTATGTTTTGCTGTGATTAAACATGTTCTTAGCCTTGATGGAGGATAATTAGCTGCCATTACTTCTCTAGGAAAGCTTTCCCTACTTTATATGGCCATGTGTCGGAGAACGTGGGCCTTTACTTTGTGTACGTCAGTCTGGAGAAAGGTGCACACCACCTTCGACACATGGAGCAACTATTATGAACAAGGACAATACATGGCTTTCACAGGCCATTGTGTCAATGCTTTGAGCATCAGCAGCTGCAGTCTAGAAATGTAGCAAGGACAGGTGCTAGTTCCATCCCAATTGTGGAGGCCCAGTTCCAACCTCAGGCAGGGCTCATCCATCTCTTCTGGATCCTCCTCTCTGGTCCATTTCCCACCACCATCTTTACCAGGGCAAGACATGGCTTTCACTTCAAAGTGTTACTTTAAGATATATCATTGGAGGCTCAAGAGGGAAGTGTGTCGACTTCCCAAGCCCTTTGAAGAAGCCACTAAGTTTATCAGTAGAGTTAACTGCAGCACCAGAGATGTGATACTTCTATTGTATATTTTACAGGAAACCCTTACACTCTTGAGAGACAGAAGAGGAGGAACAGTTTCCACCTCTTAGTCAACGTCATCACCCTGTGTTGATGGAAGAAGATGAATATCCAGGTCATCACGGAAGAGGACCTGTGACTCCTTTACTGGAAGAAAATTAGGAGGAAGAATCTCCCTTGGATGCAGAGGGGACCCTTGATGTGTCACAGACACAGCTAGGGGAGAAGTCTGACCATTATTTATTTCAACATGATGATGACAACAACCATGCTGGCCAAGAACACCAACCATGGCAGGCCCCAGGTCCAACACATACACTGACAAGCATGGAAGGCTGAATGCTCTGCTGCTTACACAACAATAAACCTATTATTAGCATCAAGCAGAGGGATTAGTACTGGATGACAGTGCTCTTAGACCCTCACTATTAAAACAAAATGGGGGAATTCTTCCCTGCTTCCCAAAGGGAGCAAGAATTAGAATATTATCAAGATAGATTGCGGGAGCATTTAGGGAGACCACAGCAACTGTCAGTTTCACGCGTCCCAGATAGCTTCTTCCTTCTCCCAGTCCACGTCACCCAGCGAGCACTCAACCTCCTCTGCAAGTGCCACAAGTGTCAGGAGAAGTATGAAAAGGAATATTAGCTGCCAAACCCAGTACAGTACCTGAAAGATGATGAACTAGAAATTTATCAGTTTGCAGCGTCAACCGAAACACAACAGACAACTGACACCCACAGCTGCACCAACAAATACAGTCACACCTAGAGTATACCTATATACCATGCAATTCTGGGCAAGTAGGTCAGAGCAGTGGAAGTAGCTGTTTGCAGTGGGAGTTTTATCTTGTCCAGGGTCAAGTGTAAAGGCCGAGAGGGTATTCATTGCTGCGGGTCTGTTCACAGTTAGAACAGAAAAAAATCACTTTTGTCAAAATATATCAGGCATGGATTTACAAACTCCTCCAGCTGATGCATCTGAAAAGTCGTGTCACTGTCTGACTTTATCATCATCTTCCATTTACTGTACCACTGCTGATACTGGCTGCTACTCCTAAACAGCTGCCACCACTGCCACCACATCGCAAGCCTGATCCATCACATTCCATAATATCATGCTGCTGTTGCCACAGTTTTGGTACAAAAAAAATATATTTCACATCTGCTCCCATCAATGAATAATTTTTTATGTTTTTTTTTTTTTTTTTGCGGAAAAGATAATTCTGCATCACTTTTTAACATGGTTCAAAGCCACAAATTTGGGCTGTGTCGGAATTGGGCTGTGTTAATTTAGGATGGCACTTGGATATTATTAATTTAAGGGCTCGTGCACACGGAGTATTTTAGCATAATACACGTGTATAGAATACACCTGTAAAAATAGCAGTCCCATTGACTTGAATGGAAATTTTTACACGTGTTAAAAAACGCGCCAAAAAACGCGACACATTTTTTGGCGCGTTTTTTTAACACGTGTAAAAATTTCTAACAGCCACTCTGCTCACTTGCCATACAGGGTTTAGCAGTGGGTTTAGGTAGTGCATATGGCACAGTGGGTGAGCAGCATGCCTCCTGATATGTTATTACCTTTAGCCGCCCTGTCTCGGTACCACTGGTCTGCAGGGGTCCTGATGGTGGTCCCCTAGAAACAATTCCGCTGGTGGGCCCTAGACATCCCAATCCTACACTGCAGCTCATTACCAGGCAGATGTTGTATTACTGTGGTGTGACTATAATGAGCTGCGCACTTGTGTATCATCACATGACCATGGACTGTATATCACATGACCATGGTCAGACTTTCATCCACTAGAGGTAAGCAGAATGAATGACAGCAAGCAGAGTTCTAGAAAACTGTGAGGAATTGATACAGAAAGTATATTGGAAAATTGTACAAGTTTTTATTATACAAACAATAACATTTATCTCTCAATATTTGTCTGAAAGTAGCCAACCCCTTTAACATAAGTATCAGTACCCACCACCTTCAGTGGAAGGGATCTGGGACGTCACAGCCAGTGAGGCGTTTAATTCAAGAAGACAGCCCAGCAGAAGGACTGGACCATGCTGGGAGGACACAGGAGCACCAGGGACAGATAAGTATAATTTATTTTTACTTTTTTTTACAGTTTCCCCAGCCTATTTTAAAAAAAAAATTTTTTTCCTGGACAATGTGTCAGCTACAAGTGGGGTATCTCGGATCATGAGATAATGATGCAGCACATATATCTTGGGGTCAGGCAGTTTTAGCCCATGTAACTGCATATGCATGAGGAGTAGTCCCTGGTGGAATGTGATTCCTGTTCCTTAATCGTATAAGCTTGTATCCTATATATACATATATACTATGAAGCTGCCTCATGGGGCATTAATCTAATTAATCTGGCTACATAATAGACACTCTAGTCTGCTTTTCAACCCACTGGAATGAATGAATGAATGAATGAATGAATGAATGAATGAATGAATGAATGACACTATTTTTGGATTAGTTTTGTATTCTGGGAAGTGGGATTTTGTAGTCATTGTAACATATTTAATAATAATAGTTAACTTTATAAATTGTTTTGGATAAACCAGTGAGGACCCTTAAATGTCTTGTTTTTATGTGAAGACTGGGAAAGCAAGTAATTCCAGACAGAGTTAGATTTATGTATTGTGTATGCTCCGGAATCAATGGAACAGCTCCCATTGTAAAATGCAATGAATTGGAACTGGTGGAGGTGGTGAAAGGTTCTCATTAGGTTAAGGCCCCACGTGTTAGGCAGCAGCAAAAAAGCTCTGTAGACTTTCTGCTTCAATTATACCTATAGGGAAACTGCCACGTTTCCGTAGAAATAATTGTGTGGATAGGATTAGCTAGAATCCATTTTGCAGGGACTGTTAAACACCACGTTTTTTTCTGCAGCATTTCCACCACAGCTAAGCCACAGCGTTTACGCCATGTAGGGCCCCTGGACTTAGGTAGCTTTTTGTCATTTTTCAGTATCTGTATGGTGGAACAGTATTATTGAGTCTCTCTATAGTATTATTCAATATTATTCTCAGCTAGGTAATGGGATTGAGTCACTATATGGTGGTAATATTTAGTCATGGTGTGGAAGTGTTAATTGATCCTTATATAGTGGTATCATCTGGTCACGTTAGAATTTATGTTTGTGACAAGCAGTGGTGTAACTGCATACATACATAACCTGAATTAATCTAATGGGGTTTTTCAGGACTTAGATTTTGACAACTTGTTGCTGAAAGATGGGTCATCGACACCTGCCCCCTCTACAATCAGCAGGGAGCCGTGGTGCAGAAAGCTTCACAATATACTGAATGGGTGCAACAAAGTTCTGTCCACTGTGTAGAGGCAATGCCAGGTTGCTGTAGGTTACCCTCCATTCACTAGTATAGTCAACATAACTCTGCTTACATAACACCAATCTCATCAACACTGTCATCAGTGTTTTGACCACACATAGCAATAAACACTATAAACTATAATATTTGAAAATGAGTCAGGTTGTTTATATACAGTAGATGTTACAATGATTACCTTATGTCATACATTATGTTGCACTCGTGGTCAGCACCTACAAGCATCTCCCCTCACCATCTCCTAGCTTCAGCTACCAGCACTGGTGCATTGCTCCTCTCAGCAGCCCTTGTTTAGTATCTACCTCCAGTCCCTTCTGTTTCTAGGTTATATAAGGGAGAGGAGGGTGACTTTGCAATAAGTTTCCTAGTTTGTAGGGGCCTGTGAAGGTGATATCTCTACTGCATATTCCGATCACCCCTTTCCTGACCATTACTTGTTTTCCTGACACTGAACCTGTTACCTTTGCTGACCTCTGCCAGTTATCATATTGATTCTCTGCTGCCAGTATTGAACTTTGCTTGAGAACCATTACAAATTCTGCCCTTCCTGACCTTGGCGCGTCCATTGACAAAGTCTCTGCCTGTCCTTATGTTGTCCCTTGATAAGCATCCACTGAACTGAGACAACTCCTAGAAGTAGAGGCCTGTGGTACTACTAGAAGTAGAGGCCTGCTGCAGCAAAGGTCTGATCCTTGTATGGTGGTCACAGGGAGAAAATTATGGGACCACTTCAACAAAACCCTTAGAAGTAGCCGCAAGTCAAATCAGTTCAGTGGTATAGTGGATCCACACATATTTTATTACTCATTACCTTGAAATTTCTCAATATCAGGCCTACCTCTACTATATATTTAACATAATAATAGGAAGTTTCCCTTCTGACAATTTATATGAGTTTGAGTGTCATTGCATATTGTCCTATGTTTTAGTCTCGGTCCGCACTTATATAAACCTACTTTCAATTGTGTCATGTGAAACATAGTGCAACAAAAGTATAGCATGACTTAAGAAGTGCTACAATAACACAAGAGTCATAGCTTGCTAGAATCCCTCCCTGAAGGTGGTGCCATGGACAGCTGAGGAGGAGTCAGTTTTAAGGCTCAATGTGCACACAGTTTGGTCTCTTCTCAAAGTAAAAGGAAAGGCTTTAGGGACAGCTCTCTGGTGACAGGTGCAGTCAGGTGGCAGCGTGTGTGTGGTAGTGCAAGCGTCTGCTATCATCCTGCCTTGCCTGTGCCTTGACGCTCCTTCTGCTTGCAGCAAGATCACAGCTAAAGACCACATCTGATCTAAAAGGGTAAGCTGTGCTAAAACTTCTGTTCTGGTTTTTTGTGTGTCTATTCTAACTCTTTTGTGTCTGGCATTTAGAACCATTTCTCATAACCCAGCTAACAAGTAGTTGGATGTCATAGGATCCCCATTAAACACTATAATTACTGGCAAGTAGTGATATACAAGCACATATTAGCATGTACAATGGAGGCAGTATTAATTAGTAAGCAAATTATTTAGGTTAATTTTTATTATATCATGATGGATATAAAACATTAGAAAAAGAACATAAGGAAAAACAGATGTTTAACAAAGACCAAATACTAAACATTCATAGGCCCGGTAATTTAAAGAAATATTAATACTAGTCTGGAATTGCCTTGTAATCATGTTATCTATTCCTATAGATAAGAATTGTGTTACTGTATATGTTTATCTATGTTGCTATTTGTCTATATTATTGTTATGTATATATCTGTATGTGACTTTTGAGTGAAATGTGGCCTATATATTTATATATTCTGTCCTCAACTATAAAACAATTAGATCTATGCTCCGTATATGAATTGCTAGGGAACCATTGGAATGTGTCACTTTTGAGAAGACTTGAGCTGTGACCTATCTTTGGATGTGCTCTATCTGGGCACTCTCTGCTGCTATTTCGGGAACTGACGCTGATCTCTTGTAACAGATGCAGTTAGTGGAATGTAAAAAAGGGGGGCTGAGGTACAGTTTTGGGAGGTTGGGAAGGATAGCAACTAGCAGCTGATCCACAGATTTGGCATGACATTAATAGTCTGGTCACAACTGGGCCTTTCATTCTCTAACTTCATAAAAGCAATCCACATAAAAGAAGCAAATCCACTTTCTAGTAGTAGTATCTAAATTTACAGTATATAGAAGAATTCCTGCCTTTCACTCCACTTTTTCTTTGTTATAGAGAATATACATGTTAGGGTAGACTGTTTCTTATAATGGACAACATTATTTAGAGAAAGGGCTTTATTTCCTATGTTCAATAGATTTCATGACTTTATCAACAATAGTATTTAATAAATTTCCACAGAACGGAGACATGATAAGGAGCAAACGTTATTAGGGTGACCGGATAGCTTTCCCTTACAATCTGTCACATCTTGGTTGTATCACAGAATTTCAAACACATTTTGGCAGTCCGCATCCATATGAAAAAACAATGCTACAGAGGTGACTTTATTTCAAAATTCAGCCATTGAACACACCTACTAGTCTGGGTAGATCATGTATACACTATGGCCTGCCTCTTGCTGTGGAGCATATTGAGCTACAATAAACCACAATTCTATGAAGCATTAGTCTTTTGTAATATTGATTGCAGACATTGTATATCTAGAATTGCAGATAAACACTCAGATTTCAGATATGATGTCAGATGCTGTAAGGAGCCCCTTATGTCCTTGAAATAAATCTTATGACAGTATTTTCCTTTGGCTCAGTTCAAACTAGCGTCATGGCTTCTTTTTATGGTGGCATCTATGCTGATGTAATGGATCTGTTTCCTGGTGAATTTGAACAGATTTTATTTAATCCCCAATAAACATAAAGGGGCATATCACATTTCCAGCAAATGATTGTTGTATTCTTACTCTCAAAAACACCAAAAGGCCAACGGAAACCCCAAAGGATTCCTCCAACTGAAGTGTGAACAGAGCCTAAATATTAACTTGCTATGTTCTGATCTGTGATACATTAGAGCTTCTCCACATGTTCACTTTCAGACATCACACAATCCCACTTTATTTCCGGGTCATGTCTTGTCTGTGGTTGATTCATGTGAAAAACTAGTTAATTAGTTAATTTATTTATTTACACAATGTCTCTGGATCCATAAAAGATGGCGAGCAACTTGATAGCAACTGTGTGCTGTCTGTGATATTCAGGGACCCATAGATTAGGCTGGTCTATGGTCCTCAAAATAGAGCAGGTCTCCATCCTTGTTCCACTTACCATTGGTATGTGGAAAAAGAACAGATATCTACATGCACCCATTAAAATCAATGGTTCCCCATACAACTTGTTATTTAACCAGACATCAAAAGACCACTTAATGCAGACATGTGAATAAAGCCTTATGTTTTGAATTTCCTTTAGGGCTCGTGCACACAGAGTTAACATGAGCATATTTTAGCATAATACACGTGTATCGAATACACCCGTAAAAATAAGACAGCGTCTACATCCCGTGGGGCCCCGGCCTTATATGGTTTTATTTACATTTTAACCCCTTAACAAAAATGCACGAATCCCATCCACTTTGCAAGTACTGTAAAATACCACTGCCAAATAGCGGCATTTCCGGCCTTTGGGGCCCCCGGCCTAAAAGCGTTTCTGCTGCGTTTTTTCATTTTTGCTGCTTTTCACTACATGGGGTTTTAGGATATAAAGATAATTGTTAGTGGGCTATTTTGCTAAAACAATCAGTTCAGTCCTATGAAAGTCTAAAAACAGCTTAGGTTGTCAATACTTACAGCATTTGTAAGTAGCTGAGGTGATACAATACTATCCGGTCAGTTACATATTATGGTTCCCATGAAATGAAAAAAATAGGAACCCATGCAAAAAAAATATCATAGCAATTGTCAGATCAGATCCAATTATCCTGTGTACTTCCAGCTTTACACTTTAGTACAGTACTGGCGTATCACCCTGAAACTCCTTTACTGATGTAAAAAGTGAATAGAGTCATATTGTGACTGTTGCAGCATTACTAGTGTCACAATGACACCTTTATTCACTTACATTGGTGAAGGACAATGGGAGGCACAACTAGTCACCATGTTGCTGCTAGAGATGGGTAAACCACCTCAGCACATGCCGAGTTCGACCCGAAAAAAACAAACAAAGAGATTTATCTCAGACTAACTAAAATGGCCGCTGCGCCATGCATTGTGGGCCCCAGGGTATAATAGGTGGAGACCCTGGAGAGGTGAAATAAAAAAAAAATAAAAAAACGATCCATATTATTATTATTATTATTCCCACCTTCCCTCAACTCTTTTGGTCCTACTTGTGGCATCTGACGCCCACCGGGTGGTATCTTGCATCAAAGATCAGCGGGGAGGCTTCAGTTTAGGCCACATTGGTCACATGAACACAACAAGCATCATAGCGTTATGACGCTAAGCATGCCCATGTCACCGCTGGGGCCCAAGCATAGGCCTCAGCAGTGACCCCAGGCACATGACATCACAGAGGAGAACAAGAGTGAGTGCTGGATGCCATGAGGGGGCCAAAAAGAAGTGAGGGAAGGAGAGTATAAATGGTTTTTATTTTTACACCTCCCCTGAGCCTCCACCTATTATACTCTCAGGTCTGGACCTATTACACTCCTGGTTTGTACCGAACTTGTGCGACCCAAAATGAATCAATGTCCCAAGCCATCCAAACCTGAAATTAAACTAGTCTTATGCCCTGTTCACATCTGTTTTTGTATTCCGTCCGGAGAGAGTCTACATGGAGACCCCCGAACGGAATATAATCGCAACTGCAAGCACTGTTCCGTAATAGACTATAATGGGGTCCGTGTGCTTGCCGCACTCTGCCCGCATGAATCATGCGGACATGATTCTGCTAGCAGAAAAAGGAACCCCTTGAAGTCAATGGGAGACTTTTTTTCCAGTGCTGAAATTCAGCACCAAATTCAGCGCCATTTTCCTCTGTGTGGATGAACCCTAATGTTGGAAAGAAATATGGCATTGCATGTATAGGTAAGTCCCAAAGATCTTTAAGGCTGGGTTCACAAGGGTTTTTTTGGACCGGATTTTAACGCAGAATCCAGCTCAAAAAACCGCCTCCCATTGACTTCAATGAATCAGCTGCAGAATGCGCAGCGGACACTCCCTCCTGACTAGGCCCATTCATTTGGGCTTAATTTGGAGTGGAATGCCACGACTGACGGAATGCCGCGACAGTCGCAGCTAGCCATGGGAGGCGGTGTTTGGTCTGGATTCTGAGGTGGCTTCCCATGTCAAAATCCACTCCAAAAAACCCCGTATGAACTTAATTAATTGTCAGTTAATTGTAGAAAGCCACATAATTTTGACGCTAAACAGAAGTTTTATCGATAAAACTATTTATCTATCAACAATCAATCTGAAAACCATGATAAAAAAAGCACGAGAAAAACAGTTTTCATTGTGGAACACAGAAGCTCCATCTGGGGCCTTAACCTCAGGACTTATTCACAAATGAAAAATTTACCTGTGACGGTTTTTAACAATCGGCACACAACCATTTTTAAGACAGTGATGGAATGTGTACATGTTCTATATGTGAGTATACATGTACACATGTTCTGTCTTGTGTCTGTGTGTATCTATGTGTGTGTATATATGTACACATTTTCTGTCGTGTCTGTGTATTTATATGTAGTAATACAGATTCCCTATGGAATCCAAAACATGAACCAAAATTTCATATATATTTGCTTTGCTATCCTGTCGGTATTTACTACAGTTTTGCATTATATTTATCAGGATGATGACTATTATATTTCCTAAGATTCTTGTTTTAGAGGTTACAGCCAGACACCGGTGGACCCCATTCACTAGAATGGCGTCTGCCATTTCAAAACTGAAAGAGGAACTTTCACGTTCTCTGGCACCTGTGGTATTATATGCTGCCAGAATGTCAGCTTGCCCGATGTGTGCCCGAGTGCTGGACATATTGGTGCCATTAGTTTCGGCACGGGTATCCCTCCACTGTCTGAAGGGCGGGCCTTACTGCTCAGCATCATTGCAGGGCGGTAAGGAACAAACCATCCCACCGAATGTTCCTTTAATGCTTTCCTGACACCCAATGATGAGTGCTTAAAGATAGCGGTCACTCGGGAGCAGAGCGGCCGCCATAGCCACTGGATGTCTGCTGTATTATACAGCAGACACCCGACGCTAATGCCTGCGATCAGTGCCCGCATTAATCGCGAGCATTAACCCCCTCTGCTCCTCAGTCAAAGCTGACCGAGGCGCCAGTTTATCAGCAGCACGTGGATGCCGCCATTTTTTCAGAGATCGCCAGCACCCAACGCAAGCTTTGTGGCTGGTGTACCATTCCCATGACAGCTAGGAGCCTTCCAAGCCTATCTGTAATTAATTTATATTGCGGGGTGCTCTCTGCACTCCACAATAGAAACGCCGGTAATTTGCAATGCATTGCAATGTATTAGCATTGTAATGCATTGCATAAGTGATCAAACCCCCTAGGGTGCAAGATCCCCAGGGAGTCTAATAAATGCAAAAAAAAAATTTAAAAAAGTAAAAGTATTAAAAAAAATTAAAAATATAAAAAATTCAAATCACCCCCCCCCCCCTTTCCCTAGAACACATATAAAAGTGTATAAATATATTTTTCCCGTACGGTAAATGCCAGAAAAAAATCAAAAGTGCCAAACCGCCGTTTTTTCACTGTTTCATTTGTGATAAATATTTGAATAAAAAGTGATCAAAGTAATAGACATTCCCCAAAATGGTATAACTAAAAAGTACACCTGGCCCTGTAAAAAAGACGCCCTATGCATCTCTGTAGATGGAAGTATAAAAAAGTTATGAGTGTCAGAATATGGCAACTTTTAGAAAAAAAAAATTCCCAGTTTTATATTTTTGTTAAGGGGTTAAAATGTAAATAAAACCATATAGGGCTGGGGCCCCACGGGACGTAGACGCCGCGATTTGCCCGCAGCGGAGACGCTGCAGGAAAAATCGCAGCGTTGTACAGTGCAAGCAAAGTGGATGGGATTCATGCGAATCCCATCCCAACTTTGTGGAGAAGATCGCAGCGCGGACATGCTGCTATTTGCAAAGCCATTGCGGCTTTTCAAATCGCAGCATGTCAATTATATCTAAGGAAACGTCAGCGGCTTTCCTGTAGATATAATGTTAAGAGAAAGTCCGCAGAGGAAAACTCTGTGAACTTTCTCTTAAAAGCGCTGCGGAAAGAACCACAATGCGATCACGCAGCGGTTCTTCCCACAGCGCATTAGTGCTGCGGATACGGCCCGTGGGGCCTTAGCCTAAATTTGTTATCCCCAGAATTGTACCAAAACATATAAGTGACATGTCATTTTGGCTGCAGAGTGAACACCGTAAAAACAAAGCCCATAAGAAAGTCGCACAAATGCACTTTTTCGTCAACTTTACCCCATTCTGAATTTTTTCCCAGCTTCCCAGTACATTGTATAGAATAATAAATGATAGCACCATGAAGAGCTATTTGTCCCTCGACCATTAGGCCCTCATATAGCTGCGAGAACGAAAAAATAAAAGACTTATGGGGTTTAGAAGGGGGGGGGTCATCAAAAATGAAAAAGGAAAATCTAAAAATTCCTGTTGCGGGAAGGTCAAAGTGTGACTGCTGACAGACTCCTTTTAAATACTAAAGTCTAGAACATTCTACTGACATCACAGAACTCTTGCTTCATATGTTAATAACAGGCTAAGGCTGGATTCACATTTGCATTGCAGTCTTCATAGTATACTCCGCCACAGATTCCGCTTAAAATATGCAGAGAGAAAAGTCCTCAATACCACTTTCAGTATAAAACCAATGGAAACCAGGTGGAAACCCAGCGAAACCTATTATAATTGTTGGTTCCATGGGTTTCCGTGGGTAACCGCTTTTTAAGCAGACAGGGTCTCTGTTTCTTGGGTCCCCATGCAGACCCGAATGATGGAGACTAGAGATGAGCGAGCAGTGTTCGGATCAGCCGATCTGAACAGCACGCTCCATAGAAATGAATGGATGCACCTGGTACTTCCGCTTTGACGTCGGCCGGCCGCTTAACCCCCCACGTGCCGGCTACGTCCATTCATTTCTATGTGAGCGTGCTGTTCGGATTGGCTGATCTGAACAGTACTCGCTCATCTCTAATGGAGACCAGAACGCTAATGTGAACCTAGTGTAAGACTCCATTTATATCATGTTTCTGTTGTCCCTTCAGCAGATTTAGTTAATGGATCTGTTTTTGGAATAGTAAAAGCAGATAAAAATCTGCCATTTGTGTTTTTTATTTGCAGTAAATTGAACAGGGCTATTCCTTACGGGGCCCTGATAAATAATGGTTTGTAGAAATGGCTGAACCTCATGAGATTCATCTCAATGAGAGAAGTTTGTCTCCACCCCAAAAATGCTACTATTATACTCTGGGGGGGTGGTGGGGGGGGTGGAATAAACACAGATGCAAAGAGATGCACAGTCTGTTTGCAACCATTATGTATTGACTCTAACGTTTAAAAAAAAAAAAGTTGTGCATCCATTTTTATGGAGGACAGGCTAAGAGGATACACTTCTCTGTCTGTCAGTAAAAGCGGACAGGGACAGACAGTTGACCAAAATGCTTCAAAAGTAGTAGCTTTTTAACATTAGAGTTTATTTGTCTACTGAAGCTAAGTTCACTGAGTTTTTTGGCGAATATTTTGGTCAGGAAAAATCCGCTCAGGAAAAATTGTGAGGCGTTTTTTGATGCGTTTTTTACCGGGAAAAAAGAAGTGACATGACCTTTCTTCAGGCGGATTCTGCCAGAAAAAAACAATGGGAGACGGAAAAACCACTAGCTGTTTTTGAAGCAGTTTTTGACAATTCCGCATCAAAATCCGCATCCAAAAACCACATCCAAAAACTGCATCCAAAAATGGTCCATGGTCATGTGATGAGCACACAGGTGCTACTAGTTATAGTCACAGCACAATAATAGCTGCCTGGTAATCAGCTGTACACCTGTGTACTTGTCACATGACCATGGACAGTAAATCACATGACCATGGTCAGACTTTTATCCCCTAGAAGTAACAGAATGAATGACAGCAAGCAGAGATCTAGAAAACCGTGAGGAATTAATACAGAAAGTATATTGGAAAATTGTATAACTTTTTATTGTACATTTGTTTGTCAATATTGGTCTGAAGGTGGCCAACCCCTTTAAATCTAGGTATCTTGAGGAATATCACATTGTGATATCACATTGAACAGCGAAAACTAGAGCACTAAAACCAATGTATTCTTTAACTTCTTCCTGCCGTCCTGACTTTAGTTTTTTACTACCTGCCTTCCGAAAGCCAGCCATTTTTTTTTATTTCTCCGTTCACAGAGCCTGAAAAGGGCTTAATTTATGTAGGACAAATTAAACCATTTAATATTCCGTTACAATGTACTAGCAATCTGGAAAAAAAATGATTGGTGTAGAGTTATAGAAAAAGCTGCATTTACACGCAACTTTCTTACAGGTTTTCGTTTTTTATGACATTCACTCTGCAGCCAAAATGACAGGTTATGTGTATTCTGCAGGTCAGCACAACTATCACACAATTATTTGTTACATTTTAACACCTTAACAAATGATTAACTTTCAAAAAAATTTTCTATGAGTCACCATAGTCTGACACCCATAAGTGTATACAGGGCTGTATAAGGTGTCTTTTTTGCTGGACTAGATGTGCTTTATATTTGCACCATTTGGAGGAATGATTGATGTTTTGATCGCTTGTTATTAAAAGTTTTATAAGTGGCGAAATGGCAAAAAAAATGTGCCTCTGGCTCTTTTGATTCACTGTATGGGAAACATAATTTTACAGGCATAGTTTACAGGCATGGGGATATCTAGTGTGTATGTGCTTGATTTTATTTTTTTTACACATCTAGGTTAGAGGGAGTGATTTACAAGTGATAGTACACATGCAACTTTTGTATAACAAATCATCGCTATAAGTTTGTCAAGTCTTTGAATTTCTACTTTTTACAGCATCATTCTTTTTATTTTAACATCCCCAGCTTGAATATTCTAACCCATTTTATATTAGGTAATTAGGGTAATTTATTTTTTCATTGATGTAGCACATTACATTTTTAATTGTTGTTATTAATTGTTTATCTTACAGAGAGGTCTTGGCTGTGATTCCTGTATTGCAGTCATGGCACCAAAAAAGAAGAATGTCAAGAAAAGCAAGTCAGACATCAATGAAATGACTATCATTGTAGAAGACAGCCCCCTAAGTAAACTCAATGGGATTAGTGGCTTAATTGATGGGGGAAATGGCTTTAGTTACATCTCAACAGAAGTTTCTGACTCATCATATGGATCGAATCTCATGGAAGGTTTAAGCAGAATGAGACAAGACAGTTTTCTGTGTGACCTCAGCATTGGTACAAAAACCAAATCCTTCATGGTACACAAGGTTGTGATGGCATCCTGTAGTGAATACTTCTACAACATTCTGAAGAAAGATCCTTCCATTCAGCGAGTTGACCTCAATGATATATCTCCTCTAGGTCTAGCTACAGTAATAACCTATGCCTACACTGGCAAAATTACTTTGTCTTTGTACACAATTGGTAGCACCATATCTTCAGCCATCTACCTTCAAATAAATACTCTTGTAAACATGTGCTGTGACTTTTTAATGCAAGAAATCAATGTTGAAAACTGCATGTATGTCGCTAATATTGCAGAAACCTATGGACTTAAAAGTACAAAAGAAGCTGCACAAAAATTCATCAGGGACAACTTTATTGAGTTCTCTGAAACAGATCAGTTCCTAAAGCTAACATTTGATCAAATAAATGAACTTCTTATAGATGATGAGTTGCAGTTACCATCTGAAATTGTTGCCTTTCAGATTGCAATGAAATGGTTAGATCATGATGAAAAGAGAATCAAGTATGCCTCTGGGCTTTTAAGCAATATTAGATTTGGCACTATTACAGCTCAAGACTTGGTTAACTACGTACAGTCAGTGCCAAGAATGATGCAAGATACAGATTGCCATAGGCTTTTAGTTGAAGCCATGAATTATCATCTGCTTCCGTACCATCAAAACACTTTGCAATCAAGAAGAACGAAAATACGTGGAGGAAAAAGGGTCCTTGTAACCGTAGGAGGTCGGCCAGCATTGACCGAAAAATCATTGAGCAGGGAGATCTTGTACAGGGATCCTGAGAATGGATGGAAAAGGCTCACTGAGCTGCCAGCCAAAAGTTTTAATCAGTGTGTCACAGTGATGGATGGATTTCTCTACATTGCTGGTGGTGAAGACCAGAATGATGCCAGGAACCAAGCAAAGCATGCAGTCAGCAATTTCTGCAGGTAATTGTATATTCTAGCTAGAAAACTAGCAAGTTGCACAGGAGATGTTCAGTTACAAACCCTGGGGGTTGTGTTTCAGTTCTGCTGAGAATCCTTACATTCTTCGTAGGTCATTTTAAAATAGCTTGGATATGAAGAACTAGAGTTGGACACATTATGTCAATTAAATACAAATACATATTTTAGGACTTTTGATTATTTTTAAGTTGTTTTGTTCTCTTTTTCTGAAATGTGGGAAGGGAAGGCTTATATTGTTATATTATATTGTACTCAGTCAGTTGATTTACTGTTTTTATCTCCTGTATTTTTAGGTATGACCCACGCTTCAACACTTGGATTCACCTTGCAAACATGGGCCAGAAGCGTACCCACTTTAGTTTAAATGTTTTCAATGGCCTCCTTTATGCAATTGGTGGTCGCAATTCTGAAGGTTGCCTAGCTTCAGTTGAGTGTTATGTGCCTTCAACTAACCAGTGGCAGATGAAAGCACCACTGGAGGTTGCAAGGTGCTGCCATTCCAGCTCAGTGATTGATGGTAAAATCTTGGTCGTAGGTGGCTATATAAATAATGCATACTCTCGCTCTGTTTGCATGTATGATCCATCTAATGATAGCTGGCAAGATAAGGCAAGTCTGAGCACACCAAGAGGATGGCACTGCTCTGTTACACTTGGTGACAGAGTGTACGTGATGGGTGGTAGTCAACTTGGTGGTCGTGGTGAGAGAGTTGATGTTCTCCCAGTTGAATGCTTCAATCCTCACACTGGTCAGTGGAGCTATGTTGCTCCTTTGCAGATCGGAGTGAGCACTGCAGGTGCTTCTACACTAAATGGCAAAATTTATTTGGCGGGCGGCTGGAATGAAGTGGAAAAGAAATACAAAAAATGCATTCAGAGCTACAACCCTGATCTTAATGAATGGACTGAGGAAGATGAATTACCAGAGGCAACCGTAGGAGTATCTTGCTGTTCAATAACCATGCCAAATTTGAAAACACGGGAATCCAGAGCCAGCTCAGTTTCTTCAGTGCCAGTCAGTATATAAAGGTTTACTAATAATCCAACCCTTCTACTATAGCACATTGCTTCTCAGGCACCAGGCCAATGTAACGAAATTTAAAAGAAAATGTTGTAATTATATGATTTTATAAGTTGTCTCAGCAGGCCCATTTGTATTACAAGGTGCATGAAATATCAAAGAAAACCTGACGTAGATGAAGCATTGTTTCGATATAACATTGACAGAAAATATTACACAAGCTATCAGAAAATGTATCCATAACAACCTTAATATTGCTTTGGAAATTGTAGGCTGCTGTAGTCTATTATAATAATTTGCCCATAAGGCATTGTGGCATGCCTATTCATTTACAATGAAGATAACAAAAACTGGAACAAACAAGTCAGAACATTATTTCACGAGAATGAAAACTGCCAGTTAAAGCAACAGTTAATAAGATGGTGTAGGATATTTTGATGCATGAAAAGTGATGGTTTGTCCTGTACATTAGTATTTTTTGTGTATGCTGTGAAAGTTTTCTGGTTGATTTTATTTGTTAACATTAATCTTAATCTAAAAGGCATTTTAAATGTTAGTGGATTAATAGTTGTACAGTTCTCCTAAGAAGCATTACAGTCCTTTATTGGAGTGGAACTACTTCAAAGTAAAACAACCCTTAACTTTTGTATATAATATTAAACTATTATCTCTACATAACAAAGCTGACAAGTGATTCTTATTAAATTGTCCATAGCCGCCACTTATAGTCAGCATCTAAACTTTAATCGCTGCAGGCCTGTGGACAAAAAGCCTAGTTTTCCACCTTTCTTTTTTAATATTAAACCTACACTAAAGGGGTTTACTAATCTTATTTCACTAGAAAATATATATATATATATATATATATATATATAGAGAGAGAGAGAGAGAGCACTAGGATATGCCATCACTTTATGATCAGTGGGGGTCCAACCTCTGGAACCCCCACCGATCATAAGAATGAACAGGACGCAGCACTGATATAGTTTGCTCCCCTTTTGAGCCTGGTCTGCCAGCCACTAACCTGTGCAGGGAAATGCAGTCAGTAGGGTTGAGCCGATCTTGAGATTTCAGGATCGTTTTTAAAATCCGATTTCCGATCATTTTCCATCTAAACCTGATCCTGATCACATTTCCAATCCTAATGCAAGTCAATGAGATTTTTTAATGATCGAAGATCGGATTTTAAAAATGATCCTATTCACTATTCATTTTTGGACTCCACACTGTGTAGTGATTAAAAAATCCCCCAGCTACTTAGTCTTCCCCACTTACCTGCACAGAAGCGCTGCCATTGCCGCTCCACGTTCTTCTCACTCCTCTTCTTTCTAATTCACATGCCTTCAGTGCACCATGCGCGCCCCTGCCTCTCAGGCTAGTGTTACTGTTGCTGGGAGTAGGCAGGGTTTGTTATGGCTTAGGAGAGTGTGGGCAGGTACAGGGCGGGGAGACGTGAGTGCATCAATCACGTCCCCCCTCCCAGTACCCGCCTTCATTTTCCTAACCCACAAGCGCCGCCTTCTTCCTGCATCTGTAACACTAGCCTGGGTGGCGGGGGGCGCGCACAGCGCTCTGAAGGCTTGTGAATTAGAGAGAAGAGGAGCGAGAACAATGTGGCGCGGCAGCTGCAGCGCTTCTGTGCAGGTAAGTTGAGCGATTGGGATTGGAATTCCATTCCTGATATTTTTTAGGCAGGATTGGAAGCCGATCGCGATCGTAAAATTTACTCGATCGCCGATCAGGATCCGATCTTTTCTGATCCCGATCACTCAACTCTAGCAGTCAGCCACATTCACATGAATAAGGCCGTGCTACAGTTCCCTGCACAGCAAGTGTCTTAACCAGCACCCAGTCATTTCTGGAATCAGTGGAGGGTCCCACAGGTCAAATTGTATACTGTATCCTAGTGATTTTTCCATCACTTCATCATAGGAATAAAGCTTTAGATTCTCCAGTTCTTAACCCTGACAAGTCCTTAGTGAAACTATGTTACAATAATTTAACATAATTTTTCATTAGGTAATTAGTAATAAAAAAAATTGTTGTGGGTTTGTTATACACAGTCAGTTGTTTTATAGGATTTGGTTTACAATAAAATAGGTGAAATCCGTTTATTGGTGCACTGTAAACTTCATGGTAAATAAAATTGTCATTGCTGGAATTGCCTTCCCCACTTTAAAGATACAACCGATGATTTGCAAAGCAATATAATGTTAGTTTGGTGCTGTAATGCCAAAAGCAATATAGAAAATGCATTTATAATGCGGAGATTACATTCACACTACTGTATTTGCATATCTTGACTTTGGGTGTTTATTGGAATCTCGAATGGCTGAAAATGCAATAAAATGTTGTACTCGGCTTTGCAGTTTTCATAAAGTATGCAGATGAAATGTATTCACAGTAATATATCACATAAAAATACAAATTGAAATCCAAAAAAAGCAATTTACAAGATTAAGAAAGTACAGAATGTTATTATAAACGGGATTCAAAAAATGTACTAAAATCCTCAACATTTGGCATACTGATTATTATGTTTTTGTGAGACTTGTCTTTTTTTTCTCCATATGTTATAAAAAAATCTGTGATTGAAAGATGAGGATAGCTGAAAAAAGTTATCAGAAAATAAAGTTTTACAGAAAAACAAGGAAGAAAAAGAGATTTTCCATTTGAGTATCTCTGACTTTTACTCAGGGATAAAACAAATCAACAGAGTGAAATCTTTGCTTGTTGATTAACATTCAGATTTTTTTTTTCTATGTAGGGTGTATTCAGATACTTTCAGTCCAGGCTACAGCCAAATAAATTATATATATATATATATATATATATATATATATATATATATATATATTTGAATTTAAAATAAATAACTCAATTAAATATATATATATATATATATATATATATATATATATATATATATATATTTAATTGAGTTATTTATTTTAAATTCAAATATATATATATATATATATATATATATATATGAATTAAAAATGAAAAGCAGACCTAATCTATTCAAAGGAAAGCAAGAAAATATATCCCTTAGAAGCTTTCCTATTTTGGTCAAATTTGCTCCCATTTTGGAAAGAAATATGCAAATATAGCATGGACTGGAGACGTGGCGATATAAATGTACTTTTAATGTACTTTTACATGTTTGGCCTTGCCTGATGCGGTTTTTGTGTTAAGTAGCTATTTATTAACCATGGAAATTAAAGTATCCCATGTCAATGTGAATTATATCCTTTTATTTTGCTGGTACCAACTATTAAGGGGTTATCCCACTAATAACCTTTAACCACAGGATAAGTGGTACACGTTAGATTGCTGAGGGCCTTACTACTGAGAACCCAACCACTCAGGGTATATTCATATCAAATCTTTATTATCCATTTAGCAGATTACAGATTCATTTATTGGATACATAAATAATGGATGCAATTAGACTCCAATGAGAAAGTATCTCTTCTTACGAGAAGTTCAATGTTAAAAATAGATAAGCAGTATCTTTTGCTATTTCTTGGTGGATAGACCAGTGGTCTATCATGCTTTTGTGTCTGCCGAATCAACAGTAACAGATTTGCTTTTCTAACATTGAACTCTACACAATGCTACATTCACACGACTGAGTTTCATCTATTTGGTCCGTATATGTGGCGTATTTACCCCCTTGAACACATAGTACGAGAGGGACTCCTAGCATTATAGTGTTGTATACTACTAGGAGTCACATCCTCCCAGCAAAATATTGTTCTATACTGTAATAAATACAGAACAGTAGGATTTCAGGATTTCTCTGAGAGGAAGGGACTCCTGGCAACTTAGACAACTATAATACTACAAGTTCATCTCCCGACGTGTTCAGAGCGTTATTACCGCCTCACGCATGGACTGAGTTTCGTGGATAAAACTCAGCAGTGTGAATGTAGCCTAAAACAGATGCCCTTCTAGTATACTTTTAGGTTTTTTTTAATATCCATTAAAAGAATCTGCTAAATGGTTGATAGAAACATGATATGAACTCACCATCAGTAGTGTGGGAAATTCTAATTGTTTGTTCTTTGTCACCAGGACATCTTCAGCGAGTTATAAAACAAAACATTACCAAAATAGTCATTTAGTGCCATAAACGCAATTTCTTTAATTTCTTATTTGTACACAGAATGCTGAATTAGATGGTAAAGGATGTATTGACTTTCCTAAATGAATCTTTCTTTATTAAAATTAATGTTCCTGTAATGAACATCTGTGTCTAAATGGGTTATATTGGAATTGGAATACTGAAGAAGTTGGCATTAGACAAGTGGTATGAAATGCATATTGGGCTTGGATTGGGCTGTGTAGGTAGTAGATAAGGAACACTTCTCATGATCAGAAGTGTCACTATTACACACATAGATTTATCCAAGTGTTGGAGAAATCTGTGTGCCTACATGATCCATACCCCTTATGCGGCATGTAGAATGCAGCAGATTTCTGTTATTGCTGCCTTAGCTTAATCTGCTATGTAAAAAAAGAACCTGAACTCTGTCCACACTGTAATAGTAAATGCAATGGAACATGGGAATCCTTCCTTCAAAAAGATATACTGTGGGCAGCTCAGAAATCTGTAATTGTAAGAGGTTGAGGTGACTGACAAGTGAATTATACTGTGTTCACATGGTGCTTTTTTCATCATTAACTGCATTTGTTTTATTTTTTTATTGCAGTTGTGAGTAGCACTTTTTACTATGCATTTCAGCTGAACGGCACCTTTATACTATTAGGGTAAGTTCACATGGAGATTTTTGGACCGAAACCTGAGGCGGAGGCCTCAGGTCCAAAAACCGAGTAGGCACAGCTGAAAGCTGGTGCACTGCACCGGCATCCAGCCGTGGATTCCACTCTGGATTAGGCCCAATAAATGGGCCTAGTCCAGAGGAGGGTCTGTCTTCAGGCCGAATCGTGAGGCGACTCAGCGTGAAGAATGAGCACCTCGCTTCTCGCCCCGTTTCTTCTGGCTCCCAGAAAAAACTCCTTATTGGCTCCCATTGATTTCAATGGGAGCCGTCTTTTTGATCAGGATTTTGAGGCCGATATGGCTTCAAAATCCTGACCAAAAAACTACATGTGAACTTACCCTCACTATGCCAGTAATCTAGAGAGTTCATTCTGATGGCCACTGGCATACAGGTAAAATGCACAGTAATAATAGCTTATTTCTTTGTATGTACTTGAACTTGTATCTTTTTTGTATGTACTTGAACCCTACAAATTGTACAGTGCTGCAAAATATGTTGGCGCTATATACATAAAATATATTATCATTATTATGCTAGGCATTACAGCAATTAAAAGGCATGCAGTTCTTATTTTAAAAAAGCAAAAAAGCACTGTGTGAACCCAGATTTATGTGTTCTAGGTTAATAATTGGGAGTTAAAGAAATAAATCTTACAGTTTAGAAAGGTGGACATCATAAGGCTTCTTTCACTCTATTGGTGCTTTTGATCAAATAACACCATACGTCAGATATATTCAACACAATACATTAAGTTCACATCATCTTTACCTGCTCACTTAGCACTGCCAAATCCCACTATTTGTATTAACTGTGAGTAATCTCCTACTCCATTAACTTTTATCTGGCATATACTACAGTATAGTAAACCTGTAATAATTCTGTCTAACAATATTATTCGCAGTTTAGGTGCATAGACAATGTAACTCCAGCAGACATTTGTGCACTATAGTAGTCATCACGGAATATCTAGGGAGACTTGTGAGGGTAGGAAAAAAGAAGGAAAAGTGATATTTTAGGCTTAGTGATGAGCGAGTAGTAATCGCTCGAATACCTCGCTGGCATAGGAATGCGTGTAATCGGCCGAACACCAAGGGGTTAAAAGCATCGAATATTCAAAGCATTTAACCTCTTGGTGTTCGACCGATAACACGCATTCCTATGCCGGCGAGGTATTCGATCGAATGCTACTCGCTCAACACTATTTAGGCTGTATTCACACCAGCATCATGGCTTTTACTTATTGCAGAGGTCATGACGCTGAGATACAGACCTTACACTTCTGGAGGTTCACATCTGCACTTAGGTTTCCGTTCTTCAGGTCCACTCGGGCATTTTTAAAGCAGAATAGGGTATGAGGTCACATGTGAACTAAGCCTTAGTTCTGACTTTTTGGTGGGAGGTTTTTCATCTATTAGCTAAACTAGATAAGCGACAAAGAGTGTGACTCTAGAGGACCCATCACATTTATGATATACTTGGACATCCCACTGGTTTCGATGGGAACTGTGAAATACATTATTTTCCCTTTAGTGGCACTGCAGTGAATTATTATTATGCAACATGACTGAAGTGTTAGGGTACCTTATATTAATATCAAGTAAATATTCCCTCAAAATGTTGCAAAGTGTGAGATTAGCCTTATGATATATCCTAAAAAGACACTAATGGTAGTAATTTGTAAATACATTTGAGGAAATCTCTTATCATTTATGATAGTTGGTTAATATTAAAAAACAAAAGGTTTGGGGGCTAGTACCTACAGAATATACTATAGTAAATAATTTCTGCTTTAAGGCATTGTTATGTATAATTCTCATACTATCAGTTGTATTAAAATATATTAGAAATCATTTTACCACATGGGAACAGAAACTTTATATTGTTTAGTAAACTGTAAAGAAAAAAACATTTTTTAATTGAAAATATTATTTTTGGCTTCAAGAAAGAAATGAGTATACTTACCCAGTGTAGAGATAAGACAATAGAAAGTTATCTATCTGGATTTGATCCATACGAACTTTATTCATTAGCTATGATGCTGCATTGTTGGAGCTCAGTGGGATTTGTCTTCTATGTGTTATTACTGAAACATACAGTAACACTGTGATATAGTTACAGTGACTACTATATACAAATCTGCTGAAAACAAAGTATAGTAAGAACATAAACTGTGGAATAATCACTTACAGGATGAATAAACAGTATTGTCTTTAATGCAAATAAAGTAAAAATGATATACATATTTTATGTGTCTCTTTGTTTATACAAGTAAATAGCTTTTGTTTAGTGACACCAGTGTAAAAAGTCTGCAGGAATATGTAGAATAGTAAGTGCATGACCTAGTCTAGCAAAGGTTAAAAAAAAACAAACTGGTAAATCCTGAAGACTCTACCAGACAAAGGCCAATTTTCAGTGGACAGTTCCAGATTCTGGGCCCTGTACTGCTCTCCCTATATCAACTCATCTGGGTCCTCTCCGGATGCAGATAAGTTAAACAATGATGAAGCAGGAGCCATCTGCAGACAATAAATGGAGTGGGAAGGGGGCCACACGGTGGCTCAGTGGTTAGCACTGCAGCCTTGCAGCACTGGAGTCCTGGTGTTCAAATCCCGCCAAGGGCATAAAACCATCTGCAAGGAGTTTGTATGTTCTCCCCGTGTTTGCATGGATTTCCATCCCATATTCCAAAAAAAGACATACTGATAGGAAAAAAAAAAAAAAAAAAGTACATTGTGAGCTCTATGTGGGGCTCACAATCTACATTAAAAATAAATAAATAAATAAATGGAGCGGGAACATTAACCTAAATTGGGGGCAGATGAATGGGGAATATTACACGGGTGGGCAGATGAAGGGAAACATTAAACTGAGGGCAGATGAAGGGGGAAATTAAACTGTGGGGCAGATGAAGGGGAACATAAAACTGGTGGCAGATAAAGGGGGACATTAAACTGGGGGAAGATGGAAGGGGCATTAAACTGTGGACAGATGTGCAGGAACATTAAACTGGGGGCAGAGGTGATGAACTCTGCTCAATTTGAGCCAATTATACATAACACCCCTTCAGCTAGGATCCAGATTAAAAATGTTTTATCTCCTAGCTTCCTGGTACGTAATGGCATACCTCCCAACTTTCAAAGGATATAGAGAGGGACAAAATGTATGGCTCACTTAGTGCGCCACAGCAAATTAGGCTCCACCCATTTCTAAATTGACTTCGCCCATTTCCATCCATTTCTCTTTGTGTTTACCACAGAGTATAATGCTCCTATAGTCATCCCACATTATAATGTTCTCCTCAAATTGACCCCATATTGTAAAGTTTGTCTCCTGGTGCAGCTAGCATTTAATGTCCCCCTCCAGCTGCCTCATTTAATGCCATCATCCAGGTGCTCCATAGTTTAATGTCCCTCTCCAGCTTCCCCAGTTTAATCTGGGGGCCGCTGAAAGGGGGGGGGCATTAAACTGGGGCAACTGAAGAGGGACATTAAACTGTTGGAGTTAGCTTGTAGGGGACATTAAACTGGGGCAACTGGAGGAGGACATTAATCCATGGGAGCTGCTGGAGGGGGACATTAAACTGGGAGCAACTAGAGAGGGACATTAATGCCATCTGCCGCCAGTTTAATGTCCTTCTTCATCTTCCCCCATAGTTTAATGTCCCCTCCATCTCCCACCAGTTTAATGACCCACTCTATCTGCCACCAAAGTTTAATGTTCTCCTCTATCTTCCCCCAAAGTTAAATTTCCCCCTCATATGCCTCCACAGTTTAATGTCCCCCTTATATCCCCCCCTCAGTTTATTGTCCCCCCTCCATCTGCCCCTCATTTTAATGTCCCACTTCATTTGCCAAAGTTTAACATAAAAAACACTGATACTCACCTCTCCTTGCTCCCCTGCTGCGCAGTCTGCAGTCTCTTGACTCAAAGTGTTCAGGGAGCCGCATGCACGATGAGTGACATCATCACAAATTGCAAAATGTTAATGATACCTGCTATATGTATAATTGAAGCACTTAGCCCACAGAGTATATTAACTACTTGGGGGTGAAGATCCCTAGGAATCTAAATCATATATTACCTGGAATTTTGCCCCACTAATAGAACAAGTTAAATACCATCTTGCTAAAATAAAGATTTATTTTGTTTACTGGATTGGCAGGAAAAATGACTTGACAGCTTTTATTTTACCAAGATTTTTCTACTTGAAATGAGCAGCACCTATTTATCTAATATTTATTTCATTGTTGAAACAAATTTTTAGATAAATTCTATGGAAATACTCATATTCTAGAATTTCTCATCAGACTTTAATAGCTCCCGAATCAAATAGAAGCATAGATCTTTCTGACATTTATAGCTACTATCAAGCAATTCAATTAAGTCGTTGGTTAGACCTTAATAACTAAATAGCAAAGTCTTTAGCAACTTCTTTGGAAAGAGATAGTATACCTCAAGATAAGTTAGATTTACTCTGGTGTAGGGCTAATCTTGATGAGTATATTTCGCTATGTAATATTCTATTGGTGTGTAATTGGAATCAGGTTAGTCATTTAGGTGGCTTAGCCCCTTTTCCTATAACCCCATAGAGATAAGTGGGAGCTACGGAAACAGTGTAACACAGCCAAGATACAGTTTCTGTAGCTCCACAGTTACAAAATAAAAGTTTAGCTAAGATGTTATGCTGTTTTCTAGTGTATGGGATTTGCTGGCACTTTCCATCTTGGCAGTGAGCTGCTGGGAAGGAAATATCCTTTTAATCCTTAGATGAAAAAAAAATGTGTACAGTCTAGTTTAGTTTAATTAGTTCCATTGTGTAGAAGTATTTCCTCTATAAAAAAAAAAAAAAGTCAAAATGTTAAATGCTTTCAAGATTAGTTTATGATGTGATGCAGCTATACTAAATGACCACTAGATGTCACCATTTCTCTAGCATAGATTATCCCCTTCTAGCAATGTTTTTCAGTTGAAGTTTTCTTGTACAAACAATATTAATTAGCTTAAAACAATAAACGTGTCAATAGATATTAATGATCTTGATATGCAAAGACTAAGGAGCAATATCTGCATGAAGTTCTTAATTCTCATGCAGAATTTCCCTGATATCCTCCCAATTTCATGAAACGCAATAAAGTTTAATGCCTAGCTATTAAATTAACGCTAGTGGGAGCTCATGCCTAGCATACTAAAACTATGCTATTGAAATAATAGAATAAAGAATAGCAGAGACAGTACTCACAGACCCTTCCGGGGTGCACGGAGAAGACGAATTAGCATATGAATAAAAACGGACTTATTCAAAAACTACTGAGGCAATTTACATACAAAAGGTATGTGTGGAATAACTTTTTTAAAGGCTATGCAAGGGTGTGCTTAGCTAAAAATGACTTTTCCCAATGATAGAGCCCCTGATGTGAATGCCCCCTTAACACGCATGTGCTGCTGAAAAAAAAAAAAAAAAAAACAACTTTATTAACCCCTTCCTGCTCTGTATTTATCCAACACAAAAAAAAAACCCAAGGGTAGATGCAAGGTAGGTGTATCAATATTGAAAACTCTATATACTCTCAGCATTTCTGCAGCATTTAGGCAGATCACTCGGGTTTATAAAGAACACCTTCGCTCTTTTTGGGAGGTCCAGACGTTGGAGGCCTATATTAAGAACCGTATAGTACCTAGAGGACTTAGGATTAATTTAACTCCATCAGTACAAGTGAGGACACCTAACCTACTAGCGAAGTGGGAGAAAGAATCTGTGGAGGCATCTCACAGATTCATGACTCTCTTGTTGGAAGAAGAAAAAAACATCCTGTCCAACACAGCACAAACCCTGAAAGAAAATATTGAATCCATTAAAAAATAAAACACCAATCCCGATTTTGAACGAAAAGAAGTTATATTACAACAAACAATTGAAAAGTTTGTGACACAAAAGAACACAAACATTTTCAGTTGAAACGGGATTTAGCTGACTTCAGGGAAGGTAAAATCTTTGATTTTGCTGGTAGGGATTCTGGTAATAAAAGAACCGTTGATACGGAGGCATCCTCCTCTGAGTACAAGGGATCTGACACTGATATCCAAAGAAATCCCAACAGGAAAGATAGAACACAGAGTTCACGTCCAGCTAGACCTGATCAGTCTCCCTCTAGTCCATCCAGAAGTAGATTTAGGAATAACAAACAATTTAATCAAAGGGGGAGAAAAGGTTTTTGTCCCAGGACTCCCCGATCTCAGATTATCTTCTGAGAAATCGCAAGTAGCTATGTGTAAAACGGGGGGACAACGAACTATACAGAGAATGGATGAAATACAGATTGTGAATCTTTCCAAACGTAAATTAACTGACACAGAAATTTCGGTATTGAAAAAGGGCCTGTCCTTTGTTCCTACTCCACACTTTGACCCATTTACGTGGATTAAGGACCTCAACCTCTTCTGTAGGAGATTAAAATGGAAAAAAAATTTCAAAATGAATGACAGAAAAAGGTGTGAGGAGTTGGGAATTTTGGAGGAGGATATTCCTTCATTGGATTTTTTGCGTCAACTGTGGGAAGAGGGACAAAGAAACTTAGGGGAAGGACCCTTTACCAAACGTAGATTGCCCTCCAAAGAGTATACTCCTGTGAGTGATGAGGGGGCAATTGATACATTTCTGCGTGTGGTTACTCAAAACATTAGGGATTTCAGCAATGCATACCACAGAGATGCTGGGAAAAATAACCTGAGTAGGGTTGAGAATTTGGCACTCACGGATTTGGAGATGGATGAGCAAATTTTTTTGAACCCTCTGATGATGGGGGTAACCTCGTTATCATGGACAGGGAAAAATACATCCGCATGTGCATGAACATCCTGTTGGACTCCGCATGTTATGAAACTATTAGGGAGGATATCATCAAGACATATAAATCAAAATTAATGGACATTACCACACGGGCACTTGAAAGGGGGTCATTAATAAAACCGAATTTGAATTTTTGAACCCAAAATTTCCGGTACATGCTACTTTCTATGCCTTGCCTAAATTGCATAAAGACCTAGTGCCACTTAACCCCTTCCCGCCGATGGCATTTTTTGATTTTCGTTTTTCGTTATTGACTCCCCTCCTTCTAAACCCCATAACTTTTTTATTTCTCCGCTCCCAGAGCCATATGAGGTTTTAATTTTTGCGGGACAAATTTTTCTTCATGATGCCACCATTAATTATTCTATATAATGTACTGGGAAGCAGGAAAAAAATTCAGAATGGGGTGGATTTGAAGAAAAAATGCATTTCTGCGACTTTCTTACGGGCTTTGGTTTTACGGCGTTCACTGTGCAGCCAAAATGACATGTCCCCTATATTCTGTGTTTCGGTACGGTTCCAGGGATACCAAATTTCTATGGTTTTATTTACATTTTGACCCCTTAAAAAAATTCCAAAACTGTGTTAAAAATTTTTATTTCTAAAAGTCACCATATTCCGACGGCCGTAACTTTTTTATACGTAAGTGTACGGGGATGCTTAGGGCGTCTTTTTTTGCGGGGCCGGGTGTACTTTTTTAGTTCTACCATTTTTGGGAAATGTTATTGCTTTGATCACTTTTTATTCAAATTTTTATCAGAATCAAAACAGTGAAAAAACGGCGGTTTGGAACTTTTGACTATTTTTCTCGCTACGGCGTTTACCGAACAGGAAAAATATTTTTATAGATTTGTAGAGCGGGCGATTTCGAACGCGGGGATACCTAACATGTATTTGTTTCACAGTTTTTAACAACTTTTATATGTGTTCTAGGGAAATGGGGGTTGTTTTAAATTTTTTATACTTTTTATATTTTTTTATATTTTTTTTACTTTTTTTTAATTTTTTTTTTTGCATTCATTAGACCCCCTAGGGGTGTTGAACCCCAGGGGGTCTGATCACTAATGCAATGCATTACAATGCTAATGCATTGCAATGCATTGCAAAAAATCATCCTCTCTTTTGCAGGCTGCATAGACCAGCCTGCAAAAGAGACAATTTGCAGACAAGCCTGGGAGCCTTGTACAGGCTCCCGGCTGTCATGGCAACATGACGTCGGCCCTGGAGCATGCTCCAGGAGCCGGCGATCCTGGACAAAATGGCGGCGCCCATGCGCCGCCGGGAAAATGGCACCTCCGGCGCCTTTGACCGCGGCGCCGGAGGGGTTAATGCCTCCGATCAGTCCGGGGACCGATCAGAGGCATTAGAGCCGGTTGTCTACTGCTTAAAGCTCCCGGGCAGTCGCCATAGTTACAGACCCGACATGCGCCGTACTATTACGGCGCATGTCGGGAAGGGGTTAAGCGACCTATTGTGGCAGGCATAGGGTCACTAACCCAGAATGCAAGCCTGTACTTGGATGATATTTTACTCCCTTTCGTCCTTTGCCTACCATCTTACGTTAGGGACACGATGGATGTCCTCCGTCGTTTGGAGGGCATCCACGTGTCCCCTGGCGTTTTCTTGGCCAGTCTTGATGTGGAGGCCCTGTACAGCTCCATTCCCCATAACTATGGGAGTGGAGCTGTCGGGGCCTTCCTCTCCACTAGGGGGAGTTTCATGGAGGACCATAATGCTTTTATTCTGGAACTTCTGACATTTGTCTTGGAGAGTAATACCTTGCTCTTTGATGGGAGGATCTTAAACCAGCTCAGGGGAGTTGCGATGGGGAGCCTCTGTGCCCCATCGTATGCAAATCTCTTCCTGGGCTGGTGGGAGAAGGAGAGGGTGTTTATTGAGGATCACGAACGGTGGACGCAGTGCTTACTTCTCTGGGTCCGTTTCATTGATGATGTTTTCATCTTGTGGGACAGGCCCAGGGAGGAGTTTGTATTATTTGTCCAGGCCTTAAACAAGAATGAGATGGGTCTTTTCCTGACCTATAATATACAGGAGGAAAAAATTACCTTTCTTGATCTTACCATCTCGAAAGAAGGGTCTGGGCATTTACATACTTTTGTCCACCGTGAAGAAACAGCTACAAATTTTCTCCTACTTTGGGGGAGCTGGCACCCTCCATCCCTTAAATCCAGAATTCCGAAGGGTCAATACCTTTGGATGAGAAGGAACTGTACCTACCTGTCGGATTTCCAAGCTATGGCACAGGACCTGAAGGGGAGGTTTGGGAGGAGGTTATCCGGAGCCGGTTTTATGTAGAGCTTATCATCATACCCTGACAGTGGACCGTACTCAACTTCTTAACCCCAGACAAGATCAGCAACAAAAAACTGACACTATTAGGATAGTTGCCACTTATGATGCCGCAGCAGTTGAAATTAAACAAATTGTGAATGCGGTGTGGTCTGTCATGAAAACTGATCCGGAGATCGGCTCTTTTGTTGACTCTAGACCCCTTATCTCCTACCGAAAGGTACAAAATCTTAGGGACAAACTTGTTCATAGCCATCTTAATCCTATAAGAGCAGAAGACAATTGGTTAACAGCTAGGGTTGAGCCGATCTTGAGATTTCAAGATCCATTTTAAAATCCGATTTCCAATCATTTTCCAGCCGATCTCGATCCCAATCTCGATCGTGAAATTTGCTCGATCGCCGATCGGAATCCGATCTTTTCCGATCCCGATCTTCAACCCTATTCAATGCTTTTCTATGGGAAAAGTCACTTTTAGGGTTGAGCCGATCTTGAGATAACCTCCGATCTCGATCCCACTGGAAAAGATCGGGTCGGAATTCCGATCTCGATCGTGAAATTTACTCGATCGCCGATCGGAATCCGATCTTTTCCGATCCCGATCGTTCAACCCTATTAACAGCACATTCGAAAAGTGTTACAGGCACTTTCCCTTGTGGCATGCTTGTTGGGCATGCTCATCCATCTCCAAAGGAAGAACTTTCACTAGCACTTCCACTGGCAAGAGGTATGACATCCACAGTTTTATTAACTGCAAGACCAGCGGCGTTGTTTATCTTGCCACTTGTGTCTGCGGTATGCAATATGTTGGAAAGACGATTAGGGAATTTCGGAGACGCATTAGAGAACATGTGAATGACATTTTGAGAGAGGAACCAACACCTATTTCAAGACATGTTAGAAAGAAATATGGAGGGGATATTATGGTAGTTAAATTCCAAGGAATTGAGAAGGTATTCTCGTCACCAAGAGGAGGGGATTATAACTCGAAGATCCTACAAAGAGAGACTCGATGGACCTATCTCTTAGATACGGTCCACCCTAAAGGATTAAATGAGTTTATGTCATTTATGGTGTTTCTTTAATCCCTATCCTTTTATCTTGGATATGCCTATTACTATGGGAATTCAATTCTTCTCCTTCCTCCCCGTTCCACAGTCTCTTGTGGCCTTTATTTGATTTAATATATTTCATTATTATCCAGTTAAACATCCAATCTGGGATATGTTGGTCCTGGTACCTTGTTGGGTCCTTATGGGTCAGTATTCTCGTAGTATGCATCATCCTGGGTATCCCTTATTGCCTATATAATAGCCAGTGTTAGTAGGGAATCCTACAATTCTTTATCCCGGGGCTCGTATATGATATTAGCAGTGCGAGCGTTGATACAATTTCTTCCTCTCTCTTTACTTACCTGTGGTAGCACTTTGATTATCCTCTTTTTTGTTTATTTTAGTTACTTTGTTGCAGTGATCGCCGTGTCTGGTTAGGTAACACCGTGATAAAAGTCTGGCAGTGCTATTACACGCTGAAGAAGCGTGTTGTTTACAAGCGAGGTGTACACGCTCCCTATCGGAGTGGTTTCACCGGCTTGTGCCAACGAGGGGCGGTGCGGGGATTCACTTGATTGGTGACGCGCCCCCCTTACGTGACATGATGAAGGCGTGGCTATTGGTATATCTAGCCGGCCGTGCGCGGCGGCGCCTTACAGCTGCAAACTATAGCTGACGGGGCCGGGAACGATAGGGCTCACTAATATGCCGCAACTATCTAGTTTTGGGGAAAAACTATGCTAGTTTAAGCCTCTGAAGAAGCTGTTTTTACAGCAGAAAAGCGTCAGGCAGGCAATGGCAAAACTAGTAGGCTAGACAATATGTTAGGAGTAGTGTGTTGGACCTCTAATTGGTGAACATTGGCTGTCAATCAGTTAATCTCCAGTGTGAATGCTGTCATTAGTTTGGCTGTTAACTTTCAGACTGTGAGTCAGTCAATCTCCAGGGTGAATGCTATCAATAGTAAAGGAGGAGAGACCGGGATCTTTCAGTGTGGGTGGTGGTGACTAAGGTGAGGGGGACTTTACTTTTTATCCAGCTGAAATAGACCATAATGGTTCAAGTAATAGCCAATTGAGCAAATGGTTTAGGGAAATTCCACTATCCCTTTATATCCCACCATACTATATCACATACCCCACTAGCCTTTAAGACTGATACGAGATTACACCCAGCCCGTTTTAACACTACACTACACTATTGTTCTATCCTTACCAGCTGTGGCTGGTTATTCTAGAGAAGATTTTTCTTCATCAAATATCAGTATTTTGTTAATCTACTTTTAATCAGTATTATTAAAAGTTATATTTTAGTGTATCTTTTTGTTTTTGGTTAGGGTTCTGCTCTGTGTTTACCATTACACACAGTGCATGATAGGACATCGATGTAGCAGGCAGAAGAGCTTTGCTTGTCACATAGCTTTTGGATTCTATCAGTATAATACAGCCAATATGTGTGCTAGCTGTGGAAGTCAGAAAATACACTGACTCTGGAAGACTAACCCATCAGATGCTGCAAACAATACAGATAGATAGATAGATAGATAGATAGATAGATAGATAGACTGACAACACTGGCAGCTTTGAGTTCTATAAAACTGCTGATCTGCGGGGTCCTAGCAGTCGATGCGTATCTTCACACAGAGTAATTTTGGTTTTTTCAAACTAAAAAAAACTGTTTCAGGAGTTAGTAAACATTTATCGATGCATTTTTTTACATGATGTAGTTTTTGCTGCATTTTTTTGCAGAAAGGGAGAAAATTTGTCACTAAAAATGACCTTAGTGGCCCCAGGACAAACGCCCCATGAGTGGAAGTAGCAGCACTGGTACAGAATTGTTTTGTCATGGATAATCTCTGGAATAACAATTGTGTTTGTTTAGCATTTACCTTGCATTAAAGTAAAAAAAGGCAAAGCTTGATTTTGGCAAAGAAATATAAAGAGAAACAATGCAAGTACGTGATTTATTCCACGTCATCAGCTAGGAGGGCAGAAGTGCATGCTCAGACAAATAAAAGTTCATTTACATTCACCTGTGTTACAATATGGAATATAATTATACATGTAATAAAACCCCTTTTGTATCCATACCTTTTTTCAGGTCACTACTAATGTCCAACATATGGTCGTAATTCATTCTGAATGAAAAACTGTGTCAGGCAATGAACTTCTGGAAATTATTATGGTCGCTTGTTGGGATAAAGAACTTAATAATATAATAATAATAATAATGATAATAATAATAATAATAATATATAATTGAGGACTTCGGTTACGGAGTTTCATGCTTCAGAGCATTAGGTTCATTGCATGAAGGAACAATACTGTCTGTTCTGTATCAAGGTGTATTATATATCATTAACTCTTTCATCAAATAGCTGCTGTATGCTGTGACTTAACAAATTTTCAAATTCTGTTTATACTGCACTACTATTGCCATTGATTGGCTGGAGTGGTCACATGGGTAGATGGAGGCATCAGAGCTGCAGCCATAAACAAAGACCAAGCAGCGGGTGATATAACAAGAGTGCATAGGGTCCTTATTTTATGCCATGCTTTCCTTCTGCCCCAATTTTATAGGAAGTCTTAAAAACCCGGAAGTCAAATATAAAGCTTTTATTGCTTTTTGGTGCAGATTTAACAAGAAATAGAAAATATAAAGAAGGACTTAAGCTATATCTGCATGACGGTTTTTGTTTCTTGGCCATAAACTAGTGTCATTATTTCAGTCCGTTTTCTTCATTAGTCCAATAAACTAAAAAATAAATCCACAGCAAGAAAACAGTAATGTGAACCTTCCTTACTTGTTTGTTTGGTATTGAAAAAAATCTTCAAAAAATCTGGAATGCCATACTCAGTAACTTCAAAACTTTGGCTCAAATGTCATGCACATGTGATATCACAAATATGCATGGATAAATGAATGTTCAGTTTTATGCCACTGCATTTTAGAACAAATAGTGCATTGTACCATTCTATGAAGGAGTTGGTCTTTATGGCAATTCATTTTAATTTAGTACACTTGTACTCTGGTGTATTTACTAGCTTGCTTCTTTTCTGGAAAGTATACAATGTATTATATTGGATATGAAAGGATAGCTACAGTATAGCAGGTCTTTTGTGTCAGAAATTATTTGTGTTAGAAATTGTCTACATTTGTACTTACACCTACAGGAGACATTGTCAGATTTGGCCGGGGATCAGCGGTCATGGCCAAACAAATATTGAAGAGTTCAAAGACCAATATCAATGTGAAATACAATAAAAGAATAATAAAGGACTGAAGTTGTGAACTGGATCCAAGGTACAAGCTCTAAAGCACCGCAACAACTACTACAAGAAAAAGTTGTTTCAAAGTAATGAGATTGACTAGAAGATGTTGTAGATTGCTGGTATCATTATCAACGATGTTAAAATAACATTTCTAATGTTTCTATTACACATATGCCTGGGCTGACATAGACTTTGATGTTGATCATAAATAACTAAATTCTAATGATCCAATTTATTAGATTGAGGACTTCTCTATAGGAATAAAATAGATTAAAGGGGTTTGCCACTTTCAGACCACTATTGAGAGGGAAATGTTGTTGTATAATTGTTTGTATAATGCAAAGTTGTACAATTATCCAATATACTTTCTGTATCAATTCCTCACACATATCTGCTTGATGTCATTCATTCTGTTACTTCAAGTGAGTAAAACTCTGACCATGGTCATGTGATATACAGTCCATGGTCATGTGATGAGGACACAGGTACACAGCTGATTACCAGGCAGATGTCTGATTGTGCTCTGGCTAGAACAAGCGGTGCACCCGTGTGTCCATCACATGACCGTGGTCAGAGTTTTACCCAACTTTTTATTATACACTGTCTACCAATAAGTATTTGGATACCCATGAAAATGAAGATATCTGCGGTCGTGATGTACGTCACATGTTCCGCCGTTAAATATCGTGTAGGAAACAGCATTGGCATTAGTCGCATGCAAGATGCCACGAAGTTCAGAGTTGTCTGATTTCAAGAAAGGGGTAATTGTGGGGTAACACAGAAATGGTCGATCCTTAAGAGACATAGCTAGCGAACTGAGTTACCCAAAATTGACAGTGGCCTATGTCATTACGAAGTGGAAGGTGAACGATGATTGTTGGAATGTGCCCCAAGTTGGCAGACCGCCGAAACTGCAGCCATCCAAAATTGGTGAATGAACAGGTAAGTCTTCTCCAAGCCGAATGGAATAAAATACCACTAGCTGTCATACAAGGATTTGGGGAAAGCATGCCCTGGAGGGTTGAGGCTGTAATTGCCGCTCGTGGAGGTTCTACCAACTATTGAATATGAATAAATGTTGTTTTCTATTCTACCACAGGTGTCCAAATATTTATTGGCAGACAGTGTACAAACAATAACATTTGTTTCTCAATATCGGTCTGAAGTGGACATCCCTTTTAAGGCTAAGGCCCTATGTAACAAGCTGTAGTCGAAAAATGCTGCGGAAAAGATTTTGTCAGAAACTCCTGACGTTTTTTTCCACAGCATTTTTAACACTAGTGTTTTTGAAATCTCAACATTTCCACTTCCTATTTTTTTTTCTGCAATGTGTGGATGGTATTAGGCACAATCCCATGCACTTTGCCAGTACTGTAAAAAGCAGCATTTTTTTGACATGGCATTTCCGCCTTGGCCAAAACACTGCCTTTTTCACAACATGTAGCCCAGGTCTTAAAGGGGTTTTTCCCACAAATCAAGTTAATCTATATACATAGTATAGGGGATAACTTACAGATCAGTGGGAGTCTCACTACACGCGTATCACATTTAAACCAATAGGGAAAAAAGCAGCCCATTAATTTCAATGGGGAGCGCTCGTATGCCGGCTCCCATTGAAATAAATGGGATCTGCTTTGTACACGCTGATTCTGAACGTGCTTTATGTTCAGAATCAGCTCAGCGTATACTTAGTGTGAATGCACCCTAAGGGAGCATTCACACAGAGTTTTTGCCACAAAACTCGTGTAAAGAAGCAGTGCTGTAAAACAGAATCCCATTGACATCAACGGGTTTCATCGATGTCAATGGGAAACATTGAAATCAATGGGAGGCTTTTTTACCCATTGATTTCAATGTGTTACACGTGACACATTGAAATCAATGGGTAAAAAAGCCTCCCATTGAGTTCAATGTGTAGCGCACGTAAGACAGAACCCATTGAACTCAATGTGATTCTGTTTTGCAGCGCTGCTTCTTTACACGACTTTTGTGGCAAAAACAGCGCCCCAAAACTCTGTGTGAATGCTCCCTAATACTGCAGTTCAAACCCTTTAACAAAGCTAAGCTCCAATTCAGGACATAGTCCAATACCAAGTACAGTGATCTATCTGCATAGCAAAACTGTTTACATACAAAGTTAATGGACAGTGTGCTATGCAGATAGTGGAAGCTACAAGTATGATGTAGTGCACTACCGAGTCTTTAAGAATTTGCTGTGATATAATGCTACCTATTCTGCCACTGGCTGATGTGGGATTACCATAACCCATGGTTCAAACATACTGCCCTTCTCTAATTTCAGAGATTAACAGCGCATTTAATAACCTATTATTTTTTGGCTTTACAGATTAAGTTATCACATGGATTAATAAACAAGATTATATTTTATGTGCATGCATAAGAAAATGTCACATAATAAAACTACTTGTAGGGAAATTTCAAGTTAAAGGAAAATTACCACAAATTATTGTCCCCCAAGCATATTCAACTGCCGCCACCACATTAGAGAGCACATTGCTCTGATAGACAACATACCTTTGTTATGTAGGTCACCATATACATTTTCTACATTTAGTGAAAAACAGCTTTGAAGTCTTATACAAATGAGTCAGTTGGTGCCTTCAGCCCTGGGAGCGCTGCTCTTACTGCTCAAGTAAGATGGTTGATGTAGGTATGGGAGGAGCAACTCTTTTGGATTCAATGTGCTAAGACAGAAGAAGAGAGAAATTATTTGGTGTGAACTGGGTTTGACCAAAAATTTTTACTCAAACCCTTTGGGGTTTGTCACCAATAAAACATTATTATACTGTGGGGTTTCCTTAGTCCCCAGAGTATAATAAGCAGAGGCTCAGTGGAGATGAGTCAAAATAATTGTTATACCCTGCCTCACCTCTCTTGAGCATCTTAACATTGAAACAGCATCATGATGTTAGCGTGCCCCACATGACTGGTGGAGCCCAATTACAATAATGGAACATCCGATTCACACTAACAACTTTGGCCTGAAACAAACCGGAGGGCCAAACATGTAGAAACCTCTTGTGAGGTTCACCCATCTCTAGACAGAACTGCCTCATGCTAGTAAAAGTTACCACTTCAAGAAATATTGCTTTGTTGCTAGTTGAAAGTCAAACATGAATCTGGTCAAACATGAGTATTAGTTACCCTCCAAGTAAATAAAGCAAGACATGAAACCACTTTATAGTAGTCTTAAATGAACTGCTAGCAATAGTTAATGAATCCCGGGAATTTTTAAGTGCTTTTAGACCTATTGCTTGTGGCCAACCCGAATATATAGCAGAATTTTTCAGGATTGATATGCAAACCTTTGGAAAAGATTATACATTCTAGTATTGGCAATTCTTGAATGTCAAACATATATTTTAATGGTTTTGAATACAGTAAGTTTTCTCAAAGGTGAAGAACTATACCAACATCATGGATGGGTTTTCAGATCTAGTGATACACAAAATCAAAGAAATATAAAGATTTAATCAAGTAAACAATGGTCAGAAGGTCATGGGGTCTCAGGTATCAGACCTGCAATGATCTTCAGTTGATGACCTATGAAAATGTGGCTGGAGCGGTCATATTTAAAGGGATCCTATCATCTGCTTGCGTAAGCGGCCATAAAAAAATGGCCACCCACATGTGAAGTCGGCTCTGCCCGGGGCCTGCTGGCAGAGCAGACTTGCGCATGCATTGAATTTTGACCCACTGTGCACCAGAAGAAGTCGCATGAAGAGGCCGTTGCTGCAGAAGATGGAGGTGGCGCTGGAGAGAGTTCTCTCGCAGCATTGGGGACACCCCCCAGTGCTGTTTGAGTGCTGGGGCCCGCCCCCAGTGCTGCGAGAGAACTCATTTGCATGCCAAAATATTTCCTGTGTCTTTAGGACATGTACTGGTGTTATGTATAAGATAAGAGCAAATACACCTTAGGGAGCTATAATAGTGTTATTATTCCTGCTGTAGGCACTCATGAGTATATGAATTGAGACCTACACCAAAGATATCAGGATGGGGTTGCATCTAAACGTCGTTTTTCTAATAGGGAGACGTCTTCACATTTTTATTTATTATTAAAAGTTAAGTTTTATTTTTCAATTTTTTGACACCATCCAATTCTGTTAGTTGTTGTGAGGTGGGATGGTTGAGGAACCTCTGTGATGTTTATATGTCTACCCTAGTGGCAAAGGAGACAAGATCATCTAAGATGGTGGGTTGTTCTATACCAGCTAGTTCATCTTTAATGTGACCTGAAAGTTCAGAATAACGTCTTTAGTTAAGGTGACACAGACACCTATGACATTTTTATATTCTGGAACAACATGCATGTGTAGTAGTAGGGTATTTTTGTTTTCTTTATAGTGTAATATGGAAAAGATGATAAATGTTCTGGAGTACATATAAGCAACAGTAACAGGAGCATAGTCATTTACCTCAATTAAAGGGGTTATCTGGATTCTAAGATTAATGGCCTATCCTTAGGAGCAAGCCGTGCTTCTCACTCGCTGTACAAACGGTATCGGTGAGTATAGGTATAGTGTAGATTTCAATAGGATAGCACTGCAGTACTTACACCTGCCGCTACAGTTTGTACGAGTGACCAGAATACTTTTGGGTATGTAAACAATACTGAGAGCTGTGCTGTGTCAGTGCCAGTGATCTGCAGGGGTCCAGGGTGTTGGACTCCTGCACATCTAATTTTGATGACCTATCCTAAGGATAGGCCATCAGTGTTAGAAACCAGATAACTCCTTTAAGGAACAAAAATCTTTACCAACACAAACTAGCCATGCAGGAAATAGCTGATAGCCTGACTTACTTTCTAACTAATAATTCACACATTTTGGGCTGTCTGTTGATTTGTACACCACCCTTAGGCTCCCTTCTCACGGAGTAACGCGCCGCTCATTTAGACACGTATACACATGTCAGAGCGTGGCGCTTCAAAACATCAAGGTTACAAAGCCTCCCATTGATTTCAAAGTGTTACGCGTGTAAGCCGGCACACGTTGAAGTCTATGGGATCTGTTTTGAAGCGCCGCGCTCTAACACGTGTATACGTGTCTAAATGAGCGGCGCGTTACTCCGTGAGAAGGGAGCCTAAGGGTGGTGTACTTTACTCCATGAAAACGGAGCCTTAGATGTTAGGTTTAGTTAGACCTGCCCATACTAGTTAATAAAGGCTGCTTTACTTTGTGAAGAAAAAGGGAATGGGATATACTGCAGCTTTCATGTCCTGATTACTGAACACAGATTTCTGTGTTTCCTTGCTCTTTCATTCTTTTTTCATATTACAATAGTTTACTGTAATCACATTTCTTCGATGTCTCTAAGTTGTTTCCATGGCATTTCACGTTATCCATGGAAAAATGAAAAAAATCATACTTTACATTTACACACTAAAAATTATTTTCTCCTAGAACTAGAATGAAAAAAGTCTTACATTTTAAACTTATTAAATTATTTTTGCAAAAACAGACAATTCCTATTCCACAAATTAATGTGATCGCAAATAGAGATGAGCGAGTAGTATTCGACCGAGTAGGTATTCGATCGAATACTAAGGTATTCGAAATACTCATACTCGATCGAGTACCACTCGCTATTCGAATGGAAAGATTCGATGCAGAACCAGCGTTGATTGGCCGAATGCTATACAGTCGGCCAATCAACACTGGTTCTTCTCCTACCTTTAGAAGTCTTCTCTATGCAGCATCCCTGCCGCGTCTTCCGGCTCTGAATTCACTCTGCCAGGCATCAGGCCTGGGCAGAGCCGACTGCGCATGCCCGCGCTACAAGAAAATGGCCGCTTTGACTATAAGCAGCCATTTTCTTGTAGTACAGGCATTCGCAGTCAGCTCTGCCCAGGCCCGATGCCTGGAGAGTGAATTCAAAGCCGGAAGACGCCGCGGGGACGCTGTGCGGAGAAGACTTCTCGGAGAATCCAGCCCGTCCCTCACTCATGGACTTGGTAAGTTCAATTTGATCGAACGTTGCCTACCCCTGAAACGAGCATTTTCCCCCCATAGACTATAATAGGATTCGATATTCGATTCGAGTAGTCGAATATTGAGGGGCTACTCGAAACGAATATCGAATATCGAGTATTTAACTATTCGCTCATCTCTAATCGCACACAGTTTGTACTTGGAGTAACTTTTATTACCAACTAAAAGTTGGATCTGTGATTGTCCATACTGACAAAGTCATTTCTGTTACTGATCTTTAGTCAGGCTTCTGTATGTTCCTCCTCCTCTAATGTTGTAACATGTAATTTACCACAGACTCGAAGACCTAACAGACAGGTAGGATGAGAGCTGAAAGAGGCTAGGGACTGGGAAACTAGAGGCAGTTACCCCTAACGAAAGAATACGTGCAGCTGCAATCAGTAACAACTAGAGATGGGATGTGCTGGAGAACTAACAGGTGCAGCACAAAAACTAAACACACAACAGGGATTGAGGAGAGGGAAAGTGGAGTAGTGATGAAAGGTATCACAGGACGGGGGCAAAATAAACCTGAAACCCAAAACAGAAACACACAAATACCAAACAGTGACAGGCAGACAGAAAAACAGGACTCACACCACTTCCAATTCAGCTCCTGAAACCATACATCTCCCACTGAACTATCCTATTAAATTGGGCCAAGAATCCTAGCTGGTAACCACATAAACCATCAAGGACTGAAGCCAGCAGTCAGCCTTTTACAGATCCAGAAAAAGACCTGATGTTGTTCCCGCAACGCTTTAGCGTGGCGGTTCCGGCCCGTGGAGCCTTAGCCTAAAGCAGTTTTCTAGGAGTTAAATTTTAATTATCTATCCATAATACTGATTTCTGACCAAACAGACCAGACTTACAAATATTGAAACTGGTCATTTACGCATACAGATATTTTGTTAGGATACATACGACCAATTCTTATCTTTCTCTTCTGATATGATCTTCCTAAAACAGAACCTTCCTATTAACTATAATGATATAATGAGTGGCAATGGTGGCAAGGTGGTAAGGTGTTGGTAATGGTGCGGCAGAGAGCTGTACTATTATCACAGTGCAAAATTCACCCCACCAGCAGCACTGGATGCAGCTACGTTTTCTAGTTTCACTAGTGAAATCATCCATAGGAGGTACAGAAACAACCCAAGATGAGCCTTGTAAGCAGACAGATAGCAGTTGTACAAAGTTGTACAAAATAAAAAAAAGGACTGTAATTGAAGAGAACAGTGTTATTGCTAGCATATGACTTTATACATAAATCTTAAAATATTTAGCAAAAAGGAAATTATAAAATAATACGGCTAGCATTTTTATTACAACAAGGGTGCCAGACGTTTTATTCTTGCTTAAAATATCAGAGCTATGAAATGAAAACTCTCCCATTGATGAAAACCTGCAAATGTTTATTTTTGTTTCCATAGCTATGATAACATCTTTTGGACAAGTTATGAGAGTCCTCATTTAACCTTTATATATACAGGCTTGACTGTGAAAGCTTGTTTGAATAAGAAAAGTAATCAAGCACTGGCACACATAAATCACTTTTTTCTTTGTGCAAAGTGAATAATATAGTCAGAAGACAGTCAGTTGTGACAGGCAATGTGTGAATGTCCAAGGCCTGGGTCTGCAAGTGTTCACTACTTCAGTCTCACGCTGTTGTGTGCAATGACTTCACAATGGGGGAATTTATTATTTCTTCTATGCCAGAAAACTGGCAACTGACACAGATGGGAATAGTTGTGGTACATATTTGGCGCACGTCTTTTTTACATCGGAGAAGCACTACTTCCCTCTTACTGAGCCCGACTCCATACTTTTTCCGAAGGTGGAGATCTGCTCCAGGTTAGACACAGTGGGAATACCTTGGTCCACCAACTTTACTATAACTTAAGTCAGAAAATTGTTGCGACTTTGGCTAAGGCCCCATGAGAACAACCGTGGCAGGAACGCATTGCTTTGAACAGAAAGTTCACAGAATTTTCTTCCGCAGACTTTCTTTTACCATTATATCTACGGGAAAGCTGCCGGCGTTTCAGTAGATATAATTGATATGCTGCGATTTCCAAAACCATGCCGGTTTTGGAAATCACAGCATGTCCACGCTGTGGTTTTAAACGCACAGTGGGCATGGGATTCGCAAAACGTGGCGTTTCTGGCCCGTGGGGCTCTGGTCTTGTCTCGGAAAATCTACACTAGTTCTTGAGCCTCTTAATAATTCAGGTGGCCTCTCACGCCAGCCAGGGAATTTATTAAAGGCGTATTCCACGAACATTGCCATTTTTAAATTTGTATGTATTAAAAGTTAAACATTTTTGCAAATATAAGCAATTAAACTTTTTGCAGAGTCTTAAAGATTCTTTCTAAATATCTTGTGGTCACAAGTTGTTGTCTTGATCAGTTACCAGTGGATAGGACCATGAATGTAGGACTTTTCTAAGGTCAGAAAATCAGTCATGATGTCCTTATTGTGGCCGGGATATCTTTTGATACACGTAGTGTCCCCGTCTGATAACCCAGCTACAGTAAGAAATCATGGCTGGGTTTTTGACAAGACCCAGACCACAAAAAAGTTTCTGCATTTGTGATCGTATCCATTGGCAACTGATCAAGACAACAGACTGTCACCACTAAGATGGTTAGAGAAAATCTTTAAAACTCTGCAGAATTTTTAACTACCGTATTTTTCGGACTATAAGACGCACTTTTTTTCCCCAAAATTTGGGGGGAAAAGAAGGGTGCGTCTTATAGTCTGAATGTGGCGCCTGGAACCCGCTGTAATAGAGAGGCGGAAGCCGGCAAGTGATAGACGCCGGGGCCTGAGACATCGCTGCGATCCTCTGCCCTGCATGAATCCAGCAGCAGGAGGAGTGATGCTATTCCGCTCCTCCGTCCCCCTGCCGCTGGCTTCATGCAGGGCAGAGGAGCGCAGCGATGTCTCAGGCCCCGGCACCTGTGCTGGCGTCTATCCCTTGCCGGCATCCGCCTCTCTAGTACAGCGGATGCCGGGTCAGTATCGGTGGCCCCTTCTCCCCCGGGGCCGGTCCCCACCGGCCCCGTACCTGTGAAGTTGCAGGCCGGCTCCTGCGCGGCGATATCGCAGGAGCCGACCTGTCCGGGTGACAGCCGGGAGCCTACTGAGGCTCCCAGTCCTGTCACTGCTGTATTAGTATTGCGGCTGGGTCTATGACCAGCCGTAATACTAATAGACAGAATGTCCCATAGACGGCAATACAGTTGTATTGCCGTCTATGGGACTTGCAATCAAGTGACCGCAGGTTCAAGCCCCCAGGGGGGAATAAAATAGTAAAAAAAAAAAAAAAAAAGCTTTAAAAATATATAATAAAAATATGACATAAATAAAAGTTCTAAATCACCTCCTGTCCCTAGAATATATATATAAAAGTAGAAAATCATATGTCATAAACCACCGGGTTTTTTTTCAATACAAGGTGATCTAAGCAATAGATATTCCCCAAAATGGTATAACTAAAAAGTACTTCTGGCCTCGCCAAAAAAAAACCACTCTATGCGTCCCCGTACAGCTGCAGGGTCACCTGTCAATGTGGCCTTGCAGCTGTTGCAAAACTACAACTCCCATATATTAAATATTTTACCATTTTTTGCTTCAAAATTTTTTTTCCCTATTTTCCTCCTCTAAAACCTTGAGGAGGTGCGTCTTATAGTCCAGTGCGTCTTATAGTCCGAAAAATACGGTTGTATTATATTTGCAAAAATGTTTAACTTGTAATTATCTACAAATTTAGATATGATTATGTTCATAGGATACCCCTTTAGGGCTGGCATATGATATGACACTCTTAAAACTTTTCCACTAATGTATATGATATATGTCCAAGACTAAATGATTACATTTATTGAAAGTATAAGTATTAAATACTTACTTTATATCACTAATGTGAAAAAGTATTTGACTCCTACTTAATAACTTCTTGCCTCTGGCATCAGCAACAGCTATGGCTTGTGGTTCCTAGAGGCTATTTTTGCTACACTTCTTTCACTCCTTCCCATCTTGCAAAATATAACAATAGTACAGATTTCTTTAGATGTTTTTTTATTCAACTGTATGTATTTTGGTTTAAAAATTACTTAAATTTTACCTTCTTATGAATACAAGAATAAAAAAAGTGCAAATCCATAAAAACTCATTTTCTTAACATAATTTAAATTTTCCATGATAAGTCACAACTAATACAATAATGAATCTCAACAATATAAATGAAGGAATTGAAGTATTACATCAAAAATAGTGCAATGCTTTTTTATCATATGCCTTTTACATATCAGGTCAGTACAATAAATAAATGAAAGAAATTATGCTATGAAAAGTAGTAATCCTCTATCCATAGGAGAGAGGGAAAAATACCTGATCGGTGGGGGTCTGACTGATGCCTCCTTTTCTTCCACTTCACATTACATCTCTGGCCCTACCATTGAATTGAATGGAAGCACCGGCCACACTACCCATGCCATTCTTACATTATCAGTTTAGTTCTTGTGGCTAGAATCCAAAAGGTCTGTAACCCTGAAGAAGTTCAGTCAGAGTCTGCAGGATGAATTCTCCAACATAGAAGCATCATAGACTGCCACTGGTGGTAGGAGGCTTTTCTCTTACCTTCACTTTCTATTGTGGGGGTGCTCCTGAGTGTGTGGATTGGAGAATCATGTGAATCAAGTGTGGAAGGTTTTCTAAGAACTGCTGACAATGGGTTGCAGGTGAAAAGGTGGACAGTGGACCTACCATCAATGCTGCTACCAAAAATATACTGTATATGGTGCTTAGTTATTCTGGGAAGTATTTTCTGCTAGACACATGTATTTGGCACTGCAATTGAGATATTTTGTGCTGTATTGAGTTACTTGGTGTTGTATTGTGGTATTTGGTAGCCACTAGTGAGGATATTATGTATACAGCATGGTGTTTAGTTTGCACTAATATTTTTTGGCTGGTGAGGCCCTGGCATTGCAACATGTAAGAGGTGCAGGTGACTGGCAACAAACTCACTCAGACAACGGAATAAAACAGGAATGGCTTTACTTGTTATGATTCTTGAACACAGCAACAGGCTCTTGAACTATTGCAACAGGTAAATCATATACTGGAGGGACATAGTCTCTATAAGAACTTGGGTATGTAAAGGAGGGGTATAGCTACAGCTTTAGTGGCACTGTGTCACTTGTTACAGTCTCTCAATGGGCTTTGCTTACTGATCCTGCTGGAGGGCACTGGATTCCTCTGGGGCTCATGCTCTGTCTCTTTCCAAGGTAGTACCTTTCTCCTTATTGCAGTGGGGAAGCTGGCTGCACACTTCTGTGTCTTTTCTGCACTTCTATCACATGTGCTCTGCACTACAGTTACTTGCACTGCTCTGTATTGCTCTCCTTCTTCAGTGTTTGCTTCAGCACTTCTGTGCTTCACTGGGCTGTTCTGCTTGGCTCTGGTCACTATATGACAGCACTCTTGCTTTTTGTTGGCAGACACTGCTTCTGCTCTCCAGCACTGTAGTCTTCTTCCCCTGGAAACACTGTGTCTCCTCCACTTCCTGTGCCCCCAGCTTCTACTTTCCCAGGTCACTCTATTGTCTCTAGCTGAGAACTGGCTCCCCCTGCTGGATTGGGATGATTGCAGCAAGCCTCCATGTTCTAACAATGCAGCCATACCTCCTGACATTACAAACAGATTGACTATTGTGACTGGAGTCGAAAAAAGTTTTAGAAGCTCTGCTCTAAACCAGAGTTCTAGAAAGCCGCAGCCTCTTTCACTCCTGTCAAACTGGAAACTTATTGGCCATGAATTAGGTAGGATGACATATGAAAAACTATGGTAGTATGCATGGCGATATTTTTTTTAGGTAACAATTAGGTATGAATAGAATTAAGAACTCAATTAAATATGTTGTAACAATCTTAATGGAAACCTGTGTGGAACCACTAAGGGCTAGTTCACACAGGGTTCTGCGTGAACACATTCCGTTGCGGCTGCTGCAATGGGATGCCGGTGCAGTGCACCAGCATCCCGTGGCGGCTTTCCGCTCCGGCTTAGGCCTAGTCCGGAGGGTAGTGTCACGAGGTGGACCCCGCGGCTGAATCAGCTGCAGAATCCACCTGAAGAAATGGCAGCTTGCTTCTTTTTTCCGTGAGCGGGAACAAACTGCTTGCGGAAAAAGGAAATGACCGGCTCCCACTGATTTAATTGGGAGTTGACAGGATTTTGGCGAGGATTCCGCATCAAAATCCTGACCATTTTGCCCTGTGTGAACTAGCCCTAAATCACCCGCATGGCTTTAAGCTGGTAACAAACCTCTTACATACACTGCCTTTTGCTGGGCAGATGAAGTATCAGTCAACTGTCGAACCTGCAAAACGGATACATATAACTAAGTAAAATGTGTTATTCTACATCACATCTGTTCAGATACCAAGTGATTCAGCACTGATTTTTTTCACATATGTCAAAGAATTAAGCAACAACAGCATTTCAATCATATCATATAATTATTTTTTCTGACATGTAAAACTGAAGCTGAATAATTTGGTAACTGAACAGATGTGATACAGAATAAGGCTGTATTCACACTGAGTAACGCTGGCGTTTTTTTGTGCTTATTTTTGCACATAGCGGCGCGTTAACGCCGCGTAGCGCCGTGTTAACGCCGCGTTAACGCCGGGCAACACCACCGCAAAATAGCGCGGCGTTAACGCGGCGTACACGCGGCGTTAACGCGGCTCTATGTGCAAAAATAAGCACAAAAAATGCCAGCGTTACTCAGTGTGACTACAGCGTCACACATTCCGCCTGCCTATGCGTATCCATTGTGTATCTTAGACATGAATAATTTCATCTTTTTAACTTATAATGCACTTACTACTTGCCTACATGTAAAATCTGTGGAAGAATTAGCTTTCTTTATCATAGAACCAAAATAAGAAACACATACAATATACCTGTGCAGATTAGGCAAGCTAGAACAAGCACTCGAGGGCATGGCTTAGATTTTGCTGTGTCATATTGTATCTGCATCTTTTACACTGCACCTATAATTTCAAAGTACTATATTTTGTAAGGGTCCTTTTACATGGAACGATAGACCATTAAAATGAACACCAATGTCAAATCTTAATAAATTGTTAATCTTTCCAAGACAACTATTTCTAGCCATAATCATGTATTTTTCGCAATTGTGATCCCTTGTATTTCTTCCTCTTAAGCTGGTTCAAGTCCGCTTGGGGCCCCCTGAATGGAAACCTATACTCATTAAAAAGCAGTTAGCTAAGAAACCACATGGATCCCATAGACTATAATGCAGTCTGTGTGTTTTCTGCAAGAATCATGTGGAGAGAAAAGTACTGCAAGCACCAGTCTCTCGGCATGATTCGTAAGGAAACCGAGCAGAAACCACACGGACCCTATTATAGTCTATGGGGTCCATTTGGTTTCTTAGCTAACCTTTTTTTTAAGGCATATAGGTTTCCATTCGGGGGTCCCCAAGCAGACTACCTGAATGGAATACCAAACGCAGAGGTTTCCAAAACAAACAACAAACCTGTACAAGGCCACATGTGCTGTAGTTGCATTGGGTTCACCACCAGCAGAATCACTGGCAGCTAACCTGTTGCAAGATACATTACCAATGTAGTGGATGAGATTTAAAGTAAACTTCCAAACAGATTCTTGGACTATATGGTCTGTAAGGCCTTATACACATGACAGGGTGTGCAGGCCAAGGGGAACCCAATTTTTTTAGACCAAATGCAATCGGATAACATCTTTGTTGATTTCAATGGGGAGTGTTTGGTTCCGATCTGTTTTACACAACAGGACTGGTTCCTGCTCTATAAATATCAGGACATAGCATCCCCCCGTTAGAAGAGCTTTGGCCTATGTATGAGGCTGTAGACTCTCTAGTTTGTTAGAAAGACATATGATGTAAAGAGTAGATAATCTTCTTACCGTTGGCTGTATTTAGTCACTTTTTTCTGTTCAACAGCTCTTAGACATTGCCTCCTGAATATATAGTATGATATCCACTAATTGTTGTGATACACCTGTACTCTCCCATATGAAGCAATAGCAACAGTACAGGTCTAGCCCACATTAATTGCATGCAGCCTAACAGCTAGTGCATGATAGATTAGGCTTCGACATACCATATAAAGTCAGCATTACACTGGACAATGGTAGGGAATGTTAGTTCAATCTGTCAATCATTCAGATGATTATTGCCCTATATTAAAGGTCCTTGGCTCATCATGTTACCACCTAACGACCCAATTTCAAAACCTCTGTTCATACATTAGATTTTCCAGTAAATCGAAATTGATGCCAGTTTTATGGTATAAATAATGCCAGAAATCTATACCAACAAGGAGATGACCTAGGGTTCTATTTAGGCACAAAAACCTCAGAGGATGTGTTAAATTTATGACAAGACATGCACTTTGTCACAAATTAGTTGCCAATACCAGTGTTGCAGGGACTATCAAGACTGTCATGGAAAAATGTAGTATTGTTAAATTATCCTCTTAATTCTATACAGGGGTGAACCTGCCCCTTTCGCTGCCCGAAGCGAACGACAGAAAGCCGCCCCCCCCCCCCTGGGGAGGAAGTGGCGTGGCGGAGCAGAGGGGGGGGGAGCTTAGCGAAGGGGCGGGGCTTAGCGCCGTTCGCAGGCAGAGAGCAGGCACGGAGAAGACCTGCTCTCTGCCTGAGCGTGAGGGGAGGCTGCCGGAGCAGCGCTGCTCCAGTGGCCTCCCCAATCCACCACTCCGTGCTAAGCCAGTCCAGGACAGCTTGTCCTGGACTGGCTTAGGTAAGAAAAAATGCCGCCCTCCCTGGGGCCCTGCCATAGCGCCGCCTGAAGCGCTCGCTTCAGGTCGCCTCATGGAAGGTGCGGCACTGATTCTATATCACAATGCTGTAAAAAATTGTGATCTGAAATCATCACATGAGCAAGTATGTCTCCAAATATCTTAATCCATGATGAGACAAGTAATTCAAGCTAGTGCTATATATTTCTTGGCCAAACCAGGATATTCTCCTGTTAAAAAGATGTATATGGCTCTGATATTAGTTGTAAATAAACAAAAATAAATACCTGCCCGGCTAGGCTCTAACTAAACATAGAATAGGTTACCTCACCTAGAATAACAGAAATCCAAAAAAAGCTAGTAGATTCATTCAGGACACAGCTCCAAAAAATCACCTCTCTGTCAGCTCTCCAGCCAAACTCTGCCAAAGTGTTGCTGCTGGAGCAACTTCTTAAGCCTCCTTGACGAGGAGACTCTCTTCAGCTGAGTCGCTGCCGGAACATCCCCCAAAATGTGGACTGGACTAGAGGGGGGTGGAATGACAGGACCCACTACCAACCTACCTGTCATTCCTAAAAATCCAGCCCAATACTGAGCATTTACCAAAACGCTCAGCAGACGAAAGTTGTTTGCTGACAAATATTCCTGGAGTTTTCTCATCTCACCCACCTGAGAACTCTGGGTGAGATGTACACCCCCTCCATTATCTGATGAGCCATCGGCTTACTATATATATATATATATATATATATATATATATATATATACAAAATTCTAGGTGTAGCCCTTGCCTAAAGGCTCATATGGTTTTGATTACTCTACAGAAAAAAGTCTTAATGCAAAAAGTCTCAATGTAGCTTTAGACTAAAAGAAAAGAAAAACTTACAATGGTCCCACTTTAACTGGAGCTGCAACTTTGCTGCTCATGTTATCGCCACAATCCAATTACTTCAATTTTACTCCATAGGCACCTTTTACATCACGTACAGCAGATCCATTTTCAATATGTCTTTGGATTACAGTACAAAAGGGGGAATTGGATATCAGTTTAAGAGAGAGGAGAAACATTCTCTATCATTCTCTATGCATTTTTTTGGCACATGGTTTTCCAGTTTATGCCATGTCTGCTTCACATGAAGTCACACCCCGTTCCTGCATAGCTATGCCCATTTTTAGACATGGTGCCTAAATAGACCTTTCAGACATGGTGTCTAAATAGTATCTAAAGTACTTCCTAAATTCTGGACAGTTTTTCAGCACAAACTAAGCAAAGATTGGCACATTTTGCATAATAAATCTTGCCAGTTATGTAGTGTGGACACCCAGCGCCGCATCTTCCATGAAGCACTGCTTCAGGCGGCACTATGCCAGGGCCCCGGGGAGGGCGGCATTTTTGCTGACCTAAGCCAGTCCAGGACAAGCTGTCCTGGACTGGCTTAGGTTCACCGTCACTGAGCGGTGGATTAGGGAGGCCGCTGGAGCAGCGCTGCTCCAGCGGCCACCCCTCACGCTCAGGCAGAGAGCAGGTCCTCTCCCTGCCTGCTCTCTGCCTGCTAAAGACACTCGCTCCGCTCTGCACCGCCCCCTCTTCCGGGGGGGGGGGGGGTTCTGACGTCCGCCTCAGGCGGCAGAAACCCATGGTTCACCCCTGTGGACACCATACGGAAGGTAATGTTTTCTTCTCTACCTTGAATCAATCCAAATCTCCAATGGTCCTCTGATCTAATAAGGATGTACAGGAGTACTTGATATAAAATGGATTATACTCATACATTGCACTGAAAAATAATGGACAGATTTACTAATACTAACTAAGGCCCCATGTTTCAGAAACCCAGCATTTGAGGTTAATGTGGAAACGCAGTAGAGGAAAATACTGTTTTATAGCACCAGCAAAGTGAATGATATTTTGCTTAGGAAAAAAAACCTGAAAAAGCTGCATGTATTTTGAAAAACTAAGCATGTTAGTTTTAGCTATGGAATTGCAAATGTTTTCATTATAGATTTAAGCTAAGGTCCCCACATAGTGAGCTGCAGTCAAAAACTTGTAAAACACAGCTGGGGAAACAGTTCACTTTTTTTCCGCAGTGTTTTTTTTAACAGAAAGTCTGCAGAGTTCCTGCTCCTATTATGAGTTTTTTGTTTTTGAAATCAAAGCTTTTCTGCTGCAGATTTTTTCTTCTCTGACATGTGGATGAGTTTTGCCAGCATTTTCAACACATGGGTTGGTTCATTTTTTTGGCACATGGTTTCCCAATTTATGCCATGCCTGCTTTACATCAAGTCACACCCCGTTCCTGCATAGCTATGCCCCTTTTTAGACATGGTGCCTAAATAGACCTTTCAGACATGGTGTCTAAATAGTATCTAACATACTTCCTAAATTCTGGACAGTTTTTCAGCACAAACTAAGCAAAAATTGCCACATTTTGCATAATAAATCTCGCCTGTTATATAGTGTGGACACCATACGGAAGCATCCCTTAATTTTTAAAAGGAAGAGTGACCTAAAGGATTGATTCAATAAGAGATATGGAGCATATGGAAATCATGGAAGATGATCCTCCGCTTTGGACTTCCCACAATTGGCTACAGAAGAGCACATCTATGCTAAGTTTTCCATTTTCCTCATCTGTAAAATCTCTATATTTTGACAACATTATTTTGTGGCTATTTTTTTCCATTAAAGGTATCCTATCACTCAGACCCAATTTTTTATAGGTACCACGTCGGAATAGCCTTAATAAAGGCTATTCGTCTCCTACCTTTCGTCGTCTTCTCCGCACCACCGTTCCCCTACAATCCTGGTTCTTGTCGGTATGTAAATTAGAATTCATACATATCTCTACTTGGCATACCACTACATCCATTATAATAGGGGCACATATTACTGAGCTGAGTGGTTTGGTTCAGTCGCTATTCTGCCTGCAGTAGTATCTTTTAGAGGTCAGGAACTAGTCTATTAAAGGCCTCTTTCTGTTTTTAATGGGGACACATCCTACTTTATTTTATTAATTATTCAATAAAAGCTACTTTTTAGCCATTTATTTTCTGTTGGGGGGTACCAAATTTGTTCAGTACTATGTGAATTTAACCTAACAGAAAGTGGTCTTGCTACTCCATGGGAAACATATGGCCAAAGCCAAATTCTTCAAGATTGGTTACCTAATGGCTAAGGCCCCACATGGTGTCCCGCCTCTTAGGGCCACAAAATCCACTTAGGGCTCGTTCACATGGGGGGCGGTGGGGCGGATTTTCACACCGAGAGAGATGTGGGGAGCCACGTCACTCTTAAGTCAAAACCCGCCTGCCACGACCGTAGCAGTCGCGGCTTCCCCTTCCAGAACCGGCTCAAATGAATCCGCCTGAAGAAAGGGCAGCTTGCTTCTTTTTTTCCACTAGCAGCAACATGCCGCTAGTGGAAATAAAGAACGCTAGTGGTCTCCATAGACCACCATTGTATGGAGGTGGAGGCTATAAAAAAATGGGGGGGGGGGGGTTCACCCGGCAAAGTATATTCCCGTACAGAACTCAGTTGACAGAAAGTGAAGAAAGATCTGTTCTGTTCACTCCTTCAACAGAGTCTTAATTTGTAGCCTCTGAAATGGAGTCCATGTAAATTCACAGACAAAAAGTTCTCCAAGCCCAATTTTTTTTGTCCTGTAACGTCAAAGAGTAAACAACGAATATATGCATTATAGTTTAAGGGTTCTGCTTTTTTTTCCACACTTTTTTAGTGGCCAAGATCTCCGACTTTCAGGTCCCCATGCAGACACAAACGATGGACAGTCAAACACTAGTGTGAACCTAGTGTCAGGGATCCATCCCCTGTTAAATCCATTTTTCATTTCTGAACTGTCTAATAAATAAGGATATCTAGCCTACCCCATTATAGTCCTGACAGGGTTAACAGGATTGTACTTGGTGCATTGGTGACCACTGCACACATGACACCACAACTATTACTTTAAAAAAGTAGCTAGAGCCCATAAAGAAATCTGCACAGTCACGCCACAAAACATTTTTTGGTCATGCTTAACTATATGACACAGTGACGTCATGCACGCGGCAGCAGTAAGGTCAACTTTCCTTTAATTGGTCCGTAATAATACTGTCAAGTCATAGTTGGGAGTGACGCAAGCAGAGTTTTTTTTTTTTTGGTCCTGCAATGTCAAGGAAATAACAACAGATACCTAACTCAGCCCATTATAATCTGTTGTTGTCTATGTCACCATGATGGACCAGAGGAGCAGATGAAATAATGCAAATGTGAAAGCATGCTTATCTGACAGATGCCAACATATCCCGGTCTGGGGTCTGTCAGCTTTCCATTTTCGTGCTTGTCAACAAAGAAGAACTTGCAGGAATTTGTCTTCTGAGGTATCCTCCAACACAATTGTGAATGGAATCCTGAAGGACCCCATTATAGTGAATAGAATCTATCAGACTACAGTATGTTGGTGTTTGTCAGGTTCACATCTGTATTGGAGTCCCCATAGGAAGCTCCACTGCAGATCCCAACTATAAAACCGGCAAAGAGAAAAGTCCTGCATGGAAACCTAACGGACCCCATTATAATCTATTGGGTCCGCTTTTTTATTGGATGGGCTCTCCGTCTTTCGGGTTTCCATGCAGACCCAAACAACAGAGAGTGGAACACTAGTGTGAACCTAGCATCAGGGACAGGGGCACAACTACTGAAGTAGCAGAGTTAGCCTCTGCCACAGGGCCCGGGACATTAGGAAGCGTAGCAGTCCCCTGATGTTTTTTTTTTTTGAATAGGCTGTTACCTGCTGGAGCAACTCTAGCAGGTAAGGGGCCATATTTACTTACTGATCCTTGCTCCTGCTCTTTTCAGAAAGCAGAATGATCAAGGGCTAAGAGAGGTGAGGAAACATAAAAAGCAGTGTTACTTACCTTTCCTGGGCTCTGGAAGGCTTCAGCCCTATTTGGTGATGTCCCACACGTCACGTGGGCCAGGCTTGCATCCTTATGCTGACGACACCCAATTATACACATCTTCCCGTGACATCACCCCTGTACTCATACAGAACACCAGTGACTGTCTTTCTGCTGTCTCTAATATCATGTCCTCGCTCTATCTGAAACTAAATCTCTCTAAGACTGAACTACTACTGTTTCCACCATCTAATAGATCTGTCCCTGATATATCCATTGCAGTCTCAGGCCTTACTATAACTCCTAGGCAGCAGGCCCGCTGCCTTGGGGTCATGTTTGACGCAGACCTTTCCTTCACCCCTCATATTGAATCACTCGCACGTTCATGTCACCTCCACCTCAAAAATATCTCCAGAATACGTCCTTTCCTTACCAGAGATACACTAAAGACACTTATTGTCTCTCTGATTCATTCTCGCCTTGACTACTGTAACTCCTTACTAATCGGTCTTCCCCTCACTAAACTCTCCCCTCTACAATCTATTCTGAATGCAGCGGCCAGGCTCATCTACCAGGCTAGACGCTACAGCGATGCCTCTGGTCTGTGCCAGTCGCTACATTGGCTGCCTATTCAATATAGAATAAAATATAAAGTTATCACCCTCATCCACAAGGCTCTCCATAATGCCGCACCTCCCTACATTTCCTCCCTCATCTCTGTCTACCGCCCAACCCGTGTTCTCCGCTCACTTAATGACCTAACACTTACATCCTCTATTATCAGAACCTCCCACGCTCGTATACAAGACTTCTCCCGAGTTGCACCACTTCTCTGGAATGCTCTACCCCGGACAATCAGATTAACTCCCAATTTCTACAGTTTCAAACGCAAACTAAAGACGCATTTTTTCAGACAGGCCTATCACAATTCCTAATGCAAACCCTTCTTGATGCCTTTTCAGCCTAACATATTTGTCCATGCTCTATCCACATGTTAAAGGACACTACTAGTGACGGCCCATAAAGCTTTGTTTGTGTAATGGCTGCAACCTCTATTACAAAATTGTCTGAACACTGTATAAGCAATGCCGCCCCTCCTACCTCTTGTGTCATCCTCTCTACCTCATAGATTGTAAGCTCTTGTGAGCAGGGCCCTCAGTCCCATTGTGTGAAATGACGTTCTTTGTTTTGTATCTGTCTGTATCTGAACCCTACAAATTGTACAGCGCTGCGGAATATGTTGGCGCTATATAAATAAAATGTATTATTATTATTATTATTATGCGTCGGGATGCCGGCCCAGATAACGTGATATCTGGTCTATCACTGAAGATGGCTGACATCAGCAGAGAGTGCGCCAGAGCCCAGGAGAGGTAAGTAACAGTGTTTTTTATGTTTGTATCCTTCCCTGGGTCTCTGATCATTATGCTCTAGGGTCTGAAAAGACATCAGAGCAGTGGCGTAACTACCGCCATAGCAGCAGAGGCAGCTGCCACAGGGCCCGGGACATTAGGGGCCTGGTGACAGCCGCTACCGCTGCTATCATTATACTCGGGGGGTCTTTTCGGACCCCCGAGTATAATGATTGGCGGACCGGGAGAGGTAAGAAACTGACGTCACATGAACCTGGCCTGTGTCCCTGGTCATGTGATGTCCGACGTCATTGAACAAGAACAGCAGCGGGGAGAGAAGACCGCGTAGGAGCCGGGGGACAGGGAAGTAACAGTAGTTTTTTATGTTTTTATTCTCCCGGGTCTCCGATTGTTATACTCTGGGGTCTGAAAAGACCCCAGAGTATAATAATTGTTTATGGGTGTCAACAGTGGGACATAATACTGTGTGCAGGAGCAACTAAGGGACATAATACTGTGTGCAGGGGCAACTATGGGGGATAATACTGTGTGCAGGGGCAACTATGGGGATAATACTGTGTGCAGGGGCCACTATTGGGGATAATACTGTGTGCAGGGGCTACTATGGGGGATAATACTGTGTGCAGGGTCCACTATGGGGGATAATACTGTGTGCAGGGGCCACTGTGGGGGATAATACTGTGTGCAGGAGCCACTATGGGGGATAATACTGTGTGCAGGGGCCACTGTGGGGGATAATACTGTGTGCAGGATCCACTATGGGGGATAATACTGTGTGCAGGAGCCACTATGGGGGATAATACTGTGTGCAGGATCCACTATGGGGGATAATACTGTGTGCAGGAGCCACTATGGGGGATAATAGTGTGTGCAGGATCCACTATGGGGGATAATACTGTGTGCAGGGGCCACTATGGGGGATAATACTGTGTGCAGGGGCCACTATGGGGGATAATACTGTGTGCAGGGGCCACTATGGGGGATAATACTGTGTGCAGGGGCCACTATGGGCGATAATACTGTGTGCAGGGGCCACTATGGGGTATAATACTGTGTGCAGGGGACACTATGGGGGATAATAGTGTGTGCAGGATCCACTATGGGGGATAATACTGTGTGCAGGGGCCACTATGGGACATAATACTGTGTGCAGGGGCCACTATGGGACATAATACTGTGTGCAGGGGCCACTATGGGGGATAATACTGTGTGCAGGGGCCACTATGGGGGATAATACTGTGTGCAGGGGCCACTATGGGGGATAATAGTTTGTGCAGGAATGCAGTTTGTGCTCGCGGGGGGCGGACCCATGTCAAATGTTCGCCTTGGGGCCACGCCATTCCTAGTTACGCAATTAGTCAGGGATCCGTCCCATTTATATCCGTTTATCATTTCTGAACTGAGGAATATGGAAACCTAGCCTACCCCATTATAGTCCTGACAGGATTAAAAGGATTGTACTTGGTGCAGTGGTGACCACCGCCCACATGACACCACAACTATTACTGTCACAAAGTAGCTAGAGCCTATATAGAAATCTGCCCAGTCACGCCACATAACACTTTTCGGTCCTACTTTTATTATATGATACAGCGACGTCATGCACGCGGCAGCGGTAGGGTTAACTTTCCCTTAACCAGCCCGCAACAAAACTGCCAAGTCATGGTGGGGAGTGACGCAAGGCCCCGCCCACATGACGAGCAGCTGCCTGAGAGCGCGAGTCCGCAGCCCGTGAAGCGCAGTAAGACAGCAGCAGTCACGTGGTTTCTCGGCCGCCTCCTACTAACAAGACTGCGGTGGGAGGAGCTCATTGACAGACCGGCGTGAGAGCGAGAGCTTGCTGGGAAGACTTTACTGATACGGCGCTCGCTGAGTGTACAGTCGCCATATACCGGAGCCGCACTTATGGGTCTACTGTCTCACGGCTCCCCTCTGAGCTGGGAAGAAACTAAGAAGTACGCGGACCATGTGCGGCAGCACGGCATCACCCAGTTCCTGAACATTTACAATAAAGTGAAGGAGCGCCAGAAGGACGTGCTGAAGTGGGGCGATGAGGTGAGAGCCTGCCTGTGCCCGGAGATAGCCCCCGGCTAGCGCCTGATAGGGGCGCAGGTGGTCATGTGACCCCCGGAAGGGAATCTCCTCAGTGTAGTAGTCATGGCTGCAGGAGAGCGGCGTGCTGCGCTGTCCTTACTGCACGGGGCGACTTGTGTAACCAGCAGCCCATTGATAACACAACCTGGGAGGGAACTTGGCACCAAATGCTGCTACTTATCTACTGAGTGTGTGTGTGACTTAAAGGGGCTATCTGGGATTTTCAGGAATCTCTAGGCAGTGGTGTACAATGAACCAATAGCCTGCACTTGCCTCTGGCTCCCTGCGGGTCCTGGGGCTAGTGGTTTATGCTATATACATGTGATTGCCGGGGCCAGGGATTGGCTGCAGTGATCATGTGATGGGTGGCCTGTCATCACTGGGATATGGACTGTAGGGGATTGCATGGGTGAGTATAGATTGTTTCCTTATTCTATGCCATGACCTATCAGAAGGCTTTGTATAAGGCTGCATCAAGATGATGGACACCAGGAAGAATGCCGGATGGAGAAGTTAGTGGGGTCTGTTAAGAGCCGATGGTGTCTACTTTGTTATGGGCCCATTTATTTTCTCTTTTTTTCCCCATAATGGGGGTCATCAGGTTTCCACCAAGTTTGCTTCCTGCCAATTTTAGATGGAATCTGCGACCGTCTCCTACAGTGACCTAAATCTAGCCTCTGTTTTCTGAGTGATGGTCTGGGGGACAAGTTGAGTGGACAGGTGGTCTTGTTTCATCAATGCATGGTCTTGTAAGTAAGGCTTAAAGGGGGTCTGTCTGGACATTACCTTATAGGGCTGCTTCTACACTTCACACAGATGGCTTTCTAAGGCTGTGTTCACACAGAGGAATTTGCTGCAGATTTCACCCCTGAATCCGGAGTAGATGCCTTCCATTGTTTTCAGTGGGAGACAGAGATCACAGCAGGATGTGGGGAAAGTGTCCTGCTCGATCTTACCACGTATTGCCGCATATTCAGCTACGGTGTCCACAGCTTGAGACTACCTGCTGTTTAGGCCTAATCAGTAGCGGGTTGCTATGATAGAATGCTGATGCCTACATCAGTATCCCACTATGGTGAAAATGCCAGCAGCGGAAAATGAAGAGGAATGCTTCTTCATTTTCCACCGTGTGAACAGACCCTTATTCTGCATTGAAGCTCCATTTTCCTGAAAATCTGGGTTTTAGTCTTGTGAAAATTATCCTGAAAGGGCTTTAGGGTGTTTCTTCTCCTGCCAGGGCTTCACTCTCTGCTCTTGATAACTGCAGAACAAAGTGACAAATTGGAAGATGTCGCTCAAGCAATGGCTGAGGAGCTTGGTGGCAGTTAGTACTATCTAGAGCAGAGAATGAAACCCTAGCAGGAGAAAATAATACCCCTAGGGTCATTTTCATCTAATTTACATAAGAATAAAATGCAGATTTTTATGAAAATGGGGCTGCAATATTGAATAAGAAAGGCATCTGTGTAAAGTGTAGAAGCAGCCCTATACGGTCAGTTTGATACTGACTTCCCTGCTTTCATTTCACTTCATAGCTCTAATCCCTTTAAGGTTCAGAACAATGGACTGAAAAACAGTACTGAAGTATTCTTATGTCTTGTTTATTGTTGAGACGGAAGCATAAGTCCTACACGCACAATTTTATCTTCCATCTAAAACCATCACTAGCAAAGCATTATGCAGGATAAGTAGATGTCCTTATTGATGATTCATGAGACAGATTGGTGTAGACATAACAGTCAGCATACACAGTCTTCAGGTAAGTGATCTGATCCTGCAGCTTATCATTATTGATAAGTAATCAGAATCCTCACTGGAGGTTCTGTTATTAGAGAGTTGCAAAAATCCTACAGCCAGTGTGTAAACCTGTTGTATGCTGAAATAGAGACTTTATGCCTTTATTGTGCTAATTGTGGCCAGCATTCTTCTTATCTCATACCCCTGGCACTTTCTGAAGTCCAGGAACCAGCCCTTTACCCTCCTGGCACACTAATGATTTGACTGTCCGCAAAATCAGTTTTTGAAACCAACTCAAAATGATTTTGCATAGTTAGTTTTAAAACCCATTGAATTCAATGGGCTGTAAATACCATTCGCAGGTCTGCGTTTGGAGGATTTCTGTCTGGTGTCCGCTCTTTTGTGCGGAGAAAAAAGTCAAACTTGCAGGACTTTTTCTCCATCCAAAAAGGGATACTAGATGGACAGGAGCAATTCTGTGTTTTGTTTTGTTTTTGTTTTTTTAACATTGAGGTCTATGAAGGTATGGACAAAAATGGATTACTAATGAATAGTTATGTTTGTCCCCATTTTGCAATTCACTTTTACATTTGTGCATGCTCAAAATGAAGAACGGGGGGGAAATGGATTTGTCAAAAACACAGTTTTTTTTTTTTTTTTGGGGGGGGGGGGGGGTACGTGCACCCATTCACTAATCTTTCTAAAGAGACAGATTTGGGTATCAACCGTGTAACTATTTGGAATCCTCTTTAGACCAGTGTGTGTTTTGTTTTTAAACCGCTTGGCAGTGGATGGAAAGCAGGTGCAAGTGCGAGCCTAGTGTAAGGCTTTGAAAAACAGGCTTTCCCTCCAGAAACCTGGTGCAAGTTCTATCTGGAATTTACTCCACTTTCTATCACTAGGTTCACACTAGCGTTCAGGTTTTTTTTCCTTCAGGTCTGCATGGGGATCCAAAAGACGGAAACCCTGTCCTCTTAAAGACTCCATAGACTATAATGGAGTTCACCCAGTACATCCTGACCTGCTGCTTTCTACTACCTCATCTGTAGCAGTGTCTTGTAGCTCACATTACATTCCCCTGAATGTATGTGTAGTCAGCAAATACATCCGCAGTTTGGAGTGCTGTTGCTTATCGTGCGTGCTCAGTGAGACCATACTTGAGTCAGTACATGTATGTGAAGTTCACACTGAAGACATGCTCACCAAGGGAGGGAGTTGGCAGGCTCTGATTATGTGCTAGATGTATGTCATGGAATCTAGCAGCAGAGTTGGGGAGAAGGGTTGCTTGATCAATACTTGAAAAGGCAGATCCCTGAGTTTTAATAGTAAATGACATATGTGACCTATTGATTCCAATGACTATTAAAAAAATAAAATAAAAATAAAATCCTATAAAACCTCTTTACGCTATGGTCCCATGTTGTAAAAAAAAAAAAAGCAGCTTTTTTTGTTGTAGTTCTTGCTGCAGTGTTTTTATTTTGTTTTTTACCAAAGCCAGGAGTGGGTTCAACAGAATGGAGAAGTATAAGAACTTCTTATATATTTCCCATTCCTTTTGTAGCCATTCTTGGCTTTGGCTCAAAAAACCGCAGCAAAGTCTGTAACAAAAAGCCATGTTTCTGCAACATAGGGGCGCCATGGGATAGAAAAGCTGCGATTTGCCCACAGTTGAAACACCGCAGGAAAAATTGTGGCATTTTACAGTCAGGTCAGAGGATGGGATTTTACTGAACCACAAGCCCACTTTCCAGTAAAAACAGCGGCGCGGACCTGCCACAATTTCCAAAATCGGCGTGGTTTTGGAAATCGCAGTATGTCAGTTATACCTATGGGGAAATTGCCGGTGTTTTCATAGGTATAATTGTAACAGAAGGTCCGCCGTGGAAAACTCCACCTCTGCCCGTGACTTCGCCTGCATGTTGTTGGCGTCGATGATCTGCCTATATTCAGCAAAATGCTGCTGTCGATGGTTTGCCTGCTCTGGGGTTTATGCAGCTCTTAAGCTGTCCTGTTGCTGAATGCCTGCACAATATAGCCGTAGTGCCGACATGCACTGTAGTTAGCACTCCTGCTCTATTGCACAGGTGTGGGACACTGGCGGACAGGAGGAGGAGCCGGCCCCTGAAGGAAAATGTTCTGTACTCTGACAGGGAGACAGGTAAGTATGATGGAGTGGTTATGGGTTTGTATTGGTGACGTTCAGTTTCTGCAAAATGAGGAAGTAGAATGTCACTGGAACACCAGAAAATGTGCCTGGGGCAGTCACGCGACCACTTTGGCGATCTAGGTACATGTACATTTTTTATTTTTTTTTAACAAAGTAAGTTAGAAGGTACATGGGGAGAGGGTGTATAGTCTAGTGTGGAAATATAATTTTTTTTATTTATTTTTTTCCTCGACGACCCCTTCGAGTGATGTTATAATTTTATCAGCTTTCAAGCATTGCTTTAAGGCCAAGGCCACATGAATTGCAGTTTAAAAAAAAAAGTTATAAAAAAAAAAAAAATTCTCTAACTATACTGGGACTGTAAAATGTATTTTCTCATATGTACTCCCTGCATTAACAACATAGTGCAATATTTAAATGTTTGTCTTAACCAATATGCATTGCTCCTGCCAGCCAAGGAAGGGGGAAGTGGAATGAGATCATCACAAATACTAGTTATTAAATTTTAGTTGCGTCCAAAGGTAACTCATAGTTAACCAAAAGTGAGCGGGATGGTAATCATTTACAACTTAGAATACCTTAGCATGTTGGTGTTAAAACTTCCAATAAAATGTATACGGCAAAGGCTTGTTTATGACACTATTCTGTGTCAGTTAATTTTTTTTTAAATTTATTTTGTGTGCATCCTTTTCTGCAGTCCCAGGTAAACTCATACTGCACATAATGTGTTATTCATACAAGAATGCACTGACTATGGGCGTGTACAGTCCTTGTGCTGCCCATTATTTTAACCCCTTGACTTGAATCCTCTGGGGTCTGACCACCAGTATAACCTGTTGTAATATTTGCAGCATGTGGAAAAATCCATTCACTTCTCTTACAGGTTGCCTATAGTAATGACATGCTATCAAGCCTTCAATAGACTCCCGGTTGTCATAGGGAAAGACTGCTGCCCCTGGATCTTGCTCTGAATGTTTGCAATCCGAGGTACCATAATGATGCCAACACATGGCTGGTCTTTGGATGCCTTGGTCACATTTGAGTGAGAAATCTCAAGGGTTAATAAATGAGGCAGATTTTAACTCTGCAAATCCTGTCCTAACCCATGGGTATAATGACGTGAGCTTATAGCAGCTACGATGCTCTCTAGTTAGGATCTCACATAGCACTGGTAGCACACTGACTGGGGAAACTCTCCTGTGCCAAACATGAGGTGAGCCTTCACTTCAAAATGGAAAAGAACAAAACTTGTCCTGAGTTTTGCTTTGGGCTCACGATTACGCTCATCCCCCCCCCCTTTCCTTCCATTTGGACCGTAGACAATGCACGTTAGTTTGTGTAGGACGGTAAGAAAAGAATGTCAGTGTGCTCTCTGTTAAAAACCTGCATAGCAAATGACCATAGTAGCTTTCAGTATATTTTCTGCACATGCAGACATTATACAGACCTATTCATTCCTATAGCCCCATACACACATCCATACTTTTTACTGATCAGTGTCTGTGCATGGCCTCAAATTATGGAGCAGATCCTATTCTTGTATCTGCAGGTCTGTGCCACAAATACGGACAGGAATAGGGGATCATAAAACGTTACTGGTAAAATCATGGAGAAAGCGATGGATTCTCGACAAAACTCCATCTTTGTCAACAGGCTTTGTGTCCGGTTAAAAAAAAAACAAAAAAAAAAAACAGTTTAGTCGTGGAGAGCACAAAACACTCACAGGCGCTCACAGCCGGACACTTTCCAAACGCATTCAAATGAATGGGTTTGAAAAATGACTGCAGGTTTCTGTCTCCTGTCCAGTTTCGGGCAGGAAACGGAAACCTGCATAATGGTGACCCGGGGCGCGGATGTGAACGAGCCCTTAAATCTTAGACCAGTAGCCTTTCCCTCTCCAGTTGTCACTACTATAAAGGACATGGTTTCTTAAATTGGCATATTTGGGGTGAGATGTTCTCATGCTTTCTGAAACTTCATATAGCTGTAGGGTTAATACAGAAACCTCAGCATGAAAGCTTTATAGATGGATCCTAATTTCTGGAATATTGTAAAGTGCTGTAAAGTGTCATGGTGGATTTTTGCGTTGTTCTTTGACATTTCCTACAACTTGGTGGGAGGTGATAAAGCTCCATATACACCTGTTAGGGGGAATTCACACATAGTAAAGTGGAGCGCAATCTGGCACGTATACGCGTGTCAGCAGTTTGCACGCTCAAAAAGTTCCCATTGATTTCAATGGGAGTTACGAGCAAATACGCTGCGTAATTTTGCGCCCGCAAAATTACGCGGCGTATACGCTCGTAACGCCCATTGATATACGCTCCACTTTACTACGTGTGAATTCCCCCTTATAGTTTATATTCCCTAAATGGGATTTGCAGACACAATTTAGATGTATGGAATGGATGTGTGGGGGTGTGTACGGTATTTATTATTATATTTTTATTTATTTTCTTTAGTTTTCACTTAAGAGCAAAAACAAATGAGTTGGAATGTGCATGAGGTCTGCGGAGATATTCTCAGATATCACTGGTATTGGCCACGTATAAAGCTGTGTACGTTCCAACATGGTCCTGTGCTTTAGTCCCTATTATTCGCTTGCTGGTAGATGCACCTTGACATTGATATGAGAACCATAGAAATGTATTATTGTGTGTTCAGATTGTTGTTTGAACATCACGGGTTAAAACTCACTGGAATTTTCTTTTAATTAAAAAAGGATCTTGCAATAACACTATTGGTGGCTAAGATTGCGGTATACTAGATGACATTTACCTCAAGTGCCAGGTTTCCAGTATTTCGGCTGTTTGTTTCTTTGAAGACAGAAGTTGTAATAATGAGATTATAGTCAGAGATTTCTATAGATCTGAACAAACCTCTACAAGTCGACGGATTCTGTTAACAAATCCCATGTTGTACCTGTTCCTTTTATGTACTATTGTCCTTGGATGCCGCTTATCTTTATTTTTACTGGAATGTGAATGGGAGGAGAAACAAGTTTTTCTTGTAATCAGTAAAGTTACCAAAGACCTATTTCTGCCAACATTATACAGGGTATTGTGTATCAACCTATTGATCCTACTAGGGATAAGCTACTATTATCACATGGAGGTGGGGCTTGACTGTCTGTCACCAATGAGCACAACAGCCTGCTCAGTCTCCATTGTTTACCCTCCAAGTGCACATACTAGTGGCCGTTCAGGGTATTGCAGCTTTATCCGAATGGGACAGGTATATTCCTTTCATTAAAGTATAATGTTCAGTGTTATGATCTAGAATTTTTGGCCCTTTTATATGGGAATACCCATTTATAAAGGATTACTCAGGTAATGTCAAACTGTGTCATTTTTTGGGGGCTGCATGGTGGCTCAGTGGTTAGCACTGCAGCCTTGCAGCGCTGGAGTTCTGGTGTTCAAATCCTGCCAACGGCATAAAACCATCTGCAAGAAGTTTGTATGTTCTCCCCGTGTTTGCATGGATTTCCATCCCATATTCCAAATGACATACTGATAGGGAAAAATGTACATTGTGAGCTCTATGTGGGCTCACAATCTACATTAAAAAAAACACAAAACCTGTCTCATTTTTGCCAGGATGGGGATAATTTACTAGGCAGCCCATACCCATACTGGTCACTAGAGAAGATCTATTTGCCATTTATAAATGGAGCAGCGGATCAGGCATAAGTGGCTTCACTGAATTCATGTCTGTAGGACTGCTGAAGATGGTCAAATGTGCGGTCTCATTATAGATGTAATGGGTGAGGGTCTGGCAGCCTAGTAAGGGTTTGGTTTGTGTTGGCTTACCTAGGAGTTATCCCAGTGAGAGATGAAGACTTGTCAGGGCTTCACTAATGTTTTGCAGGGCTATTCATTGTAGCTGCAGCTCAAATGAATGCATTGAGTTGTGTGCAGTCTTGTCACTCAGTAGTTAAAAACAGTCAGCACTATAAAAAGTCATGGTGCAGCCCTGGTGGCCATTGCACAATTACATGTTATACCCATCAACAGAAGGTAGAAAGCAAAATTTGATTAAGGCTAAGGCCCCACTGGGGAGAAACGCAGCACTGAAGCGCTACGGGAAGAACCGCGGCGTGATCGCATTGTGATTCTTCCCGCAGCGCTTTCAACAGAAAGTTCAGAGTTTTCCTCCAGACTTTGTTACAATTATATCTATAGGAAAGCCGCCGGCGTTTCCATAGATATAATTGACATGCTGTGTTTTCCTGCAAAGTGGGCATGGGATTCACATGAAAAGCACTGTAAAACGCCGCGATTTTTACTGCAGCGTTTCCACCGCAGCCAAATCGTGGCATTTCCGGCCAGTGGGACCCCAGCCTAAGGCTGAGGCCCCACGTTGCAGAAACGCAGTTTTTTGTTTTGTTTTGTTTTTTTTCAGATTTTTGAGCCAAAGACAGGAGTGACTTGAGAAGATGGAAGTATAGGACCTTTCTATATAATGCTCATTCCTTCAATGCAGCAAAATGTGCAACAAAAGAAGCTGCGTTTCTGCAACGTGGGCATTCAGCCTAAAGAATAATTGAAACCTATAGAAGAAGCAGAACATTCAATCAGATTTTGTACCAAAAATATATTATATAAATTTTATATTATATTAAATTTTCATATTCTCGTACTCACCTGGTCCTGGTGCTCCACTGTCTTCCACCATAGTCCAGTCCTGCTGGTTCTGGGTAGTCTTCTGGTGGAAGTCCCTGCACAAGATGTCTTCCTTAGTCTGCTGAGGCCAGTCATGTTTGGCAGGAACATCTGTTGGAAGAAGATCCCTGGAGGGGCTGGACTGGACCATGCTGGGAGACACTGGAGCACCAGGGACAGGTGAGTATGGGTTGTTCTTTATTTTTATTTTTCACCTTTCCTGGCTCCCTTGCAAAATAAACTTATCCTGGACAGCCCCTTTGATTGTAATTGAGGTAAAATGCCTGATTAATTTGATTTAGGGCTGTGCGATTGACCTTTCGGGCACTGTGACTGAAACTCAATGACCTCAGTTGTGTCAGTGGGGTCTCTTGGCCGCCATTTGTCAAATGACTTATTGGCAATTCCTTTTACTTTTCAGTTTTCTGTTCCTATAATGCAACAAAAAATGGAAATGGCTTTGAAGCTATCAGTTTCCTTTAGTATGTTGGTAGACAGGGAGCTTTCACTTTCTGGCTCCATAAATTTGTCTCTAACGTCCTTATTGAGCAAACTTATCTTGACAACGCTACACCATTACGGTTTCTGTGTACACAGTGTGTGACTTTAGGCTTGCTTACTGTTACTATAGTGAGTTTCATTATTCAGATGCGGAGTAGGGGCCTGCAAATCTCACCTGTGCATGAGTTTTCATCTATTGTACCCCTTATACAGCTAGTATGACAGACTGTCACCCACACCTATTACAACTTGTAACCAGACTATTGTGTACAATGTTATAGAATCTGATGTAACTGAAGATGCTGGATTTAGCTGAGATATATAAAATTCTACCGGTCTGCTCTCCAATGGCGTATCTAAATGCTGCCATGGTTTTGACTTGCTCCAACTAGCTGTGCCCTAGCATGGATGAATGCAAATCCGTGGTTGTGTAATGTGAGTACTTGGTATAAAATTGCTGATGGCCATTCAGTTTGTGGAATTAATCACATTTTCATTAAAGAACCAACAAATACATTTTAGACAGAATTTCTCACAAGGCCTGACTGTTTGTATAGCATGTTAAGCCTTGTGAAATGTTGTTTTAGAATGAATCTGGAATTTTGACAGGGGCCAGTGTTCTTTGTAAAAGCTAACATGACATGGTATGCTTCTTACTATGCCTTTTTTTTGTTGAGGTGCAAGAAATATTTGAGGGGTTCCTTCATATTTTGTAGTTTCCTTCTGACAGTTCAGAGATAATGAAAGGTATACATTTATTAAAGGGATTACATGGGGATTATATTTTATTTTAAAAGATGGCTTAGAATGACATTTAAAAAAAAAAAAAAAAAAAAAGTAAGAGTGGATTTAGCAGAAGGGAAACTTCACATTTCCCATTCCTTTTCAAGCCACTATTTACTTTGACTGAAAAAACTCAGCAAAATCTGCAAAAAATTAGCCTTTCCACATTGTGGGACCTTATATGGTCATGTAGCCCAATTCTTATTTGTCCCAGAGTTGGGGAGTGGAGATTACCTTTTCTGATGTTACCCAGATACTTCCCTTAGAAAGCTGAAGAAAACATTCTCAGTCTTGGAAACCACAGCTGGATCATAAACGACATTACCACAAAAAAAACTTTACAGGACTGTTCCCATGTCCCGCCCGTGCACAGGCTGTGCTTTTGTGGCTCCTTTCATTAAATGAGCCACAGAAGCAAGGGCCACAAAATAGGACAGGGATAGAACCTGTCCTATCTGATGCAGCCCGGACTGTCAACCTGCATCACAGTCACGGTTGTGCTTACTGGCTCATAGAAAAGAATGGGTCAGTGTGCTATCATGAAATACATGGGTACCACACTGTCCCACACCACGGTCGTCTGCAAGGGGCCTTTGTGTTATATTGTAACTGAGTATATATCTTTCTCTCCTCTTCCCAGGTGGAGTACATGTTGATTGCTTTTGATCATGACAATCACAAGGCGCGATTAGTGCTCAATGGAGAAGAAATGCTTGATGAACTTCAAGGCCGAGGTGAAAAAATAAATCCAAAGTATGTGTTACGTTTTATTTATTTATTTTTACTTGGTGTTTGCACGTTCAGGTATCATTTACATATGTTTTTATAGTTTTATCTTAAAACAAGCAGGGGGTTTAACATAAGATTACCGGTGCCTGAATGGCCTTTTTAGAGCTCCACGTATGCGTGAATAGCCTTTATCTGCATAATTTTGCTGATAGAGCCCCTTTTAAGTATGATCTCGCTGTAATGTGTTCTTCTCGGTCATAAAGTCCAGTGGTTCCCACATATTAACCAATAATCGGGTCAGTCAGGTTTTTGTAATAGCGCCATTATTTAACTGAGAAAAAGTGCAATATTTTTTGCCATTTATAATGTATTCGTAATGAAGACTCCAGTGCATATGTGACCAAAACTTAATCTTTGTATGTGATGTACAATGTGAATATTTTTGTGGAATGTAACCATGTGCATATTTTATGCCTGAATGGGGAATAGGGAGGAGCTCCAGATTCACATCCTGCACAGGCTCCCTTAGTCACTGTGTTCCCCTCTCAGTCCTGTTTGTATAGTTGTATATTGGCTGTGTTTGGTATAATTTTGAATAGGACTGAACTACAGTGTATCAATAAGCAGAACACACACGCACGTGCAATTCAAAGCATTTAAAAATATTCATGTATGATTAAAAAAAAAAAAAAATTATATAAAGCTTTTAAAAATAAAATTGTGCCAAAGGATAATCTTGATATTAGAAGTCCAGATACAACACTCTTTACATACTTACCTTGTAGAAATTGTGCAGATAACATTCTGCCGATCGGTTCCATCATTGACTGAGGAGGTCTTTACAAAGGGAGCAAGTCTTAACAATTTCTTGCTCTACGTCACACCCAACAAATCCTATCCTACTAATCCTATCCTACTAATATCCTATCCTTCCTACTATTATAATAAATGTGAAAGTTTGTGGGTTTGGATGTTCCGCAATCACGCAAAATCGGCTGTACGGATTTGCATAAATTTGCCACATACATAGATAGGAACCTCAATTAAAACATAGGCTACTTTTTATCCCAGTAAATGCCAAGACGCGGGAGCAGGCTGATCGAATTCTGGCACATTTCAGCAACATCCATTCAGCCCTTTGTAACACAGAAGCTGCTCACTCACTGACATAACACCCCTATAATCCAAATGGCCAGATGTAGCAGAGCTTAAGCAGCACTGTAGCACAACTGAGTACGCTCTCCATATGCAGAGATGTACATACAACTGAGTATGCTGCGATGTAGCAGAGTCGAGACACGGGAGCAGGCAATTGGCTAAATATAAGCGGCTCAGCGCCAACACCAACCCGCAGACTAAGATCAAGGTGTACACAATTTATATATACCACAAATTTCAACTACAACAAACGCTCGTACTCTCAAAAACAATGATATAGAAGTCAAGCGATATTTTGTGGTCATTCACTTATGTTAAAATCCTATATTGCACATAGCTGACTGATACAAAAATCTAACTTTTTTGAGATTGCACAACATTTTGTATATAAAAACAACTTCATATTTAATATACAACCACCTTAATGCAACTTTACAGTAAACTGATCAGTCTAAAATTTAAATTTTGGTGCAATTTTTGCTTGTGAAGTGCATGCTCAAATAATCCCTTTCTGAAAACAAAATGTACTTTCCAAAAAACTGAAAGATGTGAGAAATTCGTACATACTATACACATATTACAGGTGTAGGTGTTAAACGCTAAAATCGCAGAAATGAGCCATCCAATGTAAATCAAATGGGTGCTTAAGTAGCAATATAACTTTCTATTATTCTCTCCCCCCCCCCCCCCCCCGTTATATACTTACTATAAGAAAATGTTGGCAATGGTTAATGGTTCTTATGTAATCCTGTATTTAGTCATCCTACACTTTGGAGACCAGAGTATGGTAGCTATATGATTGAAGGAACTCCTGGACAGCCCTATGGTGGAACAATGTCAGAGTTCAATACGGTGGAAGATAATATGAGGAAAAGGCGCCAGGAAGCCTCTTCATTGCTGTCAAACAATGTTTCCATTTGTACTATAACATCCTTTCCAAGGTAAAAAAAAATTATTTGTTTTTCTTCACAGTAATTCTGTGTAATAAAACTCTGACATTTCTACAATACTATTAAGAAGTATATGCAAAGTATATTTGGGTTTTGGCTGCAATGTTCTTCCTTTGTTTACGTAAAGAGGTTATCTGGTTTCTGCTATTCTGGAATCCTCACAGATCTGTACGGAGACCAGCGGTTCTCGGTAATGCTTACACACCACGAGCTGCAATGCTCACTAACCATACAAACTGTATCGGCAAGTGTAAGGTACTGCACAGCTCTCCCATAGACTTCAGGGGGATGTCACATCACTACGGTTTGTAGGGCAAGTGAGCAGTGCAGCTGGTGGTGTGTTAGTACATGGATTTTGTGGGGTCAAACTAATATTGATAGCATATCTGAAGTCTAGGCCATTTAACACCAGGTAACCCCTGTAAGAGCTGCTGGTAGGTTATTAATCCTCATAGCATTTGTATTTATTTAGATTGGGGTGTCTTGGATTCACATTGCCAGAATTTCAACCAACTCCAGTGGAACAAGGAGCCTCCAAATCTCTCTTCTTTCCAGATGACGCGATCAACAAACATCCTCGATTTAGGTACATTTTTTTTCTCAATTGGTTGAAGTTTTGTACTGCTAAGATATATTAGACTCAAAGATTTAGTGCTCTTAAATGTAACAATAGATATGTTGAAACCTGGGCACTGATTATTAGGGCTGGGCAATTAATTGATAAATAACCAAAACTGAACACTGACTAGGATAACCAACGTGTTCATGTTTATTTTGGTTCAGCTATTACAATATTTGCAATGTTTTATCTGCAGTTTTGATCAGACTGAACACGTCAGGATCAGAACTGCTATTATTCAGACCCCAGAATATAATTAAAGGAGGCCCAGGAGTGGTGAGCAAACAGTGTTGCCTTTCCTGGGCTCCAGCAGAATTCCATGCCGACTTCGGCGCTTCTCATCGACGTCTAGGTCTGTGATTGATGTCTGTGATTTGTGCCTCCTCATTCACATGGGTAACGCAGCATTGTGACGCTTGCCTTTATTCGTCACAATGCTGCGATACCCATTTCAGGTCCCTGATATCATTCCAAAGCACTGAGGACAACAGGAAGTTGCATCGGAGCCCTGAAGAGGTGAGTAGAAACGCACTGTTTATTAAGTTTGATAACCTCCCCTGGGCCTCTGCTAATTATACTCTGGGGTCTCTTCAATCTAAATAATCAACATTAGTCGTAATTGACGTAAAATGCACTGTCAATTGCGATTTCAGAATTAGGTCATAAACGTCCAGCCCAATTAAATTTGGTAAGAAATTTTTTTAGCTCAGAGAAGAAGAAATAGGCATGGCACCATATCTAGTGCTCTGAAGCTTGGAACACATAACTTACCTGTTTTTAAATTTATGGCTTTGTTGTCGTGTCCTAGTCTCATACTTAGCTGTTATGTTTTACACAGTACTTTGACCAGAAATATTCGACACAGGCGTGGTGAAAAAGTGGCCATTAATGTTCCAAGTGAGTATACTTTTTGTTTGGGTTGTCATCTAGTTTAGTTATTGGTGACATGTTACAGTGCTTCTTGTTTTTGCTTATGCAGTTTATAAAGACCGAAATACTCCCTCTCCATTTATTGAAAGATTTGCAAACGATCCTGGTGATGGAGCAAAAGCTGCATTACCTGATCACATTTACATGGACGCCATGGGCTTTGGGATGGGTAATTGCTGTCTTCAGGTATGCAATGCATGGCATAGACATGGAAGCAATTTTTATACGTCTTGTTTGTTTTTTAATGCATCAACTTTTTTTTTTTTTTTTTTTTATACTTACATCAGGTAACTTTCCAAGCGTGCAGTATTTCAGAAGCTAGATGTCTTTATGACCAGCTAGCAACAATATGCCCCATTGTGGTAAGTGCATAGTTTTATTTATCTTTGACATCTCCTTTTGTCTTTTAAAGATCCCTAAATTGGTACAAAGAAATTGTAGGATATTCTCATCCCCTCTGTCTGCCTATTTGCAGGATTTTCTTCCTGTTTCTAAAACAAGCAGTTTCCTAGAAATCCTGATCTCTTCTGTTCTTAACATTCTGACCAACTGAGGGAAGACGGCAGGGCTTAACAGACATTTCATGTCCTTATGAATTCCGTGCACTGTCTGCTTTCCTAGTATTTACCCCAGTAGTGGAGATATTCGGCACCGAGATATATCTCCCCACTGTTTGAAGGGTGTTCTCATAGCCTAGCGTCATCACTGGGCTGTGAGAAACACCTTCCTTTGTCCTTTACTTAGGCCACTGAAACAAACACATTTATTTTCATCACCAGATTGTGTTTTGCAGGACAAAATTATTTTTTATATATTCAAATTTTTATTAATACTCTGTTGAGGAATATCTGTCTCTGTTCACTTATTTTATCTAACATTTCTTTTTTTTTTTTTTTTTTTTTTTTTTTTTTATGATGATTATATTTTGTATGTATAAGAGGCTGGGTTCACATCTGCTTTGGAATCTCCATAGGAGACTGTGCTGCAGATTCTGCCTAAGGCTGTATTCACACAGAGTAACGCCAGCCGTTTTTTGTGTGCTTTTTGCACATAGCGCCGCGTTAATGCCACGTAGCGCCGCGTTAACGCCGCGCTATTTAGCGGGGGCGTTGCCCGGAGTTAACGCGGCGTTAACGCGGCGCTATGTGCAAAAAGCACACAAAAAACGGCTGGCGTTACTCTGTGTGAATACAGCCTAAAATTGCCATAGAGAAAAGTCCTCCTTGCAAGTTTCAGTATGAAACTGGGCAGACCCCATTATAACAAAAAGAAAATCGCTCAACCCTAAGCATTAGTTCAGAATGGTATCATATAAAGAGGGCTGCACGGAAACCTCCGACTGGTGGGATGGATTGCAAATATGAAAAAGGATAAAAACATCCAGCACGCCCAAATTTGTTGAATAAGATAAAATATAACCTTTACTTCATATTAGTTAAAAGAACAAAAAATGTTTTCTTACAACATGGATCCAAAGAAGATAAAATCAGATGCCCTACGCGTTTCGAGACCTGTATGGTGGTCTCTTAATCATAGCATATAAGATACTGATCCAGGAACCCAGACCCCATTATAAGTCTATGCAGACAGCTGGAACGACCGAGAGACGACCGCTAGTGTGAACTTGGTAAACCATAGATTGCAATACAGTCTATGATGAAATTCATATGTTACATGGGTTACTTCTGAGCCTTGCCACAGACAGGTCTCAACAGCAGTATAACATTGGCAATGGTAGTCTTGCAGCTACCAAGTCAATGGAACAGTTACCATAATCTCCCTCTGGGAGAGCTGTTCTGATGAAAGGGAAACTAAAAGTAAAAATAACCCCTCAATAGAGGCAGTATCCATTACTAATTGCAGCGATTGGTGCCGACACGGATTACTGCTGTTAATATCTATAGTGTGCAGGAACCACAGCTGCTGCCACCTTTTATCAGTCACTGCCCTCTGGAACGTCATCTGAGAGCGGCGATCGGTTGCCATGACAGCTGGGAGCTTATTGAAGGCTCCCAGGCTTGTCATTGCCATAGCCAGCAAGTAATAGAAGTGAATGGATTTTACTATTCACCGCATTACATTAATATTGCAGCAAATAGTATGAGTGTTCAGACCCCCTTGGGATCAAGGTCCCACAAATAAGAATAAACCACCATAATACCCTAAATAAGAATGTGATCTACTTACGGATCGTGCACGCTGGGCGGGCATTCAGGGTGTGTCTTCATCTTCGTCTGCGAGCGCCGGAGGAGGACGGGACCCGAAGACATCGGAGGAAGAAGAGGCGGGGATGAAGATGAAGACACACCCTGAATGCCCGCCCAGCGTGCACGATCCGTAAGTAGAGCACATTCTTTTTTAGGCCGGTGATACGTGCCGAAACGTACGTCGGGTGGGTCAGACCCATACTGCGGGCTCCTGTGCATCACCTACTATGGGTAAGAGATGTCATTTCCTTCCCTAGATACACTGTTTTTTTGGACAGACTTTTAGTTGGAGAATGTTTCTCATATAGTATTTACTTGCATTGAGCAGCATTGTATTGTGTTTATCTCCCTGTTATCATTGCATACATTCTCTAGGACAGGGTATTTTCTCTGGCTTTCAGTGGAGATTGTTTCCCCCTTCCTTCTCCTGTTTCCCATTTTATTTTTGATATGCTTCAATATGTGATTGGAAGGATTTGGAAAGGATTTGGGACATTCACATATATACATATAAAAACCACTATATTTCCAGTGCTGCTCTTTCTCTGTATATGTCTGTTCTGGTGGTTGATAAGCACAGTTTATTGCCTCAGTGGGTTGCCCCATTTTTGTACTGTTTTGAATAATACTTTTCTGTGTGTTATATTTATATGTATTTTTAGACATGTAATGCTTCATTAATAAAAGATATATTGAATTTTTATAAAGTACGTGTATGTTGAGTATCTCAACTTGTTTGTTTTTTTTAAATCCTATTTGTTTCTATTTGCTATTCTTTGAATTGAGATATGCCTTTTATGATTGGGCTGGTTTATGAGAGTCGGTTACTCTGGATTTGATGATATTTAGACTCCCGTGTGCTATGCTTCTTTTGTATTATTTTAAAACGGGGGGGGGGGGGGGTAGTTTAATATAACATTTACGGTGCCTGAATAGCCTTTTTAAAGGCTATTCACGCATATGTGGGGCTCTATCAGCATGATTTTGCTGATAGAGCCCCTTTTAAGGGTTTTGTTTTTTGTAATTTTTTTTTCCCCCCCAATTCCACCTCCATCCCAATTTGTCTTGCAAACCATAAGCCACTATGTGACTCTGAACCAGAAAAAAAAAGAAGGCTCTTGGAAGGTGGGGAGGAAAAAACAGGTACACCAAAATGAAAATTGGCTCAGTCTTTTAAAGGCTTACAAGGTTAAGCAGGCCATAAAAACAAGACCCAATTTGGATTTTCATGCTAGTGACTTAAACAATTTGGTAATTCCTTTCAATGGATGACTATTTTATTTTGCAAAGTACCTTTATCTGAAGTGCACAGTTGTTTTTTTTTTTGTTTTTTTTAAACTTGGTCGTTTTTTCACTTTGTAGATGGCATTAAGCGCTGCTGCACCATTTTACAGAGGCTATGTGTCGGACATAGACTGTCGGTGGGGAGTTATATCTGCCTCTGTAGATGATCGCACTAAAGAGGAAAGAGGCCTTGAGGTACATTAACAATTACAGTTCTGCGATTTCTTTTCTGTTTTTTGAGTCTTTGGATTCTGATTCTTATTAATGTAACTGAAGTAGAATTGATTTTTTTTTTTTTTTTTTTTTTTCTGTTTTCTGTAGCCTCTAAGGAATGACAAATATCGAATCAGTAAATCTCGATATGACTCTATAGACAGTTATCTGTCTACATGTGGGGAGAAATACAATGACATTGATTTGACTATAGATAAAGAAATCTATAGCCAGCTAACAAGAGAGGGTAAGATATTCCACTTCATTAAATATTAACACTTGCAATCTTGCCATTTTTCATTTAAAGATAAAGTGCATGTTTTAGTCATTTTGGTAGTCTGTGACGTTTTACCAAATACCTTTTAAAGCTCCAATTCTCTAACCCTTAGATCTTGTATTAGAATCAAAGCCAGTGTGACTATTTTATGATCTCTGACTCTTTCAATCCTGCTGTTCTTTATTTTATGAAACAGGAATTGACCATCTCTTGGCTCAACACATCGCACATCTTTTTATCCGAGATCCTTTGACACTGTTTGAAGAGAAAATACATCTGGACGATGCCAATGAATCTGATCATTTTGAGGTAGGTTAGGCGGTATAGGAAGGTAAAACATATGACAAGGTTAGTGGGCCTAGTAGAAGTACATTCCAGTTTACTTTTTAATAACTTGTATTAGTCAGTCACTACGGGACAGTATGTAGAGGAGAGGCAAATCTAAGTCGCAGAGCTAAATCTGTGCACACACTGACAATCTCTCGCATCCAGTATTTGTGCATTGTAAACCAGTTTTCTAACACTTTCTTCGGTCCACAGAATATTCAGTCGACAAATTGGCAAACTATGAGGTTTAAGCCACCTCCCCCTAACTCCGATATAGGCTGGAGAGTAGAGTTTCGTCCTATGGAGGTTGGTTAACTGTTTATAGTATCTGCTCATATTTAATTTTGGATCCTGAAATCTTTGTACCGTGATATCATGCTTTAATTTTTATTTATTTTTTTAGGTTCAGTTAACAGATTTTGAGAACTCTGCCTATGTAGTTTTTGTGGTTTTACTCACTAGAGTAATTCTTTCATACAAGTTGGATTTTCTAATTCCCTTGTCAAAGGTAAGTAATATGTCAGGCCTCTTGGTGGAGATTATATTCTGTGAAAGGTTATTGCTGTAACTAAAATCTAAGTTTTGTGTATATTGGGCTGAGATTTCTAAAATGCTAGAAACCTCTTTATTGTTAATGAACAATAGTGCTGATACAAGATACCAAACTATAAGCTGTGAGCAGGAGATCTCACCACATACCAAAGGAACTGCCACATGTTATCATGATAGCTGCATATGTCCCCCACCTCTGCAAAAAAAAAAAAAAAAACGCTTTTCTTCCTGCTATATCTGCATGCTGTGACCCCCCCCCCCCTCCTCATGTCCTCCAACCACGGTCTGCTGTATTATTAACATCACTTCACACAGAGAACTAAATGATCCTGCCGTGTGTCTGTTTCTTCCTTTTTAGTTGCTATGATTCCTAGGATTTCTCTATCTGCCATGAGCTTGTATGTGTTTTTCTCTCTTGTTATATTCTACTGTACCATCTATGAAACTTTATCACTTAAAATTCCCCATTGTGGGACTATTAAAGGATTATTAAAAGGATTATCTTATCTCTTTAGGCTGAGCCCCCATGTTACAGAAAGTGCTTTTTTTTTTTTTTTTTTTATGGTTTTTGAGCCAAAGGCAGGAGTGGGTTTAACTGAAGAAAAACTTCTAAGTGCTTTGTTTATATTTTCCATCCCTGACTTTGGCTCAAAAAAACTACAGCAAAATCTGCAACAAAAAATGCTGCATTTCTGCAACATGGGGCACTTGGCCTCAAAGCTTTGGACCTGCAGAAGGTAATCGCAGCTAGTTAGCCAGTGCAAGCTCGCAGGCTGGTAACCTGCTGCAATCTACAGTAGCAGCATGGTGGATGAGATTTGTACAGTTCTCCTCATGCTGCGACTACACCCAGCAGTGCAAAGTAAGCCAGGATCTGCAGCATATCTGTTATTGCTACAGTTTTACCTATTGCATTTAACTTGTGTAATGCAATAGGCAGGTACCCCAGAGAGAAACCTGTAAGTGTGCCACAACCAAAAAAAAATCCATTTGTTAGTGGTCTTGATTAATGCATCATTCAGGGAAGTGAGTTGTGTACTTTCTTCACTGTCTGTCCCGTATGGCCCCAGACTTAAATTCAACAAGTTTTTCTATGAACTGGCATTCTGTAGTTTCCATTTCATCTGAGCAGCCTATTCATTTTTTTTTATCCTGCACCTACAGTTTAACTGTTTTATTAAAGGGCTTGTCCAAGGATAACTGGAAATCCCTACACTAAACTCTCCCCTCCCCCTTCCTACTTTCTAAATAACATAATTAATCAAAAATGTATAGATACCAATATTCCATCACATGACCGCCCCAGGGACATTTTCTGATTATCTGGTGACGATCCATTTCCCCATTTCAGAAACGGATCATCACTACTCCCCCCCCCCCCCCCAACCTCCTCATCAAACCCCATTATACTTGCACTTCATCCAGCAAAACTTCTCCTCCTCCTGTACTGATTCTGCCTGTGCACACTCTTCTCCAGTGCCATGCACACTACTGCTGATAATTCATCTGTACTGCACATCCACGCATTCATAGTAGAGGTGGATCATTGCTGCAGAGAACAGAGCAGCGATGGAGAAGAGTGCACACAGACAGAATCTGTACAGGAGGAGGAGCTGTCTCGCAGGAAGAAGTGTGGAGGGTAAGTATATAATATGGGTCGGGGATTGGGCTGAGTAGGTAGGGAAGAGGCAGGATAGCTAGAAAGACAAGGAGAGGGGGTGTAGGTGAGAGGGGTTAGTGAGGAAGTTATATGGCAGGAAGCTGAAGGATTTAAAACAAATGCAGAAGATACCAGCAGCTCCTAGAGACTCCTATAAATCACTCAAAACATGGCTAAAGGTATATGGGTGTATTTATTAACCCATTAATATCACTAACAAACATTCTTAAAGCTTTTTTTTGCCCAGAAAACCCCTTTAAATATATATATTTTCCACAGGTGGATGAGAATATGAAAGCGGCTCAAAAAAGAGATGCTGTTCGTGAAGGAATGTTTTACTTCAAAAAGGATATTAGTAAAGGTACATCTTACAATTTGCAGCTACAGTCAAATTGGTTATTTGGTCAAATGAGTTACTGGTGGCGTATCTCCAACAAAGAGTCCCCAAACCCCCCCCCCCTTAGGAAAGTACATCATGGCCATCCCATTCAACTGGAAAGTGGAGGCAAATAGCAACTTAATTTTCCAAATCTGGGAGAAGTCACTCACGGATTTTCCTGCCCCACAACTATCCCTTTGCTTTAAATCTCTTGTGGGAGAGAGGCTTTTTTACAAAAGTTTATTGTTGGTATCATTACATGGGCATTTTAACTTTTTCTAAATTTGAAGGTTTCAATTTATTTTCAGTATTTTATATTGAGCCAAACCTTTGAATCGACAAACGGAGAACTTGCACTGTGCTAATAGTCAGAAAACTGTCATAGAGGCAGGCACAGGCAACCATAAAGATTTGTGCAAATGTAAAGATTAAAGGGGCTCTATCAGCAAAATTATGCTAATAGAGCCCCACATATGCATGAATAGCCTTTAAAAAGGCTATTCAGGCACCGTAAATGTTATTAACCCCCGGTCCCGTTTTTAAATAAAAGTATTAAAACATATATGCAAAACTTACCTGAACGTGCAGCATGGGCGGGGATAAAGGATGCGACGTCAGCTTCGGGCACGCCTGCCTCTTCTGTCTTCTTGGAGCGACGTCCTCTGGTTGTGTCTTCTGGCTTCTTCTCTTTAAATACCGTGCCTGCGTAGTAGCGCTTCCCCCCCGAAGTGCTACTGCACAGGCTCACTTGCCATTTTACTTAATGGCAGTTCGCGAGTGAGCCTGTGCAGCAGCGCTTCGGAGGGATGCGCTACTACGCAGGCGCGGGATTTAAAGAGAAGAAGCCGGAAGGCTCGGAACCAGAGGGCGTCGCTCCCAGAAGAGGCAGGCGTGCCCGAAGCTGACGTCGCATCCTTTATCCCCGCCCATGGTGCACGTTCAGGTAAGTTTTGCATATATGTTTTAATACTTGTATTTAAAAACTGGACCGGGATTAAATGTAACATTTACCATGCCTGAATAGCCTTTTTAAAGGCTATTCACGCATATGTGGGGCTCTATTAGCATAATTTTGCTGATAGAGCCCCTTTAAGAGCAAGGGCTAAATGCCAGAAGCCTGAGCAACTTGACTTGGTACTCCATCACTTTTTATAGTAACGTTTTTTTTGTTTGTTTTGTTTTTGCAAATAGCTGGCAATCCTGCTGTTGATGGCTGTGGCCCTGCAGTTAATGGTACAGAAGCTGAAACTGAAGAGTACACTCTGATGAGCATTGATACAATCATCAATGGAAAGGTAATGTCTCCAAAAACGCTAACAAAATTATCTATATGCCTGTTTACAAAGTAATTAAGTCTCTACTTTTACACATTACAGGATGGTGTATTTCCAGGTTTACTCCCAATTCTTAATTCCTACCTTGAAAATATGGAGGTTGATGTAGACACTCGTTGCACGATCTTAAACTACCTTAAACTTATCAAGAAAAGAGCATCGGGTAAGATTTTAGTTTTTACATGTGTGGGTTTTATCTTTTCTTCTTTCTTACTCTAGTTTGTGTGTATATTATTGGTTGCACAGTAGCATAAACCCTATAATTGCTCGGGAAACATGCAAGCTGTGTATTTGGTACCAACATAAATTTAGGTGTGATTCTATCGACTTACTGGAATGGTCACTTATAAACAAGGATGGAAGAAGATGTTGAGTGATCGGTAGGCCCTATGTAAGGAATGTAACAGCAGTTTTGACCTGCTCAGAGCTGTACTGGTAAAGTAAAAGCAATATAACATACCAGTGGGCATGGTCCTGCTTTTTACAACATTCAGAAATCTAAGTTTAGTGCTCTGGAGGTTTTTTTTTTTTTTGTTTTTTTGCACGGAATACTTTCTATCCTCTTCCATCTGCTCTGAGTGACTGTGACTGCTCTATGGCCTCGTGCGTACTGTCTTGGTTTTGTAACACTTTTGATATTTCAAATGCACATCAACCAACAGCACAGGTCCCATCAAGGAATCTTAATTCATGGTAAAACACTCAACACATTACAGGAAAAAACTAAAATGTGGATTGCTACCCTTGTAATGAGATATAATGCGAAAACACACAAGCAGGAGATATCCCTGCTAACAAGGTAACAGCAGGTGCAAGGTCACAGTTTATAGGCATTAAGATACTTAGACATGGACAAGGTAGCAGATGTAAAGGTCCATAATATATATTAATATATATAATCATGTGTCTAAAGATAAACTCTCCGGAACGGTACGTCCAAGCGTGTTGAAGTCTCCTCTTAAACCTTTCTGGACACCTGAGGTATCTGTGTGCCAAATTTGATGATCGGTCTAGTCGTTTGGTCGCACATAAGACACACTCATTTTTATATAAAATATGTGGATTGCTACCTTTGGAATGAGAGATATGCACTTAAAAAAGGGATTGTTTTTCCCGAAACGCGATGTGTATTCTACCATGTAATAAAGATTCCTTGATGGGACCAGTACTGCCTGCCACCTTCTTGGAATTTCTTCTCCTGTTTTGATGATTTGGTGACTTATGGCATGTGAATTCTCCACAATACCTCTGGCGTCCAGCTGCTATCTCCAGTATCTCCCCACCAAATAGGATTTCTAAAGGTGATTCAAACTGTTATTGGTACCCACAAGCCTATAAGGGTTGCACCAATGGCGTAACTAGGGATGGCGAGGCCCTGTGGCGAACTTTTGACATGGCCGCGTGCCCCCCCCCCACCGACACTGATGCCAAAGTCCTTGACAGACCCCCTCCTATGTATTCCTTCGTGCTCTATTATGCCCCATAATGGTCCCTGCACACGGTATTATGTCCCTTAGTGACCCCTGCATGCGGTATTATCCCCCATAGTGGCCCCTGCACACAGTATTATGACCCACTGTGGACACCCATAAACAATTATTATACTCTGGGGTCTTTTCAGAGTATAATAATCGGAGACCCAGGGGGAGAAAAATAGAAAAAAAAAAACCTGTTACTCACCTATCTCTCGGCTCCTACGCTGTCTGCCTCAGAAGTAGTCCATCTTCAATTACGTCAGACGTCACATGACCCAGGACGCGCGCGGGGGGGGGGGGGGGGGGGGGGTGTGTGTTTACGAAAAGACCTCTGAGTATAATGATAGCAGCGGTAGTGGCTGTCGCCGGGCCCCTAATGTAGTAGGGTTTTTTGTTTAATGGTCTCTTTATGAAGTCAAAAATCTTGAAACTTCAGTAAAGGCTACAAATTCCATGTTCAGCTAAATTTGATTTTAAGCTGATTTTTAGTGTATTACTCATATATTGAGACTTGTTCACACGCTTGATACGTTCTCTGGTACATTTATTTTTTTTTCCCATATGTTTTGTAGGAGAACTAATGACAGTTGCCAGATGGATGAGAGAATTTGTGTCAAATCATCCAGACTACAAGCAAGACAGTGTGATCACTGACCAGATCAATTACGACTTACTGGTGAAATGCAATCGCATAGCTAATGAACAGGCTAGCTGCCCGGAGCTGCTAGGGTTTTCAACCAGGACAAAGCAAAGTGGGAACAAAAATGTTGTTCTATGATGTGATGTATAGCCCATAATGTGTGCTCTGTCAGCTGAGCACTATTTTGTTGGTATGGTGACCAAGAGATGCTGCACAAAAAAATAGGGCAATATGATTTTATGCAGTGCCATCATCAAAAATGAATACTATTAACATTTATACAGTGTACATGTAAATAGTAAAATATTTTTATGACTAACAATGTATTTGGTTAACATTGTATCAAGTTACTGTGAAATCAACTTTAAAAATTTTTATGTATACAGTTTTATTTGTTCTATACAGTAAGGTACCAGTAGCTGTATGTAATAATAATGAGATTTATTTAGTTTTTTGGGGGGGTGTATTGTTCAATCCTGGAGCCTTATACACAAAAAACCGAGACCACTCCGTAATGCTGGTAAATAATTGTATCGGGTTCAGTCAGTTGAAAGACCCTGTGCTGAAGCAAGCACATTTTGCCTAGTGGGCTGGACTTGCCTGGGGGAGATTTGCATTCCATGACTTGTCAAAGCATTTTATTTCCACAGTGAAGATCAACCACTTTCACACTCTGCCCATACTAGGACAAATACTTCCTTGCATCCCTCCTAATTCATTGAAAATGACCTTAAGATTTTAGGGTGCATTCACACTGAGTAAACGCTAGCTTATTTTGTAGAGTAAAATTACACTTGTAAATTTTGCTATCCCATTGACTTCAATGATATTTTTTTACAAGTGTAAAAAATACGCCTGTATAAATATGCTTGTAAAAATATGCCTGTAAAATGTCATTGAAGTCAATGGGATAGCAAAATTTACAAGCGTAATTTTACTCTACAAAATAAGCTAGCATTTACTCAGTGTGAATGCACCCAGAGGTCTTAGATTGGATTAATCTACAGCAGTACTGACCAGAGCATGTCCAACTGACAAGTGTGTTACATAAAAATAAAATGCTGGCCTGGTTTTGTGCTCTTTTGTAATATATAACTATTGCTTGTAATACTGCTTTTGTCTGAATTATAACCAATTGTATATATGTGAATGGGTCATATTTGAATGTTAATGCAAATTTGAGCTTATATTAATAACTGAGTATGAAGTGGGTTGCAGCAGATTATAATATAATATAAAATATATATATATTGCAGATATGTTTAAACTTTTATTCCAGTAGCTGACCCTATGCCCTTTTCCTGCAATAGGTGTGCTTTATAAGTCTGGAGAAGACCTCGTAAATTGTTCTACCATATGATTTTAATCCTCATGTATATTTAAAAAAAAAAATACATAGCTGGTACCTACTGCACTCTTGTATTCTCTTTTGTTCTATGGAGGGTGGGGATAACATATGAAATGCAAATGAACATATTTATCACGTTTTCTCTGCGGTTGTGCTGCATTACCAAAGGTGGCCATAGACATCACATGGAAATATTTTCAGAAAATAAATAAAATTCCAGCACCAAATGGAGAATTCTGTCCTAGCTATGACCAAAAGGCATGGAGCCCTGTAACTTAAAGGGATTCTACCACTAAAACACATTTTTTTTTTCTAGTTAACACGTCGGAATAGCCTTTAAAAAGGCTATTCGTCTCTTACCTTTGGAAGTGCTCTCCGCCGTGCCGTTCGTTCAAAATACCGGTTTGTACCGGTATGCTAATGAGTTCTCTCGCAGCGATGGGGGCGTCCCCATCGCAGGAGCAGCGATGGGGGCGTCCCCATTGCAGCTCGAAAACTGACCGCAGCGCCGCCTCTATGGTCTTCTGTATCCTCCCCTTGCTTCTTCGTCTGTCGGACGCCTGTGCAGTACGCTCTGTTAGGCGAAGATTGCCGAACGTACTGCGCATGCGTGAAATTGCGGTGCTTGCACTATGGCTGGGACCGCAATTTCGCGCATGCGCAGTACGTTCGGCAATCTTCGCCGAACAGAGCGTACTGCGCGGGCCTCCGACAGACGCTGAAGAAGCAAGGGGAGGATACAGAAGACCAGAGAGGCGGCGCTGCGGTCGGTTTTCGAGCTGCAATGGGGACACCCCCATCGCTGCTCCTGCGATGGGGACGCCCCCATCGCTGCGAGAGAACTAATAAGCATACCGGTACAAACCGGTATTTTGAACGAACGGCGCGGCGGAGAGCACTTCCAAAGGTAAGAGACGAATAGCCTTTTTAAAGGCTATTCCGACGTGTTAACTAGAAAAAAGTGTTTTAGTGGTAGAATCCCTTTAAGCACTGCTGACCACGCTCTTGGTGGTTGGCTTTAGATGAAGATTAAAGGTTATATTGTATAAAATTCCAGAACCAAATGGAGGATTCAGTTATACCTTTGAAAAACAATGACTCAGACCCAAGAGCTAAACTTGGGTAACTTCAATCATTGATGCATCATGGCTGAAATTTGAATATTTACCTATAAGGGTGAACTTGCTTCCTTTTTTTTTTTTTTTTTTTTTTGGCTTAGATTGAAATGGTGAATGATATTGTTTCCTGTACAGCCATACACATTTTAGTCCATATCAGCCATGCCTATTAAATGATATCAGGAGAAGTCCGGAAGTTATTCTGGCAACATTCTTTCAAGTAAAGGTCACTTGGTGGACAATGCTTCGTGAGGGTAAAGATCATCCGCCTGACTGAGTTCAGTACTTGTCTTTCCAGACCATGACTAGTTTTAACGGAGAATAATTTTATTTATTACAAAACTGTAGCGTATCATTAACACATTGTTACCTTGCACATTATAGTTTAAGGGGTTGACCCATATCAAGGATCCTATCTATAATGCTAGTTTATGTGGATTTAAAACTTTTCCTATATACATTGCTTTATCAAAACTGTGTGGCCGCTATCTTAATTTATTTACTTCATTGTTTACACTGCGTTTCCATGACCACAGGCCCTGTGCTGAGCTTTTCTGCTTGGTCCACAAGTGACTAGCTCCCTGCTCTCAGATAGGGGAGAGGTGAGAGCTCCTGCTTGTATTTCTGAGCTGTTTATCTTCGGCTCTATCCAGTTATCAGTCGGTTTGATTGAATTTTGTTGATAAGGGCTGAGATAGGGAATCCTTTACCTCTGTATGTAATCACAGACCTAAAACGAGTTTATTGCCATCAAATCCAGCTCTGCTACATCAGCTTACCAAGATCTAAGCAGAGCAAGTGAAACCCTGCCCACCAATGTGCCGAGTAAACCAGGAAGTGAACAGAGCACAACAGCTTGCAGGCTGCTGAACAGGCGAGTTGGTAATACCCCTTTAACGCTCTTTTCCAAAATAGAAGTAATGTTGTAGGTACATCACTGTACTGAGCCTCAGCTGATACTCAAGACTAGCTGCCCCTCTGATCTCCAAGATGCTCACTGGGGAGCAAAATGCATTTATTTTTATTTTTTTAAATCTAGTGTGAACATAACTGTACCATGTAAAGTACTGGAGAAAAACCGGGACGTGCGTTTCACCTGTTCTGGCTTCCTCCGGGGCTATCCTAGATTCCCTCCTTGGACTTCCTCTTTCTTCCTTTTTATGTGCTTTCTGTTCTTCCCATCTCTGTGATCCCCATTCCTGTCTTGCTTCCCCTCCCTCCTCATCTCTATATCGTCCTTTAATGTTAAGGGGCTGACTGTCCCTGAGAAGTGTTCTTAGGTTCCGTATGATGCTCATAAACATAAAATACAGATACTTTGTCTACAAAGCCACTTTTTTTTTTTTTTCTATAAAATCTCCCAGTTAAGACATTGGACTCCTTGCTAGATTAGGATGCTAGACACTGGCATCTATGAAATATATAGAGCATTATATACCATAGCGAACCAGTATACACCCAATGGCAATCAGGTCTTTTTCTCATCTCTTGCCTAGCCACCCTCCAGTCCTTTGGCAAGGGACACCTCAACTTGCATATCAACTTTAACCTCCCTATGAATCCTTTACTTAACACCACAATGGGTAGGTCCCAGATCCCATACAATGCCCTGAACAAAGTACGCAAACTTACTCTATGCTTATATGTGACGGATACTCCATCCAGCTGAAAGGTACTTTTCTTTCTTCTCCCATGCCCACAACTCCTGTAGTAGGATCAAATACATATTCCTCTCCAATGCTCTGCTCTTTCAAGTGACTGGGACCATGATTGACACTGCCTTCCTGGTTGACCATTCCCCAGGTCTCCTGCTCAATACGTCTCCTGGATCATGCTTAACAACTGGAGATTGAACGAGGTATTTTTGCTGGATCCTCAATGCTTTGTTGATCTCAAACTCTTGAAATTCAATCTCTTGAATTTTGTACAGGTCCACTTCTGTGACATCACTGCCCTCCTGATGCAGTGGGATGCCTTGAAATGTGTGCATCGTGGGGTGTTGATGAAACATGGAGTGTGGCTTAAGAGGGAATCTGGCTTGAAATTCCATTCACTCCTTTGGGATTTAGCTACTCTGGAGGCACAACATAAGCAATCCCTTCAACAGACTATTCTAACCTCTCTGACGTTGACACATCAGAAAAGAAGATCCTTGCTTGAGCCCCCCCCCCCCCCTCCTCTCCCTGTAAACTGGGTAAACGCTCTTTGTACGAATGGAGTAATAAGGCAGGGTGTCGTCTTGGCCATCAAGAGCCCCTCAGCAACCACCGCTCGCCTCACTGTGGATATTGCTACAGCATTCTGTGATTATGACTTCCCCCTATAACCTACCTCCCATACACACTGTTAATCTGGCATCTGACCCACCAGGTGCTGGATTGGGGTTGTTTCACAGCCAAAGCTGTTGGATTCTTGACCAGAATTTATGGTGGTCTCAATGCTGAGCTATATGTGAGTATCCTACAAGATGACTTACTTTTGTACACTCAAGTACTATTGGTATGAACATGATACTGACCCAAAGTATATGTCGAGATTAGTGAAGAAATGGCTCACTGACAATGAGGCAAAGGTACTGGATTAGTCCCCAGACCTCAACTAAATAGAACACTTGTGGATAGAGTTGAAGAAAAAGCTTTATTTGTACCCATGTGAGACAGTATGCACCAACATCAGATTTTGTTTGAGACATGCTTGAATTGTAGAAGTTATCACCTGCAAATATATAAGGCAATATGCATGATCATACAGGTTATATGATGTAAATAACCAGAAATAATTTATCATTGATGACTTCACTACATTATAAAGTTCTATGCTTCATAATAGCTGATACCAGAGAGAATCTAATGATAGCAGGTGTCACCTGTGAACTCCATTTGTGATACTCAGAGAAACCGCAGAGACATCACCTGTAAATATGACAGATAAATGAACACACAGGTTATATCCTCTTAATACCAGAGGTAAGCAAAGTGCACAGCAGCTAAACAAGCAGAGTATAAGAAATACTGCACAATAGCATAGGTTACATGTTCTCTAATACCTGAGACCACAATGAAGTCACCTGCATGACCTAGGATATAATACACTGCTCAAAAAAAATAAAGGGGACACTCAAATAACATCCTAGATATGAATGAATGAATGAAATAAATGTTCTCATTGAATACTTTGTTCTGTACAAAGTTTAATGTGATGACAACAAAATCACACAAAAATCATCAATTGAAATCAAATGTATTACCCAATGGAGGCTTGGATTTGGAGTCACCCCCAAATTTAAAGTGGAAAAAACACACTACAGGCTGATCCAACTTTGATGTAATGTCCTTAAAACATGTCAAAATGAGGCTCAGTAGTGTGTGTGGCCTCCACGTGACTGTATGACCTCCCTACAACGCCTGAGCATGCTCCTGATGAGGTTGCAGATGGTCTCCTGAGGGATCTCCTCCCAGACCTGGACTAAAGCATCTGCCAACTTGCTTCAATGCCTTCATCTTTCAGGAACTGTTGACATACACTCCAGCCACATGAGGTCTAGCATTGTCCTGCATTAGGAGGAACCCAGGGCCAACCCCACCAGCATATGGTCTTACAAGGGGTCTGAGGATCTCAGGTTGGTACCTAATGGCAGTCAGGCTACCTCTGGCGAGCACATGGAGGGCTGTGCGGTACTCTAAAGAAATGCTATCCCAGACCATTACTGAACCACTGAAAACCGGTCATGCTGAAGGATGTTGCAGGCAGCAGATCGCTCTCCACGGCGTCTCCAGACTCTGTCACGTCTGTCACGTGCTCAGTGTAAACCTACTTTCATCTGTGAAGAGCACAGGGCACCAGTGGCGAAGTTGCCAATCCTGATGTTCTGTGGCAGATGCCAAGCGTCCTGCACAGTGGTGAGCACAACTCCCATCTGTAGACGTCGGGCCCTCATACCATCCTGATGGAGTTGTTTTCTAGCCTTTTGTGCAGACACATGCATATTTGTGGCCTGCTGGAGGTCATTTTGCAGGGTTCTGGCAGTGCTCCTCCTTGCACAAAGGCGGAGATAGTGGTCCTGCTGCTAGGTTGTTGCCCTCCTACGGCCCCCTCCACATCTCCTGGTGTACTGGCCTGTCTCCTGGTAGCGCCTCCAGTCTCTGGACGGTACGCTGACAGGCACAGCAAACATTCTTGCCACAGCTCGCATTGCTGTGCCATCCTGGATGAGCTGCACTACCTGAGCCATTTGTGTGGGTTGTAGGGTCTGTCTCATGCTACCACCAGTGTGAAAGCACAAGAAACATCAACCAGAAAGCATTGATACTGAGATGTGGTCTGTGGTCCCCACCTGCAGAACCACTCCTTTATTGAGTGTGTATCGATAATTGCCAATAATTTCCATCTGCTGTCTATTCCATTTGCACAACAGCATGTGAAATTGTGTGTCAATCAGTGTTGCTCAGAGTTGCATTGTGTTTCTTAAGTGTTCCCTTTATAATTTTGAGCAGTGTATATAGATATTCACTTGACCTTTTATTTCAGAACTAGTTAACAAGGTTAGTAAATCTTTCACATGCTCCACATTTTGTCTTTACCCTCCACTATTTGAAGGTATTCTACCTTGAACTTCAGTGAAATGAATAGGCTCAGAGTTCAGAGCTTGTTCCAATACGTTTTGTGTGCCCTGTGTGATGTAACTGCAGCAAGACAACAAGGCTTGGACTCCACAAGGTGTTGGAAGAGTTCTGGAGGGATATTGATTCACACAGTCTACGCTGCAGCCTACAATTGGTCCTGTGTAGTTGGCGCTGGGTCCATGGAGCAGACACTGATATCCACAGCATCCCATAAATGCTCTATGGGGTTGAGGTCAGGCGAGCGGGCAGGCCAAATGAGGGTCGTGGAGTCACTGGTGTGTTCATTAAGCCAGTCCCGTGCCACCAACGAACGATGACATTTTGTATTGTTCTGTTGGTACCTAGCATCTCCATGAGGGAACTCCAACACCAGAAAGGGGTGCAGATGGTCTGCCATAAGTTGCATGTATCGGTCATTGATCCCTTCACCCGGACAATGGGGCCCAACTGCGACCATGTGAACACGTCCCAGACTATGATGGAGCTACCTCCCACCTGGACACATCCCTGTTGGCATGGTAGATCCATGGCTTCATGGGGCATACGCCACACTCTCACATGCCCATCGTCTCTGTACAACTGGAACCGCGATTCATCAGACCATGCCACATGCTGCCGCTGTTCCATGGTCCAATGACGATGGGCACGGGCCCATGCCAGTCTTCGAGCTCTGTGTTACGGCGTCAACAAAGGGAAATGGGTCAGGCGTCGACTGTTGAAGCCTATGGGGTGCAGTTCTCCGCGTAGAGTCCTTGTGGAAATGGGGACCTGGCACCCCACATTCAAATCGGTGGCGATTTGACCTACAGTAGACCATCGAGAGCCCCGTAAGACTCTGCATCAGTGACGTGATGTCTGTTCATCGAACACTCATGGTCGACCATTGTGCCGGTTTACGCGGCTGCCAACGTTGTCTTTGCGATATTGCAGGTCCACCCGAGACACTGTTGACCTCGGAAACCCAAATTCCCAGGTAATCTCCAAAATGCTATACCCCATGCGTCTTGCACCGATTATCATCCTACGTGCAAAGTCACTTAACTCGCAACGTGCTGCCATGTTCACTAGACACCTGTCTGCATCAGACTGCTCAGATATCCCGGCGACACTAGTTTGTCTAAACCTGGGACCACAGGTTTAGACAAGAAAAATTAGAAAAAATATTTCATATTAATTTAACCTTCCCTAGTGATCAAACAGAGTTAGGGGTCAATGTCACTAACTAGAGAAAAGGCACTATATTGCGGGGGCACTAACATGGCATTATACTATGAGGGGAGGCATATTATACTGTGTCAGGGCACTAATATGACATTATTTGCCTTCAGCAAATCCGTTCAAAATCAGTATTTGAAATCTTCAAAAACTGATTTCACACTATCTGGATTAAAACCCATTGATTTCAATAGGTTTTAAAAGTAATGCATCAGTTTGTGCCATTTCCGTCTGGTTTCCACTTTTTTGTGGGGAGAGAAAAGTAGAACTTGCAGGACTTTGTCTCTGTACTAAAAATAAGGATGCCAGACGGACAACAATCTGTTTTTTGTTTGTTTTTTTAACACTGAGGTCTATGGAAACGGATTGCAAACGGATAGTTTGTGTCCATTTTGTAATCCGTTTTTCCCTCTGAGCATGCTCAGAATGAAAAAGGGGGAAGAAAAAAAAAATGGATTGGTCAAAAATGGACACAAACGGTCAGTTCACGCTGGGTTCAGACCAGCGCTCAATTTCCGTTTTCAGGTCTCCGGCTTCTGCTGACAGAAGATGAAAACCTGACAGACTGTGTCCGGCCGTGAGCGCCGGTGAGCATTTTGTTCTTTCCGCTGCTAAACCAGTTTTTAACTGGACACAAAGTCCTACATGTCCGGCTTTGTGTCTGGTTAAAAAAAAAAAAAAAAACAGGTTTTGCTGCGGAGAGCCCAAAACACTCACGGCCGGACACTTTCCAAATCCATTCATTTGAATGGGTTTGAAAAATGCCTGCAGGTTTCCTGCCCCGCAGCTGGGCAGGAAACGGAAACCTGCATAACGGGGACCGGGGCGCAGATGTGAACGAGCCCTGATTTGAACGGACACCATTGACTAATCAGTCTAAAAAATGGATTTGGGTATCCGCTGTGTAACCATTTGGAATCCTTTTTGTACCAAGCTGTTTTTCTTTTAAAACGGTTTGCAAGTGGATGGATACCAGACGCAGATGTGAACCCAACCTGAGTGTTACTGTATTTAATGTGAGTCTATGTCCTGGATGCCACACAGATTATGTCTATACCCCTTTCTGTCTTTTGTGGAACTGATCCAAAAACCAAGAGGGATCTACCTATTGGTGTTTTCTGATCTGCTTTGGGAAGCTGACATCACCTCTTAAGATGGTTGGAGCTTGAAATATATGTTATGATAGAAAATTGTTTTTTTTTCTATGTATAATAAGTGAGTAGTACAAGACCTGCTTGCAGGAGACTTACTAGGCCTATTAGGCTACAGTATGTTTTTCATCAATCCTGCACTCTAAGCTGTGACAGAATGATGGGGCCCACTGAGGTTTGGTTTCATTCCCAGAATGGCTGCTAATGTCTGGTGGGAGAGGAGTCCAGGTGCAAGAGCAGGCTATATTAAGGGTGTGACTTCTAAGGCCTAGCGGGGGTGCCTTCAATAAGAGCACTCTCAAGTAGAGATATAAACCCTTGTGGAGGTCAGGAATGGGGTTAGGTGAGAGAATGTCTATGGAAGGGGATTTCAGAGCTGTCAAGGCACATGGACATAAATCCTTGCAGGATAACAGCTGAGACATGGCCTGAGTTTCTGAAGCTGTGGTATGTATGTCTTAGAAGGTACATGCCATATCTGTAGGGGTACTGACATTATGGTTATACTTTGCAGCACCGTGTGTGAATAAATTCCCTAGGCGTACTGTCTTTGAGTATGGGGCATTTTATTTAGAAAATTTTTTAAAAAAAAGAACTCTCACAACTTTAGCATTACCTCTCTTAACCATTAGAGGGCAGTGTTGTATATAGTAAAAGGCATAACAAAAGAACACATTGAGAATCAGAACAGAAGGCGGTTATCAAAGGAATGCATCCTTTTTCACTTTAGGGCCCCTTCACATGGAGTTTACGCTCCGTGTATTCTGTCTACGCTCTGTGTATTCTGTCCATTTTACACGTGTAAAAATGCACGTGTAAAATGTAGTTAGCCATTGAGTTCAATGGCTTGTTCGTATAACGCGCGTCTTTTTGCGCGCGTGCATCTTTTTGCGTGCGCAAAAAGACGCGCATTATACAAACAAGCCATTGAACTCAATGGCTAACCACATTATACACGTGTATTTTTACAAATGTAAAATGGACAGAATACACAGAGCGTAAACTCCGTGTGAAGGGGCCCTTAGTTGGCTTATTCTAGACCAGTACTCGGAGCACAAAAAAATTGTGCTCATGTCAGTAAAAAGTCTGGTGCATGTAAGGTGTCAACAAAACATTCCCCTTGTTTAGACACTTTTGCACCTAGTAAGGGGGCGTTCAACTACCGTCGGTGTCCGACAGGTAGTGTCCGCTCAAAATCTGGCATGGACATTAGGAGTGGACACTAGCTGTGTCCGTGGCACCTGTCATTTATTTAAATGAGCATCGGGTGCGTTCTTTTGCACTCCGTGCCCTTCCTTCCCTGTCCGCATGTAAAGATGTCCGACTTCTCAAGCGGAAAGAAGAACCCTACATGTCGGGTTTTTCTGTCCACTTGAGAAGTCGGACATCTTTACATGCGGACAGGGAAGGAAGGGCACGGAGTGCAAAAGAACGCACCCGATGCTCATTTAAATAAATGACAGGTGCCACGGACACAGCTAGTGTCCGCTCCTAATGTCCGTGCCAGATTTTGAGCGGACACTAGGAGCAGACACTACGGTAGTGTGAACGCCCCCTAAAGCGGAAGCATCAAACGGGTTATACCAGGATAAGAAAAATATGACTGCTTTCCCACAGGAACAGCACCACACCTGTCCATGGGTTGGTGCTGTTGCTCAGAGAATGAAGATGTTTTTCTTATTGTGGTGCAACCTCTTGAAGTTTTAGTTGTTGAGTTGTGCTACTCCTTTTAAAAAAAAAATATATGTGATGTAAATAATGTGGAGTAACATTTAAAAAAAAAAAAAGAAAAAATCTAATTGACTGAAGTCAGCACTAACGTCCCATTTGTATGAGGAGACCCCTGCAGCCAGTTGCAGGTCTTAGTGCTGACTGCACCTGCCAGCACACCTAATGTAGTGTATTTGATATTGTGTACCAAGTGTCCTGAGGGCCTGTATGTAGGTGAGACAGGACAGTCACTTAGTATGAAGATGAACTCAAACAGACATATGATTAGAGAACAGAGACTGGACTTCCCTGTGCCAAAACACTTCTGCAATGAAAATCATAATATGACCCAGGATATGAAGATCCTGGTACTAAAAGGGAATTTTAAGAACAGAAAAGATCGCCGCATATGGGAGTTTAAACTTATGACGACCCTCAACACTGTCCAAAAGGGGTTAAATCAGGCCCAGGGTTTTATGGCCTTTTACAACCACTAGACAACACTCACTGATCAAAGAAGCTACAACCCAGAGAACTTTCCTGTGAAGTGATATATATGTTTTTTTTAAACTGTTTATTTACATTATGTTCTGTTTTCCATCTATTTTGCATCTAACACCCCACTCCTCGGGATATATATATATATATATATATATATATATATATATATATACCTACCTTCAGAAATTGTGTTATACCATCCTGATGAAGAGACCTCTATAGTCTCCAAAGCTCAATATGTCATCAAAAAACTTTTTAAGTTATCCATTAAAAAAGGTATCAACTACTGAGGACTTCTCTCAAAAAATTTCTTTCATTGCTGACCTATGCACAAACGGCAGGTGACTGACTGGCCTCAGCAGTGATCTGTCATATGTACAGAGGTCACTACTAAGCCCTGTGAATGGATGCAAAGGTCATCTCACATAAGCTCGACATCAACAACTGAAGCCAACCACGACCTGTATATAGCAGCCACCTGGAAGAGGAGAGTTATCTTTTGTTATTTTTATTCCCATTTTCCCATTCCAATAGTAAAATGGTTATAGACCTAGCCAAAGTACCTTGTAGAAGTGATTCTACAGTTTCCAAATATGCCACTATTCAGTCACGGACTGGCCCACAGGCGAGCATACGAATCTCCTGGTGGGCCCCTGACTCAGAGAGGTTAGTGGGCCCCTATATCCCTAAGAATGGGAGAGGGCACCGTACATCACATACAGATAGGCAGCACACAGCATCTCATGCAGCCTATGCTCCTACATATTAATTAGATTTAGTGTCCAAGATGACATCTAGGCACAGAAACAATACAACCTCTATCTTCCCTCCCACTGTGGGGCCCCCATCAGGGGTGCATCTTCCATGAGGTGACCTAAGGCAATGGCCTGAGGCATCGCCTCATGTTATAAACTGGGAGGTATTTATTTTTTGTATTGAAAGAAAAATTTTATTGTTTATATAATAAAAATTTGTACAATTTTCCAATATACTTTCTGTATCAATTCCTCACGGTTTTCTGGATCTCTGCTTGCTGTCATTCATTCTGCTTACCTCTAGTGGATGAAATTCTGAACTTGGTCATGTGATATACAGCCCATGGTCATGTGATGATACACAAGTGCACAGCTCATTACCAGGCAGATATCTGATTACTGTGCTGTGACTGTAATGAGCTGTGCACCTGTGTGTCCATCACATGACCATGGGATATAGCGGTTTACAGTCCCTGCAAAGTGGATGGGATTCTAGCAAAGCGCTTTTTTGCTGTGATCTGCTACCTGAGACCTTAGCTTTAGGCTAAGTCTCCATGTTACATTTTTCGTTCCAAATTTGCTGTGGATTTAACAGAAGGGAAACTTCTAAGCACTTTGATTAAATTTCCCATTTCTTTTGAAGCCACTCCTGAAATTGGCTCAAAAAACTGCAGCATAATCTGCGACAAAAAAAAGTAAAGCTTGAAGTAGCCTTAGGTAGCTTGTCCCCTTTGGGGCATAATTGGCTAAATAGCCCAAAATGCCAAATAGAGGGGCTGAAAAGAAAGCTCTTACTGGGTCTTTGGCATCAAATGATCCCTCTCAGCTCTGAAAAGGAGTCTTTGTCCAAAACTTCACTTATTGTTGGACAGCCTAACAACAGTGCAGTCTTTTTCGGTAGATGGTTTACATGTTCAAAATGAATCTCAAGGTTTGGATGAGATATAGGTTGTGATTTAAGCATTTATTGCAGGTGTATACAATTTCATAAGACTTAGTTTGCTCTCATAAAAGTTCACTAAACTTCCTACCATAATAAAATTGGAATGAGGTCACCCTTGGCAGGTGGAGTGAATTCTACTACAAATCATAAGCGTTTGTGAACTACTATTGAAAGGTTTGTTTCAATGGAAAAAGGAGAATAGACCACCTTCTAATACTCAAGTAATATAAAACCTAGTATGAAAACAAGTATTCTGACCCTATAGATAGAAGGGAAATCAAATAGGTAAATGAATAAATGGAAAGGGTCGTAATATAGAAAGAAAAAAAAAAACAACAACTGTACAAGCTATGAAAAGACTTTTTTGTACTGAAGTCATTAGTTGTAAAGTTCTTAGCTTTGTATTAGGGTCCTTTTTCAGTTTTTCATGCTTATAGCAATACTGGAAACACAACTGACAGAGGAGTTCATCCAGCTTTTATTGTTACATCCACATGGGACTGAAACATTACAGAGTGAGATGTGTCTGCAGAAAATCTTCAGCATTTTACAGTAGCAGCAAAGGGGTTGAGGTTATAAGAAATGAAAAACCCTGAACAGATTATCTACAAAAATTGAATGTCCTTTGCTGCTATGCCCTACGCTGCTCTAATATCCACCATGAACACGAGAACACAGGGCCACGTGAAATTTCAACAAGGCTCTCTGGTCCTGTCATTTAAAGACAAGTGGTGGGGGAAAAGGTGAAGAAGGGCATATTCCAGCAGTGTGTGGGCGTAGTAGTTTGGAATAATGGAGCCGCCCTCAGTGATCCAGAGTGCTCGTTTTCATATTGTAAAATAAATTAATATCTTGCAATGGAGGCACAAATGTTCATGGGAATAAAGGCTATATATTCAAGTGAAACTGAACATGACTTAAATGCAGTGAACTACGAATGGCAGCCATTTTATTGTTGTCTACTTTGGATAGTAACAAAATAAACTGACCCTAAGCATAAGGTGTAAGAATTTGACAGAATAAATGTAGTTAAAAAGGCAGTTATAGAAAAAAAAAGTAAAGCAGTAATAGAAAAGAAACAGACAAGTGATGTGGGAAAGAACAATGATCTGGTCAAGGTGACTTCTTGCTTAATATGTCCAACACTACACTTTTGACCTTGCCAAGCAAAGGTTATAACAGCATTGCTGCAGTACCTCTATCTGATAATAAAATTGCCACTATTCATTTGTTTTTAAGAATAAATGATACTAAAATCTGCATTTTTGCAGGTACCAAAGACTTACACAAGACTTACGTGCTGTCTCCTTTGTTCCCGGGGCAATGAAATGAATTATGGCTTCTTACTCCAGAAAGATGTTTTTGTTGTGTCAGCATTTTTAAAAGTGCAGTTCTAATGGTAAAAAATGAAAAATTGCTCTACAAATGTGTGTTCTGCGAAGTAAGCAGAGAATGCATTGGTCCTCTGTGTGAAGACTAAATTTAAGACTAATTTTCAGTGCAGGGAACACGTTAAGAACTACCTAAAATGATAAAAAGCCATACTTAATGTGGTCTTATCTGTATCCATTTAACAAATCAAGTGTGTCCACAACTAGCCTTGAAAGATACAGTACACCGCCTGTCATTAGCTAAGGCTTGGTTCACACTATCGCTTGGTTTCTGTTCGGAGATTCTGGTGGAAAACGGGCTGAAACCTTGTGGACTCATTGCAGTTTATCCATGGGAAACACTTTATAAGCCAATTGGGTTTCTACTTTTTTGGGTCCCCAAGTAGACCTAGCGTAAGTGTCACATGTCACACGAACTGATGAGAAACCATGTAATAAATGATGGGGTTAAGTCCGCAAACACAGGAGCCGTTGTTTGCAGCAACTTTCTACTCTGAACAATGAAGTAGAAGATATTAATGGAGGAATAGCTTCCTCTGTCATGACCACATTCCCTGACAGGACATACAGACAGGAGCTGTCTAGTAATTTCTGTGTTGTAAATATGAGATATTAATAGCTTACACTAGGTTCACATTTCTGATACTGAGCCCATTGTTCTGATCAGTCATAAGATCAGAAGAACGGACTGGAAAAGTAATAAAATGACAGATACAAACAGTGCACATTCTGTCTGCATTTAGTTTAATGCTAAAAACAAGATGGAAGCTTTCTTCTAACAGAGAAGAAAATTGTGCATGCAGGACTAAATAGCAGAAACGTGAACCTAGCCTTATATAACACAACAAAACATTTTACTATTCTGTAAATATATGTATATAGTTTCATTAATTACTGAACATGTTACTAATTTAACAGGCATAAGTGAGATTCACATTCTCAATGCAACTCTTTTTAGATTATAGCTCACATTGTGTGTGTATATTTTATCCCAATTGATAAGTCTGCCATATTTTACAACTATCTAGCCCAAGTTTTCACTGTTTAAAACTTCTATTAAGCTTCCCCATTATGTACCAGAGAATTGTAGCTGAAAAGACATGAAGTGCAAAGGTATATAATAGGAAGTAGATCACCTGGCAGAATGCTGCAAACATGGAGTGAAGAACAAAAGGCACAAATCTTGATGGTTGAAACTCGGATGAAACGGGCCATCAACAGACCTGATTCAAATTCCCTCTTACACACTTAGGCTATAGCTATTAGCATATGATACCAACAATTCTTTTTTATATTTTTGTACAGGTGAAAAGCATGGTTCCGAATCTTGTTGTCTAGTCAACAGTATTCAGTCTCTTACACAAGAGAAAGCACCTCCTTAAAGTAGGTAAGTGCACACAACTTACAGTTGGAATTTGCTGGTGCTGGCACTAGTCCCATAGGTCTAGTGGGTTCTCATTTCCACTTCTACACCACTCGAGTTCTCAGCCACATCTGCCTAGATGGAAACTTGTCATAGTTGCATATTTACTATAATGTAAATTAGAAGGCGCTGCACAGCTCTAATATCCAGTCACTCATCAATGTCACAGGAATCTGTACTATATACAGGCATTTGTCCAGCAACCTTTTGGCACCAACCTAGCCCCATTTGTAAGGTCTTCTCCCCACCAAGCAAACGCTATTGTACAAAGTTCTTGAGCCCTCCACGTTCCATGATGGCACTGCAAGGTTCCCAAGTGGTGCAACCTACAAATGACAACTCCTGCAAAATAGCATTTAAAACCACATTTCCAACTGTCATCTTTTTGACCTTCCAACGCCTAGGCTGACCCTATACATAGATGAAATACCACCATACAATCACTGTTATATAGTGGGGTTTGGCCTGCCAAATACATCCTGGGATGCAATGTTTAATACTTACAGCTGTTTTCTATTATTTATTGGTCACAATGCCTTCGGTTGTGAGCATGAGGTCTCAAGGCCATATAAGTTTTCAGCTTTAGAATGTTAATAACACTCGCTCAGAGCAAGCAGGACTGCAGATGACACAATTACATAATGATTCCATTACAATAGAAGCCCCCTTTAAGATCCCATGTTTAAAAATGTTAGGAAATGCCCTTCAGTGTTTAATAGAGCAACAGGACAGAATCAAGAGGAGCGTCTGAACCTCATCACTATTTTAATACAATAATAATTCATGTTCTCTTTCAAGTAGCCGTCAGCAGTAATGTGATCTCTCTTATAAATAAATGAGCTGAAATGTAATAAAATGACACCTCAAACAACAAGGATACATGAAAGAAAAGCTGTAAGATGACATATCAAGAGGAAACTAACTAGGTCAGTGCCTCGTAGTGACAGCACATAAAACTTTCCCTCCTTCTAAGACTCTATGCAGTTTGGAACATGTTATGTAATGATACAATGAGGAGGTTAATCATTCCTGGAAAATCATTAGGAGTTGTGATAAAGGAGTCTGGGACTTCAGGTCAAATGATGAACTAATGAACTGTACTTTATGGAGTATCATACATTACCAATCCAGTATTTTAGAATACAGAGTCTGCATATGTGTCTATGTAATGGCAAAAGTATCACAGACATCTGCTTTCTGGTCTCCCTTCACATTGCTAAACTAAACTACACTAAACTAGTATAATCTTGTACTGGCCGTGAATATGTTTGTACATGTTTTGTAAGATCTGATGTAGCTTTAAACTGTAAGGCAATCACCATGGTAATAATTGCTTACTGAAGACATAGTCTACCATTTACGTCACTGTACAATAGTGGAAATTCTATCCTAAAACCTCTCTTTTAAAGGCATATTACAGCAAAAATCATTGCTATGAATCCAGTGTATTCATAAGGAGATCCCAGTCCCTACTTATATATGCGCATGTACACAACAGTCTGTCAGTCACTGTCTTAAGGGGTTGGGGGAGCATCAGAACTCTAAATGCTTGCAAATAATAGCTCTTAGTTTTGGCCAAAATGGGATCCCCGTTTATGGTATCTACATGCCTGATATGTCATAAAGACATGGGTTGATTTCAAAAGAAAGTAAACTATTGTTTTCTGTATTTGGCTCACCACCTACTACTCCCAATTACAGCTCCGCTGGACTTCCCACTCATAGAATGTAGTGATGTCACAGCCAAGAAATACATTCTACTCACACAGTCATGATGTCACCATCATTTACAGAGGCAGATGTTCAGTACAACACAGGTTAATAGTAGTTGCTCTGCAGTAGGAAACAATCAGGATCAACATCAGCAGTATACTGGACATGAACTAAACACTTCTTGTAATGTGAGAACAGCAGTCATGTGGTGCATAAGGGGTTTGTGCTTTACATACCGCAGCTGGTATGACTGTCATCCCTGACAATCACCTCTCCACACTGCAAGATGGAAAAACTACTCTTGGGGCAATAGGTAATTTCTCTATGCCACCGTTTTGTCCCACTGTTGTCTAAGCTAAGTACTACAACCCTTTAGACTCAACCTATGGTTACCAAAACCAGCTCGTACTAAGCTACAGATGGATTTCAGCTGCCACCAGCACAGGTGGAGCTCAGCTTCTACAACTGCCACAGGTAGCCCACAAAGTAACGCTTTTGTGGCATTGGCGTTTTTAATTCTCAGCCTAAACTATCCCAACTACATGACACTTTGTCAGTCCTCACAACTGTTGTCTGACATTGAGGCGTTCATATCAGTGTTTGGATCTTGTCCAGTAGCCTTCACATCATTTGCAAAAAACAGCATAGCAGGCATTGAACAACAAAGCAGTGACCTACTTATAAAGGATAAGTTATCTTGAACATTCATTCTTACCTTCTTCTTGGAGATCCTGCTCAACTCTTCATCTTTTTCGTGCTTTGCAGTCAAGTTGGACTCCCTTTCAACACAAGCCCAGGGCCAACATGGCGGGAGCCCCCATTTCACCTTTATGGCTCATAAAGGCATAACCGATCGATATCACTCAATTGGTAACAACCTTTTCGTCTTGATGGCTGTGGTTTGTTGGGTCAGGATTGTGAACTCCATGTCAGTAAACCTCAAACAGATAATACCATTCTTGGCATTCCTGGACACTCACTTTGGGTCTCTCACTTGATGCCACTGCCTTCTCCCAACTGTCCATGACTCCCTCGTAGTCAGGTTCCTGGACAAGCACCTCCCACTCCTATTGGAGGACTGTAAAGGCCCTCTCCCAGAAAACTACTCTCCATCAGAGCTTGCTCTTCATTGGGTCCTTACTCTCTAAGAGTGAGCCTGTTTCTAACCCCAACTACCGTAACGTCAGTTCCAACCTCATATGTGAACTCTGCTGGGGTCTTTGGACTCCTGCTCCTCTGACATGTCTCTAATGCTAATCCTGTATCCTGCCAGCGACTTTGGATCTTAACGATTATGTCACTACAAAAAATGTAGGGCCAGCAGCCCATGCCAAACAGTCCTTACTCTAAGCACATACTACGACCTGCCCAAGGCCAGTCTTTCCACTTGTAGAATTTAGTAATATCACAGTTAAGAAATACACTCAGAGCACACAGGCATGTTGTCACCATATTGTGTGGGGGTGGGTGGCAAACGTTTGCTATGGGACCCAGTCTTTAATAGTTCCACCCTTGAACAGAACAATTCTAGTAGTATGAGAACAATGGTCCCACAGCACACTCATTGATTGCCACTGAACAACCAATTGGAGCAACCAGGTTTTGTCGGTATGAAGAGACATCATGACACCCTCTTTTTAGAAAACAGACTTAGGTCGACATGATGACTCAGCAGCAGATACACAATTGAAGTAATAGTGCAAAGGTCTTTTGCATATTTGGAAAAATACACATCATAAAGTGCACAAATTAATCTAAAGAAAAAAGTTTGCTACCATACTAGCCAGTTAAAAACTGCTCTCAATAAGAGACAAAATACCAGTCTTGCAGTTATAGTGTTGTTCAATGATTAACAGGTACTATGTCTGATGAGACATGAGTTGTAAGGATTGGAGTCAGGGTCAGGCAGTGCAAAGTGACACAGCTGGGAAAGCAACACTGTGCAACTAATGACAAAAGGGGTCACAGGCCCTGCAGCTATAACTATGCTGTAATATCTGAGATGAGGCAGACCAATGCACTTCCTAATTGAAGTGCGCCTACCACGGCTCCTAACCTTCTATCCGGCGGCTAGGATAAGGGGAGAGGAGGCCCTGAAAGTGCTAGGGACTGGAATCACGGGGTCACACCTAAACAGAAAGCACAGTGTCAATGCAATGCAAAACAAAAGACTAAACAGCATGGAACCAGGGAGGACCACAAGTCCCAGCAAGACACAGAAGAGAAGGCGAGGTCAGACGAGCAAGAGGTCGAGCCAGGAGATATAATAAAGGTACCAAATCAAAAGACTAGGGATAGTCAAAAATACAAGCCGGGTAAATAAACCAAGAAAACAGACAGAAGACGAACAGACAGGAATCTGACTGAGCAGAGGACCAGGAAACACAAGTGAATGGCTGGCAAGGATCCATGCCTGGGTGGAGTTTAAATAGCAGCAGAGAACACACCTGATGGCTAATGACATGGAGACTGAAGGCAAGGAAAAGATTAACCCTTAATGACCTAAGCACACCCAATAGAACTCCTAACATGTCTCCCAGGGAGACGCCGCGCAGCAAGGAGACCGCGGCGACTCCATATCCTGACATGAGTAGTCTTGAAAGCTTACATTGTAACATCAGTTAGCCATTAAATGGTATCTTAACCACAAGTCTGCTATTTTGTTTCTCTTATTGAGAGCAATTATGCAAAATGTACAATATGATGGATTCATGCTCAAGCAAATATATAAAACAATTGCACAGCCCATTCCTGAGACGTGACCTCAACTATTCATCCACCTCAGGCCCAGTTCACATCTGCATTCGTGTTCCCGTTAGGGAAGTCTGCTTGGGGACCCCCGAACGGAAATCTATCCGTATAAAAAAGTGGTTACCTAAGGAAACCTGTGAACCCCATAGATTATAAAAATGCACAAAAAATGCGGAGAGAAAAGTGCTGCTTGAAGATAGGGGAACGGAATGGCCTGAACGCAAATGTAAACCGGGCCGAAGGCTATTTTCTGGAAAGTGGTGGCTCGTACTGTAACAACCCAGTAGAGGATTGTGCAGAAGATGGGAGTTGCCTCTCCAGACCTTCCTGTACTCATCAATGGTCGTTGCAGTGAAGAGGGGGCCTGCAGTGTGGATGGTGGTGCCAGTAGTATCCATGGTGTTATTAAGGCATTTCCCTGTATTAAGCCTTTTTTAGCCTGATAGTGTTGGAATGCCCTTCATAGCAATGCAATAACTTCTGAGTTACTTGGAGTATAATAGGTAATACAGCAGCAATTTCTTTAATGAAATAGAGGTACAGTTCTTAAGTGTGGTCTAGTCTTTCAAAACCACAAAATTGCCTTTAATGACTAGGCTGTGAGGTGTAGGTCAAAAAACCGTGTCTAACCTGAACTGAGGCTCACAGGAAGAACCTTAGCTATGAGGTCTTTCCAAAATTAACCTTACAGTACAATACTTATAGTATTGACACTTGAGCCATTTCACACCAGCTTACACTACTTTTATTCACAGGGAAAGAAGAGAACTCACAGTCTCCATCCACTTACTACAATGTTCTAGGTCTATACCTTAGCTCAACTAAGTAATTTGTACCAACTAAAACAGTATAGTCTCATAATAGCAATGACTGTACAAATTCTCAGAAAGAGGTAGTAACATACCAGTGCAATAAACCAGTTCTTCTCCCAGTTCTCTATTGGGATGCCACACTACCAATTAAGATGACCCCTTAAATAATTCTGTTTTGTTTAGAAGAGTCCATAGGATCAGTGTGCAGAAAATGTTTGTCCTCTTCTACTGTAGACGGGCTCATTGACTTTGATGAAAACTGATGGGAGAAAAAGTAACATATTGCTCAGCTGAGTGGTTCGACCCCTTCATTTTCATCGGCGGTGGCGATCTCAGCATCCTAAACCCCACCAATCAAAACTTAAGACATGTCAATATGACATATCAAACAAAAACAAAATTAATGATTTAAGGGCTAGTTCACACGTGGGCAAAGGGGCGGATTTTGACAGCGGATTTCGCTTCAAAATCCGCCCCTTTACTATGGTGGTCTATGTAGACTGCCGAGCTTTTTTTTTCCGCTAGCGACGGGCTGCTGCTAGCAGAGAAAAGAAGCGACCTGCCCTATCTTCAGGTGGAAGCCGCGCGGCTTCCGCCCCCGGCAGCACCTTCCTATATCGGCTCATTCATTTGAGCCGACAGCGGAGGGGAAAGCTGCGACCGCGATGGTTGTGGCAGGCGGGTTTTGACAAGAGAGAAACGCGGCTCGCTGCGTCGCTCTCGGTGTCAAAACCCGCGCGGGCAGTTCACGTGTGAACTAGCCCTAAATGATGTGTGAGTAATGTCTAAAGCTTCTTTCACTTCACGTTTCAATACATTGGATGTAGGGGAGCAGCTCTCACCCAATGCAAAGCAAAAGTGGCTTTACAGAGAAAAATATATGCATAAGGGTGGTTTCACAAAGTATGAGTAAAGGAACAGTGGAATAGTGAGGAAAGGGTTACACAGGACAGGGGCAAAATAAACCTGAAACCCTAAAGAAAACCTCACTAATACCCAGACAGTGTCAGGCAACCAGAAAATGTAGGACAGGAGTTGAGTAGAAGTGTTGAGGGGAAAGCCAAACTCACACATAAGATAATACACTCCTTCCAAATCAGTTCCTTAACTGTGCAACTTCCACAAGTAACTCCTCCTAACTGGGCCACAAATTCAGATTGGTAACAACAAATACCAGCAAAGACTGAAGGCAGCCCTCCACACTGGTATAAATCCCCAGCCATACACCACCAGAAAACACACACATTTCATAAAGTACTCAGGTCCTGACAATCTCCCCCTGTCCAGTAGGGCCTACACTTTTTCCTCCTGAGGGTGCTGCAGCACTCTTCAGTGTCCACTCCCTAGAAGCAGAAGCAGAGGCCAGACACAAATATTAATCCAATAGGTAGCGTCTAAACTCATGTGACTTTATACTGGGGGCCAATAAAGAGGGCAATATATTGTGTGCATGGGCCAAAAAAGGGGATTTTTATATATACAGATTGGTGACATGGCCTACAATTTTACATAGGGGGTCCCATCACAGAGCCAAAGATTGCCAAAGAAGTATTTTGTATTTAGGTTGCCACAGGCAGCAGACAGGCTACATTCACCATTGACCCTATAGCTCCATTCTCTCTCAAATACTCCCCACAGTTCCTGCCTCTCCCACAATCAGGTCACTATGCCCCATTACCTTCCCCAGTTATCAGCAGCAGTCTGTGCAACTTTCAGGACTCGAAGTGACATCATCCTCAAAGTGTAAAGTCCTATCAAATACACAGTATTAAAGGGGTTGTCTGAGATCTAGGAACAATCGATACTGATGACCTAGATTGACAATATATACAGCCAGAACCAGTTCAATAGGAGCAGAGCTGCAGTTTGCCGTCACCACTTTACAGTGTATATCTCTGCTCAACTTGAATAGGAACAGAACTGCTTCAAGCATATACCTGGTATGAGGCCTCCGGCAGTTGAATCTGATGTCGAATCCCCACCCATCTGATACCATATCCTTGTATTATGACTGTGCATTGGACCACCCCTTTAAAGAGGTTGTCTAGGCTAAACATAATTTTCTACTTAAGGGGCGTTCACACTACCGTCTGTGTCCGACAGGTAGTGTCCGCTCCTAGTGTCCGCTCAAAATCTGGCACGGACATTAGGAGTTGACACTAGCTGTGTCCGTGACACTTGTCATTCATTTAAATGGCGATCGGGTGTGTTCTTTTGCACTCCATGCCCTTCCTTCTCTGTCCACATGTAAAGATGTCCGACTTTTCAAGCGGACAGAAAAACCCTTAGCGGGGCCCCGCGGCGCGGCCGGGACCTAACAAAATGGTCCCGGTCGGCATGTCCCGACTCCAACTTAGCTCAGCGTTAAAGCAGGAGCTGAGCTCACAGCTCCTGCTTTAAACGCCTATGTATTCGGCTCATCGGCGGTAGGACGCCGATGAGCCGAATGCATAGGCATTTAAAGCCGGAGCTGTCACAGCTCAGCTCCGGCTTTAACGCTGAGCTCCGGGCCTCCGGCATTTGTAGCCGCGATGTGATGACGTCATCACATCGCGGCTACAATATGTGTATGAGGGAGAGAGCTGCGAGGGAACGAGGAATGGTGAGTGTGTGTGTGTGTGAGAACGTGAGAACGGCATGACAGTGGGACAGATGGAGGAGGGAGAACGGCATGGCACTGGGGCAGATGGAGGAGGGAGAACGGCATGGCACTGGGGCAGATGGAGGGGGAGAACGGCATGGCACTGGGGCAGATGGAGGGGGAGAACGGCATGACACTGGGGCAGATGGAGGGGGAGAACGGCATGACACTGGGGCAGATGGAGGGGGAGAACGGCATGGCACTGGGGCAGATGGAGGGGGAGAACGGCATGGCACTGGGGCAGATGGAGGGGGAGAACGGCATGGCACTGGGGCAGATGGAGGGGGAGAACGGCATGACACTGGGGCAGATGAGGGGGAAAACGGCATGACACTGGGGCAGATGAAGGGGGAGAATGGCATGACACTGGGGCAGATGGAGGAGGGAGAACGGCATGGCACTGGGGCAGATGGAGGAGGGAGAACGGCATGGCACTGGGGCAGATGGAGGGGGAGAACGGCATGACACTGGGGCAGATGGAGGAGGGAGAACGGCATGGCACTGGGGCAGATGGAGGAGGGAGAACGGCATGGCACTGGGGCAGATGGAGGAGGGAGAACGGCATGGCACTGGGGCAGATGGAGGGGGAGAACGGCATGACACTGGGGCAGATGGAGGGGGAGAACGGCATGACACTGGGGCAGATGGAGGAGGGAGAACGGCATGGCACTGGGGCAGATGGAGGAGGGAGAACGGCATGGCACTGGGGCAGATGGAGGAGGGAGAACGGCATGGCACTGGGGCAGATGGAGGGGGAGAATGGCATGGCACTGGGGCAGATGGAGGAGGGAGAACGGCATGGCACTGGGGCAGATGGAGGGGGAGAATGGCATGGCACTGGGGCAGATGGAGGAGGGAGAAGGCATGGCACTGGGGCAGATGGAGGAGGGAGAACGGCATGGCACTGGGGCAGATGGAGGGGGAGAATGGCATGACACTGGGGCAGATGGAGGGGGAGAACGGCATGACACTGGGGCAGATGAAGAGGGGGAGAGAACAGCATGACACTGGGGCAGATGGAGGGGGAGAACAGCATGACACTGGGGCAGATGAAGGGGGAGAACGGCATGACACTGGGGCAGATGAAGGGGGGGAATGGCATGACACTGGGGCAGATGAAGGGGGAGAATGGCATGACACTAGGGCAGATGAAGGGGGGGAATGGCATGACACTGGGGCAGATGAAGGGGGGAGAACGGCATGACACTGGGGCAGATGAAGGGGGGGAGAACGGCATGACACTGGGGCAGATGGAGGGGGAGAACGGCATGACACTAGGGCAGATGAAGGGGGGGAATGGCATGACACTGGGGCAGATGAAGGGGGGAGAACGGCATGACACTGGGGCAGATGAAGGGGGGAGAACGGCATGACACTGGGGCAGAGTCGGGGGGGAATGAAACTGTGGGCAGATAAAGGGGGAGAATGGCATGAAACTGGGGACAGAGATAGAGGGGGGGACATGAAACTAGGGGTAGATGAAGGGTGTATATGAAAATGGGGGGGAGATATAATTTACGGGTGACTGTAGGAGGATTATACTGTGTGGAATCACATGAAAATTGAATGAGAATGGGTGGAGTCAACATAAAAGTGGGCGGTGCCTAATTTCTAGTCTTCAACAGTTGGGAAGTACAGGTTAGAAGTGCGAGACCCCCAGTAAGTAGGGCCCCGCCAAAGTCAATTGCCCAGGGCCCCGCAAACCCTGGATCCGCCACTGTGTCCATTAGAAAAAAAACGGATAGCAAGAGTCCGTTATTTTTTAACACTGAAGTATATGGCCAACGGACTTATAACAGACAGTAACTGATAGCCATCAGTTAGTCAGAAAACAAAAGGAAATACCGAGCAGATCCTTGTGTAATATCTCAGGGTCATCAAAATGAAAATCAGAACAGACAAATGCCTGCTTACCGGAGGCGGTGAAGAAGACAGAACGTTGCTGGAGTTTTCAAGCAGCACTGGGGACGCCCTCAGTGCTGCTAGAAAACTCATTTACATAAAGAAGAAAGAAGATATTTCTAAGGAATGGTGGCACGGATCAGAATAATAAAGGTAAGAGAAGAATAGCCTTTCTTAAGGCTATTCCTATGTGTGTATTTACTGTAAAAAGGGTTTGTAATGATAAAATCACTTTAAGGAGTTTTCCAGCTCATTTTTATTGATGATCTCTTCTCCGAATAGATTATCAATAAGAGATCAGTGAATCCCCGTGTGATGTAATTACAGTCTTGTCACATAGAGGTGTATAGGACGAGGCTGTACATAGCCGCTATGAAGTATATATAATCAGAGAAGGGGTCACGGGGCTTACACAGGTAACACGGTCCATTCAAACAGCTGATCCTGGAGTTCCTGGGTTTTGAAACCCCAATCATTTTTATTTACGTTTTAATTAGAAAACACCTGAGGAATTATTAATAAGGGATACTAGTTAAAGGGGGTACACAGGGATGTTATTCATTTAAAGATGCACTTGGGGGTATTGCTCATTATGGGGGGTTATATTATATATTTTATAATTGGGATAGCAGCAGCATGGGTGTGCAGGTGAGGACAATGCGGGTCAAGTGCCTGGAAAAGTAAGGAGCCAAATATGTTTGTGCGGCAAACTTTACAGTGTTTGAAAGAAGTGTTCATAGCGGCCCAGATGGAAGAGAAACAGTATGAAAATGTGAACGATTAGTCAGAAACGTCACCTGTAAGTCACTAAATGTTACTGCACTGTAATCACCTAAATCATCTGCAGAGCCCTTTGTGGAGATGATATCTCCCTTTGTATGATCACCGTATAGTGAAAATATTGTTATAGCTAAGTTGGGGGCCCACTTCGCCCCAAAACCCCCCCCCCCCCCATGCTTAACCCCAAGCTACGCCTCTGCTAAAGTGAATAAACAGCAGTGCAAAATAATGATGGTGATAATTTTAATAACAATTAGATAATAGACCATTACATAAGGTAAAATAATCTGAATCAGAAGCTTCCTATCTTAATGAACTTTGTAATCTCAGGTATTTTATCAGTCTGTTTTCTTTTTCTTCAATGCACATTTACATTAAGACGTCAGCCAGTTCTATGGAGTGATCCTGATTCCAGCCTGTCAGGTTTGCAGGCTTCATCTGATAGATGGCTGAAGGGGAAAGGGGCACAGTCTGTATAGAACTAACTGAACTGCTGTTTTGCTGAAGTCCACAAATGTGTCTTTTCACACAAAAAAAAAATCAATACAAAAGCTTCCTAACAAAGACACATCAGGTCAATGTACTAGCATGACTTTTAAGTGCATTGCTGACGTATGCAAATAGGAAGAGCAATTTCATCTAAGTGTTCATTTATTCCATGTCTGCCAAGCAAATAGATGCAAAATGTCTGCACTCAAAGTGAACAAAAATTATCTGAGTAAGGTGGCTGTGACATAACCAAACAGCTCCTTTCCCCGGAGGTGCACTGCTGGAATGTTACCATGGGTAAAGTAGCCATAAAGTACATTTCCAGATGTAAGTTCTAATAATAGTTTCATTACTTAAAGGGGTGATGCACACATTATTTTTCATTTACTTCATTCTTGGGATCTTTTTCATTTGAATTTTGGGTTTATGACTGGTTCCAAAGCAGGATCATGTGACCAGAACCAGCACTCAGCACCCGAGTCTCTACACCTCCTCCTTCCTCTTTGTGTCCATAAGTATTAGTTGTACTATGGGTACTGGCAGACTAGACAATTTTGATAGTAAAGCCAGTCCCCATAGTACAGGTAATAAGAATTATGGATCCATCAGAATTTGTCAGGATATGCTTGAAGATGGTTTATCATAGTTGCTCTATGAATAAAAGAGACAGACATAGTATACTGAGTTATGGGGGTATAATACAGATATTATACAAGCGTTTGGATATCTACTATACCTCTATATGTCTACAATTTCAGAGGCATCTTATCAGATTTCATTAGTCCTATCTGCCACTAGCTAGCCTGAAGATCTGAATGTGAACTTCCATAAGCTTGTTCCTTTGTCTAAAGCTAGTTCTAGTCCAGTGATTCCCAAAGTGGTCCAGGTGGACTCCCAGGGTCCACCTGGACCACCGTTAGATCTAATCTTCACATTTTTTGACGAGTTTTGAGAATATGGTAGAAATGTAGCAGCAGGGGGTTCACCGAAACCAGTAAAATTTTGAAAGTGGTCTACGAGAAAAAAAAGTTTGGGAACCTCTGCTCTAGTCTGAGGTGAACAGAAAGGCTGGGGTTTTATAGCTTTTACTAAACCCATTCCACCTTCTAGAAACCCAGAACACAAGCCACTCCTGCTTCCACAGCAACACAGAAATGACTAACTTTTTATTTTTCAGCATTAAGCTGCAAAATGTAGCTAGCCAGTAAGAAATGGTGGCAACATGGTGTCTTAGTGGTCAGCGCTGGAGTATTAGGATCAAATCAAGTAAAGGATAAAACTTGCAAGCAATTTGTATGTTCTTCCTGGGTTTCCTCCCACATTTGAAAGACATAACAATACTGAATGTAGATTGTGAGCCCTATATGGGACAGTGATTGACAATGTCTTCAAAGTGCAGTGGAATATGTTGGTGCTATGCAATTAAGCAAAAAAAAGAATATAAAATATATTGTGCATAAATAACGGCGTTTAGTCCTTCGCAGTGGCCCTTTTGGGAGACATTGCACTACCTCTGGATTGCTTGCAATTGGATACAACCATGAATTCAGGAACTATGGTCAAGTACTATGGAAAGTTCCTACAATCATTGCCATATCCGTTGACAAATGAGATGGTTTTGTAAATCTACAAAACTTTGCTAGCTGTTTAGTTATTTATTAGAGATGAGCGAACACTAAAATGTTCGAGGTTCGAAATTCGATTCGAACAGCCGCTCACTGTTCGAGTGTTCGAATGGGTTTCGAACCCCATTATAGTCTATGGGGAACATATACTCGTTAAGGGGGAAACCCAAATTCGTGTCTGGAGGGTCACCAAGTCCACTATGACACCCCAGGAAATGATACCAACACCCTGGAATGACACTGGGACAGCAGGGGAAGCATGTCTGAGGGCATAAAAGTCACTTTATTTCATGGAAATCCCTGTCAGTTTGCGATTTTCGCAAGCTAACTTTTCCCCATAGAAATGCATTGGCCAGTGCTGATTGGCCAGAGTACGGAACTCGACCAATCAGCGCTGGCTCTGCTGGAGGAGAGTCTAAGATCGCTCCACACCAGTCTCCATTCAGGTCCGACCTTAGACTCCGCCTCCTCCGGCAGAGCCAGCGCTGATTGGCCGAAGGCTGGCCAATGCATTCCTATGCGAATGCAGAGACTTAGCAGTGCTGAGCCAGTTCTGCTCAACTACACATCTGATGCACACTCGGCACTGCTACATCAGATGTAGCAATCTGATGTAGCAGAGCCGAGGGTGCACTAGAACCCCTGTGCAAACTCAGTTCACGCTAATAGAATGCATTGGCCAGCGCTGATTGGCCAATGCATTCTATTAGCCCGATGAAGTAGAGCTGAATGTGTGTGCTAAGCACACACATTCAGCTCTACTTCATCGGGCTAATAGAATGCATTGGCCAGCGCTGATTGGCCAGAGTACGGAACTCGACCAATCAGCGCTGGCTCTGCTGGAGGAGGCGGAGTCTAAGATCGCTCCACACCAGTCTCCATTCAGGTCCGACCTTAGACTCCGCCTCCTCCAGCAGAGCCAGCGCTGATTGGCCGAATTCCGTACTCTGGCCAATCAGTGCTGGCCAATGCATTCTGTTGGCGTGATGAAGCAGTGCTGAATGTGTGTGTTTAGCTCAACTACACCGGTGGAGTAGTTGAGCTAAGCACACAGATTCAGCTCTGCTTCAATCAGCGCTGGCCAATGCATTCTATTAGCTTGATGAAGCAGAGTGTGCACAAGGGTTCAAGCACACCCTCGGCTCTGATGTAGCAGAGCCGAGGGTGCACAAGGGTTCAAGTGCACCCTCGGCTCTACTACATCAGAGCCGAGGGTGCGCTTGAACCCTTGTGCACCCTCGGCTCTGCTACATCAGAGCCGAGGGTGCGCTTGAACCCTTGTGCACACTCTGCTTCATCAAGCTAATAGAATGCATTGGCCAGCGCTGATTGAAGCAGAGCTGAATCTGTGTGCTTAGCTCAACTACTCCACCGGTGTAGTTGAGCTAAACACACACATTCAGCACTGCTTCATCACGCCAACAGAATGCATTGGCCAGCACTGATTGGCCAGAGTACGGAATTCGGCCAATCAGCGCTGGCTCTGCTGGAGGAGGCGGAGTCTAAGGTCGGACCTGAATGGAGACTGGTGTGGAGCGATCTTAGACTCCGCCTCCTCCAGCAGAGCCAGCGCTGATTGGCCAAATTCCGTACTCTGGCCAATCAGCACTGGCTAATGCATTGTATTGGCGTTATGAAGCAGTGCTGAATGTGTGTGTTTAGCTCAACTACACCGGTGGAGTAGTTGAGCTAAGCACACAGATTCAGCTCTGCTTCAATCAGCGCTGGCCAATGCATTCTATTAGCTTGATGAAGCAGAGTGTGCACAAGGGTTCAAGCGCACCCTCGGCTCTGATGTAGCAGAGCCGAGGCTGCACAAGGGTTCAAGCGCACCCTCGGCTCTGATGTAGCAGAGCCGAGGGTGCGCTTGAACCCTTGTGCACACTCTGCTTCATCAAGCTAATAGAATGCATTGGCCAGCGCTGATTGAAGCAGAGCTGAATCTGTGTGCTTAGCATAACTACTCCACCGGTGTAGTTGAGCTAAACACACACATTCAGCACTGCTTCATCACGCCAATAGAATGCATTGGCCAGCACTGATTGGCCAGAGTATGGAATTCGGCCAATCAGCGCTGGCCAATGCATCCCTATGGGAAAAAGTTTATCTCACAAAAATCACAATTACACACCCGATAGAGCCCCAAAAAATTATTTTTAATAACATTCCCCCCTAAATAAAGGTTATCCCTAGCTATCCCTGCCTGTACAGCTATCCCTGTCTCATAGTCACAAAGTTCACATTCTCATATGACCCGGATTTGAAATCCACTATTCGTCTAAAATGGAGGTCACCTGATTTCGGCAGCCAATGACTTTTTCCAATTTTTTTCAATGCCCCCGGTGTCGTAGTTCCTGTCCCACCTCCCCTGCGCTGTTATTGGTGCAAAAAAGGCGCCAGGGAAGGTGGGAGGGGAATCAAATTTTGGCGCACTTTACCACGCGGTGTTCGATTCGATTCGAACATGGCGAACAACCCTGATATCCGATCGAACATGTGTTCGATAGAACACTGTTCACTCATCTCTATTATTTATATTTAACTTTTAATTGTCTACAAATTTTATATGGTTATGTTCATGGGAAAACCCCTTAAGGCCTCATGTGTATGGCAGAGATGTGTCTGCAGAGTTTTTACCATCACTCCATGTATCTCAGGAATGTACCCCTATCCAATTCCATAGTAGGCTGAGGCCCTACGTTGCAGAAACACAGCTTTTTTTTGGAAGATTTTGCTGCAGTTTTTTGAGCCTAAGCCAAGAATGGTTACAATAGGAATGGGAAATATATAGGAAACTCTGATACATCTCCCTACTGTTCAATGCACTCCTGGCCTTGGCTGAAAAAAAAACGCAGCATTATACTTCAACGTTTATCTGACTGTCTTTTTTGGCTGTTTATACAAAAAATTTTCAATAAAATGTGAATTAACAAGAAAAAAAACGCAGCAAAATCTGCAACACAAAAAGCTGTGTGTGTGCAACGTGGTGCTTCAGCCTTAGAGAGATATTTTTTCCTAGGACAATGCTTCTAGATGACAATACCACCAATGTACAACACTGGAAGTAACATGACATGATTTGATTATGAATAGAGATGAGCGAGTACTATTCGAAACTCCTGTTTCGAATAGCACACACCCATAGGAATGAATGGACACAGCCGGCATGCAGGGGATTAAGCAGCCGGCAAAGTCTGCGTGCCGGCCGTTTTCATTCATTCCTATGGGTGCGTGCTATTCGAAACGGTCGTTTCAAATAGTACTTGCTCATCTCTAATTATGAATCTAACAAGAAAAAGCTCTGCTTATCTCTGTAGGAGAATTCTGCACTCTCTAGAATAAATTGTTGGAAGACTTCCCAATGTACTTTGAATCGTTGAAAAAAAAAAACTTTTGTGCTTATCTGAATTATTCATGTTCTAACTGTTCTGTCAGGGTCAAGTATGTATGGTCTGATACTAGAGTATATGGGCTGACAGTGTCAAGACAATAAGCCATAGTCTCCATTTAATCTGTCTCATCCTGTACTTACTGGGAATAAAATATATTTTTGTGTAAAAGGTTATATCTAGAGATGAGCGAACACTAAAATGTTCGAGGTTCGAAATTCGATTCGAACAGCCGCTCACTGTTCGAGTGGGTTTCGAACCCCATTATAGTCTATGGGGAACATATACTCGTTAAGGGGGAAACCCAAATTCGTGTCTGGAGGGTCACCAAGTCCACTATGACACCCCAGGAAATGATACCAACACCCTGGAATGACACTGGGACAGCAGGAGAAGCATGTCTGGGGGCATAAAAGTCACTTTATCTCATGGAAATCCCTGTCAGTTTGCGATTTTCGCAAGCTAACTTTTCCCCATAGAAATGCATTGGCCAGTGCTGATTGGCCAGAGTACGGAACTCGACCAATCAGCGCTGGCTCTGCTGGAGGAGGCGGAGTCTAAGATCGCTCCACACCAGTCTCCATTCAGGTCCGACCTTAGACTCCGCCTCCTCCAGCAGAGCCAGCGCTGATTGGCCGAATTCTGTACTCTGGCCAATCAGCGCTGGCCAATGCATTCTGTTGGCGTGATGAAGCAGTGCTGAATGTGTGTGTTTAGCTCAGCTACACCGGTGGAGTAGTTATGCTAAGCACACAGATTCAGCTCTGCTTCAATCAGCGCTGGCCAATGCATTCTATTAGGTTGATGAAGCAGAGTGTGCACAAGGGTTCAAGCGCGCCCTTGGCTCTGATGTAGCAGAGCCGAGGCTGCACAAGGGTTCAAGCGCACCCTCGGCTCTGATGTAGCAGAGCCGAGGGTGCACAAGGGTTCAAGCGCACCCTCGGCTCTGATGTAGCAGAGCCGAGGGTGCACAAGGGTTCAAGCGCACCCTCGGCTCTGATGTAGCAGAGCCGAGGGTGCACAAGGGTTCAAGCGCACCCTCGGCTCTGATGTAGCAGAGCCGAGGGTGCACAAGGGTTCAAGCGCACCCTCGGCTCTGATGTAGCAGAGCCGAGGGTGCACAAGGGTTCAAGCGCACCCTCGGCTCTGATGTAGCAGAGCCGAGGGTGCACAAGGGTTCAAGTGCACCCTCGGCTCTACTACATCAGAGCCGAGGGTGCGCTTGAACCCTTGTGCAGCCTCGGCTCTGCTACATCAGAGCCGAGGGTGCGCTTGAACCCTTGTGCACTCTCTGCTTCATCAAGCTAATAGAATGCATTGGCCAGTGCTGATTGAAGCAGAGCTGAATCTGTGTGCTTAGCATAACTACTCCACCGGTGTAGTTGAGCTAAACACACACATTCAGCACTGCTTCATCACGCCAACAGAATGCATTGGCCAGCACTGATTGGCCAGAGTACGGAATTCGGCCAATCAGCGCTGGCTCTGCTGGAGGAGGCGGAGTCTAAGGTCGGACCTGAATGGAGACTGGTGTGGAGCGATCTTAGACTCCGCCTCCTCCAGCAGAGCCAGCGCTGATTGGTCGAGTTCCGTACTCTGGCCAATCAGCGCTGGCCAATGCATTCTATTAGCCCGATGAAGTAGAGCTGAATGTGTGTGCTTAGCACACACATTCAGCTCTACTTCATCGGGCTAATAGAATGCATTGGCCAATCAGCGCTGGCCAATGCATTCTATTAGCGTGAACTGAGTTTGCACAGGGGTTCTAGTGCACCCTCGGCTCTGCTACATCAGATTGCTACATCTGATGTAGCAGTGCCGAGTGTGCATCAGATGTGTAGTTGAGCAGAACTGGCTCAGCACTGCTAAGTCTCTGCATTCGCATAGGAATGTATTGACCAGCCTTCGGCCAATCAGCGCTGGCTCTGCCGGAGGAGGCGGAGTCTAAGGTCGGACCTGAATGGAGACTGGTGTGGAGCGATCTTAGACTCCGCCTCCTCCAGCAGAGCCAGCGCTGATTGGCCGAATTCCGTACTCTGGCCAATCAGCGCTGGCTAATGCATTGTATTGGCGTGATGAAGCAGTGCTGAATGTGTGTGTTTAGCTCAACTACACCGGTGGAGTAGTTGGGCTAAGCACACAGATTCAGCTCTGCTTCAATCAGTGCTGTCCAATGCATTCTATTAGCTTGATGAAGCAGAGTGTGCACAAGGGTTCAAGTGCACCCTCGGCTCTGCTACATCAGAGCCGAGGGTGCGCTTGAACCCTTGTGCAGCCTCGGCTCTGCTACATCAGAGCCGAGGGTGCGCTTGAACCCTTGTGCACACTCTGCTTCATCAAGCTAATAGAATGCATTGGCCAGCGCTGATTGAAGCAGAGCTGAATCTGTGTGCTTAGCATAACTACTCCACCGGTGTAGTTGAGCTAAACACACACATTCAGCACTGCTTCATCACGCCAATAGAATGCATTGGCCAGCACTGATTGGCCAGAGTACGGAATTCGGCCAATCAGCGCTGGCCAATGCATCCCTATGGGAAAAAGTTTATCTCACAAAAATCACAATTACACACCCGATAGAGCCCCAAAAAGTTATTTTTAATAACATTCCCCCCTCAATAAAGGTTATCCCTAGCTATCCCTGCCTGTACAGCTATCCCTGTCTCATAGTCACAAAGTTCACATTCTCATATGACCCGGATTTGAAATCCACTATTCATCTAAAATGGAGGTCACCTGATTTCGGCAGCCAATGACTTTTTCCAATTTTTTTCAATGCCCCCGGTGTCGTAGTTCCTGTCCCACCTCCCCTGCGCTGTTATTGGTGCAAAAAAAGGCGCCAGGGAAGGTGGGAGGGGAATCGAATTTTGGCGCACTTTACCACGCGGTGTTCGATTCGATTCGAACATGGCGAACACCCTGATATCCGATCGAACATGTGTTCGATAGAACACTGTTCGCTCATCTCTAGTTATATCTATTATCTCATAGTACAATACACTCCAGTTTTACATTCTACAATGTTATATAAAGTATCTGCTTTTGTCTGTGTCACGTGGATAAGAACTGAAAAATAATTATGTAGAATGTTATTTAACAGACCTCTATACAAATTGTATAAGTTAAAGAGGCTGCCTCATGAAGATAACCCCTGTCCATAAGCAATCGGCGTGTTGTTAGGAGAGGTGACAACAAGACACTTATTTATTTACAATAAGTACAGTGAGCTAGGCAGCATGGTGACTCAGTGGTTAGCACTGCAGCTTTGCAGTGCTGGAGTCCTGGGTTCAAATCCCCCATAAATCACCCTATTTTCAAAACTGCACCCCTTAAATAAGCCAAAACAACATATATCAAGTATTTCAACCCTATAAGTGATTAACAGGCATTAAGGCAAAATTTACACATTTGATTTTATTTTACTAATATTTTCGTTTAGCCCTAGAATTTGCACATTTACAAGGGGTTAAAGGAGAAAACGCATCCCACAATTTGTTATGCAACTTCTCCTGACTACCATAGTACCCCACTTGAGGGTGCAAACTAATATATGTATAATCGGAGTTTATTGAAAATTTTTATAATAAAGAACACAAACAAAAAAAGGAAAACCAGAAGCAGGACACGCAGGCCCCAATCAGCATATACACACACGGAGGGGGGGACCCCCAACCGATAGACTCAACAGGGAACAGTTGATGCTATAGCAATAAACCAAGAAGAAATAAACCGACCACGAGAGCCATGTAGTATGAACAACAGAACACGGAGAAAGCAGGGAAGGGGGACAAGGCCCCGGAGGGATGAACAAACAGACTAGATCACAAACACGAACAGGAGAGAGGGGGGAGACAGGACAAGAGACAAGGGGAGGACCCAAAGGGGAAAGGAAAAGGCAAAAAGAGAAAGCAAGTAGGAACGGAGATCCGACCAAATCTCCACCTAAGAAAAAGAAGAAGAGAAGTCAGAGGACTCCTGGAAAATCACCCAGGGCAAACTAATATATGGACGCACAGCGAGACACAGAAGGAAAGGCGCGCCAAGGAGCTTTTAGAGGGCAGATCTGGCTGTGATCAGTTTCAGGCACCATGTCGCATTTTCAAAGCCCTAGAGGTGTCAAAACAGTGGAAACCTCTAGAAAGTGACCCCATTTTGAAAACCGCACCCCTCAAAGAATTTATCAAGTGATCTAGTGAGCATTAGTAACCCCGAAGTGAATATGTAAGCTGTGCAGAGTAAATTAGGTACACCAAATCCCATTCTATATTTCCACTAGCTCCTATGACACGGATGGGGAAGAGGGGCATTCTGGGGGATCCATGCTCCAAGCCATCAGGCAGAAAGTCTGGTACTCCAGATCAGGGGGCTCTTTGTGGCTGACACCACACTCTCGTCATCACTACTTGCCCGCCTACTGGAGGAAGTGGCAGATGTTTCCTCCAAATCTTGGCTGGGCACTAGTTGCTGACTGTCCTGTAGTAGATATTCCTTTCTGTATAGTGGCTCTGAACCTACAGTATAGAGTATTTCCCTACCTGAGCGTACAGGGCCTGCTCCTGGGCCATGCCAACTAAGGGTTGTAGTTGATGAATCCACTGACTCCTGACTAGGGGTGTCTAATGTGACTTGGGATGAAGTGGGTGTCAACCAGTCTAAAACCATTGGGTTGCTGGTCAAGACATGACTGCTTCTTGACATTGGGAGCTCTGGCCTCTGTGAGTGACCCCTGCTGCCAAGGCCCTTTACTCTGCTGTGACCTGTGCCTGCACCAGAAACATTTAACCCTGTGGCACTCCCCTGTGCATGGCCTGCTACTTCTCTGTCTGACATACTTTTAATTAATACAGGAAATACATACAGGGCAAAAAAGTCTGTAAATTTCTGTTCTGAAGAGAATGGCAAATAAGCCCCTTATTTCTTTACTCAATAAATAAATTTATTTCCCTTATATATAACAGTCCCATGTAAAATAAATAATAGTTTATTACTTATAAATAAAAGTTTCATCCCAATAATGAACACCTTTAGAAAAAGTGTAATACAAGCAGAGATTGCTGGATAAGAATTATGATTTTTTTGGCAGTACTGTACTCCAAAATGGCCTCTAATTTTAGACTTGGAACAGAATGGCGAATATGCTCCTCGTCTGTTTCCTCACTAATAAACACTTTTAAATAAGCGTTAGACTAGCCACTAACTGCAGAGATTAGTGGCTAAGAATTATTGATTTTTGCCACAACTGTATTGAGAAATGGCCTGTAAATGTATATATCTATATATATGTAAATGTATACTCTGCACACAATGGCTAATTTGCCCCTTATTTGTTTCCCTCTCTATTAAACACCTTTATAATAAGTGTGAAAATAACTGGTAACTGTGGAGATTGGCAGCTAAGAATTCTTGATTTTTTGCCATGACTGTATAGAAATGTATCAGAACACAATGGCTAATGAGCCCTTAATTTATTTCCCCACTATTAAACACCCTTAAAAAGGCATCAGAACAGGAGAGCACAGGTATGCGTGGATGATAATTCACAGTTTTTTGCTGTAATGCACTGTAAAAGGCTTGCTGTGTTCCACCTTGAACACACAGGTATTACTAATGAGCAGCAGTATACTCTCAACACAATGACTAATAAGCCCCTAATTTCTTTCCCCACAAATGAGTGCCTTTAAAAAAGTGCAAGAACAGCTGAGTGCAGATATTAATGGATGATAATTCACTGTTTTTGACTGTAAAAGGCTTGTTGTGTTCCACCTTGAACACACAGGTATGAGTAATGAGCACCAGTATAACGGCAGTGAGTGCTGCAATGTGTATTAAGTTTCTTTCTGTTAACGACTCTGCAACCACCCCAAATTCTTGTTTAGTTTCCTCCCTATACTTTCCCTTCACTAGCAATCCTCTTTCCCTGAACTTCCATCTGTTTTCTATCACTTTCCCTTACTCCTGCTGATGTCTATTCCTGCAGTAAGAGTGATGTGAAATAACTTTAGCTAAAATGGCCTCTGGTTTTTATAGGGCTTGGACAATACAGGGGCGGCTGGCTGCTGATTAGTTGCATGCTTGACATTATGGGTGACCCCACATTCCCAGCGTTTCCTGCCCTTGTCCTAATATGTGCAGCAGCCATTTTATTAAAAGTTGCATTTCGATGCATTGAAGCGTGAATAAATCTGGATTCTGGGCAAATCAAAGATTTCCTGAAATTCAGATCACATTCCACTTGTGCAAAATCGATTCACTCATCCCTAGTTACAATGTACTTGCAATATATTATATAATGTGTTACTTCATACATACTTTAGCTAGTGAATGTTTTTACATGGTAAGTGTTTTTACATTGTGGAATGTGTATCATGTGATTTACATCGTGGGAAAACTTGCCTGTTACTCTCCTGTGATCTGAACTCAGGTATTGCCTTGGTATTTAAGAACACTTTCCTGCTCTTCGGTTGGGGAGAAGATGACTTGCAGGAGCAGGAGATCCACTCTCTGTTGGGGGATAACTTTGAAGAGAGAACCTCTAGCAAGGTCAGGCAAGCTAGAATGACAGTATTGATAGTTTATAAAGGAAAGAGAGTTGGCAGGATATCAAGTGGTTCTGTGAACTAGTCCTCATCAGAAACATCTGGTGAGTGGGAGCCCAGGGCTGCAGTAAAGAAGAAAGCCACAACCTCCAGATGATCTGACAGTTCAGAGAGGAGCATCATGGTTCTTTGAAAACCAAGCATTAATCTATAGGAAGCTGCCTTCCAACAGGTGGTGTAGGAGTAAGTTTATAATTTCTCAGGGCACATTTACTAATACTGATTTGTGTGTTTAGTGTAACACACATTATATTCACCAACATAGCACATCTAGTCATTTACATACTCTAAATCAGTCTTTCTCAAAGTGGGCGATAACGCCCTCTTGTGGGCGCTGGAGGCCCATAGGGGGGCAGTAAAGGGCACAGAGAAGATTGGGGGGCGTTGAAGCGGTTTAGGGGGGGGGCGATGGCCAATTTAAAGGGGTGGTATCATAACAATGATTCTATCTATACTGCTTGTTAATGTGGATTTAAGACTTTTCCCAAATACACTGTTTCAGCAAAACTGCTTTGTTTGTCCACTATCTTACTTTATTCACCTCATTATGGACACTAGCACCTGGCCCCCTGCTCATTGCTGAGGGAGCCACATGACGTAGCTCCCTGCTGTGTGGGGGGAGAGAGGGGGGGGCTGAGTGTACGGAGCCAGCCTGTGTCTGCACCACACATACACATCACATACACATCACCTAGCTCACTGCTGTGAGATAGAGGGGGGGGGGTGGAATAAGTGCTGCTTTCTTATATAAAGCAGTCTAAATCCTACTGGGCTAAAGGACCTGGTCTCTCTGTTCACTAGGATAAAGCTTTAATATATAGAGCAGGCTGCTAGTGGGCAGAGGAGCCAGGTCCTTTAGGAAACTCCGTACAAGGTAAATCCAAGTCTACAGGACCTTTTGATGACATCACAGGCCCTTCAGTCATCCCATAGGATCACGCTATGTGGTGGGCGGAGCTACACGCTAATTTGGGGGCAGGGCTAATTGACGCGAGCAAACAGGAAGAAAGAAGATTTTTAGGCAGCTTAGAAGGCAGATCAAGCTTCAAGCCAATCCCGCAAATGTACCCTGGATTGTGGTCCATCGTTCAACGATTTTTGATAGCATTCCCATCATCGTATTTGTGTGAACGTGGATTTAGTGCTGTGGCAACGTTGCTAACTAAAAAGAGAAATCGGTTGCAGATTACCGAACGCGGTGACTTACGGCTGTTTTTGAGTAAATTCGAGCCTGATATTAACAAACTTGTTAAAAATCATCAAATTCATCCTTCACATTAGATTAGTTTTAAAATTAAAATTGAAATGTTTGTTTTAATAACATGAATAAAAGTTTTCCTAATATTACAAAATGGTGTTTTACATTACCCTCATCAGAAAGTCTTATTTTCACATGACACACATAATTTAATTATTAACATAATGACTGCGATTGTGATTCTTAAGATGTAGTAAAGTAAAAAAATTTGGGGGGGGGGGCGCTATAAAAAAATTAATTCTCGAAGTGGGCGGTAGACAAAATAAGTTTGAGAACCTCTTCTCTAAATTCACACCTTTTTTCAGATACAACCACAAATATTGTGACTGACTTTGACAACTAAGCTTTTTGTGCTGAATGCCACATTTTAAAAGCGAATAGACTAGAAATTATGGAACTTTAGGCATCAGTAACATGTTTGTGGCCATTTTGCTTTTCACATCAGAGTTTCCCATATGCAAAAGTGTTTTGTTGTATGGGGATAACGTCTATCCTTAGGGTTAGAACACCTTCTCAGGTGTGTGGAGACTTATACAGCCATAGTTGCTCCACTGCAAGGGAACATGGGAAGAACATGCAAATCTGTCTCCCAAGATGCAAACAGGGAGACCGTGCCTCTGCCATGCTGCCCTCCACTTAAACCAAATCAATTCTCTCTAGGCTGCGCTGATGACGTCCAAAGAAACAGAAATGGTGCCGTCCGTAGCTGAGAAATTGATTTGGTTATAACCTCGCATCATGCAGTGAAGGCTTCTGGGAAGTCGGGCATGTTGTTCAGGGTGCTTGCTATGGAGGGCAGCATGGCAGAGGCACTGTCTCCCTGTTTGCAGCTTGGGAGACAGATTTGCATGTTCTTCCGGTGTTTTGTTGCACATAGTTGTGTTTTTACAATTGTCAGCACTGTTTAATGCATTAAATCAGTTAAAAAAAAAAAGAAAAAAAAAAGGGGGCTGCACATGGACAGGAAGTGATGTCTGTGATTTTCACTGACTCATACAGTGTTGGCCAAAAGTATTGGTACCCCTGCAATTCTGTCAGATAATACTCAGTTTCCTCCAGATAATGATTGCAAGCACAAACTCTTTGGTATTAATATCTTCATTTATTTTGCTTGCAATGAAAAAAAACACAAAAGAGAATGAAAAAAAAGTCAAATCATTGATAATTTTACACAAATCTCCAAAAATGGGCCGGACAAAAGTATTGGCACCCTCAGCCTAATACTTGGTAGCAAAACCTTTAGACAAAATAAATAACAACCGCTTCCGGTAACCATCAATGAGTTTCTTACAATGCTCTGCTGGAATTTTAGACCATTCTTCTTTGGCAAACTGCTCCAGGTCCCTGAGATTTGAAGGGTGCCTTCTCCAAACTGCCATTTTGAGATCTCTCCACAGGTGTTCTATGGGATTCAGGTTTGGACTCATTGCTGGCCACTTTAGAAGTCTCCAGTGCTTTCTCTCAAACCATTTTTTAGTGCTTTTTGAAGTGTGTTTTGGATTATTGTCCTGCTGGAAGACCCATGACCTCTGAGGGAGACCCAGCTTTCTCACACTGGGCCCTACATTATGCTGCAAAATTTGTTGGTAGTCTTCAGACTTCATAATGCCATGCACACGGTCAAACAGTCCAGTGCCAGAGGCAGCAAAGCAACCCCAAAACATCAGGGAACCTGCGCCATGTTTGACCGTAGGGACTGTGTTCTTTTCTTTGAAGTCCTCTTTTTTTTTTTTTTTTTTTTTTTTCCTGTAAACTCTATGTTGATGCCTTTTCCCAAAAAGCTCTACTTTTGTCTCATCTGACCAGAGAACATTCTTCCAAAATGTTTTTGAGTTTCTCAGGTAAGTTTTGGCAAACTCCAGGCTGGCTTTTTTATGTCTGTGGGTAAGAAGTAGGGCCTTCCTGGGTCTCCTACCATACAGTCCCTTTTCATTCAGACACCGACAGATAGTACGGGTTGATACTGTTGCACCCTTGAACTGCAGGGCAGCTTGAACTTGTTTGGATGTTAGTCAAGGTTCTTTATCCACCATCCGCACAATCTTGCGGTGAAATCCCTCGTCAATTTTTCTTTTCCGTCAACATCTAGGGAGGTTATCCACAGTGCCATGGGCTTTAAACTTCTTGATGACACTGCGCACGGTAGAAACAGGAACATTCAGGTCTTTGGAGATGGACTTGTAGCCTTGAGATTGCTCATGCTTCCTCACAATTTTGCTTCTCAAGTCCTCAGACAGTTCTTTGGTCTTCTTTCTTTTCTCCATGCTCAATGTGGTACACACAAGGACACAGGACAGAGGTTGAGTCAACTTTAATCCATTTCAACTGGCTGCAAGTGTGATTTAGTTATTGCCACCACCTGTTAGGTGCCTCAGGTAAGTAACAGGTGATGTTAATTACACAAATTAGAGAAGCATCACATGATTTTTCAAACAGTGCCAATACTTTTGTCCACCCCCTTTTTTATGTTTGGTGTTGAATTATATCCAATTTGGCTTTTTGACAATTCTTTTTGTGGTTTTCCATTGAAGACAAATTAAATGAAGACAATAATACCAAAGAATTTGTGATTGAAATCATTTTTTGAAAGAAAATGAGTATTATCTGACAGAATTGCAAGGGTGCCAATACTTTTGGCCAACACTGTAGGGTCAGATTTATGAAGACTGGCAATATAAATGCTAGTCTTTATATGCCCATTATTGGTAGAGGGTGTCTAATTTATGGCAAGGAGGACAACTTCTAATAAATGAGACACACCCTGCATTGGATCATGCGCCTAGAGTGAAATAAACGCAAACTCATAGCTGGCACAGATTTCCAGCATAATTTACATTAGTTTTCTGGTGTAACTTATAATAAATCTGACAGGGCCAACGGCCCCATTCCTTTTCTGCCCTTACCACACCCTCCTTTTTGGAAAGTGGCATGGGTGACATAAAAAGTCTGGCATAAAGTAATATTTATGTTGCACAGTGTTGATATATGACTTGCACAGTGAGATTTACTGATTAATCCCCTAACAGTCACATTAAAATTGCAGAAAATTGACACTTTTTTATTGCAGATTTTTAATTTATGGCACAAGTAAATATTGCTGGCATAGAACTTGGCACCTTATCTGCATTTTAACCCTTTAGGGATCAAATACATTTTAGCCTTAAACCAGTAACATTTTATCAATCTCTGCATTTCAGCTTTAACCTTTTACATTTTATTTCACTGTACTTTTATGAAACATTGTATTTTATAGATACGTAAGAATTTTATTACTTTTTGTTTTTGAGACGTGAGATAAACATCTGGATTGTTAGGTTTATGGCATTTATAATGTAGAATAAATAACTTACTACTTTTATTTTATGGGTTGTTACAATGTGGTGATACCTATTGTGTGGGTTGTTTTTTTTTTTCAATAACAAGGGTAAAAGTATTTTTACTTTTTCTCCGTAAAACAACATAGATACTGTGATCAGTATTGGGGGTTAAAAGGCAAATATGCTTTTTGATGGATAATGGTGGCCCATGGCATTCCCTCCCTGGGGTCAACTGAATTTACATGGACGGGAGAATAAAAAAATGATTCTCTTCTTCGTGCACATTGTTAGCTGCGCATGTTGAATATCTCAAAATCTCAGTGGGCTACAGGCACGACTCTGTAGTTAAAGCCATTTCAGGCTAAGGCCCCACAGGACAACCCGCAGCTATAAAGCACTGCAGGAAAAACTGCGGCAGGAACGCATAGCAGTTCTTCCCGCAGCGCTTTAAACAGAAAGTTTGTGGAGTTTTCCTCTGTGGACATACTGTTACAATTATAGCTACGGTTTCCATAGATATAAGTGACATGCTGCGATTTCTAAAACAGCGCCGGTTTTGGAAATCACGGCGTGTCTGCGCTGTAGTTTTTACCGCAAAGTGGGCATGGGATTTGCAAGAATCCCATCCACTTTGCAGTTACGAGCAAATCGCGGTGTTTCTGGCCCATTGAGCCCTGGCTTAAAGGTGACTACATTATCTTCAGTTTCACTGAACATATCCTGTTTGGTGTGAAATGTAATGTTCTTTGCTCAAATTCCAAGCAGGTTATATTTAAAACTGTCAGGGGGTTAATGTGTATCACTTTGGTTAGTGTAGATTAACGTGTGATCATGCTCTTGAAAGTTTTTAAAGCAAGATCACGCAATGGCTCTTCAGTGGCAGACTGGAGTTTTGACTAGGAGTTCAATCGGGGGAGAAACACAATGTAGCCCTTTGATATCACAGAATTGCACAGGCTACACATGGTGGGAAGGGGTATGCTATTTAAAGGTGTTTTCCTTCACTGGAAGGGTATGTGAAGCTAATGCAGTTGTCAGGAGAGGTCAACTTATGGCAAGGAGGGACATTAGCACCCTTGGCTCAGTAGCTGGTTATTGAACTGCAACACTAGCCTAGGCAGCAACATGTCTTCTAGAAGGCAGACCACACATCCCCCATGCCAGCAGAAACATGGTGTCTGAAACAGCTACTCGCTACTGCTTTCATCGAGTGCTGCTGTTCCATTGTACATACAGCTGTAAATTAGTAACGGATCATACTCAAAATCCATAGCAAAATCTTCAACAAAAAAAGCTGCATTCCCACAACATGGGGCCTTAATCGTAACCGCAAACTCACTTCAAAATACGCTGCGAAAACGTCTTCCATTGACTTCAATGGGAGCCAATCGCTTTTTTTTTCCGCTAGCTAGTAGCTAGTGGAAATCCGGCCTAATCCGAAGTGGAATGCTGCGACGGGATGCTGGTGCACTGCAATGGCATCCCGTTGAAGCTAGCTCCGCGGAATGTTCACACCTGGAGTGCCAATTCCACCATGTGAACATACCCTACAAGTTTATTTATACAAGCAAACTTTCTAACACACCTACATATTTTTTATTTATTGACCCCAGGTTACAAGGGCTGCAGTGGTTTAAAAAAAAAATGCATAAAGGGAATTTCCATTCTCATTTTGTACCCAGTGTGTAATATGTTGTGATCATATATATAAGAATATTCTGTCACATCCAGATATTGTATAACAGAACTCTAAAAATAGAGATGTGTTTGTGAACTAACAAGAGACTGCACTCATTTCATAACCTAAGGGCACATGCTACAGTGAAACAACATTGATTCATTTGTCATCATGCCTAGCAGGGTGACATATGTTCACAGACAGCAAGTGGTGCTATTGATTTTGTGGGTGTGTTGTGTTCATGTTTGATCCATCTTTTAATGATGTGATCAACCTTTTTTTTAAATTGCTATAATTTGCAATGTCTTAGATCCACGAAACTCAGAGAGCCCTCTTTGTGATTTCTACTGACCCATCAAATGTAATGGGCAGAATTATTCTGCAAAGCAGGCCAGAATAGTATAGAACCATGTGCTGTCCATAGAGAACATGGACTGCACACGTCTATGAAGAACAGAAGTATGAGTAAGCTCTTACTCATATAAACTACACATTTAAAACATCTTATCATAAATGTGTATTACACATGAATATAAGAAACTTTGTAATATATCTCATTAATGAAAACTGCTTCTTACTTTATTAATTAGACTGCTTTTATCTCCGTTCTTCAAGGCTTTATGCACATGACTGTGTTGTTTGTCACGGATCTAATGTCCCAATAGACGTGATTTCATTATGGAATGCACTCGGATGACACTTGGATGTCGCTCCGAGTGTCATCTGACTGAATTTCACGATGAATTCGATCTCCCACTCAAATGCAAAATTTGTCATGTACATAGGCCCTTAATAATGGCCTTGCGACAGACGTTTCAAAATTGACTATTGTAAAACCTTTGAATTACTATTCACATGACTCTATCTCCATTTTGACAGGCAAAGAAAGTGCATGTCAGTTTTTTGACGACCATCAAAAAAATGTCTATGTGAATATGCACATTGAAATCTGTTTCCTAAGGTAACTGCTTTTTTATGCGTTTCCATTAGGGGGGCCCTAAGTGGACTCCCCACACGGAAACCCATGCACAGATGTCAACTGGGCCTTAGGGGGCATTCACACTTGCGCCCCAGAGTCAGCCCTGTGTCATTCCACCAGGTTTGCATCCTCAGCCCTGAGAAACTGCATGTCCGACTTTGTGTCCAGCCCAGAGAGTCCGCAGACGGACACTGGTAGTTACCTTTAAAAACCCATTCAAATGAATGGGTTTTAAAGCTGACCGCTGAGAAGCCGTCCTCTGTTCTGTTTCTCGGGGCTGAGGACGGAAACCCGGATGATTGACACAGGGCAGACACTGGGCGCAAGTGTGAACGCCCCCTCACTGTGCTTTTTATTTTCTCAAATGAGCCAATTAATCATCTAAATGAAAGACATACATGGTTTCACTATTGGTAGAACCTCTTAAACATGTTCAGCAGACAATATGTAGGTATCATACCTTTAAAGCTCAACATATGCAACCCAATTTCATAATAGTTGGGACACTGAAAAGAAAATAAGGATCCAATGATTTCAAAACCTCAATCATCAATTTTATTCACAATAGAACACATAATCCAAGATGAACGTTAGACATATTTCCATTTCATTTGAATAATATTAACTGACTTAGAAATTGATGGCAGCAGTATTGATGGGACAGGGATAACAAAGGCTGGAAACGTAAGTGGTAATAATAAAAACACCTGAATTTTCAACAAATTCACATGCCCATGTGCTGGGTAACCTACATGGCGTAAACGCAGTGATTTGCCCATGGCAGAAGCGCCACGGAAAAAAAAAATCACAGCATTTTAAATGTTTTGAATCCTATGTCCACTTTGCAGTAAAAACCACGGTTTGGACACAGAGATTTCCAAAACCAGCACAGTTTTGGCAATCGCATCATGTCAATTATACCTACGGAAACAACAGCAGTTTCCCCATAGGTATCATTGAAACAAAGTGCACAGAGGAATCCTCTGCGAACTTTCTGTCTAAAGCGCTGCGGAAAGAACCGCGATGCGTTGCTGCCGAGGTTTTATCTGGAGCGCTTTTTTTCTGGGGGACACCACATGGGGCCTTAGCCTAAAAGACAATGTTAGGCTGAGTCTGTTAGAAGCAAACAGAGATTCATCAATCTGTGAAAAACTGTCAAAAAAGTGCATTTCAAAATTGCAAGACTTTGAATATCCCACCATCTACAGTACACAATATCATCAAAGGATTGAGAGAATCTGGAGAAATCCATGTGCACACGGGACAAGGCCTAGGGCAATATTGAATGCTCATGACTTACATGCCTTCAGACGGCACTGCAATAAAAACAGGCATGAAAACACTTAGGAACACTTGACCTCAACACAAGTGGGTTTTCTTTTTTGTGATAATTGATTATAGATAAAGCCCCATATAGCATCCTGCAGCTGACTACTGACAAAATAATACATACAGTCTGTGCTAATCTGGAAAATCTAAGTTTTAATGCTAAGACCCCACATTGCAGAAAAGCAGCTTTTTGTTGCAGATTGTGGTTAGTTTTTTTGAGCTAAAGCCAAGAATAGCTACAAAAGGAATGGAAAAAGTATAGGAAGTTCTTATATTTCTACCTCCTGCTCAATCCATTCCTGACTTTGGCTCAAAAAAACACAGCAAAATCTGCCTCAGCTTTAGGCCAAGGCCCCGAAAAAGTGCTGCAGGTAAACCTCGGTGGAAACGCATCGGCATCATGTTTTTTCCTTCATCGGTTTTCACAAAAAGACTGCAGAGTTTTCCTTGATGTAGCCATCCACGAAAATAAATTCACAAGGGGTATCAGCTGGTAAAATTGGGAATTAAAGTGGATTATTATAGGTTTTATCTTATAAAGTTTATAGAACTCTCGTTGACTTCATGGGGGACAAAGAAAAACAGAGTAATAAAGAAATCTTAAGATTATCTCAAACCTTAGCCTGGTCATAGCCATACAGAACATTGGGGAAAAATAGATAACATCTGTCCTCCAATATGGCTGTTTTTTTGACCAGGCCCAAGATAAGGCTCCAAAATATGGCCATCTCCTGTTAGTCAATAGGGTTCCATTTCTGGGGAAAAATAAGTAACCTGGGTTACTGTCCATTACCACTATATTCTTGATAACTATAGTTCTGGATACTATATTTGTACTTGTATCTGAGATACCATATAAAATGTTTCAGAGGAGAGAAAAAAGGAGCTTATTATGAAAGTCTTTGATAATGTCTTTTTATGTCAGGTATTCTCAGACAGGGCTCGTTCACATCTGCGTCGTTGGTCCTTATTGCAGGTTTCCGTTTCCTGCATAAAACAGATGCAGGAGACGGAAGCCTGCAGGAGACTTACTCACCCATTCATTTGAATGGGTGAGAAAGCTGTCCGGCCGTGCGCGGCAGTGAGCGTTTTGCGCTCTCCGCCGCGAAACCGGGTTTTATAATCCGGACACAGAGTCGGACATGCAGTACTCTGTGTCCGGATAAAAAAATCCGGTTTCGCGGCGGAGAGCCTAAAACGCTCACCGCCGCGCACGGCCGGACCCGATCTATGGTTTCCGTCTTCTGCCATGCAGAAGACGGAAACCATAGTACGGAGACCCCAGACGCAGGTGTGAACCCAGCGTTAATGGGAAAGTCTCATGTATTTAGATGTACGTATGTAAAAATATTCTGTTTTCATTTTTTTAAATATTTTGTGTTATGTTGTTTCTCTTTGTTTTGTAGTTAGGATATGTTCACACATCCGTCATAGGAGGAGAGCAAGAGAAATGAACAGTAGTAGAGTGACATATGCGGATGGAGCCCCCGCCACCTGTGTCTGTTACCACTGACTCTAATGTAAAAAACACGATGGACTCGGTTTTCCTTCATCTTTGTTTATTTTTGTAATGGAAGAAAAAGTCCTGCATTTACAACTTTATTTTGTCAGAAAAGTAAAAAAAACATGAAGGAATAAAATTTCTGTCATGATTTTTACATGAGGGTGCAATGCAGACGGACAGTAGATGGAGGCGGCTACATCTGCATCTGTCATTTAATGTCTGATGCTCTCATCCTATGACAGATGAGAGCAAAGGACAATAAAATACGGTAGTAAAAACCCACCCTTAGCAGGGTGTATGTGCAGGGTGTATGTGCTTTATGGAAGCTTCAGTAAGTAAAAATTAACTATAAAGATGTTTTCACACATTTTTGAACAGTTTTAACCGGGGCCCCACATGGCATAAGTGCCGCAGTTTATGGCCATGGAGGGAAAAAATGCAGTGTTTTACAGTCCCTGCAAAGTAAATGGGATTTTGATCAATCCCATCCACAAATTGCAGGAAAATACACAGATACACTTTGGAAATCACAGCATGTCAAGTAATATAAGGAAAATGTTGTTTTTGTACTGTGTTAGGACCCCTTCACACGGAGTATACGCTCGCTGATTCTGAACGTGTAACACGTTCCGAATCAGTGGCGTTAAAACAGATCCCATTGTTTTCTATGGGAGCAGGCATACGTGCGCTCCCCATAGAAATGAATGGGCTGCTTTTTTCCTATTGCTTTCAATTATACCTACAGAAACACCGGTGCTTTACCTATAGGTATAATTGAAGCAGAAAGTCCTCAAAGCAAACCCCTGCAGGATTTCTTGGGAAAACCATGATGCCTTGCCACTGCGGTTTTAACTGAAGCCCTTTTTTGCTGCAGCCAGCCAGCGCCGCACCTCCCATGAGGCGACCTGAAACGACCGGGCCCCCGGGGGAGAGGGGAAGGGTTGGAGGCATTTTTGCCGACCTACGCCAGTCCAGGACAAACTGTCCTGGACTGGCTTAGCGTCAGCGTCTCGGCAGCCCGGCACGGGAAGCGAGCGGTGGATTGGGGAGGCCCTGTGGACGCAGCGCTGCTCCACCAGCCTCCCCTCACGCTAAGGCAGAGAGCAGGTCCTCTCCCTGCCTGCTAACGCCTTTCTGTCGTCCGCCTCAGGCTGCATAAAAGCTAGGTTCACCCCTGCAGCCCGCTACGTGGTGCCTTAGCCTTATGCAGATTTTGAAGCTAACACAAAGACTGTATAGTGAAGGAAGGAAAAATATAAAAGCAATATTTTACTTCTCTTTTTTAGCTCACTTCTAATTTAACCTTTAAAATTGCATAAGAAAACTGTATCAGTTCAACAAGTTTAGCATGATGTAAGCACAACCACTATACACTGTACTTGGTAAGCAATGAAGATGCCAAAGCGCTTGTCCAAGTGCCATGGCCTGTGCAAACATCTGATCACGGAGGTGCAGGGTTTTTAACCCCCACTAATCTAAAGTCTAATAACTCATCAATCTAACCCTTGAAAACCCCCGGACTCCATCCAGTCAGAGTATCCAAGTCTGCATACAGAAATGCTGACAAGTAAACCATTTTTCATGTATGCTTTAGTGGCCATTGTAAACATTTCAATAGGATTTTTTTTCATCTGGATAGTGAACTACATCAAATAAAAAAAAAATAAAAAAACTTTTTATGTTTCTTCATTCTAACGTTATATTTCTTTGAAATGTCTTCCAAAAATACTTGTTTCTTTTTGCTGAAAACAACAAGTATATACAAATGGACTAGATCTTAACTAAATCAGAGAATGCATGTACCGTGTTAAGAATTAGTGTGTATATCCCTAAAGAGACAACAGAAAATCCATGTGAAGAAAAGTTATACAAAGCATATACCCTGCTGTAAGAAGTTAATCTAGAGGCTTATAGTTGGTCAATAAAGCATCAACTCTGTAGAAGACTTAAATACTCAGTATGAGAAATCTACATACTGAACAGGTTGTGTTCAGCTTGAAACAATATAAAACCTGAATGTGACCTTGATAACTTCCGTATTTTCCCTCCAATAAACATCTCTGTGCCAATGTTATTTGATCTCCATGCACAATGCTGACTTTGTTCTCTTGTTATATTTATAAGCTTTCATATGACATGTAGATTCAAAATGTAAAATCCACAGAAATGACAAAAATTCAGGATCAGGTCAATCTACTTTTTTTTTTTTTCATTGTCACACTCATTTAACATTTTTTATCACCCTAGATCATAGGTCAATAACCTTTTGATCACTCTGATCTATATTCAGTTTTGACTGGGATTTGAGAGCCACATTAAAGGGGTTGTCCGGGGTAACTAGAAATCCCTACATTAATCTAAACACCTTCCCCCCTCCTACTTTCTAAATAACATAATTTATCAAAAATGTATATTCACCCATATCTTAGGGATGGTCATGACCGTCCCAGGGACATTTTCAGATTTTTTAAAGTGACCATCCGTTTTCCCATTTCCGGAAATGGATCATCACTACTACTCCCCTCCCCCCATATCCACCCCATTATACTTACCATCCAGGCTTCTTCCGGGGAGATGATTTGCATACCGTCGAAAACCGGTATTTCTATGGAACGGCGGCGCAGAGAAGACATCTAAAGGTAGGAGACGAATAGACCTTCTTAAGGCTAACCTATGTGTTAAGGACAAAAAATTACTTCTGAATGATAGGATCCCTTTAATGAATAGATTTTTTTTTATACATTTGTATATTTATATTCTATGTATTAAAATTTATTTTCATTTCTTGTGTGCCCCTAGCATTCATTGTTACAACACAGGTGTATAATCTGCATAAACATCCCCAATCTCTGTTTAATTATATTATGTGCCTGAAGAATTGGGAAAAAGGAAATGCGCGTCAGGCGTTGTCGTGGTGTGCAGGGTATGTTGCCTTATTCATACTTGTAGCTTGTTTACATGTGCATTTTGTTAGCCATTTCTCTCCTTATGGGTTTTGCTTCCTCATTTGTTTAGTGACCTGGATATGTGTTTTATACCATTAGTGGTTTATTTCTCTACATATAAATTTTGATACTTAAAGGTCACTATGTACTTTGCTATTACACATGTTTACTTACGTTACTTGGATCTATTCATTAACCTTTTTCACTACGCCTAAGGGCTATTTCACATGGGGTAAGTTTGTTCCCGCTCGCGGAAAAAAAAAAACGAGCTGCCCTTTCTTGAGGTGGACACTGCCATTTGGGCCTACTCCGGAGTAGGAAGCTGTGACTGTCGGAAGCCGCGAGTCACGGCTAGCCGCATTTTGGTCCTGATTCTGACATGCTTCCCGTGTCAAAATCAGGGCCGAAATACGCAGTCACTAGCCCCTTGTAAACTAGCCCTAAAGGTTTTTTCTGGTACTTTGTAGGACTTTCCATGCCCTTTTCATTTTTCTTTTTCTATTTCCATTTATTTTTCCTCTTTTTTGTTTTAATTGCATATCAATAAATTTATTTATAATTTTTATATAATTTTGTGTGGGTTTCTTTCACCTAACGGGATGCTGCAGATAGATTAAGCTACCTTTAGTTAAAATAAAACACTGTTATTTGTGCAAAGATTCCTCCGGAATGTCTCAGAATAAATTTCACTATTACTCTCATTGAACCCTCATTGGAATTTTAGCTAAGTGGTAATGTGTCATATATTTGTTTGCTAGACAGTTAGCTATCGCAGCCTATGCTTTCACATGCTTGTGGTTACAAATACTGTAAGACACGATGAGTAGTAAGGAATGGGGAAACATGACTTTCATAAGGCTTTTATATGCAAGTAGAAACTGGTGAGGTGAAGGCGTGTCTGGTTCAGCATTCGAACTTCCTGTTACTTCTATTACTGATTTCTTTCTTCTGCTTTCTCTTATCAAAAGACATTGCAGACACATTCACCCACCTAAACTTTATTTTCTTTTTAAAAAACCTATAGTAGGTTTACTACCACAGCAACCGTTGGCATATTGCTAGGATATACATGACTAATTTATCATAGGAGTCCAATCATTGGTAGTGGTCCACCCAAAGAATCCGTCAGTAATGTGAAAAGTCTAAGGCTAAGCCCCACATGGTGTCCTTTTTTTTTAAATCCAGACACAAAGTACTGCATGTCCAACTCTGTGTCCGGATTAAAAAAAACCCGGTTTCACGGCGGTGCATAAAACGCTCACTGCTGCTCACAGCCGGACAGCTTTCTCACCCATTCAAATGAATGGGTGAGAGAGTCCTGCAGGTTTCCGTCTCTTGCCTCTGTTTTGTGCAGGAAACGTAAACCTGCATAACGGAGTGCCGGGCGCAGATGTGAACGAGCCCTTACTCACATATTCCAGTCCCCCCTTCCCTATTCTCCATCCCTCTTCCTGCTCCACCTCTCAGACGTCTCTTTAAGAGCCTACCCGAGGTCATCTTTACGGCACATGATTAATGCTGCTAAGGCATGTATCCCGGCGCTCTGGAAATCGTCCAATCCGCCTTCTCTTTGCCACTGGATTCGTAAAGTAGAGGACATTCAGGGCATGGAGGATCTCACGGCGTCCCTCAGGGACACCCAAGGAGCTTTTATGGATGCTTGGACACTGTGGATTCTCTTCCAGGGTTCACAATCATACAGAGATGTACGGTAATCAGTTGAGGCCATGTCGTGGGCTTTGTTCCCCGCCTACGGGGTCGGAGTTTCTCGGCCACCCTTCTTCCCCCCACCCCTTTTTTTTTTCCTCTTTCTCTTTTCCTCCTTCCCTCCTCCCCTACTTCTGTTTGTCCCGGGGGTTGCTCTGAAACTTTCTTTTGCTTGACTGAACTGGTTTTGCTTTGTTTTCGTTTGCGATACCCAGATTATTTCCCGGGTCCTGTAACTTTACTGTTTTCTGTTGTTTATTCTGTTTATTTTTCTTATAAATAAAGAATTTATAAAAAATAAAAATAAAATACATTGGGTAAGACAGACCACATATAGTAATTACTAGCATTTTTTTCCCTAAACTTCATACTGTACTTTTGCTGTTATCCACTATAAACCAAAGTAAAATTTAGCAATGAACATTTAAGTTTAAAGTTATCTTTGGCCGTGACTCAAAATATGTGGATTAAGCCTGTACTTGAGCAAACATACAGCCTTTCCCCAATTGTAGGGTTTTACCAGTAATAACACTTATCCCCTACCAATATGATAGGTAATAAATGTCTGGTCACTGTGGTCTGACTGGAAATACCTCCAGAGATCACAAGATCCAGAAATCTTCTGTGTCAATGGAAGTGATAGTGTATAAGCATAACTGCCATTTCCTTCACTTTTATGGGAGTAACAGACAATGCCAAGCTCATAGAAGTATATGGACCAATAGCCCTGCATGTGTGGCACTGCTCCATTCATATGGAGACTTTTGTATTCTTCTTATCCCCGGGGCTCCAAGATACTGTACCCCTTACAACCAGCTGCTTTTCTTTTAGGCCCCTTGTAGACGACTATGGCGTGGGTCAGTGTGCTGTCCAGGTTTTTACTGGATAGCACATTGACCCATTCATTTCTGTCAGACGATGCACACGACTGAGAATTACATGATCCTGTGTGCAGGCCGACAGTCTGGGCCGCAAAGCTCAGGACAGGTCCTATTCTTGTCCAGGTTTGCAGCTGTGTTTCTGCAGCTACTATTCATCGATCATCAGTGCGCCGGCCATGCAGTTCAATCACGACTGACGGCTAGCACAAGGCCGTGTGCTACTGGTCTTATTCTGTAGATAGGAGTTAAATGTTTTTACTGGGAACACCATTTTAGGCTAAAGCCCCACATTGAGGAAAAGCTGCTTTTTGTTGCAGATTTTGCTGCGGTTTTTTTGAGCCACAGTCAAGAGTGGCTTGAAAAGTAATGGGAACTATAAAAGAGTTACTTATACTTATTCCTACTGTTAACCCTTAAAGGGCTTTTCTGGCCCTAAATCATTTTTTCATAGTGATGATGATTATGTGATCCAACACCTGGACACCTCATAGAACAGCTTCTTCAGCAGCCTCTGGGTGCTGGTAGCAGTGGCGGATCCAGGGTTTGCGGGGCCCTGGGCAATTGACTTTGGCGGGGCCCTACTTACTGGGGGTCTCGCACTTCTAACCTGTACTTCCCAACTGTTGAAGACTAGAAAGAGGGAACAAAATGTGCGGCGCGCTGCGCGCGCCGCAGTGAATTAGTCCCCGCCCACTTTTATGTTGACTCCACCCATTCTCATTCAATTTTCATGTGATTCCACACAGTATAATCCTCCTACAGTCACCCGTAAATTATATCTCCCCCCCATTTTCATATACACCCTTCATCTACCCCTAGTTTCATGTCCCCCCCTCTATCTCTGTCCTCAGTTTCATGCCATTCTCCCCCTTTATCTGCCCACAGTTTCATTCCCCCCCCGTCTCTGCCCCAGTGTCATGCCGTTCTCCTCCCTTCATCTGCCCCAGTGTCATGCCGTTCTCCCCCCTCCATCTACCCCAGTGTCATGCTGTTCTCCCCCCTCCATCTGCCCCAGTGTCATGCCGTTCTCCCCCCTCCATCTGCCCCAGTGTCATGCCGTTCTCCCCCCTCCATCTGCCCCAGTGTCATGCCATTCTCCCCCCTCCATCTGCCCCAGTGTCATGCCATTCTTCCCCCTCCATCTGCCCCAGTGTCATGCCATTCTCCCCCCTCCATCTGCCCCAGTGTCATGCCATTCTCCCCCCTCCATCTGCCCCAGTGTCATGCCATTCTTCCCCCTCCATCTGCCCCAGTGTCATGCTGTTCTTCCCCCCTTCATCTGCCCCAGTGCCATGCCATTCTCCCCCCTCCATCTGCCCCAGTGTCATGCTGTTCTCTCCCCCTCTTCATCTGCCCCAGTGTCATGCCGTTCTCCCCCTCCATCTGCCCCAGTGTCATGCCGTTCTCCCCCTCCATCTGTCCCAGTGTCATGCCGTTCTCCCCCTTCATCTGCCCCAGTGTCATGCCGTTCTCCCCCTTCATCTGCCCCAGTGTCATGCCGTTCTCCCCCTCCATCTGCCCCAGTGTCATGCCGTTCTCACGTTCTCTCTCTCTCACACACACACACACACACACACACTCACCATTCCTCGTTCTCTCGCAGCTCTCTCCCTCAGACACATATTGTAGCTGCGATGTGATGACGTCATCACATCGCGGCTACAAATGCCGGAGGCCCGGAGCTCAGCGTTAAAGCAGGAGCTGAGCTGTGACAGCTCCGGCTTTATACGTCCTACCGCCGATGAGCTGAAATACATAGGCGTTTAAAGCAGGAGCTGTGAGCTCAGCTCCTGCTTTAACGCTGAGCTCAGTTGGAGTCGGGACATGCCGACCGGGACCATTTTGTTAGGTCCCGGCCGCACCGCGGGGCCCCGCTAAGCGCGGGGCCCCGGGCGGTTGCCCGGCTCGCCCGGCCCTGGATCCGCCCCTGGTTGGTAGCTGCTAGTGAATGAGAAGCATATGCAGCACTGCTCCTATTCAAGTGATGCAATATGACAGGGCTGTTGCTTCGGTCCTATTTGAATAGGAACAACTGATCTGTGCAAGGTTTGGATGTAGGATTCCTACAAATCCCATACTGATCAAAAAGTCAATTTGGGTTTCGAGAACTCTTTTAATTGATTTAATAAGTACTATTTCAATTAACCATTCACATCTGGAGACAACTTGTTTCACTTTTTATTGATGATGAATTAAAGAGGTCCTTTCATGTCCTTGGGCACATGTGGTGTAATACACTGATAGAAAGCCAACAGTGCGCTGAATTCAGCACACTGTCAGCTTTCTCATTATTTGCCCCAGTGAAGAGCTATCAGTGCCGTTACCAATCCGTAGCTCTTCAGTGTCAGAAGGTTGTTTCTGACAGTCTGTTAGGAACACCCCTCCTGACAGAATCTATAGCGCTGTGCTGTCAGAGGGGGCATTCCTTACCGCTCAGCGATGAGCGCTGAGGAACGCCCCCCTTCCCTCCTGACAGTACGCGTCCATAGACTAGTACTGGGAGGGGGCCTTCCTCACCGTTCAGTGTCATCGCTGCCGATAAGGAACGCCCCTCTGACAGAACAGCGCTACAGGAGGGCTGTCAGACTAATTGACTGCAAGTCCCAAACCCATGAGTGAGACTTACAGTATCGGGAACAGCCAAGCAGTGCTGCTCTATTCATAGATGAATGAGAGCTAAGATGAATGGGAGTTACAGAAACAGCATAGTACGTTTAGTAATTGGCGAGCTATGGAAACAGTGTAGCTCAGCTGTGCTACTCTGTTTCCATTGCTCCTATCTACCTCTATAAGTGTTAAGGTAACAGCATAGAACAGCACCACTCAGCTGTTTCCATAAGTATCGCCCATGGGTTTGGAACATAGGAGCAGTAAATCCAATGTCAGTAGCGATTTGGCAGAAAAACTCTGTAACACACCATGTACCTTCAGGAAAAGAGAATTAAGGTCCATTTCACACTTGCCCGTGCATATTTGTAAGTCGCTTAAATGTCATAAAGGTAAGTAAGAATATTGCATTGATTGAGATCCAGTTGCTGGGAATAAGACTGGCAGAGACAAATCTGTACCAGGAGCCTCTCCACCAGTTACTTTTTAATTGCTTATATAATGCCACAAACTCTACAATGACTGATCTTATTCATATTGCTTCATGTCTCCAATAGGGTTCACATTCTAGTTTACCTTTCACACAGTGACACACACATGCAAAGTCCAAATTGGTCTGCTGCTGCAACCCAGATGGAAGGAACCAGAGGATGGGGATAGTAGTGGCGGATGATGTGCCACCGGCTAGGCTGAGCACACTCAGTCATGTTCTCCAGCTCTACTCCTAGGCCACACATCGCTGAGGGGTGTCCTGCAGCAATACCTCATAGTGGTTGTAGTAGTTTTCCCAGGAGACACTTCCAGTTGAAGAGAAGACCTCTCTACCCTGAGCCAGAGTGATGGAAGTTGCAAGGGCCTTGATGGTAAGTCAGGAACAGCTCATGCAGACAGAAGTGCAGTTGGAACAGGGTGTCACTTTACTCAGCAACTGAACAGGCAAACAACAAGTAGCTTCTATATGGGGGTTGTAGCTCTTCCTCAGGAGACCTAGATTAACTAGACCCTGCCCAGTGGCCAGTGAAAGGCCAGGGCTGTACCCAGACTCAAGGTTTGAAACACAAGGGGGAAACTACAGGGAATAATAATGGGATAACAGTGACATAAAACATAGAAGACAGCGCATACCAACATAACCCAGAGGCACAAGAAATAAACAATAAAAGCAGGAGCACTCTGGGATGCTGCACTGCCACCTTTTTACAAAAGGACATAAAAGTGTTGCACCCTTCTTGGATTATTGTTGACCCCATCGCAGTGGAAATGCCATCTGATTACTGAGTGCATGATATATGTTATGAGATGTAATGCTTACTATACTATATGCCTTGTACACCACTAGCAAACTCTTATTGCTAGGTATACATTGCAACAGAAAAGAAGGACTAACCACACACAAAGTATAATAAAGTAGACAAGTTTTATTAGTATCCAATAAAAAACATACAAAGATATATAGACTACTTGTATTTGTTATTTATTGTTTGTCTTTGTATCCTGGTATGTTTTTTTATTAGCTACTAATAAAACTTGTCTACTTTATTATACTTTGTGTGTGGTTAGTCCTTTTTTTATGTTGCAATTCCCTCCACACAACGGTTTTGTTATTTGCCTCCTTTTGTTTTATTATTGTCTTCTGTCCTTCACAGATTTACCATTTACCATAATGGATTTTGAGGCATGAGTACCAGTTTACCATTGGAGACTCCAGACCAATGGTCTATCCGTGAGTTGAGACACAATATGAGACAAATGTTACCAGACGCACTAAACTTTTTATTCATTTCTTAGTAAACCTTGATGAAATAAGGCTTCTTTGCCGAGTTTATTAGGAGATTGGAAGAGATCTGCAACAATAGTAAAAAATGTATGCAGCTCATCATTGAACACAATACTAAGTCCCTTGATGATTTGGCCATTAATTCGGAAGATTGAAGTGGATCTACAGAAAAAAACTCTCTCCTGGGGAGTCTGATACACTGCGAAAGGAGTTTGATGAATCGGCTTTATCCTGGGAGAAACTAAGACAATTCACTAAGAGTAAGACATATCAACAGGATCTGACTGACATGCAAAATAATAGTGTTTACTGGTGGAGATTTTCAGGAGGAACATCTAGGAGCTGGTCTTCCTCCTTTTCTTCTGCCAGTTCCACAGGCGGAGATTCTATACATTCTCTTAGATGTGAGCAACATTTTACAAGGCAACATAAACGTAAACAGGAAACCTCTGAGGGTGGTCAAAAAAAAAAAAAAAAAAAAAAAAAGACTCCTTATTCATCTTCTGGTGGAGGCGTTACTAATGGTGATTCCTTACAGGTAATCTACCTTTCTGATATTACTCTTACACCTGCAAAACATGAGGTGTTAGCATTAGGATTACATTTTGCACCCTCGTTTAGATTTGACTTCTTCACGGTGACAAAGGATTTACATCTGTTTGCCAGAAAGTTGTTTTTTAAAAAAATATTCCAACAGGACATCTCTACAACTGCGTTTCCTACTCTGGCTGCACAAAATACTATGCAAACTCTTCAGGATCTTATGGATGAACAACTTACCAGTACATCAACTCTTTTTCCATCTTCCATCATTCCTTTTTCTATGAAGTTTCCACCGTTGATGATGATTAAATATTGGAGATGAGCGAACACTATTCGAAACAGCCGTTTCGAATAGCATGCTCCAATGGACGCAGTCGGCATGCGGGGGGTTAAGCGGCCAGCTGCCAGCAAAGTCTGCGTGCCGGCCGCTTCCATTCATTTCTATGGGAGCGTGCTATTTGAAACGGCTGTTTCGAATAGTGTTCGCTCATCTCTATTAATTATGTTGATTGTGCAAGTGGTGAGTAAAGAGTTTGAAAAAAATCCTGTCATTTATTGGAAATTCTAATTGTACTGTACAATAGAGGAGAGCAATTAGGGAGTTGGCAGCAATGCTTGAGATTGTTATCAAACAATCTGATAAAGGCATCAATGTCATCTTGTGGCCTCAGGCCATGTACAAACATGATGCATTACGCCAACTAAGGAAAGTTACGTGTTATAGGAAGTTGACCTATAACCCTTCACAGAAATTTACCTCTGAACTGTCTGATGTATTACAGGGAACAGTGTTATAACTCAGAAACAACTATCTTTCTTGATCCAGCAATTTTCTTCTGATACATTTTATATTCATAAGAATGCTTCCTGCCCTCCGGGATGTCCCATCATGTCAGGAGTGGGCAGCCTCTGTGCAGTGGCGTAACTAGGAATGGCGGGGCCCCGTGGCGAACCTTTGACATGGGCCCCCCCCCCATCCCAACTGACGCCGAAGACCTCGACCGACCCCCTCCTCCGCACTCTATTATGTCCCTTATTGGCCCCTGCACACAGTATTAACCCCAATAGTGGCCCCTGCACACAGTATTAACCCCAATAGTGTCCCCTGCACACAGTATTAACCCCAATAGTGTCCCCTGCACACAGTATTAACCCCAATAGTGTCCCCTGCACACAGTATTAACCCCAATAGTGTCCCCTGCACACAGTATTAACCCCAATAGTTGCCCCTGCACACAGTATTAACCCCAATAGTGTCCCCTGCACACAGTATTAACCCCAATAGTGGCCCCTGCACACAGTATTAACCCCAATAGTGTCCCCTGCACACAGTATTAACCCCAATAGTGTCCCCTGCACACAGTATTAACCCCAATAGTGTCCCCTGCACACAGTATTAACCCCAATAGTGTCCCTCTGTGGACACCCATAAACAATTATTATACTCTGGGGTCTTTTCAGACCCCAGAGTATAATAATCGGAGACCCGGGGAATAAAAACATTAAAAAAAAAAACCACTGTTGCTTCTTACCTGTTCCCCGGCTCCTGTGCTGTGCTGTCCTCCTGTGCTCGCGTCCTTCGTTAATGACGTCGGACGTCACATGACCCGGGAAGCATGCCGGGTTCATGTGACGTCAGACAACAGTAGGACGGAGGCCTGGCAGGATCGCGGAGAGGTAAGTAACAGTTTTTTATGTTTATTACCTCTCCCGATCCACCGGTCATTATACTTGGGGGTCTGCAAAGACCCCCGAGTATAATGATAGCCTTTGTGGGGCCCGCAGTGTCACTTGCCGATCCCGGCCCAGCCAGGATCGGCAAGTGAATAGGGCCCGTAACGGCCTATTGAAAAAAAACCGCAGCGGTAGCGGCTGTCACCGGGCCCCCTAATGACCCGGGCCCTGTGGCAGCTGCTACTGCTGCTACCACGGTAGTTACGCCACTGCCTCTGTGATCCTTTATGTAAATTCATAGATCATCATCTTAAACCCCTGGTAGAAATTCTCCCTTCTTTTGTTAGGGATTCAACTGATATCCTTTCTAAAGTTGACGGTTTATATCTAGAACAAGACTTGACACTTGTCACTTGTGACATTGAGTCACTCCACACACCTACATGGTGGTCTCTCCCTAAGGAGTGACGATATCCCCTTAACCTTGTCTAGAAGCCTTTCACCTCTGCCAAGTCAGTCTTCTCTATGCCGGGTTGAAGAGATCCAAAAAGATTGAAACAGCTGTCCTCGGCTGAGAGACTGTACTTGGTAAAATGCTATATCATTGCAGCAACGGACTCTGGGAAGGTCAGGCATGATGTTAAAGGGAGCGCCCCCTAGTGGGCTGTATGACTGAGGCACTGTCTTCCTATTTACATCATGGAAGACAGATTTGCATATTCTTCCCATGATCCCTCACAGTGGAGCGTCTATGGCTTAATAACACTCCACACACCTACATGGTGGCCTCTCTCTAAGGAGTGACGATATCCCCTTAACCCTATATGGGACATGTATATTTCCCTTTATATGTTTAAATGATGGTCATGCCATATTTCTATCCGCCCCCCTCCCCCATTTCTGCCTTGTTATTACTAGTATATAGACTTTACTTTTGACTCCCCTTGTATTTATTTATTGTTTGTCTTTGTATCCCTGTATGTTTTTTATTGGATACTAATAAAACTTGTCTACTTGTAACGATGCTAGTTATCAGATTTGGAGTCCAAATGGTGGGGCAAATGGTACAGTACTTAAATAGTAATAAATGGTGGTCAGACGTTTGCAGAAATCGGTACACAAGAGCAGTAGATAAGTCGTAGTCAGACGTTGCAGGAATCGGTACACAGGAGGAGATTAGCCGTAGTCAGACGTTAGCAAAGTTCGGTACACAGGAGCAGCAAAGTAGTGGTAAGGATCAGGGCAACAAGGAGCAGACAGCTAGAATAATCAGGCACAGAATGGAGTAAGCTGTGAGTTTATATAGGAAGGGCTAAACTGTGATTGGCCACAGAACAGGTGCTCTCCATAAACCAATTACTCCAATAGAAGAGACCAGACCAGGCAAGGCACAGAACAAACATGGTTCCAAATAGTGTAATGGTCAAGGATGCAGAACATAGCCAGGAAGTCATAGGTTCAAGACTCAGTTTGTGACATTACTCCCCCTTCTCCAGGAGCGTCCTCTGGACGGTACTTGGTTTGGCTTGCCTGGATAGCGCTGATGAAATTCTCTTACCAGTTGTGGAGCATGGATGTTGTTTACTGGTTCCCATGAATTGTCTTAAGGACCATACCCTTGCCACTTTATCAAGTACTGTAACTGATTTCGATGAATTCGAGAATCCAAAATCTCTTCTTTCAGATATTCCTCTTCTTCTTCAACAATAACTGGGTCAGGTGGAGGCAAGTTACGTCCTGGGAATGAATTTTCAACAAAAGGCTTGAGGAGGGAGGAATGAAAAACAGAGTGAATTCGCATAGAATCTAGGAGTTTTAAAGAGGACCTTTCATCAGATTGGGCACAGGCAGTTCTATATACTGCTGGAAAGCTGACAGTGCACTGAATTCAGTGCACTGTCGGCTTTCCTGATCTGTGCTCCGGGTAAAGCGCTATCGGTCCCGGTACCGTTTTATAGTCAGAAGGGTGTTTCTGACAGTTAGCCAGGGACGCCCTTCTGCCCAGCAGCGCCTATCGCGCTGTACTGTGGAGCGGGGAGGAACGTCCCCTCCCTCTCCTGATAATACTCTTCTATGGACGAGCTGTGTGAGCAGAGGGAGGGGGCGTTCCTCCCCGCTCATATTGTGCAGCGCGATAGACGCTGCTGGGCAGGGAGGGCATCCCTGGCTAACTGTCAGAAACGCCCTTCTAACTGTAAAGAGCTACGGTACCGGGACCGATAGCGCTTTACCTGGGGCAAAGATCGGGAAAGCCGACAGTGCGCTGAATTCAGCGGACTGTCAGCTTTCCAGCGGTATATAGAACTGCCTGTGCCCAATCTGATGAAAGGTCTTCTTTAAACAAAATGCTACAGGATTAATTTGAGCCACAATTTCAAATGGTTCAATACATTTCTGACCTAGCTTGGCTGAAGGTACCTTGAGCTTCAAGTTTCTTGTAGAGAGCCTCCATTCCGTGAATGCTTTCTTAATTGCAAGTAGTTCTTTATTCCCAATGTTGTAGTTTCTTTCAGGAGGTGACATCAGGCAGGAGAAAAAAGCACAAGGATGAAGCAACTGTTTATCCCCAACTCTTTGGGACAACACTGCTCCTACTGCTGAGTCTGAGGCATCCACTTCAACTATAAATGGGAGGTCTGGATTAGGATGAACTAAGATAGGAGCAGAAGTAAAAAGTGTCTTTAATTGGTTAAATGTTTCATCGGCACTTGAAGACCATTTAAAAGGAATTCCTTTCTGGGTTAATTTTGTTATTGGACTAATAACTTTTGAGAAATTCCTAATAAATTTGCGGTAGACGTTTGCAAAGCCGACAAATCTTTGGATCTCCTTGACATTCTTGGGAGAAGGGCAGTCTAAAATAGCTTGGATCTTACTAGGGTCCATGCACAATCCTTCTGTAGAAATGATGTACCCCAAAAACTGAATTTCTGTCTTTACAAATTCATATTTTTCCAGTTTAATGTATCGTTGGTTCTCTCTTAGACGGCTCAAAACCATGGTAACCTGCTTACGATGTTCTTCAAGGTTCTCAGAGTATATTAATATGTCATCCAAATACGCCACTACAAATTGATCCAGCAGATCTTGGAAGACATCATTGATAAAATGTTGAAATGTTGCTGGGGCATTGCAAAGTCCAAATGGCATAACAAGGGATTCAAAATGGCCATAGCGTGTTCGAAATGCTGTCTTCCACTCGTCCCCAGGTTGTATATGGACAAGATTGTATGCCCCTCGTAGATCCAACTTGGTAAAGATCTTTGCTGACCGTAACCTCGCGAGTAACTCTGGAATAAGCAGAAGAGGATAACGATTTTTTACAGTTATTTGATTTAGTTCTCTATAGTCAGTACAAGGACAAAATGTGCCATCTTTCTTTGGTACAAAGAATATAGGTATTCCTGTTGGAGAAGTGGAATGCTGTATAAATCCTTTGGCCAGATTTTCTTTGATGTACTCATCCAGGACCTTCAGCTCCATCTCTGCAAGTGGAGAGATGCGTCCATAAGGTATGGATGCACCTGGTAAAAGTCAATAGGATAATCATACATGCGGTGAGGAGGTAGCTGGTCAGCATTCTTTTTGTCACAAACATCTTTAAATTCCTTATAAGGTTCAGGTAATTCGACAGTGTTAGATCTTTCAGTAGCTCCCACCTGGGAAGGAATAGGCTGCTTCAGTTGACAATTTTCAGAAGTGAAAGTTACATTTCCTGACTTCCAGTCTAATGAAGGATTGTGGATGCTGAGCCATGGTATGCCCAAGATTATAGGAAATTTTGGTGAAGAGATTAACTGGAAACGAATCCTCTCCTGATGACCAGGATCAATCAACACTTCCAATTCAGTAGTTTCATGAGTGACAGGACCAGAATTTAAAGGTGACCCATCAACAGTCACTAATTCAACTGGTGAAGATCTTGCACTGTGCTCAATATGATTATCAAATGTAAACTTAATGTCCATAAAATTTCCAGCTGCACCGGAATCCAACATTGTTGTAGTGGACAACTTGTAGGAACCATACGAAAGCTGAACTGGTATGGTGAAATGAGGTCGGTTAGACGTCATATTGTCAGGACATGGTGTGGTGGAAAACAGAGGCTGTGTCACCAGACTAAGAGACGCACAGTGGGGAAAAGACTCCAAATTTGGTCGAATTTCAGTTGCCGCAACTGCTTGTTGAGGTTTCTTAGGGCAGTCAAGAACATAATGTCCAGGTTGTCCACAATAAAGGTATAATCTTTCAGCGAGGCGACAACGTTTTTCAGCAGTCAAAATTGGTTCCCGGATGGCATCTACTTGCATAGGTTCTGGGGCAGAACCTGTTTGAGAAGGTGTCTGCATCTTTGGGAGTAACCATCCCTCTGGTAAATGAAAGACGGTGCCTGCATCATAATAACCTTGTCTTTCTCGCTTCCTTTCCAGGAGTCTTTGGTCAATACGGACACATAACCGTATATACTCCTCAAAGTCAGCTGGAAGTTTTACTTTAACAAGTTCATCTTTAACAGATTCAAAAAGTCCTCCATAGAACTGCCATTTTAGTGCGGAGGTGTTCAAGGAAACATCAGAAGCCCAGCGTCGAAACTCTGCAGCATATTCTGCAACAGAGCGTCTTCCCTGGCGAAGATTTTAAGCCACATGAAACCTCATAAATTGGATCAAGTGGTGCAAGATGATTTTGTGAGACCTTCTGTTCATCGACATGCCAGTTATCACCACTTATCACAAGCTGAGTAGGAAAGAATCCTTAAACAGAGTAAAGTTGGTTTATCATTCTGGCAGATAGCTAAACACCTCCTAGGCTTAGATGGCATTGTTGCATGTCCCGATGGTACTGCACTTTGGAAGTGAAATTGGATGTCACACCTCAGTATTGACGCAAACCATCTTAACCCCTTGGCATCACAACCAATTTTGGACTTTATGACACAACCCCCTTTTTCAATTGTGATGTGTCACTTTTTGTGAAAAGGAAAATGTTTGTTTTGGTACCGTGTTAGCCAGTGGTTATAAAATATAAAAAACAAAAAACTTTGCAAGTCTTCAGTAGGTGATACCTTTTTTAATGGCTAACTCATAATGATGACAGAATATGACGTTTCGAAGCTTCCTCTGAGCTTCTTCTTCAGATATAACTAAAAACACCTTCTAGAGGAAACACCGAACTGTGTTATCAATCTCTCCACTTATGAACCTACCAAAGCAGAATTTGGGGTACTCTCCAGGGGAATCTCATTTTGTCCTTCTAAAACCATGGATAAAATTGAACTGTGCAGTGACATGGAGGATTTTTTCAGGAGACTGCGCCTGAGGGAATATTTTCATGACACAGATGACACAGAGGAGACCCAACCCACCCCTTCAGAGGTTCCAATCTTAGCAAAAAAGGAGACATCTGATTGGACACCTCCAACTGGACGAAATTTTGATTTGGATAATTACATAGACTGTTTCAGACACATGGTCAAATCCACTATACTGGATACAAATAAAGCACTGCCATCTAACATCAGCGCCCAGGAAAGAAGGGCCATAAAATCCCTGAGAAATAATAAAGACATCATCATTAAGCCAGTGGACAAGGGTGGCGCTATAGTCATGATGAACACATCAGACTACATACAGGAAGCTCACAGACAACTGAATGACACGCACTACTACTCCAAGTTGGATTCAGACCCCACAGTGGAATACTCCAAAAAACTGAAAAAGGTGATCTCCGGCCTATCTGATGGAGCAATAAGCCTAAGCAGCCTCATACCACCAAGCCCAAGGACAGGAACCTTTTATATGCTTCCAAAACTGCACAAACCTGGGAACCCAGGGAGACCGATCATCTCATGTGTTGGCACCCTCACTGAACAGATCTCTGGATGGGTGGATGGTACTCTTAAACCCTTAGTGAAGGATACAGCCAGCTACCTTCAGGATACTACAGACCAATTAAATAAACTATCCACTATAGGTCCCCTTCCAGATGGAACCATCCTGGCCACCATGGATGTAGAATCCCTGTACTCCAACATCCCACACCAGGACGGTATAAATGCCTGCCAGTTTTTCATGGAAAAGCGAGGTATGAACGCTGAATCGGTGGTGAAACTAACAAAATTCATCCTCACTCACAATTACTTCTCCTTTGGTGACTGCATCTATTTACAACGGACCGGCACCGCAATGGGGAGCAAAATGGCGCCACAGTACGCTAATCTCTTCATGGCCAAGCTTGAGAGTGACTTCCTATCCACCTACACCATTAGGCCTCAGGCCTACTATCGCTTCATTTATGATATCCTAATCATTTGGACCGGGTCTGAGGAACAGCTGAAAACCTTCCATGAACAGTTCAACCAGTTCCATCCCACCATCAACCTGACGCTCAATCACTCCTTCTCCGAAATAAACTTCCTGGATGCAGTCATCAAGATACCGGACAACAAAATTGAGACATCGCTGTATCGGAAACCAATTGACCGCCCTACGTACCTAAGATGGGATAGTTTTCATCCTAAACACATAAAGAACTCCATTGTATACAGCCAGGCCATCAGATACCATCGCATATGTTCAAACCCTGCAGATAGAGACGAACACCTTGGGGGCCTCAAAAACACATTCTTGAGGCAGGGTTACCATCCAAGATCAGTTGATAACCAAATCACCAGGGCCAGCAGAATACCAAGATCGGAGTTATTAAAATACAATACAAAACAGGAGAACAATCGGGTGCCCCTGGTCGTCACATATAACCCCCACCTGGAGACGCTGAGAGGAATCACACGCAAATTACATCCACTACTGCAAAAAGACAACCGTCTAAAATCCATATTTTCAGACCCCCCTCTCCTGTGCTACAGACAGCCACCAAACCTCAGGAATATGATTATTAGCAGCTCACTGTCACCTCCAACTAACAAAGGAACATCCATGTGGACAGAAGAGGTGCAAGACCTGCCTCCACATACTGACCACTGACAGGATAGAGATACCAAACTCTAACAGGGAATATAAAATCCCAGGTGTGTTCACCTGTAACACACCTAATGTGGTGTATTTGATCATTTGCACCAAATGTTCCACTGAAAATCTGTATGTTGGAGAGACCGGACAGAAACTCAGAATGAGAATTAATTCACATCGCCATACAATCAAACAACAGAGAACTGATCTTCCCGTGCCAAATCATTTTTGCCAGGAAGATCATAACATCATCAATGACATGAAAATCTTGATCTTAAAAGGGAACTTTAAATCAAGGAAACAGCGACTGATTTATGAGTACAAGGCCATGACCCTATTCCAGACGCTGGACAATGGAATGAACATCTCACGTGGGTTTATGTCTTTTTATACAAATCATTAAGACAGCCATTAAGATAAGAACCTGGGATCTGGCAATTGATTGTTTGTTTTTATAAGTATATAGTAATAAGCCTCTTCCCCCCTCCCTCCTGTAATCCTACCCCTGTGTCCAGTTATAAATATGCAGCCTCTAGAAGGTGTTTTTAGTTATATCTGAAGAAGAAGCTCAGAGGAAGCTTCGAAACGTCATATTCTGTCATCATTATGAGTTAGCCATTAAAAAAGGTATCACCTACTGAAGACTTGCAAAGTTTTTTTGTTTTTCACTTTTTGTGGTAATAACTTTAGAATGCTTTAACTTTTCCAGTTTAAAAAGGCTATTCAGGTGCTGCTACTAGATTTTGATAAGACCTCCTCCCCGTTTTCTTTACATATTGGTAAAACCGATATGCAAATGAGCCTCTCCGTGCACCCTGGGTGTTCCCCAAGCCATCAAGCACCCCCCCTACATCATACCTTTGTAACACACCCTCCCTATATATGTTGTATAGGTATTATGCATACAGATGATGAATAGGTATATATGATGTATAGGTATAGTAGATATAGTTGATAGTGTGAGGTGACAGGCAGAGTGCTGGAGTCATGGTATGTCTCCCCCAGATTCCTGATATGTGTGTGGTCCAGGGCGGATCTGGAATAAGCTGCAGCCCAGGTGTGGGTCATAGGTGTGTTACTAGGCCATAAAAGGCTGTAGAGTGTGCACTTCAAAGCAGATCCTGGAAGGAGAGGAAGTGGCTGGATCTGTACTGACACTGAGAGTCTGGTGAGATGATACTGTACTACTGTTTTGGCTGGTAGTAAGCCACACAAACAGTTAGTATTTTCTGTTTAGTTAGAGTTTAGATGAGCAGATTTTGTTTTGTCTTTTTGCCTGAAATTAAAGCTGTATTTTATTTTGCTTATTCTGTGCCTGACCAGTTTTTGATTTGTGTCCCAATCTCTGACTGGTTGGGTCTGTACCACTGCTTCTACCAAGCTACCTTCCCCACAATAGGTATAGCTAGTGTACTATTTAAGTACTTTTAATACATAGGTATAGTATAGAAGATGTATAGGTATATAGAATAGATATAGGTGATGTATACAAATCGTAGATACAGATGGTGTATAGTAGAGATGAGCGAGTAGTATTCGATCGAGTAGGTATTTGATGGAATACTACGGTATTCAAAATACTTGTACTCGATTGAATACTACTAGCTATTCGCAGTAAAGATTCGATTCAGAACCAACGTTGATTGGCCGAATGTTATACACCGTATAGCATTCGGCTAATCGACGCTGGTTCTGCAGCAGGCTCATCTTTGCTAGTCGGGAGAGCTGGCAGCTTGCAGTTATGCGGGAGCTGACTTTTTCTCATAGGAATGCATTGACCAGCATTGATTAGCCAAATGCTATAAAGTGTACAGCATGATATATCCCCACGGAACTAGCACTTCTCCCATTGCTCCTTTTGCACCTCATGGGTACCAGGTTTGATTATGGAACTGTGTGACCGCCTCATGTAAGGCCTGGTGATACTGCGAGTGTACCTTCATTACCTTCTATGGTCGCTTCTCATTGTGATATGTCCAGAAGACGTCCTAACACCTCTACTGCTCCTTCCCGCACGCCGAGTCGCTCTCTTACTCACTCACCGTCAATCTCTACCTTCCTGTCCCGATCTGGAACCTCGGCTACTGGGTCTGGCACTGATGACATGACTCCTCCATCTCCTCCGCTTCGCCAATCGCAGCCACCTCCTTCACTGTCTGCCACCCTCCCTGGACATGACGTGCAATCCATGGATTCAGCCTCCCTGCCCTGCTCGGCAGCCCATATTGCCTCTGCGGACTTTCAGCTACTTCGGGACCTTATTCAAGCTCTGCCCACTAAACAGGACCTGGATGCTGTAGTTTCCCGAATGGAACAATCCCAGGCACAGGCCCTCGGTGCGATCCAGTCTGATGTGTCTCAACTTACTACTAGGGCTGACGCTACTGATCAAACACTGTCCTCTTTGGAACAACGCCTGTCTGCAGTGGAGAGCAATCAAACCCACTCTGAGGCCCGCCTTCAACAAATTGCTTTGCTCCTGGATGACCAGGAGAACCGGGGTCGCAGAAATAATATTCGATTACGAGGAGTGCCAGAAAAAGGCCCTCAGGATGATCTGATCAGCCGTATTAATACCATTTTCAATATGGCGACTCAACGCCCGCTGGATGCTACCTTCATGATGGACCGTGTGCATAGAGTCCAACGTTCTGGCCCGCTTGACCCTGCTAATCCTAGAGACGTTCTGTGTAGACTACATTACTTCACGGACAAGGAACACATCCTGAGGTGTGCCTGGGATATGGGATCGGTGCCTTTTGAGAATGCCTCTGTCAAGCTCTACCCAGACGTCTCATCCCGCACATTGGCTATGCGCCGTGCCCTTCAGCCGGTGTTGACTCTGATTAAGGACTGTGGAGGTTCCTATAGGTGGGGTCATCCCTTCCATTTGATTGTTCGTGTTGGCTCGTCTTCGATTGTTGTCCGTTCCCCGGCGGACTTGCCTGATTTGTTTGCCTCCCTGGATGTGCGCCCTGTCTCAGTCCCGAACTGGCTTGCTCTGGATTCCTCCCGCCCTACTATATCCAGGCGCGGCCGCGGTTCCAGGCGTTCTTCTTCGGCTGCTTCCAGAGAGAGACCTCGGCGAAACTCATCTCCACGACGTCTTCAAATACCGGATCCGCCTGGGTCTCCGCTCCGCCAACCAGATCTCTCAGCTCAGCTTCCCATTGAAGCATGAGCCCTCATGCCGCCGGTCTTTGATCTGCCCACAGGACAGTGTTAATATCCTTTTATGTTGAGTGGTCTTGGACTTGTTTCGCGGTTGGTGGACATTTTCACTATGTTTATTTTGTTCTGTGACTACTCTGTTCCTCTTGATCCTGTTCTTGCTGGGCTTTATAGATGGCCCTTGTTGTTGATATTGCTGTGTTTTTATACAATGTTGTTATTTGGACCTTAGAGTCAGTTTGTAGCCCTGTGCTTCCTATCCCTTTGCACTTTGTTGGGGGTGGGGGCATAGGGTCTTCCTTACCAGGTACACTCGTGGTGCTTGCGGGCCCACTTCTCCCCCCATCTTTTCTTACTCCCTCACTCCTTCCTGTCTGTTGTTGTGCCCCTGGCCCATTTGTCTAGGGGTAGTAAGATTTGTTCTACTCTTGGTTCTTTTTCCCTTTCCTTTCTCCCCCCCCCCCCTCATTCTTTACTGCTCTCCTTCCTCTACTCTGTTACTTTTCTCTCTTTTTTTTTCTTTCCCTCCCTTTTACCCTCTTCAATTCTTCGCTCTCTCCCCTTCCTCCCCCCCCCTTTTTTTTTTTCTCTCTCTGCTCCTAGGGTGTGAGCTGGGAAGGCACGTCTCCTTCCATGCCTCCGCTTGATCGCCTTCCTCCATCGCCGTGGGCTCCCTCAATGTGAGAGGCCTTCATAGTCCAGAGAAGCGCTCCGTACTATTCAATCTGCTCAAAGGTAAGCGCCTTCATGTTGTGTTTTTGCAGGAAACTCACCATTGCTCTACCAAGCCATACAAGTTGACTAATGCTTGGTTTCCTTATGCATATCATAGCTCTTCTCCTGACCCGAAATCCAGAGGGACTAGTATCTTGATTTCTCGCTCCCTGCCTTGGGAACATTTGGAGACTCGCACTGATTCTGAGGGGAGACTTGTTATGGTCAAGGGTCGTATCTCCTCTCAGCTTTTTACTTTTGCCTCTTTGTATTTGCCTAACTCGGGACAGGGTCGTGCCCTTAGTTCTTACTTAGGGCTGTTGGACGGCTTTGTGGAGGGCTTCCTGGTGGCGGGGGGTGATCTTAATCTGGTCCTAGACCCTTCATTGGACTCTTCTGCTGGCGTCTCTTCTCACCCTTACTCGCTCATCAGGAGGATTAAGAGGGACCTTCATTCCCACCAGCTTGTGGACTCCTGGAGGTTACTCCACCCATTAGATAGGGATTACTCCTATTACTCTCCGGTCCATCACCGATACTCTCGTATCGACTACCTCTTTATCCGTCACCAACATCTCCACTCTTTGTTGGCTGCGGAAGTCGATAACATTACTTTCTCCGACCATGCTTTGGTTACTTTGTCTGTTTCCTTGTCCTCTCCTATTCCCTTCCAGCGTCAGTGGAAACTTAACGCATCACTTCTTGATGACGTAACCATCCTGGATGACATTAAGACCCGTTTGGGGGAATACTTTGAGAGGGAGGAATTGTCGGGGATTGCTCCTCCAATGGTGTGGGAGGCTCACAAATGTTTTATCCAGGGTATCCTGTTGCAACATGGTTCCCGCTTAAACAAGGAACGCCGGGCTTGTATTGAATCTCTGCTGCAGCGGATCCGATCATTGGAACTTCTTCATAAACGCCAAATCACTCCTGATGTTTATTCCCAGCTTGCCAGCGCCCGAGAAGAATTGCGTACGCTCGTCACTGATAGGGTGAAGGGTACTCTAGCTAAATGCAGACGTCATTTTTATGAGTTTGGAAATAAGAGCGGGCGTTCCCTAGCTAGGGCCCTTCGGGTTCAGCAGTCCTCCACCTACGTTCCATGCATCAATTCCGCCCAGGGTACTCGATTACACATGCCCCTTGATATTGCAGCTGCCTTTCGGGACTACTATGCCTCTTTGTATTCTGTAAACTCTGGCCCTTCTCCTCTCCCTGAAGCGGAGTTCCGAGATCGCATTCGTTCTTATCTTTCCTCCTCTGGTCTCCCGTCGTTGTCTGTAGAGGAACTGACGGCCTTGGAATCTCCTATTGTTGAAGAGGAAATTTCTTTAGCTATCTCCAGTATGGCAACGGGTAAGGCCCCAGGCCCAGACGGCCTTACCTTGGTATACTATAAGAAACTTGGCCCTGAACTCCGCCCCAGACTGTTGAAAGTTTTCAATTCTCTCACCGATGGCTCGGCCCTTTGTCGTGACTCCCTGTGTGCTCACATAGCGGTTATCCCCAAACCCGGAAAGGACCCTCTTCTGTGCTCTAACTACCGCCCCATTTCGCTAATCAATGTTGACCTAAAAATTTTAGCCAAGATCCTTGTGACGCGTTTATCGCCCTTGTTAGGAAATATTGTTCACCCGGATCAAGCTGGATTTTTACCCGGCCGTGAGGCTCGAGATAATACTACCAAAGCTATCAACCTCATATATGGGGCTAAACAATCGGGCTCTCCTCTCATGCTTCTTTCAACTGACGCTGAGAAAGCCTTCGACAGGGTCAACTGGCGGTTCATGGAAGAGACCCTGTTACATATTGGTCTTGGAAATCGCATGATGAGTTGGATCATGGCTCTATACTCTCTCCCTACAGCGATGGTTAGGGTGAACGGTTTATTGTCCCAGTCCTTCCCTATCCGAAATGGCACTAGGCAAGGATGCCCCCTCTCGCCTCTCATTTTCGTCCTGACTCTTGAACCCTTCCTCCGCCAGGTTCGAGCCGACCCGAACATCTCAGGCGCTGCTCATTCTTCCTGTTTATACAAAGTGGCGGCATATGCAGACGACTTGCTATTTTTTCTCTCCTCCCCTCATGTTTCTCTTCCAGCTCTGATGTCTGCCTTTCAGGTTTACTCGACCCTTTCGAATTTTAAAATCAACTTTTCGAAGTCGGAAGCCCTTAATGTGACTCTTTCCTCCTCGGCGGCCACCTCCTTGAGTCAATCTTTCCCTTTTCATTGGGCCCCCACTTCTCTCAAATATTTGGGGGTTTATCTTACTCCGGACCCGAAAGATCTCTTTCGTTGCAACTTCCCCCCACTTCTGGCGTCTATCAGGGCTGATTGTACTCGATGGTCCACTGGAGCCTTTACTTGGTTCAGGAGATGCGCGATTTTTAAAATGAACATTCTCCCTCGTCTTCTCTACTTGATGCAGGCGCTTCCCATTCACATCCCTCTGTCTTTTCTTAGATCCCTCACTTCCGTCCAACTGAAGTTCATCTGGTCGGGCAGACCCGCCCGAGTGAGCAAGGCTTTTCTCTTTCGTCCCAAGAGTTGCGGTGGTTTATCGCTTCCGGACCTGAAGTCCTATTACTTGGCTACCCACCTGACTCGTGTCGTGGACTGGTGTAGGCATGCTGTTTCTAAACCTTGGGTCTACATCAAACAGGCATTCTCTCCGATCCCTTTGCAGGTTGCCCCATGGCTGGACTCCTCCTCATTGTCATCTCTCTTTTCTCACCCTACCCTTGGTCCCACGCTTCGGATTTGCTCCAGGGGCCTTGTTCGCTCCACTCTCCTCCCTAAGGATTCCGCTCTTTTCCCAGTGCTGGGCAATCCTGCCTTTCCACCTGGAATGTTTGACCGAGTTTTTCGTAATTGGCGCCGTCATGGGATTTTCCGTGCCTGTCACTTCCAGGACGCTGGGGGATGGACTACACTTCTGAATTCCCAGGCCCCTCCTGAGCTGCCCCCTTTGGATGCTTGGCGGGGGATGCAACTTCGTCACTTTTTACATTCTCTCCCTGCTCCTGCAGAGTTCCGCGTCGAACCTACCCCCTTGGAGAAGATTTGTGTTGGTGCTGGCCCCCTTCGCCACTCCCTCTCGCTCACTTACCGGATCCTGGTTGAACCTCCGGAGGACTTTGTTCCGCCGTTCTTGTTGAAATGGGAATCTGACTTATCCCTTTCCCTCTCTCAGGAGCAGCGTAGGCGCATTTTTCGCCTTTCTCATACTGCTTCCATCAGCTCTCGCCACCAGGAGGCCAGCTACAAAATCTTGTCCCGATGGTATAGGGTTCCTACGAGACTCCATGCTATGTTTCCTCAGGTCTCCCCATTATGTTGGCGCTGTGGCGACGAGGAAGGCACGCTGCTACACATTTTTTGGTCCTGTCCTGCCCTTTCGTCCTTCTGGGAGGGGGTCAAGCGGATAACCCTCCAGCTTACTGAAACTTCTCACCATTTGGGCCCTGCCCTGTTCCTCCTTAATCATTGTGAGTCTTCTGTAAAGGTCTTTAAGTGTTCCCTACTTAGATTCCTGATCCTCGCTGCCCGGGCTTGTATCCCCCTTTTTTGGAAACGAGTGGATCCTCCTCCTCTCTCCCTCTGGATTTCGAAGGTCAACAAGATAATGCGCATGGAAAATCTCACGTCTTTCCTGCATGGCACGACTGAGGCGTACATCAAAACCTGGTTCTACTGGTTCAGGTTTCAACAGTCTGCAGAGTACCGGACGCTTCTGGGCTCTGACCCCTCCTCTGATTGATACTCTTGTTGTTCGTCTCAGGTATTTGACCAGTGGTTGCTCCCAAGCCCATCCCAACTGGCTGTGGTATGGATGACCTGGCGAGCGCTCTCACTGGTTTCCTGACTGCTCACACTCACCCCTACCTACCCTTTCACCCCCCACATTTAGTCCTCTCCCCCACTCATCTGTCCCACTAACCCCTCCCTCCTCCTCCCCCCCCCTTTTTTCCTTTTTTTTCTATGTTGCTTTCTTTGTTTTTAATTTTTTTTTTTTTAATTCTTCTATGATTGTATTTTGTGTTGCACTGTGTGCTTTTTCTGTTCGCAGGGCGGGTGTTCGCCTTGTAACTTGTAATTGTTTTTTCTTTTCTTATTGTTTAAAAAAATTTTCAATAAAAATTTGAGTTATAAAAAATAAAGTGTACAGCATTCGGCCAATCAATGCTGGTTCTGCTGGACTAGTAAGGGCCGGTTCACATTAGCGCTTGCCTCCCATCCGGAAGGAGTCCGCAGGAGGACACCCCCCCCCCCCCGAACGGAATATCAGCGCAACTGCAAGCGCTGAACAGTTAAGCACACGGACCCCATAGCATATAATGGGCTTCGTGTGCTTGCAGCGCACTGCCCGAACCAATGATTCATGATTCTAACAGTCTATTTAGTAGGTATATTAGCTGTGTATCCACCTGATACGTGAACAACACAACTGATAGTCCCAATTCCATTTATAAGGCAAGAAATGCCACTATAAACCTGACAGGGCACATCTGTGAAGTGAAAACCATTTCTGGTGACTACCTCTTGAAGCTAATCAAGAGAATGCCAAGAGTGTGCAAAGCAGGAATCAAAGCAAAAGGTGGCTACTTTGAAGAACCTAGAATATAAGACATATTTTCAGTTGTTTCACACTTTATTGTTAAGTATATAATTCCACATGTGTTCATTCATAGTTTTGATGCCTTCAGTGTGAATCTACAATTTTCATAGTCATAACAATACAGAAAACTCTTTGAATGAGAAGGTGTGTCCAAACTTTTGGTCTGTACTGTATAGATGTATGATGAATAGGTATATTATAGATAAGGTATAGTCACATCTATATATGTACTGTATAGGTATATATGATGTACAGTAGATATAGCTGATTTATAGTTACAGTATAGATGATGTATAGATATATTATATATATATATATATATATATATATATATATAATGCATTGTATAGGTACGTATGATGCATAGCTATAACAGATGATGTATAGGTAGAGTAGTCACTGTATAGGTTTATATGATGTATAGTAGCTATAGCTGGAGTATAGGTATATATGATATCTAGCTATAGCTGATGTATAGTTATTGTAGCTATAGCTGATGTATAGGTATATATGATGTATAGCTATAGCTGGAGTATAGGTATATATGATATCTAGCTATAGCTGGAATATAGGTATATATGATATCTAGCTATAGCTGGAGTATAGGTATATATGATATCTAGCTATAGCTGATGTATAGTTATTGTAGCTATAGCTGGAGTATAGGTATATATGATGTATAGTAACTATAGCTGGAGTATAGGTATATATGATGTGTAGCTATAGCTTACATCTAGGTATATATGATGCATAGCTATAGTAGATACATGCTGAATAGTTTCTGCCATAGTTGCTGCCTCTACAGTAGTGCGTCTGACTTCTCCCTCCAGTGACTTGTCCCCTCGGTCCCCGCCATCCCTGTATCCTTCCTCCTCGCCCCCTCCTCCTCCTTCTTCTCATCAGGCGAGCCTCCTCACGCGTCCCCGGTCCCCGTCTCTGTGTGGCTGGGAGCGGCTAGACTCCACCTCGGGGAGGGGCTGTGAAGAACACACTGCCTGCCCGGCCAGGACTGAGGAGAGGAGAGTCACACACAGCCGGTGCCTCCGCTGAGCCGGGAGTCATTCAGGAAAGTGAAGCCGCTGGGAATATAACGGTACCGGGCAGCGGCCAGAGGACGGTAATGAGCCCTCATTGTTACTGGGGAGGGGGTGATGCCAGTTATTGGGGTTGTGCCGGGATTGGTGAGAGGGGCATCAGCCATGTAGCGGAGGTGTGTGGCACTAGTCTACCCCTCTGGAAAGGACATGTAGCACTTTTGAGGTGATGCTGAGTTTCTAGAGCTGTAGCTCCGTTCCCCTGTGCCTGACATGCCGGAGCCGCTGATGTCAGTCGGAGCATGGACTCCCCGCTATATATGGTCAGCGCCGTTTCCTCTGCCTTTTAGGGGTCCTCCCTCCCCGCCCTTCCCTCTTGTCTCAGCTCTTCTCTCCGTCCTATCAGAACGTCACACAGATGCCACATGTCACTGGCCCGCTGTCGCCCACTTTGGACAGTCACTTCTCGCTAGGTCGTTTTGAGCACTTGTTACACATCCCTGTGATAACTGAGGTGAATGGTACCCGGTGCATCCCTAGGGCACGGCCATTGTCCGTGACTCAGTTGTTCCTGCCTTCTCTGTACTTTCTCATTCACTTCTAGAATATTCTCTGCACCAGGCCTTATGTCAGACTCATATTTAATGGGTGAAACCCGGGCCAGGGGGAGAGGGAGCAGAGTCCATAGCAACCAATCACAATCCAGCTATTTTCTTTCTACAACAGGATATAAGACGTAACCTACAATCTGATTGGTTGCCATTGGCAACTGCTCTAGTTTTATCCTTCAACTCCATATAACCTTGTACCCGAGTCCCATCTGTCACCTGACACTTTAATGACACAGAAAGCGCGGCAAATTACCAAAAAGTAATACAACTGATGATAGTTTGCAGTGGCTTGTGCTCTTCTGTACTTTCACTCCTGTACATAGCTGTACATGACTGATGCCAAAGCGCCCTCTGTGACCTCCATGGAGTGCTCACATGGAAAGAGGTTGTCTTCGTGAAACAATCTCTTTAAAAGGGTACTCCTATTTTAAATTGACCATACACTGCTTTTTTAAATGTTTTTGGTCATGATCAGGTACATACCTTGGAGATTTGCTTATAGCAAGCCCAAGATCTGCATGCCATTAATAGATGTCCAGATCCAGCCACAGATGAAGGCAGAGATTGATGGGAGATTTGGTCTTTTAACTTGTGACATTGTCCAAAATTACGACCTTCACAAACCAACTGCAAACAAAAGGTCATTCAGAAAATAACTTGCTCATGGGTGGCAAGCCTTAGCATTTCTAGCATATCCACCTCTTGGCCCTCAACCTGTTATGTAAGAGTGAGTCAGGGGGCCTGTTTGCAGTTTCTCAGAGATCAGATTTTTCATAAAATTTAAAGGGGTATTCCCATGACGCTTGTTCACCAACCTGCAGCTGTTGTGCTCTATTCACTTCCTGCTTTTCTCGGCACATAGGTGGGCGGGGTTTCACTTGCACGGGATTGGTGGTAAATAAATTACCACAGTGTGGAGCTGATGTAGCAGAGCTGGATTTGAGTCAGTTTGTATTACATACAGAGGTACCGGACTCCCTATCTCAGCCCTAATCAGCCAAATTCAATTAAACCGACTGATAAGAGCTCAGAAATCCCGGAGCTCTCACCTCCCCTATCTGAGAAGCTCCTATCCTCCGCTACTTATCAGACACAAACAGCTTAGAGCTGCTCCCAGCCCCTCCCTCCCCCCCTGGGAGCTGGCAGCTACATCAATTGACAAATGAGCAGATAATCCCAAGGGCCATAGAAACGGAGTGTAAAGAATGAAGTGAATAAATTAAGATAGCAGCCAAACAAAGCAGTTTTGATAAAGCAATGCATTTAGGAAAAGTCTTAAATCCACATAAACTAGCAGTATAGATAGGATCCTTGTGATGGGCCAGCCCCTTTAAAAGGCTAGTTCACACAGGGGGCGGTAGGATGGATTTTGGCACCGAGAGTGATTCGGGGAGCCTCGTCACTCTCAGGTCAAAACCCGCCTTCCACGACTGTCGCGGTCAAATGAATGGGCCGACTCCGGAGGTTGCTGTTGCCAGGCAGAATCCGCCTGAAGAAAGGGCAGCTCGCTTCTTTTTTCCGCTAGCAGCAACATGCCTCTAGCGTAAAAAAAAAAACGCTATCGGTCTCCATAGACCACCATTGTGAGGGGGCGGATTATGATGTGGATTACGCGCCATAATCCGACCCCTGTGTGCCCGTGTGAACAGGTCCTAACAGAGATGAAACTTGCACTTGTCAGGTGTATATGGAATACCTTCTGGATATATGACCTTTTCTTTGCCAAGATGTTTTCTAGTCATTAGATGAAAGTTGACTAAACCCACAAACATGTTCTAATAGTTCGACAGTGCAAACATATACAAGCAGTCTAAAACTGGCCCAGATTTATGATAATGGCTGATGCTGGTGCATCTATTTGCTGTCTAAATTTATATCACCTTTTAGTTGGCTTACCTTGAGCCAGACTTTATGACACAATTTCGCAGTATTTAAGCCACATCCCTTTCTTGAGAAGCCACACGTCTAGCTAGTTGGAAGAATATTATCTCAAACTAGATGTGCTGAGGTGTCACTAAGATGTGCCACATTTGTGCCAGAGTCTACAATAGAAAAATCTGTGCCAAGGAGTTGTTTATTCCCTTCTATTGAAAGCATGCATCCACGCGTGTATGTACAGTATATGGGAAAGTCAAGACGAATGACTATCAGCCGTCCAGCTTAAAGTGTATGGACATCTTAAGCAGCAATACATTGTGTGATGTAAAACTATATGAAAAATGCCCTGCACTAGGTGTTGAACTTCCTGAGATGCTGGCTCTCCGATCATTGGATACAGGAAGAGCAAACAGCACTCAGCTGTGTACATACAGTAACTATGAAAATCACCCAGACATCCATGTTGGTCACACTGTGTAAATACATTACGCAGTAGGTTGTATAGCTCATATTATTGTAGTGCCTAAGATGCAATATCACAAGAAGCTTTAGAATAGTCATTATCTGTGGTATTGTATACTGCTAGAATTCTGACTTCAGCAAACTGTCAGCCTTGCCTGTAATCGTTCCAGTGATATTGGTACCACTAATTTCGACACCGATATTTCTCAACTATCAGAAACGCGGGCCTTACAGTTTAGTGTCATTAAATACTGTCGGGGGTTCCTCACAGCGAAGCGATGACGCTGGGCTGTAAGGCCACCCTTCTGACAGTGGAGGGATGTTGGTGCTGAAAACTAATGGCACCGATATCTCTGTCATAGATGTGCATACTGGCAGTGTAGTGAATTCAGCACACTGTGACCTTTCTAGTGGTACATAATACTGACAATGTCAGAGGACATGAAATGTTCTCTTTAAAGAGGACCTTTCACCACTTTTGGGCACATGCAGTGTTATATACTGCTGGAAAGCCGACAGTGTGCTGAATTCAGTGCACTGTCGGCTTTCTCGATCTGTGCCCCGGGTAAAGAGCTATTGGTCCCGGTACCGTAGCACTTTACAGTCAGAAGGGCGTTCCTGACAGTCAGTCAGGAACGTCCTTCTCCACAGCAGCGCCTATAGCGCTGTACAGTGTGAGCGGGGAGGAACGCCCCCTCCCCTCCTGATAATACTTGTCTATGGGCGAGCACTGTGAGCAGAGGGAGGGGGCGTTCCTCCTCGCTCACACTGTACAGCGCTATAGACGCTGCTGTGGAGAAGGATGTCTATATAGCTCTTTACCCGGGGCACAGATCGGGAAAGCCAATAGTGCACTGAATTCAGCGCACTGTCGGCTTTCCAGCAGTATATAGAACTGCCTATGCCCAAACCCATGAAAGGTCCTCTTTAAGGTGTTAAAAATGTCTGTTGCTCTCATCCATAATAGGATGAGCGCAATGGACATTAACAGTAATAGAATTACAAGTGCAGACGAAGCCTCCATCTGACATCTATTCCTTTTCATTAAAGAGAATGCAGACCAGTGGTGCTCCATCTGCTTCCGCTAGTGGAAAAAAGCTATCAGAACCCATTGAAATCAATGGGAGGCTTTTTTTTCAGTATGGAAAATTCCACACCAAATTCCTCACCATTTTCCTCCATATGAATGGACCCTTAAAGGCAACTTGTAAGATTGTTTTTCCACCATAATGCAGGATGAAGTAATTCCTTTTTCTATTGTTGTCCTCTGTAATATTTATGTTGCATAAAATTGAAGTAAATGTTTGAAATCCTGAAAACTTAAGTAGACGCAATCAGTAAGGGATCAGTGTGCCTAGACTGCAGATGCTGCCACCCACCATGACTTACATTGACTTTTATGCTTTCAAACATTTATAACCTCAATTTATTGCAGAAGAAAGATTACAGAGTGGTGTCAATAGAGAGGTCATTGCTTGATACTAAACATAATGGTGCTAGTTTATGGTAGAAAAAAAACACCTGATGGGTTCCCTTTAATGTCCCATTAATTTCTATAGCTCCATACACGTGCCCATGTATTGTCATGGGTCTGAGTATGGGGCCATGAGTCTGGGGCAAAATTCAGGACAGGTCCTGTTCCTGTCAGTTTTATGTTTTCATTACATAAAATGAATGAGTACATGGATGGCACAGACAGCATATGAAAATCATCCATGTGCCATTCACCATTTTCCTCCGTGTGAATGGACTATAAGAGCTGACTTCAGCCACCTTGTCAGTTGGGGAGAAGGGCCTGTGTTATGTTCCAGCATTATGCTGCTTGCTGTTAGTCCTGCTGTTATATATGCCAATGTCTGTTTTTTCTTTTTCTTAATAAAAAACTGTCTGTATTGATTGATTTACACATATATATTATATTGTATTTGCCTTGTAGGTTTAAGAAATGGAGGCCTTGGATAAAGCAGTGAATGGATATATAGACAACTTGCTTGGACCACGAGGTAAAATGCCTTTCTTTTCATAAATGATTATTATATTCTTGTATTATTTGTGTATTGTCATATATCTGTGTTTACATGTCATGACATTCTGAATGTAATATTTCTCTCTGCATAAGAGTAAATAAGGATCATGGATTAACATTATTGCAGAGTTGGGTTGACAATATGACTATGAAAAAGCAGATTTTAGAGATATGCAGATGATGCTGAACTGCACTGAGAATGTGTCAGATCCTTCAATGTTGTAATCTCTAGCCCTATACACTTGATTGACAGCTTCTATCCTACAGCTATGATGCTACTTGTCAAATTCCTGCAAAGGCATGTTTGTTTCCCAGCTGGAGCTTTTATCACCTCTGGCATGCCCCCATTTCACTTGAGCCTTTAATATATATACACAGTATATATATTAGGAAGGTTCATAATAGTGGTCTAGGTAATCTACTATGACTGGTTGCTATGACGGCTACTGTCATTCACACAGCAGGTTTTGTAAGAGTTGTTTCCTGAGTATGTATATTGTAAAGTGAGGAAGTGTTGTAAAGTGTCAATGTCTTGTGGTTTGCCCCCTTTCCACAATTTATAGTTTTTATATACATTTGATGCATTTGTTATGTGGATTACGGTATTTTGCCTGTTTCATTTTGGATTATCATCCATGATTTTTTTTTCTACAAACTGCAGGTCATCACAGTCAGATACATTCTTAAATTGATTGTCCAGGACTAGGATACTGATCTCCATTTCCTCTTCTGAGGAACTGACATCATGTCTGTTGGTCACATAGCCATGCCATAGTTCAGCTCTATTCATCTGAATGGGACTGAGCTGCATTTTTTTTTACTGCGGCCTGCTACGTTGGGCCTTAGCCTAAAGGACTATTTCCATAATTACAAGTGATGGATATTACTATGAGATCTTTCTGTTGTTGGTTGGTAGGGATCTGATTGTCAAAACTGCCTCTGATACTCAGAAGGAAGGCCATAGGTCTGCGGGGAAAACCCCCCTGAAACTTTAAAGGTAGTCTAGGTTCTGGTGACAGGTCCGACATTGAGGAAATGATTATGCTGGGAGGTGTGATGGGTCATTAAGGAGCAAGATTCAGGATGTACTGGGTGGGGACTAATACCCATAGGTGATGTAGACTGAGGTCAATAGCAAAAAAAACCTAAAAAAAATATATTTGTGTACTTGACAGATTAACAACAAATCTAGCAGTTATAGAAGGTGCAGTGGTAGACAAATAGGCAAAAACAATAAGGCTTTTTGTATCACACATTTATGTTGTCTTTAGGCTGAGGCCTCACGTTGTGGAAATGCAGCTTATTTTGTTGCAGATTTTGGTGCGCTTTTTTTTGAGCCAAAGCCAAGAATGGCTACAAAAGGAATGGGATATATATAGGAAGCTCTTATACTTCTCCCTTCTGCTCAATCCACTCCTGGTTGTGGCTCAAAAAAACACAGCAAAATCTGCAACAAAAAACTTTGCGTTTCCGCAACATGGGGTTTTAGCCTTAAAGTTTTTTTTCTCCACACTTGTCACTTGGTGTGCAGGGAGTACAACAGAGCCAGGGCTGCTTTGGTGAGGTGTAGGTGCCAGTGTCAGCTTTGGCAGACCAGGGATTCTAAAGCAAAAAGTGTGCTCATAATGCTTGCTGTGCATTATCAGTGCAATCTTCATGGCTAAACCGACTGTAGGACCATCATCACTAACAGTTCACAGGTCTTTCACTTGGGAGCAGTTCAGCCTGAATGTTTTAATCTGGAGGCACTATAGACTGGCACAGGAGGTATTGGGCACTTCTTGTATCTCCTCTCTCTGTTGTGGGGTTGCTCCTGGCAGTCTTTTGGGGAGTTAGGGGATGAGAATGCTGCTGCCAATGGGCTAGGGATGAAAAGGGGGAGACTTTAATTAGGAGAGGGGCAGGTTGGGGGGTAATGCTGCAACCACTGATACTGCACTGTGTTTGATGCTTCTGCTTAGGTATTTTTCCTAAACTGTGGTATTTGTTTTTCACTATTGGGGTGAGATGTTATGCTTCACTGTGGCACTCCATGGTAGTATTTTTATCTGTTGAGCAGGCACTTACTCCAAGTCCAGCTCCTCAATTTTTTCAGAGACAACTCTGACTTCTACTCTAAGTCCGACTCCTTGACAAATGGCTGACAATCACAAGCAGTAAAGATCCTCTGATTCATAAAAAATCTAGTTATTGATTTCCAAGTAAAGTAAATATGCAACAAACATTCATCTAATTAATTATACAGTATCAATAATTTTATAATGTAATTTAACATAATTAATTATTAATCATTTTATTTTGAAGCCAGATTCAGGAATCAACTTTTTTTCTGACTGATTCTACAGCACAGGCACATTTGCTTTATTGCAGCGGTGTTGCAGTTTCCTTCTTAGTAGCCTGTACTGAGTTCTTCTGTGCAGGAAGAAAGAGCATAAGAAGAAAACACGTAAGAGAAAGTGACAGCAGCAATTTGAATCTACAGACCTCACATTCAGCTTCTATTACTGGGAGAGACACAATCACATAGAAAAGTCTGTAAACTGCATATCAAGGGCCTGAAAATGAATGAATGCATGAATGAATACAGCAGACTAAAACTTAAGCAACCATAGATTATGGCATTTCAGCTTATTTCCATTCAGTTCAATGGAGCTGAGCTGCAATGCCAACCACAATAGACACCTGTCCCGTTTCTGGAAGGAGATAGTCTTTTTAACACCAACTTAGGCAAGATGGCTTCTCAATAATCATGTAAAGAAAATAGAATAGAAAATAATTGTTCAATCAGAACAATCAGAAGATAAAATCAGTTTCACTGTCTATTGAAACAACACATTTCCTATAACAGACTGTACGTTACCATTTTCATGAGTTCTGTATTTTAAAGAAATAGCACTGAAACGTCTTACTATATATCTGTCAGCGTAGTAGTAGACTACTATTATTACTAATAAGTAGGAACCGCTCTGTTTTATGCTGAAACAGCTATTTATAAGCACCTTTTAAAGATTGCTATGTCAGCATGTATTAACCTCTTTGCACAGAAATAGATTTACAACCAGACCGCTCTTGAACAGATATACACTTTTCGCTTTACTTTTTTCCACAGTAGCTAGCCAGTTTGCCAGAGACTTTGTATTGGTTTGTGTATATAGCGTTCTTGTCTCCTGCTTTTTTGTACATTTCTACTTGTCAGCTATTACAGCAAGAAGCAGGGGCAGTGACTTATAGAATACACTGGACATTATGCGCACAGCACACACAAAACATTTACACAATTAGACAGCATCAAAAATTTTGGATAGGCCAGAAATGACATATTATACATCAGTCTGTACATGGAGGGGCGCTTAGAGGAACTAAAAGGACAGAGCTTGGTAGGAAAGGGATGTGTCTGAAAATTGACAGGAGGCATTTTGAGGGTTGTGATGTAATCCTGTAGTTTGCATGAAATGAGCAGGTGAGATTGGAGAAAACTCTGTACATGTACAGTCCTATGAAAAAGTTTGGGCACCCCTATTAATCTTAATCATTTTTAGTTCTAAATATTTTGGTATTTGCAACAGCCATTTCAGTTTGATATATCTAATAACTGATGGACACAGTAATATTTCAGGATTGAAATGAGGTTTATTGTACTAACAGAAAATGCGCAATATGCATTAAACCAAAATTTGACCGGTGCAAAAGTATGGGCACCTCAACAGAAAAGTGACATTAATATTTAGTACATCCTCCTTTTGCAAAGATAACAGCCTCTAGTCGCTTCCTGTAGCTTTTAATCAGTTCCTGGATCCTGGATAAAGGTATTTTGAACAAACAATTCAAGTTCAGTTAAGTTAGATGGTCGCCGAGCATGGACAGCCCGCTTCAAATCATCCCACAGATGTTCAATGATATTCAGGTCTGGGGACTGGGATGGCCATTCCAGAACATTGTAATTGTTCCTCTGCATGAATGCCTGAGGATTTGGAGCGGTGTTTTGGATCATTGTCTTTCTGAAATATCCATCCCCGGCGTAACTTCAACTTCGTCACTGATTCTTGAACATTATTCTCAAGAATCTGCTGATACTGAGTGGAATCCATGCGACCCTCAACTTTAACAAGATTCCCGATGCTGGCATTGGCCACACAGCCCCAAAGCATGATGGAACCTCCACCAAATTTTACAGTGGGTAGCATGTGTTTTTCTTGGAATGCTGTTTCTTTTTGGACGCCATGCATAACGCCTTTTTTTATAACCAAACAACTCAATTTTTGTTTCCAAAATGAAGCTGCCTTGTCCAAATGTGCTTTTTCATACCTCAGGCAACTCTATTTGTGGCGTACGTGCAGAAACGGCTTCTTTCTCATCACTCTCCCATACAGCTTCTATTTGTGCAAAGTGCGCTGTATAGTTGACCAATGCACAGTGACACCATCTGCAGCAAGATGATGCTGCAGCTCTTTGGAGGTGGTCTGTGGATTGTCCTTGACTGTTCTCACCATTCTTCTTCTCTGCCTTTCTGATATTTTTCTTGGCCTGCCACTTCTGGGCTTAACAAGAACTGTCCCTGTGGTCTTCCATTTCCTTACTATGTTCCTCACAGTGGAAACTGACAGGTTAAATCTCTGAGACAACGTTCTGTATCCTTCCCCTGAACAACTATGTTGAACAATCTTTGTTTTCAGATCATTTGAGAGCGGGCTGTCCATGTTCGGCGACCATCAAACTTAACTGAACTTGAATTGTTTTGTAGAAAGAAATGGTCCAAAATACCTTCATCCAGGATCCAGGAACTGATTAAAAGCTACAGGAAGCGACTAGAGGCTGTTATCTTTGCAAAAGGAGGATGTACTAAATATTAATGTCACTTTTCTGTTGAGGTGCCCATATTTTTGCACCGGTCAAATTTTGGTTTAATGCATGTTGCGCATTTTCTGTTAGTACAATAAACCTCATTTCAATCCTGAAATATTACTGTGTCCATCAGTTATTAGATATATCAAACTGAAATGGCTGTTGCAAACACCAAAATATTTAGAACTAAAAATGATTAAGATTAATAGGGGTGCCCAAACTTTTTCATAGGACTGTACTTAGACTGACTACTACATGAAACAAATGAGAGAATTTATAATGACCATAAATATTGTTACTCCTCCTACAGTCATGCAGTCTGGTGAAAGCCTATGTATGCTTTAAAGAGCAGAAAGTACCTATATATAAGTGTCTAAATTGTCATCTGCTGTCAAATTCTAAACCTCTACTCATCCATTTTTGTTTTGTCTATTTTACAATATTAGGGTGATAAAATTATGCCTATTAGGTTAATTTAAATTACTATTTAATGTCCCTCGTTTTGATCCATCAAAGCATCAGAACAATGTAAATTTGCATCCATTTACATTAACTGCAGTGTTTAATAAGTGATGGATGGTGTCTTTTGTTGGCTGCACTTTTTCTTCTGTGATTTGTACTTTTGAAAGCTAAGATTCACTTTTCATTGAAGAGGACCTGTCACTTCTAGTGATTCATTTATTTCAATAGATACTTTTATTCTTAACAAAGTAATAGTTGTCGAGTATCTTTTCTGAGAATTCTACCTTGTACCATGTCTCTGTTATTCCTTCTAGAAATTTATGGATACAATTGATAACTGGGTCTTACCTGTTAGGGAGGGATGTCCCACCACAATCTGACACTGTCTAATCGGGATTACCAATACCAGACTGTAGGCACACATCTCTTTGACAAGGTGAAATCGTAACATCCAGTTGTCAAGTTAGTCATAAAGATTTAGGGGGCATTCACACGGAGTAACGCAGACTGATTCTGGCACGTTAACTCACGTAAGAATCAGCGCTGCAAAACAGAATCTCATTGACTTCAATGGGTTCCGTTTAACACGTGTAACACGTTGAAATCAATGGGAGGCTTTTTAAACCATTGATTTCAATGTGTTATGCGCGTTAAACGGAACCCATTGAAGTCAATGGGATTCTGTTTTGCAGCGCTGATTCTTACGCGAGTTATCGTGCCAGAATCAGCGCCACGTTACTCCGTGTGAATGCCCACTTAGGCTGAATAACAGAGGAGCAGCACAGAGCCGTAAGATAAGACGCTCCAGAGTTGTTCTCGGGAAGCACTAACATTTACAAACACAAACTCATCAGGAGGGCCCTTCTTAACATTGGTTATGTTGTTAACAATTTTTTTTTAAGTGTTTCATTTTATTTTACCTTTCTTCCCATTTTCATTTGCTTTTTATTTCTTTGTACTCAATATAAGGCTAGCTGGAAACTGCAATCTGGTACAGTTATTTTGGGTAAAACAAGTGTTGAAACACAAATTATACAATACACACAAAAAAGCATCAAAAATGGAATTTGTGGTAAAATGTATTTGATTTTCCTGAATGTTTCTGAGTATCTAAGCATCGCTTAGTTATGGACGCCCTTAACATACTAATGTTTCTGAATATTCACATCTATACATTATTACAGGGTCAGGATGAGGACATACTTAGTTGCCTAGACACGGCTGCATAGCCGTGTGTCCTACCTATGGTTTTTTTTATTATACTGTACTGTTAACAATATACTGTATTGTTTATTGGTTGTTACCTGTTAATGGCCAGGTGAGAAACCACTTTATAGCCTCTACATATGTCTGCATTCTACCTTCATCCAGGCGCTGTAGAATTAATTTTTTTCCCCTTCTTACCAGAAGGGTAGGGACACCATGCAAGCCCCATGAGACCAAAAATCACACCTGTATTTTTATGGCTGCACAGCTTTGCGAGTAAAACAGTATTAACGGTAAAAGTAAATGGCTAACAATTTATAAACCATGAATACTTGCTTGTTGTAATAGTTTCCTCTCATCGCATCAGTGTCCCTACAGAGTTTTCCCCTATGTCGTAAGAAACGACACTGGCAATTATTGAACTGTCACTATCACATCATGGTTTTTAAAGGGTTATTTCCTCAACAGAGGGCAAAATAGATGCATCCCAAAAGCTGATTTGTAATATGAGAACTGCCAACACCATTTATGGCTTTAAAATACTGTAATGTCTATTTTCTTTTTCTTATATTTCAGATCCACGAGTGGCAGGATGGTTCATGTTAGATAATTACATTCCTACCTTTGTCTGCACCTTCCTATATTTATTTATTGTATGGATAGGACCCAAGTACATGAAAAACAGAGAACCGGTTTCCTGCAGAGGCATCCTAGTGGTTTATAACCTTGGCCTTACACTGCTGTCACTGTACATGTTTTATGAGGTAAGACTATGAATGTACAGATTCATTATATTGTCCAACATCTATTAAATGAAGACCATTGCTTCACTACAGAGCCTTTCTGTGTCGGTCACTGGTTTGACATTGTCCATATATATATACTATATGCTGAGTTATGGTTTAGTAATGACCCTCACACTTCAGTGCTCCACATGTAAAAGAATAACTCCCACATTGCCCCCACATATAATAATATGGCCCTCACATTGCCCCCATATATAACAGCACCAAAGGTCAGTAATTTCTAAGGAGACAGTACTAATCTACTTTTGTTATTTACCAATGGAGCAGATTAAGGGAACCATTGGTCTCACGCTGTTAAGAAAGTGTGCTCCTCCCCCATTCATACCAAAGATCCCTGTGACAGAATAATGTGCAATAGTGGCCCTTCACACAGTATAGTGTAACATAGTAGCCCCCATACAGTATAATGTCCCATAGCGGCCTCTCTATACGGTATAATGTCCCACACTGGCCCCTCCATGCTGCATAATGTCCCACAGCAGCCAATCCGTACAGTATAATGTCCCATAGCAGCCTCTCTATACGGTATAATGTCCCATACTGGCCCCTCCATGGAGCATAATGTCCCATAGCAGCCAATCCGTACAGTATAATGTCCCATAGCAGCCTCTCTATACGGTATAATGTCCCACACTGGCGCCTCCATGCAGCATATTGTCCCATAGCGGCCTCTCTATACAGTATAATGTCCCACACTGGCCCCTCCATGCTGCATAATTACCCATAGCAGCCACTCCATACAATATAATGTCCCATAGCAGCCTCTCTATACGGTATAATGTCCCACACTGGCCCCTCCATGGAGCATAATGTCCCATAGCAGCCAATCCGTACAGTATAATGTCCCATAGCAGCCTCTCTATACGGTATAATGTCCCACACTGGCCCCTCCATGGAGCATAATGTCCCATAGCAGCCAATCCGTACAGTATAATGTCCCATAGCAGCCTCTCTATACGGTATAATGTCCCACACTGGCCCCTCCATGGAGCATAATGTCCCATAGCAGCCAATCCGTACAGTATAATGTCCCATAGCAGCCTCTCTATACGGTATAATGTCCCACACTGGCCCCTCCATGGAGCATAATGTCCCATAGCAGCCAATCCGTACAGTATAATGTCCCATAGCAGCCTCTCTATACGGTATAATGTCCCACACTGGCCCCTCCATGGAGCATAATGTCCCATAGCAGCCAATCCGTACAGTATAATGTCCCATAGCAGCCTCTCTATACGGTATAATGTCCCACACTGGCCCCTCCATGGAGCATAATGTCCCATAGCAGCCAATCCGTACAGTATAATGTCCCATAGCAGCCTCTCTATACGGTATAATGTCCCACACTGGCCCCTCCATGGAGCATAATGTCCCATAGCAGCCACTCCGTACAGTATAATGTCCCATAGCAGCCCACCCCCAGAGACTAATTGTAGTTCATGGGTGGCACCCTTAACACATTAATGTTTCTGAATATTGACATCTATACATTATTGCAGGGTCCAGATGAGGACTTCAGTTGCCTAGACATGGCTGCATAGCCGTGTGTCCTGCCTATGTTTTTTTTATTATACTGTTAACAATTTATTGTTTATTGATTGTTACCTGTTAATGGCCAGGTGAGAAAGTACATCCTTTCCCAACCTCCTCAATTGACCATTCAGCCTAATAGATAGACATATCTATCTTGAGAAATGAGATGGACTGATCTCACTGAGCGATTACGTTACATGCTGCTCATAGAATTTTTTTTTATTTTAACTGTAATTTTCATTGAAAAAAGTAAAACACTTTTTAACAATAAAAAGAGATTAAGGTGAAATAAACAAGACATCATACAGTGAAACTAATGAGTCAGCAATCATCAGATAGGCAATAAGAGAACATGATCAAGGACACACATGTAGGGAAAATACAAGGAAAAGAGAGGAGAGACAAGGAGCAAGGGGAGGGGGGAACGGTTACAGAGACATCAGAGATTTTGCTATATACAATGTGTCCCATGGGGCCCAGATAGAATCAAAGGCAGAGACCGTGTTATTCAGAGTGGCCGTTAAATATTCCAGATACAGATACAAAGCATAAGACCCAATACAGAAATTATGGACAAAATATATAAACTGCCTGAAGGTTATACCAACCAGAATGAGTATAATAACCAATCAGCAGAAGTCTGTAATAATAGCCAAATCAATAGTATTAGCACAAAACTGAGATGGTATAACCAGGCAGTTGTTCTTACCAATATAAATGAATTGTGAGTCCACACACAGGGATGCCGCGACCTCCATCCACAGTCCCAACGCGTTTTGTCAGGGGCTGCAACCATTCTAACAGTTAGTTTCCACTCACAGTCTTAGGAAAAACTGGCAGACATGGGTCCTGCATAGGGGTAAATTGGAAAAAATGCAATATACCTGTACAAGACTATATACAAGAAGAAATACTACTTTCTAAACTATTCCCAGTATTGTACATAAGAAATAGTGCTATTTCTCATATACACATACCAACCCATTCTAAAACGTCAGGTGAATTACCAAGTGCAAAATACTAAATGCCGTACTTCATTTGATTCTTGCTGTGCTCCTGATTAATTTGGACATTCCCAATATCTGCCATAATAGTACGGTGTATTTTGCGTACTTGACAGAGGTGCCATTTTTTTGGTGACTTTCACTAGGCCGCCAACCTTTTGCTTTGGTTGGCCAGCCTCGGTAAAGATATCTGGCATTATTATCTTCTATTATAGAGAAGCCTGTAATAGAAGTGCTAGTATTTTGCAATGCATTACTATTGTAATGCATTGCTTTAGTAATATAAATTTGGTATCCCCAGAATCGTACCGCCCCGTAGCATATAGGTGACATGAGATATTGGCTGCAGGGTGAACACTGTAAAAACCTTTAAGCCCTCATATGGCTCTGAATGGAAAAATAAAAATTCATGGGGTTTGAAAGGTGGGAGTCAAAATTTAAAAAATGCCTGTAGCACCAAGGGGTTAAAATCTGTACACCCATTGAAAAGATATGGCCCGTAGTAAGTTCTATGCAAACTAGTTCTTATTTACCAGGTTGGCAGAGGGATTTTTGTCTTTCTCATAGAAAATAAAATGGTAAATAAGATCTAGTTTGTTACTAATCTTCCAGGGCCCATATCTTTTGAATGAGTGGACAGCACTCTACTAGCACTACACGCTGTATGCCCCAGTATTGTACCTCTTAGCTTTATGTCTGTGTGCATGAAATGGCCAGTGAGCACTGTACTCTCCTTCCTGCTAACCATCATGAGGCAAGTATGGTGGTTCTCCAACAAGCATCCAGCATGTTGGGTTTAAGCTTGCCAGATCTTAGCACACCTTACATGTTTATATGAAGATCAGAGTAAATATTTGACGTCCTCAACTGACACTGACCACATCCTGCTTGAGCTACTTGTGAAAGCCCAATATATGGCTCAGATATCTGCACCGATATAGGGATTCAGAAACATATGCTACCCATAGCATCCTATATTAAAACAAACTTACTGTTTTACAGTATATGTTTGTTTCCCAGCATAGAATTTTGTAGTCTAATACACTATTTTGTATAGCAAAACAAAAAGGTATATACTGTGTATAACAGCCCCACAGATGCAAATATGATAATCGGTTGGCATCCATAAGCTTAATGGAGCTTGATGATACTTTGGGAGTAAATTCCAGATGTATTGCTGTAACATGAAACAAAGACTGGCTTATATATATGGCCAACATACCGTATATCATCATATTGCTTGAGAATTGAAGTTGTCTTCTGATGACAATATGTATGTAATATTTTCTCATGTCCAGTTTGTCTGCAGTGCTGAGTAAAGAGTTAATGCGTGTCTTTCTAAGTACTGCAGGAATGTTCACACTCCAGACCAGCAAATAGAGTTGGAATTTTTGTCTTGGACACACAATGTTCTTTGTCCCTGAAATGCAGAATTTCACATCACTTAATCTACTTACTGGTACAATATGTGTCCTGTGAATTTAACAAAGGTGTCATTTAAAAGAAAGTCTATCACCTCCCCCAAATATATTTAAAATGGTTGGTCACTTTCAGACCAATATTAATGTTTATATAATAAAAAGTTATACAATATACTTTTAGTGTAAATTCTTCACAGTTTTCTAGATCTCTGCATTCATTCTACTTACTGCAAGTGGATACAAGTCAGACCATGGTCATGTGATATATACAGTCCATGGTCATGTGATGGGTGCACAGGTCGACATCTTGTTACCAGGCAGAGGTCTCATTACTGTGCTGTCACTGTAAGAGCTGTGCACCTGTGTGTTAATCACATGAGCATGGACTGTATATATCACATGACCATGGACTGATTATACAGTGGAAATAAGTACAATGAATGACAGCAAGCAGAGATCTAGAAAAACGGGAACATATACAGGAGGTATACTAGAAAAATGTACAACGTTTTATTATACAGTATACATTTTCATTCTATAATAACATTGGTCTCTCAATATTGGTCTGAAAATCACAGAATACATTACCATGATAGATAAGATACCTTTGTTATTTATATATTATTTTTGTGGATATGTAGAAAACCAACTTTGAAGGTGTATGAGCTGGTTCACTGGGGACAGGCTTTAACTCTAGGATCACTGTCATAGCACTGGGAAGATCAACTCCCACTGCACAGGGTGGCACAGGCAGGCGATGCTAGATGTCAGAATGGCAACAACAGTGCTCCAGGGAACCGAATACCCGCCCAAGTTCAACTGCCTCACTTGCATACAACTTCAAAGTTGTTTTTCTCCAAACCTACATATATTATGTGACATACATGACACATTTATTATCACTGTAATGTGCCCAGTAACAAAGTGGTATCAGCTGAATATACTTGTAGGACTCCCTTTTAGGGTCCATTCACACGGAGTAAACACGCGCTCATTTTGGTAAAATAATTGTGTAAAAATAAGACTCCCATTGACTTCAATGACATTTTACACTTGTATTTTGACGTGTTTTTTTACACGTGTAAAAAAAATGTCATTGAAGTCAATGGGAGTCTTATTTTTACACGTGTATTTTGCCAAAATGATTGCGCGTTTACTCCGTGTGAATGGACCCTTAAAGAGGACCTTTCACCACCTTCAATTCTTAGAATCTGTTACTAGTTGCCAGTGCATTTGGAATTTTTTTTCCTCTAGCTCCCACCATTCCTGAGCAATCAGTGCAATTAATTTTGTGGTGTGATATGCTACTTAGGCTCTTTCAGGTGGGTGGTGTCAAGCAGAAGCAAGGCAGGGGGTTGTGATTCAAAGATCCAATGAGAAGCAGCCAGTGTCAGAGCTCAGAATTGCACTTCTTGCTTGCTCCTGCCTGACACCGCTGACCTGACAGTACAGACCCTACATAGCATATCAGGCACCAAAATGAAAAGCGCTTATTGCTTGGGAACAGTGTGGGTTAGGGAAAAGATTTCAACTACAGCCCAGAGTAAGCCTCGAAACGTCATATTCTGTCATCATTATGAGTTAGCCATTAAAAAAGGTATCACCTACTGAAGACTTGCAAGTTTTTTGTTTTTTTATATTTCATAACCACTGGCTAGCACGGTACAAAAACAAACATTATCCTTACATCTTATAACAGTGGCTTTATTATAGCAACCTTTAGCATACTATATATATCAGCATACATTTTCACATTGCAGTCACCTTACTAGCATAACAATGGTTATAAAATGTGTTATGTCTTCATTGTGGTCAAGTGGAATGCTATTTTTAGTCAGGAACTTCCCTGTCCTTAAATAAAGGTTTTCAGTGTAAATTGTTTTTAATAGCAGATCATCTAACTGCAGTCTTTGATAGCAGGTTTCCCAACTTCCATTTTGCAATGCATCCATTGTGAAAGCCTTTTTATGTAAATATAGGTTATGAATGTGTGGCTTGGTTATGAATCATTTATACAAAGCCATACTAAGGCTATCATATGGGTGCATAAGGCCTCTGCTGTTCCTTCATGTGTCTTCATTTCAGACCTATTCTGGCAAAATCTCACAAGGAAAAATATCCTGGCATGCTACACAGAAAGCTACAGAATATGTCTCATACATACAGGATCCTATAGAACCATCAGGCTCCATACACTGCCGTACAGGCTCCATTCACATAGCACTGCCATATGCATGAGCCCTGATATATCTTATTAGAGTCAAGGCCTATAAATGCCAGAAAAGGTTGTTTTAGACTAAACCGCCTAGTATGGGAGTTCATGTTAGGCTCTGATTGTTCCTGGGTATTAATTTACATTTCAGCTTTTTCCAGTGAAATACCAGACTACCTGATGGAAACTCAACACTTTAGTTTTTATTTTTCTGTACTTTAGTTTTTATTTTTCTGTTCCTATAACAGAGCTATACGTGCATGTGCATACCATGGTACACACTAGGGTAAACATTTTCTTACCCTGGTTTGTACACACTCCTTCTCCCAGTAGATACCAGGAGTAATATGCAGTCTGTGTCAGGAGCAGCAGGAGAGCCAGATATGTAAAAGAATTATGCAGACTCTACTGCCCCGGCATGTGCGAAGAAAGTCAAAAAACAATGAGTAAACAAATATGGGATATTCATACTGCATGCAGGAATAAGATGTACCTAATTTATTAAGAGGCACACCTGGCCTTGCGTATTGTCAGTGAGCTAGCCGTGTTTTTCACTGCTAGCATACAAACACATTACGGTGTATTCTGTGTTCCCATACAACACCCTTGTATGGGGCTGTGAAGCGGGCAAAACTCAGGACAGATCCTATTTATGTTCATTTTGTGGTGTGTGTTCACTGAAGTATATAAGTGTAGAAACAGATGGCATAAAGACATTTTCCATGTGCCTTACATGCCATTCAACCACAGACCCTATCCAGGCACACTTTTGTATGCATGATGCCTTAGGCTAAGGCCCCACGGGCCGTAATCGCAGCGCTAAAGCGGTTCTTTCCGCAGTACTTTCAACAGAAAGTACGCTGAGTTTTCCTCCACGGACTTTCTGTTACAATTATATCTATGGGAAAGCCGCTGGTGTTTCCGTAGATATAATTGACATGCTGCGATTTGCAAAGCCGCAACAGCTTTGCAAATTGCAGCGTGTCCGCACTGCGTTTTTTTCCCGCAAAGTCGGCATGGGATTTGCATGAATCCCATCTCCTTTGCTTGCACTGTAAAATGCTGCGATTTTTCCTGCAGCGTCTCTGCTGCGGGCAAATCGCGACGTTTACGTCCCGTGGGGCCCCGGCCTTACACTGTTTTCTTAACTCCCTTTCACTTCTCAGTAAATGTGTCTGTTTCTGTATATCTGATTTTGTCTATCAGCAGGATCAGGGTGGGCTAAGATGGGTATAGGGAACAGTTTTAGAAATACAGTATATGGACAAAAATATTGGGACACCTACACATACTGCTTACAGGAACTTTCATGACATCCCATTCAAAATTCAGTGGTAATATGCTTTACACCAGTTCATAGTTAGCTTTGTTCTTAGTGATGCAAGGCCTGAATGCAGCTGCTCTGCCATGGAAACTCCTGCCATGTAGATCCATTCAGTTTTTCTGCTGCCATTATTGCCAGAAGACGTTTATAACTCTACCTTTATTGGGACAGATTTATAAAACTGTCTAAAAGCAAGTGCTTTGTTATATGGTAACTTATTCACTCGCCACTTTAATGTTTCAAAGAACTTCATAGAAAGTTGAATAAATCTGCCTAGAGTATTGCCAATGTTTAGACACTACACACCTCAGCACCCATCGATCCTGTTCTATGATGTGGTCTCTCACTTTGTGGCTGAGTTGATGTGTTTCCTAACAACTGCCACATTTCAGTAATACCAGTTGATTGTGAAATATCTAGGAATGAAAACATTTCAGAAACTGACTTGTATTACACTACCACACTTGAATTCAGTGAGCTCTTTGGAACAACCCATTCAGTCACAAATGAAGGGGAAGGTGGATTGCATTACTAGATGCTGGATTTTTTTACACCTGTGACAATGGGGCTGGATGAACAACCTGGATTTATTGATTAATAACGTTGTCCCAATACTTTTCTCCACATAGGGCTGGTGCTGGTAAAATAGGTAGGGTCTAAATCTTTCAGACATTTCATGGGATAGACTGTGGGTATGTCATAAGGGTAAGTTCACATAGAGTTTTTTGGTCAGGGTTTTGAGGCCGTATTCACCTCAAAACCCTGACCAAAAAGACGGCCGCTCAGGTCTTTTTTCCAGGAGCCATTTCTTCCGGTTCCCAGAAAAAAGAAGCGACATGCTCATTCTTCAAGCCGAGTAGCCTCGCAATTCGGCCTGAAGAAACTCCACCCTCCGGACTAGACCCATTCATTGGGTCTAATCCAGTGCAGAGTGCGCGGCTGGATGCCGGTGCAGTGCACCGGCTTTCGGTCGCGGCTATCCGGTTTTTAGATCGAAACCTGAGGCGACCTCCGCCTCAGGTTCCGATCCAAAAAACCCCGTGTGAACTTACCCTAAGTGTCCATCATGGTGCAACCTCTTTAAATTTGAATTAGGTTGCTTATGCTATACTGAAATTTATTATGTCTTACCACTCTAAATATAAAGTCATAAGAAAAAGGAACACCCTCTATTGAAGTCTGTGGTTTTACATATCAGGACATAATGTAAAAATCTGGTCTTTAGAAGGTCTTAAGATCAGGTAAGTGTAACCTCAGATGGACAACAACACATAACAAATTACACTGTATTATTATTTATGTAACAAAAACTATGACGAAATGCAGATGCAATGTGTGCAAAATTTAGTACACCCTTGCTTCTTCCATGGGAATTAATAGGGTAGTTAGTAGAGATGAGCGAGTACTATTCGAAATGACAGTTTCGAATAGCACGCACCCATAGGAATAAATGGATGCAGCCGGCATGCAGGGGGTTAAGCGACAGGACGCCGGCCCCGTCTGTGTGCTGGCCGGCTCCATTCATTGCTATGGGTGCGTGCTATTCGAAACTGCCATTTCGAATAGTGCTCGCTCATCTCTAGTAGGTAATAGTCAGTTGCTACTAATCACATTTAATTGATTAAAGATTACCTTTCATCAGATTAAGTACAGGCAGCTCTATATACTGCTGGAAAGCCGACAGTGCGCTGAATTCAGCGCACTATTGGCTTTCACAATCTGTGCCCCGGGTAAAAGCACTATCAGTCCCGGTACTGTAGCACTTTACAGTCAGAAGGGCGTTCCTGACAGTCAGTCAGGAACATCCTTCTCCACAGCAGCGCAAATCGCGCTGTATAGTGTGGGCGGGGAGGAACGCCCCCTCCCTCTGCTCACAGTGCTCGTCCATAGACGAGTATTATCAGGAGGGGAGGGGGGAGTTCCTCCCCGCTCACACTGTACAGCGCTATAGGCGCTGCTGTGGAGAAGGATGTTCCTGACTGACTGTCAGAAACGCCCTTCTGACAGTAAAGCGCTACGGTACCGGGACCGATAGCTCTTTACCCGGGCACAAATTGGGAAAGCCGATAGTGTGCTGAATTCAGCGCACTGTCTGCTTTCCAGCAGTATATAGAACTGCCTGTGCCCAATCTGATGAAAGGTCCTCTTTAATTGATCATAAGCAAGTGTGACCACCTCTATAAAAATCTGAGGTTTTAGCAGTTTGCTGGAGCAGACAGGCTTGTGTTAAAGGGGTTTTGCCTTAATTTGCACTTTTTCCCCTCTCCACAGAATAGAGGATTAGAGTCAGAAATATGACGTTCTTATTGCTGAGACCCCAGTGACCGGGAGAACAGGGGCCTGAAAGTCCTCCTACAGCTCCCTGTGAATGAAGTCCAAGTGCTTTTGGTTCCAGAACCCCTATAGATGTGAATAGAGCACCAATCACACAGGCACACAGGTGCTTCATTCATAGGGAGGATGCAGGGGGACTTCGGGACCCCATTCTTCTGATATTTATTCCCTGTCTACAGTCTCATAAGTGTCTGTAATGGCTATAGCCCTTTAGCACAATACCAAGAAAGAAAAATTATTAGTAATGATCTCAGAGAACAATTTGAAGTTCATTGAGATATATTATATACAAAAGGCATTCAAGACAATTGAGAAACTTTACATTAGTGGACAGCACATGAAATTCACCCCAAGGTCAGTGCAATGCTGATAGAAATTACAAAAGAACAAGAGCTATGTCTAAGACCATACAGGTCTGAGGTGATGTGTTAAATGTTCAAGGTCATGTCATGTTTTGGAATTATGTTCTTTGGACAGTCAAGGCCAAGGTGCGAATATTTCATCATATTGCACATAGTCACATATGGCAAAAACCAAACTCAGCATATCAGCACAAATACATCATACCAGCTAGCAGGGTATCAGCAGCTCACAGTCATTTGAGGGTTGGCCACTTTCAAGCCAATATTGAGAGACAAATGTTTTTGTTTGTATACTACGAAGTTGTACAATTTTCCAATATACTTTCTGTATTGTTTCCTTATGCTTTTCTAGATCTCTGCTGACATTTATTCTGCTTACTCCTAATGGATAAAAATCAGTCTGTGGTCATGTGATGAACAGAAAAATGTCTTATCACTGAGCTGTGACTGCATAGAGCTGTGCACATGTGTGTCCATCACATGACCATGGACTGATTTTTTTTATCCACTGGGAGTAAGACGAATGATGAAAGCAAGCAGAGATCTAGAAAATTGTGAACGATTGATATGGAAACTGTATTGGAAAATTGTATAAGTTTTTATTATACAAACATTAAAATTTGTCTTTCAATATTGGTCTGAAAGTGGACAACCCCTTTAAGTCAACCATGAACTTCTTTGTACATCAAAGTACACTAGAATCAAATGTGAGATCATCTATATATACAGTATAAAGCTTAGCTGAAACTGTGTCATCCAACAAGACGATGCCAAGCATACCAGCAAATCTACAAGAGAATGGCTAAAAAAGAAACGTATGAAGGTACTACAATGTCTCAGTCAAAGTCCAGAACTCAACCCAGTTGAAATGCTATGGCGGAACATTAAGAAAACTGTGTATAAAAATGCCTGAAGAAATGAACTGATGCAACTTTATAGACAAATGTGGGTCAGAATTTCTCCAGAAACATTTGAGATTGAACTCTTGCCTAAATAATGGTGGGAGGTTGTATTTACCTAATTTTGAGACTCTTTAAGGACCAGATATAAAACCATAGAATTCAAAGAGGGTGTACTTTGTCTTTCTCATGACTGTATATCATACTAAGAAATGAATTTGCATGGAATCTTAGACCTGGAATGGTATGTCCTTAATAGGTCAGTAATATTTTTAACACTTGCTGATTTCTTCTCTGGATATTCAGGTGATAATAATTTACCTAGTACATGGATACTGAATCTTTTTTTATCACTATTGGCAGAAGTGTGGTTCAGTGAATATGGGTAAAAGTACACTTGGCATTATTACCATGGTGTGATCACAGACTAAAGTACACTTTAGTGCAAGAGCAAATATGATCACTCACAAAAAATGTGACCTTGTCATCCAGTACACGAGGCTAGAATAACCTAGAATGACATGATAACACAGAGATTAGTCTTGAGGTCTCCAGCAATAATTATGAAAAGCCAATAGCCCAGAGTAATACATTTTGTTACTTTTAATCTAGTCCACTTGCAACAGTGTCATATACACAGGCTACATTTTGATGCTGCTTAGTTTTTTTAAGCAGGTTCAGGAACGGAAACCCTGAACGGGATATAGGCGAAGGTGTGAACCTGGTAGTGATGCAGCTCTTGAAATTCACCTACAGGATATGTTATAAGTAGAGATGAGCGAACACTAAAATGTTCGAGGTTCGAAATCCGATTGGAACAGCCGCACACTGTTCGACTGTTCGAACGGGTTTCGAACCCCATTATAGTCTATGGGAGGAAATGCTCGTTTCAGGGGTACGCAACATTCGATCAAATTCTACTTACCAAGTCCATGAGTGAGGGTTGGGCTGGATTCTTCTCCCTGCGCAGTGTCCCCGCGTCCTCTTCCTTGAATTCACTCTGCCCAGGCCCGATGCCTAGGCAGAGTGAATGCAGATCCGGAAGAGGACGCGGGGACGCTGCACGGAGAAGACTTCTAAAGGTAAGAGAAGAACCAGCGTTGATTGGCAATGTATAGCATTCTGCCAATCAACGCTGGTTCTGCATCGAATCTTAACTTCGAACAGCTAGTAGTATTCGATCGAGTACGAGTATTTCGAATACCGTAGTATTCGATCGAACACCTACTCGATCGAGTACTACTCGCTCATCTCTAGTTCTAAGTATCTAATGGTTGCAGTCACTACAGTCTCAATAGAGTTCTGGAGAATTGATATTATTACCACACTTGGCTACAATTGCACACAGCCACCTTCTTTAATGTTTCTGGGAATTATAGAAAGAGCTGGGAGCTGTTTGCAAATAATTATCTTTATAAAAGATGTATGACAATATGCATGGTTTGGCCATGGGATCTCCCGTGTGCATGAGAATGGGGTCCCCTGTGTTAAGAGAGTGCTAGTGTGTATGTAGGACTACAACTTCTATGGAACTGACAAAGAATAGTGATATCTCTGTCAATTCTTTAGATGTGAATGGAGTGAAGGTTTCACATTCTTCTCAATTAATGCTGAGGCCTTGGGGATAATTGATTTTGGGACTAAGGACTCCAGCTCTTGTGCCACTATCATCAGTGGTAGTAAGTATTGCACACTTGCCCTGGAATTAATGTTGACATGATTGTTACTCCAGAGAAAAAATACTTTGCATCCTTTCTGTATAAAAGATGGGGATACTGGGGAACAACAGACTTCACTCAGAATTTGGGAAAAATGGGGCAGATTTACGAATTCTAAGATGCTCCAGATTTATCACAGAGGCTGATGCCGGATAATAAATCTGGTCTAGTTTGAAACGGTCTAATTTTGGCGTAGTCTTTGCGAAACAGTGGTCTACATGGTACTTTTTTGTTATGTGCTACTAGGGAAGGGACTTGACTTTAAAAAAGGAGAGAGACTTCACAGAATGACAGGGCTTAATATGCACCAGTGTGTGCCAACATTAGCATCTGCCATAAGTCAATAATTCTGGTTCAGTGTAAAACTGCTTAATCTAAATTAGCATTTTCTAAAACATAGACATGATTGCTAAATCTGCTCTATTGTCACATCTGAACATGTACCTATTGTTTTAGGTGACTTTTCTGGATAAGCTGCCCTGTGTGTACATGAGGAATAACACTTTCTGGTCATTAAATTACTTGTTACTAGAGATGAGTGAGTAGTGAAATATTGGAGATTCGATTTTCTTTTCTAGTAGAGCCTCAATATTTGACTACTCAATCGAATATTGAATCCCATTACAGTCTATGGGAAAAAATGCTCATTTCAGGGGAAACCACTATTAGACTAAAGGAGAGTCACCAAGTCCACAAGTAGCAGGAGGAGAGTGTTTAGGAGGAGCGAAGTGCAGTTAAAGCGCACGGACCCCATAGACTATTGCGGGTCAGTGCACTTTAACTGCGCAGCGCTTGCAGTTGCGCTGATATTCCATTCGGGAGGGGGGGGGGTCCTCCAGCGGACTCCTTCCGGACGGGAGGCGAGCGCTAATGTGAAATTACTCATCCTACAGAACCAGCATTGATTGGCCGAATGTTATACAGTGTATAGCATTCGGCCAATCAACGCTGGTTCTGCAGCAGGCTCATCCTTGCTAGTCGGGAGAGCTGGCAGCTTGCGTTTATGCGGGAGCTGACGTTTTCTCATAGGAATGCATTGACCAGCGTTGATTGACTGATTGCTATACAGTGTACAGCATTCGGCCAATCAACGCTGGTTCTGCCGGAGGCTTCTCTGTGAGGAGGCAGAGTCTAAAATCGGACCACAGCAGTCTCCATTGTGGTCCGATCTTAGACTCCGTCTCCTCACAGACGAGCCTCCGGTAGAACCAGCGTTGATTGGCCGAATGCTGTACACTGTATAGCAATCAGCCAATCAACGTTGGTCAATACATTCCTATGAGAAAAAGTCAGCTGCCGCATAACCGAAAGCTGCCATCTCTCCCGACTAGCAAAGAAAAGCCTGCTGCAGAACCAGCGTTGATTTGGCGAATGCTATACACTGCATAGCATTCAGCCAATCAATGCTGGTTCTGAATCAAATCTTTACTGCGAATAGGAGTAGTACTCGAACGAGTACAAGTATTTCGAATACCGTAGTATTCTATCGAATACCTACTCAATCAAATACTACTCGCTCATCTCTACTTGTTACTTTTTGACTCTGAGCTAGTGGATGGATGCTAGTTACCGTACATTGCACACAGTAAGAAGAGGAGACACTGCTCCCTGCCTTTCTGTCTCTCACTCAGAAATAGCCACAGGTTTATGTAAAGTATATGTTGAATGGTACCTGCCTTTCTGAATGTGAAAAGGTACTTGGGGTGTGAGAATAAGTTAGGTCCATACCTTGAATAGTGGCCAAGCTTTGTTATTACAGCTCAGCTCCCATTCCCTTTAATAGAAGCAGAGCTGCAGTAACACTGTCCAACATCAGCACAGCTTCCAGAAATGTTTACATACCAGTAACTGTGCTTCTCACTTACCATACAATTTGTAGCGGCGTCTTTAGGTACTGCAGTGCTGCACCATTGGAATCTATATATGGCAGTACTGCAGTACCTAAAGCTGTCACTAAACTTTGTATAGCAGTAAGGCTCCTGGCAGGTAAACATTATAGGGAACACCGCTGTCCTAGAGCATCTGATCTGCAAGTGACCCAGTGTCAATTTCTCACAGATCTGATATCGAAGGTCAATCCTAAGGATATGCAGAGGAAACCTCTGCAGACTTTCTGTGAAAAGCACTGTGAGAAAAACTTCAATGTGTTTCCGCCGCAGTTTTTTTTGCAGCATTTTTTTCGCTGTAGCCCGCTACATGGGTTAATTACTTTTTTCCATAGGATTTGTATGTTCAAATTTCACAGACAATTTTTTTTATTTGCACTAAGTATATATGTTTATCTAGGTGCACAACACACAGATCCAGTTTCAGATTAGTTTTACTTGCTTGTTATTCGTATTATGTGTTCAGTGTAGCAGACCTTACACCAGATTGCCAGTATAGTCAGATTACTATGATTTGTGCGGTATATGCTTGTTATAATTATACCATGTTACACACTGTAATTACACATAGACATGGTCACATAAATACAGCTCTGTGCAACACAAGACAGCAGATGTGTAAAAATGGCCACCAGTACATGCTGTGCTTTACTTCAAGGATTACATTGCTAAATGATGTTATAAGCATAGGAAAATTTATGAAATATGACTATAAAAAGAGGAGTAAGAATGAGAGTAGAGTTCTGCTTTAAGGGTAAGGCAGCGGAAATGCAGTGTTTTTGCAATGTGGGGCCCTGACTTAAAGGTGTTTTCCAGGATATAAGACAAATGGTAAATTTTGAAAAAAAAAATTAATATGGAATGACTCACTGGATCATTATACCCCTGTGGGAAGTAGCAGTGTGTTCCTCACATAGAATGGAAAGACATGAAATGCCTGTCAATACCCACCTTTAGGACTGCTGTTGAAGATGCAGTATCACTCACTGTCCTTGACTAGCTCAATGGAGGCTCCAAGATCCAGACAATGGAGGAACTAATGGCAGTGACTCCACAGGCTTCCTCTTCATTTAACTCTACTTAATGGGATCAGTGCCTTGTTCGAGAATCACCAGACTATGCCATTGACTCTTCTTTTAAGCCCCGTTTTGCTTTACATTATTAAGGTATATTCATGGCCTTTTTTTCAACATTTTCTGCCTGTCCCCATTAAACAGATTTGGACTAGCAAAGTTCATGCACATGCAGCAGAAACAATAGTTGTTAAACACAGGTGATAAACGTGATGTGAACATAGGCTTACTCTGGTGTTTGACAAACAGTAATATAGATTAGAGATGAGCGAACAGTGTTCTATCGAACACATGTTCGATCGGATATCAGGGTGTTCGCCATGTTCGAATCGAATCGAACACCACGTGGTAAAGTGCGCCAAAATTCGATTCCCCTCCCACCTTCCCTGGCGCCTTTTTTGCACCAATAACAGCGCAGGGGAGGTGGGACAGGAACTACGACACTGGGGGCATTGAAAAAAATTGGAAAAAGTCATTGGCTGCCGAAATCAGGTGACCTCCATTTTAGACGAATAGTGGATTTCAAATCCGGGTCATATGAGAATGTGAACTTTGTGACTATGAGACAGGGATAGCTGTACAGGCAGGGATAGCTAGGGATAACCTTTATTTAGGGGGGAATGTTATTAAAAATAACTTTTTGGGGCTCTATCGGGTGTGTAATTGTGATTTTTGTGAGATAAACTTTTTCCCATAGGGATGCATTGGCCAGCGCTGATTGGCCGAATTCCGTACTCTGGCCAATCAGTGCTGGCCAATGCATTCTATTAGCTTGATGAAGCAGAGTGTGCACAAGGGTTCAAGCGCACCCTCGGCTCTGATGTAGCAGAGCCGAGGCTGCACAAGGGTTCAAGCGCACCCTCGGCTCTGATGTAGGAGAGCCGAGGGTGCACTTGAACCCTTGTGCACCCTCAGCTCTGCTACATCAGAGCCGAGGGTGCGCTTGAACCCTTGTGCACACTCTGCTTCATCAAGCTAATAGAATGCATTGGCCAGCGCTGATTGGCCAATGTATTCTATTAGCCTGATGAAGTAGAGCTGAATGTGTGTGCTAAGCACACACATTCAGCTCTACTTCATCGGGCTAATAGAATGCATTGGCCAGCGCTGATTGGCCAGAGTACGGAACTCGACCAATCAGCGCTGGCTCTGCTGGAGGAGGCGGAGTCTAAGATCGCTCCACACCAGTCTCCATTCAGGTCCGACCTTAGACTCCGCCTCCTCCGGCAGAGCCAGCGCTGATTGGCCGAAGGCTGGCCAATGCATTCCTATGCGAATGCAGAGACTTAGCAGTGCTGAGTCAGTTTTGCTCAACTACACATCTGATGCACACTCGGCACTGCTACATCAGATGTAGCAATCTGATGTAGCAGAGCCGAGGGTGCACTAGAACCCCTGTGCAAACTCAGTTCACGCTAATAGAATGCATTGGCCAGCGCTGATTGGCCAATGCATTCTATTAGCCCGATGAAGTAGAGCTGAATGTGTGTGCTAAGCACACACATTCAGCACTGCTTCATCAAGCCAATACAATGCATTAGCCAGTGCTGATTGGCCAGAGTACGGAATTCGGCCAATCAGCGCTGGCTCTGCTGGAGGAGGCGGAGTCTAAGGTCGCTCCACACCAGTCTCCATTCAGGTCCGACCTTAGACTCCGCCTCCTCCGGCAGAGCCAGCGCTGATTGGCCGAAGGCTGGCCAATGCATTCCTATGCGAATGCATACTTAGCAGTGCTGAGTCAGTTTTGCTCAACTACACATCTGATGCACACTCGGCACTGCTACATCAGATGTAGCAATCTGATGTAGCAGAGCCGAGGGTGCACTAGAACCCCTGTGCAAACTCAGTTCACGCTAATAGAATGCATTGGCCAGCGCTGATTGGCCAATGCATTCTATTAGCCCGATGAAGTAGAGCTGAATGTGTGTGCTAAGCACACACATTCAGCACTGCTTCATCAAGCCAATACAATGCATTAGCCAGTGCTGATTGGCCAGAGTACGGAATTCGGCCAATCAGCGCTGGCTCTGCTGGAGGAGGCGGAGTCTAAGGTCGGACCTGAATGGAGACTGGTGTGGAGCGATCTTAGACTCCGCCTCCTCCAGCAGAGCCAGCGCTGATTGGTCGAGTTCCGTACTCTGGCCAATCAGCGCTGGCCAATGCATTCTATTAGCCCGATGAAGTAGAGCTGAATGTGTGTGCTTAGCACACACATTCAGCTCTACTTCATCAGGCTAATAGAATACATTGGCCAATCAGCGCTGGCCAATGCATTCTATTAGCTTGATGAAGCAGAGTGTGCACAAGGGTTCAAGCGCACCCTCGGCTCTGATGTAGCAGAGCTGAGGGTGCACAAGGGTTCAAGTGCACCCTCGGCTCTCCTACATCAGAGCCGAGGGTGCGCTTGAACCCTTGTGCACACTCTGCTTCATCAAGCTAATAGAATGCATTGGCCAGCACTGATTGGCCAGAGTACGGAATTCGGCCAATCAGCGCTGGCCAATGCATTCTATTAGCCCGATGAAGTAGAGCTGAATGTGTGTGCTAAGCACACACATTCAGCACTGCTTCATCACGCCAATACAATGCATTAGCCAGTGCTGATTGGCCAGAGTACGGAATTCGGCCAATCAGCGCTGGCTCTGCTGGAGGAGGCGGAGTCTAAGATCGCTCCACACCAGTCTCCATTCAGGTCCGACCTTAGACTCCGCCTCCTCCAGCAGAGCCAGCGCTGATTGGTCGAGTTCCGTACTCTGGCCAATCAGCGCTGGCCAATGCATTCTATTAGCCCGATGAAGTAGAGCTGAATGTGTGTGCTTAGCACACACATTCAGCTCTACTTCATCGGGCTAATAGAATGCATTGGCCAGCGCTGATTGGCCGAATTCCGTACTCTGGCCAATCAGCACTGGCTAATGCATTGTATTGGCTTGATGAAGCAGTGCTGAATGTGTGTGCTTAGCACACACATTCAGCTCTACTTCATCGGGCTAATAGAATGCATTGGCCAATCAGCGCTGGCCAATGCATTCTATTAGCGTGAACTGAGTTTGCACAGGGGTTCTAGTGCACCCTCGGCTCTGCTACATCAGATTGCTAAATCTGATGTAGCAGTGCCGAGTGTGCATCAGATGTGTAGTTGAGCAAAACTGACTCAGCACTGCTAAGTCTGCATTCGCATAGGAATGCATTGGCCAGCCTTCGGCCAATCAGCGCTGGCTCTGCCGGAGGAGGCGGAGTCTAAGGTCGGACCTGAATGGAGACTGGTGTGGAGCGACCTTAGACTCCGCCTCCTCCAGCAGAGCCAGCGCTGATTGGCCGAATTCCGTACTCTGGCCAATCAGCACTGGCTAATGCATTGTATTGGCTTGATGAAGCAGTGCTGAATGTGTGTGCTTAGCACACACATTCAGCTCTACTTCATCGGGCTAATAGAATGCATTGGCCAGCGCTGATTGGCCGAATTCCGTACTCTGGCCAATCAGCACTGGCTAATGCATTGTATTGGCTTGATGAAGCAGTGCTGAATGTGTGTGCTTAGCACACACATTCAGCTCTACTTCATCGGGCTAATAGAATGCATTGGCCAATCAGCGCTGGCCAATGCATTCTATTAGCGTGAACTGAGTTTGCACAGGGGTTCTAGTGCACCCTCGGCTCTGCTACATCAGATTGCTACATCTGATGTAGCAGTGCCGAGTGTGCATCAGATGTGTAGTTGAGCAAAACTGACTCAGCACTGCTAAGTCTGCATTCGCATAGGAATGCATTGGCCAGCCTTCGGCCAATCAGCGCTGGCTCTGCCGGAGGAGGCGGAGTCTAAGGTCGGACCTGAATGGAGACTGGTGTGGAGCTATCTTAGACTCCGCCTCCTCCAGCAGAGCCAGCGCTGATTGGTCGAGTTCCGTACTCTGGCCAATCAGCACTGGCCAATGCATTTCTATGGGGAAAAGTTAGCTTGCGAAAATCGCAAACTGACAGGGATTTCCATGAAATAAAGTGACTTTTATGCCCCCAGACATGCTTCCCCTGCTGTCCCAGTGTCATTCCAGGGTGTTGGTATCATTTCCTGGGGTGTCATAGTGGACTTGGTGACCCTCCAGACACGAATTTGGGTTTCCCCCTTAACGAGTTTATGTTCCCCATAGACTATAATGGGGTTCGAAACCCATTCGAACACTCGAACAGTGAGCGGCTGTTCGAATCGAATTTCGAACCTCGAACATTTTAGTGTTCGCTCATCTCTAATATAGATTACATATTGTTTAACTGGCTCACTAAGGTAGGCACACAGTTTGTAGGGTGAAATGCCCACAAAAGTGAAGAAGCAAATGGTCAAGATCAATGGCACTTTCATGGTATTGTTGCACATTATCCTTTACTGTAGTTGGATATAGAGAAACGAAAATAGACTGTAGCTATAGACTGGACCAGACTCCATTCCTAAAATCCTATCGATCCCTATCCATTTACCTGCAGTCATGCTTTTGCTTCTAGAAGTTCTTTAATTTCTTAACCATTTGCTTCACCTTGATGACCATCTCAGTAGAGCCTTAGACTTGGTCCCCCAAGACAGTGAGTTAACCACCATAGATTTGTCACTGGATAACTCATTTTATTGTACATTGCTAAAATGAATGCTATTTCACCAATTCTTATCAACAGTCTTTGTTAAAAACCTATAGCACAAAATTATCTGCAATGCTGTTTTCAGCCCCCAACATTTATACTCTGGGTTTCAACCTTTTGCATATTTAAAGGATATAAGCAGTGAAATATCAACAACGCTTACAGAGAGAATTCCACCACGAAAAACAATTAGGGTAAGTTCATATGGGTTTTTTTGGTCCGGAACCTGAGGCGGAGGCCACCTCAGGTTCTGGACCAAAAACCAGATAGCCGCGACTGAAAGCTGGTGCACTGCACCGGCATCCAGCCACGCACTCTGCTCCAGATTAGGCCCAATGAATGGGCCTAGTCCGGAGGAGGGAGTGTCTTCAGACCGAATCGCGAGGCGAAACAGCCTGAAGAATGAGCATCTTGCTTCTTTTTCCGGGAGCCAGAACAAACCGGCTCCCAGAAAAAAGACCTGAGCGGCTCCCATTGATTTCAATGGGAACCATCTTTTTGGTCAGGATTTTGAGTATTACGGCCACAAAATCCTGACTAGAAATCCTTGTGTGAACTTAGCCTTAGGGTGTGTTCACAAAGAGTTTTTTGCAGACTGATTTTTAGGTGGAATCCACGTCAAAATCCCGTTCATTTCAATGCAAGTCAGTAGCAGTTTTTTTTCTCTAGCTGATTTTTTTCAGCTAGCGGGGGAAAAAAGTGATATGGCCTATCTTTTCAAAACGGATTCTGTCTTGAAAGACCCATTGAAATCAATAGGAGGCATCAAAAATTGTGAGGTAGTTTTTGACATTGACAAAAAAGAAAAACACATAACAAACCGTAGTGAAAACTGTGACAAACTGCATCATAGAAGAAAAAAAATGCGTCAAAAAATGTTTTGTAATTCCTGAAGTTGAATTTTTCATCCTGCAAAAAAAACTTGTGTGTAAATGCACCCTTCCACTGCTTATTTTCTGTGATGGAAAAATTCATCTGTATGGAAATGCTTATGAAAGTAGTTATAGAGGCACTTATATATGGACTTGGATATATGGACTAGTCTGTCCTATTTGGAGTACTTGTTTGGTACTAACAAGTCGTGTTTGTTTCTTTGTAGCTGGTAACAGGAGTATGGGAAGGAGGCTACAACTTTTTCTGCCAGGACACTCACAGTGGAGGCGAAGCAGACATGAAGGTAAGGAGAATCTGGATCTGACTTTTATTATATTTAAAAACAGTATTAGAAAAAGTTGTATTCTAGATTTTGCAGTAGTAGATGGGTTTCTGGATGAATTGTCAGACATGCCTTCTGCTTAATTTACTGAAAGTGAAGAGCAGTTATTTGTGGCATGTGATTTGTCCCTGCCCCTGTATGATTTTCATGCCATTACACGCAATGTACAATTTTGATATGTTGCAAGCAGTGTGCCCAGTTATTGCTCTTTGGTCTATTTTAGTGATGAAAGAAAACCTGATTGCTGTCCGACATATTACAGACGGTTGATGCGGGGACACTATATTGAGTACCCAATATATTTATCAAAAAGAAAAATGCTTAGTGGCATATTAGCTGGCAAGGTAGACTAAACAGTGTATAATATTAGCCACGTATCTCTAGACTCTTGGCAGATCATTTCATTCTGATCCATGCTGATTCACAGTCAGTTCAGCTGATAAGCAGACACAAGTATAAACCCATTGAAAGTTTTTGCATATGTCCTTCATGACCTGTTCAATTTAAGATATTCAATGCATGCAAAAATTTGGCTCAGAAAAAAAAGCTGCCCCAGTCGCCATTATACTTCTTGGTATCTGAGATTTTCCTGACGTGTAGTAGGACTAAATTACAGAACAGGTTAGTGCATGGTTCAGCAGTGTCTACGACAGATGTGGGACTAAATGCATTCACACAGTTCTGGAACCTACAGGTAAGCCTGTGGAAGTATAGACGCATTGAAAAATCCCATCTTCCTGTAAACACCCAGTAAGAGCCAGGAAATCATCAGTTTGACTTTGATAGAAAGATTAAAATGGGGGCCACACGGTGGCTCAGTGGTTAGCACTGCAGCCTTGCAGCACTGGAGTCCTGGTGTTCAAATCCCACAAAGGGCAAAAAACCATCTGCAAGGAGTTTGTATGTTCTCCCCGTGTTTGCATGAATTTCCATCCCATATTCCAAAAAAGACATACTCATAGGGAAAAATGTACATTGTGAGCTCTGTGTGGGGCTCACAATCTACATTTAAAAAAAAAATTAAAATGGAGGGAACCAGATATTTTTATTATGCATTCTGCGCGTATTATGCATTAAGGGTCCATTCAGATCCCGTTTTTACATCAGTTTAACAGATACAAAAATGGATGCAAGCGGATGCAAAAAGATGGCCATCCGTTTCCATAGACATTAATGTTTTGGGTTTTTTTTTCAACATTGATGTCTGTGAAAATGGATGGCCGTCCATTTGTGTCAGTTTTTTTAATCTGTTTTTTGCATCCATTAAATTGATGTAAAAAAAAGTGATCGGAAAGGACCCTAACTACATGATATGGCATTTTCCTGGGGTCATCGTATTCTGACACCAACTTTTGTACTGTTTAGTTGACTGAGATATGTCAGGAGTCTATTCTTGCAGGGCAAGTTTTACTTTTTAGTACCAATTTTTAATATGTACGTGAGCACTGCTTCCTCCCTAGCCGTTGCCAAAGCAATGAGAACTTTTATCTAAAGTGATGGAAGGACCTCATTGACCATTGACCATGCTCTGATTTTTTTCCACTGGAAATAAACAGTGATTGACAGCAAGCAGAGATCTAGAAAACCTTGAGGCATTGATACTGAAAATATATTAGAAAATTGTATAACACTACATGGACCTTAAGGAATCACAATTATTGAATATATGTAAGCACAGCCAGACGGTACGACAACTGCACCTGGCCAAAGCCCTGCCCACTCGTAGCTAGGTGAATGAATCTCCCTGGTTTCATTTCTTTAGAGTGGCGCTCCATCTTGAAATAAGATGTAATATTTGCAGGACTTGAGTCTGTCCTTCTACAGCTTGCGACCATACCAGTTTGGTTTTAACTGTGTTGTTCTTTTTTGGACCATTATACCCCTGTTTAGTGCGTATGGCACTTCAATGCTTTCTGTCATTTGTAAACTTATTAATTTGTATATAGAAATGTATGTTAATGCAGAGTCATTTCCTTTTAACAGATAACTCGAGTCCTCTGGTGGTACTACTTTTCCAAGCTCATTGAATTCATGGACACTTTCTTTTTCATCCTCCGCAAGAACAACCACCAGATCACCGTCCTGCATGTCTATCACCATGCGTCCATGCTTAACATCTGGTGGTTTGTCATGAACTGGGTACCCTGTGGACACTGTGAGTAGTTGTTGTGTTGACTTTTAAAGAGATGTGTACCATAAAGCTACTTAGAACATGTTCATATGTGCTGGTTTTCTTCCATTCTGGTCACTGTATTTTACCACAACAATGTGTTCTAACATTGTTGTGAATGTGGTTAAAATGAATTTCATTCACACAATGCAACAAAAATCCTGGATGACTGACTAAGGCTATGTTCATATCTGCCTTGGAGTCTCCGTAGAAGACTCCACTGCAGATTCTGCCTAAAATCGGCAGAGAGAAAAATCCTGCAAGGAGGACTTATAGTCTATGCGGTCCACAGGTGTCTGCAGGGTAACCGCATTTTAAGCAGACAGGCTCTCTGTCTCTTGGGTCCTCATGCGGACACAAACAGCGGAAAGCTAAAGTTAACCTAGTATATGTATTAGTTTCTTATTTAATGACGAACTCCCAGCTAAACACCTTTTTTTCCATCTCTGCATCCCTGAGTGTCAGTCACTCTCTAGGTATGCTGCCCTCATATCCTTACAGTCCAGCTTCTCCTCAGCCTCCATCTTGAGATAGATATTTCTCTTTCTCTTTGCTCTGCTGTCAATCCGATGATACATCAGGACAGATTTACATGGGCAGCTATAGACTTATTCTCCTAAATAATCTAAGACTCTAAGTACATAGTTATGGAGACTGAGCTGTGAGCTTCTTCTCCATAGTTGTGTGACATGAACTCTCTACTCTTCAATAGTTAGACAGAAGTTTCCGACTTCCTCTGTGGAGAGTCTGTGTGGTACAGTCTGTCTTACAGGAAGTCTCCTTTTCTTCTGCATCGTTTCATAAATTTTGTTAGGCCTGAGTGAGAGTCACTTGACTTAGCAGAAGAGAAGAATTCAGATAGAAAGAAATAACTAAAATGGTAATACTGACTGAATATATCCCCGAGGACTAGGTACATAATAAATAAGAAAAAAATCAGTAGTTCTTCTTTAAGTATGTTTAGGGTATGTTCACACTGCAGCAAATGGATTCCGCGTGTGAACATACAGTGCGGCTAGCCACGACGGAATGCCGATGCAGTGTACGGGCATCCCGTCACAGCATTCTGCTCCGGATTAGGCACGAATGAATGGGCCTAATCGGGAGGGAGTCTCGTGCCGGGGACAAATCAGCTGCAGAATCCATGGGAAGAAGGGGTATGTCACTTCTTTTTTCTTATACTAGCTAGCAGAAAAGAGACGAGCGGCTCCCATTGAAGTCAATAGGAGCCGTTTTTGGCAGCAGATTTTGAGGCGGATTCTGATTATGTAGTATAGTAGAGACGCAAAATCCATATGGATGATCAGGACCAGCACATGATCCACCCTTTGTAAGTGAAGCATCTTAGAGCAGCGTTTGACAATGGCGTATTAAGCCCTTACATGGAGTTTTAAGTTGTAGAATTCTGAGAATTCTGCTTGGACATTTGAAGAAAAGTATATAAAAGTTATTTGTAAGGTTATAGAGCATCAAGCAAAATAGCTCAAAGCAAATGCTAATGTAAAATCTGCCACTATAACCTGATTTAAGGGTGCCTTGACTATTGAATTCCATATAAAAATATTCAATGATTGTGTTGGCAGTAACCTAATAAACCGTTTAAGGAGTTCACATTACATTAAATACTGATTACAGGGCATAAGAAAATAAAGAACAATGTTACTCACCTCCACCGACACTGCTCTTTGCTTCCTGTGTTCTGTCTCTACACACAGGAAATGCATTGTAAATGCAGATACATTTCCCCTTGTGTATCATCATAATAGGAAAGAGGCATCAGCGGCAGATCGCTGGAAATTATGTTTTGTTTTTTATGCCTTGCTGAGCAGTAGGTAAGATAATGTGTTTTCCATGGGAAACAATTTAATTAAATAATTGTCTTTTTCCATAAAATAACAATTCAGGAGCATTTTCCCTATAGCTCTGCATAGTATTGTTTGTCTGATATTTCTCCTAAAAATGTATGAATAAACTGACATTTAGGGGCAACACGGTGGCTCAGTGGTTAGCCTTGCAGCACTGGAGTCCTGGGTTTGAATCCCGCCAGGAACAACATCTGCAAGGAGTTTGTATGTTCTCTGCGTGGATTTCCTCCAATTCTACAAAAAAAGACATACTGATGCTAGGTTCACACCAGCGTCTGGACTCCGTTATCAGGTTTCCGTCTTCTGCATGCAGAAGATGGAAGCCTGTTATGCCGTGAGCGCCGGTAAGCATTTTGAGCTCTCTGCGACAAAACCATTTTTTTAAACCGGACACAGAGTACTGCATGTCCAACTCTGTGTCCAGTTAAAAAAAAACGGTTTCGCCGCAGAGAGCATAAAACGCTCACCGGCGCTCACGGCCAGACACTTTTCAAACCCATTAGATTCCGGCAGGTTTCCGTTTCGTGCTCTGTTTTGTGCAGTAAACGGAAACCTGCAGTACGGAGACCGGGCGCAGATGTGAACGAGCCCTGATAGGAAAAAAAAAATGTACATTGTGATCCCTATATGGGCTCACAATCTACATATAAAATACGTAAATAAACTGACATTTGATTGTTACCACTGTGTTTCTACATAACCAATCAGTTCTGACAGTATTAGATTGTGTGGGGATACAACTCATTAGGCGGTTGTCTTGAAAAACCACTTAAGAAAAAGGAATGGCAACACCCAATTGGCAATTTAATCATAAAATTCTAGGAGCTGTATCGTCTTTAGTGAAGAACCCAGGTTCTGTTTGGGATTCAGCGATGGTCAGGTTCGAGCATGGGGGCCTTGTGATGGGTGCTTGTCAATGAGTGCAGTAATGACTATTTAAATAATAATATTCTCAGGAATTGTCATAAATATCCTGCATTTTTATTAATTATTTATTTTACATGGTTTTTGGTTTTGTTTTTTAGCCTACTTTGGTGCCACTCTCAATAGCTTTATCCATGTGCTCATGTACTCTTACTATGGACTCTCAGCTGTACCATCCTTACGACCTTATCTGTGGTGGAAGAAATACATCACTCAGTGCCAGCTGGTAAGCCTTCCCTTCATTACTTGTCCCTTAGCAGAGTTTACAGAAAACATGTCATATCTGTAGTTTACGGGTATGTTCATACTGTTGCAAAAATAGAGTCATGGAGCCCCCTCTGCGTACATTCCCGTAGACTATAAGGTAAAAGAAATAACAGAGGCTGTCTTCTATTTATTTTTGTAACGGAAGAAAAAGTTCAGCATGTATGACTTTATCTCCCCTCAGAAAAATATGATGGAAGAAAGCGTCTGTCATTTTTTTTTTTTTATATGGGTGTGACTGCATACGGACACTAGACTAGAGAGATCTGTCTGCATCTGTCATTTAATGTCCGTTGCTTTCATCCTGTGGCATATAATAGCAATAGACATTAAACAACTGTAATGTGAATCCACCCTAAGTGAAACATTTCCTTCATCAGCATATTGAGTGTTTCCACACCAACCTGAGAAATGAGCAAAGTCTATTCATAAATACAATATGATTCATTCTTACAGTCTATTGGGAGTAGTTTCTTCTCTGCTCACTGTAATTTCTGAAGACTAATGCTATAGCTATATGTTCCATGTAATGTAAGATCACAACTGTAACACTCTGAAACCAAGGATGTGTGGTATGAAAAAACTTCTCTTCAGTAATTGTAAAGCTGCAATTAACATACCACTGATTCAATCCCTGGCCAGGAAACCCTTTGTGGTGTAGAAATACAAGTCTTGATGTTACAGTGTAAAAAGGTGGTGTAACCTTGAACATATAAAAACTATGGAGAATATTATCAAAGCCAGTCTTCATAACTGCATCGCTGGCAGAAGGTGCACCACATTTATGGTGAGGCACACATCTCATCCAAACAAAGCAGACTCTCCTGGAGGGAAATAGATTTCGAACATCTTATATGCCAGATTTCTGGCATAAATGATAATAAATGTGGCAGGACTGGTGGTTTTGCACCCCCAAACGCCCTTGTCAGGCCCCTTTTGAGGAGAGTGGAGATGGTAGTGGCACAAAACTAATTGTTGCGCCAAAAAAAAACAATTGCGAAAACAAGAAAACTGTTATACAAGGCATATGAAATCTGTATGTGCTAGACAACATTAAACCTCATGAATTATTGCAGCCCTGTTTTTATGGAGCCATAATAGGGCACTGTCAGAATTGTATAGAACGTTATGTACCTATGTGGGCCTGATTTTATACAGATGAAAAAAGGTTTTTTTTTCTGATTCTGAATGAAACCTATATTGTGGCATGCCATATCACATGCAGTATATACCAAAGTTTCTTGTCCCAGAAGCATGTGTTGTAGAAAATAATAAGATACACACAACATGCAGAACTGTGCAGCGGCACATGGAGTCCCTGTGACACTTGCGGTGCATAGTGTATTGTGGGGTTGTATGTAAATGTTACATATCTTGTACATTATGTATCCGTACATATCCACACCATAGCAGGAAATTAATGTTTTGTGCATTTTCTCATCTACCACAGACCCAGTTTGTCCTAACAATGACTCAGACCAGCTGTGCAATGATTTGGCCCTGTGGATTTCCCATGGGATGGCTGTATTTCCAGAACTGCTACATGATCTCTCTCATCATTCTCTTTACCAATTTCTACATTCAGGTATGACCACATCCTGATAGAACACACAATTTTACCTCATGTTCTACTAGCAAGAAGCACTGGTGACTGCTGCCTTCCCTCTGCCATAACTAAACATGCCCGTGTCTGGGATGGCAAGAGTTTCCTTGGATTATTCCTTAGAGAGTTGAGCTTAGAATTCCTGACTGATGTTGCATTTGCTCTCTCTCTCTTCCTAAAATAGACAGCTGAAAACTGAAAATTATAAATATGTTTGATGTGTACTGATGTATTCCCCAAAAGAATCCTTCCAAAATGTAGAATGTAGAAGCACTGGAGCATATACTGCTCATCTGCTTAAAGGCTATGTACACTTTCTGGTGCTTTTTTTTATTATTACCTTCATTATGGGCTGAAAAAAATAAACATTTTCCTAATAGGTTTTTAATCTCCACTATTTGTAGTGTGCATTAATTCTTATTCTGTAACCTTTATAACTTCTGAGAGGTAATAACACATCAGTCAAGCTGACTTCTTATCTCTAACGTACAGTAGGGCTGGGGAATTAACTGGATAAAGTCAATGAATTTACCATTTCAAAGAAGCATAGTTCTGTTTTTCATCACAATTGGGAAATTCGATGTGAGATCTGCCCCCGAGTCTGATATAGTCTACACAGGCTTTACTTTCCAACGGCAAGCTATGACAGTTTCTTCATTGTAGTCAATAGTTGGGTGGTCGAACAAGAAGGCCTGCATCACATATATGTGACTTTTTCCCACTGTGCTAGCTCAATTAAATTTTTCCTACTTTCTTTTAAGTAAAAAAAGAAAACAGAATTTAACATTAAGAATTGCTCATAAACTTGAAGCAAATCAATATTTTGTTTTAGGCAAAATCTCCAAAGCCCTACTCTGACAGAACAGGGCAGCCTACATTGTATACAAAATGCAGGCTGCTGAATGAATACAGTTGAAAATGTGTAATAACCTAATAGAAGTTGTTTTAGCCCCTAATAGGTTCAAATCAATCCCAAATGAGTTGGCTACTATAACATTGAATGCCCAAGCCCTAATGCATTCTAATATCATATGTATACAACGTTACCGTATTTACCATAGTAATTAACCAGTGATGATATTCTATAATAAATCCAAATATGTTTATTACATATTTTCAAATTAAAAAAATATGATATTGTGGAATTGCCATTTAGGTAGGTCCCTGTTATTTGCCAAGCAGGACTGATCAGAACAAAAGTCCATAAGCTCAAAAACAATACATATAATAAGACACCACTATGGTTACCAGGGGCTAAGGTCACACGGGTCAGGTCTTCAGTGGCCTGTGGCAAAAAAAGCACTTAAATTCCATTGGTTTTCAGCTGCGATTCCCCGGTGGCTGCTCTGGTTTTCAACCTTTAGTAGTGCCATGGTGTTCCTGGCCTAAGACTACTACTAGGTTTAAATCAGACCAAGCCAGGTTGGACATGTCTGCTAGAGATCCAGGCTATATCTACAGAGTAACACATCAGAAAAGAGGTGCAGGCAGATGACCAAACCAAAGACGAATAGAGTAGCAAACTACCCAAAACCCAGGAGCATGGACATAACTAAATTGTAATGTAATAAATTCCCACTAGACAAAGCTGAGGCTGAGTCCAGGAGAGCTCAGATGCTACTAAATGAGATAGCGCTGCGGAATATGTTGGCGCTATATAAATAAAATTTATTATTATTATTATTATTAGTGAGGGGTTTACCAATAGACAGCCAAAATCAGTCTAAGTCACAGTAGTAGTCTGGTTGTGGTTCAAAGAATGAGTAAGGCCTTGTTCACACATCACAAACAGACAACACAGGGTTAACATCTGTGCTCTCTTTGATGGACTCATAGAGTTTAATGGGTGTCCATGGGCATCCAATAAAAATGTAAAATGGAACAAAATAGAATACACTGCTGTTCCCTGCCTTGCTGAGCAGACCCATCCAGAATTTGGCAGGTAGGCATAGCAACCTTAAAAGAGACAGGCAGGTAGTGTATATACAGACATTCACAATCTTCTCCAGCACTGCTGCACAGAAGCATCAGAGCTGCTGATGCTGAGCAGAGAAGTTGGAGCGTGGATGCTTAGGTTCCTAACATATGCCCTTTTGTATCAGCTGAATATACAGATGTAGAATGAGTCAGCTAGTCAGTTCAATGGCCTCATGCATGGGATTACATTACAGGCCTGTTTGTACAGAACAAAATTAAGGCACACATAATCTACAATGGACCAGTATTTTACCTCCAATTTTAAACCCTTGGCATACAAAATTATGGAAGCGGCTCACATGACCACTGAGAGAGGAGCCGTGGAATCACTTACATACAGCAGCGGTTCTTTACCAGCAATGGATGAGAACACTGATTGGTCATGTAAGCCTCTCCACTTTCCAGCAGGAGAGTGGGACGGTACAAAGGAGCATTAGAGACAGAAGCTTATAGTATAGGAGAGACTTAATTTTTAATGTCCGTGTCAGTTTCCCTTGAGTTTGTTATAATTCTCAGCGAAAATGTATAGAGGGACTTAGATATCTAATCCTTAGATATTTTTATTGATTTGTGTATATATTGTTCATGTGAGTGGGCTCAGAGTCACACATTACTTCTTGCTGTAAATGGAATTGCACAGAGAAGTGACATTACATGTTGCCATTTTATTACAGACATACAAGAAAGCCTCTTCCCGAAGGAAAGATTACCAGAATGGCTCAGTGACTTCAGCGAACGGACACACAAACGGCTTTTCATCCCTGGAAGACAATGTCAAGCAGCGTAAACAAAGAAGGGATTGAGCCGAAAAAGCAACCACCAGTTCACTATGCCAGAAGATGTAACATCAGATTGGAAACACAGTGAATCTGCACTGACACCCTTACAGCTACTGTAAATGATTCCTAGTTATTTAATGTGATTAATGTAGATCTTAACAAATTCCACCCATCATTAAAATGCTGAAGACACATTTACAATTGCTCCTGAAATTAGCTCTGCCTTCTCCAACAACACGTGCTGAGCTGCAATTCTCCGAATGCCACTAAAGTAGTCTCTGTACACTCTGCCAGCCTATGTATTGAGCTACACATTTAATAGGATTCTGGCAGGGAATGCTGGGACTTGTAAAGAAACAGCATTTGTATATCTACAGGTGGGTCACGACTGCTCTAGACCGTAATGCACTATTGCCCATTGCCCTACTGCACGTTGTCCAAACTGGAGATGTGCGGAGGGAGGCATTGCCATTAATAACAGAACCTGTGGTAAGGTCTAAACATGTATATTTTTTACATACACTTCTTTAATCCATCCATATTGTCATATTTGTGGACAGGCAACACTCTATAACCTGCATAAAAGTTTTGTAGACATGTCACTGAAGAAGTAGGACAAGGGAACAGCTCCATACCAGGCTATCTCAGGGCTATGTAATGTATCTCCTGGATAGATTATTGTGGTACATAAAGACGGACACTTAGACTCAGCCAGGGATGAAGGGGTGTTTTTTCACAGCATAAGCAGTGATCGCATCTACGCAGCCTCCCTTTAGTGTCAGTATGTGCAGCAACCTGGTAGACCACCCTGACATTGACTGGGACCAGCCTTTCAGTTACTGTGTACGCACATGCCCTTTCTGTAGACTGTGGATACAAAACAAGTATTATTATAGTATATTACACTGCTGTTGCCTTACTAGTTTCATATTCTAGGTGCTGACTAGCAATTTATAGGTACCAGGAGTTGAAATTCATTTTCTAATACAGGATGTGTTTGTAGTTGCCATGTGTACCATGTAGTGTGAAGAAACATGCCTTAATAAAACAGCATTTAGATAACAGGGCCTATTGCTTCTTACCAGTTATGAAAAAAAAAAAATTAAAAGAAAAAAAAACATTTGACAATTCAGCTTTTTAGGAGATAGGTATATTTTTAGAATTTATTTGTATTATACTAGTAGTGAAGTTTCTTACACGCACACAATAGAAGCTAGTGATGTCACTTAGATCATGATGTCATTAGTTTTAGCATTTACTTAATAGTTGGTTTATCAGTCTGCAGCCAATGTGTGTGTGTGCATGTGAAGGAGATGGGTGTGCTCTTAAGTATGAGATGACTGCAAAATAAATTCAGCTTTCCTGCAGGATAAAATATTTAGCTTTTTTTTACTCTTTAGTTTGGATAGCAGGCGTGACTGCAGCCCTGAAAGGTTTCTTCTGTCTTTATTGTATCACAGTTTCGCTTTTTTCTTTTATTTGTGCTTAAGCTGCTTCTCTATATAACACAAAAGAATTTGCACTCAAGGGAAGCTTATGGCCTGAACCAAACAGGTATTTATTAAGGTGCTCAAATGTATACTGTCACCGCGGCATAGACACCTAGTGAAACAAAAAGTCTGCAATATAAAATGTAGTTTTTTCAACTTTGACATGTCAGTAAATGAACTTTGTACTAAATGCCCTATAGAAGACTTCTGTATGACCCCAGCGATAACCATGTAATTCATAGCACTTCTGCCTCCCTGAGGCTACTTAAGGTACTGCATACTTTGCTAGATGGACGTTAGTACTTGACGTATGGCTTGTTAGTTCTGTTTTGTATAGTGTTCAGCCGTCGCCTTGCGAGACAGCAATATAGAATAAGTAATTTAAAAGATCGCTGTAAATTTATAACAAAAAAACTAAATTGCGAACAGGAGTTATGGGACGTAGAATGCTTTATACTTCACTGATGTCAGACATTCCTAGGCTGCCTTTTGTGTGTGTATGAGTACAGCAAACTGAAAAACTCCCTTCCCTGTTTGGTCTACAGGTACATTTGTAACCTCCTTGTTATCTTCCAATTTTTAGAAGTATGTTTTGAATTTGTTTTATTTTATTTAACTCCATACGATATGGAACAACAGAACATTTAATGTCTTAGTCCCTGCAGTGACCGAATTACATATAATGATGCCAAGGAAATTTGTATGAACGTATATGGGGTTGTTTTTTTTTTTATGTTTCCTCGGCTGCATAATGTCCAGCACTGGCAAAGTCATTTTAAGTCATTTATACAGTAATACACATGTCAAATGTGTCTGTTAATATATTAAAACATTAAAAGTTGTAATCTCATGGTAGTGGTCAATTATTCAAAATCATATTTGGCATTTTGTGTGAGCTACAACATAGATCCACTGAAATTATATCAGTGGAAGTTATATAGAAGTCAAGACCTTTGGGGAATAATATTTTTGGACAGTATACTCACTGTACCATGTGAGCAAATTTAGCAATCTACATCTAACCCCACAGATGAGAATAAGCGGTTCTGGCTGCAAGCTGGTAGGCAATACCTGTGACACCTCCAAGAAAAGGACAAATGAAGCACATTTTTCAACAGCCAAAAATACTGGTAATCTTTCCAGCAGCCTTCTGACACATTAATACTGCCTCAACTGCTATACTTAAAATCCACTCCCCATCTGGAACACTTCACAGTGCACCTAAGGGATATCCTCCACATATTCCCAGATTTCTGCTTGTTACTGAATAGCTCATAGATCCAGGTCACTGTGGAAGAAATCAATGACCATCCTTGGAGACCTTTTTTCTCTTCTCTTACCAAATAGCGCTCCTTACCCTTTTCACATTTTCTAATGCACTCTCCAAAATGGCCAAGGGTACAGCTTTAGACCCAGATGGCGTCCCCGTTAGAAGTTCTCCTGCAGAAGCAAGAACAGCTAATGCTCCCACTACTACACCATGTCTTTTGAACATGGATCCTTCCCAGATTCCTTTTACATAAGCCACAATTGCTATCCTAAAATCAGACAAAGACCCTCTGGAATGTGGCCCCTGTAGACTCATTTCTTTAATAAATATGGACTATAAATTGCTGAAAAAAGTTCTGGCTAACCTGTTGAGCGCAATTATATCCTCCATTGTGCATCTTTGTCATGCAGAGTTTGTGCCAGGCCACAGCACTTCCAGAAATCTATTGAGGGTGCAGGTGGCATACCAAGTGTTGGTAGAGCAGGGAGAAGACTGAGCCTTCCTGATCCAGGTCCTCCAGCAATTTGATTTTGGACCTAACTTCATAAAATAGATCACCATCCTATATCAGAGTCCTACAGCCTCCATAGTTCTCAACGGCTTCACATCTTTCTTTGTCCCATTAGCCAGGGGTACCTAACACAGCTGTTCAATCTTGCCTCTATTATTTGCCATTGGAATGGAGCCCTTGGCTACATGATTGACCCTATATACGCTAGTATACAACACCCATCTGGGGAAGACCAAGATGCTTATGATCTAATGCTATTCCTATCCGGACTTGATATCTCCTTGCACAATGCCATTAATCTGATTGACACCTTGTCCAGTTGGGACATTATGTACCTCACCCCAAACAGAATCCGCTTTGTATACTCCACCACCACTAGGCTTCACATAGTTGTGTGTTTTACCTGAGAATCATAGTCACCAAAAATGATTGAGGCAAATGTCACCCCTCTACTGACCTTTTTCCAGGACAGAACTAGTCTCTGGTTGAAGCTGCCACTATCAATAACCTGTGGTCAGAAAGGCCATCACTGTTAACATCCCCTGAGGAATACTTTTGGAGGAAATGCATCAGGATAGAGTTTATTTAGGTTGAAAGGGCCTCTCTTTTGTCCTTCTTTAGTGCATTCTTTCAGGAACATCCTTATACTTGGGAGGCCTCGATGTCCTGCCAAATTAATTGCCATTTTCACTGTGACATAAAGAGAACTGAGCAGACCTGAGGCTTAAAGTAGAAGGGCTCAGCCCAAAAATGAAAAATGTCTGCACTCTGTAAGGGTTAACCAAGATGATGCTGCAACCAAAATGTCTGTATGTACTACCAGTGACGTAACTAGTGAAGACCAGGCCTATAGCAAACTTTTGACCTCTCGCCCCCACATAAAATAGTGCCCCCTTTCCTGGCGCCCACACAAGTTCCTACAACTATGGGGCGCTATACAGTTACAGTTCCCTCCTATACCCAGATATTTTCCTACCCATTAATTGGAATTATACTGTCCCAGAGACCAAGGGGATTGATCGCCTCTCTATACTTACATCTGTTACACAAAAAGGCAACACAAAATCCACTGTCAGTGCTGAAGCGGTGGAAATCTCTGATTCCTACCCTCGAGAAGTCTGTGTCAGACCTGATGGAGTCTTACCACTATGTTCTACCAGCTATTAACAATAAACACATTAAATTACCTATGATCAAACAGAGCTACCTCACACCCCTGTGTCTCGCTTTTCATATTCCCCAGCAGATATCCACCACATAATCTGGCTATTCTCACATATTAAGGGCTTCTGGAAATAACTGGCATGTTCGTTGAGTTGGTGAAGCACCTAGTCCCCTGTACACCAGATCTGTCTACTAGGTCTAGACGCTGAGTACTGGACCAACGATACCAAATTCTATTCAGAGAAATATTCATGGCCTGGAAAACTATGGCCCACCGCTGGATGACCTCTCACCCACCAAAATGAACCACCTGGAAGAGATTGATCAATATCCTAATTTAACAGGAACTGTCTTATGAAATTCAGGAAAGATTGCGTTCCATGGTGATTCTCTCATCTTATATCCACCATAGAGCACCATTCTATTGCCCACTAACTTTAAAGTTGAGCATGATCTTGCTCGGTGTCCGGCCTCCCCTGTGTCCTACTTGTATGATGCTTACTGTATATTATTATATACATATTTAATACATCTCATTATTATAACAGATTGGTCCATGTTACTTATCATCATTAGAAGTGACCCCCTCTGACCTCATTCAGGACTTTTACTTGTCAGATACGCGATGGTCACAGACTTGATGATTGCCCTTCCCGTTCCTTCATGGTCCCCTTATATTTCCCACTTTGCTTGCTATGTTATTGTGCAATTAATAACCATAAACTGCAGGCACATTCATTCCTGTTCGGAGCTCCTATGTATAAGTGATGTTTTTCTATACTTCAATAAACGGAGTTTAAAAGAAGAATTGGGGGGACTCAGGAGATACTTCTAACTCATTCTCTGGGTTGTATCAGAATATGTATATCAGCTACATTGCAGTGAATGGGACCTAGCTGCAATATCACATACAACCGGTGAACAAGTATCATACTGCTTTTTTTTCTAAACTTGTAATACTTCACTAAGATCAAGAGAATTACAAGTGAGGTATATTCTCTTTTATAATCTTGAAAGAGGAAGCAAAACTCTTAGTGGCTCATGTTTTCTTTCACTGCTGGCGTTACTATTGGACAAAAAAGACATTGTACTAGTCTTGAGTTTCATGAATTCCCAACTATACATTCCTCTCCATTCTGCAACTGGAAAGAATTAAAAATAAAATGTATATACATAATTTCACAGTGTACCTTGGCTGGGAGTCCTGGGCCCGGTTCACATCTGCGTTCAGGACATTCCGTTCCCCTCTCCGCATGAAAAATGTGGAGAGAAAAGTCCTACAAGCAGCACTTTTCTCTCCGCATTTTTCGTGCAGAAACCACACAGACCCCACTATAGTCTATAGGGTCCGTGGGTTTCACTTTTTTATGCAGATTAGGTTTCCGTTCGGGGGGGATCCTCAAGCTGACTCCCCATTCGGAAACCCATGCGCAGATATGAACTGGGCCTTAGCATGGTATAGTTATTGGACCAGAAATGGGCTGCAGTAAAGTTGGATGTACAGGGTTGATATTTTTCTTAAAAGGATCAGTATGCTCTGCTACATGCAAATACATGCAAAATTATATGTAGTTCTAAAAGAAACAAATGCACACAGCAAACAGTAATGAGAATTGCTGGTAATGGATATAATGGGATTTTCTTAGGACCCCCAGCATTTTTCATATTGAGGACCTATCCACAGTATCTGGTCGGTGGGAGTCTGACACCTGGACTTCGTACTGAATGTCTAATCTGGCAACCTGTGGATGCTGGAAGCTATGGAGACAGACACTAAAGCAGATCTGCTCCTTATCAGGAAATCCTGTGGATAGGTCATCACAATGAGACGTCAAGAGAAAACCCTTAATGGCCTCTAAGATTTTATAATATCTAAGGTTCCATGTATAAATAAGCAGCTGCCTGGATAGCATTGATGCATACTATGAGTGCTAAAGCTTTGTCCTAGCTGAGCGCAGTGTTATATAGGGCTTGCATCCAATTTTGAAGCTACCTGTGCCAACAAAAAGAGTGACTTATTGCATTCATCCTACCAATTTACCAGTATTTATTCAGTAAACAGGTCCAACCTATTTATGTAACATTAATCATAGATCATATGACACAATGGAATTTATGGGCTCACCTTACTTATTTAAGAATTGTTTACAGTAGTTATTAAAGATTTTATAAAGAAACAAATATTTCATTATACTAGAAAAAAACATCAGTCCAGTATGGAAAGCTGATACTATTAACTCTTTCACTGCCAGAGGATTTTGGACATTTTGCACCAGTAGCAGCCCGGTCAATTTTCAAATTTTTGACATGTATAAAAATAACCTAAATTACAACATAAAAACATACTAGTTTCCCATACTCATGGATTTTCTGAACATAGACAGCTAGCACATTGTCACAATGTTAGACTGTATCCAGACATCTTGTATTTTTGATTGAAAGTATACTTCTTATTATAATAGGTATAATAGTGCATCTCAATAAATTAGAATATCCCACAGTTTTTTCCTGAAAACGGCAACACCCCATATGTGGTTGTAATCTGCAGAATGGAAAGAGCATTGTTTGTCTTTAGGAAGGAAGATTTTGGAAGAGTGTTTCCCAAAAATTAATGTACAAAGTAAAAATTTTAATTTTTAAAGAAATATTCCATTTCAGTGACGTGACTAATATATTTCGGTCCCTTTGTGGCATCAGAGACATGCACTCCTAAAACTATTAAGTGGGCTATCGTGGGTACAAAAAGTATGTGCATAGAAGGAAAAAAGGGAAAATGGAACATATACTCAGCCAACTTGCAGCGTCAAATCAGTCTCCAATATATAATTTTTCCACCCGAATACTGAAGCTCAGCTCGGAAATACACTCCCTCGGTCCGGAGCTGACAATAGATATATCCACAAGAAGAAATCGATTCCAGCCAAGTTACGTGGAAAATTGAAAAAATTCTTCTTTATTGTTAAAAAAAAACATCACATCTGCGACAGCACACATCTCGCTCCTGTTGAGATGTGTGCTGTCGCAGATGTGATGTTTTTTTAACAATAAAGAAGAATTTTTTCAATTTTCCACGTAACTTGGCTAGAATCGATTTCTTCTTGTGGATATATGTACAAAAAGTATATGTGGGTATAAACTGCTGTTTGGGCACACAACAGGGCTCAGAAGGGAAGTATCACTGCACTTTATAGCTGTTGGAGTATGATTTAGTGGGACTTTCTGGACACCATGTTGTTTTTGTAGAGCCCTGGAGACGCCAGGAAATTGGAATTCCCTAAGAAGGGGCCCCATTTTATAGGGACAATTTTAGGGCCTCTGCAAGCTTGATATGGTGTCGAAAACCCAAACCGTTTAAATCTGTGCACCAAAAACCAAATAGCGCTCCTTCCCATCTGTGCCTGGCTGTGTGCCCAAATATCAGTTTATATTCACATGTGACTTTAAGTTATCCTGGGTACACCAGTGTCATACATGTGGGCATAAACTACAGTTGGTTCCTCAACACTGGGGTCACTTTTTTGTTTGCTGAGGATGCGTCCACCATGTCTAACAGATTACTTTATTGATGGTCTGTTTATGACTTGATGATCTATTCATGACTCTGTGAATGCCTTAGTTTATTTGGCTGGGACGAGCAGTATCTTCATTATGTAGGAGTTGCATTTTGTGGAAATGTTATCATATGGATTTAAAAAAACAAATATTTTCTTTATTGTATTTGGTGTGCTTTCCCCCTATCTTGTATAAACTGTAATTCATTTATTCTGGCTAATATGTATGTGTACGTAGTTTAGGGTGATACGCTAGTCCTCAGCAATAAGAGTCTCTAGTTGAGGGCTGTTTGGTGACATCTTGCTCCTGTCTCTATATTTTTATACCACTTTATATCTGTTTATATGTAAAAAAAAACCAAAAAAAAAACAACAACATTTTTTGATAAATTATTGATGGTGGTTTCTTATGACCAACTTGTTTGGATCATGCAATTGGCTCTTCTAAAAGTCATTGGTTCTATTTGAGGGAATTTTTTTGTATGGCCATAAACTGCAGTCTGGCACACAGCAGTGAAGGAGTGCTATGTAGCTTATGGAATGCAGATTTAGATTTTTGTTATCTAGACTTCATGCCATGTTATCAGAGCCTTTCAGGTACCAGAAAAGTGGCGGAGTGACCCCATATAGAAAAGTACACCCCTCAAAGAATGTATCAAGGAGTGTAGTGAGTATTAGTATTCCAGACGTGAATACACAGCAGATAAGTGAATACATAAACTGTGCAGAGTAGATTGGGAACACCAAATTCCCTACTATTTTCCTAGTAGCTCCTATGATTGGGGGGTCACTCTGGGGGTCACTTTTGGTGTCTTTTCCCTTGTAAACTCTTAATCTGGGGTGTACCCTAATATACGCTTGCACAGCTTATACATTCCCATCCTCATGCAGTCAGTTTTTTTTCAATGATTTGGAGGTTGTTGTTTTTTTTTGTTTTTTTTTTGGGGGGGGGGGGGGTTGTATGCACATTGTACAAGCTATATTTTTTTATTTTTCATTTCATCATTTTTCATTATCATCATTTTTGGGTGCCTATAACTTATTGAATAAGTTTTATTAACTTTTCATTGGTGGATTAAAAAAACATCATCTCTTAGGGTGCATTCACACTACGTAACGCCAGCGTGTATCACAGCCGTACACGCCGGCGCTACAGCAGGGCTGCCGAACACTTCCCATTCATTTCTATGGGAGCCGGCTTGCGAGCGCTCCCCATAGAAATGAATGGACTGCTTTTTTCCATTCATTTCTATGGAGAGCGCTCGCATGCCGGCTCCCATAGAAATGAATGGGAAATGTTCGGCAGCCCTGCTGTAGCGCCGGCGTGTACGGCTGTGATACACGCTGGCGTTACGTAGTGTGAATGCACCCTAACATTGCGTTTTACCTTCTAAGTGTTTTCTTTCCATGCAGTGTGCAGTATACAGTGGGTATGGAAAGTATTTAGACCCCTTTAAATTTTTCACTCTTTGTTTTATTGCATTTTAGTTCATTTTATTTCTGAATAATGTACACTCAGCACCCCATCTTGACAGAAAAAAACCAGAATTGTAGATATTTTTGCAAATTTATTAAAAAAGAAAACCTGAAATATCACATGGTTATAAGTATTCAGACCCTTTGCTGTGATACTCATATTTAACTCACATGCTGTCCATTTTCTTCTGATCCTCCTTGAGATGGTTCTACTCCTTCATTGGAGTCCAGCTGTGTTTAATTAAACTAATTGGACTTGATTTGGAAAGGCACACACCTGACTATATAAGACCTCACAGCTCACAATGCATGTCAGAGCAAATGAGTATCATGAGGTCAAAGGAACTGCCCAAGGAGCTCAGAGACAGAATTGTGGCAAGGCACAGATCTGGCCATGGTTACAAAAGAATTTCTGCAGCACTCAAGGTTCCTAAGAGCACAGTGGCCTCCATAAGAAGTTTGGGATGACCAGAACTATTCCTAGACCTGGCCATCCAGCCAAACTGAGCAATCATGGGAGAAGAGCCTTGGTAAGAGAGGTAAAGAAGAACCAAAAGATCACTGTGGCTGAGCTCCAGAGATGTAGTAGGGAGATGGGAGAAAGTTCCACAAAGTCAACTATCACTGCAGCCCTCCACCAATCGGGGCTTTTTGGCAAAGTTGCCCTAGGAAGCCTCTCCTCAGTGAAAAGACATACGAAAGCGTGCATAGTTTGCCAAAAAACACACAAAGTGTTAGGAGTATTTTGTGTCGTGGGTATTGGTGCACACCTTCTGACTTGCTCGCACGCACTGTTGGTAGGCAGCTTGATTTCCTGGTTCATTAGTCTGTCCTCCCATTTGCACCTGGGAGGAGTGGTCTCTACTCTGTATTTAAACCCATGCCTCCCATGGTTCTGTGCTGAGTGTCGCTTTTACAGAGCTAGGCCTTAGCAGGAGGAGTAGGTGGTTATCTTGGATAGAGGAAGTTCCGTGGTTGGTTTTTGGGAGGTTTTGGGTGAACAAGTTGGTTTGTGTGTTTTCCCTTCTGTGTTCACCAATCCTCCCTCCGTGTATAATTGACTGTGTGAGTGAATTGCCTTATCCTTTGATTTCTACTCAGTTTCCCTGTGTTTGTTTCCTAGTGTACGGTTCCTTCCCATATTGGTTTGGGGAATTCCTTTCCTACATGTTTCCTGTGTGCTGCTTGTGTTGTTAGTCAGCGCACACCCTTGTCAGTCCCTGTCAGTAGCAGCTTCACTTGTTCGTTAGGGGTGACCCCCTTTAGTCTCCAGTCCCTAGAGATCTTATAGGGCATTCCTTCTCCCACTTCCCTCTAGGCCTACGGTGTCAGTGAGAGAGGAGCTGTCGGGGTCAGGTTTAGCCTGAGAACAGCCGACCTACACCCGTGAGGCAGGGACCGGGTTAGCTAGTGGGAGTAGTGCAGGGCGAGATTCCCTACTGCAATCCCTTAGCCCCGTTGCAGCTACCTGGACTGACATAACACAAAGGGCTCCCAGAATATGAGAAATAAGATTCTCTGGTCTGATGAGATGAAGAGTGAACTTTTTGGCATTGATTCTAAGCAGTATGTGTGGAAAAAACCAGGCACTCTTCATCACCTGCCCAATACAATCCCAACAGTGAAACATTGTGGTGGCAGCACCATGCTATGGGGGTGTTTTTCAGCTGCAGGGACAGGACGACTGCTTACAATTGGAGGAAAGATTAATGCAGCCAAGTACAGAGATATTTTGGAAGAAAACCTCTTCCATAGTGCTCTGGACCTCAGACTGAGATGAAGGTTCACCTTCCAACAAGACAATGACCCCAAGCACACAGCTAAAATAACAAAAAATGGCTTCAGAACAACTCTGTAACCATTCTTGTCTGGCCCAGCCAGATCCCTGACCTAAACCCAATTGAGCATTTCTGGAGAGACTAGAAAATGGCTGTCCACCAACATTCACTATCCAACCTGATGGAACTGGAGAGGATCTGCAAGAAAGAATGGCAGAGGATCCCCAAATCCAGATGTGAAAAACTTGTATCAATTCCAAGAAGGCTCATGGCTGTACTAGCTCAAAAGGGTGCAAATACTAAATACTGAGCAAAGGGTCTGAATACTTATGACCATGTGATATTTCAGTTTTTCTTTTTTAAAGCATTTGTTAAAAATATCTACATTTCTGGAGGGTTTTCTGTCAAGATGGGGTGCCGAGTGTACATTAATGAGAAACAAAATGAACTTTTATAAGTTTAGCTAATGGCTGCAATGAAACAAAAAGTGAAAAATATAAAGGGGTCTGAATACTTTCCGTACCCACTGTAGGTGAGTAACTTTTTTTTGTTTCCTTTTTTAGTGCAGTTGTGGGTGTTATAATAGCATAAGGGGTTGTTAGGAGGTAGGATTCATTAGGGTGGCATTATGATGATGGGGGGTTCATTTATATAAGGGCTATTAGGGAGCATTACAAGGGGAGGGTCATTTATATAAGGGGTCATTAGAGGCACAGTATTATGTCATATGGAATCAAGGGCAATTGATTTACTTAAGGTGGTACTTGGGCTTCATTACAGCAAAGGCCCCATGTAGAGGGCCACAGCAAAAAAGTGCTGTTTCCGCCAGCGTTTTCGAGGGTATAATTGAGATGCTGCGGGTGTAATATAGCCATATCATTGCGCCTCCTGTGCGGAGACGCAGACTTCCAATACGTGGACGCTTTGCAGAGAGTGTAGGGCCAAGAAGAAGAGGCAGTAGCAGCTCCATTCACCATTTTCAGCTGTTCTAAATTGGATAAATTCCCACAATGCTTTACCTGAGATTCTCCTTAAGTTAAATGAATGTTGCACTGAGCTTGTCCCTGTGAAGACACTACATGTTAGATATAGAGTGTATTCTGCACTTGTGAATGCTGTGTGGCCTGGCACAGGCCAGGCTACTGTTAGAGGTATGTAGTCGCAGCGTATGGGGGATGGAGGTTAATGCTCCGATAGTAACACTAGCCATTCTTTATCCAACTGGAAGATTTTGTATAAAAGATTTAAGAATACACAAGATGAAAAAAAATCATTAGGATTTTTATTATTCACCACACCAAATTTCAGCTTTTGACCCTGTGCCAGCCATCTCGACCATGTCCAGCTAGGACCAGATTATATACCTGCAGACAAATCTCTGCCTACTCCACAGCACAGAGAAAATTGCCTGCCAGATTTCAAGAGGTTTTGCTTCATTTTATTTATTCTTTATGCTATTCATTAAACTCAGAGAGTTACAGCAATGGCTTCTGGGAAAATTATGCAAATTGTACACTTTTGATTGGATAAGAGGTCAATTATTTAAAATAGCTGCCAGGTAGGCTATCCATGTTATAAGGGAATACAGCACCACACCAGGAACATGGTCTTCTTCCATCCTCATGCTCTGCAATAACACAGTCTGCTCCTTGATGGCCATCATCCTGTTCACCAGCTGGTAATGGGCAGCAGAGATCGCTGATCGCAGGGATTACATAAAAAGACATGTCACTTCTGTCGGACTAGTATGAATAGACTGAGTAGCTATAGACCTTTAACCACTTCTGGACCACTCATAGACCATAAACATCTGGGCAGGTGTAACCCTGCCATGCTATCTAGGTTGCCAGACATGTTATCTCACCCAGTATTCCGAAGGAGTCTCCCGATTTTCAGGTGCCTGGGGAAAAATAGCAAAACCTTTTACACTCGGCTGCCTGGTCATTAGTATTCACTGCACTGTGAAGTCACCTCAGTAATGGAAATATTAATGAAGAGGTTGCCCAGAGATAAGATGGGGCCCACTTATGAAACCTTCGCTCAAGGCTCACAAATATGTTAAAATGGCCCTTCCTTTCAGTGTTTTCTTATGTCAGGCAGAATCGCTGAAGAGAACAGGGAGCCGTGCTGTAGTCCAGGAAAGGTGAGTAACAATGATTTTTGTCCTGATAACCTACATTATAAAGTTTCTTAGATTTGTTTGTACTACATATGTATAAAAACAAAAACTGAACCAGCCATTTAAGACACAATCCTAGATAGAAACTGGAAGAACTACAACTATCACTGTTTTTCAGGACATAGCAGTGATGGTCTATTCCTCATGTTACAGCATAAACTCATAGGTGTAGAATGAGTGTAGTGTTAATTCAAGCTACATTAAGTGTTCACATACAGCTCAGACACAAAAATTAAGATTTAAACAGTTTTATTTGAGAATGCATCAACTTTTAAACAATTACATTGTAAGTCAATCACAATCAAGGTCCAACCCTTGTTGACTCACATACAGACTAACCATTATTTATTTCAGCAACACATTTTGCAATACTGTACAGATTTTCATTATTCATATTATTACCTGTTCCTGTTAGGGCTCACAAGCTAAATTTGTAAATACAGTTCGCCATGCGGTGCTAAAGCACAGAGTCCTCACCGGGTCTAGGGTCAGGGAAATCGCCATTCCTCTAGACCTTCAGGTTGTGGAAGAGTCTAAACTGCATCAGCACCTCAGGGGGCCCATTCTAATAATGACAATGTCCTCCGCCCGATTCCAAAACATTGAGGGACCACTGAAAGAAGGGGGCAGTCGAGCTAAAGCTACAGACAGTTGTCTTTGTCCTGTATTTTTATAATGTTCACATCATATTTGTATGTCTTTCCTCATAATTTTCACAACATCTTTAACCCTTAAAATAAGGAAAAAGGGGGGGAAAGGGAAACACAGCCCACTATATCTCTCAATGACAGAGAAAATCCTGCAGTTATATGTATTACACCCCACAGTGAAAAGGATTTGCAGCGGTCAAGGCTCCACGGCCAGGAGCAATAAACACAAAACAATTCTTCCAAGAAGAGGACCAGCAATCTCCATTGTATGAAAAAATCACTTCTACTTTATTTACAAAAATGCTTCTTTAAAAAGTATACATAATTGCACATTTTCAGATTCCAAAGAAATATGCTATGAACAAACAATTAACTCACATGGTGTGGAGGAGCGTTCAGACTGACGCGTTTCGGTATCAAATGTACCTTAGTCGTAGCCTTCTTTAACCCTTGGATAAGAAGCTGCCAGTACTTTCAAAACATTTTAGTAACAGGTCAGCTCTTTTTGGCATGGTTTGCTAATAAAAGTATTGACATTATTACAATCCATTCATGGCATACTAATGCAGAGAATCTAATATGCACCTCTGTACATATTATAATTATTCATATTATTACCTGTCCCTGTTAGGGCTCACAATCTAAACTTAGAAATACAGTTCGCCATGCGGTGCTAGGGCACAGAGTCCTCACCGGGTCTAGGGTCAGGGAAATCACCATTCCTCTAGACCAGGGGTAGGGAACCTTTGGCTCTCCAGCTGCTGTGAAACTACAACTCCCAGCATGCTCCATTCACTTCCATGGGAGTTCCCAGAACAGCAGAGCCAGTATGCATGCTGGGAGTTATAGTTTTGCAACAGCTGGAGAGCCGTACGTTCCCTACCCCTGCTCTAGACCTTCAGGTCGTGGAAAAGTCCAAACTGCATATCAAGCACCTCATGGAGCCCATTCTAATGAAGACAATGTCCTCCGCCCGATTCCAAAACATTGAGGGACTGCTCAAAGAAAGGGGCAGTCGAGCCAAAGCCACAGACGGTTGTCTTCATCCTGTATTTTTATCTATTCACATTACAATTTACAGTCCTATGAAAAAGTTTGGGCACCCCTATTAATCTTAATCATTTTTAGTTCTAAATATTTTGGTGTTTGCAACAGCCATTTCAGTTTGATATATCTAATAACTGATGGACACAGTAATATTTCAGGATCGAAATGAGGTTTATTGTACTAACAGAAAATGCGCAATATGCATTAAACCAAAATTTGACCGGTGCAAAAGTATGGGCACCCTTATCATTTTATTGATTTGAATACTCCTAACTACTTTTTACTGACTTACTGAAGCACAAAATTGGTTTTGTAACCTCAGTGAGCTTTGAACTTCATAGCCAGATGTATCCAATCATGAGAAAAGGTATTTAAGGTGGCCAATTGCAAGTTGTTCTACTATTTGAATCTCCTCTGAAGAGTGGCATCATGGGCTACTCAAAACAACTCTCAAATGATCTGAAAACAAAGATTGTTCAACATAGTTGTTCAGCGGAAGGATACAAAAAGCTGTCTCAGAGATTTAACCTGTCAGTTTCCACTGTGAGGAACATAGTAAGGAAATGGAAGACCACAGGGACAGTTCTTGTTAAGCCCAGAAGTGGCAGGCCAAGAAAAATATCAGAAAGGCAGAGAAGAAGAATGGTGAGAACAGTCAAGGACAATCCACAGACCACCTCCAAAGAGCTGCAGCATCATCTTGCTGCAGATGGTGTCACTGTGCATCGGTCAACTATACAGCGCACTTTGCACAAATAGAAGCTGTATGGGAGAGTGATGAGAAAGAAGCCGTTTCTGCACGTACGCCACAAATAGAGTTGCCTGAGGTATGAAAAAGCACATTTGGACAAGGCAGCTTCATTTTGGAAACAAAAATTGAGTTGTTTGGTTATAAAAAAAGGCGTTATGCATGGCGTCCAAAAAGAAACAGCATTCCAAGAAAAACACATGCTACCCACTGTAAAATTTGGTGGAGGTTCCATCATGCTTTGGGGCTGTGTGGCCAATGCCGGCATCGGGAATCTTGTTAAAGTTGAGGGTCGCATGGATTCCACTCAGTATCAGCAGATTCTTGAGAATAATGTTCAAGAATCAGTGACGAAGTTGAAGTTACGCCGGGGATGGATATTTCAGCAAGACAATGATCCAAAACACCGCTCCAAATCCTCAGGCATTCATGCAGAGGAACAATTACAATGTTCTGGAATGGCCATCCCAGTCCCCAGACCTGAATATCATTGAACATCTGTGGGATGATTTGAAGCGGGCTGTCCATGCTCGGCGACCATCTAACTTAACTGAACTTGAATTGTTTGTCCAAAATACCTTTATCCAGGATCCAGGAACTGATTAAAAGCTACAGGAAGCGACTAGAGGCTGTTATCTTTGCAAAAGGAGGATGTACTAAATATTAATGTCACTTTTCTGTTGAGGTGCCCATACTTTTGCACCGGTCAAATTTTGGTTTAATGCATATTGCGCATTTTCTGTTAGTACAATAAACCTCATTTCAATCCTGAAATATTACTGTGTCCATCAGTTATTAGATATATCAAACTGAAATGGCTGTTGCAAATACCAAAATATTTAGAACTAAAAATGATTAAGATTAATAGGGGTGCCCAAACTTTTTCATAGGACTGTATGTGAATTTTTTTTAACCTGTAAGAAAAAAAATACATACAAGACAGCACACTTCTATTGTCACCTGTATTTCCACCAGCCTTCTAGAGTGCTCTTTAATAGCTTCTTATTCATGCTATTGTCAAAACCAAGTGACAAAGGACTAGAGGGCTTGAGAAGAGGGATCTGAATCTAAAGTGTCCTGAAAAGTTTATAAAGGTTATAACAGTCTGTTCAGGCCCCAAATTATAATAAACTGAGTGTAGGAAGAGTATTTACGGTATATATGTTCTAGGTTCCGCTGTAGCAGTCACCAAACTTCTGATTCCCTTCTTGGTTTCGTCCACCATATTGCTGACATCACTACTGAGGTCTGTGTTTGGTCTCATTGGTCACGTGGGGGGAAATGCACATCATCATGCTCCAAAACTTCAGCACCTTTCTGTTAATGTTGATGTGATGACGCTGGAGTTTCTGAGCATGATGACGTGCATTTCCCCCTACCTGACCAATGAGACCAAACACAGACCTCAGCAGTATGTAGAACTGTAATGATGCCGTCATTTATAACAAATTATGTCTGTTAGGAATAGATGGGCTCATCTATAGTCAGACACTTAACCACACCCATTATTGCTTGATTGCCTTGGTGACAAAGATCTCACTTAAGGGGGACAGTGTCCAAAATCTTGCACATGTACACTCCTTTCTGCTTCTTGGGTTATAGGGTCAGGGGATAATCGTACACATCAGGGAGAGTGTTTGCCTACTTAGGCAGTACGGACACTTACAAGTCATTCCTGCTCCGCTAGGGATTCTGGGTAAAAAATATGCAAATCTAGTCTCCAGGATGTAATTAGGAGAACAGTGCACTCTGTATGCCGCCCTCTAGAGGGCAGCATCCTTAACATCATGCATGACTCAGTTATAAAGTCTAATTAATTATGTGGATTTAATTGCCAAATCAGTATTTATATTCCAAAAGGAACAGATTCCCAGCTAAGGACAGTGCTGTTTCAGTCTATTGGGCCTCCTCAGCATAGCGCAGGGATACTGATTTGGCAGAGTGAGAGACTATAGACCAGGGTCAGGGGACAATCGTACACATCAGGGTGAGTGTTTGCCTACATAGGCAGCCAAGTGTACTAGTGTGAGATTTCGGATGCTGTTCCTCTGAAGTGAGACCTTCTGTGCCATGTCAGTCATACAACGATGAATATGATTAATTCTCTGACACTCGCCCTAGTGGTTGGACAGGTAATAAATATCTTGAATAAAAGTGTTTTTATTCAATAGTATCACTAGGAAACTGTTATGGGGAAAGTGTCACCAAAATTATTTTAGTAATGTAAATTGCAGTTAATTAATTTTTTGATTTTTTTTATTTACATTTTTATTTTCCGTATTTTTGGAAATTAAAATTCAGGAAATTGAGATTGAAAATCATAACATAAATTTGAATATTTTCCATTGTTGGCCAGTAGAGGAATCATCATGTGTGTACTATGTCAATGCAGCAGACATTATATAGATGATTACTAATTGTAATATGACTTTGATTACAGCAAGAATCCTTATCTAGCAAACACAGCACAACTACATGTATATTACACACACAGCTCAACTACATACAGTTCATTCATACAGCTAGCTACACATAAACCTCAACTACATACATATCACTCTATATCACTAGTCTATTTGAATGTATATGTCTTTTATTCTTTTGTGTCTAATTTTTGTGTATTTGTGTATTTATGTCTGATAAGTAGTAGAGCTTCTCAGAGAGTGAGTGCAAGTGAAACCCCGCCCACCAATGTGCCTAGAAAAGCAGGAAGTGAATAGAGCACAACAGCCTGCAGGTTGGTGAACAAGCGTTATGGGAATACCCCTTTAAAGGGATTCTATCATTAGAATCCTTTTTTTAACTGAGTACACATCAGAATAGCCTTAAGAAAGGCTATTCTTCACTTACTTTTCTTTTTCTTATTGCGCTGCCATTCCTGAGAAATTTCTTATTTCCTCCATATGTAAATGAGCTTTCAGATAGCACAGGTGGCATCCCCTGTGCTTTCCGATAACTCTCTAGCGACGCCTCTGTTTTCTTCTCCCGACCGCCTCTTCCCTGCTTCATCTGCCGCATCTTCAGCCAAAAGTGCCGACTGCACATGTCCATCGGCCACGAGCGGCCGTTCGACCACGGTAAAATGCCTTTCTTAAGGCTATTCTGATGTATGCTTAGTTAAAAAGGGATTCTAATGATAGAATCCCTTAAACTGAATGCTAATGACACAGCCTATGTGCATATCATACACAACTAGATGCACAACACATACACAGCACAACTGCATGCACATCATACAACCAACTACTTGCACAACACTCTCACCTCTCAACTGCATGCAAGTCATACACACAGCTTAACTACATGCACAACACATACACAGCTCACTCATCTAATGCACATCTGAGCATATAACTATGACAATGGGGAACTACAGCTCTGCTCCTATTCACTTGAATACTAGTAGAGATACTTCTAGCTCTATACCATGTATATAACCTCTGGCAGGTAGAGGCTGCCAGGTCACTGATCGGTCCAGCTGTCTTACCCCCAAGATCAGATACTGATGACCTATATGATGGATAGGTCATCAGCATCCCATATTCATGGGATAACTCCTTCAATACAGTATCCATATGGGTGATGCTCCCTCTAGTGGCCAACAATGAGAAATATTAAATATTATTTAAAGAGGACCTTTCACCACTTTTGGGCACATGCAGTGTTATATACTGCTGGAAAGCTGACAGTGCGCTGAATTCAGCGCACTGTCGGCTTTCCCGATCTGTGCCCGCTGTAAAGAGCTTACGGTGCCGGTACCGTAGTGCTCTATGGTCAGAAGGGCGTTTCTGACCATTAGCCAGAGACGTCCTTCTGCCTCGCGGCGCCAATCGCGCTGTGCTGTGGAGCCGGGAGGAACTCCCCCCTCCCTCTGCTCACACAGCTCGTCCATAGACGAGTATTATCAGGAGTGGGAGGGGGCGTTCCTCCCCGCTCCACAGCACAGCGCGATTGGCGCCACGAGGCAGAAGGACGTTCCTGGCTAATGGTCAGAAACGCCCTTCTGACCATAGAGCACTACGGTACCGGCACCGTAAGCTCTTTACAGCGGGCACAGATCGGGAAAGCCGACAGTGCGCTGAATTCAGCGCACTGTCAGCTTTCCAGCAGTATATAACACTGCATGTGCCCAAAAGTGGTGAAAGGTCCTCTTTAATTACTTTTAAAGAGGACTTTTCATGTCCTCGGGGCACATGCAGTGTAATACACCGCTAGAAAACCAACAGTGCGCTGAATTTAGCACACTATCAGCTTTTCCGTTCTGTGCAATTGGTGCCGTTACCGTAGCTCTTCAGTGTTAGAAGGGCGTCTCTGACAGTCTGTAAGGAACTCCTCTCCTCACGGTACTGTCCATAGCTCTGTACTGTGAGGGGGTATTCCTTACCGCCCAGCCATGACACTGAGCGGTGAGGAACATCCCCTCCCCTCCTGATGGTACTCGCTCATAGACTAGTACTGGGGGACGTTCCTCACCGCTCAGCATCATGGCTGGGTGGTAAGGAACGCCCCTTCACAGTACAGAGCTACGGACAGTATTGTGAGGAGGGGCGTTCCTGATACACTGTCAGAAACGCCCTTCTGATACTGAAGAGCTACAGTATCGCCACCAATAGCTCTTCACCAGGGCACATTACAGGAAAGCGAATAGTATGATGAATTCAACACACTGTTGGCTTTCTAGCGGTATATTTCATCGCATGTGCCCGAGGACATGAAAGGTCCTCTTTAAACTTTTGTCATATCTGTAAAAAGAATGTAAATTAACAAACATTAATAGACAATAATTTCCATTAATAATAGTGGTGATGATTTACAACTTAAAGAGGACCTATCATCAGATCGGCCACATGCAGTTCTATATACTGCTGGAAAGGTGACAGTGCACTGAAGTCAGCGCACCATCGACTTTCCCGATCTGTGCCCGGTGTAAAGCGCTATCGGTCCCGGTAAAGTAGGGCTTTACAGTCAGAAGGGCGTTTCTGACAGTTAGCCAGGAACGTCCTTCTGCCTCGTCCTTCAGACTGTCGCGGCGCCTATCGCGCTGTACTGTGGAGCGGGGAGGAACGTCTATGGACGAGCTGTGTGAGCAGAGGGAGGGGGCGTTCCTCCTCGCTCCACAGTACAGTGCGATAGGCGCCGCGAGGCAGAAGGACGTTCCTGGCTAACTGTCAGAAACGCCCTTCTGACACTAAAGCCCTACGGTACCGGGACCGATAGTGCTTTACACCGGGCACAGATCGGGAAAGACGACAGTGCGCTGAATTCAGCGCACTGCAGTATATAGAACTGCATGTGCCCAATCTGATGAAAGGTCCTCTTTAAAATACAGGTGACAGGTATTACCAATTATTAGTAAAAGGCTAGAAACGATGAAACGTCTTCTGGTCCTTTGTCTGCTTGAGGCTGAAGTAGATGGAAGTTGTAGTAGATCACCGCTGAGAATCAGGGCTCTGGATTTGGTGAATTAGAGATCTTCTTAGTCTAATAGCATCAGGTCCTCCTCTGCAGGTCTCTATAAGCAGCCCTCAATAGTATTTTTGGGTCTCCATAGTATATGCAGCTTTCTTCACCACTATCCAGGTATTGTTTCTTTCACACTTTCCTATCTGTAAATGAATCAGAAAGAAAAAAAAAATCCTGCAATCTACTGACATTGATACATTTGGCCCTCTTCTAGTATCAGAGGCAAAAAGCATTATATTTAATCACGATCATGACCAAATTCCCTTTGCGCACATTATACTAGAGGAGATTCTTCTGTTCTCAGAGCTGAGTCAGGATAATGCACCATGTGTCAGGATAATGTTATTCTCAGACAGTGAGGGTATGGCAGTGACCTCTTTACATGGTACACATGGCCACTATCATAACTGTATAGTGCATTAGTTGCCTTGAGTTTCCAATAGCCCTTAAAGGGGTTTTTCAATGAACTGAAGTCTGCCATACAATGTACAGCACTGTACTATATGTTGGCGCTATACAGTTGAAGGATATTAATAATAATTGTATACTTTACATTTAGATCTAGTAGCTGTTTACTGACTCCCTCTGACTCTCTCAAAATGGCTGTCACTACCATGGCGACCGCAGCCACACAATTCCAAATACTTCCTAACTTGTCCCTATATCTATCCTGTTGGATGTATAATATTTGAGAACATGGCAGCATTATTTATGAGTACATTTCAGACCTTGACCCCTCTTGTATTTCTGACCCTCTTGTGACCTGCTCACCCACGTCACAGTTATTATTGATGACTTGTAGGGCAGGGTGGCAATGGTTCTTAATACCAGTTAATACGGCTAGTACTGATGCTTATTGTATAATCAAACACAGTTCCAAATACTGCCTAAATGGCCCCTATGACTGCCCTGTTGGCTACAGAACATTTAGGATCATAACCAGCATTAGGTTTATTCTTATCCTTAGGTCAGGGCATAGTTATGGGCCTTGCTGGGCATGTACCAAGGGGGTTCGTACCCACAAGCCTTGGCAATGGTATTTGGAAGATGCAACTCTAGTCATTTTTTTTTTCCACTTAGGGTTCACAATGTACTTTTTTTTTTTTCCCCCTATCAGTATGTCTTTTTGGAATATAGGATGGAAATCCATACAAACACGGGGAGAACAGGCAAACTCCTTGCAGATGGTTTTTTACCCTTGGCGGGATTTGAACACCAGGACTCCAGCGCTGCAAGGCTGCAGTGCTAATCACTGAGCCACCATGTGGCCACAGCTCCAGTCATTTTGTAGGAAACATCCAATCCCAAATCTGACTTTACCTACGTATTCTCAAGGTCTTGTGCTCCATGTATATGTTGGTCTAGAGGGCTCTTCATGGCGGTGCTTGTACAATGTTCTTGTCATGTGGATTTAAGCCCCCTCCAGGCTGGAAAAGACCAGTAGGAATTGGAAAATAATTCTTTATGGGATGTAACAACTAATATTATACATGTGGACGGGGTAGTATTGGTTGTTATTACCGGTTATTTATGGCCAGCATTATACTTATTGAATAATCAAAATGGCTTCTGCTACCATAGCAACCGATGCAACATTGGAGGCACAGTTCAAAATACTGCCTAAATGGCCCCTATGACTGCCCTGTTGGCTCCAGAACATTTAAGATCATAACCAGCATTAGGTTTATTCTTATCCTTAGGCCGGGGCATAGTTATGGGCCTTGCTGGGCATGTACCCCCGGGGGATGGGTACCCATAAGCCTTGGCAATGGTGCTTCGAAGATTCAGCTCTAGTCACATTAACCCCTTGTCTCTTCACCCTCCTAGCTCCACCCACTGGTGCACCTCATCAGCTTTTAGCCCCTCCTCTTACATATTTTTTCAGAACCTAACTTTATGTTGTCAGGGCAGTTGTTCATGTTGTTGTTCATGTTGTTCATGCAGTGGTCATGTTGTTGTTCATGTTGTCAGGGCTTTGTGTGTCAGGGCAGTTGTTCTCTGCTCCAGGCCGGGCTCTGTCTCTGTAAGGTTTCCCTTTCACCATATAGGCAGCAGTTACAAGATGCGGCAGCTGGAAATGGTACATTGTGGGATATAACAGCTGATATATAACATGGGGGCGGGGTTTGTGCAAAGAACCTATACATGTCATAGCGGATCATAGCAGCCAATCAGATCACTGCTGTGAATTCTCATCCTGTGCTGCAATAATGAAAACTGCAATCTCATTGGCTATAATAGATACCATTAGTTTCATATGCAGAATGCAGCAGCGAATTTTTCATTTTTGGGGCCCCCAAAAAAGTTACTCCTGGGGCCCTCCCTAATAAATTTGTTTAGGTCATGCCCTATTAACCCCTGACAGTCACATGGTGTTACAAAGGCCCATATACACAATAAATAATATAAATAACCTGGAATTAAAAGCAACACACCAGTTTCTTTTGGAATAAAATGGCCACGATGCCTTTATTAAGGGGTTACATAAATAGATAATTAATTCAATAATCAGCATCAATAATGAAATATAATTGAAATTAAATAATTAATTAATAATCACTAATTGGTGGGGGGCAAAATCCCCACTAACAAAGCATCGCAATAAATAGGAGTAATACTTGAGAGAAGGAAGGGGGGGCAGGTGTTGCTCCATTTAGGTAGAATGACCACGAACATCTCAGAGGGGGCTCCTTTTAAACTTCAAATTTCCAAACGCTGAAGCCAGCTGACCAATCAGCTGAAGACTCCTGCTGCTGGGCAGACTTCAAGACACTTCCAGAACCTACTCATGCCTGAGCTCAGCTGACCCAAGGATGACCTCCATCCAGGTAATCCACTATGAATAGAAATAAGGGAGGGAAATAAAGAGAATCGACTATACCAGCACAATAATCAGTTAACCATAATTAAATCAAAAAACCATGCCAAGGCCTGTAACACCATGGGGCCCACTTGCAAAAGTTCCTGGGCCCTAACAATACTGAGCAAAAGGTCTGAGTACTTAGGACCATGTGATATTTCAGTTTTTCTTTTTTAAATAAATTTGCAAAAATATCTACATTTCTGGCTGTTTGTTATGTCAAGATGGGGTGTTGAGTGTACACTAATGAGAAATAAAATGAACTTTTTTGATTTTAGCAAATGGCTGCAATGAAACAAAGAGTGAAAAATTTTAAGGGGTCGGTATACTTTCTGCACCTTTGGTGTATGGAGCCGCTGCCGCCTCTTCTTCTTGGCACTACACTCTAGTCACAGGGTGACTTTGCTTTGAATGAGCATCACATGCATGAAACAAAGTTATTTACCCATAAAGTTATTTCTCAGTTCATTTTGTGTTGTTCCAATACACCCAAAGAAAATAAACATGTGTATAAAAAAACACGTATGATTCCAATCATTTCCTGGGAGGAATGTTTCATTTTCAGGGGTGCCAACACTTACATCCATGACTGTAAATATCCAAATCCGAAATGCATTCCGTTTCTACATTTTATCCTTAGGATAGGCCAGAAATATTTTTATCTTGGAAACCCCTTTAATATAAACCAAGATAAGACAATACATTATTGAAGACCAGAAAATAAATGACAAAAAAACCTCAATCCAGATAATATATTTTTACAGACCCCCAGATCAGAAAATAAATTATTGCAGACCCCAGATTGGGAAAAAAAATAATAAAGAGCTAAATTTGGGCCAGAGAAAAAAAACCTCACCCTTCATCTCTTCTGCTCCCCTGCCACCTGTACCGCACAGGCTCCTGGAGAAGGAGGGAGTCAGTGGAGTGAGCTCCAGGCACAACAATGGTATAAAGTAGAAAAAGTTGGTTTGCGACACTCCTTCAATAAAAAAAACAAAACCTTTCTTTTATTTAATCCATTAAAAAGAGACACACCTAACAAAAAAAAAAGGAAGTGCAAAAAACACACAAGAGGGGTGCGTTTAAAAGAAACCGCTTACGCGTTTCGGGGACATCGCTGCCCCTTAGTCATAGCAGCGATGTCCCCGAAACGCGTAAGCGGTTTCTTTTAAACGCACCCCTCTTATGTGTTTTTTGCACTTCCTTTTTTTTTGTTACGTGTGTCTCTTTTTAATGGATTAAATAAAAGAAATGTTATTTTTTATTGAAGGAGTGACGCAAACCAACTTTTTCTACTTTATACTATTGCTGGCTTGCCCTCTACTAGCCCGGAGGCTAGGTTTGGCACCTCCCGAAATTGTCTCTTCATATGCGGTAAGAAAACAGTCATTCATTCTTTTTTTTTTCAGGCACAACACTTGCAATACGCTACTGATGTTGTGTTCTGGGGCTGATTGTTTGTACCAATTACAGTGGTGCAGTCACCGAATCAGGAGAAGACTGGAAAGTGGTGAGCAATTCCTTTGCCAACTATACTCACTGCTCTTCCAGACTCCTGTAAGAATGGGCATTTCCATCACTGGTATACAGATGGAAGCTCTCATGAGTTTGGAAGCATTAGAAGCAATGCAATTTTTTTAAACTATAAGATTGTGCCCTAGTTATTTGCCTACCTTTGCTCTCGCTCTTTTCAGCCCTAGCTGCCTGCTCTAAGTGATGCGCATTGTACAAGAAATGCATGTCATACATTGTACATATGCAGCACACCATCACACAAGAGCAGTACACATATCAAGCACACATATCAGAAACACTCAGCAATTAATCTCACCCCCCTTTGTCTTCATATCATACTTTGTTGTACAATGTGATACGTGTGTATCACATTGAAAGCAATAGGGAAAAAAGAAGCCCATTCATTTCTATGGGGAGCGCACATATGCCGGCTCCCATAGAAAGCAATGGCATCTGTTTTACCACCGCTGATTCGCAACGTGCTAGACATTCATAATTAGCGAGCGTATACTCCGTGTGAAGGGGCCCTAAAATTGACTCCTCCATTTGATTGATGTTGGCATTGTGGCCTTTCCGAAGGGTGCCTCTTGCACATTTGGGTGACATGCACTAAAATTAGGGAGACAGACCAATGGATGAAAAAGACCTGCGCTTGCTCCAAATCCGTTATTTCAACACGTTCTTTTATTAGGTTCCTAATACACGACGCAGTGGACTGCGTTTCGGGGCTTTCCCTTTATCAAGTGTATTACCAAAGTACACACTTATCCTATTGATAAAAACCAGAACAAAAACTCTCTATAAATTACTGTGCTAATAGTTAAGATGTCCGAAGGGTACAGAGGGAATAAAATATTATATATAATATATAATAATATTTTATTCCTTCTGTACCCTTCGGACATCTTAACTATTAGCACAACCATTTAGAATGTGCCATGTTGTTGATTTTTCTTTTTCACATCACTTTCCAAAAAGTGAGCAGGGAGGGACAGGAATCAAAGTGGACCAGTGCGAGAACACCTCAGCCAACAGGTTTATCACAATTTAAACAGGGGAACCGGCTAAAAAGGGCAAAAAGCCATCTGCAAGGAGTTTGTATGTTCTCCCCGAGTTTGCATGGATTTCCATCCCATATTCCAAAAAGACATACTGATAGGGAAAAATGTACATTGTGAGCCCTATGTGGGGCTCACAATCTACATTTAATTAATAAAAAAATAATAATTACCGTAACGGAGAGGAAAGATAAGATAAGATAATCCTTTAATAGTCCCACAGTGGGGAAATTTCAGTATGTTTCAGCTGCATAGTAATACAGATACATGATAATACACAGTAAATATTGCAGAAGTAGTAGACACACATATGCTGAAAAAGATATACTAGGAGTCCTAAGGAACAGAGCAGCTAAGGAACAGGGAAGAAAGAAGGAGGACATTCATAATCATTAGTTCTCTGTGCGGAGTGATCTTTGCTTGGTCTGATGTAGATTATACAGCCTCGTTGCAGTTGGAAGGAAGGACTTGCGATAGCGCTCCTTCTCACACTTGGGATGAAGCAGACGGTCACTTACAGTGCTGCCAAGTACCATCAAGGTGTCATACATGGGGTGGGATTTGTTCTCCCGCATGGAGGTCACCACAGACAGTGTCCTTCTGTCACCCACCACCTGTACTGGGTCCAAGGGGCTCCCCAGGACAGAGCTGGCCCTCCTGATCAGCCTGTCAAGTCTATTTCTGTCCCTGGTTGATATACTGCTCCCCCAGCAGGCCACACCGAAAAAGATGGCTGAGGCAACCACAGAGTTGAAGAAGGCCCTAAGAAGTGTCCCCTGGACTCCGAAGGTCCTCAGCCTCCTGAGCAGGTAGAGCCTGCTGTGGCCCTTTCTGTGCAGCACCTCCAGGTGATCAGCCCAGTCTAGTTTATTATTGAGGAGCACACCCAGATACTTATAGGTCCTGACTATCTCAATACATGTTCCTTGGATCTCCACCGGGGTCGGAGCACTCCTCCGTTTCCCAAAGTCCACCACCATCTCCTTGGTCTTCCCAGCATTAATCCTGAGATGGTTCTGCTGGCACCATTCAACAAAGTCCAGGTTTAAGTCTCTGTATTCCCTATTGTCGCCATCAGTGATAAAACTTTATAAAAAATATTTTATAAAGTTTTTCAGTAGCACTGTGTGTTATTAAATAAAAAAACGTGAAAGCCAGAAAAAAGACGCAAAAATTAGTTGAATGAGACATATGAGAAAAATGTTACAGCCCTCAAAACTGCACATACAAAAAAAAACCTAAAATGTGTCTGGTCCTGGACTGAAATTCTAATTTGAAACCAAATTAGAGAAGGAGATAACACTACCAGTAAGCTATTGTGATATAACACTTGTAGATGAAAGATCAGGAGAAAAGCTTGTAATGAAATAGGGATCCATCTGATACTAATAGACTGAGAATGGGCTGAGATAACGGCCTCAGGCGTTGCCTCATGGAATAAACTGGGGGAGGGGGGAGGATGTCATTACATTTTTAATTGCTAGCTACTTATTGTATTATTGCAACAGGTAAATTACTCATCCATCCATGCACTGAAATCTTTGGCTCCCCACTTATACCCTCTCTTTATACAAACTTCCTACCCTGTAATCTCTTTAAAGACATACTGATAGGGAAAAATGTACATTGTGAGCCCTATGTGGGGCTCACAATCAAAAAAAAAAAATGCCCTTCTGACAGTAAAGAGCTACAGCACCGATAGCTCTTCAGCGGGGACACAGAATGGGAAAACCGATAATACGCCAAATAGTAAAGCCGATAGTATTACACCACATGTGCCCAAGGACGTGCTTCCCACAGTGGTGTGACTGCTGTTGCTCTAGATGCTCCTCTCTCTATATATATAGTGTAGGGATCAGCTCATACGGTTGGGGTCAGCAATGACATAGTTCTCACAGGCAGCGGGTTAAAAACTCCAATGGTGTTTTTATTTAGGTGCTTTAGCACAGAAAATCACCGTACATACAAAATAAAAGCCTAAGCCTGCCGGGCTCTAAGTAAACAGCAGCATGCCTCACTAACCTACTGCTGTTCTTAAAACGTGTCGCCAAACTTAGTAGCAAAGTGTGCAAATGTCCAGTCCAATGGTACTCGATCTCACAGCCTGCAAACCTGTCAGCCCTCCTTTTACCAGGCTTCCTTCCCCAGTAATTAACATTAGGAAGCCACACCTGGGACTAGGGAAAAACCCATAGTGGACTAGGGGTGTGGACTGGAAGACTCCCACTGCTAACCCGTGCTCCAGCCCAGAAAATGCAGCCCAAGGGCCTTAGCAGACTACATTCTGCTAAAACATGGATCCTTTTGGATTTGCGTTATCTCACCTGGCTGAGGAAACCAGGTGAGAAGATATACACCTTGTCCACCACTTTACCACTATATATATATATATATATATATATATATATATATATATATATATGTGTGTGTGTGTGTGTGTGTGTGTGTGCCCTAGATGGCAATGGTACCCCAAATAACAATGGTGCCCTTCTTTCTACCCACACTGTACTAGTGCTCCCCTAGTGGAATCAACAGAGTGGACTCCAGAGTGGACTGTGGACTCTGTGTACTAGCACAGTAACTGTTCCCTCATGAGGCCCCAACACTATCATAGTGCCTCCATTGTTTCTGCACACTACAATAGCGCACACTACAACTACAACTACAACTATGTACTACAATACAACTACAACTACAACTATGTAGTACAATACTCTGGACTGTGGACTCTGTGTACTAGCACAGTAACTGTTCCCTCATGAGGCCCCAACACTATCATAGTGCCTCCATTGTTTCTGCACACTACAATAGCGCACACTACAACTATGTGCGCTTTCTCAAGCCATAAAATGCAAATGTTGCATTTTATGGCTTGAGAAAGCGCACATAGTTGCGCGAAACGGCTGTTGCTTTTTGCCTTTATATGCTGTTCCTCCCTCCTTGCACTAATTGTTTTTAGAGATGTATTGCCTCAAATAAAGAAGTTTTTTACAAAGACGAGCCTCGGATGTGGGTGAGTGCCCTTCCAATTTTTCTACTATTTTGCTAATCCAAATTCTGCCTGAAGAAAGAGCAGCTTGTTTCTTTTTTTCCGCTAGCAGTAACATGCATGGTGTAGAACAAACTCTGCTGGGCAGAAGAATCAAGGGCCTCAACATAAAACAGTCTCTTACACACTGATTGACTAGTTGTAACCCTCTGCAGTATATTACTACATGTTCTGTATTGTTTTTCACTGGGGTCAGGATGAGACACTTTTTTAGAAGCCAGCAGCATACTTGGACGCCAACTGCATGCTTGCATGTAGCTGCATACTTTTTTCTGGTACATTGAGTTTACTGTACAGGACGCAGAGGACGTTCCTGTTATCTACATAGAAAGCGATGTACTGCTTTCATCAGCTCTTTCTGACTTTTGACCATAAGGAATTACTATTAAGCAAGTATCAGTTATCTATGTCACTAATCTGCTTATTTTATGCTATTTCATCATTTTATGTTATTTCTGGTTCACAGTTGGGAGCTTCTAAACATATTACTAGTACTCCATAGAGTTATGGTCTGAAGTTACAATGGTTTTACCTTAAAATTCTCATCCTGGATCCAACTTTTATTTTAACTAGAGGGGTCAGAGTATTTTTATATCTTGAAATAATGGAGCACATTTATCAATCCAAGTCCGACACTTTTCTGTCTACATTTATACCAAAATTCATAGTGCACAGCATATACAACATATTTATGACCAGTGTGCACCAGAAAGAACAGAAAAATACAACAGGCGAGCCACTTTTGAAAAATGAGCACCAGAATGGGCGAGGTTTAGAAGTGTCTAAATTTACGGCTTGTTTATGAAACTGAAAAGAACAAATATGGCGCAATTTCCTGTGCAAAGTAGACCAAGTTTAAAATGGTGTAAAGAATTTATGACAAATTACTTCCTTTGCCAAAAATTCCTGTCATGCGCCACATATTTATCTCCATTTTTGCACCAAATATTTGTCTCGTGGTGAGCCAGAATTCTGGAGCTTCTAGAAACACCTCATATTTATGAAGGTTCGCCTGACAGATTCATAAATATGTCCAAAACTACAAATGGGACTCATAGTTTAAAAAAGTGAAAACATAGGCAATATTGATAAAAGCGCCCCATCTTGTCAGCATGAAGTCACAATAATTGGTGAAATGCACAGAGCATGGGTTGACTCTCCTCCAGCTCCTGAGCTTATTCACTTATACTGGTGACATTATTATTTGACATTTATGGAATACACTTTGCACTTGACTTTGCTATAAATAAAAGTTTTGCATTATTGACACGAGCAAAACTCATTATATATACTGTATGTTTTTGTCCTTTAAAGTGCTTGTCCAGGAATTACAGGTTTATGCCAGGAGGTCAGGGAATGTGAAAAATAATAATATAAAGATAGCATACCCAGCTGTCTCTGGTGTCCCACCGCTGTCCTGTCCTGCAGGACCTGACAGCTTGTTCTGGCGGAAGTCCACAAAAATCACAGGAGTATGATAAAGAGATTCATAGATCTGCTTAAAAACCCTGAAGTACAGTTGACATAAAACTCAATGTAAACATACCCTTATACTGTTCCAATATTGATCACTTAGGCATTATTTTCATATGCTATAACTCCTCATATTGGGAAACAAAAGACACCTTATAGGTCCCCTAAGGCTCCTAGGCCCAAGTGTGATTCCGACCTCTCCACCCTCTCTAGTCATGCTTCGGATACCAAGTGTACTTTTTAAAGAGGACCTTTCACCTCCTGGGGCACATGCAGTTTTATATACTGCTAGGAAGCCGACAGTGCGCTGAATTCAGCGCACTATCGGATTTCATGTTCTGTGCGCCCGGTGAAGACCTATCGGTGCCGATACCGTAGGTCTTCACTGTCAGAAGGGTGCTTCTGACAGTCAGTCAGGAACGCTCCTCCTCACAGAAGCGTCTATATAGTTCTGTACTGTGAGATCAGTGAGTAACGCCCCTCCCCTCATCCATAACACTCATCCATAGCGTCATCACTGGGTGGTAAGCAATGCCCCGTCTCACAGTATAGCACCATATAGACACTACTGTGAGGAAGAGCGTTCCTGACCGACTGTCACAAACGCCCTTCTGACAGTGAAGAGCTACGGTACCGGCACCGATAGCTCTTCTCCGGGGGCACAGAATGGGAAAGCCGATGGTGCGCTGAATTCAGCGCACTGTCGGCTTTCTAGCGGTGTATAAATCCGCATATACCCAAGGAGATGAAAGGTCCTCTTTAAGTAGTTTTAACAACTTTATCTATGTATCTTTTAATTATTTTAATAAAGGACAGCTAAAATTTTGCTAGAACACATCTGAAAAAGAAACACTTTGTAACAAGATTCTATAAACCTATGATTCTATGACTGAAAGACGACAGTGTTGAAATGGAAAAGAAGGGCTCATGAATTAAAGCATACCACTTTGTCTGTCTCTGCGGAGGCTAATGGAACTGGCTCAGTTTAAACATACCCTTAGGCCTCTTTACATTACACTTAGCTTTTTGTTACATGACAACTGAGTTATGAAAACTACAAGTAAGCCACATGTGTTTTAGGTTACTGTTTTGCTTCGCTCAGTGTTTTGTATCATCAATTTATATATTATGATTGCAAATCACGCTCTATTCCTTAGTGGATGTGTATCATCTTAGAAGACACAGTACACACTACACATTGACTACTTTTTCTTACATACCACACTACAGCTAACTTTTTTTGTGTGTGGTATGTAAGAAGAAGTAGTCAATGTGACAAACAATGATTGTAAGGATGTTGACCTCTTACCTGAAAGTTATATAACGCTTAAACCCAAATTAGTTGCTTAAACTTGCATTTCAATGGGTTCTTTTTCCCTGACATTTTTGCAAAGATCCTTCTTTGCTGGGATATATATATATATATATACAGTCCTATGAAAAAGTTTGGGCACCCCTATTAATCTTAATCATTTTTAGTTCTAAATATTTTGGTGTTTGCAACAGCCATTTCAGTTTGATATATCTAATAACTGATGGACACAGTAATATTTCAGGATTGAAATGAGGTTTATTGTACTAACAGAAAATGCGCAATATGCATTAAACCAAAATTTGACCGGTGCAAAAATATGGGCACCTCAACAATAAAGTGACATTAATATTTAGTACATCCTCCTTTTGCAAAGATAACAGCCTCTAGTCGCTTCCTGTAGCTTTTAATCAGTTCCTGGATCCTGGATGAAGGTATTTTGGACCATTTCTTTCTACAAAACAATTCAAGTTCAGTTAAGTTTGATGGTCGCCGAACATGGACAGCCCGCTCTCAAATGATCTGAAAACAAAGATTGTTCAACATAGTTGTTCAGGGGAAGGATACAAAACGTTGTCTCAGAGATTTAACCTGTCAGTTTCCACTGTGAGGAACATAGTAAGGAAATGGAAGACCACAGGGACAGTTCTTGTTAAGCCCAGAAGTGGCAGGCCAAGAAAAATATCAGAAAGGCAGAGAAGAAGAATGGTGAGAACAGTCAAGGACAATCCACAGACCACCTCCAAAGAGCTGCAGCATCATCTTGCTGCAGATGGTGTCACTGTGCATCAGTCAGCAATACAGCGCACTTTGCACAAATAGAAGCTGTATGGGAGAGTGATGAGAAAGAAGCCGTTTCTGCACGTACGCCACAAATAGAGTTGCCTGAGGTATGAAAAAGCACATTTGGACAAGGCAGCTTCATTTTGGAAACAAAAATTGAGTTGTTTGGTTATAAAAAAAGGCGTTATGCATGGCGTCCAAAAATAAACAGCATTCCAAGAAAAACACATGCTACCCACTGTAAAATTTGGTGGAGGTTCCATCATGCTTTGGGGCTGTGTGGCCAATGCCGGCATCGGGAATCTTGTTAAAGTTGAGGGTCACATGGATTCCACTCAGTATCAGCAGATTCTTGAGAATAATGTTCAAGAATCAGTGACGAAGTTGAAGTTACGCCGGGGATGGATATTTCAGCAAGACAATGATCCAAAACACCGCTCCAAATCCTCAGGCATTCATGCAGAGGAACAATTACAATGTTCTGGAATGGCCATCCCAGTCCCCAGACCTGAATATCATTGAACATCTGTGGGATGATTTGAAGCGGGCTGTCCATGCTCGGCGACCATCTAACTTAACTGAACTTGAATTGTTTGTCCAAAATACCTTTATCCAGGATCCAGGAACTGATTAAAAGCTACAGGAAGCGACTAGAGGCTGTTATCTTTGCAAAAGGAGGATGTACTAAATATTAATGTCACTTTTCTGTTGAGGTGCCCATACTTTTGCACCGGTCAAATTTTGGTTTAATGCATATTGCGCATTTTCTGTTAGTACAATAAACTTCATTTCAATCCTGAAATATTACTGTGTCCATCAGTTATTAGATATATCAAACTGAAATGGCTGTTGCAAATACCAAAATATTTAGAACTAAAAATGATTAAGATTAATAGGGGTGCCCAAACTTTTTCATAGGACTGTATATATATATATATATATATATATATATATATATATATATATATATATTAGCTGCTACCCGTGACTTCGTCTGCGGTGATTGTAGAAGTGGGTATATACAGGCATGGGTAAGGTTTTCGTAGTGTGTATAAGGTATGGGATATGAAATGTAACTTTGTATCTTGTTTTTTCTGTAATTCAGAGAATACGTGAGACTTTTGTGTTGAAGTTAATTTGTATTTGAGCTGCTATACGGTGTTGTGAGAAACTTTACATAGTGACTTTGGGACGGAAGTATTTGAAGTTAACCCTTTCCCGCCAATGCCATTTTTTGATTTTCGTTTTTGACTCCCCTCCTTCTAAACCCCATAACTTTTTTATTTCTCCGCTCCCAATGCCATATGAGGTCTTAATTTTTCCTGGGAAAATTTTTTCTTCATGTCGCCACCATTATTTATTCTATATAATGTACTGGGAAGCAGGGAAAAAATTCAGAATGGGGTGGGTTTGAAGAAAAAATGCATTTCTGCGACTTTCTTACGGGCTTTGGTTTTACGGCGTTCACTGTGCAACCAAAATGACATGTCCACTGTATTCTGTGTTTCGTTACGATTCCGGGGATACCAAATTTATATGGTTTTATTTACATTTTGACCCCTTAAAAAAAATCCAAAACTGTGTTAAAAAATTATTCTTTGAAAAGTCGCCATATTCCGACAGCCATAACTTTTATATACGTGTGTGTACGGGGATGTATAGGGCGTCTTTTTTTGTGGGACCGGGTGTACTTTGTAGTTCTACTATTTTTGGGAAATGTTGTTGCTTTGATCACTTTTTATTCAAATTTTTATCAGAATCAAAACATTGAAAAAATGGCGGTTTGGCACTTTTGACCATTTTTCCTGCTACGGCGTTTACCGAACAGGAAAAATATTTGTATAGCTTTGTAGAGCGGGCGATTTCGGACGTGAGGATACCTAACATGTATGTGTTTCACAGTTTTTAACTACTTTTATATGTGTTGTAGGAAAAGGGGGGTGATTTGAATTTTTAATCCTTTTTATTTATTTTTTTTATATTTTTTTTACTTTTTTTAAACTTTTTTTTTTTTGCATTTATTAGACCGCCTAGGGGTATTGACATGGGTGGGCGGTGTCATGGATTGTCAGAGCGGTGGGGGTCGGCAAACATGGCTGCTCCGGAGTGTTAAAGAGAGCCTCCTGGAGTATCGTTAAGGTGAGGGGCAAAGTGGTAAAGTATAAGTATATGAGATTGTGTGGGGTTAGGGGCTAGGCTGTAGAGGGCAATATGAATTTTGTGGCTTGCTATGGTCCAAAGTGTGTGAGATTGCAGAGATGGTGGTGCGAGTTTGGGTTTTGTGGGGGTCCTGGCACAAACGTATGTGCGCTATTGTGACAAAAAGTAGCCTATTGTTTAATCGGGTGTATTAACTATGTTTGTGGAAAATTTCAGCCAAATCGGTGGAGCGGTTTTTCCGTGATTGAGGAACAAACATCCGAACATGCAAACATCCAAACACACAAACCCACAAACTCACAAACTTTTTATAATATTAATAGGATATATATATATATATATATATATATATATATATATATATATATATAATTTTTTTTATTTTTTGGCTGAACACAGGCTTTAGAGTGATCTGCAGTAAACCATTTTTGGAGGGGGTGGCAGAATATCCCTCACACAGTTCAGTCTCTTTGCTGACAAAATCCATACAAATCTTTCCAGCCTTGTGTGTTTAGATGTCATGGTATACTTTTGCACTTGGTTCAAGGTACAAACATGAATTGCACATGCAAATGTTGTTCTCACACCCTGGACACTAGGACACATGGCTCAGGCTTTCCCCCTTAGTGCTGTGTTTCCATAGTCCATAAGAGAGAGACAGACAGAGAGAGAGAGAGAGAGAGAGAAAGAAAGAGAGAGAGAGAGACTGCCACCTGGAGCAGCAATGATCTGTGTTTAAAGCAATGGAGAGATCCCAGGTAAATAAGCCCCAACACCTGGAATTTGTGTCGGGGGTTGCTGACTCCTGCACTACAATGGTGGTTGCTGACTCCTACACTACAATGGTAGTACCACTTGCTGGGAAGCCAGTATTTGTAAATGTTTCATACTGTATGGTAGAGTTCAGGACTACTGATAAATAAACTTCTTCATATCCTACCCGACAACATCTGCAAGGAGTTTGTATGTTCTCCTCATGTTTTCTTGGGTTTGTTCCAGGTACTCTGATTTTCTCCTACACTCCAAAGACATACTAATAGGGAATATAGATTGTGAGCCCTATATGATACAGTGACTGACAATGTCTGTAAAGTGCTGCGGAATATGACGGCCATAAACAAGTAAACAACAAATAAGTTAAAAAAAAATTAATATGAATCAGGGTCCTTTGTAGTGTTAAGAATTATCCATAACCTTTTGAGAAATTTTTCAATGACTGGCAGACACAATTCTTAAATGTACAGGCATCATGTTACAAGAATTCACTTTTCACCTTGTACTGCTGACTCGAAATAGCTTTAGAAGTTCTAGGTAAATAATCACACAACATGACAAAGCTTTTAGTAGCTAAGTGCCCTGAACAACAAATGGAAATATAAAAATTGTCAACACAACTTTTACTTGATATTGATAATAACCAAATCATTACCTGCATTAGCTTTTTCAATGTCACTATATTACTGTATGACTAGCAGTGGCAATTAGAAATCTTCATCTGCCTGCACTGATACAGTGTAGCAATCTGTAACAGCCAGAGTATGTCAGGAGGGGCTTTCAGCTTTATAATCAATGGTAACAAACATATCTTACAAACACTGAAGATTTGGAATAAAGTGTATTAGGAAGCTGAATAATTATTAAAGATCATCTACATAATATCAGGGAACCTCTCTCTAATGTATGGGGCTGTTGTGTGCGAATGCTGTGAATATTTACAGCACTATCAGCAGTACAGTGTTATAGTCTGACAGAAAAAAAGGATCATAACTATATGTCAAAGTGTCTTTAAATGAATATTACACAACGTCAATGAAGGTCATGAAAGTGAATGTTACATATTGTTCTCTATTTTTCCAATCTATTCACATTTTGTCGTCACATTTATGTTATCTGTACATTTGCATCGGTTTTGCAAAGTAACTTCTGAAACTAGTTTTTCTGGCAAGACAAGATGGATTTTTCCTCTAAACTATCTTGTTTGTGTCACTTATTGCAGTAGCGTTTGGAAGTGACTTCCTTGTCACAACTGCTTGGAAGTGGTCAGATCTAGCTTAAAGCACACAATCTGTAAGCAGACCCCCAGCCTTCACAGCATGCTCAAGTGTAGTCAGTCTACAATGGAACAAAAGGTCCCAATTTCCAAAAACATGGTTCTAAACTGGGACATTAATGACATGAAGCTTCCTCAGGTATGACATTTATCATATAAAGCACTTCAGTTTCTTTTTGTATCACATTCAGTGTTTTGTCTCTTAAATGTATGGGATTTGTAGTGTCTTTGTACTCCATAGGTGTCTATAATACTTCATATAGGTTTTATACATGTAGAAGCAATGAGATAATAATTAATGGCACATTCTGATTAGTGCTAAGTGTTATTTTACTGTATAATGCTCGACTCTTTGTTCAGGTTATCATATACTCATAATGTTCTCTCTACTATTCTGACATTGGACCTGGCTTCATGCTTGAAATATATCATTGTAACTATTTCAGTAGTGTATTCTAATGGTGTTTACCAGCAGCATTTAGTACAGTGTAATATCTGAGATTCCCAGTTATGTGAATTACTATATACAAACTCTGTTTGGATGAGACTTATACCAAAGAAAATATGAAGAGAATAAACTCTGACCAGATTTCCAAAACAAGCTATCTGACATTATGGCAGATACTGCATAGTCAATATACTAAGAATATTCCAATTTGGTGTGAGATGTACACAAATACTTGAGATATCCAAATGAATACATGGAATGCAATGCTCTATCCTTCTCTCCTAATAACAGATATAGTGAAGGTGATGTAGCTGGTATACAAACAGTTAAATGCTGGAGCAATAAAAAAGGGCTAATTATAAAGGTTTTAGACCAGGGATAGGCAACCTTCGGCATACCAGCTATTGTCAAACTACAACTCTCATCATGCATACTTGCTCTGATGGTCTTGAAACTTCCATGGAAGTGAATGGAGCATGTTGGGAGTTGTAGCTTCACAGCAGTTGGGGGGCTGAATTTGCTGACCCCTGTTCTACACTGAAGAAAAGATGATAACACAGGCTTCTTCTTGAGCCAGCTCTCCTCCAGACAGTTCTCTTTCCCCTTTATACATGCTCTGTAAATTTTACGTTTACTTTTTTAGTTATATTTTCTATTACAAGAACAGTTTTTCTGATATTAAAGTTGGCCATACACTTCACTTCTTCCTGCTGCCATCAATTTCTGTTTTAGTTTTTTTCATTTTGACTCCCCACCTTCCAAAAGCTGAACAATCAAGTTTTTTTCTTTTATTTATTTATACTAGCCTCTGCCCGCAACTTTGTCTGCGTGTTGTTGGCGTTGATGATCCGCCTATATTCAGCAAATTGCTGTCGTCGATGGTTTGCCAGCTCTGGCGTTTCGGCAGCTCTAAAGCTGTCTGCTGCTGAACTTGTTCCTCACGCCGTGCCTGTGTGATTGTTCTGGCATCTCATCAGCTCACTGGGATGCCATACAATGAGCGTGTTGTTGGCGTTGATGATACGCCTGATCCGGCGTTTTAGCAGCTCTCAAGCTGGCCTGCCACTGAAATCATTTCTCGCGCTGTGCCCGTGATTGTTCCGGCATCTCAGCAGCTTGCTGGGACGCCATATAATGAGCGTATTGTTTGTGTCGATGATCCCCTTCAGCTCCACTTGAAAAGAACTCTGTTGACTTCTGGCTACCTTCATAGCTGTTGATGTTTTAGAATTTTGCAACAAATTAGATTTTCTTTTTCACTGGCATGTTTAAAAGTAGCAAACTTACAATTTGGATTAAAGGCGTCTTCCTATCCAGTGTGTCAGCATGTTGCCTGGAGCTGATTGAATAATATGCAAATGCATGTACAGAATAGACAGAGGGTTAGCTGCATGTTTACATAGAGAAATAGCAGACCTGGTTTTATCAGAAGCTGAGATAAGCTGCTGTCAAGAGCAGTTCAATATAGTATGTGAACATAAATTCATAACAGTCGTGAAGTCATGTCATTTACGGGGATAAAAAGTATCGTGTGTATTAATCGAGGTTACAAACTATCTATGTGCCACATTTCATTCAAATCCGTTCAGCCGTTTTTGCGTGATTGAGGAACAAACACACGGACCCCATTATAGTCTATTCTTTCTTTGCTAACCGCTTTTTAATGCGTTTGATATTTCGTTCGAGGGTTCCCACATCCCCTGAGATGTGAACGGTGCCTAACATAGATCCTAGCATATAGTGTCCTACCATTGAACCATAATAAATAAAAAAAAAGGAGCCATTTGACAAATTTAGTCAAGACAGGTTTAGGCCGAGGCCCCACGGGTCGGAAACACCACAATTTGCCCGCAGTGTAAACGCCGCAGGAAAGATCACAGCATTTTCCAGTGACTACAAAGTGAATGCGAATCTCATGCTCATTTTGCAGTAAAAACCAAGGCGCAGACACACTGCAATTTTCAAAACCGGACCCACTTTAGGGTTAAGGCCCCACGTTGCGGAAACACAGCTTTTTTGTTGCAGTTTTTGTTGTGTTTTTTTTTTTTGGGCAAAGCCAAGAATGGCTACAAAAGGATTGGAAAATATAAAGGAAGTTTTTATACTTCCCCCTTCTGCTCAGTCCACTTCGGGGTTTGGCTCAAAAAAATAATGCAGCAAAATCTACAACAAAAAAATCTGCGTTTCCGCAACATGGAGTCTTAGCCTTACAGAAAGTCTGTGGAGGAAAACTCAGTGAATTTTCTCTTTAAAGTGCTGCGGGAAGAACCACGATGCGTTGCTGCCGTGTTTTTTCCCGCCATGCTTTATTGCTACAGGATGTCCCGCAGAGCCTTAGCCTTAACGCTAAGGCCCCATGGGCTGGAACCACCGCATTAAAGCGCTGCGGGAACAACTGTGGTGTGAACACATTGGGGTTCTTCCCACAGCGCTTTGAACAGAAAGTTCACAGAGTTTTCCTCCGCGTACCTTCTGTTACAATTATATCTATGGAAAAGCCACCGGCGTTTCCGTAGATATAATTGACATGCTGTGATTTTCAACACCGCGACAGTTTTTGAAATCGCAGCATGTCCGCGCTGCGATTTTTTCCGCAAAGTGGGCATGGGATTCGCATGAATCCAATCCACTTTGCAAGCACTGTACAACGCCGCGGTTTTTCCCGCGGCGTTTCCGCCGAGCACAAATCGTGGCGTTTCAAGCCCGTGGAGCCCCGGCCTAAGGGTGTTTTCTAAGCTTTGTGGCAGGAACCTCCTTGAATGGTCCAGAGTCCCCCATTCCTGATCACTGACGTCAAAGGTTTAACTTGTATTTCCTGGACTCCAATGCAAAATGTGATATTTAGAATACTTATATCTTCTTATATTGTAGAGAGGCCTTTTGGGCATCTTCAGGCTCCAAGGCCCTCTAGCAATTGCTTCCTCTGCATCCCTTATAGCTATGCCCCTGACTGACATCACAATGGTGAGTGGAGTTTGTATGGAAGTGCTTTCAGCATGTGCACTTAGACTTTATCTAAACAGTATGGGTGTTTTGTAATCATAGGGAGGAGAAATTGGGGACTCTGGAATGATAGGGGTTACAGTCTATTTTCTAAAGCCTCATGCACATGATCGTACTTTTTATCCACAATTACAGACAAAAGTACAGACCCACACATTTAAATAGACCCATATACACAATCGGAGTTTTTACAGGTGTGTGTCCAGTCCTAACGGAAGAGCCATAAAATGTGGAGCAAGTGCTATACCTGTCCGTACTTCCATCTCTGTCAATTCATTTTCAATGTATAGGTCAGTGAAACCCATGGATGACACACAGCAATCCATGTGCCATCTGTGCCATCTTTACTGACCTGCAGAATGTATGTAGCTGTGTGCGTGTAGCCTAACAACAGTTAGCAGTTTTCTTACCCAATAACCTGCCGATCAACTGTTTGAAGCACTCATGACATCGGGGTAAGAACGCTTCTGTTTCACAGGTGTCACATTATCTGACTCATGTCTTGTTTGCAGCTCAGTCCCTTTCCAATTAATGTGACTGAGCTGCAATACTAAGCACAGCTGCTACACAATGTATGGGACTGTGCATTGTAAATAGTAAAGAGACTGCAACAATTTCTTGAATGCTGCTGACTGTTTAGACAGCTGGTCATAGGGGTGCAAGGTGTTCACCCCAACACATCTGATAGTGGTGACCTATCCTAAGGATAGATCATCAATTTCAGAACCCCGGAAAACCCTTTTAGGCTAAGGCCCCATGGGCCATAATCGCAGCGCTAAAGCACTGCGGAAAGAACCGCAGTGTGAACGCACTGCGGTTCTTTCCGCAGCGCTTTTAAGAGAAAGTTCACAGAGTTTTCCTCTGCGAACTTTCTCTTAACATTACATCTTCCGGAAAGCTGCTGGCGTTTCCGTAGATATAATTGACATGCTGCGATTTGCAAAGCCGCAACAGCTTTGCAAATCGCAGCGTGTCCGCGCTGCAATTTCTTCCGCAAAGTGGGCATGGGATTCGCATGAATTCCATCCCCTTTGCTTGCACTGTAAAACGCCGCGATTTTTCCCGCAGCGTCTCCTCTGCGGGCAAATCGCTGCGTTTATGTCCCGTGGGGCCCCGGCCTTAAAGTTGTGATCTAGGAAAAATCAATGAGTGACCTCCATGATGGCTGTTTTAAGAAATTAAAACTTACTCCTCTACAAGTTTTTGTTTTTACCTTTTTTGGAACTAGACTTTAATTTGTTTTGATAGCTATTGTCGGTCTTAAAAAAAATGTGTTACTAAACTATACAAAGGAAAGAGTCCTCATGAAATAAAAGGAGTAGATTAATCCAGGTCTAAGGTGATAAGGCTGTGCAAAGTCCATTGCAAAAGTAGTCGGCGTTCTGAAAAGTCTGCCTCATTCTTGAACTATACTTTAATTTTAAGCTTTCTAATTTTTTTTTTTTTTTTAATAAATACATTGTTTAATACAGGGTAAATATTGCTCTTCTGTCAATCTATACACCATAAAAGTAAGGCCTGGTTCACATCTGCGTTCAGTAGTCCATTTGGGAGGGTCTCCATGCAGACTCCCCCGAACGGATTACCGACGCAGATGTAAACCAGGCCTGACAGTGCTCAAATGCTTTATGTTCCACCTTAAGGCTAAGGCCCCACGTTGTGGAAACGTAGCTTTTTTTTTGTTGTGATTTTTTGAGCCAAAGCCAAGAATGGCTACAAATGGAATGGGAAAAATATACGAAGTTATTATACCTTTTGCTCAATCCATTCCTGGCTTTGGCTCAAAAAAACCGCAGCAAAATCTGCAACCAAAAAACTGTGTTTCTGCAACGTGGGGCTTTAGCCTAAAGGGACTTTCTGGGACTTATATATTGATGACCAATATTTATAATAGGTCTTCAATATGTAATCAGTTTGGTGTTCAACACCAGAGACCCCCAAATATCAGTTGATTGAAGAGGTCACAGAACTTAGGAGAGCACTGAGGCCTCTTCAATAAATATCAAGCACAACATCATACATATTGTAGAGGCTGTCCATGATATTGAAGCTCAGCTCCATTCAATTAAGTGGGATTGAGCTACTGCTCCTGACATCATCATCATAATACTGAATACTGAACATGACATCATCAGCACAGGGAAGAGGCTATAAGCACCATGGTCTCTTCAAATAGTTGGTCAGTGGGAATCCCATCAATCACATAAGAGGAATTATGGATATATGTGTAAAACCTTTGTCTGGTTTAGAACAAATACATTTTACATACTCTGTTAGAGAATCACGTAGAGGAGCTCATCCATTTAGTACCCTCATCTCTGGTGTAATGGGCACATTTATATATAACATGGCAGTGGGCACTGTCAGGGGGAAAATAATGTTTCTCCTTGTGTAAAGTTGCTCTCTTCCAGGCCACACTGGCACCTACTGGAAGCTGCTACCCTATAAGTCAATGTCTGACTCTTTAACAGGTCTTGCGACAAGATTAAGGATGTGAGTCAAACCAGAGACTTCTCTCTATGCTTGTAGAGCAGTGAAACTATACACTCGCTTCTCCACTAATTACAGCAATTTTGTTGGGGTTGTCAGAGGGAAAGCTCATGATAAGCTTACTCAAGGGAATCTTTTATCAAAAAAAATATTGCAGAAAGTGGACATTCATTTGGTTGTATTTTGAACTGAATTTGCCATAGAGAGCCACATGATGGGTCACTTTCTGCTTAGATGGAAGGACAATACCTTGTTGGACGTCCTGATGTGCAGATCATTGTGTACCAATGAGAAGGGAGCTGCTTACTTATATTATATATCAGATAATAGTTTGTTGTGCAGACTGTAGGAATAAGATTTGAGGATACCAGATGAATAGGACATACATACTGTATCTTCACGTGCATTCCGTGTATCTTTTGTTACTGAGGCTTTGGTTACAGTTCAGTTCCAGGAACATATTTAAGAAGTGTAAAGTAAAGTCAGACTTGTCACCAGTCTTCTCCTGTTTCCAACTTTATCAGCACACCTACACAGATAAGATACTGAAGCTGGACTGAACCTGTCTGTCTGGACTGTTAACTTTAATGTCATTCCCCATAAAACAGGCCTCACCAGTTCTTTGTCCTCACAGTGTAAGTTAAATAGCAGGACAATGATTTATCTCCACATTCAGTCCGTATGAAATGTCTAGTGTAGAAAATGTAGTGTATACTGTAAGAGACTCAACCACTCTGGCGTCACTTGTAGCCCCCAGGTCCTTCTGACCAAGACCAATGTTAATGTGTAATGGTCTGTACCAATAAGGGCTCGTTCACATCTGCGCCTGGTCTCCGTTCTGCAGGTTTCCGTTTCCTGCACAAAACAGGGGCAGGAGACTGAAACCTGCCGGCATGTTTCAATCCGATTCATTTGAATGGGCTTCAAAAGTCTCCGGCCGTGTGCGCCGGTGAACGTTTCATGCGCTCTGCTGCGAAACCGTTTTTTATTAAAACCAGACACAGAGTCGGACATGCAGTACTCTGTGTCCGGTTTAAAAAAATGGTTTCGCCGTGGAGCGCATAAAACGCTCACCACCGCTCACGGCCGGACTCGGCATGACAGGTTTCTGTCTTCTGCATGCAGAAGACGGAAACCTGAAAACGGAGTTTCAGGCGCTGGTGTGAACCCAGCGTAAACCTTGTTTTCCTATTTTCCGATTGAACTTTACAATTAATGCTATATTAAGATATATTTTGACTTACAGTTAATTTATGACTGATACATGGTATAAAAAAGTCACAAACCTCATAAGGCTAAGGCCCCAATTTGCGGAAACGCAGCAGATTTTGTTGTTTTTTTGAGCCAAAGCCAAGAATGACTACAAATGGAATCGGAAATATATAGAAAACCCATTGAGTTATCTATTCATATATTCAAGTTCTTTAAAGGGGTTGTCTGGCCCCAAATCTAATCTTTATACTGATGATCTTCACACAGGATAGGTCATCAGAATGTGATCTTTGGGGTCCAACATCTGCAGCCCTCACACATCTTCTGTTCTAGCACCCTCTAGTGGGGTAATAAGAGCAGAGCTGCATCCCCATCCACTGCATAGTGGTAGTTCCAGTGAACTGCAGTGCCTCGCCTGTTACATGTGAGTGGTGCTGTACAGGATATGTTGCCCATCCAGTAGACTAGTGGCTATTATTGCAAGGTCTACCCATCCGGTAGATAGGCTATCAGTATGAAAATTCAACATGGGGCTGGACAACCCCTTTAACCCTTTACATGTTTTTTTTTTCACTATAATCATAGAGAGCCTCTAAATATATTGCAGATATACTGGAAATTACTAGGTTATGGCACCAGCATTTTTATATAGTAATAAACTTGTTTTACTATTTATAATGTTACACTGCACTATCTTCCATATAATTTAGAAAAAGGTGCGTTTTTTTGTTTGTTTTTGTTTTTTGTTTTTTAATAAAAGTGTAACTAAAAGCTCCATTGTATAATTTTTCTCAGGACTTGCAAAAAACAGATTGGTTCCAGGAGTGGCCCGATTCCTATGTGAAGCACATTTATAGCTCTACAGACAAAAATGCCCAGAGACACCTAAGTGGTTGGGCAATGCGAAACACTAACAACCATAACTCCCGCATCTTAAAGAAATCCTGCCTTGGAGTTCTTGTCTGCAGCAATGACTGTACAACAGTAGATGGCAAGAAAATATACCTAAGGCCTGCTATATGTGACAAAGCACGGCAAAAGCAGCAAAGTAAGTACACAATATTACAGTACACTACCAGTATAACCTAACCTAGTGAAAATCAGGAATCCTAAAAAGTCTGAACTTCTTTTCTATGTTTCCAGCAGTGCTGTGTTGAAAAAAGTCAATTTTGGAATGGGTGAATTTAAACAGGCTCAGTGCTGTCTAGAAATGGGTAGAATTTCTGTACTTGGCAAGTGATTAGCATTGAATGCCTATTTTAGTATTTCCAATCCTCAGTTGATCTACTGGGAAGATCAAATAAAGGGTTAACCCTTAAAGGGGTTTTCTGGGCAGAAAATCTTTTTTTTTAGAAAAGTCTGTTAGTTCTAGTAATGGGTTAATAAGTACACCCATGTACCTTTAGCAGTGTTTGGAATGATTTCTGGATGTCTCTGGTTGCTGCTGGCATCCTCTGCATTTGTTTACATGGTGTAACTTCCTGTCGTGCAGCTTTCTGTGTAGCGCCTACTCTAGTTCCCTCTCACTCAGCCCCCCGCTTCTCTCTCTTTCCGTTACACTCTTCTTCCCTGTCTCACTGGCTAAACTATCCCCCCATTACTAGCCCCTCCCGCCCTTCCCCATCTCCCAAGCCTAGCAATCCCTCCCATTATTAGCCCCTCCCATCCTCTTTCCCCCATCTCCCTAGCTAACCTATTCTGCCCACTACTAGCAGAGAGGAAGAGGGGAAGAGCCATCCCGAACACATGAAGGCTTGGTAAGTATTGATGGGGGAAGAAGAGTAATAGTGATGTTCCATTTCAGAAGCGGTGAAACAAAACGTCACCGAATTATCAGAAAGTGTCCCTGGGGCGATCACATGACCACTCCAGGGTTATGGGTAATTTTAGATATTTTTTAATGCAAGTAAATTAGAAGTTAGGAGGGGGTTTAGTTTAGGGGTTAATTCTTAGTTTATCCTGGACAACCCCTTTAAAGAAAAGGGAATAATAATCTTAGAAAAAAGTAAAATGGTATGCAATGCAGCCTCCTGAGAACCAGTGTCACCACTAAGTAGAGTGCAGTTCGTGCCTCCAATTTTAGGAACCACTTGACATATGGGGGTCACTGATATGCCTCCTCAGCTCAAGCTGACCAAGTATTGCCTGCAGGCCTATGAGCAATGAGATGTGGCTCAAACTTCATGTGCTCTACCTAATGCAGGAATGGACCCTTAACTAGCATTCACCTTCCACCATGTGTAAACTGGGCAATCTGTGACCGCAATGGGTTGGATCACGCAAACACACTACGTCAGCATTGTAATTTTTTTTTTGCAACTGTGTTCTGCATATTAAAGGAAACTTTTTACCACCTACACCACTCCAGCTCTTTGCATGCTTCCACAGGTGCCTCTCCACTGATTCAGGCATAGTTGGAATTCTTTCTCTAGCCACCACCATTCCCAATGAGAAATCATTTCTGTTTCATCACAATTAGGCTCTCTATTGTCAGCCGAGTGGTCCTGGCCTGGAGCTGACATCTTGGGACGCCAACATGACAGAAGAGAGCATGATTGTGTTGAAACTAACATCAGGCTTTTAGGCTCTTTCTTTTAGGCCCTCAGGTGGGTGGTTTTTGAGGTCCACCCAGAAGAGCCCATCTGACAGAGAGCCAAGTTAGCATATTGTACCATATGCTCAGGCATAGTGGGGGCTAGAGAAAAATTCAAACTGCACTGGAGTCAGGGGAGAACTACTGATGGTACTGGCTCTGTTAAAAGTGACAAATTTGTTGTATTCTATTTCACATGGCTTAGTCACATGGCTCACATTGTAGACTGTAACTGAAGGACACGTGTAAAGAGCCATTACGCCTTTAAGCATAAAACCAGAAAGCCAAAATGTGATGAATGTAGCTCTCTTGTACTCCTAAACAATCCAGCTTTCTTTGCACTTTGTGACAGGCACACACTGTGGCACCTCCCAACTACGTCACCTGAAAATTAATAATTAGGGTCTGAGTCATGTTGTCCTCTAGCCATAAAACTCACATGGTCAGAGTCAAACAAGAATGACACAACCTTCCTACATATTACTACATTATCTGTGCCATAAATCTTTGACCGACTGCTAAAATGGGCCTGAAGTTTTCAAGACAGTCTGCATTTTTTTAATTGCAATGTCACTGGAGTAAAATGAATTATGTAGGATTAAATAACTGTATTGTTATAAACAGTATTATATTTATTTAGAAACTCATTAGGCCTCATACGTCACGTATTGTTGTAAGTGTTGAAAAACATTCATAAATTTATGTATATATTATACTGTATGTTATATTGTAATATACTACATGTTGTTAGACAAACATGTATATTAGGAGTACGATCAGTGGCACTGGCAGTGAAAAGTAGTGATTCTATATGATTCCACTAATAGACTGATGTATAATTTTTACGAAGTAAAGGGAAAAATAGTGTAGTACCATGTTAGCCAAAAAAAGCGTATTAAGGTACTGTCTGATACAAAAGCTATAAGATCGAATTCCAAACCAGTGACCAGCAGACATGCACATACATATTCTATACATTAAGCGGGAAGGGGACTAGAGATGAGCGAGTAGTGAAATATTCGAGATTCGTTTCGAGTAGAGCCTCAATATTCGACTACTCGATCGAATATCAAATCTCATTATAGTCTATGGGAAAAAATGCTCGTTTCAGGGGAAACCATTATTCGACTAAAGGAGAGTCACCAAGTCCACGAGTAGCAGGAGGAGAGTGTTTAGGAGAAGCGCTGTGCAGTTAAAGCGCACGGACCCCATTATAGTCTATGGGGTCAGTGCGCTTTAACTGCACAGCGCTTGCAGTTGCGCTGATAAAAAGTAAGCTCCTTCGTAACCGCAAGCTGCCAGCTTTCCCGACTAGCAAAGATGAGCCTGCAGCAAATCAACGCTGGTTCTACAGCAGGCTCGTCCTTGCTAGTCGGGAGAGCTGGCAGCTTGCTGTTAGGAGGGAGCTTACTTTTTCTCATAGGAATGCATTGACCAGCGTTGATTGGCCAGTGTACAGCATTCGGCCAATCAACGCTGGTTCTGCCGGAGGCTCGTCTGTGGGAAGGCGGAGTCTAAGATCGGACCACAGCAGTCTCCATTGTGGTCCGATCTTAGACTCCGCCTCCTCACAGACGAGACTCCGGCAGACAAGGGAGACAGTGTATATGTCAGGGATAGGGATACACACAACACCTCCATGCTCCCCATTTCATCCATATTTCTCAAAAGGGCATACAGACAAGGGTTGAGGCAACCCATTTTATAATAAAGAGAGTCTGTCACCAGAGCAGTCCCTAGTAAAGTCACATAGCTGGAGTCCATATGAATATAGTTATTTTGTGCTTCCTGACTGACACTTCTGCTGAGAGATTATGCTCCAATGCCAATGAGCATAAGGCAACGGTACCACCCTTGCTCTCATTGCACTAAATAGCTATGCTTTCAAGAGCTGTCCCTGCTTCCCTATGGCTGACGTATACACTGTCTCCCTTGTCTGCCGGAGGCTCGTCTGTGAGGAGGCGGAGTCTAAGATCGGACCACAGTGGAGATTGCTGTGGTCTGATCTTAGACTCCTCCTCCTCACAGACGAGCCTCCAGCAGAACCAGCGTTAATTGGCCGAATGCTGTACACTGGCCAATCAACGCTGGTCAATGCATTCCTATGAGAAAAAGTAAGCTCCCTCGTAACAGCAAGCTGCCAGCTCTCCCGACTAGCAAGGAGAAGCCTGCTGCAGAACCAGCGTTGATTTGCTGAATGCTATACATAGCATTCGGCAAATCAACCCTGGTTCTGAATCGATTCTTTACTATAAATAGCGAGTTGTATTCCATCGAGTTCGAGTATTTCGAATATCATAGTATTCGATCCTATTATACCTATTCGATTGAATACTACTCGCTCTTCTCTACTTGTAACCTTTTTGATAGAAAAGTGACATATATCATTGCAATTCATTTGTTTTGTGATTGAAATAAAGTGCAACAACTGGGCTTCTTTCTCAGGCCATAAATACCTGATCTGTAGGGGCCAATACTGGGCCACTGATCAGCTGTATTTAGTCACTTCCGTGCCCGTCCTGTACACAATACAGTGCCAGAAGTAGAAAGCTCTGTCCACTGTATATTTGCCGTGCACCTTCATGGCATCTCAGCACATACTGAAGTCAGTGGGAGCTGAACTGCAGTGATGGCGCCAGGTGACTACACAGCGGATGGAGCTTTCTGCTTCTGGCCCTCTATTGTGTACAGAACATGTGCCCGGAAGTGGCTCCATTCAGCTGATGGCCCTAAAACAATTAACCCTGGAAAACCCCTTTAATATACCCCACACAGTTTAAAGTCCCCCCCCCTCCCCACAGGATGTTAGCCCCCGCACAATATAATGGCTCTATCACTGTTCCCTATAAAGTATTGAGGACCAGTGAAGAGGCCACTGTATGGGGAACCAGTGAAGTAGCCATAAAAAAAATTTGGTCCAGAGAACCTCTTTAAAGATGTTGTCCATAAATTGGAGTGACCACTGTGGCCACAATTGAGGTGTAAAAATAAAAAAAAATCATCCTAAACTGTCCCCAGCACCCCGTTATTCATCGCCTATGTCTGTTCGGTCTTATGGCTGCACCTCATTTCTGAATATCCTGTACCTAATTGGTCTTAGCAGTCACGTGAGGTGCATGACTGCCAGCAAGAAGGCGTTGGCACAAGACTAAATGGACACTGGCAGCGGACAACGGAGTGCCGGAGATAGGTGAGCATGCTTTTTTTATTTTACATCTCCCACTCTCACCACATGGGTTGCTCCAATTCCTGGACAACATATTCAAAGGATTTATCCATCTTTCTAATATTGATGGTCTGCCCTTAGGATGGGCCATCAATATTAGATCTGTGGGAGTCTAACAGCCAGGACCTCTCAAGATCAGCTTTTCTAGGACAGAGTGGCTACAGGTAATAATGACAATTCCAGGAGCCACGCTGTTCACTTGCCATACAGGATGTGGTAGTGGGTATAGGTAGTGCAGTGGTGCACATCATATGGTGGGTGAGCAGCATGGATCCTGATATGTTATTACCTTTAGCCACCCTGTCTCTGTACTGCTGATCTGAATGGGTCCTGGAAGTGGGCCCCTAGAAACAATTCCACTGATGGGCCCTAGACATGCCAGTCCAACCCTGCCTGAAACACAAAAGGGAAAAGGTAAACAGCAGCTGCTACTGGAAATGGAGGGTCAGGAAAATACATTTAGTTTATTGGTCCCATTTGCAGGACCTATAAAAGTTTGAAAAATAACTTGGACAAACCCTTTAATACATTAGTACAGCTGTACAAATGGATGTGAACAGGAATTCACATCCAGTGTAGAGATACGAGCTTTCAAGGATTGCAGAATACACTCTGAAAAAGCCTTAGAATTACTGCACCATATCATTGTTATTGAGCTGAGTAATAAGTATAATTACAACTAAATCTCACAACTAATTCTTCTAGGCAAACTATGTCCAAACTGTAAAGGCTCATTGAAACTAGTGTCATGTCGTGGCCATGGTGGATTTCCTGTTACCAATTTTTGGAGACATGAAGGCCCATTCATATACTTTCAGGTAAGTGACAAACCAAATTTTCATATGGGATGAAATTGTAACATACTGTTGTATCTAAACTATGAACTTCTGCTATCATGTCTGCTGTACATATACGATTGCGATAGGTGATCTGACATTATATTGATGGTGTGTTAATGGTACATGGTTCCTTCTGTTTATCATAGCTCTTTAAATTAAATTAGGTACCACAACTTTGCGGAGTAACCAGATATTAGAAAATAGAAGTTAAATTGTACCTGGTAGAAGAAAATAAATAAGAAATCTTCTTCTACATTAATTACGGTATATTACTTTCTTCCAAAGGACAATCAACCAAGTAAGGATTCCAGGCATAGCAATAATACACATGGACTTGCCCTATACAGTGGTAACACAGGGACATCACAAAGCATATCCATATTTCTACATCAGTGTTTTCCAACCTTTTCAGACTCAGGGCACCCCTGGAAAATTTGCTCAGGGCACCCTTAACAAATATTTTTTTTTTTTTACCAAAAGTCAAAAAAACATCCTAAAGATACAGAGAATGTTGCATGAAGGCATGCGATTGTCTTCCCAACCAGAGAGATGTGGCCCCCTGGTGGGTTTCCAAGGCACCCCTGTTGGGAATTACTGCTCTAGAAAGTGAACATGTAAAAGATCATTTTTAGCCTTGAGTATGTTGTAATATCTTGGGAGGGAGAAATCATTGAACATGTGAATAAACTGATCTATAGAAAAGGTTATCAATATAAAATAATTAGTGTAACAAGCAAAATAGTTTCAATGGGTGGATAAACAGCAGATGCCTGCGGGTACATGCCACGTCTTACACCCAGGAAATACAAACACAGCAGTAAAAATAACATTTCATACTCAACAACAACCACTAGAATGTTGTCATTTAAAACCTATGTTATGTTACATTCATGTTTAGGAAAGAATCTCTTGACTATAGAGAACCATAAAGGAAACCTGTTTTCTCTAACATGGCATATATTTTTTTAAATTTGTAAATTTCAAGGGAACCAGTCATGATGAATATGGTGTCTGATGTACAGGCAGGCAGTATGTCCTAGAGCAGGAGCTGAGCAGATCCGTGTATCATTTAGGGGATAACATTCAGTATAATGTTTATTGCATTCATTTAAATCTCTGTTCATTTTAAGCTTAGAAGTCATAAGGGGACTTGTATCCAGTGACTAAATATCTCTTTATGAATGGTCACAGTGCTTAAATTAAACGCCCCCTCCCTCCAGCAAAACCCCAAACCCCCACAGACATGTGCATTCCTGCACACACTGTTATGCCCAATATTGGCATAAATTATGCCCTATAGTGGCCCCTTGCACACAGTGTTTTATGCCTCCAAGTGGCCCCTTGCACACAGTGTTATATGCCCCCAAGTGGCCCCTTGCACACAATATTATATGCCCCCAAGTGGCCCCTTGCACACAGTATTACATGTCCCATTGTGAACACCCATGAACAATTATTATACTCTGGGGTCTTTTCAAACCCCAGAGTATAATAATCAGAGACCCAGAGCCTGGTGTGGAATAAAAAAAAAACCTGTTACTTACCTATCCCTCGCTCCAGCGCACTCCTCACAGATCATGTTGGCCATCTTCAATGTAGTACGTGCGGGACAACGGATGTTACATGAGGAGTGGGCTTGCGTTGCCACGCATAAGGATGCAAGCCCGATGCCCATGTGACATCGGAGACGTCACCAAGTAGGCCTGAAGCCTTCGGGACTCGGGAGAGGTAAGTAACAGCGTTTATTATGTTCCGCATTGTGGGTCAGATAATTTCTTAGTTTATACCGCATAAATTATACGGTATAAACCAAGAAATTATACCGGAAAGCTGACAGGCATTTTTTAATTATGCTGGAACTGAGTTCCGGAGCATTCCGGCCCAATTAAACCACTGATTGGTCATGAAAAAATATCTGTTAGTCACTAAATAGGAAAGCCCACATGACTCCTAAGCAAAAGAAAGAGCAGAGATCTAACTTCTTAATTCTCCATAATGATAGCTTGCCATAACAGTAGCAGTATTGTACACTGGTGTTTTCTTCCCTCCCTTCCTGTCTGTGCACCTACAGGAGCTTTCAGGCCTCAAATGTATTATTCCAACACCCGGACCCCGCACAGATAAGCTGATTCAGCAGCCTGCACGTTCCGGATGCTGCAGAAGTATACCAGAAGAACGTGCAGGATATTCCTTTCCAGGCAATAGGAGTGATGTTGCAGTTCCCCAGAACCACTACTCCTATTACTTATAGAAGTTGTGCAACAGCCTTTCATGTATTTCGCCCCTAAAGTTTTAACAAAAACTGAACAAAATATTTAATGTACCCCATAAAAACACTGTATCATCATATTCAAAATATAGTCTGCATTTTTAAAGGGTTAAAAGAATAAAATCTGCTCAACTCCTTAAAGGGGCTCTATCATTGGATAAAGTCATTTTTAGATAAGCACATACTTGCATAGCCTTTAGAAAGGATATTTCACACCTACTTTTAGTATGCAAATTGCCTCAGCAGATTTTGTATATTTTTATATTTTGTCTGTTTTTTTATTAATATGCTAATGAGCTGAGACCGTGCACCGGAAGTGTCTGTGTGCACTGTCTGCTCTATGTGTATGCACAGCAGAGACGAGTCATCAGTACAGCAGCCTCTGCTGTACATACACATAGAGCGACAGTGCACAGAGACACTTCCGGTGCACGGTCTAAGCTCATTAAAATATGAATAAAAACGGACTTATACAAAATCTGCTAAGGCAATTTACATACTAAAAGTAGGTGTGAAATAGCCTTTCTAAAGGCTATATAAGGATGTGTTTATCTAAAAATGACATTTCCCAATGATAGAGCCCTTTTAATATGCCTGCAAATCATATACCATGGTGAGAATCTATTAAACTGAATATGCAGGTTTTCTGTTATAAAAGTAGTGCTGCTGTTTTGGTCCAAAAATAATCAGTTTTTCCTCAGGGCTCACCACTGTTCAAAGACTTTGTGAAGCTAGGAAGGGGAGACCTTGGCCTGGCAAATTTACTAGAACTTGTGCCAAAAAAACCTGGCATGATTTATAGCTGAAATCTGCCTCCGCATCTGACTGGTGTAGGTTTCAATTCTGGAACATGGGAACACTTAAGATACACCAAAATGATTAAGAGCCCAGGGCCTCTTCATGATTCTGGACATCTGGCCAAGACTAGCGCTTCTGTAATAAATCTCCACTCCCTACCTACTGTTTAATGTGTGAGGTTCTCTTTAAATATTGAACAGTAATTCTGTCTAGTAATATGGGAAATTTGTTAAGTGATACTAGTACATCTATGTTTTATTTTTTATTAAGACAAAAGGTGTCCATGACCATCCAAAACCAGAAACCAAACTAGAGTCAGATGGCAGAAAGCCTGCACACAAGAAGCGCACATCTATTGTATCAACAACTTCAGAGCACAAGAGAAACCGGATTCTAAAGGTATTGTATTATTTGAGGCATAAACCTAGTTTATGTGAATATATACCTAGGCATATTGGTATAAACTGTTAATTCAACAACCAGCACTTTTAATTGAATGATCTACAGCCAAAATGGCCATTACAACATTTTCAGCGTCGGAAGAAAAGTTTACATATTTTAGCATACAATAAGACTACAATCTCTAAAATTATGGATAACAATGTCCAAAAAAAAAATCCAATGCTACGTTCACACTAGGGTTTGGGTTTCCGTTCTTCAGGTCCGCTTGGGGACTTGAAACATGGAAACCCTATCTGCTTTAAAAGTGGTTACCCACAAAAACATTATCGTCTACGGGGTCAACCGGTTTTCCACCCGAAATTGGTGGAGAGAAAAGTCCTGTTTAAGTAGAATGGGGGATGGAATCCTTGAACACTAGTGTAACTGCAGCCTGAAGGTTTTCTTACCAATCCCTCCTCTGTAATAACCAATGTGAAATTATTAACAGCCCTTATGACACTGCTATATCCATATACCATTAATCATAGAAACCCTCAACACCTCCTGCCACCTCCAACTCAAGAACATCCATCAAATCCGCTCATTTCTCCCCAGAAACCACAAAGATGTTAGCTAGTTCATGCCCTCATTATCTCCCACTTAGACTACTGTAACACACTTCTCCATGGCCTCCCTGCAAATACTCTTGCCCCTCCAGTCCACCTTAAACTGTGCTGCTCGCTTATTACACCTCTCCCCCTGTTCATAATCGGCTGCTCCCCTTGCCAATCCCTTCACTGGTTGCCCATTGTCCAGCGAATAGATTTGAAAATACTAAGACTCACATACCAAGCCATCCACAACCTGTCCACTACATATATCTCTGACCTAATCTTCCACTACCTGCCCACACGTAACCTCCAATCCTCCAAAGACCTCTTACTCCACTCTGTTCTTATCCTCTCTTCACACAACCGTCTCCAAGATTTCTCCTGTGCATCACCCATACTCTGGAACTCCTTACCAAGACACATAAGACTGATCCCCACAATCACAGGCTTCAAGAAGGCCCTGAAGACTCACCTATTCAGGAAGGCCTACAACCTCCAATAACACTATCACCGCACTGACATCTGTACAGTCTCCCCCTCTCCTTCTGTCTCTACCCCCCTTCCCTCATAGATTGTAAGCCCTCGTGGGCAGGGCCCTCTGTTATAGTCGGTCATTGTTAGTATTATATCTGTTAGTATATTTTGTGTACCGTATATAAACCCTCAAATGTAAAGAACCATGAAATTAATGGTGCTATATAATTAATTAACTAATTAGTAATAATATAGATGTTTTCACATAAGAAATCATTTGTGCAACTATCAAAAAGCACAGTGGGGGATGAATGCAAGTTTAGATATGTATAATAACATCTGGAACTGTTAATCTGCTTTTCATTGAACGCATTATGAATACTGTTGAGCGCAAACATATTTATACATGATCTAGAGTAGTCTGCAAAACTTTAGTCATCATAAATGAAAAATAACTTAACAGTGAGATAATAACCCTGAGCAATGTAAGTGAAGATGAAGGCATATTTTATATATTCTCAGACTATCTGTCCTGGTGCCCAGACCTCAAAATAATGAATTGGCATGCGATTAATTGGAGAAATGCATCCAACTATTAAGACTGAGCTTTGATCTAAACAGTGCTTTCCCTTTCTCTCCACCATTCCTAGAGGCATACAATAGTGTCTCGCTGTCACTATGGAGGCCCATGTCGGGGTTCTCCCTAAGATGGCCCTCATAATTTCTTAGAATGAATAGAAGCTGTTATAAAGGCAAAGGGTTGACACACAAAATGCTGAAATAATTTATACTTCATTGTGGAGGATTTCTTGAAAAATATGTTTTATGCTTTTTTTTCTGAGTATGTAGAATAACAAATTTGTATGCAATGACAGTATAGACAGGAAATGAAGTAACTTTGTACACTATATACAAATACATACACACAAGGGAGGAGATTTATCAAGACCAGCATTTTAACCCTAAATATTCTGTGTCAGTCTGTGCGCCCAGAACGTAGCTGGCATAGATTACAATAGAAACCTAGCATAAGCAATGATAAATCTACTGGGTTAGTGGTATTGCCAATCCCATACCCCTGCACACGATTTCATTCTTATCAATCTGTATGACATACTACAGTTCTATAGTGATGCAATCCTTCTTCATTGACATTGTAGCCTAGAGTGACATCTTTGTTCAATGATTTAAATGTGCCATCTCCAGCTTTGGTGTACTTCTACTGTCTGTCTTTTAATAACTCATTTAGTAGGATGCAAGCTTCTTAACATTCCACTCACTAAATGCATGTCTTGAATTTCGCCTTGGGCTAAAACACACTTTACCCACTTTTCTAAAGGACATTTTCATCACAAAGAAGAAGTCATGACAACTTGCTAAACGACATTTTAGAATTGAACTTAGCTGTTATTTCAGTAATTTTCTTTGCCATTACTCATAAAGATTCAGTTCAAGGCTTACATAGTTTTAAATGGCTGGAAAATATGGTTATCTCACTGTTACACTTCAGTACTACATGGCTTCTTGTCTAAGCACTAAAAATTTGGAAAAAAATATTCATACAAAATCTAGGTACTCTTGGAGCTCTTTTCTATGAACAGATGTGTTCATAATACATATACTTCATTCATTTAACTATACCCTTGTCCTCGCACGGAAACTAATATAGAGATTATCTGACAAATTGCAGATAATAGGTTCTTCTCTGTTGTTCTGAATATGAACACTATAAATACTGAAACACAGGTTGTAGTGTTGTAAATGATATACAATGGTTATGTAAGAATAATTATAGAAAATTACCTAAACAGAAGATACATAAACACATCAATAGTGGATGTAATGAAATTCTTTTTGCGATATGTTCATATGAGGATTTTTTTAAGATGATTCCAACATAACCAAATGTCAAAAAGCTTCTTAAATGGGTTGTACCAGGTATCACAGGGATAGGGGATAACTTCATGATTGGTGGGCACCTGACTGCTGGGACCCCCACTTCATAAACTTGATACAACCCCTTTAAATCTGTCTCCCCTTTTCAGTGTACTATTTGGATGTCTGCCTTATTAGGCCCCGTTCACACAGGGCATGGGACTGCGTGTTTTGGTCCTGATTTTGACGTGGGAAGCTGCGTCAGAATAGGACCAAAATGCACCTGCCGCGATTGTCGTAGCTTCTGACAGTTGCGGCTTCCCGCTCCAGAGTAGGCCCAAATGAATGGGTCTACTCTGGAGGGTGCTGCTGTGAGGCGGACGCTGCAGCTGAATCAGCCATGGAATCGCCTGAAGAAAAGGAAGCTCACTTCTTTTTTCTGCTAGCGGGAACAAGAACGCTAGCAGTCTGCATAGACCTGTATTATGAGGGGGCGGATTTTGAGGAGGATTCAGTGCCAAACTGCCCCCTTTTGCCCCATGTGAACGAGCCCTTACATGAACTGACAGTGTTTCTGAACATGCCCCCATATGCTGCATCTAATGCTGCTAAATTGTAAGGAATCACTTTTTTAAAATGTTATGCATTGTATGCAAATTGCCATTTCAGAATCACATAAGTGGTGACAATATCAAGAAAGGTCACACAATTTGTATTTCCATCACTTCAGGTTTGATCGACATCCTATGCCCACTGAACATAACTACCAGTCTCGACCAGTGCTCACAAATGCATTGCTGCCTTATACTTTCTATGCACGCACAGAGCAATTTTGTGTACTGGCTTCATCGCTGTTCTACATACATCAGGGCAGCGCCGCACCTGAAATGAGGCGACCTGAAACAACCGCTTCAGGCGGCGCTATGCCAGGGCCCCCGGGGGGGAAGGGGGGGCATTTTTGCTTACCTAAGCCAGTCCAGGACAAGCTGTCCTGGACTGGCTTAGCACCGAGCGGTGGATTGGGGAGGCCCTGTGGACGCAGCGCTGCCCCAGCAGCCTCCCCTCACGCTCAGCCAGAGAGCAGGTCCTCTCCGTGCCTGCTCTCTGTCTGCGAACGCAGTTAAGCCCCGCCCCTTCGCTTAGCCCCACCCCCTCCGCCACACCCCCTCCTCCGGGGGGGGGGGGGCTTTCTGTCGTTTGCCTCGGGTGGCGAAAGGGGCAGTTTCACCCCTGCATCAGGGTTTCCACTTGGGCAGTAAAGCAGTGAAGTTTGAACAGTACACCTCACCGCAATGTGCATGAGAAGCACAAAGCAACAGCATATGGAGGAACCTGGTAGTAATGTACAGTCAGGTGGCTGGGGATGTTGATCAAGCAAAAGGATACAATGGGTCAGAGAAAAATAGTTCATGTAGTAAGGTATAGTGGCCTGACAGGTTTTCTATAAAGATTATACACTTTTAGGGGGTGTTCACACTACCGTTGGTGACCGTCAGTAGTGTCCATCGCTATTGTACATTACAAGATTTTAGCAACAGACACTAGCTGAACCATCACAAATCTGTTAAAATTTCCATTGATTTCCATTGATTTCATTGATCTTGTGTCCGTTAATGTCTGTTATACACCTAATCCGTCACATGTTATTTTTTGTTCACTGACAAAAAATCCTACATGCAGGACTTTTGTGTCCGTTATAAAAAAACAGATTCATGACGGACGTCAGGTGTCCATTATTTTGAAATCTATTCGTAAGAGACTTATAACGGACAGTAACTGATATCCTCATTTACTGTCTGTTATTTTGTGTCCATTTTTTTTTTCTACTCATACTCAGAGTGGAAAATAAATTAAAAAATGGACGGTATAAAAACAGACACCAACTAATGCGTCAATTTTTTAACTGATCCATTAAATAGATCAGTTAAAAAAGCGTCCACATTGACATCAGTTAGTGTTCATTAATGTCTGTTATGACATGTGTCCATTTTTTTTGACTTTTTCAATGGACACCTTCATAATGGAATCCAACGGTAGTGTGAACCCTGTCTTAGATTTGCTTCAAGTCTTCTGAGCCATGTAGTTTGCCTTACAAAATGGAATACCTGCCACATGTACACACGTGGACAAAATTGTTGATACCCCTCGTTTAATGAAAGAAAAACTCACAATGGACACAGAAATCACTTGAATCTGACAAAAGTAATAAAAAATAAAAATTCTATGAAAATGAACAAATGAAAGTCAGACATTGCTTTTCGCTTCAACAGAATTAAAAAAAAAAAAAAAAACTCATGAAACCGGCCTGGACAGAAATGATGGTTCCAGTAAATTAATATTTTGTTGTACACCCTTTTGAGGCAATTGCTGCAATCACACGATTCCTGTAACTTTCAATGAGACTTCTGCACCTCTCAACAGGTATTTTGGCCCACTCCTCATGAGCAAACTGCTCCAGTTGTCTTGGGTTTGAAGGGGGCCTTTTCCAGATGACATGTTTCAGCTCCTTTCAAAGATGCTCAACAGGGATTTAGGTCATAGAAGGCCACTTCAGAATAGTCCAATGTTTTTCTCTTAGTCATTCTTAGGGGTATTTATCTGTGTGTTTATCCTGTTGCAGGACATTATCCTGTTGCAGGACCCATGACCTGCGACTGAGACCAAGCTTTCTGACACTGGGCAGCACATTTCTCTCTAGAATCTCTTGATAGTCTTGAGATTTCATTGTACCCTGAACAGATTCAAGACACCCTGTGCCAGATGCAGCAAAGCAACCCCAAAACATAAAAGAGCCTCCTCCATGTTTCACAGTAGGGACAGTGTTCTTTTCAAGATATGCTTTATTTTATCGTCTGTGAACATAGAGCTGATGTGTCTTTCCAAAAAGTTTGATTTTTGCCTCATCTATCCATAGGACATTCTCCCAGAAGCTCTGTGGCTTGACAACAAATTTTATTTATTATTAATTATTATTATTATTATTATTATTATTATTATTATTATTATTATTATTATTATTTTATTATTATTATTAATTTATTTATTTTATTATTACTTTGTCAGATTCAAGTTATTTGTGTGACCATTGTGGGTATTTCTTTTATTAAACATTAAGCAACAATTTTGTCCATGTGTGTATGTATTCACCATATACCTCATTTATGTATAAATGAGACAGAGCGGTCCACATTGTAGAATCATACACGTTGTAGTAAACAAAGACTACTCCAATCTAGAAATCATTGAAGCTGCAGGTTGCTTTTCTATAACTATTGTGTAAGGAAAAATATCACAGGAACATTTCCATGTGGACAGAAAAGGTGCAAAACCTTCCCTCACATACTGACCACGGATAAAATAAAGAGCCCGAACTCTGATAAAGACTACAAGATCCCAGGTAACTTCACCTACAGCACACCTAACGTGGTGTATTTAATAATGTGTACCAAGTGTCCTGGGGGCCTGTATGTAGGTGAGACAGGCCGGGCACTTAGGATGAGGATGAATTCACACAGACATATGATTAAAGAGCAGAGAATTGACCTCCCTGTGCCAAAACACTTCTGTAATGAAAATCATAATATCACCAATGATATGAAGATCCTGGTTTTAAGAGGTAATTTCAAAAACAAAAAAGATCGTCGGATATGGGAATGCAAACTCATGATGACCTTTGATACTCTCCAAATGGGGCTAAACCAGTCACAGGGTTTTATGACGTTTTACAACAACTAGACACCACGTGAATGATCAAAGGAACCATAAACTCAAGAGAACCTTCCTGTGAACTGATATATATGTTTTTTTGAACTATTTACATGTTGTGCTTTCCATCTATTTTGCATCTAACACTCTATTCCTGTATAAATATGTCTGCCTTCAGATATTGTGTTATACCATCCTGATGAAGGGATAGTTCTAGTATCCCGAAAGCTCGCAATTTGTCATCCTTTTTTTTTTAGTTAGCTATTAATAAAGGTATCAACTACTGAGGACTTCTCTCAAAAAAATTTTTTTTATAACTATTGGTAATTGTATATATCTAAATAAATGTACTTATTTTTAGGTCCCTTTCTCAGGAGCTGTAAACCATGAAAACCTACCAGGTACAGCCGTAGGTCAGCATAGCTGTCCCGTTTTTCACGTAAATGACTTGGAGATGGATCAGTCAATAAATGAGCAGATCCTGAAAAGCAACTACTTTACTGAAAATATAAATGATTCGGAGTGGAGCAAAAATCCTCGAAGCGGCAGTTTCAATGACAGTGAAGAGTACAATGAAGGAGATTGGCTTGCTTCTGCTATGGATTTTGACATACAAAGTGATGAAGACCAACAGGCAGGAAATACAAATCATGATGTAGAAAACCAGCATTGCAACTATACCGAACCACTTGACCACTGGGTCATGTCACCATTCCATAACTGCCAGTTCCCAAATATAGAGCCTTCTTTAGCTTTGGATTCTACTTCTAAAGATTGTGTTGTCAACTTGAATTTTAGCATAGATGACATAGATCTACCTACTTTCTACAGCCACAACCAGGAGGAATCCTTCTTGTACCGATACTACAGTTCTCAACTATCTCCATCTTTATAGCACTGAAAGAGAAAAATAAAGGGGTTTTGTGCCAGGGGAAAAGTGATTGTTTCATCTCATAATTTGGACAGACTATTATATGGACACTAACAATGTTATTAAATGCAAATTATTGGTTGGAGATAATGTAATTGTTGGGTCTAGACAATATGTATGCTGGGTCCTTTATCTGTGCAGTAAAAATAGAGTGTAAGTGTAAACTACATATAAGATACTGCTGGTATATATAATAAACATTTACTTTCTAAATTATGCGTAATTTCACAAAATAATGAGATTGCCATTCAATAATTCTGCAATAAATGTATATAAATATAAGCAAAAGTTGACTCAAATGTTCAGCACTTTCTATCAAGCAAAAATTCTAGACCAAAGTGAGGGTATCCTAAAAATAAAGCATTATGGAAATTAGAGTCAAAACTCCCAGGATCAATTAAATAACCATCCCTAATTAGCCAATCAATCTCAAAGCTAAATAAAGTAAAAGGAGAAAACAACCAAAAGACAAAAAGGAAAAGAAATGTTAGCATTAAAGGGATTCTATCACTGGGAAAACTAATTTTTAACTAAGCATATATTTACATAGCCTTTAGAAAAGCTATTCCAGACATAGCTTTAATTTGTTAATCCTCCCAGATGTTTTTTTTTAATTAGCCTGCTTTTATTGATATGCTAATTAGCCATCTCGGAGCACCAGAAGTTCACTGAGCACTGTCTGCTGTGTGTACACAGGGGGAGGTGAGAGCAGGGAGGCTGATGAGTCATAAAGCAGCAGCAGCAGCCTCCCTGCTCCCACCTCCCCTTGTATACACACAGCAGGCAGTGCTCAGTGAACTTCTGGAGTGCTCCGTGCTGGCTAATTAGCATATCAAAAAAAGTGGGCTAATTCAAAAACAGCTGTGAGGATTAAAAAATTAAATGTATGTCTGGAATAGCAATTCTAAAGGCTATGCAAATATATGCTTAGTTAAAAATTAGTTTTCCGAATGATAGAATCCCTTTAAAGGGGTTGTCCAGTTTCAGACAAATATTGAGAGACAAATGTTATTGTCTGGATAATGAAAAGTTCTACAGTATAATTTCCTAATATACTTTCTATATCAATTCCTCATGTTTTTCTAGATCTTTGCTTTCTGTCATTCATTCTGCTTATTTCCAGTGGATAAAAATCAGTCCATGCTTATGTAATGTACAGTCCATGGTCATGTGATGAACACACAGGTGCACAGATCATTATAGTCACAGCCCAGCTCTGATTACTGCCTGGTAACGAGCTGTGCACCTGTGCGCTCATCACATAAGCATGGACTGATTTTTATCCACTGGAAGTAAGCAGGATGGATAACAGCAGCAGATATCTAGAAAACCATGAGGAATTAATACAATTGATAAAGCCAAAGCCATGTTTATGAGTAATTGACCAATAATCCCAGGTAACTGTCATTGTCCTAATTGATTAGGCTGAGTGCCAGGCGGTAGAGAAGTCACACCACTCTATATCTTGGTATTAGTTCTTCTCTCAGCTAAGGAATGTGTGCTGAAGCACTTTTATTAATACAACATGGGGTAAAATAGTAGCAAAAAAAGGAAGAGACATAACAACAACATAAGTTTTCATATTCATTCCTGATTGGCATAGTACATTTCAATCAAACAGAAGAAGTTTAAGCAGTTTCATATATAGCCAATTACTCCCACCCCTGCGTGGTAACCTTGGGGAGCTGTCTTCTGGCAGCAAGCCAAGCATTTGTTTTTCTTGCCCCCATCCTGGATGCAGGCGCCATCTTATCATATAACATTATACCAGTTTCAAGCATAAGCAACTATATCTAGCATTCAGCTTTAAAAGATAACAATGTTTTTTTATACATTACATGATTATAACCTTCACACAATAAGTATATTGGAAAATTGTAGAACTTCTCATTACACAAACAACAGCATTTGTCTTTCAATATTTATCTAAAACTGAACAACCCCTTTATATCTGAAATTAAGTTGAACTCTAAGAAATTAGATATTAAATAGAAAGCCTCATGAGGACAATGTCTTTCTTTTTTAGGTGGCTCAGAGTGCCACTGAAAGATCAGTTTGTATGTATGCGATTACTATCTGTGGGATTTGTTTTTAAAATAATAAAACTTCATAGACAGATTATAAATAGAGATGAGTGAGTATTATTCGATCGAGTAGGTATTCAATAGAATACTACGGTATTCAAAATATTCGTACTCGATCGAATACTACTAACTATTCGCAGTAAATATTCGATACAGAATCAGAGTTGATTGGCCGAATGCTATACAAGTGTATAGCATTCGGCAAATCAACGCTGGTTCTGCAGCAGGCTCGTCCTTGCTAGTCGGGAGAGCTAGCAGCTTGCTGTTACGAGGGAGCTGACTTTTTCTCATAGGAATGAACAGACCAGCGTTGATTGGCCAGTGTACAGCATTTGGCCAATCAACGCTGGTTCTGCCGGAGGCTCGTCTGTGAGGAGGAGGAGTCTGATATCGGACCACGGCAGTCTCCATTGTTGTCCGATCTTAAACTCCGCCTCCTCACAGACAAGCCTCCGGCACAACCAGCGTTGATTGGCCGAATGCTTTACACTGGCCAATCAACGCTGGTCAATGCATTCCTATGAGAAAAAGGCAGCTCCCTCGTAACAGCAAGCTGCCAGCTCTCCCGACTAGCAAGGACGAGCCTGCTGCAGAACCAGCATTGATTTGACGCAGGCTCATCTTTGCTAGTCGGGAGAGCTGGCAGCTTGCCTATGAGGGAGCTGACTTTTTTCAAGCAAGCGCTGTGCTGTTAAAGCGCACGGACCTCATAGATTATAATGGGGTCCTTGCACTTTAACTGCACATCGCTCCTCCTAAACACTGTCCTCCTGCTACTCGTGGACTTGGTGACTCTCCTTTAGTCGAATAGTGGTTTCCCCTGAAATGAGCATTTTTTTCCCATAGCCTATAATGGGATTTGATATTCGGTCGAGTAGTCGAATATTGAGGCTCTACTCGAAACGAATATCGAATCTCGAATATTTCGCTATTCGCTGATCTCTAATTATAAACAGTATTATGCTGGGGCACCACTTTTTTTTTTAGCCAAAGCCAGGAGTAGATTGAACAAAAGTAGAAGTATAAGAACTTCCTATATATTTCTCATTAATTTTTAGCCACTCTTGGCTTTGGCTCAAAAAAAGGCTATAAAAAAAGCTGTATTTCACAACATGGGGTCTCAGCCATAAATGGCATTGTGCATGGTGAAAAAAGTGAAAATATGCTAACCTCATTCTGTGGATCAGTACCCCAATATTATAGAGAGATTATTATAGATATTTTTTTTTGTTTTACTATTCTGTACAATAAAACACTTTTTATTTTAAACACTTATTTTTAGTGTCACAACATTCTGATGCTTGGTTTACATTTGCGCTCAGGGATTCCATTACCCTTTCTGCTTAAAACAGCACAGAGAAAAGCACTGCAAGCATCACTTTTCTCTGCATTTTTTGTGCAGAAACCACATGGACCCCATCAGGGAGCAGCCTAGAGGTAGTCTATTAAGCAGCAATCTGGGTAGGTAGCTGTTCCAATGGTTCCATCTCAGACTGGTTAAGTCTGGCGAGAGTGCCTTTGTCCTGTGGTACTGGAGGCTGCCCAAAGGAGGGGTAACTGCTGGAGAGCTGCCGAGAGGAGATCGCACGGCTGAGGATGCTACATGCGTGGAATCCTAGCAGCCATACCCCTGCAGGCATTAGACTGGCATAGGTTGGTGAGTGACAGCATGTGACTGCAGCCAGCACCACCCTGTGAAGCAGACCCTGGAGCATAACACCCACTGTCCTGCTCGGAAGCTGGGACTATAGCTTTCACCTCCCTGCTGGACAAACTCCTGCCTGGGCTGAGGCATTACTACTCCCCCAACTCTCTGCAACTCCTGCCTGGGTTAAGGCACTACTACTCCCTCCACTCTCTGCAACTCCGGCCTAGGCTGAGGCACTACTACTCCCCCCCACTCTCTTCAGCTCTGAAGTGGGATTCATTTCTGCAGAGTTTGCACCATTCCACCTACCTGGGTGATTGTGCACTTGATAAAGGACAATCTTGTGTCCAAAATGCATTGTGCCTTTGTTACCAATAAAGAAGTGGTTCTGAAGTTATTTTGGGTGAACGCTGTTCCTTTTGGCCTGATTCCTATCAGATTGGTCCATTCTCCATGGATTTACTTCACGTTCCTGAGACATTTCACCAGCAGCTGCCCTGCTTTCCATTCCATCCTAGGATTTGCATATGTTTAAGGCTTTTGGGTTGTTTTGACCAGCTCACAACCTACCCAGGTGAGCAGGCAATTGTCTGTCTGTTATTCCGTATTTATGACCCAGAGGTAATACACAAGGTTTTGCTGGGTGTCTCTTCTTGTCATACCTCTGCAGGGGGCTGCTAATCTACTCTCTGTATTTCCAAGTATATGTGCTGCAGAGCGAGCATTGAAAGGTATAGAAGACAGATGGGCTCAGGCTGGCCGCATGGTAAAATCTGTTACAGCGGGCACATGTGTATACATGGCAGGACCGAGATGGGTCTATACAGGAGGACATGGCGGAGTGAATCCAAGGAAAAATAGGGGTAACCCTGAGGGTTAAATATGAAGAAGTCTCATACTTCATATCTTCATAATACTCACCTGTCTGGCATCTACAGGAGCCGCAGTCACCACCTTGGTAGGACCTCGCATGCGGAAGTGGGGTCACCTTTAATCTGGCCGCTAATGCAGCGAGTGGGGCCTGGGTGACCGGCGAAGTAAAGCGCTGCGCCCGCAGGGGGGGTACGACTAGTGTGGCATACACGCTGAAGACCCCCCTGCACCAGAAAGAAAAATAAAAACAATGCAAGACAGAAAGACCCGAGTCAGGTTGTGCCTAACTCCTATAGATACTAGGTTCAAACTGACTAGCACAGTGTCTGTGAGAAGGGTACAGCCCAGAGGCAGAGCCAACAGCTTTTCATTCTCCTAGAGTCAGCCTCCTAGTGGCCAGGACTATATCCATGGTACAGTGTCCCCCAGTGAAATAAGCGAGAAATAGCAAACTGTTATACTTACTTATACTCACCTCCCCTGGCTGTCCAGTAAAGTTCCAGCGTTGCTCTGAGCCCTTCTGTGACATCAAGGGCCCCGGGTGTTACAACTACTGTGTTTCCCCGAAAATAAGACAGTGTCATATTAAATTTTGGTCCTAAAGATATGCTATGTCTTATTTTCAGGGGATGTTTTATTTTATTTTTGTGTGCTGCTGCCACCACTGCGCTGAGATGTGCTTGCTGTGCACAGATTGTATGAAGAAAAACAATGCAGCCGGCTGAACACTGTGCGCGATGTTCCCTGTGCACAAGAAAGCCAGCTGCTGCCTCTGCTGTGATACCGTATGTTGTATCCACTGTTCTGGCTGCTGTGGGATGAGCTGGGACAGTGGACCCCCCACCGCATATGATGCTTAGTGTATGCACAGCAGCATCTCCCAGCTCATCCTACAGCAGCAGGAACAGTGGATACAACGTATCGCAGCGGCATAAGCAGCCGGCATACCTGTGCACACGGAACATTGCACACAGTGTTCAGCCGGCTGCAATGATATTTTTTTCATACAATCTTTGCGCATAAAGATTATTATTATTATTGGGGGATTACTTACTTTCGGGGGGTGCCTTATATTAGGCAATTCAACAAAACCTCTGCTATGTCTTACTTTCGGGGATGACTTATTTTCGGGAAAACAGAGTATGGACTGTGATTTAGCTCAGTGGTTACAAGGGACACACTGATGTCATAACGCTGTGTCATTGTCTTTGATTGGGCCTCAGTGATGGGCCGTGGTGCCTGACATGACTCAAGGCCTGAAGAGAACACAAAGTGACAGCAGGACACCATGAAGATGCCCAAGAGAGGCGAGTATAAATGTTATTTTTCTTTCCCTGATTATCCACCTATTAAACTCTGGTCTGAGGAGACCCTAGACAACAATGATACACTGAAACCCCGGGGTGATGGGGCGGTGAACCTCTCTAATATTCAACAAAATGAATCCCATGGGGTTTGCTTCTGACAACTGGATCATTATACAGTGGGGACACTAGGGAGCATTTGGGGTGTGGGGTGCCAGGTAGAGTATTATACAGTGTGGAGGCACTGGGGAACATTATACAATGAAAAGATTTTTGGACTCCATGCTGTGTAGTGAATAGGATCGTTTTTAAAATCCGATCTTCGATAATTAAAAAAAATCCCATTGACTTGCATTGGGATCGGGTTCGAATGGAAAATGATCGGAAATAGGATTTTAAAAACGATCCTGAAATTTCAAGATCGGCTCAACCCTAATGAAGATTTAATTTTGTAACTTACAAGTTTAGAGAAGAGGAGAAATCTGTTGGCCAGAAAGCTCTCCAGCATGCTGCATACAATGGTTATGAAATATCGCACTAGTAAAGAGAAGAGGCTGGTTTTCAAAGGACAACATTTATTATAGAAATGACAGTCCAAGCACATTAAGGATTTTCCTGGGCTGCATAACAAACATGCTTGGTTTACATGCCAAGCGACAGTTCTAGTTCAGAGAACCACATTATCAGATTTGTAACCAGACCAGTCACACAATTTTTAATTGCATCTTCTTTCCCTTAATACAAAATAACAGTAATAGACAATTACATTGTACAAGTACAATCATTTTTCCTGTGGTAGATGAAGTGACAGACCCATACATGAAGCCTTCCCCCAAAAAACACCAAAAAAACAAAACACCATTAAGCAATGTGTTATATACTTGAAATATGGTATTTTGCTACAATGAGACAACTGTGTTGACATTTTATCTATAAACAATTTATATATTTAGTTGCATTGCTGCTTCCCCCATCATATATTTACATACAACTGTCAGTAGGGACATACTTGCTGCTCATTCTTTATATTACTATTTACAAAGTGACCCAGACCTAACATTAAGGCAGGTCTCAATGTTCGAGAGCCACGTTATAGTAAAGTGATTGAATGCTCCAGCCCTTCAATGTTCAGAACTGTATCACAGCCACATGTATGCAGATAAGCAGAAGCAGATGCTATAGACCAACAGCAGAGATATGTGTACACAGATTTCAACAACCACTGCTTCCAGTAGTGCCGATGAGTTAACTGGCAGAAGATCACCAACATTTCAAGCAAATTCATTTCTCCATTGCTTAGAATGCCAAATCCTGTACAGAGATAACACATTAACATTGCGTAAATACCACATGAAGTCATTAAACCATCAGTGTGTTTTAATGCACAGAAATAAGTCCCAGTGTCATGCATACGTTACCCCTGGTCGGAAATAGGCATCAAACCCAGAACGAGAGTTGAAAGCAGGTACAAATATTGTTACCAGTGTGAATAGTTATTTCCAGTTTTAAGCCTTTATTACTATAAAGAAAAAAAGCCTAAACAATTGTTTCTACATGTAATTGTATCAAAGAAAAAAAAATTGTACTGTACATTGTATGCTTACATTTCTCCCCAAGCGCCTGCTTATGCAGGATCTTAGGCCACGTGTAATTTGCCGTTTAAAGGAGTCGTGTAGGACTCAAAAACATGGTTGCTTTTTTCTTCTCAGGAAGTGACATCATATCTGTTGTTCACATGGCAATGCCACATCACTGTTCCATTACATTGAATAGGATTGAGCTGCAGGATGGCCATGTGACCAATGTACATGGTATCACTTCCAAAGAAGAAAGTAGCCATGTTTTTGAAGTCCTGCACAACCCCTTAAATCATCACCATTATACATGTTGAAATGTAATACATTAGATTAGGTGCTCGTGCAGAGTATTGGGCGACTTTTGCATTCCTCCAATTTTAAGTGTAATTTTCATGATGTCAGAATTAAATATAAAGAAGTGCTGGGAATTTATAGTGTGCGCTTACCATTGAACACTATAGTACATATTCTACAATGCTGTAAATAGGCTACATTACTTACACTGTATTGATCCATACCTAAAGGCTGTGCTCTAAGGTAGCAACAGCTGTTAAAAAACTCCTGTAAAAGCATGTGATCATTGGCATACACATAGTGTTTCCTTCGCATGTGGCTGATGCTACGTTAGAATGCAACCAAAAGATGGTTGCTGTCCAGACAACAGTTTTGCAGGGGTTTATCTAACTCCCACGGAAACACCTGGTGCAGCTTGACCAGACAGGTTTACATTCAACACATCTGGCAGTTCTTCACCTGATATTCTATAAAGTTGGGATTTTCTCTGTGTTATTACCCAACATATACAGTATGTGCACATTTCTTTACATAGCTCCTGAAGGTAGTTTTTCTTCTTAGGGCTAATGCCCCACATTGTGGAAATGCAGCTTTTTTTGTTGTAGATTTTACTGCGGTTTTTTTGATCCAAAGCCAAGAGTGAATTTAGCAGAAGGAAGACGTATAAGAGCTGCTTATATATTCCCCATTTCTCTTGGAGCTATTCTTGGCTTTTGCTCCAAAAACCTCAACAAAATCTGCCACAAAAAAAGCTGTTTTACGCAATGTGAAGGCTTAGCTTCATTCTATTTTTTTGTACATGATTATGTGAGATTTTTTCTGCTTAAAAACCAATGTGGATTTTGAAGCTGAATTTAAAGCGGCATTTGGATAAGAGTACCACTGTATTTTGCCTTTAGGGCAGGGACAAATTTCAAATTCAGTGCGGATGTGTAGTATCCACCTCCAATTAATTTCAATGGGAATTCTCAGGCAGTATACATCTGAAGAACAAGCAGGATACTTTTTTTATTATTGAATGGGAGGCAGATATCAGATGGATTTGAGGAGCAATCTGCATTCAAATCCAGCGTTAAATTCCCATGTGTGAATGCGCCCTATGAGTCTTTAGATGTGCTCTGTGCAGGGACGAAGGTTAGATAAGATGTGACATCTATTCTCAAGAGTGGATGCTATGATAAGTCTAACTACAGAGGTGTTCATTTTGTCTGTCTTGTCTGTAATGGAAATGAGGTGACTGCTGCAAAGACAGTACATACAGAACTGACAAATGTCAGCATTACTTTAGGATTATGACCAGAGTGTAAATTTTGCTTATAAATAGGTCATTTTCTGGTGACCTTCCTTTTAAATCCATAGCATGCTAATTCTTTCTGCAAATTTTCACTACAGATTTCAACCTCTCCATTGGAATTGGTGAAAACGGAGATAAAATCCACATTTTGTTGTTAAATATATTTGACCACCCCATCACAAAGATCCCCAGTATTTACACTCCTGTGCAGTACTTGGTTTTATTGATCATGTAAGCGCTGCACAGACAAGGAATGCTGGGACATTTCACCTCAGAACTGTGAACACTGAACTATGATGAAGGCTGTAACAATACAGTTGATGCAATGTATTTACAGGTTACTTCATTTTGTATTTGTGAAAAAAGGCATCTGGACATAGCCTTCAAAAAACAAGACAATGTAATATACCGTTCACTTCCTTTAAAACAAGCAAAATAGGTTTATTTATAAGTGAGCAAGATCATCACATTCCCACATGCTCTGCACAAAGGCCCATATCAAAAGAGAGATACCTTGAGAAACTCCCAAGAATATTAAATGAAGAAGTTCAATACTATTAGAATTATTTCGCCCTGTAATTTTTCCAAGGGATAATAGTTATATTGCACAAATCTCAAATTAAAAGTGCCCTGTCATAATATAATGATGACCCCCCCCCCCCCCCATTATTCATCATCTACACATACTTGCCAGTCTAACGCATGGCATGGGGATTCTCTGCTCAGTACTCTGGGAATCCTTGTGTCATGCTCTGCCCCCTCAGGTTCTGCACCAGATATAGCACAGATTTGCCTGGAGAGTTAAAGGGATTCTATCGTTAAAACACAATTTTTTGTAACATGTAGGAATAGTCTTTAGAAAGGCTATTCTTCTCCTACCTTCTCTAGTCTACTCTGGGCCGCCGTTCGGTATAAATCCTGGTTTTCGTCATTATGCAAATGAGTTCTCTCTCAGCACTGGGGACAAGCCCCAGCGCTCAAACAGCACTGGGGCGTTCCCAATGCTGCCAGAGAACTCTCCAGTGCCGCCTCCATCTTCCTCAGGAACGGCCTCTCTTTGCGTCTTCTTCCGGTGGTGGCTTCAAACTTCTGCGGGATTTATACTGAACCGCGACCCGGAGAAGATATCTAAAGGTAGGAGAAGAATAGCCTTTCTAAAGGCTATTTCTACATGTTGGTCTCAAAAAATTGCGTTTTAATGATAGGATCCCTTTAAAGGTGTATTCCAATCTAGGACATGTATGGTATTTTCACAAAATATGCCATAAATGTACAACAGCTGTAGATCCCACCTATCTCAAGAACAGGGTGGCCCCATCCCCATCTAACAGTTGCAGTGACAGAAGTGGTTTTGCACAAGTGGCTCTTGACAGTTACTTCTATGAGAATTCTAAAAATAGTGGAACCCCATAGCTGGGAATTTTTAAAACTCCCACATAAGTTACTGGACGGAGCAGTGCATGTGCGGCCAGCCACCTTTCCAGTTCCAGCAGTCCCAAGAGAGGAACCCTTATTATTGAGGACAAAACAGGTGGAACCCACATCTGCTAGGATTTAAGTACAAGTATACACCTCATTTTAACTGGATGTATCCATTATACGATTAATGCTGCATTACTGAAAGATTCTTAAAAATTTTGTATGAGGGCAGGGTAACAGAAAAATAAAGCGTAGAAAAGAAATATGAGAGGCAAACTGATTATTTTTCCCTTATCTTGTAAAATTCACTATGTTTAAATTAAAATTCAAAGCCTACAAAAGCAATTCTGCACCTCATTTCCCAAAAACAAACTCAGTTTATATGCAGCAGAACTCTACAAATAAATGGATGCCGAAAGAGCTGCTTTGCCTTGATCAGTAAATACCATGCAAGAACTAAGAAGAAAGACTTTCGAGAGGTCTCTCAGATACAGCAGTAAAACTCTTCACACGAGCAAAGAACAGTGGCGTGTACATCTTATCAATGTCAAATGCGGTGACAGCAGTCTCTCCAGTGGACCTGCAAGAGAAAGACAACCCAGTTATAAAAAGTTACCCATCACATGGTAGGGGAAGTTTGTGCCCATTTAAATGCAGTGCAAATTCTGCCCCGAAAATTCCATGACCTTATCCAAAAAAATAATTAAAAAAAAAAAGATTTAATACATCAGACATTAATAAGAACTTTGAAGGAAGAGGGGTACAGGGCAGAACTCAACTACTACAGCTCAAAGGAGGGTGCACGTTCACTTAGGGAACTGACGGCACTCCAGACTTGTATCTGCCTAAGTGATTTTTTTTATTAACAAAATAATATATGATGTGCAGTAGCATTACGGTTATACTAAATTTATACTGGCTTTTTACGTTGTGCTAGTATACTACTACAATAATGTATGGCACCATATTCTGAGAGGCATAACTTTTTTGGGTTTTTCCCCATCATCGTGACTGCGTGAGGGCTTGCTTTTTGTGGGAACATCTGTCAATTGTATTTGTATCCTTAAGCATTTTTTGAGAGATAATGCAAAAAGCAAAAAAAAAAAAAAAAAAAAAAAAAAAGGAAACCATTTTTTTCAACAGCGTTCACTGTGCATGATAAATAACATTCTATTTTTATACTATGGCTATTTTTTTTTTTTTTTTACTATTGAAAAAAAAAAATATGTAAAAAATACAACACCAGAAACAAGATTCTACATTTTATTATGCCTGGGATATAACTGTTTGAAGTGACCCTCCTCATCCTCATTTTCCCTCCTTTGCATACAAGCCCATATACAGAAGCTCTCAAAGGGAAGGAATAAAGAAATGCAGAATTTAATAGAAAGGAGACAAAATGTGTTAATGAAGTATATTACAAAAGGTATTAATGCCGATGCTGCCAGAAAAGTTTTTGTACAGTTTAGTTATGCTTTATTTATTTTATAAAACATTATCTTTTTATTTTTTACATTATTTTTTTAGTCACCCTAGAGAACTTGAGCTTGTGATCTTTTGCTGCCTCATCATTCTCCTACCTCCTCTCACAACCAAAATCTGCATGTATACTTACAGCGGATAGTGAGAGGGGGAGGAGGGCTTGAAAAGGCTGTACAGTAGACGGAAGTGATTAAGAGATTGGATTATGACTAGCACAGAGAACAGCAGTCTTACAAAATTCCCTTCCAAAACTTTTTCTTCAATAAACTCACTTGTAAGTAATATGACATGAATGATGAATCCAAACCAGCTTGTTGAATCTGTAACGACCAGACGAGCATAGCTGAAGTCCAACATGAAAGCTGCGATCCGTTTCCTGCACTGGGGCACGACGGAAATAGCGATACTTTTGGTACTCTGCTGACTTCTGGGTTGAATAAAACATGAAATGTATCAAATCATAATGCATTTACAAAGTTTTCAAAGATAAGCAAGATGCAGCTTTTATATATGATTTACTAACTTACAGAGTCAATGTCACTACCATAACATACACACTTTGATCTCCCTCAACTACAAGTCTGTCTGGTCCAGTTGGTTGTGAGTGACATCACTGGGTATTCCACCTAATCAACTGACTTCTGAGATTATTGCTTACTCTGTACAGCCACTACAATAAAGCAGTGGTCTGAAGTACTGGAGTTACCGTATTTTTCGGACTATAAGACGCACTTTTTTTCCTCCCAATATGGGAGGAAAATGTGTGTGCGTCTTATAGTCCGAATGCAGCGTGTGCAGCGTCTGTGTCCTGTCTATGAGAATCAAAAGGAGAGCAGCACGGTGCCTGCCTGCTCTGCCCCTCCTTCCCTGTCTGTGTCGCGTGTTTGCAGGAGCGAGATATGAGAGGCAGGGAAGTAGGGGCGGGCCAGGTGAAGGAAGCGTGGTTTCAAGCTTGCTGAGAAAACCACGCCTCCTTCTCCCGTCTGGCCCGCCCCTCCTTCACTGCCTCTCAGATCTGGCTGCTGCAAACACGCGACACAGACAGGGAAGGAGGGGCGGGCCAAACGGGAGGAGGAGGCGTGGTTTTCTCGGCAAGCTTGAAACCACGCCTCCTTCACCCGTCTGGCCCGCCCCTACTTCCCTGCCTGTGTGGCTTCACTGCAGGAGCAATAGCTGAGAGGCAGTGAAGGAGGGACGAGCCAGACGGGTGAAAGAGGCGTGTTTTCAAGTTTGCTTAGAAAACCACACCTCCTTCACCCGTCTGGCCCGCCCCTTTTTCTCTTCTTGCATAGCTTCACTGCAGGGTGTCTCTTTCCATCCATGGATTAGATAGATAGACAGATAGAATAGATAGATAGATAGATAGATAGATAGATAGATAGATAGATAGATAGATAGATAGATAATGTTCAAATCACCCCCATATCCCTAGAATACATATAAAACAAAAACATTACTGTGAAACACATACACATTTGGTATCCCTGTGTCCGAAAGCCCCTGGTTCTATTTACATTGGTGACATACTATATTATTAGGTTATTAAATATTTCACCAATTTTTTTTCCTTAAAATTTTTTTTTTCCCTATTTTCCTCCTCTAAAACCTTAGTGCGTCTTATGGTCCGAAAAATATGGTATTCTATTGGCTACTAAACAATGGATGTCAGCGTTAAAAAAAAATCCCTAATTATGCAGCCCTGAAATGGCTAAACTGCCTCTGACTGGACAGGAACATCCCCTATACTGAAATATAATTTACAAGAAATGTAATGGCAACATGAATGGACATTGATAAGCCATTACTATATAGAAACGGCAGTATTGGAGTACTGTAGGCACCTGTCTCCAAAACACAGTATGAGTTAGGTAATCCTAACCTGTCTGCAGGGCTGGGTTGATATGGTGGGTTCTAGGGACAGATTCCCTTTAACCTTACTAAATTTTCCCCACAGCTCATCTATCTACTTACGTCCTCCTTGTTGGTTATTACTGCAAAAACTTTGGTTTGGTTATCTGTATCTTGTGACAGGCGATAATGGCCAAGCAACATTGCATCAGTTCTGGAATTCAAAAAAAAAAACAAAAGAAAAATTATAGCAATTGCTTGTTATGTAGAGGGCTACAAGATTCAAGGTTATTAATTAAGAAAGAAATAGAGAACGTCACAATTTTAAAATTGCATTTTTGTCAATTTGCACAAAATTTTTAAGAGCTAGTCAGAGAGCAGCAGTCTTTATATGGGGAGTAAGAGGGAGACTGTATCCAGGAAACTGATCAAACTAGTCACATTGCATTGTAAAGGGCATGATGCTGAACACCCCTCTGCACCTGAAAGAAAAAGAAAAAATAAAAACGATACAAGTCATGAGTCAGCTTGTGTCTGCCTCCTCGCATAGAGTCTTTGGAGAGGGTATAGCATAGCCAACGTCTTCTGCTATTCCCAGTGTCAGCCTCTAGTGGCCTGGTCTATACCCATGGTGCTGTGTACACCAATGAACTAAGCAAGAAAAGTTTTTTTTTGGGGGGGGGTTTTAAATGAATTTTCCATACAGTGGTACATGTCTGACCAAAATCATGTAAATTCTCAGAAATATCCACAATTTTAACTTGTCTTTCAAAAACGTACCGTGAATTTTTTGTTCGTAATCGAGGTACAATTGTTTGGGGCTCCTCAGGGGTGGTAAGCATAATAATTTGCCCATCAGGGAAAAATCTCATATACCTATAGGAAATATATTAAAAAAATAAAGTGGTGACATTAAGGAGACAGAAAAAATAAATACAATAAAAACAATGCTGTTTATAGGTTTACATTAGAAAATCAATGTTAACAATAAATTGAAAGTGGAGTAAATTGAAAAAAGTACCTGTAATATTCTACTTGATGCCAAGCCCGGTAAAATCCATCCAAAGACTGCTCTCCCTGGCGGATATATGTTGTCTTGCTAATATACACACCTAGAAACACAGAATTTATAAATCATCATCGTTTTAGAAAAGTTTAAAAAGAAATATACAAGATGAAATTGGTTCACCATTTAAAGTAAGGAACAATAAAAGAAAAGAAAAAAAAGTGATACAATTATAATTTGGATTATGATTTTATCTCCCTCTGACATTAAAAAAGGTATTCAGGTTTTTATTACTTAATCTAAGTGTAGAGCACAGGACGTGGATTAACCCAGCCCTGACTGACCAAAGGAGACAAGAACAACAAAAAGAAGAAAGGAAGTAAGGGAACCACTTACTCAGTTCAATTATATAGGACTATTGCCAGCCAATGTCTGTTCGTGGAACAAAAACAGTCACGTATTCTAGTTTTAATGCTTACAGGCAGAATATAGATAATGGGTTGCTAGGTATTGAAAAAGCCAAGCACTCTCAAATCCTGTAAGGAGGCATTCCCCTTTTCCATGCACATTATAAAAACTAATTTCCAGAAACAAGCAGTGGGATGGGGAATCTTGGCTGGAAAAACCCTATGAAACGGGTTCTCCTGTAGTCACATAATGATGACCTTTCCTTAGGATAGGACATTAATATCTAATAATACAAGACAAGACCCCAAAGCTATTATAAGAGATTGCAGCGTTCAGTTAGTGCTGGGGCCTATTCCCTGAATACAAAGCACCAGAGCTGTACACTGCACGGGGATTGTGTTTTGTATTGCAACTCAGTACCATTCACTGGAGGTACAATCAGACTAGGAAGTGTCATGACTACATTTGTCTTTACAAATCATTCCAATCAGGAGTTTGGGGCAGTGTTTAGCAGAAGCAATAGCAGCCACTAAAGCACAATATTCTGAGCATCTTATAGAGCTGTTTTTTTTAGAGACAGGTCACTTTAGGTTAGGGCTGTTGATCATGACATAAATCAAAATTGTGATTAATTGGACATTTTACTGCAGTTTCAAATAATGGCGATTATTTAGACCACGCCGCCCCTTTTAAGTGACACCCCTTTTTACGTTGTTGGGTAAGATTCAACCACTGGGGTTCACCTGGTATTTACGTTCGGATGGAATACATCAAACCTATACTTCTCTACAGACCCCAGAGTATAATAAGTGCAGGCCTCGGGGAGGTGATCAAACATAAAAAAAAAAACCCAAGAAACCCTCTCCTGGGCTTTGCTGTGACTCCTTGCCTTCTTTCACGCTTCTGACTAACGTCAGAGGCCACTGAGGCTTGTGAATGGGACTCAGTGTCACGTGGCGATGCAAGCAATGTGACACCACCTGACACAGGTACGTGTCCCTGATTACAGAGTGAAGCCCTAACAGTAGGGAGTTGTGCCGGAGCCCAAGAGAATTGAGTACCATTTTTATTTTTCCCGGACCCTCCACTTATTATACTCTGGGGTCTCTTACATACTTTGGGTAGAGATTTTTAAAACAACAGAGCAAAGCACCATGGAATGGTACTAGTCTATTACCAATTGTCAGTTTATTTGCTTACTCTTTTTCCAGTAGTGACTACTTTATTCACCCTGCTGTATTAATCTAGATATGTAAAAGAGATGTGACTGCAGGCTATATCATCACTTCCAGGACTCCATGTTCTTCTTTATGCTAAAGACAGCCAGATAACCACCGAAAAAGGTTCTTTATATTAGAGCAAAACATCTGGGACATTATCTTTGATACAAACAATGTACACTGCCTGCGAGAATTGATTGTTTTTGTACATTAATAAACAACTTTTTGCATATTAACTCTAATAAGTGCGTTAATTTTTACATATTGGACTTTGGCCGTGACGGGCCCTGACTGGCACCACAAGCATGGAGTACTAACCTACTTTCCTTGATGGTACATGCCTTTTCTTACAGGCAAATTTGAAGAAGCACCAAAAAACAGCAAATTTGAGGGCCATAAACACAGTATGCTCAGTATACGAGAATGTCTTTTTTCTACAATATTAAAGTGGTGTTCCACAACTGACATTCATTACCTATCACCACCACCTCCAACAAATGAAGCACTTTACCTAACGTCACCTCATTGTAGCTACACAGTGAGGAGGAATGGAAGGCATGGGATCCCCATTCTACTGATTCGTAGAGCTACCAGCGGTCAGGCAGTTATTGCTTATTCGGGTATGGGTAGTAAATGTCATTTGCATACAAAACCAAATGCATTCATTGTGTTTTATTTCAATTCTTTAAAACACTGAAATACAAAGCTGAACCAAACACAAACCATCAAATCGGACACGTGGCCTTTCTAGAAACATCTGCCTCCATGTAATATATGGTACCATTTTCACACAGCTTCGACCCCATACTTTCAAGCATGCCAGGCGCCAGATCTCAGGATCCCTGCATTACAATAATATAAATTAGATTCCAAGAAATAATAAAATATATATGAAAGATGTTAAATCACTTAGCTCAAACAGAATGTGAGACAAGCAATATTTAGCAGCTCAAAGAAAAGAATTTGTATGGAGAACATGGATATATGTACAGATAGAGATCTATGTATACAGTAAGTGTAGGAAACAAAGAGTGGGTAACAACATGTGCTTGAAACAATGTATTTTTTTTTTTGTTCTGGCAAATTTCTGAATATCTGTTTTGGCAGCAAGTCACTCTTCTTCTCGCATAGAAACAATGTGGGAAGAGAAGGGGAAAGGGAAGGAGATCCCCAGCTGAACTTTCCCAAACAAACTTATGAAATCGCTGTGATTTGCTATCACAGCGATCACATGACTGGAAACCACACACATTGGTCCCCAGGTCTGTTAGCAACAGGCCTGGCTTGGAGACATGAGAGAGTGATCGCTTTCACTGAGTTTCTGAAGTGCTGCTGTAAATATACAATACGCCAGATTTCAGAGACTAAATAAGTTATGGCGGTCTGTAACCAGTTAATATAGAGCCTGCTTCTGTAGGCTTCCAGGTCTGTCACTGGAACAATACCTATTGAGGCTAGCCTGCTGCTGGCCTCAATACTTAAACATGGATTTTCCCATAGACTGCAATACAATAATATTACGGACTATGGGACAAACAATTTAATAATTAAAGGTTCACAAAAAAGTTTTAAAAATTAACCCTCTCCCCTCTTCCTTAGATCAAACATAAAAATAATCAAAAATTAAATAAAATAAGTGATCCCCTTGTCTGAAAATGCTGGAAAAAAACAATCATTGTTTTACCTCACCGACAAAAACTGAATAAAAAGTTATCAAAATATTCCCCAAAGTGGTATAAATCAAACCCACATCTTGTGACACAAAAATACATCTTATACAACTCTGTACACAAGTTACAGAACATGGCGACTAAAATAATTTTTTGCATTTTCTAAACTATCTAAATTTAGTATCTTTGTTACTGAGCTAAACCAAAGAAGGAATATGTAATTGTTACCACACAGTTAATACTGTAAAAATGAAACCCTAAATTTGCTATACACACATGGAAGACATTTCTTGTAATAGTTTCCCTGCGTAAAATAGCGACCTTGTGGCATTATTATGCCTACATATCATTTATTTCCATTAGTTTGACCTTCATACTCCTCCATGGCTCTTCCAAGAGGAGTATGTGCAACCTCTGGTGGTGTAGCTTAGCTCTATTCACATTAACGGAGCTTATCTGCAATGCTAGGCAGAAAATGTGGACTGTTGTGATGCTGTTTATCGAAGATAGAAGCAAGGTTTTTCTAATTCTAGAAGAAGTCTCTGTGACAAGCTTAAAGAGGAGAACAAGGGGTAGGGATTGGGTGAAGTGCTCATCTGAGCAACCTCCGTTCCACAACCACAGTGGGGTTGGAATGGAATGGGGAACATAACACCACAATGGAGGAGTGTGGGTAAGGGAGTATTCCTTTTTCATTTAACCGCTACCTCAGGCCCTGACTGAGTTTACAAATTTGACTGGAAAACCCCTTTAAGACCCAATTCATTTTTCAAAGTCATCTGAAATATTTTTGTAGTCCTAGGAAGTCCATAACATGATAAGTGTTCTACATTGATATACCTTGCACAAATATAAAAGCCTTTGCAGACCAAAGACAGTTGTTCTAATGAGCGGAGATCAAGCTCACTGGAAACCACCCAGCGGAAAATATACATCAGTACTTCCATAGGGAGCACTAAAATACACAAAAACAAACAAAAAAAAAATGAGTTTTTTTTTTTTTTTTTTTTTTTTTTTACATAAGACCAATTACTGTCTATGCCACACCAATAATAACTAAAAGCTATCGTAAGCAATAAACAAACATCAGTATACTGTATTCTTAAATGCTAAGGAGCAATTCCACCTAAAATCCAACATGTACAGCTATTTCTTACTATTGTTTCTTGCTCCCCTTGCTTCTTAAAAGTGTCAACGTAAAATGCCACTATTTGGGCACATTCAAAAAAAAAAAAAAAATCAGACATGCTCAATGGTAACAAATTTTCACCAAAGATATGTGACAGATTTGTGTGGATTTGTAATCACCAACATGGTCTAGTTTTTAAATTAGCAGTACAACCTCAATGTAGTATTTGAAAATCTGGAAGAAATCTGCCACGTATAAACATGGCTTTAGGGCACTTACAGGAATTGTTAGCTATGCCCAAAACTGGCTAAACTGCTATGCAAGGCAAAGGTAGAAGTTAATGGTAAGCAATGTATTATTTCATAACGAAGAAGATTTAGATTTCCTTTCTGGGGAAAAAAAAAAAAAAAAAACTAAAGCCCTACAGAATCTGTAATGGTGGCCATTTACTGTTGTCACTGATTGCACATACCTGAAATATGAGTCTGGCTGACGTCATATTCTGGCTGGCACAATTTAAGAACGCATTCTTGAAACGTCAGCTGCTGCTGGAAGTACGAGAGTAGATCAGACATCTTGCTGTCGTTATTGGTGTCATCCATACTGCAAATGAACAAATAAGCTGCTGCCTATGAAGTGTCTCCGTTACACAAAATTTACCATAATGAAATGTAAAGCCATAGTAAAGCCATAATATGTGTAAAAAAATTCCATTTGAATTTCACACAAAATAAACATAAAGGTCAACCCAAAATACTTAAGTACAATTCAATGCAGTGCTGTATCTGACAAATCAGCTACAAAAATACCATGTAGTATGGAAGCTAATGCACAGATAGGAATGAAAGGGTGTCCCACAAAACAAGTGATACTTGGTAAAAGATTTTGCCATAGTTAACAGAATACTAAGATGCAATTAGATGTGACATCAATGTGTACATACAAGTTCTTTCCCACTCCATCACCATCTGGAGACCAGTTGTAGTTAATTTTGAACTCAATGTCAGGCACAAGCTGCATAGCTCGGCGGTAAAACTTGATGGCTGCAGAAATCAATAGGACAAGAAATGCAGATGTGATTGGGTTTATATACAAATCTCATCTTCCTGCTGCATTCGTCATGGCTATAGAGTACTTTCTACAGGCTGGATTTCAACATAGGCAGAAGTAAGGTAAGACATCAATGATCTGGCTATGAACTGATGACATACACTGAATAACCACTTCATTAGAGGCACCTATCTACAGTAATAACGTGTTGGACATCCTTTGGCCTTCAGATTGACATTTACAGATATCATAAACCATTAAAGATAATAGGTACCTTCATAGAGTGCCCCATTTTGTTCTTTTTCTGCAGCTTTAAGGAAAAGTTCTTTTGCCTGTTTGTGACAATAAAATAAAACATAAAATACGGATCTGTAGAAAAATACATTATCCCCATTAACAGTATACATCCCTGCTTTCTGATACAAACACAGCAAGTGGAGCAGGTAGTAAAAATAAACACTCTACCTTCTCCTCCTTAGCCCATTCTTGCTTTGCTTTGGTATCCTGGGCCTTTCCAACAGGCCCTCTCACTGTCGCTTTGCGAGACTGAAACTCTGCCTCCACTCCTGGAGCAAGTTCAGACATCCAACGAGCTCGGAACATCTGTAGCTCCTCCTGAATACATGGGAGATAAGAACACTAAATAAATAGGCAACTTTGTTTAAATCACTTTATGGCATTTTATATGGACAAGAGGACAGAAGAAAGCACACATGGCAGTTTGAAGTGGGGGATGGGGAAACACACAGACTGTATATCTATGTAAAGAGGAGGACACCCAAAGACAGACTCTGCAAGGGTATGCGTAATAACACACTCCTCCGCATCAGTGTCGGTGAGCACAAGAAAGCAGAAGCCAGTGCAGGAATGAAGTTGTGTTGATACATGAGAGCTAGCACCCTGTACATAATTAGCAAGATTTACTACACAAAATGCACCAAAACAACGTGCCTAAGGCCTGGTTGACATCTGCGTTCGGGGAGTCGGCTTGGAACCCCCTGAACAAAAACCGATACGCATAGAAAAGCAGTTAATTGGGAAAAAACAACAACCCCATAGACTGTAATAGTAAAAATCCACTGCCTCTGTAATGACAAGCATGGGAGCCTTCAATAGGCTCCTAGCTATCATGGCAACCAACTGCCGCTCTACGATGACGTTTGGGAGGTGGCGACTGGTAAAGGATGGCGGTGCTCATAACGCATGCACACTTTAGATGCTGCTGTTGCGTTTAACCACAGCATCTAAAGTGTAAACCGCTACAATCGGTGTTGGAACCAACCACAACGCTTAGAGGCAGGTGCTGGCTGTGTTATACAGCTGGCATCCACCATATATGGAGAGCCTGAGTTTCCGGCTCCTGAGCCCTCTCCATAAAGCCCCATATGATGTAGGACGTACTAATGTATCCTTGGTTGTTAAGGGGTTACTAAGCGTAACAGCACAAAGGTGCTATGAAATATGTTGGCGCTATATAAATAAAGTTATTATTATTACAAAATTAATTTAAAGGGATTGCCTAATTTAGGGTGTAACTAAACTTTCAGACAACCCCTTTAAGATTACTGAGGCATTTTCAGGAATTGGAGAGTGTAGAGAAGACTGAAAACAAGTTACCTGAAGATTTGTTTCTCCTGGTCTTCCATTTTCATCAGACTTCAGGATTTCAGAACAACAATCCTCATCACCTTCCGCCTAATAAGGGCATTAAAAGAGAATTTTTCAGTATGGAATAGCATCCATGTACTGTAATTGATCTGTAATATGCAATAGTTGTAGTGCATGTCACTAATATTACTAGAAATACTCCTTGACAAGGAGGGTGAGGATCTTACGAAAGACTGCAGGAATGCTGGAAGTTACAAATGTATAAACAAGTTATAGAAAACATGAAGAGTCTGATAACAGCTCAGAGTAAGTCACAGAATTTCCCATACTTGTAAAATTGTTCAGATAATATAATTTTATGAGGTAACTAATCTTTATGTAGGTACCCAATATAAAAGAGGATTTCAACATTTTACTCATATACGTACTGTCCTAGCATGAGACCACCTTGTGTTCACCTTTTACTCAAACTCTAAATTGAGCAAAAATTATACTTTCAACAAAGTCAATGCACACCACCGACAGAAGTTTGGGACAATAGGTACCCAACATGCACATATTTACTGCTCTTGGACAGTCAAACAATAAAATACACTTTAACCCCTTTACAGTTCACCCTGAGGAGAATACATTCTGAGACACCACAACCTTAAACGGCTCTAACTCCGGAGCCGTGAATCCTGGCTTTAAAATAAGACCAAGGTAATGTTTGTAGCCCACATTAATTTAGAAATATCCCTGGTTAAAGGGGGGGGGTGCATATATTCACACTTTCACTTTAACCAGTGTATAGGAGAATACGTACAGCTATCAATGCAGAAAGAGGGGAAAATTATATTTGTTATTCTCCTGTCACTTCAGATAACCCCAGGGAAGGGGGTACCATGGATCAGAAACATACTTGCCATTTACTGTAAAGGGATTCTACCATTAAAGAGGACCTTTCACCACTTTTGGGCACATGCAGTGTTATATACTGCTGGAAAGCTGACAGTGCGCTGATTTCAGCGCACTGTCGGCTTTCCCGATCTGTGCCCGGTGTAAAGAGCCTACGGTGCCGGTACCGTAGTGCTCTATGGTCAGAAGGGCGTTTCTGACCATTAGCCAGAGACGTCCTTCTGTCTCGCGGCGCCAATCGCGCTGTGCTGTGGAGCGGAGAGGAACTCCCCCCTCCCGCTCCTGATAATGCTCGTCTATGGACGAGCTGTGTGAGCAGAGAGAGGGGGCGTTCCTCCCCACTTCACAGCACAGCACGATTGGCGCCGCGAGGCAGAAGGACGTCTCTGGCTAATGGTCAGAAACGCCCTTCTGACCATAGAGCACTACGGTACCGGCATCATAGGCTCTTTACACCGGGCACAGATCGGGAAAGCGCACTGTCGGCTTTCTGGCAGTATATAACACTGCATGTGCCCAAAAGTGGTGAAAGGTCCTCTTTAAAAACTTTTTTTTTCTCGTTGACACGTCGGAATAGCCTTAAGAAAGTCTATTCTTCTCTTACCTTTAGATACCTTCTCCGCGCCACAGTTAGGTTAAAATTCAGTTTTTTGTCGGTATGCAAATGAGTTCTCTCGCAGCACTGAGGACTGGCCTCAATGCTCAAACAGCACTGGGGGCGCCCCCAATGCTGTGAGAGAACTCTCCAGCGCCGCCTCCATCTTCTTCTGGAACGTCCTCTTCATGCGTCTTCTTCCGGCGCTGGGGGTCACACTTGTGGGCCTGCGCAGTTGGCTCTGCCATCGGGCCGCAGGCAGAGCTGAATGCACATGCTGGTGGCCATGTTTTTGTGGCCGCTTACGTGAGCATGTGCAGTATACTCCTGTAGTTCCATGTTGAGTAAAGGTCTCCATGTTTCAACCTCTAAAATGAAATGATGCTCAATTCTGTACAAATATGTATTGCGATTGCACAGTGTTATAATCTTGCTGTGTATATAGGATGAAGAATGAGGACAGCATAAAAGGTTGTGAAACTGGTTATCACCGAACTACCAAGAAAATAAACATAACTTATTTGTATTTATTCTGAATAGATCCAGAAATGTTAAATTGTTTGGGACTCTGTTTTGTTTCCAACCAGTTAAAGAGCACTTGTTCATTCTAGGTCACGTCTGTTTTTGTAAGGGACTATTCACACAACTGTACTCTGTTTGCAGTGAGCTTCTGCACAGCCGCATCACAATTATACTCAACTGACAGATTTCCAGTATAAGGCTGGGTTCACACTGGGTTTTTTAGACCGGATTTTGACACGGAATCCGCCTCAGAACCTGGCTCAAAAAACCCCCTCACCCTTCTTGCCACCTGTGGCGTGACACTCCCTCCCGATTAGGCCCAGTCGCGGCTAGCCGTGGGAAGCGTTTTTTGGACTGAATTCTGAGACAGATGCTGCGTCAAAATCCGGTCCAAAAAACCCCCATGTGAACCCAGCCCTACAGCACACCACCACCAGCAGGCTCTGGAGCAGTGAATAAGTGTTGAGTGACAGTTTACATACGAGTCTGGGCTTGGTGAATTCCAGACCTTTACCTGCCTCACTGCATTGTCTGATGGAGAGCTAATGCTATTTTTTTTTTCTTTTTTTTAAGAGATGAGCGAGTAGTATTCGATCGAATACCTCCCCTGCATAGATGCTGGTGTAAAAAAGCGCCAGGAAAGATGGGAGGGGCATCGAATTTTTATTGCGTTTACCGCGTGGTATTCAACCGATTACACCAATAACTATGCAGGGGGAGGTATTCCATCGAATACTACTTGCTCATCTCTACTATTTTTTTTTCAATAGTTGGCCTGGGTCCCTTAGTTCCAGTGAAGGGAAATCTTAATGCTTCAGCAATCAAAGACATTTTGGATAATTGTATACTTCCAAATAGGACTAGGTGTTTATGACCTAAATTTAAAATGCAATCAATCAGGAATTTTACCTTAATTACGATTAATGGCGATTATTCCTTAAACCTTGCCCCTATTACAGAATAAGTATGTGTTGGGCGAAGCTTGCGAGATTTGCCCAGCGGTTTTATTCAGACCAAACACAGTCAAACTGGAATTGCTATAATACTCTGAGGTCTCTACAGACCCCATAGTATAATTAATGAAGGTCACTGATATCTGACTGATATCAGGGACGGCTGAGGCCTGTGATTGGACCTCAGCTGGTCACGTGGCGTCGTGATGCATAGACACATGTTGCTGCATGTTCCATGTGACCCATTGCTTATCTCCCCTGGGCCTCTCCTTAATATACTCTGGGGTATGGGTTTACCTACTTAGCGGTAAAAACTGCGGCGCAGACACGTGGCGATTTCCAAAAGCGGCACTGTTTTGGAAATCGCAGCATTTCAATTATACCTACAGAAACGCAGGCGGTTTATAACTGAAGCAGAAAGTGCATAGAGGAAACCTCTGCAAACTTTTCTGTCTAAAGCGCTGCAGACTTTCCTGCAGCGCTTTTTTGTTGCGGGACACCACGTGGGGCCTTAGCCTAACAGAGATTGTGAGCTTCTTTATCAACATTAGTGTCTGACCTGACAAATGTTCTTTTGGATGATCGGTCATAAATAACCAGAAATCCACTCCATAATCTTGTAGAAAGACTTCCAGAAGAGTGAAAGAAATAACAGACTTGAATGGATAAAATGACAGATTATCCTTTCTACAAACCTATACATCAACCTGCTCTGCTCCTTCTGTTCTGTATCATGATGCCTACTTTTCAAACACTATTTGCAAAAAAAAAACTTTTTTTTTTTGTGCAAATACAGTTTTACACTGCATTAGTCACTTTCCAAAAATGATAGCCATGGCACCATTGGCCTAGCACATTTATTATCATTTACAACAGTTTTCTGACATTAATGATGACTGAAATACAGAGTCAGTGCCAGCACCCAGCAAATCCAGGCAAGTATTGAGGGCCCACTTGGCTGCCTGGTGCTGATTGTGGGCAAACCTAGCGAGATTCATCTCAATGGGATCGCCTAGCAATTTCGTTCGGACTAGATACATCCGAAACTGCTTTTATTATACTATGGAGTCTTTTTGGACCCCACAACATAATGATTGGAGGCCCAGAGGAGGTAACTAAACATAAAAAATAGTGTTACCTACCTGTCGTGACTCCCTGTTGTCTTCAGGCCTCTTCAACAACATCACGACGCCGGTGTAACCCACGTCATTGAAGAGGGCCAAAGACAGCAGGAAGTAGTGCCGATGCTTTATAGCATGTGGGGGCCAGGAACGGGGGCACTGTGCTATGTGTGGGCTAGTTACACCCATGTATCTGTGGGGGCTCATTCAGTTTCTGCACTGAGCACTTCCATTAATACAGATGAAAGCTTCATTGTACTGTTAACAGAATCAGGCCCTGTTCACATGGTGGAATCTGGTGCCGATTTTTCATCAGAATTTCTCCCCAAATGCTTCCTTCATTCTGTCTCTCATTGAAAACAATTGGATGCTGTGGAATAAAAACCCCAAAACACAGTGTCCTGCTCTATCTTGCCACAGATTCTCAACAGATTTGGAGGCCACAGCTTGAGACTCATTCATTCAGCCCTAATCAGTGGCGGAAAGTCGCAACAGAATGCTGATGTTCTGCACCATAAGCCAGGGGTGCAGAAAATAAAGAGAAATCAGAGTCGGATGTCCACCTCAAATTCCTCTTTACAATGTCTGAACAGGTTCTATCTACTTGTGTGGTAGCCGCAGATGCTATAATACACTCCACTTCAGTAGGTCTGGGATTTTTTTGCTGCGGTGCGCATGAATTGCTCCAAAATGTGCCCACGGAGGCTATGTTACCCAATGGCCCACACAAACCTTGAGTCGGCCATGCTGAAAGATCATGCATACATGTTATGTCACGTATCTGTGACTCGTCATTGATTTTCTAACATTGCAGCAAAATGACACAAAATCCTTGCCTAGTTCTTCAAACATGGCTGACATATTGCAAAGACACACCGCAGGCAATCTGTTGCAATGAAGTCTGGGCCATATGGTTGATCTATTCCAGCACAACAGAAGCAAACTCAGCTGTAGATTATATGTACATTAAGGCTAAGGCCCCATGTTGCGGAAACACAGCTTTTTTTTGTTGCAGATTTTGTTGCGTTTTTTTGAACCAAAGCCAATTATGAATACAAAAGGAATAGGAAATATATAGGAAGTTCTTATAGTTCTCCCTTCTGCTCAATCCACTCCTGGCTTTGGCTCAAAAAACCGCAGCAAAATCTGCAACAAAAATAGCTGCGTTTCCGCAATGTGGGCTTCAGCCTTAAAGAGATATTCCCATGTACATAATCATATCTATATTTGTAGATAATTAACAATTAAACATTTTTGCAAATATAAGTAATTAAAAATTCTGCAGAATTTTAAAGATTTTCTCTAACTTTCTTAGTGGTGACAGTCTGTTATCTTGATCGGTTGCCAATGGATATGACCACCAATGCAGAAACTTTCTATGGTCTGGGACTTGTCAGGAACCCAGCTATGATTTCTTATTGTAGCTGGGATATCAGGCAGAGATACTACATGTATCAGAAGATATCCTGGCCACAATAAAGAAATCATGGCTGATTTTCTGACCTTAGAAAGGTTCTGCATTGGTGGTCGTATACATTGGCAACCGATCAAGATAACAGACTGTCACCACTAACAAAGTTAGAGAAAATCTTTAAAACTCTGCAGAATTGTTAATTACTTACATTTGCAAAAATGTTTAACTTTTAATCATCTACAAATTAAAAAATAATTATGTAGATGGGAATACCCCTTTAAGTTGGAAATACAAGTGGGGCCGCACTAGTAGGAGTTTGACATAAAGTCCATATGAGTGTCCTTGTAGAACTTACAGTAAATACACTTGTCTTACGCCTTTTTGGAACAAAGTCAAGTATCGGATCACCAAGTATGCAGGGCAGCATCTTCGATTTTACGACTCTTAGGTTGAAATATATCTTAGATGTACATTAAAGGGAGATTTCCACTTTAGACATGTATGGCATATTTCCAGGAGATGCCGCACTGTTACTTTGTGACTTCCATAGAAGTGATTGTAGAGAGCTGCAGGCATGTGGGATGGGGAAGGTCAAGGAGTCGTGTACTAGAGACAGCTGTGACTAAGGTGGGATGGAATACCCCTTTGATGCACATCGGCTCAGTGACTACTGTAGTGTTTTAGTCTCTTTCCAATGCCTGAGTAAGACTGGGAGTAAAACCTCCGCAGACGCTTTATTTGGCACGTCATGGGCTCGTGTTCTCCACAGGTTACTCAGCATTGCAGTGTACACAGCACTTGTGCAGAGCCTCATTGGACTAGCCGCACCACGTGACACTGTGTTTGCCACTTCATGTACAGAGAGATCCACACACCCCTCAACTATAGTACTGGCATACGTAACCCTACTCAACCATAACACCCAGCCCCCGGGGATTACCATGCTGGGCGGCTGCGGGTTCCTCTCAGCTCAGCTAAGTTCAGCACAGTTCTCGGTCGGAGAAACGCAGGACACAGCGGGAGTCTGAGCGGGACCTGCGAGCGGCGGCCATGACTAAGCGTACACACCCGGGAGCCGAGCGTGGCAGCAACAGCACCGGGAACAAGCAGTCTGCGCTTCTTACAAGTACGGAGACACCGGAACCAACGAGAGGAGAAAGTGACGCTAGCAAAGATAAGACTGCCGGAACAAAAGAGAGGATGACAGGAGTAACGAGAGGCCAACTGCGGAACCAGAGAGATGACAGCAAGATACAGAGCGCCTTCAATAAGTTGATGGCTGTAGTGACTGGAGGTGTACACAGGAGGGCGCCGCTGTGCTCTGTGGTGCGCTAAATTAGCTGGCGGATTCCAGTGTTTGGGTAGAGCTCCATAGAGAGAAGTGCGGCTGGAGTTATTAGGGAGGCGGCTACTGGGCACAACGTGCGGCTACCGGAACTAGGCAGTGGGGGGAAGAGATTGCCGAACCGGAACCAGAGAGGAGATGGCAGGATACAAGGAGCTCGGCTGATAGGCTCAGTCGGTAAGAGTCTATGTCACCAGCTACACGGGGACTCTGTGTAGATAGATGATTGTGGACATGGGGTAACACATAGTGAAGTGTGAAGGAGAGAGGCTCAGAGCAATGTCTGATAGTAACAAATGTGTACTGTGTGGCTGTAATCACAGTCCTGACCAGAATATACATATATAGTCCCCATCATACCTAGAATACACATATATGGTCCCCATCATACCCAGAATATACATATATTGTCCCCATCATAACCAGAATAATACATATATGGTCCCCATCATACCCAGAATAATACATATATGGTCCCCATCATAACCAGAATATACATATATGGTCCCCATCATACCCAGAATATACATATATGGTCCCCATCATAACCAGAATATACATATATGGTCCCCATTATACCCAGAATATATGTAACCTTTCTCCTGACCAGAATATAGTGAAACCAGTCCCAAAATTTCATTTAAAAAGTAATTAAATTTTTTTTCAAAGTAGATGGTTAATATGGAAAATGGAATTTCCATTGCAGTAAATGTGGTCTTTTGTCAGGTTTCACAATATATGTATGTAGACATGAACTGTGCATGTATACACTGCCCTGTCATGACCCATTTGTGTGTGATGACCTGCCTTTAGGTCATCACTATCAAGTCCCTGTAAACCCCTTTAAAAGAGATATTTGTTTCCTTATTATGAAATGAGCCAAATCCATCAATGCAGCACTATGATACATTTACCACATCCTGCAACTGCAGGGTGTAAGTTTACATTGTGTAACTAAAAGCCAGCCCTCCTAACAAACTATGTAAGTGTGAACAAAGACTTATTTTTATAGAGGATGTGTTTTGCCAATTTATATGATTTCCATGAAAATGTAATCATTTAAAGGGGTTTTCCAGGATTATGGTAATACTGATTTATTCTCTGAATTAGTCTTGTACATCAGATCGGTGGTGGTCTGACATCTGGCAGCCCACTCATCATCTGCTGTAAGGCGCTGTAGTGCTCAGACGAGTGCTGGCAGAGCCCCTTTATTGATGAAGAATGGTTATGATTAACCTTCTGGAAAATCTTTTGATGAAATTTCTCTTATCAAAGTCTTCCAACACATTTCGTTTTTACCTTGGAATGCTTTGGCTTTAAACAGGGAATGTACTAATGACAAATGCCTGCAGTATGGGGACAAACAATTGGTCAGGGGTAGTAGAAAAGTAAATAAATGAAGTCTTGTGCCTCATGTGACCGCTGAGGCCAATAAGTGAGAGAAACCAATGACTTCATTCAAATATGGCACCATAATAGTGACAAAGTTTTTCTTGAAGCCCTAAGCTGAATGCTATTGTATCAGTCACTGCTCCTTAGAGGGCATAGCACTTAAGGGTCCATGCACATGGAGGAAGATGGTGCGGAATTTAGTGTGGAATTTCAGCGCTGAAGAAAAAGACTCCCATTGACTTCAATTAGTTAGTTTTTCTGCTAGCGGAAAAAGGAACCCATTGAAGTTAATGGGAGGCTTTTTTTTCAGCGCTGAAATTCCACACTAAATTCCTCACCATCTTCCTCCTTGTGAATGGACCCTAAGGGAGCCTTCACACGGAGTAAACACACATGTATTTTTGCAAAATACACGTGTAAAAATAAGACTCCCATTGACTCCCATGGGAGTCTTATTTCTACATGTGTATTTTTACACGTGTATTTTGCTAAAATACACGCGCGTTTACGCCGCCTTAGATGAACACGTCTTCCTCTTCATTTTAGCAATTGATGGTCTCGGCGCCTGAAATTCTGCTTGCAGGGGACATGACCAGTGGAAACCATTTTTATGTAGTGATTTCCTCTATGTTGTAGCCATTCTTCGAATGGTTTGGGCATGTAATTGTTTAGCCATGCTTGACATGCGGTATATGTTCCTCATTCACATTTACAGTAATGCTTTGTTGTCTCTGGCTGACATTCACCCCCAGAGCATTCTCTTTATGTGAATGTATGGGTTGCTAAGTGATCCACGACATAATGTGCAATGTTTACCTAGGAGATTTCTTATACAGGAAGTCAGTGATTGATTTTATTTTTTATTATTTATTTATTTTCTCCCTGCTTGAATCTTTACAGCTGACTATTTTCACATATTCTCTTTATATGTCATACTTTATTTGCTATTGTTTGTTTTTGAATGGTGGTTAAAGAGTCTGTCAACAGGATAATAGTAACCAAGATAACCCCAGGACCTGTAGGGCTCTTTACACACTTTGTAAATATGCCTTTGTTATCTGAGAAAATTGCCATTTAATTCATATGCAAATTAGGTGAAAAGTCCTTTGGGGCGGACCTTATCGTCCTCCTTACACTACCTTCCGTAACCGACGCCAAGCTCAGGCTGGGTTCACATATGCACTTCTTGCCCATTTGGGGATTCTGTCCCTCATTCTGCTTGAAAAATGTCTCCGCGTTTTTTTGGGCAGGAACCAGGTGGATCCCATTATAGTCTATGGGGTCCGCAGGTTTCCTTGGGTAACTGCTTTTAAGCAGATTGGGTTTTTGTTATTTGCATCAAAAAAACGGAATCCCATATGCAGATGTAAACCTAGCGTCATCCCACCATCCTTTGATTGACTGCTCTTTCCCAGGGAAAGCAAAGTGAATCCTGGGGAAGATGAGAAATGCCCCAAAAGCCCTTTTCACTTAATTTGCATTTAAATAAATAGCAATTTTTGTTATTATGGAGCTACAATGCTGAATAACAAAGGCATATTTGGAAAGTTTGTAAAGAGCCCTACAGGGGATTACTTTACGATCTTCTGTCTGACAGATTCACTATAAAAATACTGTAAGTGTCAACATAAAATTTTCGTATAAAGAAGAGAATGTTTGTTTTTGTACCGTGTTAGCCAGTGGGTATGAAATCTAAAAAACAAAAAACTTTGCAAGTCTTCAGTAGATGATACCTTTTTTAATGGCTAACTAATAATGATGACAGATTATAACGTTTCAAAGCTCTTTGGCTTCTTCTTCAGATATAACTAAGAACAATTTCTGAAGGCTGCATATTTATGTACAACAGGACACAGGTATCACCTACTGAAGACTCAATAAATTTTCATTAGTATGTTTGCCACTGAAATAAGTGATATCTTGTAATCTTTACATTTAGGATTTTGTAGCCTCTAGAAAGTAACATAATATTACAATTTTTAGTTCCTTATGCTATTAATGTTTTTGTTGTTGTTGTTGTTTTTGTATTTCTATACAGGCAGTGATAACCTATGACTAAGGATTGTCTGGCTGGCTTATGTCACTCTGAGGGATACCCTGTTCCTATTGAAATGTCCCTTCCACCTATGATTTGTCATCATGAACCGTTACACAACAATCAAACAGCTTGGAGATGGCACTTATGGCTCGGTCCTTCTTGCAAGAAGCACAGAGTCAGGAGAGCTGGTCGCCATTAAGAAGTATGTTTTTTGATCACTTCATGTATTTCAGCTTATTCAGTTTCTTGTTGGTCTATAGAAAATATGCACCGATTTCATTACTAGAAAGATTGACAGAAACTGAAAATCCTCATCTGTCTTGAGAACAGGCCCTGTTCAGAGCCACAAGTGAATGAGAATGGGCCATGCATGTGCAAGTCCCTCCATTCACTTGGACAAGACTTCCAGAAATAGCAAACGGCAGGAACTGCCACGGATATAATCTATAATGCCAAGATTGGAATACTCTTTTAATGGTTATCCTTGGGAAAAGCATGTCATTGACTTTATAACTGTAAACTTTTACCACCTTTTATAACTTTTACCACCTTTCCTGGTATGCGCCCCAGTGGTGGAGATATCGGTGCCATTAGTTTTGGTATCGATATCTCCCTACTGTCAGAAGGGCGTTCCTCAGCTTCATCACTGCATGCTAAGGAACGCCTCTTTTGACAGTAGAAGGCTATGTTAGATTACTGTGAGAAGGAGGCGTTCCTCACAGGCCAGTGATGACGCTAGGTTATGAGGAAAGCCTTTCTGACAGTGGGGAGATATCAGTGCCGAAACTAACGGCAGCAATATCTCCATCACCAGGGCACAAACAGACAGACAGTGCACTGAATTTTGTATATAAAACTGCACCATCATGAGAACATGAAAAGTCCACTTTAAATATTCTTATTTTTGTGCATTATTGTTTTTTAGTTAATGTGATACACAGAACACACACACACATATATATATATATATATATATATATATATATATATATATATATATATATATAATTTTATTCTTCATTTTGTCTTACATTTTATAAAATAGAATGAAAAGAAAGTTTTATTCCTGGGATGAATGCATGAATCTTCGAGAGTTAAAGGTAATTGTGTAGTATATTTTGTTCTTTTGTTTTCTATTAATTCTTACTATTCTTTTAACCACTTTAGTACCGGGCCAATTTGTGGTCCAGGACCAGACACATTTTAGGTTTATTTTGTATGTGCGGTTTTGAGGGCTGTAACATTTTTCCCGTATGTCTCAGTCAACTAATTTTTACGTCTTTTTTCGGGGTCACATAGGGCTTTATTTTTATGTTATCTTTATTTTCAAATGTGTTTTAATTTTTTTTTATACCTGGGAAAATATAAACAAAATAGGAGGGAAATTGTGTCTGGTTTTCAATTTTTTTTTTTTTTTAAATTTAATAACACAAAGTGTCACTGAAAAACTTTATAATATAGTTTTTCCTCTCCGTTACGGTAATTTTTATTTTGCATGGAGTCGTTGGGGGTGGGGCTATAACCTTTAATAACGGCGTTTTATTAGCGTAATATTTATTTATTTTTTATTATTTTATTTACATTTTTTAAAAACTTTTTTATTATATATACATTTTTTTTTTTTTTCAGATTGTGTCCCCATAAGGTAATAAGAGACCTTTGGGAACATCTGATCACTTATTTTTTTTGTACTGGAGGCTGATTTCTCCTATAACTGAGGCTGCTACATTTAACCTCAGATGCAGGAGAAATACAGACTCCTGCACGCTGTATACACAGCTTACTGAGCTGATCTGGGGTCCTGTAGGACGCAGCAGCTCTTGTAAGACTCTGCTCCCGGGCGGATCACGTGTCCGCCAGGTCAGAGGGCAGCTGAATTATGGCTGCGTCCATAGCTGTGTATACAGCGCTCATTGAGCGCTGTATACACAGCGATCGAGAAGGCAGGGGAGGTAATAAATCTGCCCTGTCTTCTCTCTGGGAGCTCCGGCTGAAGTTACAGCCGGCTCCTAGTGAAAGCAGCTACACGATCTCCGTGCAGCTGCTGTGTTCTGATGGACGTACAGGTACGTCCTGGCAGAACTAGGCAACCACTATCCGGACGTATATAGTCTATGGGCGGTCCGGAAGTGGTTAAAGAAATAAGAAAAATGGTAGTTGTTTAAGACACACTTTTGTACACTGGGTATTTGTTTTGTATCCTCTTCTTATGCAGTCATATATTGGGTTATTTGTAGTGAAATTTACGCATTTAAAGGGCTCCTGTCAAGGTGAATTGGGACACTAAATCACTCAGTCTTTTTGGACTGGGTTTTCAGTGTTCTAAATCTGCCTGTTCTAACACAATCCACAGCCATATTCTTAATAAAAGCTTTATACTCTCCTATCAGCTGTATTATCTGTACTTGTGTAGTTCTTCAGTGTGCATACGTCGGACCTTGGACGCATGTGCAATGAAGCTGAGGTGTACATCACCGGCTTCACTGAAGAACAGTACAAGGGTCCAGGAGCACCAGAGAACATCTCTAGGTAAGTATAAAGCTTTTTTTTTAAAAAAAAAAATTTTTAATGTAAACTTGGATTGTTATAACAGGGCTATCTGAGGCACTAAACCCCTGGTCTATAAGGACCTGTGGGTAGATTAATGTCCTAAGTCGCCTTGGCAGGTTCTCTTTAATATAGTGAACTTCCCTAGATAAGACACGGGGGTAAGGTTAGCGTACTTGGCTGCGGCCGTATGCTGTATTCCCCACATCACTACTTCTGCCAGTCACTGTGTGCTTCCGTACACTTCTAAATTTTAGTATTTATTTATTTTTTCAAGACAACCCTTTTAACTTTGATATGTTAATTTTAAGAGCAGATCCCTAATACTCTCTGTGTGTGTTTTCTAGTCTCTGAGGAAGCTGAATCATGCCAATGTTATTAAACTGAAAGAAGTCATTAGAGAAAATGATCACCTCTATTTTGTATTTGAATACATGAAGGAAAATCTGTACCAGCTGATGAAAGATCGGTATGTGCCTTGGAAAATGGAGAATTTGCTGTCTGTATCCAGATGTAAAAATTAACTTCTGTTGCCTATTCTTTACACATGGCCAAACTACTGGACCAATCTGCATCCAGATTGGCACATAGATAAATCAGGTGCTTCCAAAGATTTTAGATTGGATTTCAATTCTCTACAACCTACAGTTATTTGACTCGACTTATTCACAAAAGCAAAAATAGCACCATTGTCTTTCACATCAACGGCCTTCCTCCACGTCTCATCAAATGATCCATATTGGCCAATACCATACCATACAGTAAACCCGAACTATTAGGGGTATCTGTCAACAAGGGGTCAATTGATTTCGCTTGCATGAATGAAATATAAATGACACCCTGGATTTTAATATAGATTTTGCAGTCAAAGTTCACATCTGCTTCTCAGCATTTCTTCAGTCTTTACTGACCTTGGGTAAATGTGTGAAGTGTGTTTTCTGTCTTCACAGGAACAAATTATTTCCTGAATGTACTATCAGAAACATCATGTACCAGATACTACAAGGGCTTGCTTTCATACACAAGTATGGTAAGGATATAAATGTATAATAGTATAAATGTGCTGTTCTTTTGTATGTTAATCTGATTGGGCAATGCAAAGACACATTTAGTGAAAGGTTTGCTTAAAGTGCTTTAATACAAACTATATAAATATTTACAAATGGTCTTAACTTTTATGGAATTGTAGGGTTTTTCCACAGGGACCTAAAACCAGAAAACCTCCTCTGCATGGGACCAGAGCTTGTGAAAATAGCGGATTTTGGACTAGCTCGAGAAACAAGATCTCGACCACCTTACACAGATTATGTGTCTACTCGATGGTAAACAAGCACTATTCAGTTCCAGATATATGATAGTAACTTTATAGAATTAGCTGCTTTATAGAACATTGATCAGTCTTGATGCCATAAGTAATTTCCCTCTCCTCCTATCTTGCCCATAAGTTAAAGGGAGTCTACCACCACAAAAGCCACTTACCATATATACTTGAGTATAAGCCAACCCGAATCTAAGCCGAGACCCCTAATTTTACCACAAAAAAACTAGGAAAACTTATTGACTTGAGTATAAGCCGAATGGGGGGAAATCCACCATTGCAGATAAAAAGTCTGGTAATATGCATTGCAGCTTAGTAACCCCATGTGCCTCATAGTAATAGCAATTAACTCCATCGTGTCCCTCACATTAACCCCCTGTGTGCCTCACATAAGAGTTACTGATATGTGGGACATATGGAGGTAATAATTGGGTATCTTCATAATTAAGGTCCTTCATTAGTACTCTCATGTGTCTCACATATTAGTAACTCTTATATGGGGCACACAGGGGTTAATATGAGGGACTTAACTGTTATTAATGTGAGGCACATGGAGTTACTAAAACTAAATTAATAACCCCAAATGCCTGACATTAATAGGCAGAGTAACTAAAGGAAGGTCCCTGTGTGTCACTTTACTGTAGCTTCCTCTCCTCCATACAACAGACATCTTCCATAAGACATAATGAATCCTGGCCACTCATCTGCAGGGTAGATGCTAAATTCTAGTGTGCTAAAGGACCTCTGATGACTTCATGACCATGTGATCGGACTCTGGTGTGGGCGGAGCTACTAGGATTTAGACTCAACCTTATCTGCAGATGTTACATACCAGTGGCTACGGGACCTTTGATGACATCACAGTCACGTGACCTCATGACAAGCCAATCACAGAGCAGTGGCACTAAAGGACCTTCCCCTTCCAGGTCCTTCCAGTTTTCTGTGCTCCGTGGGCCCTGACTCGTGTATAAGCCAAGGAGAGCTTTTTCAGCATATACTCAAGTATATACAGTATATGCTGTTGTAGGGGTCATTAGTAATATAGTGAACCCTTTTTGTGCCAAAAGTGTAATCTTTTGTCTGTATGTCAGTGACCTGCTTTCCCTGTGGTCACCACATATTTGGACCTGCTAGTCTTTTTTTTTTTTTTTTTTTTAGTTACTGAGTCTTGTTGGGTGACTACCACAGCCAAAAATTGACGCTTTGCCAGGCATGGCTATGACTAAGTGCACCGAGCAACACATTTGCATACCTTTTAAAAGTTGCATCCATTGTCAAGAAGTTAGCACTTTAACAGAAAATGGCAAGTTCAGTATGTCACTAAGAGCCCTTATCCCATTATATAAGCGAACAGGTTTTATGGTGGTAGACTCCCTTTATTGGTACCAAGATTCATTACTTGTTGTTACATCACGCTTATGTATCCAATAAAGTGACAACTGTTTTTGTTTTCCATTCGCAGGTACAGAGCACCAGAAGTTCTCCTTAGATCAACAAGCTATAGTTCACCAATTGATATCTGGGCTGTTGGCTGCATTATGGCTGAAATTTACACTCTAAGGCCTCTTTTCCCAGGTTCCAGTGAAATAGACACCATATTCAAGATTTGCCAGGTTCTAGGGACACCAAAGAAGGTAAAACAGATACATTATCTACACTATTGCAACCTTTGGACTTTTACATGTCTGTGTCTTAGGGCCCATTCACATGGGCACAGAGGGGGCGGATTATGGCGCGGAATCCACGTCATAATCCGCCTTCTCACAATGGTGGTCTATGGAGAGCGCTAGCGTTCGTTTTCCCGCTAGCGGTTTTTTGACGCTAGCAGAAAAAAGAAGCGACGTGAACTTTCTTGAGTTGGATTCAGCCTCAGGAAGTCAATAGAAGTGAATGGGAGGCGGAAACTGCGTCGCGGTATTTTGGCAAAAACCGCGATGTGGTTTTTTAAGGTCCATTCACTGTCTGGGAGGGAAAAACCGCCTGGCGTTTTCTGAAGCGGTTTTTACCAAAAACCTCTCCAAAAAACGCCTCAAGGTCCAAAAAAAGCTTCCTAATTTGGGAAAAAAAAAATTCCGGACCAAATTACGCCACACAGTATTCACGTGTGAACTAAGCCTTAGTGTTCTGGTTTGAATGAAATGGCAGAGTCATCACTAGCTATATTTGTATCTAGAGTTACAAGCAGATAAATATTAGGTCATGGTCACATCACTAATTTTTCAGCTAGTCCTTGCTCCTAAAGGTTAGGAAAAGTAACAGCGCCAGAAATGCTTATTATAATGTGATCTGGACTTGCTCTGTTCAGTATGTTGTCTAGGAGAAGAATTTAACATCTAATAGGGTCTGATCTAATTTACCTTTTTATCTAACTGACTGGTTGTTTGTCAGTCCTACTTGGTTAGAAAGAGACTGTCTGTATCTGTCCTTGCTTCAACAGAGGCTATGGTTGGATGTTCTCACTCGTACCGAGATTTTGCCTTATTGAAGCAGTCAGATAGGAGAATGTGTCTGTAATGAATGGACTTTTAATTATTAAAACCAATAAGTTTATTAGAGATCATTAAAAGCCAAAGAAAACAAAAATAACCCTACAAAATCCCATAAAAAACCACACATGCTCCCTACTTAGTTGAAACTAGAGGAAGCAATGATATGTGGTGTAGGCTAAATAGTTGTTCACACCTATTAAGACCACTGTACAAGTATATCCTCAAAATGTCTGAGTATTCTAATGTACTTAGTTGTCAGATCAATTGTGGTCACCATCACTGTTAGCAACCATGCATATGCATGTTTCAGCCCTATCTGATGAGTGTGACACGGTCAAAAGGTCTATAGTGTATATAACGACCTTTAGCAGCTATTGCCTAAAAAGACTGATGACTACTAGCCACAAAAAAGCTAGCTTACGCGTTTCAATATCCCCATTAAGTTTTCAGAAGATATCTCATCAGAGGTAGATTAAAGATCAAGTTAGAACTGGCTCATAATATCTAGCTAGTCTTTGAGGTAACTATTGGCAAAGTAGGATAAAGCTAGACCTATCTCATATTGTGTTTTTCTAGCTTTCCCTATAAAGCATCATTAGATGCAGAGTTTCAGTTTAAGTTCCAACCCCCAGTGCCCTGCCGGCATTAATGAGCAGCCCATAATGACCAGAGCTTCTCATTAACGCTGGCGGGGCACTGGGGGTTGGAACTTAAACTGAAATTCAAGTTCTAAAGTTGTCCTGCTGCTGAACTTTTTCCTCGCGCCATGCCTGTGATTGTTCTGGCATCTCAGCAGCTGGCTGGGACACCATATAATGAGCATGTTGTTAGTTTCGATGATCCGCCTGCTCCAGCGTTTCAGCTGCTGTAAGAGCCGCTTGATGCCTAGCTTGGTCAATTCTCCTGAGCTCTGCTTGAGGAGAAATCTGTGACTTCTGACTCCCTTCATAGCTCTTGTTGTTCTAGAATTTCGCGACAAATTAGATTTTCTTTTTCCCACCAAGTTTAAAATTGGCAAACTGTCAATTTGGATTAAAGGGGTTTTTCCATGTCTATGTTTACATAGAGAGTTAACAGACCCAGGCTTTATCAGCAAAGTGCAATTAGCGGAGATAGTTTTGGCAGCAAGAGCAGTTTAATATATATATAGCATATGAACATAAATTCATAACAGTCGTGAAGCCATGTTATTTACTGGGACAAAAAGTAGCCTAAGTATTAATCGAGGTTACAAACTATGTGCCAAATTTCATCCAAATCCGTTCAGCCTTTTTTTTTTTGTGATTGAGTAACAAACATACAAAATTTCATATTTATAATTTTAGTAGAATATAATGTGTCAGAAGTGGGCCCCATACAGCTGAATTAAAAAAAAAAAAAAAGCTAATGCTAGACAACCCCTTTAAGACTGAGGAAACAAAATACAAAAAAGTAGCGACCAGCACACAGGAACTTTATATAAAAATTTGTGTTGCTCTTTTTCATTTCATGACTTTAAAATGGATCTTGTACAACACAAGGCATAAGGAACACCTCCTCTTCCATGTTTCTGTAAACTAAGGACCTTTAATCACATTATTAAAGTGGTATTATCATCTTAAAGGGAATTTGTCGCCAGAACCCAGCATATCATACCAGCCCCTCAGATAGGATAGGATCACCTGAATCAAACCGTGTTTTCTCCTCATGAATCGGTGCCTTCATTGCTGAGATATTTCCGTTTTCGCCAATAAGCTAATGAGCTCTTTGGAGTAATGAGGACATTGCCACTGCAAAATGCTCAGTTGTGTATTAAAAAAAAAAAACTGCAATATCTCAGCAACAGATAGACTGATTCACAAGAGGAAAATACTGTTAGATTGATTCAGGTGGCCCTAACCCAACAGTTCTCCATCTATAGTCTGGTTGATAAAGGCAGCTGCTCGACTTCCTTTGCACTCCGCCAGTATTCATCATAATTTCTTCTTTTCCTTTCTCCAGAATGATTGGCCTGAAGGCTACCAGCTTGCCAGTGCAATGAATTTTCGATGGCCACAGTGTGTACCAAATAATCTAAAATCATTAATCCCCAATGCAAGTAGTGATGGGATTCAGATCATGCGAGATATGCTACAGTGGGACCCTAAAAAAAGGCCAACAGCAAGCAAGGTACAGGCTATGAAAATTGTATTCAAATCTCCTCTTGGTAATTTATTCATTTCAAACACTTTATATTTTGATGCTTTTAATATGTGAAATACATTAATGTAAAAAAAAAAAAAAAAAAAAGTTATTTTGTATTCCTTTCAGTAGAATCTGTATGAGTGTCATAGTATAATGCCTTTTTTCTAACAGTCATTGTGATTTAGATAACAAGGCTGCATTTTTTTTTCTTTCATAATTACCATATATACTCGAGTATAAGCCGAGTTTTTGCAGCACAGTTTTTGTGCTGAAAAAGTGCTCCTCTGCTTATACTAGAGTCATTACGGTAATTTTCTGCTAGCAGACCAGGAATGCAGACCCCGTAAGTACTTCTGCAGTTTGAAATGTACAGCATCACCATGCTCCTGGCAGTAGCGTGGCGATGCTGCGGCCCCGGCACCTGCCCCGGTGTCTGGATGCCGGGTCCGGATGCCGGGTCTGTAAGGGCCGGTTCACACATGCTGATGTGTTCCATCCATAAGGAGTCCGCATGAGGACCCTCCCAGACGGAACACGAGCGCAACTGCAAGCACTGTGCAGTTCAAGCGCACAGGCCCCATAGACTATAATAAGTTCCGTGGGCTTGCCGCGCAGTGCGTGGCAAGCCTACGGATGCCATTATAGTCTATGGGGCCCATGCGCTTGAACTGCACAGCACTTGCAGTTGCGCTTGTGTTCCTTCTGTAGGGGTCCTCATGCAGACCCTTATGGACGGAACACATCAGCATGTGTGAACTGCGCATAAGTGTAATGGCGCCGCTGCAGAGTGTTCACCATAGAAACCGGCACCTCCGCTATAAGCTCTTACAGTGGGTAATGCAGGAGCTGCTTCGGCATCTCCACTGTAAGAGTTAAAGCGGAGCTGCCCTCTGGAGATGTCCTCTCTACCCCCCACCCCCCTCCCTCCCTCCAAGATTAAAATTAGCCCCGGGGCCGGTCCACACCGGTTCGCAGGAGCTGACCTGTTCTGATGACAGCCGGGAGCCTAATGAAGGCTCCCAGGCCTGTCATCACTATATTACTATTGCGGCTGGTCCATGACCATCCGTAATAGTAATGTAGAGAATCTCCCATAGACGGCAATACACTTGTATTGCCGTCTATGGGACTTGCAATCAAATGATTGCAGGTTGAAGTGCCCTAGGGGGGGCTAATAAAATAGTGGGAAAAAAAACTATTTGGAATATTTCTTGGTGAATTTGAAAAATGGCTGTTATACTTGTAAACCTTCTAATGTCCAAAATAAAGTCAAGGACAATTAAAAGTTGATGCCAATATAAAGCAGAAACAAGGTAGATATTATTTATTAACTAATTTGGGTGGTATGACTGTCTTAAATTTGTTCAAGACTAACATAAAGTACAATTAGTCATGAAAATGCTTTCTCAAAATCACTAAGGTAAGCTACAGCATTCCAGAGCACTTGAAAAATGGGACCATGTCCTTAGGCAAAGGCCCCCCCCAAGACATCCCGCAGTAAAAAAAAAGCTCTGCGGGAAAAACCACAACGGCAACGCATCGCAGTTCTTCCCACAGCACTTTAGACAGAAAGTTTGCAGAGGTTTCCTATGCGGACTCTCTGTTTGTTATACCCATGGGGAAACCGCCGGTGTTTTCGTGGGTATAATTAACATGCTGTGATTTCCAAAACCATGCCAGTTTTAGAAATTGCAGCGTGTCTGCAATACAGTTTTTACTGCAAAGTGGGCATGGGATTCGCTATCCCATCCAGTTTTCCCTGACTGTAAAAGCCACGATTTTTCCTGCGGCATTTACATCCCATGGGGGCCCGGCCTTAAGTGATTTATTTTTTTATTTTTTTTTTGGTTGTGTCCTCAAGGGTGTAGAAACCCATGTAGTCCTTCATTCTGCATTTCCTTTTTATTGAGGCAGCACTCAGTATTACAGACCATATACTTGTGGTTGTAGATGTGTCCTCCCTGTTTATCCTTAGATAAACATAGCAGTTTTTGCTAGAAAACCTGTAGACTCCCTTCAAGCAGTACAATAGCCTCTGCCTTTAACCCTTCATATCCTTGAATTGGCTTGGTATTGTACTGTCAGAGGAGGCGTTCCTCACAGCTCAGCAGTGACGCTGAGGTATAAGGAACGCTTTTGTGACAGTGGGGAGATATTGGTGCCGAAACTAAAGGTGCACCTGAATTCAGCACATTGTCTGCTTTCTAGCTGTATATAAAACTGTACTTTCAGGACATGAAAGGTCCTCTTTAATTGCAGAAACTTTTATACAGATGGGGAAAAAAAATAGTACACTTTTTTTTTTAGGCTAAGGCTGGTCATGCACATTAGATAATTGTCGCCTGTTATCTCTTTTGATCACAGCATACCCATCATATGCAGTGAGAGAATAATCTATAGAGTCTCCCATACAAAATATACTCGTATATGGCCGGGCAGTCCTGCTGAAATTGGCAGGTTGGCCTGACATTTGTCATGTGTATGATCAGTTTTATTCCTGGATACAGTTGTATTCAGCTCAGGTGGTTTTTTGAGTTAAAGAGGACCTTTCACCACCTCCATTTTGTTATAAAATCGGCCTTCCTCATGCTGCACTCTTTTTCATGTGCATGAGGCGTAATTCTTCTGTTCTCTGACATGTTTTACACTGATACTATACATACAGCAATCTGCCAGCCGTCACAGATGGTTGTCATTTGAAGGTTATATTGTTTTACATTCAGTATTTCTATTTCAGGCTCTCAGGCATCCCTATTTTCTTGTTGGTCAAGCTCTTGGTACACCTCAAAGAATTCAAGAGTTAACAAAACCACAGAGAGACTTTCAGGAAAAGAAAATTCCATTATACATCAAACCTGTTCCTCCATCTCAGCCGCCACCCAAATATCAATCCCGTCTTTCATCACGAGCCCTCCAGCAAAGTCAATCAAATGGGCAACCATTCAAACTTGGTACATCTATAGTAGATTCTATGGATAACTCCAATGGAGAGTCAGAAGAAGGCCCCATAAACCATTCTCTTCTTCCAGAACTAAGCAACAGGATTGCTCCTTTTGTGAGTAAATGCTGCAGCAACCTATGGTATATTTTAAGCAGTAAAAGAGAATATTTCAATAAAGGGATTCTGTCATCCAGTTTGAGGTCAAAGCATGCTGTTGGGAACTGGTGGTTTAATGTCTCAAACCCACCTATGTCATGTCTGTCAATCCCTGGACTGTTTAGATAAACCTGTTGAATTCACAAGGGTATTATAGGTGCATGCATGTTGCACCAATGAAGCATAAATCAGTACACTTTGGCTTCATTTCGACTGTGCTTGATATGCAGTATATTCACGTTGAAGTAAGGTGTATGGTCTTGCCTTGGATTCATCTGAGAAGTACGTATGTGCCAGGAGCACTGGAGATGAGTCTTATGGTAGCCGCTGAGTCATCAACTTTTGATTTCTTGGCAGCATTTGTGGCTTAAATAAGTTTTGTATATGTGTTGTTAATAGATTTTAGCTTCTTTCTGTGAAATCCTGCTTTAAAATCCACTTCTGCATTCTTTGCCTTGTTTCTCGCAATAGCTTCTCTCTTGAGTAAGGATGTTTGTGTGCTCTAATAAAGAATGAGTCCATGGGGAGGGTCACTTTAAATGGTGATATCTTGGGCATTATAAAATTAAAGCATATGTATGTATGTTTATTGTTTATTAGCTTGAAGTCCGTTGTAGCTGAGCTGATGATGAGTGATGGTACCTAGCCACTGAACAGAGTACGGAGCCAAATGCTTCCGGCTCTGCACTGTGTATAGTATGGGTGTTGGAAGTGGCCTCGAACAGTTCATCCGTGCAGGGAATGGCTGTCGGCCCCCCTATGATCAGAGATTTATGCCCTATTCTAAGAAATTCTATTGTATAGCCTATTCTAGGGCTATCTCCTTTAAATTGTGCAAAAGTAATAGTACACATAGCAGTTCAAAATTGAATAAAAGCAAAAAAGAAACAGAACGCCTCCTACTCTGACCACTTCTTTTTCTTTTTCCAGACATCAAGATGGTTAATACAACAGTAGCTTTCAGGCTCTCTGGGTTTTTGTTTGTTTTTTTGTTTTTTTTGTTTTTAAAAAAGCATAATCTTTCTAGATAATTGGTTGTGACCAATGTATTTATCTTTACACTTTCAGAAAGTCTCTTCTACCTTGGAAAATACTACTTTAAACCTGAACACAAAGAATAGACGACGATGGGGGTGCATAGCGAAAACAGTCAAGAGCTCCGATGAATGGGATAACTTGAAAGACCTCGATATTGGCTCTGCAAATACTAGATCAGAATTCAAGAATGAAAAATATCGACCAATTGGTGATGGTCTTTGTAGGTAAATTGAGATATTTTTATTCGCTTTCTCATTAAAGAAGTGCTGGCAACCAAAAATATTTTATTAAGTCATTTATTTTAGAGTGATGTCGCAGATTCAGTTTGAATGAGGTAAGATGCTACAGTGCAACCTCTCCCAAAGACCATCTCCTTAAAAGACCTTGTTTTCTTTTACTTATTTTCAGTTTTCCAAGCTAGTCATCCTTTTTGACAAGACCACTTGTCTAGTAGACCCCTTTTTCCCAAAAATTTTGTCTGGCCGTCTCAAATATTTCACTTGTATTTCCCTATGACTTGTTTCTGACTGTTAATCAAAATGGCTCCTACATCATGTTATCTATTGTTGTTGTTCACTCTACGGCTGGATTCACACTACCGCAGGTGTCCGTAGCTAATGTCCGCGCAAGATTTTAGCAATGGACACTAGCTATGTCCGTGTGTGTCCTTAAGTGTCCGTTTACAACCATGTCCGATTTTTCAAGTGGACAGAAAAATCCTACATGTAGGATTCTTCTGTCCACTTGAAAAATTGGACATGGTTGTAAACGGATACTAAAGGACACAACATAATATCCTGTTTAAGTTCATGGAAATTGTAAACAGACACAGCTAGTGTCCGTTGCTAAAATCTTGCACGGACACTAGCTGTCGGACACCTACAGTAGTGTGAACCCAGCCTAACAAGACCTGAAATACCAGTTTCCTGTATTTACTCAGTCTACAAGCTTCAGCCTAAAGACACAGTCCACAGATTAGACTGCGTAGATGAATTTACACCTAAATAAAGGAACACTAAAGACAGAAATTGCACAAAAAAATAAATATTCCAGCAGTTTCTTCCTTAATATCCTACTTTTGCTCATTTATATTGTGTCTGATGTTTCACATTTGATAAAAATTCAATAAAATTGAGAAATAAAGACAGCAGAATTCTGTGTCTCAGGAACCCAGCCATGTTGCCCACTGTTCCACTTTCCTTTGCCTGGCTGTGAGATAACTGGCTGTTGCCAGATCCTCACCTTTTTGTTCTGTATGCAGTAGATAAAGCCTGTCCTCTGGTCCCCAACCAAAATGGAGGAGATCAGAGAGATTGAGTTCTGTTCAATGCAGGACAGGCTGTTTTTCAGGTACATTCAGAGAATCCTTCCGTCTGATAAACATTGGGGACAATTATGTCCTATTTATTTCTATCATTTTTAGATTTAGTGTTCCTTTAAAACAAATTTAAAACAAGCATTAGAACGTAATGGTGGCAACCAATAATGACACAGCTTTCATTTTTATATAGACTGTTACATAAACATCCCCCATTGTTTAGTTCAGAGCTTCTCAAGCTGTATTGACTTGGGCTTTACCAGGCCGTCTGTTTTTATGCCAGAACCTTATTAGCTAAGAGTTATTAACAGAGTGACAAACAAATGCCACTGTACACCTAATACCCTCACCAGTGGCAACCAAGTGTCATAGTATGGCTCACACAATACCCGTCAGAACATTAAATAGCACTTCACCACAGCACAAAATACCCTCTGCAGTAGTGGAAAATATCTGTATCCAACCTGAAATACTTCCCAAAAGAGTTAGGGCTGGTTCACATGGGCACAGAGGGGGTGGAATCCACGTCATAATCTGCCCCTTCAGTGGTCTATGGATACCGCTAGCGATCTTTTTTCCGTGAGCGGCACTTTCTTCAGGCGGATTCCGTGGCGTCCGCCTCGCGGCAGCAACCTATGGGGTCGGCCCATTCATTTGAGTCTACTCCGGAGGGGGAAGCCGCGACTGTCAGAAGTTGTGGCAGGCGTATTTTGGCCCAAGCGCGTCACTCTCGGTGCCAAAATCCACCCTTCCGCTCCCTGTGTGAACGGGGCCTTAAACACCACTATAGAGCGCATCTCACACTACCAGTGCCAAACAAATACTCTTTGCTGCATAGTAGCATCCATCCAGAGGCTCCAAACACCATAGTACAACATCACTGATTACTTCATTGTCCCCAACCTTCCCCTCCTATTGACTGCTACAGTTTCCTTTTTCCATCTCTAGCCTATTGACAGCAGCAGTCTCCCCAGATCAATCCTTTCAAGTTTTTAGTAAATCATTCCCCATTTCCACCCCTCCTACACTGTCAGGAACATCCCCATAACACAGAGAGCTTCCTACCTCCAGTACTAATCAATGAAGACTCCAGATTAGAACATTCGGCCTGCAGAGTCCAGGTTTAAGGGGTTGTGCCATTAAGGACACTTATCCCCTATCCACAAGATGGGAGAGAAGTAATGGATTGCTAGGGGTCCAACCACTGGGTCCCCAAATGATTTTTGTGTGTGCACTTTCAAAGGACAGTTCCCCCAGCAATGAAGAGAACGGGGGGGGACCAAAAGACCCTCGCGCCTCCTCCTTGTGAATGGAACGCCAGTGCGTGTGCTTTACCAGCACTCCATTCACTGCTATTGGGCTGCCAGCACTGCCTGAGGTCGTGTCTCACAGCATTCAGTGGATAGGGGATAAGTGTCCTTAATGGCACAATCCCCTATAACTGCTTTCAGCTGAAGGATCTGTGGACTCTTGGTTACTGTCACCACGGGTCCTTCAGACTTTCTAGGCCCATAGACTGTACTGATAAGGAAAGACACGCATTATAAGTGTAGTTTCTGGTTTAGAGTCTCTGCTTTTTGCCAGTGCTAGACTGGCAGGGACCTGCAACGTACCAGTGAGAAAGACTGGTGTAGTTAAATCATTCATACAGGGAATATTGTGTACTAAGATGGTGACTTGAGCACTTTATGACTAGATAAAATTCTGTAAAAAAGTTCCATTTATATCAGAACGATTTCTGATCAGACTATTATTGGCCTATTAATGCTTTTTTGGAGTATATGCAGCTACATTCAGCCTTTAAAATTATTACTTAGCTTTGGAAGTGCACAGATATGAAATTCACACTAAATTTCTCATTTTACTTTTATCGTTCAATTTTCCCATCCTGAAGCAGCTTTGAGAGTCTTTTAGACTTGAAGGAAGACGGTGGTACTGCTAGACCTGTACACTCCTCATTCTCTCGACAAGACACTGCGGCATCCAGGAGAACGTCTGCTAAGCAACATTACCTGAAACATGCCAGGTATTTGCCCGGTCAGTACAACCACTTATCTCATTATGGTATTTTACAAAAAAAAGGCAAAAACGTGTATATACTACTGCTTTTATTAGAAACCGTTTTTTTTGTATTTGGATATTAAGATTAGCCAACATTACTGGATATTTTTTTGTTAATGCACTTGGCTTTGTCAGCTCCTTTTTAAGTGTACCTACATTTTTGAACAACTTTTGTGCTGAAACTAACGGAGAGAAAATTCCTTCTACAGACATTCCAATGCAGATGTGAATCCAGTCTTACTCTTTCCCTTGTTTGTCTATTAAGAACTGAAATGTGAACACTGCTTTTCACTTGATGTATGGGTGGACATCCTCTTGTATAATGCACGGAAGTTGAGGATGGGGCAGGGAATTAAAACACAAGTATTTTGGGTATTTTATAATACTACCTATATTATTTCCATGGATATTACCAGTTGAAATTTAGTATAATAATATAGTATTTAATTACAACTTTTGCTTCATGTAGTGACAATTTAAGCTGCAATCCTTTCTGAATATTGACATAATTTTTTATAATCCGTGATTAACTTACCATTATATGCATTGTTTCTTCAGGCATCTCTGTTAAGAACAGTGCTGGAAGTAACCTGTATAAAGATGAAGTGAATACCTTTAACCAATGGCCAAATATTAGTCAGCCACTTAAACCTCTTGCTGTTCCAGCAGGTAATACCTTATTTTATATTATCCCTTATCATACACTGATCTGTACTGTGTTCATGGCTTTAATGGTACATGCTTTGCTTATTCTTTTAAGGACCTATCGGAGTTACTAGTTACATTCCAACTTTCTGGAAACAGGAATTGACTTCTGTTGGGCCAAAGACTAGATTAGCACCCCTTACAGACCCATCTCCAAGTAAGTCTTGTTTTTTTGTTTTTAATTAATTAATTTTTTTGTGCAATAGGCTATAAACAGGTTTTCTTTTGAGAATAGAAATGTCTTGCAACTTATAATATGACATCCGAGGTTTCTCCATTCTCCCAGGAGAGAAGTGTCAACAGCTTATTATGTGCATGATGTCCTGAATAATTTGCACCAATGTCTTAAAAAAAAATAATAATTAAGATAAGGTTACACACTGCAGACATGCTGCTAAATCCAGCTAGAAAATTTAACACTGTATTTTCCTGAGAGCCACCACTGCAAAAAATACGCTTCAGATGAACGGGGCATAGTCAGGGGATTGTCTCGAGCTGCAGTCTTTTTGACTGAATCAGTCACAGAATCCACAGCAAGATCCAGCTGGATGCTTGTTATATTTCAGCATCTCGCTCTGGTATCTGCCTCTCATTGAATGCAATGCGAGGCAGGATCAGGACGGAATCTGCCACTGATTTACGGACAGAATCCACTTCATAATCATCACTGGATTCTCCCATGTGAACAGGCCCTTACATTTCTTTCAAAACCGCAAATGACTCTAAGCATCTGGTATCTATAAAACATTGATACATTTTCTTTTGCTGAACTGGTTTCCTGATCATTAACTTTCATTTATTATCAGGGAAAATCATTGCGTGCTTATTTGATCATTTAGAAAAATGATGGTTCCAAAAACTAATTTTGTTTACAAATGATGCATATTGTATACTAATTCTGAGTTTCGTAACTGCTGTTTTGCTTTGTTCTTTCCATTTAGAGTTTGGGTCCATAAAATCTGTTGGATCATATCTGGGACAGCCTACAATCAACTCTCCATCTAAAAGTTCTCCTACACTATCTCCCAGGCCTCCGCCTGCTTTACAGCCAATTCATGGGAGAACAGACTGGATGTCAAAATACGGCGGGCGCAGATAACTAAGCATAGCACTTTATTTGGCATGTATTATGTCAACCTTTATGGACAGCTGTTGGACCAACTTTTATTTCTTGTATTGTCTTTTTGTTTTGCATCTAACAAATATGAAAGAGAAGAGAAGAGCACGTTCTCAGTGGTCCTGTGAACAGTATCATGTAGTAGATACTACTCCCCCATATTTCAAACTCTTGTAACTTTCTCCTGTCAAAAGCTAGCGTTACACACAGTGTAAATGTATTGGCAAGTATAAGTTTCCAATTTGAGGGGTACAAATATATCTCTCAATTTTGGCAGCTCTGTGAGCACCACCCTGTATAACAAGATACTTTTTTTTTTTTCCTTTATTGTAAGTGCAGAGAGATTTATATTATATAGTATATACATCTTTTTTCAGCCCAAAATTGCTCTTCCCTGCCACCACTCAATTTAGCTATGCAGGAAATGGACTGAAAGACCATTGAAGGTTTTGTGCCTCTTTTAACATTCACATTTTCCTCACAGTTTTAATTTATTTAACTAGTACGGGGGACATAAGTGGCTGTAGAAAATCTTGATCTGTTGGATATATTTTCTCTATCATTAGTTTGACTCTTGAAGATGGTGCATATCTGCTAAATATGATAGGTTCTGTAAAGAACTTAACACATCAAGGTTTCTCCACACACTTCTTATTTGGTGGACATGTTTTATACAAAAAAAAAAAAAGAATCTATATTTTTTTAATGGATGTACATAAGTTACATATGAGAGCCAATACTAGGGAGAGTAAGTCTAGATAAAACTTATGATTTTACTTTTACCCACACTTTGAATGATTCCAGGTCTCTAATGCTGAGGCCTGATGTTGCAGAAAAGTAGCATTTTTCTGTTGCAGGTTTTGCTGCAGCATTCAGTTGAACAGTGCAGATTCTTCACTGAATGCCGAGCACAGCACCGTACATTGTATAGTATTGCAGCTCATCGCAATTCACTTGCATGGAACTGAGATACAAATAGGCCATGTGATAAATGAATGTGACTTCAATGGCCAGTGAAGAGGACGCAGCAGTCACTTAAAGGCCACTCCGGTTTTGATAAGCTGATCTGTGGGGCTTCCAGCTGTTGGACCCCCACTGATCTCATATTGATGACAAATCCTTATAAACGAAGTAGTTCCTTTGACATTATCACCATTCACATCTACTTGTTTTAGTGCTGGTATGGCTGCATCCTGAAAAAATCCACCTGTGTCCTGAAAGAACGGATTGTACAGGATAAACATGGCTGTTCAGCCTGCAGATCTGAACTGCAGCTACTGTGATTGAAGTGTAGAAAATGGTTTCCAAGGATATTTATTTACCCAATTTGTGTTGAAATCATTGCTGTCAATTAACATAATTTTTGATAATTGTCAGAACATTGCTGGGCAATGTAATGCATTTCGTACTGACTGGGAACACCATGTGCTTTATTCTATTTAGCAGAGTACTGAAATATACGGTGCACAAAAACAGATCCTGGGGTGAGCTGATAGTTGACTAAATATTTTCATGCTAACAGATACATGAAGTGCCAACTCAACTGTGACTTTAACACGTGTGTTAAAGTTTACCTTTTCCTTACTGACGTTTGTTTTCTTACAGAGCTGTAAGTTTATTTTTGTTACCTTATTTTTGTTCCTCTACGTCATGCCAGAAGTGCTTTATTTTGTAAAAGGGTCTGTACAAATTACATTCTATTTTTCTTAAAATAGGCTAGGGTGACTTTGCGTTGGCCAAAATTTTGTGTAAAACTGTGACTTTGGTATATCTGGCATCTTTCGTGGTCAACAGATGTTACAGTAAACCTTGTGACAGTCGCAAAAAAATCCAGACTTATTAAATGTTTTGCACTTTCAGGCTGGGGCCCCATGGGACGTAAACGCCGCGATTTGCCTGCAGCGGAGACACTGCGGCAAAGATCACGGTGTTTTATAGTGCAAGCAAAGGGGATGGGATTCATGCGAATCCCATCCCCACTTTGCGGAAGAAATCGCAGCGTGTCCACGCTGCGATTTGCAAAGCCGTTGCGGCTTTGAAAATCGCAGCATGTCAATTATATCTATGGAAACGCCGGCAGCCCTCCCATAGATATAATTGTAACTGAAAGTCCGCAGAGGAAAACTCCGCAAACTTTCTGTTGAAAGCGCTGTGGAAAGAACCATGGTGCCTTAACCTCACAAGGCAACTTTTATGTTTTATATATCATACATTGAAGCTGTTGTTTTTTTTTTAAGTCTGTTTAGCAGTTTAGCTATGTTTTGAGTGATTTCTGGGTGTTCTTCACTCCTCTCCCTCTCCTTCCTTTCGTCCTCTCATACACCCCCTCTCTGTCTCTCTAGCTGTTTTTCCCTTCCCTACCTAGTCAGTCCAACCCCCGATCCCATTATATACTTAACTTCCACGCTTCTTCCTGTGGGACACCCCCTCCTTCTTCTCCAGCTCTGCTCTGTTCTCTGCAGCGATGATCCACCTCTACTGCGCATGCATGGGAGCTGCGCAGTAGAGTTGGATTATTGGCAGAATCCGTAAAGAAGGAGGTCCTTCCTGCAGGAAGAAGCATGGAAGGTAAGTATATAATGGGGTCAGGGGTTGGGCTGAGTAGGTAGGGAAGAGCATGATAGCTAGAGAGACAGGGAAGGGGTGTATGAGAGAGGTAAGTGAGGAGGGGTGGGGAGTAAGGTGAGAGGGGTTGGTGTAGAAATAGTAGTGACTATCCGTTTCTGGAAATTGGGAAAAGGACCGTCACCGGATAATCAGAAAGTGTCCCTGAGGCAATCACATGACCACCCCAGGAATATGGGTAACTATACATTTTTAATTAATTGTTATTTAGAAAGTAGGAGGGTAGAGGTTGTTTAAATTAGTGTAGGGATTTCCAGTTATCCCGGACAAGCCCTTTAACATTATACTGCTTTATTTTTATAATTGAGTGTTCTATAGTTTGATTATTCCACTTCTGTTCTATCATTCCAGAGAAGTAGGACCAGGATATACAGATTCATGCTTGTCTTAGAAAGCAGACATCAGTGTTCATATTGTTACGGTAATTAAGCTTTCAAGATAAAGATGTGCAGGTAACACGTGTACGCCAGGCTTCAAGTAATCTGACTCCCACTAAGGGCATTGACCATCTTTGTGGAATCATTTCTACTGCAAGTGTGCACATTCTCTCAAATTTGCTATAAAGTTTAAATATTGGTCTCCATTGAAATAAGACCTCAATGGAGAAAAGAATGACCTATGTTAGCACCACCTTAGGTCCCTCTTCCTGATTCTGATTTAGCTATTAGGTTGTTGGGGGGGTTTTGTCTTTGAAAACCATGAATTAATCTATAGGGAGCTACCTTCCAAAAGATGGTGCTAGAACACATTCCTCTTTTACAACAAGGACTACTTGTGTGTATATTCCTTACTCCAGAATTCTTAGCAGGGCATGAACTGTCTCTACCTATATAGTAACCCTTTAGCCTCCATAAACCCCTTTAGTCAAGATTTTCTTGGTTTAACACAGTAAAAGGGGTCATTTAGCAGGCTGTTATATATTCTAGACAAACTTTATCTCTCGGTAACTAAATATGTTTGTTCCATTACAGGAATTCAGTACTGCTCTCTATTGCACTAAGCTTCATTGGATGCCAATGTTCAGAATGCTGATATACTATAAATGTTTTTATTTAATATAGGCCTATGACAAAGCTGGAAGGTTTACATTATATGACTGAAAGTAGTAGCCAGCCGCAGGATATTTACCCATATATTTATTATAAGCATCTGTATGTTTATGTATTACTAATTTCAGATGTGCCACCTAATACAGTAAAGCCTTAGCTGTTGTAAGATACGAGGCTTTGTACAATTAAGATTTTTGTTACTAAGCTACATCAGTGCCTTAGTTGGCAGAATGGCATAAGCAGCTTGCATAAAGATTCTGGGCAAAACTCCAAATTTCTGTGATTGTGAAAATGTTCTTGGCATTACTTCAATACTGATGCATCATATCAGGCGATGTTGGGTTATAGCTGCATTAACCCTTACCTTCTGCCAATACCAGCCAGCCTTAAGTAGTATATTATACACTTTGCACTGTTGTATGTGAAGCTTGGGCATCAAGGCTGTGTATGTGTTGTTCCGTTGAGCCCTCCTGGAGGTGCATTGAGCCAGAATAAACACTGCAGAGTATTTCCAGTAGCGTTCCTTCAATAACTTTTTGAGATTGTTATTTTATGGGGCACAATTGAAGTTGCAGATTAAAGTTTAGGATAAAAAAAATTGGCATAAATCATATGAAACAGAGACAGATTCAAAACCATCTGGTAACAATGTTGTAAGCCCTCATTGTCAGACGCAATAAGCCAGGATGTTAGACTGGCACCATTTATATTGCTATTTATTTAGTGAATGGCTTAGAAACCTTGGCCAGCCCAGTTTCATAACAAGTATCACCTGCCCAGTATCCACATGCACCGTATCCCTAAGGTAAGGATGTACAATGTACATGTGTTATGGTAAAGATTATGTCCAAAGTTAATAAACCCTATAATCAAAAAATAAATTGAGCCCAATAGGAGGTTGACCAGTGCATTGTAGTAACAACCTTGCTTCTAGGTTTGGTCTTTATTATCTTCTTTTATTTGGTATATTTCTTTATTGAAATCTTTTAAGCCAAAAAGATAATGCACGAAGCATCTTGTGCCATAATATCTATGCTATGCTATTTCAGCATTATGGGGTCTTCATGCAATGTCGTTTTGTACTGTAAGAAAACAAAGACCTTACTCCTGTGTAGTCTTTCTATAAGAACAAGCAGTTATAACACATGAGCAGTTGTTTTTGTTTTTTTTATACGTTTATAATTTTTTTATTTTTTTTTTGGCTCTTTTAAAGTTTGCAGTAATGTCCAGTGTCCAATTCATATTGTATTGTTAAATGCTATATAATAAAATTCTTTTTTCTTACATGGTTGTAATGTTTAGTTTGTTCTTGGGCCAGAAAGTGAAAAAAACAAGGGAATAATACCAAATATTTACGCTAGGTTCACACCTGCGTTCTGGTCTCCGTTCTGTGCTTTCCGTCTTCTGCATGTCAGAAGACGGAAAGCACAGACCGTGAGCGGCGGTGAGCGTTTTATGCTCTCCACCGCGAAACCTGATTTTTTTAATCCGGACACAGTGTACTGCATGTCCGACTCTGTGTCCGAATTAAGAAACCCGGTTTCGCTGCGGAGAGCATAAAACGCTCACCGCCGTTCACGGCCGGACAGCTTTCTCACTGCAGGTTTCCGTCTCCTGCTCTGTTTTATGCAGGAAACGGAAACCTGCAGAACGGACACCTGGGCGCAGATGTGAACGAGCCCTTAGTGACTGTTTAAAATAGTTGTCTCGGTACTGATGTTAATAGTATGTTACTAGGACCGTGATGGCGAACCTATGGCATGCGTGCCAGAGAGGGCACGCAGAGCCACTTCTGCTGGCACGTGCACTGTTGCCCGAATCGCTCACAAACAGGGAATCTGGTACAGAATTCCCTGTTAGAGAGCGATTGCTGCTTTCAAAGCTGTCAGTGTAGGCTGCGCGGTCCGCGGCTGCAGACTGCAGAGTGTGACCTCTGCGCAGGCGTAATGACTTAGGTCATCATCGCCCGCAGTCAACAGGAGAAGGATGCCTAGCGGCTCTTCAGGTAAGTATATTTGTGTGTGGGGAGTGGGGCTACTATGGAACATTTCATGCTGTGAGAGGAGGGGACTACTGTGGAGCATTGAATACTGTGTGGGGAAGGGGGCTACTGTGGAGCATTGACTACTATGTGGGGAGGGGGGCTACTGTGGAGTACATTTCACGGTCACTATAAAATAGACCCTGTGCGATGTAAATATAAAAAACGTCAGAGTCTTCAGTAGTTGATAACTTTTTTTAATTGTTCAAAAGTAGCAAATGCAGAGACCTTTACCTTTCAGTACAAGCTCTGTAAAGCCCCATTCACACAACTGTAATTTGTGGGTCCGCAAATCTCGATCCACAGAGTTTTAAGGTTAAATTGCCGTGTTAGCACTCCGCGATAATTTATTGGGTTTTGGGTTGCAGGTTGGGCACTCTGTCTCAAAAAGATTCGCCATCACTGTACTAGGACATATTCTCATTGTGTAATTGGTGGGGATCTGAACACCTTGCCCCCTTCTGGGAAGCATTAGGAAAGCTATGTGTCTTCAAGATTCTTCTACCCATATAACATTTACACAAGAACATAAGTGAGGTTGTAAAAATGTCTTGCAACTTTCATCTGTGGTTTAGGGAATGTAATGACCTAGATTTAGGCTCCATTCAGACACCTGTGTTTCATTACATTTTTGCAGTAAACCATAGGTAATTGTGACAAGAGAACACAATTTATCTGCACTGTGTAAATGTAATTTAATCAAACTTGTGCATCCAGAGACTGAAAACCTAGGAGACCTGTGGATAGCTGATGCAAGATTTGACTGGAATATTAATTTTCTACTACAGTATATAGTATTATGGCTCTTTGCAGCCTTTTTTGGAATTGGTGTATGCCCATGAACTTATTTGCTGTAATTTATTGCTGTAGGAGTATAAAAATGAATGCATATTTATTTATACAGAGTCTATGTAGCAACACTAGCTTATTCCTGAACAGTACACTAATATTTTACCATACATTTCTCTGTATTCCCCAATATAACATACTGTTAACAAATGCAGGTTGTTACTGGCCATCTATTTATCAAGAGAGATTCATTTATGCTACAAATGATGAATGATGATGTCTTGGGAAGCAGTTTGTATGTTTCATAAACTACTGTGATGTTGAAACAGTCGTCTGAAAGAAAGAAATATTAGTAACCAGTCCATCTTTTTCCACTCTTATATCTGTGTATTTAGGACATAATATCTTGTTTACAAAGCAAATGAATTGTAGACTAATTTTTGACACTGCACATCCTAGTAAAATCCAGTGACCATCATGCCACTGGCAATATATGCCCATTTGTGTACATTTTTGAAGTTAGTAGATCAATTTTACCATTCTCTTGAGGTTTATGTTTTGTTACAAAAATCTATATGTGTGCAAATCGTCAGCTCCCAAACCTGGTATTCATGTTACACTGTGTAAAAGCTCTTATCATAAGCTTGTTGCCAAACTCTGACAAGGCTAAGTTGTCTTCAAATAAAAGTTCTGTATGTGGATAGCACACCCCTGCCCAGCTTCAGATTTGGAGCTGACACTGTAAGAAGAAGGCTGCTGATTTTACTGCTCTGTAAGTGCTTTACTACTGTACTTCTATGTACCCACTAATGTGGGAGTTATACACAAAATGCTTAAATATAAAATGTCTGTCATTTGTTTAAAGTTTTCTTTTTCTAGGCTTTATATGCAGTTTTTCACTTTTGATGTAAAGAACACACATAATTTATAAAACCCAAAAATCTCGTATAGTCTAAATCCTATTTTTGCTGTATAAAGTTACTTTGTAAATTCTGTTTCATCACTACAGTATGGGTAAAAAGTGATTTGATTATTATTTTTTTGATAATGGGAGACTATCAAAAGGGATATTTCAAAATGTGTCTGTGTACCTTGAGAAATTCAGGTTGCATTGTGATGTTGCTTTCTCTGACTACCTGCAAAGCTGCAAGTTTAGACCTTAGTGGGTATTTTCTTGTAAATATGCTCTGTACATCTTCACCCCTCTCTCCATCATCTACCGTGGCCTGTAGCGGCACCCACTCCTCCTCTCACCCTGATATGCCTGTACAAGCAATAGTTGCTTTTAGAAATAGGTTCCCACAGGGGTGAAGCACTGATGTGCTCTGACCACACATGTTTTCCCAGTGTCCAAGAATACATTGGCAAGATGGATATGCAAATCTGCCTTCCATGATGTAATTAGGAAGACAGTTGCTGCCTCATTGTTGCAGACCAATAGAGGGCGCTCACTGGAATGTGCAAGCCTGTCTTAAGACAGGATTCCAGTGAAATAACCCAATAATGGCTGCTCCCTTTAGCCTCATGCCCGACTTTCCAAGAGGCCTTTGTTTAGCAATGATGCTGGGATTAATACCAGGTGTAGTCTCTCAATCGAGGACAGCTGTTTCGATCTGGTTGGATCTCATCAGCCCGATGTAGAGAGGACTATAACCTGGTAGAGGTGAGAGGCTTAGACAGGGTTCGGGGGATATTGTCACTCCTTAGGGAGAGACCACCATATAGGTGTGTGGAGACTTGTTAAGCCTTCAACAAGCCTTCAAGCCTTTAAGCCTTCAAAGGCTTAACAAGTCTCCATACACCTATATGGTGGTCTCTCCCTAAGGAGTGACAATATCCCCCGAACCCTGTCTAAGCCTCTCACCTCTACCAGGTTATAGTCCTCTCTACATCGGGCTGATGAGATCCAACCAGATCGAAACAGCTGTCCTCGATTGAGAGACTACACCTGGTATTAATCCCAGCATCATTGCTAAACAAAGGCCTCTTGGAAGGTCGGGCATGAGGCTAAAGGGAGCAGCCATTATTGGGTTATTTCACTGGAATCCTGTCTTAAGACAGGCTTGCACATTCCAGTGAGCGCCCTCTATTGGTTTGCAACAATGAGGCAGCAACTGTCTTCCTAATTACATCATGGAAGGCAGATTTGCATATTCTTCCCATAGTTCCTTGCAAAGTGGAGTGCTAAAGGCTTAACAAGTCTCCACACACCTATATGGTGGTCTCTCCCTAAGGAGTGACAATATCCCCCGTACATTGGCAAGAGGCAGAGAAGTAATACACAACTACAGGATCCGACAATAATTATATGTAGTCTGTTACCATGGAGACATGAGTCAGTATATGAGCTATGCATATGGGACCAGTAAGCAGAGTCCAGCAGGGAGCTCAGGCAGCATCAAAATGGGGGATCTGTGAGGCTTGTTTATTGCAATACATGACATTAGTGCTTGGTGGCAGCAGTTAAATCCCTAAACCCAGTTTGCCTTCACAATAACCGGCTCCCTTATGTAACTAGTGTGACCTCTGTGCTTGCCAGAAATCTGGCTGCTAGCGAGATGAGACTGCTGAATAAGCATAGTTAATGTTGGAGACTTGTCTAGGATTCAACAAAACTGCCCTTGTTTAAACTGAGGGAAAAAACATCTTGTGATTCTCATACACAGATGATATACATTTATGTTGCGCATGTATACAGTCTTATTTTAAAGCTTTTCTAGCAGAAATTAAAGAAGAAACTTTAAAGGGGTATTTCTCCTGCACAGCCTATTTTTATTTTTTTCGGCAATTATAAGTTAAACTTTTTGCAGAGGTTTAAAGGGGTTGTTCCATCTCAAGGATCCTATCTATACTGCTAGCTTATGTGGATTTAAGACTTTTCCTAACTACATTGCTTAAGCAAAACTGCTTTGTTTGGCCGCTATCTGAGATTTTTCACTTTGTTTACACTGTGTTTCAATAACCATGGACCTGAGGATGGTCTTATCTTTCTGACCAGGACAAGTGACGTGTCTCCCTGTTCTCAGGGAGGGGAGGGGGAGCTGAGTGCTCGGTGCTTGTATTTCTGAGCTCTTTATCTCTCCGCCCAGGACAAGTGACGTATCGCCCTTCTCTCAGGGAGGGAAGGGGGAGCAGAGTGCTCATAGCAGCTTGTATTTCTGAGCTGTTTATCTCCGGCTCTTCCAGTTATCAGTCGGCTAATTGAATTTTGCTGATAATGGCTGAGACAGAGAGTCTGTTACCTCTGTATGTAAGCACAGACCTAAAAGTGAGTTTATTGCAAGCTGACTCTTGGTCCTGCAGCATGTGTGTTTGGGATTCTCATCACCTAACAAATCCAGCTCTGCTACTTCAGCTTCGTATTGTGCATCTTCTAGTGATACTGTGATAATTTAATTACAACCATCCTTCATTACTGACTGCAAACATGTATTGTTTATAAGACATGTATTGTGTATAAGAGAGCTAGCAGAGCTGGATTTGTCTGTGAGATAGCAAGTGAAACCCCGCCCACCAATTTACTGAGAAAACCATGAAAAGAATAGAGCATACAGCCTACAAGTTGGTGAACAGGGGAGTTGGAAATACCTCTTTAAAGATTTTCTCCAACCATTTTGTGGTGAGTCTATTGCCTTGATAGGTTGCTAAAAGATACGACCATGAATGCAAAAACTTACTATGGTCTGAGACTTCTCAGAAACCTAGTTATGATTTCCTTAATTTTGCCGCGTTATCTTATACGTATAGTGCCCCTGTCAATAAGGAAATCTTTGCTGGATCTCTGACAAGTCTCAGACCATAAAAAGTATCAGCATTCATGGTCCTATCCATTGATAAAAGATATCACCACTAAGATGATTAGAGAAGACACCTAGACTCGTGGTGGGCTTTCTTAAAGGGGTATTCCCAACTCACCTGTTCACCAACTTGCAGGCTGTATGCTCTATTCACTTCCTGGTTTTCTCGGTAAATTGGTGGGCGGGATTTCACTTGCTCTGCTTAGCTCTCTTCATAGCAATACATGTTTGCAGTCAGTAATGATTGATGGAAGATGCACAATATGAAGCTGATGTAGCAGAGCTGGAGTTGATAGGTGATGAGAATCCCAAACATACATGCTACAGGACCACGAGTCAGCTTGCAATAAAACTCAGTTTACATACAGAGATGACAGACTCCCTGTCTCAGCCCTTATCAGCACAATTCAATTAGCCGACCTGATAACTGGAAGAGCCGAAGATAAACAGCTCAGAAATACAAGCTGCTCTGAGCACTCAGTTCCCTCTCCCCTCCCTGAGAGAAGGGAGATATGTCACTTGACCTGGACGGAGAGATAAAGAGCTCAGAAATACAGGCACTGAGCACTCAGCTCCCCTTCCCCTCTCTTCATTTTCTCTCTCCCTCCTCCACCCCTCTTTTTTTTCTTCTTTTCTCTTTCTTCCTTCTCCTCCTCTACTCTTCTTCCCTCCTCTTATCCCTCTTCTTCTCCTTTATTCTGTTCTAGATAATGTCTACTTTTTCCTTAATGACGGTCGCTGACATTTTCTTTTTTTGTCATTTAGTTGAATACTTTTGTTGTTTTTGCTCTTTTATATTTCTGAAAATCAATAAAAACCTTTTGAATTGAAAAAAAAAATTGAAAAAACCTTTAGAATTCCACAAAAAAAAATCACCCATATTTGTAAGAATTGTAAGTTTTTCTTGTGTACAAGTGTAGATATGGCTATGTTCATGGGAACTCCCAATTTATAATAGTAATATATCATGTATATCAGTTCCCCACACTGTTTAAAAACTCTGCTCGTCGCTGAACTGAAACCTCCACTGCTCACTTCCAGGGGATGCAGATCTGTCAATTGGATTTTTGTTAGTTTGTGGTAGTCTTCTATTCTTTATGAGTTCGTACCATAATATTCTAGGAGCTTAATGTGAAGTCACAAAATAGATGCTCTTGACTATATGTTTTATTATCTCCCCACAACGGTAAGGATTGTAACTTTTTTTTTTAAATTCTTCTTCAAACATCCAGGTAAAACACACAAAGATGTCTGGAAAACCCAAGCTATACTACTTCAATGGTAGGGGTAGAATGGAGTCCATACGCTGGCTGCTTGCTGCTGCAGGTGTTGAGGTTTGTATAGTTTAGTTTGCATTGAATTGATATCATTTTATCACGTTTGTATTCTTAATTAAAAACAATGACAGTCATGAATGTGTTTTCTTCTCTAGTTTGAAGAAGAGATTTTGGAGACAAGAGAACAATTTGAACACTTAATTCGGGGTATCTTTATTTTTTCAATGTTTCAACTTTTATTTAGCAGTTACTATTTGATTTTAGTAGTTTTCTGTTGTCTGTACTGGTTTTTATACTTGACCAAAGATACAAATATTATAATAGAGAGTACACATATAAATCATAATAAACTTCAGAATAGGCAAAGCTTAGGAAGTTAGGACCAAAGCAGTGTTGGACTGGGATGTCTAGGGCCCACCAGTGGAATTGTTTCTAGAAGCCCACTGCTTAAGGCCCTGTCTTGTGTACAGGATGGGCGCCGGAAGTGACTCCGTATAGCTGATCGGTCTGAGGGCCGGGTGTCGGCCCCCTACAGATCAGATGTTTATGAACTTTCCTGAGGATAAACCATAAAAAATTATGCCTGGACAACCCTTTTATTAAACCCCACTAATGCCTCACACTTTAAGGCTGAGGCCCCACGTTGCGGAAATACACCTTTTTTTTGTTGCAGATTTTGTTGCGGTTCTTTGAGCCAAAGCCAAGTATGGCTACAAGAGGAATGGGATATATATATATATATATATATATATATATATATATATATATATATATATTTCTTCCTTCTGCTCAATTCACTCCTGGCTCTTGGCTCAAAAAAACGCAACAAAATCGGCAACAAAAAAAGCTGCGTTTCCACAATGTGAGGCGCCTCGGCCTAGAGAAATTTTTTTTTTTTTTTTTTTATAATCAATCTGGGAGGAAGGAGGTGGTGGGAGAAAAAAAAAAAAAACACTCACTTGTCCCCGTCACACCAGTGTCCTCCAGTCCTCCAAGCACGGCTCAGTCCTGCAACTCTGCTGTCTTGGGTCCCTTCCCTTAGAAGAAAACAAGAGAGGTGTAGGACCAAACCGTGCTGGGAGACACTGTGGACAGGAGAGAAAGTAATGTGGTTTTTTTGTTTGTTTTTTTTATGCAGCTCCCCAGGCCTAATTTAAAAAAAAAAACAAAAAAAAAACTCCTTTAAAGTGGCTGTCCAAACTAAACTTTAAAGTTTAAATCTGCTGGGGGTGGTGAAGAAAAAAAAAAAAGAAAAAAAAAGCATACTCGCCTGCCCAGTTGCTCCGTTGTCATCCTGCACCTCCCAGTTTGTCTACTTTTCCGGATTTGTTCCAGTGTTGTGCTGAAGCTGTAGTGTTGTGGCCTCAGGAAGAGGACCCATGAATCATGGGTCATGATGTCACAGATAGTGTCATTCAGGCCGTTCGCTGATTGGCCTCAGCAGCTTCTGCACAATGCAGGAAGACGCCGCAGGAAGTCACCATAGGAACGGGGACTGAGGAGTATGCATTTTTTTGTTCACTGCCCCAGCTTGTTTAAACTTTGAAAGGGTTGTCCATTTTTGCCTAGACAACTCCTTTAATGTCCCCCAGGATATTCTCCTCCATCACTGACTCCAAACCCCCCCACACAGTATCATTACCCCATCAATGATTCCCATATAGTATAGGGGACATTGTATGAGGGGGGGGGGACCAGTGTATAGGGGAGAATAGTGACGGGGCCACTATATGGGGGTAGGGCAGGTGAGTTGGCCACTGTATGGGGAGAATAGCGAAGGATCCACTGTGTGGTCCATACAGTAGCCCCTTCACTGGTCTCTCTCTCCCCCCCCCCCCCCCCCCCATGACAGAATTAGGTCAATACTTACCTGTTTGCACCTTCTTGCTTCGGGTGCACTGATGTGATGTCATGTGCACCCGGAGCAGGAAGAAGCCGCGCCAGAGCAGTTAGTTAAGTATTGGGGATTAGCTTGTAGGCCACAGGCTCAATGGGGCCTGTGACCTACATGCCTGTGAGTGGTAGAACAGGAAGCTTGTAGCAGAACTGGGTCGGCGGCGCCACTTTTCCCCAGTTTTGCGATCCGGTTATTTAAAACCAGATTGCAAAACCAAGAAGAATCTGGCTGCATTCCCTACCTCTTCCCACTCCTACTTGCAGTCTCTCCTCTTCCGGCTTCAGCCTTGGTCCTGTGTGCTGCAAATTACTTTGCGATGACGTAATGTGCATCATACAGGGAGCCCCCTGGCCAGGAGCGAGGAGAAGTAAGTGGATAGGGGCTTTACCGCACCTCCACTACCTAGTAAAAAAAAAGCAGTGGGAGTCTGGTAGGGCCCCCTAAAGTGGCCAGACCGACTATGATTAGAAAGTATTAACTCTTGACTAAGTTGTAAAGTCAGCTTTAGGTTCTGCTTATACTAGCATTATGGCTTCTATTATTAATAGAATTATAACAACTATGATCTATCCCTATGAAACTTGGCATCTCATTGGCACACTCTTTAATATGGTCAATCAGTTTTCAGTCAGGGTTCCAGCGTCTTTGAAAGCAGGACTAGTGAAGCAGACAATGCAATTCTTCTTAAAAGGAGGCACCACTACCAAACATATCAATCCAGCCCTGCAGAAAGTTAGGGTAGGATCACCTGAAGTAAACAGCATTTGTCCGCTTTTCTATTCGTAGCCCTCAATGACCAGATATAGCCTTTTTGTTAATATGAAAATTAACTCTTTGAAGTAACATCAATGCCCTCATTGCCCCAAAGAGCTAATTTGTGTATTGACAAAAATAGGCCAATTTGCGATTTTATCTATGGTTTTATATTTTTAGATGGAGCCTTGTTGTTTGAACAAGTACCATTGGTGGAAATTGATGGAATGAAACTTGTCCAGACTCAAGCTATTCTCCATTATATTGCTGCAAAGTATAATCTTTATGGGAAAGACCTGAAGGAGAGAGCTCTGTAAGAACTACCTATATTATAAACTTGTATATTCCAATTTTCAGTTATTAAATGTCAACAGATATTTGAAGAGGTTGTCAATCATATTCTAAAATGAAAAATATGTTTTACTCTCCTACCTAATCCTGTACCATCACTTCCATTTTACGGGTCAGGCTTTGTTTACCGGTCTTCAATGGTGACATTAAGTTTATGGCATGTGACAGCTGAGGTCAATGAAGAACTCTATGGTCACGTGTTGTTGATTTCACATGGACAGCTCCTGACTGCTACAGCCAGTCACTAGCCATCGACCCAACATCGCCTCTGCACAAAACAAAGCCTGGCCAGTGGAATGGGAGCGACAGTGCAGTCTGTAGGCAAGTGAGGCCTGGTTCACATATACATTCAGTATTCCATTCGGGGAGTCCACTTGAGGATCCCCTGAATGGAATACCGAACACATTAAAATGCGATGAGCAATGAAAGCACACGGACCCCATAGATTATAATTGGGTCTGTGTGTTTTCCGTGTGGTGAGAACTACCGTATTTTTCGGACTATAAGACGCACTGGACTATAAGACGCACCTAGGTTTTAGAGGAGGAAAATAGGGAAAAAAAATTTTGAAGCAAAAACTGGTAAAATATTTAATATATGGGAGTTGTAGTTTTACAGGTGACCCTGCAGCTGTACGGGGATGTATAGGGCATTTTTTTTGCGGGCCAGCTGTCCTTTTTAGTTATACCATTTTGGGGGATATCTATTGCTTAGATCACCTTGTATTGAAAAAAAAAACAGGAGGTGATTTAGAACTTTTATTTATTTCATATTTTTAAAGCTTTTTTTTTTTTTTTTTTTTTTTTTTTTTTACTATTTTATTCCCCCCCGGGGGCTTGAACCTGCGGTCACTTGATCGCAAGTCCCATAGACGGCAATACAACTGTATTGCCGTCTATGGGACATTCTGTCTATTAGTATTACGGCTGGTCATAGACCCAGCCGCAATACTAATATATAGCAGTGACAGGCCTGGGAGCCTCATTAGGCTCCCAGCTGTCACCCGAACAGGTTGGCTCCTGCGATATCGCCGCGCAGGAGCCGGCCTGCAACGTCACAGGTACGGGGCCGGTGGGGACCGGCCCCGGGGGAGAAGAGGCCACGGATACTGACCCGGCATCCGCTGTACTAGAGAGGCGGATGCCGGGGAGGGATAGACGCCGGGGCCTGAGACATCGCTACGATCCTCTGCCCTGCATGAAGCCAGCGGCGGGGGCACGGAGGAGCCCCTGCCGCTGCTGGCTTCCTGCAGGGCAGAGGAGCGCAGCGATGTCTCAGGCCCCGGCACCTGTAATGGCGTCTATCACTTGCCGGCTTCCGCCTCTCTATTACAGCGGATGCCAGGCACCACCTTCAGACTATAAGACGCACCCTTCTTTTCCCCCAAAATTTTGGGGAAAAAAGTGCGTCTTATAGTCCGAAAAATACGGTACTTTCCCTTCTGCATGTTTCGTGTGGAAAACACATGGACCCCAATTATAGTCTATGGGATCGGTGTGCTTTCATAGCTCACCGCTTTTTAGTGCGCTCAGTATTCCTTTCGGGGGGGTCCCCAAGTGGACTCCTTGAATGGAAAACCGAACGTAGATGTGAGCCAGGCTTATTTTTATTTTAGATCACACTAGCTACTAGCTTAACAAAAAGAAAAGAACTTGAACCCTGAAAGCATTGTAAGACATCCGGCGTACAGTGTCTGTCTAATATAGTTCCATACTATGCAGCTATATGGGACAACACTTGTTACCATAAAATGTTCCTTATGTTTCATATATATGGCGCTATTACCACCTTAAAGAAATGTGTCTAGAGGAGCAACTCATGGAGCATGCCACAAATTTTTGCTCTATTAGTGTAACCTACCATCGAAAAAAAAATGCTATGTTTACCCCCATATAAAAGGCATGCAGTGGTAAAGAACCCATGCACATTTGTGCTTGCCCTTTTCACAATCTCTGGGAATAGTCACAGACTGCATAGTATATATGTTACTGTTACTTTGATAAATGTGAGTAGTATACATAATAACAGGGTATTACACATAATAACCAATAAAGGTGGTTAATGTAGTAAATATTTTAGATTTTACAGAATTAATCACATTAAAATGTTATTATTAGAGATGAGTGAGTAGTATTCAATCAAATACCTCCCCGCATAGGTATTTGTGTAAGCGGCCGAACACCAAGGGGTTAAGCGCATCAGCCGCTTACACGAATACCTATGGCGGGGAGGTATTCGATCGAATACTACTCGCTCATCTCTAGTTATTATGAATAATATCCAGCACCATCCAGTTAGTATGATAATGTCACACTTATGCAGGTTTGAACCTGCCTATGTGCAAATTTATGGGTTCCTGATGTGGACAGGGGTAGAAGTGACTCCAGGAACATTCTTAGGGTCATTCTGCAGGTGGATGCTGATGGCAAGATGCATGAGTTTGGCACCAAGAAAGGACGATTGGCTCCAAAGCATTCTAGGAACTAGTTTGCCATTTGTAAGGAGAATTTAATTTTACAAGAGGAAGTTCCAGATATAATTGTGACACTTTGTGAGTGTGTCAGGAAATCTTCAATCACAGGTGGTCAAGGTTTCAAAATATGTAACTGCAGGGGAAAATGCCTGTCAGGAAAATGGAGCTGCAAGAAGCCGGGGTTACTGTGTAATTCCACATGCCATGACAGTTTGCCATGTTGTAACAAGTAGGAGATTGTTCGTTTACAAATGGTGAGAATAAAACAATTTTTATTGAATAAAACATTGTCCTTTTTATTTCACAAGCACTGATGACAATTCCTGTACTTCTGAAATATTATAATTTATCACTTCAGCCAAATGGGTTTGGTTGTATATAAAATAACTGGTTAAAATAATAAATTGAATAGATATTATTACATTAACTACCTTTACTGGTTATTATGTATATTACATTGTTATTATGCATACTAACACATTTATCAAAGTAACAGTAACATATACATTGTTCATATGGTACAAAGAACCTTAGTAAACTAGTAAACTTTGTCACTGCAAATACTAGTACTTTGGTGCTTAAATATAATATTTTTTCATGTCCTTAGAATTTATATGTATGTGGGAGGCACCACTGATCTTATGACATCCATCATGTTTTATCCATTCATTGAGCAAGAGCTAAAGGAGAAGCATCTCAATACCATTCTGGACAAGGCAAAAAAAAGATATTTTACAGTTTTTGAAAAGGTAAAGTTTTTTGGGTTTTTTTAACCCCTTCCCGCCGATGGCATTTTTTGATTTTCGTTTTTCGTTTTTGACTCCCCTCCTTCTAAACCCCATAACTTTTTTATTTCTCCGCACCCAGAGCCATATGAGGTCTTAATTTTTGCGGGACAAATTTTTCTTCATGATGCCACCATTAATTATTCTATATAATGTACTGGGAAGCAGGAAAAAAATTCCGAATGGGGTGGATTTGAAGAAAAAAATGCATTTCTGCGACTTTCTTACGGGCTTTGGTTTTACGGCGTTCATTGTGCAGCCAAAATGACATGTCCACTATATTCTGTTTCGGTACGGTTCCAGGGATACCAAATTTATATGGTTTTATTTACATTTTGACCCCTTAAAAAAAATCCAAAACTGTGTTAAAATTTTTTTTTTCTTAAAGTCGCCATATTCCGACGGCCGTAACTTTTTTATACGTAAGTGTACGGGGATGCATAGGGCATCTTTTTTTGCGGGGCCGGGTGTACTTCTTAGTTCTACCATTTTCGGGAAATGTTATTGCTTTGATCACTTTTTATTCAAATTTTTATCAGAATCAAAACAGTTAAAAAACGGCGGTTTGGCACTTTTGACTATTTTTCCCGCTACGGCGTTTACCAAACAGGAAAAATATTTTTATAGATTTGTAGAGCGGGCGATTTCGGACGCGGGGATACCTAACATGTATATGTTTCACAGTTTTTAACTACTTTTATATGTGTTCTAGGGAAAGGGGGGTGATTTGAACTTTTAATACTTTTTATATTTTTTTTATATTTTTTTTTTACTTTTTTTAAAAATTTTTTTTTGCATTTATTAGACCCCCTAGGGGTGTTGAACCCCAGGGGGTCTGATCACTAATGCAATGCATTACAATGCTAATGCATTGCAATGCATTGCAAAAAATCATCCTCTCTTTTGCAGGCTGCATAGACTAGCCTGCAAAAGAGACAATTTGCAGACAAGCCTGGGAGCCTTGTACAGGCTCCCGGCTGTCATGGCAACATGACGTTGGCCCTGGAGCATGCTCCAGGAGCCGGCGATCACGGGCAAAATGGCGGCGCCCATGGGCCACATGGTGGCTCAGTGGTTAGCACTGCAGCCTTGCAGCGCTGGAGTCCTGGTGTTCAAATCCCGCCATGGGCAAAAAAAACATCTGTTTTTTGTATGTTTTTTGTATGTTCTCCCCGTGTTTGCATGGATTTCCATCCCATATTCCAAAAAAAGACATACTGATAGGGAAAAATGTACATTGTGAGCTCTATGTGGGGCTCACAATCTACATTAAAAAAAAAAAAAAATGGCGGCGCCCATGCGCTGCCGGGAAAATGGCGCCTCCGGCGCCTTTGACCGCGGCGCCGGAGGGGTTAATGCCTCCGGGGACCGATTGGAGGCATTAGAGCCGGTTGTCTACTGCTTAAAGCAGTAGACACCCGGCGGCTATGGCGGCCGCCCGGCTCCCGGGCGGTCGCCATAGTTACAGACCCGACATGCACCGTACTATTACGGTGCATGTCGGGAAGGGGTTAAGCACGTTAGTCCCCAGAAATAATTTTGCTACTATAACCTGAAATAGCCAACGTAAGGGTTAATGATTTTTTTTTTACATGATACTGAGTCCTTAATATTAATATATTATTAAAATATTGAAGTATTCTACCATGTAAGTAAATCGTTCAGACACAAGGCAGTCCATGTATACTGTGGCTAGTAAAGTAGGCTGTCAAGTGCAGCTACTCTTCCTTTCAAGTTTAAAAAACATAGAAATGGCATATCTCACTTTTGTATATATCACAGTTTCTTCTTACGCTAAAATAATTCAATGGTGCTACAAAAAATCACAATGTAGCCCTGGTCTAATATGTAAAACTATTGCTCAAAAGTAGACTTTCTGAGGCACTGTTTTCCTACTGTTTTACACCTTGGAAAACAGATTTGCATATTTTTCCCACAATCCCCCAGCGAAGCAAAAATGGCCTTGTAAGACTCCGTACGCCTGTGAAGGTGCTCTCTCCTCAAGGAGAGATATTACCCCATAACCTGGTCCAGAAGTCTCTCATTTTTGCCAAACCAGTTTTCCCTACGCTGTGCTGAAGAGATCCAACCAGATAGAAACAGTGCTGTCCACAGCTGGGATTCTGTTCCTCTTGGAATAGAATAAATCGGTTTGGTATATCCTTGCATCATAGCAATACACTTGTAAAAGCCATGCATGATGTTTAAGAGGGTACCCCTAGAGGGCAGCAAACAGAGGCACTGTTTTCCTATTTACATCTTGGAAAACAGATTTGCATATTTTTCCCACAATCCCCCAGTGGAGCAAAAATGGCTTTGTAAGACTCCGTACGCCTGGGAAGGTGCTCTCAAGGAGAGATATTGTCCCCATAACCTGCTTGTGTCAATGTAAAATGTCCAATAAACCATACCTTACCAAATGGCAACCAGACCCCAATTATACACCAATATCCTATAAAATTTTCAATTTATTAGATATCATTAAAAAAAAAAAAAAAGTATTGTTTTGGCAACAAACACATACAAATTAATACAGTAGTTGGTGGCTCTCCCATCACCTATATTATTGACGTATAATCAAAGATGGACTAACTGTCCATCTACCCGCCACAGGAGTGCTATACAAATGTCTATATGGAGTGCACTATGTTTTACTGCCCCTTATAGCCCCTGATAATGCCAGATTCTCAGCTGAGTGGTGAATGGAGCGGACTATACTTACTCGAAACAGTGTGCTATATATAGTATATCTATATAGTACATATCAGCACAACATAGACATCTGTACAGTATAACAGTACTATGACAGGTAGATGGACAGTTAGTTGAGTTTGGTTTGTTCATCAATAATATTGGTGACAGGGAGAGCCACCGATATTTAAGTTGCACTTGTTTGTTGGCAGTACAATATTTCTTTTTTGAGAGTTTAAGGCTGCATGCACACGGAGTTACGCCGGGCTTGTAAAAATACTCATTCACAGCCGTACACGTGAGTGCTGCGGACGGCTCCCGAACACTTCCCATTCACTTCAATGGGAAGTGACTTCCCATTTTTAGCTGATTCTGCCTATATATTGCAGATCCTAAGAGATCACGGTAAGAACTACCTAGTTGGAAATTGGTTTTCCTGGGCTGATGTCCACCTGCTAGAGGTTATACAAATGGTGGAAGAAAAGTGCGCTGTGCACTCACTCATTTTCCTCTCCTTAGGGTAAGTTTATCTTGGTAGTAACATAAAATGTATAGTTTTTTGCTTATGTTCATTAACCCCTTCCTGTTGTTTTTTTTCGATTTTCTTTTTTGACTCCCTGCCTTCCAAACCCCATAACTTTTTTTTATTTTTCATTCACGGGGCTTAATGTTCAGAGCTTAATGTTTGTGGGCTAAATTGTTTTTCATAATGGTTCCATTTAATATTTTGTACAATGTACTAGGAAGCTGGAAAAGCTATCAAAATATGGAACCCCCATCATATGGTGATTCACACATAGTCCACTAATTTGCTAAGCACCCTTCAGCTTTTTTTTTTAATTGGATTTTATTTATTTATTTTCACTATAGGTTACATACCTTGATTAAAAGTTAGACGTATATTTTGTTCGCTTTTTCTCTTTTTGTTAACATGAACCCATTTGAATCCTGTTTCAGCTCTGGGTGTGAATGATATATACATGAAATGTAGTGGAGGGAATTTATTAACATGGCAGCCTTACGGAGGAATATGTTGGGTAAGATAGATCGAATTTAATAAGAGGCAGAAGACTGTTTAAAAAAATTGGCACTGTATACCAAAAGCTGAAATCTACCCCAGCTGTTCTGCCATCAATTTCAGCTTGTTTTCTGATGCATCATAAATGCATTCAGCAATAGTGAATCCAACCCCCTGCTAATAAGCCCCATCCATATTATAGAAAGCATGATGAGTGGCATAACAATGCCCAGTGATCAGGATTGTCTGCACAGAGAAGGAAAGTAAGTTATTGAGAAAAGGGCAATTTTTTTTATTTGATGTGATGTATTGGATATTTTATTTATGCTAATTCTATATATAAATATGTATAATTTATATATTTACATATCTAACATATATATAATTTATGTAGGGCTTCAAGACAAGAATAAGTGAAATTCCTACTATCAAGGCTTTCCTTCAGCCCGGAAGTCAGCGGAAACCGGTTCCCGATGCCAAATATGTGCAGACCGTGAGGACAGTTCTGCAGATGCATCACATCACCTAACTGCCCTGGACCATGGAATAGATTGTTCTTATTACCATTGATAACCAGGTTTTAGATATTTTCATATATCATTAGACAAGCTTACATACTATCAAATTAAACCTATTGGGAAAGATTTAGTAATAAAAACAAACTAGAGGTCTGGTGAAATTTGTGTAAAAAAAAAAACTTTACATGTCTTCCATCACATTTATTAAGTACTGAAAGTGTAACTTCTATTTCAGTCGTCGGCAACTCCTGGCATGCGTGCCAAGAGTGGCAGGCATGGCATATTTTACTGATGCAGCAGCCAACATGGAACCTTCATGAAGTAAATAAAAAGGAAGGGTCTTTTCGGTGCTCTGCTAGAAGTGATGTATAGGACACTCTCCTTTCTCTCATTACCCTCTCAACCCACCAATGAGAGGGAGTGAGGAAAGCTCAGGAGGTGGAGCTCATCATTACAGCACAAAGATCCTGCTTGGACCCTGCGGCTACAGAGATGAGTTTCTGCCATCTGCATCCAGCGCCGCACCTCCCATGAGGCGACCTGAAGCGAGCGCTTCAGGCGGCGCTATGCCAGGGCCTCAGGGAGGGCGGCATTTTTTGTTACCTAAGCCAGTCCAGCTTGTCCTGGACTGACTTAGCACTGAGCGGTGGTTTGAGGAGGCCACTGGAGCAGCGGTGCTCCAGCAGCCTCCTCTCACGCTCAGGCAGAGAGCAGGTCTTCTCCGTGCCTGCTCTCTGCCGGCGAACGGCGCTAAGCTCCGCCCCTTCACTTCACCACGCCCCCTCCGCTCCACCATGCCCTCTTCTCTCCGCCCCCTCCTCCCGGCGGGGGGGGGGGGGCGGCTTTCTGTAGTTCGCCTCGGGCGGCAAAAGGGGTAAGTTCACCCCTGTCTGCATCTTCCAAAGGCTCCCATAGTAGGAGAAGAGCTCCATACAGCGAACTTAAAGTAATTTATAAATTTAAAAAAAAAAAAAAAAAAAGTTGCTGCGGTTTCTGTTCCTAGTAATGTCAGGCATTTGAGGTTATTAATTAAGTTTTAGTAACTCCATGTGTCTCACATTAATAGCAGTTAACCCCATCATGTCCCCCACATTAACCCCTGTGTGTCTCACATAAGGGTTACTAATATATGCAACATATGGAGGAGATAATAAAGGATCTCAATGATGAAGATATGTACTTAATTATTTTTTATTTTTTATTTTTTTTTTTAAATGTAGATTGTGAGCCCCAAATAGAGCTCACAATGTACATTTTTCCCTACCAGTATGTCTTTTTGGAATATGGGATGGAAATCCATGCAAACACGGGGAGAACATACAAACTCCTTGCAGATGGTTTTCTGCCCTTGGTGGGATTTGAACACCAGGACTCCAGTGCTGCAAGGCTGCAGTGCTAACCACTGAGCCACCGTGTGGCCCCCTTAATTATTACCGCCATATGTCTTACATATCAGTAATGGAGATAAGTGAATATACTCGATCAAATACCTCTCCCGCCTAGTTCCCATTGCAAAGACACTTCCGGGGCGTCACATTTTTACTGCCCCTCCCACCTTCCCTGGCGCCGGGAGCTATGTGGCGGCGGTATTCGATCGAGTATATTCACTCATCTCTAATCAGTAACTCACAGTAAAGCACACAGGTTAATTTTAGGGACACGATGGGGTTAACTGCTATTAATATGAGGCATATGGAGCTGCTAAACTGTAATACACATGACCTTACTTTTTATCCGCAACTGAGGATAAAGTATGGGCCTGTACATTTTATTGGACCCATACACACTTTTTGCAGCTGTGTGTCTTGGCCAAATTGAAGAGATATAAATTATGGAGCAGGCCCAAAATCTGCATTTGCAGCCCTGTAAATTCACTTTTAATGTATAAGTCAGTGAAAACCAGAACCGTGCCATTTGTGTGCAGAAGGTCTAAGGCTGAGGCCTCACATTGCAGAAACGCAGCATTTTTTTTTTTTTGCAGATTTTGCTGCAGTTTTTTGAGCCAAAGCCATGGTTACAAAAGGAATGGGCAATATAATTGAAGCTCTTACATTTCTATTTTCTGCTCAATCCACTCCTGGCTTTGGCTCAAAAAACTGCAACAACAAAAAAGCTGCGTTTCCACAACATGGGGCCTGAGCCTTAGGTCCATTACCCTACCTATCTTCTGGAGTGCCATGATTACTCTAACAACTATTCTGCTTTCCTGGACCCCTGGTGACCAGTATTAGATTTTCCATTGCCCCTTCCATCATCCACTCCTTCAGCCATGGTTCCCTAGAGGTCCCCTCCACAGAGTTGTCTTCTACTTTCCTGAATGTTGGAGGATGACTCTGTGAATTGAGGGTTTGCCACTTTGGCACTCTTTTCATAGGTATAGGCTTAATTTCTAATATATAGAAATCATGTCTAGAATTACCAGAAATCATCTATACTTATATATTATAGAGCTGCTAGGCATATATTATGAAGTATCACTGCTTTAACTATGGTTGTTGTAGTCATGTGATTATAAATAAAGCTGTGAACATTTAACACACAATTACATTTTGTATATTTTTTGTATTCTTTGATTTTTATCTGCAAGTCAGAGTCCTTCATGTATCATGGTCATGGGGTCACATACCTGCCTTCCAAAGGCCTTTCACTTACCCAGTGGCAGGGACCAGATTATTGCCCCCACTATGACTAAGAGAATGGAGCAGAGACAATACTGCGCAATCTGTCTGTACTTACACAGCTTGTGTGTGTGTGTGTGATAGAAAATAATCCAAGGTCAGGTAAGACACTGTACACTGTAAGACACAGATTTGTGTGTTGTTGTTGGGTTCTATATATAATGAAAGCTACAATATTACCACGACTGTGTAGACTAACGTAACCTCAACATTGAGATCGCCCCCAGTTTAAACAACAATTAAACTCGAAGTGGACGGGGTAGGCCACAGCTTTATTATTTATTTATTACTAGCTGGTACCCGCGACTTTGTCTGCGGTGATTGTAGAAGTGGGTAAATACAGGCACGGGTAAGGTTTTCGTACTGTGTATAAGGTATGGGATATGAATTGTAACTTTGTATCTTGTTGTTGCTGTAATTCTGAGAATACGTGAGACTTTTGTGTTGAACGTAATTTGTATTTCAGCTGCTATACAGTGTCGGTATAAACTGTACATAGTGTCTTTGGGACAGAGGTATTTGAAGTTAATATACCTCGATATACGACATTGTATGCTTTGTTATTTTCTGCCAGTAGTATGTTGACATTTTTTTGTTTGTAAAAGTTGCCATATTCTGACAGCAGTCACTTTTTTATTTGTCTGTGTCGGGGGATGTCTTTTTTTGCGGGGTCAGGTGTAGTTTTTAGTTGTTGCATTTTCGGGAAATGCTATTGGTTTGATCACTTTTGATTGATATTTGTATGATAATGAAAATAGTGAAAAAACAGGGGTTTTGGACTTTTCAGTATGTTTGCGGCTACGGCGTTAAGTGTCCAGGCGAAATATTTGTATAGCTTTGTAGAGCGGGCGATTTCGGACACAGGGATACCTAACATGTATGTGTTTCACAGTATTTAACTACTTTTATATGTGTTCTAGGGAAAGGGGGGGGGATTTGAATTTGTAATACTTTTTATTTTGTTTTTTTTCATTTTTTTTGTTTTTGTTTTTGCATTTATTAGACCGTCTAGGGGTATTGACATGGGTGGGCGGTGTCGCGGATTGTTAGAGCGGTGGGGGTCGGCAAACATGGCTGCTCCGGAGCGTTAAAGAGAGCCTCCTGGAGTATCGTTAAGGTGAGGGGCAAAGTGGTAAAGTATATGTACAGTCCTATGAAAAAGTTTGGGCACCCCTATTAATCTTAATCATTTTTAGTTCTAAATATTTTGGTATTTGCAACAGCCATTTCAGTTTGATATATCTAATAACTGATGGACACAGTAATATTTCAGGATTGAAATGAGGTTTATTGTACTAACAGAAAATGCGCAATATGCATTAAACCAAAATTTGACCGGTGCAAAAGTATGGGCACCTCAACAGAAAAGTGACATTAATATTTAGTACATCCTCCTTTTGCAAAGATAACAGCCTCTAGTCGCTTCCTGTAGCTTTTAATCAGTTCCTGGATAAAGGTATTTTGGACAAACAATTCAAGTTCAGTTAAGTTAGATGGTCGCCGAGCATGGACAGCCCGCTTCAAATCATCCCACAGATGTTCAATGATATTCAGGTCTGGGGACTGGGATGGCCATTCCAGAACATTGTAATTGTTCCTCTGCATGAATGCCTGAGGATTTGGAGCGGTGTTTTGGATCATTGTCTTGCTGAAATATCGATCCCCGGCGTAACTTCAACTTCGTCACTGATTCTTGAACATTATTCTCAAGAATCTGCTGATACTGAGTGGAATCCATGCGACCCTCAACTTTAACAAGATTCCCGATGCCGGCATTGGCCACACAGCCCCAAAGCATGATGGAACCTCCACCAAATTTTACAGTGGGTAGCATGTGTTTTTCTTGGAATGCTGTTTCTTTTTGGACGCCATGCATAACGCCTTTTTTTATAACCAAACAACTCAATTTTTGTTTCCAAAATGAAGCTGCCTTGTCCAAATGTGCTTTTTCATACCTCAGGCAACTCTATTTGTGGCGTACGTGCAGAAACGGCTTCTTTCTCATCACTCTCCCATACAGCTTCTATTTGTGCAAAGTGCGCTGTATAGTTGACCGATGCACAGTGACACCATCTGCAGCAAAATGATGCTGCAGCTCTTTGGAGGTGGTCTGTGGATTGTCCTTGACTGTTCTCACCATTCTTCTTCTCTGCCTTTCTGATATTTTTCTTGGCCTGCCACTTCTGGGCTTAACAAGAACTGTCCCTGTGGTCTTCCATTTCCTTACTATGTGCCTCACAGTGGAAACTGACAGGTTAAATCTCTGAGACAGCTTTTTGTATCCTTCCACTGAACAACTATGTTGAACAATCTTTGTTTTCAGATCATTTGAGAGTTGTTTTGAGTAGCCCATGATGCCACTCTTCAGAGGAGATTCAAATAGTAGAACAACTTGCAATTGGCCACCTTAAATACCTTTTCTCATGATTGGATACACCTGGCTATGAAGTTCAAAGCTCACTGAGGTTACAAAACCAATTTTGTGCTTCAGTAAGTCAGTAAAAAGTAGTTAGGAGTATTCAAATCAATAAAATGATAAGGGTGCCCATACTTTTGCACCGGTCAAATTTTTGTTTAATGCATATTGCGCATTTTCTGTTAGTACAATAAACCTCATTTCAATCCTGAAATATTACTGTGTCCATCAGTTATTAGATATATCAAACTGAAATGGCTGTTGCAAACACCAAAATATTTAGAACTAAAAATCATTAAGATTAATAGGGGTGCCCAAACTTTTTCATAGGACTGTATATGTGATTGTGTGGGGTTAGGGGCTAAGCTGTAGAGGGTAATATGAATTTTTTGGCTTGCTATAGTCCAAACTGTGTGAGATTGCAGAGATGGTGATGTGAGTTTGGGTTTTGTGGGGGTCCTGGCACAAACGTATGTGTGCTATTGTGACGAAAAGTAGCCTATTGTGCAATCGAGTGTAGTGACTATGTTTGTGGAAAATTTCAGCCAAATCGGTGGAGCAGGTTTTGCGTGATTGAGGAACAAACATCCGAACATCCGAACATCCAAACACACAAACTCACAAACCCACAAACTCACAAATATTAATTAATAATAGGAAGTGTTTGTGTATGCTTGCAATGTATGTAGTCAAATTGTGTACATGCATACATGTTACATATGTGTAGCAGTATGTACAGTAGTTGACCATTTTCTGTGGGAGGAATGGGGCTAAATTTCAGCATTATTTCAGCTCTGTAGTTTGCTTTTATTTCAGCATAGTCTGGCGCTATTATCTGAACATTTTATGCTATTATGAGCAGTTCTTTTAACATTATTTAGCAGTACTAAAAATGTATTGCAGTATTGTAAAGTACTACATATCACCATTTTTTAAAATATTGAATTGGCAGTATAATCTGCACGCTGAGGTCTTTTTTTTTTTTCTTTTTATCAAATGCCCACTGATGTTAGGCATACCTCCCAACCATCCCAGACAGTCCCGGATTGCGGGTCCTGTCCCGTGGTCCCAGTCAATGGGAGGTATGTCCCGGGTTCAACTCATCTGCGTCCAGAGAGAACACAGAGAAGTTGAATGCAGCGTTGAAGCAGGAGCCGTCCGTGGACAGTCTTTGCTTCATCACTGTGCTCCTGTGTGTACCGGCCCAGGGAGCTGTAGACGCGATGTGATGACCTTACTCACATCATGCCTGCAGCTCCCTCAACAGTCTGGAGAGGCAGACCTCAAAAAGAGCAGCAGGGGAGCAAGGAGAGGTAAGTGTCAGTGTTTCATTATGTTAAACTGTGGGGGCAAATGAAGAGGAAACATTAAATTGGGGGAAGATGAAAAGTTGACGCTAAACTGGGGCAAATGGAGAGAGAGAGACATTAAACTGGGAACCGATGAAAAGGGGATAGTAAACTGGGGCAGAAGAAGGAGAGGACATTAAACTGGTGCAGATGAAAGAGGGGACAGTAAACTGGTGGAAGATGAAAAGGGAACTTTAAACTGGGGACAGAAGAACGAGACATTAAATTAATGGCAGATGAAGGGGACATTAAACTTGAGGCAGATGGAAGGGAGACATTAAATTGGGGCAAAGTGGAAAGGGACAATAAACTGTGGGGGTAGCTGGAGGAGGACATGTCTGCCTCTAGCTGTGCCCAGTTTAATGTCCCCCTCCAGTAACCCCCAGTTTAATGTCCCCATCCAACTACCCCGACAGTTGAATATCAACCTCCAGATTCCCCAGTTTAATGTCCCCCTCTAGTTTCCCCAATTTAAGAGAATCTTCATATTGTGGGGTAATTGGAGATGAACATTATAATGTGGGGGCATATAATGAGTGACTGTAGGAGCATTATACTGTGTGGGGGCACATAGAAAAATAAATCAGGGTGGGCAGAGTCAACATAGAATTGGGTGGGGCTAAATTTGCCACGATGCGTATGATGCGCCACATGAAAGTTGGGAGGTATGATGTTAGGTACAACAACGGTATTATTATTTTAGGAAAGCCACATTCTACCTTCTCCATAGGGGAGGGATAAAAAAACATTTGTAGTAGCATTTTTTTAAGGCTACGTTCACATCTGGCCAGGTTGTCCATTGTTCTGGTTCGGCAAAGGACCAAATCAACGGAGACGTGGACAACTAAAATGGTGGGTACATATGGAGCCCAACAGACGCTATTGACTATAATAGGATCAGGGTCAGGGGATAATCATACACATTAGGGAGAGTGTGTGCCTACATAGGCGTACGGAGACTTACAAGTCATTCCTGCTCCGCTAGGGATTCTGGGTAAAAAATATGCAAATCTATTCTCCAGGATGTAATTAGGAGAACAGTGCCTCTGTATGCTGCCCTTTAGAGGACATTAGGGAGAGTGTGTAGGATCAGTCAGATGGGTGTTTGTTGCGGACAGGACTTTATCCTCCATCCAATTTCAGATGGACTCTGTGACACAGTCTCTTATGAGACTCCAGAACAGATGTAAACGTGGCCTTAGAATGATAAAATGTTACATTCAGCAGACTGCTGGGGTGGGGAATGGAGATAAGGGTTGTTATACGAAACACCCAATATTTAATGTCAACTCCCAAGCTTGAGAGAAAGAAGAGACATTGCAATCACCTCTGTAGTAAGTCATATTCATCAATAATGAAAGGGGTAATTCTAAAGAATTTTATGGGTGATTTCATGATGCATAAATATTTGTAGTAGAGATACCACAAACCGCCCCTCCCCTCTAGAAGATCTATCTTATAGACCACTCACATTAGTGATAGAAAATGTACACAAAAATAAAAATTACAGCTTCTTCTTCCTATATGTCCTCCTCATCTTGTTGTGTCAGGTCAAAGACTCAATTAGTGTCCCTTATGGACCCATCTTAAGTAATTTTTTTTAATTTTAAATCCAAAAGTGTATAAACATATTATCTTTTGGGCATGGAAATTTCCTAACTAAAAATATGGTTTCTGTTGCCAATTCCGCACTTAGAGATACCTAGACGATAGTCCCATGAAGATTGAAAGCAGCCCCAGTCTAGAAAATAGAAGATTGCATATATTTGATAACCTCCAGCAGATATGTGCCATGTATCTGGCACTAGCTTATCTCTCACATGGTCTGCTGAATACTTGGCACCAACATCATAGAAAAGGTCATTTCAGGTTGAAAGTTCTTGCATCATAGAAATTGGCAGCTGACTCAAAGAGTTCAGTATCTAGAGCACATTGATCGGTTTTCTTCTGCTGGACTGGTTTTCACCTATTGGTAATGCACAGATCCAGGGGCGTAACTACCGTGGTAGCAGCAGTAGCAGCTGCCACAGGGCCTGGGACATTAGGGGGCCCGGTGACAGCCGCTACCGCTGCGGTTTTTTTCAATAGGCAGTTACGGGCCCTATTCACTTGCCGATCCTGGCTGGGCCGGGATCGGCAAGTGACACCGCGGGGCCCACAGAGGCTATCATTATACTCGGGGGTCTTTGCAGACCCCCGAGTATAATGACCGGCGGATCGGGAGAGGTAATAAACATAAAAAACTGTTACTTACCTCTCCGCGATCCTGCCAGGCCTCCGTCCTACTGCTGTCTGACGTCTCTGACGTCACATGAACCCGGCATGCTTCCCGGGTCATGTGACGTCCGACGTCATTAACGAAGGACGCGAGAGGAGGACAGCACAGCACAGGAGCCGGGGAACAGGTAAGAAGCAACAGTGGGTTTTTTTTTTAATGTTTTTATTCCCGATTTAGTCTCCGATTATTATACTCTGGGGTCTGAAAAGACCCCAGAGTATAATAATTGTTTATGGGTGTACACAGAGGGACACTATTGGGGTTAACACTGTGTGCATGGGACACTATAGGGGTTAACACTGTGTGTGCATGGGACACTATAGGGGTTAACACTGTGTGTGCAGGGGACACTATAGGGGTTAACACTGTGTGTGCAGGGGACACTATAGGGGTTAACACTGTGTGTGCAGGGGACACTATAGGGGTTAACACTGTGTGTGCAGGGGACACTATAGGGGTTAACACTGTGTGTGCAGGGGACACTATAGGGGTTAACACTGTGTGTGCAGGGGACACTATAGGGGTTAACACTGTGTGTGCAGGGGACACTATAGGGGTTAACACTGTGTGTGCAGGGGACACTATAGGGGTTAACACTGTGTGTGCAGGGGACACTATAGGGGTTAACACTGTGTGTGCAGGGGACACTATAGGGGTTAACACTGTGTGCAGGGGACACTATAGGGGTTAACACTGTGTGTGCAGGGGACACTATAGGGGTTAACACTGTGTGTGCAGGGGACACTATTGGGGTTAATACTGTGTGTGCAGGGGACACTATAGGGGTTAACACTGTGTGTGCAGGGGACACTATAGGGGTTAACACTGTGTGTGCAGGGGACACTATAGGGGTTAACACTGTGTGTGCAGGGGACACTATAGGGGTTAATACTGTGTGTGCAGGGGACACTATAGGGGTTAACACTGTGTGTGCAGGGGACACTATTGGGGTTAATACTGTGTGTGCAGGGGACACTATTGGGGTTAATACTGTGTGTGCAGGGGACACTATTGGGGTTAATACTGTGTGCAGGGGCAAGTAAGTAAGGGACATAATAGAGTGCGGAGGAGGGGGTCAGTCGAGGTCTTCGGTGTCAGTTGGGATGGGGGGGGGGGGCCCATGTCAAAAGTTCGCCACGGGGCCCCGCCATTCCTAGTTACGCCACTGCACAGATCAGTATCGCCCACCTGAAAGTGGATAGCATAATTTTGGGTATTTTAAAATACAACTTATATTATTTCCATATATATTACCAGTTGAAAAGTAGTATAATATTAATATAGCATCATCAGCGACAGAATCTGCAGCAAGATCAAGCTGAATTCTTATTTTATTTCAGCATCTTGCTCTGGTTTCTGCCTCTCATTGAATGCAATGAAAGGCAGGATCAGGACGGAATCTGCCACTGATTTAGGGACAGAATCCGCTTCATAATCATCACCAGATTCTGTCACGTGAACAGGCCCTTACAAACCGCAAATGACTCTAAGCATCTGGTATCTATAAAACATTGATAAGTTTTCTTTTGCTGAACTGGTTTCCTGATCATTGACTTTCAGCTATTATCAGGGAAAATCATTTCGTGCTTATTTGATCATTTAGAAAAATGATGGTTCCAAAAACTAATTTAGGTTAAAAATGATGCATCTCGTATACCAGTTCTGAGTTTCATAACTGCTGTCTTGATCTTGCTTTAATCTTTCCATTTAGAGTTTGGGTCCATAAAATCTATTGGATCGTATCTGGGACACCTACAATCAACTCTCCATCTAAAAGTTCTCCTACAGTATTCAGCTGCCCCCAAAGTTTTGTGTCCCCCCCAGTTGCCCCAGTTTCATGTCCCCCACCAGCTAACTCCACAGTTTAATGTCCATCTCCAGCTGCTTCAGTTTAATGTCCCCCTCCAGCTGCCCTAGTTTAATGTCCCCCTCCAGCTGCCCCAGTTTAATGTCCCCCACCAGATGCCCCAGTTTAATGTCCCCTCCATCTAATTCCACAGTTTAATGTCCCTCTCCAGCTGCAAAGTTTAATGACCTTCTCTAGTTGCCCCCAGTTTAAACTGGGGCAGCTGAAGGGAGACATTAAATTATGGAGCAGCTGGAGGGTAACATTAAACTGTGAAATTAGCTGGTAGGAGACATTAAACTGGGGCATCTGGTGGGGGACATTAAACTGAGGCACCTGGAGGGGGACATTAAACTGGGGCACCTGGAGGGGGACATTAAACCATTGGGCAGCTGGAGGAGGACATTACCTGGGGCAGTTGGAAGTAGACATTAAACTGTGGGTACATCAGGAGAGAGACTTTACTGTATACTGTGGGGACAATTTGAAGAGAACATTATAATGTGGGGGCATATAATATTAGGATTATTGTGTGGGGAGCACAAAGAGAAATGGATAATGGATCGTAATGGGCAGAGTCAATTTCGAAGTGTGTGCAGCTAAATCTGCCACAGCGCTCTATGTGTGCTGCATATTTTGTCACTCTATCTGTCCTTTGAAATTTGGGAGGTATGCACTGTGTAAAAACTTTTATCATAAGCTTATTGCCAAACTCTGACAAGGCTGTCCTCAAATAAAAGTTCTGTATGTGGATAACACACCCCTGCCCAGCTTCAGATTTGGAGCTGACACTGTAAGAAGAAGGCTGCTAACTTTACTCCTCTGTAAGTGCTTTACTACTGTACTTCTATGTAGAGTTCCCACACAAATGCTTAAATATAAAGTGATAATTTATCATTTGTTTTAATTTTGTAATTTGCTGAACTGAATTTAAATATAGTAGTGAAAATTTTTGCAACCACCCAACATCCCCCCCCCCCGACACACACACACACACACACACACACACACACACACACACACACACACACACACACACACACACACACACACACACACACACACACACACTCAAACTTTTCTTTTTCTAGGTTTTACATGCAGTTTTCCACTTTTGATGCCAAGGACACACATAACTTATAAAACCCTAAAATTTTGTATAGTCTAAAACCTTTTTTTGCTGTACAAGGTTACTTTGTAAATTCTGTTTCATCACTGCCGTATGGGTGAAAAGTGATTTATTATTATTTTTTTGATAATGGGAGACTATCAAAAGGGATGTTTCAAAATGTGTCTGTGTACCTTGAGAAATTCAGGTTGCACTATGCTGTTGAATATTTTTAAGACTTGCTTTCTCTGACTACCTGCAAAGCTGCAAGTATAGACCTTAGTAGGTCATTTCTGGTAAATATGCTCTGTACATCTTCACCCCTCTCTCCATCATCTACCGTGGCCTGTAGCGGCACCCGCACCTCTTCCTCTCACACTGATATGCCTGTACAAGCAATAGTTGCTGATGTGCTCTGACCAAAGATGTTTTCCCAGTGTCCAAGAATACATTGGCAAGAGGCAGAGAAGTAATTCACAACTACAGGATCCGACAATAATTATATGTAGTCTGTTACCATGGAGACATGAGTCAGTATATGAGCTATGCATATGGGACCAGTAAGCAGAGTCCAGCAGGGAGCTCAGGCAGCATCAAAATGGGGGATCTGTGAGGCTTGTTTATTGCAATACATGACATTAGTGCTTGGTGGCAGCCGTTAAATCCCTAAACCCAGTTTGCCTTCACAATAACCGGCTCCCTTATGTAACTAGTGTGACCTCTGTGCTTGCCAGAAATAATTCTGGCTGCTAGAGATATGAGACTGCTGAATAAGCATAGTTCATGTAGGAGACTTGTCTAGAGTTCGATAAAACTGCCCTCATTAGAACTTAGAGGAATAAAACGTCTTGTAATTCTCATACAGAGATGATATACATTTATGTTGAGCATGTATACAGTCTTATTTTAAGGCTTTTCTAGCAGAAATTAGAGAAGAAACTTGAAAGGGGTATTTCTCATGAACAGCCATATTTCAGTTTGCTGGCAACTATAAGTTAAACATTTCTGCAAAGTTCTGACATTTTTTGCAGAGGTTTAAAGATTTTCTCTAACCATTTTGTGATGACAGTCTATTGTCTTGATAAGTTGCAACGGATACGACCATGAATGCAGGAACTTTCTATGGTCTGAGACGTCTCAAAAACCTAGTTATGATTTCCTTAATGTTGCCACGTTATCTTCTCATACGTGTAGTGTCCCTGTCAGATACTCTGTCCAAAATAAGGAAATCTTGGCTGGGTTTCTGACAAGTCCCATACCATAAAAGGTATCAGAATTCATGGTCATATCCATTGGAAAAAGATGAAGACAAAAGATGTCACCACTAAGATGATTAGAGAAGACACCTAGCCACGTGGTGGGCTTTCTTACTGGGAAGGGACTGCACGGTCCGGAGAACTGCTCTGTTCTCTTCAATTTACTCAATGGTAGGCAACTTCATCTTGTGTTCTTGCAGGAAACACACTACTGCTCTAGTAAACCCTTCAAACTTTCCAACAGCTGGTTTCCGCCTACTTACCATAGCTCTTCACCTGAACCTAAGTCGATGGACAACAGTATATTGATTTCTCAATCGCTGAAATGGGAGCATTTGGAGACTTGCACTGATGGAGAGGGTAGGCTGATTATGCTGAAGGGCCATATAGCATCTCAATTGTAAGATTTTGCCTAGTTGTACCTCACTTTCACTGGATAGGGCCGGGCTCTTGTCTCCTATTTGGAGATGCTTGATGGGTTTGCAGAGGGTTTCCTGGTAGCTGGGGGTGATCCGAACTCAACACCTCCCTAGTCAATGATGTGGCTGTCCTTGCTGAGAAACCACGAATGACTCTGTTTGACATTCGACCCCTGGTGTATCCCACTCGACGGATCCCTGGACTAACGTCTAGTGCAAGATGCAGCTCCACCACTGTGTAAACTCCCTCCTGGCCATCTCAGACTTTAGGACTGAATTCACATTCTTAGAACGCTTCTGCATCAGTGACAATTTCCTTCGCCATTCCCTCTCCACTATTTGCAAGCTCCTGATTAAAGCTCCATTTGAGGATGTTCTCCCCATTGTTTGTATTAATTACTTTTGTTTTTGCTTTTGTTTGTTTTTGCTTTTTTATTTCTGAAAATTAATAAAACCTTTTGAATTGAATTTTTTTTTTTTTAGAAAATCTTTAGAATTCTGCAAAAAAAAAAAAACATTCATATTTACAAGAATTGTAAGTTTTTCTTGTGTACAAGTATACATATGGCTATGTTCATGGGAACCCCTAATTTCTAATAGTAATATATCATGTATATCAGTTCCCCACACTGTTCAAGAACTCTGCTTGTCACTGAATGGAAACCTCCACTGCTCACTTCCAGGCGATGCAGAGCTGTCATGGCTTTCCACCTCAGTTAGGTTTTTTGTTAGTTTGAGGTAGTCTTCTATTTCTCTTCATGAGTTCTTACCATAGCATTCAAAGAACTTAAAGGGATTCTCCACTTTCAGACCAATATTGAGAGACAAATGTTATGGTTTGTATATTAAAAAGTTGTACAATTTTCCAATATACTTTCTATATCAATTCCTCACAGTTTTCTAGATCTCGGCTTGCTGTCATTCATTCTGTTACCTCTAGTGGATAAAATTCTGACCGTGGTCATGTGATGAGTACACAGGTGCCACTCGTACAGTACTGTGCACCTGTGTGCTAATCACATGACCATGGTTAGAGTTTTATCCTCTAGAAGTAATAAAATGAGTGTCAACAAGCAGAGATCTAGAAAACCGTGAGGAATTGATACAGAAAGTATATTGGAAAATTGTACAAACAATAACATTTGTTTCTCAATATTGGTCTGAAAGTGGACAAACCCTTTAATGTGAAGTCACAAAATAGATGCTCTTGACTATGTTTTATTATCTCCCCACAATGGTAAGGATTGTAACTTTTTTTTTTTTTAATTCTTCTTCAAACATCCAGGTAAAACATAGAAAAATGTCTGGAAAACCCAAGCTATGCTACTTCAATGGTAGGGGTAGAATGGAGTCCATACGCTGGCTGCTTGCTGCTGCAGGTGTTGAGGTTTGTATAGTTTAGTTTGCATTGAATGGATATCATTTTATAGCGTTTGTATTCTTAATTAAAAACAATGACAGTCATGAATGTGTTTTCTTCTCTAGTTTGAAGAAGTGATTTTGGAGACAAGAGAACAATTTGAAGACTTAATTCGGGGTATCTATATTTTTTCTATTTTTTTCAATGTTTCAACTTTTATTTATCAGTTGCCATTTGATTTTAGTAGTTTTCTGTTGTCTGTACTGTTTTTTATACTTGACCAAAGATACAAATATTATCATAGAGAGTACACATATAAATCATAATAAACTTCAGAACAGGCAATGCTTAGGACCAAAGCAGTCTTGGATGCCAAATCCATCATGAACCTATAATTAGAAAGCATTAACTTTCGTTTAAGTTGTAAAGTCAGTTTTAGGTTCTTCTTATACTAGCATTATGGCTTCTATTCTTAATAGAATTATGACAGCTACAATCTATCCCTATGAACTTGGCATCTCATTGGCACATTCTTTAATGAGGTCAATCAGTTCTCAGTCAGGGTTCCAGCATCATTGAAAGCAGGACCAGTGAAGCAGACAATGCAATTCTTCTTAAAAGGAGGCACCACTACCAAGCATATCAATACAGCCCTGCAGGTAGATAGGTTACGATCACCTGAAGTAAAAAGCATTTGTCCGCTTTTCTGATTGCTGCCCTTGAAGCCCAGATATAGCCTTTTTGTAAATATACAAGTTAACTCTTTGATGTAACAACAATGCCCTCATTGCCCCCAAAGAGCTAATTTGCATATTGACAAAAACTGGAATCTCTCGGAAACAGGGGCAGACTGGGGAGAGTACAATGGATTTTATACTTGTATGTAATTCTTCTTGCCAAGTTAATGTATGTTAAAGTAGCATTAAGCAGAAGTCTGAATTAAAAAGTCTTGTCAGATACTGGCAGAAATATAAATTAAGGTTATCACAGATATATGTAACTGCTTAAAGTGAACCTTTCATGTCCTTAGGCCCATGACTGTCGTCTTTCCCGTTTATGTGCCCCATTTATTTATTTATTTTTTTTATTTTTTTTTAAATGTAGATTGTGAACCCCACATAGAGCTCACAATGTACATTTTTCCCTATCAGTATGTCTTTTTTTGGAATATGGGGTGGAAATCCATGCAAACACGGGGAGAACATACAAACTCCTTGCAGATGTTTTTGTTTTGTTTTTTTTTGCCCTTGGTGGGATTTGAACACCAGGACTCCAGCGCTGCAAGGCTGCAGTGCTAACCACTGAGCCACCGTGTGGCCCCTTATGTGCCCCATTTATGAAGAAACTAGAATTTTGATTTTCAAAAGAGAATATACCCTTTTAAGAATCTGTATTTTGCAAGGTTTTTAGAAATCACTGTATGTATTGGTTATGGTATATGGATATGGCCTATTTGCAATATTAATATCTATGGTTTTATATTTTTAGATGGAGCCTTGTTGTTTGAACAAGTACCATTGGTGGAAATTGATGGAATGAAACTTGTCCAGACTCAAGCTATTCTCCAATATATTGCTGCAAAGTATAATCTTTATGGGAAAGACTTGAAGGAGAGAGCTCTGTAAGAACTACCTATATTATAAACTTATATATTCCAATTTTCAATTATTAAATGTTAACAGATATTTAAAGAGGTTGTCAAAAAAAAAAGCAGCCAGCGTATTCTAAAATGAAAAATATGTTTTACTCTCCTACCTAATCCTGTACCATCACTTCCATTTTACTGGTCAGGCTTTGTTTACCTGTCTGCAATGGTGACATTAAGTTTATGGCATGTGACAGCTGAGGTCAATGAAGGACTCTATGGTCACATGATGTTCATTTCACATGGACAGATCCTGACTGCTGCCGCCAGTCACTAGCCATCGACCCAACATCGCCTCTGCACAAAACAAAGCCTGGCTAGTGGAATGGGAGCAACAGTGCAGGTATCTGTAGGCAAGTGATACTTCATTTTGTATTTTAGAACACACTAGCTATCTCCAGACAATCTCTGGAAATAGTCACAGACTGCAATAGTATATACATTGTTCAGATGGTACCATGAAACTTAGTAAACTAGCAAAACTAGTAAACCTTGTCACTGCAAATACTTGTACTTTGCTGCTTAATATATTATCTTTTCATGTCCTTAGAATTGATATGTATGTGGGAGGCTCCACTGATCTTATGTTACCCTTCATGTATTATCCATTCATTGAGCCAGAGAAAAAGGAGGAGCATCTCAATAACGTTCTGGACAAAGCAAAAAACAGATATTTTCCAGTGTTTGAAAAGGTAACGTTAATGATTGTTTTTTTTTTGTTTTTTGTTTTTTTTTACATGATACTGAGTCCTGAACATTAATATATTATTAAATATTACAGTATTTTACCATGCAAGTATATCGTCCAGACACAAGAGAGTCCATGTATACTCTGGCTAGTAAAGCAGACTGTCAAGTGCAGCTACTTTTCCTTTCAAGTTTAAAAAACAAAGAAATGGCATATCTCAATTTTGTATATATCACAGTTAGAGATGAGCGAATAGTATTTGAAACTCTAGTTTCGAATACCTCGCTCCCATAGGAATGAATGAATGCTCCCATTCATTACTATGGAGCGAGGTATTCGAAACTAGAGTTTTGAATACTATTCGCTCATCTCTAATCACAGTTTCTTCTTTCGTTAAAATCAATCAATGGTGCTACAAAAAGTCACAATGCAGCCCTGATCTAATATGTAAAACCATTGCACAAAAGTATAGTTGCTGCTTGTGTCAGTGTAACCCCCTCATTCATATCTGCGTTTGGAAAACCGCATGTTCTCTGCGGAGATCTCGCAGCAAGCACACAGACCCCATTATAGTCTATGGGGATCCGTGTGCTTTTACTGCACAGCGCATGCAAATGCATTGGTATTCGGTTCAGGGGGGTCCCCATGCGGACTCCCCAAATGGATTACCAAACTCAGGATGCCTTCACACGATGTTACGCTGCGCTCATTCTGAACGTAAAATTCGTTCAGAATGAGCGCGTAAAAAGCAACTCCCATTGATTTCTATGGGTGCCGGCATACGTGCGCTACCCATTGAAATCAATGGGAGGCTTTTTGGTACTTTTCCGTTATCGGCCCAGCATCGCAGTTCAGCATCAGCATTGGGCCAGCAGTCAGCAGTCCAGCATGTCCCGATGCTGATGCTGAACTGCAAAGGCTGGCCCAATAATGGAAAAGTGGCTGGCATTAGAGCTGTGTAAAGGATCAGCGGATCACAGGACGCCAGAGAGGGGCGCCCAGACCCTACCATCATTCGCTGTGCGGAGAGGATAGTGAAGAGGTCGGGATGTGGGTTGACTTGGGGATTGCGGTGATTGTCGGTGAGCACAAGCTTGTCAGTGGCCGGGCTGCACGTCCCAGTGCCGGGAGGACACGGTGAAGCTGGACGTCACCCTCTGATGCTGCAGCTGCAGTGACACACACACAGCATCTGTCATGGTGGCACACCGCTCACACCAGGCTGGGCTCCACCATCCTCTCTGAACCGCAAGTGAGGGCAGGGTTTGGGCGCCCCTCTCTGGTGTTCTGTGATCCGCTGCTCCTTTATACACAGCTCCAGTGCCAGCCAGCATTGAGCCAGCAGTCATCAGTTCAGCATGTCCCAATGCTGATGCTGAACTTTGATGCTGGCCCGATAACGGAAAAGTACCAGGCTTTTTTCCCTATTGCTTTCAATGTATTACGCGCGTATCACATTGAAAGCAATAGGGAAAAAAGCCTCCCATTGATTTCAATGGGTAGCGCACGTATGCCGGCACCCATAGAAATCAATGGGATCTGGTTTTTATGCGAGTTTTACGTTCAGAATGAGCGCAGCGTAACATCGTGTGAAGGCACCCTCGGATTTGAACGAGGGGTAAGATATCCAATAAGCCACACCTTACCAAGAAGCAACCAGATCCCATTCATACACAAAAATACTATAACGTTTTCAATATCTTAGATATCGTTAAAAAATAACAAACAAATATTGTGTTGTCAACAAACAAGTGCAAATTAATAGTTGGTGGCTCCCCTGTCAGCTATATTATTGATGTATAAGCCAATATGGACTAACTCGCCATATACCTGTTGTAGGAGTGCTATACATATGTGTATATGGAGTGCACTATGTTATACTGCCCCCTTATAGCCCCTGATTCACTGATAACACTGGGTTCTCAGCACAGCGGTAAATGGGGTTGACTATGCTTACTCTAAACAGTGTGCTTTATTATTATTTTTTTATGTAGATTGTGAGCCCCATATAGGGATCACAATGTACATTTTTTTCCCTATCAGTATGTCTTTGTAGAATGGGAGGAAATCTACGCAAACACGGGTAGAACATACAAACTCCTTGCAGATGTTGTTCCTGGCGAGATTCGAACCCAGGACTGAGCCACAGTGTTGCCCCGCAGTGTGCTTTATATAATATATCTGTATAGTACATATCAGCATAACATAGACATCCATATAACAGTATTAGGACAGGTAGATGGACAGTTAGTCGAGCTTGGCTTATTCATCAACATCTTTTAAGTTGCACTTGTTTGTTGGCAGTACAATATTTCTTTTTAGAGAATTTTATAGGATATTGGTGTGGGATTGGTTTTGGTTGGCAATGTGTGGGTTTATTGAATATATTAACCTCTACTGTACCAAGGGCATTAAGGTTGAATTGAATGTAAGATATTGTATCATTGCTGAATACTATTTCACATTTCAAAAGCACACATTTGAAGCACATTGAAGGCTGCAATGTTTTTACTTATTTTTTATTACAAACTTAATTTTTATTGTTATTATATTGATGGATATTTTATCCTCTTACCATTCGGGTTGTATAAACTGAGTCACTTTTAGCTGATTCTGCCTATATATTGCAGATCCTAAGAGATCACGGTAAGAACTACCTAGTTGGAAATCGGTTTTCCTGGGCTGATGTCCACCTGCTGGAGGTTATACTAATGGTGGAAGAAAAGTGCGCTGGTGCACTCACTAATTTTCCTCTCCTTAGGGTAAGTTTATCTTGGTAGTAACATAAAATGTACAATTTTTTTGCTTATGTTCATTAACCCCTTCCTGCTAGTGGTTTTTTTTAATTTTCTTTTTTGACTCCCTGCCTTCCAAACCCCATAACTATTTTATTTTTTTCATTCGCCGGGCTTAATGGTGAGGTCTTAATGTTTGTTGGGTAAATTGTTCTTCATAATGGTTCTATTTAATATTCTGTACAATGTACTGGGAAGCTGGAAAAAAAATTAAGAATGGAGTGGAATTGGTGAAAAAGTGCATTTGTCCAACTTTCTTAAGAGCTTTGTTTTTACAGCACTCACTATGCAACCAGATTACATGTCAACTATATTCTATGTTTTGGTATGATTCTGAGGATACAAAATTTTATATAGTTTGATTTACATTTTAACTCGTTGACAGAAATCTAAAACTTTCCAAAAATTATAAAAAAATTTTTAAAAAAATCGCCATATTCTGACACCCATAACTTTTTTATATTACCGTGCACAGGAACGCATAGGAAATCTTATTTGTGGGAATAGATGAATGTTTTAGTTATACCATTTTGGGGAATGTCCATTACTTTGAACACCTTTTATTAAAATTTTTATCAGAGCTGAAACAGCGAAAAAACGGCAGTTTGGCACATTTGATTTTTTTATTTTGTATGTATACTGGCGAGTTTTGGACACAGGAATACCTAACGTGTATGTGTTTCACAGTAATTTACACAGTAAAATAGTAAAAAAAAAAAAAAAAAAAAGGTTTTTTTTAAAATAAATAAATTAAAAAAAATAAATATATATATATGTGTATATATATATATATGTGTATATATGTGTATATATATATATATATATATATATATATATATGTATATATATATATATATATATATATATATATATATATATATATATATATATAAAACCAAAAACCTAAAAGTTAGGATACATATAAAAGAAAAATATTACTGTGAAACACATACACATTAGGTATATCTTTGTCCAAAAATGCCTGATCTACAATCTCACAAAAATATTTTTCCTATACAGTAAACATCATAGTGGGGGGAAAGGGGTGGAATTTAAAAGTGCCAAACCACTATTTTTTTCACTGTTTCACCTCTGATAAAAATGTACCACCCCATTCTGAATTTTTTGCAAACTTCCAAGTACATTGTACAGAATAAGAAATGGTGGCATTATGAAGGACAATTTGTCCCGTAAACATAAGCCCTCATATGGCTCTGAGACCAATGTACTATGTACACCAAAAACAGAAATCTTCCCCAGCTATGAGCTGACATCAATTTCAGCTTGTTTTTTGATACATCGTAAATCCATTGAACGATAATGAATCTCACCTCCTGCTAATAAGCCCCATCCTTATTATACAAAACATGATGAGAGTGGCGTAACAATGCCCAGTGATCAGGATTGTTTGCTCAGATGTCCACATCTCTTGTGTAAGCTGCAAAGAAAGAGTAAGTTATTGAGAAAACGGCGATTATTTTAAATTTGATGTCATGTATTGGATATTTTATTTATGCCAATTCCATATATCAATATTTATAATTTATATATTTACATATTTAACATATATATGTATACATTTATGTAGGGATTCAAGACAAGAATAAGTGAAATTCCTACTATCAAGGCTTTCCTTCAGCCTGGAAGTCAGCGGAAACCGGTGCCTGATGAGAAATATGTGCAGACAGTGAAGAAAGTTCTGAAGATGTAGCACATATCCTAATTGACCTGGACCATGGAATGGATTGTTTTTATTACTGCAGATAGCCAAGTTTTAGATATTTTCTTATATCACTATACAAACTTATATACTTTAAAATTAAACCTATTAGGAGAGATTTAGTAATTACAACAAACTAGAGGACTAGTGAATTTGTGTAAAAAAAATCGTACAAGTTTTGCATCACATTTATTAAGTACTGAAAGTGTAACTTCTATTTCATTGTTTTTTTTTTTCAGTATTGTATCGGGGAGGATGACATTTTTGCAATATACTTTATTAATTTATCTGCAGACATTATACCCGCGGGATACCCGCACATTTTCTTCATCTAGCTCCAGGTTCTTCTCCTAAATTCATTGGCAATCCGGTCTGAGGAAGGTCCTTTGTGGACCGAAAACTTTAATATTTTATTGATTGCATTTCTTTGATGTCTGATTACATAACACTGAAGTGTGAGAATAAAGTATTCACCTAAAGCTATGTTATTGAGTGCCTGAATTGAATATTGATCTAGATCTGGGGTGAAACCCTTTCAGAGCACCATTACCATACCTATCTTCTGGAGTGCTGTGATTAATTTAACAACTATTCTGCTTTCCTGGTGACCAGTACTAGATTTTCCATTGTCCCTTCCATCATCTACCGTATTTTACGGACTATAAGACGCACTGGACTATAAGACGCACCTAGGTTTTAGAGGAGGAAAATAGGGGAAAAAAATTTGAAGCAAAAAATGGTAAAATATTTAATATATGGTAGTTGTAGTTTTGCAACAGATGCAAGGCCACATTGACAGGTGACCCTGCAGCTGTACGGGGACGCATAGAGCGTTTTTTTGTGGGGACAGATGTACTTTTTAGTTGTACCATTTTGGGGAATGTTTATTGCTTAGATCACCTTTTATTTAAATCAGATGCAAAACGGTGGAAAAAAAACCCGGCGGTTTGGCACTTTTGATTTTGACGTTCACTGTACAGGAAAACTATTAGTAGACCGGGCATTTTTGGACACAGGGATACTTAATGTGTATGTGTTTGACATATGATTTTCTACTTTTATATGTATTCTAGGGAAAGGAGGTGATTTAGAACTTTTATTTATTTCATTTTTTTATTATATATTTTTAAAGCTTTTTTTTTTTTTTTTTTTTTTTTTTAACTATTTTATTAGTCCCCCCTCCAGGGGGCTTGAACCTGAAGTCATTTGATTGCAAGTCCTATAGACGGCAATGGTCATAGACTAGCTGCAATGGTAATATAGCAATGACAGGCCTGGGAGCCTTCAGCAGGCTCCCGGCTGTCACCAGAACAGGTCGGTTCCTGCGTTATCGCCACTCAGGAGCCGGCCTGCAACTTTACAGGTATGGGGCCGGCGGGGACTGGCTCCGGGGGGCCAGATTTCTAGTAAACATAATAGGTATTGTGATAGTTCACAGTGTCCTGTTCAGTAAGCCTGAGTGGAGGTGGCTTTGACTGTTTGATAAGGAATACAGGAAGTGAGAAGGAGAGACAGTATGAAAAGCTGCTGAAACAGGGAGATGGGTAAACCCCTTTAGGCCGGGGTTCCACGGGCTGGAAACACCGCAATTTGGCCGCGGTGGAAATGGCGCGGGAAAAATCGCGGCATTGTACAGTACTTGTAAAGTGGATGGGATTCATGCGAATCCTATGCCCACGTTGCGGGGAGAAAAAAGAAGCGCGGACACGCTGCGATTTCCAAAACTGTCGCGGTTTTGAAAATTGACAATTATATCTACGGAAATGCCAGCGGCTTTGCCATAAGTATAATTGTAACAGAAAGTCTTCGGGGGAAAACTCTGAACTTTCTGTTCAAAGCCCTGCGGGAAGAACCGCAAAGTGTTCACGCCTTGGTTGTTACCACTGCGCTTTACTGCAGCGGTTCCAGCCCATGGGGCCTTAGCCTTAAGAATTGTCATCCCCAACAGTTTGAATAAGGGAAAATTCTCTCTTGAGTGCCTCGTGTTACCTAGAGAACTCTGCAGCCCAGTGTGGCTAGGATGGCCACCAGGGTTATCATCCTTCCTTGTTGGGAAAATTAACTCCAACCTTCTCAACTGGGGAGCCCTCCCACTTTACCCGTGGCCTAGCTACTGAGCTTCTCCCTCTCAAGAATTTTCCGGCTCACCTGATTTGCCAGACTGACAACTGGACAAAGGGTCCCTACACCAAACCATGCAGCTCCCCTACTACAGCATATGATACAGTGGCACGTATGTTACCAACAGAAGACAGTCCATTTATTTAGTCCTGGTAAGTCAGACGAAAAATACATAACATTTAGATAACAAATGTCCATAACTGTTGAACTTGGAGTAACTTTCAACTCTAGTCTTACAAACTTGGCTGCATGGCTCTGACAGCTTGACTGTGTAGTCTTACAACTCCAACCTGCCATCATCAGCTTGCCTCTACAATACTATTATGGTACCTCAGCACCAGTGGCAACCTATGACGCTCTAGTGAACTCCATGCCCAAGAGAGTTAAAGCAGTGCTGGAAAATAATGGTGTACTCACTTTTGTTGCCAGGGGTTTAGCAGGAAATTTTACAGGCTCTGGGTATTGAACAAGCCTTCCATACTCCCTACCGCCCAGAAAGCAGTGGGAAGCTGGAGAGACTCAATGGAACGCTGAAACTAAAAATTTAGAAGGATGTAGCTGAGACAGGCAGGCCTTGGACTGAGTGTTTACCTATAGCTTTGCATACAGTCCGGATGACACCTCAGAGGAAAACCAAGTTAAGTCCTTATGAGATTCTTTTTGGCACAGTGCCAAGGACAGGCTTGTATTTTCCTCAGCAACTGCAAATCAGACATTCTGATATGACAGAATCTTCAACAGATTCATGATCGTGTTTTTAGTTCCATTCCAGATCCCAACTCAGTGGAAGGAACTAGAGATGAGCGAACAGTAAAATGTTCGAGGTTCGATATTCGTTTCGAATAGCCCCTCAATATTCGACTACTCGAATCGAATATCGAACCCTATTATAGTCTATGGGGGGAAAATGCTCGTTTCAGGGGTAGGCAACGTTCGATCAAATTATACTTACCAAGTCCATGAGTTAGGGTTGGGCTGGATCCTCCGAGCAGTCTTCTCCTTGCAGCGTCCCCGCAGCATCTTCCAGCTCTTCATTCACTCTGCCAGGCATCGGGCCTGGGCAGAGCCAACTGCGCATGCCCGCACTACAAGCGGACATGCGCAGTCGGCTCTGCCCAGGCCCGATGCCTGGCAGAGTGAATGGAGAGCCAGAAGACGCCGTGGGGAAGCTGCACAGAGAAGACTTCTAAAGGTAGGAGAAGAACCAGCGTTGATTGGCCAACTGTATAGCATTTGGCCAATCAATGCTGGTTCTGCATCGACCTTTTACATTCGAATAACGAGTGGTACTCGATCAAGTACGAGTATTTCGAATACCGTAATATTCGATCGAATACCTACTCGATCGAGTACTACTCGCTCATCTCTAGAAGGAACTCATTCTCTACAGCCAAGGGATTGGGTCGCTATAAGACGGCACGTGAGGAGAACTTTGGATCCTCGGTTTGATGGCCCATTCTAAGTCCAGTTAACAACTCCTACCTCAATCAAGGCTGGATCATTGATTTCTTTAGTTAATCTGTTTGTTACTAGGGGTCAGTTCAACCTCCCTCGGGATGTGTATGTAGTATGTGGCAATAAAGTTTATAAATGGTTGCCAGAATGAGTTGGAGGAACATGTACCTTAGCCAGAATTGAACTCTTACAAATAGTGTTCCCCACCAGCACCATCATGCTATAACAAAAAGAGAAGTACTTGATAATTCTGATTCCGATGTAGTAGATAACTATGAGACCTCAGTAAAGAGTCCTCCTCTCATACCCAGCATTCCAGATCTTAGTCCAGAATTCCCAGAGATGCCAGAGCAAAGGGCTGTTCCAAAACGCATCATGAAATTGTTACAAGTCTCTTGGGAAGAAAAGGTAGTTTTGGCAACGCCTTTGGCTGGGTACTGTTTTGGGATATTGAAAAATGCTCATAGAATAGAGGATTTGGCAGAGTTATTTGATAATATTACCACCTATCTTTTTGATGCCATCGAAGTGGACACCACATATTTAAAACAGTTGGTTTTGGTCAGGAAGGGGGGGGGGGCATGTCAAAGTTTGCCATGGGACCCCGCCATTCCTAGTTACGCCACTGGGTAGAGTCCACCGTAATTATACATTTGTCACAAATCCTGTGAATAGATAATACATGTCATTGGCAGAAAAAAAAAACATAACAGTCTTGTAATATGGTTCTAAGCTATCTTTCCCGGATGCCTTTTATTTCCTGAATACTTAAGTTAGGATGTTATCCTAACTTAACTTATCGTAACTCAGTCTGCTTGCCCTTACTGAAACTTGGATCCAGCAATCAAATACGGCCTTCCCTGCTGCTCTGTCTCATGGTGGCCTACAATTATCACATACCTCTAGGCCTGATAATAGGCAGGGTGGTGAGGAAGGCTTACTACTGTCGCCACAGTGCATTTTTCAGTCCATTCCACCGGTACCCTCACTCACATTCCCCTCATTTGAAGTCCATGCTATCAGACTTTTCCGTCCACTCTCCTTATGTGTAGCCGTGATCTACTGTCCACCTGGCTCACCCTACCAATTTTTGGACCACTTTGCTTCTTGGCTTCCCCACTTTTTATCCAGTGAAATTCCTACCCTCATCATGGGTGACTTTAACATACCTATTGACCCCCCTGTCTCCCCAGCTGCCTCACAGTTTCTCTCAATAACCACTTCTTTTGATCTTTCACAATGTTCTTCTTCCGCCACACATGTAGATGGCAACACGATTGATCTTGTCTTCAATCGACTCCTCACAGTTTCTAAATTTACTAACTCTTCTCTGCCACTCTCTGATCATAATCTTCTATCTCTCACCATCAGTGCTCTCTCCCCTTCACAAAAAACACCTATCCATTATACATATAGGAATTTGTGTGCTATCGACACCCAGCACCTCTCAGATACTCCACAGTCCTCTTTGTCCCCATCTTCTCAATCTCCTGTCCCAATCTGGCCACCAGTCACTATAATGAAACCCTTAAAAATGCATTGGATGAGGTGGCTCCCCACTTCAGTCGTAAAGTTCTACAACCCTGGCACATGCCACAGACACATTTTCTTCAGCGGTTCTCTAGGTGTGCCGAATGTCTGTGGAGAAAATCACGTTCACCTGCAGATTTCTTCCACTTCAAATTTATGCTTAAAACATATAGTGCTGCCCTTTACCTCGCCAAACAAGACTATTTCACCACCCTCATCTCTTCTCTCTCCAGCAACCCTAAAAGGCTTTTTGAAACTTTTCACTCCTTACTCACACCCAAGGTGCAGATGCCATTCACAGACCTTAATGCTGATGACCTGGCCACTTATTTTTCATGATAAAATTGATAAGATTCGTCAGGAAATAACTGCCTAATCCCCAGGTGGCAATGATTCCCACACCTACCATAGTACTGATCCCCTCATCAACCGCACTTCAGACTGTCCATTCTCATCTTTTGAACCTGTTGCAGAAGAGGAAGTCTCTCAACTACTTTCTTCATCTCGCCCTATGACCTGCAGTAGTGACCCCTTCCCCTCACACCTTCTCCAATCTCTGTCGCCTGCTGTCACGACTTACCTTACTAAAATATTTAACACCTCTCTCTCTTCTGGAATTTTCGCATACTCCTTCAAGCATGCTGTTATAACTCCGCTATTGAAAAAACCCTCCCTAGACCCATCCTGTGCTGCTAACTATCGACCTGTCTCTAAACTCCTCTTCATCTCTAAACTCTTGGAACGCCTGGTCTATTCTCGTTTAATCCGCTATCTCTCTGCTAACTCTCTGCTTGACCCCTTACAATCTGGTTTCCACGCTCTGCACTCTCCTGAAATGGCCCTCACAAAAGTCTCCAATGATCTCCTGAAGGCTAAATCTAATAGTGACTTCTCTCTTCTTTTTCTTCGGGACCTCTCTGCAGCTTTTGACACTGTTGACCATCAACTCCTCCTCACTATACTCTGCTCAGTCAGCCTCAGGGACACTGCGCTCTCCTGGTTCTCCTCTTATCTCTTAGACCGCATGTTCAGTGTATAATTTGCAGGCTCTGTTTATTCCCCTCTTTCCCATGCCGTTGGGGTTCCTCAGGGCTCAGTCCTAGGCCCCCTGCTCTTCTCTCTCTATACAGCCCCCATTGGACAAACCATCACCAGATTTGGCTTCCGGTACCATCTTTATGCTGATGACACCCAATTATACACATCTTCCCTTGACGTCACTCCTGCACTAATACAGAACACCAGTGACTGTCTCTCTGCTGTCTCTAATATCATGTCTTCGCTCTATCTGAAACTAAATCTCTCTAAGACTGAACTACTACTGTTTCCACCATCTAATAGATCTGTCCCTGATATATCCATTGCGGTCTCAGGCCTTACTATAACTCCTAGGCAGTATGCCCGCTGCCTTAGGGTTTTGTTTGACTCAGACCTTTCCTTCACCCCTCATATTGAATCACTCGCATGCTCATGTCACCTAGATTTTAAAAACATCTCCAGAATACACCCTTTCCTTATCAGAAATACATTAAAGACACTTATTGTCTCTCTGATTCATTCTCACCTTGACTACTGTAATTCCTTACTGATCGGTCTTCCCCTTACTAAACTCTCCCCTCTACAATCTATTCTGAATGCAGCGGCCAGGCTCATCTACCAGGCTAGACGCTACAGCGATGCCTCTGGTCTGTGCCAGTCACTACATTGGCTGCCTATTCATTATAGAATAAAATATAAAGTTATCACCCTCATCCACAAGGCTCTCCATAATGCTGCACCTCCCTACATTTCCTCTCTCATCTCTGTCTATTGCCCAACCCGTACTCTCCGTTCACTCAATGACCTAACACTTACATCCTCTATTATCAGAACCTCCCACGCTCGTATACAAGACTTCTCCCGAGTTGCACCACTTCTCTGGAATGCTCTACCCCGGACAATCAGATTAACTCCCAATTTCTACAGCTTCAAACGCAAACTAAAGACACATCTTTTCAGACAGGCCTATCCCAATTCCTAATGTAAACCATTCCGTAATGTAATTGGAATCCTCTAAATCTAACCCTCCTCTGTCCCCACTCCCACTTTAGCCCACATGATATGTTGCCATTTCAGGCTAACTTTATATGTCCAAGCTCCATCCACATGTTAAAGGACACGACTGGTGATGGCTCATAAATAGAGATGAGCGAACACTAAAATGTTCAAGGTTCGAAATCCGATTCGAACAGCCGCTTACTGTTCGAGTGTTCGAACGGGTTTCGAACCCCATTATAGTCTATGGGGAACATATACTCGTTAAGGGGGAAACCCAAATCCGTCTCTGGAGGGTCAGCAAGTCCACTATGACACCACAGGAAATGATGCCAACACCTCTGGAATGACACTGGGACAGCAGGGGAAGCATGTCTGGGGGCATCTAACACACCAAAGACCCTCTATTACCCCAACATCACAGCCTAACAACTACACACTTTACACACTCAATACCACCTCTCAGACAGTAGGAAAACACCTTGAAACATATGTATTTGGCACTTGGAGTGAGGAGAGCTTGTCACCAGCAGTGAATTTGGTCCTTGTAGTAAGTTGAGGTAGGCACCAACATTTGTTTTGAAAATCAGGGTGGATTGAGCCTCTAACCAGCAGAGTTTGGGCAAATTCATGGTGGAGGAAGCCTCTAAAAACCCCAGTTTGGACCAATTCATGGTGGAGGGAGCCTCTAAAAACCCCAGTTTGGGCAAATTCATGGTGGAGGGAGCCTCTAAACAGCCCAGTTTGGGCAAATTCATGGTGGAGGGAGCCTCTAACCAGCCCAGTTTGGACCAATTCATGGTGGAGGGAGCCTCTAAAAACCCCAGTTTAGACCAATTCATGGTGGAGGGAGCCTCTAAACAGCCCAGTTTGGGCAAATTCATGGTGGAGGGAGCCTCTAACCAGCCCAGTTTGGACCAATTCATGGTGGAGGGAGCCTCTAAAAACCCCAGTTTAGACCAATTCATGGTGGAGGGAGCCTCCAAAAACCCCAGTTTGGCCAAATTCATGGTGGAGGGAGCCTCTAAAAACCACAGTTTGGCCAAATTCATGGTGGAGGGAGCCTCTAAAAACCCCAGTTTGGACCAATTCATGGTGGAGGGAGCCTCTAACCAGCCCAGTTTGGACCAATTCATGGTGGAGGGAGCCTCTAACCAGCCCAGTTTGGACCAATTCATGGTGGAGGGAGCCTCTAAAAACCCCAGTTTGGACCAATTCATGGTGGAGGGAGCCTCTAAAAACCCCAGTTTGGCCAAATTCATGGTGGAGGGAGCCTCTAAAAACCCCAGTTTGGACCAATTCATGGTGGAGGGAGCCTCTAAAAACCCCAGTTTGGCCAAATTCATGGTGGAGGGAGCCTCTAACCAGCCCAGTTTGGACCAATTCATGGTGGAGGGAGCCTCTAAACAGCCAAGTTTTGGGAAATTCATGGTGGAAGGAGCCTCTAAAAACCCCAAATTGGGCAAATTCATGGTGGAGGGAGCCTCTAACCAGCCCAGTTTGGAGCAATTCATGGTGGAGGGAGCCTCTAAACAGCCAAGTTTTGGGAAATTCATGGTGGAGGGAGCCTCTAAAAACCCCAGTTTGGACCAATTCATGGTGGAGGGAGCCTCTAAGAACCCCAGTTTTGCCAAATTCATGGTGGAGGGAGCCTCTAAAAACCACAGTTTGGCCAAATTCATGGTGGAGGGAGCCTCTAAAACCCCCAGTTTGGACCAATTCATGGTGGAGGGAGCCTCTAAAAACCCCAGTTTGGACCAATTCATGGTGGAGGGAGCCTCTAAAAACCCCAGTTTGGCCAAATTCATGGTGGAGGGAGCCTCTAACCAGCCAAGTTTGGACCAATTCATGGTGGAGGGAGCCTCTAAACAGCCAAGTTTTGGGAAATTCATGGTGGAGGGAGCCTCTAACCAGCCCAGTTTGGACCAATTCATGGTGGAGGGAGACTCTAAACAGCCAAGTTTTGGGAAATTCATGGTGGAGGGAACCTCTAAAAACCCCAGTTTGGACCAATTCATGGTGGAGGGAGCCTCTAAAAACCACAGTTTGGCCAAATTCATGGTGGAGGGAGCCTCTAAAAACCCCAGTTTGGACCAATTCATGGTGGAGGGAGACTCTAAACAGCCCAGTTTGGGCAAATTCATGGTGGAGAGAGCCTCTAAACAGCCCAGTTTGGGCAAATTCATGGTGGAGGGAGCCTCTAACCAGCCCAGTTTGGACCAATTCATGGTGGAGGGAGCCTCTAAAAACCCCAGTTTAGACCAATTCATGGTGGAGGGAGCCTCTAAAAACCCCAGTTTGGACCAATTCATGGTGGAGGGAGCCTCTAAAAACCCCAGTTTGGACCAATTCATGGTGGAGGGAGCCTCTAAAAACCCCAGTTTGGACCAATTCATGGTGGAGGGAGCCTCTAACCAGCCCAGTTTGGACCAATTCATGGTGGAGGGAGCCTCTAAAAACCCCAGTTTGGACCAATTCATGGTGGAGGGAGCCTCTAAAAACCCCAGTTTAGCCAAATTCATGGTGGAGGGAGCCTCTAAAAACCCCAGTTTGGACCAATTCATGGTGGAGGGAGCCTCTAAAAACCCCAGTTTGGACCAATTCATGGTGGAGGGAGCCTCTAACCAGCCCAGTTTGGACCAATTCATGGTGGAGGGAGCCTCTAAAAACCCCAGTTTGGACCAATTCATGGTGGAGGGAGCCTCTAAAAACCCCAGTTTGGCCAAATTCATGGTGGAGGGAGCCTCTAAAAACCCCAGTTTTGCCAATTCATGGTGGAGGGAGCCTCTAAAAACCACAGTTTGGCCAAATTCATGGTGGAGGGAGCCTCTAACCAGCCAAGTTTGGACCAATTCATGGTGGAGGGAGCCTCTAAACAGCCAAGTTTTGGGAAATTCATGGTGGAAGGAGCCTCTAAAAACCCCAGTTTGGACCAATTCATGGTGGAGGGAGCCTCTAAAAACCACAGTTTGGCCAAATTCATGGTGGAGGGAGCCTCTAAAAACCCCAGTTTGGACCAATTCATGGTGGAGGGAGACTCTAAGCAGCCCAGTTTGGGCAAATTCATGGTGGAGGGAGCCTCTAAACAGCCCAGTTTGGGCAAATTCATGGTGGAGGGAGCCTCTAACCAGCCCAGTTTGGACCAATTCATGGTGGAGGGAGCCTCTAAAAACCCCAATTTAGACCAATTCATGGTGGAGGGAGCCTCTAAAAACCCCAGTTTGGCCAAATTAATGGTGGAGGGAGCCTCTAAAAACCCCAGTTTGGCCAAATTCATGGTGGAGGAAGCCTCTAAAAACCCCAGTTTGGACCAAATCATGGTGGAGGGAGCCTCTAACCAGCCCAGTTTGGAACAATTCATGGTGGAGGGAGTCTCTAAAAACCCCAGTTTGGACCAATTCATGGTGGAGGGAGCCTCTAAAAACCCCAGTTTAGCCAAATTCATGGTGGAGGGAGCCTCTAAAAACTCCAGTTTGGACCAATTCATGGTGGAGGGAGCCTCCAAAAACCCCAGTTTGGGCAAATTCATGGTGGAGGGAGCCTCTAACCAGCCCAGTTTGGACCAATTCATGGTGGAGGGAGCCTCTAAACAGCCAAGTTTTGGGAAATTCATGGTGGAGAGATCCTCTAAAAACCCCAGTTTGGACCAATTCATGGTGGAGGGAGCCTCTAAAAACCCCAGTTTGGCCAAATTCATGGTGGAGGGAGCCTCTAACTAGCCCAGTTTGGACCAATTCATGGTGGAGGGAGCCTCTAAACAGCCCAGTTTGGACCAACACATGGTGGAGGGAGCCTCTAAAAACCCCAGTTTGGACCAATTCATGGTGGAGGGAGCCTCTAAAAACCCCAGTTTGGACCAATTCATGGTGGAGGGAGCCTCTAAAAACCCCAGTTTGGACCAATTCATGGTGGAGGGAGCCTCTAAAAACCCCAGTTTGGGCAAATTCATGGTGGAGGGAGCCTCTAACCAGCCCAGTTTTGACCAATTCATGGTGGAGGGAGCCTCTAAACAGCCAAGTTTTGGGAAATTCATGGTGGAGGGAGCCTCTAAAAACCCCAGTTTGGACCAATTCATGGTGGAGGGAGCCTCTAAAAACCCCAGTTTGGACCAATTCATGGTGGAGGGAGCCTCTAAAAACCACAGTTTGGCCAAATTCATGGTGGAGGGAGCCTCTAAAAACCCCAGTTTGGACCAATTCATGGTGGAGGGAGCCTCTAAAAACCCCCGTTTGGCCAAATTCATGGTGGAGGGAGCCTCTAAAAACCACAGTTTGGCCAAATTCATGGTGGAGGGAGCCTCTAAAAACCCCAGTTTGGACCAATTCATGGTGGAGGGAGCCTCTAAACAGCCAAGTTTTGGGAAATTCATGGTGGAGGGAGCCTCTAAAAACCCCAGTTTGGACCAATTCATGGTGGAGGGAGCCTCTAAAAACCCAGTTTGGCCAAATTCATGGTGGAGGGAGCCTCTAAAAAACACAGTTTGGCCAATTCATGGTGGAGGGAGCCTCTAAAAACCCAGTTTTGACCAATTCATGGTGGAGGGAGCCTCTAAAAACCCCAGTTTGGACCAATTCATGGTGGAGGGAGCCTCTAAAAACCCAGTTTGGACCAATTCATGGTGGAGGGAGCCTCTAAAAACCCCAGTTTGGACCAATTCATGGTGGAGGGAGCTCTCTAAAAACCCCAGTTTGGGGCAAATTCATGGTGGAGGGAGCCTCTAACCAGCCCAGTTTGGACCAATTCATGGTGGAGGGAGACTCTAAACAGCCAAGTTTTGGGAAATTCATGGTGGAGGGAGCCTCTAAAAACCCCAGTTTGGACCAATTCATGGTGGAGGGAGCCTCTAAAAACCCCAGTTTGGCCAAATTCATGGTGGAGGGAGCCTCTAAAAACCCCAGTTTGGACCAATTCATGGTGGAGGGAGCCTTTAACCAGCCCAGTTTGGACCAATTCATGGTGGAGGGAGCCTCTAAAAACCCAGTTTGGCCAAATTCATGGTGGAGGGAGCCTCTAAAAACCACAGTTTGGCCAAATTCATGGTGGAGGGAGCCTCTAAAAACCCCAGTTTGGACCAATTCATGGTGGAGGGAGCCTCTAAAAACCCCAGTTTGGCCAAATTCATGGTGGAGGGAGCCTCTAACCAGCCAAGTTTGGACCGATTCATGGTGCAGGGAGCCTCTAAACAGCCAAGTTTTGGGAAATTCATGGTGGAGGGAGCCTCTAAAAACCCCCAGTTTGGACCAATTCATGGTGGAGGGAGCCTCTAACCAGCCCAGTTTGACCCAATTCATGGTGGAGGGAGCCTCTAAAAACCCCAGTTTGGCCAAATTCATGGTGGAGGGAGCCTCTAACCAGCCCAGTTTGGACCAATTCATGGTGGAGGGAGCCTCTAAACAGCCAAGTTTTGGGAAATTCATGGTGGAGGGAGCCTCTAAAAACCCCAGTTTGGACCAATTCATGGTGGAGGGAGCCTCTAAAAACCCCAGTTTTGCAAAATTTATGGTGGAGGGAGCCTCTAAAACCACAGTTTGGCCAAATTCATGGTGGAGGGAGCCTCTAAAACCCCAGTTTGGACCAATTCATGGTGGAGGGAGCCTCTAAAAACCCCAGTTTGGACCAATTCATGGTGGAGGGAGCCTCTAAAAACCCCAGTTTGGCCAAATTCATGGTGGAGGGAGCCTCTAACCAGCCAAGTTTGGGACCAATTCATGGTGGAGGGAGCCTCTAAACAGCCAAGTTTTGGGAAATTCATGGTGGAGGGAGCCTCTAACCAGACCAGTTTGGACCAATTCATGGTGGAGGGAGCCTGTAAACAGCCAAGTTTTGGGAAATTCATGGTGGAGGGAGACTCTAAAAACTCCAATTTGGACCAATTCATGGTGAAGGAAGCCTCTAAAAACCACAGTTTGGCCAAATTCATGGTGGAGGGAGCCTCTAAAAACCCCAGTTTGGACCAATTCATGGTGGAGGGAGCCTCTAAAAACCCCAGTTTGGACCAATTCATGGTGGAGGGAGCCTCTAAAAACCACAGTTTGGCCAAATTCATGGTGGAGGGAGCCTCTAAAAACCCCAGTTTGGACCAATTCATGGTGGAGGGAGCCTCTAAAAACCCCCGTTTGGCCAAATTCATGGTGGAGGGAGCCTCTAAAAACCACAGTTTTGCCAAATTCATGGTGGAGGGAGCCTCTAAAAACCCCAGTTTGGACCAATTCATGGTGGAGGGAGCCTCTAAACAGCCAAGTTTTGGGAAATTCATGGTGGAGGGAGCCTCTAAAAACCCCAGTTTGGACCAATTCATGGTGGAGGGAGCCTCTAAAAACCCCAGTTTTGCCAAATTCATGGTGGAGGGAGCCTCTAAAAAACACAGTTTGGCCAAATTCATGGTGGAGGGAGCCTCTAAAAACCCCAGTTTTGACCAATTCATGGTGGAGGGAGCCTCTAAAAACCCCAGTTTGGACCAATTCATGGTGGAGGGAGCCTCTAAAAACCCCAGTTTGGACCAATTCATGGTGGAGGGAGCCTCTAAACAGCCAAGTTTTGGGAAATTCATGGTGGAGGGAGCCTCTAAAAACCCCAGTTTGGACCAATTCATGGTGGAGGGAGCCTCTAAAAACCCCAGTGTTGCAAAAATTTATGGTGGAGGGAGCCTCTAAAAACCACAGTTTGGCCAAATTCATGGTGGAGGGAGCCTCTAAAACCCCCAGTTTGGACCAATTCATGGTGGAGGGAGCCTCTAAAAACCCCAGTTTGGACCAATTCATGGTGGAGGGAGCCTCTAAAAACCCCAGTTTGGCCAAATTCATGGTGGAGGGAGCCTCTAACCAGACAAGTTTGGACCAATTCATGGTGGAGGGAGCCTCTAAACAGCCAAGTTTTGGGAAATTCATGGTGGAGGGAGCCTCTAACCAGACCAGTTTGGACCAATTCATGGTGGAGGGAGCCTGTAAACAGCCAAGTTTTGGGAAATTCATGGTGGAGGGAGCCTCTAAAAACTCCAATTTGGACCAATTCATGGTGAAGGAAGCCTCTAAAAACCACAGTTTGGCCAAATTCATGGTGGAGGGAGCCTCTAAAAACCCCAGTTTGGACCAATTCATGGTGGAGGGAGCCTCTAAACAGCCATGTTTTGGGAAATTCATGGTGGAGGGAGCCTCTAAAAACCCCAGTTTGGACCAATTCATGGTGGAGGGAGCCTCTAAAAACCACAGTTTGGCCAAATTCATGGTGGAGGGAGCCTCTAAAAACCCCAGTTTGGACCAATTCATGGTGGAGGGAGCCTCTAAAAACCCCAGTTTGGACCAATTCATGGTGGAGGGAACCTCTAAAAACCCCAGTTTGGCCAAATTCATGGTGGAGGGAGCCTCTAACCAGCCAAGTTTGGACCGATTCATGGTGGAGGGAGCCTCTAAACAGCCAAGTTTTGGGAAATTCATGGTGGAGGGAGCCTCTAAAAACCCCAGTTTGGACCAATTCATGGTGGAGGGAGCCTCTAAAAACCCCAGTTTGGGCAAATTCATGGTGGAGGGAGCCTCTAACCAGCCCAGTTTTGACCAATTCATGGTGGAGGGAGCCTCTAAACAGCCAAGTTTTGGGAAATTCATGGTGGAGGGAGCCTCTAAAAACCCCAGTTTGGACCAATTCATGGTGGAGGGAGCCTCTAAAAACCCCAGTTTGGCCAAATTCATGGTGGAGGGAGCCTCTAACCAGCCAAGTTTGGACCAATTCATGGTGGAGGGAGCCTCTAAACAGCCAAGTTTTGGGAAATTCATGGTGGAGGGAGCCTCTAACCAGACCAGTTTGGACCAATTCATGGTGGAGGGAGCCTCTAAAAACTCCAGTTTGGACCAATTCATGGTGGAGGGAGCCTCTAAAAACCAAAGTTTGGCCAAATTCATGGTGGAGGGAGCCTCTAAAAACCCCAGTTTTGACCAATTCATGGTGGAGGGAGCCTCTAAACAGCCAAGTTTTGGGAAACTCATGGTGGAGGGAGCCTCTAAAAACCCCAGTTTGGACCAATTCATGGTGGAGGGAGCCTCTAAAAACCACAGTTTGGCCAAATTCATGGTGGAGGGAGCCTCTAAAAACCCCAGTTTGGACCAATTCATGGTGGAGGGAGCCTCTAAAAACCCCAGTTTGGCCAAATTCATGGTGGAGGGAGCCTCTAACCAGCCAAGTTTGGACCAATTCATGGTGGAGGGAGCCTCTAAACAGCCCAGTTTGGGCAAATTCATGGCGGAGGGAGCCTCTAACCAGCCCAGTTTTGACCAATTCATGGTGGAGGGAGCCTCTAAACAGCCAAGTTTTGGGAAATTCATGGTGGAGGGAGCCTCTAAAACCCCCAGTTTGGACCAATTCATGGTGAAAGGAGCCTCTAAAAACCCAAGTTTGGCCAAATTCATGGTGGAGGGAGCCTCTAAAAACCACAGTTTGGCCAAATTCATGGTGGAGGGAGCCTCTAAAAACCCCAGTTTGGACCAATTCATGGTGGAGGGAGCCTCTAAAAACCCCAGTTTGGCCAAATTCATGGTGGAGGGAGCCTCTAAAAACCACAGTTTGGCCAAATTCATGGTGGAGGGAGCCTCTAAAAACCCCAGTTTGGACCAATTCATGGTGGAGGGAGCCTCTAAACAGCCAAGTTTTGGGAAATTCATGGTGGAGGGAGCCTCTAAAAACCCCAGTTTGGACCAATTCATGGTGGAGGGAGCCTCTAAAAACCACAGTTTGGCCAAATTCATGGTGGAGGGAGCCTCTAAAAACCACAGTTTGGCCAAATTCATGGTGGAGGGAGCCTCTAAAAACCCCAGTTTGGACCTATTCATGGTGGAGGGAGCCTCTAAACAGCCAAGTTTTGGGAAATTCATGGTGGAGGGAGCCTCTAAAATCCCCAGTTTGGACCAATTCATGGTGGAGGGAGCCTCTAAAAACCACAGTTTGGCCAAATTCATGGTGGAGGGAGCCTCTAAAAACCACAGTTTGGCCAAATTCATGGTGGAGGGAGCCTCTAAACAGCCAAGTTTTGGGAAATTCATGGTGGAGGGAGCCTCTAAAAACCCCAGTTTGGACCAATTCATGGTGGAGGGAGCCTCTAAAAACCCCAGTTTGGCCAAATTCATGGTGGAGGGAGCCTCTAAAAACCCCAGTTTGGACCAATTCATGGTGGAGGGAGCCTTTAACCAGCCCAGTTTGGACCAATTCATGGTGGAGGGAGCCTCTAAAAACCCCAGTTTGGCCAAATTCATGGTGGAGGGAGCCTCTAAAAACCACAGTTTGGCCAAATTAATGGTGGAGGGAGCCTCTAAAAACCCCAGTTTGGACCAATTCATGGTGGAGGGAGCCTCTAAAAACCCCAGTTTGGCCAAATTCATGGTGGAGGGAGCCTCTAACCAGCCAAGTTTGGACCGATTCATGGTGCAGGGAGCCTCTAAACAGCCAAGTTTTGGGAAATTCATGGTGGAGGGAGCCTCTAAAAACCCCAGTTTGGACCAATTCATGGTGGAGGGAGCCTCTAACCAGCCCAGTTTGGACCAATTCATGGTGGAGGGAGCCTCTAAAAACCCAAGTTTGGCCAAATTCATGGTGGAGGGAGCCTCTAACCAGCCCAGTTTGGACCAATTCATGGTGGAGGGAGCCTCTAAACAGCCAAGTTTTGGGAAATTCATGGTGGAGGGAGCCTCTAAAAACCCCAGTTTGGACCAATTCATGGTGGAGGGAGCCTCTAAAAACCCCAGTTTTGCAAAAATTTATGGTGGAGGGAGCCTCTAAAAACCACAGTTTGGCCAAATTCATGGTGGAGGGAGCCTCTAAAACCCCCAGTTTGGACCAATTCATGGTGGAGGGAGCCTCTAAAAACCCCAGTTTGGACCAATTCATGGTGGAGGGAGCCTCTAAAAACCCCAGTTTGGCCAAATTAATGGTGGAGGGAGCCTCTAACCAGCCAAGTTTGGACCAATTCATGGTGGAGGGAGCCTCTAAACAGCCAAGTTTTGGGAAATTCATGGTGGAGGGAGCCTCTAACCAGACCAGTGTGGACCAATTCATGGTGGAGGGAGCCTGTAAACAGCCAAATTTTGGGAAATTCATGGTGGAGGGAGCCTCTAAAAACTCCAATTTGGACCAATTCATGGTGGAGGAAGCCTCTAAAAACCACAGTTTGGCCAAATTCATGGTGGAGGGAGCCTCTAAAAACCCCAGTTTGGACCAATTCATGGTGGAGGGAGCCTCTAAACAGCCAAGTATTGGGAAATTCATGGTGGAGGGAGCCTCTAAAAACCCCAGTTTGGACCAATTCATGGTGGAAGGAGCCTCTAAAAACCACAGTTTGGCCAAATTCATGGTGGAGGGAGCCTCTAAAAACCCCAGTTTGGACCAATTCATGGTGGAGGGAGCCTCTAAAAACCCCAGTTTGGACCAATTCATGGTGGAGGGAGCCTCTAACCAGCCAAGTTTGGACCAATTCATGGTGGAGGGAGCCTCTAACCAGCCCAGTTTTGACCAATTCATGGTGGAGGGAGCCTCTAAACAGCCAAGTTTTGGGAAATTCATGGTGGAGGGAGCCTCTAAAAACCCCAGTTTGGACCAATTCATGGTGAAAGGAGCCTCTAAAAACCCCAGTTTGGCCAAATTCATGGTGGAGGGAGCCTCTAAAAACCACAGTTTGGCCAAATTCATGGTGGAGGAAGCCTCTAAAAACCCCAGTTTGGACCAATTCATGGTGGAGGGAGCCTCTAAAAACCCCAGTTTGGCCAAATTCAGGGTGGAGGGAGCCTCTAAAAACCACAGTTTGGCCAAATTCATGGTGGAGGGAGCCTCTAACCAGCCAAGTTTGGACCAATTCATGGTGGAGGGAGCCTCTAAACAGCCAAGTTTTGGGAAATTCATGGTGGAGGGAGCCTTTAACCAGACCAGTTTGGACCAATTCATGGTGGAGGGAGCCTCTAAACAGCCAAGTTTTGGGAAACTCATGGTGGAGGGAGCCTCTAAAAACCCCAGTTTGGACCAATTTATGGTGGAGGAAGCCTCTAAAAACCACAGTTTGGCCAAATTCATGGTGCAGGGAGCCTCTAAAAACCCCAGTTTGGACCAATTCATGGTGGAGGGAGCCTCTAAAAACCCCAGTTTGGCCAAATTCATGGTGGAGGGAGCCTCTAAAAACCACAGTTTGGCCAAATTCATGGTGGAGGGAGCCTCTAAAAACCCCAGTTTGGACCAATTCATGGTGGAGGGAGCCTCTAAACAGCCAAGTTTTGGGAAATTCATGGTGGAGGGAGCCTCTAAAAACCCCAGTTTGGACCAATTCATGGTGGAGGGAGCCTCTAAAAACCACAGTTTGGCCAAATTCATGGTGGAGGGAGCCTCTAAAAACCACAGTTTGGCCAAATTCATGGTGGAGGGAGCCTCTAAAAACCCCAGTTTGGACCTATTCATGGTGGAGGGAGCCTCTAAACAGCCAAGTTTTGGGAAATTCATGGTGGAGGGAGCCTCTAAAAACCCCAGTTTGGACCAATTCATGGTGGAGGGAGCCTCTAAAATCCCCAGTTTTGCCAAATTCATGGTGGAGGGAGCCTCTAAAAACCCCAGTTTGGACCAATTCATGTTGGAGGGAGCCTCTAAACAGCCAAGTTTTGGGAAATTCATGGTGGAGGGAGCCTCTAAAATCCCCAGTTTGGACCAATTCATGGTGGAGGGAGCCTCTAAAAACCCCAGTTTTGCCAAATTCATGGTGGAGGGAGCCTCTAAAAACCCCAGTTTTGACCAATTCATGGTGGAGGGAGCCTCTAAAAACCCCAGTTTGGACCAATTCATGGTGGAGGGAGCCTCTAAAAACCCCAGTTTGGACCAATTCATGGTGGAGGGAGCCTCTAAAAACCCCAGTTTGGACCAATTCATGGTGGAGGGAGCCTCTAAAAACCCCAGTTTGGGCAAATTCATGGTGGAGGGAGCCTCTAACCAGCCCAGTTTGGACCAATTCATGGTGGAGGGAGACTCTAAACAGCCAAGTTTTGGGAAATTCATGGTGGAGGGAGCCTCTAAAAACCCCAGTTTGGACCAATTCATGGTGGAGGGAGCTTCTAAAAACCCCAGTTTGGCCAAATTCATGGTGGAGGGAGCCTCTAAAAACCCCAGTTTGGACCAATTCATGGTGGAGGGAGCCTTTAACCAGCCCAGTTTGGACCAATTCATGGTGGAGGGAGCCTCTAAAAACCCCAGTTTGGCCAAATTCATGGTGGAGGGAGCCTCTAAAAACCACAGTTTGGCCAAATTCATGGTGGAGGGAGCCTCTACAAACCCCAGTTTGGACCAATTCATGGTGGAGGGAGCCTCTAAACAGCCAAGTTTTGGGAAATTCATGGTGGAGGGAGCCTCTAAAAACCCCAGTTTGGACCAATTCATGGTGGAGGGAGCCTCTAAAAACCCCAGTTTTGCCAAATTCATGGTGGAGGGAGCCTTCTTTAAAAACCCCAGTTTGGCCAAATTCATGGTGGAGGGAGCCTCTAAAAACCCCAGTTTGGACCAATTCATGGTGGAGGGAGCCTCTAAAAACCCCAGTTTGGACCAATTCATGGTGGAGGGAACCTCTAAAAACCCCAGTTTGGCCAAATTCATGGTGGAGGGAGCCTCTAACCAGCCAAGTTTGGACCGATTCATGGTGGAGGGAGCCTCTAAACAGCCAAGTTTTGGGAAATTCATGGTGGAGGGAGCCTCTAAAAACCCCAGTTTGGACCAATTCATGGTGGAGGGAGCCTCTATCCAGCCCAGTTTGGACCAATTCATGGTGGAGGGAGCCTCTAAAAACCCCAGTTTGGCCAAATTCATGGTGGAGGGAGCCTCTAACCAGCCCAGTTTGGACCAATTCATGGTGGAGGGAGCCTCTAAACAGCCATGTTTTGGGAAATTCATGGTGGAGGAAGCCTCTAAAAACCCCAGTTTGGACCAATTCATGGTGGAGGGAGCCTCTAAAAACCCCAGTTTTGCAAAAATTTATGGTGGAGGGAGCCTCTAAAAACCACAGTTTGGCCAAATTCATGGTGGAGGGAGCCTCTAAAACCCCCAGTTTGGACCAATTCATGGTGGAGGGAGCCTCTAAAAACCCCAGTTTGGACCAATTCATGGTGGAGGGAGCCTCTAAAAACCCCAGTTTGGCCAAATTCATGGTGGAGGGAGCCTCTAACCAGCCAAGTTTGTACCAATTCATGGTGGAGGGAGCCTCTAAACAGCCAATTTTTGGGAAATTCATGGTGGAGGGAGCCTCTAAAAACTCCAGTTTGGACCAATTCATGGTGGAGGGAGCCTCTAAAAACCACAGTTTGGTCAAATTCATGGTGCAGGGAGCCCCTAAAATCCCCAGTTTGGACCAATTCATGGTGGAGGGAGCCTCTAAACAGCCAAGTTTTGGGAAACTCATGGTGGAGGGAGCCTCTAAAAACCCCAGTTTGGACCAATTCATGGTGGAGGGAGCCTCTAAACAGCCAAGTTTTGGGAAATTCATGGTGGAGGGAGCCTCTAAAAACCCCAGTTTGGACCAATTCATGGTGGAGGGAGCCTCTAAAAACCACAGTTTGGCCAAATTCATGGTGGAGGGAGCCTCTAAAAACCCCAGTTTGGACCAATTCATGGTGAAGGGAGCCTCTAAAAACCCCAGTTTGGCCAAATTCATGGTGGAGGGAGCCTCTAACCAGCCAAGTTTGGACCAATTCATGGTGGAGGGAGCCTCTAACCAGCCCAGTTTTGACCAATTCATGGTGGAGGGAGCCTCTAAACAGCCAAGTTTTGGGAAATTCATGGTGGAGGGAGCCTCTAAAAACCCCAGTTTGGACCAATTCATGGTGGAGGGAGCCTCTAAAAACCCCAGTTTGGCCAAATTCATGGTGGAGGGAGCCTCTAACTAGCCCAGTTTGGACCAATTCATGGTGGAGGGAGCCTCTAAACAGCCCAGTTTGGGCAAATTCATTGTGGAAGGAGCCTCTAACCAGCCCAGTTTGGACCAATTTATGGTGGAGGGAGCCTCTAAACAGCCAAGTTTTGGGAAATTCATGGTGGAGGGAGCCTCTAAAAACCCCAGTTTGGACCAATTCATGGTGGAGGGAGCCTTTAAAAACCCCAGTTTGGCCAAATTCATGGTGGAGGGAGCCTTTAACCAGCCAAGTTTGGACCAATTCATGGTGGAGGGAGCCTCTAAACAGCCAAGTTTTGGGAAATTCATTGTGGAGTGAGCCTCTAAAAACTCCAGTTTGGACCAATTCATGGTGGAGGGAGCCTCTAAAAACCACAGTTTGGCCAAATTCATGGTGCAGGGAGCCTCTAAAAACCCCAGTTTGGACCAATTCATGGTGGAGGGAGCCTCTAAACAGCCAAGTTTTGGGAAACTCATGGTGGAGGGAGCCTCTAAAAACCCCAGTTTGGACCAATTCATGGTGGAGGGAGCCTCTAAAAACCACAGTTTGGCCAAATTCATGGTGGAGGGAGCCTCTAAAAACCCCAGTTTGGACCAATTCATGGTGGAGGGAGCCTCTAAAAACCCCAGTTTGGCCAAATTCATGGTGGAGGGAGCCTCTAACCAGCCAAGTTTGGACCAATTCATGGTGGAGGGAGCCTCTAAACAGCCCAGTTTGGGCAAATTCATGGTGGAGGGAGCCTCTAACCAGCCCAGTTTTGACCAATTCATGGTGGAGGGAGCCTCTAAACAGCCAAGTTTTGGCCAAATTCATGGTGGAGGGAGCCTCTAAAAACCCCAGTTTGGACCAATTCATGGTGGAGGGAGCCTCTAAAAACCCCAGTTTGGACCAATTCATGGTGGAGGGAGCCTCTAAAAACCCCAGTTTGGCCAAATTCATGGTGGAGGGAGCCTCTAACCAGCCAAGTTTGGACCAATTCATGGTGGAGGGAGCCTCTAAACAGCCAAGTTTTGGGAAATTCATGGTGGAGGGAGCCTCTAACCAGACCAGTTTGGACCAATTCATGGTGGAGGGAGCCTCTAAACAGCCCAGTTTGGGCAAATTCATGGTGGAGGGAGCCTCTAACCAGCCCAGTTTTGACCAATTCATGGTGGAGGGAGCCTCTAAACAGCCAAGTTTTGGCCAAATTCATGGTGGAGGGAGCCTCTAAAAACCCCAGTTTGGACCAATTCATGGTGGAGGGAGCCTCTAAAAACCCCAGTTTGGACCAATTCATGGTGGAGGGAGCCTCTAAAAACCCCAGTTTGGCCAAATTCATGGTGGAGGGAGCCTCTAACCAGCCAAGTTTGGACCAATTCATGGTGGAGGGAGCCTCTAAACAGCCAAGTTTTGGGAAATTCATGGTGGAGGGAGCCTCTAACCAGACCAGTTTGGACCAATTCATGGTGGAGGGAGCCTGTAAACAGCCAAGTTTTGGGAAATTCATGGTGGAGGGAGCCTCTAAAAACTCCAATTTGGACCAATTCATGGTGGAGGAAGCCTCTAAAAACCACAGTTTGGCCAAATTCATGGTGGAGGGAGCCTCTAAAAACCCCAGTTTGGACCAATTCATGGTGGAGGGAGCCTCTAAACAGCCAAGTATTGGGAAATTCATGGTGGAGGGAGCCTCTAAAAACCCCAGTTTGGACCAATTCATGGTGGAAGGAGCCTCTAAAAACCACAGTTTGGCCAAATTCATGGTGGAGGGAGCCTCTAAAAACCCCAGTTTGGACCAATTCATGGTGGAGGGAGCCTCTAAAAACCCCAGTTTGGACCAATTCATGGTGGAGGGAGCCTCTAACCAGCCAAGTTTGGACCAATTCATGGTGGAGGGAGCCTCTAACCAGCCCAGTTTTGACCAATTCATGGTGGAGGGAGCCTCTAAACAGCCAAGTTTTGGGAAATTCATGGTGGAGGGAGCCTCTAAAAACCCCAGTTTGGACCAATTCATGGTGAAAGGAGCCTCTAAAAACCCCAGTTTGGCCAAATTCATGGTGGAGGGAGCCTCTAAAAACCACAGTTTGGCCAAATTCATGGTGGAGGAAGCCTCTAAAAACCCCAGTTTGGACCAATTCCTGGTGGAGGGAGCCTCTAAAAACCCCAGTTTGGCCAAATTCAGGGTGGAGGGAGCCTCTAAAAACCACAGTTTGGCCAAATTCATGGTGGAGGGAGCCTCTAACCAGCCAAGTTTGGACCAATTCATGGTGGAGGGAGCCTCTAAACAGCCAAGTTTTGGGAAATTCATGGTGGAGGGAGCCTCTAACCAGACCAGTTTGGACCAATTCATGGTGGAGGGAGCCTCTAAACAGCCAAGTTTTGGGAAACTCATGGTGGAGGGAGCCTCTAAAAACCCCAGTTTGGACCAATTCATGGTGGAGGGAGCCTCTAAAAACCACAGTTTGGCCAAATTCATGGTGCAGGGAGCCTCTAAAAACCCCAGTTTGGACCAATTCATGGTGGAGGGAGCCTCTAAAAACCCCAGTTTGGCCAAATTTATGGTGGAGGGAGCCTCTAACCAGCCAAGTTTGGACCAATTCATGGTGGAGGGAGCCTCTAAACAGCCCAGTTTGGGCAAATTCATGGTGGAGGGAGCCTCTAACCAGCCCAGTTTTGACCAATTCATGGTGGAGGGAGCCTCTAAAAACCCCAGTTTGGACCAATTCATGGTGGAGGGAGCCTCTAAAAACCCCAGTTTGGCCAAATTCATGGTGGAGGGAGCCTCTAAAAACCACAGTTTGGCCAAATTCATGGTGGAGGGAGCCTCTAAAAACCCCAGTTTGGACCAATTCATGGTGGAGGGAGCCTCTAAACAGCCAAGTTTTGGAAATTCATGGTGGAGGGAGCCTCTAAAAACCCCAGTTTGGACCAATTCATGGTGGAGGGAGCCTCTAAAAACCACAGTTTGGCCAAATTCATGGTGGAGGGAGCCTCTAAAAACCACAGTTTGGCCAAATTCATGGTGGAGGGAGCCTCTAAAAACCCCAGTTTGGACCTATTCATGGTGGAGGGAGCCTCTAAACAGCCAAGTTTTGGGAAATTCATGGTGGAGGGAGCCTCTAAAAACCCCAGTTTGGACCAATTCATGGTGGAGGGAGCCTCTAAAATCCCCAGTTTTGCCAAATTCATGGTGGAGGGAGCCTCTAAAAACCCCAGTTTGGACCAATTCATGGTGGAGGGAGCCTCTAAACAGCCAAGTTTTGGGAAATTCATGGTGGAGGGAGCCTCTAAAAACCCCAGTTTGGACCAATTCATGGTGGAGGGAGCCTCTAAAAACCCCAGTTTTGCCAAATTCATGGTGGAGGGAGCCTCTAAAAACCCCAGTTTTGACCAATTCATGGTGGAGGGAGCCTCTAAAAACCCCAGTTTGGACCAATTCATGGTGGAGGGAGCCTCTAAAAACCCCAGTTTGGACCAATTCATGGTGGAGGGAGCCTCTAAAAACCCCAGTTTGGACCAATTCATGGTGGAGGGAGCCTCTAAAAACCCCAGTTTGGGCAAATTCATGGTGGAGGGAGCCTCTAACCAGCCCAGTTTGGACCAATTCATGGTGGAGGGAGACTCTAAACAGCCAAGTTTTGGGAAATTCATGGTGGAGGGAGCCTCTAAAAACCCCAGTTTGGACCAATTCATGGTGGAGGGAGCCTCTAAAAACCCCAGTTTGGCCAAATTCATGGTGGAGGGAGCCTCTAAAAACCCCAGTTTGGACCAATTCATGGTGGAGGGAGCCTTTAACCAGCCCAGTTTGGACCAATTCATGGTGGAGGGAGCCTCTAAAAACCCCAGTTTGGCCAAATTCATGGTGGAGGGAGCCTCTAAAAACCACAGTTTGGCCAAATTCATGGTGGAGGGAGCCTCTACAAACCCCAGTTTGGACCAATTCATGGTGGAGGGAGCCTCTAAACAGCCAAGTTTTGGGAAATTCATGGTGGAGGGAGCCTCTAAAAACCCCAGTTTGGACCAATTCATGGTGGAGGGAGCCTCTAAAAACCCCAGTTTTGCCAAATTCATGGTGGAGGGAGCCTCTAAAAACCCCAGTTTGGCCAAATTCATGGTGGAGGGAGCCTCTAAAAACCCCAGTTTGGACCAATTCATGGTGGAGGGAGCCTCTAAAAACCCCAGTTTGGACCAATTCATGGTGGAGGGAACCTCTAAAATCCCCAGTTTGGCCAAATTCATGGTGGAGGGAGCCTCTAACCAGCCAAGTTTGGACCGATTCATGGTGCAGGGAGCCTCTAAACAGCCAAGTTTTGGGAAATTCATGGTGGAGGGAGCCTCTAAAAACCCCAGTTTGGACCAATTCATGGTGGAGGGAGCCTCTATCCAGCCCAGTTTGGACCAATTCATGGTGGAGGGAGCCTCTAAAAACCCCAGTTTGGCCAAATTCATGGTGGAGGGAGCCTCTAACCAACCAGCCCAGTTTGGACCAATTCATGGTGGAGGGAGCCTCTAAACAGCCATGTTTTGGGAAATTCATGGTGGAGGAAGCCTCTAAAAACCCCAGTTTGGACCAATTCATGGTGGAGGGAGCCTCTAAAAACCCCAGTTTTGCAAAAATTTATGGTGGAGGGAGCCTCTAAAAACCACAGTTTGGCCAAATTCATGGTGGGAGGGAGCCTCTAAAACCCCCAGTTTGGACCAATTCATGGTGGAGGGAGCCTCTAAAAACCCCAGTTTGGACCAATTCATGGTGGAGGGAGCCTCTAATAACCCCAGTTTGGCCAAATTCATGGTGGAGGGAGCCTCTAACCAGCCAAATTTGTACCAATTCATGGTGGAGGGAGCCTCTAAACAGCCAAGTTTTGGGAAATTCATGGTGGAGAGAGCCTCTAAAAACTCCAGTTTGGACCAATTCATGGTGGAGGGAGCCTCTAAAAACCACAGTTTGGTCAAATTCATGGTGCAGGGAGCCTCTAAAAACCCCAGTTTGGACCAATTCATGGTGGAGGGAGCCTCTAAACAGCCAAGTTTTGGGAAACTCATGGTGGAGGGAGCCTCTAAAAACCCCAGTTTGGACCAATTCATGGTGGAGGGAGCCTCTAAACAGCCAAGTTTTGGGAAATTCATGGTGGAGGGGAGCCTCTAAAAACCCCAGTTTGGACCAATTCATGGTGGAGGGAGCCTCTAAAAACCACAGTTTGGCCAAATTCATGGTGGAGGGAGCCTCTAAAAACCCCAGTTTGGACCAATTCATGGTGAAGGGAGCCTCTAAAAACCCCAGTTTGGCCAAATTCATGGTGGAGGGAGCCTCTAACCAGCCAAGTTTGGACCAATTCATGGTGGAGGGAGCCTCTAACCAGCCCAGTTTTGACCAATTCATGGTGGAGGGAGCCTCTAAACAGCCAAGTTTTGGGAAATTCATGGTGGAGGGAGCCTCTAAAAACCCCAGTTTGGACCAATTCATGGTGGAGGGAGCCTCTAAAAACCCCAGTTTGGCCAAATTCATGGTGGAGGGAGCCTCTAACTAGCCCAGTTTGGACTAATTCATGGTGGAGGGAGCCTCTAAACAGCCCAGTTTGGGCAAATTCATTGTGGAAGGAGCCTCTAACCAGCCCAGTTTGGACCAATTCATGGTGGAGGGAGCCTCTAAACAGCCAAGTTTTGGGAAATTCATGGTGGAGGGAGCCTCTAAAAACCCCAGTTTGGACCAATTCATGGTGGAGGGAGCCTTTAAAAACCCCAGTTTGGCCAAATTCATGGTGGAGGGAGCCTCTAACCAGCCAAGTTTGGACCAATTCATGGTGGAGGGAGCCTCTAAACAGCCAAGTTTTGGGAAATTCATGGTGGAGGGAGCCTCTAACCAGACCAGTTTGGACCAATTCATGGTGGAGGGAGCCTGTAAACAGCCAAGTTTTGGGAAATTCATGGTGGAGGGAGCCTCTAAAAACTCCAATTTGGACCAATTCATGGTGGAGGAAGCCTCTAAAAACCACAGTTTGGCCAAATTCATGGTGGAGGGAGCCTCTAAAAACCCCAGTTTGGACCAATTCATGGTGGAGGGAGCCTCTAAACAGCCAAGTATTGGGAAATTCATGGTGGAGGGGAGCCTCTAAAAACCCCAGTTTGGACCAATTCATGGTGGAAGGAGCCTCTAAAAACCACAGTTTGGCCAAATTCATGGTGGAGGGAACCTCTAAAAACCCCAGTTTGGACCAATTCATGGTGGAGGGAGCCTCTAAAAACCCCAGTTTGGACCAATTCATGGTGGAAGGAGCCTCTAAAAACCACAGTTTGGCCAAATTCATGGTGGAGGGAACCTCTAAAAACCCCAGTTTGGACCAATTCATGGTGGAGGGAGCCTCTAACCAGCCAAGTTTGGACCAATTCATGGTGGAGGGAGCCTCTAACCAGCCCAGTTTTGACCAATTCATGGTGGAGGGAGCCTCTAAACAGCCAAGTTTTGGGAAATTCATGGTGGAGGGGAGCCTCTAAAAACCCCAGTTTGGACCAATTCATGGTGAAAGGAGCCTCTAAAAACCCCAGTTTGGCCAAATTCATGGTGGAGGGAGCCTCTAAAAAACCACAGTTTGGCCAAATTCATGGTGGAGGAAGCCTCTAAAAACCCCAGTTTGGACCAATTCATGGTGGAGGGAGCCTCTAAAAACCCCAGTTTGGCCAAATTCAGGGTGGAGGGAGCCTCTAAAAACCACAGTTTGGCCAAATTCATGGTGGAGGGAGCCTCTAACCAGCCAAGTTTGGACCAATTCATGGTGGAGGGAGCCTCTAAACAGCCAAGTTTTGGGAAATTCATGGTGGAGGGAGCCTCTAACCAGACCAGTTTGGACCAATTCATGGTGGAGGGAGCCTCTAAACAGCCAAGTTTTGGGAAACTCATGGTGGAGGGAGCCTCTAAAAACCCCAGTTTGGACCAATTCATGGTGGAGGGAGCCTCTAAAAACCACAGTTTGGCCAAATTCATGGTGCAGGGAGCCTCTAAAAACCCCAGTTTGGACCAATTCATGGTGGAGGGAGCCTCTAAAAACCCCAGTTTGGCCAAATTCATGGTGGAGGGAGCCTCTAACCAGCCAAGTTTGGACCAATTCATGGTGGAGGGAGCCTCTAAACAGCCCAGTTTGGGCAAATTCATGGTGGAGGGAGCCTCTAACCAGCCCAGTTTTGACCAATTCATGGTGGAGGGAGCCTCTAAAAACCCCAGTTTGGACCAATTCATGGTGGAGGGAGCCTCTAAAAACCCCAGTTTGGCCAAATTCATGGTGGAGGGAGCCTCTAAAAACCACAGTTTGGCCAAATTCATGGTGGAGGGAGCCTCTAAAAACCCCAGTTTGGACCAATTCATGGTGGAGGGAGCCTCTAAACAGCCAAGTTTTGGGAAATTCATGGTGGAGGGAGCCTCTAAAAACCCCAGTTTGGACCAATTCATGGTGGAGGGAGCCTCTAAAAACCACAGTTTGGCCAAATTCATGGTGGAGGGAGCCTCTAAAAACCACAGTTTGGCCAAATTCATGGTGGAGGGAGCCTCTAAAAACCCCAGTTTGGACCTATTCATGGTGGAGGGGAGCCTCTAAACAGCCAAGTTTTGGGAAATTCATGGTGGAGGGAGCCTCTAAAAACCCCAGTTTGGACCAATTCATGGTGGAGGGAGCCTCTAAAATCCCCAGTTTTGCCAAATTCATGGTGGAGGGAGCCTCTAAAAACCCCAGTTTGGACCAATTCATGGTGGAGGGAGCCTCTAAACAGCCAAGTTTTGGGAAATTCATGGTGGAGGGAGCCTCTAAAAACCCCAGTTTGGACCAATTCATGGTGGAGGGGAGCCTCTAAAAACCCCAGTTTTGCAAATTCATGGTGGAGGGAGCCTCTAAAAACCCCAGTTTTGACCAATTCATGGTGGAGGGAGCCTCTAAAAACCCCAGTTTGGACCAATTCATGGTGGAGGGAGCCTCTAAAAACCCCAGTTTGGACCAATTCATGGTGGAGGGAGCCTCTAAAAACCCCAGTTTGGGACCAATTCATGGTGGAGGGAGCCTCTAAAAACCCCAGTTTGGGCAAATTCATGGTGGAGGGAGCCTCTAACCAGCCCAGTTTGGACCAATTCATGGTGGAGGGAGACTCTAAACAGCCAAGTTTTGGGAAAATTCATGGTGGAGGGAGCCTCTAAAAACCCCAGTTTGGACCCAATTCATGGTGGAGGGAGCCTCTAAAAACCCCAGTTTGGCCAAATTCATGGTGGAGGGAGCCTCTAAAAACCCACAGTTTGGACCAATTCATGGTGGAGGGAGCCTCTAACCAACCCAGTTTGGACCAATTCATGGTGGAGGGAGCCTCTAAAACCCCAGTTTGGCCAAATTCATGGTGGAGGGAGCCTCTAAAAACCCCAGTTTGGCCAAATTCATGGTGGAGGGAGCCTCTACAAACCCCAGTTTGGACCAATTCATGGTGGAGGGGAGCCTCTAAACAGCCAAGTTTTGGGAAATTCATGGGTGGAGGGGAGCCTCTAAAAACCCCAGTTTGGACCAATTCATGGTGGAGGGAGCCTCTAAAAACCCCAGTTTTGGCCAAATTCATGGTGGAGGGAGCCTCTAAGAAACCCCAGTTTGGCCAAATTCATGGTGGAGGGAGCCTCTAAAAACCCCAGTTTA